>NC_091057.1:9771854-12366699 GCF_000393655.2 Nicotiana sylvestris
TCTCTTAAATTGATTTCAAAATTGATTCTGCATGTTTCTTTCCTTGTTTTGTTGTTTAATCTTTTACTTTGTTTACTTATATGTTTGCCGATTTTTTCTTTGTCAATATTCATATGGCCCTAATTTAGGGTTTTCAGATCTCTTTAAATCGGACCTAAATTAGTTTAGCACTCTGATTTTAGATGTTATTTGTGTCTAAATTCATCCTATGCTATTGTTCTATGTATATTCCTTTAATATTTATTTAATAAAAAAATTAAGATTTACTTTGCTTTTCTTCAGATCTGATTCGTTATTGATTCTGTATGTATTGCTTCCTTATGTGTGTTTGACTTTATAATTTTTCCTTGTTTATGTGATTCAATCCCTGCTACTATTTAAACCTCTTGCCCTTCCCCTTTAGGATAGACGAAAACCAATATACTCTCATTAAGAACTTACGGTTTGGTTCTGATTCTTTTGGCTCTCTCATTTGCTTCTGGTCTTGGCCGGTTGAAAGCCAATGCCAAGTAATTCTGGGCTCTCGAATATTGTGGTATATTTCTTGTTTTCTTTCCTAATTGGTGAGTGACTATCCTTTTGTTATTTTATTTGTATGTATCCATGAATTGTGTTTATGATCCAACATGTTTAAAGTCCATTCTGAGCATGATTCTGCCACTTTTATGTTCCTATAATTTCTTTTAATCCTATGATCGATACTGTTAGTTCTGAGATTAGTTATCTTTGAATAATATGAATTCTCTTAGAGGTTAACTTAATGTCTTTTAACTTGTTTCATATATGTTGTTTTGCTAGTTCTGAAATTGTCCTGAACTTAGCATCTTTAGGATAATACTAGTATGTTCATCAGTTAATCAGTACTGAGTCTTTAAAAACTCGTATTGTTATTAAACCTTTCTATGTCATTCATGCGTCATGATAACTTGCCTTCTAATGTGTTTTGTATCCATTTGGATTCATGTGATTATCTGACTGTTTGCCTTAATACATTGTTTAAATATTTTCTGCGATTGAACAAAGCTGTCCTGAAATATTAACATGTACACCAATTTGTCTTCTTAATGCAATTCTGCCTATATTCTGTGTTTTAAACTCTGTCATGATGGCTTTTCTAAAATCAAACATGTTTTAAAATTTGTCCTTTGCCATTGTCTCCTTGTATATGCTGCTACTTTTAAACTTCTATTCTTAGGTCCTTTAGGTTCTATCCTTTACCTCCCCAGTGTGAGCACCGCTCGGGGTCTATGTGGGACTCTTGTGAACTCTGACACACTGGGGTTTGGTTCCTAACCTCCTTTGAATTATTTCTAAGCATTTGGTCCTCTAGTGTGAGCATTACTCTGGTTCCTTGAAGCCTTTGGGAACTTTGACACACTATAGATCTGGATTCTATGTGTGATTGTTCTGTACCTGTGAAAGTGAGCCATGTATCTGCTATGCTTTGAAGGCCTGGGTTGCCTAGGTGTATTTGGTCCTATTATAGGCTTTCTATAGTTTATTTCATTATTATTATGTAATCCATTAATTAATCTAGTCTGTAATAATTTTGTAACAAACAACGCTGGGGTATTTAGTAAAATCAGGAAGGGTTTCTTATTTTCATTTGCTAAATCGGGTAGAAATCCTGCTTATAGGATCTCATTTGTGTTGTTTCATATCATGCTTATAAATCCTATTTTATGTTTACATACTAGATATCCTGCCTATAGGATTAATGTTATGATTTGTTGAGAATTATGTCTTTAGGTGTATCAATCTGTCCATTAAACGTGTGTTAGCAATCATGTCTATAGAATCAATATTTGGCTTCATTATTTTCTAGCTCAATGTGTATAAATTCCTGGCCATATACTGCTCAATTCTAGAAATCATGCCTATAGGATTAAAATTAGCTCAATGCTAGAAATCATGCCTATAGGATTAAAATCAGTTCAATGCTAGAAATCATGCCTATAGGATTAAAGTCAGTTTTATGATAAAAATCATGTCTAAAGGATTAAAACCAGTTCAAATCTAGAAATCATTCCTATAGGGTAATAATCATCGCACTCGTAGAAATTAAGCTTATAGGATTCTATTAACTGATTCGGAATTCGATTATCACTGTCAATCACTTAGACAATATGCCTATAGGATTGAACAATAATTCCGGACTTATGATTGTGATTTACTGTTATTCATTAACGCATGAAACGCCCAGATATTGTACTGAATTAAAATCAGTAGGCAAATATACGTAGACCCTAACACTCGCATTAAGAACTGACTCTACATATTACTGCTCGCCTGTTCATCACATAGATATCCTGCCCATAGGACTCCAAGATTAATAAAGCCTGCTAAATTAGTTGCGTGCATTTACTGTTTACATGTGGAGGTTAACTTGAGCCCATATCTATCTTTATTTGAAAAGTCCTAATTGTTTTGCTTGTCGCCTAGTATTTTTACAATTCTGAGAACCTTAGGCCTAGTCTAGGACCTTCCTAAATAGAGGTCCCAATGCCTCCAAGACCTTAGGTAAGGGATGAGTAGTGCACGCATAGGCCACGAGTTAGAATCAACTAGAGCACTTTAGGTAAAAACTAAAAGATAGTAATCAGGTAGTAGGAGATGATAGTCTGTGTCCGCTGGATAATATGAGTAACACCCCCATCTTGGGAGAGTTACTAAGTATTATTTATGTTGCATGGGGTGATCCTATAGGTTAAAAAATTTAGGACCCCCCATCCTTATTAAATAGTTTATTCGCTTCCTTAGACTAATTCACATAATTTAAGTTCGCCCGGGACCCACCATTGTTGACCTCGAGGGGCGCCTAACACCTTTCCCTCAAAGTAATTTGAGCCCTTATTCGATCTTTGGTGATGCAAACTGGTATAATCTGAGTTATTTGTTATAGGTGCCCTAACGCACCTTAATCCGTTAGGTGGCGACTCTAACACCAATTCCTTTTCCCTACTCTCTCAAAAAGAGTTGTCAAATGTCGCAACCCGATTTTGCGAGAAAAAGGGGGGCGCGACACCTGTTATCTCTCTATTAGAGCTTAATCACAAACTACATGCTAATGTTGGTGACTTGTTGCCTCAACCTGATAAGTTCAGAAGCCTTGTTGGGAAATTGTTATTTTTAACCCATACTAGGCTAGACATCTTCTTTGGAGTACAACATCTCAGTCAGTTTTTGAAGGCTCCCAAGATTCCCCACATGCATGCTGGTCTTCATATGTTGAGGTATCTCAAAGGTACCCTTGATCTTGGTTTGTTCTACTCTAGTTCTCCTGATTTCTCCGTTCAGGCTCCTTATAAGAATGGTTTTAGTCAAAGATGATAATGACAACCAACATAATCTCATGTCCTTTGCAAAACTACATTCTTAATAGGAATATGTGTCCAATCAATTTCTGGTATAATACCCGAAACCATGGGAGAAAAGGATTCTTAAAACATTATCTACATTAATCTATCAAACATACCTAAAGGTTATATAGACATGATTTCTACAATTTTGAACAAGGCCTAAAGGTTATAATTCCAAAATCATCAAACATAACTGATCATTCACTTTCTACAACACCTAAATAAGATGACTAATCATGGGCTATAACCAACAGAATCATTTTTTCCCCTAAAGGTTTAAAGCATCATAATGAATAAAGTAGATTTTCAAATCTTTAGAAGGAGCAATTCTTATAAGCATGTTCCTATGTTATAAAATAAAAGTCAACAATCAGGACTCCAATATGAACGTGAACTCGCAGTAATTTTATTTTTTTGAAACGCAATAGGCCATATTTTTCTGCCAGCTAAGGAAAGGATTAAATCTTATAAATAATAATGACTTCTAATTTACTACTATCGAATCTGTAGGAAGGATATTGAAGCACAAATAAGTCTCTAACACGTATAGCAACTAGAACGGGAAGAAGATATCCCAAACATGATTTCCAAAACTTCATTTCACCTAGAACAAAGTTTCTGATGAATGAAAAATCTAACATCCTAAGGCGCTATATCTTGAAACCAACAGAACATATATTCACTCTTGTTCAGATTTTATATGGACAGAATATATAATCACCAAAATGAGTCCTATATCATGACCTCTACATAAAAATAAAAATAAAAATAAAATAGCCCAGTACGTATGCTTCTAATAGGAACAAAGGCTCATTATATATCTTAGTACAACAGGATGGGAAGAAAAGATTCTAGAGTTACTAACCTAATAACCTTTTTGTGGGCAGTGAACGGGGCGTCGTCAAAAAGGTCTACGATTTTTTGCCTCTACTATGCAACTCCGAACAAGCGTCAAACTTTGAAACAAATACGGTGATGCCTCTGTTATGGTTAAGCAAAATCAATAGAGGCTAAAAGAAAGAGCTTTTAGAAAGTGGTTCTAAGAAGAGTAACGGGTACAAGGGTCTAAAGCGGCGAGCGAAAGGTGCTGAAAATCTCCACCAAATCTGGTATTTATAGGTGTAAAATTAGGGTTCTTAGTTTGGGCGGGATTTCGAAATTGAGTGAAAGCTATTGAACAATTGAAATTTGAACGTTGATTGATAATAGACTAAATTGTTTAATATAGCCTATGTTTTAGCTCAACTTAAGGATGGTTTACTATTGTAAATGTTCAAATAATGCAAAAAATTGGCTCTAATCATGACTTTAATGTCTCACAGGAGTTCAATAAACAAATGAGGATTTATGATGGTAATCAAGTGAAAAATGGAGTCAAATGACGAAAAGTTGAGCAGCAACATCTTAACAAGAGAAATCCCCACTAGCGCGAGTCATGCGCTGGTCATGCGCTCCCGCGCTAGTTCAGTGATTTGGACAGAAAAAAACTCGATATGCGCGGGATGTGCGCTGGTCATGCGCTCCCGCGCTAGTCCTGTCCGGAAAAGCAATTATTGAGGGGTAAATTGGTCAATTTGGGAGTAATCCACTAAACTACTATAAAGTAAAAGTTCCATTATGGATGATAATCAGATTTTGAGGGGAGTAAGTGCAAAAATACTATTCATCCTTGAGAGAAATGTCATTGAAGATCAAGCTTGGAGCTAAGAAAGAGAAGGACAAACATCATTTTGGATCAAGAGTTTAAAGAGTTTTTTTCAAACTTTCTTCTTGTTGCTTGTTAATATTATGTTTAAAACTTTTATTGTTGATTTTTGTATGATTATGAGTAGCTAAAAACTCTAGTATTCTTGGGTCATGGATGTTAGATAATTATGTTATTTGAAGCTTAGATTGAAGATATTGAATTTATTGTTATGGGTTGTTTATTTGATTCTGCTTCTAATTATTTTACTGCGTAGCTAACAGTGAAATATTATTTACGAATCTTGAATTAAACTTGACAAAGAAAATTCTTGGTTGCATATAGAATCAAATAGAACAAGTTTTGAATCTCGGGCATCGGGTGACAAATTCGCAATTAAGATAGACATATACTTAATTGCCTTGTTTGGTTGAAAAATAGGAGTTGTAAATGCATTCTGCTAATATTAATACCATAGACATATAAGTATTAGTTTAACTTGAATAGATGCATAAGAACTCGAAAGATTCTTATGAATATTATTAACCCTATAATCAATAACCCGGATAATTCAATAAATCCATTTTAAGCTAAAATAGTAGAATAATTTCTAGCAAGTCCATGACCCGGGAATATATTTATCCAAATTGTTATAAACATATTGTGAAATCGGTGTAGTAATTTTGTGTTGAATTATTGTGCAATTATTAAGTAAGTTGTAAATTGGTTCTTTAAATATTTTGTAATAATATAGCATAAATTGATAATTGTTTTAGTCTACATCAGTCGATAAGTTGATCACAATTCCTCGTGGGAACGATACTTTACTTACTACTATATTACTTGTCGATCGCGTACACTTGCGTGAGTGTTTTGGTCGCAACATTGATGTTGCAGAAAAATTAAATGAGCCGCAGAGCTTCTTGATCCGAAATAGCAATGGAAAGTCTGCCATGGTTGAGCAACAATGGAATTTTGTGAGAAAAAGGAAAGGGAGGAGAAGAAAAGTCTGGGTTAGGAGAGAGAACAGGGTTAGCAAATTGAATTTAACTGATGGGATAAATATTGACCATTGGATTAAAATAACGAATGACTCAGATTAGTCTTAGGATAAAACAAGATAAAAATAAAGAAAAATACATAGAATTCTCTAGAAGATGTGGGGTTAGAGTGTGAAGGGTGTGTTAGGCGTGTACTTGGCGTATGTTTTAGACCGTTGGCGCCTATGTGGCGCTGACATGGGGCTTATGTGGAGCTGACATGGAAAAGAAGTAGAGTAGGCGGGCTGGTGGGTATGAGCCTCCGATTTGGGCTATGGAAAGGGCTAAATCTCTTCTTTTTTATATTTTATTTGGGCTTCTTAAATATTGATATGCCCTAGTAGTAAATATTTATATTAAATAATTTGCTAGTATTTAAATAATTACAAATTTATGTTCTAAAAATCTATTTAGTAGATAACCAATAATTTAAAATGGGCATGTAATAAATATGTAAATCACCCGAATAACTATATTACAGATAGGAGTAGGATCAATGCAATGCAGTAAAAAATATTTGTAAAAGAGAATATTATTATTTGATTGACGTTGAATGAAATTAATTGAGATATAAAATCGTCGTCATCGTTGTCGTAGTAGTAGTAGTAATAATAATAATAATAATAATAATAATAAAATAACGATACTAATTAGATAAAATAGTAAAATAAATATTCTTACATAATAAACGATATTAGAAGCTCAAATAAATAATTAGGAAGAAAAGATGGACAAAATTGGATGTCAACAATACCCATGGTACGGAGGATACGGTAGCACTCCTCTAAAAATCCCAGAGCATCATCTGATGCTAGACCATTAAATACAGAAGGTTTGTACTTCTTGAACCTCTCAAGCCTCCGATGTTCATCTTCGGAAGCCGCTGCCCTATCCTCGGGCTGATCTGGAGCTACAGGCTGTACAAGAATAATTTCTGGAACCTGATAAACATGCACTCACTGCTCAGGAGTGCGGGCGGCGGGAGTCTGTGCTCCTCCCCCAACCTAGGATGTGGCTGCAGCAAGGGGAAGCAACCCTGCCTGAGCCAGAGTAGTGTACATGCTCATAAACTGTGCAAGAGTCTCCTGAAGTGCTGGAGTAGTAGTAGTAGCAGTAGGCGTATCTGGTGCTTGGGCTTTGGCGAGATCTGCTAGTGGCTCCTCGGTGGCAGCTCGCGCAGATGCTCTGGCTGCACCGCGTGCGCGTCCTCGGCCTCTACCTCGGCCCCGACCTCTGACAGCTCCAGTAGGTGGCGCGAGTGCCTGATCATCTCTGGTAGCATGTGTCCTCACCATCTGTGAGAGAATAGAAGATAGAAGTTTAGAATTGTGATATAAAAAATCTCGTACAAAAAGGAAACCAAATGAAGTGAAATTTTCCTAACAGTTACATAGCCTCTCGTAGATAAGTACAGACGTATCCGTACCGATCTGCGAGATTCTAATAAACCGGCTTGTGATTCATGACTTCTATGAACCTAGAGCTCTGATACCAACTTGTCACGATCTCAGTTTGCCCTCCGTGAACTATCGTGACGGCATCTAGTCCCTACGACTAGGTAAGCCTAACAATTTACAGAAAAGGGAAAACTACAGATAAAAACTAGAAGAATTGTAGATAAACTAATAAAAACCGAAGATAACAAATATAAAAGTGTTTAAGATGCCGTTCGGCATATACAATACAAGATTTCAAAACCGAACAACTCCCAAAATTCGAAATCCCATGAATCACAAGCTATGAATATGACAAAATGCTCTAACTCCAGAATGTCTAAATCAAAAGAAAATATAGAAGGGCTATCACTACAGGAGATAATGGAAAGGGACTCCCCGGTCTACAGACGCGGCAGATATACCTCGAAGTCTCTGGAGAATCGCCTCACCTCAAGGGTAGTAAGGCTGAGTCGAAGTACCTGGATCTGCACACGAAAAATATGTGTAGGAAGGGCATGAGTACACCACAGCGGTACCCAGTAAATGCCAAGCTTAACCTCGGTCTAGTAGTGACGAGGAAGGTCAGGCCCCTACCGGTCATATACAATAATATATACGGAAAAAAACAATGTTAAAGTAACATAGGGTAATAAGAGTAGCAACAACTACAACAGAGACAAAATAATCACAGAAGGAAATACAGCTCAACACAGAGATAACAACCAGGGATCTCCAAGATACCATCCTTTAGTCCTCAAATATAAAATTTCAGTGGATCTCTCGGGTGTCGTCCGGTAGTCCAACTCATAGTGCGCGAGAATCTACCGGAATCCCCATCCGTAGTCCCAAATGTAAATACCCAGTACTGGGAAATCTACCGGGGTGCAGTCCCGTAGTTCCAATATAAAAGTGCAGGGGATCTATCAGAATACAAATCCGTAGTCCCAAAGTAAACATGCATAAGGATCTCCCCGGATACCGTCCTGTAGTCCTAAAGTAAACACGCAGAAGTAAAACAAAGAATATTCAATTCAGTCCCAATTTCATACCAAGATAAAATAGGTATTTCTAACCTAGCATGCTGCACAAAATTCAAATAAGTCAGTTTGAACAAGTAAAGCAATTAAGTTAATTAAACATGCTTTCCTAAGCTAACAGCAGACTTAAATTGCAAGTAATATAAATAGGGAAGAAAAATACATTTATAATTACTTAAGGAAAATAAGATTTTTCAACAGTTAGCACTTGTACGCACTCATCACCTCACGTACAAGGCATTTCATATATCAACAATACCAAATCCTAAGGGGAGTTTCCCCCACACAAGGTTAGGCAAGCCACTTACCTAGAACGCGTTCAATCAACTCAATACCACATTCTTGCCACGAGTATCCGATTCCGAATGGCCCAAATCTATTCAAAGTAATTGCATAATGTAAATATAACTTCAAGTATCTAATTCTACTAACTAATTCGAAGATAATATGAGAAATTAGGAAAATCATCCAAAAAGCCCCCGGGCCCACATCTCAGAATCGGGTAAAATTTATAAATTCGGAATTCTCACACTCTCACGAGTTCATATATAAAGAACTTACTCTAATCCGACATTAAAATCTTGATCAAAACTCCAAAATTAGGCCTAAGAACTTTTCTAGTTTTTCTCCAAATTTTTACCCCAAATTCGAATTTAAAGGATGAATTTAAGCATAGATTCGTGGAAATTAATCAAAACCGAGTAAAAATTACTTACCCAAAATACCCAGGTGAAACTCTCTCCCAAAATCGCCTATCCCAAGCTCCCAAATCAATTTCTAAGGTTTTAAGACTAAACACTCGTTTCAGCCCTTTTTCTGACCAGTGGAACCGCATCTACGGCTCTGGGACCGCACCTGCGGTCCCGCTTTTGCGTAATGCAAGTTGCACTTACGACTATTCATTAATGGCCAACTTCTGCACCTGCGACTCCCTTACCGCACCTGCGGTCTCGCAGGTGCGTTCGACTTCTCGCACCCGCGGCTTCTGGATCCTCGGCCAAATTACGCTTCTGCGGTCACCAAGACGCCTCTGTGGTGCCGCACCTGCGGTCCCACATACGTAGGTGCGGTTATGACAGATTCAACCAACTTTAAATTTCTCCTAAGTCCAATTCAACTTCCGTTAAGCACCCGAAACTCACCCGAGGCCCCCGGGACCTCAACCAAACATGCCAACCAGTCCTAAAACATCATACAAACTTATTCCTTGAATTACATCAAACAATTCTTAAACCACAAATCACTCTCCAATCCAAGCCTAAAGATTTCCAAAACTTTCAATTTACGCTTTTGGTCAAAAAGTTTATCAAATCTCGTCCGAATGACCTGAAATTTTGCACACACATCACATTCAACACTACGAAGCTACTCCAATTCTTAGAATTCCATTCCGACCCCTAGACCAAAATATCATTATCGAACCGGAAACTTCAAAAATTCAACTATCGGCATTGCAAGCCTAAATAAGCTACGGATCTCCAAAACACAATTCGAATACTCCCCTAAACTCGAAATCACCCAACAGAGCTAACAAAACCAACGAAATTTCATTCCGAGGCCACCTTCACACTACTTCGACTATGGTCCGAATTCAAAAACTTAAACTCTCATCTAGAGACTAAGTGTCTCAAAACACTCCGAAACTCCAAACAAATCCTCCCGGCAACTAACAATAGCAGAAACAAACTCGGGGAATGCAGTTAATCGGGGATCAGGGCGTTAGTTCTTAAAACGACCGGCCGGGTCGTTACAATCTGAGAGATAGTACTTACCATGTTTAGGCAAGTACTAAGTAACACCATAAAGAATCGACCAGTAGCGAAAGGGTGCTAATATGGTAAGGAAATAAGAGGGAAATTCTATTAGAAGGGGGATTAGGAAGGGGATTTTGGATGACGGCGGATTAGGGTTCGTAGGGCAAGAGAGATGAGAGGATATTAGGGTGGCGGACTGGTAAAAATAGGATTAGGGTTAGGGGTTTGGTTTAGTTAAAATGGAGGGGTTAGATATGGGCCATTGATCTCAGAGATCAACGACCACGATTAAAAAGGGAGTTGGGTCGGGTATATTTAGGCGGGTCACAACCGGGTTGGGTAATAGGGTCGTTTGGTTTGGGATGGGGTATTGAGCTAGGTAATTTAGGCTGGTTTGGGTATCCTAGGTCCGAAAATAGGGGAATTTAGGGCTATTAGTTAAATACCCAAATTAATTAATAACATAATTTGTAAAAGAATGATAAATAAAATAGTGAAGATATTATTTGTGCATAAAAATGGTTAACAACAATTATTTATTACTATAAAATCATAAAGAGTTATTTTTTTTGCATAAATAAAATAATCATAAGTATATAAGGGCTATTATTGCAAAATATACAATTTTAGCCTAAAGATGCAAATATAATTATAATAAATTCATAAAAAATATTTAGGGCTTAATATGGATATAAATGATAAATTTAGATAATAAAATCATCATAAAAATGATTTGTGATGCAATTAATGATTAGTTATACAATAAAATATGGGAATAAATTGATTAAAAGATCTTTAAAAATTATGGAAAAATTAGGAAAAATAGTTGATGATGCTCATGCACTATTTTAAAAGTATATATGCATATTTGAAATAAGTGACGGAAAATTGAGTATCAACAACTGCCCCTCTTTAATCGGGAAGGATGAAAGAGTTGTCGGGTAAAGAAATGATGATCGATTTTAACCGAATAAGGTGATTTGGAAGATATAGGCCGTACTCTGGCTTCTGAGCTGCCTACTTATCGTAGTTCTGGATCCAATGGTAGAGTAAGCCAATGGAGTTGTTGCAAGAACGGACAAGATGTTCCAAATATGATTAATTGGTATTTCAAACGGTTATAGGTAAATGAGACTAGTAACGGATGGCGATCGGTTACGTTTGAAGTAATTTGAAGAATATGAATGTTGGATGGAAACAGAGCGAAGATTGCTCCTGTTAGGAGAATGGTTGCTCCTGAGACTACCTGCAAACTCAAAAATACGACTGCATGCAAGTATGTATAGATTATTACGTAAACTTAGACATGATGCAAATTCTCTTTGGACCATGAAGACTGCCTTTGGATGGTGAGGATGACGTCCTTAGACCATGGTGTCCCCGGCCATGAATTATACGGTAAACGATTCGTAGGCCATGAAATGATGTTCTCGGGCCATAAAGATGGTGCCTCCAAACCATGACGCCTTTGAATAATGATGTGCAAGCTTAAGAGATCCTCAAGCCACGACATGGTGTCTTCTGGCTATGAGGATGATGCCTTCGGACTATGACGCCTTTGGACAAGTTGGCTATACATCAACCTATGAAGTGCAGAGACATGATGCTAGAGGTAATAACAAGACAAAGCTTAGTCTTGTTTGGGAGCAGAACTTAGCCCCGAGAGAAGAGGACAATGCAAGGTTTAGAATAGAGCAACACTTATGCAAATGGAGATAGTTCTTAGTCTCATGAGAAGATAGTGCTTAGCCTTATGCAAATGGAGAGGCAGGGCTTAACCTCATGCAGAAATTGAGACATGGCTTAGTCACATGCAAAGAGAGGGAAATGCTTAGCCTTATGCAAACAGGGAGGCATGGCTTAGCCTCATGCAAGAATTGAGACAGAGCTTAGTCTCATGAAAAGAAAAGGCAATGCTTAGCCTTATGCAAATGGGGAGGCAGGGCTTAGCCTCATGCAGGAATTGAGACAGGGCTTAGTCTCATGCAAAGAGAAGGTAATGCTTAGCCTTATGCAGATGGGGAGGCAGGGCTTAGGCTCATGCAGGAATTGAGACAGGGCTTGTTGATACCCAATTTTTCTCTCATATATTTTTAAATATGCATATATATTTTTAAAAATAGTGCACATGTATTTACAAACATGCACAAATATTTCTATAATTTTCTATAATTTTTAAAGCTTTATATCAAGGTATTTTTGCATTTTTTTATTATACAAAAATCCAATAATTATCTCTCGTATCATTTTTATGATGATTCAATAATCCAAATTTATCATTTATGCCCATATAGTGCTTAAATATTTTAATTGCATTTTTTATAATTACATTTGCATTTTTAAGGCTAGAATTGCACATTTTGCAATAATAACAACAACAACCCAGTAAAATCCCACTAGTGGGGTTTGGGGAGAGTAGTAGGTACGCAGACCTTACCCCTACCCCGAAGGGGTAGAGGCTATTTACGAAAGACCCTCGGCTCAAGATAACAGAAAGACAAAAGGGACACAATACTAGTATCACCACATAAATCATAGGAAAAATAGGAACAACATTAAATTCAGAAGAAAGATGCAAAGCAAAAGCGATAGGTAGTAAATATGTCATGCATTGAAAAGCGTAACAGTAAGACACAATATTGCCAATAGATATCTTAGACAAAAATCCTCCCAGGTTAGTCTCATAGAGGTACGAAGTAAGGAAAGATTCAACTACCTCCTAACCTACAACCCTAATAGTCGACCTCCACATTTTCCTATCAAGTGTCATGTCCTTAGAAATCTGAAGTCTCGTCATATCCTGCCTGATCACTTCTCCCCAATACTTCTTTGGTTGCCCTCTACCTCTTCTCGTGCCCTCGACAACCAGTGCTCACACCTCCTTACTGGGGCATCTGGGCTTCTCCTCTAAACATGCTCGAACCATCTGAGCCTCGCTTCCTGCATCTTGTCATCTATGGGAGCCACGTACACCTTCTCCCGAATATCATCATTCCTAATCTTATCCATCCTAGTGTGCCCGCACATCCACCTCAACATCCTCATTTCTGCTACTTTCATCTTCTGGATATGTAAGTTCTTAACAGGCCAACACTCAGCCCCATACATCATGGCCGGTCTAATCACCGCTTTATAGAACTTACCTTTGAGTATCGGTGGCACTCTCTTGTCACATAGGGCTCCAGAAGCTAACCTCCACTTCATCCATCCTACTCCAATACGGTGTGTGACATCCTCATCAATCTCCCCTCCCCCCTAGATAACCGACCCAAGGTACTTGAAGATGCCTCTACTTGGGATGGCATGTGATTCAAGCCTCACATCCACGCCCACTTCCCCCGGCTCAGCACTGAACTTACACTCTAGGTATTTCGTCTTCGCCCTGCTCAGCTTGAAACACTTAGACTCAAGAGCCTATCTCCAAACCTCCAGCCTCTCGTTAACACCGACTCGCGGCTCATCAATCAGAACTATGTCATCGGCGAATAGCATGCACCACCGCACCTCCCCTTGAATATGGTACGTTAATGCGTCCATCACCAGGGCGAATGAGAACGGACTGAGCATAGAATCTTGGTGTAACCCCATTACAAGCGGAAAATGGTTAGAGTCACCTCCAACTATCCTAACCCGAGTATTAGCCCCATAATACATATCCTTAATCGCCATAATGTAAGGAACCGACACCCCTTTTGCCTCCAAGCATCTCCAGAGAACTTCTCTAGGAACCTTGTCATACGATTTATCTAGGTCAATAAACACCACATGCAGATCCTTCTTCCTCTCTTTGTACAGTTCCACCAACCTCCTAATAAGATGTATAACTTCTGTAGTAGAACGACCCGACATGAACCCAAATTGGTTGTCGGATATAGACACTGTCATCCTCACCCTCGCTTCAACCACCCTCTCCTACTCTTTCATGGTATGACCCAGTAATTTGATACCCTTATAATTGTTATAACTCTGGATATCACCTTTGTTCTTATACAATGGGACCACCGTACTCCACCTCCACTCATCCGACATCCTCTTTGCCATAAAAATAACATTAAACAACCTAGTCAACCACCCCAAACCTGCTCTCCCCACGCACTTCCAAAATTTCACCAGAATCTCATCTGGCCAGGTTGCTCTGCCCCTACTCATCTTACGCATAGTGCTCACGACCTCCTCAACCTTGATACGCCTGCAGTACCTAAAGTCATAGTGACTCTCGGAATGATCCAATTCGCCTAGCACAATATCTCGATCCCCTTCTTCATTTAGAAGTTTATAAAAGTAAGTCTGCCATCTCCTCTTAATCTGGGCATCTTCCATCAATACTCTACCGTTGTCATCCTTAATGCATCTCACTTGGTTCGAATCCCGAGCCTTTCTCTCTCTCAACTTGGCCAGCCTGAATAACTTTTTATCCCCACTTTTTTCCCCCAGTTCCTCATACATACGACCATAAGCTGCAGTCTTAGCCTCCGTGACCGTCATCTTAGCTTCCTTCCTAGCTACCTTATACCTCTCCATGCACGCTTGCCTCTCCTCCTCACCTATGCTCCCCACTAACTTCAGGTACACCGCCTTCTTCGCTTCCACTTTACCTTAGACCACTTCACTCCACCACCAGTCTCCTTTGTGCCCACCAGAGATGCCCACCGAGACCCCTAACACCTCTCCCGCAGCCTCCCTTATATAGTTTGCTGTCACTGACCACATAGTGCTCGCATTACCACTGCTCCTCCAAGCCCCCATAGCCAATAACTGCCCTTCCAACTCTTGGTTTTTATCCTTAGTTAAGGCTCCCCATCTGATTCTCGGTCTTTCTCGAGCAGACCTTCTCTTCCTCTTTAACATAATACCAACATCCATCACCAAGAGGCTATGTTGCGTCGCAAGTATCTCACTCGGAATAATCTTGCAATCCTTGCATAGCCCTCTGTCACACCTCCTGAGGAAAAGATAGTCAATATGAGTCTTCACCGCCGTATTTTGAAAAGTAACCAGATGCTCCTCTCTCTTCGGAAAGCTAGAGTTCGCAATCACCAACCCAAAAGCCTTAGCGAAGTCGAACAGCGAGGTACCTCCTATGTTCCTCTCCCCGAAACCGAAGCCTCCATGCACCTCGCCATAACCACCTACGTTCGACCCGATATAACTATTGAAATCCCCTCCTATGAATAGCTTCTCAACAAGCGGAACCTGGCGCACAATCTCATTATATTATCTATACAGAAAATGATTTTCAATATTTTTATAATATTAAGTAATTATTTTAAATCATTTTTATGAACAAATGATATTTTTATCATTTATTAATTATTTTTATAAATTATTTTATTAATTTAAATGGTTATTTAAAATATAGCCCTTTTTTAATTAATTTTTTCGGACCTACCTCAGCCTGATATCCTAACTAGCCCGTTACCTGATACCCATCACCCTAACCCAAATACCTATACCCATATCCGTCCAAATTAAACCTGTCCGACCTAATATCTAATCCTGGCCATTGATTTCAGAAGATCAACAGCCCTAAATCATTCACCCTTCTAAATATACCAAACACCCCCAAACCCTAATTCATTTCTTCCCCCCGCCCGCCGTCTTCTGATCTTCTCATCTCCTCGCCTCTTTCACTCTCAAACCCTAGCTCGCTGTCACACTTTCCCTTTCCATTCATGGGATCTTCCCTTGATTCCTTGCCTTATTTGGCTTTGTTTCTTTACTGGCTACCCGATCTTGATGTTACTTGATTCATTTTCCTCAAATGGCAAGTGAATCTTAAGAGACTCGAACTAGATCTGGTTCAAAGTTTCTCATATCTTGGCTATTTCTGTCTATGTTCACCCCAATAACTGTGAGTACGAATATTTTTGTATCTTAGGGTTTCAAATCTCTGGTTCAAACCAGATTTGGTTCAACTTCTGTTTATTTTTTATGAATTAAAATTTTAATACTTCTGTCTCTATATTTTCTAGTCTTTTTTCTATTATTATTCTTGACCGATCTTGTTTACCCTAGAACTAGAGTTTTGATTTCAACAGATTTTGCAAAAAATATTTTTAACCTTTAAATGTTTCGTTTCTAAATATCTGTTAGGGTATCCTTATTTATTTTTGACTGATTTTACTTATTATATGTCTTTGTATTTCTGCCTATTCTCTTACGGTTCTGATTATTTAACAATTCATTTTACTATTTCTGCCCGTTTGCCTTTAACTCTATCGATTAATTTCTAATTGATTTTACTTACCTAAATTAGGATTTGAAATTAGCCTTTCCTTTAGTAGTGGTGTTTATTTATTCTATTTACCTATTCTTTCCTTTAGCAGTGGTGTTTACTGGCCTAATTTTATGTTCTGATTATTAAAGTCGACTTCTAATTGATTCTGGAATTATTCATTACCTTATTTGACTAATGATTGATTTCATTAACTGATGCTAGCTTGATTTTATGCATGTTAATTGATCTATGCTGACTCTAATTGATTGTTAATTTATTTTTTCATACATTATTTGGGTAGGACTGGTTCATTACCTTATTTGTCTACCTCATTGAGCATTATTTAAACACTTATCCTTTCCCCTCTAGAACAACACTCGACCTCTCCTATTCTCACTACTAAACTTAAGCTCTCTCTCTTGGTCTTGTTCTGATTTCTTCACTAAGTGGCTATTGTTTGGCTGGCTGAAAGCCAAGGCCAAATTATTCTAAAACTTAACTATTACTACATCTTAGAAGCTTTGCCAACCATGCGACCGCTGAGCTGCTCACAGGAAATAACCCACCCGAGGCCGTGCTAGAGGCCGAGGTAAGGGCAGAGCTTATCCCAGAGCAGCAGCACCAGTGGTGGAGCCTCATGTTGACTTTGATGATGAGGTTCCAGCCCAGAGAGTTTTGGTGGGCCCAGCTCAGGTCCCAGGGGTTTTTTTTGCTACCCAAGTACTCCAAGACGTTCTGGTCCGTCTAGTGGGCCTTATGGAGAGTGTCACCCGGGCATGCTTGCGTCCTATAGCACCAACAATCTCTCAAGCTAGAGGAGGGCCCTAGACTCCTGCTATTCGCACTCCGGAGTAGATGGCTCCACAGTTTCAGACTCCAGCAGCTTAGCCAGTTAGAGTAGTTCAGCCGGGTATGGTAGCTTAGATCAGTGATGGAGAAGCTATGTCTGTCGATGCCTTGTGGAAATTGGACAGGTTCACCAAGCTCTTTACTACTACTTTCAGTGGTGCATCTTCTGAGGATCCCTAAGATTATCTAGATAGCTACCATGAAGTTCTTAGCAACATGGGGATAGTAGAGACCACTGGGGTCGATTTTGCTACTTTTTGCTTGTCGAGATCCGCCAAGACTTGGTGGAGAGATTATTGCTTGGCTAGACCAGCCGGATCACCATATTTGACTTGGGAGCAGTTTACTCAGCTAGTTCTGGAGAAGTTTCTCCCCATCACTCAGAGAGAGGCCTATCAGAGGTAGTTTGAGTGTCTCCAGCAGGGTTCTATGACTGTTACCCAGTATGAGACCAGATTCATCGACTTGGCTCGTCATGCTCTTATCATACTTCCCACCGAGAGAGAGAGAGAGATAAAGAGAGGGTGAGGAGGTTCATTGAGGGACTTATTCAGTCAATTTGTCTTCAGATGGCTAGGGAGACATGGAGTGAGATTTATTTCCAGGAGGCAGCTAATGTGGCCAGGAGAGTGGAGATGGTTCTGTCGCAGGGAGGTATTCATGGGTCGATAAGAGGCCTCATCATTCAGGAAGATTCAGTGGTTCCTCGTTTGGAGGCTGGGATTCGTATGGTAGAGGCCATCCTCCTAGGCCCTTTCAGTCAGCACTTCAGGTTTTTCACGGTGCTTCAGGTGGTCGTGGTTCTCATATGCAGTATTCTGATCAGCAGCCCTCCAGTACACTACCAGCTCCAATCAGTGCACCGCCACTCCATAGTTTTTGGGGTGGTCATTCAGGTCGCGATGGTCAGTCTCAGTTTCCTCAGCCGCAACATTCAGGTGGATGTTTTGAGTGTGGTGAGTATGGTCATATTCGGAGGGCTTGTCCAATATTGGTGGGTACTCAGTCGCTGTAAAAGGGTTCCCTGTTATGGTTCAGGCACCAGGTGTTCCGCTGCCTGCTTCACCAGCTAGGGGTGGGGGTAGAGGTGCTAGAGGTGGAGGTAGAGGTGTTAGAGGTGGAGCTCAGATCGCTAGAGGTGGAGGCCAGCCCGCTGCAGGCCATCCTAGAGATGTAGTCTAGGGTAGTGGGGCCCAGCCCCGATGTTATGCTCTTCTAGCTATGCCTGAGGCTGAGGCTTCCGATACAGTTATCACAGGTCCTGTTCTAGTTTGTGGCAGAGATGCTTCAGTTTTATTTGATCCAAGGTCTACCTACTCCTATGTGTCATCTTATTTTGCATCATATCTGGTCATGCCTAGTGATTCCTTGAGTGCCCCTATATATGTGTCTACACTGGTGGGTGATTTTATTATGGTAGATCGAGTCCATCGCTCTTGTATAGTTGTGATTGGGGGTCTTGAGACTCGTGTAGATTTGTTGCTTCTGGACATTATTGATTTCGATATCATACTAGGGATGAACTGGTTATCACCTTACCATGCTATCTTGGACTGTCATGCCAAGATTGTGACCTTAGCCTTGCTGGGTTTACCTTTTTTAGAGTGGAGAGGGACTCCTGTTCATTCTACCCGTAGTGTTATCTCTTATGTAAAGGCTCGATGTATGGTCGAGAAGGGGTATTTGGCCTATTTGGCATATGTTCGTGATTCTAGTGCCGAGGTTCCTTCTATTGATTATGTGCCTATTGTTTGTGAGTTCCCTGAGGTATTTCCTTCAGACCTGCCGGGTATGCCACCCGAAATAGATATTGACTTCTACATTGATTTGGATCCGGGCACTCAGCCCATTTCTATTCTGCCATATCATATGGCCCCGCCTGAGTTGAAATAGTTGAAGGAGCAGTTGCAAGACTTGCTTGAGAAGGGTTTCATTAGACCCAGTGTTTCGCCTTGGGGTGCCGGTGTTGTTCGTTAAGAAGAAGGATGGATCGATGAGAATGTGTATTGATTACCGGCAGTTGAACAAGGTTACAATCAAGAATAAGTATCCATTGCCGAGGATTGATGATTTGTTTGATCAGCTTCAGGGTGCCAAGGTATTTTTGAAGATTGACTTGAGATCTGTCTACTATCAGTTGAGGATTAGGGCATCCGATGTCCCTAAGATAGCTTTCCGCACTCGGTACGGGCATTATGAGTTCTTGGTAATGTTATTTGGGTTGACAAATGCCCCAGCAGCTTTTACGGATTTGATGAACCGAGTGTTCAGGTCTTACTTGGATTCATTCGTGATAGTCTTCATTGATGATATTTTGATATATTCCCACAGCCGGGAGGAGCACGTGCAATATCTTAGAGTGGTTCTTCAAACTCTGAGGGATAGTCAGTTGTATGCTAAGTTTTCAAAGTGTGAGTTCTGGTTGTTTAGTTGCATTCCTATGTAATGTTTTGTCAGCAGAGGGTATTCAGGTTGATCCAAAGAAGATTGAGACAGTCAAGAACTGGCCTAGACCAGCATCAGCTACAAAGAACCGGAGTTTCTTGGGGTTGGCAGGCTATTATCGCCGGTTTGTGGAGGGGTTTTGTCCATTGTAGCCCCAATGACTAGGTTGACCCAGAAGGGTACCCAATTTAGGTAGTCAGATGAGTGTGAGACGAGCTTTCAGAAGCTCAAGACATCTTTGACTACGACACCAGTGTTGGTTTTGCCCATAGGTTCAGGGCCATATACAGTTTATTGTGATGCATCTCGTATTGGGCTTGGTGCGGTGTTGATGCAAGATGGCAAGGTTATTTCTTATGCTTCGTGGTAGTTGAAGATTTATGAGAAGAACTATTCGGTTCATGATTTGGAGTTGGCAGCCATTGTTCAGGCATTGAAGATTTGGAGGCATTATCTGTATGGAGTGGCATGTGAGGTGTTCACGGATCATAAGAGTCTGTAGTACTTGTTCAAGCAGAAGGAGTTGAATTTGAGGCAGAGAAGGTGGTTGGAGCTATTAAAGGACTATGATATCACCATCTTATATCATCCGGGAAAGGCCAATGTAGTGGCCGATGCGTTGAGTAGGAAGTCAGCCAGTATGGGCAGTCTTGCTTATATTCCGGTCGGTGAGAGATCTCTTGCTTTGGATGTTCAGGCTTTGGCCAATCAGTTCATGATGTTGGATGTTTCTGAGCCCAATTGTGTGTTAGCTTGCATGGTCGCTCGTTCTTCTTTATTGGAGCATATCCGTGATCGGCAGTATGATGATCCCCATTTGTGTGTCCTTAGAGACACGGTGCAGCACGGAGGTTCCAAGCAGGTTACCTTTAGTGATGATGGAGTTTTGAGATTGCAGGGTCGAGTTTGTGTGCCTAATGTGGATGGACTCTGAGAGTTGATTTTAGAGGAGGCTCATAGCTCCCGGTACTCTATTCATCTGAGCGCCGCCTAGATGTATCAGTATTCGTGGCAGCATTATTGGTGGCAGAGAATGAAGAAGGATATCATTGCATATGTGGTTCGGTGTTTGAATTGCCAGCAGGTTAAGTATGAGCATCAGAGGCCTGGTGGTTTGTTTCAGAAGATTGAGATTCCTGAGTGGAAGTGGGAGCGGATCACTATGGACTTTGTTGTTGGATTCCCACGGACTCAGAGGAAGTTCGATGTAGTGTGGGTTATTGTTGATAGGCTATCCAAGTCAGTGCATTTCATTCCTGTGACTGTCAACTATTCTTCTGAGAGGTTAGCTGAGATCTATATCCGGGAGATTGTTCGTCTTCATAGTGTGGCCGAGTCTATCATTTCGGATCGAGGTACACAGTTTACCTCACATTTTTGGAGAGCAGTTCAGCAAGAGTTGGGCACAAGGGTTGAGTTGAGCATATCATTTCATCCTCAGACGGACGGGTAGTCCGAACAAACTATTCAGATTTTGGAGGATATGCTCCGAGCTTGTGTCATCGACTTTGGAGGCTCGTGGGATCAATTTTTGCCTTTAGCAGAGTTTGCCTACAACAACTACCAGTCAAGTAATTAGATGGCTCCTTATGAGGCTTTATATGGTAGGCGGTGTCGGTCTCCGGTTGGATGGTTTGAGCCAGGAGAGGCTCGGTTGTTGGGTACGGATCTGGTTCAGGATGCCTTGGACAAGGTCAGGATTATTCAGGATAGGCTTCGTACAGCTCAGTCTAGGCAAAAGAGTTATGCCAACCGCAAGGTTTGAGATTTGGCTTTCATGGTCGGTGAGCGGGTATTTCTTCGAGTGTCGCCTATGAAGGGCGTGATGAGATTTGGGAAGAAGGGCAATCTTAGCACTAGGTTCATTGGCCCGTTTAAGATTCTTGATCGAGTGGGGGAGGTGGTTTATAGACTTGCATTGCCGCAAAGTTTATTAACCGTGCATCCAGTGTTTCATGTGTCGATACTTCGGAAATATCAGGGCAATCCATCCCACATGTTAGATTTCAGCATTGTCCAGTTGGACAAGGACTTGTCTTATGAGGAGGAGCCGGTAGCTATTATAGACGGGCAGGTTCGTCAGTTGAGATCGAAGAGTTTTCCTTCTGTTCGTGTTCAGTGGAGAGGTCAGCCTGCTGAGGCATCATCCTAGGAGCCCGAGTCTGATATGCGGAGTCGTTATCCCCATCTTTTCCCCGACTCAGGTACTTCCTTCTTATGTCCGTTCGAGGACGAATGGTTGTTTTAGAGATGGAGAATGTGATAACCCAAAACGTCATCACGTGTTTTTAATATGAATTCTGCATTCCAAGACCTTAAAGATCTCATACGACCTTGCCTCGATTTACGTACGTAGTTCAGGTGCGTAGCCGGAAAGCTATTATGTGAAAATCTGTGAAATCTGTTGAAATTTTGACTTAAAAGGCATTTAAGTTGACTTCGGTCAATATTTTGGGTAGACGGACCCGGACCCGTAATTTGACTGTCCTAGAGGGTCTGTGGAAAAATATGGGACTTGGGCATATGCCCTGAATTGAATTCCGAGGTCCCAAGCCCGAGAAATAAATTTTTAAAGAAAAATATTTTCTGGAAATTTCTATGAGTTTTGGAAATGAAATGCATTTAGAATTTGATCGTATCGGTCCCATATTCTGGTTTCGGAGCCCGGTACAGGTCTTATGTGTGAAATAAGATGAGTTTGTGAAATTTGTAAAGAAACGGAAGTTGTTTGAGGTGATTCGGACCTGTGGTTGTGAAAATTCCTACTTTGAAAGTTTTGAGATTTTTCTTAGATTTCTATGCTAAATTCATTGTTTAAGAGGTTATTTTGACGATTTGGTCGCACTGATAAGTTCATATGATGTTTTTGAGTTAGTACGTATGTTTGGTTTGGAGCCCTGAGGGCTCGGGTGAGTTTCGGAAAGTTTTTGAACTCATAAAAGTTGTAGGTTTTTGGCTGTTCAGTGCCCAGGGTTTTGTTCTTCGCCTTTACATGGCCCCACTCGCGAACGCGTAAGGAAAATCTCCTATGTGCCAGTTTTCTTCTTCGCGAACACGAAGACTGAGACGCGAACGCGAGGCTGAGGTGGAATACCCTTCGTGAACGCGTCCAAGCAATCGCGAACGCATAAGGCAAGGGTCCTGGGGGAGGGGGTTCTCACTTGTTCTACGCGAAAGCGGCCACTGGCCCGCGAACGTGAAGTCTCGAGGGGTCAAAGCTCCGCGAATGTGAGCCTGAGGTCGCGAACACGAAGGTCACTTAGGCCTTACTCATCGCGAATGCGACAAGCCTATCGCGAACGCAATGAAGGCCTGTACAGTGATTTTAAAACAGAATAAAAAACGGGACTTAATCAAAATTTCATAACTTCTTCTTTCAAACTCCAAATTGGGCGATTTTTGAAAGAGGATTTCACCACCAATTCATAGGTATGCAATATTAGACTCATTTTCTTCAATTTGCATTAACACCCATTATATTTCTAGGCTTAAATTATGTTCTTAAAGGTAGAAAATTAGGGATTTGGGTAGAGTTATGGCTTTTTGTATATTTGGGATTTAGACCTCGTTTTGGGGTCAAATTGTGGAATGAATTATATATTCGGGCTCGTGGGTGAATGCGTGATCAGGTTTTGGTCCGAACCTCGTGTTTTGACCAAGCGGACCCGGGGTCAATTTTTGACTTTTTGGGAAGAATGATGGAAAGCAATAATTAAGCATTGGAATTGGATTGTTTAGCATTTATTGATGTTATTAAGTCGATTATCTCTAGATACGATTGATTTGGAGCCAAATTCAAAAGGAAAAGCGGTGTTTGAGGCTTGAGTTGGCCGTGGAAGTTCGAGGTAAGTGTTTGGTCTAACCTTAGCTTGAGGGATTAGGAGTTGTGTCCTATTTGCTACTTGTTTCTTGTTGAGTATGTATAGGCATGGTGACGAGTATCTATACGTTGGTGTCGAGCATGACCGTGAGTCTTAAATTGCAATTTATTGTGTTCTTAAATAATACTACGGATGCTTGTCGGGACTCTTGTTAGGATTGTTGTTGATTGTATATGCGGATCGGGATGCACACCACAACAATATTATATATGTATCGGGTTGCACGCCGCAACAATATTATATGTGGATTGGGTAGCATGCCACAAAAATAATATGATTGGATCGGGTTGCACGCCATAACAATAATAAAATCGGATCGGGTCGCACGCTGCAACAGTGATAAATGGTATGGATCGGGTTGCACGCCGCAATAGTATTGTTATATGTTAGGATCAGGTTGCGCGCCGCAACAATTGATGATACAAAGTGTTTATAGATTGGATACAAGTTCCTTACTGTTTTGCTGTGAATTCTAAGTTGTCCTTATGCTTTTCTCTTGATTTACTGTTGATATTGATATACCCCCGCAACATGTATCCCCTCCCATCTTTACTCCTTGTTCCTGTTTTATTTTCTGCGGTATACTATATAACTGCATAGGTTTAGTTGGTAGTCTAGTCCTAGCCTCGTCACTACTTCGCCGAGGTTAGGCTAGACACTTACCAGCACATGGGGTCGGTTGTGCTGATGCTACACTCTACACTATATGCAGATCCCGGAGCAGCTTTTGGACCGTAGCATTTGGGTGGCTGCCTTCATTCCAGCTAGAGATCTTGAGGTAGTCCTGTAGGTGTCCGCAGGCCTGGCGTTCTCTTGTATCTTATTATGTATTCTGTTTTCATTTGTTTCCAAGACAGATTGTACTTTCTTTTCACACACTTGTATGTAGTAATCATAGACAGTCCGTGATATTGTGACACCGGGTTTCGGGTAGAGACGTATGTTGGCATTGTCATGTTGGCTTTGGTTATTCTATCAGATTAAGTCTTTCACTTGTTTTTATTTAACGTTAATGTTTTACTGTTGATCGCATGTTAGTTTAAATTGTAAAAGAGGACTAATAAATGAGTTAGTAATTCTACAATACGCGGCTTGCCTAGCTTCCACGAGTAGGCGCCATCACGACTTCTGAGGGTGGTCGTGACAAGCTTATACCCTTCAATATTTAGAAGGTGCTAAATTTAAATTAACGATAGCAATTGTATAATTAAAGTTTTATTATTTGTTTGATGTCCATTTATACAAATTGACTCTTCAAACAAATATTCTTCACAAAGAAAAGACAAAAATAACTTCCTTTTTTTTAATATTGACTGATTTTTGTGATGTTTCTTTCTCTAGCATGTAGGTTTACTTCATTATTATAACGACCCGACCAGTTGTTTTGGGCTCTAGCACGTCGTTCGATAGTTTGAGGCCGTGAGCAGCTTCACATAAGGTATTATGACTGTGCGCCTGGTCGGAATTGAATTTCGGGAAGTTCGGAGTTGATTTGGAAAGAGAATTCCCATTTCAAAAGATTTAAGTTGGAAGAATTGACTAAGATTGGATTTTTGAGTAAACGACCTCGGAATCGGGATTCGAAGATTCCAGCAAGTTCGTATGATGATTTCGGACTCGGGGTATGTCCAGATCGGGTTTTGGAAGTCCCAAGAATGTGTCACGACCCAAATTCCACTAAGGGTCGTGATGGCGCCGGACACCGCTGTCAGGCAAGCCAAACAAAATACTTAAATAAATTCTCATTTTAATAATTTTGAAAACTATAATTTTCCTTCAATTTTACTAATAAAATATAATCTTTACAAAGTAAATAAAAGAATGATTAGAAGTAAATACGAGATACCCAATAATCATCCCAGAACCCAGTGTCATAAGTGCACGAGCATTTACTAGGAATAAAATAAAATACAGTAATTGTTCGGATCAAAGTGGACAGAAATGAAAGTACATCACAATACTCTGAAGGGGACTCTGCTGGCTGCGGGTTGTCTCGACAAATGCAGCTCACCTAAGTCTCCATATCAACCATGCCTCTATGCCAGTAAGCCACTAGCCACACATGAACCTGTGCAACGAAAATTGCACATCAAGTGTAGTATGAGTACGAAAACAACATGTTCCTAGTGAGTATCCCGTCTAATCTCGAAGAAGTAGAGACGAGAGGTCGACTTCGACACTTACTAGTGGTCCAATAGTAATATATTATTAATACGGATAATCATGGAATTATTAAGAATGGCAGTAAATTCAAATAAGTCACGAAACAGGTAAACGTTCCTTTTATAGTAAAAAGTCTTTGAATTCATAATCTATTAATTATCAATTTATCTCAAGTCAAGGAGAGCAAATATCAATATCTATAAATCTCAAGTCAAGCAATACAAGCATGCACAAATCATGCTCAGGTGACCCGATCCAATAATATTTAAACTGTGCACTGCCAGAGGGTCGAATGGCGCGAACCATAGATGCATCTATTTAATCTACCGAGGCGTTCGGCCCGTTCCGAAATTAAACACACACAAACAGTCAATCAAGAAGTCGACAGGGAACAATTATCTAAAGAAAAGCCAATTCTCTTTTAAATATTTTTGAAAATGAAGTTAAATCTTTTTAGAAATTCATTTACTACTTCGATGTGATTTAAGCAATTCAAACTGTCAATAAGATTACAAATATTCCAAGTATAGCATGCTTTTGGGTCTTAGACTACCCAGACTTAAATATAACAGTAGCTACGCACGGACTCTCGTCACCTCGTGCGTACGTAGCCCCCACAAATAGATGCACAAATCCAACTAATTCACCTATGGGGACAATTCCCTCTTACAAGGTTAGAAAGGAGACTCACCTCTCTCCGAAGTTCCATAACCGGCATTCCACACCCTTCCGAAGACTCAATTCGATGCAAAAATGCTCCAAAACTAGTCAATAATTATGCAAACCGATTAATATATGTTCAATTACTCATTATAATCCAATTTATAACAATTCCTAACCCCGATCGAAAAGTTGACGAAATTGCCCTCGGGCGCACGTGCCCGGATTCCAAAATTTTTCGAAGATAAAGTTTACCCATAATCTCACGAACCCAAATATATAATTTGCTCTTAATTTCATGCCCAAAATCGTGGTCAAAATTCAAGAATATCAAATTTCTAGGTCTTCCTCAAAACCCCAAATTTCCATGTTAAAATCCATACATAATCAATGTATTTAACTCCTAATAAGTTGGGATAACTTACCTTGCCATTGAATGATGAAACCCCCTCTTGAAATCCTCTAACAATCGCCCAAGCCAAGAGAAAAATGAAAGAAATGGGCCAAATCCCGTCTTAAAACAACTCACTGCCCAGCACTGCCCTTCTCCGCGAACGCGAAAATACCCTCGCGTTCGCGAAACACAACCTGCTTCAGCCCCAAAATTTCTTCATCGCATTCGCGAAGGCCAGCTCCTCGGACCCTACGTGTTCGTGTTTCAGGCCTCGCGTTCGCGTAGGCCAATGGCCTCAGGCCCCGCTCCCCTCTTTCCTTCTACGTGTTTGCGATCTCCCATACGCATTCGCGTAGTCAACTCAGTCCACCCCTTCGCGTTCGCGATTTCCGCTTTGCGTTTCGCGAAGGCCAAATCCAGTAGCCTCCCACTTTCCTCTTCGCGAACGCGGGACTCTCTTCTCGTTCGCGAAGAAGGAAACCAGATACCAGCAATCAGCAGCAGCTTTTTATCCAAATTCGATCCGAAACCACCCGAAACACACCCGAGGCCCCCTGGGATCCCCGTCCAATCACACAAAACAGTCCTATAACTTAACACGAACCTGCTCGATGTCTCAAATCATATCAAACAATATCAAAATCATGAATCGCACCCCAATTCAAGCTTAATGAAGTTTAGAACTTCAAACTTCTACATTCGATATCAAAACCTATCAAATCACGTCCAATTGATCTCAAATTTTGCACACAAGTCACATTCGACATTACGGACCTACTCCAACTTCCGGAATTGGAATCCGACCCCGATATCAAAAAGTCCATTTCCGGTCAAACTTCTTAAAAACCTTCAAATTTCTATCTTTAGCCAAATGACTCCAAAATGACCTACGGACCTCCGAATTTGCTTCCGATCGTGCTCCCAGCACCAGAATCACCATATGGAGCTATTCCCAGACTCGGAATCCCAAACGGACATTGATAACACTGAAATTCACTTCAACCCAAACTTATGAAATTCTTCCAAAATTGTTGACTTCCACAATAGGTGCCGAAACATTCCCGAGCCTCCCAAAACTCAATCCGGACATACACCTAAGTTTGAAATCATCATACAAACCTGCTAGAACCTTCAAATCCCAATTCCGAGGCCGTTTACAAAAAAATCCGATGTTAGTCAATTCTTTCAACTTAAAACTTTCGAAATGAGAATTCTCTTTCCAAATCAACTCCGAACTTCCCGTAATTCAATTCCGACCATGCGTACAAGTCATAATACTTGAAGTGAAGCTGCTCACGAACTCAAACTGCTGAACAATGCGCTAGAGCTCAAAACGATTGGTCAGATCGTTACATTCTCTCCCACTTAAACACACGTTCGTCCTCGAATGTGCTAAGAACTGCGCTGGAGTTGCCCAAAAATCACTGTTTAACACCGAGAGCACCTACCCGTTCTACTATAACTTAGTTGAGTACATTATCTTGAATAAATCTGAAGACATCCTCTTTCACTTAAGCAAATAAGCCTTAGAGCCCAATTTCAATATCCGAAATTCTTTGCCAAGCTTGTTTACCATATACAATCACAGTATAATCACCACACGATGTACCAGACATGACTGTATACCTTTGTTGAATTCACACCTTGTACCACTTTATTCACAGAACCACAATATCATTCTGTGATCATAATAGTCGAAATTCCACGAATTTGATCCTCCCATGCATCTTATGACCTATATACATCTCGCTCTAACTCTTACAATACCACCATGACGGAAGATGCGCGTAGAAATTTATAACCAACTGTTCAATCAACAAATCCTTGGGTCTGTACCCCTGACAAGAACCATCACCTCATTCTGAACCAAATAATGGTCTTAGATCCTTTATATACTTCATATAATCAGATTGCACCGATCCTAAGTCCAATGATCTTGTCTCACCCGGTACGAACTTCTCAGGCAATAAGCCACCCCAGACATGATCAAAAGTCACATATGATGCCACAACGTGCCAATGGGTTACAACCTCGAATGCGATACATAAGGAAAATGAACTCTGGAAGGGACTACTCAACTCACACGCTAAAATGAACTTTCCTTGGAAAATGGAAAACAAGACAGATAAAATAGAATATAGAAAGCTGCATTCAACATCACACTATTGCATCATGCAACCCGATCCAAATAACATACCCGTGCGGCGTGCCACCCGATCTACACATAAAACTCACATAAGGAGATACACACTGAGCTAAATTGCTCATTACAACAAGATACCGAATATCGACCTCAAGCACGCTAAGTGCATAATACCATCTCTGGGGAGACATATAACACCATAGGCTACAAAACACAAGCATAACTGAGGTGCAACATATGATCTAAGTCTCATGAGCCATCCTGCTCACATTACACCATTGCTACGCGGAACCTCAACACATGAGAATTTCAGCAAGCCATCTCACAACTCGTACAATGCAATATAGCATTACATGAAATAGCTGACGATGAAATAACACCCAACGTCCGAATACTCCTCCATAAGGAGCACATTGCTGAATGAACACAGCTGGCCTGATACAGAGCCCACATTTTATTTTTAAATCCATCCACAGATCTCAAGCCGATTCTGATCATGCCGAACTAGGCCAATAATCTTTCTTGGGTCCATAATAATCCCCTCTTTCCCATAACACACAAGAATGCCCATTGTAACCAGAGCAATCCGCTACAGCCCACAACCCGATAAACCGAGCGCCCTCTAGGCATAAATTCTCAAATTAATAATCTCACCACTATCTTCATATTTGGTTTAATTCTTTAATAAGTCAAGTGACTACATACCACCCTTATACAATCTTCCTGTGGGACGCTCTCCCATGACCTTACGCACTAGATAACAAGTCTGCACATCCTCACCACTAGCCATACCATGCTATAAAGCTAATTAAGAATCCACAAATCAATACACGAAGCCTCTTGTACAAGGAACAGATCTCAGGTGATGCTGAAGACAATACCAACTTAGTTTAAACTTCCAACTCCTTTGTTGCTCATCCGAGCTCGCGATATCCTGGTCAACACCGAACCGCAACCTTGATCCTCACCTTCAAATTCCATACCACTCACCGTACCTAACACGCGAATAGGCGATAGCACCAGAATTTCATCATAACTCCTGGACCACTAATAGATTAATACCTCATCATATAAAAACTTTTCACCTAATTCATTTCAAGAGAACCATAGAATCACACGAGTGAATCCTCATAACTGTGGAACATGCAAATCCTCAAGTAGTGGTCTATTCTACCATAGTCCTTCCGAGATTTTCCTACCCATAACAGGCCATAACAGTTGAATACTTTCAAATATGATTAAATCACGGCGGCTGTCAAGCCTCACACGTATCGTCACAAATCACATGCATAACTTAATTACGCTGAAGGAACTGATCACTGCCACCAGTATGCCGATTCAACCATGGCTAACCAATCCAACCTCTTCTCATTTATCCTCAACTGCCTCAGAAATAATAATAACTCAATTCAACACATAACACACTCTATCCGCTCTCATCCCGAGTGACCTTGAATTGCGAGACCATGCTGTCTCAAATCCCACAAACCATTTCTTACCTTCCTTGTGCACATATCTGCATCCTCAACCGGTATACCCATTCTAATGACCCCACTATGGATCCAGAGTCTGTTTCCCCCATTCCTCCAAATGCTACATTGCAAGTCAAAAGTTTCATAGAACATTCCGATTCTCTTATCATGATCTGCTGCAGAAGCTCGATTCTTAACCATACTTATGGACTCGAAATCCTTAGACACCACACTCTAAACTTTGGACCCACTAGGACCGTTATTGGGAGCCACCCGCTCTAACTTGGCCCCGAATACAATCAACTCCCTGAATCTTCTAGCACATGAATACCCTCTCGACGAAGCACCAAGCCGAATCACTTCCCTTGAAACCCGCATCTATACATGGCATAAATCCTAAATCCTTCCCCAAATCTAAACATGAGCCAATAAGGCCAACCATAGCACGCCTTTAACAATTCCCTTGCTCAAATCACCTCTTATATTCCCCTCCTTGAGCTGAAATAACTCATCAATATGCTAATAACCAGAAATCTCATAAATAGACGACCATGCAATCCAACCGTAGGCGGTGTGACTATCCCACTTAGCTTGAAGTCACTATTACACAACTCTGGAACCTACCAAGATTCTTTATTCCCCGCCGGAATGATCTTGCACCACCAACTCGCCAAATTCCTCGAAATCTTTCCGTTAATATTTCATGAACACTCTGAATCTCTAGCAACATTCACATATTTGACCTTTTACCGCAGAGCCAGTAAAATCCTTCACAGAAGCTTCACCAACCACGCGACCATTGACCTGCTCACAAGAAATAGCCCACCTGAGCCCGTGCTCATTCACCAGCTACACAAGTCCATTCACTCCTCGTGGACATCAACTAAATGTACAACAATATCTTCCAATTCAAAGCTATGTTGCATCCTTCTCTATATCAAGCAACTCCCTTCTGTCACATCCAATCCCCCCACCGCATACTAACCAATATTCCAAATTAAGCCCGTAGACCCAATCATCGTCCACTAAAATTCCAAAATTACTCCAACTTTCCTCGAGGATATAGTTATTCTGCTACTGGATCCACGTGTTGCTCTTCCACTCTCCCACTTGGGCCAAACCCTCTTCTTTAAGCAACTATTTGGCCTCCGCTTCTTATACTTGCCCTTCTGGAAATTTAGCCACCGCCTGACACTTCCTACATATCCTTCTTCATCCTTTGCTGCCACTTGTTGCCTTAATTCAATCTCTATCTTTGTAACATTGGGGCCAATAGATTGTTACTGACTTCAAATCTCCCCGAAGGCAATCTTTCTCGTGTCATCAACACTAGAAACACCGGTTCAACCCTGAACCATCGCACACCGTGATCTCTGATAGTCGCTTCTCTAATATTATTTCACAATATCCTGTCCCAAAGGCGAATCATAGAAGATCATAATACTAGCAAACTTAACACATTCAATCGAGGATGATGACACCGCGTCACAAATGAAAATCCCATCACACTTGAAAACACTAAGTCTTATTACTCCATCACTCCAAATCTGGACATTCATAGGCCAATTGCTTTTCCTCTGCCAGAAATGAAATATCAGATCTCTGAATCGTGCACTGAGTAGACTTCTTTTCAAATCATTCACTGCCCCAATACATAAGCAAGTATCCTACTATCATGCCAATACCATGTGATAACCAATCATGAGCAATCATAGCAACCTCTGCATAACTTCAAAGCTCTCAGGAGTACAACTACTAAGCTGAAACAACAAAATATCCTTCTGCAAGGCATCAATAATGGCCCAAACAACTATGTAAGGAGAAACATCCCGCACCTTATCTGTAGTATCATTACAATTCTTCAATTCCCAATTGATAACAAGCGCTTCACATCGCTTAAGATTGAGTAGGAAGGAAACAAAGGCATAAGCCTCAAAGGAATCAATTTGCACGATGAGGAATCAAGAAGGGAGGTACTCCGAACAGCCCTGTAGCCTCTCGAAGATAAGTACCGACATCTCCGTACTGATCTGCAAGACTCTACTAGACTCGCTCATGACTCGTGAGACCTAAAGGAACCTAGTGCTCTGATACCTTGTTGTCACGACCCAAATTCCGCTTAGCATGTTTGCCATTACTATTACTGATAGGAATGCATGTTTATAGTTGGGAGGATACATGAACAAGTCCATATTAATAGGCCATACATGCTGAATTATTTTGTAGGTTATAGTTAGGAATTTTATAATGCTTTGATTTCAAATTGTAACAGTGGTAAAATGAATTCATGTGTAGGCTATTGTGATGTTTGAATAAGGAAAATTCTAGGTTTGGGTATTGTTAACATAGTAGCATGATGAGGATTGGTCTTAGGATATACCTATTAAAATCTGCAAGTGATTTGGGCTGCAGTTGGTTAAGAAGATTGCCAAGTTTCGAACGAGGCCCGATATAGGGCCCAAATCGAGATAGCCCAGTCATTTTTCAAGTTGGGGCGCTTTAGCCTTAATTAAGATATTTCGTTTACTTTTTGTTCTGGTTTGGTTTAGTGCATCTTTAATTTCTAGAGTTCATTTCATGAAGTTTGCCTCAAGCATAATTAAAACAGGTCTTTAAAAAATCGAATTTGTCTTTAAGAGCTGGGCCCTGTGTTTGGCCCAATTAAACCAATGATACCTTTTGCTGATTCACCTCCACTACTGGGCCTAGTCTCGACCCTAGTTTCTCTTTTAGGATCTGGACGTTTGCTTGGGCTACTGCAAGCCCAGAATCTATCCCAAATGATTAATTATTTAAGTATACCACCCCATGCCTTCTTGTATTGAGTAGGTTTAGATTGATCTTTAATTTAGACTAAAATCCGAACATCTTTAAATTGCTCTAGTTAAGTATAATTTCCTTAAAGAAAAATAGAGTGAGGTGTGCCATCCTAGTTAAATCGCTTATGGCCATCTTATTAAGTGTTATAACTTAGATACCAAAAATGATGCTCGTAGTTTGCTTTAGGCACGTTTAATATATCATCGTGATTGTGGACACGTTCGCGTGACATGATTACGATTCTAAAAATAAAATCGGAGTATGTATTCGCGCAATTTTGACTAAACCTTATTAATAATAATATAGCGTTATTCATTGTGGAAACATTCGCGTGAAACAATATTTGACGCTCCAAACAAACAGGTACATGTACACGTGACCTGTTTTAAGATAATTTCTTAATTTAAAGAGGCAAATGCACATAGGTTCTAAATATGAGTAATTAGACAATTTGATTAAGCCGAGTATGATCAAAGCGACCGTACTAAAACCATGAAACTTGAGAATGCCTAACACCTTCTCCCGGATTAACAGAATTCCTTACCCGGATTTCTATGTTTGCAGACCATAAATAAGAGTCAACTTCCTCGACTCGGGGTTTTAAACCGGTGACTTGGGAAACCATAAATTATCCCAAGTGGTGACTCTGATTTTAATATAAATGATCCCATTTCGATTGTCACTTAAATTGGAAAAAACTCCCTTATATCCCCTTCCGGGGTAGTAAAAAGGAGGTGTGACAGCTCAGCACGACTCCGTTGGGGATCGAACCCAGAATCTCTGGTTCAGGGTTTAGAATTCTAGCTTGTTAATATGATTTTTCCTTGGCTTTATTTATTGTTGATATTATTGTATTTTGTGGACATAATGTGCTAATTGCAGTCTATTTACTATTTTGATAGTGTTTGAATTGTATATAATTGCTTTATTATGCCACCCCTCCGAGTCTTCTAAAAATGGTGCACACGTTCGCGTGGCCCCTTTTTCTGTAGAAGTCATACCAAATAGAATGAGGCTGGGCCAACAACAAGGCCGGGTAGACTTTAGTGCTCCCGGTACATTGACCCCTTCTCAACTCGTGTTGTCCGCCTAGGTAAGCTAGGTCAAGAACACAACCCCAGGTTTTAAACCTAGAATAACACAACCTCATGCCGGATCCCTAGTATGAACGTCTATTTGCATCACGTGCATTTGACTTTGGGGACTCAACATAGGGGTTGGGTCCATCTAGGACAGGTGTACCCAAAATAACAGACTATCTTGATGCATCCTACGTGCTATATGAACATTTATTTGTTTCGGCTTGCATGTTGACCGGCTAGGAAAAGTAAATCAAAAGAAAAACCAAGAGTGATGTAGGGAAGAAATAAAACCCGGTTCTAAAAAATTTTCAGTATTTGTAAATGTCCCGAAACTCTACCAAAATTTTCAAAAAAAAAATAGAAAAAGGAAAAGAGTCAAGGAAAAAAAGTCATTTCAAAATGAGTCAATAACGTGTCTCTTTCAAATATGTCAAAAACTGATCGAACTACGTAGGTTTGATTCTGGCCGTATGTGGGATACGTAGGCAACCTACATAAGATTCAGCCTTATTTTCTTCAAAAAAAAGTAGTAATAGTCAAGTCAATGTAGTTTAGGGTTTTGGTCAAGAGAACAAGCCGACCCAGCTTCGGTTATGTTTTAAGTCGTTCTTGCCGGGATAGCCTTACAGTATCTTTCAATTGTCGAAGGGCTATTTTCGTAAAGAATGGATAAGTCCGTCGGTAAAGTGTCATTTTTCCATAAAGTACTTTTCCCTGGCCTCAAAATTTATTTGGAATTGTGAAGGGGTCACGTTTGAAAAAATGACCACATTTGCTAAATTAGCAATAGGGGGAGGGTCGTTTCCCATTGAATTTGAAAAACCTGTTTTACAGACAGTCCACCAGAGTCAACCCTAACCTTAATCTTCCACAGGTACAAATGAACATTGTCCTGAACCCATCACAATTGGTCATATAACACTCAGTTGCAGCTGCGTATGTGGTGGAATAATCTAGATGAAGATGGTCGGGATTGGGTAAAAAAGCAGTTGGGTGCCTTTATAGACATTATAGAAATCAAACCACGAGAGGATCTAATCAAGGCTTTGGTAACCTTTTGGGACCCGGTTCACAACGTTTTCCGTTTCACAGATTTTGAAGGAAATGGCTGGGTATATTGAGTTTGGTCGGGACTTGAGGAAACAACAACTTATATTCCCAAGGGCTCCCTCTGTGCACAAGTTCTTTGACCTCCTGAATATCAGTAAGCAAATGAAGTAGGCCCATGTAAACAAAGGATGTTGTTCTTTTACTTCTTGTACTGCAGGTTCGAGCACTCAGCTGGGTTCGAGACGCATGAAAAGGGTTTGAACAACAAACAAGATAAGAGCATCTGGCAAATTCATCGTCGGTTCGCTTTCATTGTGGAGTTTTTGGGAATTATGTTCTTTCCAAATGCAGAAGGGACAGTAGATATCCATATGGCCAGAATTGCACAAATCCTCACTACTAAAAAAGATCATACACATGCTCTGTTAGTGCTGGCAGACATTTATCGAGCATAGACATTGTGCAAATCCGGGGCTCAATTCTTCGAAGGTTGTAATGTTCTTCTACAAATGTGGTTGATCGAGCATCTTCACCATCACCCTAAATTCATGAGTTATATTTAAGCACAGATAACTTCATCAAGAGCAACAAGGAAAGGGTTAAAGACTATAATGCTCCAGTGGGGTTTGAAGCTTGGGTTTCCCACTTGAAAGCTCTAAAAGAAAGTCAGGTCGAGTGGACTATAGGATGGCTCCCGATGACAGAAGCCATACACATGACGGCTACCAAGTGTTACCTAATGTTAATGGGTATGAGGAGTGTCCAACCATATGCACCGTAAAGGGTCTTAAGGTAGTTAGGAAGATATCAGGTGGTGCCCGAAGATGAAGATCTAACCACCCAGGTCATTGAGCTACATCCAGAAGCTACATTGTCTGAAACTTTAGTTCAGCAGGATTGGAATGGTTGCCGGTATCTGAAAATCGACACCCAGGTACCAAATGTTGCAAAGGGGGAGGTGGATCCAGATTATGCTGTGTGGTTTGAGAAAAGGTCTTGTGCAAACAACGAGCCAGAGCCCGAGCCCGAGCCCGAGAGACCTTCCAAGAGACCTCATGTGCAAGCTTTTGATGATAAAATCCAAGAAAGGTTGGCATGGGGAGAGAAGGATAAAAAATATCAAGCCGTCATTCACACCTTGGAAGAGTAATTGAGAAATATCGAATTCAACAATGATCTCCAGGCAAAGAAGCAGAAGGTGAAAGGAGGAGGTTGGCCCAAGAAAAAGAGACCCTCCAAGCCCAAATCCAAAAGATGAAAATAGCAGCTAAAAACCCTGTCAGAAGTGAAAGAGATGAGAAACTCATAAACAAACTCAGGCTGAAAGTATGTGATTATGGATTCGACTTGGAAAAGACTAAAGTTGAACTAGCAAAGTTCCGAGCCAAGTTAGCTAAGAATGTGGATGGACGGGCAAGTTTTGTTGGACAGCTGAAGGAGAAGTACGACAATGGAATGGTGGGTCTAAAGAAAATGGTTAATGTCCTTGAGAACGAAATGAGCAAGCAGGCAAAAGACTTCAAAGCAGAAAGGGAGCACTGCTATGCCCTGATGTCGCATCTAGAAAAAGACCTGCATCAGTTTCAAGAGCAAAATCATACAACTGAACAAGTTTTAGAGGCCAGATCTCAGCAGATTGGATGGTTGCTATAAGAGAAGGGTATCATCAGGGAGAGGGTTAGGAGGATTCCGGACTACATTGTGATGAAATGCAATGAATAAGAGGACATGACCAGGTCCATGTTCTTCGCATCGGTTATGATTTTAGTCCGGTAGATCATGGATGACCTGTTTCTCCTCCAAGAAGATATGGTGCATAAGCCCGTAGTGAGACCAACCAGAGCAGCAGTGGAAGCACTTATGTATTCTTGATTTTTTTTGGAGTCTATATTGCAGTTTCTTCTAGAGTCTGTTGGTCCATTTTGAGTCTTGTTTTAGTTTTTGAAAATGTTTAAGTTTGTAGGGTGCAGTCGTTGTAATAGGAAAAAACCCAGAATGTTTTTATTTTATAAAAATTTGAAAAATTCAAAAAATGTATCTTTCTTTTATTTCACATTTATCCCCTGAACTACGTAATGATCTGATTTATGCGGTATCATGATACGTAGGCAATTCCCATAGGATTCGATCATAACCATAAAATGAAAAAGGAAAAGAGTAGAGCAAATAAAAGAAAAATTGAGTGGAAAGAAATAATGGCAAAACAAGAGAGAAAGATGAGTGCAAAATAAAAAGGAAGCAACAAAAACAAGTGGGAAAGGCCAATAGTGATCAAAGAGGAGCTGGAGTGAAAAGCAAAAGAGAGAGAAGAGAAAGCACAAAAATGAGAAGAGTTAATTAAAAGTCGGGATGAAACATGCAGCCGTTCAAATACGTGATAAAAGCTTTAACTGTTTAGGTGCATTGCATCCCAAATATGCGGTTGCCTGTCTGTTAAATCTTAAACACTAACAAGTTGTTGTTGTTATTGAGAACATGAATGTGGTTAGTTTGTTTGGCATTCTGGCAACTCACCCGTACAATACCAGGTCTAAAAACAAGTTGATCATGGCTGGTAAAGAACCGGACGCAAGTGTTATTGATCCACCGAGAGAGGTAGAGGAGTCTGAGGTTGGTCTGAAGGAGGAGTTACATAGGTTGAAACACCAAATGGCCGAAATGTACTAGGCATGGATGAAAGGACATCACCCACCATCATATCCCGCCAACCCTGCTTTCATCCCACCACTAGCTCAATCCCAAGAACCTCCCACTACTGATTCATCCCCACAGTATGCACCAAGCTTCACCCCTTACCACCACTATCATGGCACCACTTCCCAAACCATACAAGCCCCACCAGCCAAAACAACCCCATACCCCCTTCACCAGCTACCTTTGTTTTTGAAGCACCTCCACCAGCTATGCTCCATCAATCTTCTAGTGAGCCATTACTTCAGACCCAAGATAATCAGTACTATCCCCCGGAGCCCACCTTTAAGGCCGCAGATCAATACTCCTACACTCCTCGTTTCGACCTTCCTGTTGAGACTGAGAAACCACCTAAGAACTCGAAACATGAGAAGATATTTAGGATGGTGAGAAGCCTAGAACAATCGATCAGAAACATGCAAGGGTTAGGAGGTCAAGTGAGTGTAGCCTACAAAGATCTGTGTTTGTTCCCTAACGTACAGCTACCCGCTGGGTTCAAAATGCCCAAATTTGACTTGTATGATGGACACGGAGATCCTGTGGCCCAGTTAAGGGGATTATGCAGTAAAATGAGAGGAGCCAGTGGGAAAGATGAGATATTAATGGCATACTTAGCCAGAGTCTGAGTGACGTGGCATTGGAGTGGTACACTCGTCAGGATCACAATAGATGGTATACCTGGGATGATTTGGCCCAATCATTCGTTCATCATTTCCAATACAACATATAGATTGTTCCAGATCGTTTGTCTTTGACTGAGATAGAGAAGAAGCCTAGTGAAAGTTTCAGGGAATATGGTTTCCGCTGGAGAGAACAAGCATCACGGGCTAATCTCCAATGGAGGAGGATGAAATGGTGGAATATTTACTTCAGGCCTTGGAGCCTACTTACTTTGGTCATCTGATCTCGGCCATAGGTAAGTCTTTCAATAAAGTAGTAAAAATGGGAGGAATGGTAGAGGAAAGTCTCAAATCAAGCAAGATCATGAGCTACTTTTCCATCAAAGCAACTACGCAGGCAATCCAGAATGGCACCAGAGGTGTGCTTGGGAAAAAGAAGAAAAATGATGTCGCTATGGTCGTTTCAGGATCGTGGCACGGCCCAGGGAATTCTCCTACCCACTACACCCAACCTCGACCCCAGCTTCAAACTTATGCCCCAACTCCATATAATCCAGCCCAACACTACTTCCCACCACCAGAGCCTCAATGCTCAGTCAGGCCACCCCAATATCATGTCCATCATGCATAGTCATATGCTCAACCCCTCCTGACCCGCAATGGCATGCCCTAGCTCCACAAAATCCTTACCCACTTCCACAAACATACCAAAACCCTACTGGTCCAAATTTTCGAGCCAAGCTGGAATTCAGGAATGAAAGGTTGCAGTGGAAGAAAACTTTCATCTCGCTTGGGGAATCTTATACCAGCCTATTTCAAAGGTTGAGGCAGTTGGATGTTCTGAGGCCAATTGAGTCAAAACTACCAAACCCCCTCCAAAGAACCTGGATTATTCTCTCAAATATGCGTACTGTTCTGATACTTCGGGACATGGCACAGAAATATATTGGCATTTGAAGAACGCCCTCCAAGAGCTTATTGATACGAACCAGATTGTGGTCCAGAGCCCAGAAGCACCCAACATCAACCAGAACCCATTGTCAGCCCATGCCGAAGCGCACATGATTGAGATAATGCATAGGGATGGGAAGCCCAAGAAGCCTTCACAATCTATCATGATGATTCGGTCTAGTAAAAGTAAGTTAGTCAAAGACCCAGTTGTCACAAAGGCAACCTCTTCGATAGCTGAAGGATTGACAGATAAGTTGAGCATGCCAAATGATAAGCCAGCTGTGGTAGTTGAAAAGAGGTCCCCAAGTGATGATGTAGTAAAGCAAAAAAAGCCAAAGGTGATCGTGCCGGGGGTAGCAAGTAAGCCAGTCATAATTGTGGAGGGTGCTTGCACGGACCCTATCATTATCAAACCTGTAACCCAGATGCTGATAGCTAATACCAAGACTATCCCATGAAACTATGAGCGAGTGATAGTGACTTATAAAGGGAAGAAAGTGAAAGAGGAAGTTAACGAGGCCCAGGTATTAACTTATTTGGGGAGATGCTTTGCTCTGGAAGAGTTAAGGAAAGATAAAACACTCAGAGACAATCCAGTTCTAGTAAAGAAACCAGTCACTGAAGAAGAGGCTGAGGACTTTTTGAGAAAAATAAAGGTACAAGATTACTCCATCATAGAACAGTTGAGAAAGATTCCTGCTTAGATTTCCCTGTTATCATTGTTGATCCATTCAGATGAACACCGTCGGGCCTTGATGAAGATTCTGAATGAAGCTCATATCCCCGACAAAATCACAATGAACCATTTGGAGAATATTGCCAATAAGATATTTGAGTCTAAAAGGATCGCATTATCGGATGATGATTTACCTCTTGAGGGTACGGAACACTATCGAGCCCTCTATCTCAAAGTGAAATGCGAAGATTCTGTGGTCACATGGGTGTTAGTTGACAATGGTTCCAGTGCAAACATTTGCCCTCTCTCCACTCCGAACAAGTTAAAAGTTGATGATTAGAGAATTCAGAACAACATATGTGTCTGAGGTTTTGACAGAGGGGGAAAAGACTTTGTTGGCGACATCATGCTTGAGTTGACAATAGGACTAGTTGAATTTACCATGGAGTTCCAGGTACTGGATATGGCTATTTCTTACAATTTATTGTTGGGTAGGCCTTGGATACATGTTGCCAAGGCAGTTCCGTCCTCTCTACACCAGATGGTGAAGTTAGAATGGTATAGACAAGAAATCGACGTACATGACGATGAGAACTTATGTGCTTTCAATGGTACATCCATCCCGTTTATTGATACTGAAGAAGATAAGGGGTCGTGGGTCTATCAAGTTTCTGAAACAGTATCGGTCGAAAAGATTCCGAAAGGGGAATACATTGTACGTCCAAAGCTAGCTTCTACAATCGTCATGGTAGCAACTAAAATGTTAAAAAATGGTTTTGTGTCGGGCAAGGGTCTAGGTGCATCTCTACAAGGTATCGTACATCCAGTGTCCTTGCGTGAAAATTTGGGTACATTTGGTTTGGGGTTCAAGTCTATAGGGGATGATGTGAAGAAGGCTAGAAAGTTGAAAAAGAAAGCATGGTCACTCCGTAAGCCAGTCCCACGTCTCTCCGGGTCCTTCATCAAGGCAAGGGTCGTAAAGCGTCCAGTGAAAGCAGTTCCAAAGCCTGGGGTTGATTTTGATGAAGAATTGGTTAAAAGGTTCAAGAGTCTATCTGATGAGGTGAACACGGTAGAAACTGGGGAAGGTTCCAACAAAGTGGATGTGTAGTTTATTGGGCCAAAAGTGAAGCTTAACAATTGGGATGTCACTCTTCTCCCTACCCTGAAGGAGTTTTGGTTGTTTGCTTTGTTTTCCTTTCAGTTATCTGGATTATTCCAGGATTGTAACTCAGATTTTTTATTTTTCGTCTGTTTTGATGTACAAACCCTTCTATCTTTTATTTTAATGAAATGCAATTTCCCTTTTCCATTACTCCTGATAGCATCATTTTCTTTTCTTTCTTTGTACAGTTCTTTTTATGCTGGTTTCAATGACATGACATGCATGAGGAATCTTCAACCAAGTCTTAAAAGCTAATCTAACTTTGAAATAATAATCCAAGAAATAGAATATGATGAAGAGGAAGCATTTGAGGAAATTAGTAAAAAGCTAAGTCACTTTGAAGAGAAACCCAAGCCTAATTTGAATGAAATTGAAGCAATCAATTTAGAGGATCCAGATAATATTAGGGAAACCAAGATAAGTGTACACTTGGAACCACAAATCAGGGAGGAAATAATCAAAGCACTGTTTGAGTGTAAAGACATTTTTGCCTGGTCATATGATGATATGCCGGGTCTAAGTATTGACTTGGTGGTTCACAAATTGCCCACTGACCCAGCATTCCCTCCCATCAAGTAGAAGTTAAGAAAGATCAAAACTAACATGAGTGTGAAGATCAAGGAGGAAATCACAAAGCTGTTGGACGCAAAGGTCATTCGAGTCACGTGATACCCCACTTGGTTAGCTAATGTTGTGCCAGTGCCAAAGAAGGACGGCAAGACCAGGGTGTGCGTTGATTACCGCGATCTCAACAAAGCATATCCAAAGGATAATTTTCCATTGCTAAATATCCACATTTTGATTGCCAACTGTGCCAAGCATGAGATCGGTTCTTTTATGAATTGCTATATGGGGTACCACCAGATCTTGATGGATGAGGAGGATGTAGAAAAGACGACATTCATCACACCATAGGGAACTTATTGCTACCGGGTAATATCATTTGGTTTGAAAAATGCCGGGGCAACTTACATGAGGGAAATGACTACTATGTTCCATGACATAATACACAAGGAGATTGAGGTTTATGTGGATGATGTGATCGTAAAGTCAAAGAAATAGGCCGACCATGTCGGAGATTTGAGGAAGTTTTTCCAAAGGCTCCGCAGGTACAATCTTAAGCTTAACCTTGCCAAGTGTGCATTAGGTGTTCCATCTGAAAAACTGTTAGGATTCATATTTAGTCGTCGAGGCATTGAGTTGGACCTGTCAAAGATCAAAGCTATCCAAGAATTGCCACCTCCGAGGAACAAGACTGAGGTGATGAGTCTGCTCAGGCGTTTAAACTACATCAACAGGTTTATTGCCCAACTCATAACAACTTGTGAGCCCATCTTCAAGTTGCTGAAGAAGGATGTTGCGGTCACATGGACTGATGAGTGCCAGGAGGCATTTGATAAGATCAAGGGGTACTTGTCAAACCCACCTGTGTTGGTCCCGCCAGAACTTGGAATGCCTTTAATTCTTTATTTGATAGTCTTGGACAATTCATTTGGCTGCGTGTTGGGTCAACATGACATCACTGGCAGGAAGGAGCAAGCCATCTATTATCTCAGCAAGAAGTTCACATCCTATGAGGTTAAGTATACTCCCCTTGAAAGGACATGTTGTGCCCTGACTTGGGTGGCACAAAAGTTGAAGCATTATTTGTCGTCCTACACTACTTACCTCATTTCTCGTCTGGATCCTCTAAAGTATATCTTTCAGAAGCCTATGCCCGCAGGAAGACTTGCAAACGGGCAGATTTTTCTCACAGAGTTTGGCATCATCTATATGACTCGGACTGCGATAAAGCCTAAGCATTGACCGATCATTTGGCCGAGAACCCGGTGGATGAAGAGTATGAGTCATTGAGGACTTATTTTCCCGATGGAGAGGTGATGTATATTGATGAGGTAGAATAGGATGACAAGCCAGTTTAGAAACTTTTCTTTGATGGAGCCGCTAATATGAAAGTGTCGGAATAGGGGCCGTGCTCATTTCTGAAATAGGGCATCACTACCCTGTTACGGCCCAACTTCGTTTCTATTATACTAACAACATGGCTGTGTACGAGGCATGCATTCTGGGTTTAAGGTTAGCGGTAGATATGGGAGTCCAAGAAGTTTTGGTCTTGGGAGACTTGGACCTTTTGGTGCACCAGATTCAAGGAGAATGGGAGACACGAGATTTAAAGCTGATATTGTATCGACAATGTTTGTATAATCTTTGTCAACGGTTCTGATAAATAGAATTCAGGCATATTCCGAGGACCCATAATGAGGTTGCCGATGCCTTGGCTACCTTGGCATCAATGTTGTATCATCCAGACAAAACTTATGTTGACCCATTGGATATTCAAGTTCATGATTAGCATGCCTACTGTAATGTGGTTGAGGAAGAACTTGATGGTTAACCGTGGTTCCATGATATCAGGGAATACATCAGGATGAAGGTATATCCAATAAAGCCACAGGTGATCAAAAGAGAACAATTCGATGTTTGGCCAGTGGATTCTTGTTGAGCGGCGAAATCTTGTACAAGAGGACTCCAGATCTTGGACTATTGAGGTGTATAGATGCTAAACAAGCCACGACTATCATAACAGAAGTGCATTCCGGAGTTTAGGGGCTATATATGAGTGGGTATGTTCTGGTAAAGAAAATTCTCCGAGCAGGGTATTATTGGCTCACCATGGAACGTGATTGCATTAGCTTTGTGCACAAGTGTCATCAATGCCAAGTACACAGAGACTTGATCCATTCTCCGCCATCTGAGTTGCATACAATATCAGCACCGTGGCCTTTTGTTGCTTGGGGCATGGATGTCTTGGACCAATTGAGCTAGTAGAATCAAATGGGCACAGGTTCATTCTGGTGGCCATCGATTATTTCACTAAGTGGGTTGAAGTTAAGACTTTAAAATCTTTGACCAAGAAGGCAGTGGTCGATTTTGTTCATTCAAATATCATTTGTCGGTTCGGAATCCCAAAGGTAATCATCACAGATAATGGTGCTAATCTTAACAGTCATTTGATGAAAGAAGTATGCCAACAGTTCACGATTACGCATCGGAATTCCACTCCGTATCGCCCCAATAATATTAGGGAAACCAAGATAAGTGTACACTTGGAACCACAAATCAGGGAGGAAATAATCAAAGCACTGTTTGAGTGTAAAGACATTTTTGCCTGGTCATATGATGATATGCCGGGTCTAAGTACTGACTTGGTGGTTCACAAATTGCCCACTGACCCAGCATTCCCTCCCATCAAGTAGAAGTTAAGAAAGATCAAAACTGACATGAGTGTGAAGATCAAGGAGGAAATCACAAAGCTGTTGGACGCAAAGGTCATTCGAGTCACGTGATACCCCACTTGGTTAGCTAATGTTGTGCCAGTGCCAAAGAAGGACGGCAAGACCAGGGTGTACGTTGATTACCGCGATCTCAACAAAGCATATCCAAAGGATATTTTTCCATTGCTAAATATCCACATTTTGATTGCCAACTGTGCCAAGCATGAGATCGGTTCTTTTATGAATTGCAATATGGGGTACCACCAGATCTTGATGGATGAGGAGGATGTAGAAAAGACGACATTCATCACACCATAGGGAACTTATTGCTACCGGGTAATATCATTTGGTTTGAAAAATGCCGGGGCAACTTACATGAGGGAAATGACTACTATGTTCCATGACATAATACACAAGGAGATTGAGGTTTATGTGGATGATGTGATCGTAAAGTCAAAGAAATAGGCCGACCATGTCGGAGATTTGAGGAAGTTTTTCCAAAGGCTCCGCAGGTACAATCTTAAGCTTAACCTTGCCAAGTGTGCATTAGGTGTTCCATCTGAAAAACTGTTAGGATTCATATTTAGTCGTCGAGGCATTGAGTTGGACCTGTCAAAGATCAAAGCTATCCAAGAATTGCCACCTCCGAGGAACAAGACTGAGGTGATGAGTCTGCTCAGGCGTTTAAACTACATCAACAGGTTTATTGCCCAACTCATAACAACTTGTGAGCCCATCTTCAAGTTGCTGAAGAAGGATGTTGCGGTCACATGGACTGATGAGTGCCAGGAGGCATTTGATAAGATCAAGGGGTACTTGTCAAACCCACCTGTGTTGGTCCCGCCAGAACTTGGAATGCCTTTAATTCTTTATTTGATAGTCTTGGACAATTCATTTGGCTGCGTGTTGGGTCAACATGACATCACTGGCAGGAAGGAGCAAGCCATCTATTATCTTAGCAAGAAGTTCACATCCTATGAGGTTAAGTATACTCCCCTTGAAAGGACATGTTGTGCCCTGACTTGGGTGACACAAAAGTTGAAGCATTATTTATCATCCTACACTACTTACCTCATTTCTCGTCTGGATCCTCTAAAGTATATCTTTCAGAAGCCTATGCCCGCAGGAAGACTTGCAAACGGGCAGATTTTTCTCACAGAGTTTGGCATCATCTATGTGACTCGGACTGCGATAAAGCCTAAGCATTGACCGATCATTTGGCCGAGAACCCGGTGGATGAAGAGTATGAGTCATTGAGGACTTATTTTCCCGATGGAGAGGTGATGCATATTGATGAGGTAGAATAGGATGACAAGCCAGTTTGGAAACTTTTCTTTGATGGAGCCGCTAATATGAAAGTGTCGGAATAGGGGCCGTGCTCATTTCTGAAATAGGGCATCACTACCCTGTTACGGCCCAACTTCGTTTCTATTGTACTAACAACATGGCTGTGTACGAGGCATGCATTCTGGGTTTAAGGTTAGCGGTAGATATGGGAGTCCAAGAAGTTTTGGTCTTGGGAGACTTGGACCTTTTGGTGCACCAGATTCAAGGAGAATGGGAGACACGAGATTTAAAGCTGATATTGTATCGACAATGTTTGTATAATCTTTGTCAACGGTTCTGATAAATAGAATTCAGGCATATTCCGAGGACCCATAATGAGGTTGCCGATGCCTTGGCTACCTTGGCATCAATGTTGTATCATCCAGACAAAGCTTATGTTGACCCATTGGATATTCAAGTTCATGATTAGCATGCCTACTGTAATGTGGTTGAGGAAGAACTTGATGGTTAACCGTGGTTCCATGATATCAGGGAATACATCAGGATGGGGGTATATCCAATAAAGCCACAGGTGATCAAAAGAGAACAATTCGATGTTTGGCCAGTGGATTCTTGTTGAGCGGCGAAATCTTGTACAAGAGGACTCCAGATCTTGGACTATTGAGGTGTATAGATGCTAAACAAGCCACGACTATCATGACAGAAGTGCATTCCGGAGTTTAGGGGCTGCATATGAGTGGGTATGTTCTGGTAAAGAAAATTCTCTGAGCAGGGTATTATTGGCTCACCATGGAATGTGATTGCATTAGCTTTGTGCACAAGTGTCATCAATGCCAAGTACACAGAGACTTGATCCATTCTCCGCCATCTGAGTTGCATACAATATCAGCACCGTGGCCTTTTGTTGCTTGGGGCATGGATGTCTTGGACCAATTGAGCTAGTAGAATCAAATGGGCACAGGTTCATTCTGGTGGCCATCGATTATTTCACTAAGTGGGTTGAAGTTAAGACTTTAAAATCTTTGACCAAGAAGGCAATGGTCGATTTTGTTCATTCAAATATCATTTGTCGGTTCGGAATCCCAAAGGTAATCATCACAGATAATGGTGCTAATCTTAACAGTCATTTGATGAAAGAAGTATGCCAACAGTTCACGATTACGCATCGGAATTCCACTCCGTATCGCCCCAAGGCAAATGGAGTTGTTGAGGCGACCAACAAGAACATAAAGAAGATACTTCGAAAAATGGTGCAAGGTTCAAGGAAATGGCATGAAAAGTTTCCCTTTGCTTTGCTGGGTTATCACACTACTGTTCGCACTTCAGTAGGTGCAACTCCTTATTTGTTGGTATATGGTACTAAAGCAGTGATACCTGCGGAAGTTGAAATTCCATCCCTTTGGATTGTTGCTGAAGCCTAAATCGATGATGATGAGTGGGTCAAAACCCGTTTGGAGAAATTAAGCCTGATTGACGAGAAAAGACTGGCAGTAGTGTGTCATGGCCAGTTGTATCAAAAGAGAATGGCAAAAGAATACAACAAGAAGGTGCGACCCCGAAAATTTGAATTGGGTCAGCAAGTATTGAAATGCATCCTTCCACATCAGGCTTAAGCGAAAGGCAAGTTCGCCCCAAATTGGTAGGGGCCATTCATTGTAATGAGAGTATTGTCCTATGGTGCTTTGTATTTAACAGATATAGAAGGCAAATATGTAGATATGGCTATCAATTCCGATGCGGTTAAGAGATATTATGTATGATTTCTTTGGGTTGTCTAATTGTTGTTTGTACTTGGCATGTTTTGAAGATTGGAATAACGAAGGCATTTTATTTTGCAATCTAAACACTTTTTACTTTGTTACCCCTTTGAGCCTTATTTATTTTCTTCATACTCCTCTTTTGGAATCAGTAGCAAAGTTCAGAAACACAGATACAAAAAGCAAATAAAGAAGAAAAATAGGAAAAAAAAGAAATTGAAAAGTAAGTAAAGCAAAATAAAGAGAAAAAGAATAGAAAAGAAAAAAAAGAAGAAAAGAAAAGAAAAAGAAAAGAAAGACAAGTAACAAAAAACAACACAATTCCTATCTCATGAACTATGTTCGACCTGATTCCTTTTAAGGATATGTAGGCAGCCTCATGGTTCGGTACCATCAAAATAAAATTCAAAAGCCTCCAAGCAAAGAAACTGGGGCAGGAGTCGCAGCTTTATAAAAGATCGGATTCCAAAAGTTGTAATTTTGAATCCATTCAAGTTGTTTTGAGCCTTTATGATATCCTTTCTTTCTAAACCATATCCAAAAGCCTAGGGTCCAATGAAAGACCTTCTGACCAATATTTGAGCGTGCCAAGTCAAGCGAGATAGAGGTATGATTCGCATAAGGGGAAACACTTCGTGCTGCACAAAGAAAATGAATAAATGAGATAGTCCTATCGGTGAAAACCCTCTCGGGCACCGTAGGGCGATGGAAAGATGAGAGAAATTAAAATGAGAGAGTCTTATTTGTGAAAACATTCACAGGCATCATGAGGCAACGATGAGTTGAGAGATGAACAAATGAGAGAGGTTTGTTGGCGAAAACCCTTCAGGGCGCCGCAAGCCGAAAACGATTGGTGACTTTGCAAAGAGATTGGAATATGGAAATCCGGGGGCATAAAGTATGACAACTGAAAGGTGATTGGTTGAACAGGCTGGGCTGATTAATCCAAAATGCATGTCATGATCATTGGTGCCAGCCACCTCACTCAGATAAGTTTCTTTTCCTTTTCTCCCTCAAACAGTCATCCTGTTTCAAATTTTCTTCTTTATTCCTAACTCTTGAAGTCATTGAATTTCATTTATTTTGGGTTTATTTATCTAAGGCTTTTCCAATGTCAGCCTTGTTTAAGCAAGTAAGAAAGGATTTCAAAGCTTACTACCAGCTTCCAAATTGCATAAAGCAAAGTGCGTCCAAAACATACCATAAATAGCATGATGCAAAATGGAAAATAAGGTGTTAGTGAAAGTTCAAGTGGTCGAGTGGTTTGTGAATTTTGTGGAAGATACAAAGGAAGGACAGAAATGTAAAATAGCGGGTTGAGTACAGGTCACACGGGTCATTCAGGGTCCTGTGGGTGAGATTCAGTCAGAAAGTCAAAGAATTCTTTGCCACTCCAAGGCAGTCAGTCAGAACAAAGCACGATAATGGAAAGGCCACCTTTAGCAAGAATGTCGCAAACTAACCACCACATTTTTTTAAACTGATACAATTTTCTTTGATTGAAACAGGGGCAGCAAATTTCGTTTGTTCAGCAGGAACCTCCGTGAGGAAAGCACGTACCGGACAGGTTCGACCGTAAATCTTCAGGACCCTCCTGGATAATGGGATTTAGTTTAAAATTTTCTGGGCCCTCCTGGATAATGGAATTCAATTTTTAAAGGTTCTCAGGACCCTCCTAAATAATGGGACTTAGTTGAATTCCATGACCTTCATAAGATAACAAGATTTAGCATAAGCTCTACCTTTAGGAAATATAAGTTGGCTTTGATGTTTTCACTTTTAAGTTGAGATTTAATTTCAATTGTCAGGGCCCTCCTGGATAATGGGATTTAGTTTTTAAATTCTTAGGGCTTTGGGGTAACATGATTCGATTAACACTCACAGATGTGCCCAGATACCAAACTGGGGCAGAAAGCTTTCTTTTGTTCTGTCTGTTTTGTTGTAATCAGGTGCCCACCTAGAGAACAAGGGAATACAGTTCAAGTTTTGATAATCAGGCGCCCACCTGGAGAACAAGGGAATACCGTTCAAGTTTTGGTAATTAGGCATCCACCTGGAGAACAAGGGAATAGTTCAATTTTGGTAATCAGGCGCCCACCTGGAGAACAAGGGAATACAGTCCTAGTTTTTGGTAATTAGGCGCCCACCTAGAGAAAAAGGGAATACAGTTCAAGTTTTGGTAATCAGGCGCCCACCTAGAGAATAAGGGAATACAGTTTAAGTTTTGGTAATCAGGCGCCCACCTGGAGAACAAGGGAATATAGTTCAAGTTTTGGTAATCAGGCGCCCACATGGAAAACAAGGGAATACAATTCAAGTTTTGGTAATCAGGCGCCCACCTAGAGAACAAGGGAATACAGTTCAAGTTTTGGTAATCAGACACCCACCTGGAGAATAAGGGAATACAATTCAAGTTTTGGTAATCAGGAGCACACCTCGAGAACAAGGGAATACAGTTCAAGTTTTTGGTAATCAGGCGCCTACTTGGAGAGCAAGGGAATACAGTTCAAGTTTTTGTAATCAGGTGCCCACTTGGAGAATAAAGGAAAACGGTTCAAGTTTTGGTAATCAGGCGCCCACTTGGAGAACAAGGGAATATAGTTTAGTTTCTTGGTAATCAGGAGCCCACCTAGAGAACAATGGAATACAGTTCAAGTTTTGGCAATCAGGCGCCCTCCTAGAGAATAAGGGAATGTAGTTCAAATTTCGGCAATCAGGCACCCACCTGGAAAACAAGGCAACCCATTTCAGAATTCAATTTGTGTTAGCAACAACAGAATTTCACCTCGAGAGTACAGGTCAACAATTTAAGATGCACAACAGAACAGTAGAAGAAGCAAGACCAAGTTTGAATATGGTAGATAGGATTTTTGTAATTCATAGATCATAGTTTAGCCTAGCTTATTTTTATTTTGTCTCGGTGTAATAAGGAGTTCAGCAAGCAGTAGCAGCAACAACAACAGTGAAATCACAGCTTTCCGGTAGTCCTAGCTACCGAAACTTCTCGAACTACACTGACCTGATTTCTTTATAGCCAAGGATATGTAGGCAACCTTGGAAGCAAGGTTCGGTCAGATCTTTCAAAAATGTTTCCCACGGAGTATTCAAACGGGCAAAAATCACTCGTATCCGCTCACTTTATCTTAGCCCGAAAACTCTTCGTGTTTTCGAGTAAAGAGGGGCAGTTGTGAGCACGTGATTTTTGCCCTATGTGAAATACTCCTACAAATTAAAGAAATAAATTTCTCCTAATTGTTTGCAATTTTATGGGATTTTCGTAGGAATTTGTGTTAATTGTTTGTATTTCTGTGCATGTTTACTTTTATTAAAATGAAAAAATACCAAAAATAACATGCATTACATTTAGATTTTATTTCCATGTTTTTAGGATTAATTAATTGATTAATTGTTTAACTAAAATGAAAATCACAAAAATGGATCACTTTTACATCTTTTAGCTTTTAATTCTAGATCAATCATTTTTCTTTTTTAATTTAGGATCGATTAATTTTTATAAATTTTATAATTTGATAATTAATTTGATTTTACAACTTAGATTAATTTAGGGTTAATTTAGGATTTTTATTAATTAAAGAAAAAGAAAACAAAAACAAAAAAAGGAGTAAATAAGGAAAAAGAAATTGAATGAATGGTTTAATCAGAATTTGGGCCCCATTGGATTGTCCAAAACCACCGGTCCGATCCAGCCCAATCCCTTCAAACCTAGTCCAGCCCCACCCTCCACCAAAAGGCACCGTTTTACTCCATTGGATCCCAGCCGTTTATCTCGTGTGATCCAACGGCTAGGAACTGGCCATTGGTTTTGTATTTAACTGGCCTCATAGGACCTCTTCAGTTAGACTCCCATCTCTAACCCATCAAACCCTAGTTGCCTTACTTCTCTCTCAAATCCTCACAGTCTGAACCCTAAACCGCCGCCCATTGAAAATTGCCTCACGGCGGTTCCGGTGCTCCAAACCCTCCCAAATGCATCCTCCACAACCCTGATCCCATCCTCAACACCATTCTACCGTCAATTTCCCCCAAAACACCCTCATATTCCTCGAATTTCAGATCTGAAAGTCAACCCCAAAACCCTAGTTCGCTCGAATCACCCCAAAACCTCACCAGGCCATATCCCCACTCCCCTCACCCCTAATATCCTACTGGTTTGCCCAAAAGGACTCTTAAATTTGAGCAATTTCATATCAAAATTCTGGAAAGAATTAAAAAGAAAAAAAAAACTAAAAGCATCTACTGAGTGATTCTGGAAGTTCAAATGGTTCAGACCTACATGAGTCATTTGCTCTTAACAGGAGCTATTGATTCATGTGGGTTTGATTTATTTATTTTTAAACCTGCCCTAACCAGTCCAAGCTCCGGCCAGGTTCTCCGATTCCAACTTGTCTCTTACATTAGTATAGGTAATTTCTTGCTTGGTTTCTATTTTTCTTTTTTTGTCTATTTTCTTTTCTTTGATTGATTCTTCGTAAGGTTGTTCTGTTTGTAGTTGCATGATTTAGGTTCTTATTTTTCGTTCAGAATTATTTGTTTACTCCCGTGTTTAATCATTGAGACTAGCCAGTAGTTTTAGGGTTGATTTGTGCATATTTTTCAATTACTATTTGGTTAGTTTTTTCGGCTAGGATTTGTCTAAATTGGTTTAGCTTATGTCTAGTCAATTTCGTTTAAAATCAACATGTTAGTTTCGTGTTGTGGTTTGATTCCCTGTTAATGACAATGTTAATTGGTTCAGTAGGTTCAAATCTTAGAAAATAACTCATTAATTAGTTAATTCTGGATTCATGTTAGGTTCAAATATTTCTATTTTATGTCGTTTCTGATTTCAGTTCAATTCTAAAAGAATTTAGGTTTAGTTAGAAGCTTAATTGAATTAGGATTTGTTCCATTTGATCTTCCTTGTTTTTAATTCAAGTTTTTGTGTTGTTTGCTTTATTTAGTAATTGTTAAAAAATTCTAGGGGGTAAATCGAATAGATGAAAACTTAGGAGGGTTTGGGAAATAGAAATTAGATTTCAGAAGGGAAGCTTCTAGAATCTAGGTAGCTAGCCCAATTTTGGCCAGCACAAATGCTGGAGCCAATCAAAAGCTGCCAACTATCCCGATTCTGTTAGAAAAGATGCCTTGTGAGGAAATAATTCTCATTCTGTTTTTAGCAGCACATGACATTATATATAGATCCTTTTCTTTCACACAAAAGATCAGAGATTCAGACCCTGAAAATACCCAAAAGGTTTTCTGCATTCCTTTAGTAAGAAATTTGGCTCGAATTACTTTTTGATTTTTCTTTTAGAGCTTAAAAGGTTTTATTCATGAGGATTTTTGGTTTTCCAAGTTGAAAGTAGCTGGTTATTGACGTTGTTTTGTTCTGAGTATCACTACTGTTCCTGCTGCTAATCTCCGATTATTGTTCACCTTGGCTGACTTCAGAATTTTCTTTTCTTCTATTGTTGTATCGAGGTACCTTTATAGACCTTGAAAATGCAAAAAATAAAGTTGTAATGTGCTGGATTGAAGTGAAACTCCAGATCTTCTTTCTTGTTTAATTTTTTCCTCTACTTCTGCCTTTTGTTGTTTATAGTTTATTTGTCTAAGTTCTATGTTTTTTTGTAAATCTGATGGTTCATTCTGGCAGCCTAGTCACAATATTTGAGTGCTGAAAGTTAGAGTTAGTTTTAGTCGTTTTAATTTGGCTGGACAGCTTCGCTGTATCTATGTTTGTAATATATGGGACTGTGTTAAACTGCTGGTTGTGAGTTCCATATGAGCTTAAATGATTGAACACCCTTAGCATGTTTTCCCTTACTGTTACTGATAGGAATGAATGTTTATAATTGGGAGGATACATGAACAAGTCCATATTAATAGGCCATACATGCTGAATTATTTTGTATTTGGTTAGAGTTAGGAATTTTATTATGCTTTTTATTTCAAATTGCAACATTGATAAAATGAATTCATGTGTAGGCTATTGTTATGTCTAAATAAGGAAAATTCTAGGTTTGGGTATTGTTAACATAGTAGCATGATGAGGATTGGTCTTAGGAAATACCTGTTAAATTTTTTAAAATCTGCAAGTGATTTGGGCTGCAGTTGGTTAAGAAAAATGTCAAGTTTTGAACGAGGCCCGATGTAGGGCCCAAATCGAGACAACCCAGTCATTTTTCAAGTTGGGGCGCTTTAGCCTTAATTCAGCTATTTCGTTTCCTTTTTGTTCTGGTTTGGTTTAGTGCATCTTTAATTTCAAGAGTTCATTGCATGAAGTTTGCCTCAAGAATAATTAAAATAGGTCTTTAAAAAGTCAAATTTTTCTTTAAGAGCGGGGCCCTGTGTTTGGCCCAATTAAACCAATGATACCTTCTGCTGATTCACCTCCACTCTTGGGCCTAGTCTCGAGCCCAGTTTCTCTTTTAGGATCTAGACGTTTTCTTGGGCTACTGCAAGCTCGGAGCCTGTCCCAAACGATTAATTGTTTAAGTATACTTCCCCATGCATGCTTGTATTGAGTAGGTTTAGATTGAACTTTAATTTAGATTAAAATTCGAACATCTTTAAATTGCTCTAGTTAAGTATAATTTCCTTAAAGAAAAATAGAGTGAGGTGTGCCATCCTAGTTAAATCGCTTATGGACCTCTTATTAAGTGTTATAACTTAGATACTAAAAATGATACTCGTAGTTTGCTTTAGGCACGTTTAATATATCGTCGTGATTGTGGACACGTTCGCGTGACATGATTACGATTTTAAAAACAAAATCGGAGTATGCGTTCGTGCAACTTCGACTAAACCTTCTTAATAATAATAAAGCGTTATTAATTGTGGACACATTTGCGTGACATAATTTTTGACGCGCCAATCAAACAGGTACACGTACGCGTGACTTGTTTTAAGATAATTTCTTAATTAAAAGAGGCAAATGCACATAGGTTCTGAAAATAAGTAATTAGACAACTTGATTAAGCCGAGTATGATCAAAGCGACCGTGCTAAAACCACAGAACCCGGGAATTCCTAACACCTTCTTCCGGATTAATAAAATTCCTTACCCGAATTTCTGTGTTCGCGGCCAAGTAGGATTTATGGTCTATGGTCCTCTTGGAATGAGTTAAGTAAAAAGTTTCCAGGTGAGGAAGTGTATACCATATTAGTGGTTCAGGAGTTATGATGAAGATCTTGTGCTATCACATATTGGCATGTTGGGTGCGGTGAGTGGTATGGAATTTGAAAGTGAGGGTTAAGGTTGCGGTTCGGTATTGACTAGGACGTCACGAGCTCGGATGATCAGGAAAGGGGTTTTGAAAGTTTAAGAGTAAGCTAGCATTGTCTTTAGCGTCGCCTGAGATCGGTGATTTGTGAAAAAGGCTTCGCATCTTGGTTAAGGATTCTTGATCACTTTTCAGTGTTATTGCGGCCGGTGGTATGGATGTACAGACATGTTATCTATTATGGAAGGTAGTGGGAGCATTCTCCACGGGGAGGTTGTATAAGTGTGGCATGTAGTCACTTAATTGATTGAAGAATTAAAGTAAGTATGAAGATTATGGTGCTATCATTAATTTGAGTATTGATGCCTGGAGGGCACTCGATTTATTGGGTTGTGGATTGTGGAGGATTACTCCGGTTATGATGGTTGTTCTTGTGTGTATAGGAAAAGGAGGGTTATTATGGACCCAGGAAAGATTATGGACTTAGTTCGGTACAATAAGAAATGGCTTGAGGTCTGTGAATGGATTTAAGTACGAATATGAGCTCTATATCAGGCCGGATGTGTTCATTTCGGCATAGTGCTCCTTATGGAGGAGTATTCGGACATTGGATGTAATTTCATCGTCGGCTATTTCATGTAATGCTATATTGTGTCGTATGAGTTGCGAACGACTCGATAATTTTCTTATGTATTGAGATTCTGCATAGCGATGGTGTTATGTAAGCAGGATGGCTCTTTAGTTTCAGAACATATATCACACCTCAGTTGTGCTTGAGTTTGTGGCTTATGGTGCTATATGTCTCCCCAGGGATGGTATTATGCACGTAGCGTGCTTGGGACCGATATTCGGCATTTTGTTGTAATGAGCAATTTAGCTCGGTGTGTATCTCCTTATGTGAATTTTATGTGTGGATCGGGTGGCACGCCGTCATGTGTACGTTGTTTGGATCGGGTTACATACCACAACAGTATGCTATTGAGTACAGTTTTCTGTATTCTAATTTTTGTGTGTTTTGTTCTCCATTTTCTGAGAAAAGTACATATTAGCAGCGTGAGTTGATTAGTCCCTTCCAGAGTTCGGTTTCCTTATGTATCGCGTTCGAGTTAGTAGACTATTGGAACATTGTGTCATCATATGAGACTTTTGGTCATGTCAGGGGTGGCTTGTTGCCTGAGCAATTCGTACTAGCTGAGACAAGATTATTGGATCTAGGATTAGTGAGGTCGGATTATATAAAGTATATCAAAGAGAAAATACCATTAAGTGGTTCAGAATGAGGTAATGGTTCTTGTCAGGAGTATAGCCCCAATGATTTGTTGACTCGGCAGTTGGTTATGAATTTCTTCACATCTCTTCTGTTGTGGCAGTATTGTAAGAATTGGAACGAGATTTATATATGTCATGAGGTGCATTGTGAGCATTAGATTCGGGGAATGTCGGTTATTATGATCAGAGAATGTTAATATGGTCATGTGGAGGATGTGGTGCATGGTGAGAATTTGGCAAAGGTATGCAGTCATGTTCTGGAACACCGTGTAGTGATTGATACAGTGTTCAAATATTGGAAGCAGGCCTTTCAGAGAATTTCGGATGTTGAAACTGGGTTCTAAGCTTATTTGTTGAATAAAGGAGAATATCTTCAGATTTGATCAAGTTAATGTGCTCAGCTGAGCTGTGGTAGCATGGTAGGTGCTCAAGGTGTTAAAAAGTGATTTCGGACAGCTCCAACACAGTACTCAGCACGTTCGAGGATGAACGTATGTTTAAGTGGGAGAGAATGTAACGACCGATCGGTCGTTTTGGGCTCTAGCACGTCGTTCAGCAGTTTGAGGCTGTGAGAAGCTTCACATAAGGTATTATAACTTGTGCGCATGGTCGGAATTGAATTTCGGGAAGTTCGGAGTTGATTTGGAAAGAGAATTCCCATTTTGAAAGCTTTAAGTTGGAATAATTGACTAAGACTGGATTTTTGAGTAAACGACCTCGGAATTGGGATTCGAAGATTCCAGCATGTTTGTATGATTATTTCGAACTTGAGTGTATGTCTAGATCGGGTTTTGGAAGACCCGGGAATGTTTTGGCACCTATTGTGGATGTTGCTATCCAATTTTTCCCATAATATTTTCAAAACTATGCTTGGGCATCAATTAGTATCTTTCATACAATTTCTACATTTTTAAAAATATTTTAATTAATTTTTCCTAGCATTTTATTTATAAAACAATCACTGATTGCATCACAAATAGTTTTATAATAGTTTTTTGGGGCTTAATTTTATCATTTGCATTTGTACTAAGTTTCAATTGTTGCACAAATAGCCACATTTGTATTTTAGAATGCAATTGCAATTACTTTGCAATTATAGCCTATGCATGCATTATTATATTATTTTACCAGAAAATAGCCTTTTATATTTTTAAAATATTAAGTAATTATTTTAAAATATTTCCAGGCATGAAAATAGTTTTTACAACCTATTAGTTTTTTTAAAAAAATTATTTTATCAATTAAATGGGTATTTAATAAATGACCCTCTTATTTCAGATTTAGCCAATTAGATAGCCCAATTTTTAATCCCACACCAGCCCAAATCTACCCATGCCCAAATCCCATCTGACCCTAACCCAATACCCTAGCCTATCCTGGCCATTGATCATTTTGATCAACGGTCCAGATTTCCCTTTACCATAATTAAACTAACCTACACCCCCCAAACCCTAATCATTTCCCACCCTTCCACGTTGTCATCTGTTCCCCTCCTCTCTCAAATGCTCTGTACCTAAACCCTAATCTCCAAATGTCGTCACCGGTTTAGCCCTCCATTCTATGATGTTTCCCTATCATCTCAGGCCTATATCGGCCTTTTGCTTTCCATGGTATCTCCATTTCTTGGATCCATGAGGAGATCATCAAGGGACCTAGGCGGTCTGTTTACACCTTGGGGTTTTTCTTGCCTGTTTTAGGCTATTTGGCTTGATTTTGATTAAGATCTTTCTCATGTTTTGTCTTGAATTCATTATTTCTTAAGTCTATGCTCGACTCCGTTGCCTTCTAAAAAACCCTTATTTTTTATCCTTTGATCTTCTCAGATCTGTCCATATCTGAGATGAATCGAGTCTTTCACATGTTTTCACGAAGGTCTTATGGGTTTTGATCGATTCTCAATTTTTCTTACAACCTAGGGTTTACTGAACTCACCTTTTTCAAAGCCTTTTTGATTTTCAAGCATTTAATCGTGGTTCTTAAGTGTTACTGACCGATTCATGTTAATAGTGTTTGAGCCTTAGTCGATTTATGCTGAAGCCCCAATTTCTTACATTTTTTGCTATGATTCTGAGTCTTTTCATGCTACCTGTTACATTGTTTATTTCTGTGTTTTGACTTTCATGGTTTTTCTTAGTTAAATTCAGTATCATGTGACTTTTACCCTAGTTCATCTCTACTAGGGTTTCTGAGTCAATCTCTTGGCTAATTTATGTGTGTTTATGAAGTTTTGTTCAGCCTACTCATCTATTTGTGGAAAACTGATATTTTTCATTCTCTTTAAATCAATATTGTTTTGAATCTTGATTTATTGATTTGCTTGGTTAAAACTTATGTGTTGATTCATGATTTATTCATTTGTTTACGACTTTAATTATTCTTATTATCTTATTGCCTATAATGTTACTGATTCTTCATGATTATTTCCTTAATTAAACTTCTGTTTGTTTACCTCTTTACTTAGGTTTGATTGGATTTTCTTGCCTTAAGTGACTCCTGTCCTTTAATTGTTGAGTAGTTGTCCTTAATTAAAGGAGGACTACGCTAATTTCGTGTGTGATTGATTTTGTAATTTCCCTAATTGCTGAGATTTGATTTCTTTTACCTTATTTTGCTCCACTCCTAAACTGCTATATATATTCTCCTCTACTCTCAATTCAAGACACGAAGATTAGTTCACCACTACTCTTACACTCTAAAATATCTCTCTGTTCTTTCTGCTACTTGTGATCTTCATTAGTCTTGCCGGCTGTAAGCCAAGGCTGGAAATTGCACAATACCTATCTTGCATCTTCTGTTCTTTTTCCCTAACTGGTATGCCTCTTATTAAATTTTAGAATCTAAACCCTATGTGTTTTATTACTGCCTTAGTTCATTAGTCCTGAGTTCATTCTTGCTCCTGTTTACTATTTATGTAGCATGCCTAATATTGCTTTGTTCAATATATGATTAGCATACTTGAATGGCTACAATTTATATAACATGCTTAATACTGTTTGGTTCCATATGTGATTAGCATATGTAAATTATGTTGGCCTGTCTATTGTTTACCTAGCATGTTTAAATCTTGTTTTGTTAAGAATGCCTACACTATGTCTACTTGTTCATATTTGCCTAGTCTGTCCATTTAAGTTCTTGCCCATTCTGTTTTGCTCATGCTATGTCATCTAGTCCCTCAGGTAACTCTAGTTGTGTTGTTGATTCTATCCAGTGTTCATGTGTTTTCAATGTGGCTTTACTGTGATCCTTTCTCTATGTCTCAATGACCTACCTTATAGCTGACCTGTTAGTTCTGCAGAACCCCTTGAGAATTCTATGCACCCTGTTGTTTATGTGCTCCACTATACACTAAGGCGTATTCTATGTGTCCCCAACCCCTCTCTCCCTGTGTGGAACATGCTTGCCAAGTGTTTCTGAATATGGTTGTTCTGTGATTTATGTTTTGATTTCAAAATGTTTTCATACTTTCCTCAAGCTATTTTACCACCAAATTAGTACCAGTTTTCAGAAAATCTTTTCACCTCCAAGAGTCCTCTCTATACTGTTTACCAAAACCCTTTTCAAATTATGCACTCTCACTTATTCCTAGATCATTAAGTCATACCCCTATGGTGTGTGTACTGCTTATAGATCCTTGAGATCTCTCTGAACTCTGGCATACCAAGGCTGGCTCTTCCACACTGTACATAATCAGTCCTTAATTGAGAAAGTATGGGTGTGAGCACTGCCCTAGATCCTTAAGGTCCTTAGGGAAATCTGACACACCTGGACATGAAATTGGCAATGAAACCTTGGGCATTTGAGACTACTGAAGTCTTGGTACACCAGGATTTGCTTTGGGCCTACTTTAGGCTCCCTATATCTTAATTCATATTTTATTTATGTAATTTTTATTCGATTATTGGTTTGTAATAATTAATTGTAAACTGATATTGGGGTGACTAGTGAAAAGGGAGGGTAGTTAAATGGTACTGTGGGTAAAGTTGGGTAGATAACATGCATATAGGGTTTATTTTGTCTCAAATGTCCCTTGTTAGATAACATGCCTATAGGGTTTACTTTGGTTTACATGCGTTGACTAGATAACATGCCTATAGGATTTACTTTGGTTCAAATGTGTTTTGTTAGATAACCTGCCTATACGGTTTGCTTTGGTTGAAATAAGTTATGCCTACTTTACTTCACATGATTAGACATCATGCTATAGGGAATAAAATAATTAAGGTTCAGATTTTCGTTACAGCCTATATTCAAGTCTGTCTCTTTAGAAATCATGCATATAGGTTTAATTGGTTGTGACACTTGCTCAATCAGTATGCGTGTCTAATAAGAACTAATAGCAGTTTCACTCATTAGAACTCATGTCCATAGGGTAATTATCATTGTTTTAAGTACTAAAACTGGAACTTCATACAGTATCTTGTTAAATGTCACTAGAAAGCATGACTATAGGATAAAAGAACTTCAAACTGTTTCCCAGAATCGTGACTGCATATACGCACTTAGGCAAGCCTTAGGGCGTTAAAATTGTAAAACCAGTTCTATTTATGTGTGAAATTATCCAGGCTTAACAGGCTATAAAACCAGTAGGCAAACTAGTTAGGATTCTACCATTTTCTTTATGCATATCCTGAATCTGTGACATTCATCTAGATACTATGTTCTTAGGATTTCTGAACCTCTTCACAATCTTTATTTTAGACATGTTGTTTGTTTGCCAATATACATGCGGGGGTAAATATGACTAACTGATTATCCTATTTATTTGTCTTATATGTTATTTGCTTGACGGCTAGATTTTTACCCTTTTAAAACCTTAGGTTGTCTAGAATTGTCCAAATTTAGTGGTCTTAAATTCCTCCAGGACCATAAGGAAGGGACGGGTAGCAGCACGTATAACCCCTTATCGAGGAGTGATTACCAGGCATTGCATGGGTATGATCCAGTAGGTTAATCAGCTTAGGATTCCCCTTCTCTTTACATATACATGTGTAAGTTGTTCAAACCTCTCTCTCACTTTCATTACCCGAATCATACATATACTTAGAATGTGAGAACATGCCTATTTGCAAATATGTGTTGAAACTGTTTACTTGTGAAAATGACTAATTCACATAGTTTAAGTTCGGCCAGGACCCACTATCGTGGAACGCGAGGGGTGCCTAACACCTTCCCCTCAAGGTTATTTCGAGCCCTTACCATAATCTCTAGTAATGCAAACTAGTTAAATGAGTTAATTACTCAAGGTGCCCTAATGCACCATAATCCGCTAGGTGGCGACTCTTCAAATACCCAATTCACAAAAGGAAATGAGTTGTTCCCCCATGAATGTCGAAACCCGGATGCCCGCGAGGGAAAAAGGGGGCACGACAGCATGGCGACTCTGTTGGGGATATTTTAGGCTCTTACCATAACGAACTTATTTTTGTGATTTAGTCTAAGTATGCTCCATCCCACATACCCTTTCCCTTTATTTGAATTTAATTGTCTATTTTCAAGCATTTATGATTTCTTTATTTTCCTAAAACTGACTTGTCTCTTTGTTTTCTTTTTCCGTAACTGTCTTTCAATTATTTAAATACTGCATTTATCATTTTTTACATGCAAATACTTGACAACATGCTATTTATTGTTGCCTAAATCATGCTCAACATCATTTTCCACTCATGCGTAATCAATCCTATAGAAATGCTTGATGAGTATTTGTGCTCTTCTTATCTATGACCCTTTAAATTTAGAAAGGCGTATTTGTGATAAAACTAGTCGATCAGCAGTGCGTTCGACGGTTCCGTGCCTTTCCCCCTCAAGTTGTCCGCTTGAGGGTCCTAGTCTTGACCTCTATAGTAGCCTTACTCTGATTATATGTACATGCATCATGGTCAAACCTAGCTGGTTTAATATGTTGTCCGCATAATAACTCTTTAAGACAAGCCTCGTCCAAAAGTCCATCGGGTTTTCCACAATCCCAATGGACGTAACCATGATTGTGTGCATTAATTTGGAGAAATAATTGTGAATATACCAATCATTACTGTACAAATAGACAAACCTAGAGGGGGAAAGGTCCTAACTCTCTCTTGTTTTGTAGAAAATGAGGCACGAAGTCCCCAAATTCGGTATGGTTGGTAGCATTCCTCCACTTTTGATAGATTGGTGGAGGGATCTTCCCTCAAATGATCAAAATCATGTGAAAAGAGTATTGGGTAATTTTCCATCACTATTGGATCTTCAACCAAACAAGATGCTAATCAAGACTGCCACTCTATTTTGGGATAAGGAAGGGATGTGTTCCGTTTTGGAGACATATAAATAACTCCCCTTCTAGAAGAAATAGGGGGATTTGATGGGTTGCCTTGGGATAGCCTGGTCTGCTAGCACATGAAAATCGCACCACTAGAGGGTTCCTTAAGATGATGGGGTTGAAGAAAAATGATGATTTAGAGTGCCTAAAAACCTCCTACATACCTTTTGATTTTCTTTATGAAAGATACGGTCATCACAACTCTTACTGTATTTTTTATGATGAGTTCTTAATTACTTCTTTAGGCTGGGTTCATCGTAAGGTCTTCATGTTCATTGTATGCTTCTTAAGCATGCTGGTATTCCCAATCCAAGAGGATAGAATCCATACTAGGCTGGCCATGGTGGCTAAAACTCTAATGGACGAGATACAGGGGAAGACATATACAATTGTCCCTATGATCATTGGGATATGTACCAGGCCTTGAAACGTTGTCAGAAGGGGTCAAGATTCTTTGAGGGTTGCAACTTGCTGTTAAGGGTCTGACTGTTAGAACATCTCCAAAGGGCCATTACCGCCAAGAGTTTCCATGAAGGCTGTGGAATGACAACATAGCCTTCCATCACCCTAAGAGAATGACTTACATGCCGGACATGTTCGATTAACCTAAGGATGTTGCAAGATGGGTGCAGTTTTTCAACAAGTTGACTGAAGACTAGGTTCAATAGGTGTTCGAGTGGTTCCCCACTGACGAGTTCATCATATGATCCAGGAATGTCCCGCACTTAGTACTGATTGGGTTAAGAGGGATATACCCTTATGCTCCCCTTAGAGTTATGAGACATGCAGGTAGGAGACAAGTCATACCACGGGTTACTAAGATGAGCCACTTTAGAGCCTATTTCGAGGGTGACGCCATCCCATATAAGAATAAAGCGCAACATATGTGGACTCTAAAGATTATTGTGGATAAGGATATCATCGAGCCAGACCGATACCATGCGGGCCATTCATACTTTTACCCCTCATGGTTGGATGATAATCTATCAGGAGTTTTTGAACCAAGGGTTGGTCAGGGAAATAGGGTCATAGATGAGTTTGCTGAAGCAGAGGTGAAGTACAACAAGCTGGCAAAAGAGTTCAAGAGTTTGAAGCTGAACATATGGCGCGGCATAAGGCTTGTTGATACCCATTTTTTCCCTATAAAATTTTTGGAAATGCATATATACCTTTAAAACCATGCATTAGCATTAATGGGTATTTTCCCATAATTTTTGTACCTTTAAAATGATTTCTTTTAATATTTTCTTCATATAAATAATTGCAAAATTGCATCAAAAATGAATTTAGAACTTGTCTTGATTTAATATTACTATTATAATTGGCACCTTTTGGCTATAATTACAATAACTTTGCAATTATAGCCCATGCATACATTTTTATATTATTTTACCAGAAATTAGTCATTTGCATTTTTAAATATTAAATAACTATTTTTAAAACATTTTTATGCATGAAATTCATTTTTTATAATTAGTAATTATTTTATAAATTATTTTTAATCACTTGTTTAGGGTATTTAATAAATAGCCTTTTTTATTTCAATTTTGTCATAAAATTAACAAGCCCAATACCCCTTCAATACCAGCCCAATCTAACCAAGCCCAATTTGCATCTACCCGGCCCAATACGCGAGCAAATCCTAGCCATTGATCATTTTGATCAACTGTCCATATTCTCTCTTACTTAAATTAAATCTAATGGCCTCCCCCAAACCCCTCATTTCCTCTCCTCTCTCATGCTGACATTTGATCCTCTATTCTCTTAAATGCTCTCAAGTCCTAACCCTAACTCACCCTCATCGTTGTTCATCTGTTGTCGTTCATGGTGGTTCCTCACCACCATTAGACCTCTAATGGCCTCTCCTATGTTGGTATTGCCATCTCTAAGGTCCTCGAGGGACCAGGGTCAGTCCAGTTGCGCCTATGGCCCTTTCTCACCTGTTTCAGGCTGTTCCGATTCGATTTCGAGTAAGATCTTCTTATGTCGCCTTAGATATATGGATTTCTAAACCTACTTCTGCACCTCTGTATTGTTCTTCTCAAAACTCTAATTTTTTATCCTTTGGTCTTCTCAGATCTGTCCAGATCTGAGATGAATCGAACTTACTTCACTTGTTTTTATGAAGAACCTTCTAATTTTCGAATGATTTTCCATTTTTCTAAACTAGGGTTTCCTGAAAATTTCCTTCTCCGAAACGTTTGATAATCTTGAGTGTTTAATCTTCTATTTATTATGTGTTTTAACCGATTTCGTGAAGGTTTGCTTTAACCCTAACTAGTTTATGCTAAACCCCCCAAATTGTTCGACATTTTGTTTGGTTTCTGAGTTACTTATGTACTAACTTTTTCCTATGCTTTGGTTCTTGAGATTTTTTATCCTAATGTGCCTCTACTAAGATACTTGGTTCGACTTTTCTACTGATTCTATATGTCTATATTCATTCTGGCTATTCATGGTAAACCTATATTTTTCTCCTTAGATCACTGTTATTTTGAATTATTGATTTACCAATTTGTTTCGTTAAAACCTATGTTGAATCATGACTATTCCTTTCTTGCCTTATTTTGTCTGCAATACTTGCTGACTCTTTACATGATTTTCTCCTTAATTAAACCCTTGCCTATTTTTACTCTGAAGTTCTTTATTTTGGTTTGATTTGAACGCCTTTCCTTAATAAGGCCTTTGCTTCTTACTTCTTTACTCAGTCTGATTGAACTCCTTGCCTTAATTAGCTCTTGTCATTACCGTCGGCTGATTTTCCTTAATTAAAGGAGAAGACTTTACTGATTTCACATGTGTGACTGATTCTGTAAAATTCCCTAATTGCTACATAATTGATTCTTTACCTTATTTGTTTAACTTTTGATTACTTTATATGCCCTTACCTCTTCTCACTCCTGACACGGACAATAGTTCAAAAATTCCTACTTTACACTCTAAAAGTTCTCTGCTCTCTCTGCTACTTGTGATCTCTGTTATTCTAGCCGGTTGAAATCCAAGGATGGAAATTGTGCAACACTGTCTTACATCTTGTGTTTTACTTCTTTAACTAGGTATGCTTTTGATTAATTTTAAGAATCCAAACCTACGTGTTTATTTACTGCCTTAGTTCATCTGACCTGAGTCCATCCTTGCTTCTGTTTACTGCTTACCAAGTATGCCTTAACATGTCTATATATGTAACTAGCCTGCTTGACTGAATATTGTTTATCTAGCATGCCTAAACATTGCTTTTGTGTAATTAGCATGCCTACATTTGTTAATACTTGCCTAGCATGACCATTTAAGTCCTTGTTTGTTTTGTCTTACTCCTGCTAAGTTAGCTAATCTCCCTAGAGTGACTCTAGTTGTGTTGTTTATGTGTCCTTAACATGTTTATGCTGTGATCTTTGCTTCATGACCTGCATTCTATCTTACCTACTAGTTCTGTAGAACACCTTAAGAACTTTATGCATCCTGTTGTTTATGTGCCCCATTAAGGTGCCCTCTATGTGTCCCCAGCCCCTCTTTTCTTGTGTGGAAATTGTTTGTCAAAGTATTTTCTAAAGCTGTTTGTTCTATGACTTGTGTTCTGATTGCAAATTGTTTTTCATACTATTTTATCACTAAATCAGTACTAGTCTTCAGAAATTTTTTCACTCCTAAAACCTTTCTTTATATTGTTTATCAAACTCTTTCAAACCATTATGCACTCTCACTTACTCTTAGATTACTAAGTAATGCCCCTATGGTATGTGTACTGCTTAGAGACCCTTGAGATCTCTATGAACTCTTGCATATCAAGGTTGGCACTTCCACACTGCACATAAATCAGTTCTTATTTGAGAAAGGTCTGGGTGTGAGCACTGTCAGGGATCCTTGAGGTCCGTAGGGAACTCCGACACACCTAAATATGAAATTGGCTATGAAACTTTGGGCATTTGAGACTATTGAAGGCTTGGAAATCACTTTGGGTCTACTTCAGGCTCCCTATAGCTTAATTTCTATTCTATTCATATAAATTTATTCAATCATTGGTGTGTAATAATTAATTGTAAACAGATATTGTGGTGACTAGTGAAAAGGGAGGGTAGTTGTATATTGTGGGTAAAGTTGGGTAAATAACGTGCCTATAGGGTCCATTTCGATTCAAATGTGTTTGCTAGATGACATGCCTATAGGGGTTCGTTTGGTTCAAATGTGTTTGTTAGATAATATGCCTATAGGAGCTGTTGTGGTTCCAATGAATTCTGCTTGTTTTACTTTTTATATAATTAGACATCATGCCTATAAGATCAAAAATCAACTTTAATAATTAGAGATCATGCCTATAGGATCTAAATCAACTTTATTACTAGAAAGCATGCCTATAGGATCCAAGTTGCTCATTTAAAATTGTCTACTGATTTACAGCATTCCTGATTAGCGATTAGATACCATGCTCATAGGATATCACTATTATATGCCTAGGCAAGCCTATACGGCGACTAAAATTCTGTAAACTATAAAACTACGCCTTATTATTTATGACTGCTCGTTTTCAACAGGTTAAAATCACTAGGCAAACGGATTAAATTCTTTTACACTTTGGTTTTAACTCAGTACTGCATATTCTCTGCTCACTTAGATATCCTATTCTAGGGCTTCTTTTAAATACTTGAAACTGTGTTTGAGACATGCACTTGCTTGCTCTGTTTGTGGAGGTAAAACTTGAGCCTTTAATTGTTCTCTTTTATTCCAGTCCTAATTTTTTGACTGTCGCCTAGATTTTTCTCCTTTAAATACCTTAGGATAGTCTAGAACTACCTAGATTAGAGGTCCTAAATACCTTAGGACTACAAGGAAGGGACAGGTAGTGCACACATAGGATATCTTTTAAGGTTGCTAGAACGCTTTAGGCTATGACCAAGGGGAGGGAATTGGGTAGTAAGGATATGATGACTGCGTGCTAATGTCACATGTAGCCCCTCATTGAGGAGTGATTACCGGGCATTGCATGGGTGTGATCCTGTAGGCCAACCAACCTAGGACCCCTCTTTCCCAAATCCCATGTGTTTTAAATGAACTTCCTTTACTTTACGTATGTGTGTGTATATATATATATGCAAGTTGTTCAAATCTCTCCCTTGTTTCTATTACTTGAATCGTACATGTACATAGAATGTCAAAACAAGCCTTTAGTTGCGGATATGTGTTGAAATTGTTTATTTGTTAAAATGACTAATTCACATAGTTTAAGTTTGGCCGGGACCCACCGTTGTAGACCGCGAGGGGTGCCTAACACTTTCCCCTCAAGGTTATTTCGAGCCCTTACCCTAATCTCTGGTAATGCAAACTAGTTCATGAGTTAACTGCTCTAGGTGCCCTAACGTACCATAATCTGTTAGGTGGATACTCTTCAAATACCCAATTCCCAAAAGGAAACGAGTTGTTCCCCCATGAATGTCGAAACCTGAACTTCCCTGTCAAAAAGGGAAAAAGGGGGCGCGATAACATGACGACTCTGCTGGGGATATTTTCAGGCTCTTACCATAATGAACTTATCTTTTTGTGAATTAGTCCAAGCATGCTCTATCTCACGTACCCCTTCCCCTTATTTGAATTTAACTATCTATTTCAAGCATTTATGATTCTTTTATTCCCGAAACTGACTTGTCTCTTTGTTTTGTTTTCTATAAGTGTCTTCCAATTATATAAATACTGCATTTATGTTTTTCTTACGTGCAAATACGTGACAACATGCTATTTATTGCTGCATAAATCATGCTCAACATTGTCACACCCCCTTTTTCCCTCCCCCTTTTGACGGGGGAGAGGTCCGAGTTTCGACATTCACAGGGTGTAATGACTCATTTCCTTTTGGGAATTGGGTATTTGAAGAGTCTCCACCTAACGGGTTATGGTGCGTTAGGGCACCTAGAGCGATGAACTCTGAGTTGGTTTGCATTACCATAGATTAGGGTAAGGGCTCGAAGTAACCTCGAGGGGAAGGTGTTAGGCACCCTTCTTGTCCACAACTGTGGGTCCCGACCGAACTTATATTCACAAATTAGTCCATATAAATAGTTGAATCAAATAAGTTGCTAGTAAGGCACCTTGGATAGTTCAAGTAGTAAGATAAAGGTTTGAACAAGTTGTAAAAGACGAAAGTTTTAAATAAAGAGAGGATTTAGTAAAGAGGGGTCATAGGTTGTTTGTCCTATAGGATCACCCCACACAATGTCCGGTAAACACTCCTCGATGAGGGGCTACACGTGACATTAACGCGTAGTCATCATATCTCATGTCTACCCTTCCCAACCCCTTATTGGTCATGCAAAGCGAGTGTTTGGTCAATGATTCCTATTGTGTGCTGCTACCCGTCCCTTCTTAATGGTCCCGGAGGGATTTAGTACCCCTATCTATTGGTAGTTCTAGATGTACCCCTAAGGTTTAGAAAGCGAAAACTCTAAGGAGATAATCAAAATGTTTAGGACTTTACACATAATGGGAGTAAATAAGAGGCTCAATGTTTCCTCCTCAAGTAAACATACAAGCAGCACGACTCATACACAGTTAAGTTCTTTTTTAATCAAAGTCCTAAAGCAATATCTCTAAGTGACTTTGTAGAACAGACAAAACTTTTATATCTGGAAGTTATAACCTAGTAGTTGCCTAGGGACTCCCTTTTAAAAGCTTGTTAGAATCATAAACGCTAAGCAATAGAGACAGCTTCAGGAAAATACAGTTTTGAAGATGCCCTAAGGCTTGCCTATATGCAGTATACTAAAGTCTATGTTAATGCGGAAACAAATAGGTTTTTTGAAATAGGCTACTTTAATACCTATAGGCATGATATCTAATGAGATTAAATCAATTTTGAAAGAACTTATTTCAGAAAATGTTTGACACTTAGTAAGACCAGTTTTGAAAATGAACTAGGCGTAATGAAGTTGATTTATTAGGCTAATTAAATTATCAGACAGAATTGCGAGTAGAGATCTCTATAGGCATGATATCTAGACGTATTACTGATTTTAGTCGATTTGCAGCAACATACAGAAAAACTTATTAGAACTGAATCGGAGTTAAGTCCTATAGGCATGGCATCTACTGATTTGAGACATAATGGTTTGGAACCTATAAACATGGTTTCTAACATGATAAAATGCAGAACCTTATGAACATGATTTCTACTTGATGCAAACGAAATTAGAAGTGAAATCCTATAGGCATGATTTCTATTAGGCAAAGCAATCAGATTCAAAAGAGAAAACCTTTGAGCATGCTTTCTACTTATGCAAGCGGTCAAACTTCAATAATAGGGTCCTAAGTGCAAGATTTCTACCCGTATTACCCCTTTAAAGTATGCATCTACCCACCCTTTTACTAAATGCCAATGAATGAATTACATAATCAGAAATAGAAAATCAAAAAGCTATTCTATAGGGAGCCTGCAATTAGGCCCAAGTTTCGTAAAGCCTCCAATGGTCTCACAAGCCTCAATTCCATAGACAAATTAGAGTCTAGGTGCATTAAAGTTCCCTAAGGGTATCAAGGACCTTGAGCAATGCTTAGACCTAGACTTAGCAACTAAGAATTGAACCAGTGCAGTACGGAAAGGCCAGCCTCATTATGCCAGAGTTCAGAGGGCTCTCAAGAGGATCCCAAGGCAGTACACACACTAGAGGTGGCAAAACTTATTGACTAGGAGTAAAGTGGAAGTGTAGGACACAAGTTGAAAAGGGTTTATTAAGGACTGGATCAGAAAGTCTATTTTTGAAAACAATTAGTAAAGCAACAGAGATTGTTTGAAAAGAAGTTGGAGTAGTGAACAAAGCTCAACCACTTTAAGATAGGATTACACATAGCCAATCTACAGAATCCAAATGAATTCAGTAGTCACACAGGAGTCAAGGGGTTTGGGATACACAGATATTTGACTGTAAACACATAATCCAGCAAGGGTCTTAGGACTGGTTTGGACATGCTCAGAAATAGTTGACACTGGTATAATCACAAAATAGTCAGGAAGAATACAAACACATAGAGAGGGATAGGGATTTGGGGATTCATAAGATGGTAAGTACACAGTAAGTAAAAGACAATTGATAATGTAACTTAACTACAAGTTTCACAACAGAACCACAAGTAGAAGCAGAATAGAAATAAGAGAAACTGAAATAGTAAGACAAGCATGTTGTTGTTGAGGCTTTAAATTAAAACTAGGACATACCAGTGAAGAGAGAAGTAAGCAGAATGAAAGAACAATAGTGCACAGATGATAAGCCTTGACTTGCAGCCGACTAATAGCAGCAAATAACATAAGAGATAGGGGAGAGCAGAAATTTTTAGCAAAAAAAATAGTTTTGAAAACCAAGTGTTCATGTCTGTTAATGAAAGACTTTAGGGTATTTATAGATTTGAAAACAAGTAGAAAATAAGGTAACAAGTAAAGGTTCAGCACAATTATGGAAGTAATCATAATTAGAATCCAATTAATATAGTACTCCTCTTTAATCAAGGAATCACAGCTTAAAGGGATACCAACATGGATAATCAAGAAAGAAAATCAGTTGAGAAAGACTGATATTTACCATATAAGGGGTAGTAGAAGTATAGAGCATGTGATTGTGTCTAAGTACAGAATATACCAATTAAGGAAAGGATTCAGTAAGAATGAAGTACCACATCAAATATGGAAATGGAATCAGTCAATTTAAACAGACGAGTAGAAATTTAGGGTTTTGAAAGAAAATCTTGCAATCAAACCATCAATTAAGGAAATCAGAATCAAATCAAGAGAGGGTCATGATTCTATATTGCAACATATAAATAGAGAAGAACGAACAGACGTAGCAAACATGCAAAGTCGGCCATATCATCAGAAACAAGTAAGAGATGAACCAACAAAATGAATACAGTCATGCAGAAGTGACATAAGTAGGCTAAAGACTCAGTAGAAAACCCATTCAAAGCATGGTAACCAACATAAACTTAACAAAATCAGGTAATCATGCTAACACACATAACCGAAGCAAAGAAGATCTTAAAAATTAGGGCTTTTTAACAGAGTCGAGTTAAAAAGCAGTAGGAACATAAGATCAGTCACAATAAGCAAGGAAAGAGGTTTAATCATAAAGAAAATCGATTAAAACAAGTGTAGAAGAAACTCTGAGGAACCCTAATTTTTTTAAAGAAAGTAAAATGGTTTGAAGTTGAGGATCTTTCAGAAGATGTTCGAGAATACTGCAAAACATAGGAAGAAACAGACTTAGAGCATAAAAATAGCACAGATCTGAGAGACTCAGATGAGAGTTAGGGTTTCAAAGGAAACCCAGATAGAAACGAAAGAACCTGTTGTAAACTTCACTGATCGTAACATATAAGGTGTGATTTTTCCCAAAATCAGACCGGAGAAGCCATGGGTAACAGAAACAGAAATCCTAGATCTAAATCAGCATGGCCCAGGACCCGTGAAGGCCTTAGAGATGATGAGCAAGGCGGTGGAGTGACCATTGGAGGGTTGGGGTTAAAAGGTAGTCGTCAAAGATGACCGGAGAAGGAGGAGGTGGTTGAAGAATGATTAGGTTTAGGTTGAGAGAGAATAGAGACGAGAGCATCTAAAGGCAGCGGGGGTTTGGAAATGAGTAGGGTTAGGGGGTTCGTTTAGGAATAAAAAAGGAAAGGGTGTGTGTAGACCGTTGATTTGGGAGATCAACGATCAGGATTGAACCGCGTAGGTGGGTTTCGGGTTTGGGTAAGGGTTTATAGGGTCTAGGTTGGGTTATTTAATAGGAAATTGGGCTGGGGATTGGGTACGATTTGGGCTACAATTGAAAGCCAAATCTGGCTATTATTTAAATAGCAAGTTTTCCCTATTTTAATTTTAATAAATATTAAGTAATTTTTGGAAAATAATTTAAGGTGATAAAATGATTTAAAATACATAATTAACATTTTAAAAATATAGGACCGATTTTATGCATATAAAATATAATTATATCTTAAAATGGGCTAACATTGCAATTATATGCAATTTAGCTTTAAAAATATTAGTGTAATTAACAAAATGCATGAAAAGTATATTAGCCATATTTTGGCATAAGTATAGAAATTAAATGAATAAATCATCATAACAATAATTTGAAAAATAATTATTGGGTATTTTATGAATAAAAGGGGAGAAAATAAATCAATTTAAATCCTTAAAATTATGGAAAAGATAATAAAACCTTGTGCATGCTTATATATGCATATATATGCTATTTTGAAGGTATTTATGCATATTTAAAATATATAGGAAAAAATTGGGTATCAACAAACATCATATTCCACTCGTGCGTAATTATTCCTATAGCAACGGTTGATGAGTGCTTGTGCTCTATATATATATCACCCTTTAAATTAAAAAAGGCGTATTTTGATAAAACAAGTCGATCAGTGGTGCGTTCAACGGTTCCGTGCCTTTCCCCCTCAAGTTGTCCGCTTGAGGGTCCCAGTCTTGACCTCTATAACAGCCTTACTCTAGTTAATTATACATGCATCATGGTCAAACCTAGTCGGGTTAATATGTTGTCCGCATAATAACCCTTTAAGACAAGCCTTGTCAAAGTCCATCAGGTTTTCCATAATTCTAACGGACGTAACCACGATTATGTGCATTAATTTTGAGAATTAAAATGCCAATATGCTAATCATTACTGTATAAATAGAAGAACCTGGAGGGGGAAAGGACCTAACTCTCTTTGTTTTGCAGAAAATGAGGCACGAGGTCCCCAGATTCGATATGGTCGGTAGCATACCCTCACTTCTGCTAGATTGGTGGAGGTATCTTCCTTCATGTGACCAAAACCATGTGAAATGAGTCTTAGGAAACTTGCCTTCTCTGTTGGATCTTCAGCCCAACAAAATGCTGATAGAGGCTGCAACTATGTTCTGGGACAAGGAAAGGGCTGTGTTCCGTTTTGGAAACATAGAAATGACTCCCCTTCTAGAAGAAATAAGAGAATTTGCTGGGTTGAAGAAGAATGACAACCTGAAATGCCTAAAGGACTCCTACATACCTTTTGAGTTCCTTTATGATAGATACGGCCACAGTAACTCCTACCATATTTTTGATGATGAGTTCTCAATCACTTCTTTAGGTTGGATTCACCATATGGTCTTCGTGTTTATTATGTGTTTCTTGGGCATGCTAGTATTCCCAATCCAAGGGGATAGAATCCATACTAGGCTGGCCATGGTGACCAAATCTCTGATGGACGGGATCGAGGGGGAGACATACATTATTGTCCCTATGATCGTTGCAGACATGTACCGGGCTTTGGAACGATGTCAGAAGGGGTTCAGGTTCTTCGAGGGGTGCAACTTGCTGCTATAGGTCTGATTGTTGGAACATCTCTAAAAGGGACAATTCCGTCCAGAATTTCCGCGAAGGTCGTGGAAAAATCACATAGCCTTCCATCATCCCAAAAGAATGAACTATATTCCAGACATGTTTGCTCAACCAGAGGACATTGTGGTATGGGTATGGCTTTTTGAGAATTTGACCGAGGATCAAGTCCAATGGATGTTCGAGTGGTTCCCTACCGATGAGTTCATCATCAGATCCAGAGATTTTCCACACTTGGTATTGATTGGGTTCGGGGGAATATACCCTTACGCTCCTCTCAGGGTTATGAGACAAGCCGGTAGGAGACAAATCATACCACGAGTCACTAAAATGTGTCACTTCAAAGCCAATTTCCAAGGTAACACCATCCCGTATAAGAATGAAGCGCAACACATGTGGACTTTGAAGATTATTGTGGAGAAGGGTACTATTGAGCCAGACCGCTATCACGCGGGCCACTCATACCTTTACCCTTTGTGGTTGGAGGACAACATAACTAGGGTCTTTGAGCCAAGGGCTGGGCCAGGAAACAGGGCCATAGACGAGGTTGCTGAAGCAGAGGTGAAGTACAACAAGCTATGGAAAAAAGTTCGAGAGTCTGAAGCCGAGCATATGGCACTGCATAAGGCTGATATGTAAATGATTAATAAGTGGAAAGAAAGAGCTATTAAATCCAGCGAGAGGCTGGAATACCTGGAGTACAATTTAATGGAGTTAGAAGGGAAGATGAGAAAAAGGGTCACTGACTTCCAGGACGCTGAGGGAAATGAAGGAGGACATATGGCAAGGGCATTCCTGCTGCTGAACCTGTGCGAGCTAGGAGAGTTGATCGACAAGAGCATCCAATCTAGAGAGGGTCCTTCTGGGACCAAGTAGATTTGATTTATTTGCTTTCTTTTCAAATGTAATAAGGCCAAGAGCCATTAGTGACATTATCTTATTTAGTTTCGTTTTGGTTTGTTTACTTTTACATTAATGAAATGAGTCAATTATTGGCACTTAATTTCTCCAAATTTATTTGTCTCTAGGCCTACCTTGGGCACGACGAGGCTCCCGAATTAGGACACGAATTTACATTCTCGCAATATGTGTTTAAGTACTGTAAACATTTCAGAATCCTTGCTGACGTGTTTACCTTTTTGTTTTTCTTTATTCCTTATTCCCATTCCCTAAGGTTGGTTCTCTCATACTAGCATCATCAGCATATCACACCAGATCTAGAGGCCCTCCAACTTCTCTTCCTCTAAGTAATACAAATGGAAAAGGAAAAGCAAAAAATGGACGACTTAAGTGGTATTCGAAAGGATAATGCTAAGAATGCAGAAGTTTCATATGGTTGGAGTACTTCGGAACCATATGATCTAGTCTTGAGGTTGAAACAGAAGATATTGGAGCTACAGGGAGAGCTTGTCACTCACCCTGAATGTCACTCGCCCTGAATGTCGTCGACATCAACCAACAAAACACAAAGAACCCAACACCTCCTCAAAACACACCAAACCAATATCCGCAAAACCCTCCTGCACCACATCAATATGCAACCCCACCCCAAAACTCAATACCTTACCAATACCAACTCCGCCACAACATCACCATCAACCAATTCAGTACCAACCAACCACCACTTATCACACTCCCCAGAACACACCACAACCCATTCTTGATCCTCAAAACTCAACCAATGACCACTATTACACCCAAGCACCTAGCACTCACCAAAACAACCCCATATAAGTGGAAACTGTGCCTCACTCTATCCAACCAATCTCATATACCCCAGAATCCTCTGAGAATGACCTGCTCCTCAAAAACATGGCTGAAAAACTCAAGAAGTAGACGGGTCAAGTTCAGGGTGTCGAAGGCAGCAAAGGAATAGAAGGTTTGAACTATGAAGACTTATGCATACAGCCAGATGTAGAACTGCCAGAGGGTTACAAACCTCCCAAGTTCAAAATGTTTGACGGTACAGGTGATCCCAGGGTTCATTTGAGGAATTATTGTGACAAGATTGTTGGGGTCGGAAAGGATGAAAGGATCCCGATGAAACTCTTTATGATGAGTTTTACTGGAGATGCTTTGTCTTGGTACATCAGCCAGGATCCCAAGAAATGGTCCAATTGGGTGAGTATGGCATTTGATTTCATGGACCGGTTCAGGTTCAACACAGAAAAGGCACTAGATGATTTCTACATTTAGAACCTTAAGAAGAAGACCACCGAGACATTTCGCGAGTACGCTACTCGTTGGAGGTCGGAAGCAGCCAAAGTATGGTCATCTTTGGACGAGGAACAAATGAACAAGTTCTTCATCATAACATAGGATCCACAATATTATGAAATTTTGATAGTTATTAAAAACCATAAATTCTCTGATATCATCAAACTCGGAGAACGAATCGAAGAAGGAATCAAGAGCGGGATGGTGACAAACTTTGAGGTATTACAGGCCACAAACAAGGCATTACAATCAAGCGGCATATCGAAGAAAAGAGACGTTGGGGAAGTAATGGTGGCTCAAGGCCCGAAATCTCCACTTACATATCAAACACCTCCACCCACGTGCCAAACACCACCACCCACATATCAACCTTTATTTCCTAGATATTCCTAAACAACCACTACCTTTCATACCTATCATACCTATAATGCCCAACCACCTCATTTCCAGTCACCTCTAACTCGCCAAAATTATCCAAGACCACGACCAAACTTTGACCACAAGCCACCTAAACAACACACTGCTATTGTTGAACCCATCGACCAACTGTGTGAAAGGTTGAAAGCCACTGGTTACGTCACCCTTATTCCTATTGTGGCATTAGAGAATCCATCCCAATGGGTCAACCCAAACAAAACCTGTGCATACCATTCTGGTATGAAAGGGCATACCATTGACGAGTTCCAAACGTTGAAAGATAAGATCTAGACGCTGATTGACAACAAGGTTATACAAGCGAAGGAGGCCGCACCCAATGTCTGCAATAACCCTCTCCCTGATCATAGAGGTGGTGGGGTACATGTGATATAGACAAATGAAGAGTAGGATCCCGAGGGGTTAATCGGGCTTATTCGAGAAGGCGATGACTTTAAACTTGCAGTCACACTTACTCCCATTGTAGTACAGACTCAGTCACTGATCAAAATTGAGATAACTGCATCAGCTCCATTTGAGGTTGAGGTAGCTCCATCTGCGGCCACCACTGTTCCATTTGAAGTGGAAGTGGCCACACCTTTCACAGTGACTATATCAATCATACCTCCTTTCGACTCAAAAGCAATACCCTGGGATTATGTTGTCAAGGCTAGGCGAAAAGGAAAGACAAAGATAGAGGAATCTGGTACTGCCCAAGGAATGACTAGGACCGGGAGAATCCACACACCTGAACGCCTGGGAGGACCAAGTAAGTATACCACTACCAAGAAACCTGTCATTGAAACAAGACTAGATGACCTTTGGAGGAAAGTACAAGCAAGGGAATATTCCGTCATTGATCATTTGAACAAAACCCCAGCTTAGATATCCATACTGTCGTTGTTGAAAAATGCAGAGGCACACAAGAATGATTTGATGAAGGTGTTGAGAGAAGCTTATGTGCCTAACAATATCACCTGCGGAGAGATGGCCAATATGGTAGGACATGAGATGGAAAATCATAAGATAATCTTCCATGAAGATGAGCTGCCACCTGAAGAGTTGAATCAAAACAGATCATTGCATATCACTGTGCAATTTGAAGACAAATTAATTGCCAGGGTCTTGGTTGACGGAGGTTCAAGCCTCAATATTTGTCCGTTGGACACTCTGAAAAGATTGGGCAATGGTTTTCATGAAATACGGGCAGGGAGCATGAACGTGAAAGCTTTCAATGGGTCTCAAAGGGCCACAATTGGGGAAACTAATCTTTGTTTGCAGATGGGGCCAACTTGGTTCGACGTTGAATTTCAAGTGCTTGACATATCAGCCTCATACAATCTTTTGTTAGGCCAACCATGGATACATGCCACCAGGGTTGTGGCTTCCACACTACATCAAGCTGTGAAATTTGAATGGAACCATCAGGAGGTAATCATTCACGGAGATGGGAGTAACCCTATTTATACTAGTCAAACCATCCCGATTGTGGGAAACAAAAGAAGGTTAGGAGGGGAAACCTACCATTATATCGAACGTGTCAATGCCATCGAGAAAGACAAATGATGGAGTAGCAAAATAGAAAGCATACTGGCATGGTTTGAGTATGAACTCGGCAAAGGGCTTGGAAAGAATCTCCAGAGTATTACTAAACCAATACAGCTGAAGCGTTATGGTACTACCTTCGGGCTCGGGTATTAGTATACATGGCAGGAGTATGATGATTGGTCGCCTCCATGGCACAAACTATATTACCCTCTCGAGAAGCCAGTGCCATATTTGGATCAGACTTATCACCAAGCTGATACAAAATGGGGAACTGCAGAAGAAGAGGCGTTAGTTGGGCTGAGAAATTTGTTTTTAGAGGATGAAGACATGGACTGCAGTGCAATAATTGAGGAGGAGGAGGATAAAGACCTCACTATTTCAGATTGTAGAGAAGGGAGTTGTTCTTAGGAATTGGACCGCCACACCATCCCGAGCCCACTGAGTCCCTAGGTAGCTTGGCAGATTTCATTCCTATAGCCATTATAGGCATTTAAGATTTTCAGTACTTTTGTTTTTAAGATTCACTTGTTTCAAAATAAATGCTCGATTCATCGAGTCGTGCTCGTTTGGATGTTTTAAGTCTTAATCAAATGCATAGCTCTTTATTATTTTTTACTATCTTTCATATTTTTCTTTCTACAATGTTATTGTTACTTTTCCTGATAAGTCGGTGACTGTGACATGTAATCAAGCAACGCAACATGAGAATAGTGATTCGGATGAAGAAGATGAGATACCTGAGGAAGTTGTCAGGGAAGTTGGAAACTTTGAGAATAAGCCTAAGTCCAACCTAGACGAAACCGAAGTAGTAAATTTGTGAAACACCGAGACTGTCAAGGAGACTCTCATCAGCATTCACTTATCGCCGATAGAGAAAGAAAAATACATTTGTTTTCTAAAGGAATATGAGGATATTTTCTCATGGTCATATGATGAAATGACAGGTTTGAACACGTCCATAGTGGCACACAAGTTTCCTACTAATCCCATGTGTCCGACAGTGAAGCAGAAACTCAGAAAATTCAAACCAGATATGAGCCTGAAAATCAAGGAGGAAGTTACTAAGCAAATCAAAGACAAGGTTGTCAGGGTGGTTGAGTGCCCAACCTGTTTATCCAACATTGTACCAATTCCGAAGAAAGATGGGAAAGTAAGAGTATGTGTTGACTATCGAGATTTAAATAAAGCAAGTCCCAAAGACGACTTTCCATTGCCAAATATACACATCCTGATCGACAACTGCACCAAGCATGAACTCCAATCCTTTGTGGATTACTTCGCATGCTATCACCAGATTTGGATGGATGAAGAAGATGCAGAGAAAACCCCTTTTATTACACCATGGTGGGTATACTACTACAAGATAATGCCATTTGGTCTAAAGAATGCTGGGGCTACCTACATGAGGCCCATGACAACCATCTTTCACGATATGATACACAAAGAAATAGAGGTGTATGTGGACGATGTCATTATCAAATCCAAGAGGGCCGCATATCACATAGAATACTTGAGAAAGTTCTTTGACAGGCTAAGGAGGTACAACTTAAAGCTGAACCTGCAAAGTGTGCATTCGAGGTTCCTGCAGGAAAGCTACTGGGATTCATTATCAGTCGTTGAGGGATCGAGCTGGACCCGTCTAAAGTCGAGGCTATTTAGGAATTACTGCTGCTTAGGAGCAAAACGGACGTGATGAAATTTTTGGGATGTCTCAACTATATCAGTCGCTTCATATCACAGTCCACAGTCATATGTGAACCCATCTTCAAGATGCTGAGGAAAGATGCCGAAACAAGCTGGACCGAGGATTGTCAGAGGGCTTTCAACAAAATCAAGGAATACCTATCCACACCACCAGTTTTGGTCCCGCCAGAGCCTGGGAGGCCTTTGCTACTATATCTATCTGTGTTGGATGGAGCCTTCGGATGTGTTCGGGGACAACATGATGAGACAGGAAGAAAGGATCAAGCCATATACTACTTGAGCAAGAAGTTCACACCTTATAAAGCACTGTACTCTCTACTAGAGCGCACTTGTTGTGCTTTGACTTAGATGACCCAGAAGTTGAGGCTACTACTTGAGCAAGAAGTTCACACCTTACGAAGCATGGTACTCTCTACTAGAGCGCACTTGTTGTGCTTTAACTTGGACGACCCAGAAGATGAGGCATTACTTCTGTGCCTATACCACATACCTCATATCCAGGATGGACCCTTTGAAGTACATATTTCAGAAACCCATGCCAACTGGGAAGCTAGCCAAATGGCAGATATCATCTACGTAACTCAAAAGGCGGTCAAAGGACAAGCATTGGCAGATCATCTTGCAGAAAACCCGATGAGAGGAGAATATGAACCCTTGAAAATGTATTTTCCTGACGAAGAGGTGTCATTTGTATAAAAGGACATTATCGAAGCATACGCCGATTAGAGGATGTTCTTTGACGAAGCTGCAAATTTCAAAGGAGTGGGCATTGGAGCAGTTTTGATATTAAAAATAGGACAACATTATCCGGTATCTGCTAAACTCAGATTTCCCTGCACCAACAACATGGCAGAGTATGAAGCCTGCATACTAGGACTCAACATGGCAATCGACATGAATATTCAGGAGTTGCTGGTAATTAGTGATTCAAATTTGCTTGTGCACCAAGTACAAGGAGATTGGGACACCAAGAATTCCAAGATATTGCCATATCTGCACCATGTGCAGGAATTGAGATAGAGTTCACGAAGATAGAGTTCCGGCATGTGCCCAGAATTCAGAATGAATTTGCCAATACATTGGCCACTTTGTCATCCATGATACAATATCCAGATAAGAATTTCATTGATCCCATCCCAGTGAGAATCCATAATCAACTAGCTTACTGTGCTCACGTCGAGGAAGAGATAGATGAAAAGCCTTAGTTCCATGACATCAAGGAGTATTTGGCGAAAGGGGAATATCTGGAGCAAGCGAACCACACTCAGAAATGCACACTGCAGAGATTGTCCAATCACTACTTCCATAACAGAGGAAACTTGTACAGGAGAACTCCCGATTTGGGATTGCTAAGATGTGTCGATGCAAAAGAAGATTCTAAACTACTTAAAGACGTACATGCTGGGACCTGCGGCCCACACATGAATGGTTTTGCCTGGGCCAAGAAGTTACTTAGGGCCGGTTATTTTGGATGACCATGGAGACAGATTGTGTCCAGTATGTCCGCAAATGCAATCAATGTCAATTGCACGCAGATATGATAAAAGTTCCGCCAAGCGAGCTCAATGCAACAAGCTCACCTTGGCCACTCGCCGCCTAGGGAATGGATGTCATTGGTCCAATTGAGACCACTGCTTCAAAAGGGCATAGGTTTATTCTGGTATCCTTTGATTACTTCACAAAATGGGTAGAGGATGAATCTTACAAAGCTGTAACCAAGAAGGTCGTCGCAAACTTTGTCAAAGATCGTATCGTTTGCCGATTCGGAGTTCCCGCGTCCATTGTTACTGATAATGCTGCCAATCTCAATAGTGATTTGATGAAGGCCATATGTGAAACTTTCAAAATCAAACATAAAAATTCCTGTTACGACCCAAACCGATGGGTCACGATGGGAACTCGGTACCTTACTAAATCGAGTACCAACATAACGTATCTTTCTTATTACACCATCATACACACATGACATACGGGCCTAATAGGCCAACATGATTATTTATAAACTCAAAACATAGGCCGACAAGTCCGTACAATCTTTCACGTACACGACTTATGTCTACAAGCCTCTAAGAGTACATAAATGTCATAAAGGTCGGGACAAAGTCCCACCATACCAAACATTTCACGTCTAAATCATACTAACCAAACAAGCAACACCGAAGCAAATGAAGCATACCAACATCTTCCGCTGAGCTGATAGCCTACTTGGAGGGCTCTCGACCTGTCTATCGGGACCTGTGGGCATAAAATACAGCGTTCCCAGGCAAAAAGGACGTCAGTGCGAAAAATGTACCGAGTATGTAAGGCACATGAATAAGTACATAACAAACATGGAAGAAATATAGAGGAAATGACTCAACCTGTAAGTTTGGATAACTCTGTAAATCATGAAATAATTATAGTGTCATGCATATGCATATGAATGTTATGCCGTGCATAGGTACATGTGTTCATAACATCATCAAGCCTCTGAGGGCATCCTATCATATCATCTCGGCCATTGCGGGCAAAATCATCAACGTATACCAGCTGATCAGGTGGTGGTGCATATATAACGCCGTAACTAAACTCAATATGCCTTTCGGATAAACTTTATCAAATACGTATTTTTCTAAGACCCATGAATAGAAGATAATAATAATTCACATGGGGAATCAAGAATATAGATACCCCTAGTATTTCTATAAATAGAGTAATTTATGGAAACTGTGTGTTTGCTCGTTTATTTTGTATAATTTGGATCATGCCAAAAAGAAAGAAAGGATAGCCTTAACATACCTGGAGTAGGAAAAATTCTGTATTGATATTCTTGGAAAAGGTTGCATTGTACTCCTTTAGAACTGCAAAAGTTTTCTAAGGTACTAATAATTCTTGTTGGAATTGATTTGGTCGTTGGAAGCTTGTTGGAATTTCTAACGTTCTATCTATATATTCATGTTTGTCGTTGGAGTTTTTTTATGTTAGTATGGAATTCTTGATCTTTTTTGTGAGCTTTCAAACTTGCTGATTGTAGTGTTTTAGAAGATGAAAACATTAGTCATGAAAACGCCTTATAATGAACCTATTAAGTTGCCACCTAATTAAAGGTGACTAATAGTCATCTTATAGAAAGTGGCTTGCTGCCACGTGGGGTGGGGGTGGGGTGGGAAATATTAATTTATCCACTTATTAGGTAATTAGATAATGTCCCGTTACCCAGTAATTAACTAATTACCCGAATAATTAAGAATTGTCTCAACTTACTTCAATTACTACTCACTTTTAACATATTTTACACCGTACTATCCGGGTCATGTGGTTCCTTGTATGGTACTAGTCTATAAATACAGGGTATTTTAGCTTAGGTATTTTATCCCACAGTGTCAAACATCGACGAAATTCATTTTCTTTGATTTACTTACCTTCTCACCTTCACGAATTTACTCATTACTTATTTGAAATAGCATAAAATGCTTATAATCTTAAAATAATCTCATTCCCGAATTTACGTCGATTAACTTATGACGAAACTTTAATGTACGAAAAATAAGGGATGTAATATCTCGTTTTCGAGCTTTCATCAATTTACTTAGGGCGTACTTCCACGTACGAAAACATGGTGTGTAACATCATTCCCCTCTTTGGAACATTTGTCCTCGAATGTTGACTGATGCACTTTCATTCTCATAACTTATGTCTTCCAAATACTTTAGTACTCTTCTTTTAATCTAGGCAACTGTTCTATGGATAATCCCAAAGGTTAGGGCATTCCCCCATTTAGGCCTTTTTCCCATGCCATGACTTGTGATCGAATTCCTTCTAATCTCGTAACTGTTGCTACCTTCCATCATGTGGCTTCTACGATATTGACCTTGTAAGTGTACCTATGCGACTCTCCTCTCCTTTTTCCTCCAGTTTTTAGCCAATCCTGAAGTCCTTCACTTGGTATTTTGTCAAACTTACAAATATTGCTATATCTTATTTTATAGACCTGGTTATCAATTTGTATGACTTTACTACATCTACATAGGTCATACTATACCATAACTCTTACCTTGATCTCTTGTTACTAAGGTTGCTACCATATCCCAGGTTACTTTCATTGGTTATCCCATACGTATAAATATATGCCCTCTAATGCTTCCATATTACTGTTTATCTTAAGAATGACAGCCTAATCTCCTCTCATACTTTATAACTTTTATCCATCCATTGTTGATTCGCCTAAATTTTGATCCATAATCCACCCTTGATAACTTAACCTTTTATGTAATATTGCTGCTAGGATTCACGTTTTATCGGAGAACATCTGAAATGATTAGATTGATCCACCCGGGGTGATAACCTGCTTTTATAACCGTATCTCATGGCATCCCAATGTGATTCACCTTGCGTGGGTATTTTAATCCTGTTCAATTCATGAGATCCCTTTCTTTTATTCGTCAGATCATTACTCAATCGAAGGCCCAAATGTCATTTTTTTGTCTATAGTAATTACACACTCATTCTATTAACAGGGCAGTATTCCATCTCTTCTGAATATTATTAGTCTTAGACTTCTTTGAGTTTATTCAGGCTATACTGAACTTTCTATAACTTAGAGAAACCATTAGCTTTGTTGTTGTCATGGGTTCTAATCCCGAGGACTTATCCGTTCTTGTCACCATCTCGCTCTCCCTTTCTCGTTCTTACTCATGTCATAAAACTTTGTTGCTTTACTATATACTTTAGCTTGGGTCCTATACATATCTATTTATACTATTCGTGGCCTTCCTTCAACTTGATTTCACCATAAATTTCCTTATGTTGTTCTGGAACATCAAGAGATACACCATATCGTCTCTTACTATTCTTTACTCTCATAATCAGGCTTTTTCGATACTTAGCTGCTATCATTCCTGGATATTGAATCCTCGCACTTCTACCCTTATAAGTATGGAATATTCTCAACCTTCTGCGTTTGAGTATATCGTTCATTGTTCACTTTTACCTTACTTACCTTAAAATCTTGCATCATATCTTTTATCTCTTTCATGACCTCCCTTCCACATAGGTATAATTCACGTCCATAACTTGAAGCTCTATTATAATACTTGCACCTATGGTGCCTATACAATCCGATGAGAGATTCATACTAATTTCTTATAAGGTTGGTATTCTTCTGATGGCCTTATAAATATGGCTACTCTACTATCTTTGTTGTACCTTTGATAGTAAGAGTGATTCTACAATGTTCTCAATCACGATTTCTATAATTTTCTGGGTCCAATTATCAGAATCCTGATTTACTTCGTTGATGTATATTTTTGGTTTCCTCCTTCTTTTGATCAGCCTTTATGTAGGCTTAAGATACCTACCAATATACGGTTCATGGTATTAGTTATTACTTTAGTCGTTCATGGACGTTATAGAATAACCAGGATATAATCTTCTAACAATTCAATTCTTTGTCTATGACTTGGACCCAATTCCTTCTTTTAACTTATATCGGAGTCTTTTATGGTAGATCATTAATCGAATAATTCCTTTCATCCCATTTCAGCTTTCTCCAAACGTAAGCAATTGCATTTCCTAGTTTTTTTGCCCCCCTTGTTGCATGCATACTTAGCTTATCTGAGTTCTCACGCATACAAAAACATTTGCGCAGCTCATATGGTCTTGAATATTACTTTTGATTTTACTCCCCGCTCATTAGACATGGAAGGTGCCACTTTCTTTTGGAGTGCATACAATTTTGTAGTAAGGTTGTTCCTTCTTCCTTATTTCCTCAGCTAGTCTTTCATTGTAGTACTTAGGGAGGACCTCTTACTCTTGTAAAGCTGCGAGCTTATTACATCATATTCCCGATAGAATTTTTGATGTCCTTCCTCGACTACAATTATCCATAGTTACTTATCTCCACGCCCTTATGCTTGTAGGGTTGCTTCTGAACTGATATTTTGACTGTCTTCCCAGTGGCACTCTCTTTTATTCCCTTAATACTCATACAGTACATTTAACTACCCCGATGTTTATTTGAATATATCTCAAGTATTATAATGACATTACTGTGAGGCTGAATTCTCTTTGTTGGGGTTTACTATATTTATCTTGCATGATTTGCTAATTTACTTGTGTCTTCTTCTCTAGCCATAGCTAGGCTCTTCTTGAATCAACTACTAAATATTTGTTGGCCCATTCTCATATCAATATTTTGCGTAATCTTTCTTGAGTTATTTTCTTTGTCTTAACTTACGTCTCGCACTTGATCCTTATCTATTAATAACATCTCGGGCAGGGACCCTATTCCTTTCCTTGACGTAGTGTTTGCATAATGTTCTGGAATCGTAGGATCTTTGTAGGATTTGAATAAGTGCAGTCTCATCCCTTTTTCATTTATTCGTTTCATTTTTTTATCGCATTCTTCCTTTACCATTCCATAGTTACTAGAACCACTTAATTCTGACTTAATACAACCTTACTCCATATTCCCCCCTTTAGGGGAGTACTAAGAGTTAGAGCTACGACGACCTACCTAGAGATGTTTTACCTCTTCGTCTTTGGCGTCATTTCACATTATCGATGAATCTTACTCGCCTTGCGGTAATCCTTCTGTACCAAGGATAACAAAATTCCTTACTTGCGATGGTGACAATTAATGTAACTGGAACACATAATTCTTTAAGCTTAACTTTGCCCACATTGCTTGCTTTAGGGAAGCGTCTGCCTGAATGACCATTCTCTAAATTTGTCATGAATTTTCTTCTGTTGTCCATTCTATTATTGTTGGAACAAAATCTGAACTTCTTATGATATCGACTATTATCAAATCACCTCGTTCCTAATTCATGTTTAGGTTATCTTGTTCACATGCCCCTACTGATTTGTATTACTTTGGGGGTCTAACTTTTCCTTTTGTTCACGAACTTGTTTCTCGAAATGAGGATATGACTTTATGGACTATGATCTTTTGTTGTCTCAAGGCCTGTCACTTCTCGTCTTTTCCTTCACTTGACTACAGAATTTGTAATACTGTCCTTTTTTTTCTGATCTACCGTTGTCATCCATGTATCACATCTTACTTATAATGCACTCTCTTCTTATTTCCTGCTATCATTTTTGTCTATCACTTTATTATAAAAACTTATCGACAAGATCTTCTTTTGCTTTTAGCTCCCCTTTGCTCCATCCACTAGCTCTTCGGGTTGCTTAACATTATCTCTCTTCTAGGGACGTAAGTCATACTAAGATGATATTTATCCTTCCCAGGCTTCTAGTTCCTATCTTTGTAGTACTTATATCTGGATGTACTATTTAAGAGTGCACCATCGGGGTATCTCACAAGGAGATCTATTAGCATATTATCCTTCAGAAATGTCAACTAATGCCAACAATCTATCCACCATTTTGGGTCACTTTAACCCCAGCCGGATCCTGATATTCGTCCTTCTCTTATACTACTTATGTTAGCTTCCATAGGGCATAAATGAGATGGGTATGGACAATTGTACATACCTTTCTTACAATTGAAGGTAAATTAAAATGCTTATATTTTTCTTCCTGAATTGTAAATATCGATAATCTTCATTAACTAGGTACCTCATTCCCTTCTTCACCTTGCTTCTTTTACATGTTGAAACTTGTGTCTAACTTCCGATCCTGTTATTCCTTTTTACCATAAGAGTGGATAAGTATCCTTTCCTCAAAGCTCCTTATCAAGAACCTTACACCTTTTAGTATACCTATAATCTGCTGAAGGCTTCACATTTAGAAGGATGAGAATATTCCATACTTGGGATAGAAGGCTAGAAGCGCGGGGATCCAATATCTAGAAATGATAGCAGCAGTGTCAGTAGCATATCTTCTAGTCTATGGTCTAGGTATCGAAAGGTCTGTTTATGAGAGTAAAGAATAGTTAGAGACAATGTGATGTCTCGCTTGATGTTCCAGAACAACATAAGAAAATCTATGGTCTAAGCAAGTTGAAGGAGGGACGCAAATAATATAAATAGATATGTATGGGTCCCAATCTAAAGTATAGTAAAGTGACAAAGTTTTATGACAGGAGTAAGAACGAAAAAGGGTGAGTGAGATGGTGACGAGAACGGATAAGTCATCGGGAATAAGACCCATGAAAACAAGAAAGCTAATGGTTTCTCTAAGTTATAGAAAGTTCAGTATAATCTGAATGAACTCAAGGGAGTCTACAACTAATAACATTCAGAAGAGATGGAGTGATGCCTTATTAATAGATTGAGGGTGTAACTATTATAGACAAAAAAAATGACGTTTGGGCCTTAGATTGAGTAATGATCTGACGAATAAAAGAAAGGGATCTCATGAATTAGACGGGATTAAAATACCCACGCAAGGTGAATCATATTTGGATGTCGTGAGATACGGTTATGAAAGTAGGGTATCTCCCCAGGTGGATCAATCTAATCATTTCAGATGTTCCCCGATAAAATGTGAATCCTAGTAGCAACATTACATAAAAGGTTAAGTTATCAGGGGTGGATTACGGATTGAAATTGAGGTGAATCAACAATGGATGGATAAAAGTTATAAAGTATGAGAGGAGATTTGGCTGTCATTCTTAAAGATGAACAGTAATGTGGAGGCATTAGAGGACATAGATTTATACGTATGAGATAGGCAACGAAAGTAATATGAGATTTGGTAGAAGAACTCTGTAACGAGAAACCGAGGTAAGAGTTATGGTATAGTATGACCTATGTAGATGCAGTAAAGTAAAAGTCATACGAATGGATAACCAGGCCTATAAAATAAGATATAACAATATTCGTAAGTTCAAAAAATACCAAGCGAAGAACTTTAGGATTGGCTAAAAGCTGGAGGAAAAAGGAGAGGAGAGTCGCATAGGCACACTTACAAGGTCAGTATCGTAGAAGCTATATAATGAAAGGTAGCAACGGTTACGAGATTGGAAGGAATTTGATCACAAGTCATGGCATGCGAAAGAGGCCTAAATGGGGAAATGCCCTAGCCTTTGGACTTATTCACAGAACAGTTGTGTATGCGGTAAAATTAGGGGGATCTATTTTCCGCCATTAGGGTACATTCGGAAAGTCATGTCAGCATCTCAATGCTGTGGGATCACGATCGAGCTCCCTCTCTCAAGGATCATCTGCGACCCTGCAGAGAATCCGAGGATAAGGGATCTGTCCACTACCCAGCAAAGGTTACGAAGGCAGGGTACTCCCAAGGCAAGCGGCTAGAGTTAATAGGCACTAGTACCATGCCTAGCCGTCCCATCCCCATGTCTTTACATTCAATACACTTTGTATTATATGGTATTCCCTCTCCTATATAAGGGGAATCCATGCCACTTTGTAAAGGACTGATGTAGCTCCATTTCTCCACAAGTGCAATAATCTTTCTCTCTCTCTCTCTCTCTCTTCTTTCTAACTTGTTCATTCTCACTGGCCCGAGGTCACCTCGATACCCATCACTTTTTAACTTGTTCTTCATCATATACCTTAATAGTGGCCATAAAGAGTCTTGTTTAATTATCTCTGCAACTATTATCCCATCCTCGACTATCCTCGATAGCTTGAGCTCGACCTTGACGCCGACCCCGAGGTCCCTCATCGACCAGACCTGTATTCGGGCAACAGGCCCTTCAGTTCAATTATTATCTCGTTTTAGCTCGTATTTAATCTTTAAACTCCATATTATTAGCATTAATTGCTCTAACAACTAGCTAGGGAATAGATCACATATTTTTATAATCCCATTTACAAATTTAATTATTGTTACCATTTTTACGGTAAACAGTTTGGCGCCCACCGTGGGGCTAAAAATAATAGTGATTATTTTCTTACTAGTTTCATGCACAAACACACATTTCTTTCACACTTTTTTCTTGTCCAAGATCGTTTGATTTCAGGTCATAATGTCTGGCTCGGTAAACGGAATCGAGAACGACAACCTCGAAAATCACGGGGAAAATGGCGTGGATGTCACGGTCGCCAGAGCACCACTACAAAATCCCGATAACGCGCACGAACCCATTCTAGCGGATGTCGACTCATAAGACACGCAGCATGTTGACGAAACTTCGCATACCAACAGGAGCATACGACACAACGACCGACAGGAAGCTCCAAAAACCCCGGCCCGGGAAGAACATGAAGTTAGTCTTCATGTTATTTTTGAAATGTTGCAGGCACAGCAACTGGCCATTGCCCAGTTGCAAAGCCATCCGAGAACTCCCAGCACAGTGGCACCAGAGACCGCTACCCCCTTGCCGAGCAAGTACCCGAAGGATCAAGCAATAACGGGTTAGTGGTTGACCCCGCCATAGTGAAGATGCTTGAGGACCTCACCAAAAGGATCGAATCAGGTGAGAAAATGATTGCGGCCAATGATAAAAAGGTCGAGACCTACAATTCTAGGGTGGATCAGATCCCGGTAGCACCCCCGGTCCTAAAAGGTTTGGATTCGAAGAAGTTTATACAGAGGCCATTCCCCGAGGAAGTGGCCCCAAAGCCCATTCCTAAAAATTTAGAATGCTGGAACTCCCTAAGTACAACGATACCACCGACCCCAACAAACACATTATTACCTATACCTGTGCAGTAAAAGGTAACAATATAAAGAATGACGAGATCGAGTCCTATTGCTGAAAAAATTCGGAGAAACGCTTTCGAAGGGAGCCATGATGTGGTATCACAACTTGGCTCCCGACTCTATAGATTCATTCGCTATGTTAGCAGACTCCTTCATAATGGCACATGTGGGAGCCATCAAGGTAGCAACGAGGAAGTATGACGTTTTCAAAATCAAGCAAAGAGGGAACGAGATGTTGCGGGAATTCGTGTCCCGCTTCCAGATGGAACGAATGGAGTTGCCACCTATCTCTGACGACTGGGCAGTACAAGCTTTCACACATGGCCTGAACGAACGAAGCTCGGTGGCCTCGAAATCGCTAAAGTAGAACCTGATCAAATATTCGGTCGTGACCTGGTCGGACGTTCACAACCGGTACTAGTAAAAGATCAGGTCCGAGGATGACCAATTGGTAGCCCCTTCGGGCTTAGTGTACCCAAACAGACTCCTGGTAAAAGAGTCGAAACCAAATAAAGAAAGGTACCAGCCGTACCTCGAAGACAGAAGGAACGCCCCAAGGCGCAACCTACCTCGCAGCGATCGAAGGATAGATCGAGGATAGGACACTCGAGGGCTCGTCAACAGAACCAGGTTCGATCGAAACATAGCGCCAACGAACGCCCCCCACTTATTGAAATACAACTTCTGCGTCGATGTTTCAGACATCGTGTTCACTATCAGAAAGATCAGAGGCGCCAAGTGGCCCAAACCGATACAGTTAGACCCTTCACAGAGAAATTACTACTTAGTGTGCGAGTTCCACAACACGCATGGTCACAGGACCGAGGATTTCCATCAGCTACAGGAGGAAGTGGCTCAACTGCTCAACAAAGGGCACCTCCAGGAATTCCTCGGCGGCCGGTCTAGAAATCAATCGCGAGAAGGAGAAATGGCAAAGGAAAAAAAAACAGACGAGCCTCAGCACGTCGTCCATACAATCTTCTGACGATCGCCCCGAATGCGTTCAAATAAAGGACCACTTAGCAACCGCCAAATAAGCGCCAGAACTCGAGAAGCTCCGTCGCCATCGAGGTATAAGCTCTCATCCCTCTTCCTATCCTCTACTTAACGGTTACCTTTATGCAGGATAGTACCCAAAGAACCAGGACGATATCTCGGCTCGAAGATTCCAAGGCTTCAGAATGCATGTTGCACTCTTTTGCTTTGATCGGATTTTTTATCCCGAAACAGGGTTTTTTATCGGCAGAGGTTTTTAATGAGGCAACTTCGATAAACTTCCTAAGAAGGATCTAGCAAGCCTACCGGACGAACAAATCCCCAATAGGGAACAATGCAATGGACTAAACGGTCAAAGGAGCCGCGCCCGTGTTGGCCGAGCTCGCAACAGCAAAACGGCATGTACTTACAGAATATATCTACGCCAAGTAATGAAGAATATCTTTCGGCATCTCATACTTTAGAAAAGGGAATCTCAAGTATATCCCCGACAGGGGCCTTTCCACCAAACGCATCCCGAGATACTCGGAGACTTAGCGTCAGCAATTCAACACTAGCACAACCCCAGGGTTGGAACTCCGGGCTCATAAAGCCCTTACAAGGCAACTTCGAGATCACGAAAAGCGGTATTCACGCTTAAACATATTCGATGACTCGGAGACTGTCATTCATCGCCAATCGCCAAGCGCTGGAAAACCTGAAACTGTAAGACCCCTAGCGGGCAGACTCGGTGTAACCAGATCTATTTTATATTACAAAAATTGTACGACCTCAACAGCCATGAAAAACTGTAAGACCTCAACAGGCATGAAAATCCCGAAGTTTAGGCTATACATCGCATTTGTAAGAATCCAAAAAGGGCATACCCTTGGTGTAGATGCCTAAACTGTCACTCAAGATAAAAAATGGCTACGGCCAAAAACGTATGACTACGGTCAAAATGGCTGATACAACCAAACTAACGCAACTCAGGGACGCTCGACCGTCGCTAAACAAAAATCGTAGGCCACTACTTCGAATATACTTCGAAAAGAACCGGTTAAAACAGGCTACCCTCAACAGGAAAGAAATAAAAACCATCATCGTCAGCCCAGACAAATGCAAAACTCGAGATTAAGCTCGAGTCGGGTCTGGACTCGAAGACTGAGCCTGACGATGGTTAAAGCATGCAAGCCTAAGGGCAAATCCGGGATCAAATCAACCCAATTGAAACTCCAACGAGCAGAAATATAGAAGATACAAGTTGCGGGGTTCCCCCTCTTATGTCTACATATTGACGACGAAGCACAACCTCAGCCTGCGTCGTATAATAAAAGCTATATATACGCAACACAGAATGCATGGAATGATCAATTCGCTTTTTCCGGCAGTTATAGCTCGGCGATCTCCTCCTCATCGTCCTTAACATTGGACAGTAGGAACTTGGCATCGTACTCCTCTCCTTTGGCTTGCTCGATCTCTCTCGAGAGATCAAAGCCCCTGGCATGAATCTCCTCAAGGATTTCCCTCTGGGATCTTCACCTCACGTACTCCTTGCTATTGTTGGCACGATAGAGGGTCTTCTGCAACTCAGCTTTAGCAGCGGCAGTGCTCCTCGAATAAGCCGCCATTTTCTGTCCCGCCCTGGTAGTATTCATCACTACCTCGGTCCAGACATTCACCACCTTGGTTTTTGCCCTCGAAAGTTCGGATGACAGTCTCACGATCATTTTCGCCCGAGCAGAATCATTCGCACAGGCAGCCTAAATTTGTGCCTCGAGAGCAGAAGCCCCGGCCTGAGCCCTCACTTTTTCCTCATAATGAGCATTCGCATGAGCCTGTAGCTCGATAAATTCACGTTTGGCTTTGCCAACCTCACCCTATAGTTGTTCCAGCTCATCCGCCTTGTCCTCCAACTGAAATAGCAACACGTCAAGATGGCAAGACATAAAGGGAATACAGGCCAATGCGAGATGTAGGATACCTGTTTCTCCAAGAGGGCCTCCCGGGCCCGACTCTGTTCCACCTCATGCCATAAAGAGACGAGCTCACTTTCCTTTGCCGCACAAAAAAGCCTGAGGTATTTCTCCCTTTCTCGAGCATCCTGCAACGGGGCCTTGCAATGAAGTAGTTCGGCTTTGAGCCTGTCAAAAGGCTGAGAAAGAAAGCCAGGTAAACAAAAAGAAAAGAGAGGAGCGCAGAGCCAGAACATCCTTACAGCAGCCGAAACTCACCATAAGGCCAAAGCGCTGAGCCTCGCTGAAGGCCGAAGCAACGTCCGACGATGCACCAACCCCGAACCGGTCGGCCGAATCGCTTCCCCTTAACCGCTGCGAAGAAGGCGCCTCACCACAGGCCTTCTCACACTCCAAGGCATCTTTCCTTTTTCTGGTGTTCCTTGACCCCGGGTCCAGCAATCTCTCCTCCTCCCTTGGGGGGCTCGACCTCGCTTCGAAAAGACTCCCGGCACCTACGATAGATAAATCAGATGAGCCAGCAAGAAGGAAGTCGCCCCTTAGGGGGCAAGATGTCAGGCACCTACCGTGATGCTTCGCCTCCCATCTCCCTTTTGATAGATCTCGCCACCGGCGCCTATCGTAGGCTGAGCAAGCTGCTAGCTTACGAGACCATTCAGCTAAATCAAGGATCTCGTCGGGCAACCAATGAGTTACTATAAACAAAGAAGAGAAAGATGTCGTTACGGGGCCAACCCCATGCTGAGTTAAAAGACAGTTAAAATGAAGCACTTACGTGTGAGGTTCCATCTCTTAGGGAACGGGAAAAATTCTCCGGGAATAACATCGGTTGTTTGGATCCAAATGAACCGATTCATCCACCAGCGAGCCTCATCCTTCTTGCTATCAATTACAGGAGCTCGGGTGGATCTACACTGAAGAGCAATCAGGCCCCGATAGCGCAATGGCTAATACAACCTCACGAGGTGGTTGAGGGTGAATTCTATCCCGACCTTGTCAGCGAAATATCTCATCGACTGCACTATTCTCCAAAGAAAGGGATGAACCTGCGCCAACGTTACTTGATATCTCCTGCAAAAATCAAGCACAACCCGGTCCGGGGAACCCAGCGCAAGAACTTGAATATACACACTCCAGAACCCCTCAACGTATGTCGTGATACTCTCCTCGGGGGAAGGTGCTCGCAAAATCACGCCTTCCCCCCATCCACATTCTTTCTTGATCATCTCGAGGTTTTCCTCTTTTACCGATGAAATAATCCTCGACATATGCTCTCGATGGCCTGGAACATTGGGAGGTCTCCCCAGTGTGACAACCTTCTTCAAGGTAGGGCGACCCGAATCTCGCTCTCCCGATATCGAGGGTAAACCGCTGGTACTAACCAAGGGCGGAGCACAACAGGGACTCCCCTTTGTCCAAGGATCAGCCATCAAAGTGGAAGCCATGATTACAACAGAATAAGGGGAAGAAGATGAGGATCCAGGCAAAAATTTTCTGAAACAGGAGAGAGGAAGGACTCACACAAAGCGCTAGGGTCTTCAGCGGAGATAGGCTTATCAAAAACTGCAAAACTGCCGCTTGAAGGGCGGATGAATAAATATATAGAGGCTAAGCGACAATTGCTCGTTTACCTAAGGGGGCCAATTAATTATGGTTGCGTTAACATCACCTTCTCCTTAGGGAATGCACTGGCAGAATCATTCCAGGCTCCCACATAACTCATAAAACCGAAGGACCTTAGGAGATCCCCGACGTCATAAATATCGATTCGGGAGGAACTATCGATTCTACCTCAGGACGTGACTAGTCTCGGGGCCCCCGGGTCTGTCCCACGAAAAGGCCCCGAAGAGCCGGTGCCGGAACGCAAAATAAAGAAGCAAGGAGAAGGGCCGACAAGATAAAAGCTCCTTTTATACATTGTCAAAGAGAGAAAACATCTTTACACTATTGTTTCCCGGGGAGGGGACACATGAAGCAAAAAGAAAGGCATACAAAAAAGGCTCGAACACTACTTGTTTTGCTCTTTCAGCCTGAAGACCTCCTCTTTCAACTGACTAATCCACGAGTTACTCTGCTCGACCTACAAAGAAGGGAAAGTCGACGAATACAAGAGTCCAAAACATGTGTGCATACGAGGTAAAAGGGCGGGCATGAGCGAGGCAGAGTACTTGAGCAGCAAGGCCGGCCTTCTCCTGGAGCGGCACCTCCAAAGTAGTCCAAAGTTCTCCCAATTCTTTGTCTCCCTGGGCACAACGAGCCTCCGAGTCTTGCAGCTTCGAAGCAACGTTATTACGCTCCTTCTCATGGCAAAAAAGTTCCCCTCAGAGCTGAAGAATGGCATGGTCATACATCTTCTTAGACTGTTACACAATGAGAGAGGTAAGAAAGATGGCGAATAACGCCTGAGAATGAAAAAGGAATACGTAAGGGAAAACTATCACATGTTGCATGGACTTCTCCGCCGCTTTAACGGCGTCGGAAATATCGAGATCGGCCATGTTGATTACGCCATCAAAAATGTTGGCAATAAAATCTCCCCCTTTGGGAGGAGTCCCGGCTGTGACGCCAACCATCCCTTCAGCATCCCTCAACTCCCCTGATGAAACCGGAAAGTTCGAAATGAGTTCGTTCGGTTTGCCGATTTCTCCAAATAGCAACCTACGCTTTTGGAAGGCCCCGAGCTCCGGTCCCTCAGCATCAACACCAACGGTCCTCCTAGCAAAAGCTATATCAATGTCCTCTTCAAGGACCCTCTGCTCACCAGCCCAGCCGGAGCAAGCTATCCCGGATTCAGCAGCCTCCAATCGGGGCGCCTGCAAATCTCTCGCACTGGACCTAATTCTCCTTCTCAACGGACTTTCATCATCGTCCTCCCCCTCAACGTCAGGATTCGACCCGGAGGTTAGAGAAGCAGTCCTATCAGGTTGGTCAACGGCTGCCTTGCCCTTCCTTTTCTTGTTCATATCAGGCTCCAAGTCCTCTATTTCATCATCAGGAAGCGGCCTCATCTACATATTCTCACCAACTCCTGCACTAGCACAATAACCGCAATACATTTTCGCTAAGGTCTCGGAAGGAAACACAAAATGCGAAGCACGGGTGGTAAAGGAACCTCACCGTGATTCTTGGCCACCCAACGCTCATTATCCATGACGGTCCAAGACTGAATGCGGTATGAGAACTTCTCGTCCAAACACCTGATCCATGCCGACAAATCTGGGACCACCTATGGATGCCAAGCAGCGGCTGCAGAAAGCACAAAGAGGATATTATGACGAATGAAAGAGTAATCGAGATGTGGCCAAAGGGAAAATTCACTTACGTCGAGCATTCCACTGCTCCGGAAAGGGCCTCCTCTGAGCCGCGATGATGTCCGAGGTCCTCATTCGGATAAACCTGCTCATCCATCCTCGGTCCTTCCCCTCATCAACGCTCGTGAAAAAAGACTTTTTGGACCGGTGGCGGAGCTTGATTAAGCCTCGATACAGCCAAGGGCGGTACAGTCTGATCAAATGGCCATGGGTGAAAACTTCACCTTTAACCCCTTCGATGAAATGCCTAAGCATTAACACTATCCTCCAAAAGTATGGGTAGATCTGACCAAGGGTCCCATGATTTTGGGCGCAGAAGTCAAGAATAACCAGGTCGATTTCCAAGGGGGGAGATTCGACGGATTTATCAGGGCCCAGGGTGAATGGTTAAGTGTATATGTAAAGGAAGCCATCCTTGAAGTTGGAAATGTTATCGTTGGGGCCGGGAATCTCTACCTTCACTACCTTGCTCCATCGGCAGTCCTTCCTCACTTTGCTAACATTGGTCATGACACTAACATATCGAGACACGTGCTCACACCGAACCAGCGTAGACGAGGGAGTCTCAATGTTGAAATCTTGTGAAGTGTCAATATCAAGTGGAGTCCATTACTCTAAGGTGGGAACCGATTTGTTTTCCCCCCTCAGGTAATCGGGACGACGACGCAGCATCGTTCCGTCGGGGGACTGTCCTAGAAGTCCTAGCCATGAAAAATGATAAAACCCCTTCTGTGAAAAGAGGGAAGGATGTCAAATAGCAAAATTCTGATTCGCGGGCCTATAAGAAGGGTAAAGATGGGAAGTGTCTAGCAACCGGTGCATTTATAGGAATCGCTGGGGAAGCCGAAGAGACGAGCCTATGGTAATTCGTGGGTTTATTGATTACCGCATCTGACGGTGCCCTGCACTGTTCTCTAGGGCATGGCATTTAATGCTCTTAGACGGTTGACGTCATGGCAATAATGACCTCGAGACGACGATTTAATATTGTTTTCTATTTGTTGATACCAAATTTTTCCCTGTATTTTATATATATATATATATATATATATGCAAAATACCTTTTAAAATAGCATGTATATGCATATATAAGTATACCCCAAGGCTACATTATTTTTCCTTAATTTTTTTTCAAAGATTTTTAAATCAATTTAGTGCCCATTTTATCAAGAAAAACCCAATAATTGTTCCCCAAATTATCATTTTGGTGATTCATCTATTGGATTCTCATATTTTGCATTAAATTATAGCTAACATAATTTTTACAAATTTATTTAGTATTTTTAAGCTAAATTGCATATAATTGCAATATTTGCCTCTTTTAAGATTTAATTGAATTATATTTATAAAATTGACTCTAGTATTTTTCATTTGATAATTATGTATTTTTAATCATTTTAGTACTTTTAATTTATTTCCAGAAATTATTTTACTATTTTTATAAAATAAATAAGGGAAAATGGCTATTTAAATGTTAGCCCATTTGCATTTCAATTTTAGCCAGATTTGATCCTCTAATTAAACCCAATACCCAACCTAAATTAAACCAACCCAAGAGCCAAGCTCAATCCTAAATTTACCCGACCCAACCCGGGCTAAATCCTGGCTGTTGATCATTTTTTATCAATGGTCCAGATCCGCCCTTACCAAATTAAACCAAACGACCCCTCCCCCCCAAACCCTTCTCATTCCTCACTCAACCGACTCTCTCTCTCTCTCTATCTATCTCTATCTTTGGTTCTCTCTAGAACCTTCCCCTCCCCCTCCGCTCCGATGAGCTTTATTCACCTGCTCCGGCCACCTCCTGGCCTGAATCCATGGTGGTCTCACCACCTACCAGCCTCATATAACTCATACACGCCGGGTTATTAAGGATTCAAGGCCTAACCACGAAGAAGCTTGGTCCAGGATCCGTTTGATTCGAGTTCTATGGCCGTCTCCAGCCTTGCTCCGGCAAGCCATGGTTGTTCGAACCTGATCTCGACTTATCCTGCTCAAATCAATGACTTTCCAAGCCTTTCTCACCATTTGGGTTCCTCTGAAACCCTAGTTTTTGAGGTTCTTCTGATTTCTTTAGATCCATTCTAGATCCGTTTTTCCCTGAGTTTTTCAATGGTTTCTCGAGATTTCTTTCAAAAACTATGCTTTCAAACCTTTATCTTTCCGATTTAGGGCTTTTGTCGAGATGCTTCTCTGATTTTTGTTAAGTTTCTTGTATGTTTCTTCTACTATTAGTTTCTTCTACTGTGTTTCTCTCCTACTGTGTTCTTACGAGTTCTTCTATGTGTTTCTTCTACCATGTTCTTATAAGTTCTTCTACTGTGTTTCGCATGTTGTTCTTTTATTATGTTTCTCATGAGTTTCTTTTACTGGAAGATGCATGATAAAAGTCTCAGTTCCTTTCTGAGATTTCTCAACTTATTTCATTAGTGTTTTTGCTTGATTTACTTGTTTTCGTCTCTACACTCGATTAATGGTAAAACCCCTAGAATTTGGGGGTTCATCCGAGTTTTGAGACCATTGCCTGTGTGATTTTCTTGTTCTTCATCACCGAACTTGCCTGACTTCAAAAACCCTAACTTTGTTAGACCTATTTCGGATTTCTGAACTGAGTTTTGAAGTCTTTTCTAATTCTCTACCAAACTCTTCTAAGGTCCCTATACTGGACCCTTTTGTATGCTATTTGATACTATCTCTTTTCTCTATTGCTAACCTATGTGACTACCATGATCCTGTAGTTTATTATCTACTAATTTTTGCAATGACAGGACTTAGCATGATTGTGTGCTCTTTATATGTGCTAAACTTCCCTCTAAAATAGCTTTCAAACTTTTGATTTGTTGTGTGTATAGGTTTGATTGATTTCTTTCCTTGTTTGCTGATTTCCCTGTGACTCGTTTTAAGTTAAAAACCTTTCTCAGCTTTTCTGACTTGGTTCATTCATGGACCAGCGATTACAAAATCCCTGATCCTTGATTTACTGGCTACTAATTGATTTTTCTTACCTTTTTTATGTAACCGTGTATTTCAAAACTCTGCCCTTAAGTAACTTCTTATGTATTTACCCCTAATTGCATACTTTGCACAAGATGTTTATTCGATTTCTTCCCTTAAATAGTTTTCCCGTTTGAATCTGAGTTCCTTAATTAAGGGAAGTCTTGTATTGATTGATTTTTAATTGATACCCCAATACCTTAATTATTTTCTTACCGTATTTCTGCCTATTTTTCACTATAAATACACTACTCTTTCATTAGCACAAACACACGATCCCTCACTCATAGTTTTCTTCTAAAACTACACTTACACACAATAGTATTCTCTCTTATTTGCTTGCATTGTGGCCTGTTTACAAGACCTACTGCCTCTCTTTATTGTGTTTCTTTAAAACTGGTATGTTCTGATTTAAGTTTCAGCACCACAACAAATGTGTTTATTTATGCTTTTGTATCCCTGACTACTTGTTGTTTCTGTATAGTTCAGCTTTACTGATTTGTTTTCCTGACCTGTTCTGTTATGACTCCTTATTCCCCCACCCCCTTATGTGTTTAAGCTATGGTTTGGAGCATGGCAATATGTAGAGTGTTGCCCATATATCAAACCTGATCCCTTGGGATCCTCCATTGCTGAGCATGCCTAAAGACTGCCCTTGCCCAAGCAATAGGCTCTTTACAACCTCCTCGTTCCCCTGTACCCCTATGTGTACTTATTTGTAATTGTTTCCCTTCCACTTTCCCCCTTTTAGAATTCTGTTTCTGCATTTGTACACTCTCTTAGTCTTTAAGTTCTGCCCCTCTCTTGTGAGCCTTGCCTTAGGACCCTTTGAGCTCCCTCTAAACTTCGATACTTGAGGGATAGTCGTTCCATACTACACTTGTCCTAATCTGATAATACATTTGGATGTGAGCTTTGCCCGGAGTCCTTTTTGAGGCTCTTAGGGAACTTTGACACACTCGAATAGGAGAAAGGCTTTGGATCTCCTTTGGTTGTACTTTTACTTACATTTTTCTGATGTATTTTACTTTATTCTGGGCTGTAATAATTTTGTAATAAACTCTTAGGGGTGGTTAGTAAAAAGGGCGGGTAATTATGTATGCAAAAGGGGTAGATACCATGTCTATAGGAATTCTGAATTCTGCACATTCAAATTCATATAGAAAGCATGTCTATAGGGAATTCTGAATGTCCATTTTTCATATAGAAATCATGATCATAGGTCTGCTACTCTCGTTTAAAAATCATGCCTATAAGTCAATTTGAATTCTACATATGCATATAGAAAATATGCCTATAGGTCTTTCTGAATCCAGTATATCCATTTTCTCCTATAGAAATCATGTTCATAGATCTTAAACAAATTTCTGCACCTAGATGCCATGCTCATAGGACTTAAACATTCAATTGCACTTAGGTATCATGTCTTAAACAGAATTCAGCATCTAGATATCATGTTCATAGGTTTAAAACGAGTTTTTTGCATTTTTATACTACATCTACAAGGTTTTTAAAATCTGTAACGCCTAGAAAACATGCCTATAGGAGTTTCTAATTGAATCTGATTCGCCTCACTTAATATTAGATATAAAATCAGTAATAATAGATATTGTCAGTTGCAGAACTTCTAATCAATTTGTTTAAATTCTTCCTTTCTTTCAATAATCTAAGTCTCTCACTTAGCCAGTTTAACTAGTATGCATATAGGGTTTCAAATAATTCACTTCAAGTTTTATTGTCTTTTGAATCATGCCTATAGGACCTTTGTCCTAACACTTAGGCAAGCCTTAGGGTAATAGCTGTAAACTGAATATGTGCTATTAACTACAACCAACAGGCAGGCCTGACTTGGGCTTCTTATCTGAATTATGTGATAAATCAGTCTGCCTCAACCTTTAAGTTCTTTATCAGACCATAAACAGTATGTGAAAGTCATGCTAATTATGTGCTTTCTTTGTTCAATGAGGTATATCTGATCCTTTTACTTGTTATATGATTTCCCCAACTTGTTATACATGTTTTGTATGTCGCCTTAGAATTTTGGCTTTGAAACTACAAATAAGCCTAATATCCCTCCCTCTTAGGATTAGTAGTCCTAAATGCCTCCAGACTGATAGGATTGGGACGGTTAATAGAATACAATAAGTAATCGAGATCATTTCATGCTTTAATACCTTAACGGGGTAGGAAGGGTAGATATGGATATGATGACCATGCGATAATTTCATGTGTAGCCCCTAATTGAGGAGTGATTACCGGGCATTGTGTGGGTTGATCCATATTATTAACAAACCTAGGACCCCCCTTTTCCCCTTTGTTTCTTTGCTTCTTCTAAAGATTTCAAACTATCTCTTTTAAGAAAATCAGCTTCCTTTTAATTCTTTCCAATTTTGTTTGTAACCATTATGTGAAAATCCCCTCTTATTTGAAGTTTTATTTTCCTACATGTTATTTGCACCTAAATTCGCAACAATAGTCGGTCGGGAACCACATTAGTGGATCTTGAGAGGTGCCTAACACCTTCCCCTTGGGATAATTTCAAGCCCTTACCCAATCTCTGGTTACTCAAATAAAACCCTCTTGGTGTCCTAATGCACCTTAATCATTAGGTGGTGACTCTTCAATTCAAAAACCTAAATTCCCAAAAAGGGAATGAGTTATCCTCCCAAATGTCACAAACCCGATTTCGCTCGAGAAAAAGGTGGCGCGACAACATGGCAACTCTGCTAGAGATTCTTAGGCTTTTACCATTTCGGACTATTATTGTAAATTTATGCTTCTTTGTGCGCAATTGTCTATTTATTTCTTTCAAGCATTCAATTTTTCTCTTCGATTGCAAAATTGACTTGTCTTTTTGTTTCTTTCCCTTATAACTTTCCTTTACTGCTTTCCTTTACTACCACTTTAAATTATGAAAAAAACTATTGTATTTACTGCTTTCCTAACGTGCAAATACGTGACAACCTGCTTTAATTGTTGCATAATCATGCTCAACATCATATTCCACTCGTGCCAAACAAAATACCACAGCAACTCTTATAATGAGTGGTTGCGCTCTTCCGATATTATCACCCCTTTAAATTTGAAAAAGGCGTATTTGTGGTAAAACCAGTCGATCAACGATGTAGTCGACGGTTCCATGCCTTTCCCCCTTGAGTTGTCCGCTCAAGGGTACCAGTCTAAAACCCCATAGAAACCTTACTCTATTTAACTGTGCATGCATCATGGTCAAACCTAGCCGAGTCAGTTATGTTGTCCACATAATGACTCTTTAATATAGCCTTGTCCAAAGTCCACTAGGCTATGAAACAATCTGAGCAGTTGAGATTTTGGAAATCTGGGCCTACTTGCAGGCTCCCTATACTGTAACTTCTTATTTTTCTTTATCTATTAATGTAATTCATTCAATGTTGGTTTGTAATATTCATTGTAAATGAATATTGGGGCTGACTAGTAAAAAAGGGGAGGGTAGCTATACATGTTATCAAAGGGTAGAAAACATGCTTTAGGTTTATATTTTTCTGTATGTGCATTAGAATTCATGTTTAGGACCTATACATGCAAAGCATATCATGCATTAGATACCATGTTCCTAGGTTTCATGTATACTATGTTCAGCATCTCATTTTTGACATCCTTATTATCACTTAGATATCATGTTTCTAGGATAAACGACAACATTAAAATAAATTGTTACTTATGCATATTTTGAAATCATGTTGTAACCTACTGTGCATTTAGAAATCTTGCCTTTAGGAATTCTGTATATAAACCATTCTGAACCTTATATGTGCATATTAGATACCACGTTTAGGATCTCGTTCATAAAATCAGTAGGCAAACCAATTAGGCCCCTGCTTCTAAGTTTAAAAAAAAATCTACATGTCTCTTGTGTTCTGATACTCACCTAGACATCATGTCTTAGGATCCTATTTAATAATACTGCCCTTGTTTGTGTTTGAGTCGTGTTGTTTACATGCATTATCTGTGGAGGTAAACCTGAGCCTCTTATTTGCTCTTTCCTGCTTTTATTCGCTAAAGTCCTATGTGTTCTTGCTTGTCGCCTTAGTATTTTATCCTTTAAACCTTAGGGGTCTATCAAGAGCTGCCTATAGGTAGAGGTCCTAATTTCCTCCAGGACCATTAAGAAGGGACGGGTAACAGCACGCATAGATATCGCTAAATAATATTCGCTTAATAACCGCTAAGGGGTGGGAAGGGTAGATATGGATATGATGACTACGCGCTAATGTCACGTATAGCCCCTCATTGAGGAGTGTTTACCGAATATTGTATGTGGTGATCCTGTAGGATAACCAACCTAGGACTCCTCATTCCCAAATTCCCTTTACTTTCCATGTGTATATAATTTGTTTAAGCCTTTCCTTTTTCTCATTATTTGAGTCATGTAATGTCCGAAACCTGCTCTTATTTGTAATTATGTGTTTAAAACTATTTATATGTTAATGGACTAGTTCATAAGTATAAGTTCGGTCGGGACAAACCGTTGTGGACTGGGAGGGGTGACTAACACCTTCCCTCAAGGTTATTTCGAGTCCTTACCCTAAATCTCTGGTAATGCAAACCAATCCAAGAGTTAATCACTCTGGGTTCCCTAATGCACCATAATCTTTTAGGTGGCGAATCTTCAAATACCCAATTTCCAAAAGAAAATGAGTTATTACCCCCATGAATGTTGAAACCTGATTTTCTCTCCGCGGAGGGAAAAAAGGGGGCGTGACATCATTTATGGACGGTTCATCAGGCTATAACCAAATTCTCATGGCGCCAAAAGATGAAGAGCTTACTGCATTTCGTACGCCCAAGGGTATTTATTGCTAGAAGGTAATGCCTTTTGGATTGAAGAATACTAGGGCTACTTACTAAAGAGCTATGTAAAATATCTTTGATGACCTTCTCCAAGAGAATGTTGAATGCTATGTTGATGACTTGGTGGTAGAATCAAGAAAGAAGAACGACCACTGGAGAGACTTGAGTATGGTGTTTGAGTTGCTCCGGAGGTACCAACTTAGGATGAATCCATTGAAATGCGCCTTTGGATTTGATCAAGCCAAAGTAGATGCAGTTTTGAAAATGCTTGAGCCTCGGGATATTCATGAACTGAAAAGTCTACAAGGAAAGTTGGCGTACCTTAGGAGATTCATCTCAAACCTAGCTGGGAGGTGCCAACCATTCAGTCGCCTTATGAAGAAAGGTGCCCCTTTCAAATGGGACCAAGCATGTAGCAATGCCTTCGAGAGCATTAAATCCTACTTGATGAAGCCTCCGGTTTTAACAACCCCTATAGTTGGAAAGCCGTTGATACTATATATTTCGGCATAAGAAAGGTCTGTTGGAGCACTGTTGGCCCAAGAAAATAGTGAGGGGAAAGAAAACTCTTTTTACTACTTGAGAAGGACGATAACACCAAATGAGCTGAATTATTCGCCAATTGAAAAGTTGTGTTTGGCACTAGTCTTCTCAATTATAAAGTTGAAGCACTACTTTCAAGATCATGTTGTTCATTTTGTTTCTAGAGCAAATCCCATCAAGTTCATGATGTCAAAACCTGTCCTTAGTGATTGACTAGCAAGGCAGTACCTCCAGTTTCAACAATTTGAAATCGTATATATCCCTCAAACGGTCATAAAAGGATAAGCGTTAGCAGACTTTTTGGCAGATCACCCTATACCTGATGATTGGGAGCTAACTGACGAACTACCTGATGAGGACGCAATGATCATTGAAGTTCCACCTCCATGGAAGATGTACTTTGATGATGTTACACATTGCGGAGGAGCTGGTGCTAGTGTAGTATTTATCACTTCTCAAGGTGAAGTTCTGCCCTACTCTTTTACGTTGACGCAACTCTGCTCTAACAACGTTGCTGAGTATCAAGCACTAATACTTGGGCTTGAAATAGTTGTCGAAATGAAGCGGTTGCAACTGCAAGTCGTTTGTGACTCTCAATTAGTGGTTAATCAGCTTCTAGGTAGTTACGAGGTCAAGAAGAATGAACTACGCCCATATCATGTTATGCTAAAAAATTAATGGGGTGGCTCGGTGATGTGACTATTCAGCATGTGCCAAGGAAAGAAAATAAGAAGGGATGCTTTAGCCACCCTGGCTTCATCATTAACCCTGCCTGATCAAGCGCAAGTTACTGTTTGCCAAAATTGGGTAACATCACTGCCAAATGAGGCTGAAGGTGAAGAAAATGAACTCAAGCATCTTGTCATTATTTCTGAAGTTGAGAAAGAAGAATGGCGACAACCCATTATCGACTATTTATGCTATGGGATACTTCCAGAAAATCGGAGGAGAAGGACTGAAATCCGTCGCCTTGCGCCTCACTTCCTTTACTACAAAGATACTCTATACAGAAGGTCATTCGAGGGAGTACTCTTGTGATGATTAGGGGACGAAGAAGCACTCCAAGCTTTGTAAGAGGCACATTCTAGGGTATGTGGGCCACACTAGTCTGTACCAAAGCTCCACTTCCATATAAAAAGGATGGGATATTATTGGCCAACGATGGTAAAAGATTGCTTGGACTACACTCGAAGATGCAAGGTTTGTCAATTCCATGCGAATTTTGTTCATCAACCTCCTGAAGTGTTACACCCGACTGTTGCATCTTGGTCGCTTGATGCTTACGGATTAGATGTTGTTAGACCACTGCCAAAGTCCTATGGTGGGCACCTGTACATTTTGGCTGCAACTGACTACTTCTCAAAATGGGTTGAAGTTGTTGCTCTTAAGGAAGTAAAGAAGGAAAATGTCGCAAGTTTCATCCGAGTAAATATTATCTATCCCTTTGACATTCCTCGTTACATGATAGCGGATAATGGAAAGTCATTCAACAATAGGTTGACGAACAAGATTTGTGAACTCTTTGGCTTCAAGCAACGTAACTCTTCTATGTACAATGCTGCCACCAGTGGTCTAGCCGAGGCATTCAATAAGACTCTATGCAACTTGTTAAAGAAAGTCGTCTCTAAATCCAAACGAGACCGGCATGACCGTATGGAAGAAGCTCTATGGGCATATAGGACAACTCATTACACGCCAACACAAGTGGCCCCTTATTCACTCATTTATGGAGTCGAATTCGTCTTGCCACTCAAGCGTTAAATACCTTCATTACGATTATCTTTTCAAGAAGGGATCACTGATGAAGAAAATGCTCGACTTTGATTAGCAGATTTAGAGGCTCTTGATGAGAAGATGTTGGAAGCTCAACAAAGTCTTGAATGTTATCAAGCTCGATTGTTCCGCGCCTTCAATAAAAGAGTTCGCCCGAGATCCTTTCAAGTTGGAGATCAAGTCCTTGCCATACTAAGACCCATTATTACTTCCCATAAGCATGTAAGGAAGTTCACTTCAAAATGGGATGGGCCATATGTCGTGCAAAGAAGCTTATTCAAGTGGGACTTACAAACTGGTTGATGCATATGGCATGAGAATCGGTCCGATCAATGGCAAGCTTTTGAAAAAGTATTATCCTTGAAGTTGCAATGCTCCTTGATGCATGAGTCTAAACTGCATGTTCCTACACTTCTGGCCCTCATGAGTCTAAATTGTATACGACCCACCACCAAAAAGAAAAAGGTCCACTAGGTTTAAGGATATAAAAAAATCACCCATTTTGAAATACGGTATGACTTGATCCTCTTCACTGAGGTACGTAGGCAACTTAGAGTTCCATTTTGAGTTCAGTTGCATAAGTTCAAAAGATACATAATCCCCCAATCGTTTTCCGAATAAAGTACGATGGAATGTAATCCATTCAATCAACACTTGAAAATCTAGCTAAGCAACCATTCTTTTGTTAAACTTTGGATCTCATTTGATTCAAGAGGGCAAGCCGCTATGGTAAATTGGTGTCTCAAATGAAGTTATTAATATCTCTTAGGGGGCCACCAATAATTTGCATTGATGTCCGGGGATCCGCTATGCCTTCATGTTCGCCAAACCTTCAAGTTTTCTTTTGGTGTGCCTTCACGACGTTTCAAATTCAGTGAGACTTGAACCCAAGATATTTGGTGAGAATGAAGCTCTTGAATTTCAATTTCTAAAAATTAAAAAGGTCTTACAATCTCAAGGCTTCCACACCAAGATACAAATTGTTTTGGTGAAGTCGCATTAATTTGGAATTGTCGGCATATCAGAAACCAAGTTCACTTCAAACTATCATCTGAAATTATACTTAAGGTATTAAATTTTAAATTTTGGATATGTTTTATATTTTGAAGTTAAGTTTCCAATATATCAAACGGTTCATGATTTCGACATCCCTACTTCAAGATACAAAACTTTTGGCAAAGTCGCGCAAATCTTAAAATCATCGGTGTGTCAGAATTTAATATTGACTTTGAAATATTATCTGAAACTATCCTTAAGGCATTAAATTTTGAATATATGTTATAAATTTTTAAGTTAAGTTTCCAATAGATCAAACGGTTTGTGATTTCGACATTCCTACATCAAGATATAAAATATTTGGTAAAGTCGTGCAAATCTAAAATCGTCGACGTGTCAGAATTTAATATTGAATTCGAACTATTATCTGAAACTATTCTTGAGGCATTAAATCTTGCCTTTTGGATATGTTATATATTTGCAAGTTAAGTTTTCATAAAATCAAACGGTTCATGATTTTGACTTTTCTATACCAAGATATGATATTTTTGGTGAGAATACGTAAATCTAAAATTTTCAATGTGGTGGAATCTAAAGTTGGTCTCAAAAAAATATTATCTGGGGCGATTCTGAAGGTGTTTGATTTTAAGTTTTGGAGATATATTAGATACTAAAATCTAATTTTTGAAAAACCTAACGGTTCATTATTTGGACTCTCTCACGACAAGATATGAATCTTTTGTTACAAGCGCATAAAGCTAAAAATTATGCGACTAATATAAAAGTCGGACAATGTAAAGCAAAAGAGAAGCTGAAATATTTAATTCCCCAAAGTCTCCAAGTTGTAAGTCTTCAAGTCCGTTGGTCTTCAACTAGAAGTCTCCAAGTTGAAATCTTCATGTCCGTCGGTCTTCAAGTTGAAGTCTTCACGTTCGCCAGTCTTCAAGTTGAAATATTTAAGCCCTCAAAATCTTCAAGTTGAAGTCTTCATGTCTGATAATTTTTCAAGTTGAATTTTAAAAGTCAACCACCCTTCAAGTTGAAGTCTGCAAAATCCTCCAAATCTTCAAAGTTTTCCGAGTGTTCAAGTCAATGTCGTCTTCGAGTTGAAGCTTTATAACCTTCCTCCAATCATAAGGTGGACATATACGCCCCTTTGTACCTTAAGTTAGCATCTTCATGGGTTTGTCCTTAAAAGAAACTATGATTTGTATTGAGAGTAATCTCTTCGATAGTCGGGCCATATTAAGAGTAATCGCTTTGATAGTCGGGTCATTTTAAGAGTAATCTCTCCGGTAGTCAGGCCATATTGAGAGTAATTTTGCCGATAGTCGGGTCATTTTGAGAGTAATATCTCTGGTAGTCGGGCCACATTGAGAGTAATCTCTCTGGTAGTCGGGTCACATTGAGAGTAATCTCTCCGGTAGTCGAGCCATATTGAGAGTAATCTCTCCGGTAGTCGAGCTATATTGAGAATAATATCTCCGATAGTCGGGTCATTTTGAGAGTAATCTCTCCGGTAGTCGAGTCATATTGAGAGTAATCTCTCCGATAGTTTAGCCACATTGAGTTTAATCTTTTCGATATTTGGGCAAGGAGGAGTACTCGTCCCCTCACATCCCAAGATTGTTTTTGTCATGCATAGATCATCTCGTTAAACAAGAATACACCTTTCTTGTTTGACCTACAAAAAAAACCGGTAAATGAAGAAAAGAACAAGAAAATAAGAAGAAATTACCTTCGCGTCAATGCTTTCAAGTCGTCAAAACTAGACTCAAAGTGGTTTGCAAACGCTGAAAGCGATGCTAATAGAATAAAGTATAGTGTATTTATAGAGTTTGCAAAAGGCATTGTAGAATATATAGTCCCGATGTGGGATCAGTTGAAAAGGCGGCAATAATTTGTCTCCAACATGAACTTGGATAGCTGTCATACATCAAAAGGAATTCAAATAAGAACAATCAGCTCCAAGTTCATACGAAATACGGAGTCCAATTTAATAAAGAACAACAAATTCAAGAGAAAATCTCTTATTCCTACGTGATGAAGAAATTGAGTGTTTTGACTTTATAATAACAACTCTAATGAGATTCTCCTTATTTTAAAGTGTTGGAGAGGTTGAGGAAACCTAGTTTTGCTCGATGTAGGAAAACGTACGCTATTTTTTGGATGGAACAATTGGTATCCTACTGGAATTTGGTTTGCTGGGCGGTGGAAACTTTTGTACAAGGAAAAGATTTTTCCTGAAGATGAGGAAAGGAAGTGTCACGTGCAATATTAGAATGCACGACAAATACTACGCCTAGCCATCGCAAATGGAAAGGATTAATTTTCTAATTTTGCAAAAGTGAAAATCTTTGGCAAAATTAATGTTCAAGTGCAAAGAAAGTGATGTCAATTACCCATACTTTTAATCAAATATGGATTGAGACAGTAATCTGGAATGGTTCTAGTATTACTAATAAGTTGTATGAGTTACATGATTTCTAAAATTCAAATGTGGGCGGATTCAAATTTCATGATACTCCAATCCTTGCTTTTTTTGAATTCAATCTGCTCGTACCCCAGCAAGTCTGAAGTAGGGGATATTTGTAGTATCATGGGCGGCTTTCCAGCCATGCCCCATGACCCCTTGGACGCACCCATGGTGTTCTGGCAAGCCTCCCAATGCTCAGCGTCATGGTCAGCCCCGTGGTCTCGGCAGCACCAAGTGACAAGCGCGCGTATGCCTCTGTTGCTCCACCAATAGCCCACGCCAGCGCCCAGTACCCAGTGCCTAGCAGATGCCAACGGACCGCGCGCACAGACAATGACAGGCGTACAATTCATGATGATGCCAATAGCGCCGCGCGCACAGACAATATCGCGCGCGCAGATCCTGATGCCTTGCTAGCGGCCAGCCGCAGGGGGACTGCAAATAGTGTCGCGCACGCCGATAGCACCACACGCGCAGACCCTGATGCGAAAGACAAAGTTGCTGCCAATGGACCTATTTCAGCCTTGTAGAAAACTAAGTCCCTTTCATTGTAAATATAGAGTAGTTTTCTCTAGCTTAGTTAAGTCTAGTCTTGTAACTTTGGTTTTTTTATGCACTATTAGGGGGATCAAGCAATCAAACTTTCTAGCAAGCAAATATTTCTCTGTACTGGTGTCTCTCCCCCTCGACACCGTGTAGCTTTTTGTAATAGCTTTCATTAATGCAATCAAGCCTTCATTCTCAATTCTCATTTTCATTTCCGTAATTGCTCTTGACATTGGTTTTTCCGTACGGCACTGACAATATCGTCTAGCGTATGGAGGGGACCTCAGTTGGCGGACAGCAACCGCACTGACATCGGTTGCTTAGCCTTACATCGTCCTTCCAAGAAACCTCAGGAAGGTGCTGCGTAACAGTTGGTATCAGAGCTTAGGCTCGACATCGGACGAGGGAACATATTGCCATTACCATCATTTCTGACCATGGTGAATCACGGGGACCGCATTGCGGCCCTCAAAGGTACGGTTGACATAATATGACCCATCGTGGATACGGCGCCTGAACTAAGAACTAGCCTAGAGCAAAGGTTGGACGATATGGACCGCAGAATGCTACAGGCCGAAGTTGACATAGCAAACATCAGTCGTGACTCTGAAGGAGACTAGCAAACGGCAGCCAAAATTTATGGAAAATTCGAGAACCTCCAACAGGAGCATGCCAAAGATTTAGTCCATAGAGAATAAGAGGCAGACAGGGTGACTGCCATGTAGCAAACCATAGACCACCTGACAGGACAACCCAATGTTGTCAATGCTGCTCTACAAAGCCTACTTCGAGGAGGTGAAAACCAGATCAGGGGTGTTGTGAACCTAGCCCTTGTGCCACAAAAGCTGAAAATTTCGGAGCCAAAGCCATACAGCGGAGCTCGGGATGCTAAAGAAGTGGAAAACTTCATTTTCGACATCGAACAATACTTTGAAGCCATGGGCGAGTTGGAAGAAGCCAAAAAGTTAGCAATTGTTGCCATGTATCTTAAGGGGGATGCTAAACTCTGGTGGCAAGTGAAATACAAATCCATCAAGGCCGAGGAAGATACTCTCAAGACATAGGCAGAACTGAAGGCAGCCATATGCCTGCAAATCTTCCCCGAACAAGTGGAGTACAATGCACGGAGAAAGGTACTGGAGCTCCGCCAGACCAGGTCAGTGCATGATTATGTACGGGAATTCTCCGCGCTCATGCTAAACATACGGTATATAGGTGACAAAGACAAGCTCTTCATATTCCTAGAAGGTTTGAAACCTTGTGCCCGTATGGAGCTGCAAAGACAAAGGGTAGATACTCTCCCCAAGGCGATCCAAGCTACTGAATGCCTAGGGGATTATCACATGGAAACTTAGAAGGAGAGGCCTCAGCCTCCTGTCAGAGGGGTTACAACATGAGCCATCCTAGCAATGGTGGCCCTAGCAGAAGTGGGGGAGATCGAAGTGCAACCAGATCCAAGACTCCTTCCTCAAGCAGCAATAGCGTTGCATCCGTCAACAACAATCAGGGGAGGAAGCCTCCTTCAGAATGTCGCTGCGGGCCACATTGGAACAATGAATACCCACAGATACATATCAACGCTCATCAGACTATTGAGGATGAGTCAGATGATGACTCGGACGAAGTAGAACAAGTAGGTGCCTTCAATGCAATTGTTGGTTCCATCCCTGATACATTAGCGGGAACCAGTCCTGGTATCCCTAAGAAGCACTCATGCCCAATCGCAAAAAAAAAAGGAAAAGAAGGCGGATGAGAGTCCGCATCCTACCCAAGAGAGGACCATAATGTTCGTTGAAATGAAAGTAAATGGCAAACCCATTCGGGCAATGATCGACACAGGTGCTACCTACAACTACTTAGCCTCGACTTAGGTAAAGCGCCTTGGTTTAGTGGTACAAAAGAGTAAGGGTCATGTCAAGGCTATCAACTCACCACCCCAATCAGTGGGTGGCATAGCCAAAGAATTGCCCATGAAGCTTGGACCTTATGAAGGAAGATTCAACTTACGCGTCGCAATCATAGATGACTTCGAACTCATAGAGGGATTGGAATTCCTAAGGCAAACCAATACCATACCCATACCATATGCCAAGATTCTCCTGATGAAGGGAGAAAATAGGGCCAAGCCCTGCATCATACCGTGCATGCCTATAAAGATAGTCGCTGAAAACATCTCGGCCATGCAATTGAAGAAGGGAGTCAAAAGACATGAACCTATGGTTCTAGCTACCCTTTGCAATAAGAATCAGAAGTCATATCATCGACCTAAGATGACTGATGACGCCCCTCATTGTAGGAAGACTCGTCAAGTAGACCAAAAGGACAAGTCGGACCACTCATCACAAACGGGACTCTTGGAGCCACTACATGTCCCAAAAAAACCTTAAGAAAGTGTTTCCCTTAACATCATCACAAGATTTCCCAAAGCTGGAAACCTTGCATCCACCTTGGTTGTAATAGATCGGTTTTCCAATTATGCAACCTTCATAGAAGCCCCACAAAACATATCAGCAGAAGATATAGCTCGACTCTTCTTCTCGCACATTGTCAAATATTGGGGCTTGCCCAAAGACATGTTAGTGGTCGCGGCTCATGCTTCACTAGCAACTTCTGGACCCATCTCTTTAAGTGCTTTGGGTTAAAATTGAGTCACAGCTCAAGCTTCCATCCACCATCAGATGACCAGACGGGACGGTTCTATGACATGCTGGAGGAATATCTTCGTCACTTTACAACTGGATTACAACAGCATTGAGTGAAGCTTTTGGATGCTGCTCAACTGTGTTTCAATTCTCAAAAGAGCCTCAATACAAACAAAAGCACTTTTGAAATTGTTACCAGACAACAACCTCTTCTCCTGCAAATGGTGAATGCACCAACCACGCCGAAATCTCCTCAAGCTGCCAACTTCTCGAATAAATGGGAGCGCAATTTGGAGATAGTGTGGAGATAGTGCGGAGCTATCTCATTAGAGTCAACGAGCGGTCGAAAAGGTCCGTTGATCAAAATATTTGCTTTGTCCTACACCAAGCATGAGACAAAGTGATGCTAAACATCCTAAGGCGGTACTTGTTCGCAGAGAGGACCCATGACCCTCGCCTACTACAAAAACACATTGGGCCCTTGTCCATTGAAAGACGTATTGTGAAATACCAGGTGGCCATCCAAGCCTGGTGGAAGATCCATCCAGTCTTCCATGTCAGTCGCTTGAGATCTCTTTGGAAAGACATGTAACATCATTCACAAGGCCAACTCACAAGACAGATGAGAACAAACCTCACAGCCAACAAGAGTCTGATCAATCATCATCTTGCAGGTAAAGCTCAGAGGACGTTGCCAACTCAGGTGGGGTAGAATGTCATGGGCGGCTTTCCAGCCATGCCCCATGACCCCTTGGACACACTCCATCGCATCCTGGCAAGCCTCCCAATGCCCAACACCATGGTCGACCCCGTGGTCTCAGCAGAGCCAAGTGACAAGCGTGCATGTGACTCTATCGCCCCACCGATATCCCACGCCAGTGCCCAGCGGCTGGCAGATGCCAACGATGTCGTGTGCACAGACAATGTCAGGTGCACAGTTCATGATATAGCGCCGTGTGCACATGCAATGCCACGCGTGCAGATCCTGATGCCTTGCCAGCAGCCAGTCGCAGGCGGACTCCAAATAGTGCCACGCGTGCCGAGAGCACCACGCACGTAGACCCTGATACGAAAGACAAAGTTGCTGCCAACGGACCTGTTTCTGCCTCATAGAAAACTAAGTCCCTTTCATTATAAATATAGAGTAGTTTTATTTCATGTACTTCCATTATATTTCTCTAACTTAGTTAAGTCTAGTCTTGTAACTTTGGTTTATTGTTTTTAAGCACTATTAGGGGTGATCAAGCAATCAAACTTTCTAGCAAGCAAACATTTATATGTACTGGTGTCTCTCCCCCTCGACACCGCATAGCCTTTTGTAATAGCTTTCATTAATGCAATCAAGCTTTCATTCTCAATTCTCATTTTCGTTTCCGTAATTGCTCTTGAAATTGGTTTTCCCGTACGGCACTAACAATCTCATCTAGCGTGCGGAGCGGACCTCAGTAGGTGACAGCAACCGCACTGACATCGGTTCCTCATCCTTACGTCGCCCTTCCAAGGAATCTCAGGAAGGCGCCGCGTAACAGTAGGCATGTAAAATTTATTGGATTCAAATTCAATAAATAATTTGGATTATATTTTAAATATACTAGTCCAAATAAATATTATGGGCTAATATATGTCACACACTCGTTTGTTTTGTACACATTGCGAATCACATCACGAGAACCGTACCCGCGATCTACAACATTTTTATTTTATTATTATTCAAAGTTATGGTCGGGCCACATAAAATGCACACCCGAATTGAGATTTACGCATTGTGATCATACCACGGGAACCATACCCATAGTCACGATGATTACATACGCGCTGAAAAGTTTGCCTACCCACGTGTGGTCGGCCTAAAACATATTCCTAACGGTCAAAGTAACTAAAGCACGAACACAATGTAATGAAATCATGTTAAGCCCAAATTTTCCAATGTCATTTATCCACCATGACCATTTGCCTAAACATTAGTACTTAATATTATAAATAATTTTATACCCTAAGCTAACTCTCATATATTAACCCCAAAAACTATTCTTATTCAAAATAACTTTGTTGAGCAATCTACTAATAACTAAACTAATCGAACAGCTATGAGATCAAAATTAAAGACTTAAAAATCGACAGACACAAAGAAGACTACAAACATCTAAATAGTAAAATCAATTATTTATGTCCCAATGTTCTTAACAGGAAGATCAATTAAACTAACTGGTGGATTAATCTCGTTAAGGGCCAAACAATATATAGTGTCGGGATGCATGCTTTGAACCCTTTTATTGACTTAACAAATAACAAGTTAGAGTCACAGAAAGTGACGGGACTTTTAGCATAAATAGACTTCTCAAAGCATGGAGATGAACTATCCGAACAAAAATCTAAGCTTTCCATAAAAGTCTAAGCTATTGTATTACACTATTAAAATGAATTATTGATCTTAACATTGATATTTGGTAGGTAGTGTCTTTTTCACCCTTGAATTTCACTAAAGATCAAAGAGCAAACACACAACCAAGCAAATGTTTCATTCAAACATTAACAATGATCAAATATGAAAATCTAAGAAGAAACGAGGTGAGAAATAGACCTCTAATTGAGAGACAACGATTCAAATTCAAAGGGTTTCGAAATAAGTAGAGAGCAGCAAAAAATGAAACTCAAATCAAGGCAGGGATCTAATACTGTGGCGAACTGTAAACCTCACCGGCAACCGCAAATGCAACCTCCGATAAACCTCACTCGGATACTACAGGTAACGCGTCGAATTTATCTAATAACAGACCAGTAATGAAAAATGATTTACTAGAGAAGAAAGGGATTATGGGTGGAGATTTGATGGTGTTCACGTGGTGAAAAGAAGCTGAAGTGGCTCAACTTTGGTAATTTTACATGGTTAAAGCTATAGTATGATATGAAAGTTTTTCATTTTGAGTTTTGTACAACGGAAATGAAGAGAAACCAAGTGATATTGTATTTTTGGTCGTGCCGGTTATTACCGTAAATTTAGCTCGTCTTTATACCATGTGGTCGGTGGCAGAGGTGGAGATGGGGTAGGGCTTACGGCTGGAGATGGTTTTTGGAAGTGTTTTCCGGCAGATCTTGGTGGAAACGGGTGGCAGCTGCTTCTGTCCCTCTTTGACTGAAAAAGCGAAGAGATTTTAGACAAAGAACGACGAGATAGGTTTTTTAACCCGACCCTTTTTAGAGAGACCACAAATTAATAGGAAGGAGAATGTGATTGAGCCCTGGTATTTGAGCTGCCTAAATATCCTTGGCTATAAAGGAATCAGGCCACGTGTAGTTCATAAGTAGGAACAGTGATGGAGTATACCGAAGTGGAGAGCCGATTGAGGTGTCGTTCCGTCGAGGTTCCGGTCCGCGGTCCTGTTATTACATCAAAATCTAAATCTAAATGAATTAAACAATTCTATCAGCTATGAGTTACAAGATTCCTATCTATAAGTCTTTTGAAGCTTGATCTTGAGTCTTGAATGGTTCTTAATGCAGACTTTTGATTTAAACCTTGATGGTTGCTAGCTGCAGGTGCTGGTTCATTCTTCCACGGCTTCTTCGGATCAAAACCAGACATGTAGTGCTCATGACTTCAGCCATGTCTTGAGCAGTCCACATCTTTCTCTACTTGTTCATTTGGATTCACTTTTTTTTAATTCTGGTTGAGACTACTTTTGTTGGTCATCTTGCACTAGTGACTCGCATTCTTGCCGCGAACTTCTGCTACTTCTAACTTGAATTGAATTCTAAAATGACTTTCCTTGTTCTCCATATGGGTGCATGCTACTGACTTAAAACTTGAAATAATCCCGAAACGAATTCCCTTGTTCTCCAGGTGGGTGCCTGCAATCAAAACAATAAAACAAACAAAATTTTCTGCCCCAGTTTGCACTCGGAAGATTTGTGAGTTGTTAGCAAAACTGTAAACCAAGAAACTTTGACTAGCAAATGTGTCTACTAAAAATAAAACCTGAATAACCCAGATTAGGAAGTGCATCTCCTACGGTGAAACTTCAATGACTCCAACTAGGAAGTGCGTCTCCTAGGAGTAAAATCTCAATTTAGGAAGTGCGTCTCCTAAAAGTATATCCTGAAAAACCCAGACTAGAAAGTGTGTCTCCTAGGGGTGAAACATAAATGAACCTAGACTAGGAAGTGCATCTCCTAGGGGTGAAACTTAATTGAACCAAACTAGGAAGTGTGTCTCCTAGGGCTGAACTTAAATGACCCAAACTAGGAAGTGCGTCTCCTAGGGGTGAAATCTCAATTTAGGAAGTGTGTCTCCCAAAAGTATATCCTAAAAAACCCATACTAGGAAGTGTGTCTCCTAGGGGTGAAACTTGAATGAACCCAGACTAGGAAGTGCGTCTCTTAGGGGTAAAATCTCAATTTAGGAAGTGTGTCTCCTGAAAATGTATCCTGAAAGACCCAGACTAGGAAGTGTCTCACCCTATTTTTTCCTTTTTTGATGGGGAAGTCCGGGTTTCGACATCCATGGGGGAAATAACTCGTTTCCTTTTGGGAATTGAGTATTTGAAGAGTCGCAACCTAATGGATTATGGTGCGTTAGGGAACCTTGAGCAATTCACTCACGGACTAGTTTGCATTACCAGAGATCTAGGGTAAGGACTCGAAATAGCCTTGAGGGGAAGGTGTTAGGCACCCCTCGCGGTCCACAATGATGGGTCCCGGCCGAACTTAAACTATGTGAATTAGTCATTTTAACAAATAAATAGTTTTAACACATATTTGCAGGTAAAGGCATGTTTTTGACATTCTAAGCACATGTATGATTCACGTAATGGAACAAGGGAGATGGTTCGAACAGGTTGCACATATATAAAGAAAAGTAAATTTATTTAAACAACGAGAGTTGGGAAAGAGGGGTCCTAGGTTGGTTACCCTATAAGATCATACCCATATAATGTCCGGTAAACACTTCTCAATGAGGGGCTACACGTGACATTAGCGCATGGTCATCATATTCATTACTACTCAATTCCCTCCCCCTTGGTCATAGACTAAAGCGTTCTAGCAACCTTGAGAGATATCCTATGCGTGCACTAGCCGTCCCTTCCTCGTGGCCCTAGAGGTATTTAGGACCTTTAATTTAGGTGGTTCTAGACCATCCTAAGGTATTTAAAGGAGAAAAGTCTAAGTGTCAATCAAAACAACTAGGACTGCACTTAAAGAGAGAACAATTAAAGGCTCGCATTTACCTCCACAAACATAACAAGTAAGTGCACATCTCAAACAACAGCTTTAGGTATTTAAGAGAAAACCTTAGAACATGATATCTAGGTGAGTAGAGAGCATACAGTATTGAAGTAGAACCAAAATGTCAAAGACCTATTCAACTTGCCTACTGATTTTAGATTTGTTTGAACATGAGCAGTCACAGATAACAGAAGCTAGTTATACAGTTGCATGATTTTTTAATCGTCCTATAGGCTTGCCTAGGAGTATAATAGTAATGTCATATGAGCATGGTATCTATTACTGATTAGGAATGCAGTAAAATAGTAAAGAATTTTTTAAACGGGCAATTTGGGATCCTATAGGCATGCTTTCTAGTAATATTATTTAGGGCAGTGTTGAAAACTTATTAAAGAAGCGGACAGATTAGTTACTTATACCGATTCAGAATAAATATGAATTAAACTGATTTTCCATACTAATTTGGTTTTTCGTCCTATAGGCATGGTTTCTAATTAAACATAATGTGAAGCAAGCATAATTCATTCGACCAAATTGAAACCCATATAGGCATGATTTCTGTTAAGGCTGATTTTAACTCCTATAGGCATGACATCTAATTATTAAAAGCTGATTTAGATCCTATAGGCATGGTCTCTATTATTAAAGCAGATTTAGATCATATAGGCATGGCTTCTAATTGTGTATGGAAGTAAAGCAAACAGAACGTATTTAAACCAAAGCAGGTCATATAGGCATATTATCTAACAAATACATTTGAAGCAATAAGGACCCTATAGGCATGGTATCTACCCAATTTTACCCACAATATACAACTACCCTCACTTTTCACTAATCACACCACTATTTGTTTACAATTAATTATTACATACCAAGAATTGAATGAATTGCATAAATAGAACAGAAATTAAGCTATAAGGAGCCTGAAGTATTCCCAAAATGATTTCCAAGCCTCCAGTAGTCTCAAATGCCAAAGTTCCATAGCCAATTTCATGTCTAGGTGTGTCAGAGTTCCCTAAGAATCTCAAGGATCCCGAGCAGTGCTCACACCTAGAGCTTTCTCAAATAATAACTGATTTTGGTGCAGTGTGGAAGTGTCTTGCTCTGACATGCCAGAGTTCAGAGAGATCTCAAAGGTCTCAAGGCAGTACACATATCAGAGGGGCCGAACCTAGTATTCTAAGAGTAAGTGGACGTGCATAATGGTTTGAAAGAGTTTAACAGATATTTTAAAGAAAGGTCTTAGAATTGAAAAGAATTTCTGAAAACCAATGTTGATTTAGTGATAAAACAGTTTGAGGAAGTGTAAAGAAACAATTTGCAATCAAAAAACAAGTCATAAAACAAACGGTTTTTAGGAAGTACTTTGGCAAACAGCTTTCACACAAGGGAAGAGGGGTTAGGAACATAGAGAGGACACCTTAATGGAACATACAAATAATAGGATACATAGAGTTTGAAGGGGGTCCTATAGAACTAGTAGATTAGATAGAAGCAGGTCATGCAGCAAAGGATCAAAGCAGAAACATGTTGAAGCCACTCTAGAGAGAGTAACTAACTTAGCAGAAGTAAGTCAGAATAAACAAGGATTTAAATGGACATGCTAGGCAAGTGTTAACAAGTATAGGCATACTAGTTACACAAAAAATAGAGTTTAGACATGCTAAAGAAACAATAGTCAGTCAAACAGGCTAGCTATGTATGTAAACATGTTAATCAAGATGGTAGACAAGCAAGTAAAGTAGAAACATGTTAATCACAGATTTGAATATGCAGTATTTGGCATGCTAGTAAGCAGTAAACAGAAGCAAGAATGGACTCAGGCCACATGAACTAAAGCAGTAAATAAATACATAGGTTTGGATTCTTAAATTTAATCAGAAGCATACCTAGTTAAAGAAAAAAACACAAAATGTAAGCAAGGTATTGTGCAATTCCCAGCCTTGGCTTGTACCGGCTAGAATAATAGGGATCACAAGTAGTAAAGAGAGCAGAGAGAGAGCCTTTTAGAGTGTAAAGTGATAGTTTTTGAACTATTGTTCGTGTTTTGAAGTGAGAATAGGTAAAGGCATATAAAGTAGTCAAGAGTTAAAGAAAATAAGGTAAGGGATCAATTACGTATCAATTAGGGAAAGTCACAGAATCAATCACACGTAAAATCAGTAAGTCTTTCCCTTAATCAAGGGATAATCAATAAATGGTAAAGCATGATTGATATTTAAGGAAGAGAATCAAGTAAGACATGGGTATAGAGTAGGTAATTAGGGGTGAATAAATAGGGGTTTCAATTAAGGAAACAATCAGGAAGAATCAGCAAATAACAAATAAGGTAAGGGAAAACTAATTAAGGCAAGAAGTTTAATCAAATCGAGTAGAGAAGTAAGAATCAAAGGTTTTATTAAGGAAAGAGTTCAAATCAAAACAGAAAAATAAGAATTTCAGAATAGTCAAGGGTTCAATCAAAGAGAAAATCCTGTAAAGAGTCAGCAAGTCTCGCAGACAAAGTAAGGCAAGAAATGAATAGTCAGGATTCGACACATAGTCTTTAACGAAGCAAATTGATAAATCAAAATTCAACACAACCCTGATTTAAGGAGAAAAATATAGTCTTAACATGAATAGTCAGAATGAACATAAACATATAGAATTAGTAGAAAAGTTGAACTAAGAAACTCAGTAGAGGCATATTAGGATAAGAAAACCACGAGACATCTAAATGGCTAAAGAAAAATCACAAGAACCAAAGCAAGAACAAAATCAGTACACAAGTACTCAGAAACCAAACAAAAAATGTCGAAAAAAATAGGACTTTTAGTATAAACGAGTTAAGGTTAGAGCAAACCTTATGAAATCAGTCAAGACACATAAGAAGCAGAATATCAAACACTCAAAACTATCAAACATTTTTGGAAAAGAAATTTTCGGGAAACCCTAGTTTAGGAAAATGGAAAACCATTCGAAAATCAGAAGATCCTTGTAAAAATCATAAGGTTATTTGTAAAAATCATATTAAATAGGTCCAAACCATCTCAAGATCTATACATATCTAAGAAGTTCAGAATGAAGAAATTAGGGTTTCGAGAAGAACAATCACAAAGATATAGAAGCAAGCTTAGAAACCCCTAGATTCATGATGATATATGGAGATCTTACTCGAAACCAAACCGGAACAGCCTAAAACAGGTGAGAAAGGGCCAAAAATGCAAGCGGACTGACCCTGGTCCCTCGAGGATCTTAGAGATGGCAATACCAGCGTGAGGGAGGCCATTAGAGGCCTGGTGGTGGTGGGGAAACACCATGAAAGACAGTAGATGATCGACGATGTGGGTAAATTAGGGTTAGGGTTTGATAGCTTTTGAGAGATGAGAGGATTAGGTGACGGCGGGGACGGTGAGTGAAATAAGAAGGTTTTGAAGGGGTCATTAGGTTTAATTTAGGAAGGAGGAAACCAGGACCGTTGATCAAAACGATCAACGGCGAGGATTTGGCCGGGTATTGGGTTGGGGCAGATGGGTATTGGGCCTGGGTAAGTTTAGGTTAAAATTAGGCTGGGTATTGGGTCCAATTTAGGATTAGAATTGAATGTAAAAGAGGGCCAGATACTAAATAGCCAATTTTAATAACTAAATAATTTATAAAAATAATAAATGAGTACCAAAAATATCTTTGTGTACTAAAATGATTTTAAAACGTTATTTAACATTTTAAAAATATGAAAGATCATTTTATGCATAAATAATATAGTTATACATTAGTAAGGTCTATTATTGCAAAGATGTGCAATTTAGCTTAAAAATGTAAATATAATTACAAAAATACACTAAAAATATTTAAGCCCTATGTTTGCACATATAATGAATTTAAATGGCTAAATCATCAAAAACGTAATTTGAAGGATAATTATTGCACATTTATATAATAAAAAGAGAAGAAATAAATTGATTTGGAGCTTTTAAAACTATAGAAAAAAATTATAAAAATACTTATGCATGCTTATAACTACATATGTGCTATTTTGAAAGTATATATATGTGTTTAAAATGTGTGAGGAAAAATTGGGTATCAACAACTGCCCCTCTTTACCCGGAAAGGATGAAAGAGTTTTCGGGTAAAGAAATGATGACCAAATTTGACCAAATGGGGTGTTTTCGAAAGATAGAGGTGTCACAACTCCTTTTACCTACCCCAGAAAGGGTATAAGGAGTTCTTCCAATTAAAGCGATAATCGAAACGGGATTATTTTATTTAAAATTCAGAGTCGCCACTTGGGATAATTTATGATGTCCCAAGTCACCTATTCAAATCCCGAATCGAGGAAAGATTGACTTTGTTTTACAGTCCGCGAACACAGAAATCTGGGTAAGGAATTATGTTAACCCGAGAGATGGTGTTAGGCATTTCCGGGTTCCGTGGTTTTGGCACGGTCGCTCAACTGTTATTATTGACCTATTTATTTTATTTTAAAAACATCTTTGAAACCTATGTGCATTTTTTACCCCTTTCAAACCGCTTTTAATAATCCAATTGTCATACAACTAATTATTTGATTACACATGGCGAATCATGTCACGGGAACCGTACCCACGATCCACAACATGTTTATTTTATTACCAAGATAAAATTGTGGTCGGGTCACATAAATGTACCCCCGAATTTTAGAAATTAAGTGTCTTAACTACGTCACGGGAACCGTACCCGTAGCTACAACAATATATTTAATTAACGCGCCTAAAGCCCGTTCTATGAATATTTATTTTTAAATCGTACTCGTGTCATGCAAACGTGTACACAATTATTAGGTTGTGATATGAATTCCAAGAGAATGAACTAATAATAACCAATGTACATTTTACAAACTTGTGAATTAAAATGTCCCGTTGAGATTTAGATTTCACATAAATCACAATCTATCATATACCAAACCTAAAGTAGTAAACCGTACGGATGATTCAGATTTTGGCAAACACCAAATCTAATCTATCATATACCAAATCTATTATTAACAAACTAAACCTGCCCTTAAAATCACAAAAAAAATTAGCTAAAGACAATTTCAAACCCATAGAATAAAATAGATTGAAAATCCCAAATTCACAATGATCAATTAATCCGAGGAATAGAACAATTATGTAGCCTGTATACTTCTGACTCCCATGTCACCAAGGTATAGAACAGGGGAAAACAAACATTGATTACATAGCTTGCATATAGCTCAAACAAATTAGTATGCAACAAGATATTCATTTCTAAGTTAAAACATTTACAAATTAACAAAACCAGTCATGGGAACGAAAGCAGCAGAAGAAAAAATGAAATAGAAGAATTGACCTTATATTATTGAAATTCTGGAGCAAATACAATGAAAATAAAGCTCTAGGACAGCAAAGCATTCGAGCGAGCTACAGACTAGGCATCTGGACCGGAATCGCAATGTCCAACAAACCAGTTAACCAAAGACCACGCCGGAAAACTCAATGACACAAACTCGACTGGATTTGGGGTGGAGATTTCGAGCTACTGGTCTGGTGTGGTTTAGGGAGTTTGGAGCTGGACCTACTACTGGGTTCGAACTCGGCTTCGCTAGATTCAATGGGGGGTCACTGAAGCTACATGTTTTCCGGCGAGCTAGGTTAGGGCGTGCTGCTGGAAATGGTTGTTGTGAGGGAATGAAAGAGATGGAAAACGGGTAAAGGGTGAGGGTGGTGTGTCTGGTTGATGACGAAGCTCGACGGTTAGGAGGGGATGAAGAAGACGATAATATAGGGGGTCGTTTTGGATCCTGTATTGCGGCGCTGATCTTGATAGAATCCCCAGGCGTTAGGAAATTAGCTCCTTTTTCTTCTATCCCTTTAGCTAATTAGGTCTAGGGGTATATATTGTGTATTTTTTTTGCTCTTAGGTCCTTAGGGTCTTTTTATTTATTTTTTGTTCCCAAGAAGAGTCTAGAAGGGTCCCTGGGTTAGCTTGACGGGTATTGAGTATTGGACTTAATGGGCTAATCTGAATTGGGCCAAATATTGGGATCTAAAAGTCCTAAAATTATGGTCTAACACATTTATTGACTCCTTTTAAAATAAGATAAAAATACTATACAATGCAAAAGCTAATCCTAATTAATTAAACTAAACTATATTAAAACATGAAACTATTTTTGTGTTTTCAAGATTAAAAATGACTACAAAACATTAATGAAACTATTTTTTTGTAATTTTCATTTTCTTGTAATAAAATAAATTAAAAGAGTCAAAATTAGCTAAAATAGTGATATTAAACATAAATTAAATATTTTACGCTAAAATGGGTGAAATTTCGGGGAGGGTCAAAAATCACATGTTTATAAGAGGCCGGATTCCGGTCTTGAATTGCCTACATATCTCTGGTTTTACAGGAATTAGGCTATGTGTAGTTCTGGATTCATTGGCAGATATACCGATGATGTCATTTCAAGAACGGACATGAGATGCAAGAGCGGTTATGGTGAATGGTTAGGTTTGAGGTTTTGAAGGAACTAGAGCGAGGTCGCTCCTGCTAGGATAGAGGTTGCTTGCTGGTCACCTGCAGATAAAGAGATGCTACAAACATGTATTTGTGCGGAAAATTAAACATGATGCAGATTCCCTTTGGACCATGAAAGTTGTCTTTGGACGGTTAAGGATGCCGTTCTCGGACCATGATATCCTGGGCCATGAATTGTTTAGTGAGGGATTCGTAGGCCATGAAATGGTGTTCTCAGGCCATGCAGATGGTACCTCCGAACCATGACGCCTTTGAATAATGATATGCAAATTTGAGGGATCCTCAGGCCATGGTGTGGTGTCTTCCGGCTATGAGGATGATGCCTTTTAAACTATGACGTCTTTGGATAGATTGGTGATATTTCAACCCATGAGATGCAATAATATGATGCTACCAAGACAAGGCTTAGTCTTGTGAAATGTAGGGCAGGGCTTAGCCCGATCCAAAAATAAACAGATAGTACCAGAATAGAGCAATATTAATGTAAGGAGGGACAGTACTTAGTCCCGTGCAAATTCGGAGACAAGGATTAGTCTCATGCAAATGTGGAGGCAGGGATTAACCTCATGTAAATATGGATGCAGGGATTAGCCTCGAGTAAATATGGAGGCAAGGATTAGCCTCATGCAAATAGGGAGGCAAGGATTAACCTCATGCAGGTATGGAGGTAAGGATTAGCCTCATGCAAATAAAGAGGCAAGGATTAGCCTCATGCAAGTGTGGAGGCAGGGATTAGCCTCATGCAAGTGTGGAGGCAGGGATTAGCCTCATGCAAGTGTGGAGGCAAGGATTAGCCTCATGCAAATATAGAGGCAAGGATTAGCCTCATGAAAGTGTGGAGGCAGGGATTAGCCTCATGTAGATATGGAGGCAGGGATTAGCCTCATGCAGGTGTAGAGGCAGGGATTAGCCTCATGCAAATATGGAGGCAAAGATTAGCTTCATACAGGTATGGAGGCAGGGATTAGCCTTATGCAGATATGGAGGTAGGGATTAGCCTCATACATATATGGAGTCAAGGATTAGCCTCGTGCATATACGGAGGCAAGGATTAGACTCATGCAAATATGGAGGCAGGGATTATCCTCATACAGATATGGAGGCAGGGATTAGCCTCATGCAGGTGTGGAGGCAGGGATTAGCCTCATGCTTGTATGGAGGCAGGGATTAGCCTCATGCAGATATGGAGGCAGGGATTAGCCTCGTGCAGATATGGAGGCAGGGATTAGCCTCGTGCAGATATGGAGGCAGGGATTAGCCTCGTGCAGATACGGAGGCAAGGATTAGCCTCGTGCAGATACGGAGGCAAGGATTAGCCTCATGCAAATACGGAGTCAAGGATTAGCCTCATGCAAATATGGAGGCAGGGATTAGCCTCATGCAAGTATGGAGGCATGGATTAGCCTCATGCATATATGGAAGCAAGGATTAGCCTCATGCAAATATGGAGGCAGGGATTTGCCTCATGCAAGATAAGGAGGCAGGGATTTGCCTCATGCAAGATAAGGAGGTAAGGATTAGCCTTATGCAAATATGGAGGTAGGGATTAGCCTCATGCAGGTATGGAGATAGGTATTAGCCTCATGCAAATATGGAGGAAGGGATTAGCCTCATGCGATTATGGAGGCAGGGATTAGCCTCATGCAGATATGGAGGCAAGGATTAGTCTCATGCAAATATTGAGGTAGGGATAGCCTTACGCAAAGAGCGAGCAAAAAATAAGAGTAGCATATGTCTTAGCTGGGGATATGTTCGGTGTCTGATGGCCTGATTAATAGTGATCTTGTAACGTGTATATATATGCGGATGTTATCGCTACGTTGGATATGCCTGCATTCAAAGAAAAATTGTAAGTTTCATGAGGGAAGGTTGGTTCATGCTTCTGTCCGCTTGCCTTACTTTGCTCCGTTTTGAAGGCCTTTTCTGAGTTTCCCTGGGTAACACCTGACTATTACGGAAGTAAAGTTTTCAAAAAATATACAATTATTGATAAAAATGGAGTCATATTGATATATCAAGTGAGTTTTAGATGAACTAGTGATTGTAACACATTTCAGAGACATTACAGTTTTCTTATGTTTGAATTTTGAGGGTCCTCCTCAAAATTCTGCCCCAATTTCTTAATTGATTTATGACCGTCTGACATATGTTGGCGTTGGCTGGACTTGCTCCGGAATTTTGAGCCAGTTTCTGGTCTTGGGAGAAATGGAAATTTTATTATGATATGACCGAACCCATAAGGCTGCCTACGTATCCCCTCTTAAACGGGAATCAGGTCAAGCATAGCTCAATTACATCAGATGAGGAAATGTAAATAGTCTAAGCATAGTATCTTTTGACTGCATCTGAATTGATTGGTTTTTGGCCAAATTTCTCCGTCCATTTCTGCAAGTGTGAGTGCTCCTCCTGTCAGCACCCTGTGAACCATTTAAGGACTTTTACCAGTTGGGAGAGAATTTCCCTTTGCCTTCATCTTGGTATGGGAAGATCTTATTCAGTACCAGCTGTCCTGGTGCAAATTGCCTTGGTTTGACTCTTTTGTTGAAAGCTTTAGACATTTTGTTCTGATAAAACTAACCGTGACATACTGCGTTCATCCTTTTTCCATCTATGAAGGCCAATTGTTCATAGCGGCTCTTTATCCATTCTGCATCGCTGAGTTCAGCTTCCTATATGATTCTTAAAGAAGGAATCTCTACCTCAGCTGGGATGACAGCCTTGGTACCATAAACCAGCATGTAGGGAGTTGCCCCAGTCGATATGCGAACTGTAGTGCGGTATCCCAACAAAGAAAAAGGTAGCTTCTCCTGCCATTGTTTGTGGTTTTCTACCATCTTCCTTAGTATCTTCTTGATGTTTTTGTTGGCGGCTTCTACGGCTCCATTCATCTGAGGTTTATAGGTTGTGAAATTTTTGTGCTTGATTTAGAAAGTTTCACACATGGCCTTCATCAGATCACTGTTGAGGTTGGCTACATTATCAGTAACAATGGACTCGGGAACTCCGAACCGACAAACGATACGATCCTCAGAAAGTCTGCAAGGACTTTCTTGGTCACAGCTTTGTAAGATGCAGCCTTTACCCACCCATTTTGTGAAGTAATCAATGGCTACCAGAATAAATATGTGTCCGTTTGAAGCAGTAGGCTCAATTGGACCAATGACATCCATTCCCCAGACGGCAAATGGCTAGGGTGAGCTTGTTGCATTGAGCTCATTTGGAGGAACTTTTATCATATCGGTATGCAATTGGCATTGGTAGCATTTGCGGACATACTGGACGCAGTCTGTCTCCATGGTCATCCAAAAGTAACTGGCCCTGAGTATCTTCTTGGCTAAGACAAACCCATTAATGTGTGGGCCACACGTCCCAGCATGTATGTCCTCAAGTAGTTTAGAAGCCTCTTTTGCATCGACACATCTTAGCAGTCCCAAATTAGGAGTTCTTTTGTACAAGTTTCCTCCGCTGTAGAAAAAGTGATTAGATAATCTCTGGAGTGTGCATTTCTGAGTGTGGTTTGCATGCTCCGGATACTCTCCTTTCGCCAAATACTCCTTGATGTCATAGAACCAAGGTTTTCCATCTGTTTTTTCTTCAACATGAGCACAATATGCCGGTTGAATATGAATTTTCACCGGGATGGGATCAATGAAAATCGTACCCGGATGTTGTATCATGGATGACAAAGTAGCCAATGCATCGGTAAACTCATTCTGAATTCTGGGTACATGTTGAAACTCTACCTTCCTGAACCTCTTTCTCAATTCCTATACATGGTGCAGATATGACAATATCTTGGAATTCTTGGTGGCCCATTATCCTTGTACCTGGTGCACAAGCAAATATGAATCACCAATTATCAGCAGCTCCTGAATATTCATGTCGACTGCCATGTTGAGTCCTAGTATGCAGGCTTTATACTCTGCCATGTTGTTGGTGCAGGGAAATCTGAGTTTAGTAGATACCAGATAATGTTGACCGGTTTCTGATACAAAAATTGCTCCAATGCCTACTCCTTTGAAATTTGCAACTCCATCAAAGAACTTCCTCCAACTATCTGCTTCGGTAATGTCCTCTCCTATGAATGATACCTCTTCATAAGGAAAATACGTTTTCAACGGTTCATATTCTCCTCCCAACGAGTTTTCAGCAAGATGATCTGTCAATGCTTGCCCTTTGACTGCCTTTTGAGTTATGTAGATGATATCAAACTCACTTAACAGTATCTGCCACTTTACTAGCTTCCCAGTTGGCATGGGTTTCTGAAATATATACTTCAAAGGGTACATCTTGGATATGAGGTATGTAGTATAGGCACAGTAATGCCTCAACTTCTGGGCCGTCCAGGTCAAAGCTCAGCAAGTGCGCTCTAGCAGAGAGTATCGTGCTTCGTAAGGTGTGAACTTCTTACTCAATTAGTATATGGCTTGCTCCTTTCTTCTTGTCTCATCAGGTTGTCCTAGAACACATCTGAAGTCTTCATCTAATATAGATAGATAGAGTAGCAAAGTCCATCCCGGCTCTGGCGGGACCAGCATTGGTGGTGTGGACAAGTAATCCTTGATCTTGTCAAAAGCTTTCTGGCAATCCTCGGTCCAACTTGTCTCGGCATCTTTCCTCAGTATTTTGAAGATGCGTTCACATATGACTGTGGACTGTGCTATGAAGCGACTAATATAGTTGAGACGTCCTAGGAAGCTCATCACGTCCTTTTTGCTCCTAGGTGGTGGAAATTCTTGAATAGCCTTGACTTTAGACGAATCCAGCTCGATCCTTCGACGACTGACAATGAATCCTAGTAGCTTTCCCGCAGGAATCCCGAATGCACAGTTTGTAGGGTTCAGTTTCAAGTTGTACCTCCTTAACCTGTCAAAGAACTTTCTCAAGTCTGCTACGTGATCTGCGGCCCTCTTGGATTTGATAATGACTTCGTCCACATACACCTCTATTTCTTTGTGTATCATATCATGGAAAATGGTTATCATTGCTCTCATGTAGGTAGCCCCGGCATTCTTGAGACCAAATGGCATCATCTTGTAGCAGTATACCCCCCCCCCCCAATCGTGTAATAAAAGAGGTTTTCTCTGCGTCTTCTTCGTCCATCCAGATCTGGTGATAATCCAAGAAGCAATGTACAAAAGATTGGAGTTCATGCTTGGCACAGTTATCAATCAAGATGTGTATATTTGGTAGTAGAAAGTCATCTTTGGGAATTGCTCTATTTAAATCCCGATAGTCAACACATACTCTGACTTTCCCATATTTCTTCAATACTGGCACAATGTTAGCTAACCAGGTTGGGTACTCAACCACCCTGAGAACTTTGGCTTTGATCTACTTGGTAACTTCCTCCTTGATTTTCAGGTTCATGTCTGGTTTGATCTTTCTGAGTTTCTGCTTCACTGGCGGACACATGGGATTAGTAGGCAACTTGTGAGCCACTATGGATGTGTATTAAACCGGTCATGTCATCATATGACCATGCAAAAATGTCCTCATATTCTTGTAAGAAATGGATGTACTCTTCCTTCTCTGTTGGTGACAAGTGAATGCTGATGCGAGTCTCCTTGACGGTCTCGGCGTCCCCCAAATTTACTGCTTTGGTCTCATCCAAGTTGGACTTAGACTTATTCTCAAAATTATCAACCTCCCTTACAACTTCCTCAGGTATCTTGTCTTCTTCATCCGAATCACTATTCTCACGTTGCATTGCCTCATTACATGTCACAGTTACCGGTTCATCGGGAAAAGTAACAATGATGTTGTAGAAAGAAAAATATGAAAGATAGTAATAAATAATAAAGAGTGATGCATTTGATTAATACTTAAAACATCCAAACGAGTACAGCTTGATGAATCGAGCATTTATTTTGAAACAAGTGAATCTTAAAAACAAATTACTGAAAATCTTAAATGCCTAGAATGGTTATAGGAATAAATCTGCCAAGCTACCCAGGGACTCGGCGGGCCCGGGATGGTCTGGCGGTCCAGTTCTTGAGAACATCTCCCTTTTCCACAGTCTAAATAGTGAGGCCTTTTTCCCCTTCCTCCTCAATTATTGCACTGCAGTCCATGTCCTCATCCTCCAAGAATAGATTCCTCAGCCCCGCTAATGCTTCTTCTTCTACAGTTCCCCATATTGTGTCAGCTTGGTGAAAAGTCTGATTCAGATGCGGCACCGGTTGCTCGAGAGGGTAATAAAGTCTGTGCTATGGAGGCGACCAATCATTATACTCTTGCCATGTGTACTGATATCCGAGCCCAAAGGTAGTACCGTGACTTTTCAGCCGTATTGGTTTAGCGATACCCTGGAGATTCTTCCCCAGCCTTTTGCCGGGTTCATACCCAGACCATGCCAGTATGCCCTCTATTTTATTGCTCCACCATTTTTCCTTTTCGACGGCATTGACACATTCAATGTGATGAGAGGCCTCCCCTCCTAGCATTCTTCTATTTCCAATAACTAGGATGGTTTGACTGGTGTAAATGGGGTTACTCCCATCTGTCGCACCCCCTTTTTCTCGCAAAATAGGGTTTATGACATTTGGGAGGACAATTCATTCACTTTTTGGGAATTTGGGTTTGAATTAAAGAGTCGCCACCTAATGATTAAGGTGCATTAGGACACCAAGAATGAAGTGATTCAGATTCGATTAATAATTCCTATAGACATGCTTTCTATGCGTAGTTGATCATAAGCCTTATAGACATAATAAAAATGAAGAAGCCTTAAAAACATGATATCTAAATGCATAAGACGGGTTTTAACCTCTAAACATGGTATCCACTGGCAGGATTTGTTTTAAGACATGAACATGATATCTATATGCAGTTGATTGTTTAAAACCTATGAACATGATTTCTAGATGAAAATGGATATACAAGATTCAGAAGGACCTATAGGAATATTTTCTATATGCATATACAGAATTCATATTTCCATACTTATGGACATGATTCCTATAAGCATGATTTCTATATGCATGCAAATTTCAGAATGACTTATAGGAATAATTTCTATATGAGAGTTGCAGAATTTAGAATGACCTATAGGCATGGTATCTACCCTTTGCATACATAGTTACCCGCCCTTTTCACTAGCCATCCCCAAGAGTTTATTACAAATTATTACAGCCCAGAATAAAGTAAAATACATCATAAAAATATAAATAAAAGTACAACCAAAGGAGAGCCTGATTCAGACTTCATGTTTGAAATATGGGGTAAACCAACTCCATTAGATCAAGATCCAAAGCCTTTCTCTTATTCGAGTGTGTCAAAGTTCCCTAAGAGCCTCAAAAAGGACTCCGGGCAATGCTCACACCTAAATGTATTATCAGATTATGACAAGTGCATTGTTGAAGGGCCAGCCCTCAAGTGTCCAACCTCAGAGGGAGCTCAAAGGATCCCAAGGCAAGGCTCACAAGATAAGGGCAGAACTTAAAGACTAAGAGAGTGTGCAAGTGCAAGAACAGAATTCTAAAAGGGGGGAAAGAGAGGGAAATAGCTACAGATAAGTACACATAAGGGGTTCAGGGGGAATAGGGAAATTGAAAGAGGCAAGGGCGGGCTGTGGGCATGCCCAGCAATGGAGAATGCCAGCATACCCATAAGCTTGTTAGAACACACTATTTAGAGGCTAGGATCCCAAGGGATCAAATTTAATTCATGGACAATAATTTGCATATTGACATGCCTTACACCATAGCTCAAACACATAGGGGGTAGGGGTTTGGGGTTCAGAATAGAACAGGCAGAAAGAAATCAGCATGCTAAAGTAAGTGTTAAACTATATAAAAACAGTGAGTAGACATAGATACGAAAGCAGTAAATAAACACTTTGTTGTGGTGCTAAAGCTTAAATCAAGACATACCAGTTTCAAAGAAACAAATAGAGAAAAGCAGTAGGTCTTGTAAACAGGCCACAATGCAGACAATAAGAGAGAATACTATTGTGTGTAAGTGTAGGTTCAGAAAGACTATGAGTGATGGTGTGCTAATGAAAGAGTCGTGTATTTATAGTGTGAAAAATAGGCAGAAATAAGGTAAGAAAACAATTAATGAACTGAATGTCAATTAAGAATCAATCAACACAAGACTTCCTTTAATTAAGGAATTCGGATTCAAGAGGTAAAACTATTTAAGGAAAGAAATCAAATAAACATCTTATGCAAAGTAGGCAATTAGGGGTAAATATATAGAAGTTTATTTTAGGGGCAGAGCTTTGAAATACACGGTTGCATAAAAAAGGTAAGAGAAATCAATTAGTAGCTAGTAAATCAAGGATCAGAGATTTTGTAATCACTGGTCCATGAATGAACCAAGTCAGAAAAGCTAAGAAAAGTTTTTAACTTAAGTCGAGTAACAGGGCAGTCAGCAAATAAAGAAAGAAATCAATCAAACTTATACAAAAGGAAGTCTGAAATTAATCAAAAATTGAAAGCCCTTTTAGAGGGAAGTTCAGCACATATAAAGAGCACACAAGTATCAGGCATGCGAAAAGGGTCAAGTAAAAGGTCTTATAGAGTTTAGCAAAAGTCAGAATCATGTGAAGAAACAAAATTGAAAAAATGATTTTGAAACTTAATGAAGCAGTAGATGAAACAACTCCAGGAACTCAAATAGGTCCAAAAGATTAGGGTTTTTGAAATCAGGCAAGTTCAGAGATGAAGCACAAGCAAATCACATAGCCAATGGTCTCAAAACTCAGATGAACCCCCAAATTCTAGGGTTTTTACCATCAATCGAGTGCAGAGGTGAGAGGACAAGCAATCAAGGAAAAGATGCTAATTGAAACAAGTTCAGAGGTCTCAGAAAGGAACTGAGACCCTTAGCATGCTCTTTCAGTAGTAGAAACTCATAAGAAGCATAGTTAAAGAACAACATGCGAGACACAGTAAAAGAAACATATTAGAAGAAGCTAATGAGAAACATAGTAGAAGAAACTGATTAAGAACATAGTAGCAGAAACTTAAAAACACAGTAGAGGAAACTGATAAGAATATGGTAGCAGAAACTTAACGATAACATAGTAGAAAAAGCACACAAAAGAAAAAGAAAAATCAGAGAAACATCTAAAAACCCTAGATCAGAAAATAAAGGCTTTGAAAGCATAACTTTTGAAAGAAATATCAAAAAATCGTTTAAAAGCTTAGGGAAAATATGGATCTAGAACAAATCTACAGAGATCATAAAAACCTCAAAAGTTAGGGTTTTAGAGAAACCTAAACGGTAAGAAAGGCTTGGATCTAAGAAGGAGGAGTCAAAGCTAGGATCGAAACAGACATGGCTTGCCGGAGCAAGGCCGTAGATGGCCGTGAAACTTGATTCAACAAGGTTCTAGACCCAGTTCTTCGTGGTCAAGTCATGAAACTTCAGTAACCAAGCGTGAGGAACCATAGAAGGCTGGTGGGTGGTGAAACCACCATGGATTCAGGCCAGGAGGTAGCCGGAGAAGATGGATGGAACTTATCGGAGAGGAGGGGAAGGGGGAAGGTTCTAGAGAGAACCAAAGATAGAGAGAAAGTAGGTTGAGTGAGGATTCAGAGGGGTGGGTCTTTGGGGGTCGTTTGGTTTAATTTGGCAAGGGCGGATCTGGACCGTTGATCAAAAACGATCAACGGCCAGGATATAGTCCGGGTTGGGTCGGGTAGATTTAGGGTTGGGCTTGGGTCTTGGGTTGGTTTAATTTGGGTTGGGTATTGGGTTTAATTAGGCCAAATTAAAAGGCCAAATGTGGCTATAAGTTAAATAGCCCCTTTTTCCCCATTTAATTTATAAAGAAATAATAAACAAATTTCTGAAAACAAATTAAAATCACTAAAATGACTTATAACATATAATTATCAATTTAAAATACAAAATCCCATTTTATAAACTTGAGACGGATTTAAACATAACAATGGCTAATATTGCGATTATGCAATTTTATCCTTAAAATACCAAATAAATTTGTAAAAATATGTGGAAAAAATATCTTAGATATATTTTAATATAAACATGAGAATCAAATAAATAAATCACCAAAAATAATTTTGGGGACAATTATTGGATTTTTCTTGATAAAATAGAGCAGTAAATTGACTTAAAAATCTTTGAAAAATTAAGAAAAATAATAGGACCTTGGGACATACTTATATATGCATATACATGCTATTTTGAAAGATATTTTGCATATAAAAAATACAGGGAAAATTTGGGTATCAACAGTTGCCTCTATTTACCCGGGAAGGATGAAAGAGTTGTCGGGTAAAGATATGATGGCCAATTTTTGACCGAACAAAATGGTTTGAAGAGGTTGGACGTGCTCTGGCTCCTGAGATGCCTACATATCCCTGGTCTTATAGGAATCAAGCCATATGTAGTTCAGGATCCGTCGGCGGAGTATGCCGATGGAGACCTTTTCAAGAACGGGCGCAATATTCAGGTCGGGATGAATGGTTAAGGTCTAATAGGGCTGCGGGAACTGGAGCGAGATTTCTCCTGCTGAGATAGTCGTTGCTTGCTAGTTTACCTACAAATAAGCAATACAAGCATATATTGTGCATAAATTTAAACATGATGCAAGTTCCTGTCGGACCATGAATGATGTCTTTGGACGGTTAGGATGACGTCCTCAGACCATGATGTCCCGGGCCATGAAGTGTATAATAAAGGATTTGCAGGCCATGAAATGATGCTCTCGGGCTATGAGAATGATGCCTCCGAACTATGACGCCTTTGAATAATGATATGCAAAAGATTAAAGGAGATCCTCAGGCCATGGCATGGCGTTCTCGAGCTATGAAAATGGTGACGCCTTTGGATAATTTGGCGGTCTTTCAACCCATGGTATGCAGTATTTGGCGATCTTTCAGCCCATGCAATGCAGAAAGCGGCGATCTTTCAGCCATGCAAGTCTAAAATAAAGCGGCGATCTTTCAGCCATGCAAGTGTAAAATGAAGCAGCGATCTTTCAGCCATGCAAGTGTAAGATAAAGCAACGATCTTTCAGCCATGCAAGTGTAGATGGAGGTAGAGCTTAACCTCGGAAGGCAGAATAGTAGCCTTATGCAATGCATGAAATGCAGATGTAGATAGTGCTTAGTCTCGGAAGGCAGAATGGTAGCCTTATGCAATGCAGGAAATGCAGATGGAGACAGTGCTTAGTCTCGGAAGGCAGAATGGTAACCTTATGCAATGCAGGAAATGCAAATGGAGACAGTGCTTAGTCTCAGAAGGCAGAATGGTAGCCTTATGCAATGCAGGAAATGCAGATGGAGACAGTGCTTAGTCTCGGAAGGCAGAATGGTAGCCTTATGCAATGCGAAAATGTAGATAGAGGTAGAGCTTAACCTCGGAAGGCAAGATGGTAGCCTTATGCAATGTAGGAAATGCAGATGGAGACAGTGCTTAGTCTCGGAAGGTAGAATGGTAGCCTTATGCAATGCAGAAAATGCAGATGATAGCCTTATGCAATGCAAAAATGTAGATGGAGACAGTGCTTACTCTCGAAAGGCATAATAGTAGCCTTATGCAATGCAAAAATGCAGATAGAGGTAGAGCCTAACCTTGGAAGGCAGAATGGTAGCCTTATGCAAGAAGTAAAAGGGCAAATGATAATAGAATTTTCTTAGCTGATAGCGGATTGCGATATTGTGACTGCTGGGGATACTGTGTCTGCTGGGGACACTACATACGGATAGCAGCTTTGAGTAAGTGCAACGGTTCTGAGAGTTGTATTTTTGAGCAATGTGAGTCTCATGAGTGTATATATATTTGATGATTTTGCAACTCAAGTTCCTGCATCCAAAGAAAAATCATGAATTTTGTAAAAATGGGGGAGGTTAGTTCGTATCCCCGTTGGCTCTGCTTGACCTGCTCGGCTTTGATCTGGTGATACTGCACGTATTATTGGGGTAGCGTTGCTAAACAAGGCAATTTTGGCAATAAACATGCATGATTTAGTAAAGGCATACATAAATACATAATTAAGAATAGTTTTCTTTAGATGAACCAACGACTGCGACGTGGTTCAAGATATTGCAACCCTTCTTGTTATGGAATTTTGAGGGTCCTCCTCAAAATTCTACCCCAGTTTAATGGATTGAGGTTTTTGACTACTGCTAGCGATGGTTGGCTGAAATTAACTTCAGAATTTTGAGGGTCCTCCTCAAAATTCTGTCCCAGTTGCCAATTGCGGGGGGAAATAAAAGTTTTATTGAATTGTGACTGAACCCATAGGTCTGCCTACGTATCCCCTCTTAAACGGAAATTAGGTCAGGCGTAGTTCAAATTACATCATAAAGGAAAGCATAAAGATTACACATAGTATCGCTTGACTGCATCTGAATTGATCGGCTTTGGCCAGACTTCTCTGTCCATTTCCACAAGTATGAGAGCTCCTCCTGTTAGAACCCGGTGAACCATGTACAGACCCTTCCAGTTGGGAGAGAATTTCCCTTTGGCTTCATCTTGATGCGAGAAAATTTTCTTTAACACCAGCTACCCTGGTGTGAACTGTCTCGGCTTGACTCTTTTGTTGAAAGCTCTGGACATTCTGTTCTGATAGAGCTGACCGTGGCAAACTGCATTCATTCTCTTTCTGTCTATAAGAGCTAGCTGCTTGTAACAACTTTTCACCCATTCTGCGTCGTCGAGCTCAGCTTCTTGTATGATCCTCAAGGAAGGGGTTTTTACTTCGATGGGAATGACTGCTTCTGTACCATATACCAACATGTAGGGGGTTGCTCCTGTTGATGTGCGGATTGTGGTGCAGTATCCCAATAAAGCAAATGATAGCTTCTCGTGCCACTGCTTATGCTTCTCTATCATTTTCCTTAATATCTTCTTGATATTCCTATTGGTGGCTTCTACGGCTCCATTCATCTGAGGTATGTAGGTTGTAGAATTCTTGTGTTTCATCTTGAAAGTTTCACACATGGCTTTCATCAGGTCACTGTTGAGATTTGAACCATTATCAGTGATGATTGACTCCGGAATCCCGAGCCGACAAATGATACGGTCGCAAACGAATGTTTCCACGACTTTCTTAGTCACTGCTCAGTAAGATGTTGCCTCGACCCATTTGGTGAAATAGTCGATTGATATTAGGATAAACATGTTCCCATTGGAGGCGGCAGGCTCGATTGGTCCAATAACATCCATTCCCCAGGCAGCGAACGGCCATAGTGAGCTTGTTGCAGTAAGCTCATTTAGGGGTACCTTGATCATGTCTGCATGTATTTGGCAGTGGTGGCATTTTCGGACATACTGGATGCAGTCTGTCTCCATAGTCATCCAAAAGTAACCAGCCCGGGGTATCTTCTTGGCTAAGACAAAACCGTTCATATGTGGACCGTAGGTCCTAGCATGGATTTCTTCTAGTAGTTTAGATGCTTCTTTCGCATCGACACACCTTAGTAATCCCAAATCCGGAGTCCTCCTATACAGGATTCCTCTACTATGAAAGAAATTGTTAGACAACCTTCGAAGTGTGCGCTTCTGAGTAGTGTTCACAAGTTCTGGGTATTCTCCTTTTGCCAAATATTCCTTGATACATGAAACCAAGGCTTTCCATATGCTTCTTCTTTGACATGCGCACAGTAATCTGGCTGATCATAGATCTTTACCGGAATGGGATCAATAAAGTTCTTGTCTGGATGTTATGGATGATAGGGTAGCCAATGCATCGGCAAACTCATTCTGGACTCTGGGAACATGATGGAACTCTGTCTTTGTGAACCTCTTTCTCAGCTCCTGTACATGATGCAAATAAGGGAGTATCTTGGAGTTCTTGGTCGCCCATTCTTCTCGGACCTGATGTATAAGCAAGTCTGAATCCCCAATTATTAGCAACTCTTGAATGTTCATGTCAATGGCCATCTTGATCCCTAAGATGCAGGCTTCGTACTCGGCCATGTTGTTGGTTCAAGGAAACTTGAGTTTGGCAGACACCGGATAATGCTGGCCGGTTTCTGATACTAGGACTGCTCCTATGCCGACTCCTTTGAAATTTGTTGCTCCATCAAAAAACATTCTCCAACCTTCATAGGATTCTACAATATCTTCTCCTATGAATGATACCTCTTTGTTAGGAAAATACGTTTTTAGGGGTTTGTATTCTTCATCCACGGGATTCTCGGCAAGGTGATCTGTTAGTGCCTGTCCTTTGATCGCTTACTGAGTTACATAGACAATGTCAAATTCACTCAACAAGATTTTCCCCTTGGCTAGCTTGCCGGTAGGCATGGGCTTCTGAAAGATGTACTTCAAAGGATCCATCCTTGATATGAGATATTTAGTGTAGGCACAGAAGCAGTGCCTCAACTTCTGAGCTATCCAAGTTAAAGCACAACAGGTGTGCTCTAACAGAGAATACCGGGCCTCGTACGGGGTGAACTTCTTACTGAGGTAATAGATAGCCTGCTCCTTCCTCCTCGTTTCATCATGTTTCCCCAGAACACAACTGAACGCTCCATCCAATACTGCAAGGTAGAGTAATAGAGGTCTACCTGGATCGAGCGGGACCAAAACTGGTGGTGTTGACACGTACTCCTTGATTCTGTCGAAGGTCTTTTCGCAGTCATCAGTCCATTTGGTAGTGGCATCCTTCTTCAACATCTTAAAGATTGGCTCACAGATAACTGTAGATTGTGCTATGAACCGGCTGATATAGTTAAGTCTCCCCAAGAAACTCATTACATCCTTCGTGTTCTTTGGCGGTGGCAACTCTTGAATAGCTTTGACCTTTGATGGATCCAGTTCTATTCCCTGGTGACTTACAATAAACCCAAGTAGTTTTCCGGCAGGAACCCCAAATGCGCACTTCGCGGGATTCAGTTTTAGGTTATACCCTCTCAGTCTATTGAAGAACTTCCTCAAATCTTCCATGTGATCAGTGGCTTTCTTGGACTTGATGATAGCATCATCTACATATACTTCGATCTTCTTGTGTATCATATCGTGGAAAATGGTGGTCATGGCCCTCATGTAGGTGGCCCCAGCATTCTTTAATCCAAACAGCATCATCTTGTAACAGTACATCCCACACTGCGTAATGAAAGCCGTTTTCTCAGCATCTTCTTCATCCATCCATATCTGATGATACCCCGCAAAACAATCTACAAATGACTGCAACTCATGCTTGGTGCAATTGTCGATCAGGATGTGTATGTTTGGCAAGGGGAAGTTTTCTTTTGGACTGGCCCGGTTGAGATCCCGGTAGCCGACACAGACTCTAACCTTCTCGTCCTTCTTTGGTACCAACACAATGTTGGCTAACCATGTTGGATATTCTACTACCCTGAGAACCTTGGCTTTGACCTACTTAGTGACTTCTTCTTTGATTTTCAAACTCATGTCAGGCTTGAACTTTCTGAGTTTTTGCTTTACCGGTGGACATATCGAATTAGTTAGCAGTTTGTGTGCCACAATAGATGTACTCAAACCAGTCATGTCATCATACGACCAGGCGAATATGTCCTCATATTCCCTTAGAAATTTTGTGTACTCTTCCTTTTCTGATGGTGACAAATGAATGTTGATTCGTGTTTCTTTGACATTCTCTGCATCTCCCAGGTTAACAATCTCAGTCTCGTCCAGGTTGGACTTAGGTATGTTCTTAAAATTCTTGACTTCTTTAACAGTCTCTTCCGGTATGTCATCTTCCTTGGAATCTATGTCCGTTTGTTGTGTTGTCTCGTTGCATGTCACAGTCATTGGTTCATCAAGATAAGTAATAGTAATGTTGTATAAGTAAAGTAATGAGACAAAACAATAAGAGTAAGATTTATAGGGAAAATCGAAATGCTTTGATAAATTCCATAACTGTTTTGAACATTGAAGATCTTATTGCGAAATTTTAAAATGCGAAAGGAAAGTCAACTAGTAAAAATAAAAGATAGTGCATGATGCTTGTTCAGCCTTGCTACCCCGAGGCTTTTCGGGCTCTGGTAGTTCTGATGGTCCAGTTATTGAGGCATGCTCCTCTGTTTACTGCCTGTATTGAAGGGTCTTCCTCCCCCTCCTCCTCGAAAACAACACAACAATCCATATCATCGTCTTCTAGGAATAAATTCCTCATTGTTGCCAGTGCTTCCTCTTCTTCTGACCCATAGATAACATCGGCTGGCTAGAAAGTATGCTTCAAATATGGTATTGGCTGCTCCATCGGATAGTAAGGACCGCGCCATGGTAGCGACCAGTTGTTGAATTCCTCCCAAGTGTACTCTTATCCCAGACCGAAGGTGGTGCCAAGTTTATTTAGTTTGATAGGCTTAGCGATTCCTTGGAGTTTCTTGCCAAGTCCCTTGCCAGGTTCGTATCCACTCCAGTTCAATATACTTTCAATTTTATTGTCCCACCATTTGTCCTTATCGATGGCGTTGACTTGCTCGATGTGTTGATAGGTCTCCCCGCCTATCTTTCTTCTGCCTCCGATTGCTGTGATGGTTTGGCGACTGTATATAGGATTGCTACAGTTGCCATAAATGATCACCTCTTGGTGGTTCCACTCAAATTTCAACGCCTGATATAGTGTTGATGCTACGGCCCCAGCGGCATAAATCCACGATTGTCCTAACAACAAATTGTAAGATGTCGGCACGTCTATCACTTAAAAATCAACATTGAACCAAGTAGGCCCCATTTTCAAATACAGGCTGATTTCCCCAATGGTGGACCTTTGGGAACCGTCGAAGGCTTTGACATTGATGGCCCCGTCCTTGATCTCATGCAGACCCTTTCTCAATGTCCTGAGTGTTATCAACGGACAAATGTTGAGGCTTGACCCTTCATCAATTAGGATTCTGGTGATAAAATAATCTTCATATTGCACGGTGATGTGCAACGCCTTGTTGTGACTCAACCTTTCTGGTGGCAGCTCATCTTCATGAAAAGTGATCTTGTGACTTTCTAATACCTGCCCTACCATGTTTTCCATCTCTACTCCGGCGATGTTTCTTGGTACATATGCCTCACTCAGCACCTTTAACAAGGCATTCTTGTGTGCATCGGAATTTTGTAGCAAAGCTAGGATAGAAATTTATGTCGGCATTTTGTTTAGTTGATCAATGACCGAGTATTCCTTGGCTTGTATCTTTCTCCAAAGATCATCGGGCCCGGTTTCAGTGATGGTTGTCCGACCAGAGGCCTGCTTGCTTGACTCCGCCAAATGTTCCGGGGTATAAACCCTACCGGTTCTTGTCATACCCTATGCCACAACGGCTTCCCCGAACTTGACCTTCCCTTTTCTTCTTGCCTCGGTTGTGTAGTCCCAAGGTATGGAATTCATATGGAATTGTGTTACGGTAGACATTGCCACCAGAATTGGCGTGGCTATCTTTACTCCGAATGGAGCATGCACCTTAGGCGGTAAAACTGCAATTTCGAAGGGTGTAGGTGCATTTGCTGGTGACATAAATTCGACCTCAATCGGCGTTGGTGTCTTTGCAGAGGATGGTGCTTCAAACTCAAGTGGCATGGACATATTTACCTCGGTGTCCCCAGATGGCTGAATCTGGACTACAATCGGATTAAGGGTGACTATTGGCTTCTTTGGATCGTCGCCTTCTGTGATCAAACCAATCGATCCCTTGGGGTCCCAATCATCCTCTATTTCAATCATGTGAACACCTCCACCCTTGTGGTCTGGCAGAGGGTTATTGTGAACATTCGGAGCAGGCTCTTTTTCCACAATAATCTTGTTATCAATTAGGGCCTAGATCTTGTCTTTCAGGGAGCAACATTCGTCGATGGTATGTCCTTTCATGACGGAATGGTATGCACAGGATTTTTTTGGGTTAACCTATTGAGAAGGGTTCTCAGGGGTTGTAACAGGGATAGGGGTGACATAACTAGCAGCTTTGAGCCTTTCGTACAGCTAGTCAATGGGTTTAGCAATGCCGGTATACTGTTTGGGAGGTCTTCCGTCAAAATTTGGTCAAGGTCTAGGAAGGTTTTGACGTGTGGGAGGCGATTGATAGTGGGATGGTTGAGCATTGTAGGCTTGGTAGACATGTGCAGGTTGGGAATATCTTGGTGAGGTAGGTTGATATGTGGGAAATGGAGGTGATTGATAAGTGGGTGGTGAAGTTTGGTAAGAGGGTGAGGGTTCCTGGTAGTTCCGAGTAGGCTGATATGTGAGTGGAGACATTGGATAGGTTTAGTATTTGATAGGGGATTTGGTTTTATGTGCCACCATTACAGTACCTACATCCCTTTTCTTGGACGTACCACCAGACTGTAAAGCCTTATTGGTAGCTTGCAAGGCTTCAAAGTTTGTAACCATACCACTTTTGATGCCTTCTTCGATCCTTTCTCCCGGCTTGATGATGTCAGAAAATTTATGGTTCTCAATCAACATTAGCCTTTCATAATACTTCGGGTCCTAAGCCCGGATGAAAAACTTGTTCATTTGTTCCTCCTCTAAAGTAGGCCTAACCTTAGCAGCTTCTGATCTCCAGTGAGTAGCATACTAGCTGAATGTTTTCGTGGGCTTCTTCTTTAGGTTCTGGATGTAGAACACATCTGGTGCATTTTCTGTGCTGAACCTAAATCTGTCCATAAAGTCAGATGCCATACTCACCCAGTTCGACCATTTTTTCGGGTCTTGGCTAATGTACCAAGACAGAGCATCTCCTTTCAGACTCCTCATGAAAAGTTTCATGCGGATCCTTTCGTCCTTTCCTACTCCGACCAGTTTGTCGCAGTATGTTCTCAAATGAACTCTTGGATCCCCTGTACCAAAAAATATCTCGAACTTAGGAGGTTTGTACCCCTGGGGAAGTTCGACATCGGGTTGTATGCAAAGATCTTCGTACTTCAACCCTTCAATCCACTTACTTCCTTCAACACCCTAAATTCGGCTAGTCAACTTCTTAAGTTCTTCTGCTAGGTTCCTGATGAGTGAGTCTTTATTATCAGACTCCGGTGTGCTTGAGATAGGTTGGATGGAGTGTGGTACGGTCTCCACATAGATAGGGGTGTTATGATGAGCGTGGAAATGGTCATTTGTGTAGTTCAACGGTTCTGGGATGAACAGTAGAGTATTGTTAGTGGTGTGGCAAGTGTTGCAGTGGTGGTGAGGAGCGGGATGGTTTTGTGTTTTTGGGATATTTTTTGGAGATGTGGGGTTCTGAGTGTTTGGGAAATTAACGTATGGAGTGGTGAGGGAAAATGACAAATTCGCCAGATTCCGAACTTGATCAAGTTCCTCCTAGAACTTCAACAATTTCTGCTCAAGTTGGGATGCACTTTCTTTGGAAACCTAAGTACCATGAGTGACCTCTACCCGTTCAATTGAGTTTTCCTTTTTGGTGTTGTTCGAATCTTCCATCTTCCCTGTGTCCTTGTTTCTGATAGGACTAAGAGGAAGAGTGGGTGGAGAGCCCCTTGATCTCGTGGAATAGGATGATGATGCCAGAGTGCACGAACTAACCTTTGGGGAGGGGAATAAAACAAAAGTAAAAACAAAAAGGTAACAAGTTAGTGAGGATTATAAGAAAAATGTTGCGATATTTAAACACATAGTGCAAGAATATAAATTGTGTCCTAACTTGGGGAACCTCTTTGTGCCCAAGCTAGTCCTAGCGACAAGTTGATTTAGAGAACTTAGAATGCTAAATGCCTCATTTTATTGATAAAAAGTAGATGAATCCCAAATCGACCCTAAATAACAGTAAATAAAATATCACTAGTGGCCGTTAGCCTTATTACATTTCATAAAGCAAAAGAAAACTCCTATCTATTTGGTCCCAGAAGGACCTTCCTCAGGTTGAATGCTCTTGTTGATCAAATCCTCTAGTTCGCGTAGGTTCACCAGTAAAAATGCCTTTTCCAGGTGTTCTCCTACGTTTCCCTCAGTGTTTTGGCAGTCAGTGACTCTCTTCCTCACTTTTCCTTCCAATTCCAGCAGACTCTGTTCCAGATATTCCAACTTTTCGCTAGATTTGGCGACCCTCTCTTTCCATTCATTGATCTGGTCATCTGATGGAAGACTCCTCCACCAGTTTAGCAAGAGTGGGGGCGTGCTAACCATACCGAAACTGGGGACCTCGTTCTTCATTTTATGCAAGACAAACAAGGTTAGGCCATTACCCCTGCCAAACTCGACTATTTAACATCAAAAATTAGCATAAAGCATTTAGTTCTCCAAATAAATGCACAGAACGTGACGGTATCCGTTTGGGTTTTAGGGAAACCCAGTGGACTTTGGACAAGGATATCTTAAAGAGTCATTATACGGACAACATAACTGACTGTCTAGGTTTGACCATGATGTATGCACAGTTTAAATAGAGTAAGGTTTCTATGGGGTTTTAGATTGGTACCCTTGAGCGGACAACTCAAGGGGGAAAGGCACGGAACCATCGACTACACCGTTGATCGATTAGTTTTACCGCAAATATGCCTTTTTCGGATTTAGGGGTGATAATATCGGAAGAGCACAACCACTCATTATAAGTGTTGCTATGGTATTTTGTTTGGCACGAGTGGAATATGATGTTGAGCATGATTATGCAACAATTAAAGCAGGTTGTCACATATTTGCATGTTAGGAAAGCAGTAAATACAACAGTTCTTCATAATTTAAAGTGGTAGTAAAAGAAAGTAGTAAAGGAAAGTAATAAAGGAAAGGAACAAAAAGACAAATCAGTTTTGCAATCGAAAAGAAAATTGAATGCTTGAAAAAAGTAAACAAATAATTGCGCATAAAGAAGTATAAATTCACAATAATAGTCTGAAATGGTAAAAGCCTAAAAAATCTCCAACAGAGTCGTCATGAATTTGGGTTTGAATTTAAGAGTCGCCGCCTAATTATTAAGGTGCATTAGGACACCAAGAAGGTTTGATTTGAGTAACCAGAGATCAGGGTAAGGGCTTGAAATTATTCCAAGGGGAAGGTGTTAAGCACCCCTCAGAATCCACTAGTATGGTTCCCGACCAGACAATTATTGTGAATTGAGGTGCAATTAACGTATAAGCAAATAAGGCTCAAATAATAGGGGATTTCAACACATAATGATTTGAAAGTAAACAAGTTTTGAAAGCACAATTAGAAAAACTGATTTTTAGAATAAGGAGTTAAATTGCTAAAAGAATAAAGAATAAAGGAAAGGGGGTCCAAGGTTTATTAGAAATATGGATCACCCCACACAACATCCGGTAATCACTCCTCAGTGAGGGGCTACACAAGACGTTATCGCATGGTCATCATATCCATATCTACCCTTTCCCACCCCGTTAAGGTATTAAAGCGCGGAATGGTCTCGTTTACTTATTGCATGTTATTGCCCATCCCAATCCTATCAGTCCCGGAGGCATTTAGGACTACTAATCCTAAGGGGAAGGGATATTAGGCTTATTTGTAGTTTCAAAGGACAAAATTCTAAGGCGACATACAAAAACATGTATAGCAAGTTGGGGGAAAGCACATAACAAGTAAAAGGCTCAGATATACCTCCTTGAACAAAAAAAGCACATAATTAGCATGACTTTCACATACTGTTTATGGTCTGATTAAGAACTTAAAGGTTGAGGTAGACTGATTTATTACATAATTCAGATAAGAAGCCCGAATCAGGCCTGCCTGCTGGTTGTAGTTAATAGCACAAATTCAGTTTATAACTTTGCCCTAAGGCTTGCCTAAGTGTTGTACAAGGATCCTATAGGCATGGTATCTACTGAATTCAGAAAGCAATAATAATAAACTGAATACGTATTGGTTAAAAAGGTTGTCAGATTATTAAAGAAAGCAAGTTTTTATGAAGGTCATGAGTTCTGCAAATGATGTCCTTTGTTATTACTGGTTTAGCTCTAGACGTGAATGAAGCGATTCAGATTCGATTAATAATTTCTATAGACATGCTTTTTACGCGTAGTTGATCAAAAGCCTTATAGACATGATAAAAATGCAGAAGCCTTATAGACATGATATCTAAATGCATAAGCTCGGTTTTAACCTCTAAACATGGTATCTAACTGGCAGGATTTGTTTTAAGACATGAACATGATATCTATATGCAGTTGATTATTTAAAAACTATGAACATGATTTCTAGATGAAAATGGATATACAAGATTCAGAAGGACCTATAGGCATATTTTCTATATGCATATGCAGAATTTAGATTTCCATACTTATGGACATGATTCCTATAAGCATGATTTCTATATGCATGCAGATTTCAGAATGACTTATAGGCATGATTTCTATATGAGAGTTGCAGGATTTAGAATGACCTATAGGCATGGTATCTACCTTTTGCATACATAGTTACCCGCCCTTTTCACTAGCCATCCCCAAGAGTTTATTACAAATTATTGCAGCCTAGAATAAAGAAAAATACATCAGAAAAATGTAAATAAAAGTACAACCAAAGGAGAGCCTGATTCAGACTTCATGTCTGAAATATGAGGTAAACCAACTCCATAAGATCAAGATCCAAAGCCTTTCTCTTATTCGAGTGTGTCAAAGTTCCCTAAGAGCCTCAAAAATGACTTCGGGAAATGCTCACACCCAAATGTATTATTAGATTAGGACAAGTGTAGCGTGGAAGGGCCAGCCCTCAAGTGTCCAATATCATAGGGAGCTCAAAGGGTCCCAAGGCAAGGCTCACAAGAGAGGGGCAGAACTTAAAGACTAAGAAAGTGTGCAAGTGCAGGAACAGAATTCTAAAAGGGGGAAATCAGAGGGAAATAGCTACAGATAAGTACACATAAGGGGTTCCAGGGAATAGGGAAATTGAAAGAGGCAAGGGCAGGCTATGGGCATGCCCAGCAATGGAGAATGCTAGCATACCCATAAGCTTGTTAGAACACACTATTTAGAGGCTAGGATCCCAAGGGATCAAATTTAATTCATGGACAATAATTTGCATATTGACATGCCTTAAACCATAGCTCAAACACATAGGGGGTAGGGGTTTGGGATTCAGAATAGAACAGACAGAAAGAAATCATCATGCTAAAGTAAGTGTTAAACTATACAGAAACCGTGAGTAGACATAGATACGAAAGCAGTAAATAAACACTTTGTTGTGGTGCTAAAGCTTAAATCAGGACATACCAGTTTCAAAGAAACAAATAGAGAAAAGCAGTAGGTCTTGTAAACAGGCCACAATGCAGACAATAAGAGAGAATACTATTGCGTGTAAGTGTAAGTTCAGAAAGACTATGAGTGATGGTGTGCTAATGAAAGAGTCGTGTATTTATAGTGTGAAAAATAGGCAGAAATAAGGTAAGAAAACAATTAAGGAATTGGATGTCAATTAAGAATCAATCAACACAAGACTTCCTTTAATTAAGGAATTCGGATTCAATAGGTAAAACTATTTAAGGAAAGAAATCAAATAAACATCTTGTGCAAAGTAGGCAATTAGGGGTAAATACATAGAAGTTTATTTTAGGGGCAGAGCTTTGAAATACACGGTTGCATAAATAAGGTAAGAGAAATCAATTAGTAGCCAGTAAATCAAGGATCAGAGATTTTGTAATCACTGGTCTATGAATGAACCAAGTCAGAAAAGCTGAGAAAATTTTTTAACTTAAGTCGAGTAAGAGGGCAGTCAGCAAACAAGGAAAAAAATCAATCAAACTTATACAAAAGGAAGTCTGAAATTAATCAAAAATTGAAAGCCCTTTTAGAGGGATGTTTGGCACATATAAAGAGCACACAAGTATCATGCATGCGAAAAGGGTCAAGTAAAAGGTCTTATAGAGTTTAGCAAAAGTCAAAATCATGTAAAGAAACAAAATTCAAACAATGATTTTGAAACTTAATGAAGTAGTAGATGAAACAACTCCAGGAACTCAAATAGGTCCAAAAGATTAGGGTTTTGAAATCAGGCAAGTTCAGAGATGAAGCACAAGCAAATCACATAGCCAATGGTCTCAAAACTCAGATGAACCCCGAAATTCTAGGGTTTTTACCATCAATTGAGTGTAGAGGTGAGAGGACAAGCAATCAAGGAAAAGATACTAATCGAAACAGGTTCAGAGGTCTCAGAAAGGAACTAAGACCCTTAGCATGCTCTTTCAGTAGTAGAAACTCATGAGAAGCATAGTAAAAGAACAAAATGCGAGACACAGTAAAAGAAACATAGTAGAAGAAGCTAATGAGAAACATAGTAGAAGAAACTGATTAAGAACACAGTAGCTGAAACTTAAAAACACAGTAGAGGAAACTGATAAAAACATGGTAGCAGAAACTTAACGATAACACAGTAGAAGAAGTACACAAAAGAAAAAGAAAAATCAGAGAAACATCTAAAACCCTAGATCAGAAAATAAAGGCTTTGAAAGCATAACTTTTGAAAGAAATATCAGAAAATCATTTAAAAGCTTAGGGAAAATATGGATCTGGAACAGATCTACGGAGATCAGAAAAAACTCAAAAGCTAGGGTTTCAGAGAAACCCAAACAGTGAGAAAGGCTTGGATCTAAATAGAAGGAGTCGAGGTTAGGCTCGAAATAGACATAGCTTGCCGAGAAAGGCCGGAGATGGCCGTGAAACTTGAATCAACAAGGGTCTGGACCTAGTTCTTCGTGGTCAAGTCATGAAACTTCAGTAACCAAGCGTGAGGAGCCATAGAAGGCTGGTGGGTGGTGAAACCACCATGGATTCAACCCAGGAGGTGGCCGGAGAAGATGGATGGAACTCATCGGAGAGGAGAGGAAGGGGGAAGGTTCTAGAGAGAACCAGAGATAGAGAGAGAGTCGGTTGAGTGAAGAATGAGCGGGGTCTTGGGGGGTCGTTTGGTTTAATTTGGTAAGGGCGGATCTGGACCGTTGATCAAAAATGATCAATGGCCAGGATTTAGTCTGGGTTGGGTCGGGTAGATTTAGGATTGGGCTTGGGTCTTGGGTTGGTTTAATTTGGGTTAGGTATTGGGTTTAATTAGGCCAAATTAAAAGGCCAAATGTGGCTATAAGTTAAATAGCCCCTTTTCCCATTTAATTTATAAAAAAATAATAAACAAATTTCTGAAAACAAATTAAAAGCACTAAAATGACTTATAACGTATAATTATAAATTTAAAATACTAAATCCCACTTTATAAACGTGAGACGGATTTAAACATAACAATGGCTAATATTGCAATTATGCAATTTTATCCTTAAAATACCAAATAAATTTGTAAAAATGTGTGAAAAAATATTTTAGCTATATTTTAATATAAACATGAGAATCCAATAAATAAATCACCAAAAATAATTTTGGGGACAATTATTGGGTTTTTCTTGATAAAATAGAGTTGTAAATTGACTTAAAATCTTTGAAAAATTAAGAAAAATAATAGGACCTTGGGACATACTTATATATTCATATACATGCTATTTTGAAAGATATTTTGCATATAAAAATACATAGAAAATTGGGTATCAACACCATCTCCGTGAATGATCACCTCTTGACGATTCCATTCAAATTTCATGGCTTGATGTAGTGTGGATACCACAACCCCAGCGGCATGGATCCATGGTCGGCCCAACAGAAGATAGTATGAGGCTAGTATGTCGAGCACCTGAAACTCAACGTCGAATCAAGTTGGCCTCATCTGCAAGCAAAGGTTAATTTCCCCAATTGTGGCCCTCTAAGACCCATCTAAAGCTTTCACATTCATGCTTCCTGCCTGTATTTCAAGAAAACCTTTGTCCAACCTTTTCAGAGTGTCCAATGAACAAATATTGAGGCTCGAACCCCCGTCAACCAAGACCCTGGCAATGAATTTGTCTTCAAATTGCACTGTGATATGCAATGCTCGATTGTGATTCAACCCCTCAGGCGGTAGCTCATCTTCATGGAAGATGATCGTATGACTTTCCAGTATCTGCCCTATCATATTGGTCATCTCTCCGCTGGTGATGTTGTTAGGTACATAAGCTTTACTCAGCACTTTCATTAAAGCATTCTTATGCGTCTCTAAAATTTGCAGCAGTGACAGGATGGATATCTGAGCTGGGGTTTTGTTCAAATGGTCAATGACGGAATACCCCTTTGCTTGTATTTTCCTCCAAAGGTCATATGTCCCTATTTCAATGGCATGATACTTGGTAGTGGCATCCTTACTTGGTCCTCCCAAGTGTTCAGGTGTATAGACTCTTCCTGTCCTGGTCATTCCTTGTGTAGCATCGGATTCCTCTACATTTGGCTTCCCATTTTGCCGAGCTTCGGCAACGTAATCCCAAGGTATTGCATTTCAGTGGAAAGGAGGTGTGGTTGATACTGTCACTGTGAAAGGTGTGACCACTTCTACTTCAAACGGAGCAGGGGTGTCCGTAGGCAGAGCCACCTCTACCTCAAATGGAACTGATGCAGCTACCTTAACCTCGATTGGTGTCTGAGTCTATACTACAATAGGAGTAAGTGTGACTGAGGGTTTTAACTTATCGTCTTCCCGAATAAGCCCAATCGACCCCTCAAGGTCCTACTCTCCGTTCGTCTCTATCACATGTACACCACCACCTCTATGATCAGGGAGAGGGTTGTTGCGGACATTGGGTGCGACTTCATTCGCCTGTATGACCTTGTTGTCAATCAGTGTCTGGATCTTATCTTTCAACGTTTGGCATTCGTCAATGGTGTTCCCTTTCATACCGGAATGTTATGCACAAGTTTTGTTTGGGCCCATTCGAATGGGTTTTCTAATGCCACCGCAGGAATAGGGGTGATGTGACCAGCGGCTTTCAACCATTCATACAGCTAGTCGATGGGTTCAGTAATAGTAGTGTACTGTCTGGGTAGCTTACGGTCAAAAGTTGGTTATGGTCTTGGAAAATTTTGGCGAGCTAGAGGTGATTGGAAATGGGATAGTTGGGAATTATAAGTATGATAGGCAGTGGCTGGTTGGGAATATCTGGGAAATTGGGGTTGATATATGGGTGGTGGTGCTTGGTATGTAGATGGTGATGCTTGGTATGTGGGTGGAGGTGTTTGATATGTGGATGGAGGTGTTTGTTATGTAAGTGGAGATTTAGGGCCTTGAGCCATGATTACTGCCCCAACGTCTCTTTTCTTTGATATGCCGCCTGATTGCAATGCTTTATTTGTGGCCTGTAATGCCTCAAAATTTGTTACCATCCCACTTTTGATGCCTTCCTCAATTTTTTCCAAAAGTTTGATGATATCAGAAAATTTATGGTTTTCAATAACCGTCAATCTTTCGTAATATTACGGATCCTGTGCTCTAACGAAAAACTTATTCATCTGTTCCTCGTCCAAAGATGGCCTGACCTTGGCCGTTTCTGACCTCCAATGAGTAGCATACTCGCGGAAGGTTTCGGTGGGTTTCTTCTTAAGATTCTGGATGTAAAAAACACCTGTACATTCTCTGTATTGAACCTGAACCGGTACATGAAATCCGACGCTATACTCACACAATTGGACAATTTCTTGGGATCTTGGCTGATGTACCAGGACAAAGCATCTCCAGTAAGACTCCTCATAAAGAGTTTCATTCGGATCTTTTCATCTTTTCCGACCCCAACAAGCTTGTCACAATAGGTCCTCAGATGAACCCTGGGATCTCTTATACCGTCAAACATCTCAAACTTGGGAGGTTTATATCCCTCCGGCAGTTCTACATCTGAATAGGTCTTCATAATTCAAACTTTTTATTCCATTGTCGCCTTCGACACCCTGAACTCGACTCATCAACTTCTTGAGTTCTTCAGCCATATTTTTAATAAGCAGTCCTTCTCAGAGGATTCTTGGGTATAGGGGATTGGTTGGATAGAGTGAGGTACGGTTTCCACATATATAGGGTTTCTTTGGTGGGTGCTAAGGATTTGGGTGTAATGATGGTCATTGGTAGAGTTTTGAGGATCGGGAATAGGTTGTGGTGTATTTTGGGGAGTATGATAAGTGGCGGTTGGCGGGTAATAAATTGGTTGATGATGGTGTTGTGGCGGAGTTGGTATTGGTAGGGGGTTGAGATTTTTGGGTGGGGTTGTGTATTGATGCGGTGCAAAAGGGTTTTTCGGCTGTTGGTTCGGTGTGTTTTTGGGAGGTGTTGCGTTCTTTGTGTTTTGTTGGTTGATGTCGGGGATGTTCAGGGTGAGTGACAAGTTTTCCAAGTTGCGAACGTGCTCAAGCTCTCCTTGTAGCTCCAATATCTTTTGTTTTAACCTCAAGACTAGATCATTTGGTGTCGGAGTACTCCGACCATCTGAAGCTTCTGCATTCTCAGCATTCTCCTTTCGAATACCACTTAAATCGTCCATTTTTGCTTTTTCTTTACCTTTTGTATTGATTGGAGGAAGAGGAGGTGGAGGGCCTCTAGATCTGGTGTGATATGTTGATGATGCCAGTATGAGCGAACCAAACTTAGGGGATGAGAATAAGAAATAAATAAAGATGAAAAGGTAAACAAGTTAGTAAGGATTCTGAAATATTTGCAATATTTAAACACATATAGCGGGAATGTAAATTCATGTCCTAATTTGGGAGCCTCGTTGTGCCCGAGGTAGGCCTAGCAACAAATACATTTGGAGAAATTTAGTGTCAATAATTGCCGCATTTCATTAAAGTAAAAGTAAATGAACCAAAATAAAACTAAATAAGGTAATGTCACTAATGGCTCTTGGCCTTATTACATTTGAAAGGAAAGCAAATATATTTAATATACTTGATCCCAGAAGGACCCTCTCCAGACTGGATGTTTTTGTCGACCAATTCTCCTATCTTGCGCAGGTTCAGCAGCAGGTATGCTCTTGCCAAGTGTCGTCCTTCATTTCCTTCGGCGTTCTGGTAGTCGGTGACCCTTTTTCTCATCTTCCCTTCTAACTCCATTAGACTTTACTCTAGGTATTCCAGCCTCTCGCTGGATTTAACGGCTCTTTCTTTCCATTTGTTAATCATCTCCATGTCAGCTTTATGCAGTGCCATATGCTCGGCTTCAGACTCTCGAACTCTTTTCCGCAGCTTGTTGTACTTAACCTCAGCTTCAGCAACCTCGTCTATAACCTTGTTTCCTGGCCCAGCCCTTGGTTCAACGACCCCAGTTATGTTGTCCTCCAACCACGAAGGGTAAAGGTATGAGTGGCCCGCGTGATATCGGTCTGGCTCAATAGTATCCTTCTCCACAATAATCTTTAGGGTCCACATGTGTTGCGCTTCATTCTTATACGGGATGGCGTCACCTTAGAAATTGGCTCTGAAGTGACACATTTTGGCAACCCGTGGTATGATTTGTCTCCTGCATGCTTGTCTCATAACCCTGAGAGGAGCATAAGGGTATATGCCCCTCAACCCGATTAACACCAAATGCTGAAAATCCCTGGATCTAATGATGAATTCATCGGTAGGGAACCACTCGAACATCCACTGGACTTGATCCTCAGTCAAATTTTCGAAAAGTTGTACCCATCCTGCAGCGTACTCTAGCTGAGCAAACATGTCTGGAATATAATTCATCCTTTTAGGATGATGGAAGGCTATGTGATCATTCCACGACCTTCGCGAAAATTCTTGACGATATTGCCCCTTTTAGAGATGCTCCAACAACCAGACCTGTAGCAGCAAGTTGCAACCCTCGATGAACCTGAACCCCTTCTGGCATCGTTCCAAAGCTCGGTACATGTCTGCAACAATCATAGGGACAATAGTGTATGTCTCCCCCTCGATCCCATCTATCAGAGATTTGGTTACCATGGCCAGCCTAGTATGGATCATATCCCCTTGGATTGGGAACACTAGCATGCCCAAGAAACACATAATAAACACGGAGACTCTATAATGAATCCAACCTAAAGAAGTGATTGAGAACTCATCATCAAAAAGGCAGTATGAGTTGTTGTGACCATATCTTTCATAAAGGAACTCGAAAGGTATGTAGGAGTCCTTTAGGAATTTCAAGTTGTCATTCTTATTCAGGCCCACCATTTTCAGAAATCCTCTAGCAGTGCGATTTTTACGTGCTAACATATTAGAGCTATTCCAAGGCAACATAGCAAATCCTCCTATTTCTTCTAGGAGGGGAGTCATTTCTAAGTTCCCAAAACGGAACACAGCCCTTTCCTTGTCCCAAAACATAGTTGTCGCCTCGATTAGCATTTTGTTGAGCTGAAGATCCATTAGAGAAGGCAAGTTTCCTAAGACTCATTTCACATAGTTTTGGTCACATGAAGGAAGATCCCTCCACCAATCTAGCAAGAGTGAGGGTGTGCTAACCATACCGAATCTGGGGACCTCGTGCCTCATTTTCTGCAAAATAAAAAGAGTTAGGCTCTTTCCTCCTCTAGGTTCGTCTATTTATACAGTAATAATTAGCATATTGGCACTTATTTCTCCAAACTAATGTACGTAATCGTGGTTACGTTCGTTGGGATTATGAAAAACCCGATGGACTTTTGGACAAGGCTTGTCTTAAAGGGTTATTATGCGGATAACATATTAATCCGACTAGGTTTGACCATGATGCATGTACAATTTAATCAGAGTAGGATTGTTATAGAGGCCTAGACTGGGACCCTCAAGTGGACAACTTGAGGGGGAAAGGCACAGAACCGTCGAACGCACCACTTATCGACTAGTTTTACCGCAAATACACTTTTCCGAATATAAAGGGTGATATATAGGAAGAGTGTAAACACTCATCAAGTGTTGCTATAGGATTAATTACGCACGAGTGGAATATGATGTTGAGAATGATTTATGCAGCAATAAAGAGCATATTATCAAGTATTTGCATATAAGAAAATAATAAACGCAGTATTTAAATAATTGAAAAGATAGTTACAGAAAAAAGAAAACAAGGAGACAAGTCAGTTTCAGGAATAAAAGAATCATAAATGCTTGAAAATAGACAGTTAAATTCAAATAAGGGGAAAGGGTACGTGGGATAGAGCATGCTTGGACTAATTCACAAAAGATAAGTTCAGTATGGTAAGAGCCTAAAAATATCCCCAGCAGAGCCGCCATGCTGTCGCACCCCCTTTTTTCCCTTCTTGACGGGGAATTCCGGGTTTCGATATTCATGGGGTAAATAACTCGTTTCCATTTGGGAATTGGGTATTTGAAGATTCGTCACCTAACGAATTATGGTGCGGGGCACCTTGAGCAATTAATCCATGGACTAGTTTGCATTACCAGAGATATAGGGTAAGGGCTCGAAATAACCTTGAGGGAAAGGTGTTAGGCACCCCTCGCGGTCCACAACGGTAGGTCTCGGCCGAACTTAAACTATGTGAATTAGTCATTTTAAAAAATAAATAGTTTTAACACGTATTTGCAGGTAAAGGCATGTTTTTGACATTCTAATATGATTCAAGTAATGGAACAAGGGTAATGGTTCGAACAGGTTGTACATATATAAAGAAAAGTAAATTTATTTAAACAACGGGAGTTGGGAAAGAGGGGTCCTAGGTTGGTTAGCCTATAGGATTATACCCACACAATACCCGGTAAACACTCCTCAACGAGGGGCTACATGTGACATTAGCGTGTGGTCATCATATTCCTTACTACTCAATTCCCTCCCCCTTGGTCATAGCCTAAAGCGTTCTAGCAACCTTGAGAGATATCTTATGCGTGCACTACTCGTCCCTTCCTTGTGGCCCTGGAGGTATTTAGGACCTCTAATTTAGGTGGTTCTAGACCATCCTAAGGTATTTAAAGTAGAAAAGTCTAAGTGTCAATCAAAACAATTAGGACTACACTTAAAGAGGTAAAAATTAAAGGCTCACATTTACCTCCACAAACATAACAAGTAAGTGCACGTCTCAAACAACAGTTTCAGGCATTTAAGAGAAAACCTTAGAACATGATATCTAGGTAAGCAGAGAGCACACAATATTGAATTAGGACCAAAGTGTCAAAGACCTATTCAGCTTGCCTACTAATTTTAGATCTGTTTAAACATGAGCAGTCACAGATAACAGAAAATAGTTATTCAGTTGCAGGATTTTTAATCGTCTTATATACTTGCCTAGGCGTATAACAGTGATGTACTATGAGCATGGTATCTATTACTGATTAGGAATGCAGTGAAACAGTAAAGAATTTTTTAAACGGGCAATTTGGGATCCTATAGGCATGCTTTGTAGCAATATTATTTAGGGCAGCGTTGAAAACTTATTAAAGAAGCAGACAAATTAGTTACTTAAACCAATTCAGAATAAACATGAATTAAACTGATTTTCCTTACTAAACTGGTTTTTAGTCCTATAAGCATGGTTTCTAATTAAACATAATGTGAAGCAAGCAAAATTCATTCGACCAAAGTGAAACCTCTATAGGCATGATTTCTATTAAGGCTGATTTTAACTCCTATAGGCATGGCATCTAATTATTAAAAGTTGATTTAGATCTTATAGGTATGGTCTCTATCATTAAAGCGGATTTAGATCCTATAGGCATGGCTTCTAATTGTGTGTGGAAGTAAAGCAAACATAACTTATTTAAACCAAAGCAGGTCCTATAGGCAAGTTATCTAACAAACACATTGGAAGCAATAAGGACCCTATAGGCATGGTATCTACCCAATTTTACCCATAATATACAACTACCCTCCTTTTTCATTAATCACCTCAATATTTGTTTATAATTAATTAGTACAGACCAAGAATTTAATGAATTACATAAACAGAACAAAAATTAAGCTATAGGGAGCCTGAAGTAGGCCCAAAATGATTTTCAAGCCTCCAGTAGTCTCAAATGCCAAAGTTCCACAACCAATTTCATGTCTAGGTGTGTCAGAGTTCCCTAAGGACCTCAAGGATCCCGAGCAGTGCTCACACCTAGACCTTTCTCAAATAATAACTGATTTAGGTGCAGTGTGGAAGTGTCAGCTCTGACATGCCAGAGTTCAGAGAGATCTCAAGGGTCTTAAGGAAGTACACATATTAGAGATTTAGAGGGGCAGGACCTAGTATTATAATAGTAAGTGGAAGTGCATAATGGTTTGAAAGAGTTTAATAGATAGTTTAAAGAAAGGTCTTAGGATTGAAAAGAATTTCTGAAAACCAATGTTGATTTAGTGATAAAACAGTTTGAGGAAGTGTAAAAAAATAATTTGCAATCAAAACACAAGTCATAAGACAAACGGTTTTTAGGAAGTACTTTGGCAAACAGCTTTCACACAAGGGAAGAGGGGTTAGGAACATAGAGAGGACACCATAATGGAGCACACAAACAACAGGATACATAGAGTTTGAAGGGGGTCCTATAGAACTAGTAGATTAGATAGAAGTAGGTCATACAGCAAAGGATCACAGCAGAAACATGTTGAAGCCACTCTAGAGAGAGTAATTAACTTAGCAGGAGTAAGTCAGAACAAACAAGGATTTAAATGGACATGCGAGGCAAGTGTTAACAAGTGTAGGCATACTAGTTACAAAAGCAGAGTTTAGACATGCTAGAGAAACAATAGTCAGTCAAACAGGCTAGCTATGTATGTAGACATGTTAATCAAGATGGCAGACAAGCAAGTAAAGTAGAAACATGTTAATCACATATTTGAATAGCCAGTATTTGGCATGCTAGTAAGCAGTAAACAGAAGTAAGAATGGACTCAGGCCACATGAACTAAAGCAGTAAATAAAAACATAGGTTTGGATTCTTAAATTTAATCAGAAGCATACCTAGTTAAAGAAAGAAAACACAAAATGTAATCAAGGTATTGTGCAATTCCCATCCTTGGCTTACAGCCGGCTAGAATAACAGGGATCACAAGTAGTAAAGAGAGCCGAGAGAGAGCCTTTTAGAATGTAAAGTGATAGTTTTTGAACTATTATTCGTGTTTTGAAGTGAGAATAGGTAAAGGCATATATAGTAGTCAAGAGTTAAACAAAATAAGGTAACGGATCAATTATGTATCAATTAGAGAAATTCACAGAATCAGTCATACGTAAAATCAGTAAGTCTTTCCCTTAATCAAGGGATAATCAATAAATGGTAAAGCAGGACTGATATTTAAGGAAGGGAATCAAGTAAGACTTGGGTATAAAGTAGGTAATTAGAGGTGAATGAATAAGAGTTTCAATTAAGGAAATAATCAGTAAGAATCAGCAAATAACAAATAAGGTAAGGGAAAACTAATTAAGGCAAGAAGTTCAATCAAATCGAGTAGAGAAGTAAGAATCAAAGGTTTTATTAAGGAAAGAGTTCAAATCAAAATAGAAAAAAAAGAATTTCAGAATAGTCAAGGGTTCAATCAAAGAGAAAATCATGTAAAATGTCAGCAAGTCTCGCAGACAAAGTAAGGCAAGAAATGAATAGTCAGGATACGACACATAGTCTTTAACGAAGCAAATTTGTAAATCAAAATTCAACACAACCCTGATTTAAGGAGAAAAATATAGTCTTAGCATGAATAATCAGAATGAAAATAAACATATAGAATCAGTAGAAAAGTTGAACTAAGAAACTCAGTAGAGACATATTAGGATAAGAAAACCACGAGACATCTAAATGGCTAAAGAAAAATCAAAAGAACCAAAGCAAGAACAAAGTCAGTACACAAGTACTCAGAAACCAAACAAAATATGTCGAAAAAAATTAGAGCTTTTAGTATAAATGAGTTAAGGTTAGAGCAAACCTTACGAAATCAGTCAAGACACATAAGAAGCAGAAGATCAAACACTCAAAACTATCAAAAATTTTTGGAAAAGAAATTTTCGGGAAACCCTAGTTTAGGAAAATGGAAAACCATTCAAAAATCAGAAGATCATTGTAAAAATCAGAAGGTTATTTGTAAAAATCATATTAAATAGGTCCAAACCATCTCAGATCTGTATAGATCTAAGAAGTTCAGAATGAAAAAATTAGGGTTTCGAGAAGAATAATCACATAGATGAAGAATCAAGCTTAGAAACCCCTAGATTCATGACGATATAGGGAGATCTTACTCGGAACCAAATCGAAATAGCCTGAAATAGGCGAGAAAGGGCTAGAGATGCAAGCGGACTGACCCTGGTCCCTCGAGGACCTTAGAGATAGTAATACCAGTGTGAGGGAGGTCATTGGAGGCCTGGTAGTGGTGGGGAAACACCATGAAAGGCAGCAGATGACCGGTGATATGGGTAAATTAGGGTTAGAGTTTGAAAGCTTTTGAGAGATGAGAGGATTAGGTGATGGCGGGGACGGTGAGTGAAATGAGAGGGTTTGGGAGGGGGGTCATTAGGTTTAATTTAGGAAGGGAGAAACCTGGACCATTGATCAAAATGATCAACGGCCAAGATTTGGCCGGGTATTCGGTTGGGGCAGATGGGTATTCGGCCTGGGTCGGTTTAGGTTAAAATTGCGCTAGGTATTGGGTCCAATTTATGATTAGAATTGAATGTAAAATAGGGCCAGATTTTAAATAGCCAATTTTAATAACTAAATAATTTATAAAAATAATAAATGAGTACAAAAAAATTTGTATACTAAAATGATTTAAAAGTTATTTAACATTTTAAGAATATGAAAGATCATTTTATGCATAAATAATGTAGTTATACATTAGTAAGGGCTATTATTGCAAAGATGTGCAATTTAGCTTAAAAAATATAAATATAATTACAAAAATGCACTAAAAATATTTAAGCACTATGTTGGCATGGCTAAATCATCACAAAAGTAATTTGAAGGATAATTATTGGACATTTATATAATAAAAAGAGAAGAAATAAATTGATTTGGAGCTTTAAAACTATAGAGAAAAATTATAAAAATACTTATGCATGCTTATAACTGCATATGTGCTATTTTGAAAGTATATATATGTGTTTAAAATATGTGAGAAAAAATTGGGTATCAAAAGGAAGTGCGTCTCCTAGGGGTGAAACTTCAACGACTCAAGCTAGGAAGTGCGTCTCCTGGGATGAACTCTTAATTTAGGAAGTTCGTCTCCTAAAAGTATATCCTGAAAGACCCAGACTAGAAAGTGTGTCTCCTAGTGTGATGACCTTGGGTCATCACTTGTTTTTAAATTGAATTTTGCGTTCTGAGGCCTTAAAAATCTCTTTTAGCATCACCTCGATTTATGTGCACAGTTCGGGCGCGTAACTGGAAAGCTTATATGTGAAAATCTAAAAAAAATGATAAATTTTGACTATAAAATGAATTAATTTAATTTCGGTCAATATTTTGGGTAAACAGACCCGGACCCATAATTTGACGGTCCCGGAGGGTCCGTAGGAAAATATGGGACTTGGGCGTATGCCCGAAATTGAATTCTGAGGTCCCAAGCCCGAGAAATGAATTTTTAAAGAAAATTATTTTCTGAAATTGTTTAAAGGATTTGGAAATGAATTTTGATTAGAACATGTTGGTATCGGGCCCGTATTTTAGTTCTGATGCCCATTACAGGTCTTATATGTGATTTAAGATAATTCTGTGAAGTTTGGTAAGAAACGGAATCCGTTTGACGTGATTCAAGCCTTAAATGCAAAATTTGATATTTTAAGAAGTTTTGAAATGTTTCATTGATTTGAGGTTTAATTCGTTGTTTAAGGGCTTAATTTGGTGATTTGATCGCACGGATAAGTTCATATGATGTTGAGTTAGTACGTATGTTTGGTTTGGAGCCCCGAGGGCTCGGGTGTGTTTCGGATGTGTTTCGGAAGGTTTTTTGAACTCATAAAAGTTGCAGGTTTTTGTTGTTCAGTGCCCAGGTCTTATATGCCAAATTTCTTCTTCGCGAACACGAAGCTGGTGACGCGAACGTGAGGCTAAGGGGGGTACCTTCACGAATGTGGCCCAGCATACGCAAACGCGATGGCTTATGGGCCTGGGCAGGAGGGGTATTATACCTACGCGAACGCGACCACCTGAACGCGAACGCGAAGGCTCGAGGAGTTAGTTCTCCGCGAACGCGAGCCCATTTCCTCGAATGCGAGGTCTCTCAGGCCTAGCTATCGCGAACGCGATGAGCTTGTCGGGAACGCATAGAGCAAATTCGCCCAGTTATTTTAAGTTCCAAAAACAGAATGTATTACGGGAATTCCACCATTTTTCATAAACTTCGTCTTCTCCACACCTCTTGGGAGATTTTTGAAGAGGAACTTCACCATAGCTTCATAGGTATGTAATCCTAAACTCGTTTTCCTCCATTTTTATCAACACCCACTAGATCTCTAGGCCTAAAACATGAGATTAAGGGTAGAAAAATAGGGATTTGGATAGAGTTATGGCTTTTTGATTATTTGGGAATTTGACCTCGTTTTGGGGTCCGATTTCAAAATAAAATATATATCGGGCTTGTGGGTGAATTGGTGATCGGATTTTGGTCCGAACCTCGTGTTTTGACCAAGCGGGCTCGGGGTCAATTTTTGACTTTTGGGAAGAATAATGGGAAAGCTATAATTAAGCATTGGAATTGGATTGTTAGCGCTTATTGATGTTATTAAGTCGATTATGTCTAGATACAATTGATTTGGAGTCAAATTCAAAAGGAAAGGCGGTGTTTAAGGCTTGAGTTGGCCGTGGAAGTTCGAGGTAAGTGTTCGGTCTAACCTTAGCTTGAGGGATTAGGAGTAGCGTCCTATTTGCTATTTGCTTCTTGTTGAGTACAACGTATTGGCATGGTGATGAGTATCTATACGTTGGTGTCGAGCATGATCGTGAGTCTTAAATTGCAATTTATTTTGTGTTCTTAAATAGTACTACAGATGCTTTAATTGATGATTCTCGATATTGAGCAAGAATTAAGTTTGTTTTCGTGGAAATTACTTATGATTGAGTATTAGTGTTAGCTGAGATGAGTAGATGTTGGGTTAAGATTGGTTATACTTATTTCTCCCTTGCCGGGACGTATTTACTTTTACTGTCAAATCCCTTACTGGGAGAGTGTAGCTTATTGTTGATCCCTTGTCGGGACTCTTGGTATGGTTGTTGCTAAAGGTATATAAATGTTATGTTGGATCGGGTTGCACGCCGCAACAATACTATATATGGAACGGGTTGAACGCCGCAACAATGTTATGTTGGATCGGATTGCACGCCGCAACAATACTATATATGGAATGGGTTGCACGCCGCAACAATGTCATATTGGATTGGGTTGCACACCGCAACAGTGATATAAATGGATCGGGTTGCACGCTGCAACAGTGTTAAATGATAGGGATCGGGTTGCACGCCGCAATAGTGTTATTATGGTTTTGTTGTAAATCTTGAATTGTTCTCTCATATTTTTCTTAAGTTTCTACTAGATTCGATATTTCCCATGTAGCATGTACCCTTCCCATGTCAATTGATTGTTCCTATTTATTTTCCATTGTATATTATATAACTGCACAAGTTTATCTGGAGTCTGGTCCTAGCCTCGTCACTACCTCGCCGGGGTTAGGCAAGGCACTTACCAGCACATGGGGTCGGTTGTGCTAATGCTACACTCTGCACTATGTGCAGATTCCGGAGCAACTTTTGGATAGTAGAACTTAGGAGCCTACCTTCAGTCCAGCCAGAGATCCCGAGGTAGTCCTGCAGGCGTCCGAAAGCCCGGCGTTCTCTTCTACTTTATTATGTACTCTGCTTTCATTAGATTTCGAGATAGATTGTATTTCTTTCAGACATTTGTTGTAGTAATCTTAGTTCGTCCGTGATATTGTGACACCGGATTCTGGGTAGAGATGTGTGTTGTCATTGTCGTACTAGTATTGGTTATTATATTAGATTAAGTCTTCCGCTTGATTTTATTTATCGTTAATATCTAAATGTTGGATACTTGTAAATTCAGATTGTTAAAAGGGGTTAAAAATGAAAGAGTTAAAAATTTTCTATGTTTAGTGGCTTGCTTAGCTTCTACGAGTAGGCGCCATCACGAATCCTGAGGGTGGAAAATCTGGGTCGTGACACCTAGGGGTGAAACTTGAATGAACCAAACTAGGAAGTGCGTCTCCTAGGGCTGAACTTAAATGACCCAAACTAAGAAGTGTGTCTCCTAAGGGTGATATCTCAATTTAGGAAGTGCGTCTCCTAGAGAAAAATTATAACTTGAAAGACTCAGACTAGGAAGTGCATCTCCTAGGGGTAAAATCTCAATTTAGGAAGTGCATCTCCTAAAACAAAAATATAACTTGAAAGACCCAGACTAGGAAGTGCGTCTCCTAGGGGTGAAACCTCAATGACTCAAACTAGGAAATGCGTCTCCTAGGAATGAAATTAAATGACTCAGTAAGGAAGTGCGTCTCCTAGGGGTAAAATCTCAATGTAGGAAGTGCGTCTCCTAAAACAAAAATATAACCTGAAATACCCAGACTAGGAAGTGTGTCTCCTAGGGGTGAAACTTCAATGACTTAAACTAGGAAGTGCGTCTCCTAGGGATGAACTCTCAATTAAGGAAGTGCATCTTCTAAAGGTATTTCCTAAAAGACCCAGACTAGGAAGACTGTCTCCTAGGGGTGAAACTTCAATGACTCAAACTATGAAGTGTGTCTCCTAGGGATGAACTCGAAATTTAGAAAATGTGTAAATTCCCCTTGGACCATGAAGGTTGTCTTCGGACGGTTAAAGATGATATCCTCAGACCATGATGTCCTAGGCCATGAATTGTTTAGTGAGGGATTTGCAGGACATGAAATAATGTTCTCGGGCCATAAAGTAAAGGTATATCCTGAAAGATCCAGACTAGGAAGTGTGTCTCCTAGGGGTGAAACTTCAATGACTCAAACTAGGAAGTATGTCTCCAAGGGATGAACTTAAATGACCTAAACTAGGAAGTGCGTCTCCTGAAAAGTATAATCTGAAAGATCCCTACTAGGAAATGCGTTTCCTAACGGGTAAAACTTCAATGACTCCAACTCGGACGAGCGTCTCCTAGGGATGAATTTAAATGACCAAAAACTAGGACGTGCGTCTCCTAGGGATGGAATCTAAATTTAGGTAGTGCGTCTCCTAAAACAAAAGTATAACCTTAAAGACCCAGACTAGGAAGTGTTTCTCCTAGGGGTGATGTGTGATTTTCTCAATAGCCTTTACGTAAGCAGAATTGAGTCATTACACCTAAAATATTCAAGCTTCCAAGCTTTGATATGAACATAGCTTTCATCCTTGTTTTAAACAAAGAAAACTTGTGAGTTTAAACATGGTGGTTGGTTTGTGGCCTTGACTTTGAGGGCGATTGCTCCTTCACTTGCCATGATAACTTTGATTTCATCTTGAAAGACCTTGCTTGTTTATTGACTAACCACTTTCTCTCAACCCTTATCACAAAAAACACCTCCGATCCATTTGAGCCTAATATCCTCTATCTGTTGTATTTTGCTCGTAAATTGACATTTGCCGAACCTTTGTATTTCACATGAATCCCAAAGCATGTTGATTGTTACCAACTCAGTGCGCATACTATTCTTTCCTGACTCATGCTACTTTGATGTGCTAGCCAGATCCCGTTTTGTGCAATTGGAAAGCTAGTAGCAAAATTTGAAGTCATTTCTCACTTGTTCTAATCAAGCAGACTCAAGGAGAGGAAGTAAACAAAATAAAAGGAACAAAGTAAGGGACAATGAAAAGAGATGATATCTTACAAGAAAATGACAAAGTATAAACTTATCAGATGTGGATACCAACTCTAATGACCATGACATGCACCTTTAGATTAAGTTGCCTAATCTGTCAAGAAAGTCTAATGTTCAACTCTTTTTGTGCCTCTTTGCCATGAAACTGGGCTTCAATGCTCTGATTATCCTATTTGATTCACGATCCTTATTCGACTTGTAGTGCCCGAAGGGTTTTCACCATCAAGCCTTTCTCATTTTGCTCTTTCTCTCAACTCACCGTCTTCTTATGGTGCCTGTGAAGGTTTTCATCGATAAAACTCTCATTTTGTTCTTTTTCTTTTCATTTTCTCTGATTCTATAGATGACAAGGCATTGACCGTAGTAAAACATCATACACTCCCAGCATGTCTAGCTCGGCACTCTCAAAGATTATCTGGGAGGTCTTTTTTTGGACTGTAATGTGGCTTTTGGGATGGGTTAAAAAGAAAGGATATCATAAAGGCTCAAAATAACTAAGACAACGGGGTTAATTTATTTACAGCTTTTGGAATCCATTCTAAAAACTTTGCCTCAATTTCTAAAGCAAGGGAATTTGATTCTTTTTTTTCTTTTTCTTTTGAGATGGAATTTCTAACAAAGACTGTCACACTCCCGACTTTGTGGGATTATAAAATATTTTATTTGGTGCGACCAAACCTTAAGGCTGTCTACGTATCTTGTGGTGACAAGAATCAGGTCGAACATAGTTCAAAAAGATACTTTTTGTTGCTATTTTCCTTTCTTCTTCTTTTTTCTTCTTTCTTTCCTTTTTTTCTTTCTCTTTTCTCTTTTTTCTATTTTTTTTTAAAAAAAATTCTTTTAGAAAGAAATTTCTAAAACAAACCTATGGGGACATGAAATTTTGTTTTTACTCTAACTTGATTCTAAAAGAGGAGAGGTCAAGAAAATTAGCATAGGCTTAAAAGGGTACCAAATGATATAAAGTGTTTGGGTAGTTGAAAGAGGGCCTCTCAATCTCTAAAAATTCCAAGTACAACACATGTAGTTTGAGGATGAAAATTGGAGATCATGTATAGCATTTCCTTACAGTGACGACATTGATATCACAGATGTTCCCTCCACCATTATTTAGTGCCTTGTCAAGTACAGAACTCTCGTAGGGTGATTTCTTCACAATGGATGCCCTCCGTATGTTTGGAGCAAACTCCCTTGGCTTTATCTCGTAACTTGAGATGCACTTGAACTGAAAGTTTCTCTCTTCAAATTGTTGGGACGCACTCTCCTTTAACAAATTCTTGTCGCCCTATTAACTTCCCAAACTATCTGCCCCAGTTTCACTCAATTCGGGCTTTAAATGACCTCAAAATATCCAGATCTTTGCTTATTTCCCTCAAATGTCCCTATCATCTTCAAAATTGTTTCATTTCTTCATGACTAAACTAACTTTTAAGACCAGACTGAGAATTACGTATGCATGTCATGTCACTAGAGTCAGCAGGTAAAGAACTATAAAAGGAAAAGAGAACTAAACAAAAAATGACTTGGAATAACAGAAAATAGAAATTGCATTAGATAGATGGTGAAGGGGTTCGAACAACAAAACAAGCAAACTAAACCGGGGATACAACCCTGGAACAAACCTAGATAATATTAAACGAGTTACTACGACTAAACGAACTAGGCAAAATAAAAGGATAGAAGGGTTTGAGTCACAAGACAATATTCGGATTACAACCCTGAAATAACCCGGACAACAGAAATGACAACAAAATAAACCACCACGACTCCCCCTGGCTAGCCAAGAAATGAGCGTATTTCCAATTACCAAACGCGACATCCTAGCCACTGAGTTCCACATCAATATTATCAAGACCATTACCAACTTCAATATCATTAACTTTAGTCAGCAAGTTTCCAAAAGGATTCTCATACTCCCTGTCACCATGCATCATCCCCACAAAGTGTGCATCATCATGTGCAGGTAAAGGATTCTACGCGATAATCTGGGTGTCACTGTCCTGGATCACAATTATCCCTTCTTGAATCATTCTTTCTATTTCCCTTTTCAAAGCACAGCAATCTTCAATACTATGCCCTTGGACATTATAGTGGTACATGCACCACATAGTAGAATCAAAACCTTTAGCATATGGGTCCGGAGTATAGCCGAAGAGCGGCTCAATCAGGCCAGAATGTTTTAACTTTTCAAACATGCTTGTGTAGGATTCTCTGATTGGCATGAAACTATTTATTTCCCTTTGTTACCCTCCATGCCCCAGTTTTCTAGGGTTGTTGGATGCTCGAAGTGAGGTCAAAAGTGCATTATGCGGTGTTGGCTCTCACCATAAGAAGTGACCCAGTGGTTGGACAGATGACCGGATGTCGTTCGGAGTATAATACTGGGGTGGATTATGTGGAGCTCGGGGATAGGTTTGGGGTTGGGGTTGAGGCCGAGTATATTGGTGAGGCAGACCCGTTGGACCATGTCGTGATCCTGAGACAACCATAGCAACATCATCATGTGCCTTCTGACCCAGCAAGCTTCATGTGTCATTCTGAATTTTTTGTGTTGTGGATTTTAAAGCAGAATAGCTCATGATCTTGCTCGACTTCAGCCCATCTTCTACCATTTCTCCCATTTTTGCCACATCATTAAAAGGCTTACCCACAGCCGAGATCAAATGCCTAAAGTAAGTTGGCTCTTGAGCTTGAAGAAAGTACTCGACCATCTTGTCTTTTTCCATCGGGGGATTGACTCGGGCAACTTGCTCTCTCCATCTAAGCTTGTATTCTCTAAAGCTTTCATTAGGCTTCTTTTCCATCTTAGTGAGGGACATGCAATCCGGGACAATTTCCATATTGTACTGAAAGTGTCGGGCAAAGGCTTGAGCCATATCGTCCCATGTGTACCACCTGCTAGCGTCTTGGAGGGTGTACCACTCCAGTGCTGCCCCACTCAGACTCTGATTGAAATACACCATCAATAATTTGTCCTTCCCACTGGCGCCTCTCATCTTACTGCAGTAGACTCTCAAATGGGCCACGGGATCTCCATGTCCGTCATACCAATCAAAGTTCAGCATCTTAAACCCAGAAGGTAGTTAGATGTTAGGAAACAAGCACAAGACTCTGTAAGACACGCTCATCTGGCTCCCTATCCCTTACATGTTTCTTAAACACTGTTCCAGACTCTTTACTTTTCTAAATATCTCCTCTTGCTCTGCGATCTTGGGTGGCTTCTCAGTTTCAACATGAGGCTCAAAGTGAGGAGTGTAGGAATAAGGATCCGAGACTTTGAAAGTGGGTTCTAGAGCATAATATTGGGCATCGAGGACTTTGAACACAGTCTCGCTAGAGGATCAAGGAAAAATAGCTGGTGGAGGAGCTACAAAAACATGAGTGGTCAAAGGAGCGGGATATGAGGTGGTTTTGGCGGGTGGAGTGTGAAAAGGTTGTGGGGAGATATGAGCAGCAGTAGGAAGCTGGATTTGTGACAATGACGGAATGGTGACAAGGTTTTCAGTGTAGTTAGCGGAAACTTATGGTGGAGGACGCCCACTAATCCAGGCTTGGTATATTTCGGCCATCTGTCCTTTCAACCTTAAGACCTCTTCTTTCAACTCAGATTCTGATTCAACAATCTCCTTAGACGGATCAATAACACATGTGTCCAAGTCTTTGCTAGTCATGGCTATCTTGCTCTTTGACCTTGTGTTGTATGAAAGAGTTACCAGTTAAGAACCACAAACCAACCACCCTTATGCTATATTGAAGATAACATAGAGGAACAAAATGAAGTCATCATGTCAGCATTAGGGCATTTAACAGCTAATAATATCACATTGCGTGCAATGAACCTAGCAACAATTAACGGTTCAAGAATGACTTCGAGAATCACAAGGTCACTTGGCATAATCCCAATTTATTCATTTCAATCTTCTCTTTTCTTATATTTTCTAGCACTTCTTGGCTTGCTCATTTTCCTTCCTCTTTTTTTCTAATTATCACTCTTTTCTTTCCTCTCATTTCTCACATCCCATAATTTCATCTCTTTTTTTTTGTTTCCATTTTTTCTTTTTCTTTTAATTTTAAAAATGATTCGATCGAACCCTACGTAGGTTGCCTACGTATCATGTCCCTCATGAATCGAACCAAGCGTAGTTCTGGAAAAGTAATGACCAAAATAAACTAAAAAACAAAAATCTTTTTGGATTTTTCATTTACAACTTCTTCTTTTTTTGATTTTCAAATACAAAACATGATACGATAACGAGAGACTTGACAAACTCAATTATACTACAACAAATTCTGACACCAACTAAAAGAATCATTACTACTGGACATGACTATAAAGTACAAGACAACATAAAAAGAAACAGACTCAAAACATAAAAAATCTCCTTAAGCAACTCCTGGGTGCAACGGTCCTGACTAGATGGTCCTGGGGTGTCTGCCATGCTCAAGCTCTGGTAAATAGATCCACACATGTATGAGAAAAATAAGACCAAATAGAGTTAAAGACTTAGAACACTATGTGAGACAATAAAACTTTCTATTGGACACATGCAAGATATGATTGAGGCTATTTTTGCAAAATAGCTTATGTGGCCAAGAGGTGGCTAGAAGTGCAAACTCAACAAAAGTGACCTCTAAGACATGAAAAATTACTTTGCAGAAATAACCCATTTTGTAGAAATGACCTATGTGGCCAAAAATGGCTAAGCATGCAAGTTCAACAGAATGGACCTTAAACTGAGAGGACGCCTTGTTGTGGAATTAGGACTCTAAGACATGGGTCACTGAACCACTTTTGCGAAAATGACCCCAATTTGCAATAATGGCCGATGTGGCCAAAAGCAGCTAGACATGCAAATTTGACAAGGATGGGCTTTAAAGTAAAGAGACACCTAATTGTGGATTCAAGACTCTGCAGACAATAAAACAAACCACTTTGCAAAAATAGCCATATTTTGCAAAATAACTGATGCGGCCAAAAGTGGCTAGACATGCAAGATTTGGCTACGATCCTCGAAGCCAAGAACTAAGACTCACTAAGAAGACCAGACCCTATGTGGGTTGCATACATATCACGCCCCGAAAGACGAGAATCAGGCATGCGTAGTTCGGGAGGATTGGATACGGGTGAGAATAATAAATATAAACAAAACAATTGATTTGGCGAAACATTTTTTTGTCTTTCGTTTTTTTAAAAAAAAATGATGGGAAAGTGCAAAATCTTTTTTTTTTTTGAATTTTTTATTTATTTTTTTGTCTTTTTCTTTAAAAAATGTGAAAGAAAAACATAACTGGGCCCTACTTGCTTTATTTTCACACTTCACCCTCTTTTCTCTTTCATTTACCCTCAACCATCATTGGTCCGCCAAATTACCCCTTTTACCCTCGAAGAATGGAACATGTAGCACATAAGATGCATCAGGATGATCTTTTATTTTTGGGTACACTTGTCCTAGACGAACCCAACCCCTGTGTTGAGTCCCCAAAATCAAATGCACGTGATGCAAACAAGCGTTCCTACTAGGGATCTCACATGAGGCTATGTCATTCTAGATCTAAAATCTGAATGTATTGTTCTAGACCCGGCTTACCCAAGCGGGCAACTCGAGCCGCGGGCGGGGGGGGGAGGGGGGGTAGCGTACCGGGAATACAGAAGCTTCATCGGCTTTGCAACTTATCTGAACCTCGTTCTAAAATCAGGATATGACTCTAAGAGAAAAGAAGCCACACGAAGTGCACGCTTCCCAGATGATTTAGAAGACTCATAGGGAAGTGGGTTTCGTAACAGTTTATATAAAGTTCAAGCAATATCAAAAGCGGTAAAAAAGCGACATTTAGCACATTATACTCAAACACGTAAAAATCAGATAATAAATAAAAGCCAACTATAACAGTTATTCTAAGCTCGAATTCTGAATCCTGAACCAAAAGTTTCGGGTTCTTGTCTCCAACAGAGTCGCCAGAGCTGTCACACCTCTTTTTTCTACCTGCAAGGGTATAGGGAGTTTTTTCAATTAAAGTGCCAATAACCGAAATGGGATTATTTATATTCAAACTCAGAGTCGCCACTTGGGATAATTTATGGTGTCCCAAGACACTGGTTTAAAATCCTGAATCGAGAAAGTTTGACTTTGTTTTACAGTTCGCAAAACATAGAAATTCGGGTAAGGAATTATGTTAATCCGGGAGAAGGTGTTAGGAATTCCCGGGTTTTGTGGTTTTAGCACGGTCACTCAACTATTATTAATTGGCCTAATTCTCTGATTTAGTACGCATTTTTAACCTACGTACATTTTAAACTTCCTAACCGCTTTTAATATTATTTATGAAATTTGTTTGAACAAGTCGCGATGTTGCGCCCTCGTTTATTTTGTACACATTGCGAATCACACCACGGGAACCGTACCCGCGATCTACAACATGTTTATTTTATTATTATTCAAAGTTATGGTCGGGTCGCATGAAATGCACACCCGAATTGAGATTTACGTATCGTGACCATGTCACGGGAACAATACCCATAGTCACGATGATTACTTACGTGCCAAAAAGTTTGACTACCCACGTGTGGTCGGTCTAAAACATATTCCTAATGGTCAAAGTAACTAAAGCACGAATACAATGTAATGAAATCATGTTAAGCCCAAATTTGCCAATGCCATTTATCCACCATGACCATTTGCCTAAACATTAGTACTTAATATTATAAATAATTTTATACCTCAAGCTAACTCTTATATATTAACCCCAAAAACTGTTCTTATTCAAAATAACTTTGTTGAGCAATCTACTAACAACTAAACTAATCGAACAGCTATGAGATCAAAATTAAAGACTTAAAAATTGACAGACACAAAGAAGACTACAAACATCTAAAGAGTAAAATCAACTATTTATGTCCTAATGTTCTTAACAGGAAGATCAATTAAACTAACTGGTGGATTAATCTCGTTAAAGTATAGGGAAACAATATACAGTGTCGGGATGCATACTTTGAACCCTTTTATTGACTTAACAGATAACAAGTTAGAGTCACAGAATGTGACGGGACTTTTAGCAGAAATAGACTTCTCAAAGCATGGAGATGAACTATCCGAACAAAAATCTAAACTTTTCATCAAAGTCTAAGCTATTGTATTACACTATTAAAATGCATTATTGATCTTAACATTGATATTTGATAGGTAGTGTCTTTTTTACCCTTGAATTTCACTAAAAATTAAAGAGCAAACACACAACCAAGCAAATGTTTCATTCAAACATTAACAACGATCAAATATGAAAATCTAAGAAGAAATGAGGTGAGAAATAGAACTTTAATTGAGAGCCTACGATTCAAATGCACAGGGTTTCGAAATAAGTATAGAGCAGCAAAAAATTAAACTCGAATCAAGGCAGGGACCTAATACTGCAGCGAACTGTAAACCTCGCCGGCAACCGCAAATGCGACCACATATAAACCTCACTCGAATACTGCAGGTAACGCATCGAGTTTATCCAATAACAGACTAGTAATAAAAAATGATTAACTAGAGAAGAAAGGGGTTATGGGTGGAGATTTGATGGTGTTCACGTGGTGAAAAGAAGCTGAAGTGGCTCAACTTTGGTAATTTTACATGGCTAATGCTATAGTATGACATGAAAGTTTTTTCCTTTGAGTTTTGGACAACGGCAATGAAGAGAAACCAGTTGATGTAGTATTTTTGATTGTGCCAGTGATTACTGTAAATTTAGCCCGTCTCTATACCGTATGGTCGGCAGCAGAGGTTGAGATGGGGTGGGGCTGACAGCTGGAGATGGTTTTTGGAAGTGTTTTCTGGCAGATCTTGGTGGAAACGGGCGGTGGCTGCTTCTGTGTCAAGAAGAAGGGTTCCAGCTCCTAGGGTATCTGGGGTTTTGGTCGTGTGAAGATGAAGAAGAAGGGTGTTCTTTAAAGTGTTAGGGTTTTATGGGTATTGGGCTTGGATTTATGGGCTAAGGGTCCGAAAATTGGACCTAAAAATGGGTTGTTTGAGCCCAAATTTTATTCTTTCTCCTTGAACAAGACTAAAAAAAATACTACCCCATTTAATAATTAATCCTACTTCCCATTTAATAATTAATCCTACTTAAGTAAAATAACTATTAAAATAAAACTAACCGCTAAAACAAACCTATTTTGGGTATTTTTCAAATATCATACTAAAAGATAAAAAATGGAATTAGATTAAATCATTGCAAAATAAAAATAATATTCCTACCAGACTACTAATATTCCTTAAAATAAAGTAGAACTATTTTTATATTTTTAAACTTTATGAAAGGAAGATAAACTAAGAGTAATAAGAAAAAATAAAAATTACCTAAATAAAAGAAAAAAAATTGTACTTTTCATTTTTGTGACAAAATAAAGTAAAGAAGTCAAAACTAGTTGTGTCACAACCCCGGTTCGCCCTGCGTGAACCATCATGACGGCACCTAGTCCCTAAGACTAGGTAAGCCTAAAATGCGGAAGATAAACCAAATTTGCGGAAGAAAATAATTTAAAACAGAAATAGGGTAATAAAACAGCGTTTAAAAGTGTCGCTCGGCATGCACAATATTAACTCTTGAAACCAATACATTTTCCCAAACCCAGAAACCCATGAATCACAAGCTAAGAGGTATATAAGAAGCTCTAACTCCAGAAATGTCTAACCAAAAGGGGAGTAGTGAAGGGCTATACTATTACAGAAAGATAGAAAGGGACTCCTCGGTCTGCGGATGCGGCAGATATACCTCGAAGTCTCTACAGAAGCACCTCGCCTCAAGGATGACAAGACACAGTGAAAGTACCTGGATCCGCACATGACAAAACATGCACAGAAGGGGCATGAATACACCACAGCGATACTCAGTAAGTGCCAAGCCTAACCTCGGTCGAGTAGTGACGAGGAAGGTCAGGTCCCTACTGAGATTAAATAAAGAATATAAGACATGATAGTATAAGATAAGCAGTATAGTTGAAAACTAACGATAACAATTTAATACAGGAAAATAAGGAATTCAATAACTAAAACAGAGGCAAAACAATCACAAGGAAATAACCGAGGATCTCTCAGTATCCCGAGGATCTCGTAGTACCCTAAATATATGTCAGGGATCTCTTGGTATCCCGAGGATCTCTTGGTATCCTCAATATATGCTAGGGATCTCTTGGTATCATGAGGATCTCTTGGTATCCTCAATATATGCTAGGGATCTCTCGGTATCCTCAATATATGTTGGGGATTTCTCGGTATTCCGAGGATCTCTTGGTATCCTCAATGTATGATAGGGATCTCTTGGTATCCCGAGGATCTCTTGGTATCCTCAATGTATGATAGGGATCTCTTGGTATCCTCAATGTACGTGCTGGGGATCTCTCGGTATCCCGCACTTCAGCTCAAATTGTAAATGCGTACAAGGGATCTCCCAGGATGTCATCCCGTTTTCCCAAAGTAAACCACACAACAATGGCACAAGGAATACTCAAATAAACTCAACTTCATAACAAGGTAACTCATACAATTCTAACCTAACATGCTTCATGTAATACAAATAAGGCAGTTAAAGCAAATAAACCAATTAAGTCAATTAGACATGTTTCTCTAACTAACAGCAGGTTTAAAAGTGCAAGTAGAATAAATAGAAAGGAAAAACACAATGAAGTTACTTAATGAAAATCGGATTTTCAACAATTAGCACAAGTACGCACTCGTCACCTCACGTACAAGGCATTTCAATTATCACAATACCAATCCTAAGGGAAAGTCCCCCACGCAAGGTTACACAAGCCACTTACCTCGAACCGGCTCAATAATCAATCTGAAACCACGCTCTTACCACGAGTACTCGACTCCAAATGGCCAAAATCTATTCAATTCAATTTCATAACGTAAATAACACTTCAAGTAACTGATTCTACAAATAAATTCTAAGCTAATACGTGAAATTAGGTAAAATAACCAAAACGCCCCCCAGACCCACATCTCGGAATCGGGTAAAAATTATATTTTCCGAATCCTCACACTCACACGAGTCTAACAATATCAAAATTATCCCAATCCAATGTCAAATCCCCAATCAAAACTCAATTACTTGGCCTAAGAACTTTTTCCCAATTTTCATACAAATTCCAAAAATAAAGGATGAATTCATGCTTGGATTAATAGGTTACAAGGAAAAAGGGGTTAAGAATCGCTACCCAATCGATATCTCTGAAAATCCCTCAAAATATCGCTCAAATCCGAGCTCCAAAGCTCAAGTTTTGATAAAAATGGCTAAACCCTCGATTTTGAAATTTTATATTTTGCCCAGGTATTTCCTTCTTCGCGAACGCGATGCACTAAAGTTCCACTGGCCACTCTCCCTCTTCGCGAACGCGATGCCTAAGCTGCGAATGCGATGTTCAGTTCTCTTCCCCTACGCGAACGCGAGACTGACTTCGCGAACGCGTAGGCACCAAGTCCTACAGCCTCGCGAACACGTAAGCTCTTTCGCGAACGCGAAGAGTAAATTGCTCACCAGCCCCAGCTCCTCTCCGCGAACGCGAGACCCCACTCGTGAACGCGAAGAAGGAAACTAGAACTGTGTTGCTGCAGATTTTTCTGCAATTTCTCTAGTTCCTAAATGACCCGTTGAGCATTCAAAATACACCCGAGGCCCCCAGGACCTCAACCAAACATGTCAACCAATCCTTAAACATCATTCAAACTTGTTTCAACCTTCGGAACGGTCAAAACAGCATCAAAACACCTATTTTTCTTTGGATTCAAGCCTAAGAATTCCAAAACTCTAAAAATACGCTTTCGATTAAAAAATCTATCAAACCTCATCAGAATGACCTAAAATTTTGCACGCACGTCACATTAAATACTACTGAGCTACTCCAACTTCCAGAATTCCATTTCGACCCTCGAATCAAAATCTCACTATCGAACCGGAAACTTCTAAAATTCAACTTTCGGCATTTCAAGCCTAAATTAACTACGGGCCTCCAAAACACAATCCGAACACACCCCTAAGCCCGAAATCACCCAACGGAGCTAACGGAACCATCAGATTTCCATTCCGAGGACGTCATCACACTGTTCCGACTACAGTCAACTTTCCAACACTTAAGCTCTCATTTAGGGACTAAGTGTCCCAAAACTCTCTAAAACTCAAAATCGAATATCCCAAATAGCAGAAATAAACACTGGAAAAACAGTTAATAGGGGATCGGGGCGTTAATTCTTAAGACGACCGGTCGGGTCGTCACATCCTCCTACACTTAAACATTCGTTCATCCTCGAACGAGCATAGAGACATACCTGACGTAGTGAAAAGATGAGGGTAACGGCTGTGCATATCCTGCTCGGTCTTCTAGGTCGCCTCCTCGACCGGCTGGCCCCGCCACTGAACTTTCACGGATGCAAAGTTCTTTGACCTTAGCTTTCTAACCTTCTTGTCCAATATTGCCACTGGCTCCTCAACATAAGATAGATCCTTGTCCAACTGGACTGAACTGAAATTCAACAAGTGCGACGAGTCACCGTGATACCTCCGAAGCATCAAAACATGGAATACCGGATGAACTCCGGCCAAGCTAGGAGGTAAGGCAAGCTCATAAGCAACCTCCCCAACACGCCTCAATATCTCAAATGGGCCAATAAATCTCTGACTCAACTTTCCTTTCTTCCCGAATCTCATAACGCCTTTCATAGGAGAAACCCGAAGCAAAACCTGCTCTCCAACCATATAGGAAACATCATAAACTTCCCGGTCCGCGTAACTCTATCTAGACTGGGCTGTACGGAGCCTATCCTAAATCACCTTAACCTTCTCCAAAGCATCCTGAACTAAGTCCGTGCCCAATAATCTAGCCTCACCCAGCTCAAACCAACCCACCGGGGATCCACACCATCTCCCATATAAAGCCTCATACGGTGCTATCTGCATGCTGGACTGATAGTTGTTGTTGTAAGCAAACTCCGCAAATGGCAAGAACTGATCCCAAGACCCTCCAAACTCAATCACACATGCACGGAGCATATCCTCAAGAATCTGAATAGTGCGCTCGAACTGTCCATCCGTCTAAGGGTGAAATGTTGTACTCAACTCCACCCGAGTACCCAACTCATGCTGAACGGCCCTCCAGAACCGTAATGTAAATAGAGTACCCCTATCTGAGATTATGGACACTGGAATACCATGTAGACGAACAATCTCCTGGATATAAATCTCCGTCAACCGCTCCGAAGAATAAGTAGTACACACAAGAATGAAATGAGCGGACTTGGTCAGCCGATCCACAATCACCCAAATAGCATCGAACTTTCTCAAAGTACGTGGGAGCCCAACTACAAAGTCCATAGTAATTCGCTCCCACTTCCACTATGGGATTTCTATCTACTAAAGTAACTCACTCGGTCTCTGGTGCTCATACTTCACCTGCTGACAGTTGAGGCACCGAGCTACAAATCCAACTATATCCTTTTTTATCCGCCTCCAACAGTAGTGCTGCCTCAAATCCTGATACATCTTTGTGGCACTCGGATGAATAGAATACCGCGAGCTATGGGCCTCCTCCAGAATCAAAACCCGAAGCCCATCAATATTAGTTACACAAATCCGACCATGCATCCTCAATACCCCATCATGACCAATAGTCACATCTCTGTTGAACCATATCCTTGAGGACAAGCAAATAAGGGTCATCATATTGTTGCTCCTTGATACGATCAAATAAGGAAGACTGAGAAACCACGCAAGCTAGAACCCGACTGGGCTCTGAAAGATCCAATCTTACAAACTGGATGGCTAAGGTCTGAATATCCATCGCCATAGGCCTCTCCGATGCTGGTAAATAAGCCAAACTCCCCAAACTCTCCGCTCGGTGACTCAAAGCATCGGCCACCACATTGGCCTTGCCCGGGTGATACAAAATAGTGATGTCATAGTCCTTCAGCAACTCTAACCACCTCCTCTGGCACAAATTTAGATCCTTTTGCTTGAACAGGTGCTGCAAGCTTCGATGGTCAGTATAAATCTCACAAGGCACACCGTATAAGTAATGGCACCAAATCTTTAGGGCGTGAACAATGGTAGCTAACTCAAGGTCGTGAACAGAGTAGTTCTTCTCATGTATCTTCAATTGTCTAGATGCATAGGCAATCACCATACCGTCCTGCATTAACACCGCTCCGAGGCCAACCCTCGAGGCATCACAATAGACTATATAAGACCCCGAACCTATAGGCAATATCAAAATTGGGGTTGTGGTCAAAGCTGTCTTGAGCTTCTGAAAGCTCGCATCACACTCCTCCATCCACTGGAACGGAGCACCCTTCTAGGTCAACCTGGTCATAGGGACCGCAATCGATGAAAACCCATCCACAAAATGACTGTAGTGACCCACCAAACCAAGGAAACTGCTGATCTTGGTAGCTGAGGATGGTTTGGGCCAACTCTATACGGCCTATATCTTATTTAGATCCACCTGAATACCCTCACTCGATACCACGTGGCCTAAGAATGCCACTGAATCCAACCAAAGCTCACATTTCGAGAACTTAGCATATAACTTCTTCTCTCTCAGAGTCTAAAGCATAGTCCTCAGGTGCTGCTCATGATCTTCTCGACTCCGGGAATACACCAGAATATAATCAATAAAGACAATGACGAATGTGTTAAGATACGGTCGGAACACACTGAGAATCAGATGCATAAAGGTTGTTGGGACATTGGTCAGCCTAAATGACATAACAAGGAACTCGTAATGACCATACCGAGTCCTGAAAGCAGTCTTCGGGATATCTGGCTCCCTAATCTTCAGTTGATGGTAACCTGAGCACAAATCAATCTTAGAAAACACGGGTGCGCCCTGAAGCTGGTCAAATAGATCATCAATACGAGGCAAAGGATATTGGTTCTTAACTGTCACTTTGTTCAACTGGCGATAATCAATACACATACACATAGAACCATCATTTTTTGTCACAAACAAGACAGGAGCACCCCAAGGTGATACTGGGCCGAATAAAACCCTTATCAAGCAATTCCTACAACTGATCCTTCAACTTATGAGGAGCCATACGATACGGAGGAATAGAAATAGAATGAGTTCCCGGCAACAGATCGATGCCAAAATCAATATCTCTATTAGGCGGCATGCTTGGAAGATCAGCTGGAAACACATCGGGAAAATCTCGTACTACTGGGACTGAATCAACTGAAGGGGTATCAATACTGACATCTCTCATATAAGCTAAGTATGTGTCACATCCCTTCTCAACCATACGCTGAGCTTTAAGAAAAGAAATAACTCTACTGGGAGTATGATCTAAAGTACCCCTCCACTCAACACGCGGTACACTTGGCATAGCCAGCGTCACGGTTTTGGCGTGACAATCACGAATAACATAATGGGGCGACAACCAGTCCATGCCCAAGATAATATCAAAATCTATCATGCTGAGCAACAATAAATCAGTTCTGGTCTCAAAACCACTAAGATCAACCAAACATGACCGATAGACGCGGTCCACAACAAGAGAATCTCCCACAGGAGTAGAAACATAAACAGGGGAACTCAAAGAATCCCGAGATACACCCAAATGCGGAGCAAAATAAGAAGACACATAAGAGTAAGTAGATCCTGGATCGAATAGAACCGATGCATCTCTGTGGAAAACCAATATAATACCTATGATGACAGAATAAGAGGCAACAGCCTCAGTACGGACAGGAAGGGCATAGTATTTGGCCTAGCCTCCCCCTTTAGGGTGACCTCTACCTCCCCGACCTCTACCTCTAGCTGGATGAGCAGGTGGGGTAGCAACTGGAGCTATAATCATAGCCGGTGAACTCTGCGGGGCATGATGTGGCTGAGAAGTCTATGGAGGTGCACTCCTCCCAAGTCTAGGGCAATCCCTCATCACATGGTATGTGTCACCACACTCAAAACAAGCTCTGGGAGGACGTGGCAGTGGGAACTATGCGGTATGGGTAACCCAAGACCCCTGAACACCTGAAACACTATATGAAATCTGAGATGCAAATTGAGCTGGCTGACCCACAAAATCTCTACCATGCCGTACTCTTCCTCCAAAATAAGGACCAGTGGGTCTCTCCAGTTTACGAGGTCTCCTTACTTCCCTATACTCTTTTTCCTGACCTCGTATGTCCTCTCTCTCGTGGAACCACATGTCCTCTACTCGGCGAGAGGTCCTCACCACCCGCTGAACTAACGTACCAAACATGCTCAGGAATTGTGCAAATGTCTCCTGAAAGGCTAGAGCAGTAGTAGCAGTAGGCGCATCCGGTGCCTGGGCTCTGGCTGGAACTGCTGGTGGCTCCTCGGTGGCAGCTCGCGTGGGTGCTCTTGCTTCATCGTGTGCGCATCCTCGGCCTTTACCCCGGCCCCTGCCTGATCATTTTAGGTAGCGCGTGTCCTCACCACTGGTGAGAGAATAGAAGATAGAAGTTCAAAATGCGGGATGTCAAAAATCTCGCACAACAGGGAAATCAAATGAAGTGGAATTTTCCTAACGGTTACATAGCCTCTCGTACACAAGTACAGACGTCTCCGTACCGATCAGCGAGACTCTAATAAACCGGCTTGTGGTCCATGACTCTTATGAACCTAGAGCTCTAATACCAACTTGTCACGACCCTGGTTTGCCCTCCGTGAACCATCGTGACGGTACCTAGTCTCTACGACTAGGCAAGCCTAAAATGCGGAAGATAAACCAAATTTGTGGAAGAAAACAATTTAAAACAAAAATAGGGTAATAAAACAGCGTTTAAAAGTGTCTCTCGGCATACACAATATTAACTCTTAAAACCAATACATTTTCCCAAAACCCGAAAACCCATGAATCACAAGCTAAGAGGTGCATAAGAAGCTCTAACTCCAAAAATGTCTAACCAAAAGGGGAATACTGAAGGGCTATACTATTACAAAAAGATAGATCCTCGATCTGCAGATGAGACAGATATACCATAAAGTCTCTACAGAAGCGCCTTGCCTCAAGGATGATAAGACAGAGTGAAAGTATTTGGATATGCACATTACCAAACATACACAGAAGAGGCATGAGTACACCACAGCGGTACTCAGTAAGTGCCAAGTCTAACCTCGGTCGGGCAGTGACGAGGAAGATCAGGGCCCTACTGATATAAAATAAAGAATATAAGACATGACAGTATAAGATAAGCAGTACAATTAAAAACTAACGATAAGAATTTAATACAGGAAAACAAGGAATTCAATAACTGAAACAGAGGCAAAACAATCACAAGGAAATAACCGGGGATCTCTTAGTATCCCGAGGATCTCTTAGTACCCTCAATATATGCTAGGGATCTCTCGGTATCCTGAGGATCTCTCGATATCCTCAATATATGCTAGGGATCTCTTGGTATCCCGAGGATCTCTCGGTATCCTTAATATATGATGGGGATCTCTTGGTATCTCGAGAATCTCTCGGTATCCTCAATGTATGCTGGGGATCTCCTGGTATCCCGAGGATCTCTCGGTATCCTCAATGTATGATAGGGATCTCTTGGTATCCCGAGGATCTCTTGGTATCCTCAATGTATGATAGGGATCTCTTGGTATCCTCAATGTACGTGCTGGGGATCTCTCGGTATCTCACACTTCAGCTCAAATCATAAATGCGTACAGGGGTCTCCTAGGATGTCGTCCCGTAGTCCCAAAGTAAAACACATAACAATGGAACAAGGAATACTCAAATAAACTCAACTTCATAACAAGGTAACCTAGATAATTCTAACCTAACATGCTTCACGTAATACAAATAAGGCAGTTAAAGCAAATAAAGCAATTAAGTCAATTAGACATGTTTCTCTAACTAACTGCAGGTTTAAAAGTGCAAGTAGAATAAATAGAAAGGGAAAACACAATTAAAGTTACTTAATAAAAATCGGATTTTCAACAATTAGCACAAGTACGCACTCGTCACCTCACGTACAAGGCATTTCAATTATCACAATACCAATCCTAAGGGGAAAGTCCCCCACGCAAGGTTAGACAAGCCACTTACCTCGAACCGGCTCAATAATCAATCTGAAACCACGCTCTTGCCACGAGTACTCAACTCCAAATGGCTCAAATCTATTCAATTCAATTTCATAACATAAATAACACTTTAAGTAACTGATTCTATAAAGAAATGCTAAGCTAATACGCGAAATTAGGTAAAATGACCAAAATGCCCCTCGGGCCCACATCTCGGAATCGGGTAAAAATTATATTTTTAGAATCCTCACACTCACACGAGTCTAACCATATCAAAATTATCCCAATCCAATGTCAAATCCCCAATCAAAACTCAATTCCTTAGTCTAAGAACTTTTTCCTAATTTTCATACAAATTCCGAAATTAAAGGATGAATTCATGCTTGGATTAATGGGTTACAAGCAAAAAGGGGTTAAGAATCGTTATCCAATCAATATCTCTGAAAATCCCTCAAAATTCCGCTCAAATCCGAGCTCCAAAGCTCAAGTTTTGATAAAAATGGCTAAACCCTAGATTTTGAAATTTTATATTTTGCCCAGGTATTTCCTTCTTCGCTAACGCAAGGCTACTATCGCGAACGCGATGCACTAAAGTTCCACTGGCCACTCTCCCTCTTCGCGAAGCGATGCCTGAGTCGCGAACGCGATGTTCAGTTCTCTTCCCCTACACGAACGCGAGACTGACTTCGCGAACGCGTAGGCACCAAGTCCTACAGCTTTGCAAACGCATAAGCTCTTTCGCGAATGCGAAGAGTAAATTCCTCACCAGCCCCAGCTCCTCTCCGTGAACGCGAGACGCCACTCGCGAACGCGAAGAAGAAAACCAGAACTGTGTTGCTGCAGATTTTTCTGCAATTTCTCCAGTTCCTAAATGACTCGTTGAGCATCCGAAACACAACCGAGGCCCCCGGGACCTCAACCAAACATGCCAAGATCCTAAAACATCATTCAAACTTGTTCCAACCTTCGGAACGGTCAAAACAGCATCAAAACACTTATTTTTCATCGGATTCAAGCCTAAGAATTCCAAAACTATAAAAATACGCTTTCGATCAAAAAATCTACCAAACCTCGTCCGAATGACCTGAAATTTTTCACGCACGTCACATTAAATACTATGGAGCTACTCCAACTTCCGGAATTCCATTTCGACCCTCGGATCAAAATCTTACTATCGAACCGGAAACTTCAAAAATTCAACTTTCAGCATTTCAAGCCTAAATTAACTACGGGCCTCCAAAACACAATCCGAACACGCCCCTAAGCCCGAAATTATCCAACGGAGCTAACGGAACCATCAGATTTCCATTCCGAGGACGTCTTCACACTGTTCCGACTACGGTCAACTTTTCAATTCTTAAGCTCTCATTTAGGAACTAAGTGTCCCAAAACTCTCCAAAACTCAAAATCGAACATCCGAGCAAATCAAAATAGCAGAAATAAACAAGGGGAAAGCAGTTAATAGGGGATCGGTGATTTAATTCTTAAGACGACCGTCCGGGTCGTCACAAGTTGAAATAGTGATATTAGGCCTAAACTAAATATTTAAATGCCAAAATACGTAAAATATTAGGGAGGGTCAAAAATTACATGTCTACAGTATAATTGAATTAATTATATAAATACAATGTATATGGATTAAATAAATAAGTCTTAATCCATTGGGCAAGCCCATTTAATTGGGCTAAAGTGATGAGCCCACTTCATTAGGCCCAAGATGTCATTTTCCTAAAGGTCCAGTTTGGTACCACGTGTCAAATGAGGTGGCGCGCCAAGTCATTGGAGAGCCAATAGGATCATGTCACGTATCAAAATGACAAGGCATGTCAAGTCACATTAGAAGACCAATGAAACCGTGTCACGCGTGCAAGTGATATGTTCTAGCCAATCATGCGGTCATATCACACTTCAATTTGATTGGTCGGAAAGAGTTTGTTCTTATCACAACTCCTCCTTTCCACAACTATATATAGGGGTCTTAATAACTCAGAAAAGATACCAAAAGTTATAACAAGAAGCAAAAAGAGCTCGTGGATCAAACACTGCAAATTCCTCCACAAGTTTTAAGCTTCAAGCAATCGAGTTCAAGCTCAAGAACGAAGAACAAATCAAGTTGAAGCTCAAGAACGAAGAACAAATCAAGGTCAAGTTCAAGCAATCAAGTTAAAGCTCAAGAACAAGATCATTGTTCGTGGCAACGACTACATATTCAAGATCAAGCTTAAAGGCCCTTGAATTTATTTATTATTGGAAAGAAGAATAAGAGGATTCATAGAGATTGTACACTAATATTATTTGAAATCAAATATTACGATTATTACAATATTTTCGGTCTTGATTTTATTTCTCGACGCAAATTTATTGGGTACACCTACTTATGCTATCTTAATTTATAATAGGATTACCATTCGAATTCTTTTTTTTTTATTGACTAACTTTGTCCACTGGACAGATGGAGAGATATTATCAAGTGTTTGTAATTCCTGCATAAGTTTGAACTAAAATATTATGGTTCTCCTCCGACTTTATTGACCATAAAATCACACTCAAATAAATAATATTATGATAATTATTTTGAAAAAGTTTAATATGCTTGCTATTTAACCACAAAATTGGACTACTTGGTTAACTTAGTTGGTATACAATCACAGATGTATTGGGAAAATCTTTTTTTTTTTTTTTCCTTAATACTCTAGACCACTTTTCACGTTTAACTTCGTTACACTAAACCTCCCTTATGATTTGCAATATTTCGCTTACCTTCCTTATTTTGATTTTTTTGTAACAATTCTTTTACCCTATTTTTCGTTCATGTAAAAGAATTATGATTTGACTATTTTGCCTTTTCTAATATTCTTTTGTTTAATTAATCTTGTAAATTTCTGTTTTTGGCGACTGCTCAGACTTATGATGCTTTCCCTTTGATTCTCTCTTTGCTCATCAAACCAATTTTTGGGAAAACTTTCACCGATGCAATATGGATGCCATTGTTTCTAAATTAATCTCTAAGCATTATTTGAAACAAAAAATCATTTGGGAATAATTCATGTTTAGACTTAATATCTAAATAGCTTCTGATAATTATTAAGTCAGAGAGATGTGTGGGCTTAAGGTGAAATGTATAAGCATTAATTACGAGATTGAAATGTAGAGAAAATTAGCAAATGGAAATACAAATCCATATGTAAGAAATACCAACTTTATGCGAAAAGTTGAATTAAGTGTAGGCTATAATGTAGAGAAATTTCGGAGGATGCGATCCTTAATAGTTCACTGTTAATGAAAATTATTGTCTCGAAATTTGGGGAAACTTATATAGGGAGTGAATCTTTTCCAACTTTCAAATATTCTATTTTTAGGCTATAAATTTACGTCTTTTTTTTTAAAATGTGGAATTCCAAATATAGTTGAATAAATACTTCTGTGCACCGATATTTAATTTAAATTGAACAATTAATAATTAATTGGGGAATCCAAATCCAAAATCCTTTTCGCACAAAGCTTAATTTGGATAGCATTATACACAAAAAACCAACATGGTACTAACGAATGTTTCGTAATTGCACATTTAATAAAACTGATTTTCTAATCAACTATTTTGGTAGGTCCATATGTTACAACACAAGCATTTATTACAAGTTCCAGTTCGACATTCCATCGCAATTCATTTTACTTTATTGAGCTCGAAATGCTATTTTTATACCAATATTATTATTGGGTTCCAATTCGAAATTCTATCACAATTTATTTTACTTTATTGAGCTCGAAATCTATTTTTATACCAATATTACTATTGGGTTCCAATTCGAAATTCTATCACAATTTATTTTACTTTATTGAGCTCGAAATCTATTTTTATACCAATATTACTACTGGGTTCCAGTTCGAAATTCTATCACAATTCATTTTACTTTATTGAGCTCGAAATCTATTTTTATACCAATATTACTACTGATTTCAGACTGTCCCAGTTGCTAATACACTAAATCTGTCCCTGTAGTTAGTATTTTCTTTAATATATAACTTTATAAATGACAAGTTACTGGATTTCGAGTCCAGTTTAACAAAATCTATATTATATTAAAAAGAGAGTAGTATGCATTGTGGTTAAGCCAAGTGGCAAGCTAAAATGAAGCCACTTGGCAATTTTAGGACAACATAAATAATTAGGAATTATAAATAGAAACATAATTAATGGAAGTAGTTTAATGAATCCTATACATAATCTAAATAGATCTTAGACAAATCTAATCTATATATCTATATTTATATTTATATTTATATGTATATTTGTATCTATATATTGATCCACTATAGATTTTCTTCTATATTAGCTAGAAATATGGAGATAAAAATTAATTAAAACAACTATAATAGGAAAAAAATAAAAAATATAGAGATACGTAAATTGAGATAATCTATGGCTATTTATATTTTGAAGTAAGTTAAAATATAAAAACAAAAATAAAATTTACTTAAGATATTAACGATTTATTGAGTTTAAAATTTTAATAAATTCAAGCAGCAAAATAAGATCTTATAACAAGTATACAAATTATTTATAAGGTAAAAAAAATTAAAGAATCAGTAAAAAAATATTTTAATAATAAGAATAATAAAGTCATATTAATATTGATAAATCAGGCAAATAAATATTTTATACGTAAATATTACTACAACATTTAGATATAATGTGTTCAAACAATTAAGAAAATATATTTTTATGGTTAATATTTGAATTGAGTGCAATTAGTTTAAGTTTGAAAGCATAACATAAATTTTTGAAAATGCAATCCAATTTATAAAATAGAATGATAAAAAATATTTGAATTTGAGATGAGAAAGTTATTTAATTTTTATCTATATTATATTAGAATGGGTGTGATTGAAATATATATTAAATTCGAACAAGCTAATAAAAATCCACATGACAATGTAATAATATTAGGAATTGAATAATATAATGTCAAAAATAAAGACTAATTAGAAAAAAAAAACAAAAATTCAGATTTTTTATCATAGAGAAAAAGGGTAAAACTAATTTAAATTTGATATAAAAAAGTCTTTTGTATTGTGATAAGAAAAGTCATAATATGGGTAAGTCCACGTAACTCAAGTCTAATATACAAAATCAAAAAATTAAAATATTGAATAAATAAAAATAAATTAGAGATAATGCGAGGATATTTATAAATCATAATTTTAGAAAATAAAATAAAGTAAATATACAATACTTAAAAATATTATAAAAATTTAAAATTTTCAAGCAATATTTTTAAATCAAAATAAATATTTATTTTATGATTAAGAAATTATATATTTATCTATATTATATTAAAGAATAGTAGTTGATAATGATATTAAATAAAGTTATAAGTTAATGAAAAGTCACATAAAACATAATAAGACTATATATCAGATTAAAAAATAGCAAAATTACGTTAAATTATAAAAAAATTACGATTCAAAATGAAAGGGAAAGACTATTTGAATTTGAGATTAGAAAGTTCTTAAAACTATGACGAGAATGCTCAAACTATGGATAATACCACAAAATTGAAGTTTTATTTACGAAAAATAAAATAAAAAAATAAAAATAAAATAAAATTTAGAAATAAAAAATAAATTTCTATATAGGTAATTTTACTAATAAAAATTAAAAATTAAATTTGTATCTTAAAAATAAAAAAGAAAGAAAATTTACATAAATAAATAATATGACAGTGAAAATATTGCTACAATATTCATATATAATGTGTTTAAAATAATTAACAAATATTTGTTTATGATTAAAATAAAATTTTAAAAATAAAAAATAAAATTTTAATATAGGTAATTTTACTAATAAAAATTAAATTAAATTTGTATCTTGAAGCTAAAAAAGAAAGAAAATGTAACTGCATCTAATACAAAAATAATTATAAGAGAACTCAATACATTTGGAACATAATAATCAAATAACTTAATTCAAAGTTACAATTTAAAATAAAATGTGATATTATTTTGGTTATAGGCGAAACATTAATATAAAAAGTAATTAAAATATTGTAGTAGGGAAGAGAATGTATAAAAAATAAAGGTAGTGTGAGGATATTTATACTTTAAATTAATTTAAAAATAAAAAAATTTAATAATTAAGATATATTTTAAAATATTACTTATAAATTTAAATGATTAAAATTTTTCGAATAAGAGGTTACAAGCATAAAAATATACCAGATTTCAAGAATAAAACATTTATATTTATTAAAGACTATTAAAGGATAATAAGCAAGACATTAATTTAATTATTAAGCTAATAAAAAATTATATGATAGTATAATAACATTAAATATTACAATAATACAATAACTATAAGAAAAGAACAAAAAAAATGCATAAAAATGATGTGATAAATAAGACATATTTGACTTTAAAATAAAAAGAAAGTGATAGTAAGAATTTTGTTAAAATAATATTATTTAAAGTGCTCAAACAAGCCAGATCACAATATGACATGTTTAGTATTCTTTAATATTGACATCGAAACGAAATGCAAGTACTAAAATTAAGGGTTATGCTACTACAAATATATATATATATATATATATATATATATATATATATATATATATATATAGGTTATCCGCTACGAGATTTGAATAATAATTGCGTATCCTGCTTCATAATTAATATATAATGTTATATAATTTTTATCTCAGAGGTTTATATTTAAGGTTATTCGTACATTATTCAAATAACCTACATCATAATTTGACATGATTTTTATCCACGTATCGCGCGGGTACTAATACTAATTCTAGTAGTAAGTAAAAGAGACATATCAGTTTGCCAAGTTCTCGTAGTACATATTAACATAAACATACTTTTTAAGCTGTTTGAAATAAATTGAGAGAATTACCTACAACTTGCTATGTCATTATAGGCTAGAGTGAAAGAGACAATTGAAAAGGTTTTCTGGGATAGTATTATGAATCCTTGAACCAGGGCAAGCCCGATAAATGTGGAAATTAAAAAAAAAATTGGTTTTTCACCTGATGTCGGGTACTCGCATTACAGCCTAACTATATCGGGATTCGCCCCGCATAAGGCCCCATTCGGGGAAAGTGCTCCTTACCAAGGATTTTTTCATACCCAGAGCTCGAACCTGAGACCTAGGAAGAATAGCCCCATCTGCTGCACCACATTCTTTGGTGGTGAAATTTAATGTTTTCAAAGGCGAAATGCGTAAATAAGCGACAAGGTGCATAGTGCTTGAAGCAAAAAGCGAGAAGCGAAGCACACAACTTCTTTGAGGCGCAGTGCATAGTCCATGAAATTAAAAGAAAATATTAAACTTGCAGAATATAATACTATAATAATCAAATTGCATATGTTTTCCCTGAGCCGAGAGTCTATCAGAAACAACCTCTCTATCTCCACAAGATATGGGTAAGGTCTGTGTACACACTACCTTCCCAGACCCCACATTATGGGAATATACTGGATATGTTGTCGTCGTTGCAATAATCAAATTGCAAGTGAATAACTAATTTCACCATTCAATATGCTCTAACATCAAACTTCTCAAAGTTGAGGTTCAAAGAATCAACTACTTCTCGTTGGGATCACTTTGCGCGTCTTGTTCGAAGCACATGACTCTGCTCATGAATCGATGACCCTTCGCTTTGCATCGCTTTAAACGATGAAGCTATGGCTTTAACCACACTAGTCGGTATCTCAAGCTTACAACAACAACAAACTTAGTGGAGTCACACTAGTGGGGTCTAGGGAAGGTAGTGCGTACGAAGACCTTACCCAAGCTAATGAAAGGAAATACAAGATAGAACTGTGTGAGATGCTCCTCCAAGTATGAGACATGAGATAGTCAAAACTATCAATATAGTCTATATCACAACGACCTAGTAAAATACCACAAGCTGGGTCTGGGGAGGGCAGTGTCTACGCAGACCTTATCTCTACCAGAAGGGGTAGAGAGGCTGTTTACGATAGACCCTCAGCTAAACAAGAAGAAAAGAGACCGATATAGTCTATATCATATATTGATATTCTCTGGACAGGTACTGAATTTGAAGACACATTCTATCCAATGACAACTTAGTACAAAACAAAATTAGCAGTATTCCAGAGTACTTTTTTAGCAACAACCAACTTTGTAATAACACTAACTAAACTACAACTCTGCAACAAAACTAAGTTAGAAACAACTAAGTCTATGTCAATAACATAAACATCATAGAACTACTGATCACGTCTAGCAGCTGCACATACATCAGCCCGAAACTCCAGGATAATTCGAAGAACATACAACAAGGCTGAAAGGGATGGAGCTAGCCAAGTTGGCCAACCGAATCCGAACCCATGGCCCTCAGCGGCAACAAAAATGCAAAGGTAACAGAGTGAGTAAAGTAGCGCGAAATCAGTAACCACAGGCCTAAACATCATGAGCACACAGAAATAACTCGCGGCAGACATGAAGAGGAACAGAGATAAAAGAGGTTTGTCTACTTGCAGGCCGGAGAGCAGTTTCAAGAAGAGTGGCGTGAACGTCATTACAACGCCTTCGCAGAAATGAGCAAGGGGAAGCACAAGATAAGGTGGAATATACAGTACCGGAGGAAAATTGCGGATTACAAAAAGTCCGCCCAGTAGTAGCGCTGCAGCAGTGCAAATAAGCCACGCTGCGTGGTCGAAAGCAGCCATACCCGTAGTCAAGAAAAGCACTGCAGCTGAAGCCCAAATCTTTTGCTCAATGTCCATTTTCTTTAGGCTGTTTGTTTTCTGAAATGAGTTCTATTTGGAAACAAGAAAGAAAATCAGATAATGAAAACTTGGGATTACATAACAGCTATCCTAATAGTCAAAGTTGATTCTTGAAACAGAAACCACATACAACCTATGTAGCTCGGATCCACAAAAAATGCTTAGATTTGGGAGGATCTGACACACCAGAGGCCGAACTACCCTTTGGGTCGGGGGGGGGGGTCATTGCCCCTGGTAACTTCGAAAAAAATATATGTATATATATCTTAATTAACAGGTATATATTTTGATTGACACCTCTAAGATTCAAATCTCAGACAGTTGCATTGGTCGATTTAGGGGGTACAACTTACCTAACAACTTGTTTGGAGGGTTGTTACATGTTGTATTGTTACTTTAAATATAATGTTTGGTTTGATTGTTATTTAAATTTTATTGTATCGTATCGTATCGGTAAATCTATTGTTACGTAACGACAAAAAGTGTCACTTTATGGAACGATCGATTTGTTATGGTCGCGTCGTTACCTTATTTTTTTCTCTCATCTTGCCCTCCTTATTATTAAATATACTCTATCTGTTCTATAGATCAAAACGATACAGTACAATACAATACAGTATTATACGACACATTATGAAACAACGATACATAACAACCATCCAAACAAGTTGTATGTCTCGATTCCGAATTTTTTTTCGGCAGTGGTACTTCAGCTACTTTCAAATTTTGGGTCCGCCTCTGCGACACAGCCAACAATATTGAAGAGTCCGAGCAACTTAGCTTGCGACTAAATTTTCCACCTTGTTTCTAGTTGAAACATGGGGACAAGACTAATATCAGCAATTAGTTTTAAACTCTTTCTCTAAAACTATTCATTATCAACAAGGTCACTGCTAGAAATTTTTTTTCACCGCAAATATAGCGTTCAATTAAATTTGGGGGTTTAGTTTTTTTTCTATATAAAACAACTGTAAAAATCAGAACTAATTACTACTTTATATACGTACTACTTAAAACTCAAACTGGCAACAGATTAAAGAGAAAATATATCTCAGACAAAACATACTAAAAATTAAAGTAAAAACATGAATAAAAAAAAAAAAAAGAGAAAAACAGAGAAATTGACCTTTCGAGAGCTTTTCTCTTCTTTGTAAGGGAATTTGTGTTTCATGAGTGGAGGGGTTTTACCGTGATTTTATGTGGAGTTTTGGGTTAAAAGGAAATAATTTTCACTGTGGTAAACATTTTTTTACTGTGTACACACGTGTGTGTATGAGATTGGAGGTTAATTAATTTGCACAATGGACTAGCATGGTATATACTATATATGTGTATCCGGTGGTATTCTGTATATGTACTGTATTTCGTGTATGTATTGTAGGGGTTGTTTGGTTGGAAAACAAGTTATTCCTGAATAGATTATTCTAGAATTAGTTATTCCGGAATTGTTATATCACTCTTTCATAGGGATAAAAACAATATTACAATCCTGGGATAACTAATTTCCCGATTAGTTATTCCGCGATTTTATCTCAATCAAATGTGGGATAAACTCATCTCAAATTTAATTTCAGGATTAATTACCCCTTATCCTTCGTACCAAACGAGCCCATAATATTTTGTTTTGTGTGCAGTGCCCGTTTTGAGTGTTGTGTGTACCAAACTAGACACGTTGAGCCGAGCGGTGTCGGATGACACCGCTTGGCCGGAGACTTTTATTTATTAATATATATATATATATGTAAATAATCTGCAAAACAAAATATAGTTTAAATATTATAAATGGCACAACTTGATGTTAACAACTATGTTGATCCGTTGGTTATGCAATCTAGTTTCTGCTTGTGGTCAAGCGTTCGACTCTACACGGTGGTAACAAGTTTTTTCTTAATATTTTAGTATTCTTCTGGAAATTTTTTGAAAGAAGTAGCATAGTATGGATTCGAATGGATAATGAGCTAATGAATAAATGTTTGCTGTCTTATATAGATTTTTATTTTTTTGGTAATATTTGTACTGAGTCTATTATGAGTACATTTTATAAAAATAAAAGTTCGTGGGGGAGAACTGTACTACTATATTTTAATTGTATTTTTCTAAAGTATGATTTTATTAAAGTAATCTCTTTATTTGTATGTCTCTCTAAATTCGACCCCGCTTACAAAAAATTCTGTGTACGCTCCTATGTACACGAGTTTATTAAGGGTGACAACATACAAAAAAAATAGTTCGGTACAAAAAGTATTTCGCGTTTACATAGGGTCCGGATAAAGTTGTACCCTAAGGGGTCATAGCATGTATAATTGGCTAAAACAATAAGTTTATTCTATTTTTTTATTTTTTTTTTATTTTCTTGTTCTTTGCATCTAAAATTCAGAACTTTTCTTTTAATTTTCTTGTTCTTTGAAAAATAGCCCTTAAACGGCCACTTTAAAACTTCACACGATTTTTGTCATATTCATCAAAAGTACATTTGTTGAACACTCTTAAGTGCTGGTATAAAATTTAATACCACTTTAATATTTTATTTGGTTAGCAAATTTGATATAAGTTATTTCGGGATTAAAATTAGTATCGGGATAACTTATATCTTGTAGAAAAATGGCGTAATTAGTGTCGGGATAACTTATACCTTCTTCTTAGAAATTATGCAATTGTCATTTTTAATACGACATACCAAATAATGAATATAAAACAATACCATAATATCTAATCCCAACATAATTAATCTCAATATAACTTATCCCGACATAAGCAGTATTCCAGCCAAACGACCCCTTAATGGTAAGTTTCTTGTAAGTTTTAACCAACCACCCCAAATTTTGGCGATTCGAAAAAACTCAGTGAGCAAATGACATATTTGTCAAAACTTAAAATTTGGGGTTATTTTATACAAATTTCTTAAATATGGACAAAACTTAAACAAAGTTGCACCAAAAGGACATTTGATAAAACTTTATATCAAGTTCTTGCCAATCCTCCTCAAGTGCTACTATGGCAAAAATGTGATTTTTGTAATAAAACAATAAAAGTAGAAGAACAATATTGCAGAGAAAGAGAGATAATTTTTATTGAATTTTGGAATAATTTACAATGGGGTAAGACCTCTCTGTTTATAGAGAAAAAAATGACTTAGCCACAAAGTAAAACTCTCTACAAGATAGACATTCACTCTAAATAGAATTATATTCATAACACTCCCCCTTGAATGTCTACTCGATAAGTAATGTGTCTCATTAAAACCTTAACTAAAATAAAACCCAATGGGAAAAAAATTCTAGAAAAGGAAAAAGAGTACACATCTCTAATAATACGCCTTTTGGTTGCCTCGTTAAAAACCTTTCAAGGAAAACCCAGTGGGACAAAACCTTGTAAGGGAAAAAGAGTGCAACGCGCATTAACTCTCCCTAATGAAAGCATCAATTCACATCATTGAGCCTTCGCATCCCGATTTTGTATACTAGCTTCTTGAAGGTTGACGTTGGTATAGATTTTGTGAATAAATCAGCCATATTATCACTTGAACAAATCTGTTGTACATTGATATCACCATTTTTTTGAAGATCATGTGTGAAAAATAACTTTGGTGAAATATGCTTTGTTCTATCTCCTTTTATGAATCCTCCCTTCAATTGAGCTATGCATGCTGCATTATCTTCATACAAAATTGTGGGTAACTTGTCACATTTCAAACCGCATATGTCTCGAATAAGATGTATTATAGACCTCAACCACACACACTCTCGACTTGCTTCATGAATAGCAATTATATCAGCATGATTAGATGAAGTAGCCACAATTGATTGCTTAGTCGATCGCCAAGATATGGCAGTGCCTCCATAGGTAAATACATAACCTGTTTGAGATCGAGCCTTGTGTGGGTCAGATAAATACTCAGCATCAGCATAACCAACTAGATCGGGACTGCAATTGTTGCCATAAAATAAACCCATATCTATAGTCCCTTTTAGATACGGCAATATGTGTTTGATTCCATTCCAATGCCTCCTTGTAGGAGGAGAGTTATATCTTGTTAAGACATTAACTGAAAAAGTTATGTCAGGCCTTGTAGTATTAGCAAGATACATTAGTGCACCAATTGCACTAAGATATGGTACTTCAAGACCAAGTAGCTCTTCATTCTCTTCTTGAGGCCGAAATGGATCCTTATTCACATCAAGTGATCGAACAACTATCGGAGTACTTAATGGATGTGCTTCATCCATGTAAAACCGTTTCAATACCTTTTCTATGTAGGCAGATTAATGAACAAAAATTCCATTTGCCAAATGTTCAATTTGCAAACCAAGACATAATTTTGTCTTTCCGAGATCATTCATCTCGAATTCCTTCTTTAAATAATCAATTGCCTTTTGGAGTTCTATAGGAGTTCCAATAAGGTTTATGTCATCAACATATACGGCAAGTACAACAAATTCTGATGTTATTTTCTTTATAAAAACATATGGGCAAATGACATCATTTATATAGCCTTCCTTTAATAAATACTCACTAAAACGATTATACCACATTCGTCCTGATTGCTTTAGACCATACAGAGATCTTTGCAATTTGATTGAAAACATTTCCCGGGACTTTGAATTATGTGCGTTTGCCATTTTAAATCCATCGGGAATTTTCATGTATATCTCATTATCAAGTGAGCCATAAAGCTAGGCGGTAACCACATCCATTAAATGCATGTCAAGCTTTTCATGGACAACAAAACTAATAAGATAACGGAAAGTTATAGCATCCATAACGGGTGAATATATCTCTTCATAATCGACACCAGGCCTTTGTGAAAATCCTTATGCAACAAGGCGTGCCTTATATCTTTGTACCTCGTTTTTCTCATTTCTCTTGCGTACAAAGACTCATTTATAGCCAACAGGCTTAACACCATTAGGTGTTTGGACTACAGGCCCAAAAACTTCACGTTTTGCAAGTGAATTCAACTCTGATTGGATTGCTTCTTGCCATTTTGGTCAATCAAGTCTTTGTCGACATTCTCCAACAGATTGAAGTTCAAGATCCTCACTTTCTTGCATAATGCTAGATGCAACATTATATGCAAAGTCATAATCCACCACTATATCCACTCGATTCAAATTTGTCTCAATGTCGATTGGATTTATTGATAGTTCCTTATTTTCTTGAGCCTCGGGCTCAGTGGATTCCTTATGAATCTCAGAATTTATTAAATCGTAGATTTCTTCATGAGGTTCTTTCGTAGTGTCATTTTGATCATTTGTTTTCCTTTTTCTAGGATTTCGATCTTTGGAACCTAATGGTCTGCCACGTTTTAGGCGTGCTTTTGACTCATTAGCTATGACACTAGAAGATTGTCCAACAGGGACATCAATACGGATTGGAACATTCTCTGCAGGGATATGTGATTTTGTTATCCTTTTCAAATCCATAAATGCGTCTGGCATTTGATTTGTTATTCTTTGCAAATGGATAATCTTTTGCACCTCTTTTTCACAAATAGAGGCACGTGGATCAAGATGAGATAATGATGGATTTTTCCACAAAAATTCCCGTTTGATTTCACCAATTTCTCCCCCTAATTTTGGGAAAAGTGTCTCATCGAATCGACAGTCTGCAAATCGAGCAGTGAATAAATCCCCCGTTAATGTTTCAAGATAGCGAATAATGGAGGGCGATTCAAACCCAACATATATTCCTAACCTTCTTTGGGGACCCATTTTGGTGCGATATGGCGGTGCTACAGGCACATATACTGCGCATCCAAAAATTCTTAAATGGGATATATCAGGTTCATGACCCAAAACTAGTTGCAACGGGGAATATTTATGATAATGTGTCGGTCTGAGACCAACTAGCATTGATGCATGCAAAATGGCATGACCCCAAACGGAAGTGGGCATCCTCATTTTCATGAGTAACGGTCTTGCTATCAATTGCAGACGTTTAATTAAAGACTCTGGAAGACCATTTTGAGTGTGAACATGAGCTACAGGATGTTCCACTTTTATCCCAATTAATAAGCAATAATCATTAAATGCTTGGGATGAAAACTCAGCAGCATTATCAAGTCTAATAGACTTAATTGGATTATCGGGAAATTGTGCCCTTAATTGAATTATTTGTGCCATTAATTTTGCAAATGCGAGGTTGCGAGATGACAATAGGCACACATGGGATCATCTAGAAGATGCATCTATTAAGACCATAAAATATCTAAACGACCTACTAGGTGGGTGAATAGGTCCACAAATGTCCCCTTGTATACGTTCCAAAAACGCAGGGGACTCAATTCCAACCTTTGTTGGTGATGGTCTAATAATTAACTTGCCTTGATAACAAGAAGTGCAAGAAAATTCATTATTTAAAAGAATCTTTAAAATCTTTAATGAATGCATATTTGAGTTTTCTATAATTCGTCTCATCATAATTGATCCAGGGTGTCCCAATCGATCATGCCAAAGTACAAAAGTATTGGAATCAGTAACCTTTTGGTTTACGGTAGAATGTGCCTCAATTGCACTAATTCTTGTCCAATACAGGCCACAAGATAAAGATGGGAACTTCTCAATAACCCTCTTTTGGCCAGAGACATTCTTGGTAATGATGAGATATTCAAGATATTCTCATCTAATATGATATCCATTTCGACGGATATCTTTAAAACTCAACAAGTTCCTCTTGGACTTGGAGGAGAACATTGCATTCTCTATGATAAGTATTGTTCCCTTAGGCAGAGTTATAGTAGCTCTTCCAGAGCCTTCAATTAATTTACTACTACCAGAAATTGTAGTAACATCTTGCCTTACACATATTTAAATGAGAGAAATATTTCTTCTCTTTGAATATTGTATGTGTCGTACATGAATCAATTAAACAAATATTTTTACAATTGAACTTTGATCCAAGTTTGCTTTGTGGAATATCCATATTTGCTCCCCATGGGTTGACATACAAAAAGAAATATACGAATAAACATTAGGATTTTCAGAGATAAAGGAAAAGAGACAATTTTCTTTTTGAGTATTAGACGCATACAATGTTATATTGGCAGCAGCGGAGACGAGATTCACAATTATTAAATACAATATTATAATGGTATCTCCAAACTTATCTTAATTGATTTGTGGTATAACATAATTTTGATTATACACCAGATTCTCTTGAAATTTGCCCTAATTATCCTCACCTTTTGGTTGATTAAGAAAAATGAAAATAAGATATATGGTTTATAGCACATCTGAAAATTAACTAAGATGATTTGGTTGTCAATTTCAACAAACCAAAGAATGAAAGCCGTTCATATTTAGTTATTTCAAAACTAGTAATTAAATATTTTCTTCACAGTACAATATTACTTCAATAAAAATTATGTTAATCCTTAAAAACTAACCAAACTGAAATATTGTTCAAAATAAATAGTAGAACTATATTTAATTAAAACAAACTAACACTTTCATAAAACAAATAATACTAATTGATATTAATGACTACTACTCATGTAAAAAAATTATGATTACATGATGTTTATTCACTAGCTACTACAAATAGGAAAAATAAAAATTAAATTACTTAATCTTCTTTAACCACGGATCCATCACCGATCAAGTGGTCTATTTTTCCATCAGGGTGGTCAAAAAAATCTGCCACATCTAAGTGGGTGATGTCAAATTCATTGTCATAAACAAGATTAGCTTCAGGGCCTTTATTCTTTAGAGATGCTTGATAAAGCTCAACCAAATGTCTTGGTACACGACAAATATTTGCCTAATACCCTTTTCCACCACAACGATAGCATTTAGTTTCTGAACCATTTGCTTTTGGTTTCTCATCTCTCCTTTTCCACTTTTGGTGGTTATTTTTCTTTGGGGGGTGATTAACACCAGGAAAATTTCTTCCTTGTCCACGGCCACGGCCATGACCACGACCACAACCACGAATAGGGCCACGGCCTTTTCCACGCTTAGCATAATGGGAATACATCTCATCCACTTCAGGCAATGGTGTAGACCCAGTGGGTCGATTTTCGTGATTTCTCATGAGCAAGTCATTGTTTCGCTCAGCCACAATGAGAAGAGAAATCAGCTCAGAGTACTTCTTGAAACCTTTCTCTCTGCACTTCTGTTGCAGAACCATATTGGAGGCATGAAACGTTGTAAACGTTTTTTCAAGCATATCATAATCAGTGATAATATCTCCACAGAGTTTCAATTTAGAAGTAATTCCGAACATCGCAGAATTATATTCAGAAACAGACTTAATATTTTGGAGCCTAAGATGAGCCCAATCATATCGTGCTTGTGGAAGAGTGACCAACTTTAAGTTGTCATATATTTCCTTTAAGCCATTCCACAAAACAAGTGGATCTTTGACTGTGAGATATTCTATTTTCAACCCTTCATCAAGGTGATGGCGCAAGAAAATCAAGGTCTTAGCACAGTCTTGGGTGGATGCTTTAGTTTTGTCTTTAATGGCGTCTCCAAGACCCATTGCATCTAAATGGATTTCAGCATCCAACACCCATGTCATATAGTTCTTGCCCGAAATTTCAAGGGCAACGAACTTTCTTTTCATAATATCAGTCATAATTAAAAGAGGAGAAAAGTTGTACCTTAATCTTCTTGAGACGGTAGAGCCTCGTGCTGAAAACGTGTAATAAAACAATAAAAGTAGAAGAACAATATTGCAGAGAAAGAGAGAGAATTCTTATTGAATTTTGGAATGATTTACAGTGGGGTAAGACCCCTTTGTTTATAGGAAAAAAAATGACTTAGCCACAAAGTAAAACTCTCTACAAGATAGTCATTCACTCTAAATAGAATTCTATTCATAACAATTTTAATGTAATTTTTATAATTATTTTTTAGTTTATAGTATTTTAAAATTCTTAAAATTAGTAAAACTTAAAGATTCGTGGGACTTATGCCCCATGTTTCAGGGCTTACGCCTCGCCTCGTCAAAGGTAAAACGTCTCGCCTCACGCCCCCGCCTTTTAAAACATTGCTTGAGCCATAATTGATTGATAAATTGAGATGTGCAAAATTAATACTGCAAGTCAGATTTCACATCAGTTAAACAAATATTTTTTTTCCTTATGCAGTCAATCAAATGCTTCAAATATCATTAAATTAATTATATACAATAATCTTTTATGCGACCAACTAAGGTATGTAGCTTATTTTATGCTTAAATATAAACACTCATAATATCATTGTATTGCCCTGAAGTAGTAAGTGACTCATACATCTTTAATTAAAAATTTCGACTTAAAATTAATAGAATAAAATTACCTTTGATAATAAGTACTTTATCCCAACAGAAAGTTTTAAGCCGTACTATGGGTAAATAAAACACTCTTAATATAGGTACACACTTTCCTTCTTACTTTGCCTCCCTCTATCTCTATTTCTTGTACCCTCCCCCCCAAAATACCCCACCACCCACCCTCTCCCCTTTTCTCTAGACTCAATATCTATAGCAGTTTTTAAAACCTCAAAAACCCTTTTAACCATTTTCTCTCTAATTTCACCTAAAACAGAGAAGGAAAAAAAAATCATGAATATCTTCAAACCTAAACAGTCATCTTCTTCTTCAGCAGCACCACCACATCTACAGCTCCAACAATCTTTCAAGAATTTACAAACCCATTTCTCCAATTTCCTTCAAACCACTTTTCCCCAACTCAACACACTTAATTCTTCTCAAAATTCACAAAACCCATGGGCTAAAATTGGTGTTAATAATAATAATAGTAATAGTGTAAAAAAACAATCTTTATCTACTGAAGCTATTGAAGAGCGGTTAGCTGGAGTACCTGTGTATGCACTTAGCAATGCTTCTGAAGAATTCGTGCTTGTTTCGGGTGTTAGTACTGGTAAAAATCTTGGGTTGTTTTGCTTTAGTGAAGCTGATGCTGAAGCTCTTCGTCAGCAAATGGAATCTATGGACCCCACCATGCGAAATGGCTCGAGGGTTGTTCCTGTTGCTCTTAACAAGGTTAGCTTCATTAATTGCTTTTGTACAACCCATTTTGTTGTAATGGGTGTGCTTATTGTGTTATGATTAATAGTAGCGAAGAGGGTGCTCAAATTTTGAACAACCTTTGCCAGTGGGCTAATCAAGGGCGTTCAAAGTCTATTTTTTAATTAATAACAAGTAATATTTGACCCTATAAACAGTATAATTTTTCAGTGAAAGTGTTCAGTTGACCACCCTTGGCCATACATAGCTTCACCCCTGATGATTAACTATGCTCGACTAATAGCGTTATGCCGAGTCAATGAAGTGGGATGAGAACCATAGCGGAGGCAAAAGAACACTAGCTAATTTCTCCTTAGTGGATAGAGTTATCTGGTACCTGTGCTGGTGTTAGCTAGTAAGTACAGGTAGAATAGCCGAGGTGCGCGCAAGTTGGCACAGAGACCAGTGTCATTAAAAAAAATAGTGTTAGGCGGGGTTAGTACGCGGACTAGTTGTGTGGAGAAAATATAATAAATGAATTGTTTATGTGAGGAATAATAAGGTGAGGATTTTTATAGGGTGAAAAATAATATAGAGATTGTTATGGGTTGAGTACTAATACAGGGATTTTTATGCATAAATTGCCTACTTAATATTTGTTCCTGTTGCTCTCAACAAGGTTAGCTTTATTGGCTGCGATTGGCCTCGACATCACAGTCATCTGAAAAAGAAAAGTAATAAGAGTAACAAATAGTGTCAAATAGTGTTAGCGGGGTTAGTACATGGACTAGTATTGCTGCGATTATAATGAAGGATTTGTTCAGGTGGAGAACAAAAATGTGAGGACTGTTGTGGGGTGAAAAATGATACAGGGATTGTTATGCATTGAGTACTGGTGTGGGTAAGGCTGCGTGCATCTTACCCTCACCAGACCCCACTTGTGGGAACTCACTAGGTTTGTTGTTGTTGTTATTGTAATACACGTTTCCTATTCCACATTCTATTTGCACGAAATAATATATAGATTCCTGCATAGCTTACAAGGTACTGGCAATGTGGAGTTTAATACTGCCAATCAAATGCTACATTAATAAACAAAGATTATTTTTCCTTAGGCAGCTAAACAAACATTGTATTTACTTGCGGAATTTCATGTTGAGATTATATTTTTATGCCACAACAAAGTGAGCCCTTATAAAACATGTGTTTAACTTAACATGATTATTGAGAGAAACACCAATTATGTCTTAATCCTAAGTTGTGATCGACTATATAAATCATCAATAATCATTTCAATTCAATGATTTGAGTTTCTCTAACACTGTAGAGTGTAGGTTCTTTACATTCTTTAAGTGACATAAATTTTTAAACAAACTAAAAAGACTTGTAACAAACACTTAACTGATCTGTAGTGTACTGACATAATTATCTCTTAATCGAAAATATGGTTGTTTTGGAAATGAAAGAGCTTAAAATTTAGAGAAAGAACTGAGAATAAGAATTGTTACATTTGTTGAGAAATAGCCATGTGTTTACTTTTTATAACTAGAACAATAAAGTGAATATAATATGATATTGGAAAGAACAAGAGCAAGTAGGACAAGCATGATGAGCTAGTCATTGCCGTCGTTCAATTTAAAAACTGATTATCGGAGGCTGATAGTTGTATTCTTGATTGTGAAAGAAAAATGTTATTGAGTCTAATTGATGGTCAATAATGCAGGTTTTCCAGCTCAAAGTTGATGGAGTGGCATTCAGGTTGATACCAGAGGCATCTCAAGTAAAGAATGCAATGAAGGTGAATATCTGGGGATACAGGTTTTTGTAATTTTTATTCATGAAGTCAATGTTATGATTTGGTTTGAAATTCTCTTTCGGTAGACTAAGTGTATGCTTAAATCTTTAAGAAAGCTGATAAAGTACTCATGTACTCATGTCTTCTTAGTGGTATCGTGAGAATTTGATATTGGGTTGCTTGTCGATCTTCAAGAGGTGATGTCTATAGGTCAATCAGCTATGTTGCGCGGACTCCAAAATACTGCCGCACCCGTGTCGGATTCTCCAAAAATACATTTCTTTTGGAGAATCCAGACGCACCCGGCGATATTTTCGGAGAGTCCGAGCAACATAGTCAATTAGTTTCTTATGTTCTTAATAAAAAAAGGGCAGCTTGGTGCACTAAGCTCCCGTTATGCGCTGAGTCCGGTAAAGGGCCGGACCACAAGGGTCTATTGTACGCAGCCTTACCCTGCATTTCTGCATGTGGCTGTTTCCGCGGCTCGAACCCGAGACCTCCTGATCACATGGCAGCAACTCTACCAGTTACGCCAGGGTTACCCTTCGTTCTTAATCAAACAAATGATTATTCATTTTGGAGGTCTCCATTAGTCTGTTATAGGAGAGTATCATAGCTTTCGTGGATCAGGTATTACCTATTCTCTGCTTGCTGAGCATAGTCAAGATCATTACAAAGTATTCGCAGGTATTCCAAAGTTTTCGACTATCTAAGTTCTGAAACTTCATGGACATTGGTCAAGATTTTGAAAGTTTTAGTATCATTATGTATGAAACCTTTACACAATTTGTATGTTTTAATTCAGATTAGACACTCTTTTATTGTTCCAGCTCTCCCTTTTAAGCTGGCATATGTGCGAGCACTGGTTGCATACACTGTGAAGCATAAGATTCTTCCAGTTTCAGTACTTCGTCCTGTTGATGATTTTAACATCCTGTGTTACGAGAGCGCTTTTGGTTATTCCAAGATTCCTTCTTTGTAAATATGTTATGATTGACGATTCAACAGGAATCCTATCTAAAACATTGTCTGAACTCATCTTTTGTTTGACCAAATGCTAACAACATCCAGAGTAATGAGATAGCACAACAATAAGTAGTAGATACTTTTGCTTGACGCCAAATCTGAAAGTTTGTGGCACTTCAGATGAGCATTAAGATGTTTTTTCTTCATCTTAGAGATAAAGATATAGTAAGCAGAAGCTGCTTTTGGGTTGAAGTGGGTGAAAAGATAGCTCTTGTTCAGTAAGTTTCTTTTTACTGTAACAAAGATTACATGTACTAGTTGTGGGCTCCAGAACATAGTGTCGTAACATATATTCGGTCAGTCAAATATTAGGAGGCCTCATCTTTAAGTGATATTTCCTTGAGTATAACATTTAGGTTTCTGCTTATGCCAAAAATGGTTTTGTGTATCCAAATTTAATTCAACATGTTTAAAATATCATTTTTGTGTGCCATAACTTTTTCCTGCTGTAATCTGAAGCTGATCATATTCTGCTGCCTTTTTTTATACTAGGAAAGGGAAAGGACTGGAACATCTGATGAGAGCTTTTATGGTGTTCCAGTATTTCAGGTACACTCTCTCAGCTTTAATCTTGGCATCCTTTAGCAGCTAGACAACTGCCAAAGCATGATATAAAAAGTCGGTTTAGAAACTGAAATGCTCATCTGTCTTGTCAATCGTGCTTACTGCTATGACTTCGTCTGCGAGTGGAAGCATCTACTTTGTTCACTTCATCATCTTATAATGACATATGAGCTCAACTACGATCCAATACCTTCAAGACCGGAAAAGATCTAATCTGCCTTAAACTACCTTAAATTCGGCCTTAAACTACCTTATATCTGCCTTAAACTACAATAAAGAGAATCCCTGTGTGCACTAATAAACGCCCAAAATGATTAAAGGCAAAAAGTCATCCGCCCAAAATATTGCGAGGCTTCGACCTCTGAATTTGAGACAGCATTGCATTGCTCTCGTTTCACCTTCTTGAGGATGTGGTTAAGAAAGTTTTTTGCCACTTGTATAGCCTGACGCAAATTTAGTTTTGGGACCATCATTAATATTGTGGGTACCCTCTTCATTCATATAAGAAAGAGTTTTAATTGGCAAACTCATTTACTATTTCCTAATAGGACTTACATGTTTGTGGCAGTATGTTCCTTATTGTATTCCTAAAAATGCCATTCTTTTATTATGCTAATTAAGCCAGTCCCATGGATGAATGAGTAACATTTCCATGATTGAATATGTTGAAGGATGCAAAAATCATCTCCACAAGCAGGTCCATTCAAACCCCTTTTGGAAGGAGGGGCGTTTTCCACCGATATATGGGAGTGTTCCGATGTTTCACAGTTTACTTAACTTCTATAAGTCAAAAAAGAATTGGTGCCAAATACTTGGTAAAAGTTTCCTTCTTGTTAAACTTTAGTTGGGAACCATGCAACACGCAATGAAAAGTGTAACCTATTGGTCCGAGAAGTTTGTGATTGTGTAACACCAGGGTTTGGATCCTAGCAAAGGCTGATTTCTTCCCATCTATATATGTTTTGGTGGGCACAGATACCAGATACCTGTATTGGTGGAAGAATGCTGGTGGCCCTTTGTGTTCCCATCTATACATATTTTACCTTTAGATTCATAGATTGTGTGAATGCGGAGCCGGGATCCACATGATGGCCCTTTGTGTTCTATAGCAACAACAACAACAACAACAACCCAGTATAATCCCGCAAGTGGGGTCTGGGGAGGGTAATATGTACGCAGACCTTTGTGTTCTATAGCATTGTCACAAATATAGCATCTTAGTGTCTTTCTTGTCAGTTCTCATAAATTTGAAAATGACATTTATCCATCTGATTTTCTTTATAGTCAAGGAGCTTAATTCTGAGGAGCCAGAACAAGAGATATCGCCCTGTTTTCTTCAGGAAGGTTAGCTAATTGTCTGGAGTTAGTATCCACTAATGTGATATGATGCTATATCGCCCTTCGTGTAATTTTATCAACTTGTGCAGGAGGACCTAGAGAATTCGCTAGTAAGAGCTTCTCAACAGCAAGGCCGATTGAATCCTGCTTTGAAAGGAGATATTCAGGTAGGCGTGTTGATATTTATCTACTGCTGTGTCTTAGCTTCATGAATCATGACCAAGAATTGTCATCTGATATAGGTTGCTGTTCTGGAGGATATAATACAAGGCATGAAGGTAAGAATCCTCAACAAGAAATTTACATGTTATATCGTCAAGTTCGCGGTCCAACAAATGATGTCGGGAAATTGTGAAAGAACTTCTCTGTCGTCCTCTTACCCGTTTTAACCTCTTAAATTTTTTTATTTTTGATAACCGAGAAATCTCCGAGGACCAGCTAGCACATGGTTCGAAACTCGGTGGATAATGAGCCGACCATCTACCCTTCTCCATTTATATACCAGACTTTTGTATGCAACATCGTTGGAACTCGCGACATGTGCCTAACTCACACATCATACGTTACGCTCTTATAAATGTTCATCTTGCTTGTTAAATGCACATTGTCTTGGTTAATGGCAGTATTATAATCAGTGCGATTAACAAAGGATGGACATATTTTTGCAGGATACTTCGACGTCAAAGTGGGACGATGTTGTATTTGTTCCTCCGGGTTTCGATGTTTCAACAGATCCCTCCCAGAAGTAAGAGAACCTATGGCATGTCATCCCATGGTGCTTGGCCAATCCTATATTAGCATTTTTGATATCATGAATGTAAATTGTAGTAACTTTGACTATGCATTAGGTCCTCTTATGTGACAAATTCTTATAGAAACTGGAGCTAAGATTTCTGAAGTGTTTGATAATTGTAGACAAATTCTGTGTGCAATTAACTTCTCTGTAGGGATGTCAAACGGTGCGGTGTGGTGCGGTTGCAGGGCAAACTCGCAAAGATTTCAACCCTCAACCCACCCTGCCCTCCCCGCATAAACCCGCACCCTCCCCGTTCCGCTTAAATTTTTTTTCTTTTTTCTTTTTTCTTTTTAGTAAAAATTAAGATTCATAAACTTCTTTTTCGTTTTTTCTGAAATAGTATTAATTTAATTTAAACCCAAATCCTATACAAGCACCTCCCTAACAAAACCAAAGTGATAGTGTCTTGGCTGTTGTTACCTTATCAAGTCTTGGTTTATCTTTTTTTTTTCACTAATTGTTTGCAATTTAGGAATACTTTTCTAAATTAATGAGTTTTGTGTTTAAGTTATTGTTTTTAAAAAAAAATTACAATTGCTATAAGCTTCGTTGTTTTAACATTTTTTATTTCTGTTTTGCACTTAGTCGTTTGAAAGTTGAAACTCCAATCCCCAAATCATCAAGAAAGGAAAAGTACAAATAGTTCTGGGTCCATCTTATTATAAAGGTGAGAAACCATGTAATCTACTAATAAGTAAAATAATATATAGTACAACACTAGTAGACTGTTATAAGCGGCGGCAATGCAAAATTTTGGATCAGTATATGTTTCTTGGCCAAACTAGCCGACATACTCGCGTCAACCCGCACCCATAGCCGACATACTCGCGTCAACCCGCACCCGTCCTGCAACCGCAAGTTTTTTTAAAAAGAAAAAATTCAACCCGCCCCGCCCACTTAGGTTCAAACCCGCACCTGCCCTGCCACATTGGCATCTCTAGTTCTCTGAGTTAGGCTTGGGCCAATGTAAGGAAACCTTAGCTAGTCCAACTATGCTCTACGTAGAAATGACACCAGGTAGCCATTTTAAAGGGATGTTATTTAGGAATTAGTCAGTGCGTCTTGAATTTTAATTTTTCAGTTCATTTTTTCGGGACAAAAATGTCCTAAATGGTCCTGCAGTTAAGGATTTTAGTTTAATTTCAGTTCAAAATAAATATTGACTAATCTCTAAATAGCATCCCTGATAATTACTATACGTACAGTTGTCCCTGTGCTACTACTTATGGACCCAAATGGGGCGAATAGTTGAGTAGAATGACATAGTAAAATTACAATTTGCATATATAAATGATACGCGTGCTTTATGAGAAGCATGAAATTAGGTGTAACACGGACATGGGATAAAAACTCGAGGGCCAATTGTTGGACAGTTCTAAATTTGATGAATAATGGGTTACTTTATAATATTTTCACTTAAATATTAAGCTTTTGTCTATCATAGCACTCAAACGCGTGACGTTAATCTCTATAGCAGTGGTGACGTATATGTTATTGATAAGCTTTACATTTTGAGCTGATTTGTTTTTTGTACGCAAATAATCTATTGAGTATACGGAATATTTTCATTGTAATTTTTTTTTTTGTTGCTATAATTGAAATGATTTAAGTTATGTACACTGGTATTTAAATAATATGTAAGTTTATCGTTGTAACATGCGACTCCCCTCTTTTTTCATGTTGCAAAACCATGCTAATTATATACAATTATCTATAACTGATCTTTAATAACCCAATAGTATATAACAAAATTAAATGATAAATGATTTTTTCTGTAGCTTATGTATATATATGCTTCTCAATAATTACATTATTTTGACTCATAATATTGTTATATACACTAGAGAGGGGAGCGGATGTATCATATAAACTCTGAGTTCGGTTGAAGCGAGTAACTTTAGCTCATATCATGTATATGCATCAAACGGTCAGTGGATTCAGTGACACTTTAAATACAAATATCATAAAATTTAAATCCTGAATCTGCCTTCTGAATATGAAATGCTTTGAATATTTTATTCTTAAGAAATATAATATATGTTATGTATCGTCTTGTTTCAAACATTGCCACATAGAATCAAATAAGCACTTCATTCATGGAATAAGAATCTCTATTACTTTTTTCTAAGAAAAGAATTTTATTGAGAAAAGAGGAATTATTTTAGATGGAAATGAGTTGGCAATGTACCCAAAAAGGGATGCCCTTTGGCCTTTGCCATGGGAATCAAATCGGTGTTAGGAAAGATATTATTCTTATATCACTATGATTACAGTGATTTCAAATTTCTGTTTAATTGCTAAACCTTTTCTAAAAAATTTAGTTAAACCTTAAGGGATCGTTTGGTTAGCAACAAACTTATCCAGGGATTATAAAATGCGGCATCCATTATTTATCTCTGTACACCGAATTAAAGTATATTGATTGTGTAAAACATTTAATTCTTTCTATGTATTTAAGTTAAAAGTTCATATCATAATTGTGTTGCAATGAAACATGACCTAACAATGCTTGCATTAATTGGAGTAGATAGCAAAACGCATTGCGTTTTCTTTATTCATTTAAGTGAAATGATTTTCATTCAATGAATTTAGTCAGTGTATAACAAAATCATTTACCAAACAAAGGTCTGCTACACTAACTTGATTATATATATTCTTACGGGTCGTTTGGTTGGGAAACAAGTTATCCTATGATTAATTATTCTGTAGTTAGTTATCCTGGTATTAGTTATCTAATCCTCCCATAAGGATAAAAAAAATACTATAATCCCGAAATAACTAATCCGGATTAGTTATACTACGATTTTATCTCAATAAAATATGAGATAAACTCATCTTAAATTTAATTCCGGTATTAATTATCCTGTATTCCTAATACCAAATGAGTCCTTAGGGTATCCATGCAAGTTTTCCACGCAATAGGTTTGGTTCGATTCTTATTATCCCCTTTTTTCCCCCTCCTCGCTCCCCCAATGTAATGGAATTTTTTTTAATTAAAAAGTTCTATTATATATAGGTCTATTTCTTTTAAATCATATAATAGTTACCCTATAACGCAATAATATTCACGTTACAAACAGGATTCTTGAATTACTGTCATGTGGTATGCTAGTGGGTTTAGCATGACCTCACCCAATTGTAGTCTTTTACATTTATCTATCGAATAATGGTCCACATACAGATAATAAAAGGCAGATTATTAGAATAATTAATGTGTAAATTAGCTTATGCTTAACAGATAATTTCCTCTACTACATTTGTACTTGATCAACATCTTTATTAGAGAAAGTTTAATAAATTGCTAATTTTTTCTCTTCCACTCGAGCAACTTGATAAATCAACAACAAAGGGGCGGAGTCACAATACATGTTCACACGTTACAGGTTCGACAGAGCTAAATAATTTTGGCTCAAGTCCTAATATATGTATTATAAAATTTACTTAATATATATAAATAGTCTATCCCGAAAAGAATAAGCAAAAATAAGTTATAATGAAAAATTCATAAATCTAAAGTCCCGGATCCGCCTATGTCAACAACTCTACAATACTCACTTTGCCGACATAACAGTGCACATTTTCTTGAAAAGAATTGGCACAAAATTATTTCAGTTGTAAAGCTAAAAAAGGCTTCAATTCTTACAACTTGATTACTTATTCAAAGATGGAGAAATCAAGCAATTTTTGTATACAAATAATATATTCCTTTTTCCATCTCAATTTAGTTTCTAATTGTGGAGTCAAATAAACACTGTTTAATGTAATATTAGGACAATGATAAAACAATAATTATGCCTTAAGAAGTTGAGATCAGCTATACGAATACAAATATTAATTGACTGATCATGTCTCTACATTTAGCTCCATCTCAGTTCAAAATACTCCTAGAAATATATTTGTCTAAAGTAAACGTACTAACATGACCAGAACATATTCCTACTAATATAGTAATTTCTAACAAAACTAAAAGACTCATTAAATGTAAGACCTAAAGTAAACATACTATAATAAGACTAAAATATATTTTTAACTAATTGATTCATTATTCCACTAAATTCGATTTTGTATTTTTCATCAAATTGCTTATCCTCAATACAAAAGAATGAGTTCAAATATTATCAATATGGGACCCATAGAAATGCATAATTCCTATCGGATGATTTTTTTTTCTTATATTTTGCATATTTATTTTAAATAAATAACCTTGGTCACAACTAAAAAAATAGTCTAACAGCTGCCAATAATTTATTATGAAGGTGAATTATTTCAGAGCATAAAAAATGCATGCGCGCCTTGTGACGGCGAAAAGCAACTAAATTCAGTGGGCCACAGTTACATTGACGGCGGTGGGCTTTATTGGTCTGATTTTATGGGCCGCTCTCACCAACTCAATATGGCCCGCTTTCCTTCTTTACCATTTTTAATGGTATTCTTTAGTCTCTTTCTTTCTAAATTTAATATCTATCTTTTGTCCTTTTCTTATGTCTATAACAATTACCTTTTTATTAAAATTATATCTAATAAATCATTAGGGATTGTTTGGTTTGGAAGTAAGTTATGCAGGAATTAATAATGCAGAAATTGATCATGTATGAGCTAGTAATGTAAAGTTTTTTATAAGAGCGATGATTAATAATAAATCATTGTTATGTAGTGATTAACACTTGAAAAATATTTTACATGATCTAACTAATCTATAAGTAAATTTTTATCTTTTAAAGGTTTAATTCATATATTACTAGTACACGTATTTCTATTTCACATTCTATCTCGCATAAAAAATACATAAATTCCTGCATAATTTAATGCGGGTATTACTTAGAACCACCAACCAAACATTGTATTATTTTATATGAAATTTTATGCTGAAAATTAATTACTCACAAACCTCAACAGAACATTATGTTATCTTATGCAATATTTTATGCACAAACCGCATGACCTCGGTAATTTTTATTGCTATTTTTTAAAACAAATATATATATATATATATATATATATAGTCGTACTTATTGATTAAAAAAAATACAGAACAAAAGATAATAGAAGGTTAGTTATATTCTTTTGCCCGTGAATAGGAGCCAGTAAGCTGGTTGAATTTTGAATAATTTGAGCAGGTGAATCTCATAAATATTACCCATCTTGTCCAAACATAATTTGTGCATAAATATTTTCCAAAAAAAAAAAAATTGGATTTTTTTTCTTTCAAAAATGGGTTTGTCATGAAAATTTGTAAGTTTTTGGAGATTTTTCGAAAATGAGTTTTTCGAAAAGCAAAAACTAGTTTTGGCCACTTTTTCAAGATAAACAAGTTCTTTTTCCTACTTACAGAACTGCAATATTTTTTCAAGTGGAATGCATATCCAAATATAATTTTAAATTTTAAATACTATTTTTTTTTAACTTAACTCAAAATGCTATTCTTTTTCAAAATCATAACTTTTTTGTCCAAACGACCACTAACTCTTAGCTAGATATCTTAAGTACTAATTAATACGATGACTACCTCATATTATTTATAATCGTAGTTCTAATCTTCTGCCTTTACCTGAATTTCATCTGCAACTTTCAGAATGAATTACTCCATAATTTCTTTTCCCTAGAAACGAGACTTTCTTATCCATTTGAAAAAGAGTTTATTATGCACTGACATTGTAAAATATATCGAAATGATCACATCATTTAACTATGAGCTATGTACTTATTATTAATTTTTATGATAAACATTAACTAGTAATTTAATAAAAATAAAATTAATCTGCTCACTAGTTATATTGCACTAATATTGTATAATATTATCTCCTACATGGGAAGTTACATTCTCATGAGGGATAGTTAATTGACTGCCCTTAAAAAAAAAAATATATATATATATGTGTGTGTGTGTATATATATATACACGTAAAATATTAGATTCTAGATGTATATAATATATATTTAAATATCCTTTATTTTGAATTTTTTTTCACTTCTTTCAAGTGTGAATATCTTTGGGGAAATTTCTGATTTCGCCACTGCTGGAATATAATTCTTTTGTTTGTACGTTTAGCAAAGGAAGGTCACGATATGTAACAAGTAACAATAATTGGGAAAAAACAAAAAGAGTGATGGGGTGAAAAACCTTTGCTTCCACTCTCAATTTTTTTCGAAATCTATGCAATGTCAATTTCATGACAGCTATATAATAGCTAGGAGGAAAAAAAAATCTGGAATTATGCCGTTATTGATATGATGTTCAATGCTTGTTATTCATTGTACTGTGCTTTGCTTATTCAATATGGCATTGTCTTAAATCAGCATACACAGACTGTTTCAAAAGTTCACAAAAATTATATGTTGATGAATTAATAACCGTTGTGATGGAGTGGTAAATATTTCTTTATCTTTTATTTTTAGGTGTTTTGGATTTGAGTCCCGAGTATAAGGTCGTCTTTGTTAGGAAGCCGTTTATCTTCAATATAGGATTTTTCTAATACAAATTTTAGTCGAGCTTCAAAAAGAATACTGAATTTGAAATATATATATATATATATATATATATATATATATATATATGTGTGTGTGTGTGTGTGTGTGATGAATATTGGCTGGCAAACTGGAATGATGGTGGCATAGATAATACCCCTCTCTGACTTGGTCCGTGAGGAAGGGGTGGAAGGAGGTATGCTATAGTCGGCCAAATATTGACACGTAAAATCTTATCCACTTTTGTGGTTAATAATTATGTGTCAAATGAATACTAATATAATAATTATGTCTTAATTATAAATAAGTTGAGGTTAATTATAGAAATGTTTAATTAGTAAAGTCATTTCATGCCAATTGAAATGGCGAAACAGTTTCAAAAAAACCGAATAAAAGATGAGGATTACAGTAGGCTGCTAGATAAAATAATTGGACAAAATTTTCCCATATAATGATAGTTTTAGTTAGCATAATTAGAGAAGCAAACTAATTTACCCCATGTATCATCATTGAAACTAATTAATTGCAGATAAATGAAATGCTATTCTCTTTTTCTCTCTTTTTGTTTTTTTTCCGTTAGAATGTAAAGGAAATACTATAAAGTTTCATTTTCCCTTTAAATTTTTGGGCGAAATGGGACCAAAAAAGAATTTAATGGTATAAATAGTAACTGTCTAAAGAAAATATCGATCACATTAAAGAGAATTTCAAAACTTTGTGGTCCAAAATAATGTTCCATCATAGATACTTCAATTCTACTTATTTGTGAAGTGGAGGAGTGATGGTCCAAAGGAAGAAAAAAGACATGAGAATTTGGTGAAAATTAAATTTTGAATTTTAAGAATATAAAATGAGAATTATGCAAATGGAAAATACTCAATTCTCTATATAGATATTTTTCTCTTGGAAATTGATGACATGACACTACGAAGTGATCTAATTTTTGCCAAATGTCATATTCTCAGATACGAGTTCAATCGAATTCAGTAATTTACTTAAAATGTATTTATATTAAAAGATTTATAAAATATATGCACATATGGTATTGGTAAAATATGTACATAACACGTATCCAGGATTAGAATCAACACGTGACAAGTATTTCCTAATTAGTCTGATTTCTTAGTCAACGCCAAATCTTTCGGAATCACTTAGGTCGAAGACCTAAGACTAAGAAGTTGGTCCTAGGATCATCCTATTTTCTCCCGTCAAAGTTGTTCCATATATATATATATATATATATATATATATATATATATATATATATATATATATATATATATTCTGAACCCGTTAACTTTGTAGAAGTCGTGAAAGTTTTCTTATAAATCTCAATAAATAGCTTCTCCTTGATCGAATAAGATGCATAAGGAATTGACTCTTGTCACATGAAAATTGGCTAAAATTAAATATGACGCGGCTTTGGACCATCAATAATTCAAGAAATTAAAGAGGTGAGAAATATATGCTCGTTTTGTATGGATCCTCGATCTATGAAGTTTTAATTATTATCTATAACAATAATTATGTCTTAGTCACAAATAAGTTGAAGTCCGTTATATCAATTCTTATTATTGTCTAAATTTGTTATATAACAATAACTATACCTTAGAGCTTGTTTGGATGGTTGTTACATATCGTTTAATCTCATAATATATCGTATTATATTGTACTGTATCATTTGATAAACACAATGTTTGGATAAATTATATTGTTTGTAGTTGTTTCATGATATCACGTACCGGCAATATGAAGAATAAACTTGCAGTATTACAAAGAAAAATTAGGGAATTATTATATAAAAATGTACGATAAAAGATTATTAAATAATAATAAAGGGCAAGATAAGAGAAAATAGACAAGGTAACAACGCAACTACACTAAATCGATCGTTACATAAAGTGACACTTTTCGTCGTTACGTAACGATGAATTTTACGACACGATACAATAAAATTAAAGTAACAATCAAAATAAACATTATTTTTAAGTAACAATACAATACAATACAATAAGTAACAATCATCCGAACAAGGTTGTTAGTCACAAACTAGTTTCAACTACTATATAAATTAAATATAACAGCTGTTCAGGATTAATGATTCATGAACAAAGTGCAGGCTATAAGGTAGATAGAGTTACTTTTTGTCCATTTAAATGTGCTTTTAATGGTCAAAAAACCTAGAAACAAGGTTTTTTTTTATTTTGTACTTAGTTTTTTTGGACGGTTTCAAGTTTGAACAGATCTTATTCTATGTTCATAAAAGAATGTAATGTAAATTTAGATAGTGCTATATAAGGTACAAACAAGACACTGACAAAGGGCTTCTCCTTATTTTCTGAACAAATTTAAAAAGGGGATTTTATATACTTGACTTATATTATAACATCTTCCTTTTTTTAAGGAACAAAAATTCGTAAATTAAATTTTCACAAGGATCTTTCTAATTGGATTTTTGGGGAATAAAACAATAATGTTAAGTTTTTCCTTTTATATTCTATGTTTTTTGGGGTAATTCATGATTAGAGACGAAGTTCATTTATTTTCATAGTTTTAGGTTTACACATCTCCATTTTCAGGTGAATGTTTTTTCACCATCGTAGCAATGAGACTCAAATCATCTAAAACACCTACTCCATTTTTTTCAACAAATATTGGAATATAATTAAGCCAACAATAGACTATCGTGTGTATATACATATATATGAATATGAGAGACACAAAGTTATAAACATTATATAAATTAACAATTAAGCAAATGTCGGTACACTAAAAAGGATGGCTCGATGTATAAAGTATCTTACGTTTACGCAGGATTGAGGGAAGCGTTGCACCCAAGGGTGTAATGTAGAAGTCTACTATAATACAAGCATTAGTGACTGCTTCGACGCTCAAAACCGTGATCCAGTGGCAAAGCCAGAAATTAAAATAAAAAAGAATTCCGACAAAGAGTATTCAATATATGTTATATAACTCTAAAACCATATATTTTACCTATATATATACGGTAATTTTCCGGCCAAAAAAAAAAATCGGTAAAAGATAGTCAATTGATCACCCTAACCACCTATAGATTATATAGAAATAACTTTACCGTTTGCTCTAAAATTTCCCTTCCAAATGTTCGTCTACTAACAATAACAATTGACCTCTTCATTATTTTGTTTACCTTCTCAAATTCTGTTATTTTTAACTCTTATCTTATTTCCTAGCAAGTGGGTAAAATGACAGCATTTTGCCAGTAGTTAAAGTTGTTGGCCTTATCAACAAGGTCATAAGAAACTTGCAAAATAAAGCAAAATGAGTCCATTCAACCAAAACCAACCAAGTACTATAGTACTATATAAATATAATTTGATAAAAAAAATATTAAAAATACTATCCCCTTATCCTTCTATTCATGGCTTTTTGATTTATTATACTTACTGTCAGTACACTTAATCTGGTTGGCTTCCACTGGATAGTCCAATCATACTATAGCACAAAGAGTAAAGGGGGGCCATACCAAATTTCCTCTAGGACAGAATCATTGTTGGAACCTTTATCCCTAGTTCTTGTCACCTCCCCCTCCCCCCCCCCAAATCACCCCCACCCCTACTATTTGTATTATAATAATAGTATTCGAATTAATTTGCACGAATCTTAACTATTTCATCGCCCGTCAATTATTTTTTATTAGCACATATATCTGATAATTCTGATCAATTATCCAGGGCGGATGTAGCTTGATAGTACCGAATTCACTTGAATCCAGTACTTTTGACGCTGAGTATGATTTTATATATAAAAATTTACTAAAATTGCAATAATATGATTTTACATTTAAAAATTTACTAAAATTGTTAAATAGCATACATGAACCCATAACTTCTAAGATATAATAGGTTGAATGCTAACAACCTCAAATATTGAACACATATAGTTTAAATTCTTGATCCGCCTATGCAATTAAGCAGTGGCGGAAGTAGGATTTCACAAGGGAGTTCAAATATTAACAAAGTAAATACGCTAAGAAGCTAAGGGTTCAACGTGAAGAAAAAAATCAACCTTATATACACAGTATAATTTTCGGCGAGGGGGATTGGGCAGAACTCCCTTATGCCCACCTAGCTTCGCCCTTGCAATTAAGGCTTAAGCAGATGAGAAGAAATTATATTTTTTTGGTCTCAATTGTAATTTAAATAGTTAATTTTACGAATTTTGTATTTACTTTATTGACCGCTAGACCAGAACCCAATATGTTTTCTTTTTTCATTCTTAACAATTACCAAAAAAATTCTAAACCATCCAATACCAAAACAAAAAAGGATCCAGCTATTATGGTATGCTAAGCTGGCACCAGTTGTTGCCCATGCATCCAATCCAAGAAACTCACAAGCTTTTTGCCCTATTCTTTATAGCTCTCATCTCCTTCTACTTACTATAAATACTTGTCCTCTTTAAATCTCTTTCCCCACACAAACAAACATCTCATATTCTAATTATTACAAGTAAATTTTTATATAAGCTAAGAGCTAAAATGGGGTCAAGAATTTTCTTGATTTTAGCACTTGTGTTTAGTTCTTGCATGGTTTCTTATGGTGGAAATTTTTTTCAAGAATTTGACTTTACTTGGGGTGGAAATAGGGCTAAGATTTTCAATGGAGGTCAGCTTATGTCTTTGTCTTTGGACAAAGTTTCTGGTTCTGGTTTTCAATCTAAGAAAGAGTATCTCTTTGGGAGAATTGATATGCAAATCAAACTTGTTGCTGGAAATTCTGCTGGTACTGTCACTACATACTATGTAAGTATTAATTCTTTTTAAAAATAAGTTGAACACATTATTTTGTGGTTAGCACCTGTAGGTTACGGGTTCGAGCCGTGAAAATAATCATTAATGCTTGCATTAGGTTAGGCTGTCTACATTACTCCCTTTGCTAGGCGGCTTTTTTTCGGATCCTACATAAATGGGGATGCTCTGGACACTTAGCTACTCTTTTTTTAATAGTAATAGTAGTTCATTACTTGAAAAGAAAGTTTGTGAAAGCTACTTGTAATTCAATTTATAGGTTTGACCAAATCTAGTAGCTTTGATTTACTCTGTATTTGTAATAAGAAATTTATTAAGTATATATAAATTATTAATTAAAAAATTGAATCAAACATCACATTTTTAGTATGTGCCTGCTTTAAGAAAGTGAAATTTGATTCATGTGGATATAACCACAAATTATGCCTACTCTTATATATTGTGGTCTTATGAAACAACTTGGTTGATACTCATGTGACTATTTTCTGTGGCCAAGAATTTTTCTTTTTGCTATTAACTTTTATGTGTGATAATGACTTCTTTAAATTAAATTCCCTATTCCTTTTCCTTTAATTATTTGGATTCCTCATGCATATTACATATATCAAACTTTACAAATTGTCAACTTCTTTTCTCATAATATTATACTCATCTCAATCCTTTGTTGCTCCTATTATTTCAATAAAATTGCCTTTTTTCACTAATTATTTATTTGCTTTTATTGCAGTTATCTTCTCAGGGACCCACACATGATGAAATTGATTTTGAATTCTTGGGAAATGTTACTGGTGAACCTTATATTCTCCACACAAATATTTATGCTCAAGGCAAAGGAAACAAAGAGCAGCAATTCTACCTTTGGTTTGATCCTACCAAGAATTTCCACACCTACTCAATCATATGGAAACCCCAACATATTATGTAAGCAAACCTCAACATTATTTATTTCTACATATTATACTAAACAATTAACAAATTAAAAGAATTTAAAAATCAGTGTATGATATTTTTAGACTGTCAGATTAAGCTAGCGTTTGGACAAAGATTTGGTTGAAATTTAAAAAAATAATTTTTGGAAGTTAAAAGTTGTATTTGGATATGTATTTATTTGGGAAAAAATTGAAGTTTTATGAGCGGAACAAAAAATTTCACCCAAAAACTATTCTAAACCAATTTTTGAAAACTTGAAAATTTTTGAACTTCAAAAACTGACTATATTTCATGAAGAAATAATATTTTCAATTTTTACCTATGGACATACGGGAGCTAAGTTGATTTCTAACAACAGGTAGCAAGGCGTGAAGTAGTAACTAGAAAAATATATCAAAGAATATATTATAACATGTTAAATTAGATTGATAGTGTCAAAAAATATACCTAGACGACAAGGATTGATTGCTATTCATATTTATCATTGCGGGAAATCTGTCTTACTCGGGCTCTCTCAAATACTGCCGTATGCATGTCGTATCCTTCATAAATGTACTATTTTTAAGAATTCGACACATCCCGATGATTATTTTTACGATTCCGAGCAACATAGCCTAAGTAAAAGATTTCCCTTGATGTAGTATAACATTTTCTCATATTTACTTTTTTATGTATTTTCAGTTTCTTGGTCGACAACACACCGATAAGAGTTTACAAGAATGCTGAATCAATTGGTGTGCCATTTCCAAAGAATCAGCCTATGAGAATTTACTCTAGCCTTTGGAATGCAGATGATTGGGCCACAAGAGGAGGCCTAGTGAAAACTGATTGGTCTAAAGCACCATTTACAGCCTACTATAGAAACTTCAATTCTCAAACTTTTAGCAGTTCACAATTTTCAAATGAAAAATGGCAAAATCAAGAACTTGATGCTAATGGCAGAAGAAGACTCAGATGGGTTCAAAGGAATTTCATGATTTACAATTATTGTACTGATTTTAAGAGATTTCCTCAGGGTTTTCCTCCAGAATGCAAAAGATTTTGAGGGACTATAGTTGGTTTTTGTGAAATTCTTTAATGTGTTTATGGTTTTATTTTGATAGATTGTAGCAACCAAATAAATGTATTTTTCTCGTTTTATTTTGTATCTTATTGGAAGCTTGTAGTTCATTTTGTATCTATTGTTTGATATCCTTTCTGGTACTTTTAAAGTTTAAGTTACATACAATCGTCCGATGTAAAGAATATTTTACATTCATGTCATCCAATGGATATCTACTCTTAAATCTACCTATATTATGAAATTTGTAATTTTAAAAATAAAACAGATTACATATTGCACTAGATAAATATGATTTATTGGTGTAATTTTCTTTTCTTTATCTCAATCTTGATAGCAGTGAGGGAGCCACATGCACCCGGAGGACACCCCTTCGTCAGAAAATTACATTGTTAAGCTCGGTAATTTTTAAAAGAAAAATATGTATAAATACTATATAATGACACCTCTTGACTTTTTGGTGAGTTTGTTTTTTTATATTTTGACTCCCTTTAATGAAAATTCTGTCACCGTCACTGCTTGATAGTCTTTTGTTTTCTTAAATGATCTCGACTTCTCAATAATAATTGAATCCCAAATTACATCCTAGTTTTGAAATTAAACGAAGGAAAATTGTAACATAGGCTAGTCTACGCTCAACTAAGATTTACTTCAGCACTTTTTATAGCATAAGAATTTCAATTTCCAGTACTTTTCTAAATTGATGTATTCAACAGTGAGAAAAAACAAATAGAAACATGAAGTTAAAGAGGAATTTTTTAGACCAAAATGAGTTGGTAAGGTCCTAAAATTTGACGCCCTTTGCCATGGGAATCGAATCGTTGTTAGAAAAGATTTTATTCTCAACTCTAAAAGTCATTGCGATTACAAATATTTCAAAAGTTTAATTTATATACACGGGCACATATTATTTCGTTCGTTTCGTATTTTCCTTATTGTTACTATTTGATGCTATTTTTTCGGCTTTCTTTTTTTCTCTCCTCTTTTCTTATTGTCTTTTGTTTCCCTCTTCTCTCTTTCTTCTTCTTCTTCCTCCTCTTTACCTTTTCTTTAGTCGAGGGTCTACACTACTAGAATTTGGTCAAAAAGCGACCAAATATTGGCGACCAAATTTGGTCTGTTAAGAAAAGCGACCAAAGTTGGTCGCCAAACTATCGAAAATAATAATAAAAATATTTGAAATAATTTAGCGATCATAGTTAATCGCTATTTGGACGCAATTTAATCAAACTGTTGACTGGACTGGTCAGACTTGCTTGGTCAAAGATACACTGAGTTTAGCGACCAATGTTGGTCGCAAAAGTGGGACCCACACAATTTTTTTTAATAATTTTATTATTATTTTATAAAACTAATAAAATATAAATATATATAATTTAAAACTTGCGACCAAAGTTGGTCGCTAACTGAAGGATAAGAAGATAGCGACCAACTTTGGTCGCTAAAGTGGGACCCAGTTATAAAATTTTAATAAATATATATTTATGTAAAAATTTATAAAATATAAATAAATATAATTCAAAATTTAGCGACCAAAGTTGGTCGCCAATGTGGGACCCAGTTCTAACGTTTAACAATTTTTATTATTAATTTAAATATTATATAAAATATAAATAAATCTGATTAAATTTTAGTGACCAAATTTGGTCTCTAATTTAAATTCATGTACATTTAGTGGTTGGTCGCTAAATTAAATTCATTTAAAGTTAGCGACCAAAGTTGGTCTCTATATGGTCAAATTTAAAAATCACTTTTGTATTTACTATGTAAATAATATAAATGTAAGTCGTTAATAATTTTGTAATACAAGGGATGAATAGTACTATGAAGCGGGCGTGTGTGTCTATATATACAATATATGTACTTACGCTATACTATGCACTAAGTATAAGTGTATGAGGTAATACCGTATCGAATATAGCTTATATATATATATATATAATATATGTACTTACGCTATACTATACATTAAGTATAAGTGTATGAGGTAATACCGTATCGAATACAGCTTATATATAATATATATATACTTACGTTATACTATTCACTAACTATAAGTGTATTAGGTAATACCGTATCGAATACAATTTATATATATATATATATATATAGCAACTTATATATATATATATATAATATATATATACTTACGCTATACTATGCACTAAGTATAAGTGTATGAGGTAATACCGTATCGAATACAGCTTATATATATATATATATATATAATATATATGTACTTACGCTATACTATGCACTAACTATAAGTGTATTAGGTAATACCGTATCGAATACAGCTTATATATATATATATATAATATATGTACTTACGCTATAATATGCACTAAGTATAAGTGTATGAGGTAATACCGTATCGAATACAGCTTATATATATATAAATATATATGTACTTACACTATACTATGTACTAACTATAAGTGTATTAGGTAATACCGTATCGAATACAGCTTATATATATATATATATATATAATATGTACTCACGCTATAATATGCACTAAGTATAAGTGTATGAGTTAATACCGTATCGAATATATCTTATATATATATAATATATGTACTTACGCTATACTATGCACTAAGTATAAGTGTATGAGGTAATACCGTATCGAATACAGCTTATATATATAATATATGTACTTACGCTATACTATGCACTAAGTATAAGTGTATGAGGTAATACCGTATCGAATATAGCTTATATATATAATATATGTACTCACGCTATACTATGCACTAAGTATAAGTGTATTAGGCAATACCATATCGAATACAACTTATATATATACAATATATATATACTTACGCTATACTATGCACTAACTATAAGTGTATTAGGTAATACTGTATCGAATAAAGCTTATATATATACTTACGCTATACTATGCACTAAGTATAAGTGTATTAGGTAATACCGTATCGAATATAGCTTATATATATATATATATATATATATATATATATATATATATATATATATAATATGTACTTACGCTATACTATGCACTAAGTATAAGTGTATGGGGTAATACCGTATCGAATACAGCTTATATATATATATATATATATAATATATGTACTTACCTTATACTATGCACTAACTATAAGTGTATTAGGTAATACCGTATCGAATACAGCTTATATATATACTTACGCTATACTATGCACTAAGTATAAGTTTATTAGGTAATACCGTATCGAATATAACTTTTATATATATAATATGTACTTACGCTATACTATGCACTAACTATAAGTGTATGAGGTAATACCGTATCAAATACAGCTTATATATATAATATATATATACTTACGCTATATTATGCACTAAGTATAAGTGTACTAGGTAATACCGTATCGAATACAACTTATATATATATAATATATGTACTTACGCTATACTATACACTAAGTATAAGTGTATGAGGTAATACCGTATCGAATACAGCTTATATATATATATATATATATATATATACAATATATATACTTACGTTATATTATGCACTAAGTATAAGTGTACTAGGTAATACCGTATCGAATACAGCTTATATATATATATATAATATATATGTTTTTACGCTATACTATGCACTAAGTATAAGTGTATGAGGTAATACCGTATCGAATATAGCTTATATATATAATATATGTACTTACGCTATACTATGCACTAAGTATAAGTGTATGAGGTAATACCGTATCGAATATAGCTTATATATATATATATATATATAATATATATATATATACATACGCTATACTATGCACTAACTATAAGTGTATTAGGTAATAGCGTATCGAATACAGCTTATATATATATATATATTTTTTTTTTTTGAAATAGCGACCAACTTTGGTCGCTATTTTGGTCAAACGGTCAGAATATAGCGACCAAAGTTGGTCGCTATGTCTGAAAATTCAAAACTGTTTTACCCACCAAAATAGCGACCAACGTTGGTCGCTATTTTAATTACATAACTCTCAAAACCGGGATCCCCTCCCATTCTTTCTAAAAAAATCCCAAAATCCCTCTTTTCTCTCTCACACTCAAACCCCACCCCCCTTCCAACTCCCAACTCCTACTACCAGGCCCCACTCACGCCACCAACGACCACCGCTCAACTGCCGCTGTTGCGTCTCTCCTTCTCCACCTCCTAAAAATTCAAGGTTAGAATTACAAACCTAGGGTTTCAATTAGTGTTTCAATTGTTTATTGTTTCAACCTAGAATTAGTGTTTCAATTGATTATTTAACATTGTATTTTATAGAAACCTAGGGTTTAGATTGTATTTATCATTATTTAACATTTTATAGAAATCTAGGGTTTAGGGTATGGGTTGAATATTTAGGCTAGGCTTTATTGAGTATTTCTCCTTCAATATTTTAGTAAGCAATAGATACTAATTTAACGTCAAAGACTTGATTCATAGGTAGATATATATTAGGGTATAAATTGAACTTTTAGTTTAATCTTGATTAGTTTATAGGTAGATATTTAATATAGACACATGATAGTATATTTGGATTTTCTCTTAAAGTTCAAGACAATGTTAATGTTTAAGGCCTTAAGCGAATCGTTGCGTGGCTCTTGTTTGAGTACAACGAGTCGCCCACTTTTAGGATATAAATTGAACTTTTAGTTTAAGTTTAAACTCGTAGGATACGAATATAACTTATAGTTTTTAGGTTTTGTTCTTGTGAATTGAACTTGTAGGATATAAATTGAACCTTTTAGGATACGAGTTGAATTTTTAGGATATGAATTGAACCTTTTAGGTATGAGTTGAACCTTTAGGATATAAATTGAACTTAAACTCGTAGGATATGAATATAACTTTTAGGATATAAATTGAAGCTTTTATGTATGAGTTGAACCGTTAGGATATGACTTGAACTTTTGTGGATATAAATTGAACCTTTTAGGATATGAGTTGAATTTTTAGGATATGAATTGAACCTTTTAGGTATGAGTTGAAGCTTTTAGGATATAAATTGAACTTTTAGTTTAAGTTTAAACTCGTAGGATATGAATATAACTTTTAGGATATAAATTGAAGCTTTTATGTATGAGTTGAACCTTTAGGATATGACTTGAACTTTTGTGGATATGAATTGAAGCTTTTATGTATGAGTTGAACCTTTAGGATATAAATTGAAACTTTTAGGATATGAGTTGAATTTTTAGGATATAAATAGAAATTTTAGGATATGACTTGAACTTTTGTGGATATGAATTGAACCTTTAGGATATAAATTGAACTTTTAGTTTATGTTTAAACTCGTAGGATAAGAATTGATGAACTTTTAGTTTTTAGGTTTTGTTCTTGTGAATTGAACTTGTACGATATAAATTAAAGCTTTTATGTATGACTTGAACTTTTTAGAATATGAATTGAAACTTTTAGGATATGAGTTGAACTTTTGGGAAATAAATTGAACCTTTAGGATATGTATTGAACCTTTAGGATATGACTTGAAGTTTTAGTTTATGTTTAAACTCGTAAGATATGAATATAACTTTTAGTTTTTAGGTTTTGTTCTTGTGAATTGAACTTGTAGGATATAAATTGAAGCTTTTATGTATGACTTGAACTTTTTAGGATATGAATTGAAACTTTTAGGATATGAGTTGAACTTTTAGGATATAAATAGAAATTTTAGGATATGACTTGAACTTTTGTGGATATGAATTGAACCTTTAGGATATAAATTGAACTTTTAGTTTATGTTTAAACTCGTAGGATAAGAATTGATGAACTTTTAATTTTTAGGTTTTGTTCTTGTGAATTGAACTTGTACGATATAAATTGAAGCTTTTATGTATGACTTGAACTTTTTACGATATGAGTTGAAACTTTTAGGATGTGAGTTGAACTTTTAGGAAATAAATTGAACCTTTGGGATATGTATTGAACCTTTAGGATATGACTTGAAGTTTTAGTTTATGTTTAAACTCGTAGGATATGAATATAACTTTTAGTTTTTAGGTTTTGTTCTTGTGAATTGAACTTGTAGGATATAAATTGAAATTTTAGGATATGAGTTGAATTTTTAGGATATGAATTGAAACTTTTAGGATATGAGTTGAACTTTTAGGAAATAAATTGAACCTTTAGCATATGTATTGAACCTTTAGGATATGACTTGAACTTTTAGTTTATGTTTAAACTCGTAGGATATGAATATAACTTTTAGTTTTTAGGTTTTGTTCTTGTGAATTGAACTTGTAGGATATAAATTGAAACTTTTAGGATATGAGTTGAATTTTTAGGATATAAATAGAAATTTTAGGATATGACTTGAACTTTTGTGGATATGAATTGAACCTTTAGGATATAAATTGAACTTTTAGTTTATGTTTAAACTCGTAGGATAAGAATTGATGAACTTTTAGTTTTTAGGTTTTGTTCTTGTGAATTGAACTTGTACGATATAAATTGAAATTTTACGATATGACTTGAACTTTTTACGATATGAGTTGAACCTTTAGGATATGACTTGAACTTTTGTGGATATGAATTGAAGGTTTAGGATATGAATTGAACTTTTAGTTTATGTGGATTATTAGAAGAGGTTGATGATGTTATTAGACAAGCAATAGAACTTCCACCAAGAATAACTAAGACACAGTACCTGGCAAAGTGTGCCTTTAATTGTTCTTCTCATTAGCGACAATGATGATGAGAAGGCAATGGCATGTGTTTCAAATAGTGATGGTGTAGGTAGGAATTTAGTATTTCCTAAGTAGATAAAAGAAGAGCTTATAGAGTAATTTTGTACTTCATTTTCCATGAGGAAAAGAAGTTTAATTGAGAGTGACAAGGTTGATGAAGACGGAATGTGTTCCGTTGGTCATGGCAGTTCCCATAGAATGGGGATCATAAGACTCTATGATGACAGAGATTATAGGAAGTTTTGTTCTAAATTTTCTTTCAAGTCTGATTCGTACAAGCTTAATGTGATATTAGTGATATTTCTTCGGATTCAGGCAATGATTTGACCGACAAAAGTATGGAAATGCTCTTAAAAAGAATTAAAAGTAAAATCTTTTCAGCATCCTTCTCTACCAAGAAAAACATTTTACCTTTAATTCTTTTTAAGAGCATTTCCATACTTTTGTCGGTCAAATCATTGTCTGAATCCGAAGAAATATCACCAATATCATATTAAGCTTGTACGGATCAGACTTGGAAGAAAGTTTAGAACAAAACTTCCTATAATCTTTGTCATCATAGAGTCTTATGATCCCCGCTTTATGGGAACTGCCATGACCAACGGAAAACATTCCGTCTTCATCAACGTTGTCACTATCAATCAAACTTCTTTTCCTCTTGGAAAGTGAAGTAGAGAATTCCTCTATAACCTCTTTTATCTACTTAGGAAATGTTAAATCCTACCTATACCATCACTATTTTGAAACACATGTCGTTGCCTTCTCATTATCATTGTAGCTATAGAGATCAACAATTGATCAAAGACACACCCTGTCAGGTACTGTATCCAAGTTATTCTCTGTATCCAAGTTCATCCCGAGTAATAGTACCACGAGGATAATCACCAAAGCCACCAGACAGCTTTATGATGCCAATGAAGCAAGATGAGTTATTCAATGAAACTCGTATTGTAAAGAAGAAGAAAGAGACTGATACAGAAAGGAGGGTCGAACCTCGACTATATACATGTAAGTTTTTTACTTTTCATTAAGTATTTTGATTTACTTTTATATAATTTTTTAAATACTAATTCAATATATATAATTTTTCATATAGGTTCGCTTAACATGCAGCTGACGTGGGAGAATTCATACGCAGTCAACCACCTAATGAATCGGGCGAGGCAATCCAACTTTCGGACGAGGATGTTGAAAGAACACTTCTTGAGTACTTTATATACTTTGAACTAGACAAAAAAATTTAGTTCTATTGTGTTAGTTCTTTTTAGTTCGAATGGGCTTGTAATAAGCGTTAACTTAGTTTTGTTAGCTTAATGTGTTAGTTCTATTGATTGTTGCTTTTAATTGTTGTTGTTGTTGTTGCTGGCATAAAATGCCTGTTTAGGATGTTTGGTAAGCTGGCAGGTGGTGTAGCTGCCAAAACAGGCAGTTTCTGCCAAAAATATACCAAGAAAAGCGACCAACTTTGGTCTCTATTTGGTCGCATTTCACTATAAAAAAATAATTTTCTGGGCAATAGCGACCAACCTTGGTCGCTACCTGCCCAGATTTCTATTAAAAAAAATACAATTTCTGGAAATATAGCGACCAATGTTGGTCGCTTATCTTTAAAAAAAAATTAAATTCTTGAATTTAGCGACCAACTTTGGTCTCTATTGTCCAGATTTTAAAATATAATATTTGGATTAGAGACCAAAGTTGGTCGCTTTCTAATGATTAATGATAAATTAAAAACAACGTATTTCATATGTAGAGACCAACTTTGGTCGCCAAATTTATATTATTAAATTAATATAGCGACCAAAGTTGGTCACTAAAGTCAAAATCAGAATATTTGGTCCTTTTACCTTAGAGACCAAAGTTGGTCGCTAATTAGCGACCAACTTTGGTCCCTAAAATAAAGGGACCAACAATATTGCGACCAGACATGTTTGGTCGCTTTTAGGCCTATAAGCGACCAACTTTGGTCGCTTTTTACCGGATTTCTAGTAGTGCTATCCGAAATAGTCTTTCTACCTCTCCAGGCAGGGGTAAGATTTGCGTACACACTATCTTCTCAGACCCCATTTGTGAGATTATACTGTACATGTTGTTGTTGTCATTCTTACACTGACACCTAGTTGATATTTTATATGAAAAATTACGTAGATATCTTTTGAGTGACCTGATATTATATACAAATTTCTACACTTCTAACGACATATATAAGTTAATTCTTGTTCCAAGCTGCTGGTTAATTACTGATTCAGTTAATTAATAATTTGATAAACCTTCTGAATATTGAAAGAAAAATAAAAAAATTTCCACGCCAACCTTTGCCATCAAAGGTTCCATTAACCTTAAGCTGGTAATGGGATGCCAAAACTATTTGTTCTCCATTGATTATCTTAATAAATGTCTCCTAAAGATGCCAATACTTTATGGAATCTTTACATAAATAGCCAACTATATTCATTGTTTACTTTTTCTAGCCATATACATAAATTAAATATTGATTATACAGAAATATATATATATATATATATATTGTTGGAACCAGCTTCACGAAGTCTACAGATGAAGTGAAGAATGAGGATTTAAAACAAAATGTAGATACAAACAAAGGAGATCAGACCATTTTATCTCTAGTGGGTCAAGTTAATCAGGGCCATTCATCAAGTGTTATTACAATGATTTAATCTGGTCTATTGATTCTTTGCACATGCTACACACGTGACCAAGCACACTCAGCTATATTTAGAAACTTCCCTATTCAGATAAAATCAGTGATATTGTTTGCATAGAAATAATTTATTTATAAAATTCTTTGGATTCTTTTAGTTAGTTATGAGCTAAGCAATAGAGGTAGGACACATGTAGGTGTGAATAACAGATTTTATTCCTTTTGCTTTGTATATATAGATGTACAGTCTTTCAATGAAATATACATAGAAGAAATTTTATACATTTTTCTGTTCTTATTCCAATATGGTATCAGAGCAGTAAGGTACTCGATCCAATTCTCCTCCATCTTTCCTTCTTCTTCTTCTTCTTCTTCTTCTTCTTCTTCTTCTTCTTCTTCTTCTTCTTTTTCTTCTCCTCTAAAGCTTAAGTTGAAACTCTTCAATGGTTGTTGATGATCAAACTCTTTCACCTGGAGTAGTGGACGACACTACATCCAGTGTTCAAACCCCACTTCAAATCACTCTCACTCATGACTCTTCACACCCATTTTACCTTCATCCCTCTGATTCCCCAGGGATGATTCTTGTCAATTCTATTTTTGATGGAAGGAGCTATGGAGAATAGCATAGGGCTGTTCTTATAGCTCTATCAGCTAAGAACAAATTGGGGTTCATAGATGGAACCATATCAGTCCCTGCGGCATCTGTAGCTTCCCTCAAACTTTGGAGTCGTTGTAATGACATGGTGATATCATGGCTTTTCAATTCACTTTCCAAGGAAATTGCTGAAAGTGTCCTCTACTCCAAAACAGCAAGAGAGATTTGGAAGTAGCTTGAGGACAGATTTGGGCAAAGCAATGGAGCTTTGCTTTATCAGCTGCAAAAGGAGCTCAGTGACACAGTTCAAGGAAGTTCAGACATAGCTGGTTATTATACAAAAGTGAAAAGAATCTAGGATGAGCTTGATAGCTTAGATACATGTGTTCACTGTAGTTGTGATTGCTCTTGTGGAGGGAAGAGTAGATCTCTGAAATCTCATCAAGATGGCAGACTCATCCAGTTCCTCATGAGACTGAATGAGGCCTAATCAGGTGTAAAAAGCAATATTCTGATGGCTTCACCTCTGCCCAGCATCAATCATGCTTACTCCCTATTAATTCAAGATGAAAAATAAAGGGAGATACATGTGGCTCAATACCCTGTTGAATCTGCTTTCATGGTTGCAAGACAACAATATGGAGGTTAGAAGTTTGCAAGTTCTGAGAAAAATGGAAGCTATGAAGGAAAGAAAAAAAATCTTATATGCTCATATTGTAAGAAGTCAGGACACACTACTGAAAAATGTTATAGGATAATTGGTTTTCCAGCTGATTTCAAATTTACCAAAAACAAGAGGCTTCAAAGTGCTGGTACATATGCTAATGCAGCTCTCGCAGCTGAAGATGGTGGAAATTAGACTTTTAATGCCATAGAAAGGGTCATCACTCAAGAACAGTACAACAACTTGTGTCAACTTCTACAACAGGTTAAGTCTGAATCTCAGGGAGATATGAATTTTGAGGTCAATGTCACTGCCAACTGTGCTAGTATACCTAAACATCCTTTCTATAATACTTCAAATTCTGTTATGTGGATCTTAGATTTTGGTGCCTCTGAACACATGACATGTGATTTCAGTCTTTTATTCAATGTGAAAATACTCCCTAAACCTGTTTATATTAACCTTCCTAATTCACAAAGAGTCAGAGTCACTCAGGCTGGAAGTGTGTACATCATGTCAAATTTTATTATGAAAAATGTGTTGTTTCTTCCAAATTTCAGGTATAACCTATTGTCAGTTCATAGATTCTATCAGCAAGCTGATTCTCTCCTTATTTTCTCTGCTTTTGGTGCAATTTTGCAGGCCCCTTCATCGAAGAGGCCAGTGGTTCTTGGTAAACTAAGGAAGGGGATATCTCTACTTCACTCTATCAAGTCTAGTGCCAGTCTATTAAGCAGAATCAAGGACTTTAGTCCATTTCTTTCAAGTTACAATAGGTCTAGCAGTCAGTCTTTATATAGAATCAAGGATTTTTGTCCATCTAGTTCAAGTTGTAGTAGGACTAGTAATCAATGTTTATTTTCAGTTTCTTGTTCAGCAGATATCTCAAGTGATGTAACTCTTTGACATAATTTGGGGTATTTACCCCTAAGCAATATGAAAAATATTTCTACTATCTCTTGTTCATCTTCATCTACTTTACTTGATCATTGTGACATTTGTGCAAGAGCAAGGTAAGTTAAATTACCTTTCCCGTCCAATTCAATCTCCACAAAAGATATCTTTGAGCTAATTCACATAGACACTTGGGGACCCTATAAAGAGCCTACTCATGATGGTTATAGATATTTTTTTGACCATAGTTGATGATTACAGTAGAGGGACTTGGACCTATTTACTTAGTACAAAATCCAATGCATTCACTGTCCTAAAGCAATTTTTAGCTATGGTTGAAAGGCAATTTGACAGGAAAGTTAAGGTAATAAGATCAGACAATGCCCTAGAGCTTGGAGGGAGTATGGAGTCCTCATTTTTTCTTGCTTCTAAGGGGATAATACATCAAACTAATTGTGTTTACTCTCCTCAACAAAATGGTATTGTTGAGAGGAAACATAAGCACCTTCTAGAAACTTGCAGGGCCCTATTGTTTCAGTCCAAACTCCCTATTTCTTACTGGGGAGAATGTTTACTCACAGCTACATATCTCATAAATAGATTTCCTTCCAAGGTTCTTAAGTTTAAGACTCCTTATGAACTTTTGTTTGGTCCTCCTTCTTATCATTCCATTAAAGTTTTTGGTTGTTTAGTCTATGCTTGCACTTCATCACCACACAGAACCAAACTTGACCCAAGGGTTGTCCCTTGTGTTTTCCTGAGATATCCTACTGGAAAAAAAGGGTATAAACTGTTAAATCTCCTAATCATGAAGATTTTTGTGTCTAGGGATGTCAAATTTCATGAATCTATTTTCCCTTTTCCTCTTAATACAAACAAATAGGTTGTCTTCCCTAAGGAATCTCCACAACCTTCAGATTGTCCTGTGGTAGCACATTCACCTACCCCTCAGTCTTCTTATCCTACAGTCAGTACACCTAACAGTCCAGTCTCACAGCATTTTCAACCTTGTTCTCCTACAGATAATTCACCAATCTTTCCTACCAATGTTGATTTCTCTCTTATTCATTCACCCAATCAATCCTTACACTCTCAGCCAATTGTCCCTTGCATTCAAGAAATTAGAAAATCTACTAGAACACACAAAACTCCTGCCTATCTACAGGATTATGTTTGCAATTCTGTCTTTCTTACTAACTTGATTGCATCATGTTTTTCTGCTCCAATTTTATCAACTATTCTTCCCCTTTATGCGCTCTCTCTCACAAACCAGTCTATGTTTAACTCTATATCTTATATCATTGAACCTACATCCTATTCTCAAGCAGCCCTTCACCTTGGTTGGCAAGAGGCAATGGCTAAGGAGTTTGATGCCCTTAAGTTAAACAAGACCTGGGATGTTGTACCTTTGCCTACAGGAAAGAGAGCATTACCATGTAAATGGGTTTACAAGGTCAAATACAAATCGGATGGATCATTAGAAAGATTTAAAGCTCGGTTGGTCATTCGAGGGACATACAAAGGGAAGGGATTGACTTCACGGAGACTTTTTCCCCAGTAGTAAAGATGACAACCATTAGGTGCATCCTTGTTGTGGCGGTCAAAAAAGGATGGGATATTTTTCAGTTAGACGTGAATAATGCTTTCTTACATGGTGAATTGCAGGAAGAAGTATTTATGAAATTCCCACCTGGAATGACACCACATTCTCCCAACCATGTGTGTCTCCTAAAGAAATCCCTTTATGGACTGCGGCAAGCCTCAAGGCAATGGTATGCCCGGCTCATAGCAGCCTTGAATTTCAAAGGATATTGTCACTCCCTCAATGACTATTCATTATTCTTCAAAAAATCAGAAGGGAAGATCACTATACTAGTTGTCTATGTAGACGATATCTTAGTTACAGGGGATGATCCTATTGAGCAGATTCACCTTAAAAAGTTTCTTAATATTGAGTTTAAGATCAAGGACCTCGGGCAGGCACACTATTTTTTAGGTATGGAAATCATACGTGAACAACATGGTTTAATCTTAACACAAAACGTTATACTTTGGACTTACTAGATGAATTTGCCTGTTTTGAGTTAAAACCAGCCCCCTCACCACTTGATCCTACTAGAAAATTACGAGCCGATGAAGGAGACTTGATACTTGATCCCACTTTTTATCGCCGCCTCTTGGGAAAGTTGAATTTCCTGACTCACACTCGCCCAGACTTGTCTTTTGCGGTTCAACATCCAAGTCAATACATGCAAGCTCCTCGTCAGTCGCACGTTGATGTCGCTTTTCACTGTCTAAGATATCTCCTAGCTGAACCAAGTTTGGGCCTTTTATGAATTCTGATCAATGTCTCCGCCTCGTCGCCTTTTGTGATTCTGATTGGGGAACCTGCCCTGTGTCTCGTCGATCCATCAGTGGTTTCTATATCAGTTTTGGGGGTTCACCTGTTTCATGGAAATCAAAGAAGCAAACTTCAATTTCTTTATCCTCTGCTGAGACAGAATATCGATCTATGAGGAGAGTTGTAGCAGAGGTTACCTGGTTGGTTCGTTTGTTTGTCGATCTCGCAATTTCTCCCTCTCTGCCAGTCACACTTCACTCCGATAGCCAGGCAGCTATCCATATCGCAAAGAATCCAGTTTTCCACGAGAAAACCAAGCACGTGGAACTTGATTGTCATTTCGCCCGGCAACAATTTCTTGTCGGGATCATCTCCCTCTCTTATGTGCCTTCTCGTAACCAGCTCGCTGATGTTTTTACCAAACCTTTGTCAGGGCCAGTTCATCGTTCCATCATTGGCAAGTTGAGTGTGACTTTGCCCCCCTCCAACTTGAGGGGGGTATTGGAACCAGCTTCACGAAGTCTACAGATGAAGTGAAGAATGAGGATTTGAAACAAAATGTCGATACAAACAAAGGAGATCAGACCATTTTATCTCTAGTGGGTCAAGTTAATCAGGGTCATTCATCAACTGTTATTACAATGATTTAATCTAGTCCATTGATTCTTTGCACATGCTGCACACGTGACCAAGCACAGTCAACTATATCTAGAAGCTTCCCTATTCAGATAAAATCAGTGATACAGTTTGCATAGAAATAATTTATTTGTAAAATTCTTTGGATTCTTTTAGTTAGTTATGAGCTAAGCAATAGAGGTAGGACACCTGTAGGTGTGAATAACAGATTTTATTTCTTTTGCTTTGTATATATAGATGTACAGTCTTTCAATGAAATATACAGAGAAGAAACTTTATACATTTTTCTGTTCTTATTCCAATATATATATATATTATGCATATATTATACCTCTACCGGCTATTTTAAGTTTAAGTGGTTGGGTGAGCTGCTATTTGATTAACTCTTCATAATTAAATTATTATGAAGAGTTCAAGCTTGCACTTTGAATTGCGAACGTGTAGTACAAGCCAAAAAATCAGCTAAGTACTAATTTTGTGGGTCATGGGTCAAATGATGGTGCTGGGCTTAATTGGTTTAATTTTTGTGGGCCCACGTGGTTGCCCACTTTCCTAACTCGCATAGTTTCTATTTTCAAGGAATTCTTTAGCTTGTTAGGACTTTCTCTTTTTAAGAAATTATATTCTAACAAATTTCCATAGTTATATTGTATGTATGGTTAATGGTAGCCTTTGATGTGCAACAAATGGAAAGATCATTTCTGAAATATGACGCATGATCTTTTCCTCTTTTTATTTATTTGAGTTGTTAAAATTGGCTAATTTTACAAAGTTGTTCGATATTTTTCTTAACAAACTAATAAAATGGACCTTCACAAACAGCATACATTCTAGAGAAATTACCAGTTATATCCATTTATAGGTAGTTCATTATAAAAATTGTTTAATTGATAAAATATTACTAATATTAGCCAATTAGCTATTTGTAGCAAGAAAATATCAATTTTTGGCTTTATTTTGAGTGGGTGTTATTAGAATAGATTGGGCACAACTTAAGGAGCTTGAATCTCAGCTTTTAGATGATTTGGTGAAATTTTGAGGTGGTTTGAATTGAAAATTCGATAAAAACTGAACATGAAAAAAATGATATGTGTATCACACTGTGTATCATTTGTGTATTGCATATGTATCATATTTGTATCTATTGTGTATCACATGTATATCCATGTATACCTGTGTGTAAGATACATGTGATACATGTTTGATACATGTGTCGCAGAAGACTTTTTTGAACTCGATTTAATTACGAATTTTGATACAAAACTAGTCCAAATCACCTCCAATCTTCCTCAAATTTTGTATATTGACTTATCTATATATTTTCAATGAATTTCAACTATACCCATTGAAAAAGTTCCTTTTTTATTTAGATTTTATAAATATTGTATATATTTTTTGTATTTCATCACCTTATTTGATACCTCATCCATAAAATTTCCTTTCCGTGTTGCTAATCACGCTTAAAAATATGGAAGGTGATTTTTGCATATAATTCTTTGAGAGAAAGAACCCTATTATTTGGTTTTTCAATTTTTGTTGGCTAATTTTGGTAAATCTATGATTAATGATTATAGGTTGGTAAATTGAGATTTATTTGGAACATTTGTATAAGTTTTTCTATACAGTTTCAGTATTAATATTCTTCTTGGGGAATTATATAGGTCTGTTGATTTCTACTCCTTACTCCACAAGAGCTCGAAAATACAGAAAACAAAAAGAATTGTAAAATGTTCCTCAAAGAGAACTCTCCTAAAGTCTAGATAGGATATTGAAATTAATTGTCAAGATAATAAAAGCATATACAGGATATTGAAGTTAATTGCTTTCCTGTGTTTCAAATTGTAGTTTATTTCAAATATCCTCGTTAAATTGAGTGACCATTTAATTAACTCAAAGAAAATGTGCCGAACAATCCAAAAGAAAATGTGCCGAACTAATAGCACATAATAAAAGCAAAAGAAAAACAATATGATAAAAACTGAAATTAGTGAATACAGCAACTAATACTCCTTTTTCTTTAAATAAAAAGGTAGTCCGGTGCACTAAGTTCCCGCTATGCACAAGACCCGAGGAAGAATTGAACCACAAGAGTCTATTATACGCAATCTTACTCTGCATTTCTGCTAGAAGCCATTTCACAGCTTGAACCCGTGACCTCCTAGTCACATGGCAACAACTTTACCGGCTCCTCTTCTTTTTCTCTATATCTTAGTCCTCAAAATAGTTATCAAGGGAGCAAACATTTGAGTATGAATATAAAGATATTTAAGTAGGGACTCTACAAACATCAAACTTTAGCCCATAGTTGTAGAAGACACTTTTCCAGACACAAAGCTATCACTTTGCAGTAGTGAGTACGAATTATCTCATTTTAGAAGAGGTATTAAGAATTATAGCTTCAAACATAATTATATAATCTGGGATTCTCAACTATCTATAAGTCCCCTTTGACAACTTGTTCCTTATCTGGTTCCAAGTAAAGCTAACACAAGCAGGTATTTAGCTCACTGATGCTTCTTTCGGCCTCGCTTTGCCCTTGCTTTGATATCTTCTTTCTCAGATTTTGAACTGAATGATTCTATCTTTCGAACAGCTTTTTCTTCTATATTACTGGCAAATGTCACTCTTGGCCGGTACAAGGGCTGCAGGTTATACATTGAATTAGTAAATGTAAATAAATAGGATTGAAATGCTAATTTGGACAGGATTAAAAGTTGATTATGCTTAAAGTTGTAATAGAACATGCACTAGTTAATTACCGGGACGCTGCAGTGATAGTGGAGCTCGTTATTCATTTGGCTAAGGCGTTCTTTTGCTAGTTGTTCTGCTTCCAATGCTTTCATACATGCTTCTTCAACCTCAAGCTTGAGTGCAACAAAGTTACATGAGATCATGATTTTATAAGAGTTACAATCATTAAATGGATAAACATAGAACAAACATATTTTCTCCTACAGAAAGAAACAAGACCAAACAAAAAAGTTTAAGAATAAAGCCTAAGCTTCAAGTAACAGGGCTGCAATATGGTGCATTGGAGGAACATTTATTTTCGATCTCACTGGAATTTGAATCATTCAATTATGAACAGAATTAGATAAATTTCGTTTAATTTCATTGACATGAACATGTAAATAAATGGCTGAACAGAAGGGAAAAAACTGAAGTATCACATGAATTATCAATTTGGCAAATTGATGATCTGCAGAAGCAATATCCAATTTGTTTCACACCAATATGCAGGACCCTTTAGGCTTAAAGTGCCACTAGAAAACAAGTGTTATACACAACTAGGGAAGATATGTTGCAGAACCAAGAGTCGAATATTTCCAGTAATTGAAGCATAGGAGCACCTTGAATTGGTCTCGACTTGACAATTTCTGAAAAAAATGATTTTTTTTGGTAAAAGAAAACAAGAATTTTATCTTTTTCTGGAGTGACATGGTGGAAAATCATTTTGCACTATGTTGTCAAAGTGGATCAGTTGATGAAACTCAAAATAGAAGATATTTCAAAGTTCTGAATAAACAATCATCCACAACAACAGGGCGCTTGCTATGAGGTACTTTCAGGAGTAGACATAAACATAACTAAAGCAGCTGACCTATGCAATTCGGGACACATGAAATGACGAGTAATATGAATAGAAATGTATAAGCATAACCTGACAGCAAGAGACACAGTTATCAAAAGGAGTAGTTAATCTAGTCTTTACCTGAGAAAGTGGTATAGGAGCAAGGTCGTTTTCACTAGAAAGGTGTTTCTCCAAGAAAATACGCATATCAGCCAACTCCTTCATCAATCCCAGAGCAACTTCTTCAGAATCTTGCATCTGATTTGTAGAAAATTCAAATGCTCTCTCAGCATGCAGGCGAAATGATGCACAATTCAGACAATTACACAGACCTCTACATCCCCTAGGATTTCTCTTTAATATCCCTTTGTTAAGAAGATAAGGACGAGTAACCAAATCATATGATGATTCATTCGGAGCTAATTTCTGATGACAAATAGCTGGTTCAGGGCATCCATTTTTGTTTGGAGCATCACCAACACCTATGCAGTCTCGTCGACAACCAATAGGCTCAGATTCTGAGATTTCTTGTATGGACTCCTTGCATAAGGTTTTGGGGAGACCATCATTACTATATTCTGAGAGATCTGATGGTTCAGTGAAAGGAGATGCTTTGATCAAAGCAACTGCTTCAACCGCACTACTCTCTTCATTGCTATCTGCCAACAAAACCTTGCAGCTGCTTTCTTTAGTGATAGGCTCAGGTTCTGACATCTTGAGGAAAAGCTCTTTTCCTACAGTGCCAGTCGGGTCACAGCAATTTGAATCTATTACTTCAATCAAATTGCTAGCTTCTTCATGACAACCTACCTTCAAAGTCATGCGATCACCTTCAGGACTAACAGGCCCAACTTTTGGAACTTCTACCCCATATTCACTTAACAAATCTTCAAGACTGATAGGCAAAAGGTTTGTGGTATCTACTTTATATTCTCCAGTTGAAGTTTCAGGACTTACATTGGAGCTTGATGTTACTCCTGGACAATTTTCTCCAGTATTAAAATTATTGATCTCATTATTGAGACATTCTGGTTCTGACTTTTCTGTAGTACTTGTATCAGTACACTCTGTTTCTGATTTTCTGATTTCCACGTTAAGTAAAGTCTGTGGATAGGCAATGTCATCAGGAAACACTGAACTTGGCTTCTCATTGAATGATTCCGCAGCAGAACTTAGATTTTCCATGGGGAGACAAGTATTTAAGCAGTCACTCACATCATTGGCTGAGATGCACTTGGATTCCAATATCTTTATCTCTTGTTCTTTAATTTCATCTTTCATAGGAGAATATTCTTTATTCGTAGGAACTTCTTTACTCACGGACATCAAAGGTTGATTGCACTCCAAGTCCCTCTGAGATTTAGTATGTCCATTTTCACTTGAAGCACCTCCTAAGAAACATGAACATGGTGATTAGCCTACAAGCATTGGTTTTTCATGGGAATCCATTTTAGATACACCTAATATATATGCACCTAAAGGAGTGGAAAATGTGACTTACCGGAATCACTTTTTGCAACATCCATCAGAAACGGGAGCAGTCTTCTGTAACTAACAGAATTTACAGCTTTGAACACCTTCAGCCTAGAGCAAGGATTTAGAGCCTGTAAAAATAACAATTTATACAAATTTCAGAGACACTCAAACAATCTTTTACAACAACATAGCTATTCAGAGCTTTAGTGATATTTACCAATTTGTTCCTCGAAGCACTGCCATTTCTCCCAGGGCTCGAATTAGACTTCTTTACAATGCAGCCATTTCTTCTACCTGATGGATGACCAGTAAAAAAATTCTGTGTCTGCTCCGCAGTATGTTCTATGCTGGCTCCCAAGTTGCTCACATCTGCTTTACATAAAATGTCAGCATCTGGTGGTGTCGTCTGGACACATTCTTCCAATGCCTCAGGATCAAGTCCTCCCACCTTGGTAAACACTTGAGGATCTACTCGAGTCTGGCTCAAGACACCAGGGACATCATTGAGGTCCTGCGGGTTGCATGATATATTGACCTCAATCTGCTGACCTTCAACACTCCTTAGCAATTTACTGACATCAGAATTAGCACCAACATGTTTATCTTCAGAAGTAGAACCATTACTAGCCATTGATTGCAGATCAGGTTTCTGATAACTCAAAGTTGGACTGTCGGACTTGGATTCCATATCACGTATCTCAGTTTCTGAAACATCTACAGAAAAGAAGCATTGTCTTAACTCTAGTTACACTGGAAAACTTGGAAATATTGAAAAGTTTAATCCCCTTAATCATCATTTGCACTAGGAACAAAAACTTAAAAAGATACCAGTGTACTCTCTTGCAGCTTCCGTCAAATATGGTAGCAATCTTCTGTAGCTAAATGAGCTTGGAGCTATGAACACCTTCCTCCGAAAGCTCGAACTCACAGCCTAGAAATTAATTTAATTAATTAAGAAAGAAAGAAAACAAACTAATTTTTCAACCAAACCAGAATTTGTCCTTGTACAATCAACATGTATGCCCGATATTTTCATAACATGGTAAATAACTAAGAAATTGCTTACAATTGACACCTTCGTTAAAGTAGACACACAAAGATGCACAATCTGATATAATACAAGCTGTAGAAACTTTTGAAAGCTAGTAACTCAAGTAGACACTCATATGAGCACTATCTAAAGCAATCTCGAACTCTGAATATGAATTACATTAACAATAAAAAACAATCAAAGAGAAATTTCTGCAATTTACTTGATTAATGAATCAAAAGTTATCCATATACAATCATGCTAAGTTCCCAAAAAGGTAAAAACTTACTTGCACACGAAATGTCTCTTTCATTCACACATTTATCACTTAACAATTATTAAGTGAAATGTATTTTCACTTTAATTTAAACTGCTAAGATTAAATTATCTGGTTTTGTGTAAATACCAAGTACAAGCAAGATTCTACCTAAATTAAATACATGATAGATTGTTAATAGAATTATTTCAACTCCTGGTTAAAATTTCACAGGAATCATACAATTTATATAAAATATAAGCTAGCTAACTCAGACACATTATTACAAAAATTGATATGCAGTAAGCAAGAATGAATCAAATATCTTACTGAGTTACTCTTCTGAACACCTCCATTCCTATTTCCATTACTCTCAGTTCCAATTTTACCATCTCCCTTTTTCTCATTTTTCTCCTCGAATAACGGCGATTCGCTTTTCTTCAAATCATCATCATTTTCTAAAACAACTGAAGGTGAAGAAAACACTCTTCGAGCACGGAGATCCTTGACTGGCGTACGAGACATTTCACACAGATCCAAAGAACCTTCTAGATTCTGTACGATTAGCCTTTTGAGTTTCTTCACAGGTGGATCCAGTTGCTGGAGCTGGTGATCGGAATGCTTGAATTTGGCCGAATCGACCCGAACTCTACCCGATCTGTTACAATGCATGTAGATCTGAGATTTGCTCCGTGTAAATTGGCCTTCCATGATGGAACTTCCTCTTCCGCTTCCGCCTTGCTTTCTTTTCATTTTCTTTTTTTGGATTGTGAGAGCAAATGGGCAGACAAATTTCTTCTAGTGAAATGGAGCTGTGGAATTAGGGTTTTAGGGAAATGAAAGAGGAAAAAAGGGATAGATATGGCGGGAAGGTGGAGTTTCGTTTAGCTTTAGCGGGAAATAATTGGCGGGAAATAGTTAGCGGGAGTTTGTGGACCCTCTTTTGTCAAACGGCTGGATCATTTCAAAGTTCAAACAGCCCATTAAGAATTGGGCGAAATACAAAATAGGGGGAGAAATTCAAAAATAGCCAGATTTACAACTGGTCATTCAAAATATGATGGATATGACTCCAGCATAATATGATGGAGTTCCAGCATAAGTACACTAAAACTCCAGCATAATATACTGGAGTTCCAGCAAGTATAATTGTCCAGTATAATATACTAGAATTTGTAGCACTGGTGCTCCAGTCTCCAGTATATTATACTAGAGTCAGCAAAGTATACCGGTCCAGCATAATATGCTGGAGTTCATACACAGGTGCACTGAACTCCAGTATATTATGCTGGACCGGTTTTTGTTGCAGCAAAATAGTGGCTATTTCATTGACTTCGTAAACGCTGGCTATTTTTGAATGACCAGTCCGAAAACTGGCTATACCGTGCTATTTTTACCAAAATAGGCCGATCGGCCGAAATTATTTTGCATTCACTAGCCAAAAGGTATATATAAAATATGTATACTTTTTGTATATTATTTTTGAGAGCGACTAACACCAGGGGCAGATGCACCTTTAATGAAACGATGTCATGCGGCATCGTTTCGGTGAAAATTTTTACTAAGTATATCTATTAATACTGTAAAAAAATGGATAAATAGGAAAAACCGACACTTGTTGGCAAAAATTGTCTCTTGGTGTATTGGTTATATGTTTTATTTATTTTTAAGAGGTCAAAGGTTCTGTCACGATCCAACTACCCCTCCGTATGAGTATCATGGTTGCACCTAGTCTTAGGGACTAGGTAAGCCTTACACTAATTAAAACAACAATATTATTTAGATAATATCTAACAATTTGAAATAAAAATCCCTTTAAATTCTATAATTTCCAAAAGCGGTGGTACAAGTCATAAGTTCTACAAAGTTCGCTACAATTTCTAAATACAGTTGTATGGAAATAAATACAACAGTGTGAATAAAAAAAAATAGGAAAGTGACTCTGAAGTCTGCGGGCGCTGCAGCAGGGTTACCTTGAGTCTCCTCGGCAATAATGTGCACAGCTACTAACGATCAATACCTGGATCTGTACAAAAAATGTACAAAAGTGTAGTATGAGCACACTACAGCGGTGCCCAGTAAGTATCAAGACAAACCTTAGTGGAGTAGTGACGAGGAACAGTCAAGACACTCAGTGGTCTAATAAACAGAACAAGCAGAAGTGTAGGGACAACAGAATAAAATATATCTACATAAAGACTACGCAATATGGCTAACAATACAACAATTGCAATAAGAAAAGAACAACAAGTATCAGCGGAATACCATAAAAATGACACAAAAGATTTAATGGAAATACAACCTAAATCCGAAATCACAAATACAACAAGGACAAGTAGTAACCCAACAACTACGACCACTTTCGTATCAGGTTTTTGTCAACAAACTCCACGAGGTACCGAACCTTAGACAAATCACGACTTACGGGTCTCAATACCTGGACCCTAACACTTGGTATCCTGTACCATCATAACACCTCATAACCGCACTAACGACTCACATGCCAATAGAGCCATTTTTACAAAAAGGCAAGTAACAAGGGAGTGCATCTATACTCAACAATATCAAGAAAACCTCTTATCCGAGAAGAGTGCTTAACTACATGTATGCTTGTGCAAGTGTCCTGATATAGTTAATACCAGCAAATAAGAATAAAGAAAAGAACAGACAGCACATAGAATGTTTTTCCACAACTTTCACAAGATAAAGTTCGCGCATGTGAGTATACCACTACACAAATATCAACAACAAGAATGCCCCCAGGCCATCACAAATCATCACAAATCAATCCTTGACATAGCCCACCTTGTCTCGCCATGTCTCGCCATGTCTCGCCATACGTACATAATAATGCTCCCACCTTGTCTCGTCACAAGCGCAACCCCTCCCCCCCACGTATATATATCCCGCCTTATCACTTCGCATGTGCAAAAATCAATAGTAATAAAAGCACGACAGAAACTTCGTGCAACCCCATAACAACAACCGCACGACAGAAACCTCGTGTGTCACAATGTCAACAACCGCACGACAGAAACCTCGTGCATCACCACAACAAGTACAACAACTACAACAACGATAACAATATAAAGTACGACAAGTAAATCAACTCAAGAACTTTAAATCACAAAGAAGCGGTAAAACCAGTTCACAAGGAATAACCACAGTATAGAATGCTAGACGTAAAGAGAACAACTCAACAAAGAAAAAATAACATGTAGCAACGATCCCACAATATACAATTCAGCAACAAGGAAGCTAACACGAGTCAAATAATTTTCAATAAAGACAAGCCATCTAAGATATATGATATCTAAGCTTCTTTTAAAGTTGAATAATTTACGAAGGATATTCAACAATTCAATTAAGGATAAACAACGAAAGGATAATCGTAACCTCAATTAAGACTAAACAATTATAGGATGAGATAATAATAATTCCAACCAAAGATAGCAGTTATGAAAATATAACATAACAATAGAAGAGGTAAAATCTTCGGTTAGGTCAAATAAGATTAAAATAGGCAATAAGAGCGAATCCTAAAGCAATTAGTTCCAATTTAAGCATATAGGGGTGAATCTAGTAAATAGGAACTCAACCGTATCAAGAACAACTTCATACAAAGTGAATATAAGGACCTAAGAACCGTAAAAGGACAATTTTCCACAAATAAGTCAGAGCACGCACTCGTCACCTCGCACACACGATCTACAATCAACATAGAAGACTCAAATTCTAAGGGGAAATTTCCCACACAAGGTTAGGCAAGATACTTACCTCGGAGAAGACAAACTGATACTATAAAATGAACTTCTTGGGTGAAATGACCTCCGGATGGCTCAAATCTAACAAAAATAACTTCAAAGCACAAATAAAACTCATAAGAAACTACTCTGGATCATAGAATCTCAATCTTTATCAAAATCTAAAAATCGGTCCAAGAGTCGACCCCAGAGCCCGCACTTCGGAACACGACAAATTTTACAAAACTCGAACACCCATTCCGATACGAGTTCAACCATACAAAAATTATCAAATTCCGATACCATTTCGCCTTTCGAATCATGATTTTTTTCATTTTGAAAATTTTCTTCAAAAACCAACATTTTTCTCAACTCAAAACACAAATTAAATGATAAAAATAAGGATAAAATAATGGAAGATATTAAATCTAGGCGAAGAACACTTACTCAATCGATTTGCTTGAAAACACAACAAAGAATCGCTCAAAACCTAACTCTATAAGTCAAAATATGATGAAAATGGCCTAACCCTCGATTTGGAAAACTTATATTCTGCCCAGATGATTATGCATCGTGAACGCAGAAAAAAGGTCGCGTTCGCGGAGAAAAAAATTGAGGCTGCCAAGAAAGACTTTTCGCAAACACGAGTGAAGGGACGTGAACGCGAAGAGTAAGAAATAGAAGCTTGAGGAACGCGGGAAGAATGACGCGAATGCGAAGAAGAAATAGCCACCAGCCCCAGCTCCTAATTTCTACTATGCGAATGCGAATGAGGGGCTGCGAACGTGAAGAAGGGGAAAGGCAAACCTTCGCGAAAGCGAAGAAGAATTACGAGGTGGTCAGCAGTAACACTTCGCGATCGCGAAGAAGGATACCAGAAGACAGAAGAACATCAGTTCAAAATAGGAGGAAAATGACCCGTAAGCCACCCAAAACACACCCGAGGCCCCGGGACCCCGACTAAACACACAAACAAGTTCTATAACCTAACATGGACTCACTCGGAGTCTCAAATCACATCAAACAATGCCGAAAATGTAAATTGCGCCTTGAATCAAACTTATGAACTTTCAAATCTTCCAACTTCTAAAACTCACGCCGAAACCTATCAAATCACTCCGGAATGACGCCAAATTTTGCAGACAAGTCCCAAATGACATGACGGAACTGTTCCAATTTTCAAAATCGCATTCCGACCCCGATATCACAAAAGTCAACCATGGGTCAAACTTCTCCATTTTCCAAACTTCAACTTTTTTCCAACTTTCGCCAAAATGCTCCAAATTACCCTATGGACCTCCAAATCCGAATCCGCACACGCGCCTAAGTCCAAAATCACCATACAAAGTTGCTGACATCATCCAAAACTCATTCCGGAGCCGTTTACACAAAAGTCAAATTCCGGTCAAATTCTCACCACTTAAGCTTCCAAAGCTAAAATCCTTCTTCCAATTTGACTCTGGATCATCCGGTAACTGAACTCGACCACGCATGCAAGTCGATACACATAATATGAAGCTGCTCAATATCTTATGCCGCTGAACGGAACTTAAATTCTCAAAACGACCGGCCGGGTCGTTACAAGTTCGAACCTCAACTAGCACATGTTTTTGTATATATGTGAGAGAGCCTCGGTTAAAAACTATGATGAAGTAGAATTGAACTCAGGACCTTTTCTAATTTAAAACTCAACAAAACCAATAAATCAAGCTATTTCTTGTTTAGAATATAATAATTAAATTTTACTGTTCCTGTTCTTTTATAAATTTCGACCCCGCTTATAAAAATTCCGAATACGCCCCTGACCAACAGTATAATCTAGAAAAAAAATTGGCACAAAAGCCACTGGTTCGGACCCTTCATTCAGGCGTTTCTAAAAAAGGAAAAGGGCGAGTCTTATTCGTTTGAAATTAAATATTTGAAAATACTTGTTTGTCTATCAGAAAAGTTGCAAATACTAAACTTCTGTATTTGATATACTGATGCAATATTGAAATATGATTTAAGGTGTTTTAAGCTAATTTTGCAAGTTTGATGCATTATCAGCTTGGTTTTTATTCAATGCATTTATTGATGTTAGCACCAGCTATGGTTAAATGCATCGTACTTGCTCGTTATATTGTAAGTTTGATACATTATTCGCCAAATGTAATTACATGTCAAATCACTTCACCCCCTAATCGTACATTTTTTAGACAAATTGGCCTCTAATATCTATTCCATTAACATAATACTCTAAATTAACACTTTTGGCATTTTTGTCCCTTAGTTTAATACTGAATCTCTTTCCCTTATGCGGGTGACTTTTTATTCATAATTGATATTACATTGTTGGCTAATTCAGTTCGACGTCACTCTTAACACAGTATATGTCTATTTTATACAGATTCCGTATAGTTTTCCTCAAAATGTCTCCCCTTTTAAAAGTATCCTTGCACCTTACATGCAATGGCAGATTTAATATTTTAAAGTCATAGGTGTTTGCCGAAAAAAATTCAAAAGAAAAAGGAAGAAGAGTTTAGTTAATTCTGAGTATTCACTCAATGCTTATCTAAATTTTTTGATAATTGCCTATGTAAATCTATTAAATTTGATTAAAGGCAGGGGCGGATGTAGTGTATATCGGATAGGTTCAATTGAATCCATAACTTCCGATGCGGAGTAAGAATTTATATGTAAAAATTCATTAAAATTGCAAAAATAGTATATATGAACCGATAACATTAAAAATATAATGGGTTCAATGCTAAAATTTTTAAAAGTTGAACCCATAAGATTTAAATTCTGAATCCGCCTATGATTAAAGGCAATGGGTGTACTTTAACGTCCATAACACTCCAGGTTGATCTGCCACTGCTCACATGTATCTTCTTTTATCAACTTTTAATATAGGATTTTATTTGCACATCCGTCAAATACGTGTTCATTTAATTGTTGATTTTAAAAATTATTGATATATCATAAATAACATAACTAATAGGTGTAGTAGCAACTCATATTCATGCATGTGGTAGAAATTTCAAAGCAACACGCCAACTTTTGTTGCATGATAACCTCTTGATACTATGTCAAATCAGATTAGCCAACTCAATTTGAATTATATCATGTCCTCTTAAATGTAAATTCTTGTAGTCTATTTCTAAAATAGTTTACACAAAACCTATGGCTAGCTTTTAATTTGTTCGAACTTAGAAGTTTTAAAAGATTCTAATTTGGTCCATAGATCTGCATAATACAATGAACGAAGGTTGTGGTGAAGTGGTAAGCAGAGGCGGATTTACCTTAGCCCAAGCGATGTTATATGACACAGCTTCGTCAAAAATCTTTACTAATTATTTGTATATAATTCAACTGAGAAAACAAGAAAAACGGTAATATGAAATAAGTGACAACACTTGTCACAAAGAGGTGTCTAGCTTATTTGGTCAAAGCCAGAAGATTTCTAAAGTAGGGACTTGAGTTCGACCCATCTGTAGCCTCATTCTATTTTGTACTACTTGACTAGCACAATACATTTTATAAACAGAAAAGGGTCATATTTATCCCTGTACTCTTTAAAAATGGTTATATTTGTCTTTCGTTATACTTTTTTGATATATTTATCCTTACCATTATACTTTAAGATCATATTTATCCTTGTACTCTTTAAAAATGGTTATATTTGTCCTTCGTTATACTTTTTTGATATATTTATTCTTACCATTATACTTTAGGATCATATTTGCCCATCATCCATTAAATCCCCATGTCCCACCTTTGTTTTCCTACAGGGTGCCTATGTGGATTTCTTTTTCCTCCAAGTTGTGTTATTTCTTTTTCTTGATTATTTTTTTTAAATATGATATTATTACAGTAATTTTTTTGTTTGTTCACGGCTAAAATGGTGACACCGCTTACAAAAATTCCTGCGTACGCCACTGGTGGTAAATACTCCTTCATGCTTAATCAGAGGTCTTTGGTTAGAGCCCTAGGTATGGATCGGAATCGTCTTTTTTAGGGAGAGCTAGCTCCAATACAGGACTTTTCGAAGCAAAACCGAATTTAGTCGGACCCATGCAAGTACCGAATATCGGGTTGGAAACAAAAGATCTGCATGATATTGATTCAATAATGCAGGACCTGCCATCTTCATCAAAATCCTAATAAATTGTGAAAGACAGCAAATAAGTTTTCATGTAGTGCAAATGTGCAATTCGTAAGCTCAAACGTCATTATATTTCAATTTTGGTCCTCAAACGGGCTTTAAATTATATAAAAAAGTTATTGGATTTTAACTCAGTTATATAGTACTATACTATTAGGACTAATTTAACATCTTGTAAAAAGTTACGTGCCGTATAAGAATTTATGACAATTAAACTTGTTGTGAAATATGGTTCTTCTATAGTTCTATGAGGTAATTCTTTTTTGGTCCTAAAAAAAATTAAACAGGTCAACAAATTCTAACGAAAATAAATTATACTGCTTATATTATTTCAATTTGCTTAAACACGTGTTATCAACTAATTCTTTGACACTTTGTTTAACAAAATTCAAAAAATTATAAAATCATTTCTGTAAAAATTAAAAGTTTAAATAGTGATTTATTCAAATATTTTACTTTTATCATTCTGCATGTCAAATTGGATCTCCTGTATTGAGGCGGCGGGAATAGTTTAATGTCATGAAATTCGTCGGCCCTATCTCATATTTTATCGCTAACACAATATGGTAATTTATTTTAACCTAACTGGTGAGTAGTGACATTAACATTAGGGATAATTGTAATTTTTGGTCCCTCAACTATCGATAAATTTTGATATTGATTATTGTAATATTTTATTATATATGTATATTTAACCTTGAATTAATTAGAATATGTGTCATTGATTTGCAAAATGATTTTGATATATTGTAAAAACAAAAATCTTGATATATATATATATATATATATATATATATAGTCTGGAATAGTAGGATGGACAATGACACAACCAGCAGTAATTCAACACTCAACAGATGTAAATATCGTTTTCATGAGTTAGGGACGTATCATTCATACATGTAGTTGACTATTCTTTTAGCACGCAAATTAGAAAAGAAAAAATTGGAAAGTATAATATTAAATGTGCGAATATGATATTTTTGTTGTTAGCAAAATATTTTATTAAGGATAAAGTTTAAAGGTTAATTATTTTTAAATATTAAAAGATGTTATTCTTTTCAGAATATACTATAAACAAAAGAGTATCCCATAAAGTGAAAAGTTTAAAATTAATCGAGCAACTCTGGTTTTTTGCTTTCAGTTGCTTATTTCTTAAAAGAATAACATTTAAAAGTGAACGAACATAAATGGAGGGGTGAAATTAAAAAATATTCAGATTTACAAGTGGTAAATGAAAAATAGTCATAGTTTCAAAAGTAATAAAAATTTAGTCACTTTTTATGTAAAGATAAATTTGAACGAAAACACTGTTCCAAATCCAAAATTATTCTAGCATAATATACTCGAGTTCCAGTATAATATACTGGATTTCCAGCATAATGTACTTGAGTTGCAATATAATATACTGGAATTCCAGTATAATATACTGGTCCAACATAATATGATGGAAGTTTATACACAGGTGCTCCAATCTCCAGTACATTATGCTGGAACTTTCCGTATTGTAACAAAATAATGATTATTTTTCCATGACTTTGCAAACGCTGACTATTTTCTAATTACTAGTCAGAAAACTGACTGACCCACAAATAGAGTCCACATACCAAACGTAACAGATACTTCATTTATAAACAAGTGATTCTACAGGATTCTAAGGATAGCGATTTAAGGCCTCAAGAATAAGATCTCACCTGCATATATTTCGGTTGCACTCAGTTTGTTTCTAAACAACAAAAAGTTGACACGCACGTCAAAAAACGAATTTAGTATTTAAATTTTAAACTTGATAAATTCAACATTTAAGTTACGTTCTTAATATTGAACTAATAGTAATTTTAAAATTATTGGTTCAAAATGTAATATTCGTTAAACTTTTGTGATTTTTACATATATTTATATTTAGTATTAAAAATATTGAGTTCAATTCAACACGTAGCTCATAAGCAGTATATATGACTAACTTTTGTCACAACTACGAAAGTGACAAGATGAATTCGGTGTCTTGTTTTGTATTATGTAAACCTTCATGTCTCGGTACGTGTTAAAGTACAACATTATCACTCTATAGTAAAAAACAACCACAAAAAATAAGATTTAATAAGAAAAATATAGCAATGGCAAAAATAACAAGTAGACATTAGAATCTAGCTATTTGAGCATTTGCTTTGAGTCTTTGACTATTATGTTTTTATGAAACACGAATTCCCCTCCCCCCTATATATAAATTTAAGAATATAACTTATATACACTGACAATACATAACAACTTTAAGTTATCATTATAGTTTAACTTTCTACAATCAAATATCTCTATAACAACTATATCGATATTTTTTAGATGCTATAGTGAAGTGATGTTAAAGATAACATATATTATAACATAATAAAAGATCGGTTCCGAGAAAACTTGAGTTTTATAATGAATGGTTGTTCTATAGGGATAATGTTACAACAAGGTTTGATTGTATAGCAGGTTGCATTGATTTCACTTATTATGCACACTTATTTGTCTTAGTAATTCTCTTTTAGACGACATGATAGTATACAATATTTTTGCACAATCCGAATATATAGAAGTTGAACTCTAAACTTTATTAGGAAAAAAGAAGCAAATTACAAATAGGAAAACAATTGCTTAATTAGATAGATGTCAACAACCTTTGCCAACTTCTTGAACAAAAGCTTTTAGATTCATTTCTGAAGATCCACCTTCTTTTACAGCTTCCCTTGCCAATTCTTTCCATTTTTGAGCATTTCTTCTCATCTCTTCTCCTTTCTCTCCACCATCCATTACCATTTCTATGCATCTTTTTATCTCTTCATTCTCAACCACACCATCTTCATTCTTTTTCAACCTTACACCTGTCTTCCAAACATCTTCAATTAATTTAGCATTTGTCCCTTGATCCGTCCAATGAGGAAATGCCACCACAGGCACACCTGACGATAAACTTTCCAAAGTCGAATTCCATCCACAATGTGACACGAAACATCCTAACGACGGATGTGTTAAAACTTCTAGTTGTGAACACCATGGTACTATTTTCCCATGCTTTTCCAACTCCATCATGCAACTTAATTTCTCTTCTTCTTTACCATTTTCTTGATCTCTTATTACCCACAAGAATGGCCTTTTAATCTCTATCAACCCTTTTGCAATCTCCTCCTTTTGATCTTTTGATAAATTCAAGAGACTCCCAAATGAGATATAAACCACAGATGAATTAGCCTTTGAGTTCAACCATTCAATATAGTCATTAGACTTTTGAAAAAGATCCCCACCAAAGGAAGAATCCAAAGGGTCTTTTCCATCCAAGAATGTTGAAGGAATCAATGGTCCAATCCCAATTAAATTGTATTTTTCAATAGCTTTGAGTTCCTCTTGCTCTAATGCATCAAATGTGTTCACAAGTACTTTTGGATTTTCTTCAACATCTAATGTGTCAAGTTGCTCTTTAAATGTTGGTAGAGCAAAGCTATAATTTCCTTCATTATTACTAGAAGAAAGTAAAAAAGAAGGAAGATCTTGGCTTTTTAGTAATGGAAGGTTAGGCAATTGAATACACCAATTTGGATCATTGGTGCTACATTTTATAGCATCCTCATAGCCATTGAAGTAATAATAATATATGTCTAGCACAGTTGCTGGTTGAATCCATAGTAACGCGCACGGGATGTGAAATTCACGCGCCACGTTTGCAGCCCATGGAAGCAAAAGAGAATAGACAAGGGATGTCACAGGACGTCCCTCGTCTGAGCTCTTCAAAATGATATCTTTTAGGGTTTCAGAACCGCGACTTTTTATCTCCGACATATAATGTTGAGAATCATGCTCATCCGCCTTGAAACCATCGTCGTACCCATCAGAGAATGGCGCAAAATTTAAGCCCTTGGGTAGAGTGGAAGTTGCAGTTTTTGCCATACGACGATGGGCGAAAAGGCTCGTGGCAAAAGTTACCTCAATGCCCATTCTAATTAGCCTCATGGCAAATTGGAGACATGGATTAATATGGCCTTGTGCTGGAAAAGTCACTAAGAGGACATGGGGTTGCACCATTGTTACACCAAATTATGAATAAAAGAACTAACGCAGATAAACTTACGTACTCGAGACGAGAATAGAAGTTAAAGAACCTAAGTCCGGAAAAGAGTTAGGATTAGAGAGAGGGAAGTAGGGTGTAGTATTGTGTGAGAGAAAAGGAAGATAAATCTTGACTTGTATGACTCTTAATAATTGTGTGCTATGATAATAATTAGAGTGGGATATATATAAGGGAGTAAGATTTTTGAGGACCAAATTTGGACTCATGACGTTTGAGGTGACGAAATTGATGAGAAGACAAAGTTTTGCAACTTAATTCTGTTTTTTTAAATAAAACATCAGGTGGGCAAATCAGAAAGTGACTGGCTCTGTGTCACAACGCTGATCTAGAGCAGGATCAATGGATTTACGGGAATCCAGTAAGTTTTGCCAAATATTTAGAAATTTGGGCAAAATATGATATATATATATATACCAAAAATATCTACAGATATTTGAATGGGTACTTAATTATTATATTATATAATATTAGATTACCGAAGAAATTCATAAATTTTAAATTCTAAATTCACGATAAATTATATTGAGGAACTGTGTTCTTAAAGAGAATCTAGATTTGATAGAGAGCTATACCTTTCGTTAGAGGTGGACCTATGCTATATCGAGAGGGATTATCGGTATCTGTAAAGTTCGGCAAAATTTTTATGTGTATATATATATATTTTTAGAAATTAATGATATATTAATAATAGACATCCTATATTCAAAGCAAATTTTAATTGAATTCAAAAGTACGTTCAAATTCTAATCTGCTTATGTCTTTCACGCAGTAGCCTGTACACCCAACTTCAAGTTTTGTCATGCATGACTGCATGAGTTGTCCTGGATAGGCGCGTCTGTTTTTTGTTTCATTCAATTATAAAAAACTTGTGGCTAGCGCATAATCTAGGAGGGTTAATAGCTAGATACAATGTAAAGATTGATGTAGACAAAAATTCTGGTGCTAATAGGTAAATGTTTATCGGCAGGGGCGGATGCACGCTTAAAGAAACGGTATCATGCGATACCATTTTGTCGATTTTTTTTACTAAATATATATATTAATACTGCGAGAAAATTACAGATATATAAGAAAAAATGACACTATTTGACATATTCTTAATTTTGCTCTAAGAGGTCAGAGGTTCGAACCTCAACTAGCTCATGTTTTTTATGCAAATATTTGAGAGAGCCTTGTAGTTAAAAGTTGTGATGATGCAGATTTGAAATCATGACCTTTTCCAACTTAACATTCAACAAAATCAATAGATTAGATTATTTCTTGTCTGAAAGTATAATAATTAAAGTTATTATTCTTGTTCATGTATAAATTTCGATATCCCTATGGACACCTAATTTTTGATCATATTTAAAAAATTTGTCACTTTCTACGATATAAATATTTTTAGGGGTTTAATCAACCGATTTTAGCTTTGTTACACCTTTTTTATAGGGTAAAAATTAAAAAGGAAGTAATTGATAGAGTTATCTGGTGCGGGGTTGTTTAAATTAGTACTCTTAGGGATCGTTTGGTTGGAAATAAATTATCCCAAGATTAATTAACTCGAAATTAATTATCCCGAAATTAGTTACCCTACCCTCTCACAGGGATAAAAAATATACTACAATTTTGGGATAATTAATCTCGAGATTAGTTATACCGTGATATTATCCAAACGAAACATGGAATAAACTCATCTCAAATTTAATCCCGGTGTGAACACCTAATTTTTGCATGCTCTTAATTCTCCTAGAAATACTAGTATTTGGATGATTTTTAGTTATTTGTGCATTTTTTATATTGCATTTCCTTTATTAAAAATACCAAAAATATTTTTACCTTTTATTTGTATATTTTAGTTTGAATCTTTAAATTATATATTCCAAAAAAGATTTTTTCTTTCTACTTATATATTTTCTTTAGGACTGAATAAGATAATTAGGGGATTGAGCTAGTATATTTCAATTGAAATTGAGCCAAAATTGGCCCAAAATTAGAAGCCCAAAGAGCCAAGATCCGATCCAAATGGGGGCTGCCATAGGAGGGTTGAAACAACGTAGTTTTATATTGAAACTACGTCGTTTTAGTTAAGTGACAAAGATCAATCTCATCCATCCATGGTATTTGATCCAATGGCCCTCATTTGATCTCCCAAAAGGTATATAAGCCCTCTAAAATCAGAAAATTGGCCATTTCTCCATAACCAAACCCTAGAAGTCCTTCTCCTCTCTTCTTCTCCTCTTATCGCCGCTGCCCGTCCCCCACGGTGGCGCCGCCGCGGGCAGTGGTCCAAATGCCCTCAAAACTTCACCATCTACTCATCTTTCTCTCCTCTTTCTATATCTTCAACTCAAATCCCCCAAAACTTCACGAATCTCTACGAATAGGCAAAAATCTGAAACCCTAACCCTTATATTTTCCCAAATTCGTGAGTTTTCAGGCCACTTCACCCCGTACCACTTACATGGATGTTTATAACTCGACTCGATGTACCATTTGGCATTGGTATTGGAGCCGAATTTTGATAGTCATTTTCCGGCGAACTTTTTTCCGGCGACCACTGCTCCACTGTTGCGACGCGCCAAAACCACCACTACCCCTCCGTCTTAGCCTATTTTTCGATCCAAAGGCACTCGTTTCTTCTTGGCAAGACACTGCAATTCCTTTGTTTAACGTATTCCAAAAAGAACCGTGTGCCTTGGGGTCGGACAGCCACCACCGGGAATCCTCTAGTGGCTCGAATCAGTTTCAAGCGCGCTTGTAGGGTATAACCTTCATTCCCTCACTAAGTTTTGATTTTTAATAGTGATAAGTTTAGTTTGCAACTTTGATTTCTCTTTTGGTCAATTATTGTTAATTAGAGTATCGAATTAGTGCATATGTTGATTAGTTATCTCTGTTTATCAGATTGTTATCAACCAACAAGATTGGTTGAATCGTTAGTTTAATTAGTTGTTTGTTTAGTTGTTGTTAATCATTCTCTGTTAGTTTAACGATGCTCGTTTAACTTCTGTTTTGCGCTTCAGTTTGTTATCTCAGTCGCTTCATGTTAGTTTGTATGAATCGAATTGATTTCAATCTATTTAGTTTGAATACTTAGTTCGGTTATCTTTTAAGTCTTGTTTCTGCTGTTTCAATTCATAGTTTGGTTAGTTAGAAAGTGTGAGTTTTGAACTCAGTTATTTATTGATAAAGTCAGAGGGTACTTGAGTGTAGGCCCCATGTTTGGTTGCTTTTACTGTTTTAATAGCTATTTTGAGCACACTATTCCAAACACTACACATAGTTGGTAAAGAAATTGTCTTTTAGATAGATTTTTCATCAAAAATCTGTCCGTTGAACTGTTGGGACAGATTTTGGTAGAAAATCTATCCTTTGGATAGGTTTGCAATAATAATTGATGGCCACCCTCTCCTATAAAATGGAGGTCTTTCTTTCAATTAAAGAGTTTTTTGAACACCCTAACACCAAAAAGGATCTTTTACTCTAAAAGAGGACACATCTTACACACTTAGAAAAGAATATAACTTTGAGTGTAAATGAGAGCAGTTGGAGCCTTAAAAGAGATCTGGCAGCCCTTTCTTACTATGAAAATCCTTTTAAAAAGTTTCCAAGTTCGTTCTTAGTTCTAAAGTAGTTCTTCTGGGTTTGGAGTTCATTTTTCTCTGATTTTCTTGATTGGCTGTGTTGCTGTTGTTGGCTGGAAAGTGTTGAGTTCAACAGTTGTGGACGCTTGAGTTCATCACTAAGTCACCAGTTTTGCTACTTAGGTAACTTTTCATGATGTAGTTAAGTTTCAGTTTAAATGAGTGGCAATGACACTTTTATTTAAAGAACTATTACTTGTGTTGACTGTTATTAGTATGCTCTTGTCCTGCTTCGGTAAGATTCATCTAACTTGTTTAGAGATGAATGTCGAATGCTAAAAATTATACATTCACGTTATGCTTAGATAGTATAGCTTATTTTTTATCGTGTCTGCAAATAAGTTTAGTTAGTAGAATGAGTTATGTGTATCCTCTAAATAAGCATGAGAAAAGGTTATACGATTGAAAAGCAATCGAGTTCTATCTTTTGTTTAACAGATAAATGCTAAAATTTACTTTTAATGAAGAGTTTTATGCCTGATTTATTGTTTACGTTGGCCTCCTTCAAATACTAGATCTTATCAACCCGTGAAGTTAAGTTTGATCTCTGCTTGTGTAATTGTGTACTGCCTAATGGTGGCCCTTCATGCAACATAGGATTCTTAAGTTCGACTTTATGAAAGATAAAATTAGCACAGTAACTAAAGATGAGTGTAAAGTCGTGATTCATTTTTTTTTGGAAAAGTAAAGTTTATTGATTAATTGAGTTGGAATCATTTGAGCCGATGAAAAGTGGAGTTATGTTTTATATATTGTGTTTTAGCTATTCCAGTTAATCTTTATTAAATTTATTTGTTTTTCTCTTCTTTTTTTTTTCTATAGAATTTCTAAGAGTATTGGTTATTCTTTCTAGAGTATTCATTAGCCTTATTTGATAAGGCAACTGGGAAATTGAGCATTTAAAAGGTCCGGTAATTTGGACATTAAAATGGAGGTAGGATAGTGATTTTCGCTAATGTAGGACGATTTTCTTTAATAACAAATAAATAAAAAATAAAAAAAGGAAAAGAAGGTTGGGCCAAAAATTTTAAAAAAATTATGCTAGGCCCACTCTATTATAAATCAAGGAAACATGCCCAAAGCTTTTAAAGTTCATTTGCCCATGTCTTCCCAAAAGTTGCTGACCTATTTGTATTTAAATCAACGGTTGCCCACTCTTTAAAATAACAAGTTGGCCCATTTTTTTTTCTTGTAGTTAATTAATCTCAATAAATCAGTTTTTCTTTTATTAAAATAATTTTACAACTCATTTTTTAGTAATTAATTTAAACGGTAGGCAATTAGTAGGCACACTTTCACTTCACGGAATCGCTTGCGTAGCGTGATATTTAACATTCAGTAAATTAATTTAATAATCTCATACCATACCTATTAGTTTTAGCTAATTTTTAATTTAGTTAATCCTTTGCTAAAAATCACAGATTCGCTTGCGTAGCGCGGTAACGATATTTAATAAATTTTCAAAAGCTAATTTTTCCTCAAAGCACAATTGTAGTAATTTTTCTAAAGTAAATAACGTGCTAATAATCGTTTGTCATGACCGCGGATTCGCTTGCGTAGTGCTGTTATGACTAAATAATAAATTTCTTCGATCACGCATTCGCTTGCGTAGTGTGGTTATGTATCTTACTATTCAAAGTATTCTTTAATTTTTCTAATAATCAAGAGATAAAAGCAGATAGGTAAAACATGAAAATAGTATAAATCTCAGTTTGTCCAAAATTAGTTCAGGCCAAGTTTTAAGTCAATAAAGCGACCATGCTAGAACTATAGGACTCGGGGAATTCCTTATACCTTCTCTCCGGTCAACAGAATTTCTTACCCAAACTTTGTTTTTGCAGACCGATAAAAATAGAGTCAAACCTTCCTTTGACTAGGGATTTAAATAAAAGGTCACTTGGAACACCGAAAACCAATTCCAAGTGGCGACTCTGAACAATAAAATAATCCCTATTTCAAAATTGTCACTTTAATTAGAAAAACCCTTTAACCCACAATCCTTAACGCATATCTTATTCTCTCGGGTGTAGAAAAAGGGTGTGACAGCTCTGGCGACTCTGCTGGGGATCAGAACCCAGAACTTCTAGTTTAGGGTTCAAGAATTCGAGCTTAGAATAACTTTTATAATTGGTTTTATTTATTGTCTTAAATTTTTTGCATGTTTGGGCCTAATTTGCTAATTGTCATTTACCGCTTTAATATTACTTGAACTGTATTTTATTGTCTTCTCACGCACCCCCCTCCGAGTCTTCTTGAAATTAAAAATTGGGCATTTGCTTGACATAGCCCGCTTTCTTTGAGATAGCCGAGGTGCTTGTCACCCGGTGAAAGATTTTAATCACACATGTTTTAGGCGGGGAGCACCACCAGTTAAGCCGGAAACCAATGCTACCGGTAAACTTACCCTCCTCGGCTCGAGTTGTCCGCTCGAGTAAGCCACTCTAGATACCTTCTCCACCAGGATTTAAACCTAGAAGAACAAACCTCATACCGGATATCCCTAGTAGGTTCGTTTTATGTGCATCACGTGCATTTGACTTAGCGAAACTCGGCACAGGGGCCGGGTCCGTATAAGACAGGTATCCTCCTTGAGACCATCATGTTCACTTATGTGCTACTTGATACATCATTTGGAAGGCTTACTTGCATTGTTGACCGGCTTTTTCTAACAAAAAAAAATTAATTAGTGTAATTTAAAAAAAAAGAAAGAGAAATAATTCTCCTAGTTTAGTGCAAAATAAACCTTTAAAAAAAAGATTTTGTAGTAGTCTGGTGTGGGTTGTAAAGATTAATTTTCATTAAGAAGGGGGGAAAGTACCCAGTTTTATCGAACTACGCGAGTTTGATTATCATCGGATGTGAGATACGTAGGCAACCTCCATCGGGTTCAGCCCACACTTTTCAAAAAAAAGGGAGCATAAAATTTTCGAAAAAAAGAGAGAGCCTATTTTGGCCACCTTTTTACTGTCTTGCCCTCGTGTTCCGATTGTTTTGCCAAGACAGCCTTAAAATCTTCCCAGGAAGTGCTGAAGGGTCGTTTTTTGTAAAAATAGCTACTTTATCCGTATTTATTCACCTTTTACCATTTTGCCCTCATGTCTGACCATTTTTTTGAAGCAGCTTTAAACCTTTCCGGAAGTACCGAAAGGCTGTTTTCGCAAAAGTAGTCATTTTATCTAGTTTTGTCTGATTATATTTGCTGAGACAGCTTTTAAACCCCTTGTTGACACCTAATTTTTGACCCTATTTGAATTTATTCCCACTTTTCCCACTTATCTCGTCAATACCTCACTTTCACTTTCCCTCGCCCCCACACCGGTCCCTCATCCCACTATTTTCATATTCCCATCCCACCTTCTTTTGTCCCCCATTTTTCCTTGTCCCCTCTTACTTTATCCCTTTCCAACTCACTCATGTTACACTCCAACAACAAGACAACTTTTACCTCTCCCCTTTTTCCTTATTTTAAGCTTCTTTAACACACACACGGTCATAGGCAGCAAGGGGAGCTCCCCAACTCTCTCCTCTACCAATTTTTTCTCCAAATACACTCACCCTCCCAAAAACGCGGATAGAGTATACCTTCTATATACACTCGATATACCGTGGGTATACACGGGCAGAACACCCCCTCCCCAACGGATCTCCTTCTTTCTTTCTTCTCAAACCAGAAAATAATGACCTTTTCACCATCAAGACCAGCCTTGAAGCTCCAGTAATTCAGCCATCAAAAATCCGTTCAAAACACATTAAAACAAGCTTGAAAATAGCTCTGTTTTTTTAGTCAAAATGACCTCTAAAATAGCAGCAAAAACCTGTTGCAAACAGCCATAAAATCCACCCCTAACACCACCCAAAATGAGCCAAAAGATCTGCTGAAATCGGCTAAAAGAAATCAAAACAGATGCGTTTGGATTTTCGTCGCCGGTCGAAGTCGCTAGTCCGGGTTTCCGTTTGAGTCTCCTTCTAGTCCGTATGGTTTTGCTTGGCTTTATTTCGTTTTGGAGTAACGATTGTTGAGCTGTATCCATTTCATGAAGAAGGTTGTCTTCTCAGTCTATTGATAGAATATTCATATCAAAGGTTCATTTCCTCTAAATTCTTGTTTGCATTAGATGAATGTTTCAGTTTTGATTTAGATCTGTTTAAATGTTTCATTATTATTTCTTTTGTTTCTGTTTTGATTTATGTGTGTTTGATTAGAATTAGTTTCTCAAGTCACTAAATAATTAGCTTCTCACCTATGTTGTTAGATTAATATGATTTGAGAAATCCATGTTAGACTTGAACGTAAATAAGTCATTATTTTAAAGGAAGTTCTTTTTTTTTTAAAAAAAATAATTTTTATGTTAGCATTTTATTCCTTAGTTGATGTTATGTTTCTAGTGTTCAATTATTTTAATTTCTTGTTTCATGAAACAATATATGGCTTTAAGTTCAAAATTATTATAGTTATCTAATAAAAACTAAAAAATGGAGCCTTACGCTAAAGAAACTATGGTATATTAGAGCCATTGGATCTTTTAAATTTAAAGTGAGATGAATGAGATTTTGGGCTTTTAGATTTAATAAGTCATAGCAAGGATTATGATCCGGGCTCAAATACAAACTGGGTAAAGAATAAAAATCTACACTATATCACTTTTACTACAATAATTCTATAACTCTCGGCTTTGCAATAATCTCAAAGTAGTTTAGAAAAAATAATTGTATATTCGTTGTTTGCTTTAGGCGCGATTAATAAATTATCGTGGCTATGGGAACGGTTCCCGTGGCATAGTTGCGATACCAAATCTCCTAAATTTGGGTGTGCATTTATGTGACCCAAATCCAAATCTCAACGGAGTCGGAATGTATTAACAACCACGGGTGCATTGATTGCGACGTGGTTCGAGATGCATTTTCACGACATTGCAATTCTATTAAAAAAAAAATAATAAAAGCGGTTTAAAGTTGATAAAAGCACATAAATTATAATATGTATTAAAATCAGATATTTAGCCATTACAACAATTTAAGCGACCGTGCTAGAACCACGGGATTCGGGGGTGCCTAACACCTTCCCTCGGGTCAACAGAATTCCTTACTTAGAATTTCTGGTTCGCAGACTTCATTTGGAAAGTCGAATATTTTCCTCGAATTGGGATTCAAGATAAACCGGTGACTTGGGACACCAAAAGCCAAACCTTTCCCAAGTGGCGACTCTGAATTAAATAAATAATCCCATTTCGAATATTGTCACTTAAATTGGAAAAACCCCCTCACGCATTTACCCTTCTGGGCGGGCGCGCAAAAGGAGGTGTGACAGCTCTGGCGACTCCGCTGGGGATAAGAACCCAGAACGTTAGTCCAGGGTTCAGAATTCGAGCTTAGAATAATTGTTATATTTGACTTTATTATCTGATCTTTATTACATGTTTGGGCATAACGTGCTAAATGTTGTCTTTTACCGCTTTAATATTATCTGAACTGTATATAAACTGTGCCGAAACCCTTCTCTTCTTACCTCCGGGGAGGAGCTTGCTGGTCAAGACTCCCTATTCTGTTAGTGTCATACCCTGAAATATGAAAGAGGCCGGACAAGTTACAAAGCCGGACGATCTCGCGGGTCCCCGGTACGTAGCCCCCTCCTCGACTCGAGTTGTCCGCTCGGGTACACAGTCTAGAACATATACCCAGGATGAACCTAGTATAACAAAACCTCATGCCGGATCCCTAGTAGGAACGCTTATTTGCATCACGTTGCATTTGACATAGGGGACTCAACATAGGGGTTGGGTCCGTCTAGGACAAGCAACCCGAAATGAAAAGACTATCCTGTTGCATCTCGTTTGTTTTGCGCATTTATTTGCTTCAGATCTGCATGCTGACCGGTTTCTGAAATAAAAAAAAAAAAAATTAAAGAAGAAAAGAAAAATAGTAGCGTAGGGAGATAACTACTTATTTTTAGAAAATCAATGTCCAAGTAGTGTCAAAACCTCCGAAATTTTCTTGAAAAAAAAAATGAAAACAAAATTTGTATTTTAGTTTGATTTTAAAAAAAAAACATATATAATACAAAAAAATATTTCCTTTAAATCACTCTCAAAATCCAAAAATATTTGTTTAATAAAAAAAGAAGAAGGGAAAATTCAAAAATATTTTTTTTTCTTTTGTAGTATCTCTTTCATAAATTCAAACTAATAGTCCAAATATTTCCTTAGAAAATTTTTCGAAATTTCAAAAAAGGTGAAAAGAAGTTAAAATTCAAAATATTTCTTTAGTCGTCGTTACTTTTCAATTTTTTTTTTAAAATCGAAATCCAAAAATATTTTCTCCTTTTCTTTAAAAGGTTTTATTAAAAAAAAAGGGGGTTTAGTTTATTTCCTCTATTCCTGATCGGACCGAACTACACCGATTTGATTCTCATAGGGTGTGAGGTACGTAGGCAACCCTCATCGGGTCCAACCTCCCCTTTTTCAGAAATAGCCAAAATGTCAGAATTTTAATTTCATCATAAATGAGTCGGGTGATGTCGCTTTTGTCAAATGTAGCCGAATGTTCCCGAAAGGGACACGCCGGAAGGCTAACTTTGCGTAAACAACCGCTTTTGGTCATTCTTTTTGAATTTTGACCAATTTGCCCAACAGCCTTAGAATCCTCGTCCCCGAGGCTCTGTGAGACTGTGTTCCCAATGCCGGGCCACTATTTTGAAAAAAAGAGTCATAAATAAATCAAGTGATGTTGTTTTTGTCAAAAACAGCCAAATGTTCCCGAAAGGGACGACGGAAGGCTGACTTTGCATAAACGGCTACTTTCGATCATCCTTTAGAGTTTTGATCAGGTTGACCCTCACAGCCTTAAAATCTTCATCCCCGAAGTGCTGAAAGGCCGTGTTCGAAAATCGGATCTTTCTTTCTAAAATATAGGCAAATCATTTTTGCTTAAATCACCTTAATAAATGTGCAGGATGAGCACAATGCAAAACGAACACTTGTTTCTTTATTTTTGCACTTGTTAGTCCCGAACTACGCAAGATCTGATTCATGCGGGGTCATGATACGTAGGCAATCCCCATCAGATTCGATCATAGCTATAAAATAAATTGAGTGAAAAAAAACTGAAAGAAAAGGAGAAAGAAAATTGAGTGGAAAAGAGAAAAGAAAAAATAGTGAAAAAAGGAAAAAAGAGTGACAAAATAAATATATAAAAAAAAGAGCGGCAACAACAAGATCAAGAGTGGTTAAAGAGAGGAAGGAATAAAAGAAAAGAGGTACATAGTGAAGAGGGCTAGTTTAAGGCCGGGATGAAACATGCAACCCGTTCAAACACATGGTCAAAGCGTTTAACTGTTTAGGTGCATTGCATCCCATCGTGCGATTTCCTATATGTTAAATGCCTCAAAACTAACATGGTTGTGTGTGTGAGTGAATTAGCCAGTTTCTTTTCAGGTGATTGGTTTTGTTGGTATGCGGTGATGAACATGTAGCCTTGCACGCAGCCACAACATTATACACAAAACTGAGCTCCACCTCCCAGAAATGCCCATCCTTACCAAGCTTCATATAGTCCCCAATCATTTGTTCCTTAGTACAATCCTCACCCAAGAGAGTCTTTCAAAAGGAATCAGTTCACCCCTATTGGTGAATCATACTCAGGCTTGTTCCAAAAGCTAGACAGGCGAAGTTTGCTGCAGCCAGTGGCCCCAAATCGGCCAAGCACCGAGTCCCCCCTCCCCGCATCGAGCTGATACTAGATGTGAATACCACTATGGAGCAGTGGGGCACGGTACAAAGGACTGTTGGTCGTTGGACCCTCAAAATGGCAGTTGAAGACTTGATTGAAGCTGAAAGAATCGTTCTCCGGGACGAAAAGGTTCCTAATATGATGAATATTCCCCTGCCTACTCTCACAAACGGGACAATAGATGAAATGATCTGTGAAACTGAGGAATTTGATCAGGCACTGAAGGCTATTGCAGCCATTGCCGAGACAGAAGAAAAGTCAAAAAACGATTGCCAAGCCCGAAAGTTCCCCATCATACGGGAGTCTCGGTAGCCAGTCTTGCTATCCTTTCTGCATCTGGATTATCTCAGGGTGTGATCCAGATGTTTTACTTTATTGTGTTACTTTCCGATGTAAACCCTTCTATATTCAATTTTTTTTTAAAAAAAACAACAACAAAAAAAAATCAAAAAATCAAATGAAATTGATATTTTCATTTTCCCGGAATGTCTCTTTTCTTAAATCTTGTCAATTTTCTCATTCTCTTTTAGTTCTGTTAAATGCAGATTTCAATAATATGACATGCTTGCGGACTTCATGCCCGGATCTTAAAACTCGTCAGACCTTGAAATAATGAATCAAGAATTGGGTCGCAATGAAGAATAGCTTAAGGAAACAAGACCAAGATTTGGAAAAGCTGAAAGAAAATTGGGTCCAGATTGGAAAGGTACGTGCATTGCAACAAGAGTACTGCCAAAAGAGTGCGTTATACTTGGGACACATCGAAGGAAATGCCCTTGAAATAACTGTCAATGCAAATGCAGTCAAAAGGTACTATATTGGATCCTACATATAGTTCTAATATTTTCCGGTTGAGATGACGAAGGCTTTCATTCTTGCTACCTAAGCACTATCAACCCTTTGCAAACCCATTTGAGCTGGTTACTCCTCTTTGATTACCCTCTTTGGAACCTGAAAGTATTATTGAAGAATAAAATGAAAAAAAAGAAATTAAAATAAAAAAGAAAAATGAAAAAAAGGTAGAAGAAAGAATTGGAAAATAAGAAAATATATATAAAAAAAAGAAGGGAAGAAAAGACAATGAAAATGAAAAAAAGGGAAACGGAAGGGAAGAAGAAAGTGAAAAACAAAGCAAATCAGAAAAACAAAAAAAAATCCAAAAACAAAAGTTGTCTGAACTACGTTTGACTTGATTCCGAAAGGATACGTAGGCAACCTCTCCTTGGGGTTCAGTCACACCAAAATAAAAATCCAAAGTCCCCCAAAAGTGAAACTGGGGCAGAAGTTATAATGGTTCGGCAATGATCCCGCCCAAAAGGTTCCAAAGTTGTAGTTCAATCCAAATTCTTTTCACCCCAAACCTTGTTCAAGTCCTTCTGATCTATCGGCAAAGCGGTTCAAAATGGGAGGATGGAGTTATTTGGATCTGATACAACAAAATGAGAGGAATAAAATGAGAGAGTCTTACTGGTGAAAACCCACACGGGCACCGTAAGGCGACGCTAAGCAGAGAAAATCAAAATGAGAAGTCTTGTTAATGCAAACCCACACGGGCACTATAAGGAGATGGCAAGAAATAAAATGAAAAATGCCAGCTCGTGAAAACCCACAAAGGGCGCCCATGGTCGAAAATAAGATCCTCACAGCCATCGGCATCAACAGAGTCCTGGCAAGGTTCCTCGGTATTCAAGGCAAAGTTGTGATGAATTTTTGAGAGTCGGACGGTTTACACAGATCAGACATCCAGTCCAAAAGGCATGTCATGTTCATTGAAGTCCGCATGTACTCCAGATAAGTCCTTCTCTCCTTTCCCCGAAAGGGACACTTCTAGTTTTAAACTCATTCTCCATTCAATTATTTGTTTCTCTTTGAATCCCTTTTGGTCTAACACTGTTCCAAAACCAAGACAAAGAAAGGATGACAAGACTGATTTACAAGGCATTCATTTGATACACGCTAATGTGCAAAAGGCACCCAGCCTCAGCAGGGGCATCAAGATGACCTCGACTGGCCATGGCAGCCGATGCTCAAGAATCAAAACTCTTGGAAGGAGAAAATCAAATTAAAGCGCCTATAAAGGCAATTGAAGTGGAAAGGGTTGAGTTTCACGTGGCTAATCGCCTCAGCGAAGTTGAAGAAACCAAGGTACCCCCAAATGCTCTAAAATTGAAGTTGGAAGAAAGAAGACAGAAAAGAAAGGCCTACAAAGGCAAAATAAAGTTGGAAAGGTTAAGTCCCACGCGACTAGCCATTGCAGTTAGGTTTGAGGATCAAAATTCCCTGATGCTACGAAAAAAACAAACAAACAAACAAATAATTTGCCTGAACTACGTCTGACTTGATTCCGAAAGGATACGTAGGCAGCCTCTCTCTGGGGTTCAGTCACACCAAAAATAAAATCCCTTTTCCCTGAAGTTGAAACTGAGGCCCACCAAATGGTTCCGAAGTTGTAATTTCATCCACAATTATTTTACCAAAAACCAAGTACAAGTCCTTCGGATCAATCGCCAAAGGCGGGGGAAAACCAAGAAATATCATGGTTGGAAGCCGATGCATTCTAAGATTGAGAGAAATAAAATGAGAGAGTCTTGTCGGTGAAAACCTTCGGGCACCATGAGGCGACCGGAGTAGAGAAATCGAAAATGAGAGAGTTTGTTTAGTAAAAACTCGCAAAGAGTGCTATCAGGCGACAGTGAGAAGAGAAATCAGAGAGGTCGACTAGCGAAAACCCGCAAAGGGCGCTGTCGGCCGAAAAAATGATTCCACCTCAAAAAGTGCTGAGCAGGTTCCCTGGTTTGGAAACATAGATCCGTTTTTGGTTCATGAGGAAATGCAAGTTCGTGAGGGTCGGGCATCCAGTCCCAAAAGCATGTCATGTCAATTTAAAGTCAGCATGTGCCTCAGATAAGTCTTTCTTGTCCCGAAAGGGACGCTTCTCTTTTAAATTCGTTTCTCCACTCTTTGTTTACCTTTCCTTGAGTCACTTTCGTTTTAACCCTAAATTCCAAAATGTATTGGAAAGAAAAGGTGGCAGGACCGGTTTCACAGAGCTCCATTTAGCAAGAAGTGAAGAAAATACCCCGCTTTAGTGGTGCGCCAGTCCAATCCCGACTGATCATGATGTTGATTGCCTTCAAAGTAGAGACACACACGAAAAAAAAAAATCCCCAATGAGTCTGCCCTAGTAAAAATCCCCAACGAGTCTGCCCCAGTAAGAATCCCCACTGAGTCTACCTCCAAATCCCCAAGCAGAGTGAGATGGAAGAACCAAAGCCTTACACGAGCGAATCATCATGAAATCCTGAAATCTGAGTCTTATCAGTTTGAAAAGGGGTCGCCTTTGAAGCCAATCAATGGCGAAGTTTCTCAACAGAAATGAGGCTGGGACCAAGAAAAATAATGAGGGCCACAAAACCGACCACAGTTTCAAACTAACAATTGTTCTTTGTTTGAAAAATTGAAACAAGTGCAATCCAAAGCAACTGTGCAAGAAGCAGGTGCAACCAAAAGAAAAAGAAATGCACAAACCGCACAAGAAGCAGGTGCAACCATGCAAAAGGCAGGTGCAGCCAAAAGGAAATGCGCAGGGGTTAGAAATAGCTATGCTGCAATAATCAACCCAAAAGGGAAGTCTCCTCCCAATTCTTTCCTGCATTTTTACTCATTTTTCTTAAAAAGGGTCCCATTCCCTAGTTGATTCCCGGCATAACCCGTGGGCCTCCCTGGCATCACCTAGGGACCTTTTTCCTTTTTTCCGGCATAACCCGATGACTTCCCCGGCATAACCCGAGGACTCTTTCCCTTTTTCGGCATAACCCGATGACTTCCCCGGCATAACCCGAGGACTCATTCCCTTTTCGGCATAACCCAATGACTCTTCGGCATAACCCGAGGACTCTTTCCCTTTTTCAGCATAACCCGATGACTTCCCCGGCATAACTCGAGGACTCTTTCCCTTTTCTGGCATAACCCGATGACTTCCCTGGCATAACCCGAGGACTCTTTCCCTTTTCCGGCATAACCCGATGACTTCCCCAGCATAACCCGAGGACTCTTTCCCTTTTCGGCATAACCCGATGACTCCCCGGCATAACCCGAGGACTTTTTCCCTTTTCCGGCATAACCCGATGACTTCCCCGGCATAACCCGAGGACTCTTTCCCTTTTTCGGCATAACCCGATGACTCCCCGGCATAACCCGAGGACTCTTTCCCTTTTCTGGCATAACTCGATGACTTCCCCGGCATAACCCGGGGACTCTTTCCCTTTTTCGGCATAACCCAATGACTTCCCCGGCATAACCCGAGGACTCTTTCCTTTTCCGGCATAACCCGATGACTTCCCCGGCATAACCCGAGGACTCTTTCCCTTTTTCGGCATAACCCGAGGACTCTTTCCCTTTTCCAGCATAACCCGATGACTCCCCGGCATAACCCGAGGACTCTTTTCCTTTTCCGGCATAACCCGATGACTCCCCGGCATAACCCGAGGACTCTTTCCCTTTTCTGGCATAACCCGATGACTTCCCCGGCATAACCCGAGGACTCTTTCCCTTTTTTGGCATAACCCGATGACTTCCCTGGCATAACCCGAGGACTCTTTCCCTTTCCGGTATAACCCGATGATTTCCCCGGCATAACCCGAGGACTCTTTCCCCTTTTCGGCATAACCCGATGACTCCCCGGCATAACCCGAGGACTCTTTCCCTTTTCTGGCATAACCTGATGACTTCCCCGGCATAACCCGAGGACTCTTTTTCGGCATAACCCGATGACTTCCCCGGCATAACCCGAGGACTCTTTCCCTTTTCCGGCATAACCCGATGACTTCCCCGGCATAACCCGAGGACTCTTGCCCTTTTCCGGCATAACCCGATGACTTTCCCGGCATAACCCGAGGACTCTTTCCCTTTTTTCGGCATAACCCGTGGACCTCCCTGGCATAACCCTGGGCCCCTTTTTCTTTCCTCCCCGGCATAACCCGAGGACCTCTTTTCTTCACGGCATAACCCGTGAACCTCCCTGGCATAACCCAGGAGCCCTTTTTCCTTTTCTCCCGGCATAACCCGGTCAGTTTTCCGGCATAACCTGGCAATCCTCCCAATTTAGGGCTCCAATCCCTAAGTTGAGCGAGTTTCCTTTAGCCGACATTAGGGCTCCAATCCCTGAGTTGAGCAATTTTCTTTTAGCCGACATTAGAGCTCCAATCCCTGAGTTGAGCAATTTTCTTTTAGCCGACATTAGGGCTCCAATCCCAGAGTTGAGCAATTTTTCTTTAGCCAACATTAGGGCTCCAATCCCTGAGTTGAGCGAGTCTCCTTTAGCCGACATTAAGGCTCCAATCCCTGAGTTGAGCAAGTTTCCTTTAGCCAACATTAGGGCTCCAATCCCTGAGTTGAGCGATTTTCTTTTAGCTGACATTAGGGCTCCAATCCCTGAGTTGAGCAAGTTTTCTTTAGCCGACATTAGGGCTCCAATCCCTGATTTGAGCATTTTGCCTTTTGCACACATTAAGTCCCCAATCCCTGAGTTGCGTCTTTTAGGCTTGAGGTTTCCAATCCCCTCATCAATTCTGTAGATTTTTATGGCAATTAACTCACGAAATTTTCCTAGTGAAAACTGGGGCAGAAAATTTCGTTTGTTTGTTTGTTTGTTTTGATGTTTGAGCAGGTTGCCCTCGAAACATAAGGTACAAGATGACTGATGGAATGAATCTCAGTCCAAAATAAAGAAAAGAAGAAAAGAACAAAAAAAGAAGTGAATTCATAATATTGAAGTGGAGAAAGATGCGGACTGCTCAAGATACGTTTGAAGTTACAAGTTTTCGCATGTCCCGCCTTGACCCAAGCTGAGGAAAGAATCAACACCTACAGCTAACAAGCATCAAGATTCAGATCGGAGTCTGCAGTAAGACCTAGCCAAGACTCAAGATCAAGCTTCAAGAGATTTATAGATAGGAATCTTGTAACTCGTAGCTGATAGGCTTGTTAGTATTTTTAATTTTGATTTTATGTAATCAACAGGACATCGGACCGGAACTTCGACGGAACCTCGCGCAGCTCTCAACCTCGGCACTCCATCGCCCCATTCACTTCTGAACTACTCCTGACCTGGTTCCCTTATAACCCGGGATATGTAGGCCGTCCAAAACTAGGACTCGGTTGTGCCTTTCCTTTATTTTTCTTCCTCTTTTGAATAACGATATGGTCAAAAATTAGTCACATAGTTCACTTTATCTTTGCCCGAAAACTCTTCGTGTTTTCGAGCAAAGATGGGCAGCTGTTGACACCTAATTTTTGACCCTATTTGAATTTATTCCCACTTTTCCCACTTATCTCGTCAATACCTCACTTTCACTTTCCCTCGCCCCCACATCGGTCCCTCATCCTACTATTCCCATATTCCCATCCCACCTTCTTTTGTCCCCCATTTTTCCTTGTCCGCTCTCACTTTATCCCTTTCCAACTCACCCATGTTACACTCCAACAATAAGACAACTTTTACCTCTCCCTCTTTTCCTCATTTTTAAGCTTCTTCAACACACACACGGTCATAGGCAGCAAGGGGAGCTCCCCAACTCTCTCCTCTACCCATTTTTTCTCCAAATACACTCACCCTCCCAAAAACGTGGACAAAGTATACCTTCGATATACACTCGATATACCGTGGGTATACACGGGCAAAACACCCCCTCCCCAACGGATCTCCTTATTTCTTTCTTCTCAAACCAGAAAATAATGACCTTTTAACCATCAAGACCAGCCTTGAAGCTCCAGTAATTCAGCCATCAAAAATCCGTTCAAAACACATTAAAACAAGCTTGAAAATAGCTCCGTTTTTTTAGTCAAAACAACCTCTAAAATAGCAGCAAAAACCTGTTGCAAACAACCATAAAATCCACCCCTAACACCACCCAAAATGAGCCAAAAGATCTGCTGAAATAGTCTAAAAGAAATCGGAACAGATGCGTTTGGATTTTCGTCGCCGGTCGAAGTCGCTAGTCCGGGTTTCCGTTTGAGTCTCCTTCTAGTCTGTATGGTTTAGCTTGACTTTATTTCGTTTTGGAGTAACGATTGTTGAGCTGTATCCATTTCATGAAGAAGGTTGTCTTCTCAGTCTATTGATAGAATATTCATATTAAAGGTTCATTTCCTCAAAATTCTTGTTTGCATTAGATGAATGTTTCAGTTTTGATTTAGATCTGTTTAAATGTTTCATTATTATTTCTTTTGTTTCTGTTTTGATTTATGTGTGTTTGATTAGAATTAGTTTCTCAAGTCACTAAATAATTAGCTTCTCACCTATGTTGTTTGATTAATATGATTTGAGAAATCCATGTTAGACTTGAACGTAAATAAGTCATTATTTTAAAGGAAGTTCTTTTCTAAAAAAAAACAATTTTTATGTTAGCATTTTATTCCTTAGTTGATGTTATGTTTCTAGTGTTCAATTATTTTAATTTCTTGTTTCATGAAACAATATATGGCTTTAAGTTCAAAATTATTATAGTTATCTAATAAAAACTAAAAAATGGAGCCTTACGCTAAAGAAACTATGGTATATTAGAGCCATTGGATCTTTTAAATTTAAAGTGAGATGAATGAGATTTTGGGCTTTTAGATTTAATAAGTCATAGCAAGGATTATGATCCGGGCTCAAATACAAACTGGGTAAAGAATAAAAATCTACACTATATCACTTTTACCACAATAATTCCATAACTCTCGGCTTTGCAATAATCTCAAAGTAGTTTAGAAAAAATAATTGTATATTCGTAGTTTGCTTTAGGCGCGATTAATAAATTATCGTGGCTATGGGAACGGTTCCCGTGGCATAGTTGCGATACCAAATCTCCTAAATTTGGGTGTGCATTTATGTGACCCAAATCCAAATCTCAACGGAGTCGGAATGTATTAACAACCACGGGTGCATTGATTGCGACGTGATTCGAGATGCATTTTCATGACGTTGCAATTCTATTAAAAAATAATAATAATAAAAGCGGTTTAAAGTTGATAAAAGCACATAAATTATAATATGTATTAAAATCAGATATTTAGCCATTACAACAATTTAAGCGACCGTGCTAGAACCACGGGATTCGGGGGTGCCTAACACCTTCCCTCGGGTCAACAGAATTCCTTACTTAGAATTTCTGGTTCGCAGACTTCATTTGGAAAGTCGAATATTTTCCTCGAATTGGGATTCAAGATAAACCGGTGACTTGGGACACCAAAAGCCAAACCTTTCCCAAGTGGCGACTCTGAATTAAATAAATAATCCCATTTCGAATATTGTCACTTAAATTGGAAAAACCCCCTCACGCATTTACCCTTCTGGGCGGGCGCGCAAAAGGAGGTGTGACACCCCTCTCGGAGTAGCAAAGGGTCATTTTTGTAAAAATAGTATTTTTTTACATTTTATTTATTATTTTATCTATGTTTTATCATTTTGTTCCTATGTTTGGCTCTTTTTGCCGAGACATCCTTTATGCCTTCTATGGAAGTATCAAAGGGCCGTCTTTGTAATAGTAGCCATTTTTCCCGCTTTATCATATCAACTTTTTTGTCCGGTAATTTCAAAATATATATATATATATATATATATATATATATTATAATAATTAGAAAAAAATAGATCGAGTCCTAAATTGACAAAAAAAGGAGAAAAAGAGAAAAAAAAAAGAATGATCAAAATTTGCATATAGTTTAGGTAAGTCCTAACCCTTTTATCTTATTCTTAGGGTCATCGTGAGTTCTCCACAAAGAAGCAGTCAGAAAAGGGTAAGAGACGAGACACCTCCTATGTTCTTGATCAAAGATAAAACCCCGAGTAGTCTCTGTAATTGGTGGGCTAGTTTTGCTACATGGGAACAAAATCAAGTATTTTAGCACCTCAAGTTCCTCACAAACATCATGGGAATTAAGCCTAACAGAGATTTAATCGAGGCTCTAGTGGATTTTTGGGACCCCGCGAACAATGTCTTCAGGTTCAAAGATTGTGCAATGACGCCCACATTGGAAGAATTAGGTGGGTTCACCGAATTGGGGAGAGACCTTCAAGGGAAAAAGCCTGTTGCTTCGAGAAAAGTTGGTGTAAACAACTTTTTAAAGAAGTTATGCCTCCATCGAATTCCAATGGTTTACATTAACGAAGGCTGGGTTCCGTCGGAATATCTTTATGACAGATTTGGGGGCGAGAAAGGGTTTGAGAACTTCTCGGGCACAGAATCCATCAACTAGTTGAGTTACGACGCTTGGAGGGAGTTGAGAATCTTCGGGTTCATGATATCATTTCTAGGGATCATGGTCTTTCCAGAGCGTGGTGGGCGCATCAGAATTCGATTGGTTACGGTAGTCTCGTATTTGCAAAGTAGCGAGGATCATACCATTCTTCCCATGATTTTGGGAGAGATTTTTCGAGCTTTGACCCGCTGTCAAGAGTGTGAAGATTACTTCGAGGGATGCAACATTCTACTGTAGATGTGGTTCATAGAGTACCTTTATCATCATCCAATAGTAATAATTTCAATGAAAACTAGCTAAATTACATTGGATGTCACCCAGACAGGGCAGTAAGTTGTAATCTTCTAGAGGGGGTGAGGCCTGGCGGAAATTACTTGGTTCATTGAATTCTGATAGAATCACTTGGAACTATTATTGGTTCCTTTCTGCTAGGGTCATACATAGTCGACGTATCACTCATCTTCATACTCATGGGTTTTAGAGGTTTCCAACCCTACGCGCCCCTACACGTCATGCGCCATCTAGGAAGAGAGAAAAAGAGGCCCTCGATTGAGGACATGCACCCGTTCGTGTGGGAATTCAAGGGAGAGGAACCTCCAAGGGAGTCATATGCGCAAAAGGTTTGGTTTGGTAGTCAATTTTTTGATTTGGACAAGATGGTAGCTGATCGTTAACGTGGGGAGGTAAGCCTCACATACATTGAGTGGTTTCACAACCAGGCTATCCTCGAGCAAAGGACAGAAAGATCCATACGACATGCAGTTGATTGGGAGGAGGAGATCGAGGCCAGAGTTAGAGAAACCAGAAGGGAAGTGGCACAAGAGTTACAATCTCGTATTGACATTTTACAAGAAGATAAGGGAATTCTGGAGACAGCCATGGACATGGAACAAGCTGATTTTTAGCGGGAAAAGGCTCAGTGGTAACGAGAGAAGCAAACACTCAAAGCCCAAATTCGAAAGAAGAACATAGTCACAACCGCTCAACAACAAGAAGAGAAAGAAGCCCAGTTCAGGGTAGTCCGTGATCATGAGCATAGAGGTTTTGCTCCATTAATCCAAGGTCTGAGGGATCAAATAGAGGGAGTTGAGTCAAGCAAGTAGAGCCAGATTGCGGAGTTTGAAATAGAAAGACACCACTACCAAAAGGTGATCAATCAGTTAGAAGCGGAGTCGCTAGAAGTTCAATGCCAGAAAGATATGGCCTTAGACCGCGAGCGTGATGAGCTGGATCTAGCTGAGACCCGTGGTAAGCAAAATCAAGAGTTGCATGTGGCTCAGGAATACATTAAGGGAAAGATCCTCGAGGTAGCCACATATACCTCAAGAGCATGCAGGAGTTGCTAGGGAATGACGCCCGAGTGGTTTGTAGAAGTATCATTGAACGTTGCTCGTCATATATCTGCAGACTTGGAGAGGATATACCACAATGTTGGCGGTCAGCCGCAGGAACAAGAGCCTTGATTACAGTGATGCAAGTGGATTCTGTTGTAGAGATCAAAGTCTTCTTTTAGTTATCAGTCCTTTTTCATTATGCTTTTGTTGTTTTGAGTCTGTAAGAGTCTTTTGGTGTTTTGAGACTTGTTGTTTTTCCTTTTATCCTAAAAAGTCTGTTTAAGTCAGGTTTGGTCTTGTTTATCTTTATGTAACTCTTGCTTTTTGAGTCTTGTATCAAAAAAATTATATTGAAAATCAATGAAATTTTTTTTTGTTTAAAATGAACCCAAAATATAATTGTTTTGTACAAAAAAAATGGTCATGTACCCGAACTACGTAATGATCTGATTCATGCGGCAACATGATACGTAGGCAACCTACAAAAGGTTCGATCAAATATTTTTTTTGACTATAAAGTAAGGGATCAAAATAAGGCGAAGAAAAAAAAAAGGAAAAAAGAGAAGGAAATAACAGTGTTAATAAGAAACAAGCTGATAAGCCGGAATGAAATATGAAGCCTTCTAAAAGCATGTTAGAGATGGTAATATTTTAGGAGCATAGCATATCTACGTGTGATTCCTATGTGTAAAATGCTTAACCCTAACACATTTGTTACCTCTTATTAGTAAGCTTAAGATGGCTGGTTTGTGGTGAAACTGGCAACACATCATTACTTCACAAGATCTAAGGGAGTAGTGGTAATGGATAACAGTGATGAAATCGAGTTGGTCAGTGACAATCCGCAGGTGTCACACCTCCTTTTTCCGGCACCCACGAGGGGCGAAGGAGTTTTTTCCAATTAAAGGACAATCGAAACGGGATTTGTTTATTTATTTCAGAGTCGCCACTTGGGAGATTTAGGGTGTCCCAAGTCACCAATTTAAGTCGAGGAAAAGAATGACTCCATATTACAGTCTGCGAATCAGAAATCCGGATAAGGAATTCTGTTAACCCGGGAGAAGGTGTTAGGCATTCCCGAATTCCGTGGTTCTAGCACGGTCGCTCAACTGTTATATTTGGCTTATTTACCTGATTTTTAAACAATTAAGAACTTATATGCAAATTTAGCATTAAACCGCTTTTATCATTATTCTTATTATTATTTTATACAAGAATTGCAACGTCGTGAAAACGCATCTCGAACCACGTCACAACCAGTGTACACGTGATTTGTTGACGCATTTTGACTTCGTCAAGATCGGGATTTGGGTTACATAAACGTACACCCGTATTTAAGAAAATAACTTTATTAAATATGCGCCAAAATACTACGCGTTATTAAACTATTAGGTAGGACTGTGAAATTTACTAAATGGCCCATCCCGGAATCTAAATATTTTTTTAAAAAATAAAATAAAAAAAATAAGATTGGAGGACCCTGCAAATTTTGTATTGTTTATATTTATTTATTTTTAGCGAAATTCTCCCTTATTTTATGAATATCTTTTAATGACTACTTTTTATTATTACTAATATAAAATCAATCTCTACATACTTAAAAATAACATATTAAATACTAGTTTAAAACAAATATTAACGGAAAGTAATATTACTAAAATTATAATTATAAATACAACATGGAATTGTCAAATAATTTTTTTTTAAAAAACTAATTATTCCATAGTTAATTAAAATCATATTGTTAGATGATTTGAGCTATTGAAATTAATTATTTACAAATACTGAAAATTAGATCTTGATTACTAAACCGTATTTCTAAAAATTAAATAATTTAACCTTAACTAACCTTGTTTTAATTAAAATCATGTCCTAATACTTGATTCGCAAAATTAATTCATGTTTTAACTGAATTCAGCTACATGATTCCGATTAACTTAACGTTGGCGATACTAAAACCCTTATGAATAAGGAATTTAATCAATTTTGCCAAAACTGATTTAATAAAGCCATTTTTACGTTATTTTCTTCTATTTTTATTATTTGACAGTTTAATTAGTAATGAACATGCTTAAATATATACTACCTAATAATCAGGTTGAAGCAAAGCACTATTTAATACATCGCTACAATATGCCTAATTATGCCAAACGACGGCGATTTACAGAATAATAATACATGAAATAACCTAAATGCAAATAATAAAAAAAAAACTAAATTAAAAATTTAAACTTCCATTCTTCATTTCAGCTTACAAAAGGCCAAAATTACAGTTGTGTACCTGGTATTGCCAATATAAGAAGAAGAAAATCAGCCACGCAGTACGTAACACAACAACAACAATAATAACCAGCAATCCAGTCAACAGAAATCCCAGTGACAGATTTGAAAATCAAAATAAAATCCAGAAACACCGACAACAAACAACGGACAGAAACCAAGGGAATTTTCAAATTTGAAAGGCTAATTAATGTTTAACCCTTAATTTCTAAACCCGTATATCAGAATATTTATCAGGTGTGTACTACTCTCTCTTCTAATTTCCAGCTCTTTTTTATTTGTATTTTTTTTCTTTTCTTTTTTCTTTCTTGAAAGTTTTAATATTTTTCGGAATTTTTCTTTCTCTCTTAAATATTCAGCTTTTTTTTTTCTCTCTCCCTCTCTATCTGTTTTTTTATTCTGTATTCTCTATTCTCTCTCTCTATCTGTCTGTCCTCCTAAAATCTGATCAAGCCTCCTATATATATCACCTCCCCAAACCCTTTAATTCATTAATAAAACCACACTTTCTCCTACCAAACCCATTATCTTCCCACTCATCCCCATTTTATTCCCACTAAATTAAACAAATATATCAACTCCACCCCATTATATCTTGTCCCCCATGCTTATCATAAACAATTATATCACCTACACCCCAATACATCTTGTGCCCCATGCTTAATTACTTTAATATTATCTTAATTTTAATGGCAAGAACATTCAAAATAAATAATTATTCAGAAATTAAATTCCAAAAATACCCCTCTGACCTTATTGCAATTACCATTTTACCCCTGAACGTACTGCAATTTACCCAATTACCCTTATCAGCTATAACCAATCAATTAATCCAACTCAACCAAAATATAGCCAATATGATCAATTTCTACACAAATTCAAACAACAAATCATATGAACATGATTTCTGAACCAATTCAACAACAATATCACATGAACACAAATCGAACAACAAAGAACAACTAAAATTTTGATTGAACAATATTTTTAGCAACAAACGAACCTACTTTCAGATTCAACAACAACAACAAACAAGTATATTCAGATTTCTAAATTCAATAATCATTTGAACTTAAAATCAACTCTAACAACATTACAACCAACAATTCCTATATTAAACTTAAACAAGATTATGAGACAAACTCAAGAAATAATCATAAATGATGAACAATAATAAAAAAAAATCAAACTTATACTAATTTCGGATTCAAGAACAATCAAACAAAGTATGAACATAAATGAAAAGATTCAACAACAATAACAAGCAAGTTTTATTCAAATTCGAATTAACTTGTATTAAGCTTAAACAAAACAAATAAACTTATTCAAATTACTAAACTTCAAATAATCAATTGATATTTTTAAAATTAAATCCAACAAAATTATAACAAAGATACATGATTCCAAAAAATTAAAACATAACTTCACATTAAATCACTTAATTAAAAACGAACTTCAAACAAAGATGAACATGAATTAAATCTATTTTTAAACAACAAAACATGACGGATTCACATGATTAAACCAACATACTCCCCGACTACAACTAAATTCTTTTTAGACAAATAACAAGATCGAACAAGAACCAATTATGAGCTTAAACTTGAATCTAACAATATTAACAATTTCTGAAAAATACAATAAAATACATGAAACAAATTGAAGAAATAATTAATTAAATTTCAATTTGAATCTAACAAATATTAAACTAACGATTTCACATGAACAACTGAAAAATTAACAAAACAATGAACATGAACAAAACAAAAATCAAACATCTACCGATTTTAGATTCGAGAAATATCAAAACGAAATACGAAAAAAAATAAAACTCAAAATCTACTAACCGGATCGAAACGACGAACAACGACTAACCAACGACGAACTCGAACTATGTATGGACTGTTTTGACGACCCCCAACCAAAACTCAAACAAACGATGACGAAGATGAATTTAAGAAGCAACCGAAGAAATGCCGAAGCAGTAGCAGTAGTCGACGCAGCAGCGTGAGCAACCAGTAGCAACAATGGCGGAACTGGAGGATGCAGCAGCAAAACGGAGGAGCTGGAGAAGATGAAGCAACAACAGACTGGGTTTTCATGGTGCATCTCGACGACGCAAGCAGCAGTAACGACGGGGAAGCAGCAGCGACATGGACGACGCAAAAGCAGCTGCGACGATGGTCGTTTGGACGCGACGACGATGGTATAGCTGCTGGGAGTTATTGCTGCTCGTCATGGCTGCTCGTTCATGGATGCTTGGGGCTGTTTGAGGTCGTCCATGACTGGACGTGGTGGAGAAGACGACGAAGAAACAAAGGGGGGGGGCAGCCATGGATGTCGATATTTGTTTTGTAAAAAATGAAAAAATGAAAATGAAGAGGGGGAGTTGGGTTGTTGGTACTAGACTGGGTCGACCCGGTTTGGAATGGACCGGGTAATAGGGAAGGTTGGGCCATTTTTTGGGCATGTGGCTTGAAATTGAAGAAGAGACCCAATTCCGACTTTCTTTATATTTTTGCTCTCCTTTCTTCTTTTATTTTTCTAAAACTAAATTCTAAAACTCCTTAAATTATTATTAAGACTAAATTAAGTTATAAAAGCGCAAATTAACTCCCAATAACAATTAACGCACAATTAAGTAATAATTAAGCATAAAATTGTATATTTGGACATTAGATGTTAAAATGCAAAAGATGCCTATTTTTGTAATTTTTAAATAATTTTTTTAAAACAAACTTAATTACTAATAATTGTGTAATTAAATCCTACATGCAAAATGCGATATATTTTTGTATTTTTAATAATTTAACAAATAAACATGCACAGACAAACATACAAATAATTATACAAAAATACCACAAAATTGCACACCAAGAAAAATCATTTTATTTTTGAATTTTTGGGAGTAATTCTCATATAGGGCAAAAATCACGTGCTTACAGCTGCCCCTCTTTGCCCGAAGACACGAAGGGTTTTCGTGCAAAGATAAAGCGAGCGATTTTTGCCCATCCGAGTACTCCGTGTGAAGCATTTTTTGAAAAAGATTTGACCGAACCTTTGCTTCAAAGGTTTCCTACATATCCTGGGCTAAACAGGAATCAGGTCAATGTAGTTCGGGAAGTTTTGGTAGCTGGGACTACCATGGGACTGCAATGTTACTGTTGTTGTATGCTACTTTTACTTGTTTGATGACCTCCTTATTACACCATGCTTAAAAGAAAACAAGAAGCTAGGCTAGACTACGGATCATAAGATCTCCTTTATCTGCAACTTGTTCCTGTTACCTTGCTTTCTTGTCGGCTTGCGTTTCTTCCGGTGCTTTTCTTCCGAGACTTTGGGGATGACACTGGCCTTTTGCTTTTCTGAATACCAGTTTTCATTATTCCGTTCTGTCTGCTGGGGATATGGCTTTCTTCATTAAGCTTTGTTATGCTGGGCATAATTCAATGTTCACATGCCACTTCTTTCAAGACGCGTCTTTTCTTCCTTTTGACTCATACGCTTGAGTTTGTGTTGGGACCTCTTGTTGCAACCTTCTGTTTTCCGGTGCTGAGGATTTTTTTATTGTTTCCTGCTAGGGATTCCTGCTGTAACCTTCTGCCTTCCGGTGGGGTTACTGATTTCAGAATCTGAAGTATAAGACTAAAAAGTATTCCTCTCGTTATACAAGTGGGCTCCTGACTTCAACGCTTGAAATGAAAAGACTGAAATGTATTCCTCTGTTATATGGGCGGGCTCCCAATCTTCAATACTTGAAAAGTAATACTGAAATGTATTCCTCTGTTCTATGGGCGGGCTCCCAACTTCAACACTTGAAATGAAAAGACTGAAATGTATTCCTCTGTTCTATGGGCGGGCTCCCAACTTCAACACTTGAAATGTAATACTGAAATGTATTCCTCTGTTCTATGGGCGGGCTCCCAACTTCAACACTTGAAATGAAAAGACTGAAATGTATTCCTCTGTTCTATGGGCGGGCTCCCAACTTCAACACTTGAAATGAAAAGACTGAAATGTATTCCTCTGTTCTATTGGGCGGGCTCCCAACTTTAATACTTGAAAAGTAATACTAAAATGTATTCCTCTGTTCTATGGGCGGGCTCCCAACTTCAACGCTTGAAATGTAAAAACTGAAATGTATTCCTCTGTTTTATGGGCGGGCTCCCAACTTCAATACTTGAAATGTAAAGACTGAAATGTATTCCTCTGTTCTATGGGCGGGCTCCCAACTTCAACGCTTGAAATGTAAAGACTGAAATGTATTCCTCTGTTATATGGGCGGGCTCCCAACTTCAATACTTGAAATGTAAAGACTGAAATGTATTCCTCTGTTCTATGGGCGGGCTCCCAACTTCAACGCTTGAAATGTAAAGACTGAAATGTATTCCTCTGTTATATGGGCGGGCTCCCAACTTCAATACTTGAAATGTAAAGACTGAAATGTTTTCCTCTGTTATATGGGCGGGCTCCCAACTTCAATACTTGAAATGTAAAGACTGAAATGTATTCCTCTGTTATATGGGCGGGCTCCCAACTTCAATATTTGAAATGTAAAGATTGAAATGTATTCCTCTGTTATATGGGCGGGCTCCCAACTTCAACGCTTGAATTGTAAAGACTGAAATGTATTCCTCTGTTATATGGGCGGGCTCCCAACTTCAATACTTGAAATGTAAAGACTGAAATGTATTCCTCTGTTATATGGGCAGGCTCCCAACTTCAATACTTGAAATGTAAAGACTGAAATGTATTCCTCTGTTATATGGGCGGGCTCCCAACTTCAACGCTCCTTAAAGTATAACATTCTGTTGGCGTTATTATTTCCTGCCTCCTTAGTCATTTTTCCTCTTACTTGAATCATCCCCCTTCAGAACTTCTTTCCTCAAAATTAGTGTTTCATTCCTCCGAAAATTGCTGGGGATATCACTTTATCCAGACCTGCGTTGCCTTCCTTCCTTCCCCAAGTGGGTACCTGATTTTTTGAGAAAATTTTCGCAATGAGAAAATTTTCTGCCCCGGTTTGATGATCTTCTTTATGGCCTGTCTTTCCGCCATCTGTAACATTTCTTTTCCCTGCTTCAAATCAAAGAAAGATTTTGTTAGTTTAAAAAAAACATGGTGAGTGGTCGTGCCACTCCTGCTGGGGATGGTTTTTTCTTTTCTCCCTTCCCTGCTCGGTGTTCCATTACACTATCAGAACTTGCTGGGGATGATACTATTTATTGGGGATGATATTACTGCTGGGGATCACATTCCTGCTGGTGATCACATTCCCGCTGGGGGTGGTTTTCCCCTTCTTCTTTCCTCGCTCCGCGTTGTCCGACCCTTTTGGAACTTGGTCGATGATCGGCCAAGGATGCTCTTGCATCTCGATGATCTGCTGTGGATTTTCATGGAACTTCATCCTCAGTTTTCTCAATTGTTGCTTTTCAGTTTTTTTATCATTATACCCCCTTGACATTTAGACCAACTCATCATTTGGTCTTGCAACAAACGTCTTTTCCGTTTCATTGCCTTATCTTTGGCATGTCCTGCTCGCCTTTTGCTTCGCACCATTTTGGCAATTAGTAGTAAGCTCTGGATAAAAAATCCTTCTAAAAACAAACTACTGGAGAAAAACACTTTAAAACAAGAAATGAAAAGTGATGACTTCAAAAAGATAAAAGAAAAAGTCTTTCTGAACAAATGTTGGGGAAAGAAAAAGAAAATAACTTATCTGAATGGTACAATCAATCCCAATGATCATGTCATGCATTTCCGTATTAACCAACCCAGTCTATTTATATCAATCAATTTTTCTGACGACCTTACTTTGCTGGGGATGCGCAGAAGCCTAACTCTCGCCGGATGCGGATCATTTTTGCCAATCTTATCTTGCTAGCCCCTTTTATATCCTTGTCGCCTCATAGTGCCCTTCGAGGGGTTTTCACTGATGAGGCTCTCTCATTTCTCTCAACTCCCGTCGCCTTATGGTGCCTGTGAAGGTTTTCACCGATAAGACTCTTCTCACTTTATTTTTCTAAGCTGGAGATTGGAGTGTTACTGATATGACTCTTTGCTTGGTATTTTTTAGGTTATCAATTCGTTGTCGACTTTTCTTTGCTTTCATTTGCCCGACTTGGCACTCCTCAGATTCTGATCGGGAGGTCTTTTTTGGACATCAACATGGGTTTTTGTTTATGGCTAAAAGAAAAGGGGGCATCAAAAGGGTTCAAAATAATTCTGATGGGTAAAAACTATTACAACTCTTGGAATTGAACTTCTTTCCCAACATTACAAACATAACTTCTGCCCCAGTTTCTCGCTTGGGGATTCTTATTTTTTGGTTACACTATGACCGAGACGTGAGGCGCCTACGTATCCTCTTTGAGGAATCAGGTCGAACGTAGTTCACATGATTCCTTTATTTTTGTTATTATTTTCCTTTTTTTTTCCGTTTTCATTAACGATTCCAAGAGAGGGGTATGAAGGAATAAGTAAGGCTCAAAGGGGTAAAGCAAAGGTTAAAAGTGTTCGGATAGAAGAAAGAATTGCCTCCGTCATTTCATTCTCCGATAAATGCCAAGTATAAACAAACAAACAACAATTACAATTAATAGCCATGTAGATGCATCTTCTCTCGACATCTGTCTGACATAAAGCGCAACTGGATAACATCTTGGTCACAATAGACGACCCTTGCTAATTCGGGACAAATTTGCCATTTTGCTTTAGCCTGATGTGGGAGGATCAGTTTCAACACTTGCTGTCCCTCTTCAAATTTCCTGATATCGTCTGCATCCCCTAAATTGATGGCTTCTGTGTCATTTAAGTTGGGCTTGAATTTCTCTTCCAACTAGCTTAACTCTCTGTTTGTCTCTTCATCATTACCGTATTCCGATTCGTCATCATGATTGACCTTTTGTACAATCAGTTCGGAATCAGATTGATTTTTTAGACTAAGTTGAAGATCCGTTGTGCATGCCATATCATTGGAATCAGTATAAAGAGCATTGTTTAGAAAGAGAAAAAGAAGAAAACAATCTTAAAACAAAATAAGAAAAAACTTTCACTTTATAAAAATACGGGATAACAGAGTTTCACACTAAAACAAAACTGGATTACAACTCTGCAATAATCCAAAACAAGAAAGAAAAATCAGAGCCCACTACCAAGACTCCCTTCGGATAGGAAGAGGAGTAGCCGTCCAATTGTTGATTTTTTGCTTTCAGCCCTATAAACTGTACATATGCCTTGCTGGACCCTTTCCTCATCACCATGACCGACTTGTCATCTACACACTGCACCCCTGCTTTTCCCTGGTCGATTTCTTTCGAACTATTTTCACCGGCACGGATCATCATTACCGTTTGTGAGGGATTCTTAAGCTCCTTGTGCCCTAGTTCGATCATGTGGGTCTCATGGTGTGCTAGTAGCGGACTCTAATTAATGTTTGGCGCCTCTGGAACCTGAACCTCGATCCTATTTATGTCAATAAGCTCTTGCACGGCATTCTTCAACTTCCAACATCTCTCAGTATCGTGTCCGGGAGCCCCCGAACAATATTCACAACTTGCTGAAGGGTCAAGATTTTCAGGAATAGGATTTGGCAATTTGGGCTCAATAGGATTCAATAGGCCTAACTGCCTCAATTTGTAGAACAGGGTAGTATAGGATTCTCCTAGCGGAGTATATTTCTGCTTCTTCTCATTCTTAAAAGCTTGATTCCCACGGAAACCTGACCCTGGAGGATTTCTATAGGCCCTCGGAAGTGGATATATGTTTGGTGGAGGTGGGTATGTATTTTGGGGAGCCGGCGCACGCCACTGTGCGTGTGCTGGAGCGTGGGTATAGGTTTGTGCATGATGAACGGAAAAATGGGGATCTGGCAGTGAGTAATAATGTCGTGGAGGGCTATATGGAGTGCGGGGGTAATTTTGGTGGTAGGGTCGTGGTTGGCTATAGTAGGGTGACATGCCTCTAGATCCGAACCAGGCTCCAGACTCAATAGTCGTGACATCTTCTTTCTTCTTCTTCCCAAGTACACCCTCAGTACCGCTCTGGATGGCCTGAGTAGTTGCTTTAATTGCCGAATAGCTCAGGATTTTGTTGGACTTAAGTCCCTCTTCAATCATGCTGCCCATCTTTACAACCTCGTTGAAAGATTTTCCAACCGACGTTACCAAGTGACCAAAGTAGGTTGGCTCTAAAGTCTGCAAGAAGTAATCCACCATTTCACCTTCCCTCATCGGAGGATCGACTCTTGCTGCTTGTTCTCTCCAACGAAAACCAAATTCTCTGAAGCTTTCTCCAGTTTTCTTCTCGAGTTTTAACAATGTGAGACGGTCAGGTACGATCTCAAGATTATATTGGAAATGACCAGCAAATGCTTGCGCCAGGTCGTCCTAGGTGTACCACCTACTGGGATCCTGCCTTGTATACCACTCCAGCGCAGATCCGCTCAAACTCTGACCAAAATAAGCTATCAGCAGCTCATCTTTACCACCTGCTCCTCTCATCTTACTACAAAAACCCCGTAGATGTGCCATAGGATCGCCATGCCCTTCGTACAAATCGAACTTGGGCATCTTGAACCCTGCTGGTAATTGGACGTCAGGGAAAGTGGCATAGATCCTTGTAGGCCACGCTGACCTGGTTGCCTAACCCGTGTATGTTCCTGAAGGACTGCTCCAGGCTTTTAAATTTCCGCATCACTTCATCCTGCTCTGGGCTCTTAGCCCGCTTTTCAATCTCCGCCGGGACCTCAAATTGGGGGTTATAGGTATGTGGCTCGGGTGCTTTGAATGTGAGTTCAGGGGGGTAATATTGTGTAGCGGGGGCCTGAAGCAGCGGCTCACTGGATGATTTGTGCAATGGGGCTGGGGGAGGCGCCACAAAGACGGGAACATTCAGTGGTGGAGGGTTTTGATTGGGTGGCAGAGCTTGGGGAACATAGGCATCCCTCCCCTGATAGTAGTGGTGGCTTGGGAAGCTTGTTGAAGGGTCGGGGGAAGGGTATTCTGGCGTGTGTCCCGGTGGGGGAGTAAGAGTGACAACTGGTTTAGGCCCCTTTTGCACCTTAGCCATGGCTAGCTGCATTTCATTCATTTCCAATCTCATTTTTTCCATATTGGCCATCGCCTCTTTCAGCATCTGATGTGCCGTCTTTTCCGACTCAACACTATTTTCTGAGCCAGTCATGCTTTCTGGTATAGGCCCTTTTGATCTTGTTTGATAATGGTATATTGCCAGTACGCTCTAACAAACTAACTGTCTGAAACTTCTGGCATACAACAAACTTTTCAGCATTAGAGTTTTAACACATATCGCAATTGCACGTTGTATGTAATGTACCTAGGCAGTTTAACCATTTCAATCATTTTTTTCCGCATTTTGACCTTTTTTTTTGTGGAAAGATTTTTTTTTGAATGATTTTTTTTGACTTTTTATTTATTTTGAAAGAAACTCTTATTTATTTTCTTTTTGGATTTTTTTTTTAAAATCGGGGCCGGAATCGATGAGGTTTGCCTACGTATCTCACATCGGTGAGAATCAGACCCGCGTAGTTCGGGAAATCATGAATAAAGTAAATAAACTAACCCTTTTTTTATTATTATTTTTATTTATTTTGAAGGAAATACTTATAAAAAAGAGTTTTTTTTTGAATTTTGAAAGAGAAACTTCTAAAGAAGAAAGAAAACATTTTTGGAATTTTATTTTAAATGAAAGAAATGATTCTAAAAAAAATATGTTTGAATTTTGACTTTTCTTTTCAATTTTGAAAGAAGAATGAAAAAATTTTCTGATTTTTGGAAGAAATTCAAAGAAAATAATTTTTTTTATTCAAAACAATTAAAAAGACTTTCTAAAGACATCAATAATGGGAAATATTTTTTGGATTTTTTTTCTTGAAAATTGGGGTCTAAAAAAAACTTTTTTAGAAGGGAAATAATGAAAAATACCTTTTGGATTTATATATATATATATTACAACAAATAATAAAACCACGTTCAATGTAAGACTCTTTTTATTTTCATTTTTGGCGTTTTCATAAGCAACTAAATAAATAAATAAAATAAAAAACCATTTTAAAAACAAGACTCTTTTTTCATGGCAAGACAAACTATTTTCTTTTTCTTCTTTTTCATTTTTTCATTTTGAAGACAAGACAAAGTGAAGATTTTTAGTTTCAACAAAATGACCAACCTATTTTTCAACCTAAAATAAGGGTCTCTTTTCTATTTTTTTTCTTTTGCTTTTTGAGCGAAACAAACTATATATAAATTTTTTTTTCTTTTCTTTTCATTTTTCCCAAAATTTCGGCAGACTTTCGCCAGTATTTGGACATTGTTATTTTTCAAAACAGAAGAGTAACCCTATCCACTGCTATTTTTCCTTTCTTTCTTTTTTTTTTTTAATTTTTTCCCATACTCAAAACCGGTCATCATGCAAGTCCAAAGCAAATAAAATGCACAAGCAGTAAGTAGGATGCATCAGGATGGTCTTTTCTGTTTCAGGTTGCTATTTCTAGACGGATCCAACCCCTGTGTTGAGTCCCCTAAGTCAAAAATGCACATGATGTAGATAAGCGTTCCTACTAGGGATCCAGCATGAAGTCACGTTATTCTATGTTCAAAACCTGGGTCGGTGTTCTAGACAGTGTACCCGAGCGGACAACTCGAGTTGAGGAAGGAGCTTTTTTCCGGGAACCAAAAGGCCAGCCGACTTAGAAACTTTCCGAGCCTCTTTTATTTAGGGTATGACACTAACAGAATAGGGAGTCTCAACCAGTAAGCACATCCCCGGAGGTAAGAAGAGAAAGGTTTCGGCACAATTTATATACAGTTCAGATAATATCAAAGCGGTAAAAGCAGCATTTAGCACATTAGGCTCAAAACATGTAAAAATCAGATAAAGCCAAATATAACAATTTATCTAAGCTCAAGTGGTTCTGGGTTATCCATTCCCCAGCGGAGTCGCCAGAGCTGTCACACCTCCTTTTTCCGGCACCCGCGAGGGTACGAAGGAGTTTTTTCCAATTAAAGGACAATCGAAACGAGATTTGTTTATTTATTTCAGAGTCGCCACTTGGGAGATTTAGGGTGTCCCAAGTCACCAATTTAATCCCGAGTCGAGGAAAAGAATGACTCCATATTACAGTCTGCGAATCAGAAATCCGGATAAGGAATTCTGTTAACCCGGGAGAAGGTGTTAGGCATTCCCGAATTCCGTAGTTCTAGAACGGCCGCTCAACTGTTATATTTGGCTTATTTACCTGATTTTTAAACAATTAAGAACTTATATGCAAATTTAGCATTAAACCGCTTTTATCATTATTCTTATTATTATTTTATACAAGAATTGCAACGTCGTGAAAACGCATCTCGAACCACGTCACAACCAGTGTACACGTGATTTGTTGACGCATTTTGACTTCGTCAAGATCGGGATTTGGGTTACATAAATGCACACCCGTATTTAAGAAAATAACTTTATTAAATATGCGCCAAAATACTACGCGTTATTAAACTATTAGGTAGGACTGTGAAATTTACTAAATGGCCTATCCCGGAATCTAAATATTTTTTTTTAAAAAAAAATAAAAAAAATAAGATTGGAGGACCCTGCAAATTTTGTATTGTTTATATTTATTTATTTTTAGCGAAATTCTCCCTTATTTTATGAATATCTTTTAATGACTACTTTTTATTATTACTAATATAAAATCAATCTCTACATACTTAAAAATAACATATTAAATACTAGTTTAAAACAAATATTAACGGAAAGTAATATTACTAAAATTATAATTATAAATACAACATGGAATTGTCAAATAATTTTTTTTAAAAAAACTAATTATCCCATAGTCAATTAAAATCATATTGTTAGATGACTTGAGCTTTTGAAATTAATTATTTACAAATACTAAAAATTAGAAATAATCTTGATTACTAAACCGTATTTCTAAAAATTAAATAATTTAACCTTAACTAACCTTGTTTTAATTAAAATCATGTCCTAATACTTGATTCGCAAAATTAATTCATGTTTTAACTGAATTCAGCTACATGATTCCGATTAACTTAACGTTGGCGACACTAAAACCCTTATGAATAAGGAATTTAATCAATTTTGCCAAAACCGATTTAATAAAGCCATTTTTACGTTATTTTCTTCTATTTTTATTATTTGACAGTTTAATTAGTAATGAACATGCTTAAATATATACTACCTAATAATCAGGTTGAAGCAAAGCACTATTTAATACATCGCTACAATATGCCTAATTATGCCAAACGACGGCGATTTACAGAATAATAATACATGAAATAACCTAAATGCAAATAATAAAAAAAAACTAAGTTAAAAATTTAAACTTCCATTCTTCATTTCAGCTTACAAAAGGCCAAAATTACAGTTGTGTACCTGGTATTGCCAATATAAGAAGAAGAAAATCAGCCACGCAGTACGTAACACAGCAACAACAATAATAACCAGCAATCCAGTCAACAGAAATCCCAGTGACAGATTTGAAAATCAAAATATCCAGAAATACCGACAACAAACAACGGACAGAAACCAAGGGAATTTTCAGATTTGAAAGGCTAATTAATGTTTAACCCTTAATTTCTAAACCCGTATATCAGAATATTTATCAGGTGTGTACTACTCTCTCTTCTAATTTCCAGCTCTTTTTTATTTGTATTTTTTTTTCTTTCTTGAAAGTTTTAATATTTTTCGGAATTTTTCTTTCTCTCTTAAATATTCAGCTTTTTTTTCTCTCTCCCTCTCTATCTGTTTTTTTTTATTCTGTATTCTCTGTTCTCTCTCTCTATCTGTCTGTCCTCCTAAAATCTGATCAAGCCTCCTATATATATCACCTCCCCAAACCCTTTAATTCATTAATAAAACCACACTTTCTCCTACCAAACCCATTATCTTCCCACTCATCCCCATTTTATTCCCACTAAATTAAACAAATATATCAACCCCACCCCATTACATCTTGTCCCCCATGCTTATCATAAACAATTATATCACCTACACCCCAATACATCTTGTCCCCATGCTTAATTACTTTAATATTATCTTAATTTTAATGGCAAGAACATTCAAAATAAATAATTATTCAGAAATTAAATTCCAAAAATACCCCTCTGACCTTATTACAATTACCATTTTACCCCTGAACGTACTACAATTTACCCAATTACCCTTATCAGCTATAACCAATCAATTAATCCAACTCAACAAAAATATAGCCAATATGATCAATTTCTACACAAATTCAAACAACAAATCATATGAACATGATTTCTGAACCAATTCAACAACAATATCACATGAACACAAATCGAACAACAAAGAACAACTAAAATTTTGATTGAACAATATTTTTAGCAACAAACGAACCTACTTTCAGATTCAACAACAGCAACAAACAAGTATATTCAGATTTCTAAATTCAATAATCATTTGAACTTAAAATCAACTCTAACAACATTACAACCAACAATTCCTATATTAAACTTAAACAAGATTGTGAGACAAACTCAAGAAATAATCATAAATGATGAACAATAAAAAAAAATCAAACTTATACTAATTTCGGATTCAAGAACAATCAAACAAAGTATGAACTTAAATGAAAAGATTCAACAACAATAACAAGCAAGTTTTATTCAAATTCGAATTAAACTTGTATTAAGCTTAAACAAAACAAATAAACTTATTCAAATCACTAAACTTCAAATAATCAATTGATCTTTTAAAATTAAATCCAACAAAATTATAACAAAGATACATGATTCCAAAAAATTAAAACATAACTTCACATTAAATCACTGAATTAAAAACGAACTTCAAACAAAGATGAACATAAATTAAATCTATTTTTAAACAACAAAACATGATGGATTCACATGATTAAACCAACATACTCCCCGACTACAACTAAATTCTTTTTAGACAAATAACAAGATCGAACAAGAACCAATTATGAGCTTAAACTTGAATCTAACAATATTAACAATTTCTGAAAAATACATAAAATACATGAAACAAATTGAAGAAATAATTAATTAAATTTCAATTTGAATCTAACAAATATTAAACTAACGATTTCACATGAACAACTGAAAAATTAACAAAACAATGAACATGAACAAAACAAAAATCAAACATCTACCGATTTTAGATTCGAGAAATATCAAAACGAAATACGGAAAAAAATAAAACTCAAAATCTACTAACCGGATCGAAACGACGAACAACGACTAACCAACGACGAACTAGAACTATGTATGGATTGTTTTGACGACCCCCAACCAAAACTCGAACAAACGACGACGAAGACGAATTTAAGAAGCAACCGAAGAAACGCCGAAGCAGTAGCAGCAGTCGACGCAGCATCGTGAGCAACCAGTAGCAACAATGGCAGAACTAGAGGATGCAACAGCAACACAGAGGAGCTGGAGAAGATGAAGCAACAACAGACTGGGTTTTCATGGTGCATCTCGACGACGCAAGCAACAGTAACGACGGGGAAGCAGCAGCGACATGGACGACGCAAAAGCAGCTGCGACGATGGTCGTTTGGACGCGACGACGATAGTGTAGCTGCTGGGAGTTATTGCTGCTCGTCATGGCTGCTCGTTCATGGATGCTTGGGGCTGTTTGAGGTCGTCCATGATTGGACGTGGTGGAGAAGACGATGAAGAAACAAAAGGGGGGGGTGGATGTCGAGACGAAGCTCGAAGGTGGTCGTTTGGTTTTAATGGCGGACGGGGGGTCGACTTGGGTGGTCCGACGAGGGGTTGTGCGTGTGTGCGAAGGTGAGGTAGAGGGGGAAAGGGTAGCTGCCATGGTTGTGTGTGTTCTCAAGTTTGGAGAAGAAGAAGCAAAATGAGGGGGAGGGGGGGCGGATACCTTAGCTTTTTTTTAGGGTTTTCTTTTTATTTGTTTTGTAAAAAATGAAAAAATGAAAATGAAGAGGGGGAGTTGGGTTGTTGGTACTGGACTGGGTCGACCCGGTTTGGAATGGACCGGGTCATAGGGAAGGTTAGGCCATTTTTTGGGCATGTGGCTTGAAATTGAAGAAGAGGCCCAATTCCGACTTTCTTTATATTTTTGCTCTCCTTTCTTTTTTTATTTTTCTAAAACTAAATTCTAAAACTCCTTAAATTATTATTAAGACTAAATTAAGTTATAAAAGCGCAAATTAACTCCCAATAACAATTAACGCACAATTAAGTAATAATTAAGCATAAAATTGTATATTTGGACATTAAATGTTAAAATGCAAAAGATGCCTATTTTTGTAATTTTTAAATAATTTTTTTTAAAACAAACTTAATTACTAATAATTGTGTAATTAAATCCTACATGTAAAATGCGATATATTTTTGTATTTTTAATAATTTAACAAATAAACATGCACAGACAAACATACAAATAATTACACAAAAATACCACAAAATTGCACACCAAGAAAAATCATTTTTTTTTGAATTTTTGGGAGTAATTCTCATATAGGGCAAAAATCACGTGCTTACAGCAGGGTCAGTCAGTTGAGCAAGAGTCGGAGGAGATAAGAAAATTGAGACAACAATTGTCAGATGTATATCAAGCTTGGGTTTCCGATCGACCTCCACCCCAAGGTCCTTTAGAGGGAACTTCCACCATACCCCAGGCTACTCAAACACCACTCCATGCAATGAGCAATCACATTCTACCACTAGGGTATGTGCCAAACTACAGCCTCCACACTACCCCCGGTACCTCTAACATGCGACCTCCAGTCGCACTAGTCAGGAACACCCCTCTCGTCGTGTCTGGCGCACCGGTATATACAATCCCGTCACCACCTCCTGTGACGAGGCCAAACAATGAGCCACTATCTCATGCTTATGATGGCCAATACTACCCTCCAAATATGGCTTTCGGGGTCTCGGCCCCATACAATCAGACTCCTCAGTACGAGTCACCAGTGGAAAATGAAAAGCTTGCCACGACGGTTGAGCTAGATGAGATGGCCAGGAAAATAAAAAGTCTTGAACAGAATATAAAGAATATACAGGGACTAGGTGGTCACAAAAGTATTTCATTCAATGATCTATGCATGTTCCCTCACATCCATTTGCCACGAGGGTTCAAGACCCCAAAATTTGAGAAATATGATGGGCACGACGACCCTATCGCCCTCTTGAAAAGGTACTGCAACCAGTTGAGGGGTGCAGGAGGAAAAGAAGAGTTGTTGATAGCTTATTTTGGAGAAAGCCTTGTGGGGGTAGTTCCGAATAGTTCATTGACCAAGATATTTCTCACTAGCATGTTTGGAATGACATGACCCAGGCCTTCATCAAACAATTTCAGTACAACATTGATATTGCGCCGGATCGTAATTCCTTGTCCAATATGAAGAAAAAGCCGACCGAAAGTTTTAGGGAGTATGCCATCAAGTGGAGGGAGCAAGCGGCTAGAGTTAAGCCACCCATGGATAACCACGAGTTGATCACTATTTTTCTGGAGGCTCAAGAGCCTGATTAATTTCAGAACATGATGTCCGCGATGGGTAGACCTTTTGCAGAAGCAATCAAAATAAGGGAGATGGTCGAAAATGGCCTCAAGATTGGCAGAATTGTAAGTCAAGCTGCTCTCAAAGCCACCACCCAAGCTATCCAAAATGGGTCGGGGGGTTTGGCAAATAGGAAGAAAAGAGATGAAGGGTCCATGTTGACTTCGATATCTAGGGAAGTTCAAAGAGGGGCATCACACCCTTATGTGCAAGTTCAACAGGAGCAATCCAACTACCTTCAACATTATTACCCCTGCCAATTCCTCAATACTCTGTGGGCCCACCACAATATACAATGTTCAATGCTCAATCATATGCTCGGCCTCCCAATCAGCAGGTACGGGCACCAGCTCCAAGGGGCCCCCGACCTCAGCAGCAAAATTTTTGGGCACCCTACAATGCTCGTCCCAGGCAGGATTATGGTCGAGAGCAGAGGCCAACAAAAAAATTCACTCCATTGGCCGAATCATACTCTAGTCTATTCCAGAAATTAAAGCAAATGGGCGTGATTGGACCCATCGCTCCCCACCATATACATCCTGATTCACATGGATTTCAAGCGAATGCTAGATGTGAATATCATTCAGGTGCCCCGGGGCATAGCACTGATGACTGTTGGACTCTGAAATGAGCCGTAGAGAGGCTCATTTTTGAAAAATTGATTGTAGTAACGAATGGCGAGGACCCTCCTAATGTGACAAGCAACCCGTTGCCAGCACACAATGATGTTCATTTTGTGGGAATGATTGGCCTAGATCAAGAATACAAGCCGATCGGTTTAGCAGAAATGACAGTGGGTGCAATTCAAGAAGGAATAGGTCTGGAAGTAAGTCCCAGCCGAGATGTGCCATTGATTGTGAAAGGCACCCAGAGCTCAAATAAGGCAACTTTATTTATTCAAAAAATCTCAAGGTTGGAAGTTCACTACAGTGTTCCAAGCCCAAGGTTATATGTACTTAGTGGCCACCCCGTCACAAGGCAGAAGCAGGGAGGTACGAAAGGTATAACAGAGCCGATCATAATCAAACCTGCCGTGCAACCCCCTATGACCAACACAAAAACCACTCATTGGAACTACAACAAAACTGTGATGGTCTACAAAGGCAAGGAAATCATAGAGGAAGTGGGGGAAACTAGAGGTTTGACTCGATCAGGGAGGTGCTACTCTCCAGAAGAGCTGAGGAAGGCCAAGCAAATCAGAGAAGGTCAATTGCCAATAAAGAAACCAGTCACTGAAGCAGAGGTGGAAGAGTTTTTGAAAAAGATGAAAGTTCAGAATTACTCAATCATGGAGCAACTAAGAAAGACTCCTGCCCGAATCTCTCTACTATCTCTGCTCATACATTCCAAAGAGCATGCCCGTGCACTAATCAAGGTCATGAACGAGGCACATATCTCAGAGGAGACCACAATGAATCAGTTAGAGAAGATGGCCAACAGATTTTTTAAGGTGAACAGAATCTCCTTTACTAATGATGAACTTTCCGAGGAGGGAGCCGGGCACAATAGGGCTTTGAACTTGATGGTCAAATGTGAGGGGCATTATGTAAAGCGAGTCATGGTTGATGGAGGCTCAAGTGTAGATGTATGCCCTCTTTCTACCTTGCAAATCATGAAGATCAATACAGATAGAATCTGACCCAGCAATGCTCGCATTCGGCCTTTGATGGCTCAACAAGAGATACCATTGGGGAGATCAACCTTACCATGACGATTGGGCAAGTTGACTTTGAGATTGTCTTCTAAGTAGTAGACATGGCCACTTCTTATAATTTTCTTCTTGGAAGGCCATGGATCCATACGGCCTGAGCTGTACCGTCCACCTTGCGTCAGATGCTCAAATTCGAACATGACAGGCAAGAAATTATTATCCACGGGGAAGATGAGTCTTCCATTTATATATTGAGGCCAAGGAAGGGTGTAAGTCCATTGTCTATCAGGATTTTGAATTGGTTGATGTGGACCATGTTAAGGAAGGAAAGCCCATTCTGCATCCTCGTCTTTTCGCCACATCTGTAATGGTGGCTGCAGTTATGTTGAGACAAGGCTATGAGCCAGGAAAAGGCTTGGGGGCATCATTGCAAGGAATTTCGGAGCCTATTTCTCCATTCAGTAACCAGGGTACTTTTGGCTTAGGCTTCAGGCCAACACAAGTAGACAAAAACAAAGCCAAACACCGCAAAAAGCATGGATGGGTCTTGCAACAACCTATCCCTTACATTTTCTACACTTTTGTCAAGCCACGACTCCAAGAGGGTCAAAATTCCTCGGCGCATGCAAACATTGATGAAATTTGCCATGGCCTCAGCCAGATGTTTTCTGAATTGAATATGATCCAGGCTGGTGAAGGCACTAGTCGTGCCGATATGCAACTAATTGACCCAAACACCATGCTCACCAACTGGGAATCAACTCCTCTCCCCACAAGGAAGGAGTCTTGGTAGTTTGCTTTTTAGATTCTTTTTTGTATTTTGGGTTACTTTCAGGGTTGTAATCCAAACATCTCAGTATGATTGTTATGTTTTGATGTTAACCCTTCTATCCTTTCGAATTCAATGAAATGCAGTTCAGTTTCCTATTAAGTTTCATATCTTTTCTTTTTCCTAATTCTTGTCATTTTATTTACATTTCAATTTTGTTAATGCGGGCTTTAATAACATGACATGCATGCAAAATTCACGCCCAGATCTTAAAAAGCTGTCTAATATCGAAATAATGCATCAAGAGGTTGAATATGATGAAGATAAGGTTGTTGAGGAAATAAAAAGAGAGTTGGAACAATTTGAAAACAAGCCTAAGCCTAACCTCAATGAAACTGAGCCGATTAATATCGGAAGTCATGAAGAAGTCAGAGAAACGAATATAAGCATTCACACTGAACAAAAAACTAGAGATGCCTTGATTCAACTTTTATTTGAATATAGAGATATGTTTTCTTGGTCTTACGATGATATGCCGGGTTTAAGTGTTGATCTAGTGGTTCATAAGCTTCCTACGTATCCTGATTTTCCACCAGTCCAACAAAAGCAACGAAAACTTAAAACAGACATGAGTGACAAAATCAAAGAGGAAATAATGAAGCAACTGAGCGCCAATGTGGTCAGAGCTGTCCGATACACCACTTAGGTGGCGAATTTTGTGCCTGTGCCGAAGAAGGATGGAAAGACCAGAGTCTTTATTGACTACAGGGACATGAACAAAGAAAGTCCAAAGGATAATTTTCCTTTACCAAATATCCACATTCTTGAAGATAATTGTGCAAAGCATGAGATACAATCGTTCGTGGATTGCTATGCTGGGTACCACAAAATTCTAATGGATGAAGATGATGCAGAAAAGACCACTTTCACCACTCCATGTGGTACTTATTATTACAGGGTCATGCCATTCAGTTTAAAGAATGCAGGGGCAACTTACATGAGGGCCATGACCACCATTTTTCACGACATGATGCACAAAGAGATTGAAGTATATGTCGATGATGTCATCATAAAATCAAAGACACAAGCTGATCATGTGTGTGATTTGAAAAAGTTCTTTGAACGACTTCGAAGGTATGACCTTAAGCTTAATCCGGCCAAGTGTGCATTTGGGGTTCCATCTGGGAAACTCCTCGATTTTATAGTCAGTCGGAGAGACATCGAATTGGATCCATCTAAGATAAAGTCCATTAGAGATCTGCCACCCCTGAAGAACAAAAAGGAAGTCATAAGTTTGCTCGGGAGGTTGAACTACATCAGTAGGTTCATTGCTCGGCTCACAACCACGTGCGAGCCCATCTTTAGGTTGCTGAAAAAGTATGCCGCTATCAAGTGGACAGACGATTGCCAAAAATCTTTTGACAGGATCAAAGATTATCTGTCAAAACCCCCTGTACTGGTCCCACCTGAACATGGTAGGCCTTTGTTTTTATATGTATCAGTGATGGATAATTCCTTTGGATCCATTCTGGGGCAACATGATGCAACAGGCAAAAAGGAACATGCAATCTATTATTTGAACAAGAAGTTCACCAGTTATGAGGTTAAGTACACCCTTCTAGAAAGGACATGTTGTGCCTTGACTTGGGTCGCTCAGAAGCTGAGACATTATCTTTTGGCCTACACTACTTACCTCATATCTAGAATGGATCCTTTGAAGTACATATTCTAAAAGCCAATGCCCACTGGCAGGCTCGCAAAATGGCAAATCCTGCTCACAGAGTTCGACATCTTCTATGTCACTCGCACCGCAATGAAAGCATGGGCTTTGGAAGTTCATTTGGCAGAGAATCCAGTTGATGATGAGTACATGCCACTTAGCACATACTTCCCAGACGAAGAGGTCAACTCAATAGAGGAAGTGGTTCCAGACGATCACCCTATATGGAAAATGTATTTTGATGGGGCTATCAATATCAAAGGAGTTGGGATCGGGGCAATCCTCATCTCACCTATTGGACATCATTACTCTGCAATGGTCCGACTTCGGTTTTTCTATACCAATAATATGGCAGAATACGAAGCTTGTATCATGGGTTTGAAAATGGCCATCGATCTGGATGTGCATGAACTATTGGTTATGGGAGATTTTGACTTGCTTATCCGGCAAGCCCAAGGCGAATGGGAGACTCGGGATATCAAGCATATTCCGTACAGACAATGTGTGCAAGACTTGAGCAAAAGATTCAAATCCCTCGAGTTCAGGTACGTTCCCAGGTTTCACAATGAGCTAGCCGATGCCTTGGCTACTTTAGCCTTGATGCTCCCTTATCCAGGCAACACTCATATTGATCCACTAGAAATCCAAGTTCGGAATCAACATAGTTACTGCAATACAATTGAGGCAGAACCAGATGGTGAACCATGGTATCATGACATAAAACGATTCCTAAAAACAAGAAAATATCTAGAGCATGCTAAAGGAGATCAAAAAAGAACTATAAGGTGGCTCGCCAGTGGTTTCTTCATGAATGGGGAAATTCTATATAAGAGGACCCTAGATTTAAACTTGTTGAGATGCATAGATGCTACAGAAGCAGAGCGGATCATGAGTGAAGTGCATTCGGTGGTATGCGGACCTCACGTGAATGGATATGTTTTGGCGAAGAAGATTCTGCGGGTAGGGTATTATTGGCTTACTATGGAGCGAGATTGCTTCAGATTTGTTCGCAAGTGTCACCAATGCCAGATTCATGGTGACCTGATTCACTCGCCTCCTTTGAAGTTGCATCCCATGTCCTCTCCTTGGCCTTTCGTTGCTTGGGAAATGGATGTCATTGGCCGATCGAGCCACATGCTTCAAATGGGCATAGATTCATTTTGGTTGCAAATGATTACTTCACCAAGTGAGTGGAGGCCGTCACTTTCAAAGCAGTCACCAAGAAAGCAGTGGTAGACTTTGTTCATTCCAACATCATCTGTCGCTTTGGTATCCCAAAGACCATTATCATTGACAATGCAGCCAATCTAAATAGTCATTTGATAAAGGAGGTATGCGAACAATTTAAAATCATGCATCGCCATTCTACCCCTTACCGGCCAAAAGCCAATGGAGCCGTTGAAGCGGCAAACAAGAACATCAAGAAGATTCTCAAGAAGATGATCCAAGGTTCCAGGCAATGGCATGAAAAGTTGCCTTTTGCTCTTTTAGGATACCGCACGACTGTTCGCACGTCTTTTGGTGCAACTTCATATCTGCTTGTATATGGAACTGAAGCTGTAATACCCGCTGAAGTCGAAATTTCCTCTTTCCGCATTATTGTGGAATCAGAGATTGAAGACACTGAGTGGGTCAAGACCCGATTAGAACAACTGATATTGATCGATGAAAAATGGCTAGCAGCAGTGTGTTTCGGCCAGTTATACCAACAAAGAATGGCATGCACTTACAATAAGAAAGTGCGCCCAAGGCAGTTTGAGGTAGGCCAACTGGTTTTTAAACGAATCCTTCCGCACCAGGTAGAAGCTAAAGGAAAGTTCGCCCCGAACTGGCAAGGACCCTACATCATCAAGAAAGTGTTACCAAAAGGGGCCTTGCACTTGGTAGATGAAGAGGGACGGGTACCAGACATGACTATTAACGGAGATGCAGTCAAAAGATATTATGTCTGATATATACCCACTATAGAATTTTCACGCATTGATTTTCTCAGATTGAAGTGACGAAGGATATCATTTGCTCGTTATTCCAAATAGGTGTAACCCTTCTGTTAATCCTTTTAAGCCGTATTTGTCTTCCTTGTTTCTCATTTTTTGGAACCTGTGTACTTGTAAAAAAAGGCAAACACCAAATCTTTGAGTCATTGAACTACGTCTGACCTAATTCCGAAAGGATACGTAGGCAACCTTACCTTGGGTTTGGTCCCATTAAAAAAATCCACATTCCCAATACTCCAAAACTGGGGTAGAAGTTTGTTTTATTTCATGGTCTTTCTGTAAAAACAGTTCTAAAATTTGTGATTCAGTTCAAGGTTCATTTTGCCTTTTTACCTTTCAAGAACTTCTGATTGATGTTTTTTGAGAATGTTTGAAGTCCCCATGCCACAGGCGTTGGGTAACCTCCCTTATAAAGTATCTTAGTAAAAAAAAAAAGAAAAAAAAAAATGAGAGAGTCTTATCAGTGAAAACCCGTACGGGCACTATAAGGCAACAGTGAGCAAAGAAATAAGAGAGTTTTATTGGTGAAAACCTAGATGGGCACTATAAGGGGACGGTTAGTAGAGAAATGAGAGAGGTTAGTTAGTGAAAACCTGCAAAAGGCGCTACTAGACGAATGGGGGTCTTTGATTCTCCGGCATGAGCACAACCATGACAAATTCAAGCTGAACATTTGCGGCGGATTTTGAGAATTAGACAGCTTAGACGGATCAGGCGTCCAGTCCAAAATGCATGTCATTATTCGTTGAAGTTGGTACATACCTCCAGATAAGTCTCGCTATTCCTTTCCCCGAAAGGGACACCTTTTGTTTAAGCACAGTTCTTTTTTTTTCACTTTCAATTATTATTCTGTTTTTACCCATAGTTTTTCTTTGAGTCCCTTTCAGTCTAATCCTGCATCAAAAGCGAAGCAAAGAAATGGTTGCAAAACTAGCTACAATTTCCCCGTAATATCGATCACAATTTAGGGTATGAAACAATTGGGGGCAACATTGGAAAGCCAAGGTCTCCAAAAAATGATACAGAGCAGCCGAGCATCTCGGTACCACGCTGACAAATCAGTTCTTCGACAGCAGTGGCCGTGAATCATACTACTTAGGGCATCAAGGCCACAAACCAACCACTTTGAAAACTCACAAATTTTCTTTCTTTGAAACAGGAACAAAGCACTGCAGAATTGCGATTCTAAAAGAACGAATGTCACCAAATGTAAGCTCCTTAAAATCTCCATTTTCTTTTATTTTCAGCATGCATCACTAATGTTCACACCTCCCAGTTATGTAGCTTAACTCAGGTAGAATCCTTTCGCCTAAGGGAATCCAGCTCATATTTCCTGGTAGAAGTACTCTTTGCTCAGGGTGTTTTACACAGCTTAACTCAGGTAGAACCGTTTAGCCTAGGGGGGTCCAGCTCATAGTTCCGAGTAAAAGTACTCTTCGCTCAGGATATTTTACGTAGCTTAACTCAGGTAGAATCATTTTGCCTAGGGGGATCTAGCTCATAGTTCCGAGTAGAAGTACTCTTCGCTCGGGGTGGTTTACGTAGCTTAACTCAGGTAGAATCCTTTCTCCTAGGGGGATCTAGCTCATAGTTCTGAGTAGAAGTACTCTTTGCTCAGGTTGTTTTACACAGCTTAACTCAGGTAGAACCGTTTCGCCTAGGGGATCCAGCTTATAGTTCCGAGTAGAAGTACTCTTTGCTCAGGTTGTTTTACGTAGCTTAACTCAGGTAGAATCGTTCCGCCTAGGGGGATCCAGCTCATAGTTCCGAGTAGAAGTGCTCTTCGCTCAGGATATTTTACGTAGCTTAACTCAGGTAGAACCGTTTCGCGTAGGGGACCCAGCTCATAGTTCCGAGTAGAAGTACTCTTCGCTTAGGGTGTTTTACACAACTTAACTCAGGTAGAACCATTTTGCCTAGGGGATCCAGCTCATAGTTCCGAGTAGAAGTACTCTTCGCTCAAGTTATTTTACATAGCTTAACTCAGGTAGAATCGTTTCGCCTAGGGGGATCCAGCTCATAGTTCCCAGTAGAAGTACTCTTAGCTTAGGATATTTTACGTAGCTTAACTCAGGTAGAAGCGTTTCACCTAGGAGGATCCAGCTCATAATTTCGAGTAGAAGTACTTTTCTCTCAGGGTGTCTTATGCAGCTTAACTCAGGTAGAACCATTTTGCCTAGAGGGATCTAGCTCATAGTTCCGAGTAGAAGTACTCTTCACTCAGGATGTTTTACGTAGCTTAACTCAGGTAGAATCGTTTTGCCTAGGAGGATCTAGCTCATAGTTCTTAGTAGAAGTACTTTTCGCTCAGGTTGTTTAATATAGCTTAACTCAGGTAGAACTGTTTCGCCTAGGGGGATCCAGCTCATAGTTCCAGGTAGAAATACTCTTTGCTCAGGGTGTTTTAGGCAGCTTAACTCAGGTAGAATCCTTTCGCCAAGGGGGATCCACCTTATATTTCCGGGTAGAAGTACTCTTCGCTCAGGGTGTTTTATGTAGCTTAACTCAGGTAGAATCGTTTCGCCTAGGAGGATCCAGCTCATAGTTCCGAGTAGAAGTACTCTTCGCTCAGGTTGTTTAATATAGCTTAACTCAGGTAGAACTGTTTTGCCTAGGGAGATCCAGCTCATAGTTCCGGGTGGAAATACTCTTCGCTCAAGGTGTTTTAGGCAGCTTAACTCAGGTAGAATCCTTTCGCCTAGGGGATCCAGCTTATATTTTCGGGTAGAAGTACTCTTCGCTCAGGATGTTTTACATAACTTAACTCGGGTAGAATCATTTCGCCTAGGAGGGTCCAGCTCATAGTTCCGAGTAGAAGTACTCTTCGCTCAGGTTGTTTAATATAGATTAACTCAGGTAGAATTGTTTCGCTTAGGGGGATCCAGCTCATAGTTCCAGGTAGAAGTACTCTTCGCTCAGGGTGTTTTAGGCAGCTTAACTCAGGTAGAATCCTTTCGCCTAGGGGGATCCAGCTTATATTTCCGGATAGAAGTACTCTTCGGTCAGGGTGTTTTACGCAGTTTAACTTAGGTAGAATCCTTTCACCTACGGGAATCCAGCTCATATTTACAAGTAGAAGTAATCTTCGCTCGGGTTGTTTTACGCAGCTTAACTCAGGTAGAACTGTTTTGCCTAGAGGGATCCAGCTCATAGTTCCGAGTAGAAGTGATGTTCGCTCAGGTTGTTTAATATAGCTTAAATCAAGTAGAGCTGTTTCACCTAGGGGGATCCAGCTCATAGTTCCGGGTGGAAGTACTCTTTGCTCAGGTTGTTTTATGTAGTTTAACTCAGGTAGAACCTTCTCACCTAGGGGGATTCAACACTTTATCAATAATACAAGGATACCGATCCATAATTACATTCCTTTCTATTGGTACAAGGCGCCTACCCCTGGTTACGTTTCCTTTCAGTAATATAGGATATTGTGCTATAATTCCACTGCCTTTTTTAACACAGGGTGCTACCCCCACATAGCTAGTTTATATTACTGTCTTTTCTTTATTTCAGTAAATTAAATAGTTTATCGCTTTCTCTAATAACTCACAAAATTTTCCTAGTGCCAGACTGGGGCAGAAAAATTTTGTTCGTTTTGTTCGTCTTTGATGGCTTTGCAGGCTCTGCCGTATAGCACAAGTGATGATTAAAGCTTGCAGTTTCAGTTTCTCATCAGAAGAAAGAAGTCTTTCGATCACAAGATAGTCGGAGTTAGCTTTGATAATGTATCAATAACCCAGTTCCTCAAGATTCCTCTTCTCAAGTTCTGATCTAGAAAGCAAGCAATCGAGATTGAGTCATAATCTTTTCTTCAAAGAGAATCAATATCCAATCTAAGGTCAACACAAACGGGTAGGTCAAGAATGAAGATTTGGCTCCAGAAGACACATAGAAAGGAACTTTGTACTTTTAGTTTGCAGACATAGATATTTCTTTCTCTTTTCCTTTTGATATAAGTATCAAGCAACATCAGCAACAGTCTTAACTCTAGTGTCCGGTAGTCCCAGCTACCAAATTTCCTAGAACTACACAGACCTGATTCCTTTATAGCCAAGGATATGTAGGCGACCTCAGAAGCAAGGTTCAGTCACTTTTTTTTTCTTTCAAAAAGATGCTTTCATTGGAGTGATATGTGAGCAAAAATTAGCCATGACATTCACTTTTCTTTGCACGAAAACTCTTCATGTTCTCGAGCAAAGAGGGACAACTATGAATATCTAATTTTTGCATGCTTTTAATTCTACTAGAAATAGTAGTATTTGGATGATTTTTAGTTATTTGTGTATTTTTTATATTGCATTTCCTTTATTAATAATACCAAAAATATTTTTACCTTTTATTTGTATATTTTAGTTTGCATCTTTAAATTATATATTCCAAAAAAAGTTTTTTTCTTTCTACTTATATATTTTCTTTAGAACTAAATAAGATAATTAGGGGTTAGGGGATTGGGATAGTATATTTCAATTAAAATTGAGCCAAAATTGGCCTAAAATTAGAAGCCCAAAGAGCCCAGATACGATCAAAATGGGGGCTGCCATAGGAGGGTTGAAACGACGTAGTTTTATATCGAAACTACGTCGTTTTAGTTAAGTGACAAAGATCAACCTCATCCATCCATGGTATTTGATCCAATGGACCACATTTGATCTCCCAAGAGGTATATAAACCCTCTAAAATCAGAAAATTGGCCATTTCTCCATAATCTAAACCCGAGAAGCCCTTCTCATCTTTTCTTCTCCTCCTATCGCCGCTGCCTGTCCCCCACGGTGGCGCCGCCGCGGGCAGTGGTCCAAATTCCCTCAAAACTTCACCATCTGCTCATCTTTCTCTCTTCTTTCCATTTCTTCAACTCAAATCCCCCAAAACTTCACGAATCTCCACGAATAGGCAAAATCCCGAAACCCTAACCCCTTATATTTTCCCAAATTCGTGAGTTTTCAGGCCACTTCACCCCGTACCACTTACATGGATGTTTATAACTCGACTCAATGTATCATTTGGCATTGGTTTTGGAGCCAAATTTTGATAGTCATTTTCCGGCAAACTTTTTTCCCGCGACCACTGCTCCACTGCTGCGACGCGCCAAAACCACCGCTGCTCCTCCGTCTTTGCCTATTTTTTGATCCAAAGGCACTTGTTTCTTCTTGGAAAGATGCTGCAATTCCTTTGTTTAGCGTCTTCCAAAAAGAACCGTGTGCCTTAAGGTCGGACAGCCACCACCGGGCATCCTCTAGTGGCTCGAATTAGTTTCAAGCATGCTTGTAGGGTATAACCTTCATTCCCTCACTAAGTGTTGATTTTTAATAGTGATAGGTTTAGTTTGCAACTTTGATTTCTCTTTTGGTCAATTATTGTTAATTAGAGTGTCGAATTAGTGCATATGTTGATTAGTTATCTCTGTTTATCAGATTGTTATCAACCAACAAGATTGGTTGAATCGTTTGTTTAATTAGTTGTTTGTTTAGTTGTTGTTAATCATTCTCTGTTAGTTTAACGATGCTCGTTTAACTTCTGTTTTGTGCTTCAGTTTGTTATCTCAGTTGCTTCATGTTAGTTTGTATGAATCGAATTGATTTCAATCTATTTAGTTTGAATACTTAGTTCGGTTATCTTTTAAGTCTTGTTTCTGCTGTTTCAATTCATAGTTTGGTTAGTTTGAAGGTGTGAGTTTTGAACTCAGCTATTTATTGATAAAGCCAGAGGGTACTTGACTGTAGGGCCCATGTTTGGTTGCTTTTACTGTTTTAATAGCTATTTTGAGCACACTATTCCAAACGCTACACGCAGTTGGTAAAGAAATTGTCCTTCAGATAGATTTTTCACCAAAAATCTGTCCATTGAACTGTTGGGACAGATTTTGGTAGAAAATCTATCCTTTGGATAGGTTTGCAATAATAATTGATGGCCACCCTCTCCTATAAAAGGGAGGTCTTTCTTTCAATTAAAGAGTTTTTTGAACACCCTAACACCAAAAAGGATCTTTTATTCTAAAAGAGGACACATCTTACACACTTAGAAAAGAATACAACTTTGAGTGTAAATGAGAGCAGTTGGAGCCTTAAAAGAGATTTGGCAGCCCTTTCTTACTATGAAAATCCCTTCAAAAAGTTTACAAGTTCGTTCTTATTTCTAAAGTAGTTCTTCGGGGTTTGGAGTTCATTTTTCTCTGGTTTTCTTGATTGGCTATGTTGTTGTTGTTGGCTGGAAAGTGTTGAGTTCAACAGTTGTGGACGCTTGAGTTCATCACTAAGTCACCAGTTTTGCTACTTAGGTAACTTTTCATGATGTAGTTAAGTTTCAGTTTAAATGAGTGGCAATGACACTTTTATTTAAAGAAGTATTACTTGTGTTGACTGTTATTAGTATGCTCTTGTCCTGCTTTAGTAAGATTCATCTAACTTGTTTAGAGATGAATGTCGAATGCTAAAAATTATACATTCACGTTATGCTTAGATAATATAGCTTATTTTTTATCGTGTCTGCAAATAAGTTTAGTTAGTAGAATGAGTTATGTGTATCCTCTAAATAAGCATGAGAAAAGGTTATACGATTGAAAAGCAGTCGAGTTCTATCTTTTGTTTAAAAGATAAATGCTAAAATTTACTTTTAATGAAGAGTTTTATGCCTGATTTATTGTTTACTTTGGCCTCCTTCAAATACTAGATCTTATCAACCCGTGAAGTTAAGTTTGATCTCTGCTTGTGTAATTGTGTACTGCCTAATGGTGGCCCTTCATGCAACATAGGATTCATAAGTTCGACTTTATGAAAGATAAAATTAGCACAGTAACTAAAGATGAGTGTAAAGTCGTGATTAGCACAGTAACCAATATCATATATTGTGTATATAATTAATTTTTATATTAAGATCTTTACAATTTTAATTTTATATCTTATTTTTTTGATATATTATATTTATATAAAATTATAAGTTAATTTATTATTATTATAATTGTATAAAAAGAAATATAACCATTATTTAAAAATAAAAAATGCAACTGTAAGATATCTAATGTTGCTAAAATTGAAAAGTAAAAACTAAAATTTTAAAAAGAAAATTAACAATACATAAAATAAAAATACATTATAATTAAAGTACATCAAAGGAGGATAACTAAAAAATAAAATTTAAATAGAAGATAATAATATAATATAGAAGAGAGAAAAAATATATTATTTTTTGATATAAAAATAGTGTAATGATTGAGATAAATTTAGTGTTATACTATTTTGATGTGAAATTTGATGTTAGGGTTGGAGATGGTCTTAATAATAGAACAACTTGGCGTGATGAGGCTAATGACGTTTGTGCTAACAAAAGCAAATCTGTTAACTTCTGGTAATATAAGTAGCCGTCATTAAAATAGACTTTGCTACCACCGCAAAAGTTGCTACGAGGTTGACACGCCGATGATATTGGAATTATCAAGAAATTAATGTTTGACGAATGATTTTGTAGTCCTTGAGATTGAAGTAATATTAAGGATTCATATGTTTTAGTGGCTAATAATTATACCATACACTAAACCATTATATTGGTAATTTAAGTCGTAGTTGCAAAGAATTTGCATCCATAGAAAAACCTGTAAGTATCCTAATTTGTCACGATTCGGAATTTTCACCGTTAAAATCGTGATGACGCCTAATATTTCACTAACTAGGCTAGCCAACGTTAGAAAATTATCAAGTCAAATCTTATTCAATCCAATAATTAACAGTAAATAAGCTAAAGTGAAATACAATGAATCCGCAATAATATAATACCTTCATCATTTACTACTACTCGGATCTGGTGTCACAAATTCACAAACATTCTAGATTTTACTACAAGTAAAATCTTGAAAGAAATACAAATGTTTGAACGAAAGAATCAGTTAAATGGAAGAGATAGATGGGGACTTCAAGGTTTGTGAACGCCGACAGATCTACCTTGAATCTCCGATGGTCTGAGCTGCTATGCCTCTCGATCAACTAGGACCAATACCAAAATCTGCACAGGAAATACAGAGTGCGGTATCAGTACAACCGACCCCATGTACTGATAAGTGTCGAGCCTAACCTAGGCGAAATAGTGACGAGGCTAAGACAAGACACCCACAAATAAACACGTGTAATTAAACAGTATATGTGAGAAGATAACGGCAATTGGAAGGTAGACAAGTAATTTCGGGAGGGGGACGATGCTGAGGGGACCACAAGATAAAGGATCACAACAGCAATAAGAACTTGACCAGCCAATATACCTTAAATAGATAGAAATAAGTAAACACAGTAAAAGAAAATGCACGACATCACCATTTGTGCTTTTACTCTCAACCTCACCATATGAAACAATAGAAACGGCAAGGCATCACCCTTTGTGCATTAACTCTCCCTCATAACGTGGCACTGTATCACCCTTCGTGCATTAACACTCACAACACGTCACGACATCACCCTTCGTGCATTAACACTCACAATATGGTACGACATCACCCTTCGCGCATTAACACTTTCCTTCACCATAAAGCAATGAATAATGACAACAGGGAGATAGAAATAACAAAAACAAGTCTTACTTTAACATTTGTCCACAATACCAACCTTAACTTTGAATCAATACTCAGTTATTACCAAAGTCCGTAAACATGATAAGAACAATCAACATAATGGTTAACTAGTCTAAGCATGGATAATATGATCACGGAAAGCAACAATTTCAAAAATATGACCCACTCGCATGCTATGACCCGACAACAACGCATATGTACTCGTCACCTCACCTATACGTCGTACCCAATATTCAAACACGTAACAAATAGGCAAATAAGACCTAATCCCTCAAGCCAAGGTTAACCACGACACTTACCTCGCTTCAACAACCAAACTCAAAGATCAACCACGACTTTTCCCTTCAAACAAGCACCCAGACCAATAGAATCAAGCAAATTACCAACCAAACGATTCAAATAAAGCCTTAGGAACTACCCACGATTGAAAAGAATTCAATTTAGGCCATTGTTAAAAAAGTCAACACCGGACTAGCTTGGTCCAAATCCGAAATTCGGACCAAAACCCGATTACCCATTCACCCTCGAGCCTGGATATATAATTGATTTTGGAATACGACCTCAATTTGAGGTCTATATCACCAATTTTTCCAAATCCCTAGTTTCTACCCAAAATCCCTCATTTTCACCATGAAAACATTAGGTTTTAGGTTGAAATCTTGTGAAATGTAGTGAAAGAGTAAAAGGAACTAGGTAAGAATCACTTACCAACGGATTGGGGAAGAAGAAGTCTTTAAAAAATTGCCTCTAAGGTTTTAGGTTTTGAAAATTTGAAGAATGGGAGAAACATCCCATCTAAGTCATATTTACCCATTTGCAGATGTCGCAACTGCGATCCGGGCGCAAATGCGAAGGCACCATATCAAATGCAAAAGGCTTTCACACCTCTATTGTCTTCGCAAATTCGAAGACTGGTTCGCAAATGCGAACTCTGATGGGACCGTAAATGCGACACAATCGTCACAAATGAGAAGAATGCCTTCCCCAGACCCACATCACAAATGCGAAGAGTAATTCGCAAATGCGAAATCTGTGTGGCCCAGCTTTTCGTCGGATTTGCGATGAGAAGCTCGCGAATGCGAACCCCTCAGAGGTCGCAAATTCGATGCATGCGAGATCAGTGGCCTGCAACAAGATCAGATGTACCAACAGTTTTTCCAAGTCAAATTTTACTCCGTAACCTATCCGAAACTTATCCGAACCCTCGGGGCTCTAAACCAAAAGTGCACACTAGTCTAAATATTATCATACAATCTTGCTCGCATGATCAAATCGCCAAAATAACATCTAGAACTACGAATTGAGCACCAAATCAAATAAAATTTTCAAGAAAGCTTTGAAACTTCTAATTTCTCAACCAGACGTCCGAATCACGTCAAACAAACTCCGTTTCTCACCAAATTTTATAAACAAGTCATAAATAATATACCAGATTCCGGAATCAAAACACGGACCCGATATCCAAAAATTCAAATATTGGTCAAACATCTCAAATGCATTTAGCCTTTAACTATCAAATTTCGACAAAGTCCGATATCTCGGGCTAGGGACTTCCAATTTTGATTTCGGGCATACGCCCAAGTCCCAAATCACGATACGGAACCACGAAGACCGTTATAATATGAATCCGAGTTCGTTTACCAAAAAGTTGACCGAAGTCAACTCAAATGAAGTTTTAGGCAAAATTTCTCATTTTTAACAGTTTTTAACATAAAAGCTTTTCGGAAAGATGCCCGGATTGCACACGCACATCGAGGAAGGCTAAAACATGATTTTTAAGGCTTAGGATAATAGAATTAGGTTTTGAAACATGAGATGACCTATCGGGTCATCACATTCTCCACCTATAAAATAACCGTTCGTCCTCGAACGGACATAGAAAAGTACCAGGACTAGTGAAAAGGTGGGGTTTTCTACTCCACATATCTGATTGGGACTCCCAGGTAGCTGCCTCAATGGGCTGACCTCTCCACTGCACTCGAACTGAAGGTTAACTCTTTGATCTCAACTGACGAACCTGTCGGGCTAGAATAGCCACCGGCTCCTCCTCATAGGTCAAATCCTTGTCCAACTAGAAAGTGCTGAAATCTAACTCGTGTGATGGAACACCGTGATACTTCTAGAGCATGGACACATGGAACACTGGATGAACTGCTGATAAACCAGGTGGCAATGCGAGCCTGTAAGCCACTTCTACCACCCGCTCAAGAATCTCAAAAGGTCCGATATACCTAGGGCTCAGCTTGCCCTTATTTATGAACCTCATTACACCCTTCATGGGTAATACCCTGAGCAATACTCTCTCTCTGACCATGAATGTAACATCATGAACTCTTTAGTTGGCATAACTCTTCTGCCTGGACTGAGCTGTGCGATGTCGATCCTGAATAATCTTGACCTTATCTAAGGCATCCCGTACTAACTCTATACCCAATAATTGAGCCTCCCCCGGATCAAACCATCTGACTGGAGATCGGAACCGCCTACCATATAATGCCTCATAAGGAGCCATCTGAATGCTCGACTGATAACTGTTATTGTAGGCAAACTCCTCTAGCGGCAAGAACTGATCCTACGAAACTCCGAAGTCTATAACACAAGCACGAAGCATATCCTCTAATATCTGAATAGTGCGCTCGGACTGCCCGTCCGTATGAGGATGAAATGTTATGCTCAGCTTAACCTACATGCCCAACTCACGCTGTACTGCCCTCCTGAAATGCGAGGTAAATTGCGTACCTCAATCAAAAATGATAGACACGGGCACACCGTGAAGACAGACAATATCGCAGATGTAAATCTCTGCCAATCGCTCTGAAGAATAAGTAACCACCATAGGAATGAAATGTGCTGACTTGGTCAGCCTGTCCACAATGACCCAAACTGCATTGAACTTTTTTTGAGTCCGTGGGAGTCCCACAACTAAATCTATAGTGATACGCTTCCACTTTCACTCAGGAATCTCCAAGTTCTGAAGTAAACCACCGGGTCTCTGATGCTCACACTTTACCTGCTGACAATTTATACATTGAGACACATATGCAACTATATCTTTCTTTATTCTCCTCTATCAATAATGCTACCGCAAGTCCTGATACATCTTGGCAGCGCCCGTATGAATAGAATACTAGGAACTGTGGGCCTTCTCAAGAATCAACTCACGAAGTCCATCCACATTTGGCACACAAACATAACCTTGCATCCTCAAAACTCCATCATCTCAAAGAGTAACCTGCTTGGCACCATCGTGTCGCACTGTGTCTCTAGGGACAAGAAAATGAGGTTGTCATATTTCCAAGCTCTGATATGCTCAAACAAAAAAAGATAGAGCGGTTGTACAAGCTAAAACACGGTTGGGCTCAGAAACATCCAACATCACGAACTGATTGGCCAAAGCCTGAACATCTAATGTAAGCGGTCTGTCACCAACTAGAATGTACACAAGGCTACCCATACTAACTGACTTCCTACTCAAAGCATCGGCCACCATATTGGCTTTCCTGGTATGATACAAGATAGTGATATCATAGTATTTCAATAGCTCCAACCACTTCCTCTGCCTCAATTGAGCTCCTTCTTCTTGAACAAATACTACAAGCTTTGATGATCCATGAATACCTCACATGGCACATCGTACAGATAATGCCTCCAAATCTTCAGCGCATGAGCGATGACTGCTAGCTCTAGGTCATGAAAATGATAATTCTTCTCGTGAACCTTCAGCTACCGCAAAGCATATACAATTACCTTTCCACCTATATCAATACCGCACCCAGTCCAATACGAGACACATCACAATATACCGTATAAAATCCTGAACCTGTGGGTAACACCAACATCAACGCCGTAGTCAAAACAGTCTTGAGCTTCTGGAAGCTCGCCTCGCGCTCATCTGGCCATCTGAACGGGATACCCTTCTGGGTTAACCTGGTCAACGGGGCTACTATAGATGAGAACCCCTCCAGAAATTGACGGTAATAACCCACCAATCCCAAGAAACCATGGATCCCCGTGGCTGAAGTAGGTCTAGGCCAGTTTTGAACTGCCTCAATCTTCTAGAAATCCACCTGAATACTCTCTGTTGATACAACATGCCCCAAGAAGGCGACTGAGTCCAATCAAAACTCGCATTTTGAAAACTTAGCATATAATTGGCTGTCTCTCAGGGTCTGAAGTACGATCTTAAGATGTTGCTCGTGCTCCTCTCGGCTGTAGGAGTAGATCAAGATATCATCAATGAACACAATCACAAAGGAATACAGATAAGTGTTGAACACCAGGTTCATCAAATCCATAAATGTTGCTAAGGAATTTGTTAGCCTTAATGACATCACCAAAAACTCATAATGCCAATATCGAGTCCGAAAAGCTATCTTAGGGATATCAGATGCCCTAATCCTCAACTGATGGTAGCCAGACCTCAAATCGATCTTCAAAAACACCTTGGCACCCTGAAACTGATCAAATAAGTTATCAATTCTTGGCAATGGATACTTGTTCTTGATAGTGACTATGTTCAACTCTCGATAATCTATGGACCCCCATTGACCCATCTTTCTTCTTCACAAACAACAAGGGCACACCCCAGGGCGAGACACTAGGTCTAATGAAGCCCTTATCAAGCAAATCTTGCAACTGCTCCTTCAATTCTTTCAACTCTGGCGGGGCCATACGGTATGGTGGAATAGAAATGGGATGAGTGCCCGGAACCAAGTCAATACAAAAGTCAATATCCCTGTCGGGTGGCATCCCAGGCAAGTCTGCAGGAAATACCTCCGGAAACTCTCGGACAACTGGTACTGAATCCATAGAAGGAACATCTGCACTAGAATCGCGGACATAAGCCAAATAAGCTAGATACCCCTTCTCGACCATACGCCGAGCCTTTATATAAGAGATAACCCTATTGGTAGAATCACCAGGAGTCTCTCTCCACTCTAGTCAAGGCAACCTCGGCAAGGCTAAGGTCGCCGTTTTGGTGTGACAACCCAATATAGCGTGATAAGGTGACAACCAATCCATACCCAATATGACATCAAAGTCTACTATATCAAGAAGCAGAAGGTCCACACAAGTCTCAAGATTCTCAATGGTAACCACACACGAACGTTAAAAGTAGTCTACTACAATAGCTTCTCCCACAGGTGTGGACACATACACGGGGGCACTCAAAGAATCACGGGGCATAACAATATATGAAGCAAAATAGGATGACACATACAAATAAGTAGAACCCGGATCAAATAGAATTGAAGCATATCTACTGCAAACTAAAATAGTACCTGTGATAACGACGTTAGAAGACTCAGACTATGGTCTGGCTGGAAAAGTATAGCATCAGGGCTAGGCCCTACCACTTTGAACTATGTCTCTAGGACGGGCCCTGGCTGGCTGGCCTCCACCTCTAGGAGTCTGACCTCCACCTCTAGGAGCCTGACCTCCACCTCTAATAGCGTGACCACCACCTCTGGATGCTTGACCCCTACCTCTATATGGCTGAGCATGCAGTGAAGAATCCGGTGCTGGGACCATAGAATGAGAACCATGATGCTAGGTACTACTTGATGTACGAGGGCAAAATTTAGCAATGTGCCTTAGATCACCACAAGTATAACAGGATCTTGGTTGCTGTGATTGCTAACCCTGAAAATGTCCCTGTCAACCTGAGTAACCACCCTGAAAACTCTGGAGTGGAGGTGCACTAATAGGAGTTGGTGGTGCACTGTACGCTAACTGGTCAGAGTAATGCATGTGAGGGCCACGACCACCTGAGGCACCGTGGGATGCCTGGTGTGCTGAATGAAACAACCTGGGAGGATGGCCTTTACCGAAAGTACCCCAGTCTCCAGATGAGGCTCCACTGAATCCACCAGAGTTACGAGGCCTCTTGGCATATCCCTGACCACTCCCTTGAGCTAGAACCATCTCAACTCGCCTGACAACATTGGTAGCCGTATGAAAAGAAATCTCACTCCCAGTCTCCTTAGCCATCTGCAATCTGATAGGCTGAGCAATTCCCTCAATAAACCTCCTCACCCTCTCTTTCTTGGTAGGAAGTAGAAGAATAGCATGACAGGCTAAATCCACAAAACGGGTTTTATACTGAGTGATAGTCACACTACCTTGCTGGAGACGCTCGAACTGCCTGCAATAGTCCTCTCTCGTGGTAATAGGAAGGAACTTCTCAAGAAATATCTGAAAGAACTGGTCCCAAGTAAAAGCAGGTGACCCAGCTGGTCTGGTCAATACAAAGTCATTCCACCATCTCTTGGCGGAACCAGTCATATGAACCACAACAAAATTGACACAATTGCTCTCCACTATCCCCATGTTCCGCAACACCTCATGGCAGCTATAAGCACGTGATTTTTTCCCTATATGAGAATTACTCCCAAAAAATTCAAAATAAAATGATTTTTCTTGGGGTGCAATTTTGAGTATTTTTGTGACATTTTTGGATAATTATTTGTATTTGTCTGTGCATGTTTATTTGTTTAAATTAATAAAAATACAAAAATATGTCGCATTTTGCATGTAGGATTTAATTCTACAATTTGTTAGTAATTAAGTTTGTTTACAAAAAATAAAAATTACAAAAATATGTCATCTTTTATATTTTTAGCATTTAATGTCCAAATATACAATTTTATGCTTAATTATTACTTAATTGTGCGTTAATTGTTATTGGTAGTTAATTTGCGCTTTTATAACTTAATTTAGTTCTTAATAATAATTTAAGTATTTTTATAATTTAGTTTTAGAAAAATAAAAGAAGAAAAGAGAGCAAAAATAAAAAGGAAAATTGGATTGGACCACTTCTTCAATTTCAAACCGCAGGCCCAAATAATTGCCCAACCTTCCCCATGACCCGGTCCACTTCAAACCGGGTCGACCCAGTCTGCCCCATTAACCCAATACCCAACACCCTTCTTCATTTTTTCAAAACACAAAATACAAACAAAAAAGAAACAAAAAATTAAAACCCTAAAACACTAACTCACCCGCCCCCATCCCCTATCTTCTTCTTCACTTGCTCCAAAATAATGAGCTCCCATGGCTGCCCGTACCAGCTTCCTTCTGCTGTGTCCAGACCCAGCTGCCTCACATCTTCATCTTCTTCCTCACCTCCAAATGACCCTTCCAATCACCGGAAAAAACCAGCCCCTCCTCACGTCCGCTGTTAACGAGCAACCATCGTCGCTGCGTTTCCTTCTCAACCCCGCGACTGTTTCTGCTTCGTCAACCACATCAAGCTCCATCCATCGCCATCTTCCTCCTTACGCCAGTCGTTGCTGCGTTTTCACGTTCAACCGAACGACCACAAATAGTCCACCATGGCTGCTCCCCGTCGTCGACCTCCAGCAGCCCTGCGTCACTGTTTCTGCTTCACCTCCGTCTGCTGCTACTTCTGCTTCATCTTCGTCATTCGGCGTCAAGCTCAAGATCGAGCTCGACGTCCATGGCTGACCCTATGGTCGCTGCTGCATCAACGGGTTTCCGCTTCAGTTCAAGCTCCGATGTCCAGCAGTAGCGGATGCTACTACTTTCCTCTTTGCTGCATCCCAAACACACCCCATCGATGCCTTTTGCTCCATTATCTCCATAGCAGTTGACGAGTCCGAAAACCTACTGCTTCAGTCCAGTCGAGTTCGAGCTTTTGGTCGAGCTTTGGTCGATGGTCGTCAAAACAGTCCCCACCTAGTCGAGTTCGTCGTTGGTTAGTACATATTCGTGTCAATCCGATTGGTAGATTTTGAGTTTTATTTTGTCCGTATTTTGTTTTGATATTTTCGAATCTAAAATCGGCAAATGTTTGTTTTGTTCATGTCTATCGTTTGAATTAATTTTTTTAGTTTGTTCATGTGCTTTGTTAAATTAATTTTCAGATTTCAAATGGAAGTTTAATTAGTTGTTTTTCATGTTTATTTCATGTTTGTATTATTGTTTAGGTAAATATTTGTTAGTTTAATGTTTGTTAGATTCAAATTGAAATTTAATTAATTATTTCTTCAATTTGTTTCATGTGTTATGTATTTTCCAAAAATTATTAATGTTGTTTGAATCATTTAATCCGTCATGTTTGTTGTTTAAAAAATAGATTTAGTTCATGTTCATCTTTGCTTGAAGTTCATGTTTAATCCAGTGATTTAATGTGAGTTTATGTTTGTTTTTGATTTGTTTGATTTAGTTTGAATCATGTATTTTGTTGTTTGTATTGTTGTATCCTTGCTCATCCATTGATGGTCTAAATTAGCCAGGATTGGTTCCCAATATGGTTAATTTATTTCCATTAATTTGGAGTTGTGTTGTTCATCGTGTTCATGTGATTTGTTGTTGAAGATTGTTGAGAAATTGGTCATCTTGGCTATATTTTGGTTAAGTTTTGATTAATTGATTGTTTAGAGCTGATGGGGTAGTTTGGTAAATTGCATTACATTCAGGGGTAGAATGGTAATTGCAATGAGGTCGGAGGGGTAGTTTGGTAATTGAACATTATTATAATTGTTTATGTAGGCATGGGGGACAAAATATAATGGGGTGGGGTTTTGATATACTTGTTTAACATAATGGAGGACAAGACAAATTGTAATGGGGAGGAGATTTTGAGAAGGATTTTTGGGGAGAACATTTTTGAGAGAGGAATACATTCTGAAAATCTGAAGAGAGTGTGATAGAGTTTAAAAAGAGAAAACAAAAACAAAGTGAGAAACGAGTTTAGTTTCGGGTTTTAATACACGCGTGGGTTGTTGCTGTTTAGTTTGTTTACATACTTTTGGGTTTGTTCTATTGAGTTGTTTGGTTTTCTTCAAAGTTTTCTGGGCCTTGAATCTGGGTCGAATTGCTGCTGGGTTGCTGTGTATTTACACTACTGCTGCTTCTACTGATCTTCATCTTCTTTCCTTGCTTTCCAAATATCAGGTACACAAACTGATACACTGGTTCATCTTGTAAGTCACTCGAAGCATGAATGCAAAAAAAAATGAGAAAGATTTGAAGTTGTAGTTTAATGTAGTCTTTTCTTTCTTTTACTGTCTGTATATAGAACATTATATCTGTTGTCCATGTAAACTCTTTAAACGACTCACTTTCGAAATTTGACTATAATAACTCGAAAGTATGTAAATAAAGTAGGACCTTTTCTTCATTTATTTTAGAGAAAACGAAAAATAAAAAAATGTAGTCATTCTAAGATTTTTTTTTTAAAAAAATAATAATGAGACGAGCCTCGCCAAATAAAAATGCAAATTGCTGGGCCCTCACAAAAATGTATGTGTTAATTACTTAGAACTCGGGATAGGCCGCTTAGCGAACTCCCCGGCCTTACTCAAAATAACAACATGCTAGTTTCTTTAGGACGCGTCTTAATTAATCTTACTTTCTTAAACTCGGGTGCACATTTATGTGACCCAAATCCAAATCTCAGCGGGGTCGAAATGTGTCTCTAATCACGGGTACATTAATTGTGACGTGGTTCGAGATGCGTGTCCATGACGTTGCAAATTCTTTTAAAAAAAATAAGAATGAGATGAGCCTCGTCGAATAAAACGCACCAATTGCGGGGCCCTCAATAAATGTTTAATTGAATACTTAGATTTTGAGATGGGCCGTTTAGCAAATTTCACGGCCTTCTCCAAAGTAATAAAGCGTTAGATTCTTTAGGCACGATTTTAATAATACTACATCCCTAAACTCGGGTGCGCATTTATGCGGCCCAAATCCAAATCTCAACGGAGTCAAAACGTGTCAACAACCATGGGTGCATTGATTGCGGTGTGGTTCGAGACACATTTTTACGACGTTGCAATTCTAAAAAATAATAATAATGACAAAAGCGGTTAAGAGTTAAAATTTGCACATGAGCTCATAATTGTATAAAATCAGATAAACAAGCCGAATATGACAGTTGAGCGACCGTGCTAGAACCACGGAACTCGGGAATGCCTAACACCTTCTCCCGGGTTAATAGAATTCCTTATCCGGATTTTTGGTTCGCGGACTGTAATACAGAGTCATTCTTTTCCTCGATTCGGGATTAAATTGGTGACTTGGGACACCCTAAATCTCCCAAGTGGCGACTCTGAAATAAACAAACAAATTCCGTTTCGATTGTCCTTTAATTGGAAAAACTCCTTCGCCCCTCGCGGGGGCGGAAAAAGGAGGTGTGACAACTCTGGCGACTCTGCTGGGGACTAGACCCAGAACCACTGGTTCAGGGTTAGAAATTCGAGCTTAGATAAATTGTTATATTTGGCTTTATTTGATTTTTACATATTTTGAGCCTAATGTGCTAAATGCTGCTTTTACCGCTTTGATTTTATCTGAACTGTATATAAATTTGTGACGAAATCTTTCTCTTCTTACCTCCGGGGATGTGCTTACTGGTTGAGACTCCCTATTCTGTTAGTGTCATACCCTAAATAAAAGAGGCTCGGAAAGTTTCTAAGCCGTCTGGCCTTTTGGTTCCCGGAAAGGAGCTCCTTCCTCAACTCGAGTTGTCCGCTCGGGTACACTGTCTAGAACACCGACCCAGGTTCTTGAACATAGAATAACGTGACTTCATGCCAGATCCCTAGTAGGAACGCTTATTTGCATCACGTTGTATTTGACTTAGGGGACTCAACACAGGGGTTGGGTCCGTCTAGGACTAGCAACCTGATATGAAAAGACCATCCTGATGCATCCTATTTGTTTTCTGTGCATTTATTTGTCTCGCGCCCGCATGCTGACCGGTGTTTGAATATTATGAATATTGTGAAATTGAAAAAAAGAAATAGCAGTTAGGGAATTGATTGTTTATTTTTGAAAAACCAATGCCCAAATACTGTCAAAACTCTGCCGAAATTTTGAGAAAATGAAAAAAAAATGTCTTATTAGTTTGTTTTATTAAAAGCAAAGGAAAAATAAAAAAAAGAGTAGTTGTTCTGCCTTGTTTTTCAAAAAAACAAATTAGAAAAAATAGTTTGTCTTGCCATAAAAATGAAAATGAAAAAGAGTCTTGTTTTTAAAATGGGTTTTTATTTATTTATTTGTTTATGAAAATGCCAAAATAAAAATAAAAAATAATAAAATAAAAAGAGTTGGGCGTTGAAAGTGGTTTTATTATGTATTGCATATATATATATATATATATATATATATATATATAAATCCAAAAGTTTTTCTTTATCTCCAAAAAATATATATGTATCTTTATTTGTTGCAAAAATATTTGTCTTGCCAAAAATGCTAGAAAAGTTTTTTAGACCCCCAATTTTCAAAACAAAAAAAAATCCAAAACTATTTTCCATTGTTGATTTCTTTAGCAAGTCTTTTTAATTGTTTTTGTTATATATATAAAAAAACAAATATAAAAATAAAAAAAAAATATTTTCTTTTAAAAAAAAATCAGAAAATATTTTGATTCTTCTTTCGAAATTGAAAAGAAAATTCAAAATTCAAAAAATATTTTTTAGAAGCATTTCTTTTATTAAAGGTAAAATTCCAAAAAATATTTTCTTTTTTCTTTAGAATAAGAAAGAAAATTCAGAAAAAAATATCTTCCTTTTACTTTTGAAATTCTCAAAGCTCAAATCAAAAGAAAAGGGAATTCTTAGAAGTCTTTCTTTTGAAAAGTAAATCAATCAAAATCCAAAAAAAAATACTTCCTTTCTTTTTTAAAGCAGTCTTTCACAAAAAAAAAACAATTTTTTTTAATTAAAATTAGTTTATTTACTTTATTCATGACTTGGCCCGAATTACGCGGGTTTGATTCTCACTGGATGTGAGATACGTAGGCAACCCCATCGGGTCCAACCCCACCTTTTGCTAAGAAGGCCAAAACAAATAATAATAATAAAAAAAATATGTCAAATTTTAATTTTTGTCATATAGAAGTCGGGTGACGCTGTTTTATCAAGACATAACCGAATGTTCCCGAAAGGGACGCCGGAAGGCTGACTTTGCATGAACAGCCACCTTCGGGTCATTTTTAAGATTTGGCCCAGTTGACCCACATAACCTTAAAAATCTTCGTCCCCAAGGCGCTGAAGGGCCGTGTTTGCAACACCAGTTTTTTTTTTGTAATTTGAAAAGAAGAAAAAAAAACAAAACAAAGAGTCAGCTGTCAGGTGAATACCGTTTGAAGTTTGTCATGATAAGCCGAGCCAGATTCGGCCGCGTCTTAAACCGTTCTTGCCGAAATAGCCTTAGAGTATCTTTCAGTTGTCGAAATGTTATTTTCGTAAAAGAACGGACATGTTTGTAAAGTGTCATAAAATAAGCCTCCTCGACCTCAAAACTCATGTGAAAGTTGGAAGGGGCCACGTTTGCAAAAACAACCATTTGGTTAAAATTAGCAAACGGAGGAAGTAAGTTGGTCATTTGTTTTTGAAGTTTGCAAATCTTTTGATTAAGATATGTGGGTTGTTTGATTTTCTAGTTTGTAGGCCATCTTCAAACCTTTGAAACCCATTTTGTTTTAATATGAAAAATTGAAAAAAATGTTTATTTATTACTTATCTTTTATTGACCCGAACTACCCAAGGTCTGATTCATGCGGGGTCATGATACGTAGGCAATCTCCATAAGATTCGACCACAACAAAAAAAAAATGATGAAAAATTGAATTGAAAAAAGAAAAGAAAAGATGTTGTTAATAATGAGGACCGACTGAGTCCATTCTAACCTGTTTTGTTTTGAATCACAAAGAAAGAAGGTGGTTGGTTTGTGGTAAACCGGAAATACAAGACCCAGAAGCACACTTTGCAGGGATTAGGCCTGATAACAGAAGCACCCGAATCCTATTGGGACTTGTTGACTAAGGTTGATGATATTGAAGTTGGCAATGGTTTGGACAATACTGATGCGAAGCTCAGTGGCTGAGATGCCAGTTTTGATAAAATGGGAGGACGCTCCGTTCCTTGGTTAGCAAGAGAGAAGCTTTTGGTGGCTTATTTTGTTGTCATTTCTTTTCTCCGGATTATTAGGGTTGTAATTCGGATATTGTCTTGTGTCAAACCTTCTTATCTTTCAATTTTGTCATAGAAGTTTGTTTAAGTTTTGTCCAGTTTGTTTTCGGATTTTATTTTGGTTTGTTTTGTTTGTCTTTTTATTCAAACCATTCCACCGGTAATCTAATGCAAAATCCGGTCTTTTATTATTTCCGGTTTTCTTTTGTTTAGTCCTTTTATCGTTTTTATTCAACGCCGATTCTAGTGACATGACATGCACACACAGTTTGGGCCTAATCTTAAAAGTTAATCACAAAACCCTGGGAAAGTGATCAAAGCATTTAAAGGAAATAAGAACGGTTTGAGATTATTTGGAGCCCGAGTCATGTGGAACTAGGGCAAGTAAAACATAAAGAAAACCGTTTAAAAGCAAGATTCGCCAAATTAGCACGAGGGCCGTTCATGATAATGAAAGTGAGAGTGTCGCCCAACGGTGCTTTAGAAATGACAAACGAAAAGCAAATGTTGAATATAATTGTCAAAGTCCAGCACCATCAGAAGAGACTATAAATCTATGTTCAATTATGTTGTTTGCACTTGGCTTGTTTTGAAAACTGGAATGACGAAGACATTTTGTTCTGCTACCTAAACACTTTATCCTTCGTTACCCCTTTTGAGCCTTATTTATTCTTCTTTCGTACCCCTCATTCGGAATCATTAGCAACGACTAGAAAACGCAAGCATGGCAGGTAAAGAAAAAAAAAGAAAGAAAGAAAGAAAAGAAAACAACAAAAAACAACAAAACGAAAAAAAGAAAAAGAGAAAAGAAAAGAAAAATGATAACGAAAAAAAAAAAAAGAGTCAAATCAAAAAAAAGGAATTGGGAAATACGTTTGACCTGATTCCTCAAAGAGGATACGTAGGCGCTTCACGGCTCGGTCATAGTTTTGAAAAATGAAAAAAAAATCAATTAAGATATCCCCAAGCAAGAAAATGGGGCAAAGTTTGCGTTTGTTGTAAATAAATCTAGTTCCGAAGGTTGTAATTAATAACCCAAAATCGATGCATATTTGAGCCTTTAATACCCTTTCTTTCTAACCCTATCCAAAACCCACATTACGGTATAAAGAAAGACCTTCTGATCAGTCTTCAAAAGATGCCAAGTCAGACAAATGAGATTCTTACCGGCGAACATAACACTTTGTTCCACAGCAGAAAGGACTCTAAGCCCCAGCAGAAAGAGTCATGCCGGCAACACGACAAATCCCCAGCTGGAAAGTGATATAAATGAGAGAGTCTTATCGGTGAAAATCTTTACGGACACCGTAAGACAATGAAAGCTGAGAGAAAAACCAAAATGAGAGAGGCTTGATAGTGAAAACCCTTCGGGCACTACAAGTCGAATAAGATTGAGAATCGGATGGGGAATTGCCAATTCAAGGTCTTGAAAGAACGATTAACGGCGGAGGATAGGCCACATGTGCATGTCATGACCATTAGAGTCGGTATCTGCGTTTGATAGGTTTTTGTTTATAGTTTCTTTTGTTAAAGAGTCATCTTTTTCCTTTGTCTTTTTATTCTGTTCCCTTTTATCTTTTTCCTTTCATAGAAAAATTCCCCAATAGAGTCTGTTTGGTCAGAACAAGTGAGAATTTACTTCAAAATATGCCATCAGCTTTCCAATTATACAAAATGAGATTTGACTAGTACATCCAAATGGTATAGTCAGCAAGGGACAAGCGCGAGGCCAGTGTTAAGAAAATATTCCCAGCAAAAGGGAATTGACAAAAGGATTGACGAGTGTCAAGAGGGATATCCTTGCCAAAACCAAGGTTATAAACCTCAAGGCCAAGGCCCGTGAACAAAGCAAGGAAAGCAGTGAGCATGATTTGTGGGAAATTCATACAAGACTAAAAGCCAGGGAAATGCCAGTTTCCGAGCTATGCCACAAAACAAGAGGGATATCCCCAGCAGAAAGGGATTATCCCCAGCAAATAATATCATCCCCAACAAGCTGTGGAGCGCAGAGCAGGGAAGGAGAAAAGGAAAAACCATCCCAGTAGGAGTATCACAACCAACCACCATGTTTTAAACTAACAAATTTTGTTTGATTTGAAACAGGTAAAGGAAATGGCATTGATGCCAGAAATGCATGCACAAGGGATATTATCAAATTGGGGCAGAAAATTTTCCTTCCATTTAGAAAATTTTCTGGAAGTCAGGTACCCATTCGGGGAAGAATAAAGATAACGCCAGTCTCAAGGGAAGTGGTCTTAGAACCAGTGTTGCCCCCAACATAATAAGTTTCAATGGAGGAAGTTGTTCCCCAGCAAAGGGATGAAACTTGAGCTCAGAAAAAGCAAGAGGCCAACATCATTCCCAACAGCCTTCCGAAAAGTGAAGCACTAGTTCTGAAGAAATCAGAATCCCCCAGCAGTGTTATCCTCGACAGGGTTATCCCTAGCTGATAACATTTTATCCCCCAACAGGTAAGTAAATAATTCCCCAATAGTGTCATCCCCAGCAGTTTCGAGGAGTCCAACACAAGTTTGGTGAAAATCGCTATCCTCAGCGGTTCCTTTCGGGGAAAAGCAAAACGAGTCTCAAGGGAGGTAGTCTTCGAAGGAAGAAGCTATGCAAAAAACAAAAAAAAAAAAAAGAAAAAGAAAAAAGGGAAGTAGTTTGCACAGGAATGAAACATCCTACTCAAAAGGAAGTAGTTCTGGAAGGAGTAAGATAGGATATTTTGGGTTCGTCCGCCCTCGAATAGGATATTTTGGGTTCGTCCGCCCTCGAATAGGATATTTTGGGTTCGTCCGCCCTCGAATAGGATATTTTGGGTTCGTCCGCCCTCGAATAGGATATTTTGGGTTCGTCCGCCCTCGAATAGGATATTTTGGGTTCGTCCGCCCTCGAATAGGATATTTTGGGTTCGTCCGCCCTCGAATAGGATATTTTGGGTTCGTCCGCCCTCGAATAGGATATTTTGGGTTCGTCCGCCCTCGAATAGGATATTTTGGGTTCGTCCGCCCTCGAATAGGATATTTTGGGTTCGTCCGCCCTCGAATAGGATATTTTGGGTTCGTCCGCCCTCGAATAGGATATTTTGGGTTCGTCCGCCCTCGAATAGGATATTTTGGGTTCGTCCGCCCTCGAATAGGATATTTTGGGTTCGTCCGCCCTCGAATAGGATATTTTGGGTTCGTCCGCCCTCGAATAGGATATTTTGGGTTCGTCCGCCCTCGAATAGGATATTTTGGGTTCATCAGCCCTCGAATAGGATATGTCGGGTTCATCCGCCCTCGAATAGGATATGTCGGGTTCATCCTCCCTCGAATAGGATATGTCGGGTTCATCCGCCCTCGAATAGGATATGTCGGGTTCATCCGCCCTCGAATAGGATATGTCGGGTTCATCCGCCCTCGAATAGGATACGTCGGGTTCATCCGCCCTCGAATAGGATATGTTGGGTTCATCCGCCCTCGAATAGGATATGTTGGGTTCATCCGCCCTCGAATAGGATATGTTGGGTTCATCCGCCCTCGAATAGGATATGTTGGGTTCATCCGCCCTCAAATAGGATATGTTGGGTTCATCCGCCCTCGAATAGGATATGTCGGGTTCATCTGCCCTCGAATAGGATATGTCGGGTTCATCCGTCCCCGAATAGGATATGTCGGGTTCATCCGCCCCTGAATAGGATATGTCGGGTTCATCCGCCCCCGAATAGGATATGTCGGGTTCATCCGCCCCCGAATAGGATATGTCGGGTTCATCCGCACCCGAATAGGATATGTCGGGTTCATCCGCCCTTGAATAGGATATGTCGGGTTCATCCGCCCTCGAATAGGATATGCCGGGTTCATCCGCCCTCGAATAGGATATGCCGGGTTCATCCGCCCTCGAATAGGATATGTCGGGTTCATCCGCCCTCGAATAGGATATGTCGGGTTCATCCGCCCTCGAATAGGATATGTCGGGTTCATCCGCCCTCGAATAGGATATGTCGGGTTCATCCGCCCTCGAATAGGATATGTCGGGTTCATCCGCCCTCGAATAGGATATGTCGGGTTCATCCGCCCTCGAATAGGATATGTCGGGTTCATCCGCCCTCGAATAGGATATGTCGGGTTCATCCGCCCTCGAATAGGATATGTCGGGTTCATCCGCCCTCGAATAGGATATGTCGGGTTCATCCGCCCTCGAATAGGATATGTCGGGTTCATCCGCCCTCGAATAGGATATGTCGGGTTCATCCGCCCTCGAATAGGATATGTCGGGTTCATCCGCCCTCGAATAGGATATGTCGGGTTCATCCGCCCTTGAATAGGATATGTCGGGTTCATCCGCCCTCGAATAGGATATGTCGGGTTCATCCGCCCTCGAATAGGATATGTCGGGTTCATCCGCCCTCGAATAGGATATGTCGGGTTCATCCGCCCTCGAATAGGATATGTCGGGTTCATCCGCCCTCGAATAGGATATGTCGGGTTCATCTGCCCTCGAATAGGATATGTCGGGTTCATCCGCCCTCGAATAGGATATGTCGGGTTCATCCGCCCTCGAATAGGATATGTCGGGTTCATCCGCCCTCGAATAGGGTATGTCGGGTTCATCCGCCCTCGAATAGGGTATGTCGGGTTCATCCGCCCTCGAATAGGATATGTCGGGTTCATCCGCCTTCGAATAGGATATGTCGGGTTCATCCGCCCTCGAATAGGATATGTCGGGTTCATCCGCCCTCGAATAGGATATGTCGGGTTCATCTGCCCTCGAATAGGATATGTCGGGTTCATCCGTCCCCGAATAGGATATGTCGGGTTCATCCGCCCCTGAATAGGATATGTCGGGTTCATCCGCCCCCGAATAGGATATGTCGGGTTCATCCGCCCCCGAATAGGATATGTCGGGTTCATCCGCACCCGAATAGGATATGTCGGGTTCATCCGCCCCCGAATAGGATATGTCGGGTTCATCCGCCCCCGAATAGGATATGTCGGGTTCATCCGCCCCCGAATAGGATATGTCGGGTTCATCCGCCCCCGAATAGGATATGTCGGGTTCATCCGCCCCCGAATAGGATATGTCGGGTTCATCCGCCCTCGAATAGGATACGTTGGGTTCATCCGCCCTCGAATAGGATATGTTGGGTTCATCCGCCCTCGAATAGGATATGTTGGGTTCATCCGCCCTCAAATAGGATATGTTGGGTTCATCCGCCCTCAAATAAGATTTTATTTTCAAAGTTGTTGTTGAAGACAGGCACCCACCTGTATAATGAGAGGAATACTTTTCTGTTTTACATTTCTGTTCTAGGTCGCCCACCAGTATAATGCGGGAATATATTTCTGTTCTAGGTCGCCCACCAGTATAATGTGGGAATACATTTCTGTCTTTTCATTTCTGTTCTAGGTCGCCCACCAGTATAATGCGGGAATACATTTCTGTTCTAGGTCGCCCACCAGTATTATGCGGGAATACATTTCTGTTCTAGGTCGCCCACCAGTATAATGCGGGAATACATTTCTGTCTTTTCATTTCTGTTCTAGGTCGCCCACCAGTATAATGCGGGAATACATTTCTATTCTAGGTCGCCCACCAGTATAATGCGGGAATACATTTCTGTTCTAGGTCGCCCACCAGTATAATGCGGGAATACATTTCTGTCTTTTCATTTCTGTTCTAGGTCGCCCACCAGTATAATGCGGGAATACATTTTTGTTCTAGGTCGCCCACCAGTATAATGCGGGAATATATTTCTGTCTTTTCATTTCTGTTCTAGGTCGCTCACCAGTATAATGCGGGAATACGTTTTTGTTCTAGGTCGCCCACCAGTATAATGCGGGAATACATTTCATGTTCTAGGTCGCCCACCAGTATAATGCGGGAATACATTTCTGTCTTTTCATTTTTGTTCTAGGTCGCCCACCAGTATAATGCGGGAATACATTTCTGTCTTTTCATTTCTGTTCTAGGTCGCCCACCAGTATAATGCGGGAATACGTTTTTGTTCTAGGTCGCCCACCAGTATAATGCGGGAATACATTTCTGTCTTTTCATTTCTGTTCTAGGTCGCCCACCAGTATAATGCGGGAATACGTTTCTGTTCTAGGTCGCCCACCAGTATAATGCGGGAATACATTTTTGTTCTAGGTCGCCCACCAGTATAATACGGGAATACATTTCTGTATTTTCATTTTCATTTCTGTTCTAGGTCGCCCACCAGTATAATGCGGGAATACGTTTTTGTTTTAGGTCGCCCACCAGTATAATGTGGTAATACATTTCTGTCTTTTCATTTCTGTTCTAGGTCGCCCACCAGTATAATGCGGGAATACATTTCTGTTCTAGGTCGCCCACCAGTATAATGTGGGAATACATTTCTGTCTTTTCATTTCTGTTCTAGGTCGCCCACCAGTATAATGCGGGAATACGTTTTTGTTCTAGGTCGCCCACCAGTATAATGCGGGAATACATTTCTGTCTTTTCATTTCTGTTCTAGGTCGCCCACCAGTATAATGCGGGAATACATTTCTGTTCTAGGTCTCCCACCAGTATAGTGCGGGAATACATTTTTGTTCTAGGTCGCCCACCAGTATAATGCGGGAATACATTTCTGTCTTTTCATTTCTGTTCTAGGTCGCCCATCAGTATAATGCGGGCATACATTTCATATTTTTGCATTCAGGTGCCCACCTGCATAACAGGAGGAATACTTTTGAGTCTTATACTGCAGATTTTGGAAATCAGTAACCCCACCAGAAGGCAGAAGGTTACAACAGGAATCCCCAGCAGGAAACAATAAAAATCCCCAGCACCGGGAAGCAGAAGGTTGCAATAAGAGGTCCCAGCACAAATTCAGGCGCATGAGTCAAAAGGAAGAAAAGACGCGTCTTGAAAGAAGCAGTTGGTGAACATTAAATCATACCCAGCACAACAAGTCTGATTAAGAGAGTCGTGCCCCCCAGAGGAACCGCCAAAAAGCTTAATGAAGAAAGCCATTTCCCCAGCGGACCAAGCAAAATGATGAAAACTGATATTCAGAAGAGCAAAGGTCCAGTATCATTCCCAAATTCAAGGAAGAAAAGCACCGGAGGAAACACAAGCCGACAAGAAAGCAAGGCAACAAGAACAAATTTTAGTCTAGCCTAGCTTCTTGTTTTCTTTTAAGCACGGTGTAACAAGGAGAGCGGTAAGCAGTAATAACAGCATGCAACAACAGTAACATCGCAGTCACACGGTAGTCCCAGCTACCAAAACTTCCCGAACTACATTAACCTGATTCCCCTTTAGCCAGGGATATGTAGGAAACCTTTGAAGCAAAGGTTCGGTTAAATCTTTTTCAAAAAATGCTTCACACGGAGTACTCGGATGGGCAAAAATCGCTCGCTTTATCTTTGCACGAAAACCCTTCGTGTCTCCGGGCAAAGAGGGGCAGCTGTAAGCACGTGATTTTTGCCCTATATGAGAAATACTCCCAAAAAATGCAAAATAAAATGATTTTCCTTGGTGTGCAATTTTGAGTATTTTTGTGATATTTTGGATAATTATTTGTATTTGTCTGTGTTTGTTTATTTGTTAAATTAATAAAAAATACAAAAATATGTCGCATTTGCATGTAGGATTTAATTCTATAATTGTTACTAATTAAATTTGTTTACAAAAAATGAAAATTACAAAAATAGGCATCTTTTGCATTTTTAGCATTTAATGTCCAAATATACAATTTTATGCTTAATTATTACTTAATTGTGCGTTAATTGTTATTGGTAGTTAATTTGCGCTTTTATAACTTAATTTAGTTCTTAATAATAATTTAAATATTTTTTTAATTTAGTTTTAGAAAAATAAAAGAAGAAAAGAGATCAAAAATAAAAAGGAAAATCGGATTGGGCCACTTCTTCAATTTCAAACCGCAGGCCCAAATAATTTCCCAACCTTCCCCATGACCCGGTCCACTTCAAACCGGGTCGACCCGGTCCGCCCCATTAACCCAATACCCAACACCCTTCTTCATTTTTTCAAAACACAAAACACAAACAAAAAAGAAACAAAAAATGAAAACCCTAAAACACTAACTCACCCGCCCCCATCTCCTCTCTTCTTCTTCACTTGCTCCAAAATAATAAGCTCCCATGGCTGCCCGTACCAGCTTCCTTCTGCTATGTCCAGACCCAGCTGCCTCACGTCTTCATCTTCTTCCTCACCTCCAAATGACCCTTCCAATCACCGGAAAAAACCAGCCCCTCCTCACGTCCGCCGTTAACGAGCAACCATCGTCGCTGCGTTTCCTTCTCAACCCCGCGACTGTTTCTACTTTGTCAACCACATCAAGCTCCATCCATCGCCATCTTCCTCCTTACGCCAGTCGTTGCTGCGTTTTCACGTTCAACCGAACGACCACAAACAGTCCACCATGGCTGCTCCCCGTCGTCGACCTCCAGCAGCCCTGCGTCACTATTTCTGCTTCACCTCCGGCTGCTGCTACTTCTGCTTCATCTTCGTCATTCGGCGTCAAGCTCAAGATAGAGCTCGACGTCCATGGCTGACCCTATGGTCGCTGCTGCATCAACGGGTTTCCGCTTCAGTTCAAGCTCCGTTGTCCAGCAGTAGCGGATGCTACTACTTTCCTCTTTGTTGCATCCCAAACACACCCCATCGATGCCTTTTGCTCCATTATCTCCATAGCAGCTGACGAGTCCGAAAACCTACTGCTTCAGTCCAGTCGAGTTCGAGCTTTTGGTCGAGCTTTGGTCGATGGTCGTCAAAACAGTCCCCACCTAGTCGAGTTCGTCGTTGGTTAGTACATATTCGTGTCAATCCGGTTGGTAGATTTTGAGTTTTATTTTGTCCGTATTTTGTTTTGATATTTTCGAATCTAAAATCGGCAAATGTTTGTTTTGTTCATGTCTATCGTTTGAATTAATTTTTTTAGTTTGTTCATGTGCTTTGTTAAATTAATTTTCAGATTTCAAATGGAAGTTTAATTAGTTGTTTTTCATGTTTATTTCATGTTTGTATTATTGTTTAGGTAAATATTTGTTAGTTTAATGTTTGTTAGATTCAAATTGAAATTTAATTAATTATTTCTTCAATTTGTTTCATGTGTTATGTATTTTCCAGAAATTATTAATGTTGTTTGAATCATTTAATCCGTCATGTTTGTTGTTTAAAAAATAGATTTAGTTCATGTTCATCTTTGCTTGAAGTTCATGTTTAATCCAGTGATTTAATGTGAGTTTATGTTTGTTTTTGATTTGTTTGATTTAGTTTGAATCATGTATTTTGTTGTTTGTATTGTTGTATCCTTGCTCATCCATTGATGGTCTAATTTAGCCAGGATTGGTTCCCAATATGGTTAATTTATTTCCATTAATTTGGAGTTGTGTTGTTCATCGTGTTCATGTGATTTGTTGTTGAAGATTGTTGAGAAATTGGTCATCTTGGCTATATTTTGGTTAAGTTTTGATTAATTGATTGTTTAGAGCTGATGGGGTAGTTTGGTAAATTGCATTACATTCAGGGGTAGAATGGTAATTGCAATGAGGTCGGAGGGGTAGTTTGGTAATTGAACATTATTATAATTGTTTATGTAGGCATGGGGGACAAAATATAATGGGGTGGGGTTTTGATATACTTGTTTAACATAATGGGGGACAAGACAAATTGTAATGGGGAGGAGATTTTGAGAAGGATTTTTGGGGAGAACATTTTTGAGAGAGGAATACATTCTGAAAATCTGAAGAGAGTGTGATAGAGTTTAAAAAGAGAAAACAAAAACAAAGTGAGAAACGAGTTTAGTTTCGGGTTTTAATACACGTGTGGGTTGTTGCTGTTTAGTTTGTTTACATACTTTTGGGTTTGTTCTATTGAGTTGTTCGGTTTTCTTCAAAGTTTTCTGGGCCTTGAATCTGGGTCGAATTGCTGCTGGGTTGCTGTGTATTTACACTACTGCTGCTTCTACTGATCTTCATCTTCTTTCCTTGCTTTCCAAATATCAGGTACACAAACTGATACACTGGTTCATCTTGTAAGTCACTCGAAGCATGAATGCAAAAAAAAATGAGAAAGATTTGAAGTTGTAGTTTAATGTAGTCTTTTCTTTCTTTTACTGTCTGTATATAGAACATTATATCTGTTGTCCATGTAAACTATTTAAACGACTCACTTTCGAAATTTGACTATAATAACTCGAAAGTATGTAAATAAAGTAGGACCTTTTCTTCATTTATTTTAGAGAAAATGAAAAATAAAAAAATGTAGTCATTCTAAGATTTTTTTTTAAAAAAATATAATAATAATGAGACGAGCCTCGCCAAATAAAAATGCAAATTGCGGGGCCCTCACAAAAATGTATGTGTTAATTACTTAGAACTCGGGATAGGCCGCTTAGCGAACTCCCCGGCCTTACTCAAAATAACAACATGCTAGTTTCTTTAGGACGCGTCTTAATTAATCTTACTTTCTTAAACTCGGGTGCACATTTATGTGACCCAAATCCAAATCTCAGCGGGGTCAAAATGTGTCTCTAATCACGGGTACATTGATTGTGACGTGGTTCGAGATGCATGTCCATGACGTTGCAAATTCTTTTAAAAAAAATAAGAATGAGATGAGCCTCGCCGAATAAAACGCACCAATTGCGGGCCCTCAATAAATGTTTAATTGAATACTTAGATTTTGAGATGGGCCGTTTAGCAAATTTCACGGCCTTCTCCAAAGTAATAAAACGTTAGATTCTTTAGGCACGATTTTAATAATACTACATCCCTAAACTCGGGTGCGCATTTATGCGGCCCAAATCCAAATCTCAACGGAGTCAAAACGTGTCAACAACCATGGGTGCATTGATTGCGGTGTGGTTCGAGACACATTTTTACGACGTTCCAATTCTAAAAAATAATAATAATGACAAAAGCAGTTAAGAGTTAAAATTTGCACATGAGCTCATAATTGTATAAAATCAGATAAACAAGCCGAATATGACAGTTGAGCGACCGTGCTAGAACCACGGAACTCGGGAATGCCTAACACCTTCTCCCGGGTTAACAGAATTCCTTATCCGGATTTTTGGTTCGCGGACTGTAATACAGAGTCATTCTTTTCCTCGATTCGGGATTAAATTGGTGACTTGGGACACCCTAAATCTCCCAAGTGGCGACTCTGAAGTAAACAAACAAATCCCGTTTCGATTGTCCTTTAATTGGAAAAACTCCTTCGCCCCTCGCGGGGGCGAAAAAAGGAGGTGTGACAGCAGCGGTCAAGATAATCCTGGGGGTCCTCAGAAGATGCACCACTATAGTGAACTAGAAAGAACTTGGTGAACTTTTCCAATCTCAATAAACCCTTGGGAGTCATAGCATGACCATCACCGGTCTGTGACGCAACAACTGGCTGAACTACTCCAACTGGCTGAGCTATTGGAGTCTGGTACTAGAGAGCCACCTGCTCCGGGGTGTGAGTAACAGGAGTCTGTGCTCTTCCTCCAGCTTGAGAGAGGGTTGGTACCATGGGAGAAGTTTCAGCCTGGGCTACACTCTCCATAAGACCCACCAAATGGACCAAAGCATCCTGAAGCTGCTTGGGCTCTGTACTGAGCCTTGCCCCTACCTCGGCCTCGACCTCGACCTCTGCCCCTCGTAGGAGATGCCATTGGGGACTCTGGCTACTGCTCAGCTGAGGATGTAGTACGTGTTCTCGCCATATATGAGAGAACAATAGTAGAAGAGTTCAACTAGCAATGGTAGAACAAAATTGCACGACAAACAAGAGTAGAAGTGATATTGTTCAAAAACTCTGTAGCCTCTAGAAGATAATACAGACGGTCCCCCAGACTCTACTAAGCCTACTCGTGAATTGTGAGACCTAGAGAAACCTAGTACTCTGATACCAACTTGTCACGACCCAGAATTCAAACTGTCAGGACCGTGATGGCGCCTAACATTCCACTTACTAGGCAAGCCAACATTAGAAAATTATCAAGTCAAACCTTATTCAATCCAATAATTAACAGTAAATAAACTAAAGTGAAATAAAATGAGTGCAGAATAATATAATAACTTCATCATTTACTACTACCCTGATTTGGTGTCACAAATTCACGAACATTCTAGATTTTACTACAAGTAAAAGTCTAAAAGAAATACAATTGTTTGAACGAAGGAATCGGTAAAATAGAAGAGATAGACGGGGACTTCAAGGTCTGTGAACACCGACAGATCTATCTTGAGTCTCCGCTGGTCTGGTTCAAGTTGCTATGCCTCTCGATTAACTGTGACCAATACCAAAATCTACATAGGAAGTGCAGAGTGCAGTATCAGTACAACTGATTTCATGTACTGGTAAGTGCCGAGCCTAACCTCGGTGAAGTAGTGGAGAGGCTAAGACAAGAAACCCACAAATAAACATGTGCAATTAAAATGTATATGTACGAAGATAATGACAAATAGAAGTTAGACAAGTAATATCGAGAGGGGGCCGATGCTGAGGGGACCACAAGATAAAGGATCACAACAGTAATAAGAAGTTAATCAACCAATATACCTTAAACAGATAGAAACAAGTAAACACAGTAAAGGAAAATGCACGGGATCACACTTCGTGCATTAACTGTCTCTCATAACATGGCACTGCATCACTCTTCGTTCATTAACACTCATAACATGGCGCATCATCACCCTTCGTGCATTAACACTCACAATATGGTACGGCATCACCCTTCGCACATTAACACTCTCCCTCACCATAAAGCAATGAACAATGACAACAATGAGATAGAAATAATAAAAACAAGTCTTACTTCAACATTTGGTTCCACAATACTAACCTCAACTTTGAATCAATACTCACTTATTACCAAAGTCTGTAAGTTAACTAGTCTAAGCATGGATAATATGATCATGGAAAGCAACAATTTCAAGAATAAGATCCACTCGCATGCTATGACCCGACAACAACACATAGGTACTCGTCACCTCACCTATACGACGTACCCAACATTCAAACACGTAACAAATATGCGAATAAGACCTAATCTTTAAAGCCAAGGTTAACCACGATAATTACCTCGCTTCAACGCCCAAACTCAAAGCTCAACCACAGTTTTTCCCTTTAAACGAGCCTCTGAACCAATAGAATCAAGCAAATTACCAACCAAATGATTCAAATAAATCCTTAGGAACTACCCACAATTGCAAAGAATTCAATTTAGGCCATTATTTAAAAAGTCAACAAAAGTCAACATCGGGCCCGCTTGGTTCAAACCCGAAATTCGGACCAATATCCGATTATCTATTCACCCTTGAGCCCGGATATATAATTGGTTTTGGAATCCGACCTCAATTTGAGGTCTAAATCCCCAATTTTTTCCAAATCCTTAGTTTATACCCAAAATCCTCCAATTCCACCATAAAAACCTTAGATTTTTGAGGTTGAAATCCTGTGAAATGTAGTGAAAGAGTGAAAGGAACTAGGTATGAATCACTTACCAACGGATTGGGGAAGAAGAAGCCTTTGGAAAATCGCCTCTAAGGTCTTAGGTTTTGAAAATTTGAAGAATGGGAGAAAAATCCTGCCTAAGTCATATTTTCCCAACTTCAGATGTCGCAAATGCGAAGGCACCATCGCAAATGAAAAGGCCTTCACACTTCTGTTGTCTTCACAAATGCGAACTCTGATGGGACCGCAAATGCGACACAATCGTCTCAAATGCGAAGAATGCCTTCTCTAGGCCCACATCGCAAATGCGAAGAGTATTTCACAAATTTGAAATCTGTGTGGCCCAACTTCTTGTTGCATTTGTGATGAGAAGCTTGCAAATGCAAACCCCTTAGAGGTTGCAAATGCGATGCCTGATCTCGCAAATGCGAGATCAGAGGCCTACAATAAGATCAGATGCACCAGCAGTTTTTCCAAGCCAAATTTCACTATGTCGCCTATCCAAAACTCACCCGAGCCCTCGGGACTCTAAATCAAAAGTGCACACTAGTCTAAAAACATCATATAAACTTGCTCGCACGATCAAATCGCCAAAATAACACCTAGAACTATGAATTGAATATCAAATCAAATAAAATTTTCAAGAAAGCTTTGAAAGTTCTAATTTCTCAACCAGACGCCCAAATCATGTCAAACCAACTCCGTTTCTCACTAAATTTCACAGACAATTCATAAATAGTGTATTGGACCTATACCAAATTCTGGAACCAAAATATGAACCCGATATCCAAAAAGTCAAATATTGGTCAAACATCTAGAATGCATTTAGCCTTTAACTATCAAATTTCGACAAAGTCTGATACCTCGGGTTAGGGACTTCCGGTTTCGATACGGACCCATCGGGACCGTCATCACGATACAGACCCATCGGGATCATCAAAACACGAATCTGAATCGTTTACAAAAAATATTGACCGAAGTCAACTCAAATGAAGTTTTAGGCAACATTTCTTATTTTTAATAGTTTTTAACATAAAAGCTTTCTGGAAAGATGCCCGGACTACACACGCACATCGAGGAAGGCTAAAACATGATTTTTAAGGCTTCAAATCACAGAATTAGGTTTCGAAACATGAGATAACCTATCGGGTCATCATGTAATTAAACTGTTTTTCTTCATTGAATTCCTTCGATAACCAACCTTAAACCATTTTTTGGACAACCAATCTCATAAAGAGAGATGAACCTTTAACAAATACAATATCATTTGAAGGACTATATATCAACCTATACATTTACACTATACCAAAGGGAAATGTTTCCCATTTATAGGTTATTTTTTTTCTCTTTCTGAGATATTATTATGAACGACTATTGAATATGTTAATAACTCGATCAAGGTTTAATTAACTATGACTCTAATCACAAGTCACAATCAAGTCTGAATCCTCCATGGTGAAAAATGTGTATAGCACTTTAGTGCATTAGTAAGGAGGTGCACCTTGGAACAACAGATATTAGTGGGAGAAACTCTCATCCATCACTAGAAAGAAACCAATGGAAAACCCACCTAAAATACCTAACATACCACCGGAATCACCGGACGACACTGTCATGGAAGAAGACACCCCACAAGCCCATTCATACAAGGAAATGCTCCTAGATAAGCAAGATACAACACAAGCTGACTACTTTTCTTCCGAGCTAGAATCCACAATAACGCAACAAAAAGTAAAGGAAACAACAGGACCAATCCTACTATCTCAAGAGGACAAAAACATGTTATATGAACCATGTCGTTACTCAATCATCATCAAGCTTTTGGAAGGCGTATGCCACACTATCTCCTCCGATCTAAATTAATTGAATTATGAAGCCCATCCGAACAGTTAATCTTGATTGACTTAGGATGAGATTTTTTCATAGTCAAATTTGGTAAGGAGGAAAATTTAGTGAAGGCCATCTAAAAAGGGTCGTGGTTCATCTCTGGCAGCTTCCTCTCAGTCAGAAGGTGGGAACCTAAATTCGTTCCACAAGAAGTGACTCTATCTTTCACTGTAATTTGGGTACTCCTCCCACAACTACCCACTAAATTCTGCAACAAAGAAGTCCTAGAAAAAGTAGGTAGAAACTTGGGAAGCTCCTAAAAATTTATAGGTGCACCTCCGCCACTTCGAGAGGTAGATACGCAAGAATATGTATCAAGGTACCCTTGGAAACACCAGTTGCTACCTCTGTTACAATAGGGGACCATAAACAGTTGGTGGTCAATGAAGGAGAAAACGTATTGTGCACTGGGTGCGGAAGGATAGGGCACACTATAAGAAGATGCTCACACAGGCAAAAACAACATCAAACAACAAATATGCAAGGCAACCCAGAGTGCTCAAATACAGAGCCAAACAGCGATTCATGTCAAAAACAAAATAATGAGGAAGGAGAGGAATGGAAAGTTGTTTCTTTTCTAAGAAGGCATAAAAAGGAGAACACCATGCAGCAAAATGCAGCAATGGACCAGAGTAGAAAGAGAAAACCAACAGCAAAATCAGATGACATCAAAGTCAAAATGTTCGATGCTACATCCGGTAAATTTCTTGACACTCAGACATTCTGATACACCTCTAAAGCTAACCCTCTACATGACATGGACCAAGCCCAACCCATAAACACAAAAATGCAACAATCATAGAAGAAAGATACAACCGGGCAACCCACAAAAGAAAGGCCCAATACAAATATGAAGAGGAAAGCAGACTCAGGGCCTGCAGAGCAATACCTAATTACTGAAAAGGGGCCTACACCACTAGCAAAAACCAAATCGAACCCCACACACACCAACCCAAATCTAATGGACACTACCGCACACCCAAAGTCAACAAAGCCTAAAATCCAAGGGGAAGGTCAGAAAATTTAGACTGGGCCCTCCCCCACATCTGAACAACTAGACTCCACGGTAGACCCCAATCATGATTCCTATAACACTACGTCTCCTCTACCAACACCAACTGGAAAAAAACCCTCCATGAAAGCTCAAGAGCCAAAGCTGAGCAATCAAAAGATCTTAAGTGATTTAACACAACCCATCAATTCAACCGGATATTACAATAATCCCACAATCTGTGTATTAGATACATACTCCAAAACATCAAGCATGACTATCGATTCAGTTCCACAACCCCCAAAAATGGTTGATTACCCCAATAACCTACCCCTTATTACTAACCCAAAAACGATCAGACAAAAGAAATCCAAAAATGGAACCCAATACCAACCCCCCAATCTCCTAACCTCCACCCCACCACTGTCGGACCACATACCAACGTCATGGTTGGAACTAGCCCTCCATGGCCAAGCCCTATGCTACAATTTTCAGTTGGGCAGTCAACCAATCTCTCTAATCATCCAAAACCCAACTCATATGGCAAGGGTAACTGCAGAAGCCCTAAATAGGGGTTTGGGGATGTTTGGAGCACAACTATGGCAGACAGTCATGTCTTAGAGCTACCCAAGCCATATGCAATGGAATAACGACCCATCGGTCCACAACAAGATGCAACAGATATTCAACAACATGCCTTTCTTCCCAGATCCATCAGTAGAGGACCCCTATGTAACCCCACAGTTCAAGATCCTCTAGCAGGAATACCCCAGAAAACTTCGTCTTCAGTGCAAGAGAATCAATAACAACCACTTTAGGAGAAACAATAGCAATCGCCTCTGGGGAATATCTTCAAAGGAATATCAACAGCCCTGGAGTTACTGAAGAATCACGAGGTGCCAATGAAATAGGAAACAACCCCAATCAATAACCTAGTGAGGGTGGATTCACTATGGTTGGAAGCAGTTTGAGCGGTGGAGTTCAGCGTGGACCACAAGGAGACATTGATACTCCTATGCCCAAAGAGCCTAGTCCTGTGCGGAATGGACTTATCCTCTCACCAGAGTCAAGGTACACTCAAACCTCTCCTGACCTTAACCCCAGTGATGAGATCCCAACAATCGCAACACTAGGGAAGAGAAACGATGCAACCCCAGGGCAGGGATAAGGCATCAACGAGTAACAACACTCCAACGTTGAACCCTCTAATGAATTTCATAATATGGAATGTTAGAGGGGCAAACAGTGTGGAGTTCAAGAGGCATTGCTTGGACATGGTCAAAATGAACAAGCCCGCGATGTTGGTTCTCCTAGAGACCAAAATGGCTGATCATAAAAAGCTAACTGAAGAGCTTCAATACGATATGCATATCCAATTCCCTACTGTAGGCCATTCTGGAGGTATAGTGATAATGTGGAGGGAATCTTCCCTCCAAGTTGATGAAGCGGCTGTAAATTCTCAAGGTATCCATGCGATGGTTAAGGTATTACCCTTAAACCCCCCTTAGCTATTTTCTGTGATTTATGCTAGAAACTACATTGAGGATAGAAAGGCTATTTGGGATAACTTAATTGATATCTCAAATAACCACAGAGAGAGTTGGTTTGTAGGTGGAGACTTCAACGAAGTCCTGAAAGCAAGAGACAAGTTTGGGGGAAACCCTATCAACACCCACAGAAGTAACTCATTTTGTAATTGTATTAATAGTTGTCACCTAATAGACCTAGGGTTTAAAGGTAGCAAATATACTTGGTCAAATAAGCGATATAAAAATAGGTCATGTCTAATTCTAGAAAGGATTGACAGGTGTTTTGCTAATAACCAATGGGTAAATGAATACCTTGAAGCTAACATTACACACTTCCTAAGGACCCGCTCTGACCACTACCCCATGTTTGTCAATATAAGCAATACCAATCACACTCCTCTTAATAAACCCTTTAGGTTTGAATCAATGTGGTGCAACCATCCTCTATTTCAAAACTTAATTAGGGAGTTTTTTCAGTCTGATTCTTCTCTAATCCCATCCACCATTTTGTTCAAAGAAAATGACTCAAATGGAATAAAAATACCTTTGGTAATATCTTTCACAAGAAGAAGAGGTTACTTGCAAGGATAGCAGGGATTCAAAAATCCCTTCGTTATCCTTTTAATACCTCCATACAAACCCTTGAGAACACCCTCATTGATGAGCTTAACTCAATCCTAAGGAATGAAGAGGATTTCTGGCAAATGATGTCTAGAATAAGCTGGCTTTCAGATGGGGATGCCAACACAAAATTCTTCCACTCTTCTACCCTCAATAGAAGGAGGAGGAACAAAATCCTATCTCTCAAGGATGACTCAGGACAATGGATGTTTGAGCTTGGGGAAATCAAGCAATCAATTTCAAAATTCTTCCAAGAGCTTTACATAACATCCTTTCCCCAGTCCCAGAATGGCATGTCCCTTTCTGAAATCCAGGGGCAATGCTGTTTACCGTGAAAATGGTAATATCAATTAAATTTGGTAATGGGACTCTACAAATACATGATCTATTTTTATGCTAGTTGTTTAAGCAGTTGATACTGGATATGTGAATATAAAGGATGAAATGCGAGCTAAAATAGAGTTGTAATTAAACCAAGGGGTTAGCTATTCGGGCATCGGACCGACCGATGAGGGGCCTCGAGGTCGATACTCGGGCTCGGGCTTGAGCTATTGGGGATAATCCAGAGAGGTCTAACAACTAGTATATAATTAAAGGAGGCTCTTTATGGCCAATAATAAGCAATAAATGAAGAACAAGTATGAAAGTAGTAAATAAGAGCAACAATATCGAGGGAATATATTTGAGAGAAAAGAGAGAGTTCTTGTATATTTCATGTAGAATAGTTGGAGCAACAGTCACCTCTACAAAGTGTTAAGGATCCCCTTTATATAGGAGGGGAAATCCAACATAGTACAAAATGTATTAATTGTAAAGGTATGGAGATGGGACGACTAGATGCGACACCTTGATACAGGCTCCAGACAGGCAGACTTTGTCAGACTTAGCCGCGTGCCATGGGAATCCCCTATTTTACTCTAGCCTCGATCAATATTCTCTTTAGGTAGGGCCTCGATGAGCTTCGAGGGAGAGAACTCGGTCACAACTTCACGTCCTCGAGGCCTCGATGTGTTCTTCTGAAGTGACTTAATAGCAAGAAATTGGACCCTCTAATTTCACCGTATACAAATAATCTCCGCGTTTCCTAAAACGAAGCGATGGGAAATGATTTTGATACCTGACTCCTCGGGGTTCCCGTGACGACGTCATGCCGATGATGCAATATATGGCATGAATTTTCACGATAAGCGGGACATCCAATGGACTTGTCTTTTCAACGCCATTCAATGTGCTGTCGATTCGCATTCTTCAAAGTGACAGTACCGCCGTCGATTCGGTTCTTTAAAAATGCAGTAATTACACCCGCCGATCGATCTTCCAAAGGCATTGATGAGCGTGTCATTATATCCTATAAATGGGGACATTCTCGCATCATTTTTCTATCCAAGGGCCTTCCTCCATTCGTTTATCCCTTTCTTCTCGCCATCTTTCTCTATTGTTAATCACCATGTTTGGAGTTCATGGCCTCAAGGTTGTTTGGCAGCATTCCCATCGGTCGTGCAGTGGCCTTTTGTCTGAGCTCCCCTTTGTCGCGAGATTATACCGTTTTGTCACTGTTGTTGTTGTTGTTGTTACTCCTGCTATTGTTGTCCTTATTGAATCGAGATGATGATATACGGAGATCGACTTTACTCACTTTAGAAAATTATTCGAACTATGTACCGCTGCTCACATGGGGGCTCAGATTATACACCGCTGCTCACTTTCATACCCCGGCTCGACGTGGCATTTCGCCCTGGGCTGGCAACTTGCACGACTCAATGTCCCAAGAAGTGGATTCAAAGTAGCCATGCTAGCGAGGCCACCATTCGCCAGGTCTGTTGTCTCTCCGAAGTTCTCTTGGCCAGCATCCCTCCCTGCTTCTCGACTTATCCTTTGGGGATATCAGTGTGGAAGGCCGGGATAAGGCTTCTGAGAATGCATGCCCAAAAAGAGGATGTTTGGAGGCGTTGTTGTAGGAGGTAGACCTCCAAGAGTAAACTAGGCTCTAGGATTTTACCATGTGTGTGCACCCTTTTATTTCTTTATTTCTGCTTAAGGATCCTATGCGGGCTTTTGTAATCATATGTTTATGAATATAAAGATATTTTCTTGACTTCTGCCTTTGATACTTGCCGCATTCTTGTATATTCTTGTGCACTTGCAGGGATTCTGAATGTATGCCTTTGTTTGACGATGATCAATATCTAACTCGGGTGCGAGCATTCTTTTCAGTCTTTGACTGATAGAAATGGTTCCTTTCCAAGCCCATCGTTATTCCCTAGACCAAGCCTGAAGCGGTCCGATAGATTCGGGTCATCAGGGCCCTCAAGTCTCGTAGAGATAGAGCATCGAACCTTAAAATTTTGAGAGTGGCCTCTGAGTGAAGGTCAGCTTTAGGCACTTGGAGATTTACTTTGAACTTGATGTAGATAACCTTATAAGGCGTTGTAGGTAGATCCCTAAGGAGGGGTTACCCATATTTAGGCAATTTCCTGAGGTCGATCCCTCATGGACAGAGCTCAAAGTGCTTACTTTTCTTCTTAAGAGGAAACCTTGAGGTCGGGTACCACCTCGGGACTAGAGATGACGTGGCTGGCTTGTTGAAGCCTAACTTCTCTTTGATAGGGGTCCTCGAGGTCGGGTACCACCTCGAAAATCATGTCGAAGCCATTGGCCTTCGGGGGCCTAACTTTGGTAGGCGGACTGTTGCTGTTTCCCCACATATATGGAGATGCTCCTACTTCTTGGGAAATCCCAATATTTTAGTTTACTATCCTTCCGTTTTGGCATCGAGTCCTTCGTTAACTTAGCACCAAAGCGTTTGTGTAGGTTCCCGCTACATCTTTCTAGTTCTGCCATGGCCATGACTACTACTTCAGGGTCTGTCTGGCAGAGAGGAGAGAGTCTCACTCCCAGTGCTCAGGATCCACGGGAGTTAACTTTGAAGACTATGTCTTCAATAAGAGAGGAGAACCTTGAGCTAGTGAGAAGAAACTACGGATGGGGCGAAGGGGTAGCGTTGCAGGGCTTCCCCCGGATGAGGGTATCACAGACTTTGCCGATGGATTCCTGAACGTGTATTTGAACCCCTTCGCACTAGGCCCTCTTGATAGGGTCGTACTCGACTTCTGTTTAAATTATCGGGTTACTTTGGCATAGATACATCAGTCATTTTGGCGAATAGTGATGATGATGAGGTTCTTTGCGGAGAAGGCAATGCTTGAATTCACGCTCAGTCTTCTTGTTAGGCTATACATGCCCTTTCATCATTGAGGTCTGCTAACCTTGCGGTGCCATTCATCCACATCCTTTGTCATTGATGAAGAGGAAGATGGAGATCAAGAGTGGATTAGTCGGTTCATCTGGGTCCGGACGACTGACTTTATCCCCATGGAACTTATGTTGTTCCACATGGAACTTATGTTGTTCCCCGAGGAATGGAATTATACGCGTGAGTGGAGCGTCTCGTGCTTTCTCAGATTTGCTCATGGTGGAAACTGGTTTATTAATCATGTTTCTCCCTTCCCTACAACAATTTCATGGGTGCCAGGCGAAGTTCCTGATCTGCCTGGTTGGGTTCGAAAGCTGGCGACCCACTCGACTTGTGATGAGCATAGGTGGCATGCCGTGTCCCGGGGCAGATGGGAAGCAAAATATCATGGTATGTGTGTACACTAGTTTTACCTTGTCCCTCGTACATTTGGGAAGACATTTTCCCTTTTTTCATGTATTAATCTTGCCATCGTAGGTATCGGAGGGTCTCCAAGGGCGAGGATGTGCTCCTCCGGAGAAGGGGAGGGGTTGCTAACTTCCGAGCCAAAGGACGACAATCATAAATGGGATATGTATTCGCAACGCGATGGTGCTCATAGCGGCGCGAAATGGGGCCAAGTCTTTGAGGAGAAAACATTATCCAAGCCTGCTGCGCCCGAAGTTTCCAGTTCTAGGGAGGAGGTTCCTTCGAGTGATCGTGCTTTGGCCGGGGTTGATTCTTCTAGAGCTGAGGGGACTAGATTGACAGAGGTGTGCTCAGCCTTTGAGGAAGTTCATTGACTTCACTTTGCGGTGAGCTTTTGGCGCAGACCTTCCGAATCTCGCGTCTTTCCTTCCTTATCAAGTTTTTCTTTTGCAGGCCTTTGACAGACTTAAATCTGAGCTGCTCCGTCATGGGGATAGGCTCCGAAAAGCTATGGATGAGGGCATGTCCCTTGGTCTCCTTTGCGAGGAGAAGGAAGTTGAGTTGACACACTGGCAATATAAGGCGTACTGGAGCTCGAATTATGAGAGCTATTTGATGGAACAGGTAATTTTCCGTCCCAGGCGGGTATGCATTTCGATTTTTAACTTCTCAGGTAACTCTTCATCTATCTCAGCTACAGAAAAAGATAGAGGCCCTGGAGTACCTTAGGGGTGAAGCCAACCGAGTCAGGAATGATTGTGGCGAGCTAAGAGCTGAGGTGCAGGCTCAAGCTTTAGAGGAGAAAGGTGCCTTGTCTAAAGTTCTTGACTTCGAGGTCCAACTCCTCTTAGCTCATGATAACGCTTCAGTTCAAGCGGATATGATCACGAAGTTCGAATCCGAACTTTTGAAGGTCAGGGCTGAAATCGTTGATGCTCGGACCGAAGCAACACCGAGCCGGACTAAGAATGATCAGGAGATGGAGATTTATTTGAAGGGTGCTGCCGATGACCAAGTCAAGTTGAAGAGGATCCTTGATCATGAAGAGATGATCAAAGAATATGCTCGTTGCAGATCCCGAAGAAGGGTTCTCGAGGAGATCAGTGCCAGGGGTTTTGTTATCCCGGAAGAGCTGGTGCGTGCGAGGGAGGACAAGCGTTATGCTCGGTCATTCCTGTCTGAAATTGAGGAAAGTGAAGATGAGGCTGGTAGGTCGTGGACCTCAGGGGTGGGCGTAGACTTTGCCATTTTGCATGCGATACCTTTAGAGCGTGTTTGTAGACGGAGAATGCACTTTTTCACATTTGCAACTAAAAGAGATACTTGAGCTTTTATTTTTCTGTACCGCTTTCTGCTTTGCTTCTGACCAGGTGGACTAGTTTTAGAGTTGGTGAGAATCCTTAGACTCGTAATATGACCTTGGGGCTCATTAGGCTGGTGCGAAGGCTCTTACACACTCGGTCGATGCGACCTTTAGTGTAAGCTGGCATTAGAGCTCTTATGCTTCTACTCAACTATTTTGGGTTTAGTCTCCGAGACGGGCTTCAACTCGAGTTCATTCAATCCTTAACCTTTTGTGTCTACATGGGCGGGCAACAATGGCTATTACGCCTTGACCTTGGGCATTTGTATTTAAATTATTTTCGGTTCAGTCTTTGAGTCGGATTTCAACTCGGGCACAATTGACCCTCAAATTCTGTATTTGCTTGGGCTGGCAAATATGTATAGTTAGCTATTTTGGGTCCGGTCTCCGAATCGGGTTATGACTTGAGCTCATTTTGACCCTCAAGCTTTCAAATTTTAAGCTGGTGACAATGGCTCTTACGCTTTTGGTCATTGCAACCTTTTAGTAGGTGGCCCTGAGGCTCGTTAGGCTGGCAACAATGGCTTATACGCTTTGCCCTAAGGCATATGTAGGCTTTGTTTTCCTCTCGTTAAGGACTTTTTGAAATGATTTTGCCTGACCCATCGTCAGTTTGGGAAGAACCTCGATTTCAAGTCATTTGTGGCTATGTTCGAGCACCTCAGAAGGTTTAGCTCGTAAGCTGAGTAGCTCGAAGCCTTGTGATTTGGAGCTGACATGGTCGAAGCTCTTTTTGCCTTTCGAGGGTAGCCTGTTTAACCGGTTCTTTTCGAAGTAGATTTGAAGTAATGGCCTGTGATTTTGTAGCGACGGTCGGGCGTCCCCGAGTCGCATAGATTCGGCTGGTGCAGCCGTATGACCGTAGTCATTGTATTTGGCCGGAGCCATGTTTGATCTCGAGTGTAGTAGTTTAGGCGTCTACATCAAGGGTATGCCCTTTTAGGAGTAAGGTCTTACAAAATTTTCATGCCTTTTGAGGTCTTAAAATTTTGTTGATACTTGGTACAAGTACGATTCATGCCTTGCTTGAGGTCTTACAGTTTTGTTGATACTTGGTACAAGTATGGTTCATGCCTTGCCTGAGGTCTTTTTAGACTGAGTCTGCCCGCTCGGGGTCTTACGGCCTCGAGTTTTTTAAATGAATAGCGATTGGCAAAAGTCTCCGAGTCACCGAGTTTGCTTAGGCTCAGGGGCCGTTACTCGTGAGCTCAAAATTGCCTCGTTGAGGGCCTATGATTTTGGAGATTCTGACCTTGAGGTCATGCGTTTTATGAGTTTGCGATGCCACTTTCTGAGTGTTCATGACATTTTTCCCTTTTGGATATGTTTCATAATTTCCGTGCTGCCTCGTTGAGGGCTTATGAGTGTGTAGTTCCTACCCTGGGGCCATGTGGGTGCTGAGTTATTGACGCTAGTCTCCGAGTATTTTGGGGCATTCTCGGTGGAGAGATCCTTGCTATAAGAATGCTGAATTTTCTTTGGAGTACGAGATGCTTTGGTGAAAGATATTCTTTGATTGTTTGGCATAAGTACATGTTGTTTTGTTGCTGTGAGCCTAGCTCACACGGACATGGTTCATCTGACCATTTGGCCTGGTACATCATTTCCCATTGGAACTTTGTTTGTCGTTCCCTAGTTCTTCCAAGTGGATAACCTCTCAAGGGGATGCCCTCTAGTGTTCGGGGTTAACTGCAAAAGAAGCCTCATATGCTTGTTGGATCCTCCTTAGGTGGCGTGTGGACGTTGCCTCGTTAAAACCTTGCCCGTGAAGCCCTCTTCGGGACAGAAGATCCATCGAAGAAAAGGAAACAATGGGTGCCATTAAGGCCTCAAGATCTTCGGGTTGGGTTAGTACTTTCGACTGCCATGACCGGGTGCCTGCATATAGGTTAGTGTAAAGTAATGAAAAAGGGAGGTGGTCTACCTTATCGTGGGATGCGTCAGCGATGTTCCGAGGTCTGATGTGTCCCTAATGTTTGGAGCGAGGAATCGATATGGTCCTCCGTTGTGTTTAATCAGGTTTAGCCGAAGATGTAGTTCGATTATCCTTCGGCTCTTTCTAGAGTGGAGATATTGGTACCGGCGTTACGTTACGTACCGCGAACACTTCCCTTATCGGGTATCGTTCTCCGTAGACGGTTTTAATTTTGTCCTTTGCTGGGGTTTCATCATTTGGTAAAGAGTGGTTGGTACCGCTCTCATGCAGTGTGTCGATGGCCGTCCGAATAAGGCATTATACCTCATGCCTCCTTCGATGACATGGAATTTGGCATTTTGGTCTTCGCCGGCCATGCTGACTGAGAGAATGGTCTCTCCTTTCGTTATTTCGATCACTGTGTTGAATCAGTCAAGGATTCGAGAGGCGAGCATGATTTTGTCTAGCAGTCCAAGTTGCTCTATTACTCTCGACCTGATAATGTTGGTCGAGCTACCTGGATTCACAAACGCATGTTTTATTCGAAATGAATGAATGAAGAAAAAGGTTACCAATGCATTGTCATGAAGTTGGGGCAAGGTTTCGGAGCCTTCACTGCTGAATGTGAGGGCGTCTTTGGGTACGTATCCCCGGGTTCGTTTTTCTCTGGTGATGGATATTTTTGTCCTCCCCCTCACAGGTTCCTAGGGAGTGTCGACGCCCCTCCAATATCATGATAACACGTCGTGGCCCATTTCATTCGTTCTTCTTGGCCTCCTTTCTTTCTCAGAACTGATCTTTAGCTCGATCGCTCAAAGATTCTCGGCGGTGACTTTTATTGAGTAGCCTGATTATTTCCTTTCGGAGCTGGTGGCAATCTTTGGTCCTATGGTCGTGCGTATTATCAAGTTCACATACTAAGTTGTGATTCCTCTGGGAAGGATCCGACTGAATAGGCTTGAGCCATTTGGTATCCTTGGTTTTGCTGATGGTAAGCACGATGTCTAATACATCGACGTTGAAGTTGTATTCTGATAGGCGAGGTTCCCCATTGGCCCCGTGTCCCCATCGAATCCGCCTATGTTGATGAGTCCCCGAGGGTTTTGTCCTCGGTTCACCAATCGATCGTTACGAGGCGGATTTTATCTCGGAGTATTCCTCCTATCATCGGGGTACGGTTGATACCTCTCTTTGTTCTGTTTTGACTCCTTCGCTAGGAGTCTACTTGGATATACTAAGCCTGAGGGGGCTCCCAGCTATCCATCCTCGACCCTGATTTTTGACTGATGTTGGTTGTGGACGTCCGACCAGGTTGTGGCGGGATACTCGATCAGATTCTATTTCAGCTACCTTGAGGCCACTAAGCTTCATTCATTCAGGCCTTGAGTGAAGGCGTGCACCGCCTAGTCATCGGAGACCGGGGGTAGTCCCATTCGTTCCGTTTGGAAGCGAGATACAAATTCTCGCAATATTTCGTTCTCCCTCTGCTTAATCTTGAAGACGTCAGATTTCCTTGTTGCTACTTTGATGGAACCGACGTGTGTATCTATGAAGGAGTCTGCTAGCATTGCCGACGATTCTATGGAGTTGGGAGCTAGGTTGTGATACCACGTCATGGCCCCCTTCGAGAGTGTTCCTCCGAACTTCTTCAGTAAGACGGCCTCGATCTCGTTGTCTTTTATGTTGTTACCCTTTGCTGCATAGGTGTAAGCAGTAACATGTTCATTGGGGTCTGATGTCCCGTTGTACTTTGGGAGTTCGGGCATTCTGAATTTCGGAATGGGTTTCGGGGCCACTTTTTCGGGGAATGGCCTCTGTATGAACTTCTTCGAATCCACACCTTTCAGGATCGGGGATGCATCCGAATCTGGTCGACCCTGGAGTTATAGGTCTCGACCTTCTTATCTTTGGCCACTATCATTTTCTCACCCGATTCGATCCTTTGGGTGAGGTCCTCGAGCATATTTATAATGGCAGGGTCGGCTAGCAATTCGTTATTGCTTGATCTCTCAGGTACCTACTCGACTGGGGGAGCTGTCCCCGGTTCTACCATGCAGGGAGTCTTCGGGTGGCTTTGTAGCTGAGCGATAACCAGGTGTTGTGCCTGCAACATTTCAAAAATAACATAAAGGCTAACTTCTTGTTCTCCCGAGCTGGGGTTCGTTGGGCTTCCTATTGGTTGCCAAGTCGTATGTTCCTATCGCTGTGTGAGGTTTCGTCGACCTGCTGTGCATCTTGCGAACCCACATCCGCTGGAATTGGCCCAAGTGCATTGTCTGGGTTCTGTGGTGGCACGCCAATAATTGGAATATACACACCATTTTCTCCGTGGTCTTAAAGGTTGTCGTTCTCAACTCTGTTCACTGATCCAGACAATTTGACCTGAAATCGAAGATCTTGGACAAGAAAAAGTGTGAAAGATAACTTGTGTTGTACGATGAAACCAACAAAACAATAATCACTATTATTTTTACCCCCACGGTAGGCGCCAAACTGTTTACCGTAAAAATGATAATAAGAATTAAATTTGTTGATGAGACTCTAAAAATATGTGATCTATTTTTATGCTAGTTGTTTAAGTAGTTGATTCTGGATATGTGAAGATAAAGGATGAAATGCGAGCTAAAATAGAGTTGTAATCAAACCAAGGGGTTAGCTATTCGGGCCTCGGACCGACCGGTGAGGGGCCTCGAGGTCGATGCTTGGGCTCAGGCTCGAGCTATTGGGGATAATTGGGAGAGGGCTAACAGCTAGGATATAATTAAAGGAGGCTCTTTATGACCAATAATAAGTAATAAATGAAGAACAAGTATGAAAGTAGTAAATAAGAGCAGCAATATCGAGGGAATATGTTAGAGAGAAAAGAGAGAGTTCTTGTATATATCGTGTAGAATAGTTGGAGCAACAGCCGCCTCTACAAAGTGGTAAGGATCCCCTTTATATAGGAGGGGAAATCCAACATAGTACAAAATGCATTAATTGTAAAGGTATGGAGATGGGACGGCTAGATGCGACACCTTGATACAGGCTCCGGACATGCCGACTTTGTCAGACTTAGCCGCGTGCCTTGGGAATCCCCTATTTTACTCTAGCCTCGATCAATATTCTCTTTAGGTCGGGCCTCGACGAGCTTCGAGGGAGAGAACTCGGTCACAGCTTCGCGTCCTCGATGCCTTGAGGTGTTCTTCTGAAGTGACTTAATAGCAAGAAATTGGACCCTCTGATTTTGCCGCATACAAATGCCTCTCTCAAATCCTACAAACAACAATTGGGATGCCTCTTAGGGATAGTGAAATTAAATGTGCCATGGTTTCTTTCAAGTGGTTCAAAGCCCCTGGCCCTAATGGCCTTCACCCTTTCTTCTATAAAAAATACTGGGACATAGTAGGAAATGATGTCATCCAATTCTGCAAAAATTGTTTTTCCACATCAACAATGAATCCAGTCATGAATGAAACCCTCCTGTGCCTCATCCCCAAATGCCCTCGAGCTTCGATGATCAAAAACTACAAGCCCATAGGCTTATGCAATATAGTCTACAAGACAGTGACCAAAATCATTGTCAATAGAATCAAGCCTTACCTATCTCATATCATTAGCCCTAGTCAGGCTAGCTTTCTCTCCAACAGGAAAGCCTCATACAATGCCATCATAGTCCAAGAATACATCACCCACTTTGCAAAAATGAAGGCAAATCCTCTAACATGATTCTATAGATTGATCTGGAAAAGGCTTATAGTCTTTTATTAAGCAAACCCTCCATGCTTTCAAATTCCAAAATACCATCACCAATCTCATCATGTCCTCAGTTCCTCCACCATTTCTGTCATTGTTAATCGAGAGCAAACAAACCATTTTATGCCTACTAGGGTCATCAGACAGGGTGACCCTCTTTTCCCATATCTGTTTATCCTGTGTATAGAAAGACTCTCCAGAGACATTGACAAAAATGTCCTTCAGGGAGAGTGACACCCCATTAGCATTAGCAGAAGTGGCCCTAAGATATCTCATCTATTCTTTGTTGATGATCTAACCCTTTTTGCAATAGCTAACCAAGCCAGTTGTAACACAATTATGAGTACTCTCAACTCTTTCAACTTGACATCTGGGGAAAAGATCAACCTTACCAACTCTAAAGTCTGTTTCAGTGCAAAATTGCCAACCTCACCAAATGGATTTCATCTCGAACACTCTTTCCATTAACGCTTTAGCAAATTTTGAAAAATACCCGGGCTTCCCAACTTCCACAAAAGACCAACACACAGTGATTTCCAATTCATCATTGACAATCTCCATTCTAAAATGGCTGGATGGAAAACAAGCATGCTGAACATGACTGGAAGAACTACTTTGGCAAAAGCATCCCTGAACTCCATCACAAATCATGGAATGCAATACATTAAGCTCCCTGCAAAAACAACCAAAGAGATTAATAAAATACAAAGAAATTTCATCTGGGGGTACTACTGCTATTAAAAGAAAGATGTACATTGTCTCCTGGGAAACATTCACTATGACTAAGGCTAAGAGAGGGGAGAGGGGCTGGGAATTCAGAAAGCTGAATTGAAAAACAGAGCCCTTCACTCAGGGCTTTCTTGAAGGCTATATCAGAATCCATCAGTCCTCTGGGAAAAAACACTGATGGCAAAACACTGCAACTGGAGGAACCCCCCTAAAAAAGCTAAGTCCAACACCTGACAATGCATTCTAAAGGGATGCAAAACTTTCATGAAAGCAAAAAGATGGGTAGTGCATTCAGGGAAGGGGGTCAGCTTCTTCAATGACCCTTGGATAAATAACCTCCCAACTATAAGGTCCTTAATAGTAGACCCTTGACAAGAGAAGATATGGCCAAAATCGTAGCTTTTGCTCATAATAATGGAACTTGGGATCTTTTTAGCATCTCTCTTAACATCCCTCAAAACATTCAAAACTCCATCCATAATACCTTCACCTCACCCAACCCAATTAAGGAAGATAGAATAATCTGAGGAGCCGCCTCAAATGGAATCTATTCCACAAAATCAGCTTACTCCCTCCTGGATAGCCTTCAATACCAAAGAGATGAAATCATAAGCAATAATTACTTATGGATCTGGAAACTAAAAGTTCCCAAAAAGATTCAATCATTCTTTTGGCTACTCTTCCATGATAGGTTCCCTACTGGAGCTTTTCTCCATCATGTTAGGATACAACCAGATCCACATGCAACCTTTGCAATCAAGCTAATGAGACATCGGCACACATATTTTTTGAATGCAAAAACTCCAAACCTTTATGGCAAGCAATCATCTCACAAAGCACAAACAACAATATTACTCCTATACCATCATTCACAACTAGGGACAGGCCAAACACATGGGCATTCCTTAAGAAAGAACACTACAACAATATCATCACCTGGAAAGAGCTAATGCCATTTTGCTTCTGGCAAATCTGGCTCACAAGGAACAATAATCTATTCAATAACAGAAAGGAAAGGGTGGACACAAAATGTGCTATAGCTAAGGCAACTGAATATGTAACCATTATGTTGAATAAAGCACCCAAAATTAAAAAAAATATCTGGGTCAAATGGGAGCCACCAAAAATCAACACTTACAAGCTCAACACTGATGGAGCTGCAACATGAAATCTTGGAAGGGGAGGACTGGGAGGAGTCTTCAGAAATGCAAGTGAAAACTGGGTACTAGGCTACATGGGATTCATCCAGTACACCATTAACACTCAGGCAGAATTGCTAGCCATTCTGAAAGGGCTGCAAATTGCTGAAGAAAGACAGTTAACACCGTTGGAAATAAACACGAATTCAATTGAGGTAATTAGAATGCTAATCAATGGGAACCTCCTTTTTGACCCACTTATTCATGAATGCATGTCAATCATTCAAAGACTAGGCACCGTGATGGTGAAGCACAACTACAGGGAGACCAACATAGTTGCTGACCTACTGGCAAAAGAGGGCACTAACAAGAACTTTTTTGAAGTTATTTTTGTAACAACGGTTCCTCCTGTGTTTGTCACGCATGTCTTTTGGGCATACATTGCAGGAACTGTTTTCAAAAGACAAATTATGAACTGTAATATTGTTAATGATGGCCAGATAGTGGGGAATTTGATATATTCACCTACAAACAATCTGTCTGTAACCCCTAACGGGTAGTTTAGTTTGTTTATTATAAAATGCATCCAGTTTAACCAATATTAAAGGAGGTGCACCTTGTACCTTCTAGTCAAATGTTTGATCCTCATACTTTTTCTTCGTTTAAATCATATTTTGATTAATAAATAGGGTTAAATTCCCATGCTTTTGCCGCTTTTTCTAATTAAATACACTTTTTTGTTTCTTTCTTTTTTGTTTTTTATTGGGTATATGTTTTTTTAACTTTTTTTCCCTTCTCTTTCTTTAGTCTTTGTTTGGCCTTTAAATTTCTTAAACCAAAAATAAATCTCTCAAATACCCTCTAAGAATGGATCTCTAACGCTCATGGTATACTCTTGAACTTAAAATTTTGAATACGCCTCTAGCTGCTAAATTTAGTGGGCGCTTGGACATACGAATTGTGAAACTCCAGGAAAAAGTGAAAAAAGAATTCAAGTAAAAAAGGTATTTGAAAATTAGAGTTGCGTTTGGACATGAATATAATTTTGAGTTGTTTTTAAATTTTTGTGAGTGGTTGAAGTGAATTTTGAAAAATAGCTTTTTGGAGTTTCAAATTTTCGAAAAATTTCATAATTCAAATTTAAGTAAAAGTTAAAATTTGCATGGTCAAATACTTAAAACGAAAACAAATGAAAAATGTTCATGGGCAAGCAGGCCCTAGTCTTGTACTTAGGAAAAATATGTATAGTGTCCCTGTGGACCAATTGATATTGGTGTTGAGTCATCTCCTTTTGTTTTATTGTAACTTTTTCGAGTGGAGGGGGCAAAGGCCATGAGAAAAGGAATAGGACCGTCTTAAAGTTCACTTTAAATCTTCAAAATGTATGGTATGAATTTTATCTGTGATTAATTAACTTAACCACTTGATTATTATTGATGTTTTTAAACTCAAAAGGCTTGACGTATATAGGAGATTGAACCAAACAACACAATATTTATGTTCAAGTAGATAATTGGATGCCCTTTCTCCTCCTCAAATTCTTGTGGGAACATGATAGTTAATAGATTTAGGAAACAAAAGATTTATATATGCTATTATTTTTTCTTGTATTTGTTTACCACAAAATATTTTCAAGAACAAAAATGCTTTTCTCGCTTATGAATGGAAATCATTTTCCTTACTGCTCTCTTAATTTTTTAACTTCATATATAGTAATCACCTAGATTATCGCTTAGATATATTTATTAATCTGTAGTACTAAAAAATTCATTAAAATACTCTCCTATTTTGTTAATATTATTATCTATTTTTAGTACATATATTTTTTCATACTTTTCATTCACCAATCAAATATAATTTTTTCTATAAAAATAATTTTTATCCTACCAAACAAACACGAATAAAGGGCAGTCCTGTGCGGGGTCCGGGGAAGGACCGGACCACAACGGTCTATTATACGCAGTCTTACCCTGCATTTCTGCAAGAGGCTATTTCCACGACTTGAACTCGTGACCTCCTGATCACATGACAATAACTTTACTAGTTACGCCAAGATTCTCCTTCAAATAAATACGAATATTGATTAAATTTGTTATATTTGGACATCAATTAAGTAGCTAGTTTATTAAGGTCATCAATTGAGTGATTGACACTTGGGTCATCAGCTGAGTGACATAAATTCACTATTTCTACATTAACTAAGATAATTTACTAAGAAAAAAGAAAAAGCTTCTTAACTATTATGGCACTAAACTTATCTTTTTTCTTAACAATGACCAAGTAAACATTCATTAACATAAGCCTTAAGATTTACATTAGATGAACTATTTTCCTTCGTAGATTCCTTAGCCAAATCCTTCCATTTTTGGGCATTCTTTCTCAATTCCTCTCCTTCCTCAGCATCTCCCATTACGATCTCTATACACTTCTGGAACTCGTCTCTTTTAACGATACCTTCTTTATTAGCGTTCACTCTCACACCAATCTTCCAAACATCTTGAATGAGCTTCGCGTTGCAAATTTGATCATTCCAAATCGGGCATGCCACGATTGGCACACCAGAAGCTAAGCTCTCCAGAGTAGAATTCCATCCACAATGAGTCAAGAAACAGCCTACGGACGAGTGTTTTAGGACTTCCATTTGCGAGCACCAACACACTATTCTCCCTATCTTTTCCAATTCATCTTTACAAGTCAACTTTTCCTCGGGTTTTTCCCCATTTAGGGTTTCTCTAATCACCCACAAAAATGGTCTTCCACATTTCAACAATCCTTGACTAATCTCTTCCATCCATTGACTTGATATCTCAGCATAGCTACCAAATGCTATGTAAATAACTGATTTATTCGCCCTTGCATCCAACCACTCCATGTAATTATTTTCACTTTCGATCATATCAGCCGCGAAAAAATTATCTTTTCGATCTTTCTCATCAAGAAAAGATGAAGGAATTAAAGGTCCAATTCCAACCATAGTTACATTTTTCAAAACCCTCAAAGCATTAAGTTCCAATGCATCAAAAGTATTCACAAGAATTCTTGGATTTTCTTCACTATTCAATATCTCAATTTGCCTTTTAATTGACTCAACTGCCCAATCATTAGACTTCACATCATCAAACACAAATGAAGGAAAATCACTTGAACTAAGTGAAGGTAAACCTGGTAGCTCAATAATTTGATCCTGAGAATCATAATTCTTGAAATAATTAGCAAAATTAGTAAACCGATAATAATAAATATCAAAAACTGTAGCTGGTTGAATCCAAAATAATGTAGAAGGGATATGTAATTTTTTGGCTACTGAACCAGCCCAATCCATAAGAATAGTGTAAATAACACGTGTAAAGGGGTAACCATTTTTTGCCTTGGATTTAATTAAATTGGCAATAAATTCAGAACCATGAGATTTTATTGCTGAATTGAATAAATGGTAATCATCAAATGAACCTTTGAAATTTCCATCATAGCCATCAGAGAAAGGAGCAAAGGTTAATCCTTCTATTTTTGGGAGATTTTTTATGCGATTGAAAGCTGATAGGCTAGAAGATAAAGTGACTTTCACACCTAAATTGATTAATTTTTTGGAAAATTGAAGGGATGGATTAATATGACCTTGGCCTGGAAATAATGCAATAAGAACATGGCATTCATTTTTCAAGTTTTCCATTTGGTGGATTGGGAGAAGGTGAGGGGTGTGAGTGATAGAATTGTCTAGTAGCATTGGTATGTACTAAGGATTATATGGTTTTAGAGTTTTTATAAGACAATTTTGGACATATAGTGACTGATGACGTCTGTGCTGACACCATACATTTTAATAATTCAATTCATGTACTTCATTTGTTTCCCTAAATAGTTTGATTTTACATAAAATTTAACAAAAATTAAAGACTTAAAAACTTGTGGTATTAAATACAAAAACAACAATAATATAGTAGTTCTACAAGTGAGGTCTGGGGAAGGTAGAGCGTACGCAGACCTTACCCTTTTCTTTAAAAAAACAAATAAATTGTTTTCGATAGACCCTCTGTTTATGAAAGATAAAGGGAATGGGCAACAATACCAAATTAATCTGACAATTGGAGCGAAAATATAAAATTAACACTAGGTAATACAATCAAATAGTCGAAACAAAGGTAGCAACAAGTAATAACATAAATCTAGGGATACTAAAATACACATAAGACACTATGTGATGTATCAAAGCTACTTTTACAAACAAAGACAACATTCGACAGCCTAACCCTTTATTTTTATTCTCAACCTCCAAACCATAGTATCTTTTGTGTATTTTCATATCCCTAAGTTATATCATTATATTTATTTGGCTATAAATCTGGTTTTTAGACTATGTCAGCCTATTGTATATGCACATTGTTTTTTAGTATACACATATATATAATAAGGCCCCCTTTGGCCATAAAAAAAGTTTACTTTCTTGGAAATTTTTTACTTTTTTTCAAAATTAATATTTGACCATAAAATTTTCAAATTTCACTTGAAGTTGAATTTTAAAAATTTTCGGAAACTTGGAAAACTCCAAAAAAAAACTGTTTTCAAAATTTTCACTTCAAATCACTCACAAAAATTTAAAAACAACTCCAAATTATATATTCATCTCCAAACAAAACTCTAATTTTCAAATACTATTTTCACTTCATTTTTTTTTTACTCTTCCTAAAAAATTTTCAATTCTTATGTCTAGACGCCCACTAAAGTTTTTTGGCAAAGCATTGGATGACAGCACTTGTGCCACTACTGGAGGAAAAAACAAGGATATTCTAGCCGTTTTCCTGTCATATCTGAATTTCTTTTAATGTTTCTTTTAAAAGATGATTAATATAGCCAATTAGCCATGGACAGTTTGTATTATGTTCAACCTCTAAATTTAAAAAGAAATGTCTTTAGCGAAAGTAAGAGCGAGAAAGTATATAATATATAGCACGTGATTTTAAACCAAGAATCTGCAGAAAGAGTACAGAAACAATCAAATAATACAGCGTATTCATGCCCCCTTTTTTATTTGTTTGAAGGGTATTAAAGCTGTAATTTGAGAATCTAGCAGTTTTCAGGGAAAATAAAAAAGGAATTTAACAACTATTGTCACGAGAAAGTTTTAAGGAAATCGGACGAAATAGTAGGTATAAAGTAAATTCTCCAATATTTTTAAATTGGTCCAACTTCGTGCCTTTTTTGCATAAACCATATATTCTAATCAACTAGTTGAGAAACAAAGAGCTGCACCGTGGAAGATATTATATATATATATATATATATATATATATATATATATCGACTAGAAAAAGTAAAGAGTAATTTTGGCCGGCTATATTTGTAACTGTGGAGGAGTTATCAGAAGCATGTAAGGTATCCACCACGATGTTATATAAATTCCCAGCACATTTCTACAGCTATAATCATGTGTCTATTTTTCTCTAAGTTTTAAGATTTCAAACACATTATACATACAAACCCTTAACTTTATATAACCACAATACGGTGCTTTACTCTCTGCAGATAGATTTGCTCAACGTGGCTATCTGCTTTGCAGATATAGCCATTATTGATCAGGATTTGCTTCTATCCGCTTCTTTGTGACGAAGTAAATCAAGAACTTCCTAGACGAGCCCCTTTTTAACATACTATTTCAATGACTAGCGCTATAACGTCTATGCTCTAAACGTCACAAAATACATTGTTTAAAGAGATTTTTTCCTATCTATACCATATATGAAACCTTATTACCAAATACCAGACGAATTTGAAGTAGATATAGCACTAGAAAGAGCAAAGAAACTAGTTAAGAAAAATAAAACTCAGACTTTCCAGTGTAAAGGATGTAAACTTAGAAGGCTAACCTTAAGCGAAGTAGAGGAACACTTTAAGAAATGTGAATTGAGAACAGATAATTGGGGATATAGAAAAGAAGATATTTTACAGAAAAAATCAGAGAAATTAGATAAATTTTTTGATGAAATACAAGATAGTTATGAAGAAACAGAAACTGAATCCTTAATAAGCCTAAAAGAATTGATGGAATCAACTAGTTCTAGCCCAAGCCCTTTCCAAAGAACAACCTATCAAAGCACAGTAGATACTAGCACAGGTAATGTACCTCGACAAAAAGTTTACAGAATAGATCAAGAAACGGAAATAGAAAATGTAAAACCGTCAGGAAAAAGAATGCCTATAGAAGAACCTATAAGACTACAGGAAGGAGGAAGTAAGGGTAAAATATTAAATATAGCAGCTCATGATCCACAAATGTGGAACTCAGTAATAGACCTATGGAAAGGAATAGTAGTAGCGGACTTTATAAAAACTTATAATGATACAGATGCAGAAACAATGTATAAATATATGGAAACTTTCTTAGGAGAATCAACCAAAGGCCTATGGGAAGCCTATAAAACAGAATTCCCACAAGATTTCCAAATGTTAATAGCAATGGGAGCAAATCCTTATAATTTTACAAATAAGATACATAATTTAATTACAGGAGAAGATCCAAATAGTGGATTAGTAGTATTACAGAAAAATGCTTTAATAAAACTAGAACAATTAAGTATAAGTAGTTGGTTTCATATAAAAAAGTTTTTAAATGACTATTTTTATTATTGTACTATAAGCGGGAATGCTTTCGATCAGAATTTAGGTAAAAATTTATTCAATAAATTACCAGGAGTTTTAGGAAGAGAAATAGAAGAAAGATTGTATAAAAGAGAAGGAGTAATACAGAATCCTCATGCAAAATGGTCTATAGGACATAAAATACAACATATAATGGAAGTACTACAAGAAAAATGTACTAATCTACAAATACAGAAGCAATTAAAACAAAATAATATGAGTTTTTGTAGATCGACTGGATACACAACGCAGAGTTATGATAAAAATGAGTATAAAAGGAAATAATATAGAAAATATAAACCGCAATACAATAAAGGATATAATAGAAAAAATTATTATCTTAGAAAATCATCAGCTAGAAAGCCATATTTAGACAAAGATAGACATGTAAGGAAATATAGAACAGACAGAAATTATAAATAAATTAGAATGCTTTACTTGTGGTAGTGTTGAACATCTGGCAAATACATGCCCAAAGAGAATTAATAATAAAACAACGAATTCACAGTTAATAGAAGATTTTCAAGAAACTTTAATAAATGTAGATGAATATATGTCAGATAATGAAAGCATATACTCAATAGTAAGTGTAGAAATAGAAGAAAAAACCCCGATTGACACCTAAGAATCAGAAGAAGACGATCTAATAAATGAAGTGGGATTAGAAAGTCTAAATCTAGAAGAAAATAATTTTGCAAATATATCAGAAGAATGTGCCCATAATTTCGAAAGAAATAAAGGGTTAGATAGTAACCAATGTTTTATATGTAAATGGTACCCAAGTAGAAATAAAAGAGCTAAATGTAAACTATGCTATTTAGAAGGATGTATAACTTGTATAGAAAAAGATTTTGAAACTAAAATAAATAAAGAAGAAAAATATCAAAAAACAAGTAATCCTACAATAAACTTGAGAATAATGACATTAGATGCCAGAATAAATGAATTAGAAAAAAGAATACAAAAAATGGAAAAGAGAAAAGAAAAATTAGAAGATATAAAAGAAAGCATAACAACAGTAGAAGAAGAACTAATGAATATAGAAAGTTATGATGCACTCATATGTAATGAGGATAAAAGGTTAAGTACAATAAAAATCCTAACAAGAATCAAAATAGAAGATTATGAAATAGAAACCTTAGCTCTAGTAGATTCTGGATGCACAAGATGCATAATAAATAAAAGAATAGTTCCCCCAAATCTGATAAAAACTTTAGACAAACCAGTTGCAGCCATGCAAATGGATGGAACTCATAATATATATAAACATTATATAGATAAATCACAGATAAGTTTTATAAATACATGCTTAGATTTTTATAAACCAAGCTATAAAGTAGATAAAATTTGGGTAAGAGATTTAAATATAAACGTAGATTTTGTATTAGGATTAAGTTTTATGTTACATAATAATGGTAGTTGTCTAATAAGTAGGGATGGAGTAATATTCTTTAAAAATCTTACAAAAACACCAGTACAAACAATAGAAACTGCAACTAGAATAAGAACAAGACTAAATGCAAGCCAGAACAACTTAGAAAACCAAGAAGAATGTTGTAAAGATTGTAAAGATAAAAATACATGTTGTAAAGACTTAAAATAATCTAAAACCTTAATATTAGAAGAAGATGAAAATAGAGATATATTAGAAAAAGATTATACCTTAATAGACATAGAAACAGAACTATACAATTTTAAAACAGGACTACAAAAAATAGGAATAATAAGAAGATCTACCTCTAAGCATAGGTCTGCAGCTTTTATGGTAAGAAATCATAGCGAAATAATAAGAGGAAAAGCAAGAATGGTAATAAATTACAAAAGACTTAATGATAACACTAGAACAGATGGATATAAGCTACCAGATAAGACAGAATTAATAAATAGAATACAAGGAAAAAAGATATTTAGTAAATTTGACTGTAAATCAGGATATTGGCAAGTAAAAATGCATGAAGAAAGCATTGAATGGACAACATTTACCTGTCTAGAAGGACATTTTGAATGGTTAGTAATGCCATTTGGATTAAAGACAGCTCCACCAATTTTCCAACGAAAAATGGATAATATATTTGGAGAATATAAGAGATTTGTCTTGGTATATGTAGATGATATATTAGTATTTAGTAAAGATATTAAAGAACATTTAGGACATCTACAGACTGTATTTAGATTATTTGTTGACAATGGAATAATAATTAGTAAAAAGAAAATGGAATTATGCAAAAATTATATAAACTTTCTAGGAGTAATTTTAGGGGATGGAAAAATAAAATTACAACCCCATATTGCTAAAAAGGCCCTAGAAATGCCAGATAAACTAGATAACACCAAAGAATTACAAAACTTCTTAGGTATAGTGAACTATGCGAGAAATTTTATAAAAGATTTAGGAAAAATAGCGGGGCCATTATATGCTAAGACAGGCTCTACAGGACAAAAACACTTTAACACAGAAGACATTAAACTAGTAAAAAAGATAAAAGAAAAGATAAGGAATATCCCCGACTTAAACATGCCATAAGAAACAGACTATTTAATTATAGAAACATACGGTAGTTTTGAAGGATGGGGAGCAGTTTTAAAAGCAAAACCAAATAAATATAGTGACAAAAATACAGAAAAAATATGTGCTTATCAAAGTGGAAAATATAAAGAAAAGGGAAATATGAGTAGCATAGATGCAGAGATATTAGCAGTAATCTATGGATTGAATAGTTTTAAATTATACATATTAAACAAAAAAGAAGTAACAATTAGAACTGATTGTGAAGCAATAGTAAAGTTTCATCAAAAAATAAATACAAAAAATAGCAGTAGAAGAAGATGGTTAAATTTTATAGATACTATATCAATATATAACTTAGTTTTTGAACATATTAAAGGAAAAGATAATAATTTAGCAGATCAATTAAGTAGACTTAAAATTATGATCAATTAACAAAGCATATTTTGTATGTACAACATGAGACCAGCAGTTTCAAAGACTACAGACAAAGGGAAGAGCATTCAAGCCTCACCCTCAGACAAATATTTACAGACAGTTTTAGGTAATCTCCATTTTAAGCCACAGTCTTTCTTAGAACAGACTAATTTAGAAAGAATAAATTTTGGGAAACATAGTCTTATATTTTTTCCACCATCTAATATGTCTTTTAGAATTTTACCAGAATATGTCATAGACAGACCCCAAAGGTGCTTAATTGATAACTTATGGATATCATATAATAAGAAAGACATTAAATATTTTATAGCAGCACTTAACGCTTTGGGTCAATATTTTGCAGACAAAAATCAAGACAAAAGGTTTAAGTATTATGTAGTTATACATGGAAAAACAAAAGGTATTTTTCAGACATAGAAAAACCTCTTTTAAGATTTGGCCCTAATACTCCTCTTGTATTTTTCTCTAAGTTTTAAGATTTCAAACACATTATACATACAAACCCTTAACTTTATATAACCACAATACGGTGCTTTACTCTCTGCAGATAGATCTGCTCAACGTGGCTATCTGCTTTGCAGATATAGCCATTATTGATCAGGATTTGCTTCTATCCGCTTCTTTGTGACGAAGTAAATCAAGAACTTCCTAGACGAGCCCCTTTTTAACATACTATTTCAATGACTAGCGCTATAACGTCTATGCTCTAAACGTCACAAAATACATTGTTTAAAGAGATTTTTTCCTATCTATACCATATATGAAACCTTATTACCAAATACCAGACGAATTTGAAGTAGATATAGCACTAGAAAGAGCAAAGAAACTAGTTAAGAAAAATAAAACTCAGACTTTCCAGTGTAAAGGATGTAAACTTAGAAGGCTAACCTTAAGCGAAGTAGAGGAACACTTTAAGAAATGTGAATTGAGAACAGATAATTGGGGATATAGAAAAAAAGATTTTTTACAGAAAAAATCAGAGAAATTAGATAAAATTTTTGATGAAATACAAGATAGTTATGAAGAAACAGAAATAGAATCCTTAATAAGCCTAAAAGAATTGATGGAATCAACTAGTTCTAGCCCAAGCCCTTTCCAAAGAACAACCTATCAAAGCACAGTAGATACTAGCACAGGGAATGTACCTCGACAAAGAGTTTACAGAATAGATCAAGAAACGGAAATAGAAAATGTAAAACCGTCAGGAAAAAGAATGCCTATAGAAGAACCTATAAGACTACAGGAAGGAGGAAGTAAGGGTAAAATATTAAATATAGCAGCTCATGATCCACAAATGTGGAACACAGTAATAGACCTATGGAAAGGAATAGTAGTAGCGGACTTTATAAAAACTTATAATGATACAGATGCAGAAACAATGTATAAATATATGGAAACTTTCTTAGGAGAATCAACCAAAGGCCTATGGGAAGCTTATAAAACAGAATTCCCACAAGATTTCCAAATGTTAGAAGCAATGGGAGCAAATCCTTATAATTTTACAAATAAGATACATAGTTTAATTACAGGAGAAGATCCAAATAGTGGATTAGTAGTATTACAGAAAAATGCTTTAATAAAACTAGAACAATTAAGTATAAGTAGTTGGTTTCATATTAAAAAGTTTTTAAATGACTATTTTTATTATTGAAGTTGAATTTTAAAAAATTTCGAAAATTTGGAAAACTCCAAAAAAAATTGTTTTTAAAATTTTCACTTCAAATCACTCACAAAAATTTAAAAACAGCTCCAAATTATATATTCATCTCCAAACAAAACTCTAACTTTCAAATACTATTTTCACTTCATTTTTTTTTTACTCTTCCTAAAAAAATTTCAATTCTTATGTCCAGACGCCCACTAAAGTTTTTTGGCAAAGCATTGTTGGATGACAGCACTTGTGCCACTACTGGAGGAAAAAACAAGGATATTCTAGCCGTTTTCCTGTCATATCTGAATTTCTTTTAATGTTTCTTTTAAAAGATGATTAATATAGCCAATTAGCCATGGACAGTTTGTATTATGTTCAACCTCTAAATTTAAAAAGAAATATTTTTAGCGAAAGTAAGAGCGAGAAATAATATAATATATAGCACGTGATTTTAAACCAAGAATCTGCAGAAAGAGTACAGAAACAATCAAATAATACAGCGTATTCATGCCCCCTTTTTTATTTGTTTGAAGGGTATTAAAGCTGTAATTTGAGAATCTAGCAGTTTTCAGGGAAAATAAAAAAGGAATTTAACAACTATTGTCACGAGAAAGTTTTAAGGAATCCAGACGAAGTAGTAGGTATAAAGTAAATTCTCTAATATTTTTAAATATGTCCAACTTCGTGCCGTTTTTGCATAAACCATATATTCTAATCAACTAGTTGAGAAATAAAGAGCTGCACCGTGGAAGACAATATATATATATATATATATATATATATATATATATATATATATATATATATATATATATATATATCGACTAGAAAAAGTAAAGAGTAATTTTGGCCGGCTATATTTGTAACTGTGGAGGAGTTATCAGAAGCATGTAAATATTGAGATGACATCGCTAATGGCAGCTATGGTAGCTGGTTCTGGTCTCTCTCATAAAGAAGAAGAAGAAAGGAAACTTCTAGGTTTTCATACAAAAAATAACATTTCGGATACTTCTAGGTCAATAACACATTTGGACTTCTCTCTTTTCGATCTCTCCACGTGTCCTCATCTCAACGGATGTGCAAAAACATGATTGATTAAATAATAACCATTCAGATGAAGAACACCATAGCTTATTCTACAACTACACAACACTAGATCCCAAACTTCAAAATCTGTCACATGGGATATGTACATAGCAAAAGAATATTCTTCAGTTATATTTTGTTATTAGCTAGCAAATAGGATTTAGACACATGTATAGGTGGTTATTTTGATTCTTTTATTCTTTCATAGAATAATCTTATATATAGATTGTCTCTGTACAGAATGAATACACAGAAAATTTCCACAAAATTGTCTCGATTTCGTTTACAGTCTTTCATGGTATCAGAGCAGTAGCTCTTTCTGGGAAAAATCAGCTTCTTTCTCCTCACTTTTCTGCGTCATAACCCTTCACCATGACTGGAACAACAGAAACCATTATTGCTCAGTCTTCCTCTGCTAATGCAGTCAATTTTGATCCAAATAAACCCATACTTTCTCCACTCATCAGATGCACCAGGTATGAGTCTTGTGAATGCAATATTTGATGGAAGAGACTTTCAAGGCTGGAGGAGATCAGTTCTGATTGCTCTTTCAGCAAAGAACAAGTTGGGGTTCATTAATGGAACATGCCCTGCTCCTGCTATCACTTCCAATGAGTATCAGCCATGGACGAGATGCAATGACATGGTGACTTCCTGGTTACTAAACTCACTATCCAAAGACATTGGAGATAGTGTCATATATTCCAAATCTGCTAAAGAGCTTTGGACCAGTCTTGAGCATAGATTTGGAAGGTCAAATGGAGCTAAGTTGTATCACCTGCGCAAAGAACTATCCAGTTTAGTACAAGGAACAAGTGATGTAGCAGGGTACTTCACAAAGCTCAAACATCTATGGGATGAATTAGACTCCTTAATCTGTGATGTTAAGTGTGTTTGTGCTTGTGTGTGTTCTAGAAAACAGAAACTGGAAAAATCCCTAGAAGATGAAAGACTTATACAATTTCTTATGGGTCTAAAGGATGTCTATGGACAGGCAAGGGGAAATATTTTGATGATGAACCCTTTACCTAGCTTAGATCTTGCTTATTCTCTGGTATTGCAGGATGAGAGTCAGAGAGAGATCTATATGAATCCCTTTCTCTCTGCTGATTCTTTATCCTTCATGGTGGGCACTCAAGCTAACCTTGCACCACAAGGAAATTTTGTGCAAAGGAACAACAAACAAGGCCAAAGAAACACTGGGTAATTTCAGCAGCAATCTCAGAAATCAGGGAACAACATGCAATTCCAAAGATCAGGAAGTAATATGAAAAAAATGGGAACACTCCACAAAGAAATTTTGTTGCAAAAAGAGAGAAGTCCAAATGTGTTATTGACCTAGAAGTATCAGAAATGTTATCTTTTGTCTGAAAACCTAGAAGTTTTCTTTCTTTTTTTTCTTTATGAGAGAGACCAGAACCAGCTACCATAGCTGCCATTAGCGATGTCATCTCAACATTAGTGAAGAAAAGGAAGGATTGTATCTGTTGCAGCCTAGTGTTGATAGGTTTAGCTCAAAGGAGAAAAGTTTTTTATCCTCAAATCAAAGTGTTCTTAGTCCAGTTTCAGTTGTTTTTCCTTTTTCTGCAAATGCAGCTTCTGATGTAAACCTTTGGCACATTAGATTGGGCATTTGCCTTTTTCATCAATGAAACATCTCATTTTTATTTCAAGTTTTCCTAATTCTGAATGTTTCTGTGATATTTGTTCCCAAGCTAGGCAAACTAGGATTCCTTTTCCTTTGAGTCAAATTACTTTCAAAAAAGCATTTTAATTAATTCATGTTGATACATGGGGACCCTATAAGGAATGCACTTACAATGGCTTTAAGTACTTCTTGACTATTGTGGATGACTTTAGCAGAGGAACTTGGACCTTTTTATTAAGCACAAAATCTAATGCTTTTTCAGTTTTGAAGGATTTTCTCACTATGGTTGAAAGGCAATTTGGGGTGAAGGTCGAGAAACTAAGGACAGACAATACATTTGAACTAGGTAAAGGCACTCAACAGGTTGCCTTCCTTAGTTCTCAAGGGATTTTGCATCAAACATCTTGTGTAGCCACACCTCAACAGAATGGGATTGTTGAAAGGAAGCGCAAGCACTTTCTAGAAATGGCAAGGGCTTTGTTGTTTCAATCCAAGGTGCCTATACCATACTGGGGAGAATGCTTGTTGACAGCCACATATTTGATCAACAGGCTACTCTCTAAGGTACTTTATGGCAAGACACCTTTTTCTATATTGTTTAACCAATAACCTTCTTATGAAATGCTTAGGAGTTTTGGATGTCTTTGTTTTGCATCTACCCTATCTGGTGGAAGGAACAAATTTGAGCCTAGGGCTAAGACATGTGTTTTTTTGGGGTATCCTATGGGTCAAAAGGGATATAAAGTGCTAGAATTAGACACAAAGAGAGTTATTGTATCCAGGGATGTTTACTTTCATGAAACCAAATTCCATTTTGCCTCAAACACCTTGTCTTCAGATCTTATCTTCCCTACTCCCACACCAGTAGAAACAACCTTACATGAACCTTCCCCAAACTCTCCTTTACCTGAACCTAACATTTCTCAAGCACCCAGTCCTTCTAGAACTCACTCACCAATCAACACTACTCTTCAATCTCCTCAGTCTTCCTATCCCTTTGTTTCTATTAGCTATGAGGAGGATCCCACACCTACACCAGCAGTGAGAAAATCCACCAGAGTCACTACATGGCCTAGTCATCTAAAGGATTTCATTTGTAACAATATCTACCTCACAGACCTGACCACCTCATGTTTTGTTCACCCTTCCCAACCTAATATTTTTTCTTTTGGAGCCCTTTCTAGTCATAATCAGCAGGTAATGCAATCTATATCAGCTATCTCAGAACCTAGCAGCTTTTCTGAAGCCTCTAAGCATCTTGGGTGGCAGCAAGCAATGCAATCAAAGATTGATGCTTTGGAAGCTAATCACACTTGGGATGTAGTTATCTTACCAAAGAAAAAGAAAGTTTTACCTTGTAAATGGTGTAAGCATGTGATTTTTGCTTCACGGACAATCACTCCAAAAGAAAGCAAAAATAATGACAAATGGCCTCGCTGTACAATTTTTCGATTTTACGTGACATGTGTTGGTAGTCATTTGTGGTTCTGTCCATTTTTCATTTAATCTTATCGAACAAAGTACAAAATATGTATGTCATGTGTAATTAAACCATAATTCGATCATTAAAAGAAAATTCAAAAAAATATGCATCTTTTATTCTAGGGTGTGATTTAACCTATTTAAATATTTTAGTATGTGAGTGATAATTGTGTTAAGTGTTAAATTAATAGTTGTTTTAATTTCATTTTTATTTAGTTTTAAAATTAGAAAATAAAAGAAAAGAGTGATGAAAATCGGTTTGGGCCAAGAAATGAAACAAAAAATAGGCCTAAAAGCAACCCACATCAGCCAGCCCAAGCAACCCGTCCCCAGGCCATCAAAACGACGTAGTTCAACACCAAAACTACGTCGTTTCAGGGACGGTTCATCTTAGCCGTTCCAACCAGTCCAATCCAACAGCCCTAGACCCCTTTCCGCGACCCGTTTCCAAACCCGACCCATTTAACCCCGGACCAGCCCGACCTCCTTTAGATGGAACGACACCGTTCCCCTTAAGTGAAGGGATCTTAGCCCTCGATTTCACTTGATCCGACGGCCCTAATCTATTTTCCCCTTCCATATATAAACCCTTCATCACACCCCACGCCCCCTATCCAAGCCCCCACCCTGTTCCTCCGTCTCTCAGAACGGAACCTCAAAATACCCCCAAACCCTAGCAGCCGCCATAGCTTCCCTTTCACCTGAACCCGGCGGCAACAATGCCAATGACCACCAGATTAACACCCTTAAGACACAAGACCACCCTCAACCCCGATCTGGTAATGGTTTGGCTCGAATCTTCCTGGAACGTCTCGAATAATCATTCGAAGGTTCGAGCTGAAACCCTAAGTCACCGGATGAGTCCCAAATTCACCCTAGTCACTCCCCTGACATCCCTCATACCCTAATCAGCTTTGGTTCCGGTCAAATATAAGCAGAACTCTTCGAACCCCAAATCTGAGTTCAAGAACCCTAAAAACCAAACCTGGTTTGTGTTGAGGTAAGTTCCTGGTGTAATCTTCTTTTCTTTCCTTTTGTGTTATGTTCGTAGATTTGTTCTGAATTTTTTGATTATTTTCTGTCAATTCCCCCCATCTTCAAAGACCCTTTTGTTTGGTCGATTTCTTTTCTTAAGTGTTAATTGAGTGTTATAAGATTCCTATTCGCTTCGATTGATGTTGTCGACTAGTTTAGTTTCGTAAACTACATGTTAAATGTCCCGAGTTTTGAAATAAATTGGTGCCCTGTTTAGTCTATGTTGTTAGTCGATTAATTGTTACGTATGATAGTTCGTATAGTCGACCTGAGTAACGTCGTCAAATAATTAAGTGTCGTAAAGTTCCATTGTTGTCCGAAAATGCCTGAATCACTCAGTTTGTTCTGTTTTGAGTTTAGTTGATTAGCGACTAATTAGTATACGTTATAACTTGCAAAGTCGACTCGACACATGTTTGTCGTTAGTTTCACAATATTAAATAACAAACGACCTAACTCTTACTGGCTGATTTTGTTGAATGGTTGTGTTGGACTGATTATAGGTTTGTTTGTTAGCTGTGTGGGGGGGGGGGTTCGAACTAGTTCTCGAATGATTATAACTGGCAGATTCAATAGAGTGAAAGGGTGGGGCAAAGCAGCAATGATCAAGGGTCTGTTGGGTAACTTTGGTTGGGGAAAGACTGATTTAAGTGTTCAGGATTAAGGGGGCTATCAATTGTTTAATCAAAATACTATTAATCTAGTATTAGTGGGGACAAAACATAAGAGCATGGGAGTTTAAAATGAATACTTAAATGAACCCATGACTCTTGATTAGAGCAATGGGCCAGGCATGGGGAACCAAATGACTTGCATCAAGAAGATGCTTAGGCATGGGAAATGAAGGGGATGGGCAGACCTGGGGGGGGGGGGGCTGTGAAATTCTAGGCAGACCTTAGGGGGTTCTCTTTCAGATCATAAATAGAGCTACTTTTAGCTAAGAGAGGGCTGGACATTTTTTAGTCTTCAGAAAGGGAAAAACAGAAAGAAATTTCAGAACACTGTAACTGAACACTGTCTGAAAACTGCATAAGAAATTAAGTTGGTCAGGCTGTCTTGGCCAAGTCAGTTACTCTAGTTGGGCTGTTACTATTCCATTAGGATACTCTGATTTTCTCTGCGAGAATACTACTGTTCTGGGCTTCTATATGCTGCTAGTTGGTTCTGGTCTTATTGCTATTTGAAGTTGTTGTTGGTTACTCGCCGAGCTTTTTTTTTGTGATTATTGAACTACTGTTGCTATTGCATTGAGTTCTGGGTTTTTCTGCTGGTTTGCTACTCTGTTTCTGGGTTTGTCTTGTGGTGCTCGACTACCTGTGGTTTATCGTTATTAAACTGCTGTTGGGTGTTTTTGAGCTGGAGGTTACATAGTTGCTGTTTGCACTGCTGTGTTACTGCTGCTTGGTTGCCTGCTGCTGATATTCTTCCTCTTCTTCTTGTTCTTGTTGTATCCAGGTACACATACTAAGTCGATGTAATTCCATGTTTGAAGTTGACGTTTGAAGCATGAATACACACATGAAGAAGTTGTAGCCATAAACTGAATTTTTTTTTATTGATTGCACTTAAACCATTTTGTGTATCACTAATATGTAATTCCTTCCAAGGAACTGTATAGTTAGTTTATGAACTCCCTAGGTAAGTCCCTAAAGGGATATGATGCTAGAAATCACCTTGCCTATTTCAGTCGTTCGCAAAAATGCATGTTAGATTTGAATCAAGTAAATGGGCTTCTGACTATCGTAACAGTCTAATCTCAGTATGCAAATGGTTCAAATTAGGATTAAACTTGATCTTAAAGTTCTTTCATGACAACAGATAGCCTATTTTAAATTTACAATAGACTGTCAAATGAAATAGTATTATTCTGTCTTCCAGTTTTGCAAAACTCACGAATAGGCGTAAAAAACAAGCAATTAGGCTAATATCGGAATAAGGACTGCCCAAGCTCAGTATAATACCATATGTGTTGGACCCAGGCCCGCGCTTTGGCAAACAGATGGCCCACATGTGCCTTTGTATTTGGAACCTCATAAATTTTGTTTTTTGTTTGGAGTTCCGACTATAACAACTTTAAGTATGTAATGGGACTAGGATCTTTTTCTCTCTTTCGTTCTAGAGACGGACAAAAATAGAAGAACGTAGTCGCTTTAAGATACCCTTTAAAAATAAAATGAGACGAGCCTCGCCAAATAAAAATACGAAATGGCGGGGCCCTCAATAAATATTTGTTTTAAAATTGCTTAGATTTCGGGATGGACCGTTTAGTAAAATTCCGCGGCCTTCCCAAAATAATGATACGCTAGTCACTTCAGGCGCGTATTTAATAATGTTATCTCCTTAAACTCGGGTGCACATTTATGTGACCCAAATCCAAATCTCGACGAAATCGAAATGTGTCTCTAATCACGGGTACATTGATTGTGAGTGGTCTGAGATGCATTTCCATGACGTTGCAAATTCTTTTTTTTTAATAATGAATGAGACGAGCCTCGACAAACAAAAAATGCACAAGCTGCGGGGCCCTCTAAGTGTATATATTAAATACTCAGAACTCGGGACAGGCCGTTTAGCAAATTTTACGGCCTTCCCCAAAATAACAATACGCTAGTTGCTTTAGGCACGCCTTTAATAATTTATTTTCCTTAACTCAGGTGCACATTTATGTGACCTAAATTCAAATCTCAACCGAGTCGAGGTATGTCAACAACCACGGGTGCATTGATGTAACGTGGTTCGAGATATGTTTTCACGACGTTGCAATTCTCGTAAAATATAATAATGAAAGCGGTCAAGAGTTAAAATTTGCACATAAGTTCATATTTATATAAAATCAGATAATCAAGCCGAATATGACAGTTGAGCGACCGTGCTAGAACCACGAAACTCGGGAATGTCTAACACCTTCTCCCGGGTTAACAGAATTCCTTATCCGGATTTCTGGTGCGCAGACTGTAATATGGAGTCATTATTTTCCTCGATTCGGGATTAAAATTGGTGACTTGGGACACCCTAAATCTCCCAAGTGGCGACTCTGAATAAATAAACAAATCCCATTTCGATTGTCCTTTAATTAGAAAAAACTCCCTTGTACCCTCTCGGGTATGAAAAAAGGAGGTGTGACAAATGGGTATACAAGGTCAAACATAATTCAGATGGGTCTGTTGAAAGGCTTAAAGCACGACTAGTAGTCAGGGGGGACATCCAACGAGAAGGCATAGATTACACTGAGACATTCTCCCCTGTGGTAAAAATGACTACTATACGATGCTTATTAGCCATTGCAGTCAAGAAAGACTGGCATATTCATTAAATGGACTTAATAATGCATTCCTACATGATACTTTGCAAGAAGAGGTTTTCATGAAGTTTCCAGCAGGATTATCTCCACCTACTGTCAACCATGTGTGTCTACTGAAGAAATCATTGGATGGGTTAAAACATACATCACGACAGTGGTATGCCCGTCTTGCAGGTGCCTTAAGTTATAAAGTCTACTCCTCATCTCTAAATGATTACTCCCTATTTTATAAAAGAAGGAATAGCCTAATCTCAGTTGTAGCTGTTTATGTTGACGACATACTCATTAGTGGAGATGATGCAGAAGAGATTACTAATCTTAAGTACTTTCTCAACACTGAATTCAAAGTCAAGGACTTGGGAAACTTACATTACTTTCGAGGCATGGAAATACTTGTAAGCACGTGATTTTTGCCCTATATGAGAATTACTCCAAAAAAAAATTCAAAAAAAAATGATTTTCCTTGGTGTGCAATTTTTAGAATTTTTGTGACATTTTTGGATAATTATTTGTATTTGTTTGTGCATGTTTATTTGCTAAATTAATAAAAAATAAAAAAATATGTCGCATTTTGTATGAAGGATTTAATTCTACAATTGTTAGTAATTAAGTTTGTTTTACAAAAATTTAAAAATTACAAAAATAGGCATCCTTTGCATTTTTAGCATTTAATGTTCAATTGTACAATTTTATGCTTAATTATTACTTAATTATGCGTTAATTGTTATTGGGAATTAATTTGCACTTTTATAACTTAATTTAGTTCTTAATAATAATTTAAGTATTTTTATAATTTAGTTCTAGAAAAATAAAAGAAGAAAAAGAGCAAAAATACAAAGAAAAATCGGATTGGGCCACTTCTTCAAATTTCAACCCCAAGCCCAAACAATTGTCCAACCTTACCCACGACCCGGTCCATTTCAAACCGGGTCGACCCAATCCATAACCCAACACCCCTATCTTGCATTTCAAAAACAAAACAAAACAAAAAAAAAAGAAAGAGAAAAAACCTAAAAAACCTAGACTAAGACATCCGCCCCCCCCCCCTTTTCTCTTTTCTTCTCCAAACCACCCTCCCTAACCCTAAAACCATCCCATGCCCCTCCCATGGCTGCCCCACCTCACCCCGTCACACTCACACTCACACACACACGCACCAACAACTCCATAGCTGCCCTCCTCCATCGAGCTTCGTCATCGTCGAGTTTGAGCTCATCCATGACTTCCCCTACTGCATCATCTGCTCCTTCCTGCTGCGTCGAGCTGCTTCAGCTGTCGTTGTTGCGCCGCTACTGCTGCTACCGTTGCTGCGCCGGTGCTGCTGCTGCCGTTCCAGCTACGCTGTTGCTGCTGCCGTTCCAACTGCTTCTGCTTCTTGCTGCGTTCTTCTTCATCTTTCACCTCGACTGATGCTTGTTGCTTCGTTGTCTTCAAGTCCGTTTATGTCCAAGTTTCGTTGGTTTCATTTAGAGTTCGTTCGATGTTCGTCGTTGGTCATTCACGGTTAGTTGTTCTAAGTTCTATTTCGTCCATAATTTGTTTGATATTTTCAGATTTTGAATTAGCATAAGTTTGCTTTATTTTTCTTATTTATTTTTAGATAAAAATTGTTAGTTTAATTATATTGTTGTTAGATTTAAGTTGAAGATTCAATTTAATTATTTTTCAGTTTGTTTTATTAATTTTAAGAGGATTTAGTTTTAATATAGAAAGGTGTTAGTTTAAATCGTTTAAATCCGTTGTTTGTTGTTAATATAGATTTAATTCGTATTCATTTTTTGAAGTTCGTTTTTAATTCAGTGATTTAATGTGAAGTTATGTTTTGGTTTTAATTTTTGGATCATGTATCTTTGTTATAATTTTTGTTGGATTTAATTAAGAGAGATTAATTGATTATTTGAATATTAGTGATTTGAATATGTTTATTTGTTTTGTTTAAGTTTAATTCGAAGTTTGAATAAAGTTTGTTTGTTATTGTTGTTGAATCTTTTCATTTATGTTCATACTTTGTTTGGTTGATCTTGAATCCGAAATTTGTATAGTTTGATTTTCTTGTTTGTTGTTTATCATTTATGATTATTTCTTCAGCTTGCTTCATGATCTTGTTTAGTTTTAATATAGAAATTGTTGGTTGTAATGTTGTTAGATTTAATTTTAAGTTCAAATGATTATTGAATTTAGAAATCTGAATATACATGTTTGTTGGTGTTGAATCTGAAATTAGGTTTGTTTGTTGTTAAAGATGTTGTTCAATCAAGATAATTTTAGTTGTTTCTTTGTTGTTCATCATTTAGGTTGAATTTGTTGATGAACATTGTTAGAAATTGGTCATATTGGCTATATTTTGGTTAAGTTTGATTAATTGATTGGTTAGAGCTGATGGGGGTAGTTTGGTAATTTGCAGTACGTTCAGGGGTAAATTGGTAATTGCAATAAGGTCGGAGGGGTAGTCTGGTAATTGAACATTTTTGAATAATTCTTTATGTTAAGCATGGGGGACAAAATGTAATGGGGTGTGGGTGATATAGTTGTTTAATATAAATGGGGGACAAGACAAAATGTAGTGGAGGGGAATATGGTAATTGTTTATGGTAGGCATGGGGGACAAGATGTAATGGGTTGGTTTGATATATTAGTTTAATGTAGTGGGAGATGAGTGAGAAGATAATGAGTTTGGTAGGAGAAAGTGTGGTTTTATTAATGGATTAAAGGGTTTGGGATGAGAAATAAAAAATAGGAGGTCTTGAATCAGATTTGAGGACACAGAATAAGAATAGAGAGAGAGAGAGAGGAAAAAAGAGCTGAATATTTAAGAGAGAAAGAAAAATTTCGAAAAATATTAAAAATTTCAAATCAAATAAAAAAACTAAAAAAAATCTTCTGCTTTCTTTCATTGTTTGAAATCAGCATTAATTGTGGTTGTTTCATCAAAGCTTGAAGCTTTTGTTTTGGGATTAATACTCCACCGGTTTGCAAACTCTGTTCCTGGGTTGTTACTGTTGTTGGACTGTTGTTGATGTACTGTATTGTTATTACTGCTGCTGATTCTCATCTTCATCTTCTTTTGTTTCCAATACCAGGTATACGACTGTAATACTAGCTATTGCAAGCTAATAATGTGGAAGCATGAATACATATGAAGAATGAAATTTTGAAGTTTTAATTTCGTTTTTCTTTGTTCCTTTTGTTGATTGTATTTAAGCTATTTCATGTATTACTGAATAATAATTGGAATAAGAAAAAATAACATAAGTTAGTCTTTAATGAATCGGTTTGGCAAAACGGGTTAATTCACTAGTTATGAAGGTTTCAAGATTATCAACAGTAGGTTAATCATGAATAAGTAGCTAAATTTAGCTAAGACATGAATTTAAATTAAATTTCGTAAATTAGGCATTAAGGCATGATTTGAGTTCAACCAAGATTAGAAGAACCTTTAAGTCTAATAAACTTTCTAATAAGCTTTAGTAATTATGGTTAAATCTAGATTCAAATGGTTGTGAATAATTAATCTCAATAATTTTTTTTATAACAATGCTGAGTTGTATTTGATTCTTTTGGATATTAGTTGTCGAATTTTTATTTTATTTATAATTTCGAAATTTTGAGTAAAATTCCTTTTTCATCAATATTTGTATTAATCTAGCAATTAGCATGCCATGTTTTCTTAAAATAATAAAAAAGCTAGTAATTAATTAGGATTTTCTTTCTTTATTTTAGAGACTAATTTTTATAGAAAAATGTAGTCGCTTTAAGATTTGTCCATTTAAAATAAATGAGATGAGCCTTGCTTAATAAAATGTATAGATTGCGGGGCCCTCAATAAATGTACATTTAATTGCTTAGAATTCGAGAGGAGCCGTTTTAGCAAATTTCACGGCCCTACCCAAAATAATGATACGCTAGTCGCTTTAGGCGCGTATTTAATAATGTTATCTTTTTAAACTCGGGTGCGTATTTCATGCGACCCAAATCCAAATCCCAAAACTTTGAATAAAAATGTGTTCCAGATTGCGAGTGCATTTTATGTGAAGTAATCCAAAGACATGTTTTAAACAATGTTCACATTCTTGTAAAAATAATAATAACAATTATGAAAGCGGTAAAAAGATAAAATTTGCACATAAGTTCATATTTGTATAAAATCAGATAATCAAGCCGAATATAACAGTTGAGCGACCGTGCTAGAACCACGGAACTCGGGAATGCCTAACACCTTCTCCCTGGTTAACAGAATTCCTTATCCGGATTTCTGGTATGCAGACTGTAATATGGAGTCATTCTTTTCCTCGACTCGGGATTAAAATTGGTGACTTGGGACACCCTAAATCTCCCAAGTGGCGACTCTGAAATAAACAAACAAATCCCGTTTCGATTGTCCTTTAATCGGGAAAAACTCCTTGTACCCTCGCGGGGGCGGTAAAAGGAGGTGTGATAGCTCTGGCGACTCTGCTGGGGAAATTTTCTTGACCCAGAACCACTGGTTCAGGGTTAGAAATTCGAGCTTATATAAATTGTTATATTTGGTTTTATCTGAATTTGTTACATGTTTTGACTCAATGTGCTAATTGCGTGCCTTTTATCGCTTTGATATTACGTGAACTATGTATAAACTGTGCCGAAACCCATCTCCTCTCTAAGTCTTCTGAATCATGAAGAAGGGTGTACTTCGTACGACTTCTTTTCTGTATAGTGTCAAATCCCAATTTAGAACGAGGTTCGGACAAGTTGCTAAGCCGGTGAAGCTTCTGTATTCCCGGTACGCAGCCCCCTCCCTCGGCTCGAGCTGTCCGCTCGGGTAAGCCAGGTCTAAAACAAACACCTAGGTTCTGAACCTAGTATAACAAACCAACATGCCGGATCCCTAGTAGGAACGCTTATCTGCATCATGTGCATTTTTGACTTAAGGGACTCAACACAGGGGTTGGGTCCGTCTAGGGCTAGCAACCTGAAATGAAAAGACCATCCTGCTGCATCCTGTGTGCTTTATGCATTTACTTGTTTCAGACTTGCATGCTGACCGATTTTGAATATTGGAAAAATCTGGAAAAAAAAAGAAAAAAAAAAGAAGAAAAAATAGCAGTATATAGGGTTAAATCTTCTGCTTTGAAAAAATAACAATGTCCAAATAGTGTCGAAACTCTAAAAAAAATTATATTTTTAATAGTTTGTTTTACTAAAAGCAAAGGAAAAAAAGAGAGTCTTTATTTTGGAAATTGTTCGCAGAAAAAGAAAAAGAAAAGAGTCTTTATTTTAGTTTGGGAATAGGTTGTTTTATTATTTGTTGAAGATGAAAAGAAAAAAAAAGAAAAGGAGAAAAATAGCAAGTGGAGAGTTAGATGATTAATTTAGAAAAAAAACAGTGTCCAAGTATTGTCGGAACACTACCGAAATTTTGAAAAAATATTTTTACTTTTAAAATTGTTTGTTTGCCTAAAAAAAGCAGAAAGTGTGTAGGAATGAGTCTTTTATTTTAATTTGCTTTATTTTTAAAAAAGAATAAAAAATGAAAAGAAAAATAGTTTTTTTTGCTACAAAAGAAAAAAAAAAGAATAAATATGTTTGTTTTAAAAAATTAGTTAGTTTATTGCCCGAACTACGCGGGTTTGATTCTCACCGGATGTGAGATACGTAGGCAACCCTCATCGGGTCCAACCCCCCTTTTTGCTAAAATAGCCAAAAACCAATAAATAAATAAAAAACGTGTCAAAATTTTAATTTTGTCATAAATAAGTCGGGCGGTGTCCAACCTCCCCTTTTGCTAAAAAAATAGACAAAAAAAAGTATGTCAAATTTTAATTTTGTCATAAAGAAGTCGGGTGACGCTGTTTTATCAATACACAGCCGAATGTTCCCGAAAGGGACGCCGGAAGGCTGACTTTGCATAAACAGCCACCTTTTGGGTCATGTTTAGGATTTTTGGTCCAGTTGACCCACACAGCCTTAAAAAATCTTCGTCCCCGAGGCGCTGAAGGGTCGTGTTTGCAACACCCGGTTTTTATTGTAATTTAAAAAAAAAGTCAACGGTCAGGTGAATACCGTTTGGATTTTTAGTCAAAATAAGCCGAGCTAGCTTCGGCCGCGTCTTAAACCGTTCTTGCCGAAATAGCCTTAGAGTATCTTTCAGTTGTCGAAAGGCTATTTTCGTAAAAGAACGGACAAGTTTGTAAAATGTCATAAAATAATCCTCCCCGGCCTCAAAATTCATATGAATTTGGAAGGGGCCACATTTGCAAAAATAACTGTTTGGTTGCATTTGTCAAACGGAGAAAGGGAGCTGGCCATTTGTTTTTGGAGTTTTTAAATCTTTTAATTAGAATATGTGGGTTGTTTGATTTTCGAGTTTGTAGGTCATCTTCAAACCTTTGAAACCTAGTTGGTTTTAATATGAAAATTGAAAAAATGTTTATTATTGTTTATCTTTTATTGGTCCGAACTACGCAAGGTCTGATTCATGCGGGGTCATGATACGTAGGCAATCTCCATAAGATTCGACCACCACTGAAAGAAAAAGGAAGAAAGAAAAATAAAGGAAAGCGCGAGTGCATCGCATCTCTGATAAGAACGGTTTAACTGCTTAGGTGCATTGCATCTCTGACATATGATTATCTGTCAAATGCCCTAACACTAACGTGATGGCTTCCCTTTGCTCTGTTCATATATAGAAAAGTGGTTGGTTGTGGTAACTCCTCCCTGCAAAGCAAATGACACAGAACCTCAGAACAGAGTGGGTCGGTACTGATGACCGACAACAATTGGTCGAACGAAACAACGGGTTGGTAGAAGAAGTGAAAATGCTGAGACAGCATGTGGCAGACATGTATCAGGAATGGATAACTGGGAAAACACCGCCCCCTCCACCGCCAAGCCTCTTGAACTGTGTCATTACCCAATCACCCAACACCATAACGGAAGATCCCCCATACTCTCTATCCCAACCCACTTATGGCAGCTTTCCCAGCTACCCGAGTAGCTCCATCACTCGTCAACACTACTCCCCTCCCCAACGCTACTATTCTCCACGAGATTCCCAAGGACGGACTTCATTTTCCAAATACCCAGCTCCACAGAAGGCCTATCCACCCTCACAAGCCTACCGGAAGCCCCCTAGATCAGGTTTCCGGCCCAATCAAGCATTTAGGAACGAAAGGTTGCTGAAACGAGGAAAGGCTCTCACCTCTATCGGAGTATCTTATGCAAGTCTGTTTGAAAAGCTAAGGCATGCTGGCTTGATTGAGCCACTCCCCGCATATACTCCAGATCCACATGCAAGAAACTTTGATCCGGCAGCACGATGCGCATACCACTCCAATGTCAGAGGACATAGCATTGAAGACTGTCGTTCCTTGAAAAGGGAAATAGAAAGAATGATTCAGGAAGGGGCAATTGTGATCAATGACAGTGACAGGGAGCACACGAATCCTCTTGAGAGCTCGCTGACCAAGGTTGATGATGTTAAAGCTGGTAATGGTCTTGGCAGTATTGACGCAAAGCTCAGTGGCTAAGATGCCAGGTTTGATAATTGGGAGGGAGCTTCGTTCCTTGGTTATTAAAAGAGAAGTTTTGATGGTTTATTTTGTTATCATTTCTGCTTACCGGATTATTCTTAGGGTTGTGTCAAACTTTCTTATCTTTCCATTTGTCATAGCAGTTTGTTTAAGTTTTGTCCAGTTTGTTTTTTGGATTTTGTTCTGGTTTGTTTTGTTTTGTTATTCAAACCATTTCACCGGTAGTCTAATGCAAAATCCGGTCTTTTATTATTTCCAGTCATCTTTTTGTTTAGTCCTTTTATCATTTTTGTTCGATGCCGATTCTAGTGACATGACATGCGCACATAGTTCGGGCCTAATCTTAAAAGTTAATCATAAAACCCTGGAGAGGTGATCAGAACATTTAAAGAAAATAAGGACGGTTTGAGATTATTCAGAGCTCGAGTCATATGGAACTGGGGCAAGTAAAACATAAAGAAAACCGTTAAAAGAAAGATTCGCCAAATTGACATAAGGGTCTTCATGATAATGAGAACTGAGAGTGTCTCCCAACGGTGACTTAGAAATGACAATTGAAAAAGCAAACGTGTGAATATTATTGTCAAGTTCAGCACCATCAGAAGAGGCTACAAATCTTTGTTTAATTGTGTTGTTTGCACTTGACATGTTTTGAAGACTGGAATGACGAAGGCATTTTGGTTATGCTACCTAAACACTTTATCCTTCGTTAACCCCTTTTTGAGCCTTATTGTTTTTCTTTCGTACCCCTCGTTCGGAATCAGTAGAAATGACTAGAAAACGCAAGAATGGCAGGTAAAAAAAAAAGAAATGAGAAAAATGATAACAGAAAACAAAGGAAATTCAGAAGAAAACAGAGGAATTGGGAACTACGTTCGACCTGATTCCTCAAAGAGGATACGTAGGCGCTTCACGGCTCGGTCATAGTTTTGAAAAAATATAAATCAATCAAGTAAAATATCCCCAAGCAAGAAACTGGGGCAAAAGTTGCGTTTGTGGTAAATAAATCTAGTTCCGAAAGTTGTAACTAATAACCCAGAATTAATGCATTTTTGAGCCTTTAATACCCTTTTTTTTCTAGCCCTATCCAAAACCCACATTACGGTCCAAAGAAAGACCTTCTGACCAGTCTTCAAAAGATGCCAAGTCAGACAAATGAGAGTCTTACCGGCGAACATAACATTCTGTTCCACAGCAGAAAGGACTCTAATCTCCAGCAGAGAGAGTCATACCGGCAACACTCCAAATCCCCAGCTGGAAAGTGATACAAATGAGAGAGTCTTATCGGTGAAAATCTTCACGGACACCATAAGGCGATGAAAGCTGAGAGAAAAACCAAAATGAGAGAGGCTTGATAGTGAAAACCCTTCGGGCACTACAAGTCGAATAAGATTGAGAATCAGATGGGGAATTGCCAATTGAAGGTCTTGAAAGACGATTGACGGCGGAGGATAGGCCACATGTGCATGTCATGACCATTAGAGTCGGTATCTGCGTTTGATAGGCTTTTATTTATAGTTTCTTTTGTTAAAGAGTCGTCTTTTTCCTTTGTCTTTTATTCGGTTCCCCTTTTGTTTATCTTTCTCCTTTCATAGAAAAATTCCCCAGTAGAGTCTGTTTGGTCAGAACAAGTGAGAAATGACTTCAAAATATACCATCAGCTTTCCAATTATACAAGATGAGATCTGACTAATACATCCAAGTGGTATAGTCAGCAAGGAACAAGCGCGAGGCCAGTGTCAAAAAAGATATCCCAAGCAAAAGGGAATTGACAAAAGGATTGACGAGTGTCAAGAGGGATATCCTTGCCAAAATCAAAGGTTATAAACCTCAAGGCTGAGGCCTGTGGACAAAGCAAGGATAGCAGTGAGCATGATTTGGGAAATTCATACTAGACTAAAAGGTCGGGGAAATGCCAGCTATGCCACAAAAGAAGAGGGATATCCCCAGCAGAAAGGGATTATCCCCAGCAAATAATATCATTCCCAACAAGTTGTGGAACGCAGAGCAAGAAGGAGAAAGGGAAAACCATCCCAGTAGGAGTATCACAACCAACCACCGCGTTTTAAACTAACAAATTTTGTTTGATTTGAAACAGATAAAGGAAATGGCATTGATAACGGAAATGCATGCCACAAGAAAGATTATCAAACTGGGGCAGAAAATTTTCCTTCCATTTAGAAAATTTTCTGGAAGTCAGGTACCCATTCGGGGAGGAATAAAGATAACACCAGTTTCAAGGGAAGTGGTCTTTGAACACTGTTGCCCCAACATAATGAGTTTCAATGGAGGAAGTTGTTCCCCAGCGGACAGAACAAAGGGATGAAACTTGTGCTCAGAAAAAGCGAAAGGCCAGTATCATTCCCAACAGCCTTCCGAAGAGTGAAGCACTAGTTCTGAAGGAATCAGATCCCCCAACAGTGTTATCCTCGACAGCGTTATCCCCAGCTGATAACATTTTACCCCCCAACAGGTAAGTAAATAATTCCCCAACAGTGTTATCCCCAGCAGTTTCGAGGAGTCCGACACAAGTTTGGTGAAAATCGGTATCCTCAGCGTTTCCTTTCGGGGAAAGGCAAAACGAGTCTCAAGGGAGGTAGTCTTCGAAGGAAGAAGCTATACAAAAAAAAGAAAAAAGAAAAAAGGAAGTAGTTTGTAGAGGAATGAAGCATCCTACTTAAAAGGAGGTAATTTTGGAAGGAGTAAGATAACATATTTACTCAGCAGAGTTATCCTCAGCAGTGTTAGCCCCAGCAGGGTTACTCAGCAGTTCGCAGTGTTATCCCCAGCTGATCATCGAGATGTAGAAGCATCCTCGACAGAGTTTCGACCAAGTTTCAAGAGGGTCGGACAACCCAGAGTGGGTAAGGAAGAAAGGGAAAATTCATCCCCAGCAAAATAATCCCCAGCAGTTTCGAGGGAAGACAACACAGGTAAGTAAATAATTCAGGAAGAAGGAAATGGTTCACGCATAGGAGACGCAATTCCTAAGTTTAAATTTTCACCCATAGGAGATGCATTTCCTCCTAAATTAGTTTTTACCCACATGAGAAATATTTCCTCCTAAATTAGTTTTACCCATAGGAGATGCATTTCCTCCTAAATTAGTTTTACCCATAGGAGAGGCATTTCCTCCTAAGTTTAGTTTTACCCATAGGAGAGACATTTCCTCCTAAGTTTGTTTTTTTTACCCACAGGAGAGGCATTTCCTCCTAAGTTTTTTTTACCCATAGGAGATGCATTTCCTCCTAAGTTTGTTTTTACCCATAGGAGAGGCATTTCCTCCTAAGTTTAGTTTTACCCATAGGAGAAGCATTTCCTCCTAAGTTTAGTTTTGCCCATAGGAGAGGCATTTCCTCCTAAGTTTTTATTAAAGTCAGGAGCCCGCTTGAAGAGAGGAATGACGTTTATTTTTAAAGTTGTTTATTTGAAGTTAGGAGCCCGCCGGAAGAGAGGAAAGGCGTTTTATTTTCAAAATTGTTGTTGAAGTCAGGAGCCCGCCTGAAGAGAGGAAAGACGTTTTATTTTTAAAAGTTGTTGAAATCTCGCCAACCTAAAGAAAGGAATGACATTTTATTTTAAAGTTGTTGTTGAAATCAGGAGCCCGCCTGAAGAGAGAAAAGGTGTTTTATTTTAAAGTTGTTTAAATCTCGCCAACCTAAAGAAAAGAATGACATTTTATTTTTCAAAATTGTTGTTGAGGTCAGGAGCCCGCCTGAAGAGAGGAATGACGTTTATTTTCAAAGTTGTTGTTGAAGTCAGGAGCCCGCCTGAAGAGAGGAAAGACGTTTTATTTTAAAGTTGTTTAAATCTCGCCAACCTAAAGAAAGGAATGACATTTTATTTTTCAAAATTATTGTTGAGGTCAGGAGCCCGCCTGAAGAGAGGAATGACGTTTATTTTAAAGTTATTGTTGAAGTCAGGAGCCCGCCTGAAGAGAGGAATGGCGTTTATTTTAAAGTTGTTGAAGTCAGGACCCGCCTGAAGAGAGGAAAGGCATTTATTTTAAAAGTTGTTGTTAAAGTCAGGAGCCCGCCTGAAGAGAGGAATGACGTTTATTTTAAAGTTGTTGTTGAAGTCAGGACCCGCCTGAAGAGAGGAAAGGCATTTATTTTAAAAGTTGTTGTTGAAGTCAGGAGCCCGCCTGAAGAGAGGAATGGCGTTTATTTTAAAGTTGTTGTTGAAATCAGGAGCCCGCCTGAAGAGAGGAATGACGTTTATTTTTAAAGTTGTTTTTGAAGTCAGGAGCCCGCCTGAAGAGAGGAATGGCGTTTTATTTTATAAAAAAAGTTGTTGAAATCTCGCCAACTTAAAGAAAGGAATGACATTTTATTTTTAAAGTTGTTGTTGAAGTTGGGAGCCCGCCCATAGAACAGAGGAATACATTTCAGTCTTTTCATTTCAAGCGTTGAAGTTGGGAGCCCGCCCATATAACAGAGGAATACATTTCAGTCTTTTCATTTCAAGTGTTGAAGTTGGGAGCCCGCCCATAGAACAGAGGAATAGATTTCAGTATTACTTTTCAAGTATTGAAGATGGGAGCCCGCCCAAAGAACAGAGGAATACATTTCAGTCTTTACATTTCAAGTATTGAAGTTGGGAGCCCGCCCAAAGAATAGAGGAATACATTTCAGTCTTTACATTTCAAGTATTGAAGTTGGGAGCCCGCCCATATAACAGAGGAATACATTTTAGTCTTTTCATTTCAAGTGTTGAAGTTGGGAGCCCGCCCATATAACAGAGGAATATATTCAGTATTATATTTCAAGTGTTGAAGTTGGGAGCCCGCCCATATAATAGAGGAATACGTTTCAGTCTTTACATTTCAAGCGTTGAAGTTGGGAGCCCGCCCATATAACAGAGGAATACATTTCAATCTTTTCATTTCAAGTATTGAAGTTGGGAGCCCGCCCATATAACAGAGGAATATATTCAGTATTACATTTCAAGCGTTGAAGTTAGGAGCCCGCCCATATAATAGAGGAATACGTTTCAGTCTTTACATTTCAAGCGTTAAAGTTGGGAGCCCGCCCATAAAACAGAGGAATACATTTCAGTCTTTACATTTCAAGCGTTGAAGTTGGGAGCCCGCCCATAAAACAGAGAAATACATTTCAGTATTACTTTTCAAATATTGAAGTTGGGAGCCCGCCCATAAGAACAGAGGAATACATTTCAGTATTACATTTCAAGTGTTGAAGTTGGGAGCCCGCCCATATAACAGAGGAATACATTTCAGTATTACTTTTCAAGTATTGAAGTTGGGAGCCCGCCCATAAGAATAGAGGAATACATTTCAGTCTTTACTTTTCAAATGTTGAAGTTGGGAGCCCGCGCATACAATAGAGGAATACATTTCAAGATCAAGTCAGAAGGCAGTAAAGAAGAAGGTTACAGCAGGAATCCCCAGCAGGAAACAATAAAAATCCCCAGCACCGGGAAGCAGAAGGTTGCAACAAGAGGTCCCAGCACAAACTCAAGTGCATGTGTCAAAAGGAAGAAAAGACGCATTTTGAAAGAAGTGGCAGGTGAACATTAAATCATGCCCAGCATAATAAATCTGATGAAGAGAGTCGTATCCCCAGAGGAACCGCCAAAAAGCTTAATGAAGAAAGCCATGTCCCCAGCGGACCGAACAAAATGATGAAAACTGGTATTCAGAAAAGCAAAGGGCCAGAAGTCTTGGTAGAAAAGCACCGGAAGAAACGCAAGCAGACAAGAAAGCAAGGCAACAAGAACAAGTTGCAGTCTAGCCTAGCTTCTTGTTTTCTTATAGCACGGTGTAACAAGGAGATCGGTAAGCAGTGGTAATAGCATGCAACAGCAGTAACATTGCAGCCCCACGATAGTCCCAGCTACCAAAACTTCCCGAACTACATTGACCTGATTCCTGTTTAGCCCAGGATATGTAGGAAACCTCAGAAGCAAAGGTTCAGTCAAATCTTTTTCAAAAAAAAAAATTAAAAAAAATGCTTCACACGGAGTACTCGGATGTGCAAAAATCGCTCACTTTATCTTTGCACGAAAACCCTTCGTGTCTTCGGGCAAAGAAGGGCAGCTGTAAGCACGTGATTTTTGCCCTATATGAGAATTACTCCAAAAAAAAATTAAAAAAAAATGATTTTCCTTGGTGTGCAATTTTTAGAATTGTTGTGATATTTTTGGATAATTATTTGTATTTGTTTGTGCATGTTTATTTGCTAAATTAATAAAACATTCAAAAATATGTCGCATTTTGTATGTAGGATTTAATTCTACAATTGTTAGTAATTAAGTTTGTTTTACAAAAATTAAAAAATTACAAAAATAGGCATCTTTTGCATTTTTAGCATTTAATGTTCAATTGTACAATTTTATGCTTAATTATTACTTAATTATGCGTTAATTGTTATTGGGAATTAATTTGCGCTTTTATAACTTAATTTAGTTCTTAATAATAATTTAAGTATTTTTATAATTTAGTTCTAGAAAAATAAAAGAAGAAAAAGAGCAAAAATACAAAGAAAAATCGGATTAGGCCACTTTTTCAAATTTCAACCCCAGGCCCAAACAATTGTCCAACCTTACCCACGACCCGGTCCATTTCAAACCGGGTCGACCCAATCTATAACCCAACACCCCTATCTTGCATTTCAAAAACAAAACAAAACAAAAAAAAAAGAAAGAGAAAAAACCTAAAAAACCTAGACTAAGACATCCGCCCCCCCCCCCTTTCTCTTTTCTTCTCCAAACCACCCTCCCTAACCCTAAAACCATCCCATGCCCTTCCCATGGCTGCCCCACCTCACCCCGTCACACTCACACTCACACACACACGCACCAACAACTCCATAGCTGCCCTCCTCCATCGAGCTTCGTCATCGTCGAGTTTGAGCTCATCCATGGCTTCCCCTACTGCATCATCTGCTCCTTCCTGCTGCGTCGAGTTGCTTCAGCTGTCGTTGCTGTGCCGCTACTGCTGCTTCCGTTGCTGCGCCGCTGCTGCTGCTGCCGTTCCAGCTACGCTGCTGCTGCTGCCGTTCCAGCTGCTTCTGCTTCTTGCTGCATTCTTCTTCATCTTTCACCTCGACTGATGCTTGTTGCTTCGTCGTCTTCAAGTCCGTTTATGTCCAAGTTTCGTTGGTTTCGTTTAGAGTTCGTTCGATGTTCGTCGTTGGTCATTCACGGTTAGTTTTTCTAAGTTCTATTTCGTCCATAATTTGTTTGATATTTTCAGATTTTGAATTAGCATAAGTTTGCTTTATTTTTCTTATTTATTTTTAGATAAAAATTGTTAGTTTAATTATATTGTTGTTAGATTTAAGTTGAAGATTCAATTTAATTATTTTTCAGTTTGTTTTATTAATTTTAAGAGGATTTAGTTTTAATATAGAAAGGTGTTAGTTTAAATCGTTTAAATCCGTTGTTTGTTGTTAATATAGATTTAATTCGTATTCATTTTTTGAAGTTCGTTTTTAATTCAGTGATTTAATGTGAAGTTATGTTTTGGTTTTAATTTTTGGATCATGTATCTTTGTTATAATTTTTGTTGGATTTAATTAAGAAAGATTAATTGATTATTTGAAGATTAGTGATTTGAATATGTTTATTTGTTTTGTTTAAGTTTAATTCGAAGTTTGAATAAAGTTTGTTTGTTATTGTTGTTGAATCTTTTCATTTATGTTCATACTTTGTTTGGTTGATCTTGAATCCGAAATTTGTATAGTTTGATTTTCTTGTTTGTTGTTTATCATTTATGATTATTTCTTCAGCTTGCTTCATGATCTTGTTTAGTTTTAATATAGAAATTGTTGGTTGTAATGTTGTTAGATTTAATTTTAAGTTCAAATGATTATTGAATTTAGAAATCTGAATATACATGTTTGTTGGTGTTGAATCTGAAAGTAGGTTTGTTTGTTGTTAAAGATGTTGTTCAATCAAGATAATTTTAGTTGTTTCTTTGTTGTTTGTTGGGGTAGTTTGGTAATTTGCAGTACGTTCAGGGGTAAATTGGTAATTTCAATAAGGTCGAAGGGGTAGTCTGGTAATTGAACATTTTTGAATAATTTTTTATGTTAAGCATGGGGGACAAAATGTAATGGGGTGTAGGTGATATAGTTGTTTAATATAAATGGGGGACAAGGCAAAATGTAGTGGAGGGGAATATGGTAATTGTTTATGGTAGGCATGTGAGACAAGATGTAATGGGTTGGTTTAATGTAGTGGGGGATGACTGAGAAGATAATGGGTTTGGTAGGAGAAAGTATGGTTTTATTAATGGATTAAAGGGTTTGGGATGAGAAAAAAAAAATAGGAGGTCTTGAATCAGATTTGAGGACAGAGAATAAGAATAGAGAGAGAGAAAAAAAAAGAGCTGAATATTTAAGAGAGAAAGAAAAATTCCGAAAAATATTAAAATTTTCAAATAAAAAAAAACTAAAAAAAATCTTCTGCTTTCTTTCATTGTTTGAAATCAGCATTAATTGTGGTTGTTTCATCAAAGCTTGAAGCTTTTGTTTTGGGATTAATACTCCACCGGTTTGCAATCTCTGTTCCTGGGTTGTTACTGTTGCTGGACTGTTGTTGCTGTGCTGTATTGTTATTACTGCTGCTGATTCTCATCTTCATCTTCTTTTGTTTCCAATACCAGGTACACGACTGTAATACTAGCTATTGCAAGCTAATAATGTGGAAGCATGAATACATATGAAGAATGAAATTTTGAAGTTTTAATTTCGTTTTTCTTTGTTCCTTTTGTTGATTGTATTTAAGCTATTTCATGTATTACTGAATAATAATTGAAATAAGAAAAAATAACATAAGTTAGTCTTTAATGAATCGGTTTGACAAAACAGGTTAATTCACTAGTTATGAAGGTTTCAAGATTATCAACAGTAGGTTAATCATGAATAAGTAGCTAAATTTAGCTAAGGCATAAATTTAAATTAAATTTCGTAAATTAGGCATTAAAGCATGATTTGAGTTCAAGCAAGATTAGAAGAACCTTTAAGTCTAATAAACTTTCTAATAAGCTTTAGTAATTATGGTTAAATCTAGTTTCAAATGGTTGTGAATAATTAATCTCAATAATTTTTTTTATAACAATACTGAGTTGTATTTGATTCTTTTGGATATTAGTTGTCGATTTTTTATTTTATTTATAATTTCAAAATTTTGAGTAAAATTCCTTTTTCATCAATATTTGTATTAATCTAACAATTAGCATGCCATGTTTTCTTAAAATAATAAAAAAGCTAGTAATTAATTAGGATTTTCTTTCTTTATTTTAGAGACTAATTTTTATAGAAAAATGTAGTCGCTTTAAGATTTGTCCATTTAAAATAAATGAGATGAGCCTTGCTTAATAAAATGTATAGATTGTGGGGCCCTCAATAAATGTACATTTAATTGCTTAGAATTCGGGAGGAGCCGTTTTAGCAAATTTCACGGCCCTACCCAAAATAATGATACGCTAGTCGCTTTAGGCGCGTATTTAATAATGTTATCTTCTTAAACTCGGGTGCGTATTTCATGCGACCCAAATCCAAATCCCAAAACATTGAATAAAAATGTGTTCCGGATTGCGGGTGCATTTCATGTGACGTAATCCAAAGACATGTTTTAAACAATGTTCACATTCTTGTAAAAATAATAATAACAATTATGAAAGCGGTAAAAAGATAAAATTTGCACATAAGTTCATATTTGTATAAAATCAGATAATCAAGCCGAATATAACAGTTGAGCGACCGTGCTAGAACCACGGAACTCGGGAATGCCTAATGCCTTCTCCCGGGTTAACAGAATTCCTTATCCGGATTTCTGATACGCAGACTGTAATATGGAGTCATTCTTTTCCTCGACTCGGGATTAAAATTGGTGACTTGGGACACCCTAAATCTCCCAAGTGGCGACTCTGAAATAAACAAATAAATCCTGTTCGATTGTCCTTTAATTGGGAAAAACTCCTTGTACCCTCGCGGGGGCGGTAAAAGGAGGTGTGACAATACTTCGAGAAAAACAGGGCATAATTATGTGTCAAAGAAAATTCACCTTGGATTTATTGAAGGAGTTTGGTGTCTCTGCTCTCCCTTGTGTTTCTTCACCTCTGGAACCTTCTGTCAAATTGAGTGCTGAAGAAGGGCCTTTGCTAAGTGATCCCACCATTTATCGACACCTTGTGGGGAAGCTGAACTATCTAACCCACACAAGGCCCGACTTATCCTTCACAGTCTTGAAATTAAGTCAGTATATGCAGCAGCCCAGGTCTTCTCACTTCACAGCTGCCCTTCGAGTATTGAGATACATAGCTCTGCTATTGGCAAGCTGGGGGTAATTTCTCTACCCTCCACCTTGAGGGGGGATGTTGAGATGACATCGCTAATGACAACTATGGTAGCTGGTGCTGGTCTCTCTCATAAAGAAGAAGAAGAAAGGAAACTTCTAGGTTTTCAGACAAAAGATAACATTTCAGATACTTCTAGGTCAATAACACATTTGGACTTCTCTCTTTTTTATCTCTCCACGTGTCCTCATCTCAACGGATGTGCAAAAACATGATAGATTAAATAATAACCATTCAGATGAAGAACACCATAGCTTATTCTACAACTACACAACACTAGATCCCAAGTTTCAAAATCTGTCACATGGGATATGTACATAGCAAAAGAATATTCTTCAGTTATATTTTGTTATTAGCTAGCAAATAGGATTTAGACACATGTATAGGTGGTTATTTTGATTCTTTTATGCTTTCATAGAATAATCTTATATATAGATTGTCTCTGTACAGAATGAATACACAGAAAATTTCCACAAAATTCTCTCGATTTCGTTTACAGTCTTTCAGTAAGGTATCCACCACGATGTTATATAAATTCCCAGCACATTTCTACAGCTATAATCATGTGTCTATTTTTCTCTAAGTTTTAAGATTTCAAACACATTATACATACAAACCCTTAGCTTTATATAACCACAATACGGTGCTTTACTCTCTGCAGATAGATCTGCTCAATGTGGCTATCTGCTTTGCAGATACAGCCATTATTGATCAGGATTTGCTTCTATCCGCTTCTTTGTGACGAAGTAAATCAAGAACTTCCGAGACGAGCCCCTTTTTAACATACTATTTCAATGACTAGCGCTATAACGTCTATGCTCTAAACGTCACAAAATACATTGTTTAAACAAATGTTATTAGGTCCGGGTAAACTCGTAACTCGATTTCTGCCTTCGCCCCTAACTGAAGGCGCGGAGGCCTTGTGTAAAGCTATAATGTCCAGTACAACACTATAGTGGCCAAAACTGAAAACCGCACCAAACCGAAAAGTCAAACCAAACCGATTAAAAAACCAGACTAGGTTTGGTTTGATTTGGTTTGGTATTGAGTAAAAAACCCCGAACCAAACCGACATATAAATATATAATATTTATATGTACTTTTAAGATTTTATATAGAACTTTCTTTAAAAAATATCTAGAAATATTTGGGATTATCTTGCGGGATATAATATTTAATAGTATATGAAGTGCTCCATATTTATTAACTTTAAATAATGGGTTATATGATCACTTTCTCATTAAGTGTTACTGAAATGCATCAATCTCTTTATTCTTCCATATTCATATCATATGTTAAGATCTATTAAATATTTATATCTTTTTCGAATGTGAAGTGACTATTATTATTTAGGTATCATATTGATTTTTAGGTTTAATTACTAAATTCGGTTAACCTTGAAAGTGTTCATCAACGAAACATTATTGTCAGAGGACTAAAAAAATAACTATTATGTATTACTAAAAATTCTCTCATAAGAATATTTTAATAGATAATATGTTTGTCAACTTTTTATATTTTTATTAAACATATATTTACTTATAAAAAATTTAACACAGTAAGATTGAAATAATATTAAAGTAAAAAAAATCGAAAAACCCAAAAAATCCGATAAAATCGAACCAATCCAAACCGATATAGTTGGTTTGGTTTGGTTTAATAAAAACCGAACCAACCCGATACATGTACACCCCTAGTGTCAAGGTTCAAATTAGGTCAATATTATGCTCTCTTCCATAAAGGTTTTGCCTAGTGCGATATTGTACTCTCAACAACAACAACAAACCCAAATATAATCTCACAAGTGGAGCCTAGTGCAATGTTGTCTATTTCATCGTAATAATGTTGAGTGCAAGATCATTTTTTTAAACTCCAAAAACCACTTTGTTTAATTAATTCCAAATTCAAGACAAAATTCCACGTGATTAAACCGAATAAAAAATCGACACCGGGATACCCCTGCAAAAACAGACAGGAAGAAAGAAATATGACCATATGAATTAGATATGAACATAAACCATGGGAAATTCTAAGTATGCCATACTAGTTGCTCATTGAACAACAAAAGGATGCTCCACCAACAACAGACACACAAAAAAACTTCAATTAATTAGCTATTTTATTAAGGTCATCAGCTGCATTACATAACTTCACTCTCTCAACATGAAAACTATACTTTACGATGAGAAAAAAGAAAATTTTAATAATGATCGAGTAAAATCTCGTTAACATAAACCTTGAGATTTACATTGGATGAACCATTTTCATTCATAGCTTCCTTAGCTAAATCCTTCCATTTCTTGGCATTCTCTCTAATCTCCTCCCTTTTCTCTCCTTCCATCACGATCTCTATACACCGCGTGAAGTCATCTCTTTCGACGAGACCTTCTTCATTGGCATTCACTCTAACGCCAGTCTTCCAAACATCTTGAATGAGCTTAGCATTACAACCTTGATCCGTCCACAACGGACATGCCACAACTGGGGTTCCAGAAGATAAGCTTTCTAAAGTCGAATTTCATCCACAATGAGTCAAGAAACAATCCAACTAAGTGTGTTGTAAAACTTCCACTTGTGGACATCAAGACACTATTTTCCCCTTTTTTTTCCTATTCCTCTTTACAAGTCAATCTTTCCTCTAACTTCTCCCCTTCTTTTCCTTCTCTAATCACCCACAAAAATGGTCTTCCACATTTTACTAATCCTTGAGCTATTTCTTCCATCAATTGACTTGATATCTCAGAATAGCTACCAAATGCTATGTAAATAACTGATTCTTTACTCCTTGTATCCAACCACTCCATGTAATTTTCCGAACTTCGTCTCAAATCAGCTCCAAATGAAGTATCAGAAGGATCTTTTCCATCAACAAAAACCGAAGGAATTGAAGGGCCAATTCCTACCATTGTTAAATTTTTCAAAACCCTCAAAGCATTAGGTTCCAATGCATCAAAAGTATTCACAAGTATTCTTGGATTTTCTTCACTATTCAATAGCTCAATATGGTCTATAATAGATTTAACTCCCCAACCATAACTAGAATTCACATCAGTGAACACAAACGAAGGAAAATCGCGACGACTCAGCTGAGGCAATCCTGGAAGCTCTACAACTTGATCTTCAGAACAATTCTTGAAATAATCAGCATTGATCCCACTTGTGGAAATATACTGGGTATACTATTATTGTAATCAGTGAAGCAATAATAATAAATATCGAAAACTGTGGCTGGTTGGATCCAAAAAAGTGTGGATGGGACATTAATGTTCTTGGCCACTAAACCAACCCAAGCCATAATGGTCGTGTAAATAATACGCGTGAAAGGGCGGCACTCGGCCGCTCTGGATGTAACGAGTCTGGTACGAATTCGGACCCGTGACTAATCAAGGAAGAATAAAATGAATGTAACTCATCTACTGATCCTTTAAAATTCCATCATAGCCATCAGAGAAAGGAGCAAAGGTTAACCCTTCTATTGTTGGGAGATTTTTTATGCGATTGAAAGCTGTTAAGCTTGTTGAAAAAGTGACTTTCACTCCCAAATTAGCTAATTGTTTGGAAAATTGAAGAGATGGATTAATATGACCTTGTCCTGGAAATGTTACAAGAAGAACATGGCATTCATTCTTCAATTTTTCCATATTTTCTTTTGGTGTAAGACAGAATTTTAATTTCTAGTAGAATTGTTTACAATTGTCTAAGGTTTTAATGAGGGTTTATATAATAGAAAATGCTTGAAATGGAAAAAGAGTAATGACGTTTGCAGTGACAACAAGAATTTTATACAAATCATTTTCTTCGATATTTTCAAGAAATGTTGCTAGCCACCAAATCATATAGGGTAAAAATTCTTGTAAACAACAAGAAATTGCCGAGAAATATGTCACAACAGTTTGCCTTTTTAGACAATGATAGCCAATGAAAAGGTTGTATATGATACACTTATTATTAATTTAGTGAGTCAAACGAGTTTTTTCTTATTCCGCTTTTGTGAATATTTTTGAAATATTTTGAATAGTTATCTTTTATTTCGTTCTAAATTTCATTTCAAAAATTTGAATATTTTATGTCTGAATTAATACCAAAAATTTATTAGTTTACTCATCATACTCCGATCTATATTACATAAATTGGATCGGAGGGACAAGTATTTAGAATGCCAAATCCTTCCATTTCTTGGCATTCTTTCTAAGCTCCTCCCTTTGCTCTCCTTCTTCCATCACGATCTTTGTACATCGTTCGAACTCATCTCTTTCAATGATACCTTCTTCATTGGCGTACACACTAATGCCAGTGTTCCAAACATCTTGAATGAGCTGAGCGTCACAACTTTGATCCCTCCACAGTGGACATGCCATGACTGGCACTACAGAAGATAAGCTTTTAAAGTCGAATTTTATCCACAATGACTCAAGAAACAACGTAAAGATTGGTGCTTTAGGACTTCCACTTGTGAGCACCGAAACACTATTTTTCCTTGTTTTTACCAATTCATCTTTGCACCTCAACTTTTCCTCTAGTTTTCCCACTTCTTTTCCTTCCCCAATCACTCTAAAAAAATGCTATGTAAATAACGGATTCATTTGTCCTTGTATCCATTTGTTTAAAGAAAAATACATATTTTTTGTGTGTTGAAATGTTTTAAAAAAAAAGAGGAAGAGAAAATCTCACTTTATACCTATTAATTCCAAATTATTTACCCTTTAATGCCTAGGCCAACTATTTACTACTCCTATCCATGGGCCCAAACTATTTACCCGGTTATTTAGACACCCAACACACAAACTCAAGCATCAGCAGACCAAACTAACTGAAAATTGCCCAACGCAAATATAGACGAATTTAGGATTTTAAATTAGTGAATGAAGATTACCATTACATAAATTAACCCACCTGGGGAAAGTAAAAAACATAGTCATGTTGAGTTTTTGTTTAAGATGAAATAGTCTTAAAATTAGAGTGAATGGGAAATGAGATTTGGATTTGGATTCAGATTCGGATTTGGTCAAATGATCGATCGATTGATTAATTTTTTGGACCAAATTTATTTGTTAATAGTGAATATTAACGTGATATAATCCGTGTTTGTAACGGATATTTTCCAATCCGTATATCGTGTTGCAACACTAAGCAATAAGCAGCCTAGTGCACCTCCCACAATGGTGCAAGTGCTCCTCCCACCAAGCAAGTGTACATTCCACCATGTAAGTGCTTCCTCCATGATAGCCTAGTGCTTGTTGCACCATGGAGGGGGCGGATTTCTCTCAAATAACTGCTATAAATAGAGCATAAGTTGGAGAGAAAGAAGAACACATCGGAAAAAACACTCGAAACACTCTGTATACACTTAATATACACTCTGTATACACTAGATATACACTATGTATATACTAGATATACACTATGTATATACTAGATATACACTCTGTATACACTGCGTATACACTGGAAAAACAAATTGCAATCTGATATTCTCTTCAGTAAGAATTCAACATTGGCTATACTTTGCATTCCTTCCTCTCAGAATTTCCATTCGACTTTTGAGTTGTCCTCCTTATTCTGCATTGTTTTTAACTACAAACAAAGCATCCATAAGTGTGATTTGCTGCCGAACTTTGTGTTCGCTGAAACACTGGGGTTTGAAGTACCGCTATACCAGTGTGTAATTTGTTATATCCTGGGAGGAAATAATCTATGGGTACTAGGAGGGGATTAAATTCCTTAAGAAAAAAACACTGTGAATTCACTGGGCTCGAATTAATTTCTGTTTTATTTATATTTACGTTTATAAGCTAACGTTCTAATTTCCAGAATCATTATTTACAAGTACATAGGGAACAACAATATTAAGGAATTTAATAATTTTAATTTCTGTATTTGTGTTACTTTTATTATTCTGGAAACTATAACCTTTGTGGTTTTTGTGTACTCCCGTTTGGAGAGTAAAGCCTTCGTGGCGGTTTGTTGGAGATTAAAATCTAGGTGATTTTTACTCCAGTTTTAAAGCCTTCGTGGCGTTTTGTTGGAGATTAAAATCTACGTGATTTTCACTCCAGTTTTAAACGTTTGTTTGTGTCATTTTTACAGTAAAACTGGCGAATGACGGAAATCAAGCTGTTCCGGTGATGACTGCCAACACATCGACAAGTGGAACTCCGGCGTTGGCACCGACAGAGAAACCCGGAAAATTTTCCGGGATGGATTTCAAGCGCTGGCAGCAAAAGATGTTCTTCTACTTGACTACGTTATGTCTACAGAAGTTCATCAAGGAAGATGTTCCTGATCTTCCAGATGAAACTCCAGAGAATGATAGCTTTCTCGTGATTGAGGCGTGGAAGCATTCTGACTTCTTGTGCAGGAATTATATTCTTAGCGGACTGGAGGATAATCTGTATAATGTATACAGTGGCGTGGAGACGTCAAAAGAATTGTGGAATGCGCTTGAAAAGAAATACAAAACTGAAGATGTCGGGATGAAGAAATTCGTCGCTGCAAAATTTTTGGACTACAAAATGGTAGATAGCAAGTCTGTTATTACACAAGTCCAGGAGTTACAAGTGATTATTCATGATCTACTTGCTGAAGGTATATTTAAAATAAATGCTAATGTTGAAAGTAAATTTTTTAGTAATTTTACTAACGGAATTTTCGCTGAAGTTCTTGTCATCAATGAGGCATTCCAAGTAGCAACAATAATTGAGAAGTTGCCTCCATTGTGGAAGGACTTTAAAAATTATTTGAAACACAAACGAAAGGAGATGTCCCTTGAAGATCTCATTGTTCGATTGAGAATCGAAGAGGACAATAAAGCTGCTGAAAGGAGAGGCCGTGGAAATTCAACAATAATGGGAGCAAATATTGTTGAAGATAACAAAAAGAGAAAGAAGGCTTCTGGTCCGAAATACAACCCAAGCAAGAAGCGGTTCAGTGGAAACTGCTACAACTGTGGGAAAACCGGACACAAATCTACGGAGTGTCGTGCTCGGAAGAAAGACAAGCAAAGGGGTCAAGCAAACATGGTAGAAAAGCATGATGATGTTGATGACTTGTGCGCCATGCTTTCTGAATGCAACCTGGTAGGAAACCCAAAGGAGTGGTGGATTGATTCTGGAGCCACTCACCATGTTTGTGCTGTGAGGGAAGCATTTTCTACATATGCTTCTGCTGGACCCGAAGAGACGCTCTCTATGGGAAATGCTGCTACAACAAAAATTGAAGGATACAGAAAGATATTTCTCAAGATGACTTCTGGCAAGGTCATGACTTTGAACAACGTCCTTCATGTTCCCGAGATTAGGAAGAACTTAGTCTCTACTGGACTTCTTGTAAAACACGGTTTCAAGTGCGTTTTTGTATCTGACAAGGTAGTGATTAGTAAGAATGAAATGTTTGTAGGAAAAGGTTACCTTACTGAGGGCCTTTTCAAGCTGAATGTAATAGTTGTTGAAACTAATAATAAAACTTCAGCTTCTTCTTACTTACTTGAGTCAAATGATTTATGGCATGTACGTTTAGGTCATGTCAATTATAAAACCTTGCGAAAAATGATAAACTTGGAAGTATTGCCTAAGTTTGAATGCGAAAAATCAAAATGTCAAATATGTGTGGAATCTAAGTATGTTAAACATCCTTATAAGTCGGTTGAAAGGAATTCAAATCCTTTAGACTTAATTCACACAGATATTTGTGACATGAAGTCAATACCATCTCGCGGTGGAAAGAAGTATTTCATAACTTTTATTGACGATAGTACTCGATATTGCTATGTTTACTTACTTAATAGTAAAGATGAAGCAATAGACGCATTCAAGCAATACAAAAATGAAGTTGAAACGCAACTTAACAAGAAAATCAAAATGATAAGAAGTGATAGGGGTGGTGAATATGAATCTCCTTTTGAACAAATATGTTTAGAATATGGAATTATTCATCAAACAACAGCCCCTTACACGCCCCAATCCAATGGGATTGCGGAAAGAAAGAATCGTTCATTAAAGGAGATGATGAACGCATTGTTGATAAGTTATGGTTTGCCATAGAACTTGTGGGGGGAAACCGTTCTTACGGCCAGCCGAATACTAAATCGAGTACCCCATAGTAAAACACAATCCATTCCATATGAAAAATGGAAAGGAAGGAAGCCCAACTTGAATTATTTTAAAGTGTGGGGGTGTTTGGCAAAGGTGCAAGTTCCTAAACCCAAAAGGGTAAAAATAGGACCGAAAACAGTTGATTGTGTTTTCATAGGATATGCGACTAATAGTAAAGCATATCGATTTCTAGTTCATAAATCAGAAAATCCCAACATTCATAATAATACGGTTATAGAATCAGATAATGCTGAGTTCTTTGAAAATATATATCCGTATAAAAAGGAATGTGAGTCGATTGGTGAAGGATCTAAATGACTTCGGGAAGAAACAAAATAAAGTACATTTAATCAGGGGGATCCAAGACGTAGTAAACGTCAAAGAACATCTACTTCGTTTGGACCAGATTTTGTGACTTTCTTATTGGAAAATGAGCCTCGAACATTTTAAAAAGCTATGTCTTCTTCGAAATCATTGTTCTGGAAAGAGGCAGTCAATAGTGAAATAGAATCCATATTGAACAACCATACATGAGAATTGGTTGATCTTCCTCCTGGAAATAAACCTTTGAGTTCTAAATGGATTTTAAGAGAAAAATGAAAGATGATGGCACTATTTATAAATTCAAGGCAAGACTTGTTGTCAAAGGGTATAGACAACGAAAAGGTCTTGACTACTTTCATACATACTCCCCAGTTACAAGGATTACGTCCATACGGATGTTAGTAACATTAGCTGCAGTGTATGGTCTTGAAATTCATCAAATGGATGTTAAAACGACCTTCTTAAATGGAGAGTTGGAGGAAGAAATTTACATGGAACAACCTGAAGGGTTTGTGGTTCCAGGTAAAGAAAATAAGGTATGTAGACTTGTTAAGTCCCTTTACAGACTAAAACAAGCACCCAAACAATGGCATGCAAAATTTGACCAAACAATATTGTCAAATGGTTTTAAGATAAATGAATGTGATAAATGTGTGTACATTAAAAATGTTCCAAATCACATAGTCATTGTTTGCTTATATGTGGATGATATGCTGATAATGAGTAATAACATTGCCAACATAAATGCTACTAAGCGTATGCTAACTAGCAAGTTTGATATGAATGACTTGGGAATTGCGGATTTAATTCTGGGGATTAAGATCCAAAAGACTCCTCAAGGTCTGGCATTGTCACAATCTCATTATATTAAGACAGTACTTGAAAAATTCAAGCACTTGGACTTTAAAGTTGCAAAGACTCCAATTGACGTAAATCTTGCACTAGCAAAGAATAAAGGCCAAAACATATCACAATTGGATTATGCTCGTGTGTTGGGATGCTTAATGTACATCATGAATTGTACACGACCAGATATAGCTTGTGCTATAAGTAAACTAAGTCGATACACGAGCAATCCAGGTCAATCTCATTGGATGGCAATGAAACGAGTTTTGGGATACTTAGAACATACCCAAAACTTTGATTTGCACTACAGTAAATATCCTGCGGTGATTGAAGGATATTGTGATGCAAATTGGATCACCGGTTCAACTGATTCGAAGTCCACAAGTGGATATGTATTCACTATTGGTGGAGGAGCGGTATCTTGGAAGTCGTCCAAACAAACATGTATTGCCCGCTCTACAATGGAGGCTGAGTTCATAGCCTTAGATAAAGCCGGTGAAGAAGCTGAATGGCTCCGGAATTTCTTGGAAGACATTCCATTTTGGCCCAAACCGTTGGCACCAATATGCATACACTGTGATAGCCAAGCGACAATTGGAAGGGCTGGGAGCGTTATGTATAACGGTAAATCTCGTCATATACGACGAAGACATAAAACCGTTAGGCAACTTCTCTCTAGAGGAATTATCACGATTGACTATGTAAAGTCAAGTGATAATGTGTCGGATCCACTTACAAAAGGCCTAACTAGATAGGTAGCTGAGAAATCATCGAGGGGAATGGGACTATGGCCGAGAACAAGTCATTGTGGCGGTAACTCTACCTAGAAGACTGGAGACCCCAAGATCTAGGTTCAAGGAGATCAAACAAAGTCATTAATGACGGTTCAACATTATCAACAAAATTTTTTTTAGTCTATTCTCGTGATGAGACAATGTTCAGTACCAAGGATAAAGCATTAAGGCTTTTTAAGGATTTCTAAATTTGATACAGGGTATATCAAATAGTGTAGCTACGGGATGACACGTTTAGGAATCACCTATGTAAGTGTGAAGTGTTAGCCGCTTCAAGGAGAATTTTGCAAGGCCAATTCTCTACGCACTTATGAAACCAGGCAGTGTTCATGGCTGAAACGAACACAACAATGAGAACCAAAGACGGTTAAGGGTTGATTGTGTGACTTATGGTTGTCTAGGTATACACTAAAGTTCGACGGTTCAAAGATATCAAATCTACCGATTGACCGAGTATATCCGACATAAGTTCACTACGGAAAGTTCAAAGGGAAACCTACTTATCCAGATGCAATTAATCCTTGCTTTGCAAATCACACAAGTTTTTCATGCATACTTCCGTGATATAGCCATTCCCCATTCATGTGGGGGATTGTTGAGTTTTTGTTTAAGATGAAATAGTCTTAAAATTAGAGTGAATGGGAAATGGGATTTGGATTTGGATTTGGATTCGGATTTGGTCAAATGATCGATCGATTGATTAATTTTTTGGACCAAATTTATTTGTTAATAGTGAATATTAACGTGATATAATCCGTGTTTGTAACGGATGTTTTCCAATCCGTGTATTGTGTTGCAACACTAAGCAATAAGCAGCCTAGTGCACCCCCCACAATGGTGCAAGTGCTCCTCCCACCAAGCAAGTGTACATTCCACCATGTAAGTTCTTCCTCCATGATAGACTAGTGCTTGTTGCACCATGGAGGGGGCATATTTCTCTCAAATAACTGCTATAAATAGAGCATAAGTTGGAGAGAAAGAAGAACACATCGGAAAAAACACTCGAAACACTCTGTATACACTTAATATACACTCTGTATACACTTAATATACACTTTGTATACACTAGATATACACTATGTATATACTGGATATACACTCTGTATACACTGCGTATACACTGGAAAAACGAATTGCAATCTGATATTCTCTTCAGTAAGAATTCAACATTGGCTATACTTTGCATTCCTTCCTCTCAGAATTTCCATTCGACTTCTGAGTTGTCCTCCTTATTCTGCATTGTTTTTAACTACAAACAAAGCATCCATAAGTGTGATTTGTTGCCGAACTTTGTGTTCGTTGAAACACTGGGGTTTGAAGTACCGCTACACCAGTGTGTAATTCGTTCTATCCTGGGAGGAAATAATCTATAACCTTGGGTACTAGGAGGGGATTAAATTCCTTAAGGAAACACTGTGAATTCAGTGGGCTCGAATTAATTTCTGTTTTTTATTTATATTTACGTTTATAAGTCTCCCATATTTGACACAAATATTATTTAATAGCTGACGACACAAATCAAGATTATTCCTTTCTGATGTAGAAGATCAGACTAAGCTGCAACCACAGAGCATACTCAGACAGAACCTTGACTCAGTTACCAAGATAAATCTTTTCTGATGTGGAAGATCAGACTATGCTGCAACCACAGAGCATACTTAGACAGTACCTTGGCTCTGATACCAATTGTTGCGGAAGCCAAATGTATATAGTGTGAATAAGTCACAACTACTATACCAAAAATTATGACAGCCACCAAATAATAAATAAGACAATAAAACAACAATAAAGGGAACACCAGAATTTACGAGGTTCGGCTAATTTTGCCTACTCCTCGGACACAACCAATATTTTATTCCACTCCAAAAATACAAGTGAAATAATACTAAAGAGAGAAGATACAAATGCCTTAAACAGATGAGAAGGCAAATGAGAGGTGTGTTTAAATCCTAAACATTAAGCCTTCTTTTATAGGGGGGAAATCCCCCCAACCCTTCTCTTCCCACCGATGTGGGGCAAAGAATTTGCCAAATTTCAACAAATCTCCACCTTGGCAAAATTCCACATCTTCAATTTTCTCTCAATAACAAATTTCAAATTTTTGATTGTGTCTAAATCTTCAATCTTCAGTGTTCAACAATGTTGATCAAATCCAAACAATGTTGAAACTTGATCGCAGTCACCACCTTTGTCAGCATATCAGCAGGATTCTCCGTAGTATGAATTTTCTTCACCGTGACTCCTCCTTCTTCTATGATTTCTCGTACGAAATGATACCGAACATCAATATGCTTCGTCCTTGCATGATAAACTTGGTTCTTCGCTAATTGAATAGCACTTTGACTATCACAAAAAATTGTGATACCTTTTTGTTCAACACCAAGCTCCTTTAGCAATCCTTGAAGCCAAATTGCCTCATTCACAGCCTCTGTAATAGCCATGTACTCTGCCTCTGTTGTAGACAAAGCAACTGTTGACTGCAAAGTAGACTTCCAACTAACTGGTGCCTTTGCAAAAGTAAACACATAACCAGTAGTTGATCTTCGTTTGTCCAGATCACCCGCAAAATCTGAGTCACAATATCCAACTACAGACTGATTGTCTTCCTGCTCAAAAACTAACCCGACATCTACAGTATTATGAATATACCGTAGAATCCACTTCACAGCTTGCCAATGCTCCTTCCCTGGATTGTGCATATATCTGCTAATAACTCCAACAACTTGTGAAATGTCAGGCCTTGTGCAAACCATTGCATACATCAAGCTACCAACAACATTTGCGTATGGTACCTTTGACATATACTCTCGTTCAGCTTCATCCATTGGCGACATAGTAGTACTTAGCTTAAAATGGGAAGCAAGTGGAGTACTAACTGGCTTAGTCTTGTCATCTATGCCAAAACGTTGAAGTACTCTCTTCAAATATTCCTTTTGAGATAAACAGAGTTTCTTTGAACGTCTATCTCTAATTATCTCCATGCCAAGAATTTTCTTTGCCTCACCCAAATCCTTCATCTCGAACTCCTTCTTCAGTTGAATCTTCAACTTATCAATTTCTTCCGAATTCTTGGAAGCTATCAACATATCATCAACATATAGGAGAAGATATACAAAGGAACCATCTTTAAGCTTGTGCAAATACACACAATGATCGTATTTGCTTCTCTTGTACCCTTGCCGCAACATAAACTCGTCAAATCGCTTGTACCATTGTCTAGAAGATTGTTTCAATCCGTACAACGATTTTTCAAGTTTGCACACCATATTTTCTTTTCCAGCAACTTTGAATCCTTCTGGCTGAGTCATGTAGATTTCCTCCTCCAAGTTTCCATGTAAAAACGCAGTTTTTACATCCATCTGAACTAGTTCCAAATCCAATTGTGCTACCAAAGCCAACATAATTCTAATGGAGGAATGTTTTACAACTGGAGAAAACACTTCATTGTAATCAATTCCCTCCTTTTGAGCATATCCTTTGGCCACCAATCTTGCTTTGTAGCGAACATCTACTTGGTTAGGAAATCCTTCTTTCTTTGCAAATACCCATTTGCACCCAATTGCTTTCTTTCCCTTCGGGAGATTGGCCAATCTCCATGTATGATTCTGATGAAGGGACTGTATTTCATCATTCATGGCAATCCTCCACTTATCTTCTTCTGAACTTTGGACAGCGTCTTTATAAGTGGTAGGAACATCATCAGCTACAATTGAGGTTGCACAAGCAACCGTCTCTATGAGACGAACAGGTTTCGTTATTGTTCTTTTTGGCCTGCTGGTTGCTATTGATTCAAGTTGTTGTTGAGGTTCCTGAGTTGGAATCTCCTCTACTGGCTCTCCTTCCAGAGGGTAATCTTCATTTGTTTCCTCCTCTGCTTCTTGTGTAGGAAAAATAAATTTTCCCTCAAACTCCACCTGCTTAGAAGCACCTTCATTTTGTTTGGTATCTTCTGTTACCTTATTTACCATAGCAGATTCATCAAAGGTAACATCCCTGCTGAATATTACTTTCTTTGTCATAGGACACCATAAGCGATATCCTTTGACTCCAGAAGTAATTCCCATAAAAATAGCCTTCTTTGCCCTTGGATCCAATTTTGACTCTGTCACATGATAATATGCAGTTGAGCCAAACACGTGCAAAGAGTCATAATCTACAGCAGGCTTTCCATACCATTTTTCAAATGGTGTCTTGCCATCAATAGCAGCAGATGGTAGACGATTAATGAGGTGGCATGCATATGTAATTGCCTCAGCCCAAAATTCTTTGCCCAAGCCAGCATTGGACAACATACACCGTACCTTCTCCAGCAAGGTTCGGTTCATACACTCTGCCACTCCATTCTGTTGTGGTGTATGTCTAACAGTGAAGTGTCAGACGATGCCATCATTTTCACAGACCTTATTGAAATGATCATTTTTGTATTCACCTCTATTGTCTGTGCGAATACACTTGATCCTCCTGCCTGTTTGATTCTCCATCATCGTCTTCCATTTGAGAAAAATTCCCAGCACTTCATCTTTGTTTTTCATTGTATACACCCACACTCTTCGAGAAAAATCATCAACAAAGGTTACAAAATAGTGCTTCCCACCCAATGAAGGTGTTTTGGAAGGACCCCAAACATCAGAGTGTACATAATCCAAAATGCCTTTAGTATTATGGATCGCTGTACCAAATTTAACCCTTGTCTGTTTCCCTTTGACACAATGCTCACAAAACTCCAAGTTGCAAGCCTTTACTCCTTTTAACAATCCTTGATCTGATAGAGTTTTCAAGGATTTTCCTCCAGCATGTCCCAAGCGCATGTGCCATAGCTTGGTTGCTTCTGCCTCTTTGTCGTCACTGGATGTCACTGTCGCTGTCCCAATAACTGTACTGCCACGATAGCGGTACATATTATTATTCTTCCGATTAGCCTTCATTACCACTAGTGCACCAGAGCATACTCTCATCACTCCATTTTCTGCAATGATTTTGAACCCTTTTGATTCTAGGGCTCCTACAGAGATGAGATTCTTCTTCAAATCCGGTACAAATTGAACATCTGTTAATGTTCTGATCATTCTATCATGGTTCCTTAATCGTATTGAACCAATTCCATATGAGGTAAGAGGGCTGTTATCCGCTGTGTGGATGACTCCATATTCTCCTTCTTGAAATTCCACAAACCAGTCCCTGTTGGGACACATATGATAGCTACAAGCCGAGTCCATCAACCATATGTCTGATGATGTTGATGACTCTGTTGTAACTAATGAGAAGTCTGAATCATCACAATCAGCTACATTTGAATCCATAATGGCCTTTCCATTGTTATGTTTGGCCTTATTCTTCAACTTCGGACAGTCTTTCTTCCAGTGCCCTTTTTCTCGACAAAAGGCACATTCATCTTTGCTGGGTCTGGATCTTGACTTGGATCTTCCCTTCTTTGTCCTCGTTTGATTTTGAGGACGACCCCTCACAAATAGTGCTTCTCCTTCTCCGCCCTTCTGTTTTTCTCGCTTTCTTTGTTCATAGCTGTACAAAGCCGAACAAACTTCTCTGAGAGAAACTTCGTCATTTCCATGGAGTAGAGTAGTTTCAAGGTGCTCGTACTCATCAGGAAGTGACGCCAACAACATCAAGGCCAAGTCACCATCATCATAAGTTGTATCCATATTTTGCAAATCTGTGACCAACTTATTGAAACTGGTGATATGTTCATTCATCGTGGTACCAGGAACATAGGTGAAGTGAAACAGTCTCTTCTTCATGTACAATTTATTTTGACTATTTTTCTTCAAAAATTTATCCTCCAGTGCTTTCCATAATTTACTTGCAGAAGTTTCCTTTGTGTATGGATATTTCTGCTCTCTAGCAAGGTAGGATCGAATGGTACCGCAAGCAACACGGTTGAGAATCTTCCAATCTTCTTCTCCAATAACATCTGGTTTCTTTTCTTCAATGGCCAGATCTAGCCCTTGTTGAAAAAGGACATCTAGAACCTCGCCTTGCCACATCCCAAAATGCCCGGACCCGTCAAAAATTTCTACCGCAAATTTCGCATTTGACACAATTCTTGTCATAAGCGAAGATGCCAATGATGACGTATTGTTGACACTTGATGTAGATTCTTCTTGTTTATTGTCTCCCATATTTGACACAAATATTATTTAATAGCTGACGACACAAATCAAGATTATTTCCTTTCTGATGTAGAAGATCAGACTAAGCTGCAACCACAGAGCATACTCAGACAGAACCTTGACTCAGTTACCAAGATAAATCTTTTCTGATGTGGAAGATCAGACTATGCTGCAACCACAGAGCATACTTAGACAGTACCTTGGCTCTGATACCAATTGTTGCGGAAGCCAAATGTATATAGTGTGAATAAGTCACAACTACTATACCAAAAATTATGACAGCCACCAAATAATAAATAAGACAATAAAGCAACAATAAAGGGAACACCAGAATTTACGAGGTTCGGCTAATTTTGCCTACTCCTCGGACACAACCAATATTTTATTCCACTCCAAAAATACAAGTGAAATAATACTAAAGAGAGAAGATACAAATGCCTTAAACAGATGAGAAGGCAAATGAGAGGTGTGTTTCAATCCTAAACATTAGGCCTTCTTTTATAGGGGAAAAATCCCCCCCAAACTTAACTCCCAACCAATGTGGGACTTTGGCATTTTGCCAAACTTCAACAAATCTCCACCTTGGCAAAATTCCACATTTTCAATTCTCTCTCAATAACAAATTTTGGTTGTGTCTTCATCTTCAATCTTCAGTGTTCAACAATGTTGATCAAATCCAAACAATGTTGAAATATTGCTTATAATACCTTATGGATGTTCATACTGAAATTTGATAGCATTTGGAGCTGATTAAGGTGATTGAGTTGGAAATTTCAGCTGAAAATAAAAAAGAACACGGCTACCCAATAGTATACTGCTACGATATACAATATACTATTGGAGTATATAACTATACTGCAACAGGATACTATTATAGTTTACAATATACTGCAACGGTATATTGTAATATCGAAGAAGAACACAGTTACCTAATAGTATACCGCTACAATATATAATATACTATAGGAGTATATAGTTATACTGCAACAATATACTATTATAGTATATAATATATTGTTATAGTATACTGTAATGATATGCGATATACTGTAATAGTATACAATATACTATAATAGTATACTTATTACCCGTAAATTCACTTGTTTTTTTCCTTTTAATTTGCTTTAAGCTTTTACTCAGCGCGAGGGGCAAATTGAAAATGCAAAATAAAATAAAATATTAGAGTATGTTATATAATGTAACGGTATACTCTTACAATTAGATCCTTTTAGAATTTTTTGAAATTTTTATTAACATATGATATTATTTCAGCTTAAAAATTGAATTAAATTTTTTTAACTCTTTGCGCACAATTGTATACCCTATTGGTATAGCTATATACTGTACTGGTATCATATGTTAGTTAATATTTTTTTTTATTGTATTAGCTACATTTAATTGGTACACAATTTAATTTTTCTTTAGTAATAATATAAAAGAAGAATAATAAAAAATAATGAAAATAGTAAATGAAATTAGATTATGAAGAGAAAAAGAATATAAACAAAAGAAGTTAAATGAAATTAGAAAAGGAAAAAAGAAAAAAATAAGAAGAAAACAAGAAAAAAGAAAAGGAGAAAAGAAAAAAAAGAAAAAAAGAAAAGAAAAAAAGCATAGAAATAAAAAAAATTGGAGAATAAAGTAAAAAATTCTCCACAAAACTATTATGGGTAGAAAATGTAATTAGTTTATGGGTAAAAAAATAAATGGATATACAAGGGTAAATAATTTTGTTTTTGTGGGTAACTGTCTCAAAACCCATTACACAAAATACCTATCTCGGCCAAACTAATTATCCACTCAAAACTTTTCACATAATATACCCGTGCGATCCAAAATATTTACCCGACTTTCTACTGACATTCCCCTTTTCCCATTAATTGCTCTTTTTCTCTTTGTATTTTCTCTCTTCAGTCTTTTCCTATTTATCTTAATTTTATCCCAGTCATTCTCTTTTCTCCCATTGATTACTTTCTCCCTTTCTCCCATTAATTACTTTATGTCTTTTTGTGTTTTTCTTCTCCTAGTTTTCCTAAATTGCATGCTATTAATCTCTTCAACGTACGTGTTTTTGTTTGAAAGCTTCAAGAGCTTCTTTGTATTTTTTTCCTCCATTCATAGATTAAGATATCCTAATCCAAAACGTCTCATTAATAAGCTCCATGGATAAGTTAACTCTTCAATCACATACCGAGGTGGTCCCAAGATTTAAATTTAATGGTACTTGTTAAAATTTTAATAGATTTTTACATATAAATCTATAATCTGTGTTGGAAATTATGAGTTCAATTAAACTCGCATCTGAAATGCAACATTTGCTTCTAACCACATATTGCGATTAACTAACTCTGAGGATTATTGTTACTAGGACTTCTTATATGATACACAATCTAATGACAAAGAAAAAATGAAATAAAATAATTAAAAAAAGAGAGCTAACAAAATGATATATAGTAAATTATAATAATATGCAATATTTCAGTTGAAATTTGAATGAAGATATATTTACCCAACAGTATACCGCTACGGTGTCACACATTATTGTAAGAGTATACAATTATACAACAACAATATACCATCATAGTATACATATATACCAAAACATTATACTATAATAATATGCAACTTTTCAGCAAAAATTTAAAATAAAACACAGTTGCCCAATAATATACCTCTATTGTATCACAATATACTGTAGGAGTATACTATAATAGAGTATATAATTATACTGCAGCGATATACTATAATAGTATACATATATACCGAAACATTATATGGGTAGGGTCGCGTATTATTTTATATGGGTAGAATCAGGGTAATAATTTTGATTTTTATGGGTAACCCTGTATATATCCCTTAATAGTTATTATCCAGAGATTATAGACTAATTGTATATGGTTATATATATGCATAACCATATATACATCCCTTAATAGTTATTATCCAGAGATTTAGTTTAACTAGTTGAATGAACGACTATTTAGACAAAAAAAGATAAATCAAGGGAATTCAAATGCTTTTCGACTCATTATTAATGCACTATAAATGCGGGTAAATACTTACTCTCTGCTTTCATGGTTACTAGTATTAGTACCCGTGTGGATGCGCGAACACTAATCATGTCAAATATTTAAGTTATTTGGATTGTATTTAAATAATCTTAAAATTTACACTTTCTCAGTAAATATAGATAAATACATGAAAAAAATTAACCATTTATTCTATTTTTCTTTTTTGATACCATTCTTGCCGGTATCATTGGATCCTAAAAAATAGTTAGGAAGCAAAATAATAACTCATATTTATGGCAAAACAATCAAATGTTGAGACAATGAATGACTCTTTGGATAAGACTTAACTCTTTTACTATTACCTGAACTCTTATTTGGTGTGTTGATATCTCTTAAAAAATATTTCTTTCTTAAAATTTCAGTTTCTAAAACATTATTTTTATAATACTGTAATTGAAAATATTATTCTTAATTCAAAAATCATTTTAGTTGGCTATCTAAAAATATAAAAAATTCTTTAGCTAGTGAATTATTTTTATTCCATTTTGATATTTGACATTAACCATATTAAATATCTGAGTTATTTGAATTATATGTAAATAACCTTAATATTTAAACCTTCTAAATAATTATAGATAATTGTCAGATAGTAATTAAGAAATATTACATGAAAAACCTCTAACATTTTCTTAATTCTCGTAGCGATAATTTGATTTTTGCACTATTCTCATTGGTGTCATTGGAACCTAAAAATTGCCATAAAGTGAAATAATAACTCATATTTATGGCAAAACACAAAGGTTGACACGATATAAACGATTCTTTGATTATGACGTGACTCTTATTGTAACGACCTGACTGGTCATTTTGAGCTTTTGCACTTTGATCACCAGTTCTCGGGCATGACTTGCCCCGTGTGATGTATTATGACTTACGTTAATCGTTGGTTTGGGTTTCCGGGAAAATCGGAATGAATTTGGAAGAACAATTCTCAGTTTGAAGCTTAAATTTGAAAGGTTTGACCAAGATTTGACTTGTTTGTATATGATCTCGGATCGGTATTTTTATGAATTGGTTAGCTCCATTAGGTTGATAGGCGAGATTTTTATATAAGGGTCGGATGAGAGTTGCAGTAATTTTGTTGTGTCATTTGGGATGTGTGTGCAAAATTTCTGGTCATTTGGACGTGGTTTGGTTAAGTTTTTGATCAAAAGTGTATTTCGAAAGATTTTTAGAAACTTAGGCTTGAATTCGATGTGATTTGGTAGATCTGATATTGTTTGAGGTATTTTAATGATTGGAACAAGTTTGAATAAGGTATTGGGTTATGTTTTTACTTTTAGTTGAGGTCCCGGGGGCCTCGGGATGATTTCGGATGGTTATCGGAGAAGTTAGATGTTGGTTGCAGCTTCAAATTTGCTGCTTCTGGTATTTTCGCATTTGTGGTTTGGGGACCGCAGATGCGGCGCCGCAGATGCAGGTGATTCATCGCAGAAGCGAAAAAGGGTCAGATGGACTAAGACCGCAGAAGCGGCTATGTGGACCGCATTTGCGAAGCCGCAGATGCAGGGAAAGGATCGCAGATGCGAGATTTGGCTGGCAAGTGATTTCCGCAGAAGCGGAGGGAGAACCGCATATGCGGTACTGCAGGTGCGTATTTGGACCGCAGAAGCGGGTCCTGGGTTATAAGTGAAATCTGCAGAAGCGGATATTTCTCCGCAGAAGCGGAAGCACAGATGCGCTTACTGGATTGCAGGTGCGAAAGAGCTGGGCAGAAGGTATAAAAATGTCCTTTCGCGATTTTTAGTCATTTGTTCATCATTTTTGTGCGATTTTGGAGCTCCAAACTGTAATTTCAAGAGGGTATCAAGTGTATCCGCAGAGGTAAGCTACTTGGGCTTTATACCTTGTGTTTATGGCGATTATATCATTGTTTAATCATGAAAATTTGTGGAAATTAGAGGAAGAGTTGGGAAATTAGGGCTTGAAATTGGAGAGTGAATTTTTAGAATTTGAGTGACCATATGAGGTCGAATTTTGGTAAATTTTATATGTATGAACTCGCGAGGAGATAAGGAATCTAATGATGTAAAAATTTCTGAATTTCGAGAAGTGGGCCCGGGGCTCGGATTTTGCTAATTTCGTGATTTTTTGTATTTTTGGATTGTTTTCACTTGGGCTTTGTTACCTTAGCATATTGTGACATATCCGTTCTGATTTTGGATAGATTCAACGCGCGTGAAGGCCGATTCGAGGGGAAAGGGAATCACGAGTTAGAGATTTAGCCGGTTCGAGGTGAGTAATGATTGTAAATAATGTCCTGAGGGTTTGTAACCCCAGATTTCACATCGTAGTGCTATATTAAGGTGAGACACGTGCTTGATGATGAGCGTGGAGTCGTTTACTATTGGGGATTGTGACTTGGTCCATCCCGACTGATGATTTTACCGCGTATTTGACTGAAACTTATCTGTTATCATCATGATTTGGGCTGATTGCCATATTTGGGATTCTTGCCAACTATTTGAACCCTACGAGGATTTTTATCACTAATTCCTCACTGTCTGACTTATTACTTGAACTCAGTCCTATTGATATTTACGGTTTTACAAATTCAGCCACTTTTATTCATATTTGAAACTTAAATTATATTTCTAAATGATATTTTGGGCTGAGAACTACTGTTTTACTAATGCCTAAGGGGCTTGTGATGATTTTCGAACTGAGTGAGGCCGAGGGCCATATGTGAGGATATGTTGAGTGATATGATGCCGAGGGCCTGAAATACTTTTATACGCCACGAGGTGTCTTGATATAGCGCTTGGGCCGTAAGGGGCCCCTCCGGAGTCTGCACCCACACTGTGAGCGCGGGTACCCATTGTGTTTCTGAGAGTGAGCTCGAGGGGCTGATACTGATTTGTGAGTGAGCCCGAGGGGCTGATACTTATTTGAGAGTGAGCCCGAGAGGCTGATATTATTCTGAGAGTGGGCCCGAGGGGCTGGTACTGTTTTTGAGTTGTTGCCCGAGGAGCTGGTACTGTTTCTGAGTTGTTGCCCGAGGGGCGAATTTCTATTTGTTAATTACCTGCTGAATTACTTGTTTTACTGGTTGAAAAAGTAAAATTTACTTGATATTTCACTGATTTACTGTTGTAAGTGATTTTACTGCTTCGGTATAGATTGCTTTGTGTTTTCACGTGATTTCTTGCTTTCGGCCATTATTTATGTTTATTACTCACTGAGTTGGAGTACTCACTTTACTCCATGCACCCTTGTGTGCAGATTCAGGCATAGCAGGTCCCGCTCCTGAGTGCTGATTTCCTCCAGTCCAGGCTGTGATTCGGAGACTACGAGGTAGCTGTTGGCGTCTGCAGCCCCCGTGTCTCCCTTATCTTATTAATTTTATGTCCTTCAAACAGTTGTACCAGATATTGTATTTAGTAGACTCGTATCGGGATCCTTAGTTGCTCATGACTTGTGACACCCCGGTTTGGGCTGTGTCGGGATGGTTTCTACTTTTATTATCGTTATTTTCGCAAATTATGGTTATTATATCATTTTTTAGAACTATTTATGGTATTTAACTATTTAAATGAAGTGTTTTGTGTTGGACTGGCTCGCCTTGTCTTTACGGGAGGCGCCATCACGACCGGGTTCGGGGTTTGGGTCGTGACAAGTTGGTATTAGAGCCTAGGTTACATAAGTCTCACGAGTCATGAGCAGGTTTAGTAGAGTCTAGCGGATCGGTACGGAGACGTCTGTATTTATCCTCGAGAGGCTGCAGAACCTTTAGAAAAAATATCACATTCTTGAATTCTTATCGAGCGTACTTTGATTCAGCCTGAAATGTAACTCTTTGAATTCCTTCCACACATTCGTATGTGCGTATGAGCGTTCAGTATCAGATGTGCATTGATGGCTTGAGATTCCCTAATCGAGGGCGATATGTGATCTCTGTGAGATGATGTTGGGCCAGTCTGGAGGACTTGAGGCCAGATCTTTGCCTATAGATTGAGCACCGAGGTGTTGATTGTGCGAACAAGTGTTTTTGAACTCATATGTTCGGTAGTGTCCCTACTAGTGGGAGTGACAGTTGGATAACTATGTGATGAGTATGCTAGTACTGTGAGATGTATCCATATGATTTGGAGGCGACGAGAAGGGTCTGCTAGAGGATAGAAGAACTATTAAGTGCTTGATTTTTCATCTTGATTTGAGGTATAGCCTCAAGTTATGGGTGTGCGAAGAGTCTTTTCATGTGTCCTAGTTGGGAGTGAAGTAAATTTCATGTTGCGGTATGAGTTCAGACTCAGGAAGGCTAAGGACTGCGTAATGTTTGAGAAGGTGGAAGGTATACAAAAATATTAGTTGAAGACAAGACAGGTGGGTTATCTCCTATGAAGTGTTCTGAGGTTGTGTGATCCTTATGTGTATTTTAGAAGGTCTCATTTACAAGTGAAATATAAGTGTTGAAATTTGAATTTTGAGTCGCTTAAGAGAGTGGGCTTGACTATTGTAAGGATGAATGCGAGATTTGCAGAAGATTCAAGGTACTAGATGGTCTGCGTTTCACGAACTTATAAAGGTTTGAGTTTAATCTCACTATGGTATTGTGGCAGCAATAGAGTATATGCGTTTTGAGTTATTGTGTGTATTTGGTCTACGACTCCGAGCCAAGTGGGGGAGTCTACTATTGATTAAACGATTGCATAGTTATGTGCTATGTTGGTTCCGGTTTGAGACATTCGGGTGAATCAGTTATGGCCTACGGAGGTTGAGACCGAGGATGGCTCGGGTAAAGAAAAATTTGACGAAGATTATATTATGCTTCATAAGCATGTGAAAATCACGGGATGTCTTGAGTTTTTATTGGTAAGGAACGTTCGGTGCATAGGGCAGGAAATTGCTTGGTTATATTGGGATGAGGTCACATTCTACAGTGTCGGAATGCTAGTGAAACACAGGTTGTTCGGTTCGTTTAATCAATCTAACTGCGGTTTGAGTAGAGTGGATGACTCTAGAGAATGTTTCTATTGTGTTCAAAATTCTACATGCAATAATTGGAGGCTTTCAAGTTGTACTTATGTCTAGAAACTGAGTTTTCAGTGGAAGATGGCAAGACTTGTGGTATTTTCTATATTAATTATGGGATCCTATATATCAGTATCGGGAAGGTGAAGGTAATGGCTTTGGATTCACAGTAAGTCCTTTCAGAGTAGGTATATTGAATATGGTGCTTTGGGGAACACTTAAAGGAGTATTTAGCGACTTACGAGCCTTAGACGTTGTGGCTTTATGCTTGGGTTCCGTGTGGTAAGTCTGGGTTGAGGAATTGTGATGATATAGCAAGAAGGGATATCAAGCTAAAGGTAAATCAGAAGAGAACTCGGATAGATGAGATAGCTTGGTAGTAGGCCGGATCGGTATGGTAAGGATATGATTAGTTCTTTGGGGTGTTCGAGGTAATTAGTTCCTACAGGTATTTCGCGGCAATGCTCTTAGGTTTTGATGGCTTGCATAGCTTGGTCGAGTTAGAAGGATTCAGTCCTTGCAGGTCTGGTTTGTGCAAGGGGAACTCGGAGAGTTCTTGATGGTTTCTACCTCGGTTGGAGATGTATATTTTCTATGGGCATGAGGAGCATGGGATACATAATGATTTCCTTCTAGATAGGATCAATGGATAAGTTCTTGACTAGTGGAGTACGTAGATGTTTGTGGCTCGGAAGGGAGATGAAGTCCTCATGTTATCCTAGGATGGTAGGGTATATGCGGTATGTTGTGGAGGATTGAGATTTGCGTGTGTAAGGTTACGATTCAGTTTTGAATGGAAAGTCATAAAAATTCTTAGGCAACACGGGCAGTTTCAGATGATTAGAGAAATGAGCTTTAGATGATTAGGAGGATGATCTCCAGATGATTAAGGAAATGGTATTGCTAAATGGGAGTGATCTAACGAGGGTATATGTTTCAGAAAGGGCAATGTGATTAAGTTGATGATACTTCGATAGAATTACGTCGCTTTCTTGTTAGATCGACTGTTGATATTCGAGTTTGCTTGGTGACACAGGGGAATTTCAGAGTATCTTTCGTGGAATGATTGGGTATTTGAGGTGCGTCATGCATTCTGACGGCGAAATTGGGATCAGGTATGTTGATTCATGTGCCATATGGATTTGGAGACAGGGAAGTTCTCACATTCAGGATATGTTGTGGTTGTGAGTCGTATGTATCGGCACTGTTTAGTGACTATCGGGGTTTGGAGACCCGAGCGTATCTTTTGTGCTTGACATGTTAGATTTTGGATGGGATATTGGGTTCAGACTGGTTGTCTCTGTGTTGTGTCATTCTGTACTATCGCGCTAAGGTGGCACTGTTGGCTATGCTGGAAATGCCACGGATTGAGTGGCGAGGTCCGTAGGATTATGCCCTAGTGGAGTGGTTTTATATTTCGAAAACCCAGCGGACGGCTGGTGTCACACCTCCTTTTTCCGCACCCGCGAGGGTACAAGGAGTTTTTTCCAATTAAAGGACAATCGAAACGGGATTTGTTTATTTATTTCAGAGTCGCCACTTGGGAGATTTAGGGTGTCCCAAGTCACCAATTTTAATCCCGAATCGAGGAAAAGAATGACTCTGTTTAACAGTCTGCGCACCAGAAATCCGGATAAGGAATTCTGTTAACCCGGGAGAAGGTGTTAGGCATTCCCGAGTTCCGTGGTTCTAGCACGGTCGCTCAACTGTTATATTCGGCTTGATTATCTGATTTTTATACAAATATGAACTTATGTGCAAGTTTTATCTTTTTACCGCTTTTATCATTATTTATTTTTATTTTTACAAGAATGTGAACATTGTTTAAAACATGTCTTTGGATTACGTCACATGAAATGCACCCGCAATCCGGAACACATTTTATTCAATGTTTTGGGATTTAGATTTGGGTTGTATGAAATACGCACCCGAGTTTAAGAAGATAATATTATTAAATACGCGCCTAAAGCGACTAGCGTATCATTATTTTGGGTAGGACCGAATTTTTTGCTAAACGACTCCTTCCGAATTCTAAGCAATTAAATGTACATTTATTGAGGGCCCCGCAATCTATACATTTTATTAAGCGAGGCTCATCTCATTTATTTTTAAAAGACAATCCTAAAATGCCTACATTATTTTCTATTAAATCTGTCTCTACAAAATAAAATAAAAAAAGTCTTAATTTATTTACATGCTGAAATTAACCAATAATATTTACTCTAAACAGTATTTCTACCAAGTTCCTACTAGATGGCCTATTCGTTTGATTTTTGACTCGACGAAGTTACTACACCATTTATTTATTTAGGTAATATATGCAGATAGTTCAACTGTTAAGCTATCGTCGAATGTTCCACTATGTGTATTAAATAGCTACATAATTCTGATTTTTTGCAAACTAAATAATTTGTACATACAAATAAAAATCAGAATATAATTAAAGCTAATTCAGAATTTCAACTCTTCATTTTTCGTATCCATGCTTCATATTCGGATTACAATAACCAGCTTTTCAGTTGTGTACCTGATATTGGAAGCAAAAGAAAATGAAGATGAGAATCAATAGCAGTAATAACAGTACAACACAGCAGCAACAATCCAGCAACAGTAACAACCCAGGAACAGAGTTTGCAAACCGGTGGAGTATTAATCCCAAAATAAAGCTTCAAGCTTTGATGACACAACAACAATTAATGCTAATTTCAAAAAATGAAAGAAAGCAGAAGATTTTTTTTTAGTTTTTTTTATTTGAAAGTTTAAATATTTTTTCGGAATTTTTTCTCTCTTAAATGTTCAGCCATTTTTTCTCTCTCTTATTCTCTTTCTGTCAGATTTTTTTTTCTCTCTATCCGTCTGTTCTGTCCGTCCTCCTCTATATCTGTCCAAGACCTCCTATATATATCACATCCCATAAATCTTTTAATCAATTAAAATCAACCTATTTTCTCTACCAAACCCATTATCTTCTCACTCATCCCCATTACATTAAATAAATATATCACACCACCCCATTATATTTTGTCCCCCATGCCTAACATAAACAAATACAAGATTCCCCCACACTAAAATTTGTCTTGTCCCCCCTTTATATTAAATAACTATATCACAACCCACCCCATTTCATTTTGTCCCCCATGCTTAACATAAAGAATTACAAAATGTTCAATTACCAAACTACCCCTTCGACCTTATTGCAATTACCATTTTACCCCTGAACGTACTACAAATTACCAAACTACCCCATCAGCTATAACAAACAATTAATCAAACTTAACCAAAATATAGACAATATGATTAATTTCTAACAATGTTCAAACAACAAATTTCATGAACATGATTTCTTCAACATTTCAACAACAAATCACATGAACACAAATTGAACAACAAAGAACAACTAAAATTTGATTGAACAATATTTTAGCAACAAACAAACCTATTTTCCGATTCAACAACAACAACAACAAACAAGTATATTCAGATTTCTAAATTCAATAATATTGAACTTAAAATCAACCCTAACAACATTACAACCAACAATTCCTATACTAAACTTAAACAAGATTATGAGACAAATTCAATAAATAATCATAAATGATAAACAAGAAATCAAACTATACAAATTTCGGATTCAAGATCAACCAAACAAAGTATGAACATGAATGAAAATATTCAATAACAATAACAAACAAACTTTGTTCAAACTTCGAATTAAACTTAAACAAAACAAATAAACATATTCAAATCACTAATCTTCAAATAATCAACTAATCTTTTCTTAAATTAAATCCAACAAAACTTATAACAAAGATGCATGATCCAAAAATTAAAACCAAAACATAACTTCTCATTATATTACTAAATTAAAAACGAACTTCAAACAAGATGAACACTAACTAAATCTATATTAACAACAAACAACGGATTTGAACGATTTAAACTAATACCTTTCTATATTAAAACTAAACTAACAATTCCTTTTTACAAAAATAAATAAAATTAACATGAAACAAAATGAAAAACAATTAATTAAATTTTCATTTGAATCTGAAAATTAAACCAACAAAACACATGAACAAACTAAAAAAAATTAATTCAACGATGAACAAGACAAGAATGTTAAACCCAAATCTTAAACCCACTAACCGGATCGAAACGACGATCGAAGAAGATGGTCGTTTGGCGTCGTTTGAAGACGACGCAACAGCTACAGTAGCAGTTCCAGGAGAAGCAGCTCAACACGATGGAACAGCAGCAGCAACACGTCGGAGCAGGCAGCAGCGCGACATAGTAGCAGCGGCGCGAATGGAGACGAAGATGCAGCGGCAGCCATGAGAGCTCGAGTTCGAGCTCGATGAAGCTCGTCCATAGCTGGTCGTTGCAAAAGCAAGCAGAAGCATGATGGAGAAGCAGCGGGCAGCAGCAAAATGTAGCAGTGGGCAACAGCAAAACGCAGCAGTGGCGGACAGCAACATCTCCAAGACTGTTGCTTCTTCTTCTTCACCTCATGTTGCTCGTTGGTTTTCTATCCAGCGACGGCGAGGTGGTTTCGAATCAGCTGCCCGACGGGCAGAAGCAGTAGAAGAAGGAGAAGATGCAGCAGCGGGCAGCAATAATAGAAGAAGCAGACGATGCAGCAGCAACTACGAAGAAGCAGACGATGCAGCAGCGCGACGGGGTTCGACGGAGGGTTGGCTGCGTTTTTTTTCTTATTGAAGAAAGAAGATGAAGGAGTTGTGCGTGTGTGTGTGAGTGTGACAGGGTGAGGGGGAAGGGCTGGAGGGGGTGGTCGTTGGGGGTAGGGCAGCCATGGATGGAGCTTGAAGATGGTGAAGGAGAAGAGAGAAAGAGAGAGGGGGGGGGGTGGCGGATGGGTTAGTATTTTTTAGGGGTTTCTTCTTCTTTTTTTTTGTTTTGTGTTGTTTGTAAGATAATAGGGGTGTTGGGTTATGGGCTGGGTCGACCCAGTTCGAAATGGACTGGGTCGTTTGGGAATATTGGGCCAATTTTTGGGCCTGTGGCTTGAAATCGAAGAAGAGGCCCAATTCCGACTTTCTTTATATTTTCGCTCTCTTTTCTTCTTTTATTTCTCTAAAACTAAATTATAAAAATACTTAAATTATTATTAAGAACTAAATTAAGTTATAAAAGCGCAAATTAACTCCAAATAATAATTAATGCACAATTAAGTAGTAATTAAGCATTAAATTGTATATTTGGACATTAAATGCTAAAAATGCAAACGATGCCTATTTTTGTAAATTTTTATTTTTTGTAAACAAACTTAATTACTAACAAATTGTAGAATTAAATTCTACATACAAAATGCGACATATTTTTGTATTTTTTATTAATTTAGCAAATAAACATGCACAGACAAATACAAATAATTATTCAAAATAACACAAAATATCACAAAATTGCACACCAAGGAAAATTATTTTATTTTTGAATTTTTTGGGAGTAATTCTCATATAGGGCAAAAATCACGTGCTTACAGCTTCCCCTCTTTGCCCGAAGACACGAAGAGTTTTCGTGCAAAGATAAAGCGAGCGTTTTTTGCCCATCCGAGTACTCCGTGTGAAGCATTTTTTTTTGAAAAAAGATTTGACCGAACCTTTGCTTCAAAGGTTTCCTACATATCCTGGGCTAAACAGGAATCAGGTCAATGTAGTTCGGGAAGCTTTGGTAGCTGGGAATACCGTTGGACTGTAATGTTACTGTTGTTGCATGCTATTACCACTTCTTACCGATCTCCTTGTTACACCGTGCTTAAAAGAAAACAAGAAGCTAGGCTAGACTGCAATTTGTTCTTGTTGCCTTGCCAACTTCAATGCTTGAAATGTAAAGACTGAAATGTATGCCTCTGTTATCTGGGCGGGCTCCCAACTTCAATGCTTGAAATGTAAAGACTGAAATGTATGCCTCTGTTATCTGGGCGGGCTCCCAACTTCAATGCTTGAAATGTAAAGACTGAAATGTATGCCTCTGTTATCTGGGCGGGCTCCCAACTTCAATGCTTGAAATGTAAAGACTGAAATGTATGCCTCTGTTATCTGGGCGGGCTCCCAACTTCAATGCTTGAAATGTAAAGACTGAAATGTATGCCTCTGTTATCTGGGCGGGCTCCCAACTTCAATGCTTGAAATGTAAAGACTGAAATGTATGCCTCTGTTATCTGGGCGGGCTCCCAACTTCAATGCTTGAAATGTAAAGACTGAAATGTATGCCTCTGTTATCTGGGCGGGCTCCCAACTTCAATGCTTGAAATGTAAAGACTGAAATGTATGCCTCTGTTATCTGGGCGGGCTCCCAACTTCAATGCTTGAAATGTAAAGACTGAAATGTATGCCTCTGTTATCTGGGCGGGCTCCCAACTTCAATGCTTGAAATGTAAAGACTGAAATGTATGCCTCTGTTATCTGGGCGGGCTCCCAACTTCAATGCTTGAAATGTAAAGACTGAAATGTATGCCTCTGTTATCTGGGCGGGCTCCCAACTTCAATGCTTGAAATGTAAAGACTGAAATGTATGCCTCTGTTATCTGGGCGGGCTCCCAACTTCAATGCTTGAAATGTAAAGACTGAAATGTATGCCTCTGTTCTATGGGCGGGCTCCCAACTTCAACACTTGGAATAAAAAGACTGAAATGTATGCCTCTGTTCTATGGGCGGGCTCCCAACTTCAACACTTGAAATGAAAAGACTGAAATGTATGCCTCTGTTCTATGGGCGGGCTCCCAACTTCAACACTTGAAATGTAAAGACTGAAATGTATGCCTCTGTTCTATGGGCGGGCTCCCAACTTCAACACTTGAAATGTAAAGACTGAAATGTATGCCTCTGTTATCTGGGCGGGCTCCCAACTTCAATGCTTGAAATGTAAAGACTGAAATGTATGCCTCTGTTATCTGGGCGGGCTCCCAACTTCAAATAAACAACTTTTGAAATATCTCTCCTATGGGTAAAATAAACTTAGGAGGAAATGCCTCTCCTATGGGTAAGACTAAACTTAGGAGGAAATGCATCTCCTATGGGGTGAAACTAAAAGAAACTTAGGAGCAAATGCATCTCCTATGGGTAAAACTAAACGTAGGAGGAAATGCCTCTTCTACGGGTAAAAACTAAACTTAGGAGGAAATGTCTCTCCTATGGGTAAAAACAAACTTAGGAGGAAATGCATCTCCTATTAATGAAATATTCACTTAGGAAGTGCGTCTCCTATGCGTGAACCATTTCCTTCTTCCTGAATTATTTACTTACCTGTGTTGTCTTCCCTCGAAACTGCTGGGGATTATTTTGATGGGGATGACTTTTCCTTTTCTTCCTTACCCACTCTGGGTTGCCCGAAACTCTGTCGAGGATGCTTCTACATCTCGATGATCCACTGGGGATAACACTGCTGTGGATAACTCTGCTGAGTAAATATGTTATCTTACTACTTCCAAAATTACTTCCTTTTGAGTAGGATGTTTCATTCCTCTGCAAACTACTTCCCTTTTTTTTCTTTTTCTTTTTTTCTCTTTTTTTTTCTTTTTTTTTTGAAATGAAAAGACTGAATGTATTCCTCTGTTATATGGGCGGGCTCCCAACTTCAACCAACAAATCACCATTTTGTTCTTCAGGGGGCTCCTGACTTCAACCAATAATGTCAAAAATAAAACGTCATTCTGTTTTTCAGGGGGGCTCCTGATTACTTAAGATTTGAATTGTATTCCCTTATTCTACAGGTGGGCTCCTGATTGCTGATACTTCAACTGCTCTTCCTTGTTCTCCAGCTGGACGCCTGATTGCTAATACTCCAACTGCTCTTCCTTGTTTTCCAGGTGGACGCCTTATTGCTAATACTCCAACTGCTCTTCCTTGTTCTCCAGGTGGACGCCTGATTGCTAGGGATAATACTACTAGGGAAGTCTCCTTTCTTCCCCTCCCTCAAATTCAAAATTTTTTCTTTTTGTTTTTTTTTGTTTTTTTTTTTCAACACTGCTGGGGATAAAAGTGTTATCTTCTCGGGATAACGTTGTTGAGGATAACGCTGCTGGGGAATTTTATCCCTTCAAGTCGATGCTTCATTCTTCTGGAAGCTGCTGGGGATGATAATGACTTTTTGCTTTTCTGAGCACAAGTGTCATCCCTTTATTCTGTCTGCTGGGGAATACTTCCTCCATTTAAACTTATTATGTTGGGGCAAACACTGGTTCAAACACCACTTCCCTTGAGACTGGTGCTATCTTTATTCTTCCTCGAATGGGTACCTGACTTCCAGAAAATTTTCCAAATGAAAGGAAAATTTTCTGCCCCAGTTTGACAGTCTCCCTTATGGCATGCATTTCTGTCATCAATGCCATTTCCTTTACCTGTTTCAAATCAAACAAAATTTGTTAGTTTAAAACGTGGTGGTTGGTTGTGATACTCCTACTGGGATGGCTTTTCCTTTTCTCCTTCCTTGCTCTGCGCTCCACAACTTGTTGGGGATGATATTATTTGCTGGGGATAATCCCTTTCTGCTGGGGATATCCCTCTTCTTTTGTGGCATAGCTCGGAAACTGGCATTTCCCCGACCTTTTAGTCTAGTATGAATTTCTCCAAATCATGCTCACTGCTCTCCTTGCTGTATTCATGGGCCTTGGCCTTGAGGTTTATAACCTTTGGTTTTGGCAAGGATATCCCTCTTGACACTCGTCAATCCTTTTGTCAATTCCCTTTTGCTGGGGATATCTTTCTTGACACTGGCCTCGCGCTTGTTCCTTGCTGACTATACCACTTGGATGTACTAGTCAGATCTCATCTTGCATATTTGGAAAGCTGATGGCATATTTTGAAGTCAATTCACACTTGTTCTGACCAAACAGACTCTATTGGGGATTTTTCTATGAAAGGAAAAAGATAAAAGGGAACAGAATAAAAAGACAAAGGAAAAAATGACTCTTTAACAAAAGAATAAAAATCTATCAAATGCAGATACCGACTCTAATGGTCATGAAATGCGCATGTGGCCTATCCTCTACCGCCAATCATCTTTCAAGATCTTCAATTGGCAATTCCCCATCTGATTCTCAATCTTATTCAACTTGTAGTGCCCGAAGGGTTTTCACTATCAAGCCTCTCTCATTTTGGGTTTTCTCTCAGCTTTCATCGCCTTATGGTGTCCGTGAAGATTTTCACCGATAAGACTCTCTCATTTGTATCACTTTCCAGCTGGAGATTTGGAGTGTTGCCAGTATGACTCTCTCTGCTGGAGATTAGAGTCCTTTCTGCGGTGGAACAGAATGTTATGTTCGCCGGTAAGACTCTCATTTGTCTGACTTGGCATCTTTTGCAGACTGGTCAGATGGTCTTTCTTTGGACCGTAATGTGGGTTTTTGGATAGGCTAGAAATAAAGGGTATTAAAGGCTCAAAAACAAAATAAATTTGGAGTTTTAAATTACAACCTTCGGAACCAATTTGTTTACAACAAGCGCAACCCTTGCCCCAGTTTCTTGCTTGGGGATTATTTATTATTATATTTTTTTTATTACACCATGTACACTGTGACCATTGTGGCCATTATGCACCCTATGACCGAGCCGTGAAGCGCCTACGTATCATCTTTGAGGAATCAGGTCAAACGTAGTTCCCAATTCCTCTGTTTTCATTTGACTTTCTTTTGTTTTTTTTATTGTTATCATTTTTCTTTTCTTTTCCTTTTTTTCGTTTTTTTTTTGATTTTTTTTCCTTTACCTTCCAGGATCGTATTTCCTAGTCGTTGCTATTGATTCCGAACGAGGGGTATGAAAGAAAATAAATAAGGCTCAAAGGGGGGTAACGAAGGATAAAGTGTTTAGATAGCAGAACAAAATGCCTTCGTCATTCCAGTCTTCAAAACATGCCAAATGCAAACAACACAATTGATCATAGATTTATAGTCTCTTCCGATGGTGCTGGACTTGACAATTATGTTAAACACTTGCTTTTTCATTTGTCATTTCTAAAGCACCGTTGGGCGACACTCTCACTCTCATGAACGACCCTCATGCCAATTTGGCGAATCTTGCATTTAACGATTTTCTTTATGTTTTACTTGCCCCAGTTCCACATGACTCGGGCTTCAAATAATCTCAAACCGTTCTTATTTCCTTTAAATGTTCTGATTGCCTTTCCGGGGTTTTATGATTAACTTTAAAGACTAGGCCCAAACTGTGTGCGCATGTCATGTCACTAGAATCGGCGCTGACCAAAATGATAAAAGGACTAAACAAAAGATGACTGGAAATAATAAAAGACCGGATTTTGCATTAGACTACCGGTGAAATGGTTTGAATAACAAAAACAAACCAGAATAAAATCCTAAAACAACCTGGACAAACTTAAACAAACCGCTATGACAAAACGGAAAGATAAGACAGTTTGACACGAGACAATATCCGAATTACAACCCTAATAATCTGAACAACAGAAATGACAACAAAATAAGCCACCACAAGCTTCTCTCTTGCTAACCAAGGAACGGAGCTGCCTCCCACTTTATCAAAATTGGCATCTTAGCCACTGAGCTTCGCATCAGTATTGTCCAGACCATTACCAACTTCGATATCATCAACCTTAGTCAACAAATCCCCAATAGGATTCGAGTGCTTCTGTCATCAGGCCTGATCCCCGCAAAGTGTGTATCATGATGTGCATGTAAAGGATTCCGCGCGATATTCTGGGTGTCATTGTCCGGCTTACCACAAACCAACCACCTTAACTTTCTTTGTGATTCAAAAAAAAAAACAGGTTAAAATGGACTCAGTCGGTCCTCATTATTAACATCTTTTTTTTTCATTTTTCATTTTTTTTTCGATTTCTTTTTTCTTTCTTTTTTTTTCATTTTTTTGTTGTGGTCGAATCTTATGGAGATTGCCTACGTATCATGACCCCGCATGAATCAGACCTTGCGTAGTTCGGACCAATATGAAAGGTAACAACAATGAAACGTTTTTTTTTTTTTGAAATTATCAGTTTTCATAATAAAACAAACTGGATTTCAAAGGTTTAAAAATGACCTACAAACATGAAAATCAAACAACCCACTTATTCTAATTAAAAGATTTACAAACTCCAAAACAAATGGTCGGCTTCCTTTCTCCGTTTGACAAATGCAATCGAACGGTTATTTTTTGCAAATGTGGTCCCTTCCAAATTTCACATGAATTTTGAGGCCGGGGAGGATTATTTTATGACACTTTGCAAACTTGTCTGTTCTTTTACGAAAATAGCCTTTCGACAACTGAGAGATACTCTAAGGCTATTTCGGCAAGAACGGTTTAAGACGCGGCCGAAGCTGGCTTGGCTTATTTTTGACAAAACCCAAAGGTATTCACCTGACCGCTGACTCTTTGTTTTTTTTTCTTTTAAAATTATAATAAAAACCTGGTTTTGCAAACACGGCCCTTCAGCGCCTCGGGGACGAAGGTTTTTTTAAGGCTGTGTGGGTCAATTGGACCAAATCTAAAATAATGACCCAAAGGTGGCTGTTTATACAAAGTCAGCCTTCCGGCGTCCCTTTCGGGAACATTCGGCTATTTATGACGAAACAATATCACCTGACTTATTCATGACTCTTTTTACTGTTTTCCAAATTAGAAAACTGAATATTGCAAACATGGCCTTTCAACGTCTCGGGGACGAAAATTTTTAAGGCTGTGTAGGTCAACTCGACCAAATCTTAAAAAAAATGACCCAAAGGTGGCTGTTTATGCAAAGTCAGCCTTCCGGCGTCCCTTTCGGGAACATTCGACTATTTTTGACAAAAAATAGCATCACCCAACTTCTCTATGATTAAATTAAAATTTGACATATTTTTTTTATTATTATTTATATGTTTTTGGCTTTTTAGCACAAGGTGGGGTTGGACCCGATGAGGGTTGCCTACGTATCTCACATCCGGTGAGAATCAAACTCGCGTAGTTTGGGCAAATTAACCGAACTATTTTAAAACATGACTCTTTTCCATTTTTATTTTTTCCTGGCAAGACAATCTATTTTCCTTTTCTATTTTTGAAAAAGACAAAATAACGATTTTTTTTTCATTTTCAATAAAACAATCTATTTTTCCTAAAATAAAAGACTCTTTTTTTTCAATATTTTTTAGTAAAACAAAATAAAATATTTTCCTCTTTTTTTTCAAATTTCGGCAAAGTTTCGCCAGTAATTGGTCATTGATTTTTTCTAAAATAATCAATTAACTCCCTAACTGATATATTCTTTTTCCTTTTTTTTTTCTTTTTTTTTCCTTCAATTTTCCCAACATTCCCGAGATTTAGAAACCGGTCAACATGCAAGTTCGAAACAAATATATGTACAGAGCAAGTAGGATGCATCAGAATGGTCTTTTCATTTCAGGTTGCTAGTCCTAGACGGACCCAACCCCTGTGTTGAGTCCCCTAAGTCAAATGCAACGTGATGCAAATAAGCGTTCCTACTAGGGATCCGGCATGAAGTCACGTTATTCTATATTCAAAACCTGGGTCAGTGTACTAGACTGTGTACCCGAGCGGACAACTCGAGTCGAGGAGGGGGCAACTTACCGGGAACCAAAAGGCCATCCGGCTTCGTAACTTGTCCGACCTCTTTCTTATTTCAGGGTATAACACTAACAGAATAGGGAGTCTCAACCAGTAAGCACATCCCCGGAGGTGAAGAGAGAAGGGTTCGGCACAGTTTATATATACAGTCAAATAATATCAAAGCGGTAAAAGCAGCATTTAGCACATTAGGCTCAAACATGTAAAAATCAGATAAAGCCAAATATAACAATTTATCTAAGCTCGAATCTCTAACCCCGAACCAGTGGTTCTGGGTTACCATATAAAAATCCCCAGCAGAGTCGCCAGAGCTGTCACACCTCCTTTTTCCGCACCCGCGAGGGTACAAGGAGTTTTTTCCAATTAAAGGACAATCGAAACGGGATTTATTTATTTATTTCAGAGTCGCCACTTGGGAGATTTAGGGTGTCCCAAGTCACCAATTTTAATCCCGAATCGAGGAAAAGAATGACTCTGTTTAACAGTCTGCGCACCAGAAATCCGGATAAGGAATTCTGTTAACCCGGGAGAAGGTGTTAGGCATTCCCGAGTTCCGTGGTTCTAGCACGGTCGCTCAACTGTTATATTCGGCTTGATTATCTGATTTTTATACAAATATGAACTTATGTGCAAGTTTTATCTTTTTACCGCTTTTATCATTATTTATTTTTATTTTTACAATAAAGTGAACATTGTTTAAAACATGTCTTTGGATTACGTCACATGAAATGCACCCGCAATCTGGAACACATTTTATTCAATGTTTTGGGATTTGGATTTGGGTCGTATGAAATACGCACCCGAGTTTAAGAAGATAATATTATTAAATACGCGCCTAAAACGACTAGCGTATCATTATTTTGGGTAGGACCGAATTTTTTGCTAAACGACTCCTCCCGAATTCTAAGCAATTAAATGTACATTTATTGAGGGCCCCGCAATCTATACATTTTATTAAGCGAGGCTCATCTCATTTATTTTTAAAAGACAATCCTAAAATGCCTACATTATTTTCTATTAAATCTGTCTCTACAAAATAAAAAAAAGTCTTAATTTATTTACATGCTGAAATTAACCAATAATATTTACTCTAAACAGTATTTCTACCAAGTTCCTACTAGATGGCTTATTCGTTTGATTTTTGACTCGACGAAGTTACTACACCATTTATTTATTTAGGCAATATATGCAGATAGTTCAACTGTTAAGCTATCGTCGAATGTTCCATTATGTGTATTAAATAGCTACATGATTCTGATTTTTTGCAAACTAAATAATTTGTACATACAAATAAAAATTAGAATATAATTAAAGCTAATTCAGAATTTCAACTCTTCATTTTTCGTATCCATGCTTCATATTCGGATTACAATAACCAGCTTTTCAGTTGTGTACCTGATATTGGAAGCAAAAGAAAATGAAGATGAGAATCAGCAGCAGTAATAACAGTACAACACAGCAGCAACAATCCAGCAACAGTAACAACCCAGGAACAGAGTTTGCAAACCGGTGGAGTATTAATCCCAAAACAAAGCTTCAAGCTTTGATGACACAACAACAATTAATGCTAATTTCAAACAATGAAAGAAAGCAGAAGATTTTTTTTAGTTTTTTTTTATTTGAAAGTTTAAATATTTTTTCGGAATTTTCTCTATCTTAAATGTTCAGCCCTTTTTTCTCTCTCTTATTCTCTTTCTGTCAGATTTTTTTTTCTCTCTATCCGTCTGTTCTGTCCGTCCTCCTCTATATCTGTCCAAGACCTCCTATATATATCACATCCCATAAATCTTTTAATCAATTAAAATCAACCTATTTTCTTTACCAAACCCATTATCTTCCCACTCATCCCCATTACATTAAATAAATATATCACACCACCCCATTATATTTTGTCCCCCATGCCTAACATAAACAAATACAAGATTCCCCCCACTAAATTTTGTCTTGTCCCCCCTTTATATTAAACAATTATATCACAACCCACCCCATTTCATTTTGTCCCCCATGCTTAACATAAAGAATTACAAAATGTTCAATTACCAAACTACCCCTGCGACCTTATTGCAATTACCATTTTACCCCTGAACGTACTACAAATTACCAAACTACCCCATCAGCTATAACAAACAATTAATCAAACTTAACCAAAATATAGACAATATGATTAATTTCTAACAATGTTCAAACAACAAATTTCATGAACATGATTTCTTCAACATTTCAACAACAAATCACATGAACACAAATTGAACAACAAAGAACAACTAAAATTTGATTGAACAATATTTTAGCAACAAACAAACCTATTTTCCGATTCAACAACAACAACAACAAACAAGTATATTCAGATTTCTAAATTCAATAATATTGAACTTAAAATCAACCCTAACAACATTACAACCAACAATTCCTATACTAAACTTAAACAAGATTATGAGACAAATTCAATAAATAATCATAAATGATAAACAAGAAATCAAACTATACAAATTTCGGATTCAAGATCAACCAAACAAAGTATGAACATGAATGAAATATTCAATAACAATAACAAACAAACTTTGTTCAAACTTCGAATTAAACTTAAACAAAACAAATAAACATATTCAAATCACTAATATTCAAATAATCAACTAATTTTTCTTAAATTAAATCCAACAAAACTTATAACAAAGATGCATGATCCAAAAATTAAAACCAAAACATAACTTCTCATTATATTACTAAATTAAAAACGAACATCAAACAAGATGAACACTAACTAAATCTATATTAACAACAAACAACGGATTTGAACGATTTAAACTAATACCTTTCTATATTAAAACTAAACTAACAATTCCTTTTTACAAAAATAAATAAAATTAACATGAAACAAAATGAAAAACAATTAATTAAATTTTCATTTGAATCTGAAAATTAAACCAACAAAACACATGAACAAACTAAAAAAAATTAATTCAACGATGAACAAGACAAGAATGTTAAACCCAAATCTTAAACCCACTAACCGGATCGAAACGACGATCGAAGAAGATGGTCGTTTGGCGTCGTTTGAAGACGACGCAACAGCTACAGTAGCAGTTCCAGGAGAAGCAGCTCAACACGATGGAACAGCAGCAGCAACACGTCGGAGCAGGCAGCAGCGCGACATAGTAGCAGCGGCGCGAATGGAGACGAAGATGCAGCGGCAGCCATGAGAGCTCGAGTTCGAGCTCGATGAAGCTCGTCCATAGCTGGTCGTTGCAAAAGCAAGCAGAAGCATGATGGAGAAGCAGCGGGCAGCAGCAAAATGCAGCAGTGGGCAACAGCAAAACGCAGCAGTGGCGGACAGCAACATCTCCAAGACTGTTGCTTCTTCTTCTTCACCTCATGTTGCTCGTTGGTTTTCTATCCAGCGACGGCGAGGTGGTTTCGAATCAGCTGCTCGACGGGCAGAAGCAGTAGAAGAAGGAGAAGATGCAGCAGCGGGCAGCAACAGTAGAAGAAGTAGACGATGCAGCAGCAACTACGAAGAAGCAGACGATGCAGCAGCGCGACGGGGTTCGACGGAGGGTTGGCTGCGTTTTTTTTCTTATTGAAGAAAGAAGATGAAGGAGTTGTGCGTGTGTGTGTGAGTGTGATGGGGTGAGGGGGAAGGGCTGGAGGGGGTGGTCGTTGGGGGTAGGGCAGCCATGGATGGAGCTTGAAGATGGTGAAGGAGAAGAGAGAAAGAGAGAGGGGGGGGTGGCGGATGGGTTAGTATTTTTTAGGGGTTTCTTCTTCTTTTTTTTTGTTTTGTGTTGTTTGTAAGATAATAGGGGTGTTGGGTTATGGGCTGGGTCGACCCAGTTCGAAATGGACTGGGTCGTTTGGGAATATTGGGCCAATTTTTGTGCCTGTGGCTTGAAATCGAAGAAGAGGCCCAATTCCGACTTTCTTTATATTTTCGCTCTCTTTTCTTCTTTTATTTCTCTAAAACTAAATTATAAAAATACTTAAATTATTATTAAGAACTAAATTAAGTTATAAAAGTGCAAATTAACTCCAAATAATAATTAACGCACAATTAAGTAGTAATTAAGCATAAAATTGTATATTTGGACATTAAATGCTAAAAATGCAAACGATGCCTATTTTTGTAAATTTTTATTTTTTGTAAACAAACTTAATTACTAACAAATTGTAAAATTAAATTCTACATGCAAAATGCGATATATTTTTGTATTTTTTATTAATTTAGCAAATAAACATGCACAGACAAATACAAATAATTATTCAAAATAACACAAAATATCACGAAATTGCATACCAAGGAAAATTATTTTATTTTTGAATTTTTTGGGAGTAATTCTCATATAGGGCAAAAATCACGTGCTTACAGCTGGGAAGGATTGTCTTTCTTATTTGGGCTTTCATGATGTACGTCAGTGTAGAGGCTTCTACCATTGATTTAGTTCCGGTGGTGAGGGACCTTTTGGTTGTGTTTCTTGTGGCCAGGCATGTCGCCGGGCAGGGTTGTTGAATTCGGTATTGATTTGATGCCGAGCACCGTATCGTATGGAACCGTCAGAGTTAAAGGGGTGGAAGGAGCTCCTTCACCTTGATAAGGAGTTCATTGGCAGGCCAATGTGGATGCGTGTTCTAACTTGAGTTGGCTTGATTGGCTCCGAATAGTATTATTGAGGTAGGTGTTGATTCGTCGGTTATTCAGTTTATTAGTAATCCAGGGAGGCCTATGATTTACCTTTGCGTGTTGTGAGGCGTTGGGATTTGTTGGTTATCGGCACATGTGATGCGGTGTTATTGGGGTCTCTCAGCAGGATTTGAGCGGGAGGAGTATTGGATATTGCTTGCCGGATGGCGCATCTGTTATGACCTTTCGGGTTGTGCGGTGTTATATACTTGATTTACCGTGGTTATGATGATTTACTTTGATTCTAGACATCAATTGCGCATGGTCGTCAATTTCGAGTAGAGTGACTTGAGGTGTTCCATGTGGAGCAGTGTTTGGATAAGGTCGCGCATTGCAGTGAATATATGTGGAGGTATGACCCTGCAGGTTAGATTCGTATGTTCTATTCCTATGATGTGAGACGGTTCTCAACCTTGTGTTGTGGTGGTACTGGTGAACTTGAGGTACAACTCTTTCATTTAAGTCATTTTTATGGTTTGAGTATGATCGGACCGTTGCTTATTGGTGCGCATATTATGCAAGTTGTGGCTTAGGCCTATATTGATATGTCATGTCACCAGAGTGGTGTGTTGGATTAGAGGAGATCGTTGGGATCATTAATGAATACGAACGGATTCGATTTCAGCATGTTGGAGGGATAATATCGAGGTTCGGCTCGGAAATTTGCTATGGTATTTTCCAAAGGAGAAGTGGCTTCATTAACGGTTGATCTGAGAAATGGTTAAGGTTTATTGCGTGTTTCATTTATCGTTGGCAGTATATGAAAGTGTTGGTATGAGACTTTAGTTGATAAGATATTTTCTACCGGTATTCGGTTGTTGTGGGCAGTTGCTGTGAATAGAAGTTATCGCTACAAGCATTTGAGTTATGTGGTATATCATGTGATTTCACCTGAGATAGCAGATATGGTTTGTTATAGCTTGTCGGACTTATTCACATTATAAATGTGAGATTCTAACTGTATTGATGATTTAGAAGCAAAAAAGCGGTTCTATGGTTTATGGACTAGGATAGATTGTGAAATTTCAGTTATATTGTGTTATCGAACCTATGTGAGATAGGGTGACCTGGGATCACCCCAAGTATATGCATGGTAAGGTTATTCAGCAATTCGCTAGCTTTTGGAACAACTCTAAGCATGTTCGAGGACGAACATATGTTTAAGTGGGGGAGGATGTAACGACCTGACCAGTCGTTTTAAGCTTTTGCACTTTGATCGCCAGTTCTCGGGCATGAATTGCCCCGTGTGATGTATTATGACTTATGTTAATCATTAGTTTGGGTTTTCGGGAAAATCAGAATGAATTTGGAAGAACAATCTCAGTTTGAAGCTTAAAATTTGAAAGGTTAGACCAAGATTTGACTTATTTGTATATGATCTCGGATCGGGATTTTTATGAATTGGTTAGCTCCATTAGGTGATTTATGACTTAGGAGCGTGATCGGAATGCATTCTTGGAAGTTCGTGGAAGGTTTAGGCTTGAATTGGCGAAATTGATATTTTGGCGATTTTCGATTGATAGGCGAGATTTTTATATAAGGGTCAGAATAGAATTCCGAGAGTTGCAGTAACTTCGTTGTGTCATTTGGGATGTGTGTGCAAAATTTCAGGTCATTTGGACGTGGTTTGGTTGGGTTTTTGATCAAAAGCGTATTTCGGAAGATTTTTAGAAACTTAGGCTTGAATTCGATGTGATTTGGTAGATTTGATGTTGTTTGAGATGTTTTGATGATTGGAACAAGTTTGAATAAGGTATTGGGTTATGTTTGTACTTTTGGTTGAGGTCCCAAGGGCCTCGGGATGATTCGGATGGTTATCAGAGAAGTTAGATATTGGTTGCACCTTCAGATTTGCTGCTTCTGGTATTTTTGCATCTGTGGTTTTGGGACCGCAGATGCGGTGCCGCAGATGCAAGTGCTTCATCGCAGAAGCGAAAAAGGGTCAGATGGGCTGAGACCGCAACATCGGCTATGTGGACCGCATTTGCGAAGCCGCAGATGCGGGGAAAGGATCAAGAAGTACAAGGATCACTTAATTCGAGTGGAAGAATTTTAGCAGATGATGAATTAATTTCTCATCAAAGACCTCCTTCATCATCAGATGCGAATGAGAGTAATCCTTCTACTTTTAGTAGAAGTGACCAAATGTATCTTGTTCCAAGTAGGAGTGAGATGGTCACAGATCTTGTTCCAAGTGGGAGCAGGATGAATGATCTTGATCCGAGTGGGAGCAACATTGATACAAATGGGAACAATGATGAATCACAAGTAAGACGTGGTTCTCGTAAAAAGATTCCCCATCGACGATTTGATATTGAAGGCATAGAACAATTTATGATGCTCCTACAAGAAGAAAACGAGCCTAAAAATGTAAAAGAGGCTCTCTCATGCCCTTCTAAGGATAAATGGACAAAAGCAATGGAAGATGAATTGGAGTCTGTGAGAGTCAACAAAGTTTGGGAACTAGTTGATCTCCCTGAAGGACGCAAAGTAATTGGGAGCAAATGGGTTCTCAAAATTAAGCTCAAGGCTGATGGCACAGTTGAGAGATTTAAGGCTCGACTGGTGGTGAAAGGGTATACACAACAGAAAGGAATAGACTACGAAGAGACTTTCTCGCCTGCTGTACGATATACCTCGGTTCGCCTGGTTCTAGCTATTGTTGCAAGCCTGGATCTTGAATTACATTAGATAGATGTAAAGACTACCTTTCTCATTGGAGAACTAGATGAAGAAATCTATATGGAACAACCTGAGTGTTCCATTGAAAAGGTCCACGAACAAAAGGTTTGTAGACTTTTAAAGTCTATTTATGGCCTCAAACAATCTTCAAGGAAATGGTATATACGCTTTCAGAATGTTCTTGTATCCAATGGTTTTGCCATGATGGATGAAGACCATTGCGTTTATACCAAGAGATCAAGAAACAAGCTTGTGATTTTAACATTGTATGTAGTATGACGTACTTATAGCTAGAAATGATAAGGAGTTTATAACCGAGATAAAGTCATGGTTAACATCCCAATTTGAGATGAAAGATATGGGTGAAGCTGCATATATTCTTGGAGTTAAGATTTCAAGAGATCGTCCAAAGAAACTATTGTATCTCTCACAAGATTACATTAGAAAAGTTTTTGAACGATTTAATATGCAAAATAGTAGCCCAGTTGAAACTCCTATCAGTAAAGGCCATACCTTTAGAAGTCAGATGTGTCCTAAGACTCCTGAAGAGACAGAAAGAATGAGCCGAGTTCCTTATAGGAGCGTAGTCAGAAGTCTAATGTATGTTATGATATGCACTAGACCTGATATCTGTCGAGCAGTTGACTTGGTAAGTAGATATCAAACCGACACAGGTTTAGCACATTGGCAAGCAGTAAAGAGGATCATGAGATATCTACGATGGAAGCCGAATATGTGGCTCTCGCATCAGCAACACAAAAAGCTGTTTGGTTGAAAAAGGTTTTGGAGCACTTGTTGGATATTACTGAAAATACTAAACTAGTATTAGTCTAATGTGACAGTGAGGCTGCAATATTCTCCACCAAGGGCCTAAAGTTTCATTGTAAAACCAAATATATAGATATCAAGTCTAACTATGTGAGAGGCATGGTTAGACACAAGGTAGTGAATGTGAAGTATATGACTACAAAAGATATGTTAGCAGATCCATTGACCAAGCCTTTGTCTAGAGATACATTTGTGAGACACACTAGGTCTCAAGGCTTGCGTAGACTCTAAGATTCTTTATTTTGTTATTTATTTTCCGTGTTCTCAAACTGATGTTCTTTGATTATCAATAAAGTTGATTTACATACATACATATTTTTATTGTTGAATGTTATGTACATTCTTTGTTCATTTTTTATAAGTATGTCGAGTAGACATGAGGTTGGCCTTCTCACACAGGAAACCGCCTCCTTATCTTAGTGATGTGAGGAGATGAGACATAATTTTAAGCAAAATTATCATAAGGATAATTTGAGAGCTATTCGCTTAAAATCAGAATGTCGCTTAAACAATGACATAAGGTCATTAGGGTGAAAAACGTTCACCTAGTCTACTTTGTGAGCCAGATGCGAGTTAAAAATGATATTGTAGATCAAAGAACTCAAATTTAGATACTTATGGTGTCTAAATATCATCTGTACATCATTCTTTATGGGATAAAGACATACGCTCCTTGGGAAAAAGGGAGAAAATGTTGTAGCACATGTTTTATACCATGTGTGCTAATGTTGACCAATTGAGTTAACATAAGTCCATTTTCAACTTATTGTTGTTTGAGACCCAGAGCTTTTTTGATAGCTCAAGATTTTGTACCCCTAGAGACTCTGATCAGATACTTGAGACTTAGTGTGATGTTAGCTATCTTAGTGTGTTTCCAAAGACCATGAACACAGATTCGGTCTAGCAGAGCATAGCTAGAAAAACAGTCATACTAATGTTAAGGGAATCGTGAGAAGAGGAAGATCATTGATGAAATCTCATTTATTTGTATTCACTGGTGCACCAATTATGACTTATGAGTTATGATTGTGAATACAAAAAAATAATGATATATGAGATTTTGAGACTATATCAAATGTGATTTACATGATCTAGGGTACTGCATACTTTATGATCTACTTGCAGGTTTGCACTCGAGAGGTTATATACTCCTAACAGATATATAGCACTTAGCTCTCACAGTATGCTAGTCGCACGGTCTACTTCCCTGTATGAATGATTGAGGAGATGATACTCCCATTATGTGTGAGTGGGAGATGTAGGAAAATTGGGTCCACCCATAAAGGGTGCTTTAAGGCCCAATAGGGTTATTAGTTAACCCTAATATTCTCTATATAAGTACACTTAGTGTGTACATTAAAGAATACTTTAAGCAATATTTTTTCACGCTCTCTCTCTCTCTCTCAATTAGAATTAAGGGTTTAGACTGTGGAATTGGGGGTTGCTCCAACACACTATGACAATCACCGCCGACCAGTAATTCTATCCACAGTTCATCCGTTTTTGCTTCTGCTTCACGAAGAACAAGTAAGTTCTCGTTTTACGATTTACGCGCTAAATCTAATATGTTTAGATAAACGTGTTCCTTCACATCACTTATATTCCATTATATTTGAAATGATAACTAATATACTATTATAAATTAAAATTTGCTGATAGTTTTAAAAATATTTATACTGTCAGCAATAACTAAGTATTTATCCACATCTCATTTTTATATCAAGTTATATTAACTTATCATTGTTAAGTAATAAGATGAAATAAGAATACACATTAATTAATTATGATTAAGAAATAAATTTTGTATGCAAACACATGATATACATCTATAGGTTCGAGTAAACATAAGAGTAAATATTTTTTTGGTCAGGTAATCTTTATCATGATAACTATTCATTGCACTTTGGTTGGCATTATTATAAAATGTATCATTAGAACACTTGTTGCACGTGGTTGGTATTATTCATTAAGATATATTTAATTCAAATATTTTTTTTTAATGTCCAAACGCCTACTAGATATGTTTGGACGTAACAATTATAATTTTTGAAAAAAGTAATATTTGAGAGTTAATTAAGTTGAAAAATAATATTTAGAATTTGAATTTATATTTGAATATGCATTTCACTTGAAAATAATATTGCAGTATTGTGATTAAGGAAAAAACGTTTTTTTCTGAAAATTTTGAAAAGTAATTTTCAAAAGGTTTCTAAAAACTTGCAAAACTTCATGAACAAACACATTTTTGAGAAAACAAATTGGAAAAAAGGAAAATTGTGTCAACCTGGCCAGTCGTCTCATGAGTTACCACTCCGTTTCCCCCATTTCTACTTCTAATTGCTTTGTATTATGGTTCTATATCGATCGGGTTGATTGGTTAGGGTTCGGAAAGGATTTGGTAAGAATTGAGGCAAAAAGTCTCTTTAGAGTGAGTTTAAGTTGGAAAAGTCAAACGGATGTTGACTTGTGTGTTAGAGGGATCGGATGTGAGTTCCGATAGTTCAGATAGCTCCGGGAGGTGATTTAGGACTTAGGAGTGTGATCAGAATGAGTTTTGGAGGTTCGGAGTAGATTTAGGCTTGAGTTGGCGAAATCGGATTTTTGGCGATTTTCGGTTGATAGGTGAGATTTTGATATAGGGGTCGGAATGAAATTTCGAGAGTTGTAGTAGCTTTGTTACGTCATTTGGGATGTGCGTGCAAAATTTCAGGTCATTCGGACGTGGTTTGGTTGGGTTTTTGATCAAAAGCGGAATTTGGAAGATTTTAGAAGCTTAGGCTTGAATCCGAGGTGTTTTGGGTGATTTGATATTGTTTGAGGTGTTTCGATGATTGGAACAAGTTTGAATGGGGTTTTAGGAAATTTTGGTGCCATTAGTTGAGGTCCCGGGGGCCTCGGGTGAGTTTCGGAGGATTGAACGGATCATTTTGAGTTAAGAAAAATTGCAGAAAAATGGTTTCAGCTGTTGCAGGTGATTTGTTCTTCGCGTTCGCGAAAGGGCCCTCGCGTTCGCGAAGGGCCAGAAAGGGAGGCGTCATGTTTGGCCTTTGCGTTGGCGAAGGGTAGTCCCGTGTTCGCGAAGGGGTGAATTTGGTAGGCATCGCGTTCGCGTGCGTCTGGGTCGCGTTCGCGTAGGCTGGTGAAGCTGAGGCATCGCGTTCGCGAAGAAGAATTTTGGTCAACGAAAATTTTGTGCTTCGCGAACGCGAAGATTTTGACCGCATTCCCGAAGAAGGATTTTTAGCCCTGGGCAGAATGTTTAAAAGGTCGTCTTGTCTGCTAATGTGGGTCTATTTTCCTCCATAGTTGCTCATTTTTGGAGACTTTTGAAGGAGATTGAAGAGGTATTCCATTCGAAGGTAAGATTCTTGGTCTAGAAACTCGATTATTATGTGAATTTCACCTAGAAAATCATGGAATCTAAGCCTAAAATTGAAGAACTAGGGCTTGAAATTGGAGACCAAACATTTGGGATTAGAAGGGTTGTTTGTGGATGGATTTTGATGTTCTTGGTATGTATGAACTCGTGGGGAGATAAGGAGTTCGTTCATGTAAAAATTCTCGAATTCTGAGACGTGGGCCCGGGGTCGGGTTTGGCCAATTTCAGGATGTTTTGGTATTTTTCAATTGTTTTCGCTTGGGCTTCATTCTCTTAGCATATTTTGACGCCATGATTATGATTTTGAATAGATTCGATGTGAGTGGAGTCCGATTCGAGGGGAAAAGACGTAACGGAATAGTATTTTTACCGGTTTGAGGTAAGTAACCATTGTAAATCTGGAATTGAGGGTACAAAACCCCGGTATTGGACTTGTTTTTGATAAATGCGGTGGCACACATGCTAGGTGACGAGCGTGTGGGCGTGCACCGGTAGGGATTGTGACTTTGTCCGTCCCGTAGCGACTATTAAGTTGCGTATTTGAATTGGAAATATTATGTTATCCTGTATTTTAGATATTTATATTGTATTATTGCTGTATGCCATGTTTGAGGCCTTGTGCCGACCTGTAGCAACCCTTAGGGGCATTTTGATTATTTTCCTCACTTTACTTGCTAGAAGTATATCCTCAGTCTTTTTTTACCCATTTAAATGATTAAAACTTATTTTATCACTCTACTCCTAATTGTGAGGACTGTTTGGGCTGAGTTCCCTAATCTCTATTGATAAGCCCGAGAGGCTGTGAGGTTAATGACTGAGAGAGGTTGAGAACCTAATTGTAAGGATATTTGTATATATGTGAGTTATGGATTAGGCTGTATGCCGCAGAAATACTTATACGGATCAGGCTATATGCACCAATAATATATATATTGGATTGGGCTGCACGCCACAGTGATATGACGCTTGGGCTGTAAGAGCCCCTCCGGAGTCTGCACACCCCCAGTGAGCGTAGTCGACTATAAATATATGGATCGGGTTGTACGCCATAGCGGTTACTATGATTTCCATTATTATGAGATACTAATGAGCCGAGTGCTGAGAGTGAGTACTGTGTGACGAGAGTCAAGTCACGAGTGACTGAGAGGCTGCCCGAGGGGCCATATTTTGAGTGATTCATTGCCGGAGAGGCTTTGTTATGATGTTTTCACTGATTTCACTCTTCTTTTAAATAAGCCTCTATTGATATATAGCTAAGTATTTGATTTCAAATGTTTTAAACTGGAAACGTGATTTTATAACAAAAACGGATTTTAAACTGTAAAGATGACATGATATTCTGTTGATTATTCAGTTATGTATTTTTGAACTGCTCATTACTGCTTTCAGTCCTTATTTACTTTAGTTACTTACTAAGTTGGCGTACTCACGTTACTCCCTTCACCTTGTGTGCAGATCCAGGTGCCCAAGCAGCCGAGTGAGGGCTTTCAGCATTTGACAGAGACTTTGAGGTAGCTCCATGTCGTCCGCAGCCCTGTTCTCTCTCTCCTATCTTACTATTTTTCGAAATTTCTAGACTATTGATGTATTAGGTAATCAGACTTGTATTAGAGGCTCTAGACTCATGACACTAGATTATTGGGGCTGTGTAGTTTCCCTGATATCTTGACTTCCTCATAAGCTTAAACGCTTATAATGAATTTGGTATTTAAAACTTGCGTTAGAAAATGGATTAAATGTTAAATGAAAAAGGGTTTTGGTAAATTGATTAGTTGACTTGACTAGTAATGTGATATGCGCCATCACGACCGGTATTTGGGGTCATGACAAGTTGGTATCAGGGCCTAGGTTACATAGGTCTCGTGAGTCATGAGCCGATTTATTAGAGTCTCACGGATCGGTACGAAGGCTTCTGTATTTATCCTCGAGAGGCTGCAGAATCTTTAGAAATATTCTTCATATTCTTGAAATTCTTGTCGTGCGAACTTGTTGATCCGAATACTAAACTTCTATTATTCCATTCTCTCACAGATGGTGAGGACACGAGCTACCTGGCGGGGTGGATGACCACCAGTTCCACCAGTTGGGGCCACTAGAGGCCAAGGTTGCGGTCGAGGCCGTAGCAGGGGTAGAGCAGCTAGGGTAGCACCTGCAGATCCACCAGCTGCCCCCGTTCAGGATCAGGTCCCGGTTATGGACGCTACAATAGCACCAACTGTTCCCATTGTGATTCCAGGCCTTCAGGAGGATTTAGCTCAGATCTTATCAGTGTGTACCGGTTTGGCTCAGGCGGTCTCAGTTACTACGGCCACAGCTACTTCTCAGGCAGGGGGAGGCACCCAGACTCCTATTGCCCGAACACTTGAGCAGGTTGTGCAGGGACTCCAAATACCGGGGGCACGTCCAGCCCAGCCGATTGCACCAACTCAGGAGTTTGTGGTACCAATTATGCCGGACGACGAGCAGCGTTGACTTGAGAGGTTTAGTAGACTCCAGCCTCCGTCATTCAGTGGTTAAGAGGGGGAAGGTGCCCAGGGTTTCTTGGATAAGTGCCAGCGGATGCTTCGTACAATAGGGATTCTTGAGGCTAGTGGTGTGGCATTTACTACCTTTCAATTTTCTGGGGCTGCTTTCACTTGGTGGGAGGCGTATTAGAGGCGTAGGCATGTTGGTGCAGCGCCCCTTACTTGGCAGCAGTTCTTCGTTCTCTTCCTGGAGAACTATGTACCACAGTCGCGCCGAGAGGAGCTGCGCAGGCAGTTTGAGTAGCTGCGGCAGGGGGAGATGACGGTGACGTAGTATGAGATGCAGTCCTCTGAGTTAGCTCGTCATGCGGTTTGGATGGTTCCCACAGATCAAGAGAGGATCAGGAAGTTTGTTGACGGCCTCACGTACCAGCTTCAGATTCTCATAACTAGGGAGAGGATGATAGGTGCCACTTTCGAGGAGGTTGTTGATATCGCCCGTGAGATTGAGTTGGTTCGCCGGCAGGAGCAAGAGGAGAGGGAGGCCAAGAGGCTTCAGGGATCTGGTAGTTTTAGTAGTGCTCCTTCGAGGGGTTAGTTCCATCAGGGCAGAAGCCGTTCATTCAGGCAGGCACATTTAGCTCGCCCAAGTTACCGTGGAACATCATCAGGTCATGGCTTTCACAGTTCTCATTAGGGACACTCATCACTTAGTGCCCTTCCAGCTCAGAGCTCGTCTCGTGCTCCATCAGTCCAGGGTTCTTCCATGCCATGTCCTTCTACTGGTCATTCCGACACTAGGGGTTCCCTTCAGTTTCCATCTCCAGCACTGTGGAGTTGTTATTAGTATGGAAAGTTTGGGCATATGAGGAGGTAGTGTCCTCGTCTTCGTGTTGGTCAGTCTCAGCAGAGGGATCAGCCCTCAACTTCTACTCTAGTTACTTCACCACCCGCCCAGCCAGCTAGGGGTGAAGGTTAGTAATATAGGGGCCACCCTACAAGGGGAGATCGATCAGGTGGTGGTCAGGCTCATTTCTATGCCCTTCCGGGTAGATCAGATGTTACTGCTTCAGATTCCGTGATTTCAGGTATTATTTGATCCCGGTTCCACCTTTTCTTATGTGTCCTCATATTTTGCTCGTTATTTGGGTACGCCATGAGTTTCTTGCCTTACCTGTTCATATATCTACCTCGGTAGGCGATACCATTGTTGTAGCCCGTATGTACCGGTCATGTGTGGTGACTATTGGGGGTTTGGAGACCCGAGTGGATCTATTATTATTGAGCATGGTGGATTTCGATGTCATTTTGGGCATGGATTGGCTATCTCTGTGTCGTGTTATTGGACTGTCTTGCTAAGAAAGTTACATTGGCTATATCGGGTGTGCCACGGATCGAGTGGCAAGGCTTGGCTTATTATGTTCCTAGTAGAGTGATCTCATTCTTAAAGGCCTAGCGTATGGTTGGGAAGGGATGCCTTTCATATCTAGCCTTCGTGAGGGATGTTGGATCTGAGACTCCCAGTATTGATTATATCCTAGTTGTGAGGGATTTTCCAGATGTGTTTCTTGTAGACCTGCCGGGCATGCCACCAGATAGGGATATTGATTTCGGTATTGATCTGGTACCGAGCACTCAGCCTTTTTCTATTCCGCCGTATCGTATGGCACCAGTGGAGTTGAAGGAGTTAAAGGAACAACTTCAGTAACTCCTTAATAAGGGGTTTATTCGGCCTAGTGTGTCACCTTGGGGTGCGCCGATTCTATTTATGAAGAAAAAGGATGGTACAATGAGGATGTGCATTGATTATAGGCAATTGAACAAGGTAACAATTAAGAACAAGCATCCTTTGCCTCGCATAGATGATTTATTCGACAAACTTCAGGGAGCGAAAGTGTTCTCCAAGATTGATCTTTGTTCGGGCTATCATCAATTGAAGATCAGGGATTCAGATATTCTTAAGATGGCTTTCAGGCCCCGATATGGTCATTATGAGTTCTTGGTGATATCATTTGGGTTAACCAATGCCCCAACATCATTCATGCATTTGATGAACAACGTGTTCCGGCCTTATCTTGATTCATTTGTCATAGTCTTTATTGATGATATTCTGGTGTATTCACGTAGTCAGGAGGAGCACGTAGAGCATTTGAGAGTTGTGTTATAGAGATTGAGAGAGGAGAAGATTTATGCAAAATTCTTCAAATGTGAGTTCTGGCTCAGTTTAGTGGCTTTCTTGGGGCACGTGGTGTCCAACGAGGGTATTCAGGTTGATCCAAAGAAGATAGAGGCGGTTCAGCGTTGGCCTAGACCGTCCTCAGCTACAGAGATTCACAGCTTTCTTGGTTTGGCATGCTATTATCGCCAGTTTGTTCGAGGATTCTCATCTATCGCATCGCCCTTGACCAAGTTGACTTAGAAGGGTGCTTCATTTGTATGGTTGAACGATTGTGAGGAGAGCTTTCGGAAGCTCTAGACAGTTTTGACCACAGCTCCAGTGTTAGTTTTGTCATCAGCTTCAGATTCATATACCGTGTATTATGATGCTTCGAGAGTTGGGATTGGCTGTGTGTTGATGTAGGAGGGTAGATTTATTGCTTATGCTTCTCGTCAGTTGAAGCCCCATGAGAAAACTACCCCGTTCATGATTTGAAGTTGGATGCCATAGTTCACGCATTGAAGATTTGGAGGCATTACTTGTATGGTGTATCTTGTTAGGTGTTCACTGATCATTGCAGTCTTCAGCATTTGTTCAAGCAAAAGAATCTTAATTTGAGGCAGCGGAGATGGTTGGAGTTGCTTAAAGATTATGTTAGCGCTATATTGTATCATCCAGGAAAGGCCAATGTGGTGACCGATGCTTTGAGCTGAAAGGTAGTGCGTATGGGGAGTCTGACATATATTTCAGTTAGGGAGAAACCCCTTGTAGTTGATGTTCAGGCCTTGGCCATTCGGTTTGTGAGATTAGATGTTTCGGAACCCAGCCGGGTATTGGATTGTGTTGTTTCTCGGTCTTCCTTATATAATCGCATCAGCGAGCGTCAATATGATGATCCGCATTTACTTGTCTTGAAGGACAGAGTTTAGCATGATGATGCCAGATATGTGAGCATTGGTGATGATGGGGTGTTGAGGATGCATGGCCAGATTTGTGTGCCCAATGTGGATGGGCTTTGGGAATTAATTCTGGAGGAGGCCCATAGCTCGCGGTATTCCATTCATCCGGGTGCCGCGAAGATGTATCAGGAATTGAGGCAGCACTATTGGTGGAAAAGAATGAAGAAAGACATTGTGGGATTTGTTGCTCGGTGTTTCAATTGTCAGCAGGTGAAATATGAGCATCAGAGACCGGGTGGCTTGCTTCAACAGATGGATATTCTCGAGTGGAAGTGGGAGAGGATCACTATGGAATTTGTTGTTGGACTTCCACGGACTTTGAGGAAGTTCGATGCTATTTGGGTGATTGTGGATTGGCTGACCAAGTCCGCGTACTTCATTACTGTGTGTACTACCTATTCTTCAGAGCGGTTGGCAGAGATCTATATCCAGGAGATTGTTCGTTTGCATGGTGTCCCAGTTTATATCATTTCAGATAGGGGCACTCAGTTTACTTCGCAGTTTTGTAGGTCCGTGTAGCGAGAATTGGGTACTCAGGTTGAGTTGAGCACAACGTTTCACCCTCAGATGGACGGACAGTACGAGCGCACTATTTAGATATTGGAGGACATGTTGCGTGCTTGTGCCATTGATTTCAGAGGGTCATGAGATCAGTTTCTACCGCTTGTAGAGTTTGCCTATAACAACAGCTACCAGTCGAGTATTCAGATGGCTCCATATGAGGCTTTGTATGGGAGGCAGTGTAGATCTCCAGTTGATTGGTTTGAGCCCGGTGAGGCTAGGCTATTGGGGACTGATTTGGTACAGGATGCTTTGGAGAAGGTGAAGGTGATTCAGGAGAGGCTTCGTATAGCGTAGTCGAGAAAAAAAAGTTACGCTGATAGGAAGTTTCGAGATGTGTCCTACATGGTTGGCGATAAGGTTCTGTTGAATGTTTTACCAATGAAGAGTGTTATGAGATTTGGGAAGAAAGGGAAATTGAGTCCGCGGTTCATTGGGCCTTTTGAGGTACTTCGGAGGATTGGGGAGGTGGCTTATGAGCTTGCTTTGCCACCCAGCTTGTTGAGTGTGCACCCGGTATTCCATATTTTTATGCTCCGGAAATACATTGGGGATCTGTCTCATGTTTTGGATTTCAGCACGGTTTAGTTGGATGATGATTTGACTTATGATGTGGATCCAGTAGCTATTTTGGGTCGTCAGGTTCGGAAGTTGAGATCAAAGGATATAGCTTCAGTGAAAGTGCAGTGGAGAGGTCGGCCCATGGAGGAGGCTACCTGGGAGACCGAGCGGGAGATGCAGAGCAGATATCCTCACCTATTTGAGGCTTCAGGTATGTTTCTTGACTCGTTCGAGGATGAACGTTTGTTTAAGCTGGGGAGGATGTGATGACCCAGCCAGTCGTTTCATGTATTACCGCTCAGTTTCCCCCATTTCTACTTCTAATTGCTTTGTATTATGGTTCTATATGCGATTGGGGTGATTGGTCAGGGTTCAGAAAGGATTTGGTAAGAATTGAGGCAAAACGTCTCTTTAGAGTGAGTATAAGTTGGAAACGTCAACCAGATGTTGACTTGTGTGTTAGAGGGCTCAGATGTAAGTTCCGATGGTTCAAATAGAGCGTGATCGAAATGAGTTTTGGAGGTCCGGAGTAGATTTAGGCTTGAGTTGGAGAAATCGGATTTTTGGTGATTTCCGGTTGATAGGTGAGATTTTGATATAGGGGCCGGAATGAAATTCCGAGAGTTGCAGTAGCTTTGTTACGTTATTTGGGATTTTTGTGCAAAATGTCAGATCATTCGGATGTGGTTTGGTTGGGTTTTTGATCAAAAGCAGAATTTGGAAGATTTTAGAAGTTTAGGCTTGAATCCGAGGTGTTTTGGGTGATTCGATGTTGTTTGAGGTATTTTGATGATTGGAACAAGTTTGAATGAGGTTTTAGGAAATGTTGGTGCCTTTAGTTGAGGTCCCGGGATCCTCGGGTGAGTTTTGGAGGATTGAACGAATCATTTTGAGTTAAGAGAAATTGCAGAAAAATGGTTTCAGCTGTTGCAGATGATTTCGTCTTCGCATTCGCGAGAGGGCCCTCGCGTTCGCGAAGGGCCAGGAAGGGAGGCGTCATGTTTGGCCTTTGCGTTCGCGAAGGGTAGTCCCGTGTTCGCAAAGTGCTGGATTTGGTAGGCATCGCGTTCGCGTGCGTCTGGGTCGCGTTCGCGTGGGCTGGTGAAGCTGAGGCATCGCATTCGCTAAGAAGAATTTTGGTCAACGGAATTTTTGTGCTTCGCGAAGACCGCGTTCGCGTAAAAGGATTTTCAGGCATGGGCAAATGTTTAAAAGGTCGTCTTGTCCGTGAATGTGGGTCTATTTTCCTCCATAGTTGCTCGTTTTTGTAGATTTTTGAAGGAGATTGAAGAGGGATTCAAGGGGAAGCGTTCGGAGGTAAGATTCTAGGTCTAGAAGCTCGATTATTATGTGAATTTCACCTAGAAAATCATGGAATCTAAGCCTAAAATTGAAGAACTAGGGCTTGAAATTGGGGACAAAATATTTGGGATTTGAAGGGTCATTTGTGGATGGATTTTGATGTTCTTGGTATGTATGAACTCGTGGGGAGATAAGGAATCCGTTGCTGTAAAAATTCTCGAATTCCGAGACGTGGGCCCGGGGGTCAGGTTTGGCCAATTTCAGGATTTTTTGGTATTTTTCAATTGTTTTCGCTTGGACTTCATTCTCTTAGCATATTTTGACGCCGTGATTCTGATTTTGAATAGATTCGATGCGAGTGGAGGCCGATTCGAGGGGCAAAGGCGTCGCAAAATAGTATTTTCACCTGTTTGAGGTAAGTAACCATTGAAAATCTGGAACTGAGGGTACAAAATCCCGGTATTGGACTTGTTTTTGATAAATGCGGTGGCGCACATGCTAGGTGACGAGTGTGTGGGCGTGCACCGGTAGGGATTGTGACTTGGTCCGTCCTGTAGAGATTATTAAGTCACGTATTTGATTTGGAAATATTATGTTATCCCGTATTTTGGATATTTATATTGTATTATGGGCTGTATGCCATGTTTGGGGCCTTGTGCCAACCTGTAGCAACCCTTAGGGGTATTTTGACTATTTCCTCACTTTATTTGCTAGAAGTATATCCTCAGTCTTGTTTTACCCATTTAAATGATTAAAACTAATTCAATCACTCTACTCCTAATTGTGAGGACTGTTTGGGCTGAGTTCCCTAATCTCTATTGATAAGCCCGAGAGCCTGTGAGGTTAATGACTGAGAGAGGTTGAGAACCTAATTGTGAGGATATTTTTATTTATGTGAGTTATGGATCGGGCCGTACGCCGCAATAATACTTATATGGATCGGGCTGTACGCCGCAATGATATATATTCGATCGGGCTGCACGCAGCAGTGATATGACGCTTGAGCTGTATGAACCCCTCCGGAGTCTGCACACCCTAGTGAGTATAGTCGACAATAAATATATGGATCGGGCTGCACACCGCAGCGGTTACTATGATTTCCATTATTATGAGATACTAATGAGTCGAGTGATGAGAGTGAGTACTGTGTGACAAGAGTCGAGTCACGAGTGGCTGAGAGGCTGGCCCCTTGCGATTCCTTGCCGGAGAGGCCTTGCTATGATGTTTTCACTGATTTCACTCTTCTTTTAAATAAGCCTCTGTTAATATACCGCTAAGTATTTGATTTCAAATGTTTTAAACTGGAAACGTGATTTTATAACGAAAACGGATTTAAACTGTAAAGATGACCTGATATTCTGTTGATTATTCAGTTATGTATTTTTGAACTGCTCGTCACTGCTTTCAGTCCTTATTTTCTTTATTTACTTACTGAGTTGTCGTACTCACGTTACTCCCTGCAGCTTATGTGCAGATCTAGGTGCCCGAGCGGCCGAGTGAGGGCTTTCAACTGTTTCAGCATTTGACGGAGACTTCGAGATTGCTGCATGGCGTCCGCAACACTGTTCTCTCCCTCCTATCTTATTATTTTCCGAAATTTCTAGACTATTGATGTATTAGGTAATCAGACTTGTATTAGAGGCTCTAGACCCGTAACAGCAGATTGTTGGGGCTGTGTAGTTTCCCTGTTATCTTGACTTCCGCATATTTCTGTTGCTTAAACTCTTATAATGAATTTGGTATATAAAACTTGCATTAGAAAATGACTTAAATGTTAAAGGAAAAAGGGTTATGGTAAATTGATTAGTTGGCATGCCTAGTAATGTGCTAGGTGCCATCACGACCGGTATTTGGGATCGTGACAAAAATAAATTATGGCAAAAAACGGAGCCATAATATACTATAAACCAAGTTAATATCTTAAACTCCGTATTTAGTCAAGCACTGCCATATAAAACGTAACAGATAACAACAACAACAAACCCATTAATTTCCCACAAGTGAGGTCTGGGTAGGGTGAAGTGTACACAGCCTTATCCTTACCCCTGGAAGGGCAGAGAGGCTGTTTCCGATAGACCCTCAGAAACAAATAAAGACATATATTTTTTTTCATGAAATCTTTTCTAGTTTCGAATATTCAAATATACAAGTTTCAGTTACTTTCATCCAGGAACGAAACTAAAGAGTAGATTACGGGATGAAAATATACACTTAAAAGAACTAGAATTTCGAAACAGTGGTGAAAATATACACGAGATTAATTCATTACACACTGTTCAATTTAATAAGCCAACTTCCTTTTTTACATCACATACCAAATTTACATCACTCATCTCAATTGCACTATAAATACTTCACCATATAAGCATCAAAATGTCATAAGTTTTAACTGTAGAAGAGCCAAAAAACCCATTTTTGAGAGAGAGTTAGTTAGATAAGAGTGAAACCCATTTCCCTATGTATTTTTATACCCAAAACACTTCCAAAATAAAATATATGTGCATATATAAGCACACCAAAAGGTTTTGGCATTTTAATGATTTTTAAACCAATTTATGACCTATTTTTACATCATAAAATCCAACAATTACTCCCAAAGCTTGCTATTTTGGAGAATAATTTATTTTATTCTCATATTTACACCAAATATATATCCAGCATGATTTTTGCACATTATTTTTACAAATTCGTTTGGTATTTTTAAAACCAAATTGCATATAATTGCAATACTAGCCTCTTTAAGATTTAATAGCATGTTATAATTACAAAATTGATCCCAATATTTTCGAATTAATATTTATATATTATTAGTTGACTCAGTGCCTTTAATTTGCTTTTAAAATATTTTTACTATTTTTATAAAATAATAAAAGGAAAAATTGGCTATTTCAATTGTAGCCTCAATTCATTTCAATTATAACCCGAATTCCATTTCAATTTCAGCCTAAAATCAGCCCAATTTCGAACTCAATTAGACCAGCCTAATTCATTCAAACCCAGCCCCTTGACCCGTTTAATCCAACCCGCCCGGAAATCCTTTTAATCCAGGCCGTTGATCATTTTGATCAATGGCCACAAACGACCCTTTCCTTTTTAATTCTACCAACCCCCCAACCCTAACCCTCATTTCTTTTAGACAGCCATCTCTGAACTCTTCTCTCTCAAAACGCTCTCAACCACTCGAAACCCTAATCGCCTCCCTCGTCTTCTCCGACCATTATCTCGCCGGAGTCCATGGCTTTTCAGGCCATGGATGACCTGTGCTCACCTTCCTTCACTCCTAAGCCATGGGTGTTCGAGATTTCGAGGTTTGACCTCAACGACGTTCGTTCAGATCTTCTCAGATTTGTGGTTCTATGGCCTCTCCGGCCTTGCTCCGACGTATTCGAGCTTTAGAAGCCTAGCCATGGCCATCTCTGACTCAAGAACAGACCTCCTCCAAGACTTCTTATTTCTAGGGTTTCTCTGAATCGCTAAAGTTATTCGAGGTTCCTTCCTCTTTTATTTACTTAGATCTGTGATGAATCCGTGCTATATTCAACGTTTTAAAGCTTTTCCCCAATTTTCTTTTCAAAATTAGTTTGCTTTCAATTTAGAGTTTTCGAAAAAAATCTCAAAATAACTTCTGACTCTTCTTCTTCTTCTTTTCTTTGTGTGAATCTGTATGTACCACGTTCTTATGGGTTTTTCTCTTGTGTTCTTATGTTTGCCATACGATGCATGTTCTTCTATTTTTGTGTTCTGTTCTTCCCTCTACTGGGTTCTATAAGCATGCTTTACATGTCTATCTCGTATGTTCCTCTACTGTATTTTTTACTGAGCTTTTGCTCCTTGCTTACCTTTACTGGACTTTGTTTGAACCCTAAGCATGTTTCATCTACTATTTTCCTAAATCCGTATCGCTTTTTCTTTTTCTGAACTTGTTTGAGTGACAAGCTTTGCCTAAATGTATTCCGTATGTTTCAAACTTGTTGTTCTCTCTGTTTGTTTCTCATAAGTCTCTGAAAGGGACTACCGAGCCTATTCTATTTGTTGTTTTCTCATCTACGCATCTGATTCGAGTCATAAACCCTAGTATTTGGGGTTTTTTGGCAAGCTTGACTTTGTGTTTTGACTAGGGTTCCATTCAGAACCCTGGCTCTCTTTCAGACTCATTCTAAGTCTGTGAACCTAACCTTCTTGGGTACTCTGATTTCTTGCTAGTTTTACAACAACTCTCTCTTGTCTCACATGTCTGTATGTTTTTTATATGACAAATTCTCTTCTTTCAAAAGGCCTTTGGCCAACTTGTGATTGATTCCGAGTTCCTTTTTTAAAAGGTTTGATTGTGTGTTGTTGATTTTCTTTAAATTAAACCCTTCTCACCTTTTTCTGGTTGGATTCATTCACACTAAGATTCGAATCCTGATTTTACAGGCTGGTTGATTGATTATCTTTCCTTGTTTGACCTAAACCGTGTACTACTAAACTGTTTCCTTAAATAGGTTTCTGTGTATTTGCCCCTGTTATACTGCCTCAGAAAAGATTGTTTAAAAGAAATCATTTCCTTATTTATTTTGCCCGTTTGAATCAAATCCCTTAACCAAAGGGAAACAACTTGTGATTGATTTCAAAACTATTCTCTTACCTTTTTTTTACTCACCTTCTGCACTATAAAAGGGACTGCTCTTTTGCTCTAAAGAAAGGGTTTTACAGATGCTTTCACAGACTTTTCTGCACAAAAACACAGGCTTTTACACATTCGAATACTGAGTTCTTTCACAAAAAAAATTCTACTCTCTTCTTCTACTTTGTGCTTTCTAAAACAATTTTGAGCTCTCTCTCTAAAACTCTCAAGTGTTCTGCTGAACTTAAGTCTACTCCTGCTATGTTTACTTGCCGTGATTGCTCTATTGTTCTGCTTGTTCTTACTTTGTAACTGGTACGTTATTCTTAGTTGAATAATGCTTCTTCATTATGTGTTTACTTCCTATGTTATGTTCTTCTTTACTATGTTTCTGCAACCCTGTTGTGTTTTTCTTATGTGAACTCCCTTTCCCTTTTCCCCTTTCTATGTGAGTATAGTTCCAGCCATAACATCACTTTGATATTGCTGTCTATGACTCTGAACTGGGTTCTTTGAACCTCCTAACTCAATCAATTCTTACTCCCTTCTCCCCTTTATGTGCTTGATCCTGGACCTGAGTCTGGTGGTGTCCTAATCACCATCCAGACCTAGGTTTGACCCTCAATGGTCTGCTCCTAACTTGTTTGACCAAACAAATGGTCAGGGTTGTGCCAATCTGCACCTGTGGCTGGGTATGACCACCATTTGTTATGGCTCCCCAATTCCTTTTCACTTTGCACTTACTCCTAGCTCTAAGTCCTGCCCCTCTCTTGCAAGCCATGCTTTGGGACCCTTGAGCTCCTACTGAACTTAGATGCCTGAGGACTGGCTATTTCACACTGCACTATTCTAATTCTAAATGGTATCCTAAGTGTAAGCAATGCCGGGAATCCTTGAGATTCCTTGGAACTCTGAAACACTTTGGATAAAGAGAAGGCTTTGGAATTCCGGAATTGGTTAATCACATGTTATTGGACATTGAGATTAAATTAGGCTGCTCAGATCTAGATGTTAGTTTTTAATTTATTTATTTTCTTTCTTTTGGTCTGTAATAATTTGTATAAAGAATTTGGGGAATATAGTAAAAGGGTGTGGGAGGGGTTTTATATTCTTGCATCAGTAAGGGTAGAAACCATGCTTTAGAATTTTAATTTTTTTTTAGAAATCCTGCCTATAGGATTGTTCAATGTTTCTGATTCCATATCACTTAGAGACCATGCCTATAGGGTCAACGCTTCATTGTGATACAAATCACATAGAAATCATGCCTATAGGACTTAACGTTTATGCAATCAATGCATATAGAGATCATGCCTATAAGGAATGCATATGCATTAGGCAAAATGTAGGGTTAATTAACACAATCATCTTTTACAAGTTCAATAACAGGTTTTAAAAGTCAAAATAGATATCATGCCTATAGGATTTGCATCAAACTCGTCTGATTTGCTTAAAGTAATAATGATCTATTAACTGGTCCTTAACATCTTAATACAACAATGATTTCAGAAGTCTTAATTCTTTGACAAAAACTCTCTTGACTCAGTATGCTTTTAAGTCCCTCAAATCGACATCTTTTTTTGAAACAGTTTCTTTCTAAACGTTCTACCTAAACGTTTTACTCAGACCCTGAAATTGTCTTTTAATACAGTTGCAACTTACCCTTTCCTTAGATATTTCTAACTCTGAAACTCTTTCACAACCATTTCTGTGTTTTATTTTTACTGCAGTCTATACTTTCTTTTTAAAACTCCTCTGCATTAGACTACTTTTTCCTGAAACCAGTACCTTTTAAATCATTCGCTTGAAATACCTTAATTTCTGACAATTGGATCCAAGTTTCCTAATGCAGACTTTCTATCTAAACATATGGGTTCAACCAGTCCGTTCGCTGTTTAAGTTTAATTTAAAGACCAAATCAGTATGTGCCAAGACATGTTAAACTAAGTGTTTGTTTGATTAAGGGGTTTACTTGAGCCTTACCTATTTGTTTTGTTCATCCTTATATTTGTTACTTGTTTTGTATGTGGCAATTATAATTTTAACCTTTGAACTCCATATATGCCTATATCCCTTTCCTTCCCCTTTAGGAATAGAAATCCTGATACCCCGGGACTGATAGGTTGGGACGGGTACTAGCATGCAATAAGTAAACGAGACTGATCACGTTTAAATACCTTAACAGGGTGGGAAGGGTAGAATATGGATATGATGACCGATGCGCTAATATCACGTGCGACCCCTCTTCTGAGGAGTGATCGTTGGGTATTGCATTGAAGTGATCCATATTAATTATAAACTTAGGACTCCCCTTCCTTTATTTGCTTTCATCTCTTCTTGTAAAACTGTTCAAATCTCTCTTTCATGAATTTCTGCCCTCTCTACTTACCTCCGAAAATTTTCAACTTGGTCGCAATGTTATGTGCGAATTCTTATTTGAGCCTTGACTGTTTACTTGTAAAGTCACAATTGTAACATGGTCGGGAACTACACTAGTGGATCTTGAGGGGTGCCTAACACCTTCCCCTCGGGATAATTTCTAGCCCTTACCCTAATCTCTGGTCTCTTCATCTCAAACCCTTCTTAAAGTGTCCTAATGCACTATAATCATTAGGTGGCGACTCTTCAACTTCTAAACCCAATTCTCGAAAGGGGATAGAGTTGTCCTCCCAATGTCGTATACCCGATTTCTGACCCCGCGGTTAGAGAAAAAGGGGGTGTCGACAATAACAACAACAACAACACACCCAGTACTTTCCCACAAGTGGGGTCTGGAGAAGGTGAGATATATGCGGCCTTAACCCTACCCCTAAAAGGGTAGAGAATCTGTTTCCGATAGACCCTCAGAAACAGATAAGGATATATATTTTTTCTCATGAAATCTTTTTTAGTTTCGAATATTCAAATATATACCACTCAAGTTTCAGTTACTTTCATCCAGGAGTGAAGCTAAAGTTTTAGGCTACGGTATGAAAATATACACTTAAAATAACTAGAATCTCGAACCCATAACAGAGATGAAAATATATACGAGATTATTTCATTACACATTATTCAATTTAATAAGCCAACTTCCTCTTTTACATCACGTGCCAAATTCACGTCACTCGTCTCAATTGCACTATAAATACTTCACCATATAAGCATCAAAATTTGAAAAGTTTAGCCCATTTTTGAGAGAGAGAGAGAGAGTTAGATAAGAGTGAAACAAACAGCAATGGTTGCTTTTTCAATTAGTGTTAATTGAGAAATATTCAATCAATGGTTTTGAGTTCTCATTTTCTCCCCAAATACAATTCTAAACTCACAATAAAACATAGATATTCATATGCCAATTCTACAGGAAGAGAGAAAAATATGAGTGCATCAATGGTTGATAATACTTTCAGCAGTAATAGTAGTACTACTAATACTGAAAGTCCCTTGGCAAATTTTCACTCAAGTGTTTGGAGAGACTATTTCCTCTCTTACACTCCTCAACTCACAGTATGACAAACACATACTAATACACTATATACTTTAACCAAACATAATACTTCATTCGTTTCACTTTATTTAGTACTATTTTTTTATTAGTCCATTCCAAACATATTTCTGTATTTTCTTGAAATTTTTTTATAGCTACATAATAACACTATGATATATTTAAAACCATAAATTTAAACGTTTTATTTATAACTATATCAGCTTTATAGCTACATAAGATTTAAAAGTTTTATATATAGCTTCTATGAGCAATATTATATAGGCATGTAAAAGAAGAATTAATTTTTATTTCATTGAATATATCACTTAGAATGTTATCTTTTACCTGTACAATTTTTCTTAGTATTTTTGTTACAAAGTAAGTCCAAAAATAAATATTGAGCTAATTAGCTCAAAGTATGTTCATAAGCTGTTGTAAGGTGAAAATTAATCCAAGTTGAAGAGAATAAAAGGAACGAATGAGAAAGTCATTTAAGTACATGCTATTCATTTGTTATAGCTTAACCAAATTATCCCTACAAAATAGCATAATATTTGGAACTATGCCATAATAATTATTGACATAGCAAATGGCTAATCAAAAGATTTACTTACCATTATAAAAAATTATAGGAGTAATTATTTAAGATATACTTATTGTATATGAGTTATGATACTAACTGGGGCCCTATTTTGGGGGCCTAAAGCCCTGGCTTTAGCTACCTTGGGGTTGAGCTGCCCCCCTAAATTATGTTTGAGCAAATAAGTGCTAAATCAATTAGTGATGAGTTAAATGACGAATCTTATTTAAACTTAATAAATTCTAGATCGAATAAAATAGAGTACTTGTATACCTAGTAGAGCTCAAGAGCATTAAATAATGAATTTAATAGGCTATGATTGACAATAAATATGATAGCATAAATGTGTAATAACTGTAAGTAATGACAAAGAATGTAATGAGAAAGGATCTACCACTCAATTATTATATGATTGGGATGTTCCTTTTCTCTGACGGCGACGTGAAAAAGTGAGAAATCAAGATGTGTATGGAATCTTAAAATTTATGGATAAAGATTGAACAACGTGTGCTTGAATATATCAATGAATAAGACAACTTCTTCGTATATTCTTCTGTCAACCTTTACAATATGTTCTAGTCAAAAGAGCAGATCTTCTTTTGTTCCCTATCTCTTCCTATTTATAAGGGATATTCCCTAAAAATTCTAAAAAATACAACATAAAGAATATCCAAAGGAATATTCTTTATGTCCACTTCTGAACCTATGCTACTGTTACTTTCTTATCTCAGCTACCCGTTTTAGGCATCAGCCTTTATGAGAACGACCTTCAGTCGTTATATCGTGGTCGACCCTGTCCTTTGTCTTGCTTATCTATTACCGTGGTCACCAAATTTAGACCTATACAGTTAATCCCTCTGCTTGTTGAGGTCGTAGCCCTGCACATCCTCGATAAGTGGACATCATTTGTTTTTGTCTCGGGAGAATTTGGCTATTGAATCAAGTCGGGTCGACCAAGATCGAGAGAACAACACAACCAATGAAATCATGATTGATGTGATTACTATGGGGTGACGTCATAGCCAGACGCATCATCATTACGCATCTTCCCGAGACAGCATCTACGTGCTTGTCGCTTTGTTTTTAGGGCCATTGACAATCCTTCGCTTCGATTCTCGCACCATCTAACCCTATAAATAGATGAGGGTTTCGTTTTTTCTGAAGTTTCCACCATTCCCCTCCTTGCATGAGCACTATTTTCCTTCAATCTTCTTTACCAGTTCCTGTTATTAACTTTGTTTTTACGATTCCGTTTCTCTCCTTCAAACCCAGTCATTACCTATGGCAGATGGTATTATGGCGGGGAGGTCCCCTAGGACCGAGGGGGTATACCAAAGTGGGAAACCTGCATGGTCCACTGAAGTTTGTGCGTCGTCGGCGGACAGAGGAGATGGAGCGGTGCTCGCAGAGGACGATGGTTCAGGCTCGGACATCGATCTCGAAGAGGTGCGAGCCTTTTTGGAGAGAAATGCCCACATGAAAGTGAGGACGGAGGGTACTAACCGACATGTAATCATTTCCATAGGTTACGATCTTTTGACAAACTCTGAGCAGGCAGTGTCATCCTTCTCCCCCTTGTTCACCACTTCTGAGAAAGCAGTGCTTAATGCGATGAGAAATGCAGAGCTATCGTGGAGTATTTCTAGCATGATTACGAGCAAGTGTTTTTTCTTTTCCTATTAGGATTTGTTTCGCATGCGTAATCTGCTTATGCTGGCTTTCTTTACTTTGCATATCAGACTCTCATTATGGAGATCGAGCACGACCGGAGGGATGAGAGGAGGACGATCATTTTTAAGAAGGTGACCTCCAAGTACAAAGAATACCGTACCAAGCACCGTGCATTGACCGATGTCTTCACTAAAAATAGCGAGTTTCAGCTATTTCACAACAGGCTTAAGCAGAAAGAGGAAGTTTTGGCACAAAAAGTTGAAGAGCTGAAGGAGAGGGATGATGAGCTGATGAAGGCCATAGGTTAATGCAGCGAACTTGAGGCGGCTCTTAAGGACAAGGATGATGAGCTCGAGGTGAGCAATGGGGTGATGGTAGAGAATGCCGATCTTCAGGCGTGGGTGGCTTCTTTAACTGCTGAGCTTAGGCAAAGGGAAGCGGAGGCTATCAATCTAAGGGGTGAGTTGAGCATTAAAGTCAATGAATTGGATCATGCCGAAAAAGGCAGGGTGGCCGCCATATCTGAAGTAGTAGCCTTGGATGATGCCATCCATATTTGTAGGTCTGACCAAGATAATGAGGTGAATACGTCGGTGCTCAAGGTAGCAAGATTAGAAGAGAGGATCCAAGATCTAGAGGCAGAGTTGTCTGGATTGAATGAACAAGTTGTTGCTTTGAAGGCTGAGGAAGTGTGACAGTAGTCGTAGCCGTCTACGTCTCATGCTTCTGTCGATCCTGTCGTGCCGTGGGATTTGTATGAGATGTGGGTTCATGCCGAGGCTCAGCTTGATGTTTACAAGTCCCTGAAGGCCGACGAGAAGGTTTCTAAGGCAAAGCTCGAGGGTGTCCGTGTTAAAGCACGTATGACCCATAAAGCCTGTGGTTATGATCATTGTATGCCTGGCGGGGACGATGTCGATGATGATGCGGACATGCTCACCTCCGATTCTTGGTATAACAAGGAGTATGCCGCAGGGGATGACACGGCGTAGGGCCGTTGTATTTATTTTTGTTTTGCCTTTTTATTTTGTGAGTGCTTCTTTGAGCCCTTTGTAAAAGGTTTTGTAATATAATAGTTGTAATGGAATGCTTACCTTTCTGCTGTGTATCTCCAAATTGTTATTTTTGTTTGCTGTACGGTGAAGTCTCTGGCTTTTCGGCCGCTTGTGTATAATGTTTTGGCATAGTCGATCACAGATCTTAAAGTAGCTCGAGCAAGGTCGAGTGTAAAGTAATTCGAGCGAGGTAGAATGTTGAGTAATTTGAACGAGGTCGAATGCTAAGTAATTCGAGCAAGGTCGAATTTTAAATAATTCGAGCGAGGTCAAATGTTGAGTAATTTGAGAGAGGTCGAATGTTGAGTAATTCGAGCGAGGTCAAATGTTAAGTAATTCGAACGAGGTCAAATGTTAAGCAATTAGAACAAGGTCGAATGTTGAGTAATTCGAGCGAGGTCAAATGTTGAGTAATTCAAATGAGGTCGAATGTTAAGTATTTCGAACGAGGTCGAATGTTAAGTAATTCGAGCAAGGTTGAATGTTAGATGTGAAAAAAGAAACTCGATGTAGAATAAAATGTTACTTTATTTCATTAATTGGAGAATATCTTGGTTGAGAGTACAAAGTGTTTCTTTATTTCATTCAGTAGAGAATACTATACATGTCCGTTTCATACATATATTGGAGAAGTTTCTATGTATCTAGTCCCTTCATTGTTCGACCTGGAGAAGCAGTCGGCAAGTAGGGCGATGAATCATACTTTAACTTCGAGACGTCCCCTTCATCGCCTCGTTAAAAACCTCCCTCAGAAAACCCTATTAGGACAAAACCTGGGTGAGCGAAAAAGAGTACGACTTGAATTGCGTCCTTTTTCAAAAGTTGATGTATTTGAGGTGGGTGACATTCCAATTGCTTTGTAGTAGTTTTCCTTCCATTGTTTCTAGTTGGAATGCTCCTTTGCTTGTTGCTGTCGTGATTTTGTATGGCTCGTCCCAATTGGTTCCCAGTTTGCCTTCTTTTGGGTCTTTGCTCGCTTGTGTTTTGGCCTTGAGAACATAGTCTCCGACTTTGAGCGGTCGTATTTTGACTTTTTTGTTGTAGTACTTTTCTGCTTGTTGTTTTTGGGCTACCATTCTTACGTAAGCCATGTCTCTTCATTCTTCTGCCTCATTGAGGTCTTGTTTCCTTTTCTCGTCGTTGTTTTGTCCGATTTCATTGGAGTATCTTAGGCTAGGTTCCCCGACCTCGACAAGTATCATGGCATCAGTCCCGTAGACTAGTGAGTATGGCATTTTACTGTGCTCGTTTTTGGCATGGTGCGGTAGGCCCATAGTACCTCTGGTAGCAATTCCAGCCATAACCCTTTGGCATCATCGAGCTTTTTCTTTAAGATGTTTAATATTGTTTTGTTGGAGGATTCGGCTTGATCGTTGCCGGCGGGATGATATGGTGTGGAGAGTATTCACTTGATGTGCCATTTTTTGAAGAACTCAGTGGTCTTTTTCCCGGTGAATTGGGGCCCATTGTCACAACTGGTTTCTTTAGGGAATCCAAAACAGCATATGATGTTCCTCCATATGAATGTGATGACTTCCTATTCGCGTATTTAGGTGAACGCACCTGCTTACACCCATTTAGAAAAGTAGTTAGTTAAAAACAAAAGAAAGCGTATCTTACCTCGCCTCGCTGGGAGGGGTCCGACTATGTCCATTCCCCATTTGATGAACGACCATGGTAAAGTGACAGAGTGGAGGAGTTCGCTCGCTTGATGTATCATAGGTGCATACTTTTGGCACTGTTCGCATCTCTTGACGTAAACTGTGACCTCCTTTTCATAGTGGGCCAATAATATCCTGCCCGAATGAGGCATCTAATGAGGGCTCGGTTGCTTGTATGGGCACCACATTGACCTTTTGTGTACTTCCTCGAGCATGCGCCTTGTTTGATTTAGCCTTAAGTATCTCGCCAAGGCCCCCCAAATGTTCTCTTGTACATGTCGTGATTTATTATGCTGTACCTGGCCGCCTGCATTCGAAGCTTTTTGGCTTCCTTTTTGTCTTGTGGGAGTACTCCCTCCTGCAAATATGTCATGATGCGGTTGTGCCAGTCTCAAGTCAAATTTATAGAATGTACCTCAAGTTGGTCTATTGTCGAGTGGAGGAGGGTGACCGCGTTTTCTTTAGTGATGTTTTTATGGCTGCTGCTAATTTGGCAAGGCCACCTGCCTCGATGTTTTGCGCTTGAGGTAGCTGGTCGAGTTGACATTCATCGAATTCTAGCAGTAGTTTATGAATTTTTTCCTAGTACTTTTGTAGCTTTTGCTCTTTGATTTGGAAAGTCCCTATAACTTGGTTGACGATGAGTTGTGATTCACATCTGAGGATGACACGTCGTGCTCTATATTTGAGAGCTAGCTTTAATCCTGCAATTACGGCCTTATACTTGGCCTCATTGTTAGTCATATCGGGGCACCATATGGATTGGCGGATAACTTCGCCTGTTAGGACCTCGAGTACGAGTCCCAGTCCAGATCCCGACGTATTGAATGCACCATCAGTGTAAAGGACCCAGAGGTCAGGTTGCCCAAGGGGGAGGGGATACGAGAAGCTTCCTGCTCGACCTCAGGCATTATTTTGGCACGACGACGAAGTCAGAGAGTACCTGTGATTTTATCGTTGTTCGCGACTGATATGATATATCATGCTCGCTCAATTCTATGGCCCACTTAGCCAGCCTTCCCAACAATTCAGATTTATGTAGGATGCTTCGCAGGGGGAAGGTTGTCACCACCGATATAGGGTGGCACTAAAAATGGGGTCTAAGCTTTAGTGAAACTATAACCAATGCTAAAGCCAATTTATCGAGGTGAGGGTACCTCAATTTGGAGTCGACCAGGGTTTTGCTAATATAATAAATTAGAGATTGCGTACCTTTGTTTTTGCAGACCAACACCGCACTTACCTCGACTTCTAAGACGGCCAAGTATATTAGGAGGCGTTCGCTAGGTTCTGCTTTGGCAAGTAGTAGGGGCGAGGACATGTATTCCTTTAGGTCTCTCAAGGCATCAATGCATTTAGAATTCCACTAGAGCCCGTTGACTTTTCTCAGCACGTTGAATAATTTGTGGCATCTGTCAGATGATCGCGAGATGAACCTTGATAGGGCGGCTATATGACCAATCAGCTTTTGCACCTGTTTCTTGTTGGTTAACACTTTAGGTATCCCTTCAATGGCTTTGATTTGATCTGGATTGACTTCGATGCCTCTTTGTGATACCAAGAAACCAAAAAATTTGCCCGATGTTATGCTGAAGGCGCATTTTTCGGGGTTTAGTTTCATGCCGTACCGCCTTAATATACCGAAGTCCTCTTTCAGGTGGTCGGTTCTTCTTTCCTTTTTGATTTGACCAATATGTCATCGATGTAGACTTCCATCGTCTTACCGAGTTGATCTTTGAACATCTTGGTGACCAACCTTTGGTACATTGCCCCTTCATTCTTCAACCCGAATGGCATGACTCTATAATAGTACGTTCTCTGATGGGTGATGAAAGTAGTTTTCTCCTGGTCCTCCTCTTCCATGAGGATTTGGTTGTAACCTGAGTACGCGTCCAAGAAGCTTAGCAATTTGTGCCCTGTTATTGTGTTGATGAGCTGGTCAATATAACGCAAGGGAAAAGAGTCTTTTGGACATGCCTTGTTTAGGTCTTTAAAATCTACGCACATCTGCCATTTCCCATTTTTCTTTTTTACCATGACCACATTGGCAATCCATTGGGGGTATTTTGATTCCTGGATGGAACCATTGGCGAGCAGCTTATCCACTTCATCACTTACGGCCTCGTTGATTATGGTGTTGAATTTTCTTCTTATTTGCTGCACTGGTGGATAGAGTGGGTCAATGTTCAACTTGTGTGTGGCAACGTCTTTCGGGATGCCCGACATATCTGCATGGGAGAAGGCAAACAAATCGGCATTGTCAATTAGAAACTTGTGATATTTACCTGGATCTGAGAGTTTATGTCCGATGTAAGCCTTTTTGTTGTTGTTGCTTTTGTTCAGTTGGACGGGATCGAGGTCTTTTACCATTGACTCAGCGACTTCTACGATATCGGGGTCCCTGATGATGTCTATTTGTACGTCAAGTCCCGTCCCCGACTTTTGTAATTGCTATGCTTCTGCATCTATTCTCTTTAGCTGTTGGGTACACGCAATCTTGGGCGATACGATAGCATTCTTGGGCAGTGCCTTGTTCGCCTCGGATGCTGAATATTCCCCATGTAGTAGGGAGCTTGATATAGGCTTGATAGAATGGCCCTCATGGCGTGTATCCATGGCCGCCCTATGATGGCATTGTAAGTTGTATATTGGTTCATGACATGGAACATTGTTTCTAGGGTGACACCCCGGCCAGAATGGGTAGCGTTATCTCCACAAAGGTTCGCTCAACTGCATTGTTAAAACCTGTTAGTGTTATGCAACACGATACTATCTTGTCTTCGAGTCTCATTTGTGTGAGGACTCAAGGGTAGATAATACATGCGCCGCTTCCGTTGTCTACCATTATTCTTTTCACATCAGTATCTGAAATACGTAAAGTAATAACAAGAGCATCGAAATAAGGGAAAGTCAAACCATCAGTATCTGACTTATCGAAGATGATAGTGTCTTCGAGGTCGCTGTACCATTTGTGAGTGATCAACCGCTTCAGTTTGTGTGTACTGGTGAACGTCACATGGTTGATCACTGCTTCATCACCTCTGCTGATGATCATTTGGATGGTGGGTGTGGGGGAGGGTGGCTTGGGAGGCCCTTGGTGTTGTTCATGTCTGTGTTTGAAGTTGGCTCATCCACAGTCGCTCATCAGTTCCCTCAAGTGCCCTTGGTTCAGCATGTTTACTACCTCTTGCCGTAGAGCTATGCAATCCTCAGTTTTGTGACCCCGCTCCTAGTAAAATTTGTAGAGGACATTTGACTTTTGGGTACTTGGGTCGAATTTCATACTTTGTGGGCATTTAACCTTTGTGCCAAGCTTTTCTAGTGCGCACACTATTTTTGAAAAGGAAACACAAAAATTGTGAGCAGATAGGAGTGAAGGCATACCTCTTTCATTTCACTGAGTCCCTGTATGCGGCATGGACGACCCTACCGCAAGACGAGGAGACAGTGGGATGGCTGTTCTAACGTAGGGTTGATATCTTTTTCGGTTGAGATGGGGGCCTGGCTGATCTCTTCGACTGTCGTTATGACGTTCTTTTCTCAACTCCTTTTGAACTGATGTTAACCATTGGGTCTGACCATTAAGGTCATCCTCGTCGGCTCTCACCTCGACGTAGTAGGCATTGTGGATTTCTTCCCAAGCAGTGGGAGGGTATTTCATGAGCCTGCTTAATAACTTTCTAGTGGCTCTCGATCCATTCCTGTTTAGCCTGTTTTGGTAAGCTGGTACTGCCATCCCTTCTGATACATTTGGTAGGCTCATTCTCACTCTGTTAAACCGGACGAGGAAGTCCCTGAGTCCCTCGCTAGGTGATTTCCTAATGGCGAATATATCATTCATCCCGGCCTTCACCTTTTAGCCCCTACATGGGCAGTGACGAACTTGTCAGCCATTTCCTTGAACATTGCTTTTGACCGCGCCGGTAGTTATGAATACCAGGTTAAGGCCCCCCCGTTAAGGTTTTACCAAAATTTTTCAGTAACACTGATGGTACTTGCTTCTTCGAAAGGTCGTTGCTCTTCACTGCTGTGATGTAATGGATGATGTGATCTTCGGGGTCTGTAGTACCGTCGTATATCTTCACGTATAGTGGCATTTTGAAGGTTTTGGGAATGGCATGTGGAGCCGCTTCCTCGCTATATGGTTGTTCGTCGAACCGACCAACGTCTCATTTTGGTAGCAACATTTTGGAGCTGTCGTGCCCCCTTTTTCCTCGCGGAGTTTGGGTTTCGATATTTTCTTTAGGACAGCTCATTTCCCTTTGGGAATTGAGTATGGATTTTGAAGAGTTGCCACCTCACGGATTTAATGTGTGTTAGGGCACCTAAAGCAAATAATCATAAACCGGTTTGTGTTACCAGAGATTGGGTAAGGGCTTTAAATAACTTTGATGGGAAGGTGTTAGGCACCCCTCGAGGTCCAAAATGGTGGGTCCCAGCCAAACTTGAATTAGGTGAATTAGTCTTATAAGCAAACAAAGCAATTTAGACAAATAGATATTACATTTAAAATAAGGGGTAAATGGGTCATAGGTTTTTTAGCCTATAGGATCACTTCTGCGCAATACTTGGTAATTGTCCCTAAGTTGGGGTGCTACGCATAGCATTAGTGCACATGTCATCATATTCTTTACTACCCAATTACCCTCCCCTTAGTGGTTATATAGGCAATTCTAATTAAACGTACTCTATACGTGCATTACCCATCCCTTACTTATGGTCCTAGATGTGTTTAGGACCTCTAGTTAAGGTGGATCTAGACTCTCCTCTAGTTCTTAAAAAGAGAAAATCTAAGCGACAAGCAAAATAATTAAGTCTGTCAAATAAAGGGAACATTTAAAGGCTCATATTTGCCCCTACAAATAAGCAGGCAATTGCACGTCTCAAACAACAATATCTTAGACACTTTAAAAATCATATAGCAGAATATCTAGGTGAGCACAAAGCAGAACATATGCAGTGTTATTTTTTAAATTAAAAGCGAGGTAGAAGGCACTTAATCAGTTTACCTACTGATTTTAGGACTAGCTGAATCTGGGCAGTTCACAAACAGTTAAACAAAGCACAATTTTATAATTTCAAAATTTTAGTCGTCTTACAGTCTTGACAAGACATGGATCAGAGATGTCCTATAAACATGATATCTAATTGTTAATGAGAATCGCGATAAACCAGTAAACAATTATAAGAAGGCAATTTGGTTTATTAGGTCCTATAGGCATGCTGTCTAGGTAATGAATAATCACAAATGTTACAGAACTAGTTTTATATATAAGCCTGATATCTAGGTGTTAGGATTACTTTTATACTTATTTCCTATAGGTATAATTGCTACTGATTTTTATACGATTTGACTGCAGGTATGATATCAAGGTGAGTGCAATAAAAAGTCCTAGAACATGGTTTCTAATGCACATAGGAGAATTTATGAACCTGATTGTTAAGGCTGAATTAACAACAACCTAGAGACAGGATTTCTAGCACGGATGTGAATATGCATAAATAGAAATTTAGAGCAAATTCATGATGAACCTATAAGCATGTTTTCTAATGCACACAGCAACCTATAGGCATGGTTTCCAATGCAGGCAAATAATCATAACAGTCCTAAGAGCATGATTTCTACCCGATTTTTCTTCAAAACATATGTAAAAGTCCCTCCCATTTTACTACCCAATATCTGTTTTACAAGAATTATTATTACAGACCATAACGAATGAATTACATAAATGAGACTGCTAAACTATAGAGAGCCTAGATAGGCCCAAAAAGTAAACCTGGAAAAAATCAGGCCTTCAACCAAGTATGAACATGCCAATATTATCATAGTGCACCCAATGGTATCCAAGTGTGTCAAAGTTTCCAAGGGCCTCAGAGACCCCGGGTAGTGCTCATACCAGAAAGCTTGTAAAAAAAATTCCAACAATCCAACAATAGATAGAAATAGGATCACTTCAGGCATAGTTTTAGCTTAGTTTACTAGTTGTTACTAGGTGGTATATAGATAGGTATTAGACAAGGAAATGAAATGCTCGGGTTAGATTACCAATCAGACAATCATATATGAAGGGAAGCAGGGGTTGGAAGCATCATTAATTAGAAGTCTGTTAGGGGTGAACATTTAGAACATGATAGAAAGAACATGTTAGTTGAGAAATAAGTAGAAATAGGTCTAGTTTACATATAAGCAAATATGCAGACATGCTAAAAGCAGAAGCACATAAGACTAGTTAAAACAGAAGTAAACATGCTGAAAGTAGGAAACACATATGTTTAATTAAACAGAAGTAGACATGCTGAAAGCAGTAAACACATAGGTTTAATTAAACAGAAGTAGACATGATGAAAGCAGTAAACACATATGTTTAATTAAACAGAAGTAGACATGCTGATTACAGGAAACACATAGTTTTAATGCTGATTACAGGGAAACACACATAGGTTTAGTTAAACAGAAGAAAAGACATGTTGATTATAAGGAGCACATAGGTTTAATTAAATAGAAGTTTGAATTAATAGCACAAGTGGAGGCGTACCAGTTAAGAGATAGCAATAGAAGACTAAAGCAAACAGGGTCCAAAGGTCTAGCCTTGGCTTCCAGCCGGCTAGACAGTGCAACAAACAAAGAGTAGAAGATTGTGATGGAGGATGAGAGCAAGAACATTGTGTGTCTTTCTATGTCCGTGTGTGTGTGTGTTACAGAAAATGAGTGAGGCTTATATAACATTGCGTATAGTATAGTAAGTAAGGTAAAGCAGTTTAAAGGTTTGCAAATAAGGCAAAGAAAACAATCAGTCAATCAATAGGCTACAATCATGGGATTATATCCAAAAATAACTCGGAATTTATGTCTAAATAATGTAAGTGATAGGTTTGATAGCCAATTAGAGTTAGAACACCAAATATCCAGCAAGTAACAGGGCAATTAATCACACAAATAAGGTAATACAAGTAAATAGAGACTAATTTAGGGTTGCTAAGATAGTCAGCCTATAAATTAAGCTTGATAGGAATAATTAAGGCAAGCAGCGCCAATTAAGAGTCTCAAAATAAGGAAAGTAGACAAAATTACAAGAAGTAATCACCTCAGAAAGTAAAGCAAATTTCAAACCCTAGACAGTTTATGTAATTAATCAATTACTCCAAAATAACGGGCAAATATTGAAGCGAGCCATGAAATAATGAAACAAACTAAAACTGGAATACAATCATGAAGGAATTAGTGGAAAAAGATAATCAAACACATAGGAATTTTTTAGAAAAGCTTCGCAGAGACAGACGAAGTGAAACCCTAGTTTGGAAGAACATTAAAATCAATTAACGATAGAGGGAACAAGAGTTTTTAAAGAAAAACATCCGTATAAACTCAAAATCATTTCAGATCTATATGGATCTGAACATATTCAGAGTGCAAGAGATGAGGGTTTTGTGAAAAGGGGACGAGGTGAGGGTAAAATCCAACCATAGCCATAAAGACAACAATACTCACAAACATTGATGAACAACATGTGAGTTTAAGAAAATGAAGAGCCTAAGTCGACTCTAAGTTGAATCTCTTCGAGGTTCCTTCAAAGAATAACAAGAATTGAACAACCAGTAGAGGTAATAGGTTAGAAAGGGTAGCAAAGCACCAAATAACCCCATATCTATTGGGGGGTCGAAGGCGTTTGAGAGATTTTAGAGGTAACGACGCTCAGGTTAGGGATAGTTTTAGAGAGAATGGATAAGAAGAGGTATTCAAGGGCGGAGGTTGTAGACAAGTGATTATGGTTGGGGGGGGGGGTTAGGGATAATTAAAAAAGAAAATAGCATCCTGAACCGTTGATCCCTGACATCAACGGCTAGGATTTGATTTGGGTTGGGTGAGTTTTAAAGAAACGTGTTATGGGTTAGGTAATTGGGCTGGGGTTTTAATTTGAATTGGGCTTGGGGGGGGGGTCCGAATTTAATCTTAATAAAAGGGCTATTTGTTAAATACCCAACTCAAATACGGACGCAATGATTAGCCTCATGCAAGATTTAAGACAGGGCTTAGTCTCATGCAGATAGGGAGGCAAGACTTAGCCTCATGCAAGATTTGAGACAAGACTTAGTATTATGCAAAGAGAAGGCAACACTTAGCCTTATGCAAATATGGAAGCACGGCTTAGCCTCATGCAAGATTTGAGACAGGGCTTAGTCTCATGTAAAGAGAAGGCAATGCTTAGCCTTATGAAAATATGGAGGCAAGGCTTAGCCTCGTACAAGATTTGAGACATGGCACAGTCTCATGCGGATACGAAGGTAGGGCTTAGCCTTATGCAAGATTGGAGACATGGCTTAGTCTCATGTAAAAAGAAGGCAACACTTAGCCTTATGCAAATATGGAGGAAAGGCTTATCCTCATGCAAGATTTGAGACAGGGCTTAGTCTCATGTAAAGAGAAGGCAATGCTTAGCCTTATGAAAATATGGAGACAGGGCTTAGCCTCATGCAAGATTTGAGACAGGGCTTAGTCTCATGCAAAGAGAAGGCAGTGCTTAGCCTTACAAAAATGTGGAGGCAGGGCTTAACCTCATGCAAGATTTGACACAAGTCTTAGTCTTATGCAAAAAGAAGCCAGTGCTTAGCCTTATGCAGTGAACAAGTAACAAATAAGAGTAGAATATTTCTTACCTGGAGATATATTTGTGTCTAGTGGCCTGATTGATAGTGACTTTGATATGTGTATGTTTGCAAATACTCCTGTTATGTTCACCACGCCTACATCCAAAGAGAAATCGCGAGTTTTGAGGGAAAGGTTGGTTCGTGCCTTTGTCTGCTTGCTTTGCTTTGCTCTGGGGGGCCCTATTTGAGTTGCCCTGGGTAACACCTGGCTGTCACAAAAAAGAGTTTTTTAAAAATATGCACTTATTGATGAAAATATAATTACGCATCTCCAATTTAGATAGTAAGCCAATTCCCATTTCTAGCTCCCTATGGAATTCGATCCCGACCATCTCGGGTAAAAGGTGCTTCGACCACTCTCGCTACTTTGTAATGGTGCACGGTTGGCTCCGATCAATTTTTGGCGCCGTTGCCGGGGAGCTAATAGTTTTGGCTATCTATCTAAATAGATTTGGGTATTGTTCTTCTTTCCTTCTATTTTACTAATTTGTGGGTGTCACAACTTCAAGTACAAAAATGGCAGCAAACAATGCACCTATTGGAGATCTTCCGCCAGGGGAGGAGGTAGATGACAACATTGATGATGAGGTTCCTATTGTATCTCAAGGACAAATGAGAGGCTACCAGGCCAATGATAATATTCCAGACCCTCCCCCGCCACCATCAAGAGTGGATCCTTGAGTGTTTCTCAACCAAGGATATGCTAGTGCAATTGTACCACCCCGGATCTAGCGGGCAATTTTCAAATTACGAATGTAATGCAGACATTATTGGAGCAGTGAGGGTATTTCACGGGTGCTGCCAATTAGAATGCTTACAAACATCTCAAGGGTTTTGTGGATACCTGTTGGGGGATCAAAATGTGTCCGAGGATGCATTTCAATTGAGACTATTCCCTTTCTCACTTAGAGGGAAGGCATTAGATTGGCTTGAGCGACTTCCCAACCATTCCATCACTATGTGGGATGAATTGCTAGATAAGTTCATTGCAAAGTTTTTCTCACCGGGGCACAAGGCAGCATTGAGAGATGAGATCTTAGCTTTCAAGCAGGAGCCTACCAAACCGTTACATGAGATTTGGGAGCCATATAGAACCATGGTAAAGGAATGTCCCAAAAAATGATATGACTGAGGCAATGATCCAACAGACTTTCTACCCGGGCATTAACACAATAAATCAGTGTATAGTGAACCAACTTGCTAGGGGTAATTTCATGAAGCTGTCTTATGATGCGGCTTGTGACATTTTTGATGAGATGGCTGACATGTCCTCCGCTTGGCAAAGTAGAGACAATGTACCCTAGAGTGACCCCATGGTCACTCACTTGAACAAATAGCTACACGACCATGGGCATGCTATAGTAGAGATGACAACAACAATGCACCAGCTAGCTAAGGCATAGTTACAACAGGTTCAAAATCCGTGCCAAGTAAATGATATGGAGAGTGTCAACATGCTAGTGAACAAAAGAAGACAAAGAGGTCAACAGAACCAAGGGAGTTCGGATCAATATGAAAATGATTGTGGTGGATTCTAATATGATGGTTATGATGGGCAGAATGAAGAGGTGCAATACGTAAATAACTATCAAGGCCAAAGGGGCAATTCTTCAAACCAACAACAATGGAGACCCCAAGGAAATTGGGGCAATCAACAACAACAAGGGAATAGTAATTGGGGGGACAACAACCAAAATTCCAATTGGGGAAATCAGAACAATAACTAGAACAATCAGGATAATTGGAATGGCAAAAACAACAATTAAGGTGGTAACAACAATCAGGGTGGTTGGAACAATAGCAATCAAGGAAATCGGAGACAAGGCTTTCAAAAGCCACCAAAGTATCAACAACCAAACAATCCACCCCCATTTCTATCCCAAGGTCCTAGTTCTTCCAACGATGAAATGGGGAGAATTGAAATGATGTTCAAACAGATGATGAAAAAGAATGCGGACTCTGATGCTCAGTTGGCTTCCCACAATACTTCAATCCGAAACTTGGATGTTCAATTAGGCCAAATCTCACATTCGTTGAATACTCGCCCTAAGGGGGTTCTACCAAGTGATACGGTAGTTAACCCAAAGGGCAGTAACTACAAAAAGTGGATGAGGCGGTGATGTGAATGCCTCCAGGAAAAAAGAAATTTTGAGTGATGAAGTTGAGTTGAAAGAAGATGGGATTCTTTTGGTAGGTGAAAATGTGAATGATGAGAACATGAATGAGGAGGTGAGGATTGATATTCAAGATATAGAGGTAGAGACTCAAAATAACGTGAACCCGTCTAGGGAACACGTAATTGACATGCCGAAAATGGTTGTTCCTAAAGACAAGGCTCCTTTGCCAAGGCCACCTCTACCTTATCCTTAAAGGCTCACAAAGCAGAAAAATGAGAATCAGTTTAAAACGTTTACTGACATGATGAAGAGCTTAGCCATTAATGTGCCTTTGGTGGAGGCTCTAAAACAAATGCTGGGCTATGCTAAATTCATGAAGGAATTAGTCACAAATAAAAGATCCATGGATTGTGAAACTATCAAGATGACCTACTAAGTGAGTGCAATAGTGCACTCTATGCCCCGAAGCTAGAAGATCCTGATGCTTTCACCATTCATTACACCATTGGGAGTGCAGACTTTGCAAAAGCTCTATGTGATTTGGGGGTAAGTATCAACTAGATGCCCAACTAAGTTTTCAAGACTTTAGGTATTGGGCAACCGAGGCCAACTTCCATGTGATTACAAATGGCGGATAGAACTATGAAGAGACCGTTGGGTATTATTGATGACGTTCTTGTTCGGGTGGACAAATTTATCTTGCCAGCTGATTTTGTGATCTTGGATTATGAGGTAGAGTATGAAGTTCCAATCATATTGGGAAGACCTTTCCTTGCTATTGAGAAGGCCATAGTTCATGTGGAAGTAGGGGAACTCACCTTCCGGGTGTGTGATGAGAAAGTGGTCTTTCATGTGTGCAAGTCAATGAAGCATCCCAACGGTTCCGAGGTGTGCTCCTTTGTAGACCTTGTCACAACAGTGATAGTTGATGATACCGGTGAAATGATTAATGTAGAGGACCCCCTAGAGGCAGTATTGTTGAATCTTGATGTAAATAAGGATGAAGCCCGAGTGGAGTGCACGAGTGCTTTACATAGAATGGGATCTTACTCTTATGAGCCTAGGAAACTCTCTTTGGATCTTGAGAATAGGAAGACTCCACCAACAAAACCTTCAATTGAGGAACCTCCAGTGTTAAAGTTGAAACTGTTGCCTCCATACCTCAGGTATGAGTTCTTAGGCCCTAGTTGAACTTTGCCAGTTATTCTTTCTTCTTGTCTTACTAACACGCAGGTTGATGCCACATTGGCGGTGCTTCAAAAGTGGAAGAAGGCAATTGAATGGACCTTAGCTGATATTCGGGGAATAAGCCCCGCATTCTGTATACACAAGATTATTTTGGAATATGATGCAAAGCCCTCCATGGAACATCAAAGAAGGTTGAACAAGGCAATGCAAGAAGTTGTGAAAAAGGAGGTGATCAATTTGTTAGATTCCTGGGTTGTGTACCCCATCTCTAATAGCTCTTGGACTTCGCCGATGCAGTGTGTATTAAAGAAGGGTGGCATGAGCGTGGTTACAGATTCAAAAAATGAGTTAATTCCTACCAGGACCGTCACTGGGTGGAGGGTATGCATGGACTACCGCAAGTTGAATAAAGTTACCCGCAAGGATCACTTTTCATTGCCCTATCTTGATCAGATGTTAGATCGACTTGCTGGGCGTACCTTCTACTATTTCCTAGATAGGTATTCTGGATACAACCAAATCTTTATTGCTTCGGAAGATCAGGAGAAGACCATATTTACTTGTCCATATGGCACTTTTACCTTTTCTCTGATGCCTTTTAGGATTGTGTAATGCACTGGCTACATTCTAGCGATGTATGATGGCCATTTGCAGCGATATGGTGGAAGATATCTTGGATGTGTTCATGGGCGACTTTAGTGTGGTAGGTGATTTGTTTGATGAATATTTGAAAAATATTGATAGAGTGTTGACCCGTTGTGAAGAAACCAATCTTTTTCTTAATTGGGAGAAATGGCACTTCATGGTTGAGGAGGGCATAGTTCTTGGGCATAAAATTTCAAAGCATGGTATAGAGGTGGACAAAGCAAAAATTGATGTGATTTCAAGGCTTCCTCCCCCTACCTCTGTAAATGGAGTTAGAAGTTTTCTGCACTGAGGCCGCATTGCATTTTGTGCGGCCGCAGTGGCCTTAGTGCGGGGGCAAAAATTCAATGTGGATAGTAGAGTTATTTGATACAAAATGAGGAGTCTCTGAAGTTTTCCACCGCTGCCGCAATGTATTTTAGCGGTCATGATGGATTTTGTGCAGTCCGCGGTGCCTCAATGTGGACCGCAACACATTTTGTGTGGTCTGCGATGCCTAGAATTAGAGAGTGGGTAGTCTGATCCCCACCTCAGTATGGACCGCAGTGCATTTTGTGTGGTCTGCGGTATCTTCTTTGGGGCCTCACTTTATTTTTTGCGGTCCGCGGTCTGCAATTTTGATGGTCTACAATATTAATCTACAATGTTTCACTGATTCTGCTAATACTAATAAAGCTCAACTGAATGTTCTTTGTAGATCATGGTGAAATCATGAGGCAGAGGCGATAAACAAAAAGGAAAAGCAATGTCCTCCCAGGGTAGGGGACAAGGCATGATTAGATTGACCCCGCAAGCCCGGCAAAACATCAAAAAACACCAGAAGAATTATGAAGGTTGCTAATAGAGCTATTGACCAATCCAGGAGTGAGTATGAGCCTTCTTATGAGGCGTCCGACTCATACTCTGTGCTAGAATATGTTCCTAACTGGCCGAAGAGGAAAAAATTGAGGGATACACCTTCGGACTCTCTTACTGCCCAATCATTAGTTCACATATCTTCTGAGTCGTCTATGGTCTCAGCTGCAGGCAGTGACAATGACTATTCTACTTCACCTACAGCTTCACTATCCGATGAGGTTTCAGTAAAAGAAGAATGAGAAGAGGTAGGAGGGGGTGAGCCCCAAGTAGGAGGGGTAGAGAGAACCAGGAACCTAGAGGAATGGTAGGATAGGTTTGTGAGTGAGGTGGGCTACCATAAATTCATAGAATGGTGGCCTGAGAGAAATTTAATACCTGAGTGGAAATTTATCACAAAGGACCTTTTGCCTCACAACCCCAATGTGTTGAGGCAGTTCATAGAGAGAGCAGGCTGGGATTACTTCATAGGACACGTGAAGGATGCCAATGAGCACTTAGTCAAGGAATTCTACACCATTGTTGCCTACATCAAAAAGGGTACCACAGTGACTAAGGTGCAAAATCTGTAGGTGAAGTTTGATGGAAAGGCAATAAATGATTACCTGGGCTTCCCGGAGGAGGATGAGACCTTGTACTTAGACAAGATAGCTTTGGGGAAGGATTCCCGTCCGTAGCTAGCTGAGTACTTGGCAATCCCAAGTACCCCTCCAACATGGTTGACAGCAGGGGTAAAAATTATGAGGAGAACATTGAACTTTGAATCAAAAAGGTGGGAAACATTTGTTTGTAGCCAGCTAGACCCCACCACTCACGACAACTCCCTTCCTATCTCCTAGGCTATATTGGTGGCATCGATCATGGAGGGGTACTCGATCAACATCGGGAATGTGATGTCGAGGGTGATTACACGGGTTGTGAATGAAGGTGATAGATCCTACCCTTTGCACAATTTCCTAACCATATACTTTGAGGACCTAGATGTGGAGAAGCGGAGATTTGATGTGAAAGTGAAAGCAGAGGCACCGTTCTCCTGGTACAACACCAAGGGTCCTAACAACCCAAGGACCCTAAGGGCAAAGCCAGTACTTCAACTGGCCAGTCTGAAGAGCTAGTAGTAGTAGTGGCTCCTAGTCAACCTTCCTCTGCCACTCCATACATGGACCTAGGACCCTCCACTTCTACAGTTCCGGAGATCCCATCATCCGCAACATATCCTTTGACTGCCCACCTCCTGAGCCAGACCCTTCCTAGTATCAACAACTAGATTCAGACAACCACTTCCAAGCTGTTTGTACTGTCTACTTTGGTGGTATCCCATTCTGCACCTCCTCTGCCACAAGTCCCATAGTCAATGGAGGAAACTCTCAAGGAGCTTCTAGACAACTAGAAGAAGCTCTTAGAGAGCCAAAAATTGATCATGGATGTTGTTGATTCTCATGGAAAGGCATTGAAGGAGTTTGCTAAGGAGGTTAAGAAAATGAGAAAGACTCGTGCTTCAAAGGAGTCGGTGAAGGAGTTAAGGGTAGAGGTAGAGAGTTTTAAGGCTGATCACTTACCTCTGGATCTATTATTGCATGACCCGGCTCCAGCAACCCATCCCCAGCCAGAGCAGGAGATAGAGAGCCCACCCAAGAGGAAGAGGGTGATACCACGTACTAGCAATGTTGTTATAGAGTTCACCTATAGGGAGGTTCCTCTAGCCAGCCCCAGATTCCAGTACTGGCCCAGGACTCAGTCCAGGCCTAGGTCCTAGTGGAGATACAGATTACAAGGAGCCAGTCATAGGTTCTTGAGCAGACAGAGGACCTAGGGACCTAAACTCAGGATCCTATGCAGACGGAGGGCTAATAGGGAGTTTCTTTTTCTCTCTTTCTTTTCTTGTGCTTATTTTAGTTAGTTAGCATTGGGGACAATGCCTGCTTTCATTTGAGGGGGTATCCTTATTTGGATGACTGTATGTACGACATTACCTTTTCTTTATGCTTTCCTTTTACCTTCGGATTGTACATAATTTTATCATTTTATTGCACTTTTTGTAATTTTTAGTTTGGTCTGTATATAAAGTTATGTTCTAATGTATATATTCATTTTCCCTTATGTATATTCAACTGAATCCCCTCTTGTATATACTCATTTTACTTTCCGTATTTTTCTTTTCATAGCTTTTATTTTATGTTCCTAGCTTCTTATTTTGAGTTTTTGCAATAAGCCTTTAGTTTTCTTAATGCCACAGTTCTTTCCAAAAGTGAAATTTTGTGTGAACCGGGTGGCTCTTCCCGATAATGGATTGCATGACAACCTTCTTAAGGGTTTGAGTCTATTTTCTTTTTGCTTTATGTGTAAATAGTAGCTAGTGAGTAATGGTGCCTTAGGCAAGCTTCACTTGGGCCTAATACATTTGCCTTTGATCCTATGGTTAAAAACAAATTGTTGTATATAGGAAGGTAAAAGTGGTGACCTTGAGATTCTTGTTGCTGGCCGATAATCATCAAGTGATTTTTCGGGACCATTATGTTACTCAAATCTTAGCTAAGGTTGTTTCGGGCCCACGACTCTGTATCTTTAGCAATCCCATAGCTCATGTGCTGAGAATTTGAACTGCAAGTCCAAGTCTCGAGCCATTAGTCTAGAACTTGCCCTGAATATTTGTCTAGGTGAAATCCTAAGTGTAATTTGACTTGAGATGTGATTATAGGCTCTCCTTGATCCGAATGATATCTTGAACACTTCCATAGCCTACCAATAATAATATCCCTAGTCAGCCCTTTTGAGCCATAAACCTTTTTCTTTCAAAAACCATGATACAAGCACTTACCCATTCTAAAAACACCCTCTCTTGGCACCCGATCTTTCCTTAGCACAAGGAAAAATCATAAGTTTAGGGGGGAGAGACGAGGAATGCAACAAAGTGGTAAAAGGTATAAAATGAAGAAAAGGAAAGGCAATGAAAAAGAAAGAAAATCAAAAAGACAAAAAGAATGATCAATGTAGAAAAGAATGAAGGGATTCAATAAAAGTAAAGAGATGAAAGGTGTGGAAAGTTGAGAATGGAGAAAAAGGTTTGAAATGAACAAGAAAGAGTGACAGTATGTCTCTCTAACCCCTTAGAAAGAAGTTAAATTACTTAAAAAGTCAAGCGAATATGTGCCAAAATGAAGCATAAAGGGAAGATGGAACCTACTTAGACCAAACATTTCCTACCCTGAACCAAAAGCCTTAACTATATCTCCATAAAAGCCCTATATGATCTTGAGTTGAATGAAGCTTACATTAGTGGTGACTCACATAAGGGGCAAGCTTATGGTTCTTAGAGCCGGACGTGTGACTTTTCTTTGAGAGAGATGAGTGTATTTCCACTATCCTCGTTCTGCGTGCTACAATCTAAAAGTGAGGTTTTCTTAGGGAGAGTTAAGGAGTATGAGTTTAGGTTCCACAATGACCAAAGTGGTAGAAAGAGTTTCTTTGATGAGCTGAGTCAACTCTTGATACTCTTGTGTCGCACTAAAACCATGGTGCTTAAAAGAGTGAAGGTTGTTAATGATTCATTTGAATTGAGGGCAATTGTTAGTCCCAATTGGGGTAGTTGATAACTAGGGATTATGGTTCATTTTACACTCCTTCTTTCTTGAGTTTTAATTAAAAATGTATACAAAATAGTCCCAAAGGCTTACATGTTGTACTTGTTTGCAGGGTTTGGTAAAAAAGGTGACAATTAGTCAAAACCATCTCAAAAAGGAGTGAAACATGCACAAGTACCAAGAACAAGTCCAAGCATAGTGCAACAGGTCCAATGCGGTCGCACTCCATTTAGTGCGGTCCGCAATGAGGAGATTCAGAGAGGTGCTTATTTCAGAAACTCAAGCAATGCGGCCGCAAAGCAATTTGTGCGGACCGCAACGGACTCACCGCGGCCGCGCTCGATATTGTGCGGTTCGCAATGATGGAGTTGAGAGAGTTGGAGTTGGGAGATTCATTTCCAATATGGTCTACGGTCGTTTTTGTGTTGACCGCAGAAGAAGCCACCGCGGTCGTGGTGCATTTTATGCTGCCCGCGATGGCCAAGTTCAGAGAGCAGAGATACCAAGCCAAAATCCTCACTGTGTCCGCACTCGTTTTTGTGCGGACCGCACTACCCCCGCATGGGTATTTTTGTCCAAAAAATTTGGCCTAGTATAAATAGTTTCTTTTCCCATTTTTAGGTCATCAGTTGTATTCTAACTTTCAGCTGCGCTCATGAACAGTAGTTCTCAACCATTTTAAGTAATTTTAGAGTAGTTTTATCATTGAATCTTCAAGTATTAACTTGTAATTAAATCTTATGGGTTTTCTTCATCTATTTCTTTGTTTTCTTCTATTATCATGAGTAGATAGACCCATTAGCTAGGGTTGTGGCTCAACCCTAATGTGGGTATTTGATGGGTCTTGAGTTTTAAGGCTTGAATGTCTATGGGTGTTTGATATTTGGACTAATTTGTATTTTCCATGTAGAATTAGTGGTTGCAAATACTAATTTTTGCCAGTTTGACTTGGGTTCTTCTTAAGAAAGAGAACTTGAGTCTAGGAAAAATAGTCCTACAAGGAATTGGGGCGTATTTAAGAGATTGATATCCCCAATTAAAGGGTTAAACCTAGAGATAGTAATATCTGACTTGAACCTAAATTGCTTGCACAAATTATCATACCCAATTGGTCTTGAGAAAGTCAATTAGGGAAAAATCACTCAAACTACCGAGAGGTATAGAGTGAGAAGTTTAGTGCATTGGTTATATCTTAATCCTCAACATGACAACCTAGCCTTAGACTCGAGAACCCGTCAAGTATCCACCTAGCAGAAAGTCACTTCCCTAGTGCCTTTTTATTATTTAGATAACCTTTCAAGTACCTTACTCTTTGCTTAATTTAGCATCTTATTAGCATAAAATTAAAAGTAATCAAAAGACCAACTATGATTAGAAGTGCAATTAAGAGCAATTACGCATCTCCAATTTAGATAGGAACCCAATTCCCATTTCTAGCTCCCTATGGAATTCGATCCCGACCATCTCAGATAAAAGCTGCTTCGACCACTCTCGCTACTTTGTAGTGGTGCAGGGTTGGCTCCGATCAGGTAGCTCCACCTCTATCCACACCTGTTTCATTTGAGGTAAAAGTGGCCACATCTATCATAGTGACAGTAGCAACCACACGTCCTTTCAACTCCAATGACATACCTTAGGATTAAATTGCCGAAGCTAAGCGAAAGGGAAAAGTAAAGATGGAAGAATATGATGCCGCACAAGGAATGACCATACCAGGAAGGATCTATACACCCGAAAATTTGGAGGATCAATGAAGGAGGTTGCTACTAAATAACCTGTCATTGAAATAGGACCGGATGATCTTTGGAGGAAAGTACGTGAGAGGGAATACTCTGTCATCGATCATTTAAACAAGACCCCTGGCCAAATATCCATCATGTCACTATTGCAAAATTCAGAAGTGCATAAGAATGTTTTGATGAAGGTTTTAAGTTAAGGTTATGTTCCCAACAATATCACCTGCGGAAAAATGGACAACATGGTAGGGCAAGTGTTGGAGAGTCATAAGATCACCTTCCACGAGGATGAATTACTGCCTAAAGGGTTAAGTCACAATCGGGCACTGCACATCACGGTACAGTTTGAGGGCAAATTCATTGCCAGGGTCTTAATAGATGGGGGTTCAAGCATTAACATTTTTCTTTTGACCACTCTGAAAAGATTGGGCAAGGATTTCCACGAGATACGGGCAGGAACTATGAATGTGAAAGCCTCTGATGGGTCTCAAAGGACCATGATTGGGGAGATTAACATTTACCTGCAGATGGGACCAACTTGGTTCGATGTTGAATTCCAAGTGCTCGACATATCAGCTACATACAATCTTCTATTGGGTCAACCTTGGATACACACTGCTGGGGCCGTGGCTTCCACACCATACCAGGCCGTGAAGTTTGAATGGAATCATCAAGAGGTAATAATTCACAAAGATGGAAGTAATCCTATTTACACCAATCAAACTATCCTAGTTATTGAGAATAGAAGAAGGTTGTATGGAGAAACTTATCACCGCATTGAACATGTCAGTGCAGTAGAAAATGACAAGTGGTGGAGTAACAAAATAGAAAGCATACTGGCATGGTCTGGGTATGAACCCATCTAAGGGCTTTGGAAGAAACTTTAGGGCATTACTAAACCGATACAGTTGAAACGCTGTGGCACAACTTTCGAGCTAGGATATCCATACACCTGGAAAGAATATGATGATTGACAATTGAGCCAAACATCCTAATATCACGAAACACGATTTTCCACTACCAAATATACACATCCTGATCGAAAACTATGCCAAGCATGAACTCCAATCCTTTGTAGATTGATTCACAGGTTATCACCAGATTTGGATGGATGAAGAAGACGCAAAGAAAATAGCCTTCATCACACCGTGAGGAGTATACTGCTACAAGATGATGCCATTCGGTCTAAAAACGCTGAGGCTACTTACATGAGAGCCATGACAACCATCTTCCATGATATGATACATAAGAAAATAGAGGTGTATGTTGACGAAGTCATCATCAAGTCCAAGAGAGCCGTAGATCACATAATGGATTTGAGAAAGTTTTTCACAGGCTAAGGAAGTACAATCTAAAACTGAACCCCGCAAAATGTGCATTCGGGGTTCCTATAGGAAAGCTACTAAGATTCATTGTCAGCCGCTGAGGAATCGACTTGGACCCATCCAAAGTTAAGGCTATCCAAGAGTTATCACCACCAAATAGAAAAAAGGATGTGATGAGCTTCCTAGGACGCCTTAACTACATCAGTCGCTTCATAACACAATCCACAGTTATATGTGAACCCATCTTCAAAATGTTGAGGAAAGATGCTGAAATGTGTTGGACCGAAGATTGTCAGAAGGCTTTTGACAAAATCAAGGAATACCTATCCACACCACCAGTCCTAGTCCCGCCAGAACCTGAGAGACCTTTGCTACTCTATCTATCTGTATTAGATGGAGTTTTTGGATGTGTTTTGGGACAATATGATGAGACAGGGGGAAAGGAGCAATCCATATACTACATGAGTAAGAAGTTCAAACGTTAAAAAGTACGATACACTCTACTAGAATGCACTTGCTGTGCTTTAACCTAGATAGATCAGAAATTGAGGCATTACTTATGTGCCTATATCACGTACCTCATATCAAGGATGGACCCTCTGAAGTACATCTTTCAGAAGCCCATGCCAAATGGGAAGTTAGCCAAGCGGCAGATACTATTAAGCAAGTTTGATATCGTCTATGTAACTCAAAAGACGGTCAAAGATAGGCATTGACAGACCATCTTGCTGAAAATCCTAGGGAAGGAGTATACGAACCCTTGAAAATATATTTTCCTAATGAAGAAGTATCATTCGTAGGAGAGGACATTGCTAAAGCTTACGACAGTTGGAGAATGTTCTTCGATGGAGCTGCAAACTTCAAAGGAGTGGGCAGCGGAGTAGTTTTGGTATCAGAAACAGGTCAACATTACCTTGTATCTGGTCAACATTACCTAACAACATGGCAGAATATTAAGCTTGTATCATGGGGCTCAATCTGGCTATCAATATGAATATATAAGAGCTGCTAGTAATTGGCGATTCGGATCTTCTAGTACACTAGGCTCAAGGAGAATGGGCTACGAATAACACCAAAATACTGTTGTACTTGTATCATGTGTAGGAGTTAATGAAGAGATTCACAAAGATAGAATTCAGACATGTGCCCAGAATTCAACATTAGTTCGCAGACGCACTGGCCATCTTATCATCAATGATACAGCATCTAGACAAGAATTTCATCGATCTCATCACGGTGAAAATGCAAAACTAGCTGGCTTACTGTACTTATGTTGAAGAAAATATAGATGGAAAACCTTGGTTACATGACATCAAAGAATATTTGGCGAGAGGAGAATATCCAGAGCAGGCAAACTATATTCAGAAATGCACTCTACGGAGGCTATCCAATCACTTCTTCCAAAGCGAAGGGAACTTGTATAGAAGAACTCCTGATCTGGGGTTGTTAAGGTGTGTTGACGCAAAGGAGGCTTCTAGACTGCTCGAGGAGATACATGCCGGAATTGTGGACCACATATGTATGGTTTTATCCTAGCCAAGAAAATACTCAGAGCTGGATACTTTTAGATGACCATGGAGATAGATTGCATATGGTACGTACAAAAATGCCATTAGTGCCAGGTACATGCAAACATGATAAAGGTACCACCAAACGAGCTTAATGCAACAAGTGCACCTTGGCCTTTTGCTGGCTAGGGAATGGATGTCATCGATCCGATCGAGCCTACTGCTTCAAACGAGCACAGGTTCATTTTAAGGCCATTGATCACTTCATAAAATGGGTAGATGCTACATCTTACAAAGCTGTAACCAAGAAAGTTGTCGCGGACTTTGTCAAGGATCGTATTGTTTGCCGATTCAAAGTTCTTGAGTCCATTATCATTGATAATGCCGCCAATCTCAATAGTGACCTGATGAAAGGCATGTGTGAAATCTTCAAAATCAAGCACAAAAACTCTACAACATACTGGCCTCAAATGAATAGAGTTGTGGAAGGTGCCAATAAAAACATCAAGAAGATACTAAGGAAGATAGTAGAAAATCACAAACAATGGCACGCGAAGTTTCCCTTTTCCCTATTGGGGTACCACACTATGGCCCACACATCAACTAGGGCAACTCCCTATTTATTGGTTTATGGTACCGAAGTTGTCGTTCCAGTCGAGGTAGAGATTCCTTCTTTAAGAATCATACATGAAGTCAAACTCAGCGATGCAGAATGGATAAGGAGCCGCTATGAGCAACTAGCTCTTATAGACAAAAAGAGAATGAATGCAATATGTCACAATCAGCTTTATCATAACAGAATGTCCAGAGCCATCAACAAAATGGTCAAACTAAGGCAATTTGCACCAAGAAAGTTGATGCTGAAGAAGATCATCCTGCATCAAAATGAAGCCAAAGGGAAATTGTCTCACAACTGGCAAGGTCCTTACATGGTTCACCGGGTGCTAACAGGAGGAGCACTCATACTTGTAGAAATGGACGGAGAAGTTTGGCCAAAGCCAATCAATTCAGACGCAGTCAAGAGATACTATATTTAGACTATTTATATTCCTTCATATGATGTAATTGAACTACGCTTGACCTGATTCTTGTTTAAGAGGGGATACGTAGGCATCCCTGTGGGCTCGGTCATTTCTTAATAAAATTTTCATTTCCCCTTAACACCAAAAACCGGGGCAGAATTTTGAGGAGGACTCTCAAAATTCCGGAGCAAGTCCAGCAAACGTCATCATATGCCAGACAGTTAGAAATTGGTTAAGCAACTGGGGCAGAATTTTCAAAAGGATTATCAAAATTCCGGAGAAGGTTCGACAAGTTTCATCACACGCAAACAGTGAAGGATCATTTACCAAAATGGGGCATAATTTTGAGGAGGACCCTAAAAATTCTAATACAAAAAAGCTGCAATGTCCCTGAAATGTGTTACAGTCATTAGTTCATCTAAAATTACTTAATATTACTTCTAATCATAGTTGGTCTTTTGATTACTTCTAATTTTATGCTAATAAGATGCTACATTAAGCCAAGGGTAAGGCACTTGAAAGGTTATCTAAATGATAAATAGGCACTAGGGAAGTGACTTTCTCCTAGGTGGATACTTGACGGGTTCTCGAGTCTAAGGCTAGATGTCATGTTGAGGATTACGATATAACCAATGCACTAAACTTCTCACTCTATACCTCTCGGTAGTTTGATTGATTTTGCCCTAATTGACTTTCTCAAGACCAATTGGGTATGATAATTTGTGCAACCAATTTAGGTTCAAGTTGGGTATTACTATCTCTAGGTTTACCCCTTTAATTGGAGCTATCAATCTCTTGAATACGCCCCAATTCCTTCTTGGAATAATTTTCCTAGACTCAATTTCTCTTTCTCAAGAAGAACCCAAGTCAAATATGCACAAATTAGTGTTTGCAACCACTAATTCTATATAAAAAACACAAATTAGTCCAAATATCAAACACCCATAGACATTCAAGCCTTAAAACTCAAGACCCATCAAATACCCACACTAGGGTTGATCCACAACCCTAGCTAATTGGTCTAGCTACTCATGGTAATAGAAGAAAACAAAGAAATAGATGAAGAAAAACCCATAAAATTTAATTACAAGCTAATACTTGAAGATTCAATGATAAAATTACTCTAAAATTACTCAAAATGGTTAACAACTACTATTCACGAGCGCAACTCAAAGTTAGAATACAACAGATGACCTAAAAATGGGAAAAGAAACTATTTATACTAGGCTAAATTATCTGGACAAAAATACCCCTACAGGGGTAGTGCGGTCCACACAAAATCGAGTGCGGCGGCGGTGAGGCTTTTGGCTTGGTATCTATGCTCTCTGAACTTGGCCACTGTGGGTCGCATAAAATTCACCGCGGCTGCGGTGGCTTCTTCTGTGGTCCGCACAAAAAGGACCACGAACCGCATTGGCAATGAATCTCCAAACTCCAACTCTCTGAACTCTATCACTGCAGACCGCGCAAATCGATCGCGGCCATGGTGAGTCCATTGCAGTCCGCACAAATTACTTTGTGGCTGCATTGCTTGAGTTTCTGAAATAAGCACCTCGCTGAATCTCCTCATTGCGGACCACACTAAATGGAGTGCAACCGTAGTGGACCTGTTGCACTGTGCTTGGACTTTTTCTTGGTACTTATGCATGTTTCACTCCTTTTTGAGCTAGTTTTGACTAATTGTCACCTTTTTGACCAAACCCTGCAAACAAGTACAACATGTAAGCATTTGGGACTATTTTGTATACATTTTTAAACAAAACTCATTAAGAAGGAGTGTAAAATGAACCATAATCCTTAGTTATCACTACCTCTACCTTAAATGGAACCTATGCGATTACCTCATTTTTGACTGGCGGCTGTATATGTACCATAATAGGGGTGAGTGTGACTGCAGTTTTAAAGTCATCGCCTTCCCGAATAAGCCCGATTGACCCCTCAGGATCCCATTCTTCATCCGTCTCTATCACATGTATCCCATCACCCTGATGATCCGGTAGAGGATTGTTGCGGATGTTGGGCGCAACTTTCTTTGCCTGTATGACCTTGTTATCGATCAATATCTAGATTTTATGTTTCAATGTTCGGCACTCGTCAATAGTGTGTCGCTTCATCTTGGAATGATATGCACAGGTTTTGTTTGGGTTGACCCATTGAGATGAGTTCTCCATTGCTACAACAGCAATAAGGGTAACATAATCGGCGACCTTCAATGTTTCATACAGTTGGTCGATGAGTTCAACAATAGAGGTGTATTGTTTTGGTGGTTTGCGATCAAAGTTAGATCGGGGTTTCTGGTAATTTGGATGAGTTGGAGGTAAATGATAGTAGGCTGGCTGGGTGTTATAAGTGTGATAGGCAGTGGCGGGTTGAGAATATCTAGGAGATGAGGGTTGGTATGTGGGTGGAGATGTTTGGTATGTGAGCGGAGATTTTGGGCCTTGGGCCACCATTACTGCCCCCACTTCTTTCTTCTTTGATATACCACCTGATACTTTGTTTGGGGCCTGCAGTGCCTCAAAATTTGTCACCATCCCGTTTTTGATACCCTCTTCAATCCATTATCCAGGTTTGATGATATCGGAGAACTTATGATTATTAATGACCATTAGCCTTTCATAATACTGTGGGTACGGTGCCCTGACAAAGAACTTGTTCATTTGTTCTTCTTCTAGTGCTGGTCTGACCTTGGCTGCTTCCGACCTCCACCGATTAGCATACTCACAGAAAGTCTCAGTTGGATTCTTCTTTAGGTTCTGGATAAAGAAGACATCTGGTGCATTATCCGTATTGAACCTAAACCGATCCATAAATTCTGACGCTATGCTCACCCAGTTTGCCCACTTCTTAGGGTTCTAGCTTATGAAGAGCTTCATTCGGATCTTTTCATCCGTATTGAACCAAGACATGGCATATCTAGTAATATTCTCATGAAAAGCTTCATTCAGATCCTTTCATCTTTTCCAATCGTCACGAGCTTGTCATAGTAAGTTATAAAATCAACCTTGGGATCACCTGTTCCGTAAAAAAATTCAAGCTTGGGAGGTTTGTAACCCTCCGGCAGTCCCACATCTGGTTGTATGCATAGATCCTCATAATTCAGACCTTCTATCCTTTTACCTCTTTCACCACCCTGAACTCGACTTGTAAATTTCTTGAGTTCCTCAACCATGTTCTTGATGAGCAGGTCCTTCTCAGCGGATTCTGATGCATAGGAGATTGGTTGAGTAGAGTGAGGTACGGTCTCCATGCATATGGGGTTGTTTTGGTGAGTGCTAGTGACTTGGGTGTAGTGGTGGTCGTTGGTTGAGTTTTGAGGATTGGGAATAGGTTATGGTGTGTTATGAGGAGTGTGATAGGTAGTGGTTTGTGGATACTAGGTTGGTTGATAATGGTGTTATGGAGGAGTTGGTATCGGTAAAGGATTAGGGTTTTGAGGTGGAGCTTCATATTGATGGGGTGTGGGAGAATTTTGTGGACGTTGTTTTGGCGTATTTTGAGGAGCTGCTGGGTTTTGAGCATTTTGTTGGTTAATGTCTGGGACATTCAGAGTGAGGGAGAGGTTTGCTAAGTTGTGGACCTGCTCAAGTTCTCCTTGTAACTCTAGTATCTTTTGTTCCAATCGCAAAACCAAGTCATTTTGTGCTGGGGGTACTCCGACCATTTGAAGTTTCCACATTCTCAGCATTTTCTTTTCGAATACCACTCAAGTCATCCATCTTAGCTTTTCCTCTGCTTTTTGTATTACTTGGAGGAGGAGGAGGTGGAGGGCTTTTAGATCTAGTGTGATATGCTGATGATGCTAGTATGTGCGAACCAACGCTTAGGGATGAGAATAATAATAATAAAAATAAAGAAAAACAAAAAGATAAACAAGTTAGTAAGGATTCTGAAAAGTTTGCAGTATTTAAACACATATTGCGGGAATGTAAATTCGTGTCCTAATTTGAGATCCTCGCTGTGCCTAAGGTAGGCCTAGCGACAAATAGATTTGGAGAAATTCAATGCCAATAATTGCCTCATTTCATTAATGTAAAGATAGACGACCCAAAAAGACACTAAATAAGATAATTCACTAATGGCACTTGACCTTATTACATTTGAAAAGCAAATAAACCTAATCTACTTGGTCCGAGAAGGACCTTCTCCAGGCTGGATGCTCTTGTCGATCAAATCCCCCAGTTCCCACAGGTTCAGCAGTAAGAATGCCCTTGCCAAATGTCCTCCTTCGCTTCCCTCAGCGTTCTGGCAAGCAGTGACTCTCTTCCTCATTTTCCCATCCAATTTCATCAAATTGTACTCCAGATATTCCATTCTTTCACTGGATTTGATAGCCCTCTTTTTCCAGTCATGATCATTTCCATATTGGCCCTATGTTTCTCCATATGCTCAGTTTCAGACTCGCAAACTCTTTTGCGCAATTTGTTATACCTCGCCTGTGCTTTGACAACTTTGTCTATGAGTCTGTTTCCTGGACCAACCCTTGGTTTGAATATTCCCCCTATTTTATCATCCAACCATGAAGGGTAAAAGTACACGTGAGCAGCGTGATACCGATTCAGCTCGATGGTATCCTTTTCCAGGATAATCTTCAAGTGCTAGATGTATTGTGCTTTATTTTAATATGGAATGGTGTCACCCTGAAAATTGGCTATGAAGTGACTCACTTTAATGACTCGTGGTATGACCTTCTTCCTGCCTGGCTGTCTCATAACCCCGAGGGGAGCATAAGGGTATATGCCCCTTAACCAGATCAGTACCAAGTGTGGAACATCCCTAGATCTGATGATGAACTCATCAGTAGGGAACCAGTAGAACATCCATTGAACCTGGTCCTCGGTCAAATTGTTTAAAAGCTGTACCCATTCTATAACATCCCTTGGTGGAGCAAACATGTATGGGATATAGGTCATTTTCTTGGGATGATGGAATGCTATATGATCATTTTATGGCCTTTGCGAAAATTGCAACCCTCTACGGTATTGACCTTTTTGGAGATGTTCTAATAGCCAAACTTGCAGTAGCATATTGCAACACTCGAAGTATCTATACCCCTTCTGACAGCGCTCCAAGGCTCGGTACATATCTGCAATGATCATAGGGACAATGGTATAGGTCTGCCCCTCGATCCCATCCATCAAAGTTTTGGCCATCATGGCCAGCCTGGTGTGGATTCTGTCTCCTTGGATCGAAAACACTAGCATACCCAAGAAACATACGATGAACACAAAGACCCTGGGGTGAATCCAACCCAAGAAGGTGATGGAGAATTCATCATAAAAAATACGGTAAAACCTGCTGTGACCGTATCGTTCATAGAGAAAGTCGAAGGGTATGTTGGAGTTTTTTAGGCACTCCAAGTCATCATTCTTTTTTAATCCCATCATCTTAAGGAATCCCCTAGTGGTGTGATTTTCAGGAACCAATAAACCAGGGCTATTCCAAGGCAACCCAATGAATCCCCCTATTTCTTCCAACAGAGGGGTCATTTCTATGTCTCCAAAGCAGAACACAACCCTTTCTTTGTCCTAGAACATTGTAGCAGCTTCAATTATCATTTTGTTTGGCTGGAGGTCCAACAAAGAAGGAAAATTTTCGAAAACCCTTTTCACATGATTTTTGTCACTTGATGGAAGATCCCTCCACCAATCTAGTAATAGTGATGGTATATTACTGACCATGTCGAACCTGGGGACTTCGTGCATCATTTTCTGCAAAACAAAATATGGTTAGGCCCTTTCCCCCTCCGGATTCAACTATTTATACAGCAATGATTAACATATTGGCATTTATTTCTCCAAAATTAATGCACATAATCATTGTTGCGTCCATTGGGATTATGGAAAACCCGATGGACTTTTGGACGAGGTTTGTCTTAAAGGGTTATTATGTGGACAATATATTAACCTGGCTAAGTTTGACCATGATGCATGTACAATTAATCAGAGTAATGTTTCTATAAAGGTCTAGACTGGTACCCTCAAGCGGACAACTTGAATGGGAAAGGCACGAAACCGTCGATTGCACCCCTGATCGACTAGTTTCACCGCAAATACGCCTTTCCGAATTTAAAGGGTGATATATATTAAGAGCACAAACATTCATCAATCGTAGCTATATGATTGATTATGCACGAGTGGAATATGATGTTGAGCATGATTTATGTAGCAATAAATAGCATGTTGTCACGTATTTGCACGTTAAAAATGATAAATGCAATATTTAAATAATTGAAAGACAGTTAAGAAAGAAAACAAGGAGACAAGTCAGTTTCAGGAAACAAAAAAAACTCATGAATGCTTGAGAAATAGGCAATTAAATCCAAATAAGGGGGAAGGGTAAAGGGTGCACATGTATTAACAGAATAAAGCACGCTTAAGACTAGTTCACAAAACAAATTCGCTATGGTAAGAGCCTAAAATATCCCCAGCAGAGTCGCCATGCTGTCGCACCCCCTTTTTCCTCGCGGAGTCTAAGTTTCGACATTTTCTTTAGGACAACTCATTTCCATTTGGGAATTGGGTATGGAATTTGAAGAGTCGCCACCTAACGGATTTAAGGTGCGTTAGGGCACCTAAAGCAAATAACTCATAAACCGGTTTGCGTTACCAAAGATTGGGTAATGGCTCGAAATAGCCTAGATAAGAAGGTATTAGGAACCCCTCGAGGTCTACAATGGTGGGTCCCGACCAAACTTGAATTAGGTGAATTAGTCTTATAAGCAAACAAAACAATTTAGACAAATAGATATTGCATTTAAAACAAAGGGTAAAGTGGTCCTAGGTCTTTTAGCCTATAGGATAACTTCTGTGCAATACTTGGTAATCTTCCCCAAGTTGGGGTGCTACACATAGCATTAGTGCACATGTCATCATATCCTTTACTATCCAATTACCCTCACCTTAGTGGTTATATAAGCGATTCTAATTAAATGTACTCTATGCGTGGATTACACATCCCTTACTTAAGGTCCCGGAGGTGTTTAGGATCTCTAGTTAAGATGGATCTAGACTCTCCTATAGTGCTTAAAAAGAGAAAATCTAAGCGACAAGCAAAATAATTAAGACTGTCAGATAAAGGGAACAATTAAAGATTCACATTTACTTGTCGCGCCCCCCTTTTTCCTCTTTCGCGGAATCGGGTTCATGACATTTTTGGTTGGGACAACTCTTTCCTTTTGGGAAGGGGTTCTTGCAATTTTGGGGAGTCGCCACCTAATGATTTTTAAGGTGCGTTAGGGCACCTATAGGGTTCATTTGTAGCTATGTTTTGGTAATCGAATATAGGGTAAGGGCTTGAAATTATCCTAAGGGGAAGGCGTTAGGCACCCCTCAAGATCCACTAGTGTGGTTCCCAGCCCGACAATTTTTGTGAATTTGCGCAATTAGCAAGTAGACAAGTAAGGCTCACATAGTAGGGGATTTAGGTTTAAATACACAAGTGTTTGAAAACGATTAATGAAAAACAAGACTTTTGAAAAGAGTTACAACCTAAGCATGCTTATGAATATAAAAGGGAGTCCTAGGTTTGTTTGTAATATGGATCACATCAATGCAATACCCGGTATGACACTCCTCGAAGAGGGGCTACACGTGGTATTAGCACACCGGTAATCATATCCATATCTATCCTTTCCCGCCCTGTGGAGGTAATTAAAGCGAGGGTTGGTCTCGATCCTTATTGCATGTTGTTACCTGTCCCTTCCTATCAGTCCTGGAGGAGTTTAGGACTTCTATCCAATTAGGGGCTCGGGTTTAAAGGCAAAATACTAAGCGACAAGCAAGAACATATAAGATTGCATTTTAGGGAAAAGACAGAAGCAAATAGAAGGCTCAGGTATACCTCCACAGGTAACACATATTGATATCATAACTCAAACACAAATAAGGTCTGAATGCAAAATTCTAAGCATGGTATTTAAATGATTATAGCAGAATTAGCTCTATCACATGACTCAAAAAAAGAAGTTCGAATCAGGCTTGCCTACTGATTTTAACATACTGGCAGTTAAACAAGGACAATTCTGTTTTTCTTTATTTAAGCGATTACCTAAGGCTTGCCTAGGTATAAGTAATGTGCAGTAGTTTTTCCGAGTTATTAAAACAGTGGGAATTATATTTTTTACCCTAAGAGCATGTTGTTCTAGTTGATACAAATGCAGAGATTATTACCGATTATTTTATACAGGATAATTAAGTGTGAAACTATTTTTACCTCTTTTATAATCAGTAGTTTGCACTAAGTGTGAATTCAAGTACAAATGAGGTCCTAAAACATGGTATCTAATATGCATGTATAAAACTCATGATGCAGAATTCCAAAAAAAGGATTTCTAAATGCGTATGGAAGGAGTGTAGAATTTTCTAAGAGCAGGATTTCTAAATGCACGTGGTTGTGTAGAACATAATAAAGTAATGATTATTAGCAGGTTTTAATACATGATTTTGTAAGGATACACATGCTGAAACAATAAACATGAGACCTAAGAGCATGATTTCTAATGCATGTATAGCCCTAAGCATGGTTTCTATTGCACAATTAGGAACATAAACCTAATAACATATTTTCTACCCTTAACGACTATAACATGCATATTTACCCCATCCCTTTTCACTAGCCACCCCAATACTTGTTTACAAATTATTACAGACCAATGTTGAAATGAATTACATAATGAAAATAAGAAGTTACACTATAGGAAGCCTGATTAGGACTTCCTCTCTAAGTTATGTAATCAATCACCTCAAGTGACAAGATTGTTCATAGCTTTCCCTCATATTTAGGTGTCTCAGAGTTCCCTAAGGACCTCAAGGGATCCCGGGCAGTGCTCACACCTAGATTTCATAGCCAGGACAGAGTAAGTGCAGTGTGAAAAGTCCAGATTTCATGTGTCCAAGTTTATAAGGAGCTCAAGGGTCCCAAGGCAAGGCTAATTCAATAGGGGCATATCCTAATATTCTAAGAGTATAGTGAAAGTGCAGAACACATATTTGAAAGGATTTTGTTAAAAAACTGGACTAACAAGTTATTTTGAAAGTAATCAATAACAGAGATGATTTAAAGCAGTTGTAGTAGTAAACAGAACTCAAACACCTTAAGTTGGGATCACACAGAATCAGTAGTCACACAGGGGTGAAGGGATTTGGGGATACACAGACATTTGACTGTAAACACATAACCGCAACAAGGGTCTTAGAATTGGTTTGGACATGCTCAGCAATAGTTGGTACTGGCATAATCCCAAACCAGTTAGAAAAAACATAAACACATGGAAGGGACAGGGATTTGGGATTCATAAGATGGTAAGTACACAGTAAGGGATTGACAAAGTATGCTTTGAAACACATATAAGGGGATAAATTAATTAAAAGGGCAGGGGAGGCATAATAGCATGCTAGTAATGTAACTCAACTGCAGGTTTCACAACAGAACCACAAGTAGAAGTAGACAATAAGAGAAGCACGTTGTTGTTGAGGCTTTAAAATTAAACTAGGACATATCAGTTGAGGAAGCAAAGTGTAGAAAGGTAAAACAAATAGAATTCCACAGTCTAGCCTTGACTTTCAACTGGCTAGACAAGCAGCAGTAGAAGTAGTAGAGAAAAAAGAGAGAGTTTGAGTATGTGTATGTGTGTGTTCTGAACTAATTTTGTTCGTGTGTTTAAGGACGAGAGGGTAGAGTATTTATAACTTTGAAAAATAGGTAGAAAATAAGGTAACAAGTAAAGGTTTAGCACAAATATGGAAGTAATCACAATTAGAATCCCATTAATACAAGTACTCCCCTTTAAACAAGGAATTACAGCCTAACGAATACTAGTAGGGATAACTTAAGGAAAGAAAATTAGTTTTAAGAAAGATTGGTTTTGTACCATATAATGGTTAGTAAAAATATAGAGTATATAATTGAGTCTAAGTACATAATATACTTAATTTGAGGAAAGGATTCAGCAAGAATTAGGCACCACAGTAAATAGGGGAATATAATCAGTTAACTTAAACAAATGAGTAAAATTTAGGGGTTTATAATAAAAAGTGGCAATCAAACCGTAATTTAATGAAATCATAATCAATCAAGAGGGAGTCATGATTCTGCACTTCGACATATAAATAGAGAAGAATGAACAGGCGTATCAGACATCCATGGCTAGCCATATCGACAAAAGGAAGAAAACTAGATGAACACAAACATACAGAAGTGACATGAGTGGGCTAAAGACTTAGCGGTAAATCAACCCACTCGATTAATAAAATTTAAACCTTTTAAAAATTATAGAAAATTAATAAAAACTGTGTATGCTTATGTATGAATATATATGCTATTTTGAAGGTAGTTTGCATATTAAAAATATAGGAAAAAATTGGGTATCAATAGCTTCCCCTCTTTAGGTTGCACCCTGGCTTTTGAGATGCCTACATATCCTTGGTTTCATAGGAATCAGGCCGTATGTAGTTCAAGATCCAACGGTGGAGTATACCAATGAAGACCTTTCAAGAACGAACGCAATATATAGGGCCGGGTGAGTGGATGGTTTACGAAAATAGTAAGGTTCGATATGGCTGCAGGAACTGGAGTGGGATCACTCCTGCCGGTATGGCTGTTGCTTGCCGTCTTACTTGCAAATAAGCAATACAAGCATATATTGTGTGTATATTTTAAACATGATGCAAATTCCCATTGGACCATGAATTTTTTCTTCAAACGATGAGGATGACGTCCTTAGACCATGATGTACTGGTCCATAAAGTGTATGATAAAGGATTCTCTGGCCGTGAAATGATGTTCTCGGGCTATGAGGATAGTGCCTCCGAACCATGATGCCTTTGAATAATGACGTGCAAAAGATTGAGAGAGATCCTCAGGCCAAGACATGGTGTTCTCGGGCTATAAAAATGGGGCCTCCGAATGATGACACCTTTGGATGAGTTTGCGATATTTTAGCCCATGAAAGATGCAGTAGCATGATGCAGACAAGACAGAGCTTAGTCTTGCGAATTGAAGGGCAGAGCTAGCCCGGAAGGCAGAATGATAGCCTTATGCAAAGATGCAAATGCAGATGGAGGTAGAGCTTAACCTTGGAAGGCAGAGTGATAACCTTATGCAAATCGGAAGGCAAAATGGTAGCCTTATACAGATTGGAAGGCATAATGGTAGCCTTATGCAAATTGGAAGACAAAATGGTAGCCTTATGCAATGCAAATGTAGATGGAGACAACGTTTAGTCTTGAAAGGCAGAATGGTAGCCTTATGCAAGTTGTAAGGCAGAATAGAAGCCTTATGCAATACAAATGCAGATGGAGACAACGTTTAGTATCGGAAGGCAGAATGGTAGCCTTATGCATGTTGGAAGGCAGAATAGTAGCCTTATGTAATGCAGATGCAGATGGAGTCATCGTTTAGTCTCGGAAGGCAGAATGGTAGCCTTATGCAAATTAGAAGGCAGAATGGCACCCTTATGCAATGTAGATGCAGATGCAGATGGAGACAACATTTATTCTCGGAAGGCAGAATGGTAGCCTTATGAAAATTGGAAGGCAAAATAGTAGCCTTATGCAAGAATGCAGATACAGATGGAGACAACGTTTAGTCTCGGAAGGCAGAATGGTAACCTTATGCAAGTTGGAAGGTAGAATAGTAGCCTTATGCAATGTAGATGCAGATGGAGACAACTTTTAGTCTCGAAAGGCAGAATAGTAGCCTTATGCAAGAAATAAGATAACAAATGACAGTAGAGTTTTCTTAGTTGATAGCAGATTGCGACGTTTGTGATTACTGGGAATATTGTGACATACGGAACATAACTGGTGTGTGCTGATAGCAAATGTTTGTAAGTGCAACGGTTTTGAGAATTGTATTTTGAACAATGTTTGTCCCGTGGTGTACAGTAGGTTTATTGATTTTGCAATCCTAGTGCCTGTATCCAAAGAAAAATCATGGGTTTTGTAAGGGGGAAGGTTAGTTCGTATCCCCGCTGGCTTTGCGTGAATCATTCATCTTTGATCTAGTGATACTATCTGTATCATTAGGGGTAGTATTGCTAAACAAAGCAGGTTCAATAATAGACATGCACGATTTTGTAAAAGTATGACCTAAATTAAAAATAGTTTTTAGATGAACCGACGACTGTGACATAGCTCGAGACATTGCAACCTCTCCCGCTATGGAATTTTGAGGATCCTCCTCAAAATTCTATCCCAGTTTGATGAGTTGACGTTTCTAACTGCTGCTCATGCGGCGATTGGCTGAAATTACTTCAGAATTTTGAGGGTCCTCCTCAAAATTCTGCCATAGTTTCCAATTGCGGGGGGAAATGGAATTTTTATTAAATTGTGACCGAACCCATAGGGCTGCCTACGTATCCCCTCTTAAACATTAATTAGGTCAGGCATAGTTCAATTTATATCATATAAGAAAAGCATAAAGATTACACATAATAACGTTCAAAATTGATCGACTTTGGCTAGACTTCTCCGTCCATTTCTGCAAGTATGAGGGCTCCTCATGTCAAAACCCGATGAACCATGTATGGACCCTGCCAGTTAGGAGAGAACTTCTCTTTGGCTTCATCTTGATTCGGAAAATATTCCTTGAAAACTAGCTGCCCCGTGTGAACTGTCTTGGCTTTACTCTTTTGTTGAAGGTTCTGGACATTCTGTTCTGATAGAGTTGACCATGACAAACTGCATTCATTCTCTTTCCGTCTATAAGAGCTAGTTGCTCATAACGATTTTTCACCTACTCTGCATCGTCGAGCTCAGCGGTAATGGATTTCTACCTCAGCGGAAATGACAACCTCTGTATCGTAAACTAGCATATAAGGGGTTGCCCCGGTTGATGTGCGGACTGTGGTACGATACCCTAGTAGAGCAAATGATAACTTCTCGTTCCACTACTTATGCTTTTCTATCATTTTCCTCAATATCTTCTTGATATTCTTGTTGGCGGCTTCTATAGCTCCATTTATTTGAGGCCTGTAGGCTGTGGAATTCTTGTGTATGATCTTGAAAGTTTCACACATAGCTTTCCTCAAGTCGCTGTTGAGGTTGAAGCCATTGTCAGTAATGATTGACTCTGGAATCCCGAATCGACAAATAATACGGTCGCGGACGAAGTCTGCCATGACTTTCTTAGTTACTGCTTTGTAAGATACTGCTTTGACTCACGTGGTGAAACAGTCTATGGATACTAGGATAACCTTGTGTCTGTTGGAAGCAGCAAGCTCGATTGGTCCAATATCGTCCATTCCCCAGGCGGTGAACATCCACGATGAGCTTGTTGTGTTAAGCTCGCTTGGAGGTACCTTTATCATGTCTGCAAGAATCTAACAATGATGACATTTTCTCGAAAGGCAGATATGGTAGCCTTATGCAATGCAAGGAAATGCAAGATGGAGACAATGCTTAGTCTCGGAAGGTAGAAAGGTAGCCTTATGCAATGCAGAGAAATGCAGGATGGAGACAATGCTTAGTCTCGGAAGGCAGAAAGGTAGCCTTATGTAATGCATAGAAAGCAGGATAGAGACAATGCTTAGTCTCGGAAGGCAAAAAGGTAGCCTTATGCAATGCAGAGAAATGCAGGATGGAGACAATGCTTAGTCTCGGAAGGTAGAAAGGTAGCCTTATGCAAATGATGATGGAGGTAGAGCTTAACCTCGGAAGGCGGAAAAGTAGCCTTATGCAATGCAAAGATATGCAGATGGAGGTAGAGCTTAACCTCGGAAGGCAGAAAAGTTGCCTTATGCAGTGCAAGAATGTAAAAGGACGATTAGTAGTAAGATCTTTTAGCTGATAGCCGATTATGACAATATGACTGCTGGGGAGATTGTGTACAGATAGCAATTGCGGGTACGTGATGGTTCTAACAAATGCGGAACATAAACGAAACTTATGGAAGAAATAATCAAAAAGCCAAAAATAACCTAAGGAAAACAAGTTTTAAAATGTTGCTCGGCATATACAACACAACTTCTCAGAATCTAATAACTATCCCAAAACCCGGAAACTCACGGAACCACAAGTCTTTGGATATCTAACAATGTCTAACTACAGAATATCTAACAAGGAAAAGAAATATGGAAGCTCAAATGTTTAAAAACTAGAATAGAAAGGGACTCCTCGGTCTGCGGACGCGACAGATGTACCTCGAAGTCTCTAGAGCAGTCACCTCGCCTCACTGGTGGTAGGACTAAGTCGACGTACCTGGATTTGCGTATAAAAAACATGCGCAAAAAGGGCATGAGTACACCACAGTGATACTCAATAAGTGCCAAGCCTAACCTCGGTCAGGTAGTGACGACGAAGGTTAAGGCCCTACTGAGGTTATATAAAAATATAAAGTTTGACAGTATAGAACAAAGTAGTATAATAAGTACAACAGTAAATGCAACATGAATGAAAAGGCAACAACAGCTACTACAGAAGCAAAGTAAACACAAAGGGAAAATACGGCTCAGCACAAAGAAAGCAACCGGGGATCTCCTAGGATACCGTCCTGTAGTCCCAAATATAAATATCCAGTGGATCTCTCGGGATACCATCCCGTAGTCCAACTCATAATGCGAGGGGATATCCTGGAATATTGATACGTAGTTCCAAAGATAAATACTCAGTACAGGGGTAATCTACCAGGTGCAGTCTCGTAGTTCCAATGTAAATGTGCATGGGGATCTCCCGGAATATCGCTCTATAGTCCCAAAGTAAAACACGCAGCAACAACGCAAGGAAATACACAAATAAGCTCAATTTCATACGAAGTAAAACTGGTAATTCTAGCCTAACATGCTTCACGTAATGCAATTAAGGTAGTTTAAGAAAATAAATAATTAATCCAACTAAACATGCTTTTTCTAAGCTAACAACAAGCTAAATTTGCAAGTAGTAATAAACAGGAAAAATGAGCACAATTGAAATAACTTAAAGAAACCGGATTTTCAATAATTAGCTCAAGTACGCATTTCTCACCTCACGTACAAGGTATTTCAACTATCAAATATGCCAAATCCTAAGTGGAAGGTCCCCCACCAAGGTTAGGCAAGCCACTTACCTCGAACCGGCTCAAAATCAACTCGAGACCAAGTTCTTGCCATGAGTACTCGTATTTAAATGGCTCAAATCTATTCAATTCAATTGCATAATGTAAATAACACTTGAAGTAACTGATTCTAAAATTAACTTCTAAGTTAATACGCCAAAATTAGGTAAAATGACCAAAATTCCCCTCGGGCCCACGTCTTAGAATTCGGTAAAATTTACATTTCCAGAATCCTCACACTCTCACGAGTCTAACCATACCAAAATTATCCCAATCCAATGTCAAATCCCCAATCAAAACTCAAATTCTTGGTCTAAGAACTTTCCCCCAATTTTCATACAAATTCCAAAATTAAATTATGAACTTATGTTTAGATTAATGGGTTACAAGCAAAAAGGAGTAAGGAATCGTTACCCAATTGATATCTCTGAAAATCCCTCAAAATCTCGCTCATCCAAGCTCCCAAACTCTAGTTTTGATAAAAATGGCTAAACTCTCGACTTTGAAATTTTATAATTTGCCCAGGTAAATCCTTCTTCGCGAACGCGGAAGGACCCTTGCATTCGCGAAGTACAACTTCGCTTGGCCCAGATTTCCTTCATCGTGAACGCGGTAGCAGCTTCTCCCTCTTACGCGAACGCGGGACTCTCTTCGCGAACGCGTAGGCATACGACCTCACAGCTTCACGAACGCGGGTCCATCATCGCGAACGCGAAGTGTTAAGCTTCCATCAGCCCCAACTCCTCTTCGCGAACGCGAGATCCACTCGCGAACGCGAAGAAGGAAACCAGAACTGGAGACCTGCTGCATTTTCTGCAATCCTCTATGTCAAAAAAAGACCCGTTGAGCATTCTAAACACACCCGAGGCCTCTTGGACCTCAACCAAACCTTCCAACCAATCCTAAAATATCAGTCAAAATTGTTCCAACCTTCAGAACGCTCAACACAACATCAAAACACCTTATTTTCAGTGAATCCAAGCCTAAGAATTCCAAAAACTCTAAAAATATGCGTTCGATTAAAAAGTCTATCAAACCTCGTTTGAATGACTTGAAATTTTGCACACACATCACATTCAATACTATAGAGCTACTCCAACTTTCGGAATTCCATTCTGACCCTCGGATAAAAAACTATCGAATTGGAAACTTCAAAAAATTTAACTTTCGGTATTTCATTAGCTATGGACCTCCAAAACACAATCCGAACACGCCCCTAAGCCCAAAATCAACCAACGGAGGTAACGCAACCATCGAATTTCCATTTTGAGGTCGTAATCACACTGTTCTGACTACAGTCAACTTTGCAATACTTCATTTAGGGACTAAGTGTCCCAAAACTCTCCGAAACTCAAAACCGAACATCCCGGCAAATCAAAATAGCAGAAATAAACTGGAGAAAGCAGTTAATAGAGGATTAGGGTGTAAATTCTTAAAACAACCGGCCGGGTCGTCATTCGTATTCCGATCAAAAACTTTATTTTTTAAAATAGATTTCAATAGTCAATACAAATATTTTATGTCAGGGGAACGTTGAGAATATAATTTAATAAATAAAAATGTAACTCACTCTGGGATTTAAGCTATTAGATGAGATGGTCATATAATTTATTTTTTGGGGAAAAAATGATGCAAAAAAAAGGACTGCCCGGTGTACTAAGCTCATGTTATGCGCGAGATCCGGGGAAGGGTCGGACTACAAAGGTCTAATGTACACAGACTTCCATATATTTCTGCAAAAAGTTGTTTCCGCATTGCGAATCCATGACCTCCTGATCACATGGTGATAACTTTACAAGTTACGCCAATGTTCCCCTTCGAAGAAAAAGATGCGAACTGAAAATTAAATATATTGTAGTACTTATATTATGTCCAATACAATTGCCCTTTAATTTATTGATTGCCGATGAAGCTCGAAGAATCAAAGGCTTATTTATCATCCATTCAAAAGTCTCTTTGCCTATAGAATCCTTCATAAAACTCAAGAAAGTTGTTTCAACCATCATACATGTAGTAGTTACATTTGTTTTCTTCATATACTCCTCACAATTTGGAATATAGCAAGCATTTAACCATTCTGCTTTCTTGAAAAACGCTCTAGCCAACTTTTTCATCTAAAAGGAGAATAAAACAAAAATATAGAACTATATAATGTTAAATATATAATTAAGTGAATAATTAAAAGTGTATTCTCTCTAACATATTAACTTTTAGATGAAATGGTCATACGATTATACATTACAAAGCTCCTATATCCGTATCAAGAATAACTTTCACATGCTTGGCACATGAAAAAGAATCAGGCTCGCACGTAAGAGGACGTGTTAAAGACATAACTGTATATACCATGTATTCTTTTAGATTTTGGATGTTTCCTTCCTCTCAACTCTTTTCATTTCTTCTCTATAACTTAGTAAATTAAACTAATTAATGAAGCTATGGTAAGGTTTGATTCACAAAAAATGAAGCTAAGGGAGCTTACCTAATATTTTGCATAGTATAGACGGTCCAATTTACCTTCTCTAATAAATTCTTATTCTATTTGAATATAAAGATTTACAAGGGCTTGATAAGTAGGTTTCAGACTGTGCGGTACTGAACCGATAACATTAATGTTACATCTGCACGTTAAGGGTTTGAACCAAAGTCACAAGCATCATAAGTGTAACACGTACTTAACTGATACATAATTTTTTCTTACTCGTCAACGAGAGAATTAAAGAAAAATTATGTTTAAATGGTAAAATCCTACCTGCATCTATCGATTCCATCCGTAAAAGGCACAAGTTCATCATAAGTTGCATAAGCATCATAAGTGTCATCAATAACGGTGTATATGGTTAGTACTTTTGTCATTATTTCTCTTGCACGACTATATTGAGGTTCAAAGTAGATTCCTACTATATAAAAGTGACACTCAACCAATCTATCTCTTGCTTATGGAAATTGCTCTGCAAAATTCAGATCTTTCCACCACCTATAATACAAAATTATTGGTTAATTAATTACATTTCTATTGCATTACTCAAAGTATATGCATACTAGCAAGAGGTCATATATTGATTATTTTTTAGGAACCCTCCCAAGTTAAATGACTTGGTCATGACTCATTTGTTAACATGATTCAATGGGTTGAACTCAAAATGACCCATTAACGTATTGAGTCAAAATGGGTAAGATAGTGTTAATCGACAGGTCAAAATATAACGCAAATCAAACATATAAAATCAAGTTTGAAGATTGAGAATTATGTAAATTTGGAAGATCCAGTTAAGCTACTACTTCCAGAAAAATACATTTGCTTTTACGTTTTTTTTTTCAAAATAAAGAAATAGAAAGGAGGAGATCGATTTGGAGTTGTTTGTGGGGAGGGGGTGGTTATTAATAGGGTTGCTTATCGGGCGATTATTTACTCTTAACGGTTTGGCTTATCGGTTATCGGCTTTTAAATGTATTAATCTGCTAGCCACCCGATAAGATATCGGGCATATTGGTATCGGTTTAGCTCTTATCAGGCGGTTTATTGCCTAATTCAATCTTGCGTGCATTAATTATTTGCTGACAACATATCATACAAATCCAGAATAAGAAATTACACATTGAGTCCAGACATACATATCTGTTAACGCTATGTAGTGTGTCATGTGTTGTAGAGTGAAAAAAGCATAACACATTGCATAAAGAGTGGCAAACATGATAAGGTTACTGTAAGACGTTGGACAAGGACAAAGATAGGTACAATTATATCCTTTAAGGAGGTCTGATGGTGTACGACTTCTTATGAAGTACTAATTACTAAAAGATTCCTTCTATTTAGTGGAATAAGTGTGAATAGGTGTCATATAGAGAATGTTTGAATAGTTCAAGCTAAGGTGACACGATTATTCTAAGGTTAAAGTGTTCATCTGTCAACTGTCATGAGAGACGCTAAGCTTAGTATCACATGAGCTTATGAGAAGATGAGCTGAGTGTCAAAGATATGACAGGATGACCGAGTGAGAATAAGTTACCGTAAAGCTCTAAGACTATGTCTTTTTGGCTTTAAACCAAGTGGGGAACTCTATCATTGATAACTAGATCGCATGAGCATCTGTTGTTACAGTCCCTAGACTAGGGTTAGAGATAGAGTACTCAAAATGGAAGAGTTTTTGATATTTAATATATATGGATAAAAATAAATATATATGTATATATATTCTTAACGGGTTAACGAATTATCCGTTAAGAAAATTGAATAATCGCCTCCTAACCGATAAGCCATTAATAAAAAAAATTTAATCTGTCCCCCGTCTGTTAAACCGTTAACCCGATACCAATAAGCCATTAAGCTTCAGTTTCGATTCGGTTTTCGATTTCGGTTCGATTTTGAACACCTTAGACTATGTACATTTTCGCTAGCCCAAAATATATATAAAATATGTACATTTATATATATATAATTGTCAGCTATTATTTTTAGAAATGGCTCAAAATATGTATTTCTGTTATTATTAATTTGACCTATTATGACTTATTTAATCTATCAATTTGTTACTAGTATATACCATATTCATGTGAATGAAGAGGATATAATAATGGTGTATGTACGTTGTAAGCTCGCCAAGCTCTCTTTGATGCACCTTTTGCACAATGTTAAATTCCAATTTTGCAAATTTCAAAAATAAATTCAAATTATTATGAGATTCAATGTTCTCAGAAATAGATATGTATTTTCTTTCTGTCATCCTTGGTAGATTTGTATGAATGTTCAAAAATTTCTTCCTCATGTACAAAGGCGGATGTAGTGTATTAGTTATGGGTTCAATTGAACCCATAACTTTCGATGCGGAGTAGAAATTTATGTGTAAAAATTCATTAAAATTGCAAAAATAATAGATTTAAATCTATAACTTTAAAAAATATAATGGGTTCAATGTTAAAAATCTTAAAAGCTGAATCCATAGAGTTTAAATCCTAGATCCGTCTCTGCTCATGTACTCTTAGATGTGCTGCTTCATATAAACATAATAATCCTTGTACATCTTTGGTAAGTGTTTCCTTGAACTTTCCATCTTTGTTAGTGAACTTCTTGAACGCATCTGATTTAACATAATGATAATTAATTAATTTATGAGAGATATTAAACTAGTTAAAAAGCAATAACAATGGCAGAGGTAGAATTTTATGTACCAGAAGACATGTAATGCCTTTATTGTCTCAGTAGTCGAAAACAAAGAGCAACAATGTAAAGGTTGTCATCTTCATTTCACTTTGTTGGGAGGCATTAAAGATATTCTGAATGGATATTTTAATCTCGTTTTTTAAATGATATGTCATTCCCAATCATTGAAATGTATCAATCAATTCAAGTTTTTGTGTACTATTATCAGGTATTTCCACTAGCATTTGCCTGACTTTTTCTTTCAGCTCTTCAATTTCAACTCTTTCTTGCCTAGTTATTTCCTGCATGCACCAAATTAAAATTTAGCGCTACTATTTGATTACCATTATATTTAACTTTGGATCATTATGTTTTGTGCGCTCCTATAGAAATATTTGTTACATTAAAAAAATTCCAGCGTAAAATCTCGCATAAAATACTATATATACTTCCTCAGTTTTATTTTGTTTACTATAGTTTGACTTAACACAAAATTTCATAAAAAAATCATAATTTTTTAAACTTATAGTCTAAATATGCCATAATCTTTATGTAGTGTGTATAAGTCTAAATTTGATGCCCACGATAATGGATAAGCAAGACAAAGGATGGGGTCGACCATGATATAACGACTGAAGATCGTTCTTACAAAGGTTGATGCCTAAAACGGGCATCCGAGATAAGAAAGTACCGGTAGCATAGGTTAAAAAGTGGGCATAAAGAATATTCTTTTGAATATTCTTTATGTTGTACTTTTTAGGAGTGTTAGGGAATATTCCTAATAAATAGGAAGAGATAGGGAACGAAAGGGGGATCTGCTCTTTTGACTAGAACATATTGTAAAGGTTGATAGACGAATATACGGAGAAGTTGTCTTATTCATTGATTTATTCAAGCACATGTTGTTCAATATTTATCCATAAATCTCAAGATTTCATACACATCTTGATTTTTCACATTTCCACGTCGCCGTCGGAGATCCTTTCCCGTTACATTCCTTGTCATTACTTACAGTTATTACACATTTATGCTATTATATTTATTTTCAATCATAGTGTATTAAATTCGATATTTAATGCTCTTGAGCTCTACTCGGTATACAAGTACTCTATTTCATTCGGTCTAGAATTTATTAAGTTCAACTAAGATTCTCTCTTTAACTCATCACTAGTTGGTTTAGCACTTATTTGCTCAAAAAATTTGATATCGTTTGTGGGGAGGTTTTAGTTAAAATTATAGTTCCTTCTATGGCAGGGAAAGGAGATAAAAGATTGAAAGCAATAGCAGGCGTCACTACCAACATTTTGAACACCATCAACGAAGATAGCAGGGAAGATAACGAGAATGTGACGCTAAACGCTACGCCCAGGTGTAGTATTTCACCTCCCCCTCATGAAAGCGTAATAGCTTCATGCGAAATGGGAGCCTTCACGTCTATAGTTGAGGAAGCACCAGCGGCAGTGAAAAAATACTAGAGAGTGGCTGACAAGCACTCTAAATAACATACTCAGCAAACCCGTTCAAAGGGAGAGCAGAAACACCGCGCAAGCAGATATAACAATGATAAATGGCGAGCAACTCGTCCCTCAAATAGGTAACACTTACACCACTATTTATGTAAGTAATGATGCATTCGCAGTCATTCTAAAATAATGGAAGAAATGGGAAACGAAAACAAGGCACTCAGCGACCAGTTGAGGGAGCATCAAGAAAGGGTCGCTAAGATACCAGGCGCCTATTGATACCCAATTTTTCCCTCATATATTTTATAATATTCATACATATTTTTACAATATTGTACATGCATCTACAAACATGCACAAGTATTTTTTATAATTTTTCTATAATTGTTAAAGGCCTTAAATCAATTTATTTCTGTATTTTTAATTATATAAATATTCAATAATTATCCCTCATATTACTTTACAATGATTTAATCATCTAAATTCATCATTTATGCTTATATATGTGTTCAAATATTTTAATTATATTTTTTACGATTACATTTCCATTTTTAAGACTATAATTGTATATTTTGCAAAATAGCCCCTACATATGCATAACTACATTATCTATACAGTAAATAACTTTTTATATTTTTATAATATTAAGTAATTATTTTATATCATATTCATGTATAAAAATTATTTTTTTCATTTAATTAGCTATTTTTACAAATTAATTTATTAATTAATTGGGTATTTAACAAATAGCCCTTTTATTAAATTTAAATTCAGACCCCCCCCCCCAAGCCCAATTCAAATTAAAAACCCCATACCAATTGTTCGATTTTTGATGTTCTCTGAAGGAACCTCGAAGAGATTCGACTCAAAGTTGACTTATGATCTTCGTTTTCTTATGAACTCGCATGTTGTTCATCAATGTTTGTGAGTATTATTGTCTTTATGGCTATTGTTGGATTTTTTCCTCACCTCGTCCCCTTTTCTCAAAACCCTCATCTTTTGCACTTTGATTATGTTCAGATCCTTGTAGATTCGAAATAGTTATGAGTTTATATGGATGTTTTTCTTTAAAATCTCTTATCCCCTCTATCGTTAATTGATTTTAATGTTCTTCCAAACTAGGGTTTCACTTCGTTTGTCTCTGCGAAGCTTTTCTAAAAACTTCCTATGTGTTTGATTATGTTTTTCCACTGATTCCTTCATGACTGAGTTCCAATTTTAGTTTGTTTGATTATTTCATGGGTCGCTTCAATATTTGCCCGTTATTTTGGAGTAATTGATTACCTAAACTGTCTAGGGTGTGAAATTTACTTTGCTTACTAAGGTGATTACTTCCTATAATTTTGTCTACATTCTTATTTTGGGACTCTTAATTGACGTTGCTTGCCTTAATTATTCCTATCAAGCTTAATTTATGAGCCGACTACCTTACCAACCCTAAATTGGTCTCTATTTACTTGTGTTACCTTATTTGTGTTATTAGTTGCCCGGTTACTTACCGAATTTTTGGTGTTCTGACTCTAATTGGCTATCAAACCTGTTAGCGGAAACATAAAAGAAAGAACACAAGATTTAACGTAGTTCAGAAAAAAATAATTCTACATCCACCAGAGAATAGTTGTCTTTTTATTATTAACAAAGGAAAGGGAGATTTTCCAATTACACTTAAGAGAATTTCTCTCTTAACTCTCTAATCACTACAATGTATTGTATTATTTTTGGGATGGTTTCTACAAATGAAGGAGTGCATCTATTTATAGAGGTAAAGACCTCCTCTTGATGTCATGGTGACATCAAACTACCTTCTCTTGATGTCATGGGTGACATCAATGGAGGAAGCTTCCTCCTAGCATCCACACCAACTCTTTCCACCAACTTTTCCAATTGGCATGTCATTGTTGACTAAACATAAACCAATATTTTCAAGACCTATCACTTACCTTATTTAGACATCAATTACGAGTTATTTTTGGATATAATCCTATGATTTTTGCCTATTGATTGGCCCTGTCATGCCTAATTGATTGATTGATTATTTTCTTTGCCTTATTTGCAAATCTTTAAACTGTTTTACCTTATTTACTTTACTATACTCAATGCTATATAAGCCTCACTCATTTTCTTTAACACACGCACATACACGTACATACAAAGACATACAAAGTTCTTGCTTTCATCCTCCATCACAATCTTCTACTCTTTGTTTGTTGCACTGTCTAGACGGCTGGAAGCCAAGGCTAGACCTTTGGACCCTGTTCGCTTCACTCTTATATTGCTATCTCTTAACTGGTATGTCTCCACTTCTGCTATCAATTGAAACTTCTGTTTAATTAAACCTATGTGCTCCTTATAATCAGCATGTCTTTTCTTCTGTTTAACTAAACCTATGTGTGTTTCCCTGTAAACAACATTAAAACTATGGGTTTTCTGCAATCAGCATGTCTACCTCTATTTAATTAAACCTATGTGTTTCCTGCTTTCAGCATGTCTAGTTCTGTTTAATTAAACATATGTGTTTCCTGCTTTCAACATGTTTACTTCTGTTTTAACTAGACCTATGTGCTTCTGCTTTCAGCATATCTACATGTTTGCTTATATGTAAACTAGACCTATGTCTACTTATTTCTCAACTACCATGTTCTTTATATCCTGTTTTAAATGTTCACCCCTAAGAAACTCTAAGTAATGATGTTGCCAACTCGTGCTGCCCTTCATATATGATTGTCTGATTGGTAATCTGACCATAGCATGCCATTTTCTTGTTTAATACCTGTCTATATATCCACCTAGTAACAACTATTAAACTAAGTTGAAACTTTGCTTGAAGTGATCCTGTTTCTGTCTACTGTTGGATTGCTAGATTTTTTTCTAAGTGTTGAATGACTCTATTTGTTGCTTACCTCCTGATAATCCAAAACTATTTTTTTAAAACTATCTCCTATTTTCAACTCCTGCTCTTAGAAAATCTAAGGTCCTGTCCCTCCAGTGTGAGCATTGCCTAGGAGTCCATGAGACTCTTCTGAACTTTGATACACTGGGACTGGCTCTCCAAAACTTGCTCACAAAATGTTTCCTCAAAGGCTTTCTGGTGTGAGCATTGCCCGGGGTCCCCGAGGCCCTTGGGAAATTGACACACCAGGATACCATTTGGTGCACTATGAGAATATTGGCATGTTTATACTTGGTTTAAGGCTTGGCTTTTTCCAGGTTTACTTTTTGGGCCTATCCAGGCTCCCTATAGTTTAGCAGTCTCATTTCTGTAATTCATTCATTTTGGTCTGTAATAGCAATTCTTGTAAAACAGATATTGGGGATATTAGTAAAATGGGAGGGACTTTTATATATATTTTGTGGGGAAATTGGGTAGAAATCATGCTCTTAGGACTGTTATAATTATCTAATTGCATTGAAAACCATGCCTTTAGGTTATTGTGTGCATTAGAAAACATGCTTATAGGTTCATCATGAATTTGCTCTAAATTTCTATTTATGCATATTCACATCTGCGCTAGAAATCATGTCTCTAGGTTGTTGTTAATTCAACCTTAACAATCAAGTTCATAAATTCTCCTATGCGCATTAGAAACCATGTTCTAGGACTTTTTATTGCACTCACCTTGATATCATACTTGCATTCAAAGTAATCATGCCTACAGGAAATAAGTATAAAAGCAATCCTAACACCTAGATATCAGACTTATATATAAAACTAGTTATGTAACGTTTGTGATTATTCATTACCCACACAACATGCCTATAGGACCTAATAAACCAAATTACCTGCTTAAAATTGTTTACCGGCTTATCTCGGTTCTCATTAAAAATTAGATATCATGTTTGTAGTATATATCTGATCCATGCCTTGGCAAGTCTGTAGGACGACTAAAATTTTGAAATTATAAAATTGTGCTTTGTTTAACTGTTTGTGAACTACCCAGATTCAGCTAGTCCTAAAATCAGCAGGCAAACTGATTAAGTGCCTTCTGCCTCGCTTTTAATTAAAAAAACAATACTGCATATGTTCTGCTTTGTGCTCATCTAGATATTGTGCTATTGGATTTTTAAAGAGTCTGAGATACTGTTGTTTGAGTTGTGCAATTGTCTGCTTATTTGTGGGGGGTAATATTGATGCCTAATTTTTTTTTTATATTTTTAATATGCAAAATACCTTAAAAATAGAATATATATATATATATATATATATATATATATATTTATATGCATATATATGCATGCATAAGCATATCCACAGTTTTTATTATTTTTCTATAATTTTTAAAAGGTTTAAATTGTTTTTTTCCTTTTTATCCATAAAACCCCAATAATTATTTTCAAATTATTATTTTGATAATTCATCTATTTAATTTCTATATTTATGCCAAAATATGGCTAAGGTAATTTTTACATATTTTTTATAATTACATTTAGTATTTTTAAAGCTAAATTGCACATAACTGCAATATTAGCCCTTTTAAGGTTTAATTTGGTTTTATATGCACAAAATTAGATCCTCTATTTTTAATTTGCTAATTATGTGTTGTAAATCATTTTACCATTTTAAAATTATTATTGAGAAATTATCTACTATTTTCTATAAATTAAATGGGAAAAATGGCTATTTAAAATTTAGCCAAATTGGCTTTCAATCATAGACCAAATCAAACCCCAATTTCCCAGCCCAATTTTAATTGAAAACTGACCCTAGCCCAATTTTATCTCATACCCAAACCCTGATCCCCACTTACCCCGTTCAATCTGGACCGTTGATCATTCAGATCAACGGTCCCCATTCCCCCTTCCTAAATTAAACCAAAAGACCCCCAACCCTCTCATTCCTCACTCAACCGACTCTCACCTCTCTCTCTCTCTCTCTCTCTATCTATCTCTCGTCGTCTCTAGAACCTTACCCCCTCCCCTTATCTACGATGAACTTCACCCACCTTCTCCGACCATCTCCTTGCCTAAATCCATGGTGGTCTCACCACCTACCAGCATTATGGCTCCCTCTTGAATGTGTGTCACCATTTTGAGGCCTTAAAGTGAACCAGAGGTGGTTCACTTGCCTCCCATGGTTTCTCATGCCATTTTTCGCCCATCAATGGCCGCTCGAGTAAGATCTATGACTTTTCGGTTAAACCGGTAACTTTCCAAGGTTTTCTTACTTTCTCTAGGTTCTCCGAAACCCTAACTTCGAAGATTTTCTGATTTTCTTTTAGATCTATCTTAGATCTGTGAATATTATGAACCTTTTGATGTTTTCCTCAAAGGTTTTCCCGATTTTTTGAAATGACTCTCCGTCTTCAAGATTAGGGTTTTCTTAACCTCTTTTTTAAAAAAGACTTCTTCTCTGATTTTTAGTATTGTCATATTATTTTACTATGTTTAAACGGTTTGGTTATATTTTCCTCTACATGGTTCATCGTGTTGAAAACCCTAGGTATTTTTGGTTCTATCCGGGGTCCTGGAACTGTCTTTGTTTATTTTGCAAGTATACCTGTTTTTATTGAGTTCTTTATGGTTAGATCCTTTTCTTTGTTTATCTTGACTAATTCTTAGTTCTCACCACATTTTAACTTAGCTCTGTTAAAACCCTAATTTCTTAAAGATTTTCTTCACTTATTACTGTGAGTTTAAAGACTTTCTTTACTTGTTTCTGACTTTCTTTACCTTTTAGTTTGGCTTTTCACTCTGTTTCTATGTGAATTGTTGATTACTTGACTTGTTGATTACCATGCTTTGAGTGGGTTCTTTTACTGCTAAGTCTTTAGCCAACTCATGTCACTTCTATATGTTTGTGTTCATCTAGTTTGCTTCCTTTTGTCGATATGACTGGCCTTGCATGTCTGATTCGCCTGTTCATTATTCTCTATTTATATGTCAAAGTGCAGAATCATGACTCCCTCTTGATTGGTCATGATTTCCATAAATTACGGTTTGATTGCAAGGTTTTCTTATAAACCCCTAAATTTTACTCGTTTATTTAATTTGACTGATTTCATTCCCCTATTTACTGTGGTGCTTAATTCTTGCTGAATCCTTTCCTCAAATTAAATATATTATGTACTTAGACTCAATTATATACTCTATACTTTTACTACCCCTTATATGGTACAAAACCAATCTTTCTTAAAACTGATTTCCTTTCCTTAAGTTATACTTGTTAGTATCTGTTAGGCTGTAATTCCTTGTTTAAAGGGGAGTACTTGTATTAATGGGATTCTAATTGTGATTACTTCCATATTTGTGCTAAACCTTTACTTGTTACCTTATTTTCTACCTATTTTTCAAAGCTATAAATATTCTACCCTCTCTTCTTTAAACACACGAACAAAATTAGTTCAGAACACACACATACACACTCAAACTCTCTTCTTTCTGTACTACTTGTGATACTGCTTATCTAACCGGCTGAAAGCCAAGGATAGACTGTGGAATTCTACTTGCTTTACCTTTCTACACTTTGCTTCCTCAACTGGTATGTCCTAGTTTAATTTTAAAGCCTCAACAACAACATGCTTCTCTTATTGTCTACTTCTATTTGTGGTTCTGTTGTGAAACCTGCAATTTAGTTACATTACTAGCATGCTATTATGCCTCCACTTCCCTTTAAATTAATGCATCCCCTTATGTGTGTTTCAAAGAATGCTTTGTCAATCACTTACTATGTAATTACCATCTTATGAATCCCAAATCCATGTCCCTTACATGTGTTTATGTTCTTTCTGACTGGTTTGGGATTATGCCAGTACCAACTATTGCTGAGCATGTCCAAACCAGTCCTAAGACCCTTGCTGGGATTATGTGTTTACAGTCAAATGTCTGTGTATCCCCAAATACCTTGACCCCTATGTGAATACTAATTCTGTGTGTGATCCCATCTTAAGGTGTTTGAGTTCTGTTTACTACTAAAACTTATTTCAATCATCCCTGTTACTGATTGCTTTAAAAATGGACTTGTCAGTCCAGTTTTTTAACAAACTCCTTTCAAACATGTGTTCTGCACTTTCACTATACTCTTAGAATCCTAGGTTCTGCCTCTTTTGTGTGAGCCTTGCCTTGGGACCATTGAGCTCCCTCTGAACTTGGACACATGAAAGCTGGCCTTTCCACGCTGCACTTTCTCTGTCTTGGCTATGCAATCTAGGTGTGGGCACTGCCTGGGATCCCTTGAGGTCCTTATGGAATTTTGACACACCTAGATACGAGGGAAAGTTGTGAACAATCTTGGCACTTGAGATGATTGATTACATAACTCTGAGAGGAAGTCCTAATCAGGCTTCCTATAGTGTAACTTCTTATTTTCATTATGTAATTCATTTTAACGTTGGTCAGTAATAATTTGTAAACAAGTATTGGGAAGGCTAGTAAAAAGGGATGGGGCATATATGCATGCTATAGTCTTTAAGGGTAGAAAACATGTTATTAAGTTTATATTCCTAATTGCGCGATAGACACCATGCTTAGGGCTATACATGCATTAGAAATCATGCCCTTAGGTCTCATGTTTATTGTTTCAGCATGTGTATCCTTACAAAATCATGTGTTAAAACCTGCTAATAATCAGTACTTTATTATGTTCTACACAGCTACGTGCATTTAGAAATCCTGCTCTTAGAAAATTCTACAATCCTGTCATACGCATTTAGAAATCTTGCTCTAGGAATTCTGCATCATGAGTTTTATACATGCATATTAGACACCATGTTTTAGGACCTCATTTGTACTTGCATTCACACTTAGTGCAAACTACTGATTATAAAAAAGGTAAAAACAATTTCACACTTGATTATCCTGTCTAAAATAATTGGTAATAATCTCTGCATTCGTATCAACTAGAACAGCATGATCTTAGGGTAAAAAATATAATTCCCATTATTTTAGTAACTCGGAATAACTACTGCACATTACTTACACCTAGGCAAGCCTTAGGTAATTGCTTAAATAAAAAAAATAGAATTGTCCTTGTTTAACTGCCAGTATGTTAAAATCATTAGGCAAGCCTGATACGGACTTCTTTTCTGAGTCATGTGATGGATCTAATTTTGTTGTAATCATTTAAATACCATGCTTAGAATTTTGCATTCAGACCTTATCTATGTATGAGTCATGTTGTCTATATGCGTTACCTGTGGAGGTATACCTGAGCCTTCTATTTGCTTTTGTCTTTTCCCTAAAATGCAGTCTTATATGTTCTTGCTTATCGCTTAGTATTTTGCCTTTAAACCTGAGGGTCTGCCTAGAACTTCTTTAATAGGATAGAAGTCCTAAACTCCTCCGGGACTAATAGGAAGGGACGGGTAACAACATGCAATAAGTATCGAGACCAACCCTCGCTTTAATTACCTCCACGGGGCGGAAAAGGTAGATATGGATATGATGACCGGTGCGCTAATACCACGTGTAGCCCCTCTTTGAGAAATGTCATACCAGGTATTGCATTGATGTGATCCATATTACAAACAAACATAGAACTCCCTTTTATATTCATAAGCATGCTTAGTTTCTAACTCTTTTCAAAAATCTTGTTTTCCATTAATCGTTTTCAAACACTTGTGTATTTAAACCTAAATCACCTACTATGTGAGCCTTACTTTTCAACTTGCTAATTGCACAAATTCACAAAAATTGTTTGCCCGGGAACCACAGTAGTGGATCCTGAAGGGTTCCTAACACCTTCCCCTTAGGATAATTTCAAGCCCTTACCCTATCTCTGGTTACCAAAACATACCTGCAAATGAACCTTATAGGAGCCCTAACGCACCTTAAAATCGTTAGATGGAGACTCTCCAAAATTGCAACCCCTTCCCAAAAGGAAAGAGTTGTCCCAACCAAAAATATCATGAACCCGATTTCACGAAATGGGAAAAAGGGGGCACGACAGCATGGCGACTCTACTGGGGATTTTTTATTAGGCTTTTACCATTTCAGATTATCCTTGTGAATTTGTTCCCCCCATGTGCAATTACTTGTTTAATTTCTTTAAGCATTTAATTTATTTTTCAAAAGCAAAACTGACATATCGTTTTGTTTCCTTCCTTTATAATTTCTTTAAATTATAAAACCGTTGTATTTATCACTTTCTTAACGTGCAAATACATGTCAATATGCTTTTAATTATTGCATAATCATGCTCAACATCATACTCCACTCGTGCCAAACAAATACTATATCAACGCTTGATGAGTGGTTGCTCTCTTCCTATATCATTACCTCCTAAATTTGGAAAGGCGTATTTACGGTAAAACTAGTCGATCAGCGGTGCAGTCGACAGTTCCGTGCCTTCCCCTTGAGTTGTTCGCTCAAGGGTACCAGCCTAAAACCCCATAGAAACTTTACTATGTTTAAATTGGGCATGCATCATGGTCAAACCTAGCCGGGTCAGTTATGTTGTCCACATAATGATCCTTTAAGATAGCCTTGTCCAAAGTCCATTGGTTTTCTTTAAACCCAAACGGACATCATCGTGTTCTATGCATTTATTTGGAGAACTACATGCTTCATGCTAATTGTTGATATTAAATAGTCGAGTCTGGTGGGGGTAAGGGCATAACCTTGTTTGTTTTGCAGAAATATGAGGCACAAAGTCCCCAGATTCGGCATGGTTACCAACATCCACCCAAGATTGCTAAGATGGTGGAGAGATTTACATTCTAGTGACCAAACCCTTGTCAAAAAATATCTGGGCAATCTACCATCCCTCCTGGAGGTCCAGCCTAACAACATGATAATAGAAGTTGCTACCCTATTTTGGTATTGTAAAAGAGCCGTGTTCCGCTTTGGGGACATCGAAATGACACCTTTGCTAGAGGAGATAGAAGGACATGCTGGTCTAGTATGAGAAACTCCGGATTTGGTAGTGCCTGAGAACCGCACAAGCAAAAGTTTCCTTAAAATGATGGGTTTGAAGAAGAATGTATAATTGACATGCCTGAAGGAATCAAACATCCCTTTTTGGCTACTTGTATGAAAGTTACGATCACAACAAATCATACCGTACCTACCTGACGAGTTTGCCATCATGTCCTTGGGACATATCTATCGTAGGGTTTTCGTCTTCATGTTTTGCTTACTGGGTCTGATCGTGTTTCTGATGAAAAAAGGGAGAATCAATACTAGGCTGGCTATGGTAACCAAAACCCTAATGGAGTGGATTGGTCGGCAGACATTCAGCATTGTACCCATGATAATTGCAAACATATACCAAGCCATGGAAAAGTGTCAACGAGGAGCAAAACATTTCGAAGGATGCAATCAACTACTTCAGCTTTGTCTCATGGAACATCTCCAAAAGGGCGATACTGACAAAAAATTCTGCGAAGGGTCTGGGATGATCACATCACTTTCCACCACCCAAAGAGAATGAATTACATCCACGAATTGTTCGCTCAGCCTGAGAATGCCATAGGATGGGTTGAGCTCTTTGATAATATGACTGAAGAACAGGTTCAATGGATGTTCTAGTGGTTTCCGACAGAGGAATTCATCGCCCGATCCAGAGATGCACCTTTCTTGATACTGATTAGTCTAAGAGGAACATACCCTTATGTCCCTCTTCGAGTTATGAGGCAAGCATGTAGGAAGAAATTCATACCCAAGGTCAACAAAATTAGCCACTTCTGTGATGACTTCCAAAATGATGATAGTTCCTACAAGTGCCAAGCCCAACACATGTGGCACTTCAAGATCGTAATGGGGAAAGACACTATCGAGCCGGACAGATATCATGCTGATTGTACTCCTTTCTATTCAGGTTGGTTGGAAGATAATTGGGATGGTCTGGGTCAGCCAGGGTTTGTTCGAGGTGACAGAATTATAGATGAAAAGGCCGAGGTGCAAGTCAAGTACAACTAGCTGCACAAAAGGATCTGTAAATGCAAGAGCGAACACCGCAAGATACAAGAATCCAACCAGAAGATGATTGAGGAGTGGAAAGACATGGCTATCAGTGCCAACAAAAGGCTAGGGTACTTGGAGTGAGGCATAGTAGAACTAGAGGGGAATTTTCTCAAAAGGGTTGAAGATTGTCAAATGGCTGAAGGGACTGAAGGTGGACATCTAGCTAGAGAATACCTGTTGCTAGGACTTCGCGAGTTGGGGAAGTTGTTCGACTGAGACAGGGACGCCGAGTCTAGGGAAGGTCCTTCTGGGACCAAGTAGATTGGAGTTTACCTTTTTCACTTTATGAATGTAATAATGCCAATGGCCATTAGTGACTTTTATTCCTTACTTATTTAGTGTCGTTTTGGGATTCATCTATTTTTATCAATAAAATGAGGCATTTAGCATTCTAAGTTCTCCAAATCAATTTGTCGCTAGGTCTACCTCGGGCACAAAGTGGTTCCCAAATTAGGACATGCTTTACATTCCCGCACTATGTGTTTAAATATCGCAATACTTTTTATAATCCTCACTGGATTGATTACTTTTTACTTTATTTTTTTTTTGTTTATTCCCCTCCCCAAAGGTTAGTTCGTGCACTCTGGCATCATTATCTTATTTCACAAGATCCAGCGGCCCTCCACCCACTCCTCCTCTTAGTCCTGTTAAAAGCAAGAACAAAGGCAAGATGGAAGATTTGAACAACATCAGGAAGGAGAACACGGCTGAATGGGTAGAGACCACTGATAGCCAAGGTATTCGGGTTCCAAACGAGAATGTGCCACAACTTGAACAGAAATTGTTGAAGTTCTAGGAAGAGCTCGATCAGGTTTGGAATTTGGATATGATGACCGGTGCGCTAATACCACGTGTAGCCCCTCTTTGAGAAGTGTCATACCAGGTATTGCATTGATGTGATCCATATTACAAACAAATATTGGACTCCCCTTTATATTCATAAGCATGCTTAGTTTCTAACTCTTTTCAAAAATCTTGTTTTCCATTAATCGTTTTCAAACACTTGTGTATTTAAACCTAAATCACCTACTATGTGAGCCTTACTTTTCAACTTGCTAATTGCACAAATTCACAAAAATTGTTTGCCCGGGAACCACACTAGTGGATCCTTAAGGGTTCCTAACACCTTCCCCTTAGGATAATTTCAAGCCCTTACCCTATCTCTGGTTACCAAAACATACCTGCAAATGAACCTTATAGGTGCCCTAACGTACCTTAAAAATCGTTAGATGGAGACTCTCCAAAATTGCAACCCCTTCCCAAAAGGAAAGAGTTGTCCCAACCAAAAATATCATGAACCCGATTTCACGAAAGGGGAAAAAGGGGGCACGACAGCATGGCGACTCTACTGGGGATTTTTTTTTAGGCTTTTACCATTTCAGATTATTCTTGTGAATTTGTTCCCCCCATGTGCAATTAGTTGTTTAATTTCTATAAGCATTTAATTTATTTTTCAAAAGCAAAACTAACATATCGTTTTGTTTCCTTCCTTTATAATTTCTTTAAATTATAAAACCGTTGTATTTATCACTTTCTTAACGTGCAAATACATGTCAATATGCTTTTAATTATTGCATAATCATGCTCAACATCATACTCCACTCGTGCCAAACAAATACTATATCAACGCTTGATGAGTGGTTGCTCTCTTCCTATATCATTACCTCCTAAATTTTGAAAGGCGTATTAACGGTAAAACTAGTCGATCAGCGGTGCAGTCGATAGTTCCGTGCCTTCCCCTTGAGTTGTTCGCTCAAGGGTACGAGTCTAAAACCCCATAGAAACTTTACTATGTTTAAATTGGGCATGCATCATGGTCAAACCTAGCCGGGTCAGTTATGTTGTCCACATAATGATCCTTTAAGATAGCCTTGTCCAAAGTCCATTGGGTTTCTTTAAACCCAAACGGACATCATCGTGTTCTATGCATTTATTTGGAGAACTACATGCTTCATGCTAATTGTTGATATTAAATAGTCGAGTCTGGTGGGGGTAAGGGCCTAACCTTGTTTGTTTTGCAGAAATATGAGGCACAAAGTCCCCAGATTCGGCATGGTTACCAACATCCACCCAAGATTGCTAAGATGGTGGAGAGATTTACATTCTAGTTACCAAACCCTTGTCAAAAAATATCTGGGCAATCTACCATCCCTCCTGGAGGTCCAGCCTAACAACATGATAATAGAAGTTGCTATCCTATTTTGGTATTGTAAAAGGGCCGTGTTCCGCTTTGGGGACATCGAAATGACACCTTTGCTAGAGGAGATAGAAGGACATGCTGGTCTAGTATGAGAAACTCCGGGTTTGGTAGTGCCTGAGAACCGCACAAGAAAAAGTTTCCTTAAAATGATGGGTTTGAAGAAGAATGTATAATTGACATGACTGAAGGAACCATACAACCCTTTTTGGCTACTTGTATGAAAGTTACGATCACATCAAATCATACCGTACCTACCTGACGAGTTTTCCATCATGTCCTTGGGACATATCTATCCTAGGGTTTTCGTCTTCATGTTTTGTTTACTGCGTCTGATCGTGTTTCTGATGAAAAAAGGGAGAATCAATACTAGGCTGGCTATGGTTACCAAAACCCTAATGGAGTGGATTGGTCGGCAGACATTCAGCATTGTACCCATGATCATTGCAAACATATACCAAGCCATGGAAAAGTGTCAACGAGGAGCAAAACATTTCGAAGGATGCAATCAATTACTTCAGCTTTGTCTCATGGAACATCTCCAAAAGGGCGAATACTGACAAGAAATTAAGCGAAGGGTCTGGGATGATCACATCACTTTCCACCACCCAAAGAGAATGAATTACATCCACGACATGTTCGCTCAGTCTGAGAATGCCATAGGATGGGTTGAGCTCTTTGATAATCTGACTGAAGAACAGGTTCAATGGATGTTCTAGTGGTTTCCGACAGAGGAATTCATCGCCCGATCCAGAGATGCACCTTTCTTGATACTGATTAGTCTAAGAGGAACATACCCTTATGTCCCTCTTCGAGTTATGAGGCAAGCAGGTATGAAGAAATTCATACCCAAGGTCGACAAGATTAGCCACTTCTGTGATGACTTCCAAAATGATGATAGTTCCTCCAAGTGCCAAGCCCAACACATGTGGCACTTCAAGATCGTAATGGGGAAAGACACTATCGAGCCGGACAGATATCATGCTGATTGTACTCCTTTCTATTCAGGTTGGTTGGAAGATAATTGGGATGGTCTGGGTCAGCCAGGGTTTGTTCGAGGTGATAGAATTATAGATGAAAAGGCCGAGGTGCAAGTCAAGTACAACTAGCTGCACAAAAAGATCTGTAAATGCAAGAGCAAACACCGCAAGATACAAGAATCCAACCAGAAGATGATTGAGGAGTGGAAAGACATGGCTATCAGTGCCAACAAGAGGCTAGGGTACTTGGAGTGAGGAATAGTAGAACTAGAGGGGAATTTTCTCAAAAGGGTTGAAGATTGTCAAAAGGCTGAAGGGACTGAAGGTGGACATCTAGCTAGAGAATACCTGTTGCTAGGACTTCGCGAGTTGGGGAAGTTGTTCGACTGAGACAGGGACGTCGAGTCTAGGGAAGGTCCTTCTGGGACCAAGTAGATTGGAGTTTACCTTTTTCACTTTATGAATGTAATAATGCCAATGGCCATTAGTGACTTTTATTCCTTACTTATTTAGTGTCGTTTTGGGATTCATCTATTTTTATCAATAAAATGAGGCATTTATCATTCTAAGTTCTCCAAATCAATTTGTCTCTAGGTCTACCTCGGGCACAAAGTGGTTCCCAAATTAGGACATGCTTTACATTCCCGCACTATGTGTTTAAATATCGCAATACTTTTTATAATCCTCACTGGCTTGATTACTTTTTACTTTATTTTTATTTGTTTATTCCCCTCCCCAAAGGTTAGTTCGTGCACTCTAGCATCATTATCTTATTTCACAAGATCCAACGGCCCTCCACCCACTCCTCCTCTTAGTCCTGTTAAAAGCAAGAACAAAGGCAAGATGGAAAATTTGAACAACATCAGGAAGGAGAACACGGCTGAATGGGTAGAGACCACTGATAGCCAAGGTATTCGGGTTCCAAACGAGAATGTGCCACAACTTGAACAGAAATTGTTGAAGTTCTAGGAAAGGCTCGATCAGGTTTGGAATTTGGCAAACCTGTCATTTCCCTCAACACCCCAGATATTAACTTCCCCAACACTCAAAACCCTACACCTCCTCAAAATATTCCAAAACAGCAGAATCATCCCGCAACTCACCATCACACAGCTCTACTAAAGAACCAATGCAACACCTACCATACCCCAAACAACACTCCACTACTCATCCTAGAACCTCGGAACTCCACAAACGACAATTTCCATACCCATACACAAGGCCACCATAACACTCCTATCTTTGTGGAGACCATGCCACACTCCACCCAACCTATCTCGTGCACATCTGAGTCTGATGAAAAGGATCTGCTTATCAGGAACTTGGCCGAGGAACTTAAGAAACTGACCATCCAGATTCAGGGCGTTAAGGGAAGCAAAGGAATCGAGAGGCTAAACTATGAGGATCTTTGCATACAGCCTGATATCGAACTACCCAAGGGGTACAAGCCTCTTAAGTTCAAGATGTTTGATGGTATGGGTGATCTAAGGGTCTATTTTAGGACATATTGCGACAAGATGGTTGGAGTAGGGAAGGATGAAAGAATCCGCATGAAGTTGTTCATGAGGAGTTTGAAAGGAGATGCTTTATCTTGGTACATCAGCCAAGATCCCAAGAAGTGGTCAAGCTGGGTAGGCATGGCATCTGACTTTATGGACAAATTCAGGTTTAATATAGAGAACGCACCAGACGTGTTCTATATCCAGAATTTGAAGAAGAATCCCACAGAGACGTTTTATGAGTATGCTACTCGCTGGTGGTCTGAAGCTTAAGGTCAGACATGCCTTAGAAGAGGAACAAATGAACAATTTCTTTGTCCGGGGTCAGCACCCGCAGTACTATGAATGACTGATGATGATTGAGAACCACAAGTTCTTCGACATTATCAAATTCGGTGAAAAAATTGAATAAGGTATTAAAAGCGGTATGGTTACAAACTTTGAGGCCTTGCAATCTACAAATAAGGCTTTACAATCGGGTAGTGTGTCCAGGAAAAAGGATGTAGGGGTCGTGATGGTTGCATAGAGGACCAAATCTCCCCTCAAATACAAAACTTACCCAACACCTCCACTCACACACTAGCCAACCCCAAATTACCAAGCACCCTCACCCTCATACCAAACTCTGCCACCAACTTATTAGTCATCTCCACCTCCTACATATCAACCTACTTCACCCAGATACTCCCAGCCTGCTCATGTCTACCAAACCTATAACGCTCAACCATCCCATTATCAATCACCCCTTACACGCCAAAATTTCTCTAGAGCTCAACCTAATTTTGATCGAAGACCTCCAAAATAATATACAACCATAGCCGAACCTATCGACCAGCTGTATGAGAGACTCAAAGCTACTGGTTATGTCACCCACATCCCTGCTACAACCCTCGAGAACCCCTCTCAGTGGGTTAACCCAAACAAGTCTTGTGCATACCACTCTAGCATGAAAGGGCACACCATCGTTGAATGCCACTCCTTGAAAGACAAGACACAGTCTTTGATTGATAACAAGATCATTATTGCAAAAGAACCCTCTCCAAACGTCCGTAATAACCCTCTGTCAGACCACAAGGGTGGAGGCATCCACATGATTGAAATATAAGATGACTTGGATCCCGAGGAATCAATCGGGTTGATCGTAGAAGCTGAAGGGCTGGGGCACAACAAAGCATTGCACATCATCATGCAATGCGAAGATTATTTCATCACCAGAATCCCGATCGGTGGAGGTTCTAGTCTTAATATTTGTCCGCTAGTAACACTAAAGAAGTTGGGTAAAGGGCTGCATGAGATAAAGGATGGAGAAATCAATGTGAAAGCCTTCGATGGTTCTCAAAGGTCCACCATTGGTGAGATTATTCTATGCCTACACATGGGACCAACCTGGTTCAAGGTCGATTTCCAGGTGATAAATGTACCAACATCTTACAACTTACTACTGGGACGACCATGGATTCATACCGCTGGGGCCGTAGCATCAACACTGTACCAAGTAGTAAATTCAAGTGGAATCACCAGGAAGTGATCATTCATGGCGATGGTAGCAACCCTATATACAGTTGCCAGATCATTTCGGCGATCGAAGGAAGATGGGTGGAGAAACTTACCACCATATTGAGCGGGTCAATGCTATCGACAAAGACAAATGGTGGGATAGTAAAATCGAAAGCATACTAAGTTGGAGTGGGTACGAACCTGGCAAAGGGCTCAGAAAAAACCTCCAAGGAATCTATAAACCCATAAAACTCAAGAAACATGGCACTACCTTCGGTTTGGGATATGAATACACCTGGGAAGAGTTCAACAATTGGTCGCCACCATGGCGCGGTCCTTACTATCTACTAGAGCAGCCCATACCGCATCTGGAGCAGACCTTCAAATAAGTCGACATTATTTATGGTTCAGACGAAGAAGAAGCACTAGAAGCAGTGAAAAACTTGTTTATAAAGGACAGTAATATGGACTGTTGTGTTATTCTCGGGGAGCAGGGAGAGGAAGGCCCTTCCATACAAGCTGTGAGTAGAGGGGAACATCTCAAGAATTGGACTATCAAGACAACCAAAGCCCGATGTGCCTCGAGGTAGCAAGGTTAAAACAAGCATTATTCATTGTTTTTACTAAATGATTTTCTTCTCGCATTTTTTAATTCCCGCAATAAGATCTTCGATGTTCAAAACAGTTATTCCATTTATCAAAAACATGTTTGACTTTTCTTATGAATTGATATTTATCGCTATCGTTTTCTCTCCTTACTTTACCAATACAACATTACTATTACTTATCTTGATGAACCAATGATTGTGACATGCAACGAGATAATGCAACAAACGAACATTGATTCAGGGGAATAAGACATACCTGACAAGATTGTCAAAGAAGTTGAGAAATTTGAGAACAGACCTAATTCCAACCTGGACGAGACTGAGATTGTCAACCTGTGAGATGCAGAAAACATCAAGGAAACACGAATCAGCGTTCACCTATCGTCATCAAAAAAGAAAGAATACACAGAATTTCTAAAGGAGTATGAGGACATATTCGCCTGGTCGTATGATGACATGACTGGTCCGAGTACGTCTATTGTGGCTCACAAACTAGCAACCAATCTAATGTGTCCACCTGTACAGAAAAAGCTCAGAAAGTTCAAGCTTGATATGAGTTTGAAAATCAAGGAAGAAGTCAACAAGCAGATCAAAGATAAGGTTCTCAAGGTAGTAGAATACCTGACACGGTTGACCAACATTATACCAGTTCCAAAGACGGATGGGAAGGTCAAAGTCTGTGTCGACTACCGGGATCTCAACCGGGCTAGTCCAAAAGACAACTTCCCTTTCCCAAATATACACATCCTAATTGACAATTGCACCAAGCATGAGTTACAGTCATTCGTAGATTGCTTCACTGATTATCATCATATATGGATAGATGAGGAAGATGCTGAGAAAACGGATTTCATTATGCCGTGGGGAATGTACTGTTACAAGATGATACCATTCGGCCTGAAGAATGTAGGGGCCATCTACACGAGGGCCATGACTACCATCTTTCATGATATAATTCACAAGTAAATAGAGGTATATTGGATGATGTTATTATCAAATCCAAGAAGGCCACTGACCACATAGAAAATCTGAGGAAGTTCTTCAATAGACTGCGGAGATACAACCTGAAACTGAACCCCGCAAAGTGCGCATTTGGGGTTCCTGATGGGAAATTGCTTGGGTTTATTGTGAGCCATTGAGGAATAAAACTGGATCCATTGAAAGTCAAAGCCATTCAAGAACTACCACCGCCAAAGATCAAGAAGGATGTGATGAGTTTCTTGGGAAGGTTTAACTACATCAGCCAATTCATAGCCCAGTCTACAGTTATCTGTGAGCCAATCTTTAAAATGTTGAAGAAGGATGCCGCCACCAAATGGATTGATGACTGCCAAAAGGCCTTCGACAGGATCAAGGAGTACTCAACACCATTAGTCTTAGTCCCGCCCAAGCCAGGTAGACCCTTATTACTCTACCTTGCAGTGTTGGATGGAGCTTCCAGCTGTGTTCTGGGGCAGCATGATGAAACGGGCAGGAAGGAACAAGCCTTTTATTATCTCAGCAAGAAGTTCACCCCGTATGAGGCCCGATATTCTCTATTGGAACGCACTTGTTGTGCTTTGACTTGGGTAGCCCAGAAGCTGAGACATTACTTCTATGCCTATACTACATATCTCATATCAAGAATGGATCCTTTGAAGTACATCTTTCAGAAGCCCATGCCCACCAGCAAATTAGCCAAGTGGAGAATCCGGTTGAGTGAGTTCGACGTTGTTTACGTAACTCAGAAAGCGGTCAAGGGACAGGCACTGGCAGACCACCTTGTTGAAAACCCTGTGGATGGAGGATATGAACCCCTGAAAATATATTTTCCTGATGAAGAGGTATCATTCGTAGGAGAAGACCCTACAGAATCCTATGACGTTTGGAGAATGTCCTTCGATGGAGTAGCAAACTTCAAAGGAGTTGGCATAGGAGCAGTCTTAATATCAGAAACCGGTCAGCATTATCCGGTGTCTGCCAAACTCAGGTTCCCATGCACCAACAATATGGCCGAGTATGAAGCCTGCATCTTAAGGTTCAAAATGGCCATTGACATGAACGTTCAAGAGCTGATAGTGATTAGAGATTCAGACTTACTTATACATCAGGTATGAGGGCGACCAAGAACTCTAAGATACTCTTGTATTTGCATCAAGTACAGGAGTTGAGAAAAAGGTTCACAAAGACGGAATTCCAGCTTGTTCCCAGAATCCAGAATGAGTTCGTTGATGCATTGGCTACCCTATCATCTATTATACAACATCTAGACAAGAATTTCATTGATCCCATTTCGATGATATTCCATAATCAGCCAGCTTAATGTGCCCATGTCGAAGAGGAAGCAGACGGAAAGCCTTGGTTTCATGATATCAAGGAATATTTGGCAAAAGGAGAATACTCAGAGCTTGCTAATCCTGTTCAGAAACACACACTTCAGAGATTATCCAACAACTTCTTTCACTATGGAGGAATCCTATATAGGAGGACTCCTTATTTGGGATTATTAAGATGTGTTGACGCAAAGGAATCATCCAAGCTACTAGAGGAAATTCATGCTAGGACCTGCGGTCCACATATGAACGGTTTTGTCTTATCAAAGAAGTTACTCTGGGCTGGTTATTTTGGATGAATATAGAAATAGACTGCATTTTGTATGTCCACCCGCATCTATAACACACTGGAATATCCAAATAACAAGTCTCGAAATGGAACCTCCCACACTTAGCTCATGAAGCCCTCCCCTGCTGCTGTGATCTCCCTCCTAGACAACCGGAATGATGGCGTCTCCTACTATCTAAATCTGATCTCAAGTGACTGCTCTGCTGATAACTGTGCACAGATGGCGGTGCGCTTGCTGAGGACTGGGCATATGAATGGGATGGCCCTGATGGCCCTCTCCCCGGAACTGGTCTCCCTAAGTGACCCGCTAATCGGACCCTGCTGCTACTCTCCCTTTCTGCCCATATTTTCAACTTCCTAGCCTCTATGGCCTGAGCGAACCCCACAATCTTCCCATAATTCATATCTGAATGTAAGACCATTGTAGCGGCCTCATTCACCACCAAAGGACTAAGACCCTGAACGAATCGTCGAACTTGAGCATCCATGGTCGACACTAACTAAGGAGCATACTTGGACAACCTCACAAACTCCATGTGGTACTCCCAAACACTCATACTGCCTTGCTTGAGGACCTCAAACTCTGTGGCACAGACCACCATTGTCTCGGTAGGCAATAAGTGGTCCATGAATGCATCTACAAACTCATCCCGTCTAGGCGGAGGTCTTCCCTCCCCACGGGAATCCTCCCACATATCGAACCACGAATACACTGCTCCCCTCAACCTATATGAAGCCAACTCAACCCCTTCTATCTCTGTAGCCTTCATCACTCTAAGGGTCTTATACATTTCATCAAGGAAATCCTGTGGATCGGCCTCTGGGTCTGTGCCCATGAACTCTGGAGGGGCCAATCGCAGAAACTGGTTGACTCTGGAGCTGGCGGAATCTCCCTGTCTGCTGGGGGGCGCAGGGGCATCATGAGATCTCTAGGCCTGAGCGGCCACTAACTGGGTCAACATATGGATGGATCCTCTAAGGTCCCCATCAGAAACCCCGGGACTGGAAGCTGGAACTGCATAAAGAACAGGAATATCAGCGGGAGGGATGGTAGCACCCTCTGCCGCAGCTGGAACAAGAATACTTGGATCTGGAATAGATGGGCCAGGCAGATTCAAGACCGGGGAGTCACTCTCACCCACGACATTAGGTACATGATTCACCGCCACACTTGGGGTGGCATTGGCCCCAAGGCCGAGTCTAGCTCTCTTCTTAGGTGCCATTACTGAAAATTTGGAACAGAGCACGAGTTAGATGTAAATACTTCCACTTTTCACTTCTCCGCACGATATAGAGTAACGAAGAAGAAGGTAATTTCCTAAATGCCCATATAGCCTCCCACTTATAGATGTGGTCTACAACACACCGATAATAAGGACTCTACTAGACACGGCTCCGAGACATCCTAGGACACTTTAAAACCTTAGGCTCTGATACCAAGTTTGTCATACCCCAAACACCGAGGGGCGCGACCGGCGCTCGACCGGGTAGCCCCCAGCGAAGCGGACCTGGGTGTCGTTCCTATTCCACGTGATCCCCTGTATTTTCATTACCCATTAACCAAGTGAAATAGCCATTTATAAATTTAAACACATTCTTACGAGATTTACATAACATACATAGTTACTTAGCGTGGTTTATAAGTTATACTACCCAAAATACATAAGTACATAACCCACATTTTCTGTCTACGGAGCCTCTAGAGATACAGAAGAGTGTTACAATACTTGTCGGTAACAAGGCTCCGGCTATACCTTACCCAAATACCAAAATACAATTTTCGAGAGGATAAGCGGCATGAGCCACGCAAGGCCCCAAGAGGAAAGGGGCTCACCAATTCAGCTGACGGGAGGTGAAGGAGTGCTACTGTCAGTGGGCTGGAGTACCTGTTATGGAACCACCTACAATCATAACATGAATGTAGTGCCCCTAGCAAAAGGGACGTTAGTACATTTGAATTGTACTGGTATGTATGAACAAACTTTACCCCAAGTAAAATCAAGAAATACACAGATAACAAACAGTAATAGAATCAACAATCAAATGCACATGAAAGGAACAACCAAAGCCAAACAAACTCTACAATCTATCCTTTTCCCCTTTCAACATTATTTCATCACATCAATGATTTCATAACATTCACATATTTTTATTTTAATAGTGATTTTGATCACTTTTCCACCCTTATTACCTCGGCCACTCTTATCACCACAACCCACACCTTATAACTTCATGTTGCGGCGCGCAACCCGATCCCACCAGACAATCATATTTCATACGACAACAACAACAATTCACAAAGAATTTTCATAAACGTCAATACCATTTCCATCATATGCAACAACCCGTATTCAACTTAAGTCACAACGATAATTACCCGCGACAAGTCACGTATGATATTACCACAGTTGTTTCAATTGCATCAATTATGATTTCTTTCCATCATTTGTTACACAGCTCTTACCACATAAACACATTCACACACACACTTGGTTTGTTCCCATTTATTTACACCCTTATATCGGGAGACTTAACCAACAACATTCAAGGCATACTAATCACAAGAATTCACAAATATTCCACATAAGTAACGCATACCAATTACTCGTACACCAAACAAGGTGACTTTACAAAGGTTAAAGTTAGCAATACATACTTGGAGTCGAATTCCCCCCCCCCTTTTTCTTCTATTTCAAATTCCCTAACAACCTAGTATCGTCAATCTAGTTCACAAGTTAACACATATAACTTAGAATTGAAGTTCACAAACTCAGCCCAAACTTACTTAGGTTATCAACCCCACTTTTGCAAATCTTTAGTTCTACGCAATTCCTCTTACTAGATTCTAGGTTTTAAAGGACATGCATGTGTATCTCAACTTCCATTTTCAAGAATGAACACATAAGAATCCCCCTTTTTGTTTAAATCTGAAAATAATGAAAAAGGGTTGGGGATTTTACATGCAAGAACGGAGATGAAGACAATTACTTGAAATTTCCCGACCCGAGTGACTTTGAAGAATCAAATTGATGAAGGTAGGACTTTATCTCTCAAGAATTCTCTCTTCCCTCTCTCTAGTTTTGTTCAGAAAATATGTTTAAATAAGAGGTTGGGGTGTTTTATTGAAGAAGGGGTCGAGTTTAAAATTTAGAAAAATAGAAGACCGAGTTAGGTATGCGATCACACTTTGCGATCGCAGAGTGGAAATGCGGTCCGCAGAATGGACCGCAAAAGTGCTCCCAAAATCTGAACACACTGCCTGGGTATGTGGCAGAAATGCGGTCCGCATACCCATTATGCGGTCGCATAGTGCACCGTAGAACTGCCCCTCACAGAATCTCAAGGGAAATATGCGACGACTATGTGATCCGCATATCCGTTATGCGATTACATATTGGACCGCATATTTAACCTCCAATTCGACCGACACACTGACTCACTTTGCGGCTATTATATGGTCCGCATATCTGTTATGGGACCGCATTCTAGACTGCAGAATTGCATTTCCTGGAAAACAATATTTCTTGACTTTTTATAACATATATCAATACCAAAAGGGTCCAAACTGCGGCTCGCTTAATTTTACACATTCCTAACATATATTCGGGACATGGCACCATGAGCTACCCAGTTTTGAGTACAAGTTTTCACGGGGCCTTATAGAAAACCTTGCCAAATCTTTGAAGATAATCAAGTGAGGGCACCTAAATCTTCATCCCAAGAGGTAAGACTTCATTACCTCAACTCTTATTCCTATGCTTAGCAATAAGGGATCACTGGTTAAGTAATTCATAGGTATAAGAATGAATTTCTTACATGTATATCACACCACAGAATATTGGGAGGTAGTGAACTAAAAAGAAAGCAATTGGGGGTATAAAATGATAGAAATTTCTCTCAAAAGGGCCTAAGATAACAATGCACCTTTAGTTTTTGATAATATGGTCAAAACAAGCTAGAATCTCAATCTTGTTCTCAGTTTAATTTGTAATTCTTACACAATAGATCGAAGTCCTAAAAACTCCAGAATTTTTTAAGGAATAAGGAAAGTTTTATTGAGGTATGTATGGCTAAAACCCCATCTTTTAGAAATTGAGCTTCATCGTTGGTTGTGTGAGTACAGTAAGATTAAATTGAATTGTTGTATTGATTGCTATTTCACTTCACTTGGTGTTGCAACCTTATATGTGTGGAAACTATGTCTCAAATTGATCAACGTGTTATTCTTGATAATTTGAAAAGGTGCAAGGACTATGAATAATGTATCGAAATGCTTAGACTATAGATTAAAATTGAAGTACGTTGTTGTGCCATTTACATGAAGTCTCATCTACGCCTACAACCTTATTTGCTCTTGTGTGCCATACTCTCTTAAATTACAAACCTAATGTTGAAAATGGGAACAATGTGAAATGTGAATTGTGGAAATGTGAAAATTGTGGCCCTAAGTGTCGGTAAGCTAATACATGTGTAACCAAAGATTGGAGTGAAATGAATAATGGAAAATGGTAACACCTCGGTAAGGCGGCCTAGCCGATCGGGCCATGATCGGACGCTATGACATATACACATGGCGTTTATGCATTGATGATTGAAACTGGAAAGTGTGAATAGAATATTGGTAACATCTTTGGGAGACGTCCTAGCCGATCGGGTCAAGATCGGACTCTGCTCAAGATAGCAGTGGTAATGTGAACGATGTGGAACAACATGAGATGGCCAACTAAAGGCTATGGATACATGATGTGAAGGTTGTGTAATTCTTTCATGTTGATAATGTTGTGATCGTTTAATGCTTTGGAGTGATACCTGTGATTTCCTTATTTGTGTATGAAAGTTCTTTCTAATTTGATGGTGTTTAGTTATACATACTAGTACTATTCCATGGTACTAACATCCCTTTTGCCGAGGCGCTACATTTTTTAAATGAATGTAGGTGGCTCCATAGCGGATAGTGTCGGTCGTGTGTAGAGAAGCATCCTTCTTCTCAAGATCTCGGTGAGCCCCTTTCTCCTTCAAGGGGATATATTGTATATCTTTGTATTGTGTACTTTCACTTTAGAGATATAGCCGAGGCCTTGTTACCGGCGTTGTCAAACTCATATTTTGTATCCTAGAGGATCCGTAGACATATGTATGGGTTATGTACTGGGGTTGGATGGGTCTACGACATGTTGTAATTCTAAACTTATGTTGCCTATAAATTGTAACTCTATGGGGATCTTGGAAACTAACTCATCTACGGTTTAATGTGGTGTTTAAAATGAACTATCAATGTAGAGTGTGATGTCTTTCCCCATCTAAATGGATAAACAAAAGTATGGTTTCTTTATTTATATCGAGGTGGGTAGGAAGTGTATGGTAAGGCTTGCTTAGTTGGGTTCACTCGATTGAGCGCCTGTCGCGTCTCACGGGGTTGGGGCGTGACACATACTATCCTTAAGGCGAGGCGATTCAGAGTCTTCAAGGTATATCTTCCACATCCGCAGACCTAGAAGTCCCTCTCTGTTCTCCCTTCAGTTATAGGATCTTTCCTATATTTCCTTGTTGTTAGGCTTATGGAGTTAAAAACCTTATGTATTTTTCTTTAGCTTGTGATTCATGAGATTCCAAGTTTTGGGAGTGTTTTGTGTTCAGTTTGAGAGAGTGATATTGTATATGCCGAGCGACATTTTAAACTTCTTTATTATGTTACTCGTAAATTGCTATTTTCATATCTTTATTTCTTTTCCCAAAAATTGTTAGGCTTATCTAGTCATAGAGACTAGGTTCCATCACGACAGTTCACAGAGGGAGAACTTGAGTCATGACATGAACGATTTGAAGTGAAGGGAAGCCATGGCGTGACTGGTAAAGTTAATCTCTTGTAACCAAGAGGTCACAAGTTCGAGCCTTGTAAATAACCTCATGGAAAAATGCAGGGTAAGACTACGTATGATAGACCCTTGTGATCCGGCTCTTCTCCGGACCCCGTGCATAATGGGAGCTCAACAAACGAGGTTTTGTTCAAAGGATAGGCTATAAATTAAGTACTTATATTGCATAGAATATTATACTCCTTTCTAGTATAATATTACCTAATTTTCAGGTGAGAGATCAGTACAATTAATTACTAACCTAATATGTCTCAACATTAAATGTTTCTAATTAAAAACCTCTAGAGTGTGTTAGCTTTTAAGGTGGTCAAATCAACTTTTAAGTTCTTTATAATTTGTTGTACTATTTAGAAAAGTAACAAAATGCTTAAAATAAGTTAAAAATTGCTTAAAACAAGGTAAAAGCAATAAGCTGGGCAACCCTAGTTTATACACATGGCGGTTATGCATTGATGATTGAAACTGGAAAGTGTGAATAGAATATTGGTAACATCTCCAGGAGACGGCCTAGCCGATCGGGTCGAGATCGGACTCCGCTCAAGATAGTGGTGGTAATGTGAACGATGTGGAACAATATGATATGCCCAACTAAAGGCTATGGAAACATGATGTGAAGGTTGTGTAATTCTTGCATGTTGATAATATTATGATCATTCAAAGCTTTGGAGTGATAGCTGTGATTTCCTTATTTGTGTATGAAAGTTCTTTCTAATTTGATGGTGTTTAGTTATACATACTAGTACTATTTCATGGTACTAACGTCCCTTTTGTCGAGGGCGCTACATTTTTTAAATGAATGTAGATGGCTCCACAGTTGTTGATACCTAATTTTTCCTTATATATTTTCAAAATGACATATATGTGCATATATAAGCACCCCAAAGGGTTTTGGCATTTTTAATGATTTTTAAATCAATTTATGGCCTATTTTTACATCATAAAATCCCAATAGTTATTCCCAAAACTTGCCATTTTGGAAAATAATTTACTTTATTCTCATAATTACCTCAAATATAGTTGGCATGATTTTTGCATATTTTTACAAATTCGTTTGGTATTTTAAAACTAAATTGCATGTAATTGCCATGCTATCCTCTTTAAGATTTAATAGCATTTTTCTTAAATATAAATTGATCCCAATATTATAGATTAAGGTTTACATATTATTTATTAACTCAGTACCTTTAATTTTCTTTCAAAACATTTTTTACTATTTTTATAAAATAATAGGGGGAAACTGGTTATTTAAATTTTAGCCTCAATTCGTTTCAATTTTAACCACAATTCCATCTCAATCTCAGCCAATTTCAAGCCCAAATTGGACCAGCCCAATTCAAATTTAACCCGACCCCCGACATATTAACTAAACCCGTCCATTTGTATCTTCAGATCCTGGTCGTTGATCATTTTGATCAATGACTCTCATCCCTCCTTTCCTTTTTAATTTTGAACGACCTAACTCTATCTAAAGGGTATAATATTGGAAGAGCGCAACCACGCATTATAAGCGTTGCTATGGTATTTGTTTGGCACGAGTGGAATATGATGTTGAAGATGCAATTTACAAGAATGAAACAAATTGACATATGTTTCCACGTTCATAAGATAAATGATTACAATAATTGCAGTAATTACAACAGTATTGAAATAAAGCAGTAAAGGAAAGCATCTAAAGGAAAGAAAATACATGAAGATCCAAGTCAGTTTCGTAGTGAAAGAATAAAAAATAGTAAGTAAAGCAATTAATGAGATAATAAAGTCACAACCAACATGCAATGCTAAAAGCCTAAAGAAGATCCCTAGCAGAGTCGTCATGCTGTCGACGCCCCTTTTTCTCTAACCGTGGGGTCAGAAATCGGGTATACGACATTGGGAGGACAACTCTATTCCCTTTTGAGAATTGGGTTTAGAAGTTGAAGAGTCGCCACCTAATGATTATAGTGCGTTAGGACACTTTAAGAAAGGTTTGAGATGAAGAGACCAGAGATTAGGGTAAGGGCTAGAAATTATCCCGAGGGGAAGGTGTTAGTCACCCCTCAAGATCCACTAGTGTGGTTCCCGGCCATGTTACAATTGTGACTTTACAAGTAAACAATCAGGGCTCAAATAAGGATTCGCACATAACATTGCGACCAAGTTGAAAATTTTTGAAGGTAAGTAGAGAGGGCAAAAATTCATGAAAAAGATATTTGAACAGTTTTACAAGAAGAGATGAAAGCAAATAAAGGAAGGGGAGTCCTAAGTTTATAATTAATATGGATCACTTCAATTCAATACCCAGCGATCAATCCTCAGAAGAGGGGTCGCACGTGATATTAACGCATCAGTCATCATATCCATATCTACCCTTCCCACCCCGTTAAGGTGTTAAAGAGCGAAATGGTATCGTTACTTATTGCATGCTATTACCCGTCCAAATCCTATCAGTCTTGGAGGCATATGGGCTACTAATCCTAATGGGAGAGAGTTGGGGCTTTTGCGGAGTTTCAAAAGGATAAAAAATCTAGGCGACAAGCTATAACAGATAGCAGTCAAGGCTCAAGTTGGCCTCCTTATTCAAAGCAGCAGATTGTTTAGCATGACTTACAAATACTGGTTCGGTCTGTATTAAACTTAACGTAGGAAGGGTGGCTAACTTATCACATGTTTTTCAGATAAGAGGTCCAAATTCGGCCTGCCTGCTGGTTGTAATTATCAAAACTGATGCAATTATAAAATTTTACCCTAAGACTTACCTAGGCATTAAAAAGAACCTATAGGCATGATATCTATAAGTTTCGGAAATAAAGAAGTAGACTGATTGCAGAAAGGAATTGTCAGTTACAAAAACATAAGTTCTGTAGGTGCTTACACATTATTGCAACTAATTTTAGACGAATTGGCGATTCAAGTTAGTTAATAGCTCCTATAGGCATGCTTTCTAAGTGTCACTGATTTTAAACACTGTTATTATTATACAGAAATCCTATAGGAAGGTCATATATATGTGATTGGTTAGTTGTTTAAATCCAATAACAAGTTTGCCTAATGACTAATGCACATGCAAAATTGCAGAAAATCCTATAGACATGGTATCTATATGAAAGTGCAGAAAATCTTATAGGCATAGTATGAAAATGCAGAGTTTCAGTGATTTGTAAAACGTAGAACTTTTAGAGACAGTAATTCCTACAAGCATGATCTCTAGATGGGATACAGAATTTCGGAAATGATAACCCCTATAGGAATGACATCTAACCCTTGCATGCATAGTTCCCTATCCTTTTCCACTAGCCAACCCCAAATGTTTATTACAAGATTATTACAGACCAGAATTAATCAAAAAATAAAATACATCCGAAATCAGAATTCCAACCAAGAAGGGCCTAATTCAGACTCCCAGTCTGACATGTGTAGTAAACCATATTTCAAGGATCCAGTTTCTGAAGCCTTCTCTTATGTGGGATGTGTCAAAGTTCCAAGGAGCTTCAAGAGCTCCAGGCAGTGGTTACACCCCAAACACCATTCTAGAGTTATAGTAAAGTGTAGTGCGGAAAAGCCAGCCCTCAGGCATCCAAGTTCAGAGGGATCTCTAGGGTCCCAAAGCATGGCTTACCAGAGAGAGGCAGAACTTAGAACTAGGAATTAGTGCAAAGTGAAAGAGGGATTGGGGAGCCATAGCAAATGGTGGTCATACCCAGCCATAGGTGTTGACTGGCACACCCCTAACCATTTGTTTGGTCCAAACAAGTTAAGAGAAGACCTTAGAGGTCAGACCTGAGTCTAGATGGTGATTAGGACACCACCAGACCCAAGTCAAGCTCAACATATAAAGGGGAAAAGGGAAGTGAGAATTGATTCGAGTAAAGGGTTCAAAAGAACCTAGTTCAAAGTCATGGGCAGCAATAACAGAGTGTTGTCATGGCTAGAACTGCACTCTCATACAAAGGAGTAAAGGGAAGGGATTCACATGAGAAGAGCACATATAGAGTTGCAGAAATATAAGGAAAGAAAGCATAACAGACTAAGATGTAAACACATGGTGAAAGAGAGAGCATGACAGGCTAGGAAATAAACACATAGTTAAGGGGCATTATTTAACTAAGAATGACATTCCAAATGCAAGTACTAGAATAGAAGAACAACAAAAACAAGTAAACGGCCAGAAGTCAACAGGAGCAAAATCGAGTCTTCAGCAAATACTTGGGAGTTCAAAGAGAACTCAAGAATGTTTCAGAAAGTAGAAAGAGAAGAGGAGCATAGTGCTCAATACTAGAAGTTGAGAAAGTAGTAGTAGAGAAAGTATTGAAAAGTTCGAAGTCTTTTTGTGTATGTCCCTATTAAGTGCAAAAGGGGTAGCCCCTTTTATAGTGTAGAAGACAAGTGAGAATAAGGTAAGAAAATAATTTTGAAAGTCAATCACACAGATTTCCCTTCAGCCAAGGGATTGATTTCAAACGGGCATGACAAATAAGGAAAGGATTTTGATTTTAAATCTTTTCTAAGGTAGTATAATAGGGGTAAATACATGGAAATTCATTTAAGGAAATAGTTCAACATTACACGGTTTGAGCTAAATAAGGGAAGGCAATCAATCACAGCCAATAAAAAATCAAGGTTTGAGCCTTGACATGAATGGATCTAACCAAGAAAAGGTGAAGAGAAACTTAATTTGAAGAAAATCATTAACAATCAATCATACCCTTTTGAACAGGGACTCGGAATCAATCACGGCTGGCCAAAGGCCTTTTCAAAGAAGAGAAAGTCATATAAAAACGATACAATGACAAGAGAGAGTTGTTGCAACACTAGCAAAGAAATCAGAGTAGCAAGGAAAGTTAGGTTCATAGACTCAAAGTGAGTCTTTGAAAGAGGGTTAGGGTTCTGAATGGAACCGTAGCCCAAGCACACAACCAAGCTTGTCAAAAACCTCCAACACTAGGGTTTTCTGACTTAAATCAGATACATAGGCGAAGAACAACAAGTAGAATAGGCTCAATAGCCTCTCTCAGAAACTCATGAGAGAATAAGCAAACCGAGAGAACAACAAGTTTGAAACACACGGAATACATTTAGGCAAAGCTTTGTTGCTTAAACAAGTTCAGGAGAGACAAGCAATACAGGTTTAGGAAAACAGTAGAAGAATCATGCTTAGGGATTTAAACAAAAAATCTAGTGAAGGCAGGCAAGGAGCAAAAGCTTAGTAAAAATACAGTAAAGGGATATGCAAGGGAGACACATAAAACATGCTTATAGAACCCAGTAGGAGAAAGAACAAAACACAAAATAGAAGAACATGCGTAATAACGACAAAACACAAGAACATAGGAGAAGACATGCAAGGAAAGAACATAAGACATAAGCAAAAAACTCGTAAGAAACATGGAATATACGGATTTACACAAAGAAAAGAAGAAGGAGAAGAGACAGAAGTCGTTTTAAGATTTTTGAAAACCCTAAATCGAAACAGACTAGTTTCAAAAAAGAAAAATTGGGGAAAAGTTTTAAAAACTTCGAGTATAACACAACTTTACCACAGATCTAAGAAAATAAAAGAAAATAGGAACCTCGAACAGCTTTAGCGTTTCTCAGAAACCCTAGAAACTAGAAGGCTTGGAAAGGGTCTGGTCTCGAACAGGTCTGAGCCAAAGTTATGCTTTTTAAGGCTAGAACACGTCGTAACAGAGCCGGAGAGGCCATAGGACCTCAGATCTGCGGAGGATCTGAACGGGCATCGTTGAGGTCGAACCTCGAAATCTCGAACAACCATGATTTGGGGGTGAAGGGAGGTGAGCATAGGCCGTCCATGGCCTGATAAGCCATGGACTCCGATGAGATTTTGTCAGAAAAGACGAGGAAGACGGCTAGGGTTTTTGAGTGTTAGAGAGAGTTTGAGAGAAAGGGAGGGTTTGAGGGTGGCGGTCGATCTCTTGAGTTGTCCGCTCAAGGGTACCTGGTGTCTAATACCCCAATAGAAACCTTACCTTATCTAACTGTGCATGCATCATGGTCAAACATAGCCGAGTCAGTCATGTTGTCCACATAATGACTCATTAAGATAGCATTGTCCAAAGTCCATCGGGTTTCCTGAAACCCAAACGGACACCTACATGTTCTGTGCATTTATTTGGAGAACTAAATGCTTTTTATGTTGATTATTGGTATTAAATAGTCGAGTCCGGTGGGGGTGAGGTCTTTACCCTTTTGTTTTGAAGAAAATGAATGACAAAGTTCCTGACTTTGGTATGGTAAACATACCTTCACTCTTGCAGACTTGGTGGAGAAACCTCCCATCGAGCAACCAAATCAACGAATGGAAAGAGAGAGTCACCAAGGCTAGTGAGAATCTAGAATACCTGGAGTACAGTTTGCTGGAATTGGAAGGGAAAGTGAAGAAAAGAGTCATCGACTGTCAAAATATTGAGGAAGGCAAAGGAGAACGTCTGGCGATAGCATTTTTACTCGAAAATCTGCGCGAGTTGGAGGACTTGATCAACGAGAACATTCAACCTAAAGAAGGTCCTTTTGGGACCAAGTAGTTAGGTGTCTTTCTTTTCTCTTTTAATGTAATAAGGCCAATGGCCATTAGTGACATTTTTACTTTCCGCTATTTTAGTGTCGTTTTGGGATTCGTCTTATTTTTGTCCATAAAATGAGGCATTTAGCATTATAAGTTCTCCAAAATAATTTGTCGCTAGGCCTACCTCAAGCACAACGAGGCACCCAAATTAGGATGCAATTTATATTCTTGCACAATGTGTTTAAATATTGCAACATTTTCTTCTCATAACCCGCACTAACTTGTTACCTTTTTGTTTTTCTTTATTTTTATTCCCCTCTCCAAAGGTTAGTTCGTGCATTCTGGCACCATAATCATACAGTAAGAGATCCAATGCTCAGTCAACAATTGGTCAATCAGAACCACCAAGGCCCGGAAAGCTTCGGGGTAGCAAGGCTAAACAAAAGCACTATGCAACACATTTTTACTTTTTACTAGCTGATTTTATTTCCGCATTGTCTTTAATTTTGAAAAGAGCTATGATATTCAAAACAATTATGAATCTAATCGAAGCATTTTAGTTTATTATATATCTCGCTCGTATTAATTTCCTATCATTCACTTTATTTTACACAACATTATTATTACTTGCCTTGATGATGAACCAACGATTGTGACTTGCAACGAAACAACGCAACAAACAGATACGGACTCAGAAGAGGATGATATACCAGAAGAGGTCGTTAGAGGAGTTGAGAATTTTGAAAATAGGCCTAAGTCTAACTTGGATGAAACTGAGGTCGTTAATCTGGGAGATGCGGAGAATGTAAAAGAAACGTGCATCAGTGTTCACTTGTCACCATCAGAAAAGAAAGAGTACAAGGAGTTCCTAAAGGCATATGAAAACATATTCGCCTAGTCATATGATGATATGACTGGTCTCAGCACATCCATTGTAGATCACAAACTGCCAACAGATCCAACATGCCCGCCGCTAAAGCAGAAGCTTAGGAAATTCAAACCCGACATGAGTTTCAAAATCAAAAAAAGGTTACCAAGCAGGTCAAAGCCAAGGTTCTTAGGGTAGCAGAGTATCCGACATGGTTAGCCAACATTGTGCCAGTGCCAAAAAGGATGGGAAAGTTAGAGTTTGTGTTGATTACCAGGATCTTAATCGGGCCATCCCCAAGGACGACTTCCCCTTGCCTAACATACACATTCTTATCAACAACTGCACCAAGCATGAGTTGCAGTCTTTTGTTGATTGTTTCGCTGGGTATCATCAGATATGGATGGATGAGGAAGATGCAGAGAAAACCGCTTTCATCACGCCGTGGGGAATGTACTATTACAAGATGATGCCATTCGGTTTGAAGAACGTTGGTGCCACCTACATGAGATCCATGACTACCATATTTCATGACATGATACACAAGGAGATCGAGGTATATTTGGATGACGTCATCATCAAATCCAAGAAATCCAGGGATCACATGGAAGGTCTAAGAAAATTCTTCAACAGACTGAGGAGGTACAATCTGAAACTGAATCCTGCCAAGTGTGCATTCGGGGTTCCTGCTGGAAAATTATTGGGTTTCATCGTGAGTCATCGAGGAATAGAATTGGATCCAATAATGGTCAAAGCTATCCAAGAATTTCCACCGCCAAAGAACAAGAAGGACGTGATGAGTTTACTGGGAAGACTCAACTATATCAACCGGTTCATAGCTCAATCCACGGTCATTTGTGAACCTATCTTCCAAATGTTGAAGAAGGACGCTGCTACCAAATGGACTGATGATTATCATAAAGTTTTTGACAGAATCAAGGAATACCTATCAATGCCGCTGGTCTTGGTTCCGCCTGAGCCAGGAAGACCCCTATTGCTTTACCTTGCGGTATCGGATAGAGCATTTAGTTGTGTTTTAGGACAACATGATGAAATAGGGAGAAAGGAGCAAGCCATTTACTATCTCAGTAAGAAGTTCACACCGTACGAGGCCCGGTATTCTCTTTTAGAACGCACTTGTTGTGCTCTGACTTGGGTTGCGCAGAAGTTGAGGCATTACTTCTGTGCTTACACTACTTATCTCATATCCAGAATGGACCCTTTGAAGTATATCTTCCAGAATCCCATGCCCACTGGCAAGCTCGCCAAATGGCAGATCCTGCTAAGTGAATTTGATATTGTTTACGTGACCCAGAAAGAAATCAAAGGGCAAGCCTTGGCAGACCATCTTGCCGAGAATCACGTAGATGGAGAATACGAGCCCCTAAAAACGTATTTTCCCGATGAAGAGGTATCTTTCATAGGAGAAGATATTGCAGAATCCTATGATGGTTGGAGGTTTTTTTTCAACGGAGATGCAAATTTCAAAGGAGTTGGCATAGGAGCAGTCTTAGTATCAGAAATCGGCTAGAACTACCCAGTATCCGCCAAGCTCAGGTTCCCTTGCACCAATAATATGGCCGAATATGAAGCCTGCATCTTGGGGCTCAAAATGGCTATTGACATGAACGTTCAGGAGTTGCTAGTGATCGGGGATTCAGACTTACTCATACATCAGGTTCGAGGAGAGTGGGCAACCAAGAACTTTAAGATACTTCCCTACTTGCATCATATACAGGGGTTGAGGAAAAGCTTCACAAAGACAAAATTTAAGCACGTCCCCAGAGTCCATAACGAGTTTGCTGATGCATTAGCTACTTTATCGTCCATGATCCAACATCCAGATACAAATTTCATTGATCCCATCCCAGTAAAGATTCATGATCAGCCAGCTTATTGTGCCCACATTGAGGAAGAAGCATATGGAAAATCATGGTTCCATGACATGAAGGAGTACTTGACAATAGGGGAATATCCAGGACTTGCCAACGCTACTAATAAGCGTACAATTCGTAGGCTATCCAGCAACTTTTTTCACAGTGGAGGAATCATGTACATGAGGACTCCCGATTTGGGTCTACTAAGGTGTGTCGAAGCAAAATAAGCATACAGGCTATTGGACGAGGTGCATGCAGGGACCTGCGGGCCGCACATGAATGGTTTTGTATTAGCAAAAAAGATACTCCGAGTAGGGTATTTTTGGATGACTATGGAAACAGACTGTATCCAGTACGTTCGCAAATGCCATCGCTGTCAGATACATGCAGATATGACAATGGCGCTTCCAAACGAGCTTACTGCGACAAGCTCACCATGGCTATTTACCGCTTGGGGAATGGATGTTATCGGACCCATCGAGCCTGCCGCATCAAATGGACACAGGTCCACCTTAGTGGCAATCGATTATTTTACCAAATGGGTCGAAGAAGCATCATACAAGGCGGTCACTAAGAAGGTTGTGGCGGGTTTTGTCCGCGAATGCATTGTTTGTTGGTTCGGGGTTCCGGAATCAATCATCACCGATAATAGTTCCAATATCAACAGCGAGTTGATGAATGCAATGTGTGAAACTTTCAAGATCAAACACAAGAACTCTACAGCCTATAGGCCGCAGATGAATTGAGCTGTGGAAGTAGCCAACAAGAATATCAAGAAGTTACTAAGGAAGATGGTCGAAAGGCACAAACAATGGCATGAGAAGTTATCATTCGCCTTATTTAGATACCGCACTATTGTCCGCATATCGACCGGAGCAACTCCCTACATGCTGGTTTATGGTACAGAGGCGGTCATCCCCGCCGAGACGAACTAACCTTTCACCTTACAGAACTCACGATTTTTCTTTGGATGCAGGCACTCGACTCACAATATCATCAGGTATGTTTATGAACACATAGTTTCCCAAGAATTCAACTTCTCAAAATCATCACTTGCCCGTAATTGCTATCCATACACAATCTCCCCAGCAGTCATATTATCGTAATCGGTTATCAGATAAGAGATCTTACTACTAATCATCCTTTTACATGCCTGCATTTTGCATAAGGCTACTTATCTACCTTTCGAGGTTAAGCTCTACCTCCATCTGCATCGCATAAGGCTACCTTTCTGCCTTTCGAGACTAAGCTCTATCTCCATCTGCATTTTGCATAAGGCTATCTATGTGCCTTCCGAGGTTAAGCTCTACCTCCATCCTACATAAGACTACTTATTTGCCTTTCGAGACTAAGCTCTGTCTCCATCTACATTTTGCATAAGGCTACTTATCTTCCTTTCGAGGTTAAGCTTTACCTCCATCCAGCATAAGGCTACTTATCTGCCTTTCGAGACTAAGCTCTGTCTACATCTGCATTTTTGCATAAGGCTACTTATCTGCCTTTCGAGGTTAAGCTCTACCTCCATTCTACATCGCATAAGGCTACCTTATCTGCCTTTCAAGACTAAGCTCTGTCTCCATCTGCATTTTGCATAAGGCTATCTATGTGCCTTCCGATGTTAAGCTCTACCTCCATCCTGCATAAGGCTACTTATTTTCCTTTCGAGACTAAGCTCTGTCTCCATCTGCATTTTTGTATAAGGCTACTTATCTGCCTTTCGAGGTTAAGCTCTACCTCCATTATGCATCGCATAAGGCTACCTTTCTGCCTTTCGAGACTAAGTTCTGTCTCCATATACATTTTTGCATAAGGCTACTTATCTTCCTTTCGAGGTTAAGATCTACCTCCATCCTGCATAAGGCTACTTATCTACCTTTCGAGACTAAGCTCTGTCTCCATCTGCATTTTTGCATAAGGCTACTTATTTGCCTTTCGACTCCAAACACCTTTTCAAATCTAATCATTTCATCTGTCTTTTCGAATCTCCATCGACACACTCCGTCAATGGTTCTTGAACTACATATGGACTGATTCCTGTAAAATCAGGGATATGTAGGCAGCACAGAAGCCAGGGCTCGGTCAAAACTCTTTTCAATCACCTATCCGGTCAAAATTGACCATCTTGTCTTTACCCGACAACTCTTTCATCCTCCTCGGGTAAAGAGGGGCAGTCGTTGATACCCAATTTTTCCCTATATATTTTCAAAATGACATATATGTGCATATATAAGCACCCCAAAGGATTTTGGCATTTTTAATGATTTTTAAATCAATTTACGGCCTATTTTTACATCATAAAGTCCCAATAGTTATTCAAAAAACTTGCCATTTTGGAAAATAATTTACTTTATTCTCATAATTACCTCAAATATAGTTGGCATGATTTTTGCATATTTTTACAAATTCGTTTGGTATTTTAAAACTAAATTGCATGTAATTGTCATGCTAGCCTCTTTAAGATTTAATATCATTTTTCTTAAATAAAAATTGATCCCAACATTTTAAATTAAGGTTTACATATTATTTATTAACTCAGTACCTTTAATTTGCTTTTAAAACATTTTTACTATTTTTATAAAATAATAGGGGAAAAACTGGCTATTTCAATTTTAGCCTCAATTCGTTTCAATTTTAACCACAATTCCATCTCAATCTCAGCCAATTTCAAGCCCAAATTGGACCAGCCCAATTCAAATTTAACCCGACCCCTGACCCATTAACTAAACCCGTCCGTTTGTATCTTCAGATCCTGGTCGTTGATCATTTTGATCAACGACCCTTATCCCTCCTTTCCTTTTTTAATTTCGAACAACCTAACCCTATCTCTCATTTCTCTTCGACCGTCGCCCTCAAACCCCCCCTTTTTCTCAAACGCTCTCTAAAACTCAAAAACACTAGCCATCTTCCTCGTCTTCTCCGACCTAATCTCACCAGAGTCCATGGCTTCTCAGGCCATGGACGGCCTATGCTCACCTCCCTTCACCCCCAAATCATGATTGTTCGAGATTTCGAGGTTCGACCTCAACGATGCCCGTTCAGATCCTCCACAGATCTGAGGTCCTATGGCCTCTCCGTCTCCGTTCCGATGTGTTCGAGCCTTAAAAATCATAGCTATGGCTCAGACCTGTTCGAGACCAGACCCTTTCCAAGCCTTCTCGTTTCCGGGTCCTTTTTCAAAAGGGTATGATTGATTGGTAATGATTTTCTTCAAATTAAGTTCCTCTTCACCTTTTCTTAGTTAGATCCATTCATGCCAAGGCTCAAACCTTGATTTTTACTGGCTGTGATTGATTGCCTTCCCTTATTTAGCCCAAAATGTGTAATGTTGAACTATATCCTTAAATGAATTTCCATGTATTTACCCCGGTTATACTGCTTTAGAAAATATTTAAAATCAAAATCCTTTCCTTATTTGTCATGCCCGTTTGAAGTCAATCCCTTAGCTGAAGGGAAATCTGTGTGATTGACTTTCAAAAATATTTTCTTACCTTCTTCTCACTTGTCTTCTGCACTATAAAAGGGGCTACCCCTTTTGCACTTAATAGGGACATACACAAAAAGACTTCGAACTTTTCAATACTTTCTCTACTACTACTTTCTCAACTTCTAGTATTGAGCACTCTGCTCCTCTTCTCTTTCTACTATCTGAAACATTCTTGAGTTCTCTTTAAACTCTCAAGTAATTGCTGAAGACTCGATTTTTCTCCTGCTGACTTCTGGCTGTTTACTTGATTTTGTTGTTCTGCTATTCTAGTACTTGCAACTGGTATGCCATTCTTAGTTAAATAATGTCCCTTAACTATGTGTTTATTTCCTAGCCTGTCATGCTCTCTCTTTCACCATGTGTTTACATCTTAGTCTGTTCTGCTTTCTTTCCTTATGTTTCTGCAACTCTGTATGTGCTTTTCTCATGCGAATCCCTTCCCTTTACTCCTTTGTATGAGAGTACAATTCTAGCCATGACAACACTCTGTTATTGCTTCCCATGACTTTGAACTAGGTTCTTTTGAACCCTTTACTCGAATCAATTCTCACTTCCCTTTTATATGCTGAGCCTGATTTGGGTCTGGTGGTGTCCTAATCACCATCTAGACTCAGGTCTGACCTCTAAGGTCTGCTCTTAACTTGTTTGGACCAAACAAATGGTCAGGGGTGTGCCAGTCAACACCTATGGCTGGGTATGACCACCATTTGCTATGGATCCCCAATCCCTCTTTAACTTTGCACTCATTCCTAGTTCTAAGTTCTGCCTCTCTCTGGTAAGCCATGCTATGGGTCCCTAGATCTCCCTCTGAACTTGGATGCTTGAGGGCTGGCTTTTCCGCACTGCACTTTACTATAACTCTGGAATGGTGTTTGGGGTGTAAGCACTGCCTGGAGCTCTTGAAGCTCCTTGGAACTTTGACATATCCCAAATAAGGGAAGGCTTCAGAACCTGGATCCTTTAAAGATGGTTTACTACACATGTCAGACTGGGAGTCTGAATTAGGCCCTCCTTGGTTGGAATTCTGAATTCGGATGTATTTTATTTTTTGATTAATTCTGGTCTGTAATAATCTTGTAATAAACATTTGGGGCTGGCTAGTGAAAAAGGACAAGGAACTATGCATGCAAGGGTTAGATGTCATGCCTATAGGGGTTATCCTTTCCTAAATTTTGTATCCCATCTAGAGATCATGCTTGTAGGAATTACTGTCTCTAAAAGTTCTGCGTTTTACAAATCACTGAAACTCTGCATTTTCATACTAAGCCTATAGGATTTTCTGCACTTTCATATAGATACAATGTCTATAGGATTTTCTGCAATTTTGCATGTGCATCCGTCATTAAGCAAACTTGTTATAGGATTTAAACAACTAACTAATCGCATATATATGACCTGCCTATAGGATTTCTGTATAATAATAACAGTTTTTAAAATCAGTGACACTTAGAAAGCATGCCTATAGTAGCTATTAACTAACTTGAATCGCCAATTCGTCTAAAATTAGTAGCAATAATGCATATGCACCTACAAAACTTATGTTTTTGTATCTGACAATTCCTTTCTGCAATCAGTCTACTTCTTTATTTCCGAAACTTATAGATATCATACCTATAGGTTTTGTTTAACGTCTAGGCAAGTATTAGGGTAAAATTTTATAATTGCATCAATTTTGATAATTACAACCAGCAGGCAGGCCTAATTTGGACATCTTATCTAAAAAAACATGTGATAAGTTAGCCACCCTTCCTACGTTAAGTTTAGTACAGACCGGACCAGTATTTCTAAGTCATGCTAAATAATCTGCTGCTTTGAATAAGGAGGCCAACTTGAGCCTTAACTGCTATTTTTATCCCTTTTAACTGCTATCTGTTATAGCTTGTCGCCTAGATTTTCTATCCTTTTGAAACTCCGCAAAAGCCCCAACTCCCTCCCCTTTAGGATTAGTAGTCACATATGCCTCTGGGACTGATAGGATTGGGACGGGTAATAGCATGCAATAAATAACGATACCATTTCATGCTTTAACACCTTAACGGGGTGGGAAGGGTAGATATGGATATGATGACTGATGCGTTAATATCACGTGTGACCCCTCTTCTAAGGAGTGATCCTTGGGTATTGCACTGAAGTGATACATATTAATTATAAACTTAGGACTCCCCTCCCTTTATTTGCTTTCATCTCTTCTTGTAAAACTATTCAAATCTCTTTTTCATGAATTTCTGCCCTTTCTACTTACCTTCAAAAATTTTCAACTTGGTCGCAATGTTATGTGTGAATCCTTATTTGAGCCTTGATTGTTTACTTGTAAAGTCACAATTGTAACATGGCTGGGAACCACACTAGTGGATCTTGAGGGGTGTCTAACACCTTCCCCTCGGGATAATTTCTATCCCTTACCCTAATCTCTTGTCGCTTGATCTCAAACCCTTCTTAAAGTGTCCTAATGCACTATAATCATTAGGTGGCGACTCTTGAACTTCTAAACCCAATTCTTGAAAGGGAATAGAGTTGTCCTCCCAATGTCGTATACCCAATTTCTGACCCAACGGTTAGAGAAAAAGGGGCGTCGACAATAGCGGATAGTGCCGATCGTGTGAAGCGAAGCGTCCCTCTTCTCAAGATCTCGGTGAGCCCCTTTCTCCTTCAAGGGGCTATATTGTATATCTTTATATTGTGGACTTTCACTTTTGAGGTATAGCCGGGGCCTTGTTGGTTGCATTGTCAAACTCATCTTTTCTATCCTAGAGGCTCCGTAGACATATGTGTGGGTTATGTACAAGGGTTGGATGGGTCTACGAACCATGTTGTAATTCTAAACTTATGTTGCATATAAATTGCAACTCTATGGGGATCTTGGAAACTAACTAATCTACGGTTTAATGTGGTGTTTAAAATGAACTATCAATGTAGAATGTGTTGTCTTTCCCTGTCTAAATGGATAAACAAAAGTATGGTTTCTTTATTCATATCGAGGTGGGTAGGAAGTGTATGGTAAGGCTTGCTCATTTGGGTTCACTCGATTGAGCGCCGGTCGCGCCTCCCGAGGTTAGGGCGTGACAAACTTGGTATCAGAGCCTAAGGTTTCAAAGTGTCCTAGGATGTCTCGGAGCCGTGTCTAGTATAGTCCTTCTTATCGGTGTGTTGTCGACCACATCTATAAGTTGGAGGCTACATGGACATTTAGGAATGTTACCCTTCTTCAACACTCCAGATCGTGCAAGAAAAAGCTTAACTTAAATGCCACTTTTTTTTTAAGTCGATCCAAATGATGGGCTTATTTTAAGTGATTTTTAAGTCAAAATAGCTTTTAAGCCATAAGTTAGGAATTCTACTTTTTGGCATATTTTTTTCATTTTAGCTTATAAATAAGCGCTTAAACGCACTTTTTTACTTTATCCAAATACTACAAAATGACTTAAAAGGTATTTTGACTTAAAAGCACTTAACATAATCCAATTCAAATGGGATCTTAGTTTAATAGCTCTCTAGGAGACCCTTGCAGAGTTAATGAGCATGTACACCACTCTAGCTCAGGCATGGTTGATTCCCCTTGTTGCAGCCACATCCCAGGTCCGGGGAGGAGCATAGACTCCCTTTGTCCGCACCCTAGAGCAGCGGGTTTAGGTTGATTAGTTTCCACAGGATATACCGATACCGCTTGTAGCCCCAGTTCAGCATGAGAACCGGGGAGCAGCTTTGGAGGATGAGCAACAGAGGCTTGAGAGGTTCAAGAAGTACAAGCCTCATACATTCAGTAGTCTAGCATTAGAGGATACATAGGGATTTCTAGGGGAGTGCCACCGTATCCTTCACACTATGGGTATATCAGGATCGAGTGGTTTTTTTACTACATTCCAACTTTGAGGAGCAACTTATCAATAGTGGCGTACTTTTGAGTTAGACAGTCCAGCTGAGGCAGCTTCCCTTCCATGGACCTAGTTTTCAGATATGTTTTTGAGGGAGTATGTTCCTCAGAGCCTCACGAATGCATGGCGCGCATATTTTGAGCATTTGCACTAGGGTACTATGACTGTTTCAGAGTATGTTATCCGTTTCACAGATTTGGCTAGGCATGCACTAGCCTTGATTTCTACAGTTCATGAGAGAGTTCGCCAGTTTATTGAGGGGCTCATCCCAGTATCAGGTCTAGCATGGCTTAGGAGTTGGAGATGGATATTGTTTATCAGCAGTTGGTGAGCATTGCTAGGAGAGTATAGGACATGCTTGCTCGAGATAGAGAGGAGAGAGAGGCCAAGAGGTCTCGAGAGTCGACCTATTATTTTGGTGCCCGTGCCCCAACTACAGTTCATCATGGTAGGGCTTATATGAGTCGCCCCGTTCATTCAGCTCTTTTAGCAGCTAGTGGTATTCCAGCTTCTCCTAGACTTCAGGAGCCTTATTATGCACCTCCAGTATCTAGTATCCCTCTTGCATGGGGTGTTTCCAATAGTCAGTCCAGCAGAACTAGCCCGAGCCAATCCTAGATTTCATGCCCTCCCAGAGCTTGTTTTGAGTAAGGCAACACACGCCATTTGGTGAGGGATTGCCCTAGACTTAGGAGGGGTACACCTCCACAGATTTCTTAGCTACAACAAGCTTCGAAGAGTTCCCAAGCTATGATCACAGCACCAACTACCATCCCACCTGCTCAGCCAGCCTGAGGTGGAGGTCGAGGTGGTAGGGGTCATCCTAGAGGGGGAGGTTAGGCCAAATACTATGCCATTCCTGCCCATATTGAGGTTGTTTCCTTCGATTCTATCATCACAGGTATTGTCCTGGTTTGTCATAGAGATGCACTGGTTCTATTTGATCTAGGATGCACTTATTCTTATGTGTCCTCTTATTTTTTCTCGTATTTGGGCATATCTCGGGACTCTTTGAGTTCCATTGTGTATGTTTCTTCTCTTGTGAGATATTCTCTTATTGTGGACTGCATTTATCGGTCGTGTTTGATTGCTCTTAGTGGTTTTGAGACCAGAGTCGATTTATTATTGATCAGCATGGTAGATTTTGACGTTATCTTGGGCATGGACTAGTTGTTTTCCCATTATGCTATTCTTGATTGTCATGCTAAGACTGTGACACTAGCTATGCCAGGTATACCACGATTAGAGTGGAGGGGTACCTTAGATCACACTCCCAATAGGGTTATTTCATTTCTTAATGCTCAGCGAATGGTGGAGAAGGGGTGTGATTCGTATCTAGCTTATGTGAGAGATGTCAGAATTAATACCCCTACAGGTGATTCAGTCCTAGTAGTGCGAGATTTCTTTGATGTGTTTCCAGGTATGCCACCCGACAGAGATATTGATTTTGGCATTGATTTATTGTCGGGTACTCAACTTATTTCTATTTCTCCTTACCGTATGGCTCCTCCTGAGTTGAAGGAGTTGAAGGATCAGTTATAGGAATTTCTTGATAAGGGCTTTATTCGGCCTAGTGTGTCACCTTGGGGTGCACCTGTCTTGTTTGTGAAGAAAAGGATGGTTCTATGCGTATGTGCATCGATTATTGCTAGTTGAACAAAATTATAATAAAGAACTGGTATCCTTTGCCCCGTATCGATGACCTGTTTGATCAATTACAGGGTGCTCGAGTGTTTTCTAAGATTGACTTGAGTTCAGGTTATCATCCATTGAAGATTCGGGAGCCAGACATTCTGAATACTGCTTTTTGGACTCGGTATGGTCATTACGAGTTCATTGTTATGTCATTTGCGCTGACCAACGCCCCAGCAGTATTTATGCATTTGATGCACAGTGTATTTCGGCCATATCTTGACTCGCTCATCATTGTCTTTATTGATGACATTTGGTATACTCTCGGAGTTGGGAAGATCATGAGCATCACCTGAGGACAGTGCTTCAGACTTTGAGAGAAATGAAATTATATGCAAAGTTCTCGAAATATGTGTTCTGTTTGGATTCTATGGCATTCTTGGATCATGTGGTATCGAGTGAAAGGATCAAAGTGGATCTGAATAAAGTGGAAGCAGTGCAGAGTTGGCCTAAATCTTCCTCAACTACAGAGATTCATAGTTTTCTTGGCTTGGCGGGTTACTACCATTGATTTGTTGAGGGAATTACATCTATTACTGTACCTATGACCAGGTTGACCTAAAAGGGTGCTCCAATCAGATAGACAGAAGAGAGTGAGGAGAGCTTTCAAAAGCTCAAGACATCTTTGATTACAGCCCTAATACTGATATTGCATATAAGTTTAGGGTATTATATTGTGTATTGTGATGCCTCGGTGATTGGGCTTAGAGCGGTACTGATGCAGGATGGTAAGGTGATTGCCGACGCGTCCCGATAGCTGAAAGTGCATGAGAAGAATTATCTTGGCCATGATCTTGAGGTAGATACTATTGTTCATGCTTTGAAGATATGTCGTCATTATTTGTACGATGTTCCTTGTGAGATCTACATTGATCACCGAAGTTTGCAGCATCTGTTCAAGTAGAAGGACCTTAATTTGCATCAGATAAGGTGGTTAGAGCTGTTGAATGACTATGATATCATTATCTTGTATCACCTGGACAAGGCCAATGTGGTGGCCGCTGCTTTAAGTCGCTAGTCGGAGAGTTTGGGGAATTTTGCTTATCTACCAATAGCAGAGAGGCCTATAGCAATGGATGTTCAGGCCTTAGCCAACTAGTTTCTGAGATTGAATCTTTCGGAGCCTGGTCACGTTCTAGCTTGTGTGATTTATCGATCATCCATGTTTGATCGTATCCGAGAGCGTCAGTATGATGATCCTCATTTGCTTGTCCTTAAGGACAAAGTTCTGTATGGTGATGGCAGAGATGTGGCCATTGGTGATAACGTGGTATTAAAGATACAGGGTCGGATATGTGTACTGAATATGGATGGACTTTAATATTTGATTCTAGAGGAGGCCTACAGATCGCGGTATTCCATCCATCCGGGAGCCGCGAAGATTATCAGGATTTGAGGCAGCACAATTGGTGGAGAAGGATAAATAAAGATATAGTTGGGTTTATAGCTCTGTGCCTCAATTGTCAGCAGGTGAAGTATGAACATCAGACATTGGGTGGCTTGCTTAAGAAGATATAGATTTTAGAGTGGAAGTAGGAGCGGATCACCACGGACTTCGTAGTTGGACTCCCACGGACTTTGAGGAAGTTCGATGCCATTTGTGTGATTGTGGATTGACTGTCTTAGTCCACACACTTCATTCCTATGTGTACTACCTATTCTTCGTAGCGGTTGGCGAAGATTTATATCTGAGAGATTGTTCGTCTGCATGGTATTCCAGTTTCTATCATTTCAAATAGCGGTACTCAATTCACATCACAGTTTTGGAAGGTCGTACAGCTTGAGTTGGGAACTCGGGCATAGTTGAGCACAACATTTCACCCCCAGACGGACGGACAGTCCGAGCGCACTATTCAGGTTCTTGAGGATATGCTTTGTACGTGTCTAATGGAGATTGGAGGTTCTTGGAATTAGTTCTTTCCATTAGTGGAGTTTGCCTACAACAACAATTATCAGTCTAGCATTCATATGGCACCGTATGAGGCTTTGTATGGTAGGCGGTGCAGATCCCCGATGAGTTGGTTTGAGCTGGACGGGGCTACATTATTGGGCACAGACTTGGTTCAGGATGTCTTGGAGAAATTTAACGTGATTCAGGATACACTCCGCACAGCCCAGTCCAGATAAAAGAGTTATACAGACCGAAAGGTTCGTGATGTTTCCTATATGGTTGGATAGCGGGTCTTGCTTCGGGTTTCGCCTATGAAGGGCGTTATGAGATTTGGGAAGAAGGGCAAATTGTGTCGAAGGTTTATTGGTCCCTATGAGGTGTTGCGGCATGTTGGGAGGTTGCTTATGAGATTGTCTTACCTCCAGAATGGCAGGAGTCCATCAGATATTTCATGTTTTGATGCTCCGAAGGTATCATGGTGATCCGTCGCAGGCGCTGGATTTCAGTTCAGCCTAGTTGGACAAGGATCTATCTTATGTTGAGGAGCCAGTGGCTATATTGGATAGGTAGGTTCGAAAGTTGAGGTCAAAGAGTATTGCATTAGCAAAGGTTCAGTGGCGGGGTCAGCTGGTCAAGGAGGTGACTTTGGAGACCGGGCAGGATATGCGCAGCCATTACCCTCATCTTTTCACCACTTCAGGTATGTCTCTATGCTCGTTCGAGGACGATCAAATAGTTTAAGAGGGGGATGATGTAATTACTCGGCTGGTCATTTTGAGAATTAACGCCTGATTCCCTATTAACTACTTTTCCCGTGTTTATTTCTGCTATTGTGACTTGTCAGGAAGATTCATTTTGAGTTTCGGAGTGTTTTGGGACACTTAATCCCCAAATGAGAGTCTAAGCTTTAGAATTTGGATCATAGTTAGAGCAGTGTGAAGACGGGTCCAAAATGAAATTCCATCGATTCTATTAGCTAAGTTGGGTGATTTTGGTCTTAGGGGCATGTTCAGAATGTATTTTGGAGGTCCGTAGCTTATTTAGGCTTGAAATGCCGAAAGTTGAATTTTTAAAGTTTCCAGACCGATAGTGAGATTTTGATATCGGGGTCGGAATTTCATTTAGAAAGTTGGAATAGTTTCATAGTGTCGAATGTGACTTATGTCCAAAATTTGGGGTCAATCGGACATGGTTTGGCTGGTTTCGGCATCGATTGAAGAATTCTTGAGGTTTCAAGTTCATTAGTCTTGGATTGGAGGGTGATTCGTGGTTTTGGCATTGTTTTATATGATTTGAGGGTTGGACTAAGTTCGCATGATATTTTAGGATTGGTTGACATGTTTGGTTGAGGTCACCGGAGCCTCTGGTGAGTTTCAGATGTTTAACAGATTAGAATTTGGACATCGGCAATTTTTGAATTTGCTGAACCTGTTGTTTTCGCACTTGCAGATTTTGGACCACAGGTGCGGCGTCACAGAAGCATTTTGCTGACCGTAGATGCGGTCTAAGGCATGAGGTCAGTTAGTCGCAGATGCGGCTGAAGGACCGTAGAAGCGGAAGCGCATCTGCGAGGAGAGGAGCGCATGTGCGGTGCCTGGGGGTTTAATGAGTTTTCGTAGGAGCGGTTCCCTGGTCCCAAATGTGGTAATCAATGGGCAGAAATATGAAATTTCGAGGGTTTGAATTCATAGCTTCAAAATTTATTTGGAGCGTAGTGGAAGGCGATTTCTTGAGAGATTTTGAAGGAGAACTGATGGATAACGAATTCTAACTCTAATTTGGTTATAATACATTAATCTATTGTTATTTTTCTCATCTAATTAAGAAATTTCAGGTAGAAGTTTGGAAATTGGGGAAAAAGTTGCCCAATGGAAAATATGAGTTTTGAACAAGAAATTGACATTTGATTGGGATGATTTTTGTACGAGTGAACTCGTGAGTGAATGGGTGTTCTAAATTGGTAACTTTTGCCCTATTCCGAGATGTAGCCCCGAGGAGGATTTTTTGGCATCTTTCTAATTTCTCACCGTGGCTTTAAATTCATTAGTTATATTAGTTGCTTGATGTTTTATTTACGTTATGTAATTTATTTGATTAGATTTGGGCCACTCAGAGTTGGATACTCGTGGCAAGAGCGTCATATTAGATTGATTTTTGAGCTGGTTCGAGGTAAGTGGCTTGCCTAACCTTGTGTGGGGGAAATCCCCTTAGGATTTTGGTACTGTTATTATATGAGTGTTGTGTACGTGAGGTGACGAGTGCGTACACGTGTTAATTATTGAAAAACCATGTTTTCATTACGTAAATATCAATGTTTTTTTAACAGAGCAATACTAGTATATGAAGCCTCCTATTTATCTTAGGAAACCATGCTTACGTGGCATAACTGCTTTACTCGCTTACTTGGATTTCTGTGTGGAATGTTTAGAGTAGAAACTACTTGTTTATATGATAAGGACTTGAATAGATATGTAGTTTTCCTTCTTAAAATTGTTGTGTATTTACTTTGGGACTACGAAATGGTATTCTGGGAGATCCCCTGCATGTTTACTTTGGGACTACGGATCGGTATTCCGGGAGATCCCACTGCACATTAATATTTGGGACAACGAGACGGTATCCCGGGAGATCACCCTATACTGGATATATACTTTGGGACTATGAATCGGTATTCCGGGAGACCCCCCTGCACATTTATAATTGGGACAACAAGACGATATCCCGGGAGATCCCCATGTACTGGATATTTACTTTGGGACTACGAATCGGTATTCTGGGAGATCCCCCCGCATATTTACGTTTGGGACTACGTGGCGTTATCTTGGGGGATCCCCTATTGCTATCTATGTGTATTGAGTTATTTTCTCTTTGTGATTTTATTCTTTATCGACTGTTAGTACTTCAATTATATTGTCACATTTCATACTGTTTTACCTTATTATATATATATATAACCAGTAGGGACCTGACCTTCCTCATCACTACTCGATTGAGGTTAGGCTTGGCACTTACTGGGTACCGTTGTGGTGTACTCATTCCCTTTCCTGCACATGTTTTTCGGGTGCAAATCCAAGTTCTTCTGCTTAGCCATACTATCCGTGAGGCGAGGTGATTCAGGGACTTCAAGGTATATCTGCTGCGTCTGCAGATCTAGAAGTCCATCTCTATTCTCTCTTCAGTTATAGGTTTTTCTTTGTATTTCCTTGTTATTAGAATTCTGGAGTTAGAAACCTTATGTATTTTTCTTTAGCTTATGATTCATGAGATTTCGGGTTTTGGGAGTCTTTTGTGTTCAGTTTGAGAGAGTGATATTGTATATGCCAAGCGGCATTTTTAACTTCTTTATTATGTTACCCGTACATTGCTAGTTTCATATCTTTATTTCCTTTTTTACAAATTGATAGGCTTGCCTAGTCGTAGATATTAGATGTCGTCACGACAGTTTACGGAGGGAGAACTTGGGTCGTGACATGAACAACTTGAAGTGAAGGTCAGCCTTGGCGTAATTGGTAAAGTTAATTGTCATGTGACCAGGAGGTCATGGGTTCAATTCGTGTAACCAACCTCTTGCAAAAATGCAGGGTAAGACTACGTACAATAGACCCTTGTGATCAGGCCCTTCTCCGGACTCCGCCCATAACGGGAGCTCAGTAAAGGAGGTTATGTTCAAAATATAGGCTATAAATTAAGTACTTGTACTTCATAGAAGATTATACTCTTTGCTAGTATAATATTACCAAATTTTCAAGTGAGAGATCAGTACAAATTAACTACTAACCTAATATGTCTCCACATTAAATTTCTCTAATTAAAAAGCTCTAGAGTTTGTTTGGATTGGCTTTTAAGGTGGTCAAATCAGTTTTTAAGTTCTTTTTAATTTGTTACACTTTTTAGCAAAGTCAAAAAAATGCCTAAAATAAGTTAAAAACTGCTTAAAACATGGCAAAAGCAATAAGCTGGGCAACCCTAGTTTTTTAGTTTAAAAGCCACTTTTTTTAAGTCAATACAAACGATGGGCTTATTTTAAGTGACTTTTAAGCCAAAATAGTTTTTAATCCATAAGTTAGGAATTCTAGCTTTTGGCTTGTTTTTGTCGTTTTAGCTTAAAGACAAACTCTTAAACACACTTTTTTTACTTTATCCAAGTACTACAAAATAACTTAAAAAGTATTTTGACTTAAAAGTACTTAAAATAAACCAATTCAAACGGGCTATTAGTTTAATATTTCTCTGATATTAATTACCATGATGTTAAATCAGATGTGTTCAAGAAATTCACTAACAAAAATGAAAAGTCCAAGAAAGCTCTTACCAAAGATATGCAAGGATTATTAAGTTTATATGAAACAACACATTTAAGAGTACATGGGGAAGAAATTCTTGAAAAGGCTCTGAATGTTACCATCCCTAATTTGGAGTCAATAGGCCCTAAATTGAGCAACTCATCACTCAAGGCCCAAGTTAGTGTAGCCTTAAGCCAAACCATTCATACAAATCTACCAAGGTTGGGAGCAAGGAAATATATAGCTATGTATGAGAACATTGAATCTCATAATGATTTGCTTTTGAAATTTGCAAAAATGGATTTTAGCATTTTGCAAAAGGTGCACCAAAGAGAGCTTAGTGAGCTTACAAGGTACACACTTTGATCTTCATTATACATCGTCTTAATTAGTGGCGAAGTCAGAAATTTCATGAAAGGTTATTTAAAATTTAATATACACATAAAAAATTTATTGTTAACCTATATACACAACATAAGTTTTTATATACACAATATAAATTTTTGATGAAGGGTGTTTGATTGACCACCCATCAATATTATGCCCAGGGGAGGATCTAATGTAAGGCTTACGGGTTTTCATGAACCCAGTAGCTTTTGCGTAGATCCTGTATTTATACTAAATAATTCATTAAAAGTATAAGAATATTCAGCTTGGAACCCACTTCGTTGATCCAATTATTATGTATATTAACTTGAAATCATTGTAGGAACCCATAAACATGAAATCCTAAATATATATATATATATATATATATATATATATATATATATATATATATATATATGACTCGACCGTCCGATTATTTTGCTTTCTAGAACCCTGTTCCCCTATATGAGACTTTCCGTACTTGCTTTTACTCATTTATGACTTGCTGGGATGGTTGTTTGGGATTTGGAAAAGTTTGGGCTGAAATCGTAACACTTGGTTCCTTAAGGTTGGCTTAAAGGCCAAGTTTGATTTCAGTGAACATTTTGTGTAAACGACCTCGGAATCGGGATTTGACGGTTCCAATAGGTTTGTATGATAATTTTGGACTTCGGTGTATGTTCAGATTGAGTTTTGGATGACCCGGGAGCGTTTTGGCGCCTAGCAGTGAAACTTAGTTCTTGAAGATTTAGAAGTTCTTTTAAATTTGGTTTGAAGCAGGTTTTGGTGATATCGCAGTCCAAACAGAATTTCGAGGCCGGGGATAGTTCCATAATATCATTTAAGACTTGCACGCAAAATTTGGTTTCATCTCGAGCAGTATAAGTACGTTTTGGCGCATTGGAAGTAAATTGAAGAACTTGAAGTTCTTAAGTTTGATTCAATTGGTTTAGGGTCTAATTCTTAATTTTAAAGTTGTTTTGGGCGTTCCCAGAGTTCAAGCGAGTCACTTTTATGATTCTGAACTTGTTGCTATGTTCGACCGGGGCCCAGACAAAGTTGAAAGTATGGAGCAAGAGCTGAAGCTCCAGTTGTTGTCATAACCGCACCTGTGGTGGGTCAAACGCAGGTGCGGGCCAGGACTCGCAGATGCGACCCAAGGAGGGTAGCCCCCAGGTTCTGCAGATGCACGCTCTTTCCATAAAAGTGGGACCGCAGGAGTGGGAGATCGTTCGTAGAAGAGACCCCAGCCGGCCAAGCCAATTCCGCAGAAGCGGACCCTCGGCTGCAGAAGGGGGACCACAGATACGACCAACACACCACATGTGCGAAAATCGCTGGGCAGTGCACTTCATTTAATATGGGAGTTAGGCATTTTTCTTCTATTCTTTACACACTTGGGCGATTAGAGAGCTCTCAAAGAAGGGATTTCGGCCTAGCTTTTGGAGGTAAGTAATTCCTACCAAATGTGAGTTAAATACCTAGATTATAGGTAGATTAACATGTAATTTAGTGAAAATTAAGGGTTTAAAGGAAAACCTAGGTTTTTGATAAAAATGAGATTTGGCCACAAAATTTATTATGAAACTTAGTAAAACTTATATATTTTGTTCCTAAGGTTATGGGTAACGACTTTCTTCGAAATTTTTTGGAATTCAAGCATATGGGCCCAGGGGTGAATTTTAATAATCTTGCAGTTTAGGTTTGGTAATCACTTTAATAGTGAAAATATAAACTTTTGAGCATAAATTGATTAGTTTATGTAATGTTTGATTAGTTTCTAGTCGTTTGACATCAAATTTAGAGCTTTGGGCGCATTCTTGAATTGGAAAGTAGGCTTTGAGACTAGGTAAGTCTCATTTCTAATCTTGTAAGAGGGAAATAACCTCATAGGTAAATTAAATAAATACTTGTACCTATTTGTGGGTGCAACGTACGTATGAGACGATTAGAGTCCGTACGTAGTTGCTAGTATGCTATTGTCCTGTAGTTTAGGATCTGTATCATGCTATAATTGGAATGTTTGCATCCTTAATTGCTAATATAATCACTTAAGCCATGTTAGATATTTATAAAAAAGAATTGTATAAGGTTAAATTCACTTACTTCCATGTTGAGATTTATAAAAAGGAATTGTATAAGGTTAAATTCTCTTACTTGAAGGTTTGTATGAGATATTTGAGTGTAAATGAGAAACTTTTATTTTCTTGAAAATAACTGTTATTTGTGGATCGGGCCGAGCGCCTCTGTAGTAAATAAATGCATCTATGATTCGCGTCGTTCGATCCTCCGGCAATGCACATTTTAATATTATGTTGGATCGGGTCGTACAACCTCGGCATAATTGCGCATGTTAATTATTTGGAACTCTTCATGATTTATACTGCTTAAATGACTTGAAATGTAGGTTGTTAAATGATATAACTGAAATTGAAATTTTATTTGTGAAAGAAGAACTTATCACTTCCTGTTATTGAACTGTTAGTATTATTCGTGATATCCATGCTTAGCATAACACTTTAAATATATTATTGTTAGCCCTAGTAAGTGTCAAGTTGACCCCTCGTCACTACTTCCTCGAGGTTAGACTGGATACTTACTGGGTACATATTGTATATGTACTCATACTATGCTTCGGTATTTCATTGTACAGGATTTGAGGCAGGTGTATCTAGTTACCAATCCGACGTGCGTAGTTGATCCGCACTTCGAGACTTCACGATGAGCTGCCTTCCGAGCCAATGTGTAGCAGTTGGAGTCTTCCTTATGTTTTACTTTTCTGTCTATTTTCTCTCAGAAAGTAGGCTAGCAGTATTCTTTTGTATATTCTACTTGATTTCCCACACACTTGTGACACCAGGTCTTGGCACACTCACTAGTAGGCTATGATTTTGGGTTTGCTTATGTGATTCTGATTAAGTACTTATTGCTTCCGTTTATTTATGTTTCACTTACAAATTTCTAAAACGTTTTAACAAATAAGTAAAATTGTATTACTTAATAATTAATTTAAATGGAAAATCACTTGTTGATTGGTGTTGGCTTGCCTAACAATGATGTTGGGCGCCGTTATGATCTATAAAAAAATTGGATAGTGATATACATATATATATATATATATATATTAACTAATGCTCTTGTTAATATATATATATAAGTGGTGGAAAGATTGGGATTTGCAAACAGATGTCCATATGCAAGAGACAAATTGGTGGAATGTAATTTTTTGGAAATAGGAGTGTTGTTTGAACCTCAATGTTGTCGTCTTAGAAGAATGTTAGCAAGAATAATGAGTGTGTTTGCCATCATTGATGACACCTATGATGCTTATGCTACTTATAACGAACTTGTGCCTTTCACAAGTGCAATCAGCAGGTAAAACATAAACTCAATAATCAATCTTTGTCATTTAGACTCTTTTACTAGTCAAGCAGGTTGCAGTGGCGGAGGCAGGATTTTCGCTAAGGGGTTTTAAAAAAAGTTTAAAAATTGTAGCGAGTGAGAATTGAGCCTATGAATTTACAAAGGTTTTTTTCCCCCTTGACCACTAAGCTATGCTTTTGGGTTGTACAAGGAGATTCAAAACTTAATATATAGAGGTAAAAAATAGATTTTGCCTTATATATACAGTGTAATTTTTAGGCGAAGAGGGTTCGGGTGGACCCCTTCTACCCCCCTCCCACTAAATCCTCCCTCGCAGGTTGCATAAAAAAATAAAGGAAGTACAGTCAAACCTCTCTATAATGAGTTGTTTTGATGCCATATTTTTTGGTTGTTATAGTAAAGTGCAGTTATAAAGGACATATATTATAATATAACATAAAAATCGGTTTCGAATTTTTTTAGCTTTTATAGTGAATAATTATTATATAAAAATATTATTATAGAGAGGTCTGACTGTATTATGTATCGAATACATATTAAAATGAAAAGGTAAAATAAAGTCTGACATTGAAAGTTAAAAAAAGTTATATAGAAGATATAAGACTACTTTTGATTAATGAGGTGAGTTCTTTTTGAGAAAATTATTCGGGCTTGGGCCAATGATATATAGTAGATTTAGAAATAGTATAAGATATATGCACTAATTATGTAATGTCAAGACCCGGATTTCCTACCGTTAAGATAGTGAAGGCGCCTAACATCGTACTTGCTAGTCAAGCCAACGTTAGAGTTATATTCACCGTTTTTCTTTACTTTTATAACTAAAATACAACAAAACTGAATCAACGGGAATCAAAAGCGGAAGTACATAATTAGCTGATTAACCTTATACTATTAACAAAACAGAAACATGTTACCACCCAGAAACTGGTGTCATAACCCACGAACACTCTACGAATATCTACATATATTGGTCTGAAAGAAAAGTACATTTTTCTTGAAAGAAAATAAAATAGAAATGTAGAGCATATGAGGGGACGCTAGGGCCTGCGGATGCCTGTAGGACTACATTGTATCTCCTAGATGAATGCTAACAACCGACCTCTCGATCAGCCACAACCAGCTCCAAAATCTGCACAGAAAGTGAAGAGTGCAGTATCAGTACAACCGACCCTATGTACTGGTAAGTGCCAAGCCTAACTTCGACGAGGTAGTGACGAGGCTACAATAGGGCGTTTATAATATAACCTACATACAATTTATAATGAAGCAAAAACGAAGTACGGAACTAAATGAAATAGTAACTTGCAGTAAATAAATAAGGAAACCAGTTATCCTACCAGTACTTAGCTACAACCAATCCTTAATTGAGTTTCAATGCTACCGAATAAAATCACAGCAGAAGCAGAATACATAAACAACAAAATGATGCAACGTGTATCCCGATCCCACCATATAATCAATAACAATATGAACATTCACCATTATTACTCCTAGTTGTGGTATGCAACCCGATCCCACAAGTCCACCCTTATTTTTCCTCAATATATTACCTTATTCCTCTTGTTGAAGCATGCAACCTGATCCCACATGTCCACCCTTATTTTATCCTTGTTGCAATGCGCAACCCGATGTCACACCTCCTTTTTCCGGCACCGCGAGGTGCGTAGGGAGTTTTTTCCAATTAAAGGACAGTCGAAACGGGATTGGTTTAATTATTTCAGAGTCGCCACTTGGGAGATTTAGGGTGTCCCAAGTCACCAATTTTAATCCCGAATCGAGGAAAAGAATGACTCTATATTACAGTCTGCGTACCAGAAATCCGGATAAGGAATTCTGTTAACCCGGGAGAAGGTGTTAGGCATTCCCGAGTTCCGTGGTTCTAGCACGGTCGCTCAACTGTTATATTCGGCTTATTTATCTGATTTTTAATACAATTATGAACCATGTGCAAATTTTATCTTTTACCGCCTTATTATTATAATTATTATTTTTTAGGAATATGAACATCGCTTAAAACATATCTTTGGATTGTGTCACATGAAATGCACCCACAATACGAAACATATTTTATTTGATGTTTTAGGATTTAGATTTGGGTCGCATGAAATGCGCATCCGAGTTTAAGAAGGTAAAATTAATTAAATCGCGCCTAAAGAGTTTAACGCGTCATTATCTTTGGGGAAGGAAGTGAAATTCACTAAACAATCCATCCCAAATTCTAAGTAATTTTTTTTAAATAATTAAATAAATAAATGAGATTGGAGAATCCTATACATTTGTATTATTTACATCTATTTATTTTTAGCGAAATCCTTTAATAATATCCTTTAATGACTACCTTTTTATTATTACTAAGTTTTTTATAAATATAAAATCAATATCTACATTCTTGAAAATGACATATTAAATAGAAGAGAAAAACAAAATATTAGCAGAAAGTAATAAAATTATAATCATAGATACAACATGGAATTATCGAAAAGTAAAAAATAAAAATAAAAAAAACTAATTATCCCATAGTTGGATTAAAATTCAAATTATTAGTAAGACTTAAGCTTATTGAAACTAATTATTTACAAATACTGAAAATTGAAAGAAATAAAAATAAAAACTTGAGTACTAAATCATATTTCTAAAAAATTAAACAATTTAACATTAATTAACTTTGTTTTAATTCATCATGTCCTAATACTTGTTTGCAAACTAATTCATGTTATAACTGAAATTGACTACATGATTCGGATTAACTTATCGTTGACGAAAAACCTTATGAATAAGGAACTTAGTTAATTTTTGCCAAACTGATTCAATAACGCCATTTTTACGTTATTTCTTCTATTTTTTTTATTTAAACAATTTTAATTAATAATCAGGTTTAAATATATTTCCTAATAATCTGGTAAAGACGTTATTTAATATGTCGCTATAATATGCCTAGTTATGCCGATGACAGTGATTTACGGAATAATAATACATGAATAACCTAAATACAATACAAAAAATTAAATTAAACTAAATTAAAAATTTAACACTCCATTCTTCATTTCAGCTTACAAAATGCCAAAATTACAGTTGTGTACCTGATATTGTCAATATAAGAAGAAGAAAGTCAGCAACGTAATACGTAACACAGCAACAGCAACAATAACCAGCAATAACCAGTCAACGAAAATCCCAGTGACAGCTTTGAAAAATTCAAAATAAAATCCAGGAATGCCGAAAATAACGGACAGAAACCAAGGGAAATTTTCAGATTTTTGACAGGCTAGTTAATCTTCAACCCTTAATTTCTACACCTGTATACCAGAATATTTATCAGGTGTGTACTACTTTCTCTTCTAATTTTCAATTTTTTTTCTTTGTATGTTTTTCTTTTCTTGAGAGTTTCAATTTTTTTTTCGGAATAAATGTTCAGCTTTTTTTTTCAATCTTTTTTTTTTTCTGTCTCTCCTTCTCCCCTTTTGTGTTCAAGACTTCACATATATATATCTCATCCCATAAATCAATTAAAATCAATCCCTTTCTCTACCAAACCCATTATCTTCCCACTCATCCCCATTACATTAAATAAATATATCACACCACCCCATTATATTTTGTCCCCCATGCTTTATTTAAAATAATACAAGATCCCCCTTTAATTTAAATCTTGTCCCCCCTTTATATTAAATAATCATATCACAACCCACCCCATTTCATTTTGTCCCCCATGCTTCAAATAAACAATTACAAAATGTACAATTCCTAAACTACCCCTTCCGATCTTACTGAAATTACCAAACTACCCCTGAACGTATTACAAATTTACCAAACTACCCATCAGCTATAACACATCAATTAATCAAACTTAACCAAAATATAGACAATATGATCAATTTCTAACAATGTTCAAACAACAATATGAACACGGATGAACATCATAACAACAATATCACATGAACATGATTTTAACAACATTTCAACAACAAATCATATGAACACAAATTGAACAACCAAGAATAACTAAAATTTGATTGAACAATATTTTAGCAACAAACAATCCTATTTTCGGATTCAACAACAACAACAAACAAAGTATGAAGATTTCTAAATTCAATCATATTGAACTTAAAATCAACTCTAACAACATTACAACAAACAATTCTTATATTAAACTTTAAACAAGATTATGAGAACAATTCAAGCAATAATCATAAATGGTAAACAAGAAATCAAACTATACAAAATTCGGATTCAAGATCATCCAAACAAAGTATGAACATGAATGAATCTATTTTAAGACAACAAACATGACGGATTAAACGATTAAAACAATATATTCCTTTAATACAACTAAATTCTTTAAACAAATAACAAGATCGACGAAGAAACAATTATGAACTTAAACTTGAACTTAACAATATTAACAATTTCTAACAATACATAAACACATGAAACAAATTGAAGAAATAGTTGATTAAATTTCAATTTGAATCTAACAAACATCAAACTAACAAATACTTACTTAAACAATAATACAAACATGAAATAAACATGAAAACAACTAATTAAACTTCTATTTTGAAATCTGAAAATTAATTTTAACAAAGCACATGAACATGAACAAACTAGAAAAAATGATTTCAACGATCAACAACGAACAAAACAAGAATCAAATATTTAACGATTTTAACTTTTAGAAATATAAAAACGAAATATTGGACAAAATAAAACTCAAAAACAACTAACCGGAGATGAATCAACGAAGAACTTTGATTGTAAACAAATCTGTCCGAGCCTCGACCAAAGCTCGAACAAATGACGATGAAGACGAAGAGAAGATGAAGCAGCCCGTAGCTACTGCCGCGACGAGCAGCAGCAGCAGTCCGTCCAACACCTGCTGCGACGAGCAGCAGCAGCACGACGTCAAGACAGCGGTCACGGCGATAGGCAGCAGCGGTCCGGCAGCGACAGGCAGCAACACATCGCGGACAGCCATGGACGACGACATGGTCGACGTCGAAGCTCGTCCATGGCTGTGTTCGTTTGGTCATTTGATTGAAACAGAAGCAGCAGCAGCTAGTCGATCTTGGCAGCGGCAGTCCATCGAGGAGGATGACGGGAAGACGACGCACCGGCAGAAGCAACGGTGAGCAGAAACGGGCAGCAGTGCGCACAACGGAGGTTTGACGAAGAAGATGAAGCAACGGAGAAACCATGGACGACGTCGACGGAAAAAATAAAAACGTGAAGATGGAGGGGAAGCCATGGTTGGGGTGTGGTCGATGTTGGTGAAGGCAGCCATGGTTGTGCTATGGAGTTTTGAGGAAGAAGAAGGAGAAATGGGGGGGGGGGGCGGATGCTTAGCTCTTTTTTAGGGTTTTCCTTTTATTTTTTGTTTTGTTTTGTGTCTTTGAAATGCAAGATAGGGGTATTGGGTCTTTTGGGTTATGGACTGGGTCGACCCAGTTCGAAATGGACTGGGTCGTAGGGAAGATTGGGCCATTTTTTGGGCCTATGGCTTGAAATCGAAGAAGAGGCCCAATTCCGACTTTCTTTATATTTTCGCTCTCTTTTCTTCTTTTATTTCTCTAAAACTAAATTATAAAAATACTTAAACTATTATTAAGAACTAAATTAAGTTATAAAAGCGTAAATTAACTCTCAATAACAATTAACGCACAATTAAGTATTAAATAAGCATAAAATTGTATATTTGGACATTAAATGCTAAAAATGCAAATGATGCCTATTTTTGTAATTTTAATTTTTGTAAAACAAATTTAATCACTTACAATTGTAGAATTAAATCCTATATGCAAAATGCGACATATTTTTGTATTATTTATTAATTTAGCAAATAAACATGCACAGACAAATACAAATAATTATTCAAAATGTCACAAAATATCACAAAATGGCACACCAAGAAAAATCATTTTATTTTTGAATTTTTTGGGAGTAATTCTCATATAGGGCAAAAATCACGTGCTTACAGCTGCCCCTCTTTGCCCGGATACACGAAGGGTTTTCGTGCAAAGATAAAGCGAGCGATTTTTTGCCCATCCGAGTACTCCGTGTGAAGCATTTTTTGAAAAAGATTTGACCGAACCTTTGCTTCAAAGGTTTCCTACATATCCTGGGCTAAACAGGAATCAGGTCAATGTAGTTCGGGAAGTTTTGGTAGCTGGGACTACCGTGGGACTGCGATGTTACTGCTGTTGCATGCTGTTATCACTGCTTACTGATCTCCTTGTTACACCGTGCTTAAAAGAAAACAAGAAGCTAGGCTAGACTAAAATTTGTTCTTGTTGCCTTGCTTTCTTGTCGGCTTGTGTTTCCTCCGGTGCTTTTCTTCCGATGCTTTTCTTCCTTTTGACACATGGACTTGAGTTTATGCTGGGACCTCTTGTCGCAACCTTCTGCTTCCCGTTGCTGGGGATTTTATTGTTTACTGTTGGGGATTCATGTTGTAACCTTCCGCCTTCTGGTGGGGTTACTGATTCCAAACTCTGTAATACAAGACTAAAAAGTTGCTTCAATGCAAAATTATGAAATGTATGCCTGCATTATACTGGTGGGCGACCTAGAGCTGAAAGTATTCCCGCATTTTACTGGTGGGCGACCTAGAACATGAATGTATTCCTGCATTATACTGGTGGGCGACCTAGAACTTAAAAGTATTCCCGCATTCTACTGGTGGGCGACCTAGAACTGAAATGTATTCCCGCATTTTACTGGTGGGCGACCTAGAACTGAAATGTATTCCCGCATTTTACTGGTGGGCGACCTAGAACTGAAATGTATTCCCGCATTTTACTGGTGGGCGACCTAGAACTTAAAAGTATTCCCGCATTATACTGGTGGGCGACCTAGAACTGAAAAGTATTCCCGCATTATACTGATGGGCGACCTAGAAATGAAATGTATTCCCGCATTATACTGGTGGGCGACCTAGAACTGAAATGTATTCCCGCATTTTACTGGTGGGCGACCTAGAATATGGAATGAACAGACAAAATGTATTCCCTCATTATACTGGTGGGCGACCTAGAACTTAAATGTATTCCCGCATTTTACTGGTGGGTGACCTAGAACTGAAAAGTATTCCCGCATTATACTGGTGGGCGACCTAGAACTGAAATGTATTCCCGCATTATACTGGTGGGCGACCTAGAACTGAAAAGTATTCCCGCATTATACTGGTGGGCGACCTAGAACTGAAATGTATTCCCGCATTATACTGGTGGGCGACCTAGAACTTAAATGTATTCCCGCATTTTACTGGTGGGTGACCTAGAACTTAAAAGTATTCCCGCATTTTACTGGTGGGCGACCTAGAACTGAAAAGTATTCCCGCATTATACTGGTGGGCGACCTAGAACTGAAATGTATTCCCGCATTATACTGGTGGGCGACCTAGAACTGAAATGTATTCCCGCATTATACTGGTGGGCGACCAAGAACTGAAATGTATTCCCGCATTATACTGGTGGGCGACCTAGAACTTAAATGTATTCCCGCATTTTACTGGTGGGTGACCTAGAACTTAAAAGTATTCCCGCATTTTACTGGTGGGCGACCTAGAACTGAAAAGTATTCCCGCATTATACTGGTGGGCGACCTAGAACTGAAATGTATTCCCGCATTATACTGGTGGGCGACCTAGAACTGAAAAGTATTCCCGCATTATACTGGTGGGCGACCTAGAACTGAAATGTATTCCCGCATTATACTGGTGGGCGACCTAGAACTTAAATGTATTCCCGCATTTTACTGGCGGGCGACCTAGAACTGAAAAGTATTCCCGCATTATACTGGTGGGCGACCTAGAACTGAAATGTATTCCCGCATTATACTGGTGGGCGACCTAGAACTTAAATGTATTCCCGCATTATACTGGTGGGCGACCTAGAACTTAAATGTATTCCCGCATTATACTGGTGGGCGACCTAGAACTTAAATGTATTCCCGCATTTTACTGGTGGGCGACCTAGAACTTAAATGTATTCCCGCATTTTACTGGTGGGCGAACCTAGAACTGAAGTGTATTCCCGCATTTTACTGGTGGGCGACCTAGAACTGAAATGTATTCCCGCATTTTACTGGTGGGCGACCTAGAACATGAAAAGTATTCCCGCATTATACTGGTGGGCGCCTAATTGGTAAAGAATAATTTGAATTTGTTTCCTCGATTCTTCGAGAAAATTTCCACTTGTGGCAGAAAATTTTATGCCCCAATTCTGGCGATCTTTCTTATGGCGTATCTTTAGGCCATCATCAACACTTTATTTTCCTGTTCAAATCAAAGAAAATTTAGTTAGTTTTTTTTTTTCTTTTTTTGAAATATGGCGAGTGGTCATGTCACTCTTGATGGGGATGATTGTTCCCTTTCCCTTATTCTTGTTCGGCGTTCTCAAAACTTGTTGGGGATGATGTTATTTGCTGGAGATAACATTCTGCTGGGGATGGTTTTTCCATTTATCCCTTCACCATTTTGTATCTCAAAAATTTCTGGAGGTTATTTTGCCGAAGATGAATTTTCCTTTCTTCCCTTCCCCTTCTGTGTTGTCCGACCACCTCGTAGCTTGGTCGATATTCGGTCGAAGTACTCTGGGGATCGTCTTGGAACTTGGCTTACAATTTCCTCAACATGTTTTTTTTTTCGGCTCTTCCCCGTACTTTCCTTGCCATTTTAGGACAGTATTATTCGGCCTAGCAACCAACGTCTTTTGCCTTATTGCCTTGTCTCTTGCCTGCCCTTTTCACTTTTTATGTTGTACCATTTTGGCAACTGGTAGTAAGCTCTGAAAGACCTTCCTTAAAACATAAATTTCTAGAAAAATTCTTTTAAACAACAGAAATGAAAAGATAGAAAAATGAGAAAATCTTTCTGAACAAAAAAATGAACTTATCTGGGTGATACAACCGATTCCAATGATCATGTTGTGCATTCCGGATTAATCAACCCAGTCTATTTGTGTCGATCAAACTTTCTGATGTCTTCACTTGCTGGGGATAAATAGGTGCCCAATTCTTCGCAAAATACGGATCTTTTCCGTCAATCTATCTTGTCGCCTTATAGTGCCCTTCGCGGGGTTTTCACTAACAAGGCTCTCTCATTTCTCACAACTCCCGTCGCCTTATGGTGCCTGTGAAGGTTTTCACCGATAAGACTCTCTCATTTTGTATTTCTCAGCTTACGTCGCCTTATGGCGCCTGTGAAGGTTTTCGCCGATAAGACTCTCTCATCTTATTTTCTCAGCTTGGGATTGGAGTGTTGCCGATAAGATTTATCTCTGCCGGGAATTCTTTTGGCTATAAATTCTTTCAATTCATGATCCTCATTCAGTCAGGGACCGATGTTTTATTCTTGGTTTTCATTTGCCTATCTTAACACCTCTCGGATACTGATCGGGAGGTCTTTTTTGGATATCAATATAGGTTTTAGAAGAAAAGGATATAAAATTCAAAATAACTTTGATGGGTAAAGTATTACAACTCTTGGAATCAAATTCCTTTTTTTTTCTTTTTTTTTTCAAAATTTAGAAACATAATTTCTGCCCCAGTTTTCTTACTTGGGGATTTTTCTTTTGATTTTTTTTTTTTTTATTTTATTACCTTATGACCGAGCTGTGAGGCGCCTACGTATCCTCTTTGAGGAATCAGGTCGAACGTAGTTCACTGACTCCTTTGTTTTCTTGCGACCTTCAAAAAGTTTTTTTTTTCATACATTTTTTCATTAATGATTCCAAGAGAGGGGTATAAAAAGATAAGTATGGCTCAAAGGGGTAAAGCAAAGGTTAAAAGTGTTTGGATAGAAGAAAGAATTGCCTCCGTCATTTCATTATCCGATAAGCACTAAGTACAAACAAACAAATAAACAACAAAAGAAATTACACATAATATCTTTTGACTGCATCAGAATTGATAGCCATGTCGACGCATCTTCCTTCAACATCCGTCAGACGTAAAGCGCCATTGGATAATACTCTGGTCACAATATACGGCCCTTGCCAATTCGGGGCGAACTTGCCTTTTGCCTCAATCTGATGTGGGAGGATCCGTTTCAATACTTGTTGCCCTACTTCAAATTTTCTGGGGCGCACCTTCTTATTGTATGCTCTTGCCATTCTCTTTTGATACAACTGGCCATGACATACTGCTGCCAATCTTTTTTCATCCATTAAACTCAGCTGCTCTAGTCGGGTTTTGACCCATTCATCATCGTCAATCCCGGCCTCAGCGATAATTCGAAGGGAAGGAATTTCAACTTCTGCTGGTATTACTGCTTCGGTTCCGTATACCAACAAATAAGGAGTCGCACCTATTGAAGTACGAACAGTAGTGCGGTATCCTAACAACGCAAATGGTAGCTTTTCATGCCATTGTCTGGATCCTTCAATCATTTTCCTCAATATCTTCTTTATATTTTTGTTGGCTGCCTCAACTGCTCCATTCGCCTTGGGCCGATACGGAGTGGAATTACGGTGTGTAATCTTAAACTGTTCACATACTTCTCTCATCAAGTTGCTGTTAAGATTAGCACCATTGTCCGTGATTATTATATTTGGGATCCCAAATCTACAAATGATATGGGAATGGACGAAATCCACCACTGCCTTCTTGGTTACAGACTTAAAAGTTTTGGCTTCAACCCACTTAGTGAAATAATCGATGGCTACCAGAATGAACCTGTGACCGTTCGAAGCTGCCGGCTCGATAGGCCCAATGACATCCATGCCCCATGCTACAAATGGCCATGGTGCGGACATTGTGTGCAATTCCATTGGTGGAGAATGAATCAGATCTCCGTGTATCTGACACTGATGGCATTTTCGTACGAAACTGATACAATCATGCTCCATAGTGAGCCAATAATATCCCGCTCGCAGAATCTTCTTTGCCAACACATATCCGCTCATATGGGGCCCACAGACTCCAGCATGTACCTCTGTCATCACTATCGTGGCTTGACCTGCATCAATACATCTCAGCAATCCCAGATCTGGGGTTCTTTTGTACAACATTCCTCCACTGAGGAAAAATCCATTTGCCAGTCGTCGAATGGCTCTCTTTTGATCTCCGGTTGCCTGCTCCGGGTATATCCCCATCCTGAGGTATTCCTTGATATCATAAAACCATGGCTCGCCATCCATTTCTTCTTCTATTATGTTGCAGTAGGCATGCTGATCACGAACCTGAATATACAATGGGTCAACATGGATTTTGTCTGGATGGTGCAACATCGATGCTAAAGTGGCCAAAGCATCGGCAACCTCATTGTGAACTCTCGGGATGTGTCTGAACTCCACTGATCGAAATCGCTTGCTCAAATCGTGCAAACATTGTCGGTATGGTATAAGCTTCAAATCCCGTGTTTCCCATTCACCCTGGATCTGATGTACTAGGAGGTCCGAGTCTCCCAAGACCAAGACGTCCTGAACATCCATGTCTGCAGCCAATCGTAGGCCCAAAATACATGCCTCATATTCAGCCATGTTGTTGGTACAATAGAAACGTAGCTGAGCTGTAACAGGATAGTGATGTCCTGTTTCTGAAATAAGTACTGCTCCTACTCCAACTCCTTTTGCATTAGCAGCCCCGTCAAAGAAAAGCTTCCACCCTGGTTTCTCATTCAGTTCTAACTCCTCTATATGTATCACTTCTTCATCTGGAAAATACGTCCTCAAAGGCTCGTATTCTTCATCAATAGGATTCTCAGCCAAGTGATCGGCCAATGCTTGAGCTTTCATGGCCGTCCTCGTCACATAGACAATGTCGAACTCTGTGAGTAATATCTGCCATTTTGCCAATCTTCCTGTGGGCATAGGCTTCTGGAAAATATACTTTAATGGATCCAGACGTGAAATAAGGTAAGTAGTATGTGACGACAGATAATGCTTAAACTTCTGTGCTACCCAAGTTAGAGCACAACATGTTTTCTCAAGTTGAGTGTACTTATTCTCATAGACTGTAAACTTCTTGCTGAGATAATAGATGGCTTGCTCTTTTCTTCCTGTGATGTCGTGTTGACCCAACACGCAACCAAACGAATGATCCAGGACCGTTAGATAAAGGATTAATGGCCTCCCCGACTCAGGTGGAACCAATACAGGTGGATTGGATAAATAACCTTTGATCTGGTCAAATGCCTCCTGACATTCTGCCGTCCATTCTATCGCGGCATCTTTCCTCAGCAATCGAAAGATGGGTTCACAAGTTGTTGTGAGCTGAGCGATGAATCTGCTGATATAGTTCAATCTTCCCAACAGACTCATTACTTCTGTTTTATTCCTTGGTGGCGGCAATTCCTGGATGGATTTGATCTTTGACGGATCCAACTCAATGCCTCGCCGACTGACGATAAATCCTAACAGCTTTCCAGATGGAACACCAAATGCACATTTGGCTGGGTTGAGCTTAATGTCGTACCTTCGAAGTCTTTGGAAAAACTTCCTAAGGTCTGCTACGTGGTCTTCCTGACGCTTGGATTTGATGATCACATCATCTACGTACACTTCGATCTCTTTGTGTATCATATCATGGAACACAGTAGTCATTGCTCTCATGTACGTTGCCCCAGCGTTCTTCAAACCGAATGGCATTACCCGATAACAATAAGTCCCCCATGGCGTAATGAAAGCTGTTTTCTCTGCATCTTCTTCATCCATCAAAATCTGATGATACCCAGCGTAGCAATCCACAAAGGAGCCGATTTCTCGCCCGGCGCAATTGTCGATCAAGATATGGATATTGGGCAATGGAAAGTTATCCTTTGGGCTTGCCCTGTTCAGATTACGGTAGTCGACGCATACCCTGATCTTCCCATCTTTCTTTGGTACTGGCACTACATTAGCCAACCAATCAGGATATCGAGAGACCCGAATAACCTTTGCTTGCAGTTGCTTGGTTACTTCTTCTTTAATCTTCACACTCATATCTGTCTTGAACTTCCTCAGTTTCTGCTTGACGGGGAGGCATGTCGGGTCAATGGGTAATTTGTGAACCACTAGCTTGGTGCTTAAACCCGGCATGTCGTCATACGACCATGCAAAAACATCTTTAAACTCAATGAGTGCTTTGATTAATTCTTCCCTGATGCTAGGCTCAATGTGGATGCTGATTTTGGTTTCTCGGACATTATCCGCATCCCCTAGATTTACAGCCTCGGTGTCATTCATATTAGGCTTGGGTTTCTCTTCAAATTGGCATAGTTCTCGGTTTATTTCTTCGAAGGCTTTATCCTCATCATATTCAGACTCATAATCGATCTCTTGTATCATTAAATCAGAGCCAGATTGATTTATTAGACTAGGTCGAAGATCCGTCGTGCATGCCATGTCATTAGAACCAGTAAAAAGAGAACTGTTCAGAAAGAGAAAAGAATAAAACAAAATTAAAATGAGACAAGAAAAGAATTTTATTAAAATGCGGGATAACAGGGTTCACACTTTTACAAGATAAAATGAGATTTGGATTACACCCTGAATAATCCGAAAAATAAAAAAGCAAAAATCAAAGCCTACTACCAGGACTCTCCCCGAGTAGGAAGAGGAGTAACCGTCCAATTGTTGGTTTTGGCCTCAGGCCCCATAAACTGTATGTCTGTTCCACTGGAACCCTCTCCGACTTCTACCATATTGACATTAGTGAACAATCTTTCGAAACTCTGATTCAGATCCCCGTCAATCCCAATCAATCGCCCGAGAACTTTCGGGACTGGTGACCCCTTGGCGCTTGCTCTAACAAAAGATCTTGAGAGACGTGGCACAGGTTTGGGAAGAAACCAAACTTTCTTCTTCATTTTCCGAGCTCGTTTTACATCTGCCGCAGTCGGTTTGAACCCCAACCCAAAGGTCTCCAAATTCTTGGGCAAGGAAACAGGTTGAACAATTCCCTGAAGTTCAGCTCCCAAGCCTTTTCCTGGCATAAACCCATTACCCAGCATTTCTGAAACCATCATAACCGTTGCGGAAGCTATCCTAGGATGCTGAATGATTTCACCCTCGGGGATCTTGTTTGCCGACACTGCATCAAAAATCTGGTAGACCCAGGGACCTTTGTCATCATTAGTCTCTATGAAGGGTACAATGGCGCCTCCTACGGTGCACGCAGTGTCCTCGCCGTGCAATACGACCTCTTGTCTATCCCACTCGAACTTGACCATCTGATGCAAGGTGGATGGCACTGCTTTGGCTGCATGGATCCACGGACGTCCCAACAGAAAGTTATAAGATACCGTAGCATCTAATACCTGGAATTCCATGGTAAACTGGACTGGACCGATGGTCAACTCAAGTACAATATCCCCCATGGTGGCTGTTCCATTTCCGTCAAATCCTCGGACGCAAATGCTATTCTTTTGGATTCTTCCGTGGTCGATCTTCAATTGGTTCAGGGTGGATAATGGACAAATATTGGCACTTGAGCCGTTATCCACTAATGCCCGAGTAACTGCCGAATCTTCACATTTGACAGTTAGGTAGAGAGCTTTATTATGCTCCGTGCCCTCCACTGGCAGATCATCATCTGAAAATGTTACCCTGTTCACCTCGAAAATTTTGTTGGCAATCGTTTCCAGGTGATTTACAGAAATTTCATTGGGCACATGAGCTTCATTCAGTATCTTCATCAGGGCCCGACGATGTTCATCCGAATGGATTAATAATGATAGCAGTGAGATCTGGGCCGGTGTTTTCTTCAACTGTTCGACCACGGAGTAATCCTGCACTTTCATCTTCTTTAAGAAATCCTCAGCTTCTTCTTCTGACACAGGTTTCTTTATTGCAGCTGGATTGGGTCTTCTCAACTCCGCCGGAGCAAAACACCGTCCTGATCGAGTCAGTCCCTGCGCCTCACAACTATTCTCCTCCACTTGTTGTCCCTTGTACATCACCACTGCCTTCTCATACTTCCAAGGCACAGCCTTGCTATCAATCATTGGTGTTTGGACTACTGGTTTTATGATGACCGGTTCCCTGCAGACCCCTTTCACAACAACCACGGGTGCAGATGATGTTCCCGTTATTACCAACTTGGCTGGTTCTGGTTTCCTTGTAGCGGCAGATGGATTCTTCCCCAATATCACCACCGGCTTGACATCTTCCCCCTTCAACTGTACCCTTGCTTCCTCATTGATCGATTTTTCTTTTGGAGTGGCACGGATCATCATCACTGTCTGTGGGGGTTTCTTCGTCTCCCCTCCTTCGTGCACAAGCTCGATCATGTGGGCTTCAGGGTGCTTTGGCAATGGGTTCTGGTTAATGTTGGGTGCCTCTGGTGCCTGTACCTCGATCTTGTTGGTATCAATAAGATCTTGTATTGCATGTTTCAGCCTCCAACATTTTTCGGTATCATGTCCGGGAGCTCCCGAACAATACTCACATCTTACCGAGTGATCCATATTTTGGGGTAAGGGATTTGGTAATCTAGGCTCAACAGTATTTAATAAACCCAACTGCCTCAATTTGTGGAACAAGGCAATATAAGTTTCCCCCAACTCAGTAAAAGTTCTTTGCCTCTGCAATCTTTCATTTCTGGCGGCCGGATTTCCCCTGAAACCCATCCCTGGAGGGTTCCTGTAGGCTCTTGGTGGTGGATAGGTGTTTTGTGGTGGTGGGTATGTGTTATGTGGAGGTGGGTATGTACTGTGGGGAACCGGCGCGCGCCATTGTGGGCGAACCGGAGGTTGGGTGTATGTCTGGGCTTGATGGACGGTGAAATGTTGTTCTTGTGGTTGGTAGTAGGGTTGTGGAGGGTAATTTGGAATGTGTGGGTAGTTTAGACGATGGGGTCTGGGTTGGTAATGAGGGGAAGGACCTCTAGATCTGGACCAATTGTCGGCCTCTAATGTCGTGACCTCCTCTCTCCTTTTCTTCCCTAGCGCACCTCCCGTGCCGCTCTGAATGGCCTGAGTTGTTGCCTTAATTGCCGAATAACTCAGGATCTTATTGGACTTAAGTCCCTCTTCTATCATACCTCCCATTTTCACAACTTCATTAAATGATTTGCCAACTGACGTCACCAAGTGACCAAAGTAAGTTGGCTCGAGAGTTTGTAAGAAGTAATCCACCATTTCTCCTTCTCTCATTGGGGGATCAACTCTGGCTGCCTGTTCTCTCCATCGGAACCCAAATTCCCGGAAGCTCTCTCCGGGTTTCTTCTCGAGCTTTAGCAATGTGAGACGGTCTGGGACTATCTCAAGGTTGTATTGGAAATGTCCTGCGAAAGCCTGTGCCAAGTCATCCCAGGTGTACCACCTGCTCGGATCTTGTCTTGTATACCACTCTAACGCCGACCCGCTCAAACTCTGGCCAAAGTAAGCTATTAATAGCTCATCTTTGCCCCCTGCTCCCCTCATTTTGCTACAAAAACCTCGTAGATGTGCCATAGGATCACCATGCCCTTCGTATAAATCGAACTTGGGCATTTTGAACCCTGCTGGTAATTGAACGTCAGGGAAAGGGCATAGATCCTTGTAAGCCACGCTGACTTGGTTACCTAACCCGTGTATGTTCCTGAAGGATTGCTCCAGGCTTTTAAATTTCCGCATCACCTCGTCCTGCTCTGGGCTCTTAGCCGGCTTTTCAATCTCCGCCGGGACCTCAAAGTGGGGATTATAGGTATGTGGCTCGGGTGCTTTGAATGTGAGTTCAGGGGGGTAGTATTGTGTATCGTGAGCCTGAAACAGTGGCTCACTAGATGATCTGTGCAATGGGGCTGGGGGAGGTGCCACAAAGACGGGAACATTTGGTGGAGGAGGGTTTTGAGTGGGTGGTGGAGCTTGGGAATCATAAGCCTCTCTTCCCTGATAATAGTGATGGCTTGGGAAACTTGTTGAAGGACCGGGAGAAGGGTATTCCGGCGTGTGTGTTGGTTGGAGGGTAGGAGTAACGGGTAGTTCTTGCCCCTTCTGGGCTCTAGCTAAGGCTATCTGCATTTCATTCATTTCTAGCCTCATTTTTTCCATTTTCTCCAGGGCTTCTTTCAGCATCTGATTGGCCGTTTTTTCTGACTCAACGCTGTTGTCTGACCCAGTCATGCTTTCTGGTATAGGACCTTTTGATCTTGTCTGATAATGGTACGGTGCCAGTACGCTCTAACAACTAACTGATATTGATTGGAAAAACAACAAACTTGTCAGTGTTAGAGTCTTAACAGATATTGTAATTGCACGTTAGGGGGATGCAATGCTCCTAGGCAGTTAATCATTTCTAACATGCTTTTGCTCCGACCGTATGCATCATCCCGGCTTATTTTTGCTCTGACAAATATATATTCTTCCTCTTTTTTTTTTTTCTTTTTAATTACGGTCGAATCCTATAGAGATTGCCTACGTATCGTGACCCCGCACGAATCAGACCAAGCGTAGTTCGTGCCATAAGACCAAATATTTTTTTTTTCATTACTCAAAATAATGCTATTACAAGCCATCACACAAAACAAAAAATACAGACTTTATATATATATATATATATATATATATTTGAGAATGTTTGAAGAAAAAAAAAACATATGGGTAGACAACAGACTCGAAAAACAAACAAGTGCAAGATTGAACTAGGGATACATTAAAGCTTTGAATTTTGGTGCCCGCGAGGCATCATTCGGCCTTTCCGCGGGCTTGGGGGCCAGGCTTCTTTGCAAGCTTTTTAGTTCCTCCATGATCTGATGGACATAACCCATGATTGAGGCAAATAGGACATCACGAGGCATCTCTTCACATGTTAGGCACTTTGTGGTGATATAGCGCCCTATATCATTGATCCTACCCCTGATTCTATCCCTCTCTATGCACAGCTGTTCTATCCGTTGATTCTTTAGTCCCAATATTCGAGTATTGTCAATGAGCTGCTCTTGGAACCTCTCCATTTGTTCTTCCATCCGGGCTATCGACTCATGGCAGTGTTCTCTATATGTTCTAGCATCCTGGGCTTGTTTGAGGACCCGATTATTGAGAATGGTGTTTATCTCTCTCAATGTCGCAACACTCATTTCGTAGTCCCTTTTTACTTGCCATAGGTGCTCTCTCCGTGATGTTGTAACTGTAGCCCATCTGACCCGCATTCTTGTTATACAAGCCTGGGATCTCTCCAAGTCTTCTCGGCTTTGGCTGACTTGATTTCTCAATTCCGCTATCAACCTTTCATCAGATAGACGTTTCTGTCGGTCGCTATCACTCTTACTGACTTGGCGAATTCGGGCTTTCAGTGCCTGGTTTTCTTTGGCTAATTTGTTCTTCTCACCCTGCTCTGAGGCTACTTGAACGTTGTTTTCAAACATAAGCCTTTCAATTTGTCGCTTCAGCTTCCCGATTTCAACCCGGTAGCCTTCCTCTCTCACTAACCAGCCCCACTGTTCCTGCGAATCATCCGTAAATTGTTGGACGTGAGCTCTTTTGGCAGGCCTCTGACGAATCTGGAACCTTTTCCCGAACCAAACATCGTATTTTGGGTCTACCTCACCCTTAGCCAGCTCTCGAACCATAGTCTTGGGTTCAAGGAATCTACATTCGTGCCACAACTTTCTAATTTTTCCTTCGGGGAACACGACTCCTGGACTCAACTCAATGGCGTGCTTGCTTAGATCCTCATCAGTGGGAATTACCTGAAATCTTCCTAGTTGGCGCAGTACCCGATGAGGAGCATATGGTTGGATGCTACGAAGTCCCATCAAAAGAACATGACATTCCTCGGCCGCCATGTATATTACCTCAGTATCATTCAACCACCCAAATGCCCATTCAACTTGGTCGGCTGTTGTTGACCTCAATTGTGCAAGCCATGCTTCGACGCCTTCGGGAAATATGACGCCTGTCATTCGTTTCTCAAAGCCGCTAATGCAGTTTTTCTCAGTCAACCCGTGGTTCATGTATCCCACTCGGTGATGGAGGTGTTCTTGCATCCACAGCTGGAGTAACAGATTGCATCCCTGAAAGAACTTGCCTCCTTCTCGGCATATAGTTAAAGCTCGGTAGATTTCAGACAAAATCAAAGGAACCACAGTACTGTCGGTTCTTTTGATTGCAACATCGGCCATCCCTACAAGGCCTATCTCTATTTTTTTATCTTTGCGGGGACAGACCACAACTCCCAGAAATGCTGTGATAAATGCCAAAGTACGTCTTGCTTCCCACTTGATTCTGTTCCCAGTGTGAATTAATCCGAGGTTTGGTTCTTCCAAACCCTGAGGAATTCCGTACCGTTGATACAAGAATTGGAGAGTACAACATCCCTTCGACAAATCATCATTCTGTACCTTCCGACTAATGCTTAGCAAATCCAAGAACGCGTGCGGAGATACTGGTCTTGGTGAAAGTAAATACTGCCCTCTTAGTTTCCCATTCAACCCCGCATATCCGGCGACTTCCTCTAGTGTAGGTGAAAGTTCAAAGTCAGCAAAACGAAACACGTTGCGTGTTGGATCCCAGAACGGTATTAGAGCCTCGATGATATCTGTCCTTGGCTTGATATTCAACAGATCGACAAAACCTCCCAAAACTCTTTCCACTATCTTTATACTATCCTTTCCCATATCATTCCACCACATGTGGAGTTGCGAAGGGACCTCGCTACACACTGAGAATGGTTCATTTTGACTTGTGCTCATCCTGCACATTTATTATAGTGATTAAAGAAGGAAAAACTTTTATTTGACTTAAAAACTATCTATATTCTAAAGAAATATTTTTTGGATTTTAATAATTTTTTTTTCTTGAAAAAAAACTTTTAAGGAGAAAGGAAATATTTTTGAACCAATATTCTGAATTTATGAAAGAAATACTACAGAAAAAATATTTTTGAATTTTATTTTGAATATCTTTTAAACAAATAATTGGGATTTTGAGATTAAAAGGAAATATATTTTTTTTTTAAAAAAAAAATTGAGGTCTAAAAGAAAAACTTTCTAAAGAAGTGAGTAATGTTAAATATTTTTGGATTTTTTTTTGAATATGGTGAGCCGAAACCAAAGAGGTTTGCCTCTGATCTCACATCCGGTGAGAATCATACCCGCGTAGTTCAGGCTATAAACTAACTAATTTTTTTTTTTGAAAACAAACAAATTTTTCCTTTTCCTTTTATATCAAAAAAAAAACTATTTTCCTTTTTCATTTTTTTTTAAATAAAGCAAATTAAAATAAAAGACTTATTCCTACACACTTTCTGCTTTCTAGGCAAACCAACAATTCTAAAAGTAAAAATATATATGTTTTTTTTTAAAAAAATTCGGCAGCACTTCGACAGTACTTGGACACTGATTTTTCTAAATTAATCAAATAACTTTTCACTTGCTATTTTTATTTTATTTTATTTTTTACACTCCCGAGACTCAGAAGCCGGTCAACATGCAAGACCGAGCAAATAAATGCACATAAAACAAATAAGATGCATCAGGATGGTCATTTTCATTTTTGGTGCACCTGTCCTAGACAGACCCAACCCCTGTGTTGAGCCTCCAAAGTCAGATGCACGTGATGCAAACAAACGTTCCTACTAGGGATCCGACATGTGGTTTTGTTATACTAGGTTCAGAACCTGGGTGTTTGTTCTAGACCTGGCTTACCCGAGCGGACAGCTCGAGCCGAGGGGGGGTAGCGTACCGGGAATACAGAAGCTTCACCGGCTTAGCAACTTGTCCGAACCTCGTTCTAAATTGGGATTTTACACTATACAGAAAAGAAGTCGTACGAAGTACACCCTTCTTCATGATTTAGAAGACTCAGAGAGGAGATGGGTTTCGGCACAGTTTATACACAGTTCATGTAATATCAAAGCGGTAAAAGCAGCATTTAGCACATTAGGCTCAAACATGTAAAAATCAGATAAAACCAAATATAACAATTTATATGAGCTCGAATTTCTAACCCTGAACCACTGGTTCTGGGTTAAGTCCCCAGCAGAGTCGCCAGAGCTGTCACACCTCCTTTTTCCGGCACCGCGAGGTGCGTAGGGAGTTTTTTCCAATTAAAGGACAGTCGAAACGGGATTGGTTTAATTATTTCAGAGTCGCCACTTGGGAGATTTAGGGTGTCCCAAGTCACCAATTTTAATCCCGAATCGAGGAAAAGAATGACTCTATATTACAGTCTGCGTACCAGAAATCCGGATAAGGAATTCTGTTAACCCGGGAGAAGGTGTTAGGCATTCCCGAGTTCCGTGGTTCTAGCACGGTCGCTCAACTGTTATATTCGGCTTATTTATCTGATTTTTAATACAATTATGAACCATGTGCAAATTTTATCTTTTACCGCTTTATTATTATAATTATTATTTTTTTAGGAATGTGAACATCGCTTAAAACATATCTTTGGATTGTGTCACATGAAATGCACCCACAATACGAAACATATTTTATTTGATGTTTTAGGATTTAGATTTGGGTCGCATGAAATGCGCATCCGAGTTTAAGAAGGTAAAATTAATTAAATCGCGCCTAAAGAGTTTAACGCGTCATTATCTTTGGGGAAGGAAGTGAAATTCACTAAACAATCCATCCCAAATTCTAAGTAATTTTTTTTAAATAATTAAATAAATAAATGAGATTGGAGAATCCTATACATTTGTATTATTTACATCTATTTATTTTTAGCGAAATCCTTTAATAATATCCTTTAATGACTACCTTTTTATTATTACTAAGTTTTTTTTATAAATATAAAATCAATATCTACATTCTTGAAAATGACATATTAAATAGAAGAGAAAAACAAATATTAGCAGAAAGTAATAAAATTATAATCATAGATACAACATGGAATTATCGAAAAGTAAAAAAAAATAAAAAAAAAACTAATTATCCCATAGTTGGATTAAAATTCAAATTATTAGTAAGACTTAAGCTTATTGAAACTAATTATTTACAAATACTGAAAATTGAAAGAAATAAAAATAAAAACTTGAGTACTAAATCATATTTCTAAAAAATTAAACAATTTAACATTAATTAACTTTGTTTTAATTCATCATGTCCTAATACTTGTTTGCAAACTAATTCATGTTATAACTGAAATTGACTACATGATTCGGATTAACTTATCGTTGACGAAAAACCTTATGAATAAGGAACTTAGTTAATTTTTGCCAAACTGATTCAATAACGCCATTTTTACGTTATTTCTTCTATTTTTTTTATTTAAACAATTTTAATTAATAATCAGGTTTAAATATATTTCCTAATAATCTGGTAAAGACGTTATTTAATATGTCGCTATAATATGCCTAGTTATGCCGATGACAGTGATTTACGGAATAATAATACATGAATAACCTAAATACAATACAAAAAATTAAATTAAACTAAATTAAAAATTTAACACTCCATTCTTCATTTCAGCTTACAAAATGCCAAAATTACAGTTGTGTACCTGATATTGTCAATATAAGAAGAAGAAAGTCAGCAACGTAATACGTAACACAGCAACAACAACAATAACCAGCAATAACCAGTCAACGAAAATCCCAGTGACAGCTTTGAAAAATTCAAAATAAAATCCAGGAATGCCGAAAATAACGGACAGAAACCAAGGGAAATTTTCAGATTTTTGACAGGCTAGTTAATCTTCAACCCTTAATTTCTACACCTGTATACCAGAATATTTATCAGGTGTGTACTACTTTCTCTTCTAATTTTCAATTTTTTTTCTTTGTATGTTTTTCTTTTCTTGAGAGTTTCAATTTTTTTTTCGGAATAAATGTTCAGCTTTTTCTTTTCAATCTTTTTTTTTTTCTGTCTCTCCTTCTCCCCTTTTGTGTTCAAGACTTCACATATATATATCCCATCCCATAAATCAATTAAAATCAATCCCTTTCTCTACCAAACCCATTATCTTCCCACTCATCCCCATTACATTAAATAAATATATCACACCACCCCATTATATTTTGTCCCCCATGCTTTATTTAAAATAATACAAGATCCCCCTTTAATTTAAATCTTGTCCCCCCTTTATATTAAATAATCATATCACAACCCACCCCATTTCATTTTGTCCCCCATGCTTCAAATAAACAATTACAAAATGTACAATTCCTAAACTACCCCTTCCGATCTTACTGAAATTACCAAACTACCCCTGAACGTATTACAAATTTACCAAACTACCCATCAGCTATAACACATCAATTAATCAAACTTAACCAAAATATAGACAATATGATCAATTTCTAACAATGTTCAAACAACAATATGAACACGGATGAACATCATAACAACAATATCACATGAACATGATTTTAACAACATTTCAACAACAAATCATATGAACACAAATTGAACAACCAAGAATAACTAAAATTTGATTGAACAATATTTTAGCAACAAACAATCCTATTTTCGGATTCAACAACAACAACAAACAAAGTATGAAGATTTCTAAATTCAATCATATTGAACTTAAAATCAACTCTAACAACATTACAACAAACAATTCTTATATTAAACTTTAAACAAGATTATGAGAACAATTCAAGCAATAATCATAAATGGTAAACAAGAAATCAAACTATACAAAATTCGGATTCAAGATCATCCAAACAAAGTATGAACATGAATGAATCTATTTTAAGACAACAAACATGACGGATTAAACGATTAAAACAATATATTCCTTTAATACAACTAAATTCTTTAAACAAATAACAAGATCGACGAAGAAACAATTATGAACTTAAACTTGAACTTAACAATATTAACAATTTCTAACAATACATAAACACATGAAACAAATTGAAGAAATAGTTGATTAAATTTCAATTTGAATCTAACAAACATCAAACTAACAAATACTTACTTAAACAATAATACAAACATGAAATAAACATGAAAACAACTAATTAAACTTCTATTTTGAAATCTGAAAATTAATTTTAACAAAGCACATGAACATGAACAAACTAGAAAAAATGATTTCAACGATCAACAACGAACAAAACAAGAATCAAATATTTAACGATTTTAACTTTTAGAAATATAAAAACGAAATATTGGACAAAATAAAACTCAAAAACAACTAACCGGAGATGAATCAACGAAGAACTTTGATTGTAAACAAATCTGTCCGAGCCTCGACCAAAGCTCGAACAAATGACGATGAAGACGAAGAGAAGATGAAGCAGCCCGTAGCTACTGCCGCGACGAGCAGCAGCAGCAGTCCGTCCAACACCTGCTGCGACGAGCAGCAGCAGCACGACGTCAAGACAGCGGTCACGGCGATAGGCAGCAGCGGTCCGGCAGCGACAGGCAGCAACACATCGCGGACAGCCATGGACGACGACATGGTCGACGTCGAAGCTCGTCCATGGCTGTGTTCGTTTGGTCATTTGATTGAAACAGAAGCAGCAGCAGCTAGTCGATCTTGGCAGCGGCAGTCCATCGAGGAGGATGACGGGAAGACGACGCACCGGCAGAAGCAACGGTGAGCAGAAACGGGCAGCAGTGCGCACAACGGAGGTTTGACGAAGAAGATGAAGCAACGGAGAAACCATGGACGACGTCGACGGAAAAAATAAAAACGTGAAGATGGAGGGGAAGCCATGGTTGGGGTGTGGTCGATGTTGGTGAAGGCAGCCATGGTTGTGCTATGGAGTTTTGAGGAAGAAGAAGGAGAAATGGGGGGGGGGGGCGGATGCTTAGCTCTTTTTTAGGGTTTTCCTTTTATTTTTTGTTTTGTTTTGTGTCTTTGAAATGCAAGATAGGGGTATTGGGTCTTTTGGGTTATGGACTGGGTCGACCCAGTTCGAAATGGACTGGGTCGTAGGGAAGATTGGGCCATTTTTTGGGCCTATGGCTTGAAATCGAAGAAGAGGCCCAATTCCGACTTTCTTTATATTTTCGCTCTCTTTTCTTCTTTTATTTCTCTAAAACTAAATTATAAAAATACTTAAACTATTATTAAGAACTAAATTAAGTTATAAAAGCGTAAATTAACTCTCAATAACAATTAACGCACAATTAAGTATTAAATAAGCATAAAATTGTATATTTGGACATTAAATGCTAAAAATGCAAATGATGCCTATTTTTGTAATTTTAATTTTTGTAAAACAAATTTAATCACTTACAATTGTAGAATTAAATCCTATATGCAAAATGCGACATATTTTTGTATTATTTATTAATTTAGCAAATAAACATGCACAGACAAATACAAATAATTATTCAAAATGTCACAAAATATCACAAAATGGCACACCAAGAAAAATCATTTTATTTTTGAATTTTTTGGGAGTAATTCTCATATAGGGCAAAAATCACGTGCTTACACCCGATCCCACTAAACAATCACATTTCACTGTTATTCCTCATGTTATAGCGTGCAACCCGATCCCACCTTATCAGTACCAATTCCAAAATAAGAACAAAAATTTTACAGTTTGGCTCAAACTTAAAACAGGAAGATTATATATAGGGAAAGGGGAATAGAAAATGCTAAACAAATAATTTGCCGGCGCATAGGTACTCCTCACCACAACTATACGCCAGGCACATAGAGTTTCACATAGTAATTAAGTCGGGGATCCCTAATCCCTTGAGTAAACGTTATACCAAATACTTACCTCAATATAACATCCAGATCAAAGATCAATTACCGGTTTACCTCTTGATTCCACGTCCATCCGCTCGTATCTAGTCATAATTAACTTAATAAAATCAATTATTGCTAAAGAAATTAATTCTAGTGCATAATTATAGGTTTCCCAATATTTTTCCCAAAAATTCAAAAACCGACCCCAGGCTCGCTTGGTAAAAACTCGAGGTTCAGACCAAAACCCATTCACTTATTCACCCACGAGCCCAAATATGTAATTGATCTTTGAATCCGACCTCAATTTGAGGTCTAAATTTTCAAATTTGAAATTCCTAAGTTCTACCCAAAAATTCTCAATTCCAACATGAAAACCCTAAATTCTAGGATGAAATCTTGTAAAAAGAAGTGAAAGAGTGAATGAAATGAGCTAAGAATCACTTACTTATAATTTGGAGAAGTAAAAAAGTATTTGAAAAATTGCCTCTTGCGTTTTAGGGTTTTGAAAAAGATATAAATGAATGAAATGTGCCGTTTATATAGCACCCTCTAATCCTGACTACGTCGTTCACGAAATTATGGGTGTAGCAGTGAAACGTGGGCCTTACCCTACTGCATCCGCGAAGCCCACACAACAATCGTGTTCTTCTACCGCGGTCTACAAATTTCACTCTACGGCTGCACTACTAAGATCTGAGACCTGCAATTTTCTGCAACTATCCAACACTAGGTCTTTCTCTAAGTCTAGACAACCGTAGCCTATCTGAAACTTACTCGAGCCCTCAGGGCTCCAAATCAAACATGCACACAAGTCTTAACAAATCATATGAACTTGCTCAGCGATCAAATAACCAAAATAACACCTAGAACTATGAATTTAACACCAAATTGCATGAAATCCTCAAGAGAGTTTTAAAACTTCTATTTCCTCAACCAAAGGTCCGAATCATGCTAAATCAGTTACGTTTTACCAAACTTCATAGACATGACTTAAATATTATATTGAACCTATACCGGAATTCGGAACCAAAATACTGGCCAATAAAAATGAGATCAAACATTAACCACTTTCTCAAAACCATTATAATTTATGTCTTAAAATATTCATCAAAAAAATTTATTTCTCGGGCTAGGGACCTCGAAATTCAATTATGAGCATACGTCCAGGTCCCATATTTTACTACGAAATTATTAAGACTGTCAAAATACGGGTACGAGTCCATTTACCCAAAATGTTGACTGAAGTGAATAAAAATAAATCTGTTTAGACCAAAAATTATTATTTCATTAATTTTCCACATAAAGGATTTCCGAAAATATGCCCAAATTGTGCACGCAAATTGAGGAGAGATAAAATTAGGTTTTTAAGACCTTGTAATACAGATTCTAAAATAGAAGATGACCTTTTTGGGTCATCACGTTCTCCACCTCTAAAACAACCGTTTGTCCTCGAACGGACATAGAAAAGTACCTGAGCCAGTGAAAAGATGGGGATATCTGCTCCACATATCGGACTCGGACTCCCAGGTAGCTGCCTCAACATGCTGACCTCTCCACTACACATGAACTGGAGGATAGCTCTTCGATCCCAATTGATGAACCTACGGGTCTACAATAGTTATTGCCTCCTCCTCGTAGGTCAAATCATTGTCCAACTGGATATTGGTGAAGTCTAACACGTGGGATGGATCATCGTGATACTTCTGAAGCATGGACACATGAAACACTGGATGCACTGCTGATAAACCAGGTGGCAACGCAAGTCTGTAGGCCACTTATCCCACTCGATCAAGAATCTCAAAAGGCTTGATAAACCTAGGGCTTAAATTGCCCTTCTTCCCAAACCGCATCACTCCCTTCATGGGTGAAACCTAAAGCAACACTCTCTTTCCGACCATGAGTTCCACCTCACAAACCTTAAGGTCGGCATAACTCTTCTACCTAGACTAAGTTGTAGATGTCTATTTTGAAAGATCTTAACCTTATCCAAGGCATCCTGTACTAAGTCTGTACCCAATAACTGAGCCTCTCTCGACTCAAACCATCTAACCGGCGATCGACACTCTCTACCATACAACGCCTTATAGGGAGCCATATGAATGCTCGACTGATAACTATTATTGTAGGTAAACTCCGCTAACGGCAAGAACTGATCCGAAGAACCTCCAAAGTCAATAACACAGGTGTGAAGCATATCCTCCAAGATCTGAATAGTAATCTCGGATTGTTTGTCCGTCTGAGGATTAAATATTAAGCTCCACTCGACCCGAGTACCCAACTCACGCTGTACTACCCTCCAGAAATGTGAGGTAAACTGCGTACCTGGATAAAAAATGATAGACACAGGCACACCATGATGACGAACGATCTTAGGGATATAAATCTCTACAACCCGCTCCGAAAAATAAGAAACTACCACGGGAATAAAATTTGGTGACTTAGTTAGCCTATCCACAATAACACGTACTGCATCGAACTTCTTCTAAGTCCATGGGAGTCCAACGATGAAATCCATAGTGATACTCTCCCACTTCCACTTAGGAATCTCAATCTTCTTAAGCAAACCACCAGGTCTCTAATGCTCGTACTTTACTTGCTGACAATTTAAACACCAAGCTACATATGCAACAATATCCTTCTTCATCCTCCTCCACCAATAATGATGCCGCAAGTCCTGATACATCTTAGCGGTGCCCGAATGAATAGAATACAGGGAACGGTGGGCCTCCTCTAGAATCAACTCCTGAAGTCGATCCACATTAGGCACACAAACACAACCTTGCATTCTCAAAAATCCATCATCTCCAATTGTAACCTACTTGGCATCCCCGTGCCGCACTGTATACCTAAGGACAAGCAAATGAGGGTCATCATACTACCGCTCCCTGATACGCTCAAACAAAGAAGACCGAGTGATTGTACAAGTTAAAACACGATTGGGCTCAGAAACATCCAACCTCACAAACTGATTGGCCACAGCCTGGACATCTAACGCAAGCAATCACTCACCGACTGGAATATATGTAAGGCTACCCATACTAGCTGACTTCCTACTCAAAGCATCAACCACCACATTGGCCTTCCCGAGATGATACAAGATGTTGATATCATAGTCTTTAAATTGATCCAATCACCTTCTCTGCCTCAAATTGAGCTCCTTCTCATTGAACAAATACTACAAACTATTATGATCCGTGAACACCTCACACGACACGCCATATAGATACAACCTCTACATCTTCAGCGCGTGAACAATGGCTACTAGCTTCAAGTCATGAATTGGATAATTCTTCTTGTGAATCATCAACTACTATGAAGGATATGCAATAACCTTGCCACCCTCAATCAATACCGCACCAAGTCCAATACAAGATGTGTCACAATACACATTATATGGCCCTGAACCCGTGGGAAACACCAATACCGGTGCCGTAGTCAAAACTGTCTTGAGCTTCTGAAATCTCACCTCACACTCGTCCAACCACCTGAATGGGGCACTCTTCTAGGTCAACCTGGTAATCGAGCTGCTATAGATGAAAACGCCTCTACAAACCAACGGTAATAACTCGCAAAATACAAGAAACTCCAAATCTCTGTTGCTGATGTGGGTCTAGGCTAGTCCTTGACTGTCTCAATCTTCTTAGGATCCACCAGAATACCCTCTGTTGACACAACGTGACCCAAGAAAGTAACTGAACTCAACCAAAACTCACATTTCGAAAACTTAGCATATAACTGGTTGTCTCTCAGAGTTTAAAGAATGATCCAAAGATGCTACTCAGGCTCTTCTCAACTGCGGGAGTAGATGAAGATATCATCAATGAAAACAATCAAGAAGGAATCCAGATAAGGCTTGACCACCCGGTTCATCAAATCCATAAATGATGTTGGAGCATTTGTCAAGCCAAATAACATCGCTAGGAACTTATAATGCCCATATCGAGTCCGAAAAGCTGTCTCAGGGACATCAGATGCCTTAATCCTCAACTGATGGTAGCTAGACCTTAAATAAATATTTAAAAACACCTTGGCACCCTGAAGCTGATCAAATAAGTCGTCAATCCTCGGCAATGGATACTTGTTTTTGAAGGTGACTTTGTTCAACTACCGATAGTCTTTGCACATCCTCACAGACCCATCATTCTTCTATAAAAACAACACCGGCGCACCTAAGGCGAGACACTAGGTCTAATAAAGCCCTTATCAAGCAAATCTTGCAACTACTCCTTCAATTCTTTTAACTCCATCGGAGGCATGCAATATGGCAGAATAGAAATGGGCTGACTGCCTGGAGCCAAATCAATGCAAAATTCAATATCCCTGTCGGGCGGCATCACCGACAGGTTTGCAGGAAATACCTCTGGAAACTCACGAGAAACTGGTACGGAATCCATAGAAGTAACCTCCTCACTAGAATCACAAACATAAGCCAAATACCCCTTTTTGACCATATACCGAGCCCTCATATAAGAAATATTTCTACTTGTAGAATGACCAGGAGTCACTATCCACTCCAATCGAGGCAACCCCGACAAGGCTAAAGTCACAGTCTTGTGTGGACATATATAAGGGAGCACTCAGACAATCACAGAGCACAACCAAATATGAAGCAAAATAAGAAGACACATAGGAGTGTGTAGACCCTGGATCAAATAGAACTGAAGCATCTCTACTACAAATCAAAACAGTACCTCTAATGACAACATTAGAGGACTCAGCCTCAAGCCTGGCTGGGAAAGCATAACATCTGGGCTGGGGCCCACCACTTTGAACCGTATCTCTGGAACGACCTCTTGTTGGCTGGCCTCCACCTCTAGCTCTCGGACCTCTACCTCTGGCTCTTTAACCCCTACCTCTAGCTGTCTAAGTGGGCGGTGCTAGCATCATAGCACGAGAACCCTGCTACTGTGGCTGAACACCCACCAATCTTGGACAGGTCCACCGGATATGCCCATACTCACCACACTCGAAACATCTATCCTAATATTGTGGCTGAGAAAGCTAAGACTGACCCTGACGAGCCGGTTGACCACGATAATAAATTTAAAGAGGAGGTGCTCTGATAGGAGCTAGCGGTGCACTATAAGTTGGTTGCCTTAGAGGAGGTACATAAGGACCAAGACCCCATGAAGCTCTATGGGATGTCTGACGCGCTGAATGAAATGGCCTGGGAGGATGGCCCCTATCAAAAGTACTCTGACTTCCAGATGAGGCCCCACTGAATCCACCAGAGTTACGAGGCTGTGAGCACGTGATTTTTGCCCTATATATGAATAATTCCCAAAAACTCCAACAAAATAATTTTTCTTTATTTTTACAATTCTTGTGAATTTTGGCGTCATTTTGTTTTAATTGTTGACATATTATTTGTGCATGCTAATTCATATAAAACACAAAGAGTATGCATTTGCATTAAGGTTTTAATTTTTATATTTAGTATCAATTAAGGGATAATTTGTTTAGAACAAAGCATGAAAATCACAAAAAATAGTTCACTTTTGCATTTTAATGATTTTTATTGTGAAATTGTCATGAAATAGTTTTTGAACAATTTTAGGAATTAATTAGTCTTTGTTTTGAAACAATCAGGATTTCATATTAATTTTACATCTTTATAAAAATTATAAAAAATTATAAAAATTGTAAAAGTAAGAAATGAAAATATAAGAAAATAAGAGTAGAAAAGTGGTCTTATTAAAGACCCGAAATTTGGGCCAATGCATTGAAATTTCTCAGGCCCAAACGCCTCAAAATTGTCCAACCCAAATCCATGCCCGGTCTGTCCCCCCCCTTCTAAACGAAATGATGTCGTTTCGGGGTCCCTGAATCAGGACCGCTGGATCTCATCAATCCAACGGTCCGGATCTAACTAGGTTACCTGTATTTAAGTGTCCGAAACTTCCCCCCCCCTACCCCCATTTGACTCGTCTTCCTTACCCCACCCTTCTACTCAAACCCTAATCCGCGCCGCCCCTAAATCCCTCGCCGGCGGTGAACACAAACTACGTCGTTCACTCCGAGATTAACACCACAGATCCCCCTCACCCTCCTCTTTCCATTGCACCTACTGGTCCACCTCGAACAAGGTAGGAACTCTTCGAATCTTAGTTTGAAGTTTTCCGGCCAAGTGACAAGTTCATCCAAATCAGTCCAAAATCACACCCCACAACCCCCGACCCTTCCTCAACATTAATCCATGGCTATTTTCTTTCAAATCACCGTGAAATGGCCCGAATCTTAGATCTAAGAATTTCTGGCCAAACCCTAAAACCAAATCCTTTTGATTTCGAACCGTAGTATCCTTAACCATGTGTTCTCTTGTAAGAACACATGGTTAGGGATGTTACGCGTCAAAAATCTAAAAGGATTCAGACGTTTCTGACTGACCGGAGTCCCTTGTGCCTCTGTGAGTTTTACTGCTTCCTTTTGCTCGCACGTTTGAAGTGTTATTTACAGTTGTTGTTTCGTTAATTGTTCTGTTAATTTTATGATTTAATTGTATCAGTTTAAGTTTTGTTAATTACTGTTGATTCTGAGTTTGATATTTGGATGAATGATTGTAAGTTCATGGTTTAAGAATTAGTTTAAGTTCACTTAATATTGATCATGGTAGCTTAAGCTCAGTTTAATTTCATTTAGCTTGATTGAGTTGGTATAATTGAACAAATTGGTTTTGGTCAGTCTGATTAGTTAGTTTCTGAATGCTAATTAATTAATTTCAGTTAGTTTTAGATTTAAATTAGGGTATTGGTTATAGCTGTTAAGGATGAGGACAAGTTCAGTAACTTTGAGGGGTTTTTAGGGGCAATCTGGGTATCGAAAAGGGTAGTTCTGATGAGAATAGTAATATCAAGATATAGGGAAGGGCAGTATAGGTATTGTATGGGTAGAGGAATATCCTATGGCCTTCTAGAATGGGGTACAAGTGTAGATTTTAATAAATGTAAGGCATTTACTTGCTTATCAAGTTAGGAATAGAGGGACCAAACTGAAAATAGGGAGGGACTGATTGGAAAATCAGAACCTAATCTAGTCTCTTTGGGGTTGCCTATAAAAGGGCATGAAATGCCTTGGGAAAGAGGGTTCTGCTCTCTTCTTTTGCCTTCAGCCCTGAGTTTCAATTTGAGCTTTCATAACTGCTTTTGATTTCAGTTAGCATTTTAATTCTAAGAGTATTCAGAAAACCAAAAAATTCAAAAATGGAGAAATCCTAAACAACTTCACAGTTTCATCACTAGTCTTGGATTTCAATTTTGGGTTTTGGGTTTAGCCTTATTACAGAGGTGCTTAGGTGCAGCTGTGAGGGTCAGGGGTATATTTGAAGTATGTTAAACTGATCTTGGAGTCTGCTTATATTTCTGGTTTTCAAAGCAATCTGCATGTATTTCTGTGGTGTAACATTGCTGAGTTTGTTGCTGTTGCTGTTGAAAGTAGCTGATTCCTCTCCTTTTCTCTATTTTCATTTCAATTTCCAGGTACTTGTTCTGTAACTCTCAAGTTTATGGAATTGAAGTAAACATGCTGTCTGAAGTTGATCTCTGAATTTTTCATGTTTTTGTTTAACTTAGTATATAAAGCAGTTAGCTCACTCATGTCCTCTAGGTACTAGATTAATCCTGGTTTGGTTTGTATAATTGGTACTGATGAACTGTCAAGCATGAGTTTGATCATTTTAATTAGTATGATGGCACTTTGGTATTTAAATTCATGTATGTAATCAGGGCTGTGGATTGTTTAGACTGTGCATTTCATGTTTATGCAATTGTAGTTTTTCAGTTTGTTTAAGTTCCACAGTCTGCTGAAGTTAAATCTGCAAAGTTGTAATTGATTTTGAGTTCAATACACATGACTGCTTTTAATTTTGGGCTAATATGAATTGTACAATCAACAGCTTCACACTGGGCCAGTTTTGGGCCTGGCGTACTAGCAGGTAGCCCAAATTTTGGTCAGATGATAAATCGAATTAGGGCCTAGGTGCATTAAGGCTTGAGAAATTAGTTAAATCAAAAGGTGCCCAAGGATTCGATCCCTGGGCTGTACGACTGTAAGTTAAAATTTTGGGCCTGCTTTATACCCGACGCCTAGCGCTCTAAGGGCCTCTGCCTGCAGCATGTGCAATGGCATGAGTTGGGCCTTATGGGCTCAGAGCCCATTTGCTCGGCATTTCTACCTGGATATTCAAATTCAAATTCAACAAAGTACTGGCTTTAATCAATTAGAATCCTTATGTGCTTAGTAGCATAATTATCTTACCGTCTAAAGTTGGAAAGGTTGTGTTAGTGAATTTCACCATCCTCCTCAAAATAACAATGTGTTAGAATCTTTAAGTGCGATTCTAATTAAAATACCTTCTTAAAACTCGGGTGTGCATTGATGTGACCCAAATCTAAATCTCGACAAAATCAATGTGTTGACAAACACGCCGCGTTGATTGTGACGGGGTTCGAAACACGTTTTCGCGACATCGTAATTCTTAAAAATAAATAATGATTGAAAAGAGTTTCACAAATTGAGACTAGCCTCACCGCGCAAAAAAATAAATAAATGTGGGGCCCTTAGTAAATAATTATCGAAATAATTAGAATTTGGAATGGCCGTTTAGAGAACTTCATGGCTTTTCCCAAAATAACACTACGTCAGCATCTTTAGGCACGATTTAATTAAATAACCTTCTTAAATTCGGGTGCGCATTGATGCGACTCAAATCCAAATCTCGACGAAGTCGAAATCTGTTGATAACTACAGGTGCATTGATTGCGACGTTGTTCGAAACGCGTTTTCATGACGTCGTAATTCTTTAAAAAAAATTATAATAAAAGCGGTGTAAAATTAATAAAAGGCACATAAGCTAGCATGTATTAAAATCAGATAAAATCAAATACAATAGTTAAGCGACCGTGCTAGAACCACGGAACTCGGGAATGCTTAACACCTTCTCCCGGGTTAACAGAATTCCTTACTCGGATTTCTGGTTCGCGGACTGTTAACAGAGTCATAAATTTCCTCGGTTCGGGATTCAACCGGTGACTTGGGACACCATTAATCTCCCAAGTGGCGACTCTGAATACTTAATAATTAAATCCCGTTCCGATTGTCCTTTAATTGGAAAAACTCCTTTACACATTTCCAGGGAGTAGGATGAAAAAAGGAGGTGTGACAGCTCTGGCGACTCTGCTGGGGACATAACCCAGAATCTCTTGTTCAGGGTTCAGAATTCGAGCTTAGATAAATTGTTGTATTTTATTGTATCTGATTTTCCTACATGTTTTATGCTGAATGTGCTAAATGTTACCGCTTTGATATTATCTGAACTGTATATAAACTGTGCCGACACCCTTTTCTCTTCACCTCCGGGGATGTGCTTACTGGTTGAGACTCCCTATTCTGTTAGTGTCATACCTTAAAATAAGAAAGAGGCCAGACAAGTTACGAAGCCGGATGGCCTTTTGGTTCTCGGTAAGTTGCCCCCTCCTCGACTTGAGTTTTCCGCTCGGGTACACAGTCTAGAACACCGACTCAGGATTTGAACATAGAATAACATGACTTCATGCCAGATCCCTAGTAGGAACGGTTATTTGCATCATGTTGCATTTGACTTAGGGGATTCAACACAGGTGTTGGGTCCGTCTAGGACTAGCAACCTGAAATGAAAAGACCATCCTGATGCATCCTACTTGCTCTGTACATATATTTCTTTCAAACCTGCATGTTGACCAGTTTCTGAATCTCGGGAATGTTGGAAAATTGAAAAAAAAAGAGAAGAGAGAAAAAAAAATATCAGTTAGGGAGTTAATTGATTATTTTAGAAATAAAAAATCAATTACCAATTACTGGTGAAACTCTGCCGAAATTTTGAGAAAAAAAAAAGGAAAATGTTTTATTTTGTTTTACTAAAAAAAAAGCAAAGAAAAAGAAAAAGAGTCTTTTATTTTTGAAAAGTTGTTTGTTGATAAAGAAAGGGATAAGAAAAGTTGTTGTTTTAGTTTGAGAAACATAAGTTGTTTCATTATTTGTTGAAAAATGAAAGAAAAAAAAGAGTCTTTTATTTTTAGTTTGGAAAATAGGTTGTTTTATTATTTTTTGAAAAGGAAAAAATAGTCTTGTTTCTAAAAATAGTTTTATTCGCTTATGAAATGCCAAAAATAAAAATGGAAAAAAGAGTCATGTTTTAAAATAGTTCAATTAATTTGCCCGAACTACGTACGTTTTGATTCTCACAGGGCGTGAGATACGTAGGCAACCCTCATCGGGTCCAACTTTCTCTTTTGCAAAAATAACCAGAACGTATCAAAATTTTAATTTTGTCATAAATAAACCAGGTGACGCCGTTTTGTCAAAACTAGCCAAATGTTCCCAAACGGAACGCCAAAAGGCTGATCTTGCGTAAATAGCCACCTTTGGTCATGTGTTTTCGTTTTTATTTTTTATTTTTTTGAAATAATAATAAATAAATAAATAAAAAGCTAAATAGAGCCATGTTTGAAAGTCAAGTTCTCCGCTTGAAAATATATAGGTAATTTTGAGTCACAAATATAGACAGTTTTAGTTGTTGAGTCAAACAAGAGTTTTCTTTTACTTAAAACGCTTTAATAAATGTGCAGGACGAGCACGATGGTGAATGAGCCCTTTTCAATAATGACCAAAATCCCTTTTGAGTTGCAATTATGCTGGAATGATTTAGGCAAAGAGGGGCAAGACGAAGTGAGAAAATATTTGAAAGACCTTCCGGATTTATTAAACATTCAGCCTCGGGGGATATTATCAGGGCATTGGTCGCCTATTGGGATTCGGCACATAATGTATTTCATTTTTCAGACTTTGAACTCACCCCAACATTGGAAGAAATAGCGGGGTACATTGGAAGTAATCAAGCTCCATTGAGATTCAAATACTTGATTTCTCCTAGGGCCATTACCATACACCGATTCTTGGATTCCTTGAAAATCCCCCGAACAGTTCATCACCCAGATTTTGCAAAGGGATTCTGCAGTTCCGCTTCATATATGACAGATATGGCCATGTGGTCGGGTTCAATAATCTAGACTTTAAGCTGTGCAGCAGAAATAGCCGACAAAAATGGGAGGAACACCGACGAGTGGCATTTATGATAGCTTTTTTGGGCCTCGTAATATTCCCAAGGAAAGATGGCAATATTGATTTGAAAGTAGCGGGGGTCGTTAGTACCTTGCAAACCATGGGGAAAAGCACTTTAGCACCTATGATTGTGGCTGATATCTTCAGAGCTCTCACTGCGTGCAAATCTGGGGGCAAATTTTTTGAGGGATGTAACTTGTTGTTATAGATGTGGATGACTGAGCATTTGTGCCCCCGCTCTCAGTTATTGAGTTATGGTTCGGTTGAGAAAACTTGTATAGGTGAATTTTATACAAGAATCAAAGGGGCTAGTCTACCTGAAGGAGTCGCGGCCTGGGCATTACTATTTCGGAACCTCAATGCCAGCCAGATACAGTGGGTGCTTGGATGGTTTCCTGTCGAAGAGGTCGTATATATGCCAGCAGCCCACCCGCATTTTCTGTTGATGGGACTCAAAAGCATCCAGCCCTATGCGCCATATCAGGTTCTGGGGCAACTCGGTAGATATCAAGTAGTACCGAGAGATGAATATTTGAGTACCCAAGTGGTCGAAATCAGTCCTGACGGTCGATTCCCCGAGGAAGAAGTTCGCCAAATTTGGAGCGAGTGTCAACATTTGATAGCAAACACTTGCGTGTCAGATAGGGTCAAAGGGGAAGTTGCCCCAGGGTATCACGAGTGGTTCAAAGGTGATGTGGCATGTGGGAGACCGGCTAAAAGACCTCATCTCGAAGATTTCTCCAAGTCATCCCAAGAGCAGTGGGACTGGTTAGCGAAGGAAGAAAGCTATCGAGTTGAGATTGGTAAACTAAAGCAGCAAGTTGAGAGTCTAAAATTCGAGAACAGCGTATAGGTTGCCACGGATCAAGGGGAAAAGAATAGACTGGCTCGAGAAAATGACGGACTTAGGACCCAAATCTGACTGTTGAAGATAACCATCGATAAGCAACCGAGGAGCCGATCCGATGAACAATTGGTAAAAAGATTGGAAAACGAAGTCAGGGAATGACGGGATGAGTTAGAAAAATCTGAGAATGTCATGGCAGAACTTAAAGCACAGTGGGCTACAAGAACAGAGGAGCATGCCAATACTTGAATCAGTTGAAAAGGGACCATGAGAAAATTGTTGCCAATTTAAAGAGAAAAATGGTTGCCCTTGAGGGTAAAGCGGTTAGGCAGGCTAGAGATTTTGAAATTGAAAGTGGACATTGTTACAACTTGTTGGCCCAAATGGAGGTAGAAGTGCAGCAGCTACAAGACCAACACCTGCAAGACTCTCGAGCTTTAAAGATGTGCAGCGATCAGATAAGACGCTTGCTCATAGAAAAGAATCAAAGAAAAGACAGGATTAGATCCATTGCTCATGCTATTATCAGGAGATGTCGGGTTTGTGAAGACATGACCCATACTACTTTTGTCTCAGCAGTGATGATCTATGTGAAGCGAACCATGAATGAGTTAGAGCAGCTTAAAAGGGATTTGGATCCTAGACCCGCAGCGAGGCCGAACGATGCCCCGCGGACACCTAAGTTTGAAGCACTAGAATATGCATAGTCTGTGTTTGTAATTTTCTACCATTTTGAGTCAGTCTTTCGTATGTCTATTATCTGCTCAGGTCGAGTATGTCTGTAGTTTTAGAGTCTGTATTTGCTTTTAAAAATTGCGTCTGTTAAGTTTCGTTTGTAATAGTTTGTTTTAGTGATAAAATTAAAAATTTCGAAAAAAAAATCTTACTTCCACCCTTTATTTTTGCATTTATTCGCACGAACTACGTTTGGTCTGATTCGTGCGGGGTCACGATACGTAGGCAATCTCCATAGGATTCGACCATAATCGTAAGAAAAATAGAAAGAAGAAAAAGGAAAATAGAAGGAAAACCGAGAAAGGGAGAAAAGAGCGGAAAAACAGAGAGAGAAAGAAGAAGCACAAGAGAGGGATAAGGTGAAGAAATTCGAAAGAAAGGTAAAAAGAAACAAGGAACGAAATGTCGGGATGACACATGCAATCGAGCAAACGCATAATAGAAATGAATAACTGTATAAGTGCATTCATGCCAACGTGCGGTTATTAAATCTGTTAAGACCTAATCGCTAACAAAGTGGTTGTCTAAATGTGTGAGCCCAAGCAGGTGGTTAGTTGATTGGCAATTCTGGCAACCCACCCGTACAACACCCGGTCGAAAGATCAAGTAAAAATGATAGGGCAGGATTCGGAAATCAGCATTGTAGACCCTTCGAATGAGGTTGAGGTAACCGATGTGGGTGCTATGAAAGAAGAGATGAGGAAATTAAAAGCACAAATGGCTGAAATGCATCAGGCATGGTCGCAGGGACATCCGGCACCACTATATTCTGCTAACCCATCTTACATCCCACCCCTGGCTCAAGCTCAGGAGCCTACCACTCCCCACGCGTCTTCAGCTTTTCCATATCAGGCCCAGGGTTATGGTACCATGTCATACGCTCCCCCAGCTCCACCCTCTAAACAGAACCCTCCACCAGCCATGGTTCCCGTCTTTGTGGCACCTCCCCCAGCTCCACTACATAGATCATCCAGTGAGCCGCTATTCCAAGCTCACGACACCCAATATTACCCTCCCGAACCCACTTTCAAAGCACCTGAGCCATATACCTATTCTCACTATTTTGAAATCCCGGGAGAAGTTGAGAAACCGGTTAAGAATGCAGAACAAGAGGAAGTGATTGGTAAAGAAAAGCCTGGAGCAATCCATCAGGAACATGCATGGTTTAAGTAACCAAGTTAGTGTCGCATACAAAGATTTGTGCCCTTTTCCTGATGTCCAGTTGCCTGCGGGGTTTAATATGCCGAAGTTTGACTTATATGAGGGGCACGGTGACCCAGTAGCCCATCTGCGTGGTTTCTGTAGCAAAATGCAAGGTGCTGGGGGAAAGGATGAATTGTTGATAGCATATTTCGGTCAAAGCCTGAGCGGGTCAGCGCTAGAATGGTACACGAGGAAAGACCTCGGCCGATGGTATACATGGGATGATTTGGCACAAGCATTCATTGGCCATTTTCAATATAACCTCGAGATAGTCCCCGATCGTCTATCATTGTTGAAACTGGAAAAGAAACCTGGGGAAAGTTTCAGAGAGTTTGGTTTCCGCTGGAGGGAACAAGCTGCAAGGGTTGATCCTCCTATGAGGGAGAGTGTGATGGTAGATTACTTCTTGCAAACATTGGAACCTACCTATTTTGGTCATCTAGTGACATCTGTCGGAAAGTCGTTTAATGAAGTGGTAAAGATGGGAGCCATGATTGAAGAAGGATTGAAATCTAACAAGATATTGAGTTACTCGGTGTTGAGAGCAACCACCCAGGCCATCCAAAGCGGTACTGGTGGTGTGCTTGGGAAGAAGAAGAAAGAAGAAGTTGTTGCAGTTGAAGCTAGTGCTTGGTCCAGGCCCAATAACCCTCCGCTCTACTATAACTAACCCAGACCCCACCACCCAAACTACCAATATACCCCATATGGCCCACCGCAACACTATTATACACCACCAGAACCACACTTTTCTATCCACCACGCCCAGACCTACACTCAACCACCAGTGCACTCGCAATGGCGTACACCAAGTCCCCAAAATACACAGCCAGACCCACAAAACACCTATCCACCTCCCAGGGCTAACAGACCAGGAACCAACTTCCGCCCAAACCAAGCTTTTAGAAGTGAGAAGGCCCCAAACAGAAAAACATTTACTCCGCTGGGAGAATCTTACACTGCTCTCTTCCACAGATTGAAACAGTTGGGGATGCTGACCCCAGTTGAATCCAAAGCACCAAGCCCTCTTCCTAGAAACCTGGACCACTCTGTTAGCTGTGAGTATTACTCAGGGATGCCGGGGCATAATACTGAAAAATGTTGGAAGTTGAAAAACGCGATACAAGAGCTCATTGATAATCGCCGTATTGAAGTACAGGCTCCAGAGGCCCCGAACATCAATCAAAATCCGTTACCAGCGCATTATGAGGCCAACATGATCGAACTGATACATAAGGGGACAGAGCCTAAGAAGCCTTCGCAGGTGGTTATGGTGATTCGTACTACAGAAGCCAAAGAAAAGACGGTGAGCGCAAGGTCAGTGGTTCAGTTAAAAGCAATAAAAGACAAGCCAGTGTTGGTAATGGGAAAGGGACCCTTTGTGGCTGCGAAAAAGCCGGAGCCAGTCAAATTAGTGGTACCAGGGTCAGTATCTGCGCCCGTGGTGGTTGTGAAGGGAGCTTATGTAGAACCGGTTGTCATAAAACCGGTAGTCCAGTTACCCATGGTTGATAGCAAAGCCGTACCATGGAGATATGACAAGGTAGTGGTGACATACAAAGGAAAGGAAATTAAGGAAGAGAGTTGTGAAGCACAAGGACTAACCCGGTTTGGATGCTGTTTCGCTCCCGAAGAGTTGAGAAAGGCTAGGGGCGCTAAAGACAATCCAGTGCCAGTCAAAAAAGCTGTGACGGAAGAACAGGCAGAAGAGTTTCTGAAAAAGATGAAAGTACAAGATTATTCCATTGTTGAACAACTGAGAAAAACACCGGCCCAAATCTCGTTGTTGTCATTATTGATTCACTCTGATGAGCATTGCCGAGCTTTGATGAAGATATTGAATGAGGCTCATGTGCCTGACAAAATTTCAGTGAACCATCTAGAGACAATTGCCAACAGGATCTTTGAAGTGAACAGGGTAGCATTTTCTGATGATGAATTGCCTGTGGAAGGCACAGAACACAACAAGGCTCTCTATTTGACGGTCAAATGTGAAGGTTCAATGGTTACTCGGGCACTGATCGATAATGGGTCAAGCGCTAATATTTGCACGTTATCCACATTGAACAAGTTAAAGATCGATGAGGATAGAGTCCGAAAGAATAGCATTTGTGTTCGAGGATTCGACGGAGGGGGAACAAACACAGTAGGGGATATTTTACTCGAATTGACTATTGGCCCGGTCGAATTCACTATGGAATTTCAGGTGTTGGATGTTGTAGTATCCTATAATCTTTTGTTGGGTCAACCATGGATTCACACGGCCAAAGCCGTGCCTTCCACGCTGCACCAAATGGTCAAATTCGAGTGGGACAGACAAGAAATTGTGTTACATGGAGAAGATCCCACATGCGCCATGAATGATGCCATTGTGCCCTTTATAGAAACCGAAGATGATAAAGGACCATGGGTTTATCAGGTCTTCGACACGGTCCCGGTAAGTAGAGTGCCCGAAGGTAAAAGCATGCCATGTCCTAGGGTAGCAGCTGCGACTGTCATGGTAGTATCGGAAATGCTGAATAACGGGTTCGGGCCAGGGAAAGGTCTGGGGGCTGAACTCTAGGGCATTATTCAACCTGTGTCCCTGCCCAAAATCTGGACACCTTTGGATTAGGTTTCAAACCAACAACGGCAGATGTTAGAAGGGCCCGTAAATCAAAAAAGAAAGCTTGGGTTCTTCCTAAACCTATTCCACGTTTATCCAGGTCCTTCGTCAGGCCGGGTAGTAAGAAACAGTCATTGGCAAAGATGTCAGGTTCGTTAATTGGGGCAGAGGGGAATTTGGATAAGGTGTTCGAGAGAGTATTTGCTGAAGTAAACATGGTTGAGGCCGGGGAAGGGTCAAGCGGAGCAGACATACAGTACATCGGACCACATGCTAACATCAACAATTGGGAAGCTACTCCTCTTCCAGTTCGGAGGGAGTCATGGTAGTGAGTTTTTTTTTCCTTTTTGTCACCTGGATTATTCCAGGGTTTGTAATCCAGTTGCTATGTTCCGTCCGTTTGGATGAGTTAAAACCTTGTTGTCTTTACATTTAATGAAATGCAATTTTCTTCATCCCTAATTCTCTTTCCATTTTCTTTTCTTTTCTTTTTTTTTGTACAGTTCTTTTTATGCTGATATCAATGATATGACATGTATAAGGAACCTTCGGCCTAGTTTTAAAAGCCAATCTAGCTCAGAAGTAGTAATACAAGAGATCGAGTGTGATGATGGGGTGGATTGTAATAATGATGAAGCTTATGAGGAAATTAGTAAAGAATTAAGTCATTTTGAAGAAAAACCCAAACCGAACCTAAATGACACAGAAGCGGTTAATCTAGGGGACTAAGACAATGTGCGGGAAACTAAAATAAGTGTTCATCTGGAGCCACAATTCAAGGAGGAGATAATTAAAGTATTGCATGAGTACAAAGATGTTTTCGCATGGTCATATGATGATATGCCAGGTCTAAGCACCGATTTGGTGGTTCATAAATTACCCACTGATCCGGCACTCCTTCCTATCAAGCAGAAGTTGAGAAAGATCAAAACGGACATAAGTGTGAAGATAAAAGAAGAGATTACCAAGCAGTTTGAGGCGAAGGTCATTCATGTTACACGGTACCCCACTTGGTTAGCTAATGCCGTGCCTGTGCCAAAGAAAGATGGCAAGACTAGGGTGTGCATCGATTATCAAGACCTTAACAAGGCAAGCCCAAAATATAATTTCCCATTGCCCAACATCCATATACTGATCGACAATTGTGCCAAACATGATATTGGCTCTTTTGTGGATTGTTATGCGGGTTATCATCAGATTCTAATGGACAAGGAGGATGCAGAAAAGACGGCATTCATCACGCCGTGGGGAACATATTGTTATTGGGTCATGCCGTTTGGTTTGAAAAATGCTGGGGCAACTTATATGAGGGCCATGACAACCATCTTCCATGATATGATACATAAGGAAATCGAGGTATACGTGGATGATGTGATCGTGAAGTCTAGACAGCAATCCGACCATGTCAGAGATTTGAGAAAGTTCTTTCAAAGGCTTCGCAGGTACAATCTTAAGCTCAATCCTGCAAAGTGTCCTTTCGGGGTGCCATCTGGGAAGTTGTTGGGGTTTATAGTCAGCCGACGAGGTATTGAATTAGACCCATCAAAGATCAAAGCTATTCAGGAGTTGCCGCCTCCAAGAAACAAAACCGAGGTGATGAGTTTGTTGGGAAGATTGAACTATATCAGCAGGTTCATTGCTCAGCTCACGACGACGTGTGAACCAATTTTCAAGTTGTTGAAGAAAGATGTCGCGGTCAATTGGACTGATGAATGTCAAGAGGCTTTTGATAAGATAAAGGGGTATTTGTCAAACCCACATGTGTTGGTTCCGCCAGAACCAGGGAGGCCTTTGATTTTATATCTGACAGTTGTGGACAGTTCATTCGGCTGTGTACTGGGGCAGCACGATGTTACGGGCAGAAAGGAGCAGGCTATCTACTATCTCAACAAGAAGTTCACATCTTACGAGGTTAAGTATACTCATCTGGAAAGGACATGTTGCGCCCTAACTTGGGTGGCACAGAAGTTGAAACATTATTTGTCATCTTACACTACTTACCTTATATCTCGCTTGGACCCGTTGAAGTATATTTTTCAGAAACCCATGCCCACAGGAAGGCTTGCAAAGTGGCAGATCTTTCTTACAGAATTCGACATTATATATGTGACACGGACTGCCATGAAAGCACAGGCATTAGCCGATCATTTGGCTGAGAACCCCGTCGATGAAGATTATGAGCCTTTGAAAACCTATTTCCTTGATGAAGAGGTGATGCACATTGATGAATTGGAACAAGCTGAGAAGTCGGGATGGAAACCTTTCTTTGATGGGGCTGCAAATATGAAAGGCGTGGGAATAGGAGCAGTACTTATTTCGGAAACAGGTCAGCATTACCCTATTATAGCTCGGCTTCGTTTCTACTATACAAACAAAATGGCAGAATATGAAGCTTGTATATTGGGATTGAGATTAGCTGTGGATATGGGTGTTCGGGAAGTCTTGGTCATGGGTGACTCGGACTTACTGGTACACTAGATTCAAGGGGAATGGGAAACACGAGACTTGAAGCTTATACCGTATCGGCAGTGTCTGCATGAGCTTTGCCAGCGTTTTCAGGCCATAGAATTCAGGCACATTCCAAGGATTCATAATGAGGTTGCTGATGCTTTGGCGACTTTGGCGTCAATGTTGCACCATCCAGATAAGGCTTATGTTGATCCATTGCAGATTCAGGTCCGTGATCAGCATGCTTACTGTAATGTGATAGAAGAGGAAATCGATGGAGAGCCGTGGTTCCATGATATCAAAGAGTACATTAGAGCAGGAGTATATCCAACGTAGGCCACCGGTGATAGGAAAAGAACGATTCGGCTATTGGCAAGTGGGTTTTCCCTTAGTGGAAGAGTGCTGTACAAAAGAACTCCAGATCTCGGGTTGTTGAGATGTACAGATGCAAGGCAGGCCACAACTATTATGACTGAGGTACATTCTGGAGTTTGTGGACCGCATATGAGTGGGTATGTTCTAGCAAAAAAGATTCTCCGAGCGGGTTATTATTGGCTTACGATGGAGTGGGATTGTATCAATTTTGTGCGTAAGTGTCATCAATGCCAAGTACATGGAGATTTGATTAATTCTCCACCATCAGAATTACATACGATGTCCGCACCATGGCCTTTTGTTGCGTGGGGCATGGATGTTATTGGGCCAATTGATCCAGCAACATCAAATGGGCACAGGTTTATTTTGGTAGCTATAGATTATTTTACCAAGTGGGTGGAAGCTAAGACATTCAAGTCTGTGACTAAGAAAGCTGTAGTCGACTTCGTGCATTCAAATATCATCTGTCGGTTTGGGATTCCAAAGGTAATCATCATAGATAATGGGGCTAATCTTAATAGTCATTTGATGAAGGAGACATGCGAGCAGTTTAAGATTACTCATAGGCATTCTACTCCATACCGTCCCAAGGCAAATTGTGCGGTTAAAGCAGCCAATAAGAATATAAAGAAAATACTCCGGAAGATGGTTGAGGGATCTAGACAGTGGCACGAGAAATTGCCTTTTGCATTGTTAGGATATCGCACCACCATTCGTACCTCGGTGGGGGCGACTCCTTACTCACTGGTATATGGTACTGAGGCAGTAATACCCGCGGAAGTGGAAATCCCATCCCTGCGAATCATTGCTGAGGCTGAGGTCGATGATTATGAATGGGTGAAAAGCTGTCTTGAGCAGTTGAGTTTGATTGACGAGAAGAGATTAGCATCAGTGTGTCATGTCCAACTGTACCAACGAAGAATGGCAAGAGCGTACAACAAAAAAGTACGTCCAAGGAAGTTCAAAGTCGGGCAATTAGTACTGAGGCGGATTTTGCCTCATTGGGCTGAAGCAAAAGGAAAGTTTGCCCCAAACTGGCAGGGACCATTTGTAATAACCAGAGTGTTGTCTAACGGAGCGTTGTATTTGACAGATGTGGAAGGAAAATGTATAGAAATGGCCATCAATTCTGATGCGGTCAAAAGATACTATGTATGATTTCTTTATCTTTTGAATGCATCTGTTTGTATCTGGCATATCTTAAAGATTGAAATGATGAAGGCATTTTGTCCTGCTATCCAAACACTCTTATCCCTTGTTATCCTCTTTGAGCCTTGCTTATTTTTCATATCCCTCTTTCGGAATCAATGGCACTATCAGGGAATACAGGTACCGAACATAAAAGAAAGAAGAGAAAAACAAAAACAAAAACAAAGGAAAAGAAAGACAAAGGAAAGGGAAAAGAAAGAAAAGAAAAGGAAAAGAAGCAAAGGAAAGAAAGAAAAGCAAAAGGAAAAGAATGAAGAGAAAAACAAAAGAAAAGGAAAAGAAAGAAAAGGAAAAAGGAGAAAGAAAAGGAAAGAAAGACAACACAACGACAAAAGTTAAATACAGTGAACTACGTTTGACTTGATCCCGAAAGGGTACGTAGACAGCCTTACTCCGAGGTTCAGTCATACCAAATAGAAATCCAAAAATCCCCAAGTAAGAAACTGGGGCAGAAGTTGTGATTGTTATGAAAGTTGGATTCCGAAAGTTGTAATTTGAACCCATTTGAATTGTTTTGAGCCTTTTTATACCTTTCTTTCTAACCCAATTCAAAAGCCTACATTATAGTCCAAAGAAAGAACTTCTGATCAATTTTTAGGAAACGCCAAGTCGAGCAGGTGACGGTAATTCGTGGCAGTAGGAACACTTTGGTTCAAGCAAGAAGAACAAAAGATAAAAATGAGAGAGTCTTATGGGTGAAAACCCTCACGGGCACCGTAAGGCGACGGGAGCTGAGAGAAAAATAAATGAGAGAGTCTTATTGGTGAAAACACTCGCGGGCACCTTTAGGCGAAAGTGAGTTGAAAGATGGTTAAATGGCAAAAGGTTTGTGGGTGGAAAAATGTTTCGAGTTACAGTAGGAAAACAAGGGTAAGGTCTGGGTAATTCAAACAATTGACGGAAGTTCTGGGCAACAAAGTATGGCAATTGAAAGCTGGTTATTTGGACAGATTGGGCCGATTAATCCAAAAGTCATGTCATGACCATGGGTACCAGTTGTCTCGCTCAGATAAGTTTCTTTTCCTTCTCTTCTTAAAACAGTCATCTGGTTTTGGATTCTTCTTATCCTTAACTCAAAAAATCGTCGCATTTCATTTTCTGTTGAGGGTTTTATCTAGCTGAGATATTCCAGTGCTAGTTTTGGTCAAAGCAAGCAGAAGGGACTTCAAAGCTCACTACCATCTTCCGGAATTGTAAAGCACAGCGTGGTCAGAGCATGTCAAAAACAACATAATGTAAAGGGGAATACAGGGAATTAACGGAAGTTTCATCGGAAATGATTGGGGAATGTCGTGGGAAAGGCAAAAGCTCAAACAAAAAGGTCAGAAAAGTGAAATAACACCAGGGGTGTAAAACATTTGGGTCTCCAGATGTTGGGAAATTTAAAAGTTGGTCAGGAAGTCAAGCGGTTCAGGGTCAGTGTGTGGAAGTCAGTCAACACAAAGAAATGCAGGGGAAGGATTTTTCAGCAAGAATGCCATCAACTAACCACCATTTTAAACTGACGAAATTTTCTTTGATTGTAACAGGGGCAGAAAGTTAGCCGTTGAAAAGGAATTCTCCAAGAAGAAAAACAAGCAGTAACCAGGTTTAATCGCAAAGTGCGGTTTGATTAAATACAAGATAATCTTGAAATGCATAAGGGGAATGGAATTTGATTGCAAAGTTGGCATGATTAGAATAAGTGTAAGTTGTCTTCCTGGATAATAGGATGTAGTTCATATACCCGAAAATTAGGAGTCCGCCTGGAGAATAGAGACATACAATTTAATTTTAGCAATCAGGAGTCCGCCTGGAGAATAGAGACATACAATTTAATTTTAGCAATCAGGAGTCCGCCTGGAGAATAGAGACATACAATTTAATTTTAGCAATCAGGAGTCCGCCTGGAGAATAGAGACATACAATTTAATTTTAGCAATCAGGAGTCCGCCTGGAGAATAGAGACATACAATTTAATTTTAGCAATCAGGAGTCCGCCTGGAGAATAGAGACATACAATTTAATTTTAGCAATCAGGAGTCCGCCTGGAGAATAGAGACATACAATTTAATTTTAGCAATCAGGAGTCCGCCTGGAGAATAGAGACATACAATTTAATTTTAGCAATCAGGAGTCCGCCTGGAGAATAGAGACATACAATTTAATTTTAGCAATCAGGAGTCCGCCTGGAGAATAGAGACATACAATTTAATTTTAGCAATCAGGAGTCCGCCTGGAGAATAGAGACATACAATTTAATTTTAGCAATCAGGAGTCCGCCTGGAGAATAGAGACATACAATTTAATTTTAGCAATCAGGAGTCCGCCTGGAGAATAGAGACATACAATTTAATTTTAGCAATCAGGAGTCCGCCTGGAGAATAGAGACATACAATTTAATTTTAGCAATCAGGAGTCCGCCTGGAGAATAGAGACATACAATTTAATTTTAGCAATCAGGAGTCCGCCTGGAGAATAGAGACATACAATTTAATTTTAGCAATCAGGAGTCCGCCTGGAGAATAGAGACATACAATTTAATTTTAGCAATCAGGAGTCCGCCTGGAGAATAGAGACATACAATTTAATTTTAGCAATCAGGAGTCCGCCTGGAGAATAGAGACATACAATTTAATTTTAGCAATCAGGAGTCCGCCTGGAGAATAGAGACATACAATTTAATTTTAGCAATCAGGAGTCCGCCTGGAGAATAGAGACATACAATTTAATTTTAGCAATCAGGAGTCCGCCTGGAGAATAGAGACATACAATTTAATTTTAGCAATCAAATGATTTTTATTGTGAATTTGTCATGAAATAATTTTTGAACAATTTTAGGAATTAATTAGTCTTTGTTTTGAAACAATCAGGATTTCATGTTAATTTTACATCTTTATAAAAATTATAACAAAAATTATAAAAATTGTAAAAGTAAGAAAAGAAAATAAAAGAAAATAAGAGTAGAAAAGTGGTCTTATTAAAGACCTGAAATTTGGGCCAATGCGTTGAAATTTCTCAGGCCCAAACGCCTCAAAATTGTCCAACCCAAATCCATGTCCGGTCTGCCCCCCCCCCCCTCTAAACGAAACGGTGTCGTTTCGGGGTCCCTGAATCAGGACCGCTGGATCTCATCAATCCAACGGTACGGATCTAACTAGGTTACCTGTATTTATGTGTCCGAAACTTCCCCCCCTACCCACATTTGCCTCATCTTCCTTACCCCACCCTTATCCTCAAACCCTAATACGCACTGCCCCTAAATCCCTCGCCGGCGGTGAACACAAACTACGCCGTTCACTCCGAGATTAACACCACAGATCCCCCTCACCCTCCTCTTCCATTGCACCCACTGGTCCACCTCGAACAAGGCCGGAACTCTTCGAATCTTAGTTTGAAGTTTTCCGGCAAGTGACAAGTTCATCCAAATCAGTCCAAAATCACACCCCACAACCCCCGACCCTTCCTCAACATTAATCCATGGCTATTTTCTTTCAAATCACCGTGAAACGGACCGAATCTTAGATCTAAGAATTTCTGGCGAAACCCTAAAACCAAATCCTTTTGATTTCGAACCGTAGTATCCTTAACCATGTGTTCTCATGGTTAGGGATGTTACGCGTCAAAAATCTGAAAGGATTCAGACGTTTCTGACTGGCCGGAGTCCCTTGTGCCTCTGTGAGTTTTACTGCTTCCTTTTGCTCGTACGTTTGAAGTGTTGTTTACAGTTGTTGTTTCGTTAATTGTTCTGTTAATTTTATGATTTAATTGTATCAGTTTAAGTTTTGTTAATTACTGTTGATTCTGAGTTTGATATTTGGTTGAATGATTGTAAGTTCATGGTTTAAGAATTAGTTTAAGTTCACTTAATATTGATCATGGTAGCTTAAGCTCAGTTTAATTTCATTTAGCTTGATTGAGTTGGTATAATTGAACAAATTGGTTTTGGTCAGTCTGATTAGTTAGTTTTTGAATGCTAATTAATTAATTTCAGTTAGTTTTAGATTTAAATTAGGGTATTGGTTATAGCTGTTAAGGATGAGGGTAGGTTCAGTAACTTTGAGGGGTTTTTAGGGGCAATATGGGTATGGAAAAGGGTAGTTCTGATGAGAATAGTAATATCAAGATATAGGGAAGGGCAGTATAGGTATTGTATGGGTAGAGGAATACCCTAGGGCCTTCTAGAATGGGGTACAAGTGTAGATTTTAATAAATGTAAGGCATTTACTTGCTTATCATGTTAGGAATAGAGGGACCAAACTGAAAATAGGGAGGGACTGATTAGAAAATCAGAACCTAATCTATTCTCTTTGGGGTTGCCTATAAAAGGGCATGAAATGCCTTTGGAAAGGGGGTTCTGCTCTCTTCTTTTGCCTTCAGCCCTGAGTTTCAATTTGAGCTTTCATTCCTATTTTTGATTTCAGATAGCATTTTAATTCTAAGAGTATTCAGAAAACAAAAACATAAAAAATGGAGAAATCCGAAACAACTTCACAGTTTCATCACTAGTCTTGGATTTCAATTTTGGGTTTTGGGTTTAGCCTTATTACAGAGGTGCTTAGGTGCAGCTGTGAGGGTAAGGGGTATATTTGAAGTATGTTAAACTGATCTTGGAGTCTGCTTATATTTCTGGTTTTCAAAGCAATCTGCCTGTATTTCTGTGGTGTAAAATTGCTGAGTTTGTTGTTGTTGCTGTTGAAAGTAGCTGATTCCTCTCCTTTTCTCTATTTTCATTTCAATTTCCAGGTACTTGTTCTGTAACTCTCAAGTTTATGGAATTGAAGTAAACATGCTGTCTGAAGTTTATCTCTGAATTTTTCATGTTTTTGTTTAACTTAGTATATAAAATAGTTAGCTCACTCATGTCCTCTAGGTACTAGATTAATCCTGGTTTGGTTTGTATAATTGGGACTGATGAACTATCAAGCATGAGTTTGATCATTTTAATTAGTAAGTGGGCACTTTGGTATTTAAATTCATGTATGTAATCGGGGCTGTGGACTGTTTAGACTGTGCATTTCATGTTTATGCAATTGTAGTTTTTCAGTTTGTTTAAGTTCCACAGTCTGCTGAAGTTAAATCTGCAAAGTTATAATTGATTTTGAGTTCAATACACATGACTGCTTTTAATTTTGGGCTAATATGAATTGTACAATCAACAGCTTCATACTGGGCCAGTTTTGGGTTTGGCGTACTAGCAGGTAGCCCAGATTATGGATAGATGATAAATCGAATTAGGGCCTAGGTGCATTAAGGCTTGAGAAATTAGTTAAATCAAAATGTGCCCAAGGATTCGATCCCTGGGCTGTACGACTGTAAGTTAAAATTTTGGGCCTGCTTTATACCCGACGCCTAGCGCTCTAAGGGCCTCTGCCTGCAGCATGTGCAATGGCATGAGTTGGGCCTTATGGACTCAGAGCCCATTTGCTCGGCATTTCTACCTGGATGTTCAAATTCAAATTCAACAAAGTACTGGCTTTAATCAATTAGAATCCTTAAGTGCTTAGTAGAATAATTATCTCACCGTCTAAAGTTGGAAAGGTTGTGTTAGTGAATTTCACCATCCTCCTAAAAATAACAATGTGTTAGAATCTTTAAGCGCGATTCTAATTAAAATACCTTCTTAAAACTCGGGTGTGCATTGATGTGACCCAAATCTAAATCTCGACAAAATCAATGTGTTGACAATCACGGGCGCGTTGATTGTGACGGGGTTCGAAACACGTTTTCGCGACATCGTAATTCTTAAAAATAAATAATGATAGAAAAGAGTTTCACAAATTGAGACGAGCCTCACCGCGCAAAAAAATAAATAAATGTGGGGCCCTTAGTAAATAATTATCGAAATAATTAGAATTTGGAATGGCCGTTTAGAGAACTTCATGGCTTTTCCCAAAATAACACTACGTCAGCATCTTTAGACACGATTTAATTAAATAACCTTCTTAAATTCGGGTGCGCATTGATGCGACTCAAATCCAAATCTCGACGAATTCGAAATGTGTTGATAACTACGGGTGCATTGATTGCGACGTGGTTCGAAATGCGTTTTCATGACGTCGTAATTCTTAAAAAAATAATTATAATAAAAGCGGTGTAAAATTAATAAAAGGCACATAAGCTAGCATGTATTAAAATCAGATAAAATCAAATACAATAGTTAAGCGACCGTGCTAGAATCACGGAACTCGGGAATGCTTAACACCTTCTCCCGGGTTAACAGAATTCCTTACTCGGATTTCTGGTTCGCGGACTGTTAACAGAGTCATAAATTTCCTTGGTTCGGGATTCAACCGGTGACTTGGACACCAATAATCTCCCAAGTGGCGACTCTGAATACTTAATAATTAAATCCCGTTCCGATTGTCCTTTAATTGGAAAAATTCCTTTACATATTTCTAGGGAGTAGGATGAAAAAAGGAGGTGTGACAGGCCTCTTGTCAGACCCCTAACCACTCCCCTGAGCTAAAACCATCTCAACTCGTCTGGCCATATTGGCTGCATCCTAAAAAAAAATATCACTCTCTAAATCCTTAGCCATCTGCAATACGATAGGCTGAACGAGTCCCTCAATAAACCTCCTCACTCTCTCCCTCTCAGTAGGAAGTATAAAAAGATCATGACTGGCCAAATCAATAAATCTAGTCTCGTACTGAGTGACAGTTATAGAACCCTACTGAAGGCGCTCGAACTGCCTCTGGTAGTCCTCTATCTGAGTAATAGGAAGATACTTCTCCAGAAATAGCTGAGAGAACTGATCCCAAGTCAAAGTAGGCGACCCTGCTAGTCTAGCCAAACAAAAATCCCTCCACCATTTCTTGGCGGAACTTGCCAGACAAAAAGTAGCTAAGTCAACCCCATTAGTCTCCACTATTCCCATGTTCCGTAACATCTCGTGACAACTGTCCAAATAGTCCTGGGAATCCTCTGAAGATGTACCGCCATAGGTAGTGGTGAAAAGCATGGTAAACCTATCCAACCCCCACAAGGCCTCAGAAGACATAGTTGATCCATCGTCGATCTTTTCTACAACACCCGGCGGAACTAACCTAACTGGCTGAGCTACTGGAGTCTGAAACTGGGAGCCATCTACTCTGGAGTGTGAGTAGTGGGAGTCAGTGCTCCTACCCTTCCCGAGAGACAGATGGTGCTACAGGGAATGTACCGGCCTATGTAACACTCTCTATAAGGCCCACTAGACAGACCAAAGCATCTTGAAGTACCGGGGTAGCAATGAACCCCTATGGAACCTAAGCTGGACCTGCTGGAATGGTCTGGGCCAGAGCCTTCTCATCAAACTCTACCTGAGGCTCCGCTGCTAGTGTTATTGCTCGAGCTTTGGGTTGAGCCCTAGCCGTTCCTCAACCAATAGCATGGCCTCGGTCTTATCCTCTACCCCTCGTAGGAGTTGCCACTGGAGGCTCAGGTTGCTGATCAGCTGATGAAGCGGTATGTGTTCTCTCCATCTGCGAAGCAACAAGAGTAGATAGTTCAATTAGTATTGGGAGATCAAGTCGTACGATAGAGAAGAATAGAGTTGAAGTTGTTCCTAACTCTGTTACCTCTGGGGGATAAGTGCAGACGTATCTGTACCGATCCATCAGACTCTATTAAGCTTGTTCATGAATTGTGAGACCTAGGCAACTTAGTGCTCTGATACCAATTTGTCATGACCCGAATTTCCCACCGTCGGGACCGTGATGGCACCTAATATTGCACTCGCTAGGCAAGCCAACGTTAGAGTTATATTCATCTTTTTCCTTTACCTTTTATAATTAAAATATAACAAAACTAAATCAACGGGAATCAAAAATGGAAGTACATAATTAACTGATTAACCTTATCCTATTAACAAAACCAAAATATGTTACCACCCAGAAACTGGTGTCACTAACTATATTTAAAAATATTGCTCTGAAAGAAAAGTACATTTGTCTCGAAAAAAATAAAACAGAAATATAGAGCATAGGAGGGGATGCCAGGGCCTGCGGACGTCTGCAGGACTACCTTGGGTCTCCTAGATGAATGCTTGCCACCGACCTCTTGATCAGCCACAAACAGCTCCAAAATCTACACAGAAAGTGCGGAGTGCAGTATCAATACAACCGACCCCATGTACTGGTAAATGTCGAGCCTAACCTTGACGAGGTAGTGACAAAGCTATGGCGGGGTATTTATAATATAACCTGCATAAAGTTTATAATATAGCAAAAATGAAGTACGGAACGAAATGAAACAGTAACTTGCAGTAAATAAATACGGAACTTAGTTATCATGCCAGTACTTAGCTACAACCAATCCTTAATAAAGTTTCAATGCTACCGAATAAAATCACAGCAGAAGCAGAATACATAAACAACAAAATGATGCGGCGTGCATCCCGATCCCACCATATAATCAATAACAATATGAACATTCACCCTTATTACTCCTAGTTGCGGTATGCAACCCGATCCCACTAGTCCACCCTTATTATTCCTCAATATATTACCTTATTCCTCCTGTTGAAGCATGCAACCTGATCCCACCTGTCCACCCTTATTTCTCCTTATTGTGGCACACAACCCGATCCCACCAGACAATCACATTTCATCCTTAATCCTCTTATTGCGGTATGCCACCTTGATCCCACCTTATCAGTACCAATCACAAAATAAGAATAGAAATTTCACAGTTTGGCTCGAAAATTCTCCATAATATTTAAACCTCAAACCATGTCAAATAGAAGACTATACGACTGTGAAACCTCACTCCATTATTACTACACAGCGAGTCCAACCGAAATATACTATGAAACACCGATGAACCATCTTAGACCAATAATGTGACACAATGAAACTACAGAAAGGTAAGTTTTATAGAGCAGTGGTTAGGCCTGCCATTTTATATGGAACTGAATGTTGGCCGATAAAGAACTCACACATCCAGAAGATTAAAGTAGCAGAGATGAGAATGTTGAGGTGGATGTGCGGGCATACAAGGATGGATAAGATTAGGAATGAAGATATTCGAGAGAAGGTGGGCGTGACCCCCATGGAGGACAAGATGCGGGAAGTAAGACTCAGATGGTTGGGGCACATTTAGTGGAGGAGCACTGATGCACTGGTGAGGAGGTGTGAGCGACTGGCTGTAGTGGGCACGCGGAGGGGTAGAGGGCGACCTAAGAAGTATTGGGGAGAGGTGATCAGACAAGACATGGTGCGACTTAGGATTACTGAGGACATGGCCCTTGACAGGGAATTATGGAGGTCGAGCATTAAGGTTGTAGGTTAAGGGAAAATTGTGAAAATTTCTACAGCACAAAAGAGTGAGACTAGCCAGTTAGGAGTTAGACTAAGAATGCCATTGCTCGTCTATTGATGCAGGGCTTTACCTGCTAGTTTTTACTATACCAGCCATCTATTTCGTATTTTGTATTCTGTATTTCATATCTCCTATATTGCTATTATATTATTATGCATTTTTATGGTACTAATATATCATCTCCTGTTGCTTTTTTGAGCCGAGGGTCTCCTGGAAGCAGCCTCTCTACCCTTCGGGGTAGGGGTAAGGTTTCCGTACATATTACCCTCCCCAGACCCCACTTGTGGGATTATACTAGATTGTTGTTGTAATGAAACTACAGAAAAACTAATACATTCAGTAAAGAAAACAACATCTAATAGGAAGCAACCAGACATGGAAGCATCAATAAGCATGGACCACTTAAAATAGGAAGATAATATATAGGGAACAGGATAAACAAATAATTTGATGGCGCATAGGTACTCGTCACCACACCTATATGCCACGCACATGGAATTTCACATAGAAATTAAGTCGGGGATTCCCAATCCCTCGTTTCAAAGTTAGACTAAACACTTACCTCAATCCAACGGGCAATTCAAAGCTCAATTATCGCTTTACCTCTCGATTCCACATCCAATCCACTCGTATCTAGTCATAATTATCTTAATAATATCACTTATTTCTAAAGAAATCAATTCTAATGCATAATTATAGGTTTTCTAACATTTTTTCCAAAAAGTCAAAATATGACCTCGGGCCCGCTTGGTCAAAACTCGAGGTTCGGACCAAACCCACGAGCCCAAATATGTAATTGATCTTGGAATCCGACCTCAATTTGAGGTCTAAATTCCCAAATTTGAAATTCCTAAGTTCTACCCAAAAATCTCCAATTCCACCATGAAAACCCTAGATTTTATGATGAAATCTTGTAAAAGAAGTGAAAGAATAAAAGAAATGAGTTAAGAATCACTTACTTATGACTTGGAGAAGAAAAAAAGTATTTGAAGAATCGCCTCTTATGTTTTAAGGTTTTGAAAAAGTGAAAAATGAATGAAATGTCCTATTTATATAGCATCCTCTGATCCTCACTACGCGGTCCACTAAATTCTAGGCGCCATCGCGAACTTCCACAGCGGTCCGCGAAATTATAGGTGCGGCCGAAAACCTGGGCCTTACCGTACAGCATTCGCGAAGCCCCCGCTGCGGCCGCATTCTTCTACCGTGGTCCGCAAATTTCACTCTGCGGCCGCACTCCTAAGATCTGAGACCTGCATTTTTCTGCAACTATTCAACACTTGGTCTTTCTAAGTCAAGACATTCGTAGCCTATCCGAAACTCACTCGAGCCCTCGGGGCTCCAAACTAAACATGCACACAAGTCTTACCATATCATATGAACTTGCTCGGGCGATCAAATCACCAAAATAATAACTAGAACTACGAATTTGACACCAAATTGTATGATATCCTCAAGAGAGTTTTAAAACTTCTATTTCCTTAACCAAAGATCTGAATCATGCCAAATCAGTTCTATTTTTTCACCAAATTTCACAAACATGATTTAAATGTTATATTTAACCTGTACCGAACTCCAAAACCAAAATACGAGCCTGATACCAACGAGATTAAACATTAACTACTTTCTCAAAATAATTATAATTTCAATCTTACAATTTTCATCAAAAAATTTCATTTCTCGGGTTAGGGACCTCCGAATTCGATTCCGGACATATACACAGGTCCCATATTTTACTACGGACCTATCGGGACCATTAAAACACGGGTCCGGGTCAATTTAGTCAAAAAGTTGATCGAAGTCAATAAAAATTAACCTTTTTAGACAAAAAATTATTATTTTATCACTTTTTTACATAAAGGCTTTCCGAAAATATGCTCGGACTGTGCATGTAAATCGAGGAGAGATAAAATGAGATTTTTAAGACCTTCAAATACGAAATCGGATTCTAAAACAGAAGATGACATTTTTGGTTAATCACATGTAAAAAAGATAAATACTTACCTACACCTATTGTTTGCATTAAATTAAGTAATAAGTAATTTAACATTAGTAGTAAAGAATTAAAGAGAGAAAATATACATCAGTTAACCTTGATTAGGTGATAACTTTTGGTACAGAAAATTAGTAGCCAAGAAAAAGTTGAAATTGAAGAATTGAAAGAAAAAGCCTGGAAAATGCTAGTGGAAATACCTGATAATAGTACACAAAAACTTGAAATGATTGATACATTTCAACAATTGAGAGTGGCATATAATTTCAAAAATGAGATTAAAACATCAATTCAGAAAAATCTTTAATGCCTCCCAACAAAGTGAAAATGAAGATGACAATCTTTACGTTGTTGCTCTTTGTTTTCGGCTACGGAGACAACAAAGGCATCACATATCTTCTGGTACGTAAGATTCTACCTCCGCCCTGCTATAGTTTTTGTAACTGAAATATTAATTACCATAGATGTTAAATCATATGTGTTCAAGAAATTCACTAACAAAGATGGAAAATGCAAGGAAACTCTTCCCAAAGATGTACATGGATTATTAAGTTTATGAGTACCGTTGAAGTCAATGGACCCTAAATTGAGCAACTCATCACTTAAGTCCCAAGTTAGTGAAGCCTTAAGCCGGGCCATTTGCATCTATACCCGCTTATTGGGTCACGTTTTAATTTGTGTTTATTTTGCAAAAAAAATTATAAGCGTACCCCCTTTTCGCGTAACTTCAGCATATGAGGCTAAAGTAGAAAAAGTCAATCATGCAAAACTTCAGCATTCTAGTAGACGAGCCTGATGTAGCAAAAATCAATGAACCAAGTGTGCTGAAGTTTTTGTTTTTAATTGCTGAACTTAAGCATAGTAGCTGAAGTTTTGTTCTCTATTTGCTGAAGTTTTTTATTTTTTTGTAATTGTTGAACTTATGCATAGTAGCTGAAGTTTTGTTCACTATTTGCTGAAGTTTTTATTTGTAATTGCACTAAATAAGCTGAAGGTTCTTTTGTTCTGGATTCATTAGTTTTATCATTAAGCTTTTTCAGAAACTTCAGCAGAAGATGCTGAAGTTGTTTAATTCATTTATAAAAACTTTAGCACTTGATAAGCTGAAGTTTTAATCCTGGATTCAATAGTTTTGTCATAAAGTTTTTTCAAAAACATCAACATAGATGTTGAAGTTATTTAGTTCATTTATAAAAACTTCAGCACTAATAAGCTGGAGTTTTTTTTCCTAGATTCATTAGTTTTATCATAAAGCTTTTTCAAAAACTTCAGCAGAAAATGTTGAAATTACTTAGTTCATTTATAAAAACTTCAGCACTTGTTAAGCTGATGTTTTTATCTTGGATTCAATAGTTTTGTCGTAAAGCTTTTTTCAAAAACTTCAGCATAGATGCTGAAGTTATTTGGTTCATTTATAGAAACTTCAGCACTAAATAAGCTGAAGTTTATTTGTCCTAGATTCATTAATTTTGTCATAAAACTTTTTCAAAAACTTTAGCAGAAGATGCTGAAGTTACTTACTTCATTTGAAAAAACTTCAGCACTATATGAGCTGAAGTTTTTGAAAAAGCTTTCTAACATACTAGATAAATAATCAGATTGCATACAGTACCTAAATCATAAATTTTGGAAACAATAAACGTGAAAAGAACAGAATTATCATGAAAAGAATCACTAAGTGTGACCTTAAACTCCTCGTACGTGGAAATATTCACAAATTATTGTCTATTAACTTACGTAATTATTTATAATTTGTTTTTAAATAATCTGATAAACATACTTTTGGCAATCATCCATCAACTGAAGTTTCGTAGCAGCATTAACAGCAGCAGAAGAAAGAAGAAGAAGAAGAAGAAGAAGAAGAAGAAGAAGAAGAAGAAGAAGAAGAAGAAGAAGAAGAAGAAAACGAAGCAGGAGAAGGAGGAGGAGAAAAGGAGCTGAACTTGTTTAAAAAGTGGGTACAAGTAAAAAAAAAATAAAAAAATAGGTATAGGTTAAATGGGGGCGACCAAATAGGACGCCCCATGCAATTTTTACCCTTAAGCCAGCCCATTCATACAAATCTACTAAGGATGACAGCATGAAAATACATATCTATGCATGAGAACATTGAGTCTCATAATAATTTACATTTGCTTTTGAAATTTGGCAAATTGGATTTTAACGTTGTGCAAAAGGTGCATCAAATAGAGCTTGGCGAGCTTACAAGGTACATACATTATTATTATATCCTCCGTAGAGTCGTGCAAGAGAAATGGTGACAAAATTACTCACTATATACACCTTTATTGATGACACTTATGATGCTTATGCAACTATGATGAACTTGTACCTTTTACCGATGAAATTGATAGATGCGGGTAAGGTTTTACTGTTTAAATATAATTAATCTTTAATTCTATCATTGACGAGTAAGAAAATTATGTATCAATTAAGTACATGTTACTTTCTTACGAGATGATTTGTATTAAAATATAAAATACCGCCTAATCTGAGACATACTTATCAAGCCCTTGTAGACCTTTATGCTCAAATAGAAGAAACCATAGTCAGAGAAGGTAAATTGGACCATCTATGCTATGCAAAATATGAGGTAAGATCCCTTAACTTTATTTCTTTTGAATCAAACTTATGTTGGCAAAATGGTTAAAAGAAAATAGTTAATCACCCATATTATTTACTAAAATATGGATTGGATAATGAACTTTTTGAAAAAAGATCAAATATGGATATGAACCATATTATCCATTTAGAAAATGGAAAACCAATGGGTCTAACTTTTACATTTGTAAAGCCTCAAAATGGGGGTTCCTAAAGTTAGGAAGACTAAGAATTCTCCCAAAAATGATCATATACAAGAAGTCATGTATAATATGAGTAACCCATATTATCCTCTGGTTAATCCGTTTTTATCCGCATTAAATATGGATTGGGTCGGATAATTGATCCATTTTTATTACCCATTTTGATCCAAACCATATCCGAACCGACCCGTCCGTTTATCACTCCTAATCAAACCTTACCATAGCTTCATTAATTAGTTTAATTAACTAAGTTATTGGGAAGAAATGAGATGAGCAGAGAGGAAGGAAACATCCAAAATCTAAAAGAAGACATGGTATATACACTTACCAAGAATGTGACTCTCTCGTCTAAAAGCTTAAGGCCTTAAACTATACTTAGACAAAACACATATTTTACTTAATTATGTCTTCGACAAGTCTCTTTTATGTGTGAGCCTGATAATTCATTTTCATGTGCCAAGCACGCGAAAATTATTCTTGATACAGATGTAGGAGCTTTGTAACATAGAATTGTGTGAACGTCTCATCTAAAAGCTTAAAATATTAGAAAGACCACACTTGTAATTATTTACTTAATTATATCTTCAACATTATATAGTTCTACAGTTTTGTTTTATTCTCCTTCTTAGATGAAAAAGTTGGCTAGAGAATTTTCAAGGAAGCATACGAGTATATGAAGAATGTAAATATAATTACTAATTGTATGATGGTTGCAACAACTTCCTTGCGTTTTATAGAGGAATCTATAGCCAAAGAAACTTTTGAATGGATGATAGATGAACCTTTGATTTTTCGAGCTACATAAGCAATCAACAGATTAAAGGGAGATTGTGTTGGACATAATGTAAGTAGTATACTATATTTAATTTTCAATTCGCATCTTTATCCTGGAATGGGAATCATGGCGTAACTGATAAAGTTACTGCCATGTGATCAGGAGGTGATGGGAGGCGTGTAACTTTTAAGGTTGCATACAATAGACCCTTGTGGTCCGGCCCTTCCCCGGACTCTGTGCATAGCGAGATCTTAGCGAACAAGGCTGCCTTTTTATCATGACCCGGAAATCCCATATTCACAACCGTGATGGCGCCTAACATTTCACTTTCTAGGTAAGGCAACGTTAGAATAATTTATCTATTTTTAGTAGTTCAGATTAAATGATGATATATAAGGTGAAATAGCTAAAATGAATCAAAGATAAAGTACCGAAAACTATATCAACTGAAATATCTATACAACTCAGGATCTGGTGTCATGAGTGTATGAGCTACTAGAATAGTATAACGAAAGGTCTGAAGAAAACATAGAGCTAATTGAGAGAAAGTAAATAGCTAATAAAAGAAGGGTACTTTAGGAGTTGCGGTAGCCGAGCAGCTGTACCTCGAATCTCCATGATGATAGCGAATGCAAGCACGCTAATGATCGCCACTAGGACCGACTCCAATTCTGCACAAGAAGTACAGAGTGTAGTATGAGTACAACCGAGCCCATGTATTCTGTAAGTGCCGAGCCTAAACTCGACGAAGTAGTGACGAGCCTAAGGCGGGTCACTTACACTATAATCTATATGCATCAGAAAAATAAAGATAGGAAAGGAAAAATATGGAACGAAATAAGGCAGTTAACTGGAAAAAATAGCTCAATCATAAAAGAAAACCAGTGAAGGTCAATATTACCAATCCTTAGAGTCTCGTATGAAAATACCGAAAACCAACACAACACAATAAGAAAATAAAAATATATAGACTATTGCGGTGCGCAATCCGATCCCACCATATAACACAATCCTCCCGTATTTCACTGTAATAATATCAACAATAGTAAATAAATATATATGTTGTGGCGCGTAACGCGCTCCCACCATATAATTAGAATCGATATCATAGTTCACCTTTATTTCACCTTATCAATCCACGCGTATTTCACCTGTTGCGGCGCGCAACCCGATCCCATCATATCAGTACAAATTTACCCTTATTCCACCATATTAATCCATCTTTATTCCACCTGTTGCGGCATGCAACCCGATCCTACCATATCAGTATCAACCAAATAATGAATACAAATAAATTAATATGTCGAATTACAAGAACCTCTACGATTAACGAATATGAAGCCGAATCAGAAATGAAACCTTGCATCAAATTGAAGATTCACCACATTTAATATTATATGGTGAGCCAAATCCAGTAAATGATAATTAAAGTGTGCAAGTAAGTCAATTAAGGCAAATAGTAGTAAGTTATGAAAGCATGGGAAGACCTAACATTTTTAACACGTGAGTAATGATTAACAAGTAGCAACTAAAGGCATGGGAAACATTTAAGACACATAAGAGTTAAGGCATGGAAGGACAAAATTAAGGAAATACAGAAAATCTGGACTCGTCACCTCGCATATAAGACATATAAAAGTTAAGCACTCGTCACCTCGCATATACGCCGCAACACATGAATTTCACATAACACTTAATTTGAGGGTTCCTAATTCCCTCAAATCAAGATTAAACCCAACACTTACCTCACTCCGCATTCAAATTAAAGTTCAACCACGACCTTTCCATTCAAACAAGCCTCCAAACCAGCCAAATCTAACAAATTATTGAACAAACGATTCAAAATAAGCTTTTGAAACTACTCACAAATGAAAAAAATTCAATTTAGGTCATTATTGAAAAGGTCAACCCCGGGCATGCTTGATCAAAAATCCAAAATTCAGACCAAAAACCGATTATCTATTTACCCTCGAGCTCGGTTATATAATTTGTTTCTAAATCCGACCTCAATATGAGATCTAAATTCAAATTTTACAAAAAATCCTAATCCTACCCAAATCTCCAATTCTACCAAGAAAATCCTAGATTTAATGATGAAAATTTAGGAAATGTAATGAGTAATTGAAAGAAAGTGTAACGACCTGACTGGTCGTTTTGAGCATTGGAACTTTGCTCGGTTATTTGAGGGTCTGAGTAGCTCCGTATGATGTATTATGATTTATGTGGATCATCGATTTTATTTTCAGGTTGTTCGGAAATGATTTGAAAGAATGATTCTCAACTAGAAGTTTTAAATTTGAAAGGTTTGACCAAACTTTACTTTTTAGAATTTGACCTCGGATTGGATTTCTGATGGTTCGGTTAGATTCGTTTGGTATTTTGGACTTAGGAGCACGTTCGGATTGTGTTTTGGAGGTCCGTAGTAGAATTTGGCTTGAAATGACGGAAGTTGGAATTTTGGAAAGTTTGACCGGGAGTGAATTTTTTGATATCGGGATCGGATTCTAATTTCAGAAGTTGGAGCAGGTCTGTAATGTCAATTTTGACTTGTGTGCAAAATTCAAGGTCAATCAGACGTGATTTGATAGGTTTTGGCATTGGTTGTGAAAGTTTAAAGTTTCAAGTTCATTGATTTCAAATTGAGGTGTGATTCATCGTTTCGATGTTGTTATGGGTGTTTTGAGGCCTTGAGTAGGTCCATCTGATGTTATCAGACTTGTTGGTATGTTTGGATGTGGTCCCGAAGGGCTCGAGGGAGTTTCATACGTGGTTCAGATCATTGTTCTTCTTGTTTTCATTGCTAAGAAGCTGCTGGTTCTTGTGTTTCCGCACATGCGACTGATATTTTGCAGGTGCGATGGCCGTAAATGCTAGCCAAGCATCACAGATGTGAGTTTTCGTTGAGGGTAGAGGTTCGTAGAAGCACGACCATAGGTGCGGTCCTGGTCATCGCAGAAGCGGTTTTCTCGCAAATGCGAGTTCTTTATCCGTAGAAGCTGAGGTCGCAGATGCGACATTTTTACCATAAATGTGGAAATTGCTGGGTAAAAGCTATAAAATCGAGTTTTTGTGTATTTTTTTCATATTTTGAGATGTGGGACTCGGACTGAGGCAATATTTGGAGTAATGTTCATCACACGGATTGGAGTAAGTGTTCTACACTTAGTTTTAATTATATTTCATGAATCTATCTTCATTTTTGGCAATTGGTTGATGAATATAAAGAGGAAATTGGGGGGTTTTGGCCTAAAGTTTCATAATATGAATTTTTAAGTTATGAACAGCGATTTGGAGTCAGATTTGAGTGAAACTAGTATGGTTGGACACGTAATTTAATGGGTTGTCGAATTTTGTGAGTTTGGTTGAGCTTCGAGGCATGGGCCCAGGTGTAATTTTTTGCCAGATTTGGGATTTGATGTAGAATTCGATATTTATCAATTGTAATTGTGTTACGCCCCGCAATATTACATCGATATTACGTCCCGCGATATTATATTACGTTGATGTTAAGCCTTGTAGTATTACATTACGATGATGTTATGCTTTGCAGTATTAAATTACGACGGTGTTGCGCCCTGTAGTATTGTACGTTGAATTTGTCATAAGGTAATTGACATCAGTCCAAGGATAAGATTATTTGGAGATTATAAGGATTATGCTATTTTAAACAAGTAATGAGTAGATTCGTGAAGTTGAGAGGAGAAGCAAGTCAAAGAAAATGATTTTTGTCCAAGTTTGACATGTGGGATAAAATACGACTTGAGCAAAAGTACTCGATATTTACGGGCTAGTACCATACAAGGTACCACATGCCTATGATAGTAAGGTGTATAAGGTATGTGAAAAGTGATTAGTATTTAAGCAATTTGAGGTAATTTTTAATTATGTGGGTGATTGGTTAATTATTAGATAATGGGATATTACCCAATTAATTAAGGAATTAATTATTGGATAATGGGATTCTTAATACTGGGACACTACTCATCAATTATATTGCATAAGGTGGCAGTCCCCCTTGCAAATTGAAATGACTCATGTTATAACATGAAAGGTGACATCTAAAGTGCCATAGGTATGACACTAAGCGTAATTTCCTGGCAATCCCCATTTTCCTTCACTTGTTTATGGTCTTAATTAAGCTAAGGATGTCACGACCCAAAATCTCACCCGTCGTGATGGTGTCTATCGTGGTACAAGGCAAGCCTCAACTCAACATCTCAACACAATAGAACTTTTAAATAAAGGCGGAAGCAGTTAATATTAAATAAATTCTTTTAGAACATAATATAACTTCAAATGTACTAAACAATTCATCCCCAAAACCCGGTGTCACTGAGTGCATGAGCATCTAAATAATAACAACATCTGTCTGGTAAAATACTGTCTGGAAATACAGAACAGTACAACATGAAAGGAAAGGAGAATCAAGGTCAGCGAACGTCATGCAGCTACCTCAATAGTCTCATGAGTCTGACTCCTTAATTAGCAACCGCCATGACCAGAACTGTCTAGATCTATACACGAGGTACAAGGGGTAACGTGACTACACCAACCCAGTCAGTAACAGAAATAAATAAGTAGCTGAGAAGTAGTGACGATCTATGCAAATACAATTATCTCAATAACTTTCAAATAAGAGTAGTCATACTTTCAATTTAACAATTTAAGTCACATCAGTACGTACTCAATAAACCATATATAAAATTTGACTAAGCAGTAAATAATATCTTCCAATAATTTTCAAAACAGTGATATGACATATGCGATGCAACAATAATAAAGTAAATGTATTTTCTCAGAATAACAGTCACTCTGTCCTCCCATTCACTCCAACTTCACAATCATTCGTTCCTCACATTCACTCATTCCTCACAGTCGCTAAGCACTCAGCACTTGCACTTAGCACTCGCACTCAGTAGGTACCTATGCTCATTGGGGGTGTATACATACTCCGGAGGGGCTCCTTCAACCCAAGCGTTATAACAAGCCAACTTGTGGCAAAAATCACTAAGGCTCTCGGCCTCACACAATCATAAATCAGTAACAACATGCTGTGGCGTGTAGCCCAATCCCATAAATATCCTCACAGGTCAGGCCCTCGGCCTCATTCACTCATAAATCTATCAAGCCACTCGGGCTATCAGTAAAACAAGATGCTCAACCCAAAATAACATTTCATATGTTTTAAAAACAGAGTAATAAAGACTGAATTATGAAATCAGTAAGTATAGCATGACTGAATATAGATTTTCAATCAGAAGAGTGAGGGGATAATAAGTAAAAGGCCCCTAAGGGTCCAAACAGTTCTGGCACAAGACCCAAACTTGGCATTCAACCCAACTTATAGAAACTCTTTCCAAAAAACATAAGTATCATATAGACCAAGTCACAATCCCCAACGGTGTACGCCCATCACCTAGCATGTGCGTCACCTCCAAAATAGTCATACGACACAATGTTCGGGGCTTCATATCCTCACGACAAAATTTATAACCGTTACTTACCTCAATCTGAGAAAAATTCCTACTCTGAAATGTCTTTGCCTCAGAAATCGACCTCCGAATGCCTCGAATCTAGCCACAATAATTCGACATGGAATTCTATATTTTCCATTAAAAATCCAAAATTGCACTAAATATTCGCCCGTGGGGCACACGTCTAGGAACCCGACAAAAATTACGGAGTATGAACCCCCATCTAACCACGAGTCCCAACCATACAACTTTTACCAAAATCCGACAATAATTTGACCTCCAAATCATCAAATCTTATTTTCAAATCCCTAGGTCCAAATTCCTGATTTACACCTCAAAAACATGTAATCTAGCTGGGATATTCAATGATAATTCAATAATATTGACTAATAATGATCACGAGGGACTTACCTCAAGAATTCTCGTGATTTCTCGCTCGAAATTGCCAAAATCCGAGCTTTGAAGTCAAAAAAATGACCCAAAACCCGGATTGATGGAATTAAATCTATCCAAAAAATTTTGAGGTTGTTCACACGTGCGGAAAATACAGAAACTACCCAGAAAATTTCAGCAGATAAATACAAGTCCGAATTGATCTGTTAACCTTCTGAAATCCACCCGAGGCCCTCGGGACCTTAACAAAATACACCAACAAGTCCTAAAATATCATACGAACTTTGTCGAAACCTCAAATCACATCATAAAATGCTAAAGTCGTGCATCACACCCCAATTCAAGCCTAATGAATCTAAGAATGTCCAACTTCTATATTCGATGCAAAAACCTATAAAATCAAGTTCGAATGACTTCAAATTTTGCATACAAGTCATAAATAACATAACAAAGCTATGAAACTTTTCAGAACTGGATTCTGACCCCGATATCACAAAGTAAACCCTCGGTGAATCTTTCCAAAAATCTTCTATTTTCCAATTTTCGCCAAAATGCGTCGAATTATACTACAGACTTCCAAATCCAAATCTGAACATGCGCCTAAGTCCCAAATCAGCATACGAAGCTATTGGAATCAACAAAATTCTATTCCGAGGTTGTTTACCCAAAAGTCAAATCTCCGATCAAACTTAGGAAATCTGTAGTCTTAGATTTCTAGATTCCGCTAAATGGCGATAATTTGATCTAGGAACCTCCGAATTCGATTTCAGGTATATGACCAAGTCCCAAATCACGATACAGAACTACTGGAATGGTCAAAACTCAGATCCCAGTTCGTTTGCTCAAAATGTTGACCAAAGTCAACTCAGTTGAGTTTTAAAGGTCTAATTCATAATTTAATCCATTTTTCACATAAAAACCTTCCGGAAATTTATACGGACTACCTATGCAAGTCGAGGAATTTTTGATAGCATTTTTCAAGGTCTTAAAATAACAAGATAATTATTTAATATAAAGATGACATTTTGGGTAATCACATTCTCCACCTCTAAAACAAACGTTCGTTCTTGAACGTACTAAGAATTATTCTCTGGTTACCAAATTGATGATTTTACTTTGACACAAATATTCACGACTGATCCAACATTACCGCATTCGATATAAGTCTGACAACACCATTTCAATTGAGATTATTTCCTTTATCCATATTTGTAAACTTTAAGACCAAATTTCTTACACTCCAATCATTTTCAGAAAGGCCCAATTTTCACGTCAACACATGATATTAGTCTCAACTTGTTATTGCAACTCGTGCCTACGCACCCATCAAATACGGGGTGTTACATTCTCTCCCACTTAGGGTCATTCATCCTCAAATGAGAAATAGAGCATGTCCTTAAACACCTAATGTAACTTATCTCTTTCTTTGCACATCTCAATATCCCAAATTTTTCTAACTCCCAAATATTTAAAAAATTTCGGCAGAGTCTCCCCTGTAATTGGGCCTATCCACCTTCCAGAGTAACATCCAAACAGCTCATAACAACATGTCCACAACCCAACAAAGCACCACAAAGTATATATTAATAACACTAATCTCCGCATTACAAGCACAACATTATCACAATGATATTTTGATATGAAACACATCATATGTATAATAGTTGTTCATAAAAGATTACAACATCACCAATTAACCTCATGTTAACAAAAATTCCATTTCAAACCTCCAATTTACTAATAAAAAGGCATGAAGATCTCATAATTACTTACCCGAATTAACGAGTAATAATTTACATCCTCCGGGCACTCACCTCGTAGTCTAAAACTCAATAATTACAATATAATTCTGGCAAATTATGCACAAAGATATTTATACAAAATTTTCTTCAAATAAGTCTAATAGGCATGCCACCCTATAATTACTATAGTAAAAATTTTAACTTCACGAAGGGAGCATTTAAACACATAATTTTTTTCCTTTCACCATAAGGACCTCGTCCTTATATAACATCTACCACAACTTGTAGCCCGGTTTAAATAATTCTCATTATATTAAAATGCGAGGATCTCGTCCTTAGTTCTGAATCACAAGTATTATGCACAGCATGCCAATCGAAATATTTCATTTTCTTCTTTCAAAATTTTTCGTTTAACAAAATCACAACACATAATGATAGACATAGCCATCTCCATCGTATCTCCCAACAGGAGCATTCACATAAGAAGATTTCAGAATTACGAAGCTCACTCATAAGTGAAGTACAATAGGAGGACTTGCCTCGATACTCAGAACCAAATCAAGTTAAGAAAATTGTTGCTTTATAATAATTCGAGACCGTACTTGTAACGACACCATCTAGTGTTGCGACCTCAGCCATACCATAGAAAATATATCAACGGGTTGGGTCTCCACCTCTAGGAGTCTCACCTCCACCTCTAACATTATGACCCCTACCTCTGGCTGGTCATGTAAGTGGATTAGTAACTGCAATGGGGCATGTAGCCTGCGTGCTTTTATATAATATGTTTCTCCCAAGTCTAGAACAATTTTCCCATGATGTGCCTAGTATTACCACATTCATAACAATACCTTTGAGGGTTCAGCTTCTCATAATGAGTATATGCTAGATAACTGGAATAACCATTATAAGAAGCTCGTGTCGATAGTACATTAAAAGAACTTACTGGAGCACCCTGAGTAATCAGATATATTGACTGGGCTAGCCGGCTACCCGAGCCCCTATCATAATGATTTGTAGTTGTAGAGTAGAATCCATTGAATCCTTTAAAACCTCAAGACCTATTGGTCTCCTTAGCTTCCTCTTTTCCTCATCCACAACATATTCCAATATTTTGGCAATTTCTACCCCTAGCCGAGATGAAACATCAGCCTGTAGTTTCCCGAGTTGTACAAAATTTCAATATCACAATTGAGTCCTTTAATGAGTCTGTGGACTCGCTCTCTACCTTAGGAACCAAAATAGGAGTATGACGGCTAGCTTATTGAACCTGATAACATATTCTGACACTCTCATAGTGACCTGACACAACCGTTCAGACCACATATACCACATATTACAGAGAATCCGAGAGACAAACTCCTTCAAAAACATTTCTGAGAACTGAGCCGAGTAGGTGGTGTTGCATTGGCTAGTCTGCCCTCTTCATAGGCTTGCCACAAACACCGGCAACTAATTTCTTCTTTTGCTATGTTGACTCAACACTGCTGAGCTAACCTATTTATTCATATACTCTTTGATTCTTCTTTGGGGTAACTCTTTCCCCTAATTATGCACAATAATCACAAAAGTATATATCCATCAATATAAATCTTGGCACAAACTACATAGTTTAGAATATCGTCAACTACTGTACTTTCTCTTAAGCACCCCAAAAATTGCAACCTTGACTTCCACGCCGAGCAAACCTTATGTAAATGTAAAGTTATTTTTTTGTCTAACTCCTTTGAAACTGAAGTATTAGATTATTAAGGAGGCAGACATACCGCAAGTCCTAACCTTATCCCCTGCATGTCTCATTCCTTAAATATGTGTAAATTATTGGGGAGCCTTTCAGTACCATATATAGATACATTTCAGGTCACAACTGATAAAACACATGACCATTCGATCCATTCATTGATAGTATACATCCCCATTTGGTGCGAAGTCATGGGTCACAACGTTTAATAATCCACAATGTTGACATTTGTAACTCATATAAATCAACCAGGCGTCAAGGTCTGTTGCACCCCTACATGATTCACTGGGTGATCTTCTCAATATGCCCGCATCTTCAAACATAACCATAACGGGTCTAGTAATTACATAATCTTTCCACCACCTCTTGGTAGAACCTGTCATCTGAAACACAGTAAAATCAACCCCCATTGCTTTCAACTATTCCCACGTTCTACGATACTTCATATCAGCGGTTGAGAAAATCATGTGGGTCCTCGGAAGGTGTACCACTGAAATGGGTTGGAAATAGCTTGGTAAGCTTGTCCAATCTCAGCAAAGCCTCAAAAGACAAGGCAGACCTCTCATCAATCAGTGCCACAATAACTGGTTGAGCTTCCCCAATTAGATGAAATTAAGCTAAATCCTTCATAAGCTTATGCAATACAACCCATCTAATTCCTCAAACCATTTACAAATCTCACATTCACCCCCTCGTAACAACCAATCTAACTCTCATACGCATCCAAACTCAAACTGCAACATGTATATTTCATTGGTAAAAGATGACTTCCAACTAACAAAATAAGGATCACCCAAACTTCAGAACATCCCGCAGGAGACAATCCACTTGCTTAGCCTTAAACTAGTATCTCTGTATACTCTTCAATAATCATAATTATTACACAATCACTTAACCCCCCTCAGAGTCTGAACTCATAACACAACATGAAGATTTACTTCGCTCCACAACTAAACTACACGAGAGGTCCTTCAATACACCCATATCTTGAGGCCATATGCCAACTCAAGACAAAAGTTAAACACCTAATAATCTTTGCTACATCCTCAGCAAACGTTTCTTGTCATATTCGAACAATTTGAACAACTCTCGCAATCAAATCATACACACCCCTAGTCATCCAATCACAAATCCCACTATTAAGGACACAAATAGACATATAATTCCCAAATGCACTTTCTCACACAATCAAAATCTCAGTACTCAAGCCACAGACAAAACCTGGCCTCAAGTCCTCTAGACTGGACCAACATCACACACAAAAATCATATCTCTCACCTCATCTAGGGAATTACAAGTTGTCGATGCACAGCAGATACCGAGCGCTCATTTGCGCACACGAATGCATGAAAGAAATTCAAGAAATTACGCTTCAAGTTTAATCAATGTCGCATGATAAGAATTCAAGAATGTGGATAAGTACAGACGTCTCCGTACCGATTCGCAAGATTCTACTAAACCTGATCATGACTTGTGAGACCTATGTAACCTAGTGCTCTGATACCAACTTGTCACAACCCAAAATGTCACCCGTCGTGATGGTGCCTAACGTGGTACAAGGCAAGCCTCAACTCAACATCTCAACACAGTAGAACCTTTAAATAAAGGCGGAAGCAGTTAATATTAAATAAAACCTTTTGGAATAGAATATAACTCCATAAGTACTAAACAATCCAACCCCAAAACCCGGTGTCACTGAGTGCATGAGCATCTAAATGATAACGATATCTTCCAATAATTTTCAAACAGTGATATGACATCTGCGATGCAACACTAATGAAGTAAATGTATTTTCTCAAAATAACAGTCACTCTGTCCTCCCATTCACTCCAACCTCACAATCACTCATTCCTCACATTCACTCATTCCTCTTAGTCGCTCAGCACACCCCAATTCAAGCCTAATGAATCTAAGAACGTCCAACTTCTATAATCGATGCAAAAACATCTCAAATCAAGTCTAAATGACTTCAAATTTTGCATATAAGTCATAAATGACATAACGAAGCTATGAAAATTTTTAGAAATGGATTCTGACCCCGATATCAAAAGCTCAACCCTCGATGGAACTTTCCAAAAATCTTCTATTTTCCAACTTTCACCAAAATGCGCCGAATTATCCTATAGACTTCCAAATCCGAATCCGAACATGCACCTAAGTCCGAAATTACCATACGAAGCTACTGGAATCATCAAAATTCTATTCCAGGGTCGTTTGCTCAAAAGTCAAATCTCCGGTCAAACCTAAGAAATCTTTATCCTTAGATTTCTAGATTCCGTTAAATGGCAATAATTTGATCTAGGGACCTCCTAATTCGATTTCTGTCACGACCCCAAATACCGGTCGTGATGGCGCCTATCACATTACTAGGCAAGCCAACCATTCAACTAACCATAGCCCATTCCTTTAGTAATAAACCATTTTCAACACGAGTTTTAAATAATGATTTCATAATAAACGTTTAGAATAACAGAAAATATGCGGAAGTCAAAATGACAATACACAACTAAACTGATCTGGTGTCAAGAGTCTAGGGCCTCTAACACAAGTCTAAATATCTAATGCATCAATAGTCTAGAAAGTGCGGGAAATAACATGATATAAGGGAGAAAACGGGACTGCGAACGCCATGCAGCTACCTCAAAATCCCCGACAGAACACTGAACTAGTTGAATAATGCTCACTCGACCGCTCGGGCACATGGATCTGCACACAAGGTGCATGGAGTAACGTGAGTATGCCAACTCAGTAAGTGACTACAGTAAATAAAGCCTGAAAGTAGTGATGAGCAGTTCAAAATACATAACGGAATAACCAACAAAATAACATGTCATGTTTATAGTTCAAAAATTAGTTTATGTTATAAAACCACGTTTCCAGTTAAACATTTGGAACCAGTCACTTAGCAGTATATCAAACATATGCTTATTTAAAAGAAGAGTAAAATCAGTAAAAACATCACAACAAGGCCTCTCGGTCAAGGAATCAATAAGAATCTGGCCCCTCAGGCAGCCTCTCGATCACTCGGGGCTCAACCTCTCGTCACTTAGTACTCACTCTCAACACTCGGCTCATATATATATATATATCTCATAATAATATATATATATATACCTCATAGTAACAAAATTCAAAGTAACCGCTACGACGTGTAGCCCGATCCATATATTTATAGTCGACTACGCTCACTGGGGGTGTGCAGACTCCAGAGGGCTCCTGCAGCCCGATCCATATAAGTATCGCTACGGCGTGCAGCCCGATCCATAACTCACACACTCACTCACACACATACACATACACACACACACACACACACATATATATATATATATATATATATCCTCACAATTAGGTTTTCAACCTCTCTTAGTCATTACCTCACAGACTCTCGGGCGTAACAATAGAAATTAGGGAACTGAGCCCAAACAGTTATCACAACAGGAGTAGAATGATAAAACCAGTTTTAAACATTAAACAGGTAGAAACATGACTAAGTATATACTTTTAGCAAGTAAAGTGAGGAAAATAGTCAAAATGCCCCTAAGGGTTTCTACAGATCGGCACAAGGCCCCAAACATGGCTTACAGCCCATAATGCAGTATAAATGGCTGAAATACGAAATAATATAAGATTTCCAAGTCAAATACGTGGCTTAATAGTCGCTACGGGACGGACCAAGTCATAATCCCTACTGCTGCACGCCCACACGCTCATCACCTAGCATGTGTGTCACCTCACTTACCAAAACAATTCGAAATACCAGGGTTTTGTACCCTCAGTTCCAAATTTGCAATGGTTACTTACCTCAAACCGGTGAAAATACTACTCCACGATGCCTTTTCCCCTCAAATTGGCCTCCACTCGTGTTGAATCTATCAAAAATCAGAACAAATACGTCATAATATGATAAGAGAACAAAGCCCAAGCGAAAACAATCGAAAAATACAAAAATCCCGAAATTGGCCAAAACCCGACCCCCGACCCACGTCTCAAAATTCAGAAATTTTTACATCAATAGATTCCTCGTCTCCCCAGGAGTCTAGGAATATAAAGAACACCAAAATCGGAGTCCAAATGGCCCCTCAAATCCTCTATTAAAGGCCTCTTAAACTCAAGCCCTAATCCTCCATTTGTATCTGTTAATCTCCACTAAAATCATGATTAAACAGTGGAAAAATGATCTTAACCCAAGCAATTAAGCTTAGGAAACTTACCCAACTGATATTCTTTGATTCCCCTTGAGATCCTATGCCTTGCCTCTTTCCCGTCTTCAAAAATGGAGTTCTTTGGAAAAATTCACGAAGAAAGCAACATATACCTTCTGTCCAGGGATTTTCGCTTCTGCAACCATCCCACCGCTTCTGTGGTACCACATACGTGGTCAAATCACCGCTTCTGCGGTCCTTCACTTAAACGTCCAAGCTGCTTCTGCGTCCAGGTTTTCGCACCTGCAGCACCACATCTGCGGTCCCTGGAAAATTCTCAAAATCCGCTTATGCGGTTCCTCTCTCTCAAGTGTGGTGTCGCACCTGGGGTCCCCAAACCGCAGGTGCGAAAATACCAGAAGCAACAAAACTTCAGCAGCTGCAATTACACTTCAACTCTTTCGTTAACCATCCGAAATCACCCTGAGGCCCCCGGGACCTCAACCAAGAGCACACACATAACCCAATACCTTATGCAAACTTGTTCCAATCATCAAAACACCTCAAACAGCATCAAATCTACCAAATCACATTGAATTCAAGCCTAAGTTTCTAAAATCTTCCGAAATACGCTTTTGATCAAAAACCCAACCAAACCACGTCAAAATGGCTTGAAATTTACAAGCACATCCTAAATGACACAACGAAGCTACTGCAACTCTCGGAATTCCATTCCGACCCGTATATCAAAATCTCGCCTATCAAACCGGAAATCACCGAAATATCAACTTCGCCAATTCAAGCCAAATTCTACTCTGAACCTCCAAAACCCAATCCGACCATGCTCCTAAGTCATAAATCACTTCCCGAAGATAACCGAACCATCAAAATTCACATCCGAGCCCCCAAGCACATAAGTCAACATCCAGTTGACTTTTCCAACTTAAACCTTCTTAAAAGAGACTAAGTGTCTCAAACCATACCAAAACCACTCCGAACTCGATCCGACCAACCCGATACCATAAAACAAAGATAACGAAGCATAAAGAGCAGAAATGGGGGAAATGGAGCGGTAACTCATGAGATGACTGGCCGGGTTGTCACATCCTCCCCAACTTAAACAAATGTTCGTCCTTGAACGAGTCAAGAAACATACCTAAAGCCTCAAACAGTTGAGGATATCTACTTTGCATCTCCCTCTCGGTCTCCTAGGTAGCCTCCTCCACAGGACGATCTCTCCACTTCACTTTCACTGAAACTATATCCTTTGACCTCAACTTTCGAACCTGACGACCCAAAATAGCTACTGGCTCCACGTCGCAAGTCAAATCATCATCCAACTAAACTGTGATGAAATCCAGAACATGAGACGGATCCCCAACATACTTCCGGAGCATAGAAACATGAAATACCGAATGCACATTCGACAAGTTGGGTGGCAAAGCAAGCTCATAATCCACCTCCCCAATCCTTCGAAACACCTCAAAAGGCCCAATGAGCCGCGGACTCAATTTTCCTTTCTTCCCGAATCTCATAACACCCTTCATGGGTGAAACCTTCAAAAAAACCTTTTCGCCCACCATGTAAGACACATCTCGAACCTTTCTATCAGCATAACTCTTTTGCCTCGACTGCGCTGTACGAAACCTCTCCTAAACCACCTTCACCTTCTCCAAAGCATCATGTGCCAAATTAGTCCCCAATAGACTAGCCTCACCGGGCTCAAACCAACCAACTAGAGATCTACATTGCCTCCCATACAAAGCCTCATATGGATCCATCTGAATACTTGACTGGTATCTGTTGTTATAAGCAAACTATGCAAGTTGTAGAAACGGATCCCATGGCCCTCCGAAATCAATGACACAAGCACACAACATGGCCTCCAATATCTGAATAGTGCGCTCGGACTGTCCGTCCATCTGAGGGTGAAAAGTTATGCTCAACTCCACCTGAGTACCCAACTCTCTCTGCATAGACCTCTAAAACTGCAAAGTAAACTGAGTGCCCCTATCTGAAATAATGGAAACTGGGACACCATGCAAACGAACAGTCTCCCGGATATAGATCCCTGCCAACCGATCTAAAGAATATATGGTACACGCGGGAATGAAGTGAACGGACTTGGTCAGTCAATCCACATTCACCCAAATAGTATCGAACTTCTTCAAAGTCTGTGGAAGTCCAACTACAAAGTCCATAGTGATCCTCTCCCACTTCCATTCGGGAATGACCATCTGCTGAAGCAAGCCACTCGGTCTCTGGTGCTCATATTCACCTGCTGACAATTGAGACACCGAGCTACAAACCCCACAATATCTTTCTTCATTCTTCTCCACCAATAGTGCTGCATCAAATCTTGATACATCTTCGCGGCACCTGGATTAATGGAATACCACGAGCTATGGGCCTCCTCCAGAATCAACTCCCGAAGCCCATCAACATTGGACATACAAATCCGGCCCTGCATCATCAACATCCCATCATCACTAATGGTCACATCTCTGGCATCATCATGCTGAACTCTGTCTCTAAGGACAAACAAATGAGGATCATCATTCTGGCGCTCTCTCTTATGCTATCATATAAAGAAGACCGAGAAACCATACACGCCAATACCCGACTGGGCTCCGAAATATCCAACCTCACAAACCTATTGGCCAAGGCCTGAACATCAACTGCAAGAGGCCTCTCCCCAACTAGAATATATGCCAAACTCCCCATACTCACTGTCTTTCGGCTCAAAATATCAGCCACCACATTGTCCTTTCCCGGATGGTGCAATATAGTAATATCATAATCCTTAAGCAACTCCAACCATATCTGATGCCTCAAGTTAAGATCCTTTTGCTTGAACAAATGCTGAAGACTGTGATGATCAGTGAACACCTCACAAGATATGCCATACAAGTAATGCCTCCAAATCTTTAATGAGTGAACTATGGCAGCCAACTCCAAATCATGAACGAGGTAGTTCTTCTCTTGGTCTTCAACTGATGAGAAACATAAGCGATAATTCTACCCTCCTTCATCAACACACAACAAATCCCAACTCTTAAAGTATCACAATACACGGTATAAGAACCTAAAGTTGATGGCAACACTAACACTGGAATGTGGTCAAAGCTGTCTTGAGCTTCCGAAAGCTCTCCTTACACTCGCTCGACCATACAAATGGATCACCCTTCTGAGTCATCTTGGTCAAGGGCGATGTAATAGATGAGAATCCATGAACAAACTGGTGATAATAGCCTGCCAAACCAAGAAAGCTGCGAATCTCTATGGCTGAGGACAGCCTAGGCCAACTCTGAATTGCCTCTATCTTCTTCGGATAAACCTGAATACCCTCGATGGACACCACATGCCCCAAGAAATTCACTGAACCAAGCCAAAACTCACACTTGGAGAATTTTGCATAAAGTTTCTCCTCCCTCAATCTCTGCAATACCACTCTCAAATGCTCTGTGTGCTCCTCTTGACTATGTGAATACACCAGAATATCGTCAATGAAGACTACGACAAATGAATCAAGATAAGGCCGGAACACGTCGTTTATACAATGCATGAAAGTTGTTGGGGCATTGGTCAGCCCAAAAGACATCACCAAGAACTCATAATGACCATATCGGGTCTTGAAAGCCGTCTTAGGTATATCTGAATCCCTGATCTTTAATTGGTGATAGTCGAGTGGAGATCAATCTTGGAGAAAACTCTCGCTCCCTGAAGCTGGTCGAATAAATCATCAATACGAGGCAAAGGATACTTGTTCTTAATTGTTACCTTGTTCAATTACCTATAATCAATGCATATCCTCATGGTGTAATCCTTCTTCTTTACAAACAGAACTGGCGCACCTGAAGGTCACACACTAGGCCGAATGAACCCTTTATCAAGGAGTTCCTGAAGTTGTTCTTTTAATTCCTTCAACTTCGCTGGTGCCATATGATATGGCGGAATAGAAATAGGCTGAGTGCCCGGCACTAGGTCAATACCAAAATCAATATCCCTGTCCGGTGGCATTCCCGGCAGGTCTGCAGGAAACACATCGGAAAAATCCCTCACAACTAGAACTGAATCAATACTGGGAGTCTCAGCTCCGACATCTCTCACAAACGCTAGATATGAAAGACAACCCTTCCCAATCATACGTTGGGCCTTCAAGAAAGAGATCACTCTACTAGGAACATAATCAGTCACACCTCGCCACTCGATCTGTGGCACACCCGGTATAGCCAATGTGACTGTCTTAGCATGATGGTCCAGAATAGCACTGCCCAATATGACATCAAAATCCATCATGCTCAATAATAATAGATGCACTCGGGTCTCCAAACCCCCAATAGTCACTACACACGACCGGTACACACGGTCTACAATAACAGTATTGCCCACCGGGGTAGATATATGAACAGGTAAAGCAAGAAACTCATGGGGAGTACCCAAATAACAAGAAAAGTATGATGACACATAAGAAAAAGTGGAACCAGGATCAAATAATACAGAGACATCTCTATGGCAAACTAAAACAATACCTGTAATGACAGCCTCTGAAGCCGTAACGTCGGTTCTACCCGAAAGAGCATAGAAACAGGCCTGACCACCACCTGATCGACCTCCCCCCTAGGGCGGCCCCTGGCTGACTGACCTCCACCCCTAGCTGGTTGGGCGGGTGGTGAAGTAACTGGAGCATAAGTCGATGGATGATCCATCTGCTGAGATTGACCATCACGAAGACGAGGTCACTGCCTCCTCATATTCCCAAACTCTCCACACTCATAACAACTCCCCGGTGCTGGAGATGGGGGCTAAAGGGAACCTCTAGCACCGGAATGACCAGTAGAAGGACCTGACATGGAAGAACCCTGGTCTGATGGAGCACAAGATGAGCTCTAAGCTAGGAGGGCACTAAGTGATAAGTGGTCCTAATGAGAGCTGTGAAAGCCATGACCTAATGATGCTCCATGGTAACCTGGGCGAGCTGAATGGGCCTGCCTGAATGAACGACCCTTGCCCTACTAGAACTTACCCCTCGAAGGAGCACTGCTAAAACTACCAGATCCCCAAGGCCTCTTGGCCTCCCTCTCCTCTCGCTCCTGCCGGCGAACTGACTCAATATCACGGGCGATATTAACAACCTCCTCGAAGGTAGCACTTGTCGCCCTCTCCCTAGTCATGAGAATCCGAAGTTGGTACGTGAGGCCATCAACAAACCTCTTGATCCTCTCTCGATCTGTGGGAACCATCCAAACCGGATAATGATCTAACTCAGAGAACCGCATCTCATACTGCATCCTCGTCATCTCCCCCTGACGTAGCTACTCAAACTGCCTACGCAGCTCCTTTCAGTGAGACTATGGTTCATACTTCTCTAAGAAGAGAATAGAGAATTGCTGCCAAGTAAGGGGTGTTGCACCAACAGGCCTACGCCTCTCACACGCCTTCCACCAAGTGAAAGCAGCCTAGAAAACTAAAAGGTAATAAATGCCACACCACTGGTCTCAAGAATCCCTGCTGTACAAAGCATCCGCTGACACTTATCCAAGAAACCCTGGGCATCCTCGCCCTCTGCACTGCTGAATGTCGGAGGCTGGAGTCTACCAAACCTCTCAAGTCGACGCTGCTCATCATCCGACATAACTGGTACCAAGAACTCCTAAGTTGGTGCAATCGATTTGGCTGGAGGTGCCCCCGGTGTCTGAAGTCCTTGCATACCCTGCTTAGGTGTGCGGACAATGGGAGTCTAGGTGCCTTCCCCTGCCTAAGACGTAGCTGCGGCCGTAGTAACTAAGACCGCCTAAGCCAAACGAGTACATACTGATAAGATCTGAGCTAAAGCCTCCTGAAGGCCTGGAATCACAATAGTCACAGCTGGTGCCTAGGCTGGTTCTGTTGTAGCGTCCACAACTGGGACCTGATCGGGAATTGGGGCAGCTGGTGGATTTGTCGGTGTTGCTCTAGCTGCTCCGCCCCTGCCACGGCCTCGACCGCGAACTCGGCCTTTAGTGGCTCCCGCTGGTGGGACTAGTGGTCCTCCACCCAGTCCGATAGTTCGTATCCTTACCATCTGTGAGAGAATAGAATAACGGAAGTTTAGTACTGGATCAACAAGTTCGCACGACAAGAATTTCAAGTATATGAAGTTTTCCTAAAGGTTTTCTAGCCTCTCGAGGATAAATACAGACGTCTCCGTACCGATCCGCGAGACTCTACTAGACCGGCTCATGACTTGTGAGACTTATGTAACCTAGGCTCTGATACCAACTTGTCATAACCCCAAATACCGGTCGTGATGGCGCCTATCACATTACTAGGCAAGCTAACCAGTCAACTAACCATAGCCCATTCCTTTAGTGATAAACCATTTTCAACACGAGTTTTAAATACTGATTTCATAATAAATGTTAATAATAACAGAAAATATGTGGAAGTCAAAATGACAATACAGTACACAACCCAACGGATCTGGTGTCACACGTCTAGAGCCTCTAACACAATTTTGAATATCTAATGCATCAATAGTCTAGAAAGTGCGGGAAATAACATGATAGAAGGGATAAAGCAGGACTGCAAGCGCCATGCAGCTACCTCGAAATCCCCGATAGAACACTAAACCAGCTGAATAATGCTCACTCGACTGCTCGGGCACCTAGATCTGCACACAAGGTACAGGGAGTAACGTGAGTACGCCAACTCAGTGAGTACCTAAAGTAAATAAGGCCTAAAAGTAGTGACAAGCAGTTCAAAATACATAACGAAATAACCAACAAAATAACATGTCACCTTTACAGTTCAAAAATCAGTTTACGTTATAAAACCACATTTCCAGTTAAACATTCGGAACCAATTACATAGTAGTATATCAAATAGAGGCTTATTTAAAAGAAGAGTGAAATTAGTGAAAACATCATGACAAGGCCTCTCGAGCAAGGAATCACTCAGAATCAGTCTCCTCGGGCAGCCTCTCGGTCACTCGGGGCTCAACCTCTCGTCACTTAGTACTCACTCTTAGCACTCGGCTCATATATATATATACCTCATTGTAACAAAATTCATAGTAACCGCTGCGGCGTACAACCCGATCCATATATTTATAGTCGACTACGCTCACTGGGGGTATGAAAACTCCAGAGGGGCTCCTACAGCCCAAGCGTTATATCGCTGCGGCGTGCAGTCCGGTCCATTATATATACTGCTACGGCGTGCAGCCCGATCCATATAAGTATCGCTGTGGCGTGCAACCTGATCCATAACTCACATATATATAAATATCCTCACCATTAGATTCTCAACCTCTCTCAGTCATTACCTCACAGCCTCTCGGGCGCAATAATAGAAATTAGGGAAATGAGCCCAAACAATCCTCACAATAGGAGTAGAATGATAAAACTAGTTTTAGACATTTAACATGTAGAAACATGACTGAGTATATACTTTTAGCAAGTAAAGTGAAGAAAATAGTCAAAATGCCCCCAAGGGTATCTACAGATCGGCACAAGGCCCCAAACATGGCTTACAACCCATAATGCAGTACAAATGGCTGAAATACGGAATAATATAAGATTTCAAGTCAAATATGCGGCTTAATAGTCACTACGGGACGGACGAAGTATCACAATACACGGTATAAGAACCTAAAGTTGATGGCAACACTAACACTGGAATGTGGTCAAAGCTGTCTTGAGCTTCCGAAAGCTCTCCTTACACTCGCTCGACCATACAAATGGATCACCCTTCTGAGTCATCTTGGTCAAGGGCGATGTAATAGATGAGAATCCCTGAACAAACTGGTGATAATAGCCTGCCAAACCAAGAAAGCTGCGAATCTCTATGGCTGAGGACAGCCTAGGCCAACTCTGAATTGCCTCTATCTTCTTCGGATAAACCTGAATACCCTCGATGGACACCACATGCCCCAAGAAATTCACTGAACCAAGCCAAAACTCACACTTGGAGAATTTTGCATAAAGTTTCTCCTCCCTCAATCTCTGCAATACCACTCTCAAATGCTCTGTGTGCTCCTCTTGACTATGTGAATACACCAGAATATCGTCAATGAAGACTACGACAAATGAATCAAGATAAGGCCGGAACACGTCGTTTATACAATGCATGAACGTTGTTGGGGCATTGGTCAGCCCAAAAGACATCACCAAGAACTCATAATGACCATATCGGGTCTTGAAAGCCGTCTTAGGTATATCTGAATCCCTGATCTTTAATTGGTGATAGTCGAGTGGAGATCAATCTTGGAGAAAACTCTCGCTCCCTGAAGCTGGTCGAATAAATCATCAATACGAGGCAAAGGATACTTGTTCTTAATTGTTACCTTGTTCAATTACCTATAATCAATGCATATCCTCATGGTGTAATCCTTCTTCTTTACAAACAGAACTGGCGCACCTGAAGGTGACACACTAGGCCGAATGAACCCTTTATCAAGGAGTTCCTGAAGTTGTTCTTTTAATTCCTTCAACTCCGCTGGTGCCATATGATATGGCGGAATAGAAATAGGCTGAGTGCCCGGCACCAGGTCAATACCAAAATCAATATCCCTGTCCGGTGGCATTCCCGGCAGGTCTGCAGGAAACACATCGGAAAAATCCCTCACAACTAGAACTGAATCAATACTGGGAGTCTCAGCTCCGACATCTCTCACAAACGCTAGATATGAAAGACAACCCTTCCCAATCATACGTTGGGCCTTCAAGAAAGAGATCACTCTACTAGGAACATAATCAGTCACACCTCGCCACTCGATCCGTGGCACACCCGGTATAGCCAATGTGACTGTCTTAGCATGATGGTCCAGAATAGCACTGCCCAATATGACATCAAAATCCATCATGCTCAATAATAATAGATGCACTCGGGTCTCCAAACCCCCAATAGTCACTACACACGACCGGTACACACGGTCTACAATAACAGTATTGCCCACCGGGGTAGATATATGAACAGGTAAAGCAAGAAACTCATGGGGAGTACCCAAATAACAAGAAAAGTATGATGACACATAAGAAAAAGTGGAACCGGGATCAAATAATACAGAGACATCTCTATGGAAAACTAAAACAATACCTGTAATGACAGCCTCTGAAGCCGTAACGTCGGTTCTACCCGAAAGAGCATAGAAACAGGCCTGACCACCACCTGATCGACCTCCCCCCTAGGGCGGCCCCTGGCTGACTGACCTCCACCCCTAGCTGGTTGGGCAGGTGGTGAAGTAACTGGAGCATAAGTCGATGGATGATCCATCTGCTGAGATTGACCATCACGAAGACGAGGTCACTGCCTCCTCATATTCCCAAACTCTCCACACTCATAACAACTCCCCGGTGCTGGAGATGGGGGCTAAAGGGAACCTCTAGCACCGGAATGACCAGTAGAAGGACCTGACATGGAAGAACCCTGGTCTGATGGAGCACAAGATGAGCTCTAAGCTAGGAGGTCACTAAGTGATAAGTGGTCCTAATGAGAGCTGTGAAAGCCATGACCTAATGATGCTCCATGGTAACCTGGGCGAGCTGAATGGGCCTGCCTGAATGAACGACCCTTGCCCTACTAGAACTTACCCCTCGAAGGAGCACTGCTAAAACTACCAGATCCCCAAGGCCTCTTGGCCTCCCTCTCCTCTCGCTCCTGCCGGCGAACTGACTCAATATCACGGGCGATATTAACAACCTCCTCGAAGGTAGCACTTGTCACCCTCTCCCTAGTCATGAGAATCCGAAGTTGGTACGTGAGGCCATCAACAAACCTCTTGATCCTCTCTCGATCTGTGGGAACCATCCAAACCGGATAATGGTCTAACTCAGAGAACCGCATCTCATACTGCATCCTCGTCATCTCCCCCTGACGTAGCTACTCAAACTGCCTACGCAGCTCCTTTCAGTGAGACTATGGTTCATACTTCTCTAAGAAGAGAATAGAGAATTGCTGCCAAGTAAGGGGTGTTGCACCAACAGGCCTACGCCTCTCACACGCCTTCCACCAAGTGAAAGCAGCCTAGAAAACTAAAAGGTAATAAATGCCACACCACTGGTCTCAAGAATCCCTGCTGTACAAAGCATCCGCTGACACTTATCCAAGAAACCCTGGGCATCCTCGCCCTCTGCACTGCTGAATGTCGGAGGCTGGAGTCTACCAAACCTCTCAAGTCGACGCTGCTCATCATCCGACATAACTGGTACCAAGAACTCCTAAGCTGGTGCAATCGATTTGGCTGGAGGTGCCCCCGGTGTCTGAAGTCCTTGCATACCCTGCTCAGGTGTGCGGACAATGGGAGTCTAGGTGCCTTCCCCTGCCTAAGACGTAGCTGCGGCCGTAGTAACTAAGACTGCCTAAGCCAAACGAGTACATACTGATAAGATCTGAGCTAAAGCCTCCTGAAGGCCTGGAATCACAATAGTCACAGCTGGTGCCTAGGCTGGTTCTGTTGTAGCGTCCACAACTGGGACCTGATCGGGAATTGGGGCAGCTGGTGGATTTGTCGGTGTTGCTCTAGCTGCTCCGCCCCTGCCACGGCCTCGACCGCGAACTCGGCCTTTAGTGGCTCCCGCTGGTGGGACTAGTGGTCCTCCACCCAGTCTGATAGTTCGTATCCTTACCATCTGTGAGAGAATAGAATAACGGAAGTTTAGTACTGGATCAACAAGTTCGCACGACAAGAATTTCAAGAATATGAAGTTTTCCTAAAGGTTTTCTAGCCTCTCGAGGATAAATACAGACGTCTCCGTACCGATCCGCGAGACTCTACTAGACCGGCTCATGACTTGTGAGACTTATGTAACCTAGGCTCTGATACCAACTTGTCATAACCCCAAATACCGGTCGTGATGGCGCTTATCACATTACTAGGCAAGCTAACCAGTCAACTAACCATAGCCCATTCCTTTAGTGATAAACCATTTTCAACACGAGTTTTAAATACTGATTTCATAATAAATGTTAATAATAACAGAAAATATGTGGAAGTCAAAATGACAATACAGTACACAACCCAACGGATCTGGTGTCACACGTCTAGAGCCTCTAACACAATTTTGAATATCTAATGCATCAATAGTCTAGAAAGTGCGGGAAATAACATGATAGAAGGGATAAAGCAGGACTGCAAGCGCCATGCAGCTACCTCGAAATCCCCGATAGAACACTAAACCAGCTGAATAATGCTCACTCGACTGCTCGGGCACCTAGATCTGCACACAAGGTACAGGGAGTAACGTGAGTACGCCAACTCAGTGAGTACCTAAAGTAAATAAGGCCTAAAAGTAGTGACAAGCAGTTCAAAATACATAACGAAATAACCAACAAAATAACATGTCACCTTTACAGTTCAAAAATCAGTTTACGTTATAAAACCACATTTCCAGTTAAACATTCGGAACCAATTACATAGTAGTATATCAAACAGAGGCTTATTTAAAAGAAGAGTGAAATTAGTGAAAACATCATGACAAGGCCTCTCGAGCAAGGAATCACTCAGAATCAGTCTCCTCGGGCAGCCTCTCGGTCACTCGGGGCTCAACCTCTCGTCACTTAGTACTCACTCTTAGCACTCGGCTCATATATATATATACCTCATTGTAACAAAATTCATAGTAACCGCTGCGGCGTACAACCCGATCCATATATTTATAGTCGACTACGCTCACTGGGGGTATGAAAACTCCAGAGGGGCTCCTACAGCCCAAGCGTTATATCGCTGCGGCGTGCAGTCCGGTCCATTATATATACTGCTACGGCGTGCAGCCCGATCCATATAAGTATCGCTGTGGCGTGCAACCTGATCCATAACTCACATATATATAAATATCCTCACCATTAGATTCTCAACCTCTCTCAGTCATTACCTCACAGCCTCTCGGGCGCAATAATAGAAATTAGGGAAATGAGCCCAAACAATCCTCACAATAGGAGTAGAATGATACAACTAGTTTTAGACATTTAACATGTAGAAACATGACTGAGTATATACTTTTAGCAAGTAAAGTGAAGAAAATAGTCAAAATGCCCCCAAGGGTATCTACAGATCGGCACAAGGCCCCAAACATGGCTTACAACCCATAATGCAGTACAAATGGCTGAAATACGGAATAATATAAGATTTCAAGTCAAATATGCGGCTTAATAGTCACTACGGGACGGACGAAGTCACAATCCATACCGTTGCACGCCCACACGCTCGTAACCTAGCATGTGCGTCACCTCATTTATAAAAACAATTCGAAATCTTGGGATTTTGTACCCTCATTTCCAGATTTATAATGGGTACTTACCTCAAAACAATGAAAATACTACTCCACGATTAATTTGCCCCTCAAATCGGCCTCCACTCGCGTCGAATCTAACCAAAATCAGAACTAATACGTCACAATATGATAAGGGAACAAATCCCAAGCAAAAACAATCGAAAAATATCAAAAATCCCAAAATTGGCTAAAACCCGACCCCTGACCCACGTTTTGAAATTCAGAAATTTTTACATCAATAGATTCCTCATCTCCCCATGAGTCTAGGCATATAAAGAACACCAAAATCGGAGTCCAAATGACCCCTCAAATCCACCATTAAAGGCCTCTTAAACTCAAGCCCTAATCCTCCATTTTTAGCCCTTAATCTCCACTAAAGTCATGATTAAACAATGGAAAAATGATCTTAACCCAAGTAATTAAGCTTAGGAAACTTACACAACCGATATACTTTGATTCCCCTTGAGATCTTATGCCTTAGTCTCTTTCTCGTATTCAAAATGGAGTTCTTTGCAAAAATTCTCGAAGAAAGCAACATATACCTTTTGTCCAGGAATTTTCACATCTGCGACCGTCCTACCGCTTCTGCGGTATCGCATATGCGGTCAAATTACCGCTTCTGCGGTCCTTAACTTAAACATTCAAGCTGCTTCTGCGCTCAATTTTCCGCACCTGCAACTCCGCAGGTGCGGTCCCACACCGCATCTGCGGTCCCTGGCAAATTCTCAAAATTCACTTTTACGGCTTTTCTCTCGCAAGTGCAGCGCCGCACCTGCGGTCCCCAAACCGCAGGTGCGAAAATACCAGAAGAAGCAAAACTTCAGCAGCTGCAATTACATTTCAACTCTTCCGTTAACCATCTGAAATCACCCCGAAGCCCCCGAGACCTCAACCTAAAGCACACACATAACCCAATACCTTAGTCAATCTTGTTCCAATCATCAAAATACCTCAAACAACATCAAATCTACCAAATCACATCGAATTCAAGGCTAAGATTCTAAAATCTTCCGAAATACGCTTTTGATCAAAAATCCAACCAAACCACGTCAGAATGACCTGAAATTTTACACGCACATCCCCAATGACACAACGAAGCTACTGCAAATCTCGGAATTCCATTCCGACCCCTATATCAAAATCTTGCCTATAAACCGGAAATCATCGAAATATCAACTTCGCCAATTCAAGCCAAATTCTACTCTGAACCTCCAAACCCATTTCGATCACGCTCCTAAGTCATAAATTACCTCCCGAAGCTAACAAAACCATCGGAATTCACATCCGAGCCCTCAAGCACATAAGTCAACATCCGGTTAACGTTTCCAACTTAAACCTTCTTAAAAGAGACTAAGTGTCTCAAACCTTAACAAAACCACTCCGAACTCAATCCGACCAACCCGATACCACAAAATATGGATAACGAATCATAAAGAGCAGAAATAGGGGAAACGAAGCGGTAACACATGAGACGACTGGCCGGGTCATCACAATTTCAAGCATATGACCAAGTCCCAAATCACGATACGGAACTACTGGAATGGTCAAAACTCGAATCCAGGTTGGTTTGCTCAAAATGTTATCCGAAGTCAATTCAATTGAGTTTTAAAGGTCTAATTCATAACTTAATCTATTTTTCACATAAAAACCTTCCGGAAAATTATACAAATTGCGCACGCAAGTCGAGAAATTTTTGATAGCGTTTTCAAGGTCTTAAAATACCAAGATAATTATTTAATTTAAAGATGACATTTGGGTCATCACAAATGATTACTTTTTTTTGTTCGTCTATTACCTTTTCTTCTTTGTTAAGCAAATTCAACTTATAGTGTAGTTGGCATGTCTGGTACACTAGGGAGCTTCTCAAGGGACTGTTGTGCTATGCCTTTACAATTACTTTGGCTTGTGCTGTATATTGGAGATATTCTATTATTGCAATTGGACTAATTTGTAACCTTTGTGCTGGTGATGGTATGCCATGCTGAGGCAACATAATTCTGTTGTCTCTCTCCCAAATCCTGACTGTTCAACTTATTAAGTTGGAATGGTTAGGTGCCCTTCCTGATTGTCTGGCAAGGTATTATTAATAAATAATAAAAAAGATATGTATTTTTTCCCTACTCCAACTATGTTAAGACAATTCATTCTTTCTTTTTAGCATGACCATAGGATACAAACGAAACGAGCAAATGCACAACTTCTATAAATGACTTTATTCATAGAAATATTAGAGATGCTTAAGTCCTTGAATTCTCATGTGTCCTATTATTTTATCATCTGTTCATGTGTCTAAGAAAAATACGTAAGTTGAAAAAGTTTACTTTATGATATTACTCAAAGGCATAATGGTCTTATGACACTTTGAAAGATTTTATTGACGTACTTCTCATGCATTGCATTCATGTACATTGAACCATGACTAGATGGCATTATATATGCGTATATATATGTGTATATATATATATATATATATATATATATATGAGAAAAGGTTATGGCATTATATACGCACCACCACCTGATCAGCTGATATACATTGATGATTTTGCCCACAATGGCCAAAGTGATATAATGGGATGCCCTCAGAGGCTTGAGTATGGTATGAACACAAGTACCTATGCATGACATGACATTCATATGTATATGCCTGACACTAAAAGTATTTCATGATTTACAGAGTTATCCAGACTTACAGTTTGAGTCATTCACTCTATATTTCTTCCATGTCTTTTATGTACTTATTTATGTGCCTTACATTATTTGTACTGACGTCCCTCCTGGGGACACTGCGTTTCATGCCTGCAAGTCCCGATAGATAGGTCGAGAGTCATCCCAGTAGGCTACCAGCTCAGTGGAAGATGTTGGTGCGCTCCATTTTCTCCGGAGTTGCTTGTTTGGTTAGTATGATTTAGACGCGTATTGTTTGGTATGGCTAGCCCCTGTTCTGACTTTTATGTTAAGTGTGTACTCTTAGAGGCTTGTAGATAGATGTCATGTATACGAATGCTTTTATGGCCTTGTCGGCCTATGTTCAGTATACGAGTGGTTATTTTGGCCTTGTAGGCCGGTATGTCTTATGTATAAGTTGGTATCACATGTTGTATTCTACTTATCTCACAGCATCCTTCTGGCTGAGTTATTTATGATAGTATGACATAAAAAGATACGTTATGTTGTTACTCGATTGAGTATGGTACCGGGTGCCCATCGCGGCCCATCTATTTGGGTCGTGACAAAAGTGGTATCAGAGTAGTTCTATCCTAGGGAGTCTACAAGCCGTGTCTAGTAGAGTCTTGTTTATGGGTGAGTTGTGCACTACACTTATAAGCAGGAGGCTACAGGGCATCTAAGACTGTCACTCCTTCTTCTTACTCTAGATCGTGTGGTAGATCTCAGTTGTAAGAACACAATTTCCTAAACTCGACCTTATTCATAATATGATGATGCCTACATTTAGAAAGATGGTTGGTAAGGAATTGAATGTAGTTGTGAAAAAGTTGAGTCAGAAGAACCCGGTGAGCTTCTGGAAAAGGATTCTTAAGGCAAGAATATCTATCCATCTTTATGGTGAAAGACAATGAGAGATTCAGAAGATAAATACAAGTTTCAACAAGTAAAGGAAGTAAGGTGAAAGAAGGTACGAGGTACCCAGCTAGGGAAGATTATCCTTCTTTACCATTTAGGAAGAGAGATATAAGCATTTTGAGTTACCTTCAACAGTAACAAAGGTATGAATAATTGGCTACACTGATCTAAGTTATGCTCTATGGGAGCTAACAAATATGGTTTAAGAGAAGGACATAATATCACAATCTGGTTGGGATTAGAGTGACCCAAAATGGTGGATGAATTGTTTGTATTATTTGACATTTTCGAAGGTTAGTGCAAACGTAGTAATGGATCTCCTTGTGAGACACCTAGATGGTGCACTCTAAAATAGTACAGCTAGATATGAGTGCCACAAAGATAGGCACTGGAAGTCTGGAAAGGATAAATATTATCTTAGTATAACTCTACGCCCTAGTAGAGCAAGGACGTTGAGCAACCCAAAGAGCTGATGAATAAAGCAATGAGAGCTAAATGCGAAAGAATGTCGTGTTGAAGTTTTTGCAAGAAATGGATGAGTAGAAATATTAGTAGAGTAATGAGAAGAGAGATAAGGAAGAATTATAATTGAGATGTGATACATGGATGACAACAGTAGAGTGTTACAGAACCTATAGTTAAATGAAGAAAGAGGCGAAAGGTGATGGGCCTTAAGACAACAAAAGAGTATAGGCCATACAACCACATCCTCATTTCGAGAAATAAGTTCGCGAATCTAACGTAATTAATAGAAGGAAAAGTTAGACCCCAGACTAATAGAAATCAGTATGGACTGGTGAACAAGATAAACTAAACATGAATTAGGGACTGAGTGATTTGATAATAGTCGGCATCATGAGAGTTTCAGATTTTATTCCGGCGATAATAGAATGGACGATAGAAGAATATTCATGAGAAATTTAGAGAATGGTCATTCAGGAAGACACTTCCCTAACGCAAGCAAGAAGGATTACCGCGAGGTAAGTAAGGATCATCGACGATGTGAAAAGATACCAAAGATGAGAGGGTAAAACATCTATACGTAGATCATCGTAGTACTAAATTTTAGTACTCCCCTAAAGGGGGTAATATGGAATGATAAAGGAAGAATGCGATAAAAATGAGAATGGGATGAGATTGCACTTATCCAAATGTTACAAATATGCTATGATTCCATAACGTTATGTAAGCACGACATAAAAAAAGAGAAGTAAGGGTCCTTGCCTGAGATGTTAATGATAGATAAGGAGCCAGTACGCGAGGTAAGTTAAGAAAAGGAGATAACCCAAGAAAGATTATGCAAAATATGGATATGAGAATGGGCCGACGAGTAGTTAGTAGTTGATTAAAGAAGAGCCAAGTCATGGCTAGACAAGAAGTAACAGACAAATCAGCAGATCATGCAAGATAAATGTAGTAAATCCAACATGGAGAATTCAGCCTCGCAGTAATGTCATTATAATACTTGAGATATATTTAAATAGTAGTCGGGGTAGTTAAAGGTACCGTATGAGAAATACGAGAATAAAATAAAGTGACACTGGGAAGACTGTTAAAATATCAGTAACCCTACAAGCACAAAGGCACAGAGGTAAGCAACTACGGATGATTATGGGCAAGGAAGGACATCAAAAGGTCCATAATAAGCCCACAGCTTTAAGAGAGTCAAGGGTTCTCCCTAAGTACTACAACGAAAGACTAGCTAAGGAAATAAGGAAGAAGGCATCAACCTAAGCACAATGACCTAAAGAGGAAATGGTCGTGTAACAACAGTCTCACAATAACATTGTAAGCACTCCAAAGGAAAGTGTCACCTACCATGGCTAATGGACGAAAAGTAAAATTAAAAGTAATATTCGAGATCATATGAGTTGCACAGAAATTCTGGCATGTCTGGGCACTAAAATAAGCTAAGTATGGATGCAACAAGGGGCAGAAAGACCAAGAAGTAATAGCTTACGTTGAAAGAAAACTAAGATGGAATGAAAGAAATTATTTGATCAATGATCCAGAGTTGTTACGTTATGAACACACTTAAGAGTTCAGAGTTTTATACATGCAGCATATACAACCTTAGAAGATTTTGGTATATGTTAAAAGAAAGAATTGAGACCAGGTCATAAATGAATGATTTGTTAAAGAATTGTATAATGCATATTACTCAGCGCCCATGAAAGGCTAAACAGAATAACTAATACCATGAACCATAGATCAGGAGAAAACCTAAGCCGATATAAAGGCTGATCAGAAGAAGGAGGAAACTAAAAAGTTACATCAACGAAGTAAATCAGGAATTTGATTATTGGACTCAGAAAATTATAAACCTTGTTTGAGAACATTGCAGGATTACTCTTAATATTCGAGGTACAAGAGGGATAGTATAGTCGACATATTTTATAACGGTCGTATGTTAAATTTAGCTAGTTAGAATAGTACCCATATCATAAGAAGTCGGCATTAAGCTCCTACCGGATTGTGTATGAACCAGAGGTGCAAGTATTATAATAGAGCTTCAAGTTATGGACGTGAATTATACCTATGTGGAAGGGAGGTCATGAAAGAGATAGAAGATGCAATACGAGATTTTAAAGTGAGTAAGGTAAAGGTGAAGAATGTACGGGATACTCAAATACAGAAGGTTGTGAATAGTCCATACTTTGGATAGAAGGCTAAAAGTGTGGTGATTCAATATCCATGAATGATAGCGGCATCGTCAGTTTCATATCTTATAGCCTATGGTTTCTAGGTATCGAGAGGTCTAGTTAAGAAAGTAAAAGAAGAGTTAGAGACGATGTGATGTCTCGCTTGAGTTTCTAGAATAATAGTAGGAAATCTATGGTGCAAGAAAGTTGAAGGAAGGTTGCGAGTGGTATAAATAAATATCTGTAGGTCGCAAGCTAAAGTATGGTAAAGCAATAAAGTTTTAGGAAGACATGAGTAAGGATAAGAAAGGGAAAGTGAGAAGATGATGAGAATGGATAAAGTCCTTAGGATTAAGCCCGTGAAAACAAGAGAGTTGATGGTCTCTCTAAGTTATGCAAGCTCAGTATAGCCTGAATTAACTCAAACGAATCTAAGACTAATGGCATTTAGAAGAAATAGAGTGTTGCCATGATAGTACAATGAGGATGTAATTGTGATAGCGAGCCAGGAGCTTACTTCGAGTATTTATGACTCTGGTGTTTGGGCCTTTCGATTGAGTAATGATTTGAGCAGGATTTCATGAATTGTACAGGATTAAAATACCCACGTAAGTGAATCACATTAGGATGCTATAAAATACGATTATTGAAGTATATCATCGCCGCTAAGTGGATCAGTAAAATCACTTCAAATATTCCTCAATGCAACGTAAAACCTAGTGGCAAGGTATTATGTAAAAAGTTTCAAGTTATCGGTGGTATATTCTAAATTAATATTTGGGTGAATCAACAATGGATGGACAAAAGTCACAAAGTATGAGACGAGATTAGGCCGTCATTCTTAAGATGAACAATAATGAGGAAGCATTAATAGATATAAATTTATACATGTAAGATAAGCAATGAGAATAACATGGAGTTGGGTAGCAGACCTCGATAATAATAAAACCAAGGTAAGAATTATTATATATTATGACCTACTTAGATGCAGTAAAGTCATGCGGATAGATAATCGGGCATATGAAATAAGTTATAGCAATATTCATAATTTCGACAAAGTATCGAGCAAAGAACTTCAGTATACCTTTAAATTCCCAAAGAGAAATCCTTTCAAGCTCTATATATGCTTACAAAGTGATGCCTAGAGATTAGTTAAAACTGGAGGAAAAAGGAGAGAAGAGTTGCATAGGCGCACATACAAGGAAAAAGTCATACAGGCTGCATGACAGAAGGTAGCAAGAGTTACGAGATTAGAAGGATTTCGACCACAGACCATGGTGTGAGAAAGAGGCTTAAAGGGGGGAATGCCCTAGCCTTTGGATTTATTCACAAAACAACTGCCTAAATGGGAAAGGGAATATTAAGGTATTCATAAAAGCTATAAGTTATGAAAATGATAAGAGCATCAGTCAACATTCGAGGACGAATGTTCCAAAGAAGGGAATGATGTTACGCCCCGCAATATCACATTGATATTATGTCCCGCAATATTATATTACGATGATGTTATGCCTTGCAGTATTACATTACGATGATGTTGCATTTTGCAGTATTAAATTATGACGATGTTGCACCCTGTAGTATTGTACGTTGAATTTGTCGTAAGGTAATTGACATAAGTCCAAGAAAAAGATTATTTGGAGATTATAAGGATTATGCTATTTCAAACAAATAATGAGTAAATTTGTGAAGGTGAGTGGGGAAGCAAGTCAAAGAAAATAAATTTTCCTCCAAATTTGGCATGTTGGAATAAAATACGGCATGAGCTAAAATACTCGGTATTTATGGGCTAATGTCATACAAGGTACCATATGATCATGATAGTAAGGTGTATAAGGTATGTGAAAAGTGAATAGTATTTTAAATAATTTGAGGTAATTCTTAATTATGTGGGTGATTGATTAATTAATGGATAATGGGATATTGCCCAATTGATTAAAAAATTAATTATTGGATAATTAATGGGATTCTTAATAATGGGACATTGCTCATCAATTATATTGCATGAGGTGGCAGTCCTCCACGTGCAAATTAAAATAACTCATGTTATAACATGAAAGGTGGCATCTAAAGTGCCATAGGTATGACACTAAGCGTAATAGCCTGGCAATCCCCATTTTCCTTTCACTTTTTGTGGTCCTAATTAAGCTAAGGATTACTTTTTTTGTTCGTCTATTACCTTTTCTTTTTTGTTAAGCAAATTAACTGGCAAGTTATAGTGTGGTTGGCATGCCTGGTACATTAAGGAGCTTCTCAAGGGACCGTTGTACTATGCCTTTACAATCACTTTGGCTTGTGCTGTATATTGGGGATATTCTCCTGTTGCAATTGGACTAATTTTCAACCTTTGTGCTGGTGAAGGTATGCAATGTTGTGGCAACATAATTCTACTCTTGTTTCACTCCCAAATCCTAACTGTTCAACTTATTAAGTTGGAACGGTTAGGCGCCCTTCCTGATTGTCTGGCAAGGTCTTTTTCATAAATAATAAAAAAAAAATATGGATTTTTTCCCTACTCCAGGTATGTTAATGCTATCCTTTTTTTCTTTTTTTGTATGATCCATACGATGCGAATGAAACGAGAAAATGCACAACTTCTACAGATGACTTTATTCATAGAAATATTAGAGATGCCTATGCCCTTGAATTTCCATGAGTTCTATTATTTTATCATCTGTTCATGGGTCTCAGAAAAATACGTAAGTTGAGAAAGTTTACTTTATGATATTACTTAAATGCATAATGGTCTTATGACACTCTAAAAAACTTTATTGACGTACTTCTCATGCATTGCATTCATGTACGTTTACCTATGACCAGATGGCGTTATATGCGCATATATGTGTGTATATACACACACACACACACACACACACACACACATATATATATATATATATACATACACATACACACACACACACACACATATATATATATATATATATATATATATATGGGAAAAGGTTATGGTGTTATATACGCACCACCACCTGATCAGCTAGTATACGTTGTTGATTTTGCCCACAGTGGCCCAAGATGATATGATGGGATGCCCTCAGAAACTTGATGATATTATGAACACAAGTACCTATGCACGACATGACATTCATACGTATATACATGACACTAAAAGTATTTCATGATTTATAGAGTTATCCAGACTTATAGGTTGAGTCATTCACTCTATATTTCTTCCATGTCTTTTATGTAATTATTTATGTACCTTACATTATTCGTACTGACGTCCCTTTTTCCTGGGGACGCTGCGTTTCATGCCTGCAAGTCCCGATAGACAGGTCGAGAGTCATCCTAGTAGGCAGTACGGTATCAACTCAGCGGAAGATGTTGGTGCGATCCATTTGCTCCGGAGTTTTTTGTTTGATCATTATGATTTAGACGCGTATTGTTTAGTATGGCGGGGCCCTATCCTGAATTTTATGTTAAGTGTGTACTCTTAGCATCTTGTAGATAGATGTCATGTATACAAATGCTTGTATAGCCTTGTCGGCCTATGTTCTGTGTACGAGAGGTTATTTTGGCTTTATAGGCCCGTATGTCTTATGTATAAATTGGTATCACATGTTGTATTCTACTTATCTCATAGTAGCCTTCCGGATTAGTTATCTAAGATAGTATGACATAAAAAGATATATGATGTTGGTACTTGATTGAGTAAGGTACCGGCTGCCTGTCGCGGCCCATCGGTTTGGGTCATGACAAATTGCTTTCTTATTGGCCCACTTTGTTGATATTTGTGCTTTTCACCATGTGATAATGTAATTGAGTTGTACATCATGTTAGATATCATATTTCGGCTTTATGCTTATATTGTTGGAACCCTTAGCGGTCGTTTCTTACTGTCATCTCATGGATTTTGTTCGAAGTATTCATACACATGGAGATGGATCTTTTCCATAGGGCTGGATTGGCCTTCCTCGGTACTGTGTGACTGATGGTCAGTAATGTATATATATTATGGGATGGATCTTCCTTGGGCTGTATAGGCCATATACAGTACTGAGTGGTTGAGTATGATAAATGGAAAGTGTGAAACAGTGAGGTTGAGTACTCTGAGAGTGTGAGTACATGATTCATCTCCGAGATACTTGGCATCGGCATGCATATATGGCATACACGCATAGAGACGCATTTCCCTCATGATGTACGGTATTACATCATTCATGATTTTTCTACAAACATTAATATGTGAGCATAGAGCGGTATTTCACACTTATTATTTGGTAAGGAAATCAAACATTTTTATCGTGGAAAGGATTTTTCAGGAAAATTACACTTTTCAAACTATCTCAAAAATTTTCGATGATTTCGATAAAGGATTTGGGTTTTCACCCATATCCTTGAAAAGCTTAACTATTTTCAAAAAACTGTGCAAAAGCTGAATATTTTTTATCTCTGAGATTATTTCCTTATTTATATGCCTACGTTGTATGAATTGCTATTGGTTATTGGTGTTGGACCCGACTTATATTCCAGCTCGTCATTACTTTCAACCTGAGGTTAGGTTTGTTATTTTTCGAGTACATGGGGCCGGTTGTATTCATTTTGCACTTCCTGCACATTACGTGTAGTTCCCCCAATGCCTTTGTTGCTGCATTCAATGGTTTCTGGATTTGAAGGCGTACTTGTGTTCCTGTTATAGTTGCTTCTTGTTCATGGTAGCCATAGATTTTGAAACTCTATTTATGTACTTTTCAAACAGAAAGTGTTTTTTATCACGACCAAAAATTCATTAAGGGTCGTGATGGCACCGGACACCACTGTCAAGCAAGCCAACACCAAATAATTAGTTAAATTCTCCATTTTAGTATTTTTGAAAACATAGATTTTCTTCAATTTAACAAATAAAAGATGAAGTTTACAGAATAAGTAATGATGTATTTCCAATTTAAATACTGAATACCCCATCCCAGAACTCGGTGTCACAAGTGCATGAGCATTTATTAGGAATTAACAATAATATACAATGACTGTCCGGAATACAATTTGGACAGAAAGAAAGTACAATACTCTGAAGGAGACTCTACTGGCTGCGGGTCGTCTTGAGAGATGCAGCTCACCTAAGTCTCCGTATCAACCATGTTGTTATGCCCGCTAGGCCACTAGATATGCATGTTCCTGTGCAACAAAAATGCACAACAAGTATAGTATGAGTACAAAAATAACACGTACCCAGTAAGTATCCAGTCTAATCTCGAAGAAGTAGTGACTAGAGGTCGACTTTGACACTCACTAGTGGTCCAATAATAATATACCGATAATATAGTAAATTGAGGATTTTTATAAAAACGGGTGTAACTCAATAGCATGAAGCAAGTAAACAATTCTTTTATTAATAGGGAATTTCCAAGTCCGTTTTCATCATTTATATATTATCTCAGGCCAAGGAGGCAATATCATCATTTATAAATTTGCAAGTTAAGCAATAGAAGCATGCGCACGTCACGCCGAGGTCGTATAGCCTGATCCAAAAAATATTTAAATTTTAAATTGTGCACTGCTAGAGGATCATGACGCGAACCATAGATGCATCTATATAATATACCAAGGCATACAGCCCATTCCACAATAGAGAAACACATTCAAACAGTCAATCAAGAATTCGTCAAAGAGCAATTATCCAAGAAAATGCAATTTCTCTTTTAAAAGTCAAGAAAATGATGTCTAGCCTTTTTGAAATTTATTTACACGTTTGATATGTTTTAAGCATTTTAAATTGACAATAAGATTTCAAATATTACAAGTAAATCATACTTTTGGGTCCTAGACTATCTGGACTTAAGCATAATAGTAGCTACGCACGGACTCTCGTCACCTTGTGCACACGTAGCCCCCACAAATAGGAGTACATATTTAATTATTTCACCTATGGGGTTAATTCCCTCTTACAAGGTTATAAAGGAGACTTAACTCGCTCTAAAGTTCCATAACTAGCTTCCAAGACCTTCCGACGAATCAAACCTATGCCCCACTTGCAAAAACTAGCCAATAATTATGCAAACCCATTTATATACGCTCGAATACTCATTATAATCCAATTTATAACAATTTCTACCCCGAATCGAAAAGTCGATAAAAATCACCCTCGGGCCCGGATTCCAAAAATTTCTCGAAGATAAAGTTTACCCATAACCCCACGAACTCAAATATATAATTTACCGTCATTCCTATGTCCAATTTCGTGGCAAAAATTCAAAATATAAATTTCTAGGTTTTCCTTCCAAATCCCATAATTTCTACAAATTTTCATGACTAAATCCATATATCAACCTTGTATTTAACTCAAAACTAGTGGAAACCACTTACCTCATATTTGGTGATGAAAATGGCACTCCAAAGTTGCTCCAAAATCGGCTCCCATAAAGAAAATGGGGTTGAAATGAGCCCAACCCCCGTCTTTGAAAAGACACTGCCCAGCGATTCTTCATACCTGTGGTCACTTGACCACTTCTGAAGTTTTGCTGGTGTGGACAAAATACCGCTTTTATGGTTCAAGGCTCACATCCCATTTCCGCTTATGTGCCTTCTCTTCCGCAGGTGCGGTCTTGCTTCTGTGGTGAGATGACCACATCTGCGGTCCCAGTATTCCCCAGCCAAAATCACTTCTGCGACTCATAGGGTCGCTTCTGTGGCCCCACACCTATGGGCCAAGCCTTGTAGGTGCGGTTGCACCAGAAGGCACCTGCTCTAACCTTGCAGGTGCGGTTACACCTGAAGACAGCTGCTCTAACCTTTCTTCTAAGTCCAAACTCGATTCATTCCTGTCGGGATTCCACCGGAGGCATTCGGAACCTCAACCAATTATACCAACACGTCTCAAAACACATTACGAACTTAGTTGAGCCTCCAAATCACATCAAATAACACCAAAATAATGAATTGCAAGTAAATTCACGCTTGATGAACTTTAGAACTTCAAACTTCTACATTCGGCCGAAACCTATCAATTCACGTCCGCTTGACCTCAAATTTTGCACACAATTGATATTCTACATTATGGACCTACTCCAACTTCCGGAATCAAAATTTGACCGTGATATCAAAAAGTCAACCTTCGTTCAAACTTCTCAAAATATTTAAATTTTTAACTTTAGCCAAATGACTCCAAAATGACATACATGCCTCCAAATCCACTTCCGGACACGCTCCCAATACCAGAATCACCATACGGTGCTATTCCTAGTCTCAAAATCCCTAACGGATATCAATAACAATGAAATGCACTGCAACCCATATTTATGAAATTCTTCCCAAAATGCTAACTTCCATAATAGACGCCGAAACGCTCCTAGTTCATTCAAAACCCGATCCGGACATACGTCCAAGTCCAAAATCATCATACAAACCTATTGTAACCTTCAAATCCTGACTCCGAGGTCGTTTACTCATAAATCAAACCTTCGTCAATTCTTTCAACTTAAAGCTTCTGAAATGAGAATTCTCTTTCCAAATCAATTCTGAACTTCTCGGAATTCAATTTCGACCATGCGTACAAGTTATTATACCTGAAGTGAAGCTGCACATGGACTCAAACCACTGAATGGCATGCTAGAGCTCAAAATGACCAGTCGGGTCGTTAATTCTTTTTTAATTAACTTATTAGCATCATTAAAATTGGATAGTTATTAGTTGGCTTACCTAGCGGGTTGGGTTAGGTGTCATCACGACTAGTGGATTTTGGATCGTGACAGAAAGTAGATTAAGGTCACTTACCAAAGAATTTAGGAAGAAGAGCTCTTGGGAAAATTACCTCTAAGGTGTTTAGGGTTTAGAATTTGAAAAAATGGGCTAAAATCCCGTCTACTTAGCTTTTGACCATGCACAGATGTCGCAAATTGCGACCTAGGCTTTGCAATTGCGAAACTCACAAATGCGAGACATACTTCGAAATTGCAAAGAAGCTCTATCTCTACTATCATCCCATTTGTGATTATTTGTTCGCAAATGCGATCCACTGCTGCCAAGACATTCTTTGAAAATGCGAACATATACCTCACAAATGTGAGTTCATAGGCTGCACCAGAACTAGATCCTCACCGGCTATTTTATTAAGTCCAAACTACTCCGAAGCCTATTTGAAACTCACCCGATCCCTCGGGGCTCCAAAACAAACATGCACACAAGTTCAAAAACATCATACAAACTCACTCGCATGATCAAAACAATAAAAAATACCTAGAACTACGAATCAGATACCAAATCGAATGAAACCTTCAATAAAGCTTAAGAACTATCATTTCACAACTGGATGTCCGAATTACATCAAATCACTTTCGTTTTGTACCAAATTTTGCAGACAAGTCTTAAATACAGTAATGGACATATACCAAGTTTCGAAACCAAAATTCAAACTCAGTAGAAAAAAATCAAACTTCGGTGAAATTTATAGATTCTTTGAACCTTTAAACTTCAAATTATCAACAAATTGCGATAACTCGAGCTAGGGACGTCCGGATTCGATTTCAAACATACGCCCAAGTCCTAAATTACGTTACGAACCCATTAGGACTATCAAAATATCGATCCAGATTCATTTATTCAAAATGTTGACCAAAGTCGACTCAAATAAATTTTTAAGGCACGAATTCTCATTGTAATTAAATTTTCACATATAAGCCTTCCGATAAAAGACACGAACTGTGCACGTAAATCAAGGAAGGCTAAAAAGATCTATTTGAGGTTACAGAACACATATTTATGGGATAAAACTCTAGATGACCTATCGAGTCATCACACCTTTTTTCGCATCTTCTTTCCCACCAAAAAGATGAATTGTATGACAATCTCATCTAAGAGCTTAAGTCACAGAATCAGTTATTTATTTTTATTTAAGTATATCCTCAACGCGCCCTTCACATATAAAATAATGAAATCCATATATTGAGTGTAGTTGGAACAACAAAGGAAGCATATAGCTTCATTCATTGAATGCTACATGAAAGAATATGGAGGTTCGAAGTAAGATGCATATGTTGAGGCTTAGAAGAAAATCACTAATGCACGAAAAGACATGAACAAGGACTTTCTTTGTACAACTAATGACGAAATACCAATGTTTCTCCTCGGACTAGTTATAAATAATGCGCGTCTGGCATATATTTTTTAAGAAAATGATTTTGCAAGTGCCCAAAGCGAATTTAAAGACAAGATTACCATGTTATTTGTTGAGCTTGTCAATATTTGAGGATACTTTGGAGCAAAATGCAGCTTGAGAACATAGGAATAATAGAATTACTTATATGATTGAGTAATGGTGAAAATGATGTATTTATTTGTATACTAGTAATGTTTGAGAACAAATTATCTCAGTTTTATCAAGGAAGAGAGTGCATATGTTGTCTTCACGCTCATGTTTTATTAGTTTGAAAAATGATATTGTATATCCACTCTCAAAATAATAGCCGAAAAATATATATTTTTTGTATATATTGTAACGACCCGGCCAGTCGTTTTTAGAATTAATGCCCTGATCCCATATTAACTACTTTTCCCATATTTTTTTCTTCTATTGTGAGATGCTGGGAGGATTCGTTTTGAGTTTCAAAGTGTTTTGGGACATTATTCCTCAAATGATAGTTTAAGCTTTAGAATTTGGATCGTAGTTGGAGCAGTGTGAGGACAGCCTCAGAATGAAATTTCGTCAATTTTGTTAGCTCTGTTGTGTCATTTCGGGTTTAGGGGCATGTTCGGATTGGGTTTTGGAGGTCTGTAGCTTATTTAGGCTTGAAATGCCGAAAGTTAAATTTTTTAAGTTTTCGGATCGATAGTGAAATTTTGATATCAAGGTCGGAATCCAATTTCAAAAGTTGAAATATCTTCGTAGTGTTGAATGTGACTTGTATGAAAAAATTGGGGTCAATCAGACCTGGTTTTGTTGGTTTCGGCATCTGTTGTTGGACTCTTGAAATTTCAAGTTCTTTAGGCTTGGATTGGAGGGTGATTCATGGTTTAGCGTTGTTTGATGTGATTTGAGAGTTGTACTGAGTCAGTATGTTGTTTTAGGATTAGTTATCATATTTGGTTGAGGTCTCGGGGGCCTCAAGTGTGTTTCAGATGCTTAACGGGTCATTTTTGTACTAGAGAAGTTGGCAGATTTGCTGATATTTCTTTTGCAGATGTTCCTTATTCGCAATCATGTAAGGAGGCTTGCGATCACATAGGTTTAGCTGAGGAAGAGGGAGTTTTTTTCATCGCATTCCCGGGAAGTGGTACATGAACGCGGAGTGGTGATGGAAGGGTGAATCGCGAACGCGTGGGCTATGCCGCATTCGCGAACAAGAAGTGAGGTTGCATTGGAGTGGAAGGTTACTCTTCGTGATCGCGTGAGGTCAACCGCAATTGCGTAGGGATAAGAAGTGTAGGCATTGCATTCGCGTGGGGTGTTACACGTTCGCGTAGTGTAAGGCTGAGAGCTAGCGAAGTTGTTGTTCGCGATCGCGTGGGAGTTTTCGCGATCGCGATTAAGGTCGTATCTGGGCAAAATTTAAAGTTAAAAATGAGTATTTAGTGAGGAAGTCTTTATTAGAGACTTCGAGGTATATCCACCGCTTCCGCAGATCTAGGAGTCCCTCTCTATTCTTCTCTTTAGCTTTAGACTTCCTTTATTTACTTTTGATTAGACATTTTGGAGTTAGAGCACTATGTAGTTTTCCATAGCTTGTGATTTCATGAGATTCTGGGTTTTGGGAGTGCCTTGTGTTCAATTGAGAGAGTGAAGTTGTATATGCCAAGTGGCAATTTTTAAACTTCTCTATTATATTACTCGTATTTTGCTAGTTTCGTATTTTGTTTTCCCTTTTCTGCAAATTGTTAGGCTTACCTAGTCGTAGGGATTAGGTGTCGTCACGATAGCTCATGGAGGGAGAACTTGGGTCGTGACAAGTTGGTATCAGAGTTCTAGGTTCATAGGAGTCATGAATAACACACTGGTTTATTAGAGCCTCATGGATCATTATAGAGATGTCTGTACTTATCTACGGGAGGCTATGTAACTATTAGGAAAATTTCACTTCATTTGACTCCTTGTCGTGCGTAATTATTGACTTCGAAATTCTAAACTTCTATCTTCTATTCTCTCAAGATGGTGAGGACATGTGCTACTAGAGATGACCAGGTACTCGTGCCCCCTGCTAGAGTCACCAGAGGCCGACACTGGGTTAGAGGCCAAGGATGCGCACGTGCTGTAGATAGAGTACCAGCGCGAGCTGCCACCAAGGAGCCACCAGCATCTCCAGCGGGAGCCCAGGCATCTGATATGCCTACTGCTACTACTACTCCAGCACTTCAGGAGACCTTAGCACAGTTTCTGAGCATGTTTGGTACATTAGTTCAGGTAGGGTTGATTCAGGTTGTACCAACTACTTCACAGATCAGGGGAAGGACCCAGACTCCCGCTTTACCCACTCTAGAGCAGCGAGTTCACATTGGTCAGGTTCCAGGTGTCATAGCGACACAGTTTGTAGTCCCATTTCAGCAGGTGGTAAGGATCACTCGTCGAGTAGAGGACAAGTGGGTCCAGGAGAGAGAGGATAGACGAGGTCAGGAGAGAGAGTACAGGGAGGTGAGAAGACCTCGTAAACCGGAGAGATCCACTAGTCCTTATTTTAGAGGCAAGGTATGGCATGGTAGAGGTTTTGTGGGTCAGCCAGTCGAGTTTGCGTTTCAGGCTTCGTATAGTGTTTTAGGTGTTCAGGGGCCTCAGAGTACCCGTACCACACAATTCCCACAGCCACATCAGCAGTGAGGTTGTTTCGAGTGTGGTGACACATGCCATGTGGTGAGGGATTGCCCTAGACTTAGGAGGGGTGCACCTCCATAGACTTCTAAGACATAACGTGCTCCGTATGGTTTCCAGGCTATGATTACAGCACCAGTTGCTACCCCACCTACCCAACCAACTAGAGGTGGAGGTCGGGGAGGTAGAGGTTGCCCTAGAGAGGGAGGTTAGTCCAGATATTTTGCCATTCCTGCCTGTACAGAGGCTGTTACTTCTGATTCTGTCTATTCAGGTATTGTTCCAATCTGTCATAGAGATGCATCGGTTCTATTCGATCAGGTTCCACGTATCCTTATGTGTTCGCTTATTTTGCCTTGTAGTTAGGCGTATCTCGGGATTCTTTGTGTTCCCTAGTTTATGTTTCTACTCCTGTGAGAGATTCTTTTATTGTGGACCGCATTTATCGGTCATGTTTGATTACTCTTAGTGGGTTTGAGACCAGAGCCGATTTATTATTGCTCAACATGGTAGATTTCGATGCTATCTTGGGCATGAACTTGTTGTTGACACATTATGCTATTCTTGATTGTCACGCCAAAACCATGATGCTAGCTATGCAAGGTATATTGCGAGTAGAGTGGAGGGGTACCTTAGATCACACTCTCAGTAGAGTTATTTCATGTCTTAAAGCTCGATGAATGGTTGAGAAGGGGTATGACACGTATCTAAATTATGTGAGAGATGTTAGTATTGATACCCCTATAGTTGATTCAGTCCCAGTAGTACGGGATTTCCCTTATGTGTTTCTAGTTGATCTCCCGAGTATGCCACCTGACAGAGATATTGATTTTGGCATTGATTTGTTGCCACTCAGCCCATTTCTATTTCTATTTATCGTGTGGTCCTTCCTGAGTTAAAGGAGTTGAAAGATCAGTTACAGGAATTGCTTGATAAAGGTTTTATTCGTCCTAGTGTATCACCTTGGGGGTGCTTCTATCTTGTTTGTGAAGAAAAAGGATAGTTCTATGCGTATGTGCATTGATTATTGCCAGTTGAACAAAGTTACAGTGAAGAACCGATATCCTTTGCCTTATATTGATGATCTGTTTGACTAGTTACAGGGTGCACGAGTTTTTTCTAAGGTTGACTTGCATTCAGGATACCATCAGTTGAAGATTCGGGAGCTCGATATCCTGAAAACTGGTTTGAGGACTTGGTATGGTCATTACGAGTTCTTTGTTATGTCATTTGGGCTGACCAATGCCCCAATAGCCTTCATGCATTTGATGTACAGTGTATTCCGGTCATATCTTGACTCGTTCATCATTATCTTTATTGATGATATTCTGGTATACTCTCGGAGTCAGGAAGATCATGAGCAGCACCTGAGGACAGTGCTTCAGACCTTAAGAGAAAAGAAATTATATGCAAAGTTCTCGAAATGTGAGTTTTGGTTGGATTTTGTGGCATTCTTGAGTCATGTAGTATCGAATGAAGGGATCAAGGTGGATCCGAATAAAGCGGAAGCAGTGTAGAGTTGGACCAATCCATCCTCTGCTACAGAGATCTGTAGTTTTCTTAGCTTGGTGGGTTATTACCGTCGATTTATTGAGGGATTTTCATCTATTGCAACACCTATGACCAGGCTGACCCAGAAGGGTGCTCCGTTCTAGTGGACAGAAGAGTGTGAGGAGAGCTTCCAGAAGCTCAAGACAGCTTTGACTACAACCCCAGTATTGATATTGCCTACAGGTTTGGGGTCTTACACTATCTATTTTGATGCCTTAGGGATCGGCCTTGGAACAGTATTGATGCAGGACGGTAAGGTGATTGTCTGCGCGTCCAGACAATTAAAGGTACATGAGAAGAATTATCTTGTCCATGATATCGAGTTAGCTTCTATTGTTCATGCCCTAAATATCTCGCATCATTATTTGTACGGTGTTTCTTGTGAGATTTATACTGATCATCGGAGTTTGCAGCATCTGTTCAAGTAGAAGGACCTTAATTAACGCCAAAGGAGGTGGTTAGAGCTGCTGAAGGAATATGATATCACTATCGTGTATCACCCGGGCAAGGCCAATGTAGTGACCGATACTTTGAGTCGTCGGGCAAAGAGTTTGGGGAGTTTGGCTTATCTACCAGCAATGGAGAGGCCCATGGCGATGGATGTTCAGGACTTAGCTAGCCAATTTGTGAGAGTGGATCTTTCGGAGCCCAGTCGGATTCTAGCTTGGGTGATTTCTCGGTCTTCCTATTTCGATAGTATCCGAGAGCGTCAGTATGATGACCCTCATTTTCTTGTCCTCAAGGACAAGGTTCTGCATGGTGATGCTAGAGGTGTGACCATTGGTGATGACATGATATTGAGGACGCAGAGTCGAGTACGTGTACGTAATGTTGATGGGCTTTGAGAGTTGATTCTAGAGGAGGCCCATAGTTCATGGTATTCTATCCATCCGGATGTTGTGAAGATGTACTAGGATTTGAGACAGCACTATTCGTGGAGGAGAATGAAGAAAGATATAGTTGAGTCTGTAGCTCGGTGCCTTAATGGTCAACAAGTAAAGTATGAGCACCAGATATTGGGTAGGTTGCTTCAGCAGATAGAGATTCTGGAGTGAAAGTGGGAGCGGATCACCATGAATTTCGTAGTTGGACTCCTATGGATTTTAAGGAAGTTCGATGTCATTTGGGTTATTGTGGATCGACTGACCAAGTTGTGCATTTCATTCCTCTGTGTAATACCGATTCTTCGAAGCGGTTGGCAGAGAATTATATCTGGGAGATTGTTCGTCTACACGGTATTCCAGATTCTATCATTTCAGACAGAGGTACTCAGTTCACATCATGGTTCTAGAGGGCCATACAACATGAGTTGCGTACTGGGGTGGAGTTGAGCACAACATTTCACCCCCAGACGGACAAAGATTTCGAGCGCACTATTCAGATTCTTGAGGATATGATTTTTGCGTGTGTGATGGAGTTTGGAGGTTCTTGGGATCAGTTCTTGCCACTTGCAGAGTTTGCCTACAACAACAGTTATCAGTCCAACATTCATATGGCACCGTATAAGGCTTTGTATGGTAGGCGGTGTAGATCCCCGGTGGGTTGGTTCTAGCTGGACGAGGCTAGATTATTGGGCATAGACTTGGTTCAAGATGCTTTGGAGAAGGTTAAGGTGATTCAAGATAGACTTCGCACAGCCTAGTCCAGACAGAAGAGTTATGTGGACCGAAAGGTTCGTGATGTTTCCTATATGGTTGGAGAGGGGTTTTTGCTTCGGGTTTCACCTATCAAGGGCATTATGAGATTTGGGAAGAAGGTAAAATTGAGTCCATGGTTTATTGGTCCTTTTAAGGTATTGCGACGCGTTGGGAAGGTTGTTTATGAGCTTGTCTTACCTCCCAGCTTGGTAGGAGTTCATCCCGTATTTTATGTTTCAATGCTTCGGAAGTATCACAGTGATTCGTCGCACGTGTTGGATTTCAGTTTTGTCCAGTTGGACAAGGATCTATCTTATATTGAGGAGCTAGTGGCGATAATAGATAGGCAGGTTCGAAAGTCGAGGTCAAAGAACAATGCATCAGTGAAGGTTCAGTGGTGGGGTCAGTCGGTCGAGGAAGCAACTTGGGAGACCGAGCAGGATATGCGCAGCCATTACCCTCATCTTTTCACCATTTCAGGTATGTCTCTATGCTTGTTCGAGGACGAACTAATGTTTTAAGACGGAGAGGATATAACGACTCGGCCGGTCATTTTTTAGAATTAACGACCTGATCCCCTATTAAAGGCTTTCCCCATATTTGTTTCTGCTATTGTGAGTTGCCGGGAGGATTCGTTTTGACTTTCAGAGTGTTTTGGGACACTTAGTCCCCAAATGAGAGTTTAAGCTTAAGAATTTGGACCATAGTCGGAGAAGTGAGAAGATACCTCGGAATGGAATCTTTTCAATTTTGTTAGCTACGTTGTGTGATTTCGGGCTTAGGGCAGTGTTCGGATTGTCTTTTGGAGGTCCGTAGCTTATTTAGGCTTGAATTGCCAAAAATTGAATTTTTAAAGTTTCCGGATCGATAATGAAATTTTGATATCGAGGTCGGAGTCCGATTTCGAAAGTTGGAATAGCTCCACAGTGTTGAATTTGACTTGTCTTCAAAATTTGGGGTCAATCAGAACTGGTTTGGTTGGGTTTGGCATCGGTTGTAGGATTCTTCAAATTTTAAGTTCTTTAGGGTTGGATTGGAGGGTGATTCGACATTTTAGCATTGTTTGATGTGATCTGAGAGTTGGACTGAGTCCGGATGATGTTTTAGGATTGGTTGGCATGTTTGGTTGAGGTCCCGGGGTGTCGGGTGTGTTTCGGATGCTCAACGGGTCATTTTTGGACTAGAGAAGTTGGCAGATTTGCTGATATTTCTGTTGCAGATGATCCTTCTTCACGATCCTATGAGGAGGCTTCCGAACGTGTATGTTTAGCTGAGGTAGGGGAGTTTTGTTTATCGCGTTTGTGGGAAGTGGTACGCGAATGCATAGTAGTGATGGAAGGGTGAATCGCGAACGTGTGGGCTATGCCGCATTTGCAAAGAAGAAGTGAGGTTGCAGTAGAGTGGAGAGTTACTCTTCGCGATCGCGTGAGGTCAACCGCGATCGTGTAGGGCTGAGTAGAGTAGGCATCGCGTTCGCGTGGGGTGTTACGCGTTCGCGTAGTATAAACCTGGGAGCCAGCGAAGTTGTTCTGCGCGATCACGTGGGAGTTTTCGTGATCGCGATTAAGGTCGTATCTGGGTAGAATTTAAAGTTCAAAAATGAGGGTTTTGAGTTCATATCACAAAGTCGAATTAGGAGTTCGGTAGAAGGCGAAATTTCAAGAGATTTTCAGAGAAAGTTTTTGGGTAATGATTCCTAACTCCTTTTAGGTTATACCCCATTAAGATAAACATGAATTCATCATCTAATTTTGGATTTGGGGTGAAAATTGGGGAAAATGAGAAAAGTTCTTAGGCCTAATTTTGGAATTTTGGAATTCCAGTAGATCCCTCTACATGTTTACTTTGAGACTACGGATCGGTATTCCGGTAGGCCCCTTGCACATTTATATTTGGAACTACGAGATGATACCCGGTAGATTCCCATGTATTGGGTATTTACTTTGGGACTACAGATCGGTATTCTGGTAGATCCCCCTGCACATTTGTATTAGGAACTACGGGACGACACCCGATAGATTCTCCTGTACTGGATATTTACTTTGGGACTACGGATCGGTATTCCGGTAGATCCCCCTGCACATTTACATTTGGGACTATGGGATGATATCTTGGTATCCCCATATTGCTATCTTTGTGTACTGAGTTATATTCTTTATGTATTTTTATTCTTTATCGACTGTTATTACTTGAATCATACTGCTTCATTTCATACTGCTTACCTTGTTATATATATAAGTAGGGCTTTGACCTTCCTCGTCACTACTCGACCGAGGTTAGACTTGGCACTTACTGAATACCGCTGTAGTGTACTCATGCCCTTTCCTGCACATATTTTTTGCGTGCGGATCCAGGTTGTGCTGCTTTGTCATTTTATTAGTGTGCCAGTCGATATTAGAGATTTCGAGGTATATCTGCCGCGTCCGCAGATCCAGGAGTCCCTCTCTATTCTTCCCTTTAGCTTTAGACTTCCTGTATTTACTTTTGATTAGACATTCTGGAGTTAGAACACTATGTAATTTTCCATAGCTTGTGATTTCAATGAGGTTTCGAATTTTTGGAGTGCCTTATGTTCAGTTGAAAAAGTGAATTTGTATATGCCAAGCGGTAATTTTTAAACATCTCTATTATATTACTCGTATTTTGCTAGTTTCGTATTTTGTTTTCCTTTCTCCGCAAATTGTTAGGCTTACCTAGTCGTATAGACTAGGTGCCGGCACCTACGACAGTTCACGGAGGGAGAATTTGGGTGTGACATATATATATATATATATATATATATATATATATATATATATATATATATATATATATATTCTGTATGTTATATATAAAAATTTTATAAATTTTATACATCTTTTTAATTACCGAATGTAAATAATTTCTGGTACGGGTTAAAAGTGAAAAAGCCCTATTTAATTTGTTTCAATAAAGTACAGCAATGAAGTGGTATTGAAGCCTGTTTGCCTTTCTTTTATTAAAATGTTTTCTACATTACTTTCACGCTTTTAATAACTTGAAGTAGTCAAATCAGTAAACGTGGTTATGTTCGAAAGATAGGCTATAAATTAAATACTTGCAATACATAGAAGATTATACTCTTTGCTAGTATAATACTGCCTAATTTTAAAGTGAGAGATCTGTACAATTAATTACTAACCTAATATGTCGCCACATTAAATGTCTCTAATTAAAAAGCTTTAGTTTACATTTTCACTTAATCCGAGTAAAATTTACTTTATCCCCTTAACCTTTAAGGGTCGGGAAACAATACTCCTCTCACATTTTAAATGGGAAAGGGAACCCTTTTATGCAATTATTTTCCGGTGAGAATACCTCATTTTTAGTAAAGATTTTTTTCTCTCTATCTATCCTTTCAAGCATAAAGTATAATATTTTTCATCTAAATCAATACTTGAGTTTCGTCTTTACTGCGTGCAAAATTTAAGATATTTTTCTATTATATTGAGGTCATTGTTAAAAATTTTGCAATAAAGAAAAAACTCTTGTATACAAATTAAATTCAAGAAACATGTTGAACGCACATCTACCACAGATGCTTTAGCATTTCAATTAGAAGGGAAAAATATACTGAATTAGTCAATTCTTTGGCATATACATATTGTATGAAAGAATTGTTTCTATGAGTATCAAGCTTCTCACGCACCGATCTTGAGGAGCGCGATCGGCGCTCAACCGAGACATCCCAGTGAACCAAGCCTACTTGATGCCTTCTACCCAACCTTACCCATGAATAATTTAAGAATCATTAACAAAATAGACATGAGAATAGTAAAATCTACCACATCCTTAATCCATTACTTATAGAGTCTTCATTTACAATTTCCAAAATATTACAAGTTTATAATTACGACGGGAAACATGTTTGACATATACAAACATTTCTAGTTCATTACCCAAAATTGAACTACTAGTATGCAAAATTAAATACCCTCTCATGAGGTAGAGTACCAACATAAAAGAAGGTAAACACGAAGTCAATAAGGAACTCAAGTAATACAACATGCCAAGTTAAAACATAATAAATACCAATTAAGTATTAATAATTTTTTGTTGGGAGATCATTAGTCATCGATCATCTCACCATGCTCGAGGCATGGCGTCCGATCACAATTTGATCGGCTAAGTCATCTATCCACGAATGAATATGGATCGACATATGATACGAATAAAATACAATAATAAGAATGAGGAACCACCATGGGCGCGACATGACATCTGATCGCCACTCGATCGGCTAATTCGTCTCCCCACATATGTCATGTGAGTCGACATCATCTTTTACTAGCAACCACCTCATCCCAATTAAGGAAAATATCTCAACACATCAATCCCGCCCTAATTAAGGAGAATAATCTCAACATATAAGCACAGAGATTTACCCTAAATCACTCCTATACTGACACGTGTAGTTTCAGATTAAAATATTTTAAACCTACCCTTCCTTGATGACTAAACGATTCTCCCAAGAAAGTATTTATTTATTTATTCAGGATAATGAAAATAGAGGTATTTATATCATAGTCTTTCATACCATTCATTGCTTCATTAGCACTTTTAACCATTCACCACATCTTCATTTTGTTTGCACTCTTGGCCACACATAGCACGATGACCGCATTCCATATTTCACATTTTCATTTATTTACATCCATTGATCATTATCATAAACACTAATATGTAGGCACTCCGAAAATCATAGCATTAAGTTCATTAGTAATGAGTGACTTAAAACATTGAATTTCTTTCAAAGAGTTGAGCATAAGGATTGGCAATTGAAATATAAGTTAGAATCTTAAGTGATTAATATACTATTTATTCTTGGAATACTTTTTCCAAAGGGGAGCATGATGTATTTAGCTTTAACTCGTGAGTATGTACAAACTTAAACACGTTGGAAACATACGAAGGAGAACATGGTGATTGACAATGGAAATATGAATTCAAATCATATGCATCAGTTACAACAATCATATTTAAACATTTTCCCAAGGAGGGGGAGCATAACATGATAGGGAAAATTTGAATGACTCAAGCACATAAGAATTTAAGAATTTCAATCCTTTAAGCAATTTGGAACAATATGAATAGAATTTTAAACAACCACATTTGGAACTTACGGGGAACTCATGAATTCCGAATTTAAAAATGGGGTTTAGCCAACATACCTCGTTAGAGCTTTTCTTAAAATTATTACAATGTTCCAATACTGCTAGCAATTTCAATCAATAGGAAGATGATACAATTTAATCATAATTAGAAGGATTCTCATGATATAAGTCTCCTGAGAATTTCGTCAAACACATACTATGCAAAATAGAATACAAGGCTCTACAATGTAATTCCTTCCTCCCTCAACCAATTTCAACAAAAATCTATCCGAAATAGTTTAAAACTCCACATACTACCTCCTATTGGCACATGCATGGCCTATCTCCAACTCCACAACCTACTTAGACCCATAACAACTTGCATGAAAACTTAGGAGAAGGACCCGGATAGTTGCTTGCCTAGTAAGTGACTTCGTTGATACTTTAAGATTGGGGCAATAATGGATGAGTAAAATTGATGGAGTTTCTCTCTCTCTAAATTGATATCCACACTCTAAAACATCAAGTTATAGCTTATAAAAGTCACGGCGCGGAAATTCCACCCTCGGGAACGTGATGGCGCCTAACATTTCACTTGCTAGACAAGCAAACGTTAAAATAATTTATCCATTTTTAACAGTTCAGATTAAATTATGATAAAGAAGCCGAAATAACTAAAATGAATCCAAGAGAAAGTGCGAAAAACTATATCAACTGAATTATCTATACAACTCTGGATCTGGTATCATGAGTGTACAAGCTCTTGAAATGGAAGCTCAAGAGGAGAGACAACAGAATCATGTCGAAGTGGGGTGTCCATGGAGTAGCAGTCTTGGTAAAACGACCACGCCAATAAGATTTTGTGACAATTTATATCACTTTGGCATCGGTCATGGTGTTGTTTGATGAATTGACGATCTTCAATTAGAGAACGCCATGATTTGCAAACAAGTTTGAACTTTACAACTGATTTGACAGGAAGCTTTAGCAGTATATCGACGACGATATCATCAGGAAAGTTATTTGGTATTCTAATAGCTAAAAGATTTTGGGTTTGAGCTACTGTTTGTTTTGTTAGACAGAATTAATGTCCTAAATATAGGGTTTAATATAAATGAAGCAAGCAAACTATTAACGCTGCCTTTTTAAACTTTTTAACTTTTTTTTTTGTGGAAGAAGGATTCTTAACATCTAACCTTTTTAATTCGTTTCCCCAACTTTGTAAAATTGCCTATTTTTGCCTTTCCCTAGTGGGAGTAGGATTTCAATTTTACCTTCTTCTTTTTTTCGATTGAGCCAATATTTTTTTTTGGGAGAAGGTAACATATATTAATAAATCTTGAGCACAAACTTTGTGCTGGAAACCAAAAGATGAAGTTTACAAAAACGCTCACTATTAGAATCCTTGCTCTTCTTTCTATTGAGACAATATTTCTTCTGTCATACCTGAAAGCCTTATCAATTTGCTTTAACAGTATCCGACATATTAATCAAGTTCCTTACTTCCTCATGCAAGTATATCTACTGCATTCGAGTATAATTCTAAAATACTAACAAATGAAGCGTTAAGAAAAAATTGAGGTCGTCCTTCGATCTTTTCTGGATTCGGCATGTACCGAGGTCAGTCGACGAGTGGGTCCATTGAGGTTGTCCTCATTTTCTCAAACCTCGGCACAATACGCGTTGGGTATTTCGTCCCAAGTGGTTGGGGATACTTCTTCAGTTGACTCAATAATTTCTTGGTTGGTCTGAAACCATCCCTGCTCAACCCGTTCTGAAAGGTTGCAACCGTCATTCCTTTGGATACATTCGGCAAAGTCATCCTCACTAGATTGAACCGGCAAGGAAGTCCCTCAACCCTCCCCCTAGGATCTGTTTAATGACAAATATGTCGTTCACTTTTGCTTCAGCCTTCTCGGCCCCGGCATGGGCCGTTACGAATTTGTCAGCCATCTCTCTGAAGGTTTCTATGGAACGCGTTGGCAGCTGTGAATACCATGTTAATGCGCCTCCCGTGAGAGTCTCGCCGAATTTTTTCAGCAAAATGGAGGACACTTGTTCTTTGGCGAGGTTGTTACCTTTCACGGCAGTGACATAAGGGGTCACATGATCTTTTGGGTCGGTCATGCCATTGTATATCCTGAGGTAGGGCGGCATTTTGAAGGTTTTTTGTATGGCATGGGGAGCTACATCATCACTATACGACTGCTCTATGAAACGGCTGGCATCTCTTTTCGGTAGCAATTTAGGGGCGCCTGGTATTCTATCGACCCACTTCTAATGTTCTTTCATCTGATCTCGGAGCGCCTTATTTTTATTCTCCATTTCTTACATCCTCTTTTATTGATGGTTGTAAAGGCGTCATCACTTGCATTATCAATGGCATTATGAGTTGTAACTGTCCTTGGACAAGGTCGATGATTACCATGTTCGTCCATTCGTTGGATCGTAGTTGTCCCTGCGGTTTCAGTAGTTGAGCCTGGGGTGGGTTTGTTAAGGATGCTCGTTAGCGTGTTGGTCAGCTAAACCTTGAGAAGCTTTTTGACAGCTAGGGTTGCCTCTTCCTCCGCAGACGTAGTGGCTCTTTTCCCTAATTACCCTTTTTATTGTTTTCAAGTTCGAAGGGATTTGGAACAACGGTCAAATTATTTTTGTGTGACCTATATATCACGAGTTCGAGTCGCGGTATCAACTATTGACCTATATATATCAAAATATTGCTTGAGCGCGAGATGTTTTATGCACCGAACTGCCCCTTTATTATTTTCAATTTCTTTTTTTACCCACAAATAGACTGCGAGGACGACTCAAACTCTTGAGTTTCTGCCCTTATCATTTTTTGTTCTCCATAAACTACATTGATTTGATTTGATTTGTTCTTTCAATTTTCATTTTCTTTTGTCCATTTCCCTAATGTTATCACATACCTCGCCACATGGCCTCCATAATCACCATTAAACTCTACTATCCTCCTCCCATGGCGGAGCCAACTTCATTCAAGGAGTTTCAATTTCTTTCCAAAAATTATAATATATAGTTATATTATATGTTGAATCCTCTCAACTTTTTCACATATATATATATATATATATATATATATATATATATATATATATATATATATATATATATTGAATTTCTTGCGTTTTCATTTATTTAGTTTTTTATATTTTAACTCCCATTTTTGAAAATTTTGGTTCGACTCCGTGAGAGTCTCCGATATATATTTGGTTTGACTCCGTTTATCCTTCTCCTCTCCGCTGTCCCAATCTCCTATGTAATGGAAAAAAATAAAAGAAAAATATGTTCAACCTACAAAAGGAAAAGGGAGAGAGATGTTGTGATTCCCCTACTGTCAATATCGTAATCCTCATTTTTTGGTTTGGAGAGGGGGAGGGGGGAGGGGGGTTGGGAGAGGTGATTGGGTGATTGAGGAATGTGAACAAATTCAAGAAAACAAAAGGCCCACCCACATGCAAAGGATAAATAAGTCAATACGTTCATACTTTCAGTTGCTATCACCTTTTTGTTTCTGTTCTAAAGTCGCATTCGATTTTTTTGTAAAAGAAAGAAAGACCAAAAGTATTTCCATGTCAAAATCTCACGTATCACAATCACTTACAAATTGTTTATTTCCTGTGTTCTTTACTTATAGAGATCGGCATGTCCTTTATAATAACTACACTGAAATAAAGTGTTCTTGTTTAAGAGTTACTATATGTAATGATTTGGTCGGTCGTTTCGAGAATTGTAGTCTCGATTCCTCATTTTTTGCTTCTTTTGTATTCTACAACTGTTGTATGTGTTATGGGGTTAGTTGGTTCGGATCCGGAGTGATTTCAGAGTGAATTGAGACACTTAATCCCATAATTAAAAGCTTAAGTTGGAAAAGTTGATCGTTTGTTAACTTATGTGTAAACGACCTCGAATTTAGATTTTGATGATTCCGTTAGCTCCGTTAGGTGATTTTAGACTTAGGAGTTGATGGATATAAATTATCTTTATATTTTAATAAAAATATATAATATTTTAGATATAAAACATGACCAATTTATATCATATTCTCACACATTTTTAACAATTCTTGTAGGAAAAAGAATACATGGAAAAAGAGGAAAAGAAAGAACCTACAATTCAAGGAATAAGGATACATCCGTGACAACTTAATCTAAGACTACACAAAGTCAAGAGATACAAAAATTATGGCAAATTCTCACCAAAATTTCATGACAAACTGCCATGTCAATTTCTCATCAAGGCCATATGATATATTAATATTATCTTGCAAATTCTCTCCAAGATCTTGTAGAAATTTTCCTATAAATAAGCATATGTTTGTTGAAGAAAGAGCATCCCACTTTGTATCCAATTTCCTATCTAGTTTTTTTCAAGTTTCTAAAGAGAAAGAGAAGAGTAATCTTAGTCTCTTCTTCTAGTCTTTCTCTTTGTAGTAAAAATATTCTTAGTCTTTTGAAAGTATTTTTTAGCTGTTCTTACTTCATAATGGAGTAATTTCTTTTTGTTGGGATAGTTGATGAAGCTTGATATAATTATAATACTATCTCATTTTCAATATATTCTTGGCCTGAAACTCTATTTACATTTTGTACTGTGCTGGAATGATGATTTTTTAATCATGACTATCACGTCTACATATTTTATATCTAAATTGTTGTTATATTAATTTTGTAATTCTGACGGAGCAAAATTAATATATAATAACTGTTGAATAGAATATTAGAGTGTAAGTAATTTTTTGTAAGATTATTATTTCAAGTCTGTAATCTTGCTTTCCTAAGTTTTAATTCTCACGCAGGAATTGTTGAAGGCAAGATTATTGATTTTCTAGTAAAAATATTCTCACGAAGTTTTTACTACACTTGAGCACAAAATATTAGAGTGAAAGTAAATTTCAGTAAGATTTTCAAGTCTGTAATCTTGCTTTCCTCAGTTTTAATTCTCACGGAGGAATTGTTGAAGGCAAGATTATTGATTTTCTAGTAAAAATATTCTTAGGAAGTTTTTACTACACTTGACCACAATTCAGGCAAGATATTTCAGTTTAATCGTCACTAGTTTTAAATCAATTAATTGACATAGCCTCATGGAATGTTAATTATTTATTTATTTCTTAGTGTAAAAATATAATTGTATTAGCAATAAACAATTATTCTTTAGAGAAATACGTATGAAACTGAGATTTTATTGTAATGATATATCAAGTGAATTCAATGATTCCCAACTCTTTTAAATATAAACTTTTCGGAAGAAATTTATCTTAATTTATAATTCCAAACACATCTTTCATCAATTTGGTTCTCATAAATAGTAGTCAAAATATTACAAGTCTGTAGCTTAGATTGTCCAATCTCTTTGGGACGATATCATAAACTATACTAGAATTTGATAGAGTACGAGCAGAAAATCCTATACACACAAGCTTCGTCAAATTTTTGGCGTCGTTGCCGGGGATTGGCACACATCTACTTTAGATTAAATATTTTATTACTAATTTGAGAATTTATTATTATTGTTAATTTTTCCTTCAAAATGTTATCTCCTACATACTACTATCATAACTGTTACTATTATTAGGACCAATTCTATATAATATTGTAAAAAAAATATATTAAAAAAATAAATTAAAATCTCTCATAGTTAGTACTTGAACCTACTTTATTTTATATTTTATTATTATATTATTAATGTTTATACTAACATCTATATAATAGTATAATATATTAGTTTTGTGATTCACAATCTCACTATTTTTATATTTGTCATTTTTAAAGTATATTTTATTATTTTTATTATTATTATTGTTTTTATTATTTTTATGATTCACAATCTCACTATTTGTCATGTTTTTACTATTATTACTATTTTTATAAAGAACTGAATTGCAGACTGATTCAAAAGGTTTATCAGATAAGTATAAAGAAGTGAATTCAAATTGATTTGAAAAAATGTTTGTCAAATTATCAGGAAAGCAGTAAGTTTTCAGAAAATATGCACTGATTTGAGAATATTTATCAAGAAGGAAAAAGATGCACTGATTTGGTTGCAAGAAAATTTTTAAGGGTTCAGAAAACGTGCAGAAAGTCGCTTGTTTTAGCAAAAAGGGTCAGTACTATTTTAGACGAGTAAAACAATTCTGATTTGAAGTTCCTATAGGTATGATCTCTACAAGTTACTAATTTTAATACCTTTCAAACATTAACTGCCTTATAAACATGATATCTATATGTTGATTCATCATTAAACCTAACGGTTTGCCTAATGTCATTATAAATGCAGAAATGCAAATCCCTATAGACATGGTATCTATATGCATAGTTGCAGAAATCAGAAAGTTAGATCCTATAGGCATGGTTTCTACTTGTGAAATTGCATAGATTAACAGTAAAAGTCCTATAGGCATGGTTTCTACCCTTTGTCCATAAAGTAAATCCCTTCACATTTTCACTAGATCCCCGAGTTTATACAAATTATTACAGACCAAAAAATAAGGCAGAAATAAAAATACATCATAAATTACAGCTACATCCGAGCAGCCTAATTCAGACTTAGTATCTAACAATATGAGATTGAACCACTTCCGAGATCCAAATTTCCAAAGCCTTCTCTTATGTAGGGTGTTTGAGAGATACAAGGAGTTTCAAGAACTCCAGGCAGTGCTTACACCCAAGATATTAATTAGAAAAAGTTACAGTATAGTGTGGAAGAGCCATCCCTTAGATGCCCAAGTTCAGAGGGAGCTCATGGATCCCAAAGCAAGGCTCACAAGATAGGGGTAGAACTGAGGTTCTAAGAATGAGTGTAAGTGCAAGTTTTGGGTTAGGGAGTGCCATGGCAGGCTGGTAGTCATGCCTAGCCACAAGGTAGGCAGGCTGGTGGTCATGCCTAGCCACAAGGTAGGCTGGCACACCCCTAACCAAGCCTGTTCAGCCAACAAATAAGAGCACAGACCTATTGAAGGTCAGCCTATGGTCTGGGCAGTGATTAGGACACTACCAGGCCAAGGTCTCAAGCTCAGAATACATATAAGGGGGAAAAGGAATGGGAATTGAAAGAGTTTAGGACTCAGGGAGTCCAGTCCATATACATGAACAACAATGTGTGGGGTTGTCATGTTTTCTGAACCATAACTCAGCAGACAAAGGGTTCAGGATGGGGATTCATATAGGAGCAGGAATAACAGGCTTGCAGAAAGCAGTAAAATAAACAAAGAAAAGATTGAAGCATAAACACGTAAGAGAGAGGCAGAATTTAAATAATAAGGGACATACCAGTTGTAGAAAAGTAAACAGGAAGAAAAGCAGAATACATGCAGCCAAAGCACAATCAAATAAAAGGACTCTAGCTTATGAGTTCAGAGAAAAACTCGAATGCTTTTAAGAAAAATTAAGAATATTTGAGAGAAGAAGTAGTGACTTATGATGTGTGTGTTCGTGTCTTTGAAAGAGAAGAGTATAGGTATTTATAGTTTTGAAAACGAGTAAAGAATAAGGTAACAAGTATAGCTTTAACACAAATATGGGCATGATCACAATCAGAATCAATTAACACAAGACTTCCCTTTAATCAAGGGATTATTGTTCAAACGGATACTAACAAGATCAAAAATAAGGAAAGAAAATCAGTCTGTAGACAGAATGGTTGTTGCCATAAAAGGATCAGTAAAATCATACAATAGGTATTTAAGTCCAAGTACAGGATTGTACTTATTTTTGGAAAGGGGTTAGTAAGGCCAAACCAAGAAAGAGAATCAATTAACCCTTAATAGGCGAGTAAGAGGGAAAAGTTTTGAAATCAGTTATGAGTTTGAAAATCAATTACAGAAGGGACTCAGTATATAAAGGAATGCACAAGTAATAGACATGTGAGGCCAAGCTATGGCAAATGAAACAACATATATTAGTAGCATAGAGCAAGCATTCGAAGCATGATAGTCAGGTTTCAGTGGTTTAGTAATAGAGAAAAAGGATCATAGGCATGCAAAGGGTCGAGTGAAAACCATAGTCGAGTTTGACGGGTAGTAAGAACTCAGAACCAAAAGAGTCACATAAAGAAAAAAGAGACTTGAAGTAAAGGAATCACATTGAGAAATTTCAACAGACGAAGAACTTCAGGAACTCAAATAGATCCCCAAAGAACTAGGGTTTTCAAAATCAGTCAGGTTTATAGGCGATAAACAAGTGAAACAAGCAAAAAAATTCAGAATCTCGAATAAACCCCAAAAATTAGGGTTTTCAACATGCTAACTCGGATAGAAAAACAACACAAGCAAAACATAGTAAAACATGTCGAGAATGAGAGAAGAGATTAGAAATACCTTGACATAAAACCCTAATTAAAGAATAGAGAGTTTTGAAAGCAAAAATTAAAGAAACTTTGAGAAAGATGCTTAAAAAGTTCGATCACATATAGATCCGGGGCAGATCTGAAATAAAATTGGAGGAACCTTAGAGATTAGGATTTCGTAAGAGGCCTAGGCGATGAGAAAGGCTTTGAAAATCATCGATCTAAGCAGGAAAGTCGAAGATCGAACTCAAATAGCCATGACTGGTCTGGACAAAGGTTGAAGACGATCGGAGAACAGTCATCAAGCAAAGACTTGGTTGAAACCCCTTCAAGATCTGGTCATAGGACCTCAAAGACGAGCACGTAGAGGCCAGGAGAGGCTGGTACAGGTCTCTGATGATCCTGGGAAGCCATGGATTAGGCTTTCAGTGAGAGGCGACGGCTAGGGTTTGAGGTGGGTTGAGAGAGAATTGAGAGAAAGAAGGGATTCAAAGGCGGCGTCTCTGAAGGAATGGGGTAGGTTTAGGGGTCGTTTGAAATTAAAAAGGAAAGATCAATGGTAGTCGTTGATCTAAGTGATCAACGACCGAGATTGAACGGGGTTATGGGATGGGTGGGTTGAGTAGGTGCTGGGTCGGGTTAAAGGTAATTGGGCTGGGTAGTTTGGGCTCAAATTTGGGGCTGAGTTGGGTTAATTAGGGGTGCCAAATTGGCTGAAATTGAAATACAATTGAGGCTAGATTGTAAATAGCCACTTTTCCCATTTTGTTTTATAAAAATAGTGATAACGATTTTAAGAACAAATTAAAAGTACCGGGTAAAATATATTATATAAATATTAATTTTAAAAAATGTTGGGGTTAATTTTATAATTATAAGACGCTATCAATTAAAAAATAGGCTATAATTGCAATTATATGCAATTTAGTTTTTAAAAATGCCAAACGAATTTGTAAAAATGTGCAAAAATCACCTTAATTGTATTTTGGTGTAAATATAAGGATAAAATAAGTTATTCACCAAAAATAATAATTTTGGGAATAATTATTGGATTTATGGTATTAAAATAGGCAATAACTTAGTCTTAAAAATCATTAAAAATACCAAAACTCTTGGGTGTGCTGATATATGCACGTATATACTATTTTGGAAATATTTTGGGGTATAAAATTACCTAGGGAAAAATTGGGTATCAACAACTGCCCCTCTTTACCAGAGGAGGATGAAAGAGTTGTCGGGTAAAGACAAGATGGCCAATTTTGACCGTAAATGGCAATTTGAAAGGAATTTTGACCAAGCTCTGGTTTCTGAGCTGCCTACATATCCCTGGTCTTAAAGGAATCAGGCCATATGTAGTTCAGGAACCATTGACGGAATATGCCAATGGAGATTTGAAACGAACGAACGCGATGTTTAGATTGAGAGAGGTTTCTGAAAATCGATAGGCTGCGGGAACCAGAGCGAGATCGCTCTTGATGAGACGGTCGTTGCTAGCCGGTTTACCTGCAAATGAGCAATACGAACATATATTGTGCATAAATTTAAACGTGATGCAAATTCTCATTGGACCATGAATGTTGTCTTTGGACGGTTAGGATGACGTCCTTGGACCATGACGTCCCGGGCTATGAAGAGCGTAAATAAAAAATTTCAGGCCATGAAATGATGTTCTCGGTCCATGTAGATGATGCCTCCGAACTATGATGAATTTGAATAATGATATGCAAAAGATAAAATGGGGTCCTCGGGCCATGGCATGTCGTTCTTGGGCTATGCAAATGGTGCCTCCGAACAATGACGCCTTTGGACAATTTGGCGATCTTTCAGCCCATGAAATGCAGAAGGTGGTGATCTTTTAGCCCATGAAATGTAGGATTTGGAAATATTTTAGCTGATGCAAGACGTAAATAAAAGATGGTGATATTTCAGCCATGCGAGAGAGATAAGGTGGTGATCTTTCAGTCGATGCAAGAAAATAAAGTGGTGATATTTCAGCCATGCAGGATGGAGACAAAGCTTAGTCTCGGAAGGCAGAAAGGTAGCCTTATGTAATGCAGGAAATGCAGATGGAGGTAGAGCTTAACCTCAAGAGGCAGAAAGGTAGCCTTATGCAAAATGCAGATAGAGACAGAGCTTAGTCTTGAAAGGCAGAAAAATAGCCTTATACAGATGATGATGGAGGTAAAGCTTAACCTCGGAAGGCAGAAAAGTAGCCTTATGCAAAATGTAGATGGAGACAGGGCTTAGTCTCGAAAGGCAGATAAGGTAGCCTTATGAAATGCAAAGAAATGCAAGATGGAGACAATGCTTAGTCTCGAAAGGCAGATAGAGTATGCAATGAAGAGAAATGAGGGATGGAGACAATGCTTAGTCTCAGAAGGCAGAAAAGTATCCTTATGCAATGCAGAGAAATGTAGGATAGAGACAATGGTTAGTCTCGGAAGGCAGAAAGGTAGCCTTATACAATGCAGAGAAATGCAGATGGAGGTAGAGCTTAACCTCGGAAGGCAGAAAGGTAGCCTTATGCAAAATGCAGATGGAGACAGAGCTTAGTCTCGAAAGGCAGAAAAGTAGCCTTATGAAGATGATGATGGAGGTAGAGCTTAACCTCGGAAGGCAGAAAAGTAGCCTTATGCAATGCAAATATATGCAGATGGAGGTAGAGCTTAACCTCGGAAGGCGGAAAAGTAGCCTTATGCAGTGCAAGAATGTAAAAGGACGATTAGTAGTAAGATCTCTTAGCTGATAGCCGATTATGACAATATGACTGCTGGGGAGATTGTGTACGGATAGCAATTGCGGGCACGTGATGGTTCTGAGAAGTTGCATTCTCGGGAAAGTGTGACTGCATAAATATATCTAATGATATTGCGAATTGAGTGCCTGCATCCAAAGAAAAATCGTGAGTTCTGTAAGGGGAAAAGGTTAGTTCGTCTTCCCTGGGCTCTTGACGTTGTGTGTCATTGGGGTAGTGTCTCTAAACAACAGCAATCCGGATGATAGTTATGCATGATTTAGTAAATATAAAGTAAGTATATAATCGAAAATAGTTTTCTTTAGATGAACCAATGATTGCGACGTGGTTCCAGATATTGCAACCTCTTTCGCTCCGGAATTTTGAGGGTCCTCCTCAAAATTCTGCCCCGGTTTGTTGAGCAGACATTTCTGACGGCTGTGCTGAATGACTAAAAATCATCTTCGGATTTTTGAGGGTCCTCCTCAAAATTTTGCCCCAGTTTACTGGGCTGGCCCTTCTAGCGATGCATGGACTAAAATCAACTTCGGAATTTTGAGGGTCCTCCTTAAAATTCTGCCCTAGTTCCAATAGCGGGGGGGGGGGGGTGGAATTTTTATTAAATTGTGACCAAACACATATGGCTGCCTACATATCCCCTCTTAAATGGGAATCAGGTCAGGCGTAGTTTAAATTACATCATAAAAAGAATCATAAGTGGTTACACATAGTATCGTTTCACTGCATCTGAATTGATTGGCTTCGGCCAGACTTCTCCATCCATTTCTGCAAGAATAAGGGCTCCTCCAGTTAGAACCCGGTGAACCATGTACGGACCCTGCCAATTGGAAGAGAACTTCCCCTTGGCTTCATTTTGATGTGGGAATATTTTCTTCAACACCAGCTGCCCCGGTGTAAACTTCCTTGGTTTAACTCTTTTGTTGAAGGCTCTGAACATTCTGTTCTAATACAACTGACCGTGACAAACTGAATTTTTCCCATCTATAAGGGCTAACTTCTTGTAGCGACCTTTTACCCATTCTGCATCATCCAACTCTACTTCTTGTATGATCCTTAAGGAGTGAATTTCTACCTCAGCGGGGATCACCGCCTCTACCATAAACCATCATGTAAGGAGTTGCTCCGGTCGATATGCGGACTGTGGTGCGGTATCCCAATAAGGCGAATGATAACTTCTAAAGCCATTGTTTGTGCCTTTTGACCATCTTCCTTAGTATCTTCTTGATATTCTTGTTGGCTGCCTCCACAACCCTATTCATCTGAGGCCTGTAGGCTGTAGAATTCTTGTGTTTGATCTTGAATGTTTCACACATTACTTTCATCAAGTCGCTATTGATATTGGAACCATTATCGGTGATGATTGATTCCGAAATTCCGAATCGACAAACAATGCGGTTGCGGACGAAATCTGCCACAACCTTCTTAGTGAACGCCTTGTATAATGTTGCTTCGACCCATTTGGTAAAATAATTGATTGCCACTAAGATGAACCTGTTCCCATTTGATGCGGCAGGCTCGGTAGGTCCGATAACATCCATTCCCCAAGCGGCGAATGGCCATGGTGAGCTTGTTGCAGTAAGCTCGTTTGGAGGCACCTTTATCATATCTGTATGTATCTGACAGCGATGGCATTTGCAAACATACTGGATACAGTCTGTTTCCATAGTCATCCAAAAATACCCTGCTCGGAGTATCTTCTTTGCTAAGATAAAACCATTCATGTGCGGCCCGCAGGTCCCTGGATGCACTTCGTCTAATAGCCTGGATGCTTCTTTTGCTTCGACACACCTTAGTAAACCCAAATCGGGAGTCCTCCTGTACAGGATTCCTCCACTGTGAAAGACGTTGCTGGATAACCTACGAAGTGTGCGCTTCTGAGTAGCATTGTCAAGTTTTGGATATTCCCCTGTTGTCAAGTACTCCTTGATGTCATGGAACCATGGTTTTCCATCTGCTTCTTCCTCAACGTGGGCGCAATAAGTTGGCTGATCATGAATCTTTACTAGGATGGGATCAATGAAATTTGTATCTAGATGCTGGATCATGGACGATAAAGTAGCTAATGCATCAGCAAACTCGTTCTGGACTCTGGAGACGTGCTGAAATTCTGTCTTTGTGAACCTTTTCCTCAACTCCTATATGTGATGCAAGTAGGGAAGTATCTTAGAGTTCTTGGTTGCCCACTCTTCTCGAACCTGATGTATGAGCAAGTCTGAATCCCCGATCACTAGCAACTCCTGAACGTTCATGTCAATGGCCATTTTGAGCCCCAAAATACAGGCTTCATATTCGGCCATATTATTAGTGCAAGGGAACCTGAGCTTGGTGGATACCGGGTAGTGCTGGCCGGTTTCTGATACTAGGACATTTCCTATGCCAACTCCTTTGAAATTCGCAGCTCTGTCGAAAAACAACCTCCAACCATCATAGGATTCTGCAATATCTTCTTCTATGAAAGATACCTCTTGATCGGGAAAATACATTTTTAGGGGCTTGTATTCTCCGTCCACGGGATTCTCGGCGAGATGATCCGCCAAGGCTTGCCCTTTGATTGCTTTCTCGGTCACGTAAACAATATCGAATTCACTTAGCAGGATTTTCCACTTGGCGCGCTTGCCAATGGGCATGGGTTTCTGGAAGATATACTTTAGAGGGTCCATTCTGGATATGAGATAAGTAGTGTAAGCACAAACTTAATGCCTCAACTTCTGCGCGACCCAAGTCAGAGCACAAAAAGTGCATTCTAAAAGAGAATATCGGGCCTCGTACGGTGTGAACTTCTTACTGAGATAGTAGATGGCCTGTTCCTTTCTCCTTGTTTCATCATGCTGTCCCAGAACACAACCGAATGCTCCATCCAATACCGCAAGGTAAAGCAATAGGGGTCTTCTTGGCTCAGGCGGAACCAAGACTGGTGGGGTTGACAGGTATTCCTTGATTATGTTGAAGGCTTTCTAACAATCATCAGTCCACTTGGTAGCAACATCCTTTTTCAACATTTTGAAGATATGTTCACAAATGACAGTAGACTGAGCTATGAACCGGCTGATATAGTTGAGTCTCCCCAAGAAACTCAGCACGTCCTTCTTGTTCTTTGGCGGCAACAATTCTTTGATAGCTTTGACCTTTGACGGATCCAATTCTATTCCTCGACGACTCACGATTGTGAACACCTAATTTTTGACAACATTTAATTTTTTTTTATCACTTCTTTTATGTAAATATTTTAGGGGGTTTTAACCTACTATTATTTTAGCTTTATTACACTCTTTATTATAGGATAAAAATACCAATAAAATTAAAAGCTGAATTATCACTATTAATATTTTTATTATTATTTTTTGTTTTTTTATATATAAAAAATCCGAAAATATTTTTTTAAAACAAAAATAATAATTTCGGGAATGATTTAAAAAAATAAGAAAAAGGGAAGTATTGAATAAAAAAAATATAAAAAAAATAGGTGGAATTCTCTTCTTTTTTTTAAAAGTAAAAGAATGTAGAAATTTAAAAAAATAAAAAGTTTTGTGGAAATTTTAAAAAAAATAAAAAGTAAAAGAATGTTGAAATTAAAAAATAAATATAAATATATCTGAAAATTTAAAAAATTTAAAGTAATTGAAAGTAGCATTTTTAAAAGAAAAAGAAAAGATAGTGGTTTGTTTTTTTAAAGAAAAGTTAAAAAAGTGAGATTCTCTTTTAAAAAATAAAAAGTGGGATTTTAAATAAGATAAAATTAATTAAAGTTGGAATTTTAAAGATAAAAGTAATTAAAGGTGGGATTTCTTTTTCTAAAAAATATAAAAGCAATTTGTAAGTGGGATTTCTTTTAATTAAAAAATAATAAAATAATAAAAAAACAAATCTGAAAATTTTGAAAATTTTGCTATAAAGAGAAGAGAAAATTTAGGAAGAAAAATGGGGGAAAAAAGAGGAAAAACTAGATAGAGAGAAGAAAAAAGAGGGGGCGGAGAGAGCAGTATACACTCGATATACACTCTGGATACATAGAATATACAGGGACATAATTCATTTTGGAGAGAGTAAAAAAGATAGAACCAAATTTTCTGAAATATTGAGAGCGGAAGAACACCATAGAGAGTTCAAATCTAGAAAGAAAAAACAAAGAGAGATTTCCGCACTATTTTTCTTCTCCATTTTTACTAGTTTTCTCCGTGTTGCTGGGATTTCTGGATTGAGGTGTTGAAGCTACTGTGTTGGGCTTTCTGCTGCTGTATGTTGCTGTGTTACATACTACTTTGCTGACCTTCTTCTTCTTGTATTGATAATACCAGGTACACAAACGATACACTAGTTCATCTTGTAAGCTACTCGAAACATGAATGCAAAAAATGAGAAAGATTTGAAGTTGTAGTTTAATGTAGTCTTTTCTTTCTTTTACTGTCTGTATGTAGAACATTCTATGCGCTGCCCATGTAAACTCTTTAAACGACTCACTTTCGAAACTTAACTATAATAACTCGAAAGTATGTAAATAAAGTAGGACATTTTCTTCATTTATTTTAAAGAAAAACGAAAAATAAAAAAAATGTAGTCATTCTAAGATTATTATTTTTTTTTTAAATAAATAATGAGCCTAGCCTCGCCAAATAAAAATGCAAATTGCGGGGCCCTCAATAATTGGTCATAATAAATACTTAGAATTCGGGATGGACTGTTTAGTGAATTTCACTGCCTTCCCCAAAGATAATAACGCGTTAGACTCTTTAGACGCGATTTAATTAAATTACATTCTTAAACTCGGGTGCACATTTATGTGACCCAAATCCAAATCTCAACGGAGTCGAAATGTGTCTCTAATCACGGGTACATTGATTGTGACGTGGTCCGAGATGCATGTCCATGACGTTGCAAATTCCTTTAAAAAATAAGAATGAGATGAGCCTCACCGAATAAAAATACAAAATTGTGGGGCCCTCGGTAAATATTTGCTTTAAAATTGCTTAGACTTCGGGATGGACCGTTTAGCAAAATTTCACGGCCCTACCCAAAGTAAATGATACGCTAGTCGCTTTAGGCACGCCTTTTAATAATTTAATTTTCTTAAAACTCGGGTGCACATTTATGTGACCCAAATCCAAATCTCAACAGAGTTGAAATGTGCCAACAACCACGGGTGCATTGATGTGACGTGGTTGGAGATGTATTTCCATGATGTTGCAATTCTTGAAAAAAATATATAATAATAATGACGAAAGAGGTTAAAAGTTAAAACTTGCACATGAGCTCATAATTGTATAAAATCAGATAAACAAGCCGAATATGACAGTTGAGAGACCGTGCTAGAACCACGGAACTCGGGAATGCCTAACACCTTCTCCCGGGTTAACAGAATTCCTTATTCGGATTTTTGGTTCGCGAACTGTAATACAGAGTCATTCTTTTCCTCGATTCGGGATTAAATTGGTGACTTGGGACACCCTAAATCTCCCAAGTGGCGACTCTGAAATAAATAAACAAATCCCATTTCGATTGTCCTTTAATTGGAAAAACTCCTTCACCCCTCGCGGGGGCGAAAAAGGAGGTGTGACAGCTCTGGCGACTCTGCTGGGGACCGAACCCAGAATCTCTGGTTCAGGGTTCAAGAATTCGAGCTTAAAATAACTGTTATGGTTGGCTTTGTTTGTTATCGGAATTTTTTTTACGTATTCATGCTTAATGTGCTAAATGTTGCTTTTTACCGCTTTAATATTATCTTAATTGTGTATGCATGGAGCATATCCTCAATAATTTGAATAGTGCGCTCGAATTGTCCGTCCGTCTAGGGGTGAAATGTTATGCTCAACTCCACCCGAGTACCCAACTCATGTTGTACGGCCCTCTAGAACCGTGATGGGAATTGAGTAGCCCTATCTGAAATGATGGAAACTGGACCGTGCAGATGAAAAATCTCCCAAATATAAATCTCCGCCAAGCTCTCTGAAGAATAGGTAGTACACACAGGAATGAAGTGCGCGGACTTGGTCAACCGATCCACAATCACCCAAATGGCATCGAACTTTCTCAAAGTCCGTGGGAGTTCAACTACGAAGTCAATGGTGATTCGCTCCCACTTCCACTCCAGAATCTCTATCTGATGAAGCAAATCACCCGGTCTCTGATGCTCATACTTCACCTGCTGACAGTTGAGGCATCGAGCTACAAACCCAACGATATCTTTCTTCATACTCCTCTACCAATAGTGCTGTCTCAAATCTTGGTACAACTTCGCAGCACCCGGATCGATGGAATACCGCGAACGTCATCTAGAATCAACTCCCGAAGCCCATCAACATTGGGTACACATACCCGACTCTGCATCTTCAATTCCCCATCATCATCAATGGTCACATCTCTGACATCACTATGAAGAACCTTGTACTTGAGGACAAGAAAATGAGGGTCATCATACTGACGCTCTCGGATACGATCGAACAAAGAAGACCAAGAAAGCACACAAGCTAGAATCTGACTGGGCTCCGAAAGATTCAATCTCACAAACTGGCTGGCTAAGGCCTGAACATCCATTGTCATGGGCCTCTCTGCTGTTGGTAGATAAGTCAAACTCCCCAAACTCTCTACCCGGTGACTTAAAGCATCGGCGGCTACCTTGGCCTTGCCTGGGTGATAGAAGATAGTGATATCATAGTCCTTCAGCAGCTCTAACCACCACCTCCGTTGTAAATTAAGGTCCTTTTGCTTGAACAAATGTTGTAAACTCTGGTGATTAGTATAAATATCATAAAGGGCATCGTATAAATAATGACGCCAGATTTTCAAGGTGTGAACAATAGCAGCTAACTCGAGATCATGGAAAGGATAATTTTTCTCATATACCTTCAACTATCTGGACGTGTAGGCAATCACTCTACTATCCTACATCAATACTTCTCCATGGCCAATCCTCAAGGCATCACAATCGACAATATAAGACTCCGAACCCGTAGGCAATATCAATATTGGGGTTGTAGTCTGTCTTTAGCTTCTGGAAGTTCTCCTCACACTCTTCCGTCTACTGGAACCCCTTCTAGGTCAGTCTGGTCATAGGTGCTGCAATAGATGAAAATCCCTCAACATATCGACGATAATAACCCACCAAGACAAGAAAACTACGGATCTCTATAGCTGAGGATGGTCTGGGCCAACTCTGCACTGCTTCCACCTTCTTTGGATCTACCTTGATCAATTTACTCGATACTACATGACCCAAGAATGCCACGGAATCCAACCAAAACTCTCATTTTGAGAACTTTGCATATAATTTCTTTTCTCTGAAGGTCTGAAGTGCTATTCTCTAGTGATGCTCATGATCTTCTCGACTTCGGGAGTATACCAGAATATCATCAATAAAGACAATGATGAACGAGTCAAGATATGGCTGGAACAAATTGTGCATCAAATGCATGAAGAATGTTGGGGCATTGGTCAGCCCAAATGACATAACAAGGAACTCGTAATAACCATATCGAGTCCTAAAAGCAGTCTTTGGGATATTTGGCTCCCGAAACTTCAACTAATGGTAACCTGAATACAAGTCAATCTTAGAAAATACTCGTGAACTCTGTAACTGGTGAAATAGATCATCAATACGATGCAATGGATACCGGTTCTTTACTATAACTTTGTTCAGCTAGGGATAATCAATGCACAAACGCATAGATCCATCCTTTTTCTTCATAAACAAGACAGGAGCACCCCAAGGTGATACATTAGTCTGAATAAAACCCTTATCAAGCAATTTCTGTAATTGATCCTTCAACTCAGGAGAGGCCATACAATAAGGAAGAATGGAAATGGGCTAAGTGCCTAGCAACAAATCAATGCCGAAATCAATATCTCTATCGGGAGGCATATCCGGAAGACCAACTGGAAATATATCAGGGAAATCTCGTACTACTGGGACTGAATAAAGTATAGGGGTATCAATACTGACATCTCTCACATAATCTAGATATGTATCACACCCCTTCTCAACCATTCGCTGAGCTTTAAGAAATGAAATAAATTTACTGGGATTGTGATCTAATGTACCCCTCCACTCTACTCGCGATACACCTGGCATAGAAAGCGTCACAGTTTTGGTGTGACAATCAAGAATAGCATAACGGAGCGACAACCAGTCCATGCCAGAGATAAAATCAAAATCAATCATATTGAGCAATAATAAATAGGCTTTGGTCTCAAAACCAATAAGAGCAATCAAACAACACCGATAAACACGGTCCACAATAAGAGAATCTCCCACAGAAGTAGAAACATAAATAGGGGAACTCAAAGAATCCTGAGATACGCCCAAATGGGGGGCAAAATAAGAGGGCACATAAGAATAAGTGGAGTCTAGATTGAATAAAACCGATGCATCTCTATGACAAACCAGGACAATACCTGTGATGACAGAATCGGAGGCGACAACCTCAGTACGGGCAGGAAGGGAATAATATTCGGCCTAGCCTTCCCCTCTACGGCGACCTCTACCTCCCCAACCTCCACCTCTAGCTGGCTGGGCAGGTGGGGTGGCAACTGGAGCTATAATCATAGCCTGAGGACCTGGTCGAGCACACTGTGGTTGAGAAGGCTATGAAGGTGCACCCCTCCCTAGTCTAGGGCAATCCCTCACCACATGGCATGTGTCGCCACACTCAAACCAACCTCGCTGCTGATGTGGCTGTGGGAACTGTGCGGTACGGGTACTCTAAAGCCCCTAAACACCCGAAATATTGTGCGAGGTTTGAAACGTAAACTGAATTGGCTGACCCACAAAACCTCTACCATGTCATACCCTGCCTCCAAAATAAGAACCAGTGGATCTCTCTAGTATATGAGGTCTCCTCGGCTCCGTGTACTCTTTCTCTCTTGACCTCATCTGTCCTCTCTCTCTTGGACCCACATGTCCTCTACTCGGCGAGTGAACCTTACCACCTGCTGAAATGGGACAACAAGCTGTGTCGCCATGACACCTGGAACCTGACCAATAAGAACTTGCTGCTCTAGAGTGGGGGCGGCTGGAGTCTGGGTCCCTCCCCTAATCTGTGATGTAGTTGGTACAACCTAAATCAACCCTGCCTGAACCAATGTACCAAACATGCTCAGGAACTGTGCTAAAGTCTCCTGTAGTGCTAGAGTAGTAGTAGCAGTAGGCATATTAAATGCATGGGCTCCAGCTAGAGCTGATGGTGGCTCATCGGTGGCAGTTTGCACGGGTGCTCTGGCTACACCACTTATTCGTCCTCAGGCTCTACCCCGACCCTGACCTCTGACGGCTCTAATAGGGGGCGCGGGTGCATGGTCATCTCCGGTAACACGTGTACTCACCATCTTGAGAAAATAAAAGACAAAAGTTTAGAATTTTGAAGTCAATAATTTCACACGATAAGGAATCAACTGAAGTGAAATGTTTCCTAACAGTTACATAGCCTCTCGTAGATAAGTATAGACGTCTTCGTACCAATCCATGAGACTCTAATAAACCAGCTTGTGATTCATGACTCCTATGAACCTAGAGCTCTGATATCAACTTGTCATGACTCAAGTTCTCCCTCCGTGAACTGTCATAACTGCACCTAGTCCCTATGATTAGGTAAGCCTAACAATTTACAGAAAAGGGAAAATAAAATACGAAACTAACAAAATACAAGTAATATGATAGAGAAGTTTAAAATTGTCACTTGGCATATACAACATCACTCTCTCAACTGAACACAAGGCACTCCCAAAATCTAGAATCTCATGAAATCACAAGCTATGGAAAACTACATAGTGTTCTACTCCAGAATGTCTAATCAAAAGTAAATACAAGAAGTCTAAAGCTAAAGGGAATAATAGAGAGGGAATCCTGGATCTGCGGACGGGACAGATATACTTGGAATTCTCTGATATCGACTACCTCACTCATAGAACTGTTGAGCAGTAGAACCCATATCTGCACACGAAAAACATGTACAGGAAAGGGCATGAGTACACCGTAGCAGTACATAATAAGTTCCAAGCCTAACCTCGGTCGAGTAGTGACGAGGAAGGTCAGGTCCCTACTGGTTATATATGTATAACAAGGTAAGCAGTATGAAATAAAGCAGTATGATTAATGTACTAACAGTCAATAAAAAATAAAAACACAAAAGGAATATAACTCAGTATATAGAGATGGCAACAAAGGGATCTACCGGGATATCGTCCTATAGTCCCAAGTGTAAATGTGCAGGGGGGTCTACCGAAATACCGATCCATAGTCCTAAAGTAAATTTCCAGTACAAGGGAATCTACCGGGTGTCATCCTGTAGTTCCAAATATAAATGTGCAGGGGGATCTACCGGAATACCGATCCGAAGCCCCAAAGTAAACATTCAGGGAAATCTACTGGGTGTTGTCCCGTAATTCCAAATATAAATGTGCAAGGGGATCTACCGGAATACCGATCCGTAGTCCCAAAGTAAACATGCAGGGAAATCTACCGGGTGTCATCCCGTAGTTCTAAATATAAATGTGCAGGGGGATCTACCGGAATACTGATCGTAGTCCCAAAGTAAACATGCAAGGGGTCTACCAGGATATTGTCCCGTAGTCCCAAACTAAACACACAATAGTCTCAAGGAAGAATTTATAGTTCTATTCAAGTTTATACCAAGAAAAGCAGAGATTTCTATTCTAAACATGTTGCACGGAATTCAAGTAAATAGTTTAAGCATATAGTACAGTTAATTCACTTAAGCATGCTATCCTAAACTAAACAGTAGGCTTTAAATACAAGTAGTCTTCAACAAAAAGGAAACACGAATATTTACTTAATGAAAACGGGGATTTTCAACAATAAGCACATGTACGCACTCGTCACCTCACGTACACGGTACTCAAATAATAACAGTACTAAAATCCTAGGGGGAGTTCCCCCACACAATGTTAGGCAAGCCACTTACCTTGAAACATCTCAAAATCAATTCAAAATCACGCTCTTGCCATGAGTATCCTAATCCGAGTGGCCCAAGTCTAATCAAATCAATATCATAATGTAAATATAACTACAAACAACGAGATATAAATACAAACAACGAGTTTAGCTAAAAGAACCGAAGCTAAGGTAAGAAAATAGAAAAAAATTACAAAACTCCTCTGTGGTCCCATATCTTGGAATCGGGTAAAAGTTACGGATTACCAATACTCGAATTTCCAAAAATCCTCTGTGGTCCATAAAAGTTACAGATTTGGAATCGGGTAGAAGTATACTCGAATAAAAATGATCAGAATCTGACGCCAAAATCTCCCTCAAAACTCGGATTTGCAATTGGGGAACTTTTCCCCCAAATCCCCATTCTTCCACTCAAATTCTTAGAATAAATGTGTAAAACAACAATATATTGATGAAATATAAATGAAATACGGTTAGGAATCGTTACCCACTAATTTCCTCTTCAAAACCCTCTCAAAATCGCCTTCTCCCGAGCTAAAAATCCAATTTGATGTTATGAACTTCAAACCCTCGAAATTTCTATATCTGCCTAGCGATTACCACATCTGCGGTTCATGGGGGATGTACTTGCGGTCCCGCACCTGCAGAAAAGGCATCACAGGTGCCAAATTCACTTAACCGGGCCGGGGGACTCATCTACGATCAATTGGCTGCATCTGCGGTTCTGCATTTGCGGTCACCCAGGTGCCCCTGCGGTTCCTCTAGCCTTGGACTATTTCTGCTTCTGCGATCATTAAGATGATTCTGTGGGCCACACATGTGGGCTCCTCACCGCAGGTGCAAAAATACCAAAAGCAGCAAACTTCAGATTTGCCTAACTCTAAATTCAACTTCCGTTAAGCATCTGAAACTTGCTTGAGGCCCTCGGGACCTCAACCAAACATACCAACCAATTATAAAACATTATACAAACTTAATTCAACCCTCGGATCACATCAAACAACGTTAAAACCACGATTCACCCTCTAATCCAAGCCTACTGAACTCAAGAATTCTACAACCGATGCCGAAACCAACCAAACCATGTCCGATTGATCCCAACTTTTGCACAAAAGTCACATTCAATATTACGTAGTTATTCCAACTTTTGGAATCAGATTCTGACCCCGATATCAAGATCTCACTATCGATCTGGAAACTTCAAAAATTCAACTTTTGGTATTCCAAGCCTAAATAAGCTACGGACCTCCAAATACAATCCGAACACGCCTCTAAGCCTAAAATTACCCAACAGAGCTAACGGGGTCGACGGAATTCCGTTTTGAGGTAGCCTCCACACTACTTCGACTACGGTCCAAATTTTAAAGCTTAAACTCTCATTTGGGGACTAAGTATCCCAAAACACTGCGAAACTCAAAATGAATCCTCACGGCAACTCACAATAGCAAAAACAAATACGGGGAAAGCAGTTAAAAAGGGATTGGGGCGTTAATTCTTAAAACGACTGGCCGGGTCATTAAATGCAGGAATAACGATAACATTTGGAATTGATATTGCTTCTTTGGCTTTAAATATAAATTGTTAAATGATGAAAATAAATATTTGGAATTCCGGTTAGAAAAAGGATTGCTTAATATTTTTGGTTATTAAGTTTTCAGCCACATGATGTAATACATACTTAATTGTAATGCTGATATATTATGGTTTACCCATAGTAAGTATCGGAGTCGATCCTTCGTCACTACTTCTTCGAGGTTAGACTAGATACATATTGGGTATGCATTTATTTACGTACTCATACTACACTTGTTACACATTTTTGTGTAGGAACATATATATCTAGTGGCCTTGTGGGCGCATAGGTGTAGCTAATGTGGTAACTTAGGTTAACTGCATTCTATATTACGATCCGCAGTCAAAAGAGTCTTCTTCAGAGTTATTTATATTTTTTCATATCGAAATTGTATCCCGGACAGATGATGTATTGTATTTTACTCCCTAACTGTTGCTCATGTACTTGTGACACCGGATTTTGGGGATGATTATGGGTTGTTTTGGAATTGTAGTGATGAAAATATTATCTTTTACTCTAAAAACATATCTCTTATTATTTAATTGAAGGAAAGTATGATTTCAAAAATACAAAAAATGAGTAATTAAGATAATCAATTATTGTTGGCTTGCCTAACAATGGTGTTGGGCGTTATCACGACCTTTAATGAATATTGGGTCGTGTCACCCAAAGTAATCATGATCGGTAGACAATACTTAGGTGAATATATAGGATACGTGGTGAGAAGGATACCGATAATTGGGGAAATCATAATTCTAGACCTCCTTAATCTTGTCTTCAACCCTTTGTATCTTTAGTTGTTAATTCCCTTCATTAATTTGTTAGTTAATTAGTTAAACATAAGAATCTTAATATTTATAACTTAGGAATTGTTCGAGCTTGTCTTCTTAGTACAATAACAACAATGACCCAGTAAAATCCCACAAGTGGGGTCTGGGGAGGGTAGTGTGTACGCAGACTCTACCTATACCCCGGAGGAGAGAGAGGCTGTTTTTGACAGGCCCTCGGCTCAAGAGAATAAAAATACAAAAGGAGACGGTATTAGTTTACCACAGAGATTATAGGAAAAGTAGGAACATAAAATGCAGAGCAAAAAAACAAAAAAAAAAGTAAGTCATGATATTGCCACTAGCTATCTTAGACAAAATTCCTACCAAACTAGGGTCACAAAGGTGCAAAGCAAGGCAAGACTCAACTACCTCCTAACCTACAATCATAATACTCGACCTCCACAACTTCCTATCAAGTGTCATGTCCTTGGAAATTTGATGCCTCACCATATCCTGCCTGATCACCTCTACCCAATACTTCTTTGGGCGCCCTCTACCTCTCCTTGTGCCCTCCACAATCAGTCTCTCACACCTCCTTACTGAAGCATCTGGGCTTCTCCTCTGTACATGCTCGAACCATCTGAGTCTTGCTTCTCGCATCTTGTCATCAATGGGAGCCATGTGCACCTTCTCCCAAATATCATCATTCCTTATCTTATCCATCCTAGTATGCTCGCACATCCACCTCAACATCCTCATTTCTACTACTTTCATCTTTTGGATATGCGTTCTTAACAGGCCAACACTCAACCCCATACAATATGGCCGGTATAACCACCGCTTTATAGAACTTACCTTTTAGTATCGGCGGCATTCTCTTGTCACACAAAACTCCGGATGCTAACCTCCACTTCTTCCATCCTACCCCAATACGGTGTGTGACATCCTCGTCGATCTCCCCTCCCCCGTGGATAACCGACCCAAGGTACTTGAAGCTGCATGTACTTGGTATAACCTGTGATTCAAGCCTTACATTTATGCCCACCTCCCCCGGCTCAGCGCTTAACTTACACTTCAGGCATTCCGTCTTCGTTCGCTCAACTTGAAACCCTTAGATTCAAGGACATGTCTCTAAACATCCAGCCTTTCGTTAACGCCGGCTTGTGACTCATCAATCAAAGCAAATAGCATGCACCATGGCACCTACCCTTGAATATGGTTTGTTAACGCATCCATCACCAGGGAGGATAAGAACAGACTGAGCGCAGAGCCTTGGTGCAACCCCATTTCAACCGAAAAATGCTCAGAGTCTCCTCCTACTATCCTAACCCGAGTCTTTTCCCCATCATACATGTCCCTAATCACTATAATATAGGGAACTGACACACATTTTGCCTCCAAGCATCTCCAGAGAGCTTCTCTAGGAACCTTGTCATATGTTTTCTCCAGGTCAATAAACACCATGTGCAGATCCTTCTTTCTCTCTCTGTACAGTTCCACCAACTTCCTAACCAGTCATAAACCCGAACTGGTTATCGGATATAGACACTGTCGTCCTCACCCTCACTTCAACCACCATCTCCCATACTTTCATGGTATGACTTAGTAATTTGATACCCCTATAATTGTTATGACTCTATATATCACCTTTGTTCTTATACAATGGAACCACCGTACTCCACCTCCACTCATCTGTTATCCTCTTCACCTTAAAAATAATATTGAACAACCCAGTCAACCACTCCAAACTTGTTGTCCCTACACACTTCCAAAATTCCACTACAATTTCGTCTGGCCCGGTCACTCTGTCCCTATTCATCTTACGCATAGATCTCATGACCTCCTCAACCTTGATACGCCTGCTGTGCCCGAAGTCTCGGTGACTCTCGGAATGCCCCAATTCACCTAGCACAATATCACTATCCCCTTTTTCATTCAGAAGTTTATGAAAGTAAGTCTTCCATCTCCTTTTAATCTAGGCATCTTCCATCAGTACTCTACCATCTTTGTCCTTGATGTATCTCACTTGGTCCAAATATTGAGCCTTCCTCTCTTTCAACATGGCCAACCGGAATAACTTCTTCTCTCTGCCTTTCTCCCCCAGTTCCTTGTACATACGACCATAAGCCGCAGTCTTAGCCTCTGTGACCGATAGTTTAGTTTCCTTCCTAGCTACCTTATATCTCTCCATGCACGCTCGCCTCTCCTTCTCACATATACTCCCCACTAACTTCAGGTACGCCGCCTTCTTCGCTTCTACTTTACCTTAGACCACTTCATTCCACCACCAGTCTCATTTGTGCCTACCAAAGACACCGTTCAGGACCCCTAACACCTCTCTCACAGCCTTCCTTATATAGTCTGTTGTCGCTGACCACATAGTGTTCATGTCCCCACTACTCCTCCAAGCTCCCATAGCTGACAACTGCCACTCTAACTTTTGGTCTTTATCCTTAGTCAAGGCTCCCCACCTGATTCTCGATTTTCTCTGAGCAGACTGTTTCCTTCTCTTTAACCTAATACCAATGTCTATCACTAAGAGTTTATGCTGCGTCGCGAGTATCTCGCTCGGAATCACCTTGCAGTCCTTGCATAACCCTATGTCACACCTCGTAAGGAGGAGATAGTCAATCTAATCTTCGCTACCACATTTTGAAAAGTAACAAAATTCTCCTTTCTCTTCGGAAAGCTGGAGTTCGCAATCACCAACCCAAAAGCCTTAGCGAAGTCCAACAGCGAGGTACCTCCTCCATTCCTCTCCCCAAAACCAAAGCCTCCATGCACCTCGTCATAACCACATGCGGTCTCCCCAATATGGCCATTGAAATCCCCTTCTATGAATAGCTTCTCAGCAGGAGGAACCTGGCGCACAGTCTCATCTAACCCCTCCCAGAAGTGTCGTTTAACTTCCTCATCTAGAACTGCATATGGCGCATAGGTGCTAACTACGTTTAGGGTGTACTCTCCGACTACTAACTTAATAGCCATCAACCACAGACTCTCTAAGATCCCTATCCACCAAGATACCCACTCCATTCTTGCCTATTTGGACTCCTGATTACCAAAGTTTATACTCGTCCGCATCCTTCGCCCTCGACCATAACCACTTTGTCTCTTAGACATACGCTATATTAACCCTCCTCTTCTGGAGAATCTTCACCAACTCTATAGACTTACTGTCAATGTTCCTACGTTCCATGACCCGATTCATAACCTATAAACACATCTGCTACATTTACCTCCCTTGCCTCCCGACCCACCCCTAACCCCTGCCCTACCTCCCACCCCACCCCCCACTCCCTCCAAGGATATGACTTCGCTCGACCATCCCAGACCACAGCCACTATACCTACGGCAGACTAAGGGGAATCACTAACATACAAGGTAACAGACCAAGCTAGACAAAGATAGCTTGTAACTATAGGCACACTAATACGGTGAAAAGACTAATACGAACTAAAATTACAGCAGTTTAACTAACACAACAAAGGGAGTAGAAAAACAGGAGGTACCAACTCCCATAGGAAGAACCTGGCAATTGTCTTGGTATATACGACGACGTTGCATCCACTTAGCACGTTCACGTCCGACTCCCGCCGCTCCTTGCTGACCCACACCAGGATTGTTCCTTAATGTTTGCACACGCACTTCCCGCTCACCGCTAATAGCCACAGTCCATAACCTGAAAAATACACAAAACACCACAAAGACAAACAAAGGAGGGAGGGGTTGTCATCGCTACCACTAATGAGGCCCCACCCGTAGCAAAGGAGCGCAAAAAGGGTGAAATAAAACCGTAAATTGATTTTTAAAATATAAATAAATAAATAAAAAGAGTCAGAGAAAAATGAACAAATTATTAAACAGTCACAGAAATAAAAATAAAAGAAAATCAAATAAACTCACAAGGCCTAGCAAACCGATCTAATGGATAAATTTGAGATCTGACAGTGATACATACGCAAAAGAGGCAAAAATAAACCAAAATTTGAGATCTGACAGTAATAAATAAAACTGAAATCAAAATGCAGGAAACTAAGGAACACGAGATATATATGGAGAGGACTCTGTTAGGTAAAATGGAAGACGATAATAATGACAGCTCAGTAAATTCTACGTTTTGACAAAATAAATTGACAGCGATACAGCGCCAAACGGAGTATTGAAAAAACAAAACTGTTATTACAAGGAAGAAACAAAAAATAATAAAAAATGCTTAATCTTTCCTTCTTCTTTTTTTCACCGAATCTAATCTAACAAGTAACTAACCTTGCAAATTAGTCGATGGATGAGTATTTACATCAGTAAATACAAATATTAGCAGGGAAATCTGTGGATCTTTTTTTCTTTACAAATATAGTAAGAACTAAGAAATATATACTTGAGATAGAGGGAGAAGGAGATAAGAAAGAAAGGGATGAAATGAAGGAGAAGAAGAAAGTAGGAGAGAGAAAGAGAGAAAAGAAAGGGGGTTGGGCGGGGGGAGGGGGAACTTACGTGGTCTGGTAGTTGCCGGAGATCCGGTGAATGTGGGTTGAGGGAAAGAGACGTTAGAGAGAGATTAGAGAATAATTATAGTTAAGCCTTAGTTCTCTATGGGATTCGACTGTGAACTACCCGTAATAGAAACAATTGTAGTTAAGCCTTAGGTTGCATATGTGGATATTGTAAACAAATATCCATATGTGAGAGACAAAATGGTTGAGTGTTACTTTTGGTCAACTGGATTGCTTCTTGAGAAACTTTTTTGATGCTTTTTTGGACAGAAAGCACGTTTCTAATACTAAAAAAAATTACATAACTAGGTAAAACGCAGTACTATACTGCGTTTTACTTTAACGGAAAGTTAGTTGTTAAAGTAAAACGCAGTATAGTACTGTGTATTATTTAAAAATTATTTTTTTTAACTAATTTGAGTACTATACTGCGTTTTACTTAAATGCAGTACAGTACTGCGTTTCACTTATTAATGCCCAGTTCTGAAGGAATGTAGAGAACATTTGTTTTTTTTTTCAAAAAGGAAGTATAATACTGCGTTTTACTCTGATTTTTGGCCCCACCAATAATTAATTGACATAACAATAATTTAAATACATAAAACGTAGTATTGTACTGCATTTTATATAGAAAAATTCTACACCCCAAGCTCGGACTTGCCTTATTTAAAGGCGTTTCAATTTTATGAAAATCCATTCAATACTTTACTTCAAACTTACGTTCATACTTCGCTCTTCTTCTTATCAATCATTTTTTTACAATGTCTGAAGTGCCAAAAATAAGGGTTTCACTATATTGGGGGGGTGAGGTTGTGCTGGAGAATAACTCTGTGAGGTATAGCTCACCTCCACAGTGTCATGTTAAATTGCCGCTTACTATGGAGTATGATAAATTGATATCATTGTTACGTAAAAAAAATCAGTGATAGGAGGCGTTCGGTTAACCTTAAAGTAACCGGTAGATTTCCGTATTCAGTGACTCCGCAGAGGTTTGCTTATTATTCTGAGTTAAACATCGAGGATGATGAAACTCTTAGAGATTTTTTGCTGATTTCGAATGAATACAGAGAATTTATTGTAATAAAATTATTGGAAATGTACATCAAGGTGGAAGACGTTCCCAATAATGAGGACGTGCATAGTAGGGATAACTCCCAGTCATTGGCTGGTTATTCGGGAGCAGTTTTTGCCGGACCGATTGCTGATGAAAGAGTTTGCCTTGATTTAAACTTGTCACCACCGGCGAATAAGCAGCCACAAAATAATTTTTCGACTTTATATAATCAACAAGACGACTGGTAAACTTCAATTTTACTATGCTTTAGCGATATTTATTTTATATTTTAATCGGATTTGTATTAACACTCATATTTTTCATAGGGGGTACCGTCCAGATATGAATTTTACAAGTTATGACCCCACCCCTAGTTGGAATATGCGTAGTTCTGGAGTATTGGACCACGGTGGTCCATCCTTGAGTCATCACCTACAAGAAAATATCCATCATGAAATGTCAAGACAGTACGACTTGTAAGTAAAGTGATATAGCTATGTCTAAAGTATTTATCTAGTTGGGTAACTTATTTTGTTCTTTTTGTGCAGTGAAAATGAGCTTCTTGAAGCTCCTGACCTCACACAGTTGTCCATAGATGACGTATTTACTCGTGATTTGGCAGATGCGTAGAGTGAGGAAGATGATAGTGATTATGACAACAATGTGGATGAGTCTGGGGATGACACACCCTTCCATGATGAGGGTGATGAGGAGGAGGAAGTGAATGTTGAATCTGAGCTGACGAGGGAGCATGTTCCTCCACCTTCCTCTAGACTAAGAGTGTACGAGTCCCATGTGTCATTTCATGAGCGAAATATTCCCTACCTTGATAATTTTCCAAGGATGCCGAACGTGGATGCCCTCACAAGGGATGATGATGAATTTCGGTCAGCGATGTGGGATGAGTCTAGACCAGCTGTTCTGACAAAAGGCATGTATTTCCCCGATAAAGCTCGCCTAATTAGGGCTGTAAAAATCTACAGTATAAGAGAGTGTTGTGAGATGACGGTAAGTGAGTCAACTACAGAGAAATACAAGGTTGTATGCCGTAGAGACTTTATGGGTTGTCACTGGATGTTGTGTGCCACCAAGAAGAAATCAGGTTTGTGGAAAGTGGGTAAATTTATTAGCGAGCACAGATGTGAAATGGACACATACAATGAGAATCACTTCAACTTGGATGTGGACTTGATTTCTCTTGTCTTGATTCCATATTTGGAAGTGTCCATTAGGTTCAAGATTAAAGAGTGTATTATAGCCGTCCACCAGGAGTATGGTTGGACTATAACAAAAAGAAAGGCATATCTCGGTCGCAAACGTGCCTTTGAACTTATTTATGGCGACTGGGATAAGTCTTTTTCAAATCTGCCCAGGTACATGGCCACACTGTAACACTTTAACCCCGGGACTGTTGTTGAATGGAGGCGTGAGCGGAGTCCGGACAGACCCGAATATATTTTCAACTATGTGTTCTGGTCATTTAAACCATCAATTGATGGTTTTGTGAATTGTCATCCTGTTATTTCCATAGACGGTACTCATGTCTATGGAAAGTATGATATTAAGATTTTGATTGCAGTTGTAGTAGATGCCAGCGGGCAAATATTTCCACTAGCTTTTACCATATGTGCCAATGAAAGCGAAGAGACATGGATGCTTTTTTGAACTACTTGAAGCAGCACGTTGTCAAACAGCATTCAGGTATTTGTCTAATATCTTATCGGCATGGTGGTATTTTAAGTTCTGTACGTCACTTGCCTGAATGGCAGGAACCATATGCATACCACTGTTATTGTGTGCATCACCTGAAGGCCAATTTCCAGAAGAAATATCCTGACAAGGCCTTGCATGACTTAATGTGGATGGCTACAACTGAGCACCAGTAGTGCAAATTCACGAGGCATATGGAAGCAATCCGACAGTTAGAACCACAAGCTTATACTTGGTTGATGGGGCACGAGCTTCACATGTGGACATTGCATGCTGATGGCGACAGACGATGGGGAGCCCTCACTACAAATGTGTCGGAGTCATTCAATGGCTTGTTGAAGTCTGCTCGTGGACTGCCAATCACTTCCATGGTCCGCATGACATTCAAATAGAGTGCGGAGAGGTTTGTTGAAAGGCATGCAGCTGCATCAGCATTGATGTACAGAGGTGTTCAATTTATGCCAATACCCATGAGAAGATTTGAAAGGCCCAGGAGGTGAGCACAGTGGCATTCATTTCTTCAGTATGATCATGAACGGGGTGTTTTTAAAGTTAAAACCGCTATCCACGAACACTGTGGGAATAATCTACAGACGGTGAATGAAAATAGAAGGTTATATTCATGTGGGAAATGGACCATCTACCACATGTCGTGCGCACATGCGTTGAAATGGTTTCAACAAGTTGGATATGGGGCAACAAACTATATTGATAGGCAATACAGTGTTGCTGCATATGTAGACACGTATAGTGGGAAGTTGCAGCCATTAGGTGCTGAGCATTATTTGCCGCCGGAACATTTTAAGATGGTATGTAACAAGGACTATTTTCGCAAGCTGCAAGTGCAAAAGAGAACGTGTATACGGAACCAAATGGATGTGGGTGACATCGTTTATGCGCGTAAATGTGGCATATGCTCGCAAACAGGACACGACCGTCGTAAATGTCCTTCAGGTGGTGTGTGTGGCGGTGGTAATCCGGCTCCCGGTGCAAGTTCGTCGAATGTACCCAACTATCAAGGATACCCCTAGTCTTTTGTTTTGGTATTGTTTTTTGTAATATGTGTTTGTACTTGTATATGTTGCAATATATATCAAATAAAATTATGTTCCACAAACTCGATTGAGTGAAGAAAAAGTTATTTAATTGTAGGAAAATGGAATATGTAAAGCGTGGTTTGATAGTTTCATATAATAACACAAGCACTTAAACTTAACTTCCACTTCAATTAAAATAAAATTTAGTACACATACATGCCATACATGCCACTTCAATACATGCCAAACATGCCACTTCAATTAAAATAAAATATTACTACAGCACAAACATAACAGGCCAACATAATAAAAATACATGAAATATGAAAAATACACTAAACACATACATGCTAATGTTTAGTCCCGGTTGCCATTTATTCTCCGCTCCAACCACTTAAATCGTTCTTCTATTTTTTCTTTTTCTTCTTCTACCTCTTTCAATTTCGACTTCACCTCCGCAAGTTCCCATTTATATTTTTTCTTACGTTCCTTTTGTGCTTCACAATTCCATTGTGCTTTCCATTTTTCTTCTACCACATCTTTCAGTTTTGCCCTCATTTGTACAATAATTCTATCGTTTTCTCTTTGTGTTTCCCGTTGGCATAAATACATATTATGAAGAAACTGCAGTTATTCTCTGTAGCATTCCTGATAACATGGTTCATCAGCCCATTTCTCAAAATCACAAATAGGTTCGCCGAGAACCTTGTATAACTGGTTCATACAACACCAGCAGCGGCATCCAACTTCACCACCGTCCCAACAATTTTGCATCGAGCATTCTTTTCCAAAGTTGTACTTTGGTGGACGAAGAGGTTGAGTCATTTAATGAAATATTTGCTTTTAGTAAAAAAAATCTTACTTTTAATGAAATATTTGTTTTTACTAATTTTTGAGCACACAAAATAACTACAATGAGGTCGTTATTTATAGGTGAGACAAAATACATAAAGCGTGGTATAATATTGTGTTTTATGAAGTTGTCTTGTCGTTCTAAAAAAGATGAAAACCATGTGAAAAAAACTGCTTTATTGCAGAAAAATTTAATATATAAAGCGTGGTAGAGTACTGCGTTTTATGGTTTTAGTTATCCTTTGTGCAGTGATGGTCTCAAAGACGGGCTGGGAGAAAACCTACATAAGAAAGTTAAAAATTAATTAATGTCATCTCATTAAGGAAAAGAAAATTAATTGAAATTTTAAAGTAATACAAACATACCTGTGCCTATGGTAGATCCGCATCAACTGCCGGGGATGAGGCATAACTCAACTTGCGCCCGCCATCCACGTCCCGGGTGGGCCGATCCTTAGCTGCGGTAGATGGGCATGCAAGGTACTGGTCTACATCCCCATATAATGTACCCGTGATCGACAATGCTCCTGACGGGGTGACCTGCGATGCTGGCAGAGATAGCTGAAGGCTGTACGAAGGCATGCTGCTGGAAGGCTCATCTACCCGAGGTATATAACCCGGTTGATCATCTCCAAGCGCCTCAACTCCAAAGTCCTCATCATGTCCCTCAATAGGTGGGTCGACAGGTTCCTCAACGCCCCCTTGCTGGGGACCACTTCCTCGCCGTCCCCTATGACCCCCGCGACCCCGTGGGGCACTCCTGCCTTGTGGGGCACCCCTCCCTCGTGTCCTACCATTGCCTCGTGGGATACCCCTACCCCGATGGTAGTCCTCTGGCGCCACATACTGAGCATCGTGGTCCAACCTCGCGGCATCTCTCGCCTAAAATAGAGTCCGACGAGCCAACTGTGCCACCCACCGGCCATAATCAACGATTGCAGGGATGTCGGTATGCTGCTGCATCTCCTGTCCCAACTGGTAGAGGTGATGATGCCCAATAGCCTGTTAAACATTTAAAATATTAATTAAATAACACTATATCACAATTATACGATATTAATAAACCAAAAAACATACCAGTGCCTCGTGCCTCCCGACGTATGGTCTGTAGCGCTCGCCAAGTACATGAATGGGGTTCCCGATAATTAGTCGGGTGTGACGGTAGTACCATGACACATACAGATGATTAGTGGCCTCTTGGGTAAATGTAGGTGCTGGCGGAATACGGTCAGCTCGCTCCTCCCAAATATGGACCTACTGCTCTAGCCTTCCTATATATATATCGTCCAGCCTGGCACGGTCATCCCGCTAATAGTGTGTAGCCACCCATCCAGGCTCCCCCGGTATAGGCTGGGGACGGTGAAACTGGCGAAGCACACGCTCTGTGGAATGATACTCAACCATATCGAAGAAGATCATCGGGACAGAGGTGCTCCAAAGTAGTCGATCGACTGAGCAATAAGCGGGCAGCTGAGCTAGCAACTCGTCATTGTATGGCGTCCAGATGAACTACCAAATAATAACATAAAAGTGAGTATGCACAACACAACTCAATTTAAAACAAGTAAGTGTAGGTACATATTTACCTATCCGTCCACCAACATATCTAGCACATCCCTAACAAGGGGGAGATTATGATGAGCATCGGTCCCTCAGTAGTTCCCACGCCAGAGAATCCACCTAGAAGCTAGAGGGAGAAATGGATAAGCCTCACCGGGCGCAAGTGGTGGTAGAGGTGGCTGCAACGGCATGATCCGCTGCCAGGCCCAAGCCTAAGATAAAAGGTTGATGCAAAATTTATGAGTCATTTCGGCCATATAGAATTCGGAGTAATGAACAGAGTATTCGAAAATGTTGTCACCTGTAGGAGGGGCAAAAAACCACATATGTCCACCGCTGGGCCCATGCTCGACCGGCACATGCTCCTATACAGGTATGCGAGAATAGTAGCACCCCAGCTGTACTGGAGTAAATCATCCAGCTGCTGAAGATGATGGAGAAAGCGCATACTCACGAGACTCCTCGAAGTGTTCGGGAACAAGACACACCCGAAAAACAGGAGCAGTGCCAACCGCGTGTACCTCTCAATATGGAGATCCTCTGTCTCACCGGTAATGTCTGGGTGCTAAACAGCCATATGATCTGGTTGACAAAGCAACGCGACTGCCCCCAGCGTCACCCTGAGGTCTATAACCAGTAAACTGCCCCATCATATCCAAAAACTGTGCACGTGTCATGGATCTAATCTACTAGGGCAGTGCCACGGCCCGTCCATCTACGGGCAGCCCGTACAAAACCTGAATATCCTCCATCGTGATGGTGGCCTCTCTAGTGGGCAAGTGAAAAGTGTGTGTCTCCGGTCGCCACCGCTCTACCAAGGCCGTGATGAGAGACCAATTAAGCTGCATTCGTCCAAGCTCAAAAATCGTATAAAAGCCCGTAGCCTGTAGGCGCGCGACTATGCGGGCATGGAAAGGATGCTCCACGATGAACTCCCACAAATCGTCAGGTCTCCTGGGGCGGATAGCCTGCATCGATAGCTATCCCTCCCATACAAAGGAGGACCTATGGTCACCCTGCAACACTAGTAGCTGATCCTCGACAGGTCCAAGATGTGCAGGTGGAGGAAAGTCCATGTCGTCTACTATAATTTAAACAAAATTAATTTTGTGTGTTAGTTTAAGGAATTAAATAATTAATTATGTTTAATATTGGACTGAATAATTATGTATGGGTTTCAGGCTCGATATTTGAGGCCCGGTAGCACCAAGTTATCCTTAATTATTATGCGTGTCAATTTCAACATTTTTAGAATTTTGTTAGTTTAAGGAATTAAATAATTATTTATGTTTAAAATTTGACTGAATAATTATGTATGGGTTCCAGGCTTTATTTTTGAGGCCCTGTAGCACCGAGTTATTTTTAATTATTATGCGTGTCAATTTCAACATTTTTAGAATTTTGTTAGTTTAAGAAATTAAATTAAAAATTATTGAATTGGACTAAATAATTATGGATGGGTTCCAGGCTCGATATTTGAGGTACGGTAGCACCAAGTTATCCTTAATTATTATGTGTGTCAATTTCAACATTTTTAGAATTTTGTTAACTTAATAAATTAAATAATTAATTATGTTTAATATTGGACTGAATAATTATGTATGGGTTCCAGACTCGATATTTGAGGCCATGTAGCACCAAGTTATCCTTAATTATTATGCGTGTCAATTTCAACATTTTTAGAATTTTGTTAGCTTAATAAATTAAATAATTAATTATGTTTAAAATTGGACTGAATAATTATGTATGGGTTCCAGGCTCGATATTGGAGTTAATTTTACAACATATATTAATTATTATTCGTGTCAATTTCAATATTTTTTAGAATTTTGTTAGTTTAAGGAATTAAATTAAAAATTATTGAATTGGACTAAATAATTATGCATGGGTTCCAGGCTCGATATTGGAGTTAATTTTACAACATATATTAATTTGTTACTTTTGTAAGTTTATTATTATAAATTAAATAATTAATTTTGTAAAGTGTAATTGGATAGAGTTTGCAGTTACTACATACTTAAACTACATAGACTCTACGCTAAAAGGTTCTACATTTTACTACGCTAAATGGCTCTATATTTTACTACGCTAAAAAGCTCTATATTTTAGTATACTAAAAGGCTCTATATTTTACTACACTAAAAGGCTCTATATTTTACTACGCTAAAAGGCTATTTATTTTACTACGCTAAAAGGTCATTATTACATATAAAAACAACTAACATAAAATACAAATATGAACAACAAACAAAATAAATAATATTAATTTTTTATTTAACCAAATAAAAACATAACATTAACAATACAAATCATTTATCAAATTTTAACAATTTTTTGTACCAAAGCTAATAAATCAATCCGGGTATAAATAAGATACAAATTTAAACACAAACATAATATTATTTAATATGGAAACACATTAAACAATACAAATATGCATGTACTATACGAGTTTCGACATAAATAAAATCGAAATACCTCGATTTAAGTTTTTTGAATTTGATTGAAATTGAACTTTTGCACCCGAAGGAAGTAATCCAAAACTTGTCTTGTATGTGGGACCCACACTCCTTGCTCTTTAGGTGACGGGTGGGGCCCAAATTTATTATTTTTTAACTTTGCACGCCGGGGGGTGGGGGGGGGGGGACCAGCAGTGCTCGAAATTTTTTTAATGGGGGAGTCTCGGTTCTGTCGTTGTCCAAGGAAGAAGGGGCTTTATTTTATTAAAGCAATTCGCAGTACTATACTGCATTTTAGTTAGACGCAGTATAGTACTGCGAATTGCTTTAATAAAATATAGTTGGGCCCAAATTAATAAATGAAACGCAGTATTGTACTGCGTTTAAGTAAAACGCAGTATAGTACTGCGAATTAGTTAAAAAAATTTTTAAAATAATACATAGTACTATACTGCGTTTTACCTAGTTATGTAACTTTTTTTTTAATATTAGAAATATATTTTTTGTCCAAAAAAGCAACAAAAAAGTTTTGGATCCCAAAAATAAAGATAACAAAATTGTTTTCCTTCATCACCGTCACTGATGACATCTATGACGCTTATGTAACTTATGACGAAATTGTGCCTTTCACCCCTGCAATAGAGAAGTAAACTATAAACTTCGTAATCAATTGTTATCTTTTATTTTTGCACTTTGTGTTTGTTAGCTTATCCATTTTATAGTATCAGGTTGTATTTACTGGTATTATCATTGCTTTTCTGCCTATTTTTTATTTTTACAATGCTATTGTTATTTTTCTGCTTCTGTTACTAGTTATAATCAATGGTTGTTATAGATGGATGTTGTTATAGAGAGATGGATGTTGTATATCCTCGTTAATGAATCACATGAATATAGTATACACTTCAAGTCATTTTGGTCAAGATTTCAAAATCTACTTATTTTTTTAAGATTATCACCTTTTGTCATACATGCATTTTAAAAAGAAAAGTATTTTTGCCAATATTATTAGAATAATAATATCATTGACCAAGGTTCTAAAAATAATTATGGGCAGAAATTAATTTTTAGCTTCTGCTACTCCACAAAACACTTCTTTTCCCGTAAAAACTTGGTAAAATATCTCAATTCTCTAAAATAATTCTTTTTAAAATTTAAAAAACTTCTTCTGGCTTCCCAGAAGCTTGCTAAACAGGTTAACTAGTATTATAAAATAATTAAAATGCCACTGACTATTACTACTCTTGTATGTATACGTGGTGGAAAGATGTGGATACTATCACTCCATGTGTAAGAGACAAAATGGTTGAGTGTTACTGTTGGTCTACTCGATTGTTTCTTTACCCTCAGTATAGACATGCAGAAGAACGATAACACATTATTGTCCTTCGTCGTCATTGATGACATCTACGATGCTTATGCAACTTATGACGAAATTGATGACCAAAATATTTTATTTGCAACTTATTTGGAGCACAGGAATTATGCATAAGAAATTATTTTTCTAAAAATATTTTATACTCTCCGACCAAATACTAGAAAATTTTTTCTAGAAAATATTATTACTAACCAACCAAACAAGGAAAAATAAGTGATAAAATCAATCATTTTCCACGAAAATATTTTCGAGGAAAATCAAAAACACCCTAAAATCATAATCTATACTATATTAAAAGCACGAACGCCCTTAGCGAAATATTGTTCAATCTGGAGGAGCATGAACAACATCTGAGAGTTGTTCTTCAGACTTTGAGAGATAGTCAGTTATATACTAAGTTTTCGAAGTGTGAGTTGTGGTTGAGTTCAGTTGCATTATTGAGTCATGTTGTATTAGTAGAGGGTATTCAGGTGTATCCGAAGAAGATAGAGCAGTCAAGGACTGGCATAGACACGTATAAGCTACAGAGATTCGGAGTTTTTTGTGTTTGGCGGGTTATTACCGTTGGCTTGTGGAGGGGTTTTCATCCATTGCAACCCCGATGACTAGGTTGACCCACAAGGGTGCCCAGTTCAGGTGGTCGGACGAGTGTGAGGTGAGTTTTTAGAAGTTTAAGACAGCTTTGACTATGGCGTGGGTGTTGGTATTGCCTATAGGTTCAGGGCCATATACAGTGTATTGTGATGCATCTCGTATTGGACTTGGTGCGGTGTTGATGCAGGATAGCAAGGTCATTGTTAATGCTTTGCAACAATTGAAGATTCATGAGAAGAATTATCGAGTTCATGATTTGGAATTATTAGCCATTGTTCATGTGTTGAAGATTTGAAGGCACTATTTGTATGGTGTGTCATATGAGGTGTTCACGGATCACAAGAGTCTACAATACTTGTTCAAGCAGAAGGAGCTAAATTTGAGGCAGAGAAGGTGGTTGGAGTTTATTGAATGACTATGATATCACCATCTTATATCATACGGGGAAGGCCAATGTAGTGGCTGATGCTTTGAGTAGAAAGTCAGTCAGTACGGTTAGTCTTGCGTATATTCCGGTCGGTGAGAGACCGCTTGCTTTGGATGTTCAGGCTTTAGCCAATCAGTTCGTGAGGTTGGATGTTTCTGAGCCCAGTTGTGTGTTAGCTTGCATAGTCACTCGTTCTTCATTATTTGAGCGTATCAGAGATCGGCAGTATGATGATCCTCATTTGTGTGTCCTTAGAAACACAATGTTGTACGGTGGTGCCAAGCAGGTTATAGTAGGAGATGATAGATTTTTGAGGATGCAGAGTTGAGTTTGTGTGCCTAATGTGGAAGGACTTCGTGAGTTGATTCTAGAGGAGACCCATAATTCCCGATACTCTATTCATCTGGGCTCTGTTAAGATGTATCAAGATTTGCGGTAGCATTATTGGTGGAAGAGGATGAAGAAGGCCATTGTTGCCTATGTAGCTCAGTGTTTGAATTGTCAGCAGGTAAAGTATGAGCATTAGAGACCTAGTGGTTTGTTTCAGAAGATTGAGATTCTGGAGTGAAAGTGGGAGAGTATCACTATGGACTTCTTTGTTGGACTCCCATGGACATAGAGGAAGTTCGATGCAGTGTGGATTATTGTAGATAGGCTGACCAAGTCAGTGCATTTTATTCTTGTGGCAGTTTTCTATTCTTCTAGTGGTTGGTAGAGATCTATATCCGAGAGATTATTCATCTTCATGGTGTACCCATGTCTATCATTTCTGACCGAGGTGCGCAGTTTACCTCACATTTCTGGAGGTCCATTCAGTGTTGGGCACACGGGTCGAGTTGAGCACAGCATTTCATCCTCAGATGAAAGGGCAGTCCGAGCATACTATTCAAAATTTAGAGGATATGATCTGAGCTTGTGTTATTGACTTTGGAGGCTCGTGGGATCAGTTCTTGCCATTGGCGGAGTTTACTACAACAACATTTACCAGTCGAGATCTAGATGGCTCCTTATAAGGATTTATATGGTAGGCAGTATCAGTTGCCAGTAGGATGGTTTGAGCCGGGAGAGGCTCGGTTGTTGGGTATGGATCTAGTACGGGATGCCTTGGACAAGGTTAAGATCATTCATGATAGGCTTCATACAGCTCAGTCAAGGCAAAAGAGTTATGTCGACCATAAGGTTTGTGATGTGACATTCATGGTCAGACAGCGGGTGTCATTTCGGGTGTCGCCTATGAAAGGCGTGATGCGATTTGGGAAGAAGGACAAGCTAAGCCCTAGATTCATTGGTCCTTTTGAGATTCTTGATCGAGTGGGAGAGATGGCTTACAGACTTGCATTGTCGCAGAGTTTATCAGTCGTGCATCCAGTGTCCATATTTCAGAAGTATCACGGCGATCCATCCCACATGTTTGACTTTATAACTGTCCAGTTGGAAAAGGACTTGACCTATGAGGAAGAGCCGATAGCTATTCTAGACCAGCAGGTTCGTCAGTTGAGATCGAAGAGTTTTCCTTCGGTTCGTGTTCCGTGGAGGGGTCAACCTTTTGAGGCAATGATCTGGGAGTCCGAGTCCGATATGCGGAGCCGATATCCCCATCTTTTCTCCGACTCAGGTACTTTTCTTATGTCCGTTCGAGGACGAACGGTTGTAGTAGAGGTGGAGAATGTGATGACCCAAAAGGTCATCACTCATTTTGAAAGTAAATTCTATTTTTCGAGGCCTTAAAAACGTTTTTTGTCCCACCTACATTGCATACGCAGTCCGGGCGCATTTTCCGGAAAGCTTTTATGTGAAATCTAAATAAAATAAGGAAATTGGTCTTTAAAATTGATTAAAGTTGACTTTGGGACCCGTAATCTGACAGTCTTGTAGGATCCGTTGTAAAATATGGGACTTGTGCATATGCCCGGAATCAAATTCCGAGGTCCCAAGCCCGAGAAAAGATTTTTTTGAAGAAAATTGTTTGCTGGAAAATATAAAGGCTTTTAGAAGTGAAATGATGCATTTTATTGATGGTATCGTGCCTGTATTTTGGTTCCAGAGCCCGGTACATGTTTAAAATAATAATTTGGTTGAATCTGTGGAATTTGGTAAGAATCGAAGTTTGTTTGGTAACGAACCTATAGTTGAGAAACTAAATATTTTAATGTTCTTGAGTGATTTCATGAATTTGAAGTTTAATTCATCGTCGTTGATGTTATTTTGATTATTTGATCGCACGAGCAAGTCCGTATGAAGTTTTTAGAGTCGCATGCATGTTTGGTTTGGAGCCCCAAGGCCTCGGCTGATTTTTGGATAGGCCACAGAGTGAAATGGGACTTAGGAAAAATTTGCTGGTAGCTGGTATTTTTCCCAGGTATCTAATCGCGCAATTGCGAGATCAGGCTTTGCAAATGCGAAGTTCTCAGGCTTGAGAAATGCGACCCAGGCATCGCAAATACGAACTAAGTCTGGGCAGGACCTCTTCGCAAATGCGAGCATTGGGTGGAAATTGCGAAGCCCGCCCATCGCAATTGCGAAGATGACAGGATTTCTATGGGGTTGCAAATGTGGCAGTTTCTTCGCATTTGCGAAGACAGTAGATTTTCAAAGGATCCGCAATTGCGAATCCCTGGTCGCAATTGCGAATCCCTGGTCACAATTGCGAATCCTTGGTCGCAATTGCGAATCCCTTGTCGCAATTGCGATAACTGCACCTGTGTAAATTATAACTTAGACGAAATTCTTTCATTTTTCAAACTTTCTAAAACCCTAAGCTCTCTTGGGCGAATTTCCAAAGAAAGATTCTTCTCCAAATCATTAGTAAGTCATTTTAAACTCATTTCTTTCGATCCAATCCATCTTTTTACATGATTTCAATTCAAAATCAAGGGGTTTTATGGGGAAATTGGGTGATTTTGGGTAGAACTTAGGATTTTTAAATTTTGGAGATTTGAACCTCGATTTGAGGTCCGATTTCAAAACAAATTATGTATTTGAGTTCATGGGGGAATGTGTGATCGGATTTTGGTTCGAACTTCAGTTTTGACTAAGCAGGCCCGGGGTCAATTTTTTACTTTTAGGGGAAATCATTAGAAAACCTATTTTCATGCATTAGAATTGGTTTATTAGCATTTATTAATGTTATTAAGTAAATTGTGGCTAGATACAAGCGGGTTGGTGGTGGAATCAAGAGGTAAAGCGGTAATTGAGGCTTGATTGTGTTCATGGCATTGAGGTAAGTGTTTGGTCTAACCTTAGCTTGAGGGAATATGAGTTGTGGTCTTATTTGCTATATGTTAATTGTTGAGTACGACGTATATGCGTGCTGACGAGTATTTAAACATTTGTGTCAAGCATACCCGTGAGTCTTATAATATGATTGTTGTGACTCCGTTATGTATTGTTCATGCTTAATATGATGATTATCAATGTTGAACAAGGCTTATAAAAGTATTCTTGGTAATTGAACATTGTAGAACATTGGCTCAAGTTGAGATTTATGTTTTAAAGGGATTGTGGAAATGAGGAGAGGTTTATGATATTGTTTCCCTTGCCGGGATGTTATTGCTTATGATATTGTTTTCCTTGTCGGGATATTATTGTTATACTATTGATCCCTTGTCGAGATCCTATTGTTAGTTTTTTGATTCCCTTGCATGAATTGCTTGTGATTGTTGCTTGGGTAAGGAAGAGTGTAAAAGTCGAATGGTGATGCCGTGTGTGATATTTGTGAGTAAGAGTTAATGCACGAAGGGTGATGCCGTGCCGATATTGCAAATATAAAAGCACGAAGGGTGATGTCGTGCCATGATATGAGTGATAATGCACAAAAGATAATGTCGTGCCATGATTATGTGAGGTAAAAGCACGAAAGGTGATGGTGTGCCGAATCTATTAATTCTTATGGTAAGGACGAGAGTAAAAGCACGAAGGGTGATGTCGTGCACTAATTACTGCTTTCCTTATTCTTGTTTATAATTGGATTATGGTGTTCTTTGTACTTCTCTACTGAAATTATGTTAGTACTTAATATCCCCCGCAGCATGTTCCCCTTTCCCATCTTTAACTGCTAGTTTTTGTTGTTATTATTTGCGGTATATAATATAACTGCACAAGTTTATTTGGTAGTCCTATCCTAGCCTTGTCACTACTTCGCCGAGGTTAAGCTCCACTTACCAGCACATGGGGTCAGTTGTGCTGATACTACACTGTACACTGTGTGCAGATCCCGGTGTTGGAGCTTTTGGACCACAGTGAGGTTGCTTCCTTCAGTCCAGCGGCGGAGACCCGAGGTAGTCCTGCAGACGTCCGCAGGCCTTGGCGTCCCCTTCTATCTTTCTATTCTATTTTTTTTATGTATTTTAGATACATACTTGTATTTTTCTATTCAGACCACTGTTTGTAGTATTCGTAGATGGTCCGTGATATTGTGACACCAAATTTTGGGTAGAGTTGTACTTTGGATTTTCGTACTAGTATTTCATTAAATTATCAGATTTCGTCTTTCGCTTTCTTTTATTATTACTATTATTCCGCTGTCGATCACATGTTAAATTAAAATTTGTAAAAGGTTAAGGAAAAAGAGTAGTAAAATTTGTAACTCTCGTCTTGCCTAGATTTCACGAGTAGGTGCCATCACGACTCCCGAGGGTGGGAAATCCAGGTCATGACACAAACTCTATGGTCAACATAACTCTTTTGCCTAGACTAAGCTGTGCGAAGTCGATCCTGAATTATCTTGACTTTATCCAAGGCATCTTGAACCAAATCGGTACCCAACGACTAAGTTTCTCCCAACTAAAACTAATCAACGGCGAACGGCGCCCCCTCCGTACAATGCATCATAAGGAGCCATCTGAATGCTAGACTGGTAGATATTGTTGTACTCAAACTCCGCAAGTGGCAAAAATGGATCCTAAGAACCCCCGAAATCCGTAACGCAAGCGTAAAGCATATCCTCCAATATCTGAGTAGTGCGATTCGCTCGGACTGTCCGTCCGTCTGGGTATGAAATTATGTACTCAACTAAATCTGAGTGCCCAACTCACACTGTACAACCTTTCAGAAGTGCGAGGTGAATTGTGTACCTCGATCAGAAATGATAGATATGGGCACACCTTGAAGACAGACGATCCTAGGATGTAGATCTCGACTAACCTCTCTAAAGAATAGGTAACTACCACTGGAATGAAATATGCCAACTTGGTCAACCTATCCACAATGACCCATACTTTGTCGAACTTCTTCTGAGTCCGGGGGAGTCAACAATAAAATCCATAGTGATACGCTCCCACTTCCACACAGTAATCTATAGTCTCTAAAGCAAACCACCAGGTCTCTGATGCTCGTACTTTACTTGCTGACAATTTAGACACTAAGATACATATGGAATTATATCCTTCTTCATCCTCATCCACCAATTATGCTGCCACAAGTCTTGATACATCTTGGCAGCACCCGGATGAATAGAATACCGAAAAATGTGGGCCTCCTCAAGAATCAACTCCCGAAGCCCATCTACATTGGGTGTACAAATACGACCCTGAATCCATAAAACCCACTCATCTCCAACAGCAAATTGCTTGGCATGACCGTGACATACCGTGTCCTTAAGGACAAGCAAATGGGGGTCATCATACTAACACTATATGATGCACTCCTACAAGAAAGACTGAAAGACTATGCAGGCTAAAACACTTTGCAAGCTAGAACATGACTGGGGCTCCGAAACATCTAACCTCACGAACTGATTGGCCAAAGCCTGAACATCTGCTGCAAACGGGATCTCACCAATTGGAATATACGCATGGCGACCCATACTCACAAACTTTCTACTCAAGGCACCGGCCACCACATTGGCCTTCCCGAGATGATACAAAGCTCGTTTTCTCTTTCCTTCTGCCTGGAAAAAAAGTTACGAGATTGGTTTTTTGTGTGCGTTAATGATCATCAAACCTGTGACATAGATAAGATTTACGTTCATGCAATTGGAATGTCTGAGACTACTTTTTGCCTTGTTGCTCTTGCTTCTCTCGCTACTAAAACTTTTAGAGTCGAGTTTACGCTTTTTCCTCCTCTTTCGATAAGCTTTTCATATGATGATATCATAGTCTTTAAATAGCTCCAACCACCTTATCTGCCTCAAGTTGAGATATTATTGCTTGAATAGGTATTGTAGACTTCGATGATCCGTGAATACCTCACACGACATGCCGTAAAGATAGTGCTTCCAAATCTTTAGCGCATGAACAATGGCTGCCAACTCTAAGTCATGAACAAGGTAATTCTTCTCATGAACCATCAACTACTGTGACATTATACAATCACCCTGACATCCTGCATCAATATTGTACCGAGGCCAATACGAGATGCATCATAATACATCGTATATGATCTTGAACCTCTAGGAAACACCAACACTGGCGTCGTATTCAAAACAGTCTTGAGCTTCTAAAACATCAACTCACACCTGAACGACACACCCTTCTGGTAAATCTATTCAATAGGACTGCTATATATGAAACCCCCCTCCATGAACCGGCGATAATAACCTTTCAAACCCAGAAAACTCTGGATTTCTGTAACTCAAGTAGGTCTAGTCCAGTTATAAATTGCCCTAATCTTCTTAGGATGCACCTTTATGCCATCTGTTGATACAACATGCCCCAAGAAGGCGATTGAATCTAACCAAAACCCACACTTTGAAAACTTGGCATATAACTGATTATCCCTCAAAGTCTGAAGTACAATCCAAAAATGTTGCTCATGCTCCTCTCGACTGCGAGAGTAATCAAGATATCATCATTGAATACCTTCACAAAAGAATTCAAATAGGGCTTGAACACCACCTGGTTCATCAAATCTATAAATGTTGTCGGGGCATTTGTCAACCCAAATGACATCACTAGGAACTCATAATGCTCATACCGAGTCTAAAAAGTCGTCTTAAGGACATCAGATTCCCTAATCCTCAACTGATGGTATCCAGACCTCAAATCAATCTTCGAAAACACCTTGGAACCCCGAATATGATCAAATAAGCCATCAATCCTCGACAACAGATACTTGTTCTTGATCGTGACTTTGTTCAACTGCTGATAGTCTATATACTTCCTCATCAAACCATCTTTCTTCTTCGCAAACAACATAGGCACACCCCAGGGTGAGACACTGAGTCTAATGAATCCCTTATCAAGTAAATCTTGCAACTTCTCCTTTAATTCCTTCAACTCCAGCGGGGCCATACGATATGGTGGAATAGAAATAGGTTGAGTCCCAGAGTGAAATCAATACAGAAGTTAATACCTCTGTTGGGTGGTATCCCCAGCATATTTGCAGGAAATACCTCTATAAACTCACGAACAACTAGTATTGAATCCATGGAAGGAATCTCCGAACTAGAATCGTGAATATAAGCTAAATAAGCTAGACACCGCTTCTCAATCATACATCGAACCTTCACATAAAAGATAACCCTGTTGGTAGAATGGCTAGGATACCTTATCCACTCTAATCTAAGCAAATCCGCCATGGCTAAGGTCACCATCTTGGGGTGATAATCCAATATAGCATGTGTCACGCTCCAGCCTTTGGACGCGACTAGTACTCAACAGCGGTTACCCCGGTCGAACAAGCCTGCACAATGCCGTCTACTGAGCTCTCCCATGAATAAAGAGAAGATTATATTTCATTAATTAGACATTAAGAGATCATGTGAGTAACACCAATTAATTCCCATTAGTCACATCATTAATAAGTTTCCATAATAGTACGTTATACATTCATAGTTAAAGTAGAACAGATGATACAATTACAACAAGTTTAATTCAACCTTCCCAAACAAGACGCAACCCACACTATATCTACAAAGTCTATAATAGAAACCAAAAGGGTTAAGATAGTGCCAGCAAAAAGACCCCGGCTATACCTCAAAATACTATGTACAAGGGACAGGAGATACATGACCCCAAAGTGAAGTGGGGATCACTAACCCAGCTAAAAAGAGAGGTGTTGCTATCACGAATCGACACCACCTACTATTGAACCACCCACATCCATTAAATATGCAGCGACCCCGGCAAAAGAGACAGTAGTACATATGGAATAGTACTAGTATGTAAATCTAAACACCCTCTCATTAGAACGAGTAATAATAAACTGAGAAGGAAACACGAAACCATTAAGAGACTCAAATAGTAACAAATCATCAAATTAAAGGGAAGGTAAATTTCAAGCAAGTTTGATATTTTAAGTTGGGAGAACCTTAGCACCGATACACCACCGTATTTTTAGTACGAAGTCCAATCTCTGCCCGATCGACTAACATGTCTCACCCCGAGACATCCACTCATAATACCACCATGTGTGTGGCAAGGCATCCAATCTCAGCCCGATCGGCTAAGCTGTCTCACCACAATACCGTGTGGGTCAACATCACATCTTGCTAGCAATAATCTCATCCCATCCAAGGGGAAACATATCAACACATCAATATCATCCCATATAAAGGAAAACAACCTCATCACATTACCATGAGGGTTTAACCCTCAATCACTCCTACACCGACATGTGTATTTCTGGGATAAGGTTATTTTGATCGACCCTTCCTCGGTGACTAAACAATACTCCCAAAACATTTATTGTTTAAAGGGATTTACCACACATTTCACGTTCTTCTACATATCATCCATTCCATTGGCAACAATGGACTTGACACAATATCATTTTTGGTACGTTGGTCGCACATCATATTTCATGCCCTTTTTCTTTCACATTCAAATATTATCATGGATAATCAATAACAAGACTTTTCGAATTAAGACTTTCAACACACATTTAAGCAGTTAGGGGTCTTAGGCATATGTTATTTCCTACGCAATTTGACATGATAACTTTCATTAGAATACATTTTTAAACCATAACATATTAGCACACAACCCATACTTAAACCGTATTCTCAAGAAATAACTCAACACAACAAGAACCTTCGAACACATACAGAACGCATATTTATTTATCCATGTTCTGCAGTACCTCATGGTAGTGGTCTAAATAATCATGCATGGCCTCAGAAGGTGCACCACTTAAATGAATAGGGAAGAGCCTGGTAAACCTATCCAACCTCAACAAATGCTCAGAAAACATAGCAGGCCTATCACAGGCATGTGCTTCAACGTCTGGATGAACCACCCCAACTGGCAGGGCTACTGGAGTCTGATACTGGGAAGGCAGCTGCTCTGGGGTGTGAGTATTGGGAGTCTATGCTCCTCTCCCAGTCCGAGATATGGTTGGTTCCACCGAGAACGTACCAGTTTGGTCCACACTCTCCATAAGGCCCACCAAACGGACTAGCGTGTCCTGAAGCACTGGAGTGGCTATGAACCCATCTGGGAACTAACTTGGTCCGACGGGTACAGTCTGAGCTGGAACCTCCTCATCAAAATCAACCTGAGGCTTCACTGCGGTTCTGTTGCTCGAGCTTTAGGTTTCTGCCTCTGCCTCGGCCTCGACCTCTACCATTGGTAGGAGCTTCCAAAGGGGGCTCTGACTCCAGTCCTACCACCGATGCTATGCGTGTTCTTGCCATCTGCGAGAGAGCAAGAATATAATAGTTCAATCAATAATGATAGAATAAAATCGCACGATAGAGAAGGAAAGAAGTAAAAAGTTTCCTAAACTCCATATCCTCTGGAAGATAAGTACAGACGTCTCTGTACCGATCCTCCAAACTCTACAAAGATTTCTCATGATTCATGAGACCTAGTCAATTTAGTACTTTGATACCAACTTTTCACAATCCAAAATTCCCACTCTCGGGACCGTTATGGTGCCTAACATTTCAGTTGCTAGGCAAGCCAATATTAGAATAGTTTCTAGCCTTTTTTAAACGTTCAAATTAAAATAATAACCAAGAGAATGAAATAACTAAAATAAATTAAGAAATACCATTATAACCACAATATCTAGATACAATTCCAGAAGTGGTGTCGCGAATACATGAGCGTCTAAGATACTACAAATAATGGTATGAAATAAATATAATTGTCTTAATCAAATAAACATCTAAAGGAAGTAGAAGGGGACTTCAGAGCTACGGACGTCGTGCAGCTATACCTCAAGTCTCCTCTAATTAGTTGCATCTGAGTAAGTCTACGTAACGCTGCCTGGACCAACTCTGGTATCTACACAAGAAGTGCAAAATGTAGCATGAGCACAACTGATCTCATGTACTCTGTAAGTGTCGAGCCTAAGCTCGATGAGGTAGTGATGAGGCTAAGGCGGGTCACTTAAATTAACATGTACACAATAATAATAATAATAATAATAATAATAATAATAATAATAATAATAATAATAATAATAATAATAATAACAAAAAAGATAACAATCGAAGTAAAACAGGTAATTCATATCAACGAACTCAAAATCAACTAGCAGAGAATCCTGAATGACAAGTCATATAACAAATCTCAACAACTGAGGCCAATCCAGCAGTCACAAACAAATATTAGTTTTATGAATATGTTGAGGCGTCCAACCCAATGCCATAATATTAACTTTAAACCATTTATTGTGGCATGCAACCCGATCCTACCATATAATCGTCTGTCACTATCATAGTCCATCCTTATTCCACTATTTCAATTAATTAGCTTTTAATTTTTTTTCCATTCTTTTAATAAATAGACTACTTTTGATAAGCCATTTTTTGGTTTCTTTTGAAACTCTTCGAAATAATTTTTGTTGCGGCGTGCAACTCACTCCCCAAATAATTTCAATTAACAAAGGTAACTCAATAATTAAGATTTATGAGAAATCATACATTAAGAGAACAAATGTACGAGCAATGGAGAATAACACGATAACCAAACAGACTCGATCTACTCAGATGTCTGAACTTTACCAACTCAACTATATCTATATTTTAACAATTCATACAAGTGAAACTACATCAATGAAGGGAACAATTAATATGAAACTATAAGGCAACAAGACATAAGACAATTTAGATATGTAAGGGAAACAAATAGAGACAAGTAATAAATAAGTTTGGAATCATGTAGGGGAGGGACAATTTAATACAAGAATGCTAAATGACAAGTAGCAATTATGGCATGGAAGTCAAATAAGCATGTAGCAATTAAGGCATGAAACAAGATATACTACGAATCAATGAAAATAGGGAAGGAAATAATATAACTATGCATATGCACTCATCACCGTGCATATACGCTATTTCACACATAATTCATGTAACATATAGTTCAAGGGTCTCTAATTCCCTCAAATCAAGGTTACACCCAATCTTACCTCACTCCGCAATCAACTCAAAGTTCAATCACGGCCTTGCCTTTCGAACAAGCCTCCAAACAAACCAAATCTAGTAAATTATTGATCAAACGATTCAAAATAAGTTTTAGAAATTACTTACGAATGAAAGCGGTTCAATTAAGATCATTATTGAAAAAGTCAATAGAAGTCAACCCCAAACCCGCTCGATAAAAAAACCCTAGATTTGGACTAAAACTCGAGTAATTTATTTCGAAATCCAACTTCAATTTGAGGTCTAAATCCCAAATTTATAAAAATCGCTAATTATACCCAAATCCCTAATTTCTATCATGAAAATCCTAGTTTTGATGTTGAAAACACTATGAAAGTAATGGGTAATTGAAATAAAATAGATTAGAGGTTCTTACCAATGAATTTAGGAAGAAAATCTCTTGGAAAAATCGTTTCTAGGGTGTTTAGGGTTGAGAGTTTGAAAGGGAGCTAAATCTCATTTTCCCCCTGTGAGCACGTGATTTTTGTTTTTGCGCGACAGTCGCTCCAAAAGAATAAAAATTGGTCCTGTTGTACAATTTTTGGATTTCTGTGTGGCACTTTGTTGATTTATTTGTGACTTTGGCCCATTTTTATTTATTTACTTTATTAAAACAAAATTCAAAAAAATGTGTACGTGTCATGCATAATCTGAACCGTAACATGGTTTAAATAGAAAGGCATAAACAGGCATCTTTGTCCGTGATTTTGTTTTGTTTGATTTTACCTGTTTTGAAATATCTTTTGTGTGTGTGCAAATAATTGTATTGAGTGTGTATTTAATTTTAATTTGATTTTTTGCTTAGTTTTGTTTTTAAAATAAATAAGAAAAGAAATAAAAATAAAAATAAAAAAAAGAGAGAAAAGGGCCCTTTCTTCTTCCGAATTGGGCCAATTTATTAAATTGGCCCAAAACAAACAACGTCCAAGCCAGGCCTGCCCGGTCCAACACCAGCTGATACCCAGGGTATCCAAACGACGTCGTATTGATCCAGGTCGATCTGGGCCGTTGATCTCAGAGTAATCAACGGCCGAGATCAATTCCCCATAACCCACCAACAAACCCGACCCGTCTCACCCGGACCGACCCCAACCCTTTACCCTTGAAACGACACCGTTCCACTTAAGCCATCATATCCAGACCGTAGATCTAGATTGATCTAACGGTTGAGATCAATCCACCCACTAACTATATAAGTTCATAACCTTACCCTGCCCCCTATCCAATACCCCAGCCTTCGTCTCCACAGACCAGGCCCCTAAACCCTAGCCGCCCCTGTATACTTTCGCCATGAAAGCCGGCGGCATGGACGCCGGTGACCTTCCCCTTAACACCCTAGAACCCCCTTGCCATCCTGAACATGGATCTGTTAACCATGTAGTTCAAATCCCTCCCCACCTTCTCGAATCTTCATTCGAAGATTCGAGTCAAAACTCGATCTACACAGTTTAACCCCAGTTTCACACCAGACACTCCCCAGACCCCCTCGTGACCAAACCATACTTGGTTTGGTCCGAATCTGACCAGGGAAGCATGAATCCCCGATCTGAGTTTTGGAACTTTGTAGTTCTTCATCACTGGCCCATGTCCGTCCGATCCAAAGATATTAAGGTCTAATGGACCTTAATCGAAGTGTTTCTCATCTGAGAAACACTTCGATTAAAGTCCGTTCAGCCTTAAGAAAGGTCTGTCCAAATCCGAGTTCAAACTTTTAACTTTTCAAGTTTTAAGGTGAGTCTGCTTCCTTTCCTTTATTTGTTTTAGTCCGTGTGATTTGTTTTAAAAGTCTGTTCATATTTGTTTTAATTTTATCAACTTTTGTTTGTCCACTTTACTTGAACCTCTGTGTTTGTCTGAATCCCCCCTCCTATTCTGATAAGGCATGTGTATTGGTTGTATTCCGAATTTGTACTGACTAACTGATTCCTCGAAGTATAATTCTGTTTAATCAATATAAGTCGAGTCATGTGTCCCATGCTTTTGAATGTCTGATTTTCGGCTACGATTGTGTATGTTAATGCTAATATAGTCGAGTCGACATGTGTCGTCAATTAGTTTCAGCTATCCGAACAATAACAAATCGACTTACTTCTGCTAAGCATTTGATGAATCAATTAAGAACCAGTTTTTGTTTACCTATAGCTGTTGAATTGATCAGTAATGTAAAAAGGGATGTTTGGTTTAAATTCTGAATTGGGAGGCATGTGCACTCGTGCACAGCATGTGCATTGGTGCACCTCATGTGCTTTGTGCACAGCCTGTGGCCTGCATAAAGGTCTTTGTTAAGTTTTAAACAATTTGACAGCATATGCTGTCAGATATATTCTACTGCTCATACCTTGCTTTAAGTTTAAAAAGTATTAAACCTTTTAAAAGCTAAGTCTGCCAGGGAATGTTGATGGAGGTTATATACTTAAATAACTAATTGGAATCTGAAAAGGGGAAGGCACATGGGAGGGTGATGTGATATTCTAAAACAGGCTGTTAAAAGGGGTAGTGTTTAGGCTTATAAAGAGGAGGACCTGGGAGATAGAAGGGGGATATACAGAAAGGATACACACTGGACCTTGAGAGCTGAAAAAGAAAAACACACACACAGAGAAGAGAGAAGAGGAGAAAAGGATACCACCTGGTATTAAGGAGAGGACATACACTGTGAGGATAGAAGAGAAAAGATAGAACTGATTTTAGGAAAACACAGATAGAGAGAGGTTAAGAGATAGAAGGTGTACAATCAACAATCAGAAACTGTTTCCTCTTATTATTATTTGGGTTTCAGTTGTTCAACTTGTTCAAATCAATTCTGATTCTTTGAAGTTCCAGTTGTGTCTACTAGTCGAGTGTTTTCATTGGTTTACTACTAGTTTGGTCTGTCTGGAGTTCTGATTCTACTCCACTGGGTGTTGCTGTCATTTGGCTACTGTTTTTCTATCGGCTATAGTTGCATTTCTGCACTCGAGCCTGTTCTTGCTGTATTGCTTTGCCTGCTGCTATCCTGCCCTGCTGCTGCTGCTATTCTGTTTCCTGTTGTTGCTGATTTCCCTATCTTCTTCCTCTTCTCTTTGGCATTTTCAGTTTGTTTCCAGGTACACATCTCAAGTCTCACATTGGTGTAGCTGAATGTAACATTGAAAAAGCATGAATAGAAAGATTTGAAGGAGTTATAATCACCTGTTTACTGACTGCCTTTTCATAAATGTTGTTAAGTTTATGTAAATTGTAGTTTATAGCTGATAGAGAATACATTATTAAGCTTGTACTTGTTGATTTGAACTGTGGTGTTCGATTCGTTTAGTGGCATACACAATGTAAATAGAACTCTTGGAATGTGAAATTATTTAATGTGATCGTTAAAAAAATTAAATTCACTCCTTCAGCATGTATTGAATAAGTAAGGGCAAATGGCTATTAAACCTAGCCAAATATAATGTGATTTTGAACTACCCGGTTTTCGATTTCTTTAGGCCTTTATAGGATTAGTTTTGAATGTTATCGGTAGTATCCTTCAATAAGGAATTCTATTAACCCTGTTTAAGCAAGTTAATCTAATTTTGACCTAAAGATGTTTGTTCGGATTAAGCGTCGTGTTTCATTAGAATAGGCGGATTTCCTCTGTCAAACTAAAGCAATTTTCCATTGAAGAGTAGTGTTTTCTCTACTTTGTAAATAATTAATCAGGAATTGATAAGAATCCGGATTAGGAAAAAGCATATAGTTAAACTAGCATGTTCCTTTTCTTTTAGTTTTAGGGACAAACGTAACAGAAATGTAGTCGCTCTAGGATACCCTTCTAAAATAATGAGACGAGCCTCGCCAAATAAAAATGCAAATTGCAGGGCCCTCAATAAATAACTAATCATAATATTTAGAATTCAGGCTAGGCCGTTTAGTGAATCTCATGGCCTTCTCAAAAATAGTAACGCGTCAGACTCTTTAGGCACGGTTTAATTAAATCATATTCTTAAATTTGGGTGCACATTGATGTGACCCAAATCCAAATCTCAACGAAGTCAAAAATGTGTTGACGATCACGGGCGCATTGATTGTGACGTGATTCGAGATGCATTTTCACGACGTTGCAATTCTATAAAAAAGTAAGTGATAATAATAAAAGCGGTTTAAACTTAATAAAAGCACGTAAGTCATAACATGTATTTAAATCAGATATTTAGCCATTATAACAATTTAAGCGACCGTGCTAGAACCACGGGATTCGAGGGTGCCTAACACCTTCCCTCGGGTCAACAGAATTCCTTACTTAGAATTTCTGGTTCGCAGACTTCATTTGGAAAAGTCAAAAATTTCCTCGATTTGGGATTCAAGATAAACCGGTGACTTGGGACACCAAAAGCCAAACCTTTCCCAAGTGGCGACTCTGAATTAAATAAATAATCCCATTTCGAATATTGTCACTTAAATTGGAAAAACTCCCCCGCGCATTTTTACCCTTCGGGGCGGGGCGCGCAAAAAGGAGGTGTGACAGCTCTAGCGACTCCGCTGGGGAACGAACCCAGAATCTCTGGTTCAGGGTTCAAGAATTCGAGCTTAGAATAATTGTTATATTGGGCTTTATTATCTGATCTTTATTACATGTTTTGGCAAACGTGCTAAATGTTGTCTTTTACCGCTTTGATATTATCTGAACTGTATATAAACTGTGCCGAAACCTTTCTCTTCTTACCTCCGGGGAGAAGCTCGCTGGTCGAGACTCCTTATTCTGTTAGTGTCAATACCTGAAATAAGAAATAGGTCGGACAAGTTACAAAGCCGGACGATCTCGCGGGTCCCCGGTACGTAGCCCCCTCCTCGACTCGAGTTGTCCGCTCTGGTACACAGTCTAGAACAAATACCCAGGTTACGAACCTAGAATAACTTGACTTCATGCCGGATCCCTAGTAAGAACGCTTATTTGCATCATATTGCATTTGACTTAGGGGACTCAACACAGGGGTTGGGTCCGTTTAGGACAGGCAACCTGAAATGAAAAAGACCATCATGCTGCATTCCTATCTGTGTTGTGCATTTATTTGCTTCGGTTCCGCATGTCGACCGGTTCCTAAAAAAAAAAGGGAAAATAGCAGCGTAGGGGAGATAATTACTTATTGTTGGAAAAATAAAACCAATGTCCAAGTAGTGTCAAAACCTTGCCGGAATTTTTCTAAAAAAAAAAACGAAAACAAAATTTGTCTTTTATTGAGGGTTATTAAAAAATAATATAAAAAAAAATTCCTTTTTTTATCACTTTCAAAATAAAAAAAAAGGTATTTATTTTTAAAAAAAAAAAATCAAAAATTCATAATTCAAAAAAATGTGTTGTTTCTTTCGTAGTACCCCTTTTATGAATTCAGGCTAATAGTCCAAATTTTTCCTAAAAAAAATAAAAAAATAAAAAGTTTCTTTAATCTTTATCTCTTTTCAAAAAATATAAAAATACGTATTCCTGATTTCTAGGTTTATTCGATTTTTCCTATTTTACGATATGCCCGAACTACGCCGGTTTGATTCTCACCGGATGTGAGATACTTAGGCAACTCTCGTCGGGTTCAACCCCATTTTTGCTAAAATAGCCAAAAATCAATAAATAAATAAAATAAAAATGTGTCAAATTTTAAAAGAGTCATAAATAAGTCAGGTGACGTTGTTTTATCATAAATAGCCGAATGTTCCCGAAAGGGACGCCGGAAGGCTGACTTTGCATAAACAGCCACCTTCGGGTCTTGTTTAGCATTTTTTGTCCAGTTAACCCACACAGCCTTAAACTCTTCATCCCCGAAGTGTTTAAAGGTCGTGTTCAAAACTTGATCCCCTCTGTTTAAAATATTTTGAGTCAAGTCGTTTTGTTAAAATCACCTTAATAAATGTGCAGGATGAGCACGATGCAAAATGAACATTTTTCAATAATGACCAAAATCCCTGTCAAGTTACGGCTATGGTGGAATGATCTAGGTGTTGAAGGACAAAATGAGGTTAAGAAATATCTGAAAGGTCTTGTGGGTTTACTGGAAATCCAGCCTCGGGGAGATATCATAAGAGTGTTGGTTACCTATTGGGACCCGGCGCACAATGTTTTCCATTTCTCTGATTTTGAACTCACCCCGACTTGGAAGAAATGACCGGATACATCGGGAATACTGAGCTTCCCTTAAGGGAAAAATACTTGGTCGCCCCGAGAGTTGTCACAGTACATCGATTCCTAGATTCATTGAAGATACCTAGAACAGTCCACAACCCGGATCTGGCAGCCGGATTTTGTACTCCATGCTTCATATATGATAGGTACGGTCATGAGGGGGGATTCAATAATCCGATCAACAAACTATGCAGCAAAAGAGTTCGTCTGAAGTGGGACGAGCACAGACGGGTAGCGTTCATGATAATGTTCCTGGGTCTTCTGGTATTTCCGAGGAAAGATGGAAACATTGATTTGAAGATATCTGGGGTCGTCAGCACTTTACTCACGCAAAGTGACAGTACTCTCGCGCCAATGGTGGTATCTGACATCTTTCGAGCTCTCACAGCTTGTAAAGCTGGGGGAAATTTCTTCGAAGGTTGTAACTTGCTCCTACAGATATGGATGACCGAGCACCTCTGCCATCATTCCGAGATTTTGAGCCATGGTTCCCCGGAAAAGACCCGCATAGAAGAATCTTACATGAGAACCAAAGAGATCATTTTGCCCAAAGGAGTCCTGGCATGGACCTCGTTCTTTCAAGCTCTTACCGCCAGCCAAATACAATGGACGTTGGGATGGTTGCCCGTTGATGAGATCTTATATATGTCGGCGACTAAAACTCATTTCTTGCTGATGGGGCTTAAGAGCATTCAACCTTACGCACCCGCCCGAGTTTTGAGACAGTTCGGAAGATGCCAGACAGTACCTCATGAGGAAGATCTTAGCACTCAAGCAGTTGAGATAAGTCCTAACGGACAGTTCCCAGAAGCAAAGATTCGCCAAACCTGGAACGAGGGTCAATATTTGAAATCAGATACTTGCGTGCGGGATCGAGCCAAAGGAGAAACGGCGCCAGGTTACCTTGCATGGTATAGAAGGGAACTCGAGCATGAAAGGCCAGCTAAGAGACCCCACATCCAGAATTTCACCGAGTCATCGCAAAGACATTGGGATTGGTTAGCAAAGGAAAGAGGCTATTGTGCCGAAATCAGCAGGTTAGGGCAGCAAGTAGAAGGCATGAAATACGAGCACAACGTGCAAATTGCTACCGATTTGGGAGAGCAGAACATGTTAATTCAAGAAAATGAAATGCTCAGAGCCCAGATCAAACGGATAAGGTTGGATGCAGATAAACAGCCAAGTCGTCGATCAGACGAGCACCTGATAAAAAGGCTAAAAAGCGAGATCAGAGAATGGCAAGATGGTTTGGAGAAATCTGAAGACGTCATAGCAGAGCTCAAAGCACAGTGGGATGCAAGAGCAGATAAGCATCGTCGATACCTGAATCAATTGGAAGGCGACCACGAGAAAACTGTTGCTAAAATAAAGAGAGAGATGGCTGCACTTGAGATCAAAGCAGTTAATCAGGCCAAGGATTTCCAAATTGAGAGCAGATACTGGTACGACTCAATAGCCCAGATGAAGTTGGAAGTACGGCGACTGAAGCATCAGCATGTACAAGATGCTCAAGTTTTCAAGATATGCAGCGATCAGATAAAATGCCTACTCATAGAGAAGAAGCGAACCAGAGATAGGATCAAGGCCATTGCCCATGCCATCACCAGACGATGTCTACGATGTGAGAACATGTCCAACGTTACCGTCCTCTCGGCAGTAATGGGTTATGTCAAGCAGACTATGCACGAGCTGGAGCAACTTGAGAGGGATCTCACGCCTAGGACCGCGGCAAGGCCGAACGATGCCCCGCGGACACCCATTTTCAAAACCATAATGCACTCATAAGTCAAATCTGTATCTTAGCACTTTCTGCCTATTTTTCCCATCAGGGTGATTGTTTAGTCTATGTTGAGTCTAGGTTTATTTTCGAAGTTTGCTTTTTCTTTTGCAAAATGTAGTTTGTAATAGACCGCTTCAACAATAAAGAGTTTGCTTCTTTTACGCTCATTTGTGTTTTTCGAACTACGTAATGATCTGATTCACGTAGGCATCGTGATACGTAGGCAATCCTCATCGGATCCGGTCGCATTTCTTTTACTGCAAAATAATAAAAAAAACATAAAATAAAAACAAAAGAGAAAAAGAAAAAGAAAAGAAAGAAAAAAAAAGAAAAACTAATAAAAATGCCGGAATGACGCATGCTCTCGTAGCAAACATATAGTAATCCCCTTAACTGTATAGGTGCATCATGCCCAACGTGAGATTAACTATCTGTTATTTGCTACAAATTAACCGTGCGTTTGTCATTGAGTACTCCAGGGTTTTTTGAAAAGACGGTTGGTTTGGTGAAAGTCTGGCCTCGCATTCATATTTCACGAGGTCAAGGAGAAGTGTTCAACTACCTGTTGTTAGGGCCAGAAGCAATACTCACACTTACTTCACCAGGTCAAAAGGAAGTGTGGAAATGTCTTCAGAAATTCCACTGCAAACGATCCCTGTTTCCGAGGAAAGCTCGATCTCAGCCGTCCTCACACCTGAATCCGCAACTGCGGAGGAAAATAGAATCCTACGACTCCGCATGCTGGAAATGTTGGACGATTGGAATAATGGGAAAGAGCCGCCAAGTGTCGTCCCCGGATTCCCTGAATTATTCTCCAGGTCAAGTGGAACGTCTAATGTCCCCATAAATTATCCTGCTACCCCATTTGGGTACCCGGCCACCTCAGCCTTCTCCGCTGGATCGCCTTCTGAGCCTCATCCCCGAATGTCATCCACTGATGCGAGCATGAACATTTTTACTGCATCGCCTTGTCCGGTTACGGCACAGCCTACCACATACAAGCCAAGCTTTGACTCATCCTCTTTTACATTCCAAGCCCTATCGTTCTCAATGGAACCAACTAGGTTCGCTACCAGTACTAATCCTCTACCGCCTCAGTGCGAGCTTACACCTGGGCAGGATCAGAACCCCAGAATTGCAGAACAAAATGAGATTGCCAAGAGAATGAGAAGCCTTGAACAAAGTTTGAAGAATATGCAAGGATTGAGCGGACAAAAGAGCGTCTCTTACGCCGACCTGTGCATGTTCCCTCACGTGCACCTGCCAACGGGTTTCAAGACCCCCAAGTTTGAGAAATACGATGGGCACGGTGACCCCATTGCACATCTTAAGAAATACTGCAACCAATTGCGGGGAGCCGGCGGAAAAGAAGAACTGCTAATGGCATACTTTGGGGAAAGTCTAGTAGGGATAGCTTCGGAATGGTATATGGATCAGGAAATGTCCCGATGGCATATATGGGATGATCTCGCCAGAGATTTTGTAAAACAATTCCAGTATAACATCGACATTGCGCCAGACCGAAACTCTCTGTCGAATTTGAAGAAGAAACCTTCTGAAAGCTTTAGAGAGTATGCTATTAAGTGGCGTGAACAGGCGTCGAGAGTGAAACCTCCCATGGATGAAGTGGAAATGGTCACTACCTTTCTCCAGGCTCAAGAGTCTGACTATTTCCAAAACATGATGTCAGCTATGGGTAAGCCATTCGCGGAAGCGATCAAGATTGGAGAGATGGTGGAAAATGGTTTGAAAACGGGTAGAATTGTGAGTCAAGCAGCCATAAGAGCGACCTCCCAGGCCGTCCAAAGCGGGTCCGGAGGAACGACGAGGGGGAAGAAGAAGGAAGAAACGACTATGGCAGCCTCTGAAGCAAGGGAGTATCGTCATCCCAGGCCCCATTTTCCGGAAAGAGCCCCACAACACTACTACCCCCACTCAAATTTGGCATATGCTCATCAACCTTATATGGTCATGAATGCCCAACCTTATAACCATCCACCACAACAAGCCAACCGAGGCCCAGCTCCACCTCCCAGAAATCAGCCTCCTTACCGCAACCACTATAACCCACAACCCCCGCAGAATAACTACCGCCCCCAGGAGCCACCTCGACGGCGGACTTTCACGCCCATCGGTGAACAATACTCTACTTTGTTCCCTAAGCTAGTCCAGTTGGGTTTCTTGCAACCAATTCCCCAAACGAGGCAAAACCCAACATCGCCTTCTTACAAAGCCGGAGTCAGATGCGCCTATCATTCAGGAGCCGAGGGACATGATACAAACGACTGCTGGTCATTGAAAAGAGTGGTCGAAAATTTGATAGAGCAGGGGAAAATAGTGCTAAGGGACGAAGAGATCCCAAATGTGACTAACAATCCATTGCCCGCTCACAATAATGGGCCGCTGATCGGAATGATTTGTGAAGACAAAGAGTTCGACCCTGCTTTGAAAGCCATAATTGCCATTGTCGACACAGGGAAGAGGCTTGAAATAGACCAGAAACCAGAAAAGGGGGAAGAGGCCAAAGCTATAAAGAAAGTGCTTGAGAAGAAGGTGGAGAAGAAAGTGGTACCTATAAAAAATGAAGTTCTTTACATACCACGAAGTCGAGCTGAGAAGACGCAGAACTCCGGGATCAAAAAGACAAAACCTATGTACGTGCCGAAAGGGGCCTATGTGGTCCGGGAGACGATTCAACCACCTCGGCTGAATGAGCCAGTGGTTATCGGACGCGTGCCACAAAAGCCAATGACCAACCCGTCCACAGTGCCGTGGAATTATCAAAAGACTTTGGTGACGTACAAAGGTAAAGAGGTCATGGGAGAACTTCCAGAAAATACTTTCATTGGAAGGTATTCAAATACCCAAGAACTAGACAACGCCACACAAAGGCACTTCCCGCCAAAGAAGCCCGTGAGTGTAGAGGAAGCAGAAGTGTTCTTCCAACAAATGAAAATGCTGGATTACGAAGTGATAGATCAGCTGCGCAAGTACCCTGAGCAAGTATCCATGCTGTCATTATTGATGAGGTCAACCGAGCATCAAAAGATCCTGCTGAAAACCCTGAATGAAGCATATGTACCAGTTGAAACCTCGGTGGAGCAACTAGAGCGGATGACAGAAAGATTCTTCGCCGTCAACCAAATCTCTTTCAGCAAGAATGATTTACCCCCGGAAGGAGCGGCACACAACAAGGCTTTGCATTTAACAGTTAAATGCGAGGACTACTATGTCAAGCGGGTAATGTTGGATGGGGGATCAGGTGTTGACATTTGCCCGCTCTCCACGCTACAAAGGATGGAAATTGGGACCGGAAGGATCCGACCCAACAATGTCTGCGTAAGAGCTTTCGACGGCATCAAGAGAGATACCATGGGAGAAATAGACCTGCTGCTGGTCATAGGACCAGTCGAATTTCGAGTAACCTTCCAGGTAATCGACATGGACACATCCTACAATTTCCTCCTTGGCCGACCTTGGATCCATGCGGCAGGAGTCGTTCCTTCCACTCTTCACCAGATGGTGAAATTCGAGTACGAAGACCGAGAGATCGTGGTCCATGGGGAAGATGAGCATGCCATTTATCGGGACCCATCCATCCCGTACCTTGAACCGAGAGAAGGGAGTGAACATACGGTCTATCAAGCTTTCGAGATTGTACTGGCAGAGCAGCACGAAGAGGGAATACCCTGCCCCCAGCCTTTCTTGTCTAACGCCTCGTTTATGGTGGCCAAAGAGATGATCCGGCACAGATTTAGGCCAGGGAAGGGACTTGGACGAACCCTTCAGGGAATAACAGAACCCATTACTTTGCCAGTCATCAAGAAACCTTTTGGACTAGGTTTCAAACCTACTCCAGCGGGCGAAGAATGGGCAAAGAAAAGGAGAAATGAGGGTTGGAAGTTACCTCAACCACTGCCGGATTTATATGCAACTTTCATCAGGCCAAAGTGCGTTGAAGAAGATGATGAGGTCTTCACAGCTGAGGAAATCGAGGAGATATGTGGGGCAATGAGAGAGATGCTTTACGAGGTCCACATGGTTCAACCAGGTGAAGGCACAAGCACTGCTGAGATGCTATACATGGGGCCGAGCGCCCAACTTCAAAACTGGGAGGCCACGCCATTCCCGACTAGACGAAAGTCCGGGTAGACCTGTCCCGTCACCTTTCCTGTGTCACAAGTTATCTCCAGGACATAACTTGAACGTTTTCTTCTTTTCAATTGTTGCTTTGAATTCCTAGTTGTAAACATTGTTGTCTTCCAACTTTCCAAAGAAAATATAAAAAAAATCATCATTGCTTTCCTATTCTTTCTTTTTGTTCTGATTTTTATCATTTTTCCTTTTATCTTCCTTTTCAGTCCTAATAATGCGGCTTTAAATATGATATGCTTGCGGACTTCACGCCCAGATCACAATGAGTTATTTAACTGCGAATTAATGAACCCAGAACCAGAATATGATGCGGAAGAGGCTTTTAGGGAAATAAACCGAGAGTTGGAATATTTCGAGAATAAACCTAAGCCAAATCTGAATGACACTGAACCGGTAAATTTAGGAACCCCGGAAGAAATCCGGGAGACCAAGATAAGCATTCACACGGACAAGAAAATGCGAGAGGCGATAATTCAACTTCTTTTTGAATTCAAAGATGTGTTTGCTTGGTCATATGATGACATGCCGGGACTAGGTGTTGATCTAGTGGTTCATAAATTGTCGTTTCATCCTGATTGTCCTCCAGTTCAACAAAAGCAACGAAAGTTCAAAACTGAGGTTAGTGACAAGATTAAGGAGGAGATCACCAAGCAACTGAAAACAGGAGTGATCCGGGTAGTCCAATATACAACATGGTTAGCGAATGTGGTTCCAGTACCAAAAAAGGACGGGAAAACTCGGGTATGTGTAGATTACCGAGATCTGAACAGAGCGTGTCCTAAAGATAACTTCCCGCTGCCCAACATCCACATCCTCGTTGACAATTGTGCCAAACACGAGATACAGTCTTTCGTAGATTGTTATGCTGGGTATCATCAGGTACTGATGGATGAAGAGGACGCCGAGAAAACTGCCTTCACCACGCCTTGGGGTACCTACTGTTACCGGGTCATGCCATTTGGTCTGAAGAATGCTGGGGCTACTTACATGAGGGCCATGACTGCCATTTTCCATGACATGATGCATTAGGAAATAGAGGTGTACGTGGACGACGTGATAGTCAAGTCCAGGACGCAAGACAATCACATCCAAGACTTGAGGAAGTTCTTCGAGAGATTAAGGAAGTATGACTTGAAGCTAAACCCAGCCAAATGCGCTCTCGGAGTTCCGTCGGGCAAACTTTTGGGCTTCATCGTAAGCAGGAGAGGAATCGAGCTAGATCCAACTAAGATAAAATCCATCAGAGATTTACCTCCCCCAAGAACAAAGAAACACGTGATGAGTCTGTTGGGCAGGTTGAACTACATCAGTCGGTTTATTGCCCAGCTGACAAGCACGTGTGAGCCCATATTCAAGCTGTTAAGGAAAGATGCGGCGATTAAATGGACAACTGAGTGTCAAGAAGCCTTTGATAAAGTCAAAGAATACCTTTCGAATCCCCCAGTCTTGGTCCCTCCAGAACCAGGGAGGCCACTTTTCTTGTATCTGACAGTCTTGGAGAACTCTTTCGGTTGCGTCCTCGGGCAACACGACGTAACCGGAAAGAAGGAGCAAGCAATCTACTACTTGAGCAAGAAATTCACCGGCTACGAGGCCAAATACACTCTGCTGGAAAGGACATGCTGCGCTCTCACATGGGTTGCTCAAAAGCTGAGACATTATCTCCAAGCCCACACTACATTCCTCATAAGCAGGTTGGATCCTTTGAAGTATATATTCCAGAAACCAATGCCTACTGGGAGACTGGCTAAATGGCAAATCTTGCTTACGGAATTCGACATAGTTTATGTCACTCGCACGGCAATGAAAGCCCAGGCGCTAGCAGATCATTTGGCCGAAAATCCGGTCGATGAGGAATATCAGCCATTGGATACCTACTTTCCAGATGAAGAGGTAAACACCGTAGAAGTGATCTCAGAGGAAGCTCATGTTTGGAAGATGTTCTTTGACGGAGCCGTGAACGCCAAGGTTGTAGGGATTGGGGCAATTTTGATCTCGCCTTCCGGTCAGCATTATCCCGCCACAGCTAGACTGCGTTTCTTTTGCACAAACAATACAGCTGAGTATGAAGCCTGCATTATGGGCATGCATATGGCAATCGATCAGGATGTCGAAAACTTACTGATTATGGGAGATTCTGACCTGATCATCCGGCAAGCTCAAGGCGAGTGGGAAACTCGGGATGTCAAACTTATCCCATACCGACAACATGTGGAGGACCTCAGCAAGCGCTTTACCTCAATAGAGTTCAGGTATATTCCGAGGTGTCACAATGAACTGGCAGATGCACTTGCTACTCTGGCTTCTATGCTACCCTACCCGGGCAACGCCCACGTCGATCCTTTGGAAATCCAAATCAAGGAAAGACACGGTTACTGCAGTGTAATCGAGGCGGGATCAAATACGCAGCCTTGGTACCATGACATCAAGAGGTTCCTGAAGACGCAAGAATACCCCGAGCACGCTACTGGAGATCAAAAGAGGACCATTAGGCGACATGCAAGTGGTTTCTTTTTGAGCGGTGAATTGTTATATAAGAGGACCCCGGACCTCAATCTCCTAAGATGTGTCGATATCGAGGAAGCGAGAAAGATCATGCACGAAGTACACGCGGGTGTGTGCGGACCTCACATGAACGGGTATGTCTTAGCGAAGAAAATCCTTCGAGCAGGTTATTACTGGATGACCATGGAAAAGGATTGCTTTAGCTTCGTTCGGAAATGTCATCAGTGTCAGGTGCACGGTGATTTGATTCACGCACCTCCCACGGAACTGCATCCCATGTCTGCACCTTGGCCATTTGTCGCCTGGGGCATGGACGTCATTGGACCAATTGAACCAAAAGCCTCGAATGGACACAGGTTTATACTGGTTGCCATAGATTACTTCACAAGATGGGTAGAGGCTGTCACTCTCAAGTCGGTCACTAAGAAAGCTGTGGTGGATTTTGTACACTCAAATCTTATCTGTCGCTTCGGCATTCCTACGACTATCATTACAGATAACGCAGCCAACTTGAACAGTCACTTGATGGGAGATGTATGCGAGCAATTCAAGATAACGCATAGGAATTCCACGCCTTATCGGCCAAAGGCCAATGGAGCTGTGGAAGCGGCAAACAAAAACATCAAGAAGATTCTGAGGAAAACGATCCAAAGTTCCCGACAGTGGCATGAGCAGTTACCTTTTGCATTATTGGGGTACCGCACTACGGTACGCACGTCAGTAGGAGCAAATCCTTATCTTTTGGTTTATGGGACCGAGGCCGTAATACCGGCAGAGATAGAGATTCCTTCACTTCGAATCATTGTCGAAGCAGAAATCGAGGACAGCGAGTGGGTCAAGACTCGGTTAGAGCAATTGACGTTAATTGATGAAAAGCGGATGGCTGCAGTTTGTCACAGACAGTTATACCAACGAAGGATGGCCCGTGCTTACAACAAGAAAGTCCGACCCCGGAATTTCGAAGTAGGACAATTGGTACTAAGGCGTATTCTGCCGCATCATGAGGAAGCAAAGGGGAAGTTTGCTCCGAATTGGAAAGGCCCATACATCGTGAGGAAGATATTGCCAAGAGGAGCATTGTATCTAGGTGATATCGAAGGAAATGACCCCGACACAGCAGTAAATGCAGATGCAGTCAAGAGGTACTACGTCTAAATCATACTCCAGTGGTCCTGACACGTTTGAAAATGGCGAAGGTTTTATTCCCCACTACTTCCCAAACACTACCCAATTCTCTCTGTCAACTTTCGAGCCGTTTACAAAACAAAAAAAACAACAAAAAAAAAACAAAACAAAAATTGATTGAGGCCTGAACTACGTTTGACTTGATTCCGAAAGGATACGTAGGCAGCCTCTCCCTAAGTTTCAGTCACACCAACAATAAAATCCCATTCACCCTGAAATTGAGAACCGGGGCACGTCGAGCATTTGAGAAGTTAGTATCCGCTACCTCTCTTTACCAAGAACAAGCCTTCAGATCAATTACCAAATATGGTGGGGAACCAATAAGCGTCACAAATGGAGACCAGCACACTCTGAATGGAGAGAGATAAAATAAGAGAGTCTCGGCGGTGAAAACCTTCGGGCACCACTGGCGACGGGAGTAGAGAAACCAAATGAGAGAGCTTGTTTAGTAAAAACTCGCAAAGAGTGCTATCAAGCGATGACAGGAAGAGAAATGAGAGAGGTCAGCTAGCGAAAACCCGCAAAGGGCGCTGTTGGCCGAAAAAGAATGACTCCACCCCAAGAAGGTTTCGGCAAAATGCCACCGATTTGGAATCACAGATCCGTTCGGGTTCAGGAAAACGCAAGTTCTTGGAAGGTCAGACGTCCAGTCCAAAGAGCATGTCATGTCCTTTAAAGCCAGCGTTATCTTCCTCAGATAAGTCTTTCTCGTCCCGAAAAGGGTATTCCTTTTCTGATTTGTTTTCCCCATTCTTTGTTTCTTTTCGAATCCCTTTTGCATTTTAACCCCGAGTTCAGGACACACCGGAAAGGACAGATGGCATTGGTTTGTTTGCACGGAATCCCGTCTCATGAAGGAAAGCGCCTCATCTCGTTGGTATGATTGCCCAAGCATGATGAATCATGACGTTTGATGGTGTTTCAGAGTAAAGAGGAAAGAGAGAAATCTTGAAATCTTCCCCAGCAAGTCCGCCTTCGGACAAACCCCCACAGAGTCTCTCCCTGTACAAATCCCCACAGAGTCTCTCCCTGTACAATCTCCCACAAAGTCTCCCCAGTATGAAAAAAAAAATCCCCGTTGGAATTTCATCAGCGCATCCCCAGCGAGTCCTTTTGTAAATATTCCCCAACAAGCTTACCCCAACAAACCCTCGGAAACTCGTTTTGAAACAAAAAAAAACCAGCATACCCCATTGTACAGAATCTGCACAAAGAATCCACTTTGTAAATATTCCTCCCACAGAGCTTCCTTTTCTACAAATTCCCACAGAACACCTCCGATAAAATCCCCGTTGAGAACCTTCAATCAAAACGGGACAAAAATAAAAAAAAGAGGCCTTACGAGGCAAATCATCGCAGAATTTGGAAACACAAGCCTGAACAGTATGGAAGGGTTTCGCCATTCGAATCAAATCAATGGCGGAACTTCACATCGGAAATAAAGACGCAAGGAAGCAACTGGAAACGATCAAGGTCACCAAACCGACCGTCATTCCCGAACTAACAAATGATTCTTTGTTTTGAAAAGTTGAAACAGGTCTAATCCAAGACAACCGTGCGAGAAGCAGGTGTCGCCCAAAGAAGAAGGTACACGAGTACAGGAAGTACTTCGGCAATGATGAATTCACTCGAAAGGTAAGCTTCCACGAAACTCCATTTTATCTTCTATTAAAACAAGAAAACTCAAAAATAGATCGTGTAGTATTCTCGAGCTTTATCCCCAGCCAGTCAGCATTAGGGTTTTAAAACCCTGAACTGAACTTTTTCATGCAACCAGCATTAGGGTTTTAAACCCTAAACTGAGCTTTTCCATGCAATCAGCATTAGGGTTTTAAACCCTAAACTGAATTTTCCTTTTAGTCAGCATTAGGGTTTTAAACCCTAAATTGAACTTTTTCCTTTCAGCCAGCATTAGGGTTTTAAACCCTAAACTGAGCCTTTTCATGCAATCAGCATTAGGGTTTTAAACCCTAAACTGAACTTTTTCCTTTCAGCCAGCATTAGGGTTTTAAACCCTAAACTGAGATTTTCCATGCAATCAGCATTAGGGTTTTAAACCCTAAACTGAATTTTCCTTTTAGTCAGCATTAGGGTTTTAAACCCTAAACTGAACTTTCTCCTTTCAGCCAGCATTAGGGTTTTAAACCCTAAACTGAGCTTTTCCATGCAATCAGTATTAGGGTTTTAAACCCTAAACTGAATTTTCCTTTTAGTCAGCATTAGGGTTTTAAACCCTAAACTGAACTTTTTCCTTTCAGCCAGCATTAGGGTTTTAAACCCTAAACTGAGCTTTTTCATGCAATCAGCATTAGGGTTTTAAACCCTAAACTGAACTTTTTCCTTTCAACCAGCATTAGGGTTTTAAACCCTAAACCAAGCTTTTCCATGCAATCAGCATTAGGGTTTTAAACCCTAAACTGAATTTTTCTTTTAGTCAGCATTAGGGTTTTAAACCCTAAACTGAACTTTCTCCTTTCAGCCAGCATTAGGGTTTTAAACCCTAAACTGAGCTTTTCCATGCAATCTGCATTAGGGTTTTAAACCCTAAACTGAATTTTCCTCTTAGTCAGCATTAGGGTTTTAAACCCTAAACTGAACTTTTTCCTTTCAGACATTTTAAACCCTAAACTGAGCTTTTTCATGCAATCAGCATTAGGGTTTTAAACCCTAAACTGAACTTTTTCCTTTCAGCCAGCATTAGGGTTTTAAACCCTAAACTGAGATTTTCCATGCAATCTGCATTAGGGTTTTAAACCCTAAACTGAATTTTCCTCTTAGTCAGTATTAGGGTTTTAAACCCTAAACTGAACTTTTTTCCTTTCAGACATTTTAAACCCTAAACTGATCTTTTTCATGCAATCAGCATTAGGGTTTTAAACCCTAAACTGAATTTTCCTTTCAGACAGCATTAGGGTTTTAAACCCTAAACTGAGCTTTTCCATGCAATCAGCATTAGGGTTTTAAACCCTAAACTGAATTTTCCTTTTAGTCAGCATTAGAGTTTTAAACCCTAAACTGATCTTTTTCCTTTCAGCCAGCATTAGGGTTTTAAACCCTAAACTGAGCTTTTCCATGCAATCAGCATTAGGGTTTTAAACCCTAAACTGAATATTCCTTTTAGTCAGCATTAGGGTTTTAAACCCTAAACTGAACTTTTTCCTTTCAGCCAGCATTAGGGTTTTAAACCCTAAACTGAGCTTTTTCATGCAATCAGCATTAGGGTTTTAAACCCTAAACTGAATTTTCCTTTTAGTCAGCATTAGGGTTTTAAACCCTAAACTGAACTTTTTCCTTTCAGCCAGCATTAGGGTTTTAAACCCTAAACTGAGCTTTTTCATGCAATCAGCATTAGGGTTTTAAACCCTAAACTGAATTTTCCTTTTAGTCAGCATTAGGGTTTTAAAACCCTAAACTGAACTTTTTCCTTTCAGCCAGCATTAGGGTTTTAAACCCTAAACTGAATTTTTCTTTAGTCAGCATTAGGGTTTTAAACCCTAAACTGAATTTTTCCTTTGGTCAGCATTAGGGTTTTAAACCCTAAACTGAATTTTTCCTTCGTTCGGCGTTAGTGTTTTAAACCCTGAACTGAACCTTTCCCCAGCTAGTCGGTATTAGGGCTCCAACCCTGAACTGAGCATGCATATCCTCTTTCATCAATTTTATGAATTTCCTGGCGAATAATTAACGAAATTTTCCTAGTGAAACTGGGGCAGAAAATTTCGTTCGTTCGTTTTCTCCCGCAGGTCTGACCTCGAGCCACATGGATCGAAATGACCCACGAGATGAGTCCCAGTTCGGAATCAAAGAAGAAAAAAGAAAAAAAGATGTCCCGAGATATCGGAGTAAATGGAAGGCGGATTGACTCCAACATTTGACTAAGGTCCTGAACCCTGCCAATCGCGCCTCACTCAGTATCCCGAAGATTAAACAAGTCGACGCAACTCGCAAGCATCAAGATTCAGATCGGAATCTGCAAGCAGAATCAGCTAAGACCCAAGATCAAGTCGTAAAAGAATCATAGATAGGAATCTTGTAACTAGCAGTTGACCTGCATATAAGTAGTTATTTCAGTTTCTAATTTTTGTTTGGTTGTAATAAGGCGGTCAGTGACGCAGCAGTGACAACAACAACAGCAGTAGCAGCAAGCATTGCAATCCCATGGTAGTCCCAGCTACCAAAACTTCTCGAACTACATTGACCTGATTCCTGTTTAGCCCAGGATATGTAGGAAATCTTGGAAGCAAGATTCGGTCAGATCTTTCAAAAAAACATGCATGCTTCATACGGAGTGGTGCATAGGCAAAAATCGCTCATACACGCTCACTTTATCTTTGCACGAAAACTCTTCGTGTTTTCGAACAAAGAGGGGCAGCTGTGAGCATGTGATTTTTGTTTTTGCGCGACAGTCGCTCCAAAAGAATAAAAATTGGTCCTGCTGTACAATTTTTGGATTTCTGTGTGGCACTTTGTTGATTTATTTGTGACTTTGGCCCATTTTTATTTATTTACTTTATTAAAACAAAATTCAAAAAAATGTGTACGTGTCATGCATAATCTGAACCGTAACATGGTTTAAATAGAAAGGCATAAACAGGCATCTTTGTCCGTGATTTTGTTTTGTTTGATTTTACCTGTTTTGAAATATCTTTTGTGTGTGTGCAAATAATTGTATTGAGTGTGTATTTAATTTTAATTTGATTTTTTGCTTAGTTTTGTTTTTAAAATAAATAAGAAAAGAAATAAAAATAATAAAAAAAAAGAGAGAAAAGGGCCCTTTCTTCTTCCGGATTGGGCCAATTTATTAAATTGGCCCAAAACAAACAACGTCCAAGCCAGGCCTGCCCGGTCCAACACCAGCTGATACCCAGGGTATCCAAACGACGTCGTATTGATCCAGGTCGATCTGGGCCGTTGATCTCAGAGTAATCAACGGCCGAGATCAATTCCCCATAACCCACCAACAAACCCGACCCGTCTCACCCGGACCGACCCCAACCCTTTACCCTTGAAACGACACCGTTCCACTTAAGCCATCAGATCCAGACCGTAGATCTAGATTGATCTAACGGTTGAGATCAATCCACCCACTAACTATATAAGTTCATAACCTTACCCTGCCCCCTATCCAATACCCCAGCCTTCGTCTCCACAGACCAGGCCCCTAAACCCTAGCCGCCCCTGTATACTTTCGCCATGAAAGCCGGCGGCATGGACGCCGGTGACCTTCCCCTTAACACCCTAGAACCCCATTGCCATCCTGAACATGGATCTGTTAACCATGTAGTTCGAATCCCTCCCCACCTTCTCGAATCTTCATTCGAAGATTCGAGTCAAAACTCGATCTACACAGTTTAACCCCAGTTTCACACCAGACACTCCCCAGACCCCCTCGTGACCAAACCATACTTGGTTTGGTCCGAATCTGACCAGGGAAGCATGAATCCCGGATCTGAGTTTTGGAACTTTGTAGTTCTTCATCACTGGCCCATGTCCGTCCGAGCCAAAGAGATTAAGGTCTAATGGACCTTAATCGAAGTGTTTCTCATCTGAGAAACACTTCGATTAAAGTCCGTTCAGCCTTAAGAAAGGTCTGTCCAAATCCGAGTTCAAACTTTTAACTTTTCAAGTTTTAAGGTGAGTCTGCTTCCTTTCCTTTATTTGTTTTAGTCCGTGTGATTTGTTTTAAAAGTCTGTTCATATTTGTTTTAATTTTATCAACTTTTGTTTGTCCACTTTACTTGAACCTCTGTGTTTGTCTGAATCCCCCCCTCCTATTCTGATAAGGCATGTGTATTGGTTGTATTCCGAATTTGTACTGACTAACTGATTCCTCGAAGTATAATTCTGTTTAATCAATATAAGTCGAGTAATGTGTCCCATGCTTTTGAATGTCTGATTTTCGGCTACGATTGTGTATGTTAATGCTAATATAGTCGAGTCGACATGTGTCGTCAATTAGTTTCAGCTATCCGAACAATAACAAATCGACTTACTTCTGCTAAGCATTTGATGAATCAATTAAGAACCAGTTTTTGTTTACCTATAGCTGTTGAATTGATCAGTAATGTAAAAAGGGATGTTTGGTTTAAATTCTGAATTGGGAGGCATGTGCACTCGTGCACAGCATGTGCATTGGTGCACCTCATGTGCTTTGTGCACAGCCTGTGGCCTGCATAAAGGTCTTTGTTAAGTTTTAAACAATTTGACAGCATATGCTGTCAGATATATTCTACTGCCCATACCTTGCTTTAAGTTTAAAAAGTATTAAACCTTTTAAAAGCTAAGTCTGCCAGGGAATGTTGATGGAGGTTATATACTTAAATAACTAATTGGAATCTGAATAGGGGAAGGCACATGGGAGGGTATTGTGATATTCTAAAACAGGCTGTTAAAAGGGGTAGTGTTTAGGCTTATAAAGAGGAGGACCTAGGAGATAGAAGGGGGATATACAGAAGGGATACACACTGGACCTTGAGAGCTGAAAAAGAAAAACACACACACAGAGAAGAGAGAAGAGGAGAAAAGGATACCACCTGGTATTAAGGAGAGGACATACACTGTGAGGATAGAAGATAAAAGATAGAACTGATTTTAGGAAAACACAGATAGAGAGAGGTTAAGAGATAGAAGGTGTACAATCAACAATCAGAAACTGTTTCCTCTTATTATTATTTGGGTTTCAGTTGTTCAACTTGTTCAAATCAATTCTGATTCTTTGAAGTTCCAGTTGTGTCTACTAGTCGAGTGTTTTCATTGGTTTACTACTGGTTTGGTCTGTCTGGAGTTCTGATTCTACTCCACTGGGTGTTGCTGTCATTTGGCTACTGTTTTTCTATCGGCCATAGTTGCATTTCTGCACTCGAGCCTGTTCTTGCTGTATTGCTTTGCCTGCTGCTATCCTGCCCTGCTGCTGCTGCTATTCTGTTTTCTGCTGTTGCTGATTTCCCTATCTTCTTCCTCTTCTCTTTGGCATTTTCAGTTTGTTTCCAGGTACACATCTCAAGTCTCACATTAGTGTAGCTGAATGTAACATTGAAAAAGCATGAATATAAAGATTTGAAGGAGTTATAATCACTTGTTTACTGACTGCCTTTTCATAAATGTTGTTAAGTTTATGTAAATTGTAGTTTATAGCTGATAGAGAATACATTATTAAGCTTGTACTTGTTGATTTGAACTGTGGTGTTCGATTCGTTTAGTGGCATACAGAATGTAAATAAAACTCTTGGAATGTGAAATTATTTAATGTGATCGTTAAAAAAATTAAATTCACTCCTTCAGCATGTATTGAATAAGTAAGGGCAAATGGCTATTAAACCTAGCCAAATATAATGTGGTTTTGAACTACCCGATTTTCGATTTCTTTAGGCCTTTATAGGATTAGTTTTGAATGTTATCGGTAGTATCCTTCAATAAGGAATTCTATTAACCCTGTTTAAGCAAGTTAATCTAATTTTGACCTAAAGATGTTTGTTCGGATTAAGCGTCGTGTTTCATTAGAATAAGCGAATTTCCTCTGTCAAACTAAAGCAATTTTCCATTGAAGAGTAGTGTTTTCTCTACTTTGTAAATAATTAATCAGGAATTGATAAGAATCCGGATTAGGCAAAAGCATATAGTTAAACTAGCATGTTCCTTTTCTTTTAGTTTTAGGGACAAACGTAACAGAAATGTAGTCGCTCTAGGATACCCTTCTAAAATAATGAGACGAGCCTCGCCAAATAAAAATGCAAATTGCGGGGCCCTCAATAAATAACTAATCATAATATTTAGAATTCAGGCTAGGCCGTTTAGTGAATCTCATGGCCTTCTCAAAAATAGTAACGCGTCAGACTCTTTAGGCACGGTTTAATTAAATCATATTCTTAAATTCGGGTGCACATTGATGTGACCCAAATCCAAATCTCAACGAAGTCAAAAATGTGTTGACGATCACGGGCGCATTGATTGTGACGTGATTCGAGATGCATTTTCACGACGTTGCAATTCTATAAAAAAGTAAGTGATAATAATAAAAGCAGTTTAAACTTAATAAAAGCACATAAGTCATAACATGTATTTAAATCAGATATTTAGCCATTATAACAATTTAAGCGACCGTGCTAGAACCACGGGATTCGAGGGTGCCTAACACCTTCCCTCGGGTCAACAGAATTCCTTACTTAGAATTTCTGGTTCGCAGACTTCATTTGGAAAAGTCGAAAATTTCCTCGATTTGGGATTCAAGATAAACTGGTGACTTGGGACACCAAAAGCCAAACCTTTCCCAAGTGGCGACTCTGAATTAAATAAATAATCCCATTTCGAATATTGTCACTTAAATTGGAAAAACTCCCTCGCGCATTTTTACCCTTCGGGGCGGGGCGCGCAAAAAGGAGGTGTGACACCCCCTCTTTTACCAGTTGTGGATGTCGTAATTGCAAATATCGCATATGTGAGAAAGGGGACGCAAATGTGAAACCTATCTCAAAAACATAGAGGTCGCAAATGTGATAATTTGTTTGCAATTGCGAACACCCAGCCTCTGCAATTGCGTGCTTTTTCTTCGCAAATACGAAGCCTACTCGAGAACTACTGAGTCGCAAATGCGACTCTTGGATCGCAATTGCGATCACTACTAAGTTCGCAAATGAGAACATTTTCCTTGCAATTGTGAGTCCTGCCCAACCAACCCATGCTCACAAATGTGAAGTATTCTTCGCAAAATCGAGGCTCGCATTTGCGAGCAAGACCTCACAATCGCGAGATCTGCAGGTAACACCATAAACAAAAGATGCATCAACTATTCTTCTAAGTCAAACCATTTTGTAGCCTATTTGAAACTCATCTGAGCCCCTCAGGCAATGTTTAAGCATCCCTAGTTCCCTTGTAACCCATTCACATCATCATGAATCGTTCGCGCATAGATAATACCGAGTGCACAATATCATACACGAGTGGATGCAAAGAAAGATTAAATATATGTTTCAAGCCGAATCGAGGTTGCAACGATAAGGAATGAACGAAATGAAATTTCCTAATAGTTTTGTATCCTCTCGAAGATAAGTAATGACGTCTTCGTACCGATCCGCAAGACTCTTCTAAACCTGCTTATGACTAGTAACACCTATGAACCTAGATCTCTGATACCAACTTGTCACGACGTTAACTTCCTTCAGAAAGATGTTGTGATGGCTTACCAAATCTTAGAGACTAGGTGCCATCACGACATCCTACAGAGGAAAATTGGGGTCATGACACTTGTGGTTAATGGGTAAAAGCTTTATGGGGCCATGAGTTTTGTGTGGTCATAAAAACTTCTCGTTAAGGGTAAAATGAAGAGTTAAAAGTTGAATTATTTCAAATTTAAAAATGTATCACTTATTTTGGAGCAGACTAAAAAGAAAAGTATCTCGTCTAATTTGAAACTGAGAGAATAGTAAGTTATTTTTTCTCTTGCTATTTGTGTAATCTCTTTAGTCTATATTTTCTATTGCTTCCTTCCGATTGTAATGGGGTTACACCAAGGTTCTACGCTCAGTCGTTCTTATTCTCCTAGTGATAGACGCATTAATACACCATATTCAAGGGAAGGTGACATGGTGCATGTTATTCGCCGATGACATAGTTCTTATTGATGAGTCACGAGCCGATGTAAACGAGAGGCTGGAGGTTTGGAGATAGACTCTTGAGTCTAAGTGTTTCAAGCTGAGCAGGACGAAGACGGAATACCTAGAGTGTAAGTTCAGCCTGGAGCTGGGGGAAGTGGGCGTGGATGTGAGGCTTGAATCACAGGTCATTCCAAGTAGAGGCAGCTTCAAGTACCTTGGATCGGTAATCCAGGGGGGAAGGGAGATCGATGAGGATGTCACACACTGTATTGGGATAGGATGGACGAAGTGGAGGTTAGCATCTGGAGTCCTGTGTGACAAGATAGTGCCACCGATACTCAAAGGCAAGTTCTATAAAGAGGTGGTTAGACCAGACATGATGTATATGGCTGAGTGTTGGGTTGTTAAGAACTCACATATCCAGAAGATGAAAGTAGCAGAAATGAGGATGTTGAGGTGGATGTGCGGGCACACTAGGATAGATAAGATTAGGAATGATGATATTCGGGAGAAGGTGCACGTGGCTTCCATTGATGACAAGATGCGGGAAGCGAGACTCAGATGGTTCGAGCATGTTAAGAGGAAAAGCCCGGATGCTCTGGTAAGGAGGTGCGAGCGCTTGGTTGTAGAGGGTACAAGAAGTGGTAGAGGGCGGTCTAAGAAGTATTGGGAGAGGTTATCATGCAGGATATGGCGAGGCTTCATATTTCGAGGACGCCTATTAAAAAATCAGGTTTTAGCGACGAACAAATTCTGTGGCTAAATAAAATATTCGTCACTAATCTTATTTAGAGACGGATTTGCAACGGATTATCATAAAGTTCTGCTAGCTACGAGCATTTTAGCGAATAGCGACGACGTTCGTAGCTAATTCCAGTTTTTTTTGGTAGTACATGACACTTGATAGGACGATGTAGAGGTCGATTAATAGAGTTGTAGGTTAGGAAGTACTTGAGTCTTGCCTTACTTCGTACCTTTGTGATACTAGTCTGGTAGGGTTTTTGTCTAAGATAGCTAGTGGCAACGCTGTGTCTTACTATTTCGCTTTTTCAGTGTTGTACCTATTTACTAGCTATCGCTTTGCTTTGCATCTTTCTACTAGATTTCATGTTGTTCCTATGTTTCCTATGACTTCTATGGTGATACTAATATTGTCTCCTTTTGTCCTTTTGTTTTCTTGAGCCAGAGGTCTCTCAGAAACATCATCTCTACCTCTTCGGGGTAGGGGCAAGGTTTGCGTGCATACTACCATTTCCAGACCCCACTACTAAGATTTTACTGGGTTGTTGTTATTGTTGATGATGATTTTTCCTAGTCTGTCTTGGTCCAAAAATTAGATCTACTCGTCTTGTGTTTCTGCCAAACATGGAAATCTCCTATGATGAATTATTTAATTTTTTTAATTTTAATGAAAGAAACCAAAACTGCACTTGGTTTGGTAGCCCACAAAAAATTATTATACAACAAGTGTGTTTTCCCAATTTTTTTTTTTTTTTGGATAACCGTGATGTACCTCAACTAATTTAACGGGATATATGATACAGAGGAAGATAAATTGTTACGAGCAAATAAGGAAAAATTGTTCAGCAATTAAGAGGAAGAGCGTATCATAGATCAATTAGGAAGATGAATATGCTAAAAACTGAAGTAATACTTCCTTCCTATGGTAAACAAGGTCATAATTCCACAAACAAATTTGAGTAAAATAAACATGGAGTCCAAGTTGCCTAGATGAATATTAATGGCAAGCAATCCACAGTCTATGCAATTTGTTTGACGGACCTAATAAATTATATATCATCTAATTGTCGATTGCAATAAATATTAAGGCACGATAAGAGTTTATAAAATTTGTCTGAAGTTTAATTGCACAAGCAATATGACATTTAATCTGATTGAATTTTGACTTGTCAAATTAAGCCGAATTTGAGCTTCGTACATATGTACCGAACCTCCTATTTGTGCACATGGAAAATGCAAAATTCACTTCACTCATCTCAATTTGCACTATAAATACTTCCATTATACAAGCAATAAATCTCACAAGTTTAATTATACAATTACCAGAAAAACCATTAGAGAGTGAAACAAACAATGGTTACTTCTTCTATCAGCTGTTGTCACTTGGGAAATATTCAATCAATGGTTTGGGGCTGTTCTCATAATTTTCTCCCCAACAATAACACTAAACTCACATTAAAACATACATATTCATATGCCAGTTCTATAGGAAGACAGAAAAATATGAGTCATTTGAAGATGAGGGCAGCAATGGTTGATAATACTTCCAGCAGTAGTAGTAGTACTACTACTAATACTGAACGTCCATTGGCAAATTTTCACTCAAGTGTCTGGGGAGACTATTTCCTCTCCTACACTCCTCAACTCACGGTATGACATAACCAATATACATAAATTATACTCAAATTATTCATGCTGTATAATCTTTTTGTGCTTAAACTATAATTATTTTATGGGAAATTTTATGTTGAGGTTATTAATTTTTGAATCTTTCCAACCAACGAACCCTTTAACGTAATAAATACAGTCAAATCACTTTATAGCAGCCGGATTTCTTTGGTTGTTATAGCAAAGTACGAGTCCATTACTCAAATGGTCACTCAACTATCCCAAATTATCTCCTAAAGTCATTTTACTTTAGTTTGTAACAACAAAGTCACTCAACTATACCTATTGTACTCAGAAGGTCCTTCAACTAGATTTTCCAAATTTTGGATTGCCAAATATCTATTTTACCCTCTAAATTATAAACATTTATCTTCTTTTTTTAAAAAAAAAACTTTTTAATATTATGATTTTCTCTTTTAATTTATATTATGGACTTACCTATAAAATAAATAAATATTATTTATAAATTAAAAAAAATAGAAAGTATTTAAGCATATATAATGCTGGAATAACAAAATAATGAGCATAGTAAAAAATAATTAGAATAATATGTTAGTAATAATAATTTTAGTATTAACAACAAAAATTCAAAATTTATTTACACAATTCAGAATGAATAAAAATAAAGGTTGTAAAATATATATTCCATGCACCTAATATAAAAATAATTATTTAAATAAAGGTATTTTTATAATATACATTATATATTCTTGAAAATTATGCTTAATTATATTATTATATTTCTACCAACTTTCCGACAACACAAAGTTATATCACTGGAAAGCAGAGGAACTATCTGTATATGGTAAAATATGTTATGTTAAGTCGTGCATGGAATATATATAATATAATTGAGCATAATTTTCAAGAATATATAATGTATATTATAAAAATATTTTTATTTAAATAATTATTTTTATATTACGTGCATGGAATATATATTTTACGATATTTATTTTCTTTCATTCTGAATTGTGCAAATAAATTTTTGAATTTTTATTTTTAATATTAAAATTATTATTACTAACATATTATTCTAATTATTTTTTTATTATGTTCATTATTTTGTTATTCCAGTATTATATATGCTTAAATACTTTCTATTTTTTTAATTTATAAATAATATTTATTTATTCTATAGGTAAGTCCATAATATAAATTAAAAGAGAAAATCATAATATTAAAAACTTTTTTTTTAAAAAAGAAGATAAATATTTATAATTTAGAGGGTAAAATAGGTATTTGACAATCTAAAATTTGGAAAATCTAGTTAAGTGACCTTCTGAGTGCAATAGGCATAGCTTAGTGACTCTGTTGTTACAAACGAAAGTAAAGTGACTTTAGGAGATAATTTGAGATAGTTGAGTGACCATTTGAGTAATTGACTCGCAAAGTACAGTTACAGAGAGCATATATTATAACCTAGCATGAAAATTGATTCCATACAAAACTTACATTTTATAGCGAATGATTGTTATACAGTAATGCTGAGGTTTGACTATATTTTTACAAGAGAACAAAATGATTGGGAAGTTAAATATGAAGGTCAAAAAATAAATCTCAACTTTTGGTGCAGGAAATTAGTAGCCAAGAAAAAGTTGAATTTGAAGAATTGAAGGAAAAAGTCAGGCAAATGCTAGTGGAAATACCTGATAATAGTATACAAAAACTTGAATTGATTGATACAATTCAACGATTGGGAGTGGCATATCATTTCAAAAATGATATTAAAACATCCATTCGGAATATCTCTCATGCCTCCCAACAAAGTGAAAATGAAGATGACAACCTTTACGCTGTCGCTCTTCGTTTTCGATTACTGAGACAACAAAGGCATCACATGTCTTATGGTACGTAACATTCTACCTCTACCCCTGTAACAGTTTTAATTTTTAACTCGGATATTAATTACCATGATGTTAAATCAGATGTGTTCAAGAAATTCACCAACAAAGATGGAAAGTTCAAGGAAACTCTTACCAAAGATATCCAAGGATTATTAAGTTTATATGAAGCAGCACATCTAAGAGTACATGGGGAGGAAATTCTTGAACAAGCTCTGAGTTTTACACTCACTAATTTGGAGTCAATGGGCCCTAAATTGAGCAATTCTTCACTTAAGGCCCAAGTCAGTGCAGCCCTAAGTCAGCCCATTCATACAAATCTACCAAGGATGACAGCAAGAAATTACATATCTATGTATGAGAACAATGAATCTCATAATAATTTGGATTTTCTTTTGAAATTTGCAAAATTGGATTTTAACATTGTGCAAAAGGTGCATCAAAGAGAGCTTGGAGAGCTTACTAGGTACATACATAATTATTATATCCTCTTCATTTCATCACATGAATATGGTATATACTAGTAACAAATGGACGGATTGAATAAGTCACAATAGGTCAAATTAACAATAACAGAAATATATATTTTTATCCACTCTAAAAAATAATAGCGATAAATTATATATTTTTTGTATACATGTTTACAAAACAATAATACATATTATATTTATATTTTGACTAGCAAATAACAAATGCAATTAGTTTCGACCGATTGATAAACATGTCATGATCCAAAGCTATCAATTAACACTATCTTTTACTTGTTTTGACTTAATAATTTGATGGGTCATTTTAAATTCAATCTATTGAATCAAGTCAACAAATTTAGGGTTTAGGGTTTAGATTTTAGGGTTCAAGGTTCAGGTTTCAGGGTATGAGCCATGACTCAAGCCGGTTTAACTTGGGCGAGTTGCTAAAAAAATGCATTCACCATATCACCTCTAGCTAGTATGCATATACTTCAAGTAATGCAATAGAAATATAACTAATTAACCAATACTTTTGTAATATAGGTGGTGGAAAGATCTGAATTTTGCAAAGAAATTTCCATATGCAAGAGATAGATTGGTGGAGTGTCACTTTTATACGGTAGGAATCTACTTTGAGCCTCAATATAGTCGTGCAAGAGAAATGATGACAAAATTACTCACTATATACACCGTTATTGATGACACTTATGATGCTTATGCAACTTATGATGAACTTGTACCTTTTACCGATGCCATCGATAAATGCGGGTAAGATTTTACCATTTAAATATAATTAATATTTTAATTCTCTCATTGATAAATAAGAGATGATTTGTATAAAAATATAAAAATTAACTTTGGTTCAAACCCTTAACGTGCAGATGTGACATTAGTGCCATCAGTTCAGTACCGCCCAGTCTGAAACCTGCTTATCAAGCCCTTGTAGACCTTTATGCTCAAATAGAAGAAAAATTTATTAGAGAAGGTAAATTGGACCGTCTATGCTATGCAAAATATGAGGTAAGCTCCCTTTGCTTCATTTCTTTTGAATCAAACCTTACCATAGCTTCATTAATTAGTTTAATTAACTAAGTTATAGGGAAGAAATGAGAAGAGTAGAGAGGAAGGAAACATCCAAAATCTCAAAGAAGACATGATATATACACTTACGAAGAATTGTCTCATCTTCTCGTTTAAAAACTTAAACTATACTTAGAGCAAACACATATTTTACTTAATTATGCCTTTAACACGTCCTCTTACGTGCAAGCCTGATTCTTTTTCTTGCGCCAAGCACACAATACTTGTTCTTGATAACGAATAAGATCTTTATCATATATAATTGTGTGACTATCTCATCTTAAAGCTTAAGATGTTAGAGAGAACACACTTTTAATTTTTCACTTAATTATATCTTCAATATTATATAGTTCTATAGTTTTGTTTTATTCCCCTTCTTAGATGAAAAAGTTGGCTAGAGCATTTTTTAAGGAAGCAGAATGGTTAAATGCCGGCTATATTCCAAAATGTGACGAGTATATGAAGAATGCAAATATAACTACTACTTGCATGATGGTGGCAACAACTTCTTTGAGTTTTATGGAGGAATCTATAGCCAAAGAGACTTTTGAATGGATGATAGATGAACCTTTGATTCTTCGAGCTTCATCAGCAATCAACAGATTAAAGGGCGATTGTATTGGGCATAATGTAAGTACTACACTATATTTAATTTTCAGTTCGCATCTTTTTTCCTGGAAGGGGAACCATGGCGTAATTGGTAAAGTTATAATCATGTGACCAGGAGGTCACGAGAGCCGTAGATATACCTCTTGCAGAAATGTAGGGTAAAGCTGCAAACAATAGACCATTGTGGTCCAGACCTTCCCCGGACCCCGCGTATAGCGAAAGCTTAGTGAACACTATTACCCTTTTTCGCATCTTCCCCCCCCCCCCCCAAAAAAAAATAAAAATAAATTGTACGACCATCATCTAAGAGCTTAAGTCGCAGAGTGAATTACTTTTTTCATTTATTTAATTATATTCTCAACGTGCCCCTCACATATAATATTCGTATTGAATATTGAAATCTATTGAGTGCAGTTGGAACAACAAAGGAAGCATATAGCTTCATTCATTGAATGCTACGTAAAAGAATATGGAGGTTCAAAGCAAGATGCATATGCTGAGGCTCAGAAGAAAATCACTAATGCATGGAAAGACATGAACAAGGACTTCCTATGTTCTACTCATAACGAAGTACCAACGTTTGTCCTCGAACTAGTTATAAATATTGCGCGTCTGGCATATATTTTTGAAGAAAATGATTTTGCAAGTGCCCAAAGCGAATTTAAAGACAAGATTACCATGTTGTTTGTTGAGCCTGTCAATCTTTGAGGGTAAATAGAAGCACAGGAATAATAGAAGTACTTCTATTACTGAGTGAATGTTGAAAAATGATGTATTGATTTGTATACTAGTAATGTTTGAGAATAAATTATCTTCAGTTTTATCAAGAAAGAGAGTTGAATATGTTGTCTTCACGCTCATATTTTTTACTTTATTATCTTATTTTAGAAGTGGGAGTTGAGCTGGACGAACATGTTCATACTAAATTCAGTGTGAATGTACCGTGTACAGTGGGCCCAGTAAATAATCTTAGATGACCTGGCTAGAAACGTTATGAGAATGACCATTCAGAGTATGTTCGCCCAGTAAATTCTTTCAATGGCCTTTTCTCCACTCATGTGTGTGATCTAAAGCTATGTAATCACCCTTCGTGCATTAACTCTCTCGTAACATGACACGACATCACCTTCGTGCATTATCGTTCACAGAATATGGCACGGCATCACCCTTCGTGCATTATCACTCACAAAATATGGCACAACATCACCCTTCGTGCATTATCACTCACAGAATATGGCACGACTATCACGCCCCAAATCTAGGGAGGCGTGGCTGACACCCGGTGCCGCACTAGCCGAGCGAACCACTCTGTAACTCATGATCATTCGATCAAAACTAGAACATGCATAGGTCGAGTTAGCTGAACTCATTCCTTTTGTAACTATTATGGGCCAACATGGCCACAACTCATAATGTACAAGTGTAAGTAGGAAAACACTGTATCACTGAATCATTTTTCTTAAAATATGAATATATATGGGCCGCCAAGGCCTCTAACATACTTTACAAAATGAACCTCTGTCTACAAAGCCTCTAAGATTATTTGACATCCAATTGGACAGGGTACCGGCTTACCCATAAGTCTGTGGTAAAACTTTGATACAATGACTCATAGACTCGACTGCACTCCGAATGAGGTGGAGTCTTACCCATCCTTCGTTGAATGTCAATCTCGTCTACTATGAGTGCTCGTCAAACTGATTATCTATACCTGCAGGCATTAATGCAGCATCCCCAACAAAAGGGTGTCAGTACGAATAATGTACTGAGTATGTAAGGCAGAACTAAAACATAACAATAAGTCAACATTAATTAAAGACATATAAGAATCAACCTGAATCTCCGAAATGCAACCGTATATGCATACTTATTATAGTTACACACACACACACACACACACACACACACACACACATATATATATATATATATATATATATATATATATATATATATATATATATATATATATATCCTTGAGACTATCTCTATTATCCATATCGTATGATGCATGACTGTCTAACTGATCAGTGGTAACTGCCCGACCGACTGTCACACGATGGTAAATGTATGACTGCCCAATCGGTGGTAAATAATGATACATAACTGCCCAATCGATGATAACTACCCGACCGGCCGTTGCCCGGTGGTAAATTCATATCTGCCCAACCGGCTGTAGCGCGGTGGTAAATGAAGATGCATGACTGCTCAACCGGCCGTAGCACGGTGGTAAATAAATATGCATGACTGACCAACTGGTCGTAACTTGGTGGTAGATTCATATGCATGAAGATGCATGTATTACTATATTATAAACATTAACATTTTTATCAAATACCTCAATAGGGAACTAGATACATACTTAGACATGCTTATATATCACTTTACGGGACTGAATAACATAGACATCCTTAACCTCTAAGAATCGAACCATTTATGAAATAACATTACGTTTACGTATCGTTGCTTGGATCATGCCAAAAGAAGGAAGAAATAGCCTTAACATACCTGTAAGCTTCAACACTCGTATCAACAACCTCCTCTTATATAACATCTACACTTCTTCTCAATTACCTCACTCCTCTTGAATAACATCTAAGCTTTTTCTCAAACAATCACGCAACTTTTCCAGCAGAAACTCAAGAAACGATCTAACACTCTCAAAGGTCACCCTCCCAGTCAAATCAAGAATAAAGCTCTTATTCTTTGGTACTGCCAAAGTATAAGATACTTTATTTGTCCACCCACTGTACATGCTATGTTCTTCATCCATAAATTGTTTGTCTTTGAAATTAAGTAGAATAGAAGAAGAATACATTTTTGAAGTGGTACTATCATATCCATATATATGGTATAAACATGTAATAGAGTGTAAGCGTATAATTTTTGCCCTACATGAAAATAACTCCCAAAAATAAATCAAAAATAATTTTTAAGGGATTTTAGAAGTTTTCTTTATTTAGTTGCATTTCATGCATTTTTAACATTTTAAAATTATAGAAAAATCATAAAAAACGTCACGCTTTAACTTCATGTCATCTTAGGTTAAATTTACATGTAGGAATTAATTTTATTAAGAAAAATCACAAAAAATAATCATTTTTACATATTTAGCTTTAGGTCTTTAGAACCCAGTATTTTTATTTAGTTTTAAGTTAATTAGTTATTTTAATAAATAAAGAATTTTAATTTCTACAAAAATAAATTGATTTAGGATCTTAATTAATTTAATTAGAATTTAAAATCAAAGGAAAGAAAAATGAAAAAAAAAACAAAGAAAAGAAAAATAGGAAGAATTTATATTTTGGTCTTGTTTCTTTTAAAATTGGGTTAATTCCTAAATGACCCATTAATTTTTAAAACTCAAATCCCTTCAAGCCCATTACCCCATCCTTAGCCTAGATCCCTTACCATAAATATACACGTTAAAGACCCTAGACCCCTAGATCGAGGAATCCGCTGTTGTGAGCAAAAGAAACCTCCCCCCCCACCCCCCCGGTCGATCTTCATCTTCTTCTTCAGGGCATCTCCAACCTTTACCCCATTTTTGATCCCCAAAATGGGGATTTCCCCATTTTAGGTACAACTTACTTCAACCATTCTCCCATTTTTTTTCCCAAACTTTTTTATATTCTTTTCTCTCTTCTATATTATATTTTCAATTTTATTTTTTAATTTCCATTAAACAAATTCCATCTTTTATTTTTATTAATTTGTAATTTCCATAATTAAAACAATTCCATAAAATTTTAAATAATATAATTTGTAAGCAATTATTATAGATTAACTAATAATTCAAATAAAAGTGAAATCATTGTGATACAAGATTAATTAAATACATATTACATAACGATAAAATTCATTCGAAATACTAGATAAATATTCAACTTCAACCTCTAGTATTCTCTTATAAATAATCTATTAATACATTACGAAGTGAAAAATGAGTATCTTTGTCCTTAATTCTTCTATGTCGAAATAAAAATTCTTGAAATCGTTGATTTTCATCTACTGCCATTTCTACATAAAAATAATAAATGCACGAAAATTAATTTATCAAAATTATACACCAAAGTTAAGATATAATATTAATATTATAAATACATTACATAAACATAATTAGATATATATAAAGAGATAAATTAAAAGATTAAATAATAAAATAATAAAAAAAATAATGAATAGTAATAGGGGAGATGATAGTGTACCCCATATTTGAGGGAACACTATTCATCCCCCATTTTGGGGACAAAAATGGGGGAGAGTTGGAGCTAAATTCCCTCAAATATTTTCGTCATTATGGGGGATGGGGACAAGGTTGGAGATGGCATCAGGGTGAAATAGCTATTTTCCATGGCTTCCTCTTAAAATAGAACACACACAAACACAGTCATTCCCTGCTTCTTCACCTTGCCTCCATTCGAACAACCAAGTAGGAACGACCCCCTCATCTAAGCTTCATCTTCTTCAGCAGCAAGAGCCAAAAACAGAACCCACCTCCAAAGCACCCCAATTTTAGCGACAAAACCTCACGTTTTACACATAAAACAGCCCTCAAAACAACCTGAAGTAGCTGCTGAAAAACGCGGCTCAATTCTACCCCAATTGCCAGCAAGAACAGTCCAAACACAAGTTCAACTCCACCCCTAAACGACCTCAATACAGCTCCAAAAACGAGCTGGAAATCCAGGCTAAAACCAGCTGTAAATTCATCCATGGAACACCCCTAAACTCCAGCAAAACAAGCTATGAAAACAGCTAGGAAAAGCAGCAAAAATCCGCTGCAAAACAGCAAAAAATGTTGCTAAGAACGGACCCGAAGCAGCTCCAAAAACGGTCGATATTAAGTGAGGTTTCCGTTTAAACTTCGGCGAGGTTTTTCGGCAAGGTTTCAAGTTCCGATCAGTGGTCGAATTTCTGTGTTTGTTCGATTTGGGAATATGAAAGGTTCATTTTCTCATTCACTTACTTTTTTTTTGGAGCATACATGAAATATATATATTAAAAGTTAAGGAACATGTCGTATATACGATTCGTAGTTAGTGTCACGTAGGACACTTTGATTACCTAAGCTTGCTAAAGTATTACAAGCATCATAGGATAAAAGTTTTCAAAAAACGTATTGTTCTAGTACATCATGTTCTACTAGGATTTTAACATCTGCTGGTGGATCAACAAAAACTTTCTTCTTCTTCCTGGGAGTAGCAATTCCCATCTGTGCTAGTTGGTGAGCTATCTTATTCCTTTGCCAAAACTCGTGCTGGAGGATGACCTGCTTCTGTTGGTGCATTAACAATCTGCATTTATTGATAGTATTAGCATAAAGATTATTATCTTGTTAGATTGACAAGATTACCTCCGTGGAATCTATTTCAATTTGTAGTGGAAACAACCCACAATCATGGGTTGTTTTTAGTCCTTCTAGTAGGACTTTGATCTCAGCTTGTAGACAGCCGTTTGCATGTGCAGATTTTGTATAGCCAACAATCCAGTGGCCCTTAGCATTCCTGATTATGCCGCCTAGGCCACAAATTTGCATATTTTTGTGGAAACTTGTGCCAATGTTTAATTTAAACCATCCCATTGGAGGTTTATGCCAATTAACATTGATATGGAGTTTTGGAGATGAAAACATACTTTTTTAGTTAGGAGACGAAATTCAATAGCTCTTTCCATGATGTGATTAATTTTTATAGGTAGATTTGTATTGTTCTGGTTGTTGCTATTCATATTAATCCAAATATGCCAAATAGCAAAAGGGAAGAAGAGATTCCAATTTAAAAAATTATTAGTGAGGGGGTAGCTAAAATTTTTTAATTGGATTAACAAGTGATCACCATCTTCCTTATAGGAATTCTGCCATCCAAGGATGTCCCAAAGTTGTTTGCTGGCTTGGCACTTGAAGAAGATATGTGTTATGGATTCATCTATATGATTTCGACATATAGGACAGAGGGTCAATATTAAGACCATTTTTTGCTAGATATTGTCTACAAGGAATTCTATTGTGAAGACATTGCCAAAGGAAGAATATGATTTTATTAGGGCATGTCAAGTCCCAAATCCAACTAAAATCAATATCTCTGGCCTCATTTATGTTCATTAATGAAGAGAAAGTTTTGCTTGTAAAGAAGACTTTTGTATTTAAGGACCAAATAGGGATGATGCCATTCGGATTTTTAACAAGAATTTTAACCTTTGATATGGAGTCTTTGATATCTTCTGGTTGATTGAGGGATATATTGGCAAAGTGCCAATTTTTTCCATCAAAAATGTCTCTTATTCTTAAAGAGTAGTCATATTTTAATAAAGGGCCTTCTATTGTATTTCTAAGGCTTCCCAAGTTAGGAATTACAAGAAAAATGCTCAATAGCGACCACCTAATTTGGTCCTTATAGCTTCCGCCGCTAAAGCTCATTAAGGACTAGATGCGGTGCTGGTCGTTAAAACTGTTTCGCGACCAGTTTAAAACTAGCCCTTAAATGATTTTTAAGAACCATGTTTCTGGTGCCTATTTGCATATTTTAGGGACTAAATTCCTGGTCCTTAGAATATTTTTGCGACTAGTTTAAATATGGTCATTAAACGGTACTTTCGCGGCCAGCTACAAGTTGGTCGTTATATCTTTTGCGAGAAGATTAAAGCTGGTCGCTAAGTCGAACAGTGCAGCACTACAAAGCTGCAGATTCAACAGCCAAATTTTCTATTCCAAAAAGGATTTAAGGACTAACAGTCTAGGCCCTAAAGAAACAAGTCACAAGTCCCTAAATCACATTCAACTAGAAAATCAAGTATATTATTATAAAGATGATATTGTTTTTATAAAATATTACCAAAAATGATCAATATCAGTTAGTTGCACCGTACATCAATGATGTAAGCTAGTCACAATATTGTGTTCATAAACATTTAGCAAAAAACTACATATCACTAATATCCCTCGATTGACATGTAAAATTTTCTTGACATTCCCAGCAAAAAGATAGTCAATCAGTATGTCGTCAAAAATCTGCTTCTTGAACTTCAATATCCAAAACCTATAGAAGAAATAAGAAATTTTAGTTAGAACAAGTCAGATTGCTATACTTACAGAAGAAGAGAACATACTATGCCGAAGGTTCCTCAAGTTATCAAAACAAGTCACAAGTTCAAAGAATACACAAATATGCGCATTTTGAATACATTAGAAAAGAAGGTAACGGAAGGATGAAAAAGGACTGCTTCAGTTTCAAGTAGGACACAATGCAGATCCTTTAACGACTTAGTACTGTCCTCAGAGATGCACACTCTCACGGTCTGTATTTCTGGGCATACGAGTTGACTAAAGAGCAACTGCACCCTGGCTGTCGCAAGAACGGCCAAGAGAGTTTCCAAACAATGCTCATAGCTGGTAGTCTAGTAGGAGTTGTTAGCTGGATAAGCTGCTATCCACTAGATGTTATTAAGATCAGAGTCCAAGCTCAATCACAGTCTAAATCTGCAAAATATCACGGATTGATTACTTTAGGCGAAGTGTGAGAGAAGAGGGGCACAGTGTGCTCTGGCGAGGTGTGGGAACTACAGTTGGCAGAGCATTTTTAGTGAATGGGGCTATTTTCACTGCCTAGGAAACTTCCCTGAGGTGCCTTTTCAACAACAATAACAATAATCATGCAAATGTTCAATCTGAAAATGCATTATAAAACAATATCGGATAACTGTTCTTTTACAGTGCATCAACAATTTGGTTGGCATTATTTCACTAGAATACTCGTAGCTTTTGTTGAATGAAAACACAAGATGATCCTAAGTAGGGCTGTGAAACAATGATCTTTCACTGCACAAAGCAATAAACATGTAAACAACAACTAAAACCAAATGAATAAACTTTCCTCCAAAACATGATAGTCGCTGTCATTTAAGTCACAAACACCTGAAGTACAAGCATATATGCCTTGAAGTCCAATTTCAAATATCACATGCCAATGACAAGTTGCAGTTGAAGTTGTTAGAGATGCAAATGATAAAGCAGCTGTCACGTCAAGGCTCCCAGTTTACGGAGGAATATAATTCACGTAGGAGTCCTAGTATGAGTTCCACAAATATTCTAAAGACACAATTGTACATCTAGAGTAGGGATCTGGAGCTACAAGTACCAATATTATTTAGCAAACAAGTACCAGCTTTCTATTGAACTATTATTGTTTTACCAAACAATGATTCAAGCCAGCTAAGACTATCTTTGTGATCCACCCTAACAAAAATTCAATATAGCCTTTCCTCTAGTTTCAGATGGCAAGATGCCCCATGGACTTCCTTTCATCATTAAGTTGAAAACTATAACAAAAGATGTACTGGCATTATTTTCAGTGATTTTACCATTTCTTTGGTCAAATTGTAAAAGGCTCAATGGAAACCTTTATTTCCAAAGGAATAAATAAGGAAAAGAATTATTAACAACTGGAACTACATTAAATCTGTCAAATTATTTGGATGATGTTGGCAAAAGGCTCCCATTCAAATGAACCAATTATCTAGCTACTTCTCGAGAAGCAAAAGATGTTTCTATTGGCAAAACTCTTCCCTCTCTCCCTTGATACACTACACTTGGAACAGTTTGGATTCTCATCAAAGTTCTCTAGTTCTAACATAACTAGACTCTTGAAATTGCTGAGGAGCACAAGCAGGCATGAGTTGAATCAATAAAATGAATTGATGTTTCAGGTAAGTTGTTACTCACTTGGTACATCAAGGATCCGAATAGTCATTCTCCGGAACTGGAGGCTGGAAATTAGTTTGTTGCGCTAATAATAATTCTTTTAGTTGCCTCACTTCTCCTTCATATCATTTTCGAAGTTAGACAAACGATCCTTCAAAGACTGGTTTTCATTTTCAGTTGCATGTAGCTTAGCCAATAATTCAGCTTTTGAGGAAGTTCCACCTTTCAAATCTTTCGCCTTTACTCCACCCCCAAAGCCAAATACATGGCTATAACTTTGAGGTCCAAAGCATTTTTCTACAATCTCTATGCTAGGAAGTGACGGTTCGGAGTGCACCAATTCCTTGATTTGAGCCTGCAAAGTATATAGAGAAATTTTTGTCAGATCCCATAATAACTAAAATTAAACAACATTTTTCAATTAACCAAATGCACATGTTACTCGATTGTTTCTGGATCAACAAGTGCGTTATTCTTCTTGCGAGTCTCGAAGAAAATCGTTGTCAAATCTGGTGGTTTGCCATCCTTTCTGCCCTTTATATAAAAGTAAATATGTCAAATAACTTCTCGTCAATTTTATGAAAAAATAGATTTGATGATCACACCTTTTGATAAATAATCTCTCTAATTGGCTTGCTACCAATCCAATATGATGAAGCATCTTCAACTTAGTTCTATTTGCTGCATTCCTATTACTTCTCGCCTATATTTGAGCAACAATAATAAATTCAAATGCTATAAATAAATTATCAGTTAAAAGATAATAGTATAAAATATAATTATACAACTAGGTATTAGTCAAACCTGAATACTTTCAGTAGAAAAATGTTCATTTACCAACCACTCCCATTGTTTCTTGTCTACCCCCTTGGGCACATTCTTAAGAGTCTCTTGTATTGGCTTACCCTTCACATACTTTGCATGCAATTGTCCTCTCCATTTGTTCCATAACTCTTTTATCCATCCCAAAATATGATTGCGATGAATATCCATGTCATCACTCTCAAATTCATCCTGCATTAATATATCATGAGGAAAATATTGGTTGATATCCAATCATCACAGAAACTCCATGTGATAGAGGAAAATATAGTTTTACAATCAATCTTGAAATGATCTGGCCAAATTGTAAAAATAAAAATAAAAAAACCTTAGATTTATTTTATTTTTGCCAATTTCAAACATAGAACTCACAGTTTTTTTTGTTGTTGTTAAAAACGTGATAAGAACTCAATAATTAAGTGCCAAGAATGGTAAGAAAAGAAGAATCAAAGAAGAAATTGGAATAATCCACCCAGTTACCGTCACAACTACCCATATGTGATTTAACTTTTCCTCCTTAATGCGATCTCAAGATGATACTCCCAGCGGGCATATATTACGGTCACGAACTATTTTTCCATGTGCCTCGAAAATAGATTACTATTCTTTCCAACCGTTCGATTATTATAAAATGTTACTTTTAGCTTCTCTCCAACTTCAAGCGATGCAACTTCTTTGCACTTGTTACTTCCTCGAACCTTTTTTACCTTTCCAGCGATACATGAACCTACATTTGCTTAATTTATAAACATCAGAAAATATTGTAAAAATGATAAAAATGTGATCAAATATATTTGAGAAACCATACTTGTTTCAACTGTTTGGGTGAACTGCATAACTTGATCAATAGAAGGAGAAAATGGAATATCAGTTTGCATATTCTCTTTCTCATGAACCAAAGAGTTAATATTCTTTGTTCGCAATGCTTGAGCGGAAAACATGTTAGAGTCTAATCTTGTACTCTTAGAAGGTCTTGACATACTTTGACTTGCATAATGAGCATTTTGATAAAAAGACCGTTCCTCATTTTCAGACTCTTCAAAGAGCACATATATCTAAGTTCTCGCCCTCGTCCTTTTCCTAGAGTACCTGATATAAGAAATTATATTACTAAAAGTTTGGCATTAAATTAAATTCAGTTAAAAAAAGAATAGAAATGAGAACTTACAACACATTACGCGGCTGTTTTCGTTATTTTACGACGATGCATTTCCAACTTCAAAAGGAAAAAGAGGCGCATGGTACTGGTGTTTATTTGCTTATGATTGACAGGTTTCTTCTTATGATATCCTCTGTGATGTTAACTGTGGTGTTTTAGTTTTATAGGAATACTAGAGAGACATACTTGATGTTTTATTGTCTGTTCACTACGAACAGGATTATCACTTGCAGTGAGGGTCTTAAATTGACCTCTATAGCAAGTGGATCCCATAGAATGTTTCAGCTGGTTCTATTGGTGATGGTGTTATTTGAATCAAGCTACTACTGGAAATAAACAACATGGGGTTGCACTGGTGAATCAAGGAATTAGGAGTAGTATTGATGCTCGAGAAACTGTGCAAGTAAGGAAGGATCAACAGAAAAATCTTCCTGCTGGTATCCCTGCAGCTACTGAAGTGGATAGTGTTTTACATGTTGGGAATCCAAGTTTGGATGCTACTAATGCTGTGAATGCAACTGGTGTGATTGAGAGGAAGGCAGCAGCTCTAACAGCTGCTACTGGAGTTGCTAAACATCCTGCTGCACTAGTTGATATAGCTGAAAAACCAACAGCTCCTACAACTACTGTTGTGCAATAGATAGGTGTAGAAAAAAGAGATGGACATGTGCTTGCTCTAGCCAAACCTGGACATGTTTTGGATTCTTCAGGCATGTCTGTTACACCACACTTGGAAAAAGTAGCCGCGCAAGATGCAAAGGAGGAAGGCCGGACAGTGGTGAGGCAGAATACATCACCAGGCACGAAAAAAAACCAGCAAATTTTGACTGTCTCAGCAGGTCGACAAAATGCTCAAATGACTGTCAAAACAGTTTTGAAATTTTAGCGGACGGGAAGGGAGTTGATATTAATCTACCAATCTTAAATAAGCCTTACTTGATGCAACAGTTAATACCATGTACTACCAGTGGTGAGGAAGAACGAGGCCGTTAGAATTTCGTTAAGAAATTTGGTTTTCGACGCAACGCTTCGGAGAACAACTTGGCTGAAGTTTTGAAGGGTGATCGTGGATCTATTTCCAGCTCACCTGGACTGCATATTTCAAGTAACATGGTACTATGGGAAAAATCAGTGGTGATGATTAAAAAAGAAATAACTACAGTGGGTATAAGGAAAAAAACAACTTGAAGATTTGGTTGGGGTGAGAAATTAATAGCCCCTTCCTTCCAACTTAGGACCAGGAAACATGTAATAAGCAAGAAATTGGCAAGAAACATGTAATAACCAGAACTATACCAAATTTCTCAATAAAAAATAACACATACTTGTTCCAACTTTTTTTGTGGATTGCATAACTTGATCGTCAGAGAAATTGGAATATCACTTTGCATATGCTTTCTCATGAACCAAAAGGTTTTTGTTCCTTGTTTGCAATCCTTGAGCAGCAAACATGGTACTCTTAGAAGGTCTTGACATACTTTAACTAGCATAATGACCATTTTGATGGAAGAATCATTCCTCATTTTCAGACTTATCAAAGGATGAGCACATAGATCTAAACTCTCGCCCTCGTCCTTTCCCTAGAGTACCTGGTGTAAGAAATCATATTACTAAAAGTTTCACATTAAATTAAATTTAGTTCTAGAAAAAGAATATAGTTGAGAAACTATACTTGTTTCAACTTTTTGGGTGGACTGCATAACTTGCTCTTCGGAAGGAGAAATTGGAATATCACTTTGCATATGCTCTTTCTCATGAACAAAAAAGTTTTTGTTCGTTGTTCGCAGTCCTTGAGCAAAAGGCATGGTAAAATCTGATCTTCTACTGTTAGAAGGTCTTGAAATACTTTGACTAGTATAATGAGTATTCTAATGGAAGGATCGCTCCGCATTTTTACACTCTTCAAGGAAGCGCATAGATCTAAGCTCTTGCCTTTGTCCCTTCTCTAGAGCATGTGGTGCAGGAAATCATATTAGTATAGAAAATCAAATCTAAATAATTACAAATTTGATTCTAAAAGATAATAGCTTTAATAAACCCTACTCATTGAATTTTTTCGGATGTATTTCATAACATCGCCAGTAGATGAAAAAGATGGAATATTAGTTTGCATATGCCCTTTCTCAAGAACCAATGAATTTTTGTTCGTTGGTCACATTCCAGATACCCCCAAAGAATACATAGATCTAAGCCCTCGCCCTCGTCCCTTCGCTACTGCACCTGGTATAAGGAAATCATATTAGTAAAAGTTTAGTACTAAATTGATAGCACAATAAATTTGAGAAACCATACTAGTTTCAACACTTTGGTTGTATTGCATAACTTGATCAGTAGATGGAGAAAATGGAATATCTGGTCAAGATACCCCTAAAGAGCATATAGATTTAAGCCCTCTCCCTCGTCCCTTCCCTATAGCATTTGGTGCAACAAATGTATATTTGGTAGTAGCTCTCACAGTGGATGCCACCTCATTTTCATTCTTTGATGATTTCATATCAAACCTACGAAAAATCAAATTAAGACATTATAAGAATAATGTACTAATAAAAAGATCATGTAATCAGGATGCATAACAATATAAATATGGTAATGGCATAAAGAGATACTTTACCTCAGTTGTTCTTTTTCGTTTATTTTGTATAGGACTTTCTAAATCAACATCACCATCTATTTGTTGCAAAATCTCATAGGAATCGCAAGATTGCGTCTTTCTTGCTACATGCCAACCCTTATTGGAGTTATCATTGGCATAAAATACTTGATATGCCTGGTCCGCTAATACAAAAGGCTCATTTGTTTTCAAAAATCGTCCCCAATTAACACTTACAATGCCATATTCATCTGTTTTAATTCCTTTCTTTTTATCATACACATTAAACCAATTACATTGAAACAAAATCACTCTTCTTCTGGTGAATTGCAATTCAACAACATTAGTTAAAACTCCATAGTAATCAATATTCTTACTATGTTCACCAGTCTCACCGACAACAACCACACCACAATTTTGAGTCCTTAAATGTTTATCATAATCTTCTACATGAAATCTATATCTATTAACAATGTAACCATTATAATGTAATACATATTGGGTAGGACCACGTGAAAGTGCAAGGAGATCTTCCATGAGCTGACTATCATCTCCTTTATACAATTGTGCAACCTATCAACAAGAAAAAGTTGATTACTATAGAAGAAGTAAAATAATATTGGATTTTCAAATTTGATATGTATATATTACTCACCCTATCTTTAAACCATTCGATAAATTGTCTGTTCCATTCTGTATCAGACAAGTGTTGAGTAAAATCTACATGAATTTGTGCGAACTCTCTACAAATTTTAGTTGAACCACAAATGTCAAACATAAAGGAGAAACAATCCTACGGGAAACAAGGAAAACAAAATTTGATATGAAGGAAAAAATTTCATACTCTAGAAATGGTAGAACTTCATCACAGTTCTTCGGTATGTATATATGTGCTTACTCCAATTCATCTGCTTCAAGATCATGTTGTTTTGGAGCTCCTAAAGTTTTTCGAGATTTACAAAATAGAGATAAACCTCCATCATAATTTCTTAATAATGGAGGCCATCTGGTCCAGGCGCTTTGAAAGGTTTAAAGGAGAAAATGGCCTTTTGATCTCAATACTCAGTAAGGGATTATCTAGACCATTGAAGTTTAAGGAGTTTTGAGACTTGTTTTTTAGAGGGCTAACCCTACTAGAATTGATGTGAGAAGTGGTAAAAATAGTAGTGAAATAGTTACAAACATGAGAGGTGGCTAGATGAGGATCGTTAATCCAATTTTCTGCTTCGTATTTTAAAAAGTTGATCTTATTTCTTCTTTTTCTATTAGAGGCCGGAATGTAGAAAAATTTGGTATTCGCATCTTCCTCGTTTAGCCACATAACCCTTGACCTTAATTTCCAATAGTCCTCTTCTATTTTTAGTAAATCATTGAAGACTTTTTTTAGGTTGGTTTCTAGGGTTTGGAGGAAAATACTATAAGGATAATGTTTGGAATTTTGAATACCTTGAAGCTGGGCTAGGATTTTTCTTTTTTTCCCCATTATATCCCCAAATGTGTGATGCTTCCAAACTTCGACTTTTTCTATGAACATATTGCTAGCCTTATTATAATTGTTGCTTGTCCAAATTTCTTAGACTAGGGTCTTGAATTCAGGATGTTTGCACCATTAGGTCTCAAGTCTAAAAAATGGCTTGTATAGAAAATTATTCTTAGGGATTAATTCTACTAAAAAAGGACTATGATCCGAATGAGTCTTAGGAAGGTGTATAATCGAACTCTTTGGAAATAGGTTAATTCATTCCTCATTTCCTAACATTTTGTCCAACCTTTACACAATTAAACCTTTATTCTTATGCATATGGTTCGACCAAGTATATTTACACCCTTTATACCTTAAATCAATTAAGTTACAATTGTAAACCTTGGACCATAGATATTTTGCCCTACTGTCCTTTATATAATTACCACCAAATTTTTCGTTTGAGCCGAAAACATCATTGAAATCTCCCCTTAATAACCAAGGACCATTGTAATTTTTGCTAATGTTCTCAAGATTATCCCACCTCTTATTTCTATTGAGCATGTTTGTACTAGCATAAATAGCACTAAAAAGCCAGTATGTATGTATAGGAGTTACCTCAATAGTAGCATGAATTTATTGATCCCTTCGAAAAAGGTTTTGAATGGTGACAACTTCATGGTTGTACAAGACAACTATCCCTCCTGTCTGGTCTTCAACTGGCACTTCTATGAACTCAGTAAAACAAAAATCATCCAACAGCTCCATGTGATTTTCCATTCTAGTTTCTAACAAAGCCACCATGCAGGGTCTGCGTGTATCTACCATTTCCCTGAAGTTCCTCCTAAAGTTGTCATTGTTCCCTCCCCTTATGTTCCAAATGATAATATTAGTAGGTAGATTCATGGAGATATTAAGGTTTAAGTTGGCCAGATTCCCATTTTCCCTCACTTCCCCTAGGACTGGCTTTCTCCTCATTGATGGAACTAGGATCATGGTTCTGTTGCCCATAGTTGGATCCTGTGGAGGTCTTATGTCCATCGAGCATTTGTATAATGCTAATGAGCAACTGAGAACGTGCCTCTTCTCTTGCCTCTCCGTGAAGAAAAACACTTTTACTTCATCGAGACTTGAGATTTCTAGGACTCTTTCTAAGAGTAGGTTATAGGTTCCTCCTCCTCTTCCATTTCTACCTCTACTGGGTCTGGTGCATGTACTTGATTGTGGGGAGGAGAGGGAGGTTGTTGGTGAGGTTGTGATACTTATGGCTCTTGGGTTGGTTGAGGTTGTTCCCATGGAAGGAATATGGGATTCAGTTGAGATAGATTCTCTGGCATGAAGAAAGGCATGTCTAAGAGTGTGTTTTGTGGGTAGATCAGATTGAAGTATGGAGGGAGGTTCCACTGGTTTCTCATTGCATGGACCAGTTGGGATTCACTAATGATGCTAAGGGTTGAAGGATGTTGTTTAGCCATGCCTGATTGAGGTAGTTGTTCATGGCCAACCTCATACCTTCTGTCACTAACTAGGCAAGGTACTGAGTGTCGTGAAGGATGATAATCGAGTCCTGGCCATTTATCTGGACATTGAACGAGCATACATGGCCCATTAGGCCTATCTTCATCCATGACACAGGTTGATAATTTTGAGCTTGTGGTGGTTGAACATAGATTATTTGAGGATTTTCTGGTTGAGGGTGTAAAGGTGGAGGGTTTTCCATGGTAACTCTATGTTGACGAAGTATTTGGAGAAGTCTTTGTCACCTCCTTAGAGATGATGGTATGCTGGGCATTATGACCGGTGTTTTGTGAACTTAAAGACTAACTTAGGTGTGTGTGGGGGGGGCTATTAGGTATATGGGAGGGATTGGTTGATAGGGTAATGATTGGGGATTCTTTTTGCATGTTGTTTGAGTCCCCAAGATTGAATTTTATAGGTTGATTTTCCATATCCTTTGCGTGCTTTAGGTTGGCAGAAACTTGGCTTGTTTTTTCTTTTTCTTTTGCCATTTGGATGGCATGCTTAGGTCGTGAAAGATAATCAGATCTTGAGGAAGGATTTTGCTTGAGGGTTTGAGTAATAGTAGGATTATTACCAATTTGCTTATTAGATAGGTTAGTATTGGCAGTAGCATTGTGTTTTTTAATAGGGGCATTAGGGTCATTTTGGTGGTAATCTTGCATGGCCACCTTATCAAAGTGATTAGTAGGATTAGTTTAAAAAGACACGTTCATATCCAGCATGTCAATGTCTCTGTTTGTTATTGACATTTTTTCAATTGCATGACAATCATTAGAATTTTCTTTCTGATTTTTTTCTCTTTTGGTGGTTTCTTCCAAAACCAGTGGCTCTTCAGTTAGGAGAGAAAAGTTATTTTTTGTTATCAAATTGGTTTGATCACCAATCATAGTGGTCAAATATTGAGGGTTGTGAGTGTGTGATAAGGGAGTAGCATTCTTATGATCTTTAGTTTTGTATTGTAAAAGTTGAGTATCTAAATACTTACCAGTGTTGGCATTGAATAATTTGAAAGAGATACCTGGGCCATTTGATTTTTTGATCGGTTTAGCATTGAGGTGCTTTTGAGTACCTTTTGCACCTTGTTGTCTTCCTTTGGAAAAAGAAACTGTTTTCCATTTTTCTTGTTTCTCAGCATTTGTTATCGATGATATCTCGCTGTTTGGTTCTTCATTGTCCATTATTTTGTGAATAATAAAGGAGCATTGTTTTGCTATGTGTGCCAGCCGTCCACAATTTTTGCAAAGAAAATTTTCTCCTTCATAGTGGATTACTTGTTTGTGGTGGCCAACATAGAGGAAAGGTTGGACTGGGACTTCCAAAGGGAGCTTCACACATAGTCTTGCATAACGACCTCTCAGGGTGGTTGATGTGCAAACATCTATTTTTAGTAGCCAACTAATTGCATTATCATGTTTTCTAGAATTTTTCCAGTCGTAAAATTTTGTAGGCAATTGGGAAAGTCTAACCCATACTGCTGAATTTTGGCTTCCATCTTGTGATGGAGAGGAAGTGTCCATTAATGAACCATGGTCCTTGATGTATTGCTTTATCCATATTTTCCTTTTTCTTGAATTTAATGATGTAGTAGTCTTCTCCGAGGTCAATTAATTGAAAATCTTTCGTTGGTCTCCATAATTCTTGAATTTTTCTTTTTAGATTATTGTGTAACATTCGTTTGCCCACTAGCTTCATAGTGATGGACTTTCTCCATGGTTCGTAAATTCTTACTTTCTCCTCCTCAATGAGTGAGATAAACTTGATGCCCTTTGAATGCATTAAAGTTGATTAATCAACTATGAGTTCTTCTGAGTCCATACTTGGGAAGTCCTTGTTGGATTGATTTTCAATAGGTGTGAAGAGTAGAGGGTTTGAAGTGGTTAACATTTCCTTGAAGCTTGGTTTGATCATGTCTTGATTAATGTCTGGGGGTTTGAGTGGTATCGTGTGTTGTTGCGCATAAGGTTGGGGATCCATTTTCCAGAGAGAACCTACCGTGAAAATGTGAAGTGTGGAATCATTCACTTCTTAATTAATTATGTGTGATTAATTCTGATTTTAAGAGTGATGTTAGCTTCCTGTCCTGTTATTTTTGTTTGTTTAGCTATATGATACACTACAGTTCTGTGAGGTATGAAAGATTGGATCAGTTGTTCCAAAATTTGTACTTTTTTGAATGGCTAACACTCTTAAACAGCGTTATTAAAAGTCAGAGCCAATATGACGCAAAGCAAAGGGGTAGGACATATCAACATATTGGACGTTAAAATTAGTATTTTAATTGCGATTTGGCTGTTGTAGCATTATATTAATATATGTTTGATAAATTTTTTTTAATTTGTTATTGCGAGATCTGTCATTTAAATAATTATCTTTAGAAGCATATATGAATTCGTCAGTGGTGTTTGATTTGATAAATTTTTAGTCATTTGCTTCAGTGTTAAAGTATTATCCATGACAAACTAGTTAATTGCTTTAGAAGTGGAATTTCAGCAGTTGTCTTTTTTAAGGGTTCATTTCATAATAGGTTGTGATTTACGTAGTTTCTATTTGGAATTAAATTGCTTCCCTCCTGGGCATTGAAATTGATACAATAGCTAATTTGTAATTTGTGATTTCAAAGTAGTTTAGGAAAACTAATCCATGAACATTCGTAGCTTGCTTTAGGCGCGATGTAGTCTATTATCGTGATTATGTATACGTTCGCGTAACATAATTATGATTTTTCTAAAAATAAATTGAGGTATGCGTTCGCGCAACTTCGACCAAAAATTTCTTAATATTAATAAAGTGTGATTAGTTATGGAGACATACACGTGACATGATTTTTGACGCACCAAAGGAAATGAGTATACATACACGTAACTCAATTCTTTCATTACGAATAATCAAGTGATTAGAAGCGGTAAAAGATAAATGCACATAGGTCCTAAAAATGAGTAGTTAAACAATTTAAGTCAAGTATAAATCGGTAACTGACCGTGCTAGAACCACGGAACCCGGAAATGCTTAACACCTTCTTCCGAGTTAAAAGAATTCCTTATCTAGAATTTCTGATTCGCAGACTTTTAAATAAAGTCAAAAATTTCCTCGATTTGGGATTTAAAATAAACCGGTGACTTGGGACACCAATTAAATTATTCCAAGTGCCGACTCTGATTAAATAATTTGAATAATCTCATTTCGAATAATGTCATTTTAATTGGAAAAACTCCTCATATACCCCTCGGGTGGTAAAAAGGAGGTGTAACATAGAGTATAGCATCTCTGTGACTGATACGATACATTAAACAACACTCAATATAGAAAAGAGCTTGATCATTAAGATCAGCTAATATTATACCACTACGTGCATTCAATGCTTTCAGTAATAAGGCCAATTGAACTTTAGAACCTTTAAGCAATGGCCTGTGCTAAGTATGTAGCTTTTTTTTAAAGACTTTCCTGGAAGTATTCTCAGAAAAAATCACTAGCTAAACCCATCAATGAGGTGCAGAAATAAGCTCTTCATATCAATCATTCAGTTTACAAGAGAAGCAAAGAGATGAAAAAACAGACCATATCGTTAGATCCATATATAGACACGAACCATTGTTACAATGGCACCACTACGTATTGCCACCTAATATAATGACTTAAAGAGTTATACATAAGATTTAAGGGGTGCTGCCACGTGGGGGTGGGGTAGAAAAAGTTAATCTTTATCCACTTATTAGGTAATTAAGTAATGCTCTGTTACCCAATAATTAATTAATTACACACATAATTAAGAATTATCTCAAATTACTTAAAATACTACTAATTTTTAATACACTTTATATATATCCTACTATCATGGTCATGTGGTACCATATAAAATCAATACATACATTATTACTTAAAACATACATGTTAAAATAAATATATCTTCTCAACTTCTAATTTTCCTAATCTCATTTTCAAATTTTCGTACGCTTAATTCTTAAAATGATAAAAAAGATAACCTTCTTTTATTGTGAAAAAAATATTCTCTATCTTCACAATAAAAAAAAATCTCATAAACTTTCTTATATTATGTGTATAATTTAAAATATATTCAGAAGTAGTAATATTAATAACTATATAAGATTATATTTTTCAAACTTTTTTTTCTACAATAAACGTTCCACTCAAAATAAATACCATATCAAAATATATCTAACGGTATCAAGGTTGTTAAACATACGGGATGTAACATCCTTCCCCCCTTTAGAATATTAGTCCTCGATATCACCCTTCGTGCTTTAATACTCACATAACACGGCACGACATCACCCTTCGTGCATTATCACCCACTCACAATACATTGCACGACATCATCCTTCGTGCTTTAACACTCTCGCTCACCAGAACAATGAACAATAATAACAGGAAGATAGAAATATCAAGAACCAATCTTGCTTTAATCATTTAATTCCACAATACCATCCTCAACTCTGAGTCAATACTCAAATAGTAGCAAATTTCGTATAACATGATAAGAGTTGCTCAACACATGGAATATCAAGTCTAAACATGAAATATATGATTAGAGAGTACAAAGTATATGCGATGACCCGACAACAATGCATAAGTACTCGTCACCTTACCTATACGTTGTACTCAAAATCAAAACACGTAGCAAATGGGAAAATAATACCTAATCCCTCAAACCAGGGTTAGATCCAATACTTAACTCGCCTTCGCGGGCCACTCAAAGCTCAATCACAGCTTTTCCCTTCACACAAGCCTCCAGACCAATAGAATCTAGCAAATTACCAACCAAACGATTTAATTTAAGCCTTAGAAACTACCCAAGATAGCAGGGAATTCAATTTAGGTCATTTTTGAAAAAGTCAATACCCAGGTCCGCTTGGTTCGAACCCGAAATTTGAACCAAAACCCGATTACCCATTCACCCCTAAGCCCGGATATACAATTGGTTTTGGAATCCAACCTCATCAGTTTGAGGTCTAAATTTCCAAATTTTGAAATTCATAACTTCTACCCAAAATCCTCAATTCCACCATGTAAACCCTAGATTCTAGGATGAAATCTTGTAAAAAGAAGTAAAAAACTGAAATAAATGAGTTAAGAATCACTTAATTATGATTTGGGGAAGAAGAATGTTTGGAAAATCGCCTCTTATGTTTTAGGGTTTGAAAAATTGAAACAATGAATGAAAAATCTCGTTTATATAGCACCCCTCTGATCTATACTACTCGATCTGCGAAATTTCGGGTGCGTTCGTGAACTCCCACCGCGGTCCGCGATATTATGGGTGCGGCCGCGAAACCTGAGTCTTACCCTACCGCAGTCTGTGAAGTTCTCACCGCGGCCGTTGTCCGTGAATTTCACTCCGCGGTCGCGGTCCGCGAATTTCACTCCGCGGCCGCACTCCTAATATCTGAGACCTGCAATTTCTGCAACTATCCAACACCAGGTCTTTTTCTAAGTCCAGACATCCCGTAGCCTATCCGAAACTCACCCGAGCTCTCTAGGCTCCAAACCCAACACGCACACAAGTCTTAACACGTCATATGAACTTGATCGGGCGATCAAATCGTCAAAATAACACCTAAAACTACGAATTTAGCACCAAATTACATGAAATTTTCAAGAAACTTTCAAAACTTCTATTTTCTCAACCAAAGGTCCGAATCACGTCAAATCAGTCCCGTTTCTCACCAAATTCCACAGATAAGATATAAATATCATAATGGACCTGTACCAAGCTCCGAAATTAAAATACGGGCCCGATACCGACAATATCAAATTCTTTAATTTATTAAACTTTCAGTCTTTTCAATTTTTTTCAAAAAATCATTTCTCGGGATTGGGACCTCGGAAATTCGATTTCAGGCATGCACCCAGGTCCCATATTTTTTTACGGACCCACGAAGACCACGAAAATATGAGTCCGGGTGTGTTTACCCAAAATATTGACCGAAGTCAATTAAAATTAACTTTTTAATCCAACAATTATTATTTTTCTCAATTTCCACATAAAGGCTTTCCAAAAACGCGTCCGGACTGTGCATGCAAATTGAGGAGGAGTAAAATGAGGTTTTGAAGGCCTCGGAATACCGAATTGGGTTCTAAAACACTAGATGACCTTTCGAGTCATCACATTCTCTCAATTTTTTCTTTTGCTAATTCAGGAGAATTCCATCATTTCTTCCAATTGTAGAACACTCTAAATACTCCAGTTAAATGATGTATGTTGTATATGCTGAGATGAAAATTGAAATGTATGATCTAAATACAGGAATTGAAGTGCTATTTCATTGCGGCATAATTGCTGAACAATGCAAGAATAGCGACAGTACTTGGAATTAACCAATTAAGAATCTATGCTTTAATTGTTGGTATTTGGATTAATCACCAAACAAGGCCTTGGAGTTTAAAATAGGTTCTCCGCATTTATTTATTTATGCAAGATGTTAGGATCTCTAACTTTATTGTCGGTCTATTTTGATTGTCCGGCTTTTCATATTTTTAGTTGGGGTTTTCTGTTTCTCTAACTCTACAAGTATGAGTTTTATTTATAATATAATAGTGTTTAGCTGTCCCGTTATTTTGTGATGGTGATTTTTGTTCTAGGAAGTAGGCAAAAATTGGCCGAACCTCATAAATTTTGGTATTTTTTTATTGTTGTCTTATTGTTTTATTTATTATTTAGTGGCTGCTATAATTTTGGTATAGTAGTTGTGACTCATTCACACTATATACATTTGGCTTCCACAACAATTGGTATCAGAGCCAAAGTACTGTTTATGTATGCTCTGTGGTTGCAACATAGTCTGCCCTTCCACACCAAAAAAGATTTATCTTGGTAACTGAGTCAGGGTTCTGTCTTAGTATGCTCTGTGGTTGCAGCTTAGTCTGATCTTCCACACCAGAAAGGAAATAATCTTGATTTGTGTTATCAGCTATTAAATAACATTTGTGTCAAAAATAGGAGACAATAAATAAGAATAATCTACATCAAGTGTCAATAATACGTTGACATCTTCGCTTATGACAAGAATTGTGTCAAATGCGAAATTTGTGGTAGAAATTTTTGACGGGTCAGGACATTTTGGGATGTGGCAAGGCGAGGTTCAAAATGTCATTTTTCAACAAGGGCTAGATCTTGCCATTTGAAGAAAGGAAACCAGATGTTATTGGAAGAAGATTTGAAAATTATCAACCGTGTTGCTTGCGGTACCATTCGATCCTACTTTGCTAGAGAGCAGAAATATCCATACACAAAGGAATCTTCTGCAAGTAAATTATAGAAAGCACTGCAGGATAATTTTTTGAAGAAAAACAGTTAATATAAATGGTACATGAAAAAGAGATTGTTTCGATTCACCTATGTTCCTAGTACCACAATGAATGAACATATCACTGGTTTCAATAAGTTGGTCACAGATTTGTAAAATATGGATGCAACTTTTGGTGATGGTGACTTGGCCTTGATGTTGTTGAGGTCACTTCTTGATGAGACACGAAGGGATACAACTTTCATTTTTGAATTATCTCAAAATTCTTTGTAGATCAAAAGATATGAGCTTCTGAAGTAGGACCAGTGAAATGTCCCCCACCGCGGCCGCACTGCATTTTGTGCGGTCCGCACAGCACCTACAGCGGCCGCACTTCATTTTGTGCGGTCCGCACAGCACATACCACGACCGCGCTTCTTTTTGCGCGGACCGCGCGGGTGGGTTCCGAGGCCTGCAACTCTTTTGGGCCTGCTACAGCTATGATTTTCGGCCTAAAACACCCCGGAACCTACCCGGAACTCCCGGAATTTCAAACCAATTGTACCAACACATCCCATGACATTGTTCAAACTTGTCCAAAACTTCGGAACCCTCACAACAACATCAAATCACCAATTTAATATAGGATTCAAGCCTAAGAACTCCAAGAACTCTTAAATTATGCTTTCGATCAAAAAACGTATCAAATCTCGTGCGACTGACTTGAAATTTTGCACACACATCAAAAATGACACAACGAAGCTACTACAACTCTCGGAATTCCATTCCAACCCCTATATAAAATCTCGCCTATCAACCGGAAAATGCCAAAATCTCAATTTCGCCAATTCAAGCCTAAACCTTCCACGGACTTCCAAAATGCATTCCGATCACGCTCTTAAGTCCCAAATCACCTAACACAGCTAACCAAATCATAAAAATTCCAATCTGAGATCAAATACACATAAGTCAAATCTTGGTCAAACCTTTCAAATTTTAAGCTTTCAAGTGAGACTATTCTTCCAAATTCATTCTTATCAACCTGAAACCCAACACAAACGATTTACATAAGTCATAATACACCACACGGGGCAGGTCATGCCCGAGAACTGGCGAGCGAAGTGCAAAAGCTCAAAATGACCGGTCGGGCCGTTACATCCTCCCCTACTTAAACATATGTTCGTCCTCGAACGGCTTAGAGTTGTTCCAAAAGCCAACCAATCGCTTGAATAACCTTACCCTGCATATACTCGAGGGTGATTGCACGTCACCCTATCTCATATAGGTCTGATAACACATTGTAACTGAAATTTCACAACCCAATCTAGCCCATAAACCATAGAACCACATTTCCACTTCTAAAGTCCTCAATACGATCAGAATCTCACATCTATATTCAGAATAAGCCCAAACCAGCTATAATAACCCATACCTGCAACCTCAAGTGCAATTAAATGATAAACCACGTAACTCAAACGCTCGTAGCGATAACTTCTATTCACAATAGTTGCCCACAATAGCCGAATACCGGTAGAAAACCTCCTATCAACTAAAGTCTCATTCTAACACTTTCATATACTGCCAACGATAAATGAAACACAGAATAAACCATAACCATCTCTCAGATCAACCATTCATGAAGCCACTTCTCCTTTGGCAAATGCCATAGCAAATCTCCGAGCCGAACCTCGATATTATCCTTCCAATATGTTGAATCAAATCCGTTCGTATTCATTAATATTCCCAACGATCTCCTCTAATCCAACACACCACTCTGGTGACATGACACAGCAATATAGGCCTAAGCCACAACTTGCATAATACGCGCACCAATAAGCAATGGTCTGAACATACTCAAATCATGAAAATGACTCAAATGAAAGAGTTGTACCTTAAGCTCACAAATACCACCATAACATAAGGATGAGAACCCATCTCGCATCGTAGGAACAGAACACACGAATCTAACCCACAAGGACATATCTTCGCTGCGATGCGCGATCCTATCCAACACTGCTCTACATGAAGCACCCCAAGTCACTATGCTTGAAATCGACAACCACACACAATTTGATGTCTGGAACCAAAGCAAGTCATCATACCCACGGTAGAGCAAATAACCTACACCACACAAACCCGAAAGGACATAACCCATACACCATTCACCGAGTAACACCCAATTTCTCTTCACGCTCGACTTCCACTATGAAACCCCAATAGAACCGCACCCTAGGTGCCTATAACCAACAAATCACAACATCTCTCTCAGTAATACAATTCGGAGCCACCCAAGCCGACTCAAGTTAGAACATGCATCCACATTGGTCTGCCAATGAACTCCTCATCAAGGAAATCCTGAGGCTGTTCCTTCAACTCCTCTAACTCTGTCGGTGCCATACGATATGATGCCCGACATCAAATCAATACCGAAATCAACCACCCTACCCGGCGACATGCCCGGCTACAAGAAACACATTGGAAAAGTCAATCACCACCGGAACCGAATCAATGGTAGGAGCCTCTGCACTGATATTTATCACGAAAGGCCATATAAGAAAAACAATTCTTCCCAGCCGTCCGCTGGGTCTTCAAAATATAAAACCACTTCAATAGGACATAATCTGTCGAACCTCGCCACTCAATCCATGGCATTTTCGACATAACCAACAGCACCGCCTTAGTGCAATAGTCCAAAATGACATAACACGGAGAAAACCAGCCCGAACCCAATGTCACATCCAAAATCTAACATACCAAGCAACGAAAGATCCGCTCGGGTCAGTAAACCCCTAATAATCACTAAACAGTGCTGATACACACGACTCATAATTACAATATAGCCTAAATGTGAGAACTACCCTGACTCTAAGTCCATATGGCACATGACTCAACACACCTGATCCCAATTCTGCCATCTGAATGCATACCGCACCTGGAATACCCAATCATTCCACGAAATATACTCTAAAATTCCCCTGTGTCACCAAGCAAACTCGAATATCAGCAGTCGATCTAATAAGAAAGCGCCGTAATTCCACCAAAGTACCATCAACTTAATCACATTGCCTTTTCTGAAGCTTATACCCTCGTCAAATCACTCTCATTTAGTAATACCATTTCTTTAATCACCTGGAGATCATCCCCCTAATCATCTGAAGTTCATTTCTCTAATCATCTGAAACTGCCTGTATTGCCTAAGAATTTTATGGCTTTCCATTCAAAACTGAACCGTAACTTTACACACGCAAATCTCAAGCCTCCACAACATACCGCATATACCATACCATCCTAGGATAACATGAGAACTTCATCTCCCTTCCAAGCCATAAACATCTACGTACTCAACTAGTCAAGAACTTTCCATTGATACCATCTAGAAGAAAATCACTATGCATCCCATGCTACTCATGCCCATAGAAAATATACCTCTCCAATCGAAGTAGAAACCATCAAGAACTCTCCGAGTTCCTCTTGCACAAGCCAGACCTGCTAGGACTAAATTCTTCTAACTCGACCAAGCTACACAAGCCATCAAAACCTAAGAGCATTGCCGCAAAATATATGTAGGAACTCATTACCCCGTACACACCCAAGGAACTAATCATATCCTTACCATACCGACCCGACCTACTACCCACCTATCCTATCTATCAGAGTTTCCTTCTGATTTATCTTCAACTTGATATCCCCTCTTGCTGTAGCACCATAAATCCTCAACCCAGACTTACCACATGAGACCCAAGTATAAAACTACACTGTATAAGGCTCTCTCTTAAATGTTTCCAAAAGCACCACGTTCAAAATACCTACCCCTAAGGGACTTACTGCGAATCTGGAACCATTACCTTCCTAATACTGATATATAGAATCCCATAGTTAATGTAGAAAGTACCACAAGTCTTGACATCTTCCAAATGAAAACTCAGTTCCTAACCACATATAGGACTTTAAAATACCCTATTGTTACATGTAGAATCTTGAACACATTGGAACCATTCTTGAGAGTAATTCACTCTATTCAAACTGCAATTAGCCTAATCAAGCGAACCGAACAAGCCTTGCCTCGTTGGCACTCTGACACCGCAGAATGTGACATCATTCCATTACAACTAAGCAACTTCCTGCTCTATGCATCGAGCATCCTTTACCAACAACAACTCAAGACATTCCGTGATTCTCACATGCATGTGAAGCATCTTATAACCTTTGTTAAAAATTTTCCTTTACTCGAGCCATCCTCGATCTCAATTTCCGCAAGCCATAACTGATTCACCAGCACATCTCAAGCTGGAATCAACAAAGCACATAATCGTGCAATCAACTAATCAATAGCAGACTCCCCCACTTGGCTCGAAGCCATAGATCATCACATACCCAATAACTCATAACGCATATACCCTCTTGCTGCCATAATACCTTAGTGAGATTAAACTCAAATCCCTTTGTAAGCTTGTGAAAACACAATCCATCTGGTACTTTAAATCTTCAGCAAATCCTGCATTCATCCTTGTAACAGTCAAGCCCACTCTCTTAAGAGACTCAAAATTCAAATTGCAACACTTATATTTCACTTGTAAATGAGACCTTCTAAAAGACACATAAGGATCACACAACCTCGGAACACTTTGCAGGAGATAACCCACCTTCCTTGTCTTCAACTAACATTTCTGTATACCTTCCACCGTCACAAACATTACGCAGTCACTTAGTTTTCCTGAGTCTGGACTCATACCACAATATGAAATTTACTTCACTCCCAACTAGGACATATGAAAAGACTCTTCGCATACTCATAACTCGGGGATATACCTTAAATCAAAATGAAAATCAAGCACCTAATAGTTCTTCTATCCTCCAGCAGACCATTCTCATCGCTTCCAAATAATATGAAAACATCTTGCAGTACTAACATACTCATCACATAGTTATGTAGTCGTCACTTCCACTAATAGGGACACTACCAAACATATCAGTTCGAAGACACTTGCTCACACAATCAGCACCTCGGTGCTCAAGCTATAGGCAAAGATTAGGCCTCAAGTCCTCCAGACTGGCCAAACATCAACTCACAGATATCACGTCTCACCTCTCGAATGGGGAATCGCAAACCATCGATGCACATCTGATACTGAGCGCTCATGCGCACACACGAACACGTGGACGGAATTTAAAGAGTTACATTTCAAGCTGAATAAAAGGACGTACGATAAGAATTCAAGAATGTGAATTTTTCCTAAAGGTTCTGGAACCTCTCGAGGATAAATACAGATGTCTCCGTACCGATACGCGAGACTCTACTAAACCTGCTTATGACTCGTGAGACCTATGTAACCTAGGTTCTGATACCAACTTGTCATGACCCTAAACCCGAACCAGGTCATGATGGCGCCTCTCGTGAAGACAAGGCCAGCCAATTATACCCAATTGACTTTTGAAATAGTTAAATAACATAAAAGTAGTTTAAAACATGATATAGGAATACTAAGTAGCGGATAATATCAATAAGGTGCGAAAATACAACCCAACACAGAATAATATCAGCCCCTCGGGCTATCTCTCACATCACAATGGGTACCCACGCTCACTAGGGGTGTACAGACTCCGGGAGGGGCCCCTTACGGCCCAAGCGCAATATCAAGCCATCTCGTGGCGTCAAGCCACCTCGTGGCGTATATATCTCAGGCCCTCGGCCTCATAAATAATATCAACAAGCCACCTCGTGGCACACATATCTCAGGCCCTCGGCCTCAATCACTATTAGTATTTCCTCACAACTAGGCCCTCGGCCTTACTCAGTCAAAAATACTCACAAGCCCCTCGGACAATAGTAAAACAATATTTCTCAGCCCAAAATATCATTTTAATTATCATTTAAGTCTCAAAATTGAGTAAAATTGGATGAGTAGTAAAATAGAGAAAATATCGGGACTGAGTTCAAGTAATAAGTAAAACAGTGAGGAAATGGTAATAAAAATTTCCAAAGGGTTCAAATAGTTGGCACGAAACCCAAATATGGCAATCAGCCCAAAGCATGATGAAAGCAAACAAGTTTCAGTCAAATACGCGGTAAAATCATCAATCGGGATGGACCAAGTCACAATCCCCAATATTGCACGACCCCACGCTCATCATCAAGCGTGTGCCTCACCTCAATATAGCACTACGATGTGCAATCCGGGGTTTCAAACCCCCAGAGCATCATTTACAATCATTACTCACCTTGAGCCGACTAATTCTCTAGCTCGCGACGCTTTTGCCTTTCGAATTGGCCTCCACGCGCGTCGAATCTATCCAAAATCAAAACGAATACATCACAATATGCTAAGGGAACAAAGCCCAAGCGAAAACAATCGAATTACCACAAAATTCTAGAAATTGGTCAAACCCGACTCCCGGGCCCACATCTCAAAATTTGACAAAATTCACAAAACTAGAATCCTTATACCCTCATGAGTCTAACCATATGAAAATTATCCAATTCCGATACCCTTTGGTCCTTCAATTCATCATTTTATATTTTTGAAAGATTTCACAATTTTCTTCCCAAATTCCATCCCAAATCACGAATTAAATGATGAATTCAATGATGGATTCATGTACTCTAGCCAAATCTGAGTTAGAATCACTTACCCCAATGAATTTCTTGAAAAACCTTCGAAAAATCGCCAAAATTCGAGCTCTCTAGATCAAAATATCAAATAAAACCCAAAACATCGTATTTATAGAGTACCCCATAGATTTCCACCTCCGCAGACTGCACAAAATCGACCGCGGTCCGCACAAAACCAGTGTTGTCCGCACAAAAACGATCGGCCGCACAAGCTTTCCTCTATAGTGAAAGGCTTTAGTATTTTGGCCATAACTTTCGCTACATATGTCCAAATTGCAATATCTTTACCTTTTTGGAAACTAGATACGAAGGGATACAACTTTAGTTTTTGAATTATCTCAAAATTACTTGTAGATCAAAGGATATGAGATTCCAAAGTAGGACCAGTGAAATGTCCCCCACTACGGTCGCAATGCATTTTGTCCGATCCGCACAGCACCTACAGCGGCCGCACTTCATTTTGTGCGGTCCGCACAGTACATACCGCAGTCGCGCTTCTTTTTGCGCGGACCGTGCGGGTGTGTTCCGAGGCCTGCAAACCTTTGGGCCTGCTACAACTATGATTTTCGGCCTAAAACATCCCGAAAATTCAAACCAATTGTACCAACACATCCCATGACATTGTTCAAACTTGTTCAAAACTTCAGAACACTCACAACAACATCAAATCACCAATTTAATATAGGATTCAAGCCTAAGAACTCCAAGAACTCTTAAATTATGCTTTCGATCAAAAAGCCTATCAAATCTCGTGCGAATGACCTGAAAGTTTGCACACACATCCCAAATGACACAACGAAGCTACTGCAACTCTCGGAATTCCATTCCGACCCCTATATAAAAATCACGCCTATCAACCGGAAAATGCCAAAATCTCAATTTCGCCAATTCAGGCCTAAACCTTCCACGGACTTCCAAAATGCATTCCGTTCACGCTCCTAAGTCCCAAATCACCTAACGGAGCTAACCAAACCATAAAAATTCCAATCTGAGATCAAATACACACAAGTCATATCTTGGTCAAACCTTTCAAATTTTAAGCTTTCAACTGAGACTGTTCTTCCAAATTCATTCTGATTAACTTGAAACCCAACACCAATAATTTACATAAGTCATAATACACCACACGGGGCAAGTCATGCCCAAGAACTAGCGAGCGAAGTGCAAAAGCTCAAAATGACCGGTCGGGTCGTTACACCAGGGATGTTCAACATCTGGTGTTGATTGGGTTAAGGGGCATATATCCCTATGTTACTATTAGGGTCATGAGACAAGATGGAAGAAAATAAGTCATACCACGAGTCTCCAAAACGAGTCATTACAAAGCAGATTTTCAGGATGATGCCATTCCATACAAATGTGAAGCCCAACACCTGTGGCATTTGAAGATTATCATGGATAAGGATACCATCGAGCCAGATCGATATCACGCAGGTCATGTGTACTTCTACCTATCATGGTTAGAAGATAACATAGCAGGAATAGTCGAGCCAGGAGTTGGTCAAGATAACTTGCTAAAGCACAAGTGAAGTATGAGAGGCTACACAAAAGAGTCCTTGAGTCTGAAGCCAGGCATTTGGAACAACACAAGTTAGACATGGAGTCAATTAATGAGTGGAGGGAAATGGCTACAAGGTCGACAGAAAGGTTGGAATATTTGGAGCAGGGCCTAATGGAATTGGAAGGGAAGATGAGGAAAAGGCTCATAGACTGTCAGAATGTAGAGGGCAACAAAGGAGGACACCTGGCAGGGGTGTACCTGCTGCTAGACATGCATGACCTGGGGAATCTAATTGATGGAGCTAAGAGAGTCAAATATGGAGAAGGTCCCTCTTGGACCAGGTAGATTAGGTTCATCTATTTTGAGTTGTTTTGGAATTCGAATGTAATAAGGCAGATGTCAATAGTGACTCATTTATTTAATGTCGTTTTTAGGTTCGTGTTATTTAATACACTAATGAAATAAGGCATTTATCGGCATTAAATCTCTCCAAATATACTTGTTGCTAGGCTTACCTCGAGCACAATGAGGTTCCCCAAATTAGAACACGAATTTACATTCCTGCAATACGTGTTTAAATACTGCAAATATTTTTCAGAATCTTTACTGACTTGTTTACATTTTGCATTTTTCTTTATTTTAATTATTCCCATCCCCTAAGGTTGGTTCACACATACTATCATCGTCAGCATATCACGCCAGATTTAGAGGCCCTCTACCTCCTCCTCCTCCAAGTATCCTGAAAAATAAGGGAAATGCTAAGATGGATGATATGAGTGGTATCCGGAAAGAAAATGATGCGTACGTGGAAAATGTTGAAACTTCAGATGGATAGAGTCCTCCGGCCCAGAATGATTTGGTCCTACAGTTGGAACAGAAAATACTAGAATTTCAAGGGGAACCTGAGCAGGTCCGCAACTTAGCAAACCTCTCACTCACCCTAAACGTCCCAGATCTTAACCAGCAAAATGCTTAAAGCCTAGCACCTCCTCAAAACACACCAAACCATCAAATATGCAAAATGCTCCCGCACCTCATCAATATGCAACACCTCCCCAAAATCCTAATCCTCCACCAGTACCGACTCCTCCTCAACACCAGCATCTCCCAACCTACAAACCACTTACCATACTCTTCAGAATACCCCACAACCTATACTTTATCCGCAAAATTCAACTAATGATCACTACTACACTCCAACCCCCAACACCGACCAAAACAATCCCATATACGTGGAAACCTTATCCCACTCTATTCAACAAATCTCATACACTCCAGAATCTACCGATAAGGACCTTCTCATTAAAAATATGGCGGAGGAGCTCAAAAAGATCACAAGCCATGTCTAGGGTGTTGAAGGAGGTAAAGGAATTGAGGGTTTGAACTATGAGGATCTATGCATTCAGCCAGACATAAAACTGTCGGAGGGTTTCAAACCTCCTAAGTTCGAGATGTTTGACGGAATGGGTGACCCGAAGGTACATTTGAGGACATACTATAATAAGCTTGTGGGAGACAGGAAAGATGAAAGAATTCGCATGAAGCTGTTTATGAGAATTCTCACTGGAGATGCCTTATCTTGGTATATCAGTCAAAATCCCAAGAAGTGGGTTAACTGGGTAAGCATGTCATCGGACTTCACGGATCAGTTCAAGTTTAATATAGAGAATATGACAGATGTCTTCTACATACAGTACCTCAAAAAGAAACCAATGGAAACTTTCTGCGAGTATGCTACTCAATGGAGGTCAGAAGCTGCAAAGGTTAGACCAACGCTAGAAGAAGAGCAGATTAACAAATTTTTCGTTAGGGCCCAAAACCCACAATACTATGAAAGGTTAATGGTCATCGAAAATCAAAAATTCTCTGACATCATCAAACTCGGGGGAAGGATTGAAGAAGGGATCAAGAGTGGGATGGTGACCAATTTTAAGGCATTGCAGGCTACGAACAAAGCATTACAGTTAGGGGTTATATCAAAAAAGAAAGAAGTAGGGGCAGTGATGGTGGCCCAAGGTCCAAAATCTCCACTCACATAACAAACACCTCCACCCACATACCAACATTCACCTCCTAGATATCATCAATCCACTACTGCCTACCACACTTATAACACCCAGGCAGTCTATTATCATTCACCCTCAACCCGTCAAAACTATTAAAAACCCAGACCCAATTTCGATCGTAGGTCGCCCAGACAATACACTCCTATTGCTGAGCCTATCGACCAGCTATATGAAGGACTGAAGGATGCCGAATATGTCACCCCTATTCCCATTGTCACCATGGAAAACTCCTCTCAATGGGTCAACCCGAACAAAATATGTGCGTACCATTTCGGCATGAAGGGGCATACTACTGATGAATGTCGCACTCTAAAAGACAAGATTCAGACCCTGATTGATATCAAAGTCATACAAGTAAAGGAAGCCACACCCAATGTCCACAACAATACCCTCCCAGATAATTGGGGTGAAGGAGTAAATGTGATATAAACCGATGAAGAATGGGATCTTGAAGGGTCAATTGGGCTTCTTTGGGAAGGTGACGACCCTAAACCTGCAGTCACACTCACTCCTATTATGGTACAGATACATCCACCGGTCGAAGTTGAAGTAGTCGCTCACCTCCATTTGAAATCGAAGTGACATCACCTGCAACTATGCCTACTCTATTCGAAGTAGAAGTAGCCACACCTTTCACTGTGATGGTAGCGTCCACACCACCCTTCAATTCCAATGCCATATCTTGGGATTTTGTTTTCGAAGCTAAGAGAAAAGGAAAAGCAAAAATGGAAGAGTCTGGTGCTGCACAAGGGATGACCAGAACTAGAAGGATCTATATACCCAAAAATTTGAGAGGAACAAGCAAGGAAGCTACTGCCAAACAACCCATTATTGAAAATGGTACAGATGATCTTTAGAGGAAAATACAGGCAAGATAATACTCTATTGTTAATCATATGAACAAAACCCCTGCTCATATTTCCATTCTGTCGCTGCCACAAAATTCTGAGATGCATAGAAATACGTTAATGAAAGCATTGAATGAAGCTTATGTTCCCAACAATATCACCAGTGGAGAAATAGCCAACATGGTAGGGAAAGTACTGGAAAACCACAAGATCACCTTCCACAAAGATGAACTACCACCTGAAGGACTAAGTCACAATAGGGCACAAGACATCATAGTATATTGAGGACAAATTTATCGCCAGAGTCCTAATAGATGTTGGTTTAAGCCTCAACATTCGTCCATTTACTACTCTGAAAAGGTTGGGTAAAGATTTTCATGAGATACGAGCAGGGAGTATGAATGTAAAGGCATTTGATGGGTCTCAAAGGGCCACGATTGGGGAAATTAACCTTTGTTTGCAGGTGGGCCCGACTTGGTTTGATATTGAGTTTTAGGTATTAGACATATCTACTATGTATAATCTTTTACTGGGATAACCTTGGATACATTCCGCTGGAGCTGTGGTTTCTACGCTAAACCAGGTCGTGAAGTTTGAATGGAACCATCAGGAGGTAATTATTTATGGAGACGAAAGTAATCCCATTTACACCAGTCAAACTGTACCGCTTGTCGAGAATAGAAGAAAGTTGGGTGGAGAAACATATCACCGCATCGAGCGTGTCAATGAAATTGAGAAAGATAAATGGTGGAGCAACAAAATAGAAAGCATACTGGCATGGTCAGGGTATGAATCCGACAAAGGGCTTGGGAAGAAACTCCAAGGCATTACCAAATCAATACAGTTGAAACGTCATGGTACAACTTTTAGGCTTGGATATCCGTATACATGGCAGGAATATAATGATTGGTCTCCCCCATGGCACGGTCCCTATTACCCATATGAGCAGCCAATGCCGCATCTGAGTCAGGCCTTTTATCGGGCCAATACAATATGGGGATCTGAAGAAGAGGAAGCTTTGGCTGGGCTAAGGAACCTATTTCTAGAAGACGAAGACATGGATTGCAATGTGATAGTTGAGGATGAATAGGAAGAAGGCCTTACTATTTAGACGGTGGAGAGGGAAGCATTTCTCAGGAACTGGACCGCCACACCATTAAGAGCCAGACGAGTCTCGGGCATTACTATTTCTCACCTTGATGAACCAACGACTGTGAAATATAATGAGACAACACAACATAAGGATAGTGACTTAGAAGAAGAAGAAGATAAGATACCTAAGGAAGTTATCAGAGAAGTTGAGAATTTTGAAAATAAGCCTAAGTCCAACCTGGACGAAACCGAGACAATCAATTTGGGAGATTCTGAAACCATCAAAGAAAGTTGCATAAGTATTCACATGTCACCATCAGAGAAGGAAGAATACACTTTTTTCTTGAAAGAATATGAGGATATTTTTGCGTGGTCATATGATGACATTACCAGTCTGAGCACATCCATAATGGCTCATAAGTTGCCTACCAATCCAATGTGTCCGCCTATGAAGCAGAAACTCAGAAAATTCAAACCAGACATGAGTCTAAAAATCAAGGAGGAAGTTACTAAGAAGATCAAAGCCAAAGTCCTCACGGTAGTTGAATACCCAACCTGGTTAGCCAACATTATACCGATTCCAGAAAGATGGGAAAGTCAAGGTGTGTGTTGACTATCGGGATTTAAACAGAGCAAGTCTCAAGGATGATTTCCCACTACCGAAAATACACATTTTGATCGACAATTGAACTAAGCATGAACTCCAATCCTTCGTAGATTTCTTTGCAGGTTATCATCAGATTTGGATGGACAAAGAAGATGCAGAGAAAACAACTTTCATTACACCATGGGGAGTGTACTGCTACAAAATGATGCTATTCGGTCTGAAGAATATTGGGGACACCTATATGAGAGCCATAACAACCATATTCCATGATATGATACACAAGGAAATAGAGGAATATGTCGACGATGTCATCATTAAATCCAAGAAAGCCACAGATCACATAGCAGACTTGAAAAAGTTCTTTGATAGGCTACAGAAGTACAATTTAAAACTGAACCCCGCAAAATGTGCATTCGGGGTTCCTACCAGAAAATTGTTGGGATTCATCTTTAGCCACCAAGAAATCGAGTTGGACCCATCAAAGGCTAAAGCTATCCAAGAGTTACTACCACCGAAGAATAAGAAGGATGTGATAAGTTTCCTGGGACGCCTCAATTACATCAGCTACTTCATAGCATAGTCTACAGTAATATGTGAACCAATTTTCAAAATGTTGAAAAAGTATGTTGCAACCAGTTGGACCAAGGATTGTCATAAGGCTTTTGACAAAATCAAGGAATACCTTTCCACGCCGCTAGTCCTAGTTCGCTGGAACCTGGGAGACCTTTGCTACTCTATTTGTTCGTACTAAATGGGGCTTTCAGTTGTGTTTTGGGATAACATGATGAGACATGAAGAAAGGAGCAAGCCATTTATTACTTGAGTAAGAAGTTCACACCTTATGAAGCACGGTACTCTCTGCTAGAATGCACTTGTTGTGCTTTGACATGGATAGCTCAAAAATTGAGGCATTACTTCTATGCTTATACCACATACCTCATATCAAGGATGGATCCTCTGAAGTATACCTTTTAGAAGACTATGCATACCGGGAAGTTGGCCAAGTGGAAAATATTGCTGAGTGAGTTCGATATCATCTATGTAACTCTGACGGCAGTCAAAGGACAAGCGTTGACAGACCATCTTGCTGAAAATCCTGTAGGAGGAGAATACGAACCACTAAAAATGTATTTTCCTGATGAAAAAGTACCATTTGTAGGAGAGGACATTGCTGAAGCCTATGACAGTTGGAGAATGTTTTTTCGACGGAGCTGCAAACTTTAAAGGAGTGGGTATTGGAGCAGTTTTGGTGTCAAATACAGGTCAACATTATCCGGTATCCGCAAAGCTTAGGTTTCCATGCACCAACAACATGGAAGAATATGAGACTTGTATCATGGGGCTCAATTTGTCCATCGACATGAATATACAAGAGTTGCTGATGTAGACATGTGATTTTTGACCCTCCCCAAGATTTTTTATATATTAGCGTAAAATATTTAATTTAGGCATAATATAGATATTTCAAGTAATTTTGGCTCTTTTACTTTATTTTATTACAAGAAAACAAAAATCACAAAAAATAGCTTCATTAATGTTTTATAGTCATTTTTAATCTTAAAAAAATCTTAAAACATAAATGCAGAAATAGTATCGTATTTTTATTTTAATATGATATTTGAAAATACCAAAAATAGGTTTGTTTTAATGGTTAGTTTTATTTTAATAATTATTTGAATAGTAGGATCAATTAATAAATGGGACCGTATTTTTAATCTCGTTCGCAGGGAAAGAATAAAGCTTGGGCTCTAGCAACCCATTTTTAGGCCTAATTTTGGACCTAGCCCATAATTCCCAAGCCCATAATTCCTAGGCCCATACCCCTTAACCTAAAAAGCCTACAACTATCTAGACCTAGACTCTACTCTATCAAAAAATGCCTAAGACTAAAGAAAAAGCAGGAACGCATAAGAAAAGAAAAAAGCTGAAAAGGCCGCGCTATTTTTGGAAGCTAACTTCATCTTCTCCATGAAGAGAAAAGCAACAGAACCTTAGAGACGAAGAAAACGACCCCTCCACTATACTGCCTCGTCTTCAACCCAACAGACCCCACCGTTTCCTTCTTCTTCTTCTTTTTCAAAGAGAGCAGGCGCAAGACCAAAAGCGACGCCGATCTACTTCAGAACACCAAACGACCCCCATCGATCCCCATTTCCATCGCCACAGCTTCTTCTTCTTCGTCTATTACAGCTACATCATCCATGGACCCTTAGGAAAACCTTTCATCTTCATCGAGAGAAGGAGTAAAACTGGCCTAAGAGCTCCAGCCATCTCCCTTCAGCCCTCTCTTCTTCTTGAACCCAACACACACACACACGAACCCAGAACCCGGCAGCAAGTAACAACTTCAAAAATGACGGATTTTGGTTGAATATTAGAGTTGTTTGTGAGTCCGTTCGAGTTCGTCGTTGGCCATTGGTTCCTATCCGTGGTCCGTGGTAGTGTTCCTGTGGCCATACCAGTCTTTTGGTCGGAGTTCGGCGAGCGAAAGGGTCGTCACTGTGAGGTTCAGCTCTTACGTTGATTTGAAAATTTTCTATCTATGTTTTAATCAATGTTTGGTGATTGTCATTCTGTTGCTTCGTTGTTTCGTTGAAACTTTTTTTTGTTTAATTTAATTCATTTTGTTTAATATGAATTTGATATTAGGAACATAAATCAATTAATTAGCTAGTTTTTACAGTGATGAACACATAGATATCTTGGGTTAATAATTTTGGGCTAGATTTCATCGAGAGTATGAAGTGAGCCACATTAATGATTGAGAAATAAATGTTGGGAATGAATTTGATCTAATTTTTAATGCATGAATTGATGTGTATATAATTTTCTTTAATAGTTGAATTGTTTAATGCTCTAGGAGCGTTGATTATATAATTATCATGGCTATTGCTAAAATTCGGGTTTGCATTTCATGTGACCCAAATCCAAATCTCAAACAACATTAAATAAAATATGTCGCGGATCGCGGGTGCATTTCATGTGGCGTAATCCAAAGGCATGTTTTGTATAATGTTGGAATTTTTTAAAAATGAATAAAACAGTTAAAAGTTAAAATATTCACATAGGTTCATAATTGTTTAAAATCAAATAATTAAGCTGAATATAACAGTTGAGCGACCGTGCTAGAATCACGAAACTCGGGAATGCCTAACACCTTCTCCCGGGTTAACAGAATTCCTTACTTGGATTTCTGGTTCGTGGACTGTCAAACAGAGTCAATCGTTTCCTCGATTCGGGATTTAAACCGGTGACTTGGGACACCATAAATCTCCCAAGTGGCGACTCTGAATCTTTAACAATAAATCTCATTTCGATTGTTCTTTAATTGGAAAAACTCCTTTATACCCTTTTCGTGGGTATAGTGTAAAAAAGGAGGTGTGACAGCTCTGGCGACTTTGCTGGGGATCGAACCCAGAATCTCTGGTTCAGGGTTCAGAATTCGAGCTTAGATGAATTGTTGTATTTGGCTTTATCTGTTATCTGATTTTATTACATGTTTGGGCCTAATGTGCTAAGTAATACTTTTTACCGCTTTGATATTATCTGAACTGTATATAAACTACTACGAAACCTTCTCTTCTCATCTTCGGGGATGTGCTCGCTGGTCGAGACTCCCTATTATGTTAGTGTCATATCTTGAAATAAGAAAGAGGCTCGGACAAGTTAATAAGCTGGATGGCCTTTTGGTTTCCGGTATGTAGCCCCCTCCTCGGCTCGAGTTGTCCGCTCGGGTACACAGTCTAGAACAAATGCCCAGGTTTTGAACCTAGAATAACTCAGCTTCATGCCAGATCCATAGTAGGAACGCTTGTTTGCATCATGTGCACTTGACTTAGGGGACTTAACACATGGGTTGGGTCCGTCTAGGACAGGTATACCCCAAAAAATAAAAGACCATCATGATACATCTTATGTGCTACATGTTGCATTTATTCAAGGGTAAAAGGGTCATTTGGCGGACCAATGATAGCTGAGGGTAAATGAAGAAAAAGAACAACAATGAAAAATGGAAAAAAAAGAAAAAAAGAAAAAAAAGGGTGAAGTGTGAAGATAAAGCGAGTGGGGTCCAGTTATGTTGTTTAAAGAAAAGACCTTGAAAATTTGAAATTTTTTTTTTTGCACTTTTTCATCATTTGTCAAAAAAGAAGAAGAAGAAAACAAAGAAAAAAGAGGAAAATCCAAAAAGATTTTGCATGTTTCGTCATATTTCAAGAAAAAGCAAAAAAATGTGATTTCTATAAATTAGTGGTTTTTTTAATTTATTATTCTCGCCCGTATGCAATCTGCCCGAACTACGCATACCTGATTCTCGTCCTTTGGGGCGTGATACGTAGGCAACCTACATAGGGTCCGGTCTTCCTAGTAAATCTTAGGTTCTTGGCTTTGCGGGGTCATAGCCAAATTTTGCACTTCTAGCCACCTTTTGGTCAAATAAGTCATTCTGCAAAAATAGCCTCAATCATGTCTTGCATGTGTCCAGTAGGGAGTGTTATTGTCTCATATAGTGTTGGTTTAAAGTTTTCTCATACAGGTATGGAGTTATTTACCGGAGTTTGAGCATGACAGATACCCCAGGACCACCGCATTCAGGAGTTGCTTAAGGAGATTTTTATATTTGTTATTTTTATTTTATTTTTATGTCGTCTTTTACTTTCTAGTTTTGTACAGTAATGTCAAGTATTTTGTTATTGTATTTTCTGCTTTATATTTGAAAAATGTGTTGTAACTTAAAAATCCAAAAAAGAGATGTTGCATTTTATATTTTCGTTATAAATTTCTTTAGAATACTAATTCTAGAAATGAAAAAAAAAATTTGAGGTTGTTTTTTCTTTAGGCAATTAATATCTAGGACTTAAAATGAATTATTTTTATGCTCCCTTTAGTATATTAGGACCAAAATTCAAAAAAAAAAGAGAATTTTATTTTAGTACTTCTTAAAAGCTTTCTTTAAGGTGTTAATTCCAAAATTTCAAAAGATTTTCTTTTGAGGTGTTTCTTTGGGAAATTAGTGAAAAATGAAACAATTTTTTTTTAATTTTTAGAACTTTAGGATGTTGTACATAGAAAAAATATACTTTATCTTTTGTTTATCATTAGAGTTTCCCCTTTAGGTAATCAAAAACTGAAATCCAGATATATCTTTTATCTTGTTCATTTATCGCTGCGAAATCCTTCTTCAGGGATATCAAATGCAAGTTCAAAATATTTATCTATGGTTTAATATCTAGATTTCCTTCCTAAAAAATAAAAAAAATGTCTCCTCTAGGATTTGTAAAGAAAAGGGAAAAGGAAAAAGAGAAAGAAAAAAAAAGAGGTGAAGTCATGAGATGTGAGAAATGAGAAGGAAGAAAAAGAGTGATAATCAGAAAGAAAAAGGGGAAGGAAAATGAGCGAGCTAAGAAGTGCTAGAAAAATAAAGAAAAGAGAGGTTGAAATGAACAAATTGGGATGATACCAACTGACCTTTGTACCCTCGAAGTCATTTTAGAACCGATAACTGTGGCTAGGTGCATTGCACATAAAGTGAGATTATCTTATGTTAAAGGCCCTAATGCTAATATGATGGCTTCATTTTGTTATATTCATAGCAGAAGGGTGGTTGGTTTGTGGTTTTAAAGTTGTAACTCTTTTCTACAACATAAAGTCAAAAGGCAATGACAGACAACAACAAAACTGAGTTGGTTGATATAGGTGCCCAAAAGCAATTGGTCGAATAGGACAATGGGTTGGTTGAAGAGGTCAGGATGTTAATACAACGCATGTCGGACATGTATCAGGCCTGGATGACTGGGAAGGCACCACCCCCGCCACCACCTAGCTTCCTAAATGCTGCCCTTACCCAAACACCGGTCACAGTGCAAGATGATCCTCATACTCTCCAGATCTATCCGCTTATCATGGCTTTCCCAACCACCCTAGTAGCACCATCACTCATCTTCCAATTACCTTTCCCAAAAATTGCCCTCCTGTCTTATCCACCATCCCCAACAATGAACACCTACTCAAAGCTCACGATGCCCAATATTACCCCTCAGAGGTTGCTCACAAGGTTCCTAACTCATACAAGCAGGGCCCGCGGGATGAGCCTCATGTTGAAAATGAAAAGTTCACAGGAAGAAAGGGGCGAGATGGGATACCCAGGAGGCTGAAAGGCATAGAACAGTCCTTAAAAAACAAGCAAGGAATGGGAGACCAGGGTAGCATGTCCTACAAAGAATTGTCTATGTCCCCCGACGTTCGTCTGCCTGCGGGGTTTAAAGTGCCAAAGTTTAACTTGTATGATGGGTGTGGAGATCCGGTAGCCCATTTGAGGGATTATTGCAGTGAAATGAGAAGTGTTGGCGAGAAAGATGATTTGTTGATGGCGCATTTCAGTGAGAGCCTGACTGGGGCAGCTTTGGAATGGCATAATCGTCAAGATGTTGGTAAGTGGCCTACATTAGGTGACATGGCTCAAAATTTTGTTCGATACTTTCAATACAGATCAAGTGTTACCCTAGGTCTCTCCTCCCTGTATAAATTGGAAAAGAAGCCGGAGGAAAGCTTTAGGGAGTTTGGACTCAGATGGAGGGAGCAGGCTGCTCGAGTCAATACCACGATTGGGGAAGAAGAAATGGTTGAGCTCTTCCTAAAAGCCCATGGCCCACCTACTTCAGTCATTTGATCCCGGCCTTGGGAAAGCCTTTCAATGATGTGTTAAAAATGGGGGAGATGGTAGAAGAGGGAATCAAATCAGGCAAAATCATGAGTTGTTCGAAAGACCTTCAGAATATCCCAGTAAGCTTGGGTGGAAGAAAGAGAAACAGAAAAAATGATCTGATGGGCTTTCTCGATCAACACTTCCAGCCTCGACATCCTCCCCGTGGATATCCTTGTACGCCAGATGATCCTCCCCAATGCCACTTCTCTCCACGGAACTCCCAAAATCGTACATCACTCTCCCAGTACCCAATTCCACAAAATGCCTATCCACCCCCACGAGCTTACCGAAAACCCCCTGGATCAGGTTTCCGGCCCGATCAAGCATTTAAGAATGAGAGGTTGCAGAAAAAAGAAAAGGCTTTCACCCCTATTGGAGAATCATATGCCAGTTTGTTCCAAAAGTTGAAGAAATTGGACATGTTGAAGCCGATTCATATAAAAATGCCAAACCCTCTGTCAAAGAAGTTTGATTTTTCTCAAAGGTGCGCATATTGCTCAGATGCCCCGGGGCATGACATAGAGAAGTGTTGGAATTTGAAGAAATCAATTCAGAAGCTTATTGATGCAGGTGACATTGTCGTGCAAAATCTAGATACAGCAGGCACTAGAAAAAGTCCATCGCCTGTTCGTAATGAGACGCTTATGGTGAGTATGATTTTTTTTGAAAAGGAATATGAAAATTCTTATGAGATCCTCGAAGGCCCACGCACTGCAAGTTTACAGTGCTATCAGAGGTTGATCTTAAGAACGAGCCAGCAAAGGGAACCCAAAAGCAATTTGTTAAGAACAATATGATGGAAGTTTGTGAAGGTCCTAGTAATGTTGATGCGGAATTCAGTGGCTAAGATGCCGAGCTTGGCAATTGGAAAGACGCTCCTGTCTTGGTTAGCCAGGGAGGAGTTTTGGTGGTTTATTTTGTTATCATTTCTGTTGTCCGGGTTATTTCAGGGTTGTAATTCGGATATTGTCTTGTGACTCAAACCCTTCTATCCTTTTATTTTGCCTAGTTTGTTTAGTCATAGTAGCCCGTTTAATGTTTTCTAGGTTTGTAACCCCAGTTTAGTTTGTTTGTTTTGTTGTCCAAACCCTTTCACCATCTGTCTAATGCAATTTTCTATTTTCTGTGATTTCTAATCATTTTCGTTTAGTTCTCTTTTCTTTTTATAGTTCTTTTCCTGTTGACTCTAGTGACATGACATGCACGCGTAATTCTCAGTCTGGTTTTAAAGTCAGTTTAATCACGAAGCAATGAAACAATGTTGAAGATGTAAGGACATTTAAGGGAAATAAGTAAAGGCATTTTGAGATCACTTTAAGCCCGAATTGTGTGAAACTGGGGCAGATAGAACATAAAGAAACCTTATTGAAATGTATCATGCTGCATCGGATTGAAGCTAAAGGCAAGTGTGCCTAGATTGATAGGATCCGTTTGTGGTAATGATAGAGAGAGTATTGTCCAATTATGCTTTGTACTTAACAGATGTAGAAGACAAATGTGTGGATATGGCTATCAATTCTGATGCAGTCAAAAGTTATTATGTGTGATTTCTTTGGTTTTTTTAATTGTGCCGTTTGCATCTGGCATGATTTGAAGATTGGAATGATGAAGGTATTTTGTTCTGCTATCTAAACACTTTATCCTTTGTTACCCCCTTTGAGCCTTACTTACTTCCTTTCGTAGTCCTCTTTTGGAATCAGTAGTAAAGATCAGAAACGCAAGCGCAAAAGATAAATAAAGGAAAAGAGAGAAAAGAAAAGATGAAAATTGAAAAAAAGAGGAAAAAGAGGAAAAAGAAGAACGAAAAAAAAACAACAAAACAACAAAAAGAGAAAGAGCAAAGAAAAGAAAAGAAAAGAAAAAGAGAGAAAAAAAAGAGAAAAAAAAGAAAAGAGAGAAAGAGAGAAAAGTACAAAAATGAAGCAATTCCAATGTCATGAACTACGTTCGACCTGATTCCTTTTAAGGATACGTAGGCAGGCTCATGGTTCGAAATAAAAATCCAAAAGTCCCCAAGCAAGAAACTAGGGCAGAAGTTGGTTGTTGTAAGAAATCTGGTTTCGTAAGCTGTAATTTTGAACCCATGATGAGTTGTTTTGAGCCTTTTTATACCCTTTCTTTCTAATCCCATCCAAAAGCCCACATTACGGTCCAAAGAAAGACCTTTCGATCAGTCTTTGAGAAATGCCAAGTCGAGTAGGTAGAGGTGATTCATATCGAGGGCAACACTATGGTCCAAGCAGAAAAATAATGAAAATGAGAGTCTTATTGATGAAGACCCTCATCAATAAGGAGAGAGTCTTATTGGTGAAAACTTTCGCGGGCACCGTAAGGCGACGGTAAGTTGAGAGAAAGAGAAGAATGAGAGAGGCTTGATGGTGAAAACTCTTCGGGCACTACAAGTAGAATAAGGATTGTGAATCAGATTGGATAATCGGAGCATTGAAGTCCAGTTTCACGGTTCAGGCGTATAACAAGAGTTGAACATCAGACTTGTTTAACAGATTAAGCACTTAATCAACATGTGCATGTCGTGGTCATTAGAGTTGGTATCCACATCTGATAGGTTTCTACTTTGTAGTTTTCTTATTAGGAATCATCTCTTTCCTTTATCCTTTACTCTGTTCCTTTTGTCTTGTTTACTTCTTCTTTTTGCGTCTATTTGGTCAGAATAAGTGAGAAATGACTTCAAAATCTACCACCAGCTTTCCAATTGCATAGAACGAGATCTGGCTAGCACGTCACAGTGTCATAAGTCAGGAAAGAACAACAAGCGCACTGAGTGGTAACGATCAACATGTTTTGGGGTCCATGAGGAATACAAAGGTTTGGTATATATCAATTCATGAACAATGCAACAGATGGAGGGTGTAGGGTGAACGGATCAAAGGTATTTTCTGTGATAAGATTGACAAAGAAAGTGGTTAACCAGTGACATGCAAGGTCTTCCAAGTAGAAATCAAAGTTATCATGGCAAGTGAAGGAGCAATAGACCTCAAGGCCAAGGTCAGTGATTTAAGTCAGGGAAAAATAGCATGCGCACTAAGTAGATGGCAATTAACGTGGTTTGGAATTTATGAGAAACACAAAGTGCAGTACATGTCAACACAAGAGCACGATGCAACAGATGGGGGGTGTTGGGCGGACGGATCAAAGGTATTTTCGGTAAAACACAAAGGTTGGTAAATGTCAGTTCATGAGCAATGCAACGGATAGAGGGAATTGGATCTAAACGGAGAAGGGGTATTTTCTGTGATAAGGATGACAGAGAAAGTGGTTGGTCCATAAGAAAGCAAGGTCCTCGAGTGGAAATCAGTTATCATGGGAAGTGAAGGAGCAATCGCCCTCAAAGTCAAGGTCACAAACCAACCATCACATTTTTAACTGACAAGATTTTTCTTTGATTGAAACAGGGGCAGAAAGTTTCGTTTGTTTCAGAGGAACTCTCCGTAAGGGAAGAGCAAGCACTAATCAGGTTTGACGTAAACTCTCAGGACCTTCCTGGAAAATGTGGCTTAGTTAAAATTCAAAACAATCATGAATAGCATAGAGGAAGGTAAGTTAGTTTCAAAGTTTGCATGTTTAAGATAGGATTCAATTAGGAGTTTTCAGGACCCTCCTGGATAATGGGACGTAGTTTAAAACTGGCTTGCATAACACGATTTAGCGGGAGTAACACCTTTATAAGATATAACTTAGATTTAAAATGGCCGTTTAGTTAAGAGTTGTCAGGATCCTCCTGGATAATGGGGAGTAGTTTAAGACCCGTTTAGATAACAGGATTTAGCGGAAGTAATACCTTTAGAAGATACAACTTAGATTTATAATTGTCGTTTACTTAAGAGTTGTCAGGACCCTCTTGGATAATGGGATGTAGTTTTAAAACTTGCTTGGATAGCAAAACTTAGCATAAGTCACACCTTTAGAAGATATAACTTAGATTTAAAATTGTCGTTTAATTAAGAGTTGTCAGGACCCCCTGGATAATGGGACCTAGCTTTCAAATTCTTAGTAATATTTGGTAATATGATTCAGTTTAACACTCACATATGTTCCCAATTACTAAACTGGGGCAGAAAATTTTCTTTGTTTTGTCTATTTTTTGTTGAAATCAGGTACCCACTTGGAGAATAGGGAGAAGCAGCTCAAGTCTAGCAGTCAGGAGCCCGCCTAGAGAGTAGGGAATACATTCAAGTCTATCAGTCAGGAGCCCGCCTGGAGAGCAGGGAATACATTTCAAGTCAGCAGTCAAGAGCCTGCTTGGAGAGCAGGGAATACATTTCAAGTCAGCAGTCAGGAGCCCGCCTGGAAAGCTGGGAATACATTTCAAGTCAACAGTCAGGAGCTCGCCTGGATAGCACAGAATACATTTCAAGTTCAGCAGTCAGGAGCCCGCCTGGAGAGTAGGGAATACATTACAAGTTAGCAATCAGGAGTCCGCTTGGAGAGCAGGGAATACATTTCAAGTCAGCAGTCAAGAGCCCGCCTGGAGAGCAGAGAATACATTTCAAGTCAGTAGTCAGGAGCCGTCCTGGAGAACAAGGGAGTACAATTCAAGTTTTAGCTTTCAAGTTCTTATTGATATTTGGTAATGTGATCCTTTTTACACTTATATATGTGCTCAGCCACCAAACTGGGGCAGAAAGTTTTCTTTGTTTTTTGTCTATTTCGTTGAAGTCAGGAGCCCGCTTGGAGAGCAGGGAATACATTTCAAGCTTAGTAGTCAGGAGCCCGCTTGGAGAGTAGGGAATACATTTCAAGTTAGCAATCAGGAGCCCACCTGGAGAACAAGGGAGTATAACTCAAGTTTAAGCTTTCAAGTTCTTACTAATATTTGGTAATGTGGTTCATTTTACACTTGCATATGTGCCCAGATACCCAAACTGGGGCAGAAAAGTTTCTTTGTTTTTGTCTATTTTGTTGAAGTCAGGAGTCCGCCTGGAGAGCAGGGAATACATTCAAGTTTCAGCAACCAGGCGCCCACCTGGAGAGCAAGGGAATACGGTTCGAGTTCAACAATCAGGCGTCCACCTGAAGAGAAGGAAAAGCTTCTCATATTGCAATTCAAGTCAACAACCAAAGAATATCGCGGCAAGAATATGAGTCAACAGTCCGAGGTGATCAACAGTAGTTAGTCACAATAAAGAAAAAGAGAGAAAGGCAAGAAATGAATCCAAATGCAGAAGTTGATGGAAGATGTGAACTGCTTAAGACACGGTGGAAGTCACAAGCACTACATGTCCGGTCTTGATCCAGAAGTTGTAGAAGAACGAGCTAGCACCTGCAACTAACAAACGCCAAGGTTCAAATCTAAAGTCTGCATGAAGAACCATTCAAGACTCAAAATCAAGCTTCAGAAGACTTATAGATATGAATCTTGTAACTCGTAATTGACAAGTTTAGTTATTCTTTTTCATCTTTTGATTTTGATGTAATAACAGGACCGCGGACCGGAACCTCGGCGAAACGGCATCTCGACCGGCTCTCCACCTCGACATACTCCATCATCTCACTCACCTCTGAACTACATGTGGCCTGATTCCTTTATAGTCAAGGACATATAAGCAGCTCAGATACCAGGGCTTGGTCACATTCCCTTCTCTCTTAGTTTTAGTCTCTCTAAATAAGGGTCAGGTCAAAAGCCTATCTAATCAATCTTTATCTGAAAACTCTGTACATTTCCAATCAAAGAGGGGCAGCTGTAGACATGTGATTTTTGACCCTCCCCAAGATTTTTTATATATTAGCGTAAAATATTTAATTTAGGCATAATATAGATATTTCAAGTAATATTGGCTCTTTTACTTTATTTTATTACAAGAAAACAAAAATCACAAAAAAAATCATTAATGTTTTGTAGTAATTTTTAATCTTAAAAAAATCTTAAAAAATAAATACAGAAATAGTATCGTATTTTTATTTTAATATGATATTTGAAAATACCAAAAATAGGTTTGTTTTAATGGTTAATTTTATTTTAATAATTATTTGATTAGTATGATCAATTAATAAATGGGACCATATTTTTAATCTCGTTCGTAGGGAAAGAATAAAGTTTGGGCTCTAGCTCCATTTTTAGACCTAATTTTGGGCCTAGCCCATAATTCCCAAGCCCAGAATTCCTAGGCCCATACCCCTTAACCTCAAAACCCTACAACTATCTAGATCTAGACTCTACACTATAAAAAACACCTAAGACTAAAGAAAAAGCAGGAATGCAGAAGAAAAGAAAAAAACTGAAAAGGTTGCGCTATTTTTGGAAGCTAACTTCATCTTCTCCATGAAGAGAAGAGCAGCAGAACCCTAGAGACGAAGAAAATGACCCCTCCACTGTACTGCCTCGTCTTCAACCCAATAGACCCCACCGTTTCCTTCTTCTTCTTCTTTAAAGAGAGCAGGCGCAAGACCAAAAGTGGCGTCGATCTGCTGCAAAACACCAAGCGACCCCCATCGATCCCCATTTCCATCGCCACAACTTCTTCTTCTTCGTCTATTACAGCTAAATCAGCCATGGACCCTTAGGAAAACCTTTCATCTTCATCGAGAGAATGAGCAAAACTGGCCTAAGAGCTCCAGCCATCTCCCTTCATCCCTCTCTTCTTCTTGAACCCAACACACACACACACAAACCCAGACCCCGGCAGCAAGAAACAACTTCAAAAATGACGGGGTTTGGTTGAATATTGGAATTGTTTGCGAGTCTGTTCGAGTTCGTCGTTGGCCATTGGTTCCTGTCTGTTGTTCGTAGTAGTGTTCCTGTGGCCATACCAGTCTTTTTGTCGGAGTTCGGCGAGCGAAAGGGTCGTCACTGTGAGGTTCAACTCTTACGTTGATTTGAAAATTTTCTATCTATGTTTTAATCAATTTTTGGTGATTGTCATTATGTTGCTTCGTTGTTTTGTTGAAACTTTTTTTTGTTTAGTTTAATTCATTTTGTTTAATATGAATTTGATATTAGGAACATAAATCAATTAATTAGCTAGTTTTTACAGTGATGAACACATAGATATGTTGGGTTAATAATTTAGGCTAGATTTCATCGAGAGTATGAATTGAGCCACAGTAATGATTGAGAAATGCATGTTGGGAATGGATTTGATCTAATTTCAATGCATGAATTGATGTGTATATAATTTTTTTTAACAGTTATATTGTTTAATGCTCTAGGCGCGTTGATTATATACTTATCACGGCTATTGCTAAAACTTGGGTGTGCATTTCATGTGACCCAAATCTAAATCTCAAACAATGTTAAATAAAATATGTCGCGGATCGTGAGTGCATTTCATGTGGCATAATCCAAAGGCATGTTTTGTATAACATTGGAATGTTTTAAAAATAAATAAAGTGGTTAAAAGTTAAAATCTGCACATAGGTTCATAATTGTTTACAATCAGATAATAATGCTGAATATAACAGTTGAGCGACCATTCTAGAACCACGGAACTCGGGAATGCCTAACACCTTCTCCCGGGTTAACAGAATTCATTACTTGGATTTCTGGTTCGCGGACTGTTAAACAGAGTCAATCCTTTCATCGATTTGGGATTTGAACCGGTGACTTGGGACACCATAAATCTCCCAAGTGGTGACTCCGAATCTTTTAACAATAAATTCCGTTTCGATTGTCCTTTAATTGGAAAAACACCTTTATACCCTTTTCGTGGGTGTAGTGTAAAAAAGGAGGTGTGACAGCTGGTATTTGGTGATTTGGATCTTCTGGTGCATCAAGTTCAAGGAGAATGGGCTAAGAAAAACACCAATATACTACCATACATGTATCGAGTGCAAGAACTGACAAAGAGGTTCACGAAAATAGAATTCAAACATGTTTCATGAATCTAGAATGAGTTCGCAAACGCACTGACTACTTTGTCTTGCATGATACAGCATCCGGATAAGAATTTTATCGATCCCATTCCAGTAAGGATCCATAGTTAGCCAGCTTATTGTGCTCGTGTTGAAGAAGAAACAGACAAAATTCATGGTTCCACGACATCAAGGAATATTTGGCGAAAGGAGAATACCCAGAGTAGGCGAACCATACTCAGAAACACACACTGCGTAGGTTGTCCAAACATTTCTTCCAAAGCAAAGAAATTTTGTACAGGAGAACACCTGATCTAGGACTATTAAGGTGTGTTGAGGCCAAAAAAGCTTCCAAATTGCTCGAGAAAATACATGTCGGGACTTGCGGTCCACATATGAACGGTTTTGCTCTAGCCAAGAAGATACTTAGAGCCGGATACTTTTGGATGACTATGGAAATAGATTACATCTGATATGTCCAAAAATGCAACCAATGCCAGATACATGCAGATATGATACGAGTGCTGCCAAACGAACTCAATGCAACAAGTGCACCTTGGCCTTTTGCTGCCTGGGGAATGGATGCCATTGGTTCGATCGAACCCACTACTTCAAACGGGCATAGGTTCATTTTAGTGGCCATTGATTACTTCACAAAATTAGTAAAGGCTACATCTTACAAAGTTGTAACCAAGAAAGTCATCGCAGATTTTGTTAGGGCTCATATTGTTTGTCGATTCGGGGTTCCCGAATCCATCATTACTGACAATGCCGCCAATCTCAATAGTGATTTGATGAAATCCATGTGTGAAAATTTAAAAATCAAGCACAAAAACTCCACAACATACAGGCCTCAAATGAACGGAGTCATGGAAGCTGCCAACAAGAACATCAAGAAAATACTAAGGAAAATGGTAGAGAATCACAAGCAATGGCACGAGAAGTTACCATTTTCTTTATTGGGATACCGCACCACAGTCCGTACATCAACTGGGGCAACTCCCTATTTATTTGTATATGGTCGAAGATGTCATTCCCGGCGAGGTACAAATTCCTTCTTTGAGGATCATACAAGAAGCTGAACTCAGTGATGCAGAATGGATAAGGAGCCGCTATGAACAATTAGCCCTCATATATGGAAAAAAGATGAATACAGTGTGTCATGGTTAGCTTTATCAGAATAGAATGTCCAGAGCTTTCAACAAAAGGGTCAAACCAAGACAGTTCACAACGAGGCAGACGGTGATGAAGCAGATCTTTCCACATCAAGATGAAGCCAAAGGGAAATTTTCACCTAATTGGAAAGGTCATTACATGGTTCATAGGGTACTAACAGGAGGAGCACTCATACTTGCAGAAATGGACAGAGAAGATTGGCCAAAGCATATCAATTCGGATGCAGTCAAGAGATATTATATTTAAATTGTTCACGTTTCTTCATGGTTGCATGACATCAAGGAATATTTGGCGAAAGGAGAATACCCAGAGTAGGCGAACCATACTCAGAAACACACACTGCGTCGGTTGTCCAAACATTTCTTAAAAAGTGGAGGAATTTTGTATAGGAGAACACATGATCTAGGACTATTAAGGTATGTTGACTCCAAAGAAGCTTCCAAATTGCTCGAGGAAATACAAGTCAGGACTTGCGGCACATATACGAACGGTTTTGTTCTAGCCAAGAAGATACTTAGAGCCGAATAATTTTGTATGACTATGGAAATAGATTGCATCCGGTATGTCCAGAAATGCCAGCAATTCCAAATACATGCAGATATGATACAAGTGCTGCAAAACGAACTCAATGCAACAAGTGCACCTTGGCATTTTGCTACCAGAGGAATGGATATCATTGGTCCGATCAAACCCACTACTTCAAACAGGCACAGGTTCATTTTAGTTTCCATCGATTACTTCAACAAATGGGCAGAGGGTACATCTTACAAAGTTGTAACCAAGAAAGTCATCGTAGATTTTGTTAGGGATCGTATTGTTTGTCGATTCAAGTTTCCCAAATCAATCATCACTGATAATGCCACCAATATCAACAGTGATTTGATGAAAGGCATGTGTGAAACTTTCAAAATCAAGCACAACAACTCCACAGCATATAGACCTCAAATGAATGGAGTCGTGGAAGCTGCCAACAAGAACATAAAAAAGATACTAAGGAAAATGGTAGAGAATCACAAGCAATGGAACGAGAAGTTACCATTTGCCTTATTGGGATATCGTACCACAGTTCGTACATCAATCACGACAACTCCATATTTGCTGGTTTATGGTCGAAGTTGTCATTCCCGCTGAGATAGAAATTCCTTCTTTGAGGATAATACAAGAAGCCGAACTCAATGATACAGAATTGATAAGGAGATGCTATGAACAATTAGCCCTCTTAGATTGAAAAAGGATGAATGCAGTATGTCATGGTCAGCTTTAGCATAATATAATGTCCAGAACTTTCAACAAAAGGGTCAAACCAAGAAAGTTCATATCGGGGCAGCTGGTGCTAAAGCGGGTCTTTCCACATCAAGATGAAGCCAAAGGGAAATTTTCACCTAACTAGCAAAGTCCTTACAGGGTTCACTGGGTACTAACAGGAGGAGCACTCATACTTGCAGAAATAGACGGAGAAGTTTGTCCAAAGCCTATCAATTCTGATAAAGAGGTTCACGAAAATAGAATTCAAACATGTTCCAAGAATCTAGAATGATTTCATAGATGCACTGGCTACTTTGTCTTCCATGATACAGCATCCGGATAAGAATTTCATCGATCCCATTCCAGTAAGGATCCATAGTTAGCCAGCTTATTGTGCTCGTGTTGAAGAAGAAACAGACAAAAATCCATGGTTCCACAACATCAAGGAATATTTGGCAAAAGGAGAATACCTAGAGTAGGCGAACCATACTCAGAAACGCACACTGCGTAGGATGTACAAACATTTCTTCCAAAGCGGAGAAATTTTGTATAAGAGAACACCTGATCTAGGACTATTAAGGTGTGTTGACGCCAAAGAAGCTTCCAAATTGCTCGAGGAAATATATGTCGGGACTTACAGTCCATATATGAATGGTTTTGTTCTAGACAAGAAGATACTCATAGCCGGATACTTTAGATGACTATGGAAACAGATTGTATCCGGTATGTCTAGAAATGCCACCAGTGCCAGATACATGCTAATATGATACGAATGCCGCCAATCGAACTCAATGCAACAAGTGCACCTTGCTACTTGGGGAATGGATTTCATTGGTCCGATCGAATCCACTGCTTTAAATGGGCACAGGTTCATTTTTGTGGCCATCGATTACTTCACAAAATGGGTAGATGTTGCATCTTACAAAGTTGTAACCAAGAAAGTCATCACAAATTTTGTTAGGGATCGTATTGTTTGTCTATTCGGGGTTCCCAAATCCATCATCACTAACAATGCCGCTAATCTCAACAGTGATTTGATGAAATCCATGTGTGAAATTTTCAAAATCAAGCACAAAAACTCCACAGCATACAGGCCTCAAATGAACGGAGTCGTGGAAGCTACCAACAAGAACATCAAGAAGATACTAAGGAAAATGGTAGAGAATTACAAGCAATGGCACGAGAAGTTACCATTTGCCTTATTGGGATACCACACCACAGTCCGTACATCAACCGGGGAAACTTCCTATTTGCTGGTTTATGGTATCGAAGCTGTCATTCTCGCCGAGGTAGAAATTCCTTCTTTGAGGATCATAAAAAAAGACAAACTCAATGATGAAGAATGGATAAGGAGACGCTATGAACAATTAATCCTCATAGATGGATATGGATGAATGCAGTGTGTCATGGTCAGCTTTATCATAATAGAATGTCCAGAGCTTTCAACCAAAGGTTCAAACCAAGACAGTTCACAACGGGGCAGCTGGTGATGAAACAGATCTTTCCACATCAAGATGAAGCCAAAGGGAAATTTTCACCTAACTGGAAAGGTCCTTACATGTTTCACAGGGTACTAACAGGAGGAGCACCCATACTTGCAGAAATGGACGGAGAAGTTTGGCCAAAGCCTATCAATTCGGACGCAGTCAAGAGATATTATGTTTAAATTGTTCACGTTTCTTCATCTGATATAACTGAACTACACTCGACATGATTCCCATTTAAGAGGGGATACGTAGGCAGCCCTGTGGGTTCGGTCACATCTCAATAAAAATTTTATTTTACCTCAACCAGAAATTGGGGCAGAATTTTGAGGAGGACCCTCAAATTTCCGGTGCAAGTCCAGCCAACGTCATCATATGTAAGACAGTCAGAGAATCGATTAAGTAACTAGGGCATAAGTTTGAGAAGGATTCTCAAAATTCCGGAGCAGGTCCAACAAACTTCATCATATGCAGAATGGTCGAAGGATCACTTACTAAACTGGGGCAGAATTTTGAGGAGGACCCTCAAAATTATGGCTCTAAAAGTGTCGCAGTCATTAGTTCATCTAATTTACTAGATATTATATATCACTATGTTTTCTAAAATAACTCTATTTCATCAAATAAGTGCATATTTTTCAAAAACTCTATTTCTATAGTAGTCAGGTGTTACCCAGGGAAACTCAAACAAGATTTCCAGAGCAAAGCAAAGCAAAATAAGCAGACAAGGGCATGAACCAACCTCCCCCGCAAAACTCACAGTTTTTCTTTGGATGCAGGAACGAGGAATAACCACAAGTACTTGCGCCTTAAATCTATTACCTTTATAACAACCAGACTGCCAAGCGCAAATATATCTCTAGCTAAGAAATATTCTTCTCATATTTTCTATTTGCCCACTGCATAAGACTAAGCATTGTCTCTTCTTCTTTCATGAGGCTAAGCCCTGACTCCCTACTTGCATAAGGCTAAGCATTGCCTTATCTTTGCATGAGACTAAGCATTGTCTCCTCTTCTTGCATGAGGTTAAGCACTCCCTCCCTATTTGCATAAGGCTAAGAATTGCCTTCTCTTTGCATGAGACTAAGCCATGTCTCAAGTTTTGCATGAGGCTAATCTCTGCCTCCCTATTTGCATAAGGCTAAGTATTGCCTTCTCTTTGCATGAAACTAAGCATTGTCTCCTCTTGTTGCATGAGGCTAAGCCTTGCCTGCCTATTTGCATAAGGCTAAGCATTGTCTTCTCTTTGCATGAGACTAAGCATTGTCTCCTCTTTTTGCATGAGGCTAAGCCCGGCCTCCCTATTTTCACAAGGCTAAGCATTATCTTCTCTTTGCATGAGACTAAGCCCTGTCTCAAATCTTGCATGAGGCTAAATCTTGCCTCCCTATTTGCATAAGGCTAAGAATTGTCGTCTCTTTGCATGAGACTAAGCCCGGTCTCAAATCTTGAATGAGGCTAAGACCTACCTCCCTATTTGCATAAGGCTAAGCATTGCCTTATCTTTGCATAAGACTAAGCCTTGTCTCAAATCTTGCATGAGGCTAAGCCTGCCTCCTTATTTGCATAAAGCTAAGCATTGCCTTATCTTTACATGAGACTAAGCCCTATCTCAAATCTTGCATGAGGCTAAGCTTGCCTCCCTATTTGCATAAGGCTAAGCTTTGCCTTTCCCTGCATGAGACTAAGAACTGTTTCCCCTTTCTCGCATGAAGCTAAGCACTGCCTCCCCATCTGCATAAGGCTAAGCTCTTCCTTTCCTTGTCTAATGACTAAACGTTACCCTATCTGAAATCTATCACTATTTTACCTTCTCCGGGGCTAAGATCTGTCCCAATACTATACAAGGCTAAGCTCTGCCTTGTTTTGCTCATATGATCCATCATGTCTCTATCCAAAGGCATCATAGTTCGAAGGCATCATCCTCATAGCCTGAACACACCATGTCATGGCCTGAGGATCTCTCAATATCGCACATCATTATTCAACGACGCCATGGTTCGGAGGCACCATTCTCATGGTCCGAGAATATTATTTCATGGCCTTTGAATCCCTTATCTCATAATTCATGGTCCGGGACATCATGGTCGAAGGACATCATCCTCACCGTCCAAAGACAACCTTCATGGTCCAAAGGGAATTTGCATCATGTTTAAATTCTTACAATAATCCATATATATTTGCACGCATCATGTTTTAACTTTTGCAGGTAATTCAAAAGTTAACCATTCTTTAAACAGGAGCAACCTTCGCTCCGATTTCCGCTCATACCATTCACACTCTGCCACTATTTCAAACGTAACCAACTCTCATCAATTACTCACCTTTACTTCATGACCGTTTAGACATCTGCCCTATGATACATCCGTTACGTTTCAGATTCACATTCATAACTCCGCATAAATCTATCTAATATTATCCTTCCCAAAAGAACCATTTCCGAAACACATGACTATTCCTATAACAATTTCATCGGTTTCATTCATTGTTGGGTCCAGAACAACACACGACTTGATTCCTGTAAAACCAAGGATATGTAGGCAACTCAAAGACCAGGGTGCGGCCTAGAATTTTTCAAAACACCCCATTCGGTCAAAATCGATCATCATTTCTTTACCCGACAACTCTTTCATCTTTCCCGAGTAAGGAGAGGCAGTTGTTGATACCCAATTTTCCCTCATATATATGTATACTCTCATAACACTGCATATGCATCATCATTAAATTTACAGGCATGCACAATTATTTTTTATAATTTTTCATAATTTTTAAAGGCTTTAAATCAATTTGTTTCTACATTTTATTATATAAATATTCAATAATTACCCTCCAAATTATTATTTTTTATGATGATTTAATCATCTAAACATATCATTTATACTAGCATAATGTTTAAATACTTTTTAGTGTATTTTATAATTACATTTACATTTTACAAGGCTAAATTGCACATTTTACAATAATAGCCCATATGCATGTATAATTATATTACTTATATAGAAAATAACTTTTATATTTTTATAATGTTACGTAATTATTTTAAATAATTTTCATGTACAATTGATAATTTATTTATTTATTAATTACTTTTTATAAATTATTTATTAGTTAAATTGGATATTTAAAATATAGCCCCCTAAAACCCCAATTTTGGACCTATACATTATCCAATTACCCCAGCCCAATACCCCAGTCCAAAACCCATTAACCTAGTCATGTACCCGTCCAAATTACCCGACCCAGCATCTTTAAATCAGGACCGTTGATCTCCCAAAATCAATGGTCCACATCACTCCAACCCTTTTAAACTAACCTACCCGACCAAAACCCTAAATAAATTTCACCCAGCCCACCGTCTCTATTCACTCCCTCTCTCATCTTCTCCCCCTCTCCTCTCAAAACCCTAGCGCTGTCATCACCCTAATCTCTCCGATTTCAACCCCATAATGGAATCAATCGTTGATTCCTTACCTTATTTTGCCCCTTCTCCTTACTGGTTACCCGATTTTGGTATTACCTAATAGCTTGCCTAAAATGGCAAGCATATCTTAAGATATTCGAACCAAATTTGGTTTAAAATCCTTAACTCGTTGTGTATTATGTTTGTTTTCATCCCGTGTTCTTTGTAAGTATGGTTGTTTTACGTATCTCTTGTGGATCCTTACTTAGCCCTAAAGGTTAGGGTTTTAGATTCCCTTTGATTCAAACCTAAACCGGTTCAAACTTTGATTTTTAGCATTATGTCATCTATAGTTACTTCATTATGTGATAATTTGCCTATTACTGTTAATTTCCTTTATTTGCCCTAAATTAGGGTTTCAGATCTTTTTCTAGTTTGATTCTTTGTTGCTTTTTGAATAAATATCATGTCTATGTTCATTGCACACAGTATGTGATTATTTTTTCCTTATTTCTCTGCTAATTTTATGGTTTACCTAAAACTAGTGTTTGAGATTTTTACTCTTTCCTTTCTGGTATGGTACTGATATTTTCCTTATTTTGTTTAATCTTTCATGTTTCCATTATTTCTTTACCTTATTTGCCTTGAAACTGACTGTTAATTGATATTTTCCTTATTTTAAATGTTACTCGCCTGATTACATGCTATTATGCCCTCTTAATTTATTGAACTATGTATTATTTATTCTGTGATTAATTTCTTTCTTACTTATATGTGTTTGATTACTTCCCTTATTTGTTCGCCTAATTGAACATTATTTAAACCATCTCCCTTTCCTACTTAGCATACTGGAACTCTCTATACTCTCACTAAAATTTAAGGTTTTTGGTTTTATACTCTCTCTGTTCTCTCTCGCTTACTACTGGTCTTGGCCAGCTGAAAGTCAAGGCCAAAAATTCTGGACTCTCGACTTCGTGGTATTATTTTAGTTTTGCTCTCTTAACTGGTGAGTGACTATCCTTTGTCATATCATTTTTATGTGTTCCTGATTTGTATTTATAATCCAACATGTCTAAAATCCCTCTCTAAACATGATTCTGCATGTCTACATGCTTTTCTTTTAATCCTATGGTTAACACTATTAATTTAAGAATGGTTGTTTTGAATAATATGAATCCTCTTAAGAAAATATGCTCAATCTGCCTCATGTGCATTCTAAACGTATTCTGAATTAGAGTACCTTTAGGATAATGTTAGAAGTTTAATTAAGTAGTCAATTAGTCTTGAGCCTTTGAACTTGTATTCTTGCTAGGCTTTTTGTTCTGTCATTTATATGTTTTGATAATTTGCTTTCTAACATGTCTGGAATTCATGTGAGTGTTCTGAATGTTTGTTGTCTTTTACGTTTTAATAAGGTTGTCCTGAATGCTATCATTAAACACCTAGCTTAACTAGATTGTTTTCCAGATTTCAACTTATTTGGGTTGTGTGTTTGAGCATGAACCTTGCTTGTTTTCATAATGTAATCATGCCTACAAGTTCTGTGTTCTAAACTTTGTTCTCTTCTGAAATCAAAAATTATTTTAAAACTATCTCTAACTCTATTGTATGTTGTCACTCTTTTTAAAAAAATCCAAACCTTAGTCATTTAGGGACTGTCCTCAACCACCCTAGTGCGAGTACTGCTCAGGGTCCATGTGAGACTCTTGTGAACTCTGACACACTGGAAAATGGTACTCAATCTCTGTTAAATCATTTCTAAATATTTGGTTCTAGTGTCAGCATTGACATGGGTACTGAGGCCCTTGGGAACTTTGACACACTGGAAACCTGGTTCTATATGTGCTATAGGTGAATCACTCGTATTTGGCTATGTTGTACTTATGAAATAAGCTTCGAAGTTGATTGGTTTTAAGGCCTGGTCCCTAGGTTTATTTGGGCCTAATGAAGGATCCCTATAGTGTACTTTTATTACTGTTATGTAATTCATTTACTAATTTGGTCTGTAATAACTTTGTAATAAATAGATTCTAGGGTATTTAGTAAAATCGGGGTGGATTTCTTATTTCTTTTGTTAAACTGGGTAGCAATCCTGCCTATAGGGATTCATCTATGCTGTTAATTCTTCTCATTTTGTCTAAAACTATTAAGTTCCACGTTGTTTAGAGATCCTGCCTATAGGACTTTCATTGGTGATATCAATTCTGCTTAAACTCGTATGAGTTTTATATGGTGTGTACATTAGAAATCCTACCTCTAAGACGTATCAATATATGTTAGCAATCATGCCTATGGGACCAATATTTGACTCAACTGTTTTCTGGTAATGTGTCTAAATTTCTGCATGTATGCTATTTAATTAGATATCATGCCTATAGAATAAAAAATCAGTTCAAGGATAGATATCATGCCTATAGGATTAAAAATCAGTTTAATTAAATATCATGCCTATAGGAGTAAAAATCAGTTCAATGATAGAAATCATGCTTATAGGATTCTACTAAATGATTTTGAATATGATCGTCACTATCAACATGGGATTGAACAACCATTCTGGATTCGTAACTGTGATTTACTGTTATTCATTACTGCATGAAACGCCCAAATATTGTACTAAATAAAATCAGTAGGCAAAATAATAGGCCTTAACACTCGCATTAATGAAGTTGATTCGGTATATTACTGTTGGCCTGTCTTCTCGCATAGATATCCTGTCTATAGGATTCTGCAATTAATAAAACCTGCTAATCAGCTGCGTGCATTTGTTGTTTATATGTGGAGGTAATATGAGTCCATATTTGTTTTTATGTGAAAAGTCCTAACTGTTTTGCTTGTCGCTTAGTATTTTACAATTTTGAGCAATCCAGGCTTAGTCTAGAACCATCCCAAATAGCAGTCCTAATGCTTCTAGGACCATAGGTAAGGGACGCGTAGTGCATGCATAGGAAACGAACTAGAATCAACTAAAGCGCTTTAAGTAACAACTTAAAGATAGTAATCGGGTAGCAGGAGATGATAGTCTGTGCCCGCTAAATAATATGAGTAACGCCCTAATTCGAGGGAGTTACCAAGTATTATTTATGTTGCATGGGGTGATCCTTTAGGCTAAAAAATTTAGGACCCCCTCCATCCCCCCCTCCCTTTTAAATAATCTTCTCACTTCTTTATTAGACTAATTCGTAAAGTTAAGTTCGGTCGGGACCCACTGTTGTGGACCTCGAGGGGTGCCTAACACCTTCCCCTCAAGGTAATTTCGAGCTCTTACCAGATCTCTGGTGATGCAAACTGGTATAATATGAGTTATCTTCTCTAGGTGCCCTAACACACCTTAATCTGTTAGGTGGAGACTCAAATCAATTCCTTTTTCCTACCCTTTCAAAAGAGTTGTCAAACATCGAAACCCTATTTCGCAAGAAAAAGGGAGCGCGACAGTGACATCTGAGAATATACTATCACGTTGTATCTACCAAAATTCGGTCAAACGAATGCATTCAGATGTGAGATTTAAAGAAAGAGAAGAAGCCATGGATTCCGGCATCTCCCTTAGATCCAGATCTGATGACGCCTCCGATATTCTTCCTCCATTGTTTTCACTGCCAATAATGGACCCATCACAACTTTGCGATTTTCAGATCCATCTAACGATGGATATGAGAGAAGGGAAGAAAGAGAAAGGTTGCTGGATCCGATGATGGAGACAAAAGAATGGAAGAGAGAAAGAAGAGGTTGTTTGGTTGGGCTCCGATAGAGCTTAGCTAGAGAATATGACCGGCAGCGACGAAGATGGAAGGCGACCTTGCCGAGGGCAAAAATATAGGGAAAAAGGAGAGAGTTGAGGGAGAAGAGAAAGATAGTTGAGGGAAAAGATTGATAAAAATTGTTATGCTTGTTCATAGTCTGGGGCGAAGTCTGAAGCCTAGATTTTCCCTATTCTGTCTTGGTCCAAAGTCCAAATTATTAATCTACTCAATAGCAGGTCATCTAGTAGCTCTATCAAACATTGAAATCTCTTATGATAAATTTGTTCAATTATAACGCAAGAAAACAAAACTGCACTTGGTTTTATAGCCCACAAAAATTTATTATACAACAAGAGCATTTGACCCTTTTTTTTTTTTGGATAACCGTGGTGTACCCAGGGGCGGACCCACGTGGTGTCAAGGGGGTTCAGTTGAACCCGCTTTGTAAAAATATTATACTGCATATATAGGTAAATAATATTTAAAACGAAGAATATACGTATAAAAATAATATTTGAACTCACTTAAACAAAGTGAGATCTAAAAAAAATATTCCATAGTTTAATCAACTTTAAAAAAAAAAAAAAGTAAACTTATCCACAAAGTAATTTTGGTTCGTTCTTCCTTAAATTTTAACATGCAAGTATATTTATCGAAATCATTTCTAATCTGTTAGTTTAATTTAATTATTAATGCTTAATTATTTTATACTAATTTTCTGCTTTGGTGTATAGCTCTTTTTTCACTGTTATTGGTTTAGCATTGAGAAGTCTTTTTAATTCTCTTTTTTTTTCAAGTAACAACTTCTTAATAATAACAAAATATTTAAATATCTTAGGGTTAATAAACTTTTGTTAACTTAAATAGAAAGTAGATAAATTTGTTGTACCTTTTTTCAAAATATTTTCAACTTTGTTAAAATTCTAGTGTGCCAACTTTAAAATGAATTTATTTTGAGATTGTGTAACAAAAAGAAAAATAAGTTATCGAATCATGCTTGTCATCAATCAAATGTTGATACTATTAGCTACCGTCATCATTTATTGAACCCGTTTATACAGAATTCTGGGTCCGTCACTGAATGTACCTCGAGTAAGTCAACAGAATACCAACTATGAGAGGAAGATAAACTATTACGAGCAGATAAGGAAAAATCGTGAAGAAAAAAGTTTCCATCGACGGTGGATATTAGTTAAACTCATTGACTAAACATATGCAAATGTGATCTTTAATATTCTTTATATAATGATAGGCAATCCACAGTCTATGCAATTTGTTTGGCGGATCTAATAAATTATTTGTTGAATTTTGATTTGCCAAAGCCGAATTTGAGACATTCTTAATTATCTAAACATAGAAACTGAAGTTTTAATATTTATGCCTAAACTTCATACATCTTTACATAACCTCCTAATTTGACTTCATTTTATATTTGCACTATAAATACTTCCACCATACAAGTAGTAAATCTCACAAGTTTAATTATACAATTACCAGAAAAAACTATTAGAGAGTGCAACAAACAATGGTTGCTTTTTCAATCAGCTGTTGTCACTTGGGAAATATTCAATCAATATTTTGGGGTTGTTCTCATAATTTTCTCCACAAAAATAACTCTAAACTCACAGTAAAACATACGTATTCATCATATGACAGTTCTATAGGAAGGGAGAAAAATATGAGTCATTTGAATATGAGTGCAGCAATGGTTGATAATACTTCCAGCAGTAGTCTGGGGAGACTATTTCCTCTCCTACACTCAACTCAGGGTATGACATAACCAATATACATAAATTATACACAAATTATTCATGCTGTATAAACTTTTTGTGCTTAAACTATAATTAGTTTAGGGGACATTTTATGTTGAGGTTATTAATTTTTGAATCTTTCCAACCAATGAACCCTTTAACGTAATAAATACAGTCGAATCACTCTATAACAGCCGGATTTTTTTGGAGTGTACGTTGTTATAGAGAATATATATTACTAACATAACATGAAAATTGATTCCATAAAAAACTTGGCTTTTATAGTGAATGAATATTATATAGTGATGTTATATAAAGGTCTGACTATATTTTTACAAGAGAACAAATAATAATGCTTAACTTTTGGTGCAGGAAATTAGTAGCCAAGAAAGAGTTGAACTTGAAGAGTTGAACTTGAAGAATTGAAAGAAAAAGTCAGACAAATGCTAGTTGAAACACCTGATAATAGTATACAAAAACTTGAATTGATTGATACAATCCAACGATTGGGAGTTTCATATCATTTTAAAAATGAGATTCAAACATCCATTAAGAACATCTTTGATGCGTCCCAACAGAGTGAAAATGAAGATGACAACCTTTATGTTGTCGCTCTTCGTTTTCGACTACTGAGACAACAAAGGCATTTCATGTCTTCTGGTACATAACCTTCTAGCTCCGCTCCTGTTGTAACTAGTTTAATATCTCTCATATATTAATTACCATGACATTAAATCAGATGTGTTCAAGAAATTCACCAACAAAGATGGAAAGTTCATGGAAACACTGACCAAAGATGTACAAGGATTATTAAGTTTATATGAAGCAGCACATTTAAGAGTACACGAGGAAGATATTCTTGAACAAGCTCTGAGTTTTACACTCACTAATTTGGAGTCAATGGGCCCTAAATTGAGCAATTCATCACTTAAGACCCAAGTCAGTGCAGCCCTAAGTCAGCCCATTCATACAAATCTACCAAGGATGACAGCAAGAAAATACATATCTATTTATGAGAACATTGAACCTCAAAATAATTTGGATTTGCTTTTTAAATTTGCAAAATTAGATTTTAACATTGTGCAAAAGGTGCATCAAAGAGAGCTTGGCGAGCTTACAAGGTACATACATTATTATTTTCTCCTCTTCATTCACATGAATATAGTATATACTAGTAACAATGGACGGATTGAATCAGTCATAATGGGTCAAATTAATAGTAAAAGAAATATATTTTTTTAGTCACTCTAAAAAATAATAGCCGATAATTATATATATATGTGTGTTATTAACAAAAAAATATACATATTATATACATTTTTGGGCTAGTGATTATATATATTTTTTGGCTAGCGCATGTAATTAGTTTCGGCCAACCAACTAATTTTATATTAATTGATAAACATGTCATGATCCAAAGTTTTTTTGGGTCAAATAAATGGTCATAATTTAACCTCCCCTCCCCCCACCACCACCACCACCACCACCACACACACACATCCAAACTGATCTCCTCCTTTCGACTTTTTTATTTTTCAAAAAAAATCGTGAAAGTTAATGTATTTTTCTGAAAGTAGTAGCTTAAGTTGATCTTTAAATTTACATAATTCTCAATCTTCGGACATGATTTTATATGTTTGATTTGTGTTATATTTTGACCTGTCGATTAACACTATCTTTTACCCATTTTGACTCAATAAATGGGTCCTTTTGAGTTAAATCCATTGAATCAAGTCAACAAATGAGTCATGATCTAAGTCGTTTAACTTGGGTGGGTTGCTAAAAAATGGGTTGGCAATATCACCTCTAGCTAGTATATACATGTATATACTACGAATAATGCTATAGAAATGTAACTAATTAACCAATACTTTTGTACTATAGGTGGTGGAAAGATCTTATAGAGCAATTTCCATATGCAAGAGATAGATTGGTGGAATGTCACTTTTATACCGTAGGAATCTACTTTGAGCCTCAATATAGTCGTGCAAGAGAATTGATGACAAAAGTACTCACCATATACACCATTATTGATGACACTTACGATGCTTTTGCAACTTATGATGAACTTGTACCTTTTACCGATGCAATCGATAGATACGGGTATGTTTTTACTGCCTAAACATAATTGATCATTTAATTCTCTCATTGATGAGTAAGAAAAAATTATATGTCAATTATGTACATGTTACTTTCTCACGAGAAGATTTGTATAAAAATATGAAATTAGCTTGTGACTTTGGTCCAAATCTTTAATGCAGATGTGACATTAGTGCCATGGGTTCAATACCGCCCAGTCTGAAACCTACTTATCAAGCCCTTGTAGACCTTGATACTCAAATAGAAGAAAAACTTATCAGAGAAGGTACATTGGATCGTCTCTACTATGCAAAACTTGAGGTAAGCTCCCTTAGCTTCATTTCTTTTGAATCAAACCTTAGTTACCTTACCATAGCTTCATTACAACAACAACAACAACAAAAGCAGTGTAGTTTCACAGGTGGAGTCTTACCATAGCTTCATTAATTAGTTTAATTAACTAAGTTATAGTGAAGAAATGAAAAGAGTAGTGGGGAAGGAAACATCCAAAATCTAAAAGAAGACATGATATATACGCTAACTACTAGAAAATCGCCTAAAACCGTCTAGAAATACCGATCGAAATTGGCCGAAAAATTGAAAAAATCGACTAATTTTCGATCGACTTTAATTAGTTGAAATAGGCTGGTCGGTAATAAGTAGCAGTTGAAGTCGGCCGTAATTTCCTACAAATTTTAGTCGGTCAATAAAATTTCACAAGCGACCAAAAAAGAAAAAAGATGTCGTAACTACGGTCGGTATTTTATTTATGCAATTAAAAAATGCATCATCTGAGAATCGAATCGGGGTCTCTACTGTGGCAGGATACTATTCTACCACAAGAGCATTGGTACATTTTGGTTTAAGACTATCTTTTATTTTATTTGTACTCTTTAAGTGCATTTTTGCGCGAAAATAACCGACCCATTTTGATCGATTTCATTAAAAATATAAAATTATCGACCGAAATCGGTCGATTTTTTAAAATGAACGACTGAAATAACCGCCCGATTTCGGTAAGTTTTTTTAATTTATTTTATATGAAAAACTAACCAAAGTTGGTCGGTTTCTTAAAAAATAAATTTCGGAGGACGCCAAAATAATTTCTTGTATTTTTGCGCTAAAGAAAGCCAACCACTCGTTTAAAAGATTAAGCTATACTTAGACAAAACAAATATTTTACTTAATTATGTTTTCAATAAGCCTTTTACATGCGAACTTGATGCTTTTTCATGTGCCAAGCACGTGAAATTTATTTTTGATACAAATATAGGAGCTTTGTAATGTAGAATTGTGTGACCGCCTCATCTAAAAGCTTTAGACGTTAGAGAGAATAGACTTTTAATTATTCACATAATTATATCTTCAAGATTATATAGTTTACATTTTTGTTTTATTTTCCTTCGTAGATGAAAAAAGTAGCTAGAGCGTATTTCAAGGAAGCAGAATGGTTAAATGTTGGCTATATTCCAAAATGTGACGAGTATATGAAGAATGCAAATATAAGTACTACTTGTATGATGAGTGCAACAATTTCCTTGGCTATTATGGAGGAACATATAACCAAAGAGACTTTTGAATGGATGATAAATGAGCCTTTGATTCTTCAAGCTTCATCAGCAATCAACAGATTAAAGGGAGATTGTATTGGACATAATGTAAGTATTACACTATATTTAATTTCCAGTTCGCAACTTTTTCCCCTAAAAAAATAAATTGTATAATCATCTCATCTAAAAACTTAAGTTGCGAGAGTGAGTTCGCTTTTGATTAACTTAGTTATATTCTCAACACGCCCTTCACATATAATATCTGTATTGAGTATTGAAATATATTGAGTGCAGTTGGAACGCCATAGAAAGCATATAGCTTCATTCATAGAATGCTACATGAAAGAATTTGGAGGTTCAAAGCAAGATGCATATGCTGAGGCTCAGAAAAAAATTACTAATGCATGGAAAGACATGAACAAGGACTTTCTTTGTTCTACTCATGATGAAGTACCAACGTTTGCTCTTGAATTGGTTATAAATATAGCACGCGTGGCATATATTTTCGAAGAAAATGATTTTGCAAGTGCCCAAGGCGAATTTAAAGACAAGATTAACCTGTTGTTTGTTGAGCCTGTCAATGTTTGAGAATAATTTGAAGCAAAATAATGTAGTTTGAGAACATAGGAATAACATAAGTACTTCTATTACTTAGTGGATGGTGAAAAATGATGTATTGAATAAATTATCTTTAGTTTATCAAAGAAGAGAGTGTTTGTGTTGTCTTCATGCTCATATTTGTATGTTACAATAAAGTATAATTCAATGATCCACACCCAGTCCGTGGAGGAAAATTTATCGGTGAGAGCTCTCTTTCTAAATGTCCCGATTTTGCTTTCTCAAACCACTAGATAACGGTCAGGTATTACTGAATCAAATGTGTTAAACTTAATATAGTAAAGAAAAAATGTATATGATACATTCAGCATAATCTAAGAAATGATCAAAATAGAAATGATGTTCGAAATTAATTTTATTAAGTCATATTGAAGCCTATTTGTTTCCACTTTTTTATTTCAATGTTTGCTACATTACTTTCAAGCCTTGAACGACTTGAAATAGTCAAACCAATAGATGTGATTATGTTCTAAAGAAAGGAAACTAATGAAATTGAACTAATTGAAAGGAAATATGTGTTGGTTGAGACTTGAGAGATCAAGTTTCTGCCCTTATTTTGAAATTACAAGTACTTCTTTTTATCCATAACCATATTTTTTTAGTTCTTATTATTGTGCTGTAATTATGTCGACTTTTGGAGATTTTGCATGAACTAAGTTTTTTTTTATTAAGCCATAATATATATTTAAAAACTTATATATTTCTTAGTCAACATGCAGACCATGGTGTCGTCATCCGGCAATTGAGTTAAAATAATATTATTTATGTTATAACTTGAGGATTTGATGAATGATTTGAGTATTTCGTTATGAATTATTGTTAATTTGGACTACAGTTAAACACAAGAAGGGGGTTGAATTATGTCTTGCTTGATTTTCGTGTCTTCAAAGAACTTGGTTCTTTGAACTAGTTAAGCTGACTGAAATAAGAATAATTGCGGAAAAGTAATCAACACAGATTTTTACGTGGAAAACCTCCTTGCTCAAGTGAGTAAAAATCACGACCTACCCAGTAGGATTTTCCTCAAATGTCCACAAACTTCAAAGAGCAGTTTTTAAGTTACAACTCAATAACCAAGGGAACTAACTCTAGTACCCTAACCCCTACAATCAACCCAATTATAGCAACCCCTTTCCAGACTAACTCTAGCCTAGAAAGCTAACAGAAACAAAGTTTTAATGATAACCTATTACAAAACTTTTATGAAAGCAGATAGGTTACAAATCAGAACAAAAGACTCAACGTAACATGTTCTTCAGAAGTACTCAATATGTACTCAACGTAACATGTTCTTCAGAACAAGAAACATGCTCAGTTGGATCGTCAGAAGTACCTTATTGCTTTGCTTGCTATTGTCAGAAGTACTCTCATATTTCATAATAGTACTAAGAGAATACGAGAATAGTACTAGTATTAGTGGTAAGCCTAGGAGAAACTTACAACTACCTGTCAATCTACCACCTTAATCTTCAACATTCACACTTTCCTATCATGGGCCATAACCTCGGTAAGGCCCAGCAATGACTCATAACTATACTAGCAAGTTACATAAAAGACCTTTACTAACACCTTCTAATCAATAAGACAACTGCTCCAACTCCAATTTGGGTTGAGGAGGTAATGTCGTGACTAGGAGTAGCAAAGGGGCGAGGCGGGTCGGATATGGTTCGGATCGAAAACTAGTGATGAAATAATAGATCAATTATCCGACCCGACCCATATTTAATATGAATAAAAAACGGGTTAACCGGCAGATAATATGGGTAACCATATTATCCATGAATTCTTGCATATAATCTCTTTTGGGAAAATTCTTAGTCTCTCTTACTTGAGGAACCGACAAGAGGGGTTGCTCTGATGGTAAGCAACCTCCACTTCCAACCAAGAGGTTGTGAGTTCGAGTCTCCCCAAGAGCAGGGTGGGAAGTTCTTGGAGGGAAGGATGTCGGGGGTCTATTTGGAAACAGCCTCTCTACCGCAGGGTAGGGGTAAGGTCTGCGTACACACTACCCTCCCCAGACCCCACTAAGTGGGATTATACTGGGTTGCTGTTGTTTTTTTACTTGAGGAACCCCCAATTTGAGGCTTTACAAATATAAAAGTTAGACCCATTAGTTATCCATTGGTTACTCATTGGTTATCCATTTTCTAAATGAATAATATGGTTCTTATCCATATTTGACCTATTTTTAAAAAGTTCATTATCCAATCCATTTTTTAATGGATAATATGGATAATTATCTGTTTTCTTTTAACCATTTTGGTGACTCTAACAAACAATTCCGCGTTCACCATATAAGCAAAAACCTGCATTGCTAATCCCAACAATACGTCTTACCAACTAATATCATACACTGTGCGTATACTGGGTAAAGAGATGGACACAATTCAGCATCTCAAGGAAGTTTAGAAGAAACAAGATCAAGCACAGGAAGCTAACTACGAATAAAAGCAAATACATGATTTCAACTTTCCAGATATTTAATAAATTTCTTAACACAAATTCAACTGTTTGAGCTAAAACTACTAGGTTCGGCAGAACCGGGCTTCAGACTTTAACCCTGACTATGAACAAGCATAACTGGAAAGCACAATTAATTTGTACTAAAAATCACGTGGAAGAAGTCTAAAATAGCAAATAAGGATGATGTGTGCTAGAACTATCAAAAGAATCTTCTATGCAACTCTTCATTCAGTGAGTTAGAAATAAATCGAATGACCAAACAAAAATGGGCAGCAGCATGCTACTATGACAGGAAACAACCTGAAAAGACTGTAAATTCTTATTGATGATTATGCTGTTTCATGAATTTCATAAATTTTCAGCAATGTAAATAACTAGACTGGATGAACACACTGTCAACACTGTTAAATTTCTGCATTCCCCAAAGCTGCAGTCTCCTACAATCTGAAATTAGTTCAATGGAACCCATGTGTATTCTGTATTAAGCGCTATGTAATTTGAAACAAAATCTCAGCTAATAGAGAGAGCATTGTTTACAGGCATTTCATCGCCACAGCTGAGAATACACAGGGATAACGTCCACCTTGGATAAAGCAAAGAACTAGTAATAGTATTTTCCAGGATTAAAGAGGCTCCCGACCAGTGTCTGTTTCGACAAAATTGGGATCGTACAGCTCATATTCATAATCTGCATCAAGGTTCTCCATTGTTCTGCCAAATACAAACTGCTTTGTTCCCATAGTGGTGAAAGGCATCAGACCAAAAGCTCGGGCAGTTTTGATCTCCCTGGCAATCTTTCTTTGAGCCTTAGCACTAATTTTAGTCTATACATGACCAAAAAGAAAAAAATAAGAGACATTTCACGTAGTTGGTCCCTAAATCAACTAGTTGATGGATTTGATTACGAACCTTGCTCCTCTTGATAATAATTCCAGCCTCCGTGATGAAGTTAGCTAGGAACCTCACATTCTGAATTTGCAAATTTGTTAAACGTATAAATCAGATAAGGAGTCAGAAAGTTCAAGACAACATCCGAGTACTTGGAAACTAAGTAAAAATGAACTAACCAACGGGGCAAATTAGGCTAAGAATATCAAATAAGCAATATACATATTTGATGGTGTTTCCGCATGCAGATAGTTGGGTGCATACACAGTTACATGTTAAAGACATATATGGTCAAAAGATGTGGAACCAATAATACTAACCCTGAAATCAGCTTTGCGTAAAACTTCCTCTGTCGTAGTTTCAAATTCATCCCTTTTCATGGGCTTGCGAACTCCTGGTTTTCTAAGATCAAGATCCTGCAGATAATAATGAAAAGCTTAGAGGTGGACATGAGAACACCATAGATTCTAACAGTGCAAACGAGAGCTGGTTGAATTATGGCGACAAATTAATGCCATCCATAGTTCTGCTCGTGCCACAAAGAATGAGGTATGAAAACACGGTATACTAGGAATAAACATTTAGAACATACAATTCTAGCACAGCTCAAACATTTAAATGTTTCATGGAAGCTGTTTACATGCAAAAACGAGTGCAAAATATACAGAAAACACACTGAGACATCCTCAGATTAAAATATGACACTCAAGATGCTGAATGCATGCAAGAAATGCTACCTCTTAATCATACCTTGATATCATAAGTGTTCCCGGGCCAAAAGGTCATATCTGCTCTGTAAGCATAATCATCCTTGTCTATTTCATCAGGATCAAACTTAAAATATGTGGCTGCTTCCTTCAGTTTACCATCCATCCCATCTGATAATGAATCAAAACTCTCATCCAGACCATCGAGGAAACTAGATCTGTTTCCAGTACTGAATGTGGAGCCCGGACCAGATCTATCGTAAGACTTTTCAGCCCTGTCAAGCTTTCTGAAAAAGGAGTTTGGACTTGGCCTGTTTCCGGTACTATCACCAAAAATTCGTCTTTCAAAATCTTCAGTAGACTCAAATGAGTTGGTGTTTTGCTTATCATCAGGGACTGTGCAGGGACAAAAAAAGTTGTCCATTACCAGGGATGTAGATATAAAAAGAGAACGTGAACATACATGAAAAAGTTGATGACGACCAATGTTGAAGAAACACATTATGATATCCAGAATAAAGACTCGTAACGTCAGTTTAGTTCGTACAATATGAAAGGCAGACAATTCCCAAAAGAAAAGTGTGGCCAGTCAAACATCATGTATCCAAAAGATGCTTGATCACGTTAGAATTCTTTCTGCTATTCAATCACACGATGCACATTTTCATTGTGTCTCCAATGTGTTCACATGTTTACAACTCAACAATTTTTTCAAGTGTTTCTTCAGGGAAGATGCATAATAATATACTTAAATGAGATGACAGCCAAAGGTGAGTCTCGTAATAGACCCTTATTTGTTCTTTTGTTCTCTAACCTTTACTTTTTCCTCGCCACTTTTTTTTAAATATCAACATTTATGAGCTTTCTTCATCCAAGAGATTCATTCGGACAAGGGAAGATCTTCCGCTTTTAATGCCATAGCATCAGTACTTGACCTCAAAGCTCTTTTTTTATTTGGTTGAGAAAAAGTAAAATTTGTATTCAGTAAAGCACTAAGGAAGTGCTTTTATAGATCTCGCCCTTAAACGTCCATTCTCCTAGAGTTTCAAAGCGGTTCTCACTCTCAGCGCATCCTTTTTAAGCCAAAATCAACCAGGGCAAGAATACCATGGTCGTACAAAGGGGAGCAGGTCAAATTCCAACACTATAGCCTTCAAAAAGTTTAAAGGATAGATCCAAAATGACCACTAGGCCACACCCTTGGATGCAGATAGTCTAATATTCAACATTATATTGTGATCTACTCCTTATTTTACAAAAATTACATGCTTCTTGGATCCTCCTCAAGCTATGCAACTTATAATTCTTTGTGAATAGAAACACATGAATAGTTTGTCTAAAAGCTGGCTATCTCCACTCCTCAAATTATCAGAAAAATCGGCAAAAAAAGGTCGGTCAAGCCATAGAAGCTTTCACTCTTCAAGTGATATTCAATCATCAAAAACATAGTCTCCTATAGCTTTGTAGACTAGCAAGCACATACCTCATTTTGAACAATTAATCAAAGGTTTAAATCTTTTTGCTTAAAAAATTAAACAAGTATCCAAACAGAACATAAAAACCCAAAACTATGAAATTTGATAGAGAATTGAACAAATATACCTAATCTAAGCTTAATTAGGTGAATTAAAATACTGCAGAACAACGATAATAGAATTTAAAAAAAAAACTAAAACTTACACATTTTTCAGCTATAAAAATGGCAAATTTGATAGAGGATTGAATAAATATACCTACCAAAATTTGGAAGTGCAGAAAAGGTCCTGAAAACTTGAGGATACTGATTAGAGGAACGAGATAAGCAAGCATTCGCAGTCCATTTGATGAAAAGCCTCATTTTGCCTACAATAATGCAAAATCACATTACCTTTATATGGACAAACCATTCGATTTTATAATTGGATTCATAATCATAAAATATTAAGTAACAAATACTTGCAAGAGGCAATTTCGCTTTTCCTACTGGGTCAGAAACAGCAAAAAACAGAGAGGGCATAAACCTAGAGCTAGAGTCAGAATCTACCAAAATGATGAAAATTGAGGAATGAGAACCTGTTGAGTGTTGAAAACTTGAATTCTTGCCGAGAGGAGACGGCGAGGACGGAGAGGCGTCGTCGGAGCAGTCGCAAGCTCAGAGTCGTCGTTCTCGTCGAGGAGGGAGAAATGAGAAGTGAGAAATTGAGAACCCTAACCTATTTTGTGTAATTGGTTGGCCTAGGCTTTTTGTAACTAGGTAAACGAATAACCTCATTAAACTTACAATAATCCTTTGCTAATATCAATAACGAAAAGTTATATCCTATAAAAACTAAAAGTATTAAGGATATTTCAATATAAATTACTCCCTCCGCCTCAAATTATCTATTGTGTTTTTGTTTTACAAGCTTTTTAAGAAAATACTTCCTTCGATTCACAATAAGTGACCAGTTCCTTTTAGCACGCCCATTAAGAAAATACTAAATCTTATACAAAAATACCTAGTATGACTAAACTACCCTTATTAAATATTGGTCACATTGTTATAGTGAGGAGTGAAAAAACTTTTTAGGGATATGCACATAAAGGTAAGAGTAAAAACAGATTAAATTTTTTCTTGATTACCTAACTGGATAATTATTTTGAACCAAAATGAAAAATTAAACTGATCACTTAGTGTGAACCGGAGGGAGTAATAATTAGGAGGTATTTTTAACTATTTTTTCCCTTATTTTTGTCTATCACAATATCATCCCGTAATTGAGGTATTTGTAGTATTCAAAAATATTTACTACTAAGGGTAAAATAAAAAAAGTAATTAAATTTGTCTTCAAATTCTAAATTGAGAAATAATTTGAGACAATCATTTTTAGAAATCATGACATATAATTTAAGACAAAAAAATTAGTAGATTTGACATCGTTACATATTTCAAGAAGACAAGAACCTCTCATAAATGATTACAAAAGTCTTCTACGTCTTTATCACTTTTATCTTCTAAGTATTTATCTATTGCAACATCTATTCCTTGATATAATTGAATAGCCAATATTGAATGATCTTTCATGAAATAATGAAGCATTATTTTCTCTATTTTTTTCTATAGGAAAAGTATAGAATATTCAATTTCATGGCATGTATATTCGTTCTAAAGAACTTCATAATGTGAAGGTTACGTAAAATCGTCACCATTGAGATTATCTTTAATTTAAATAATTTAGACATGTTAATAAACAACACAACAAAATTTTTGCCTAAAAGTAAAATCAATGACAATCTAAATTAGAAAATTTCAAGCACAATGTTCTTCCAATACTATTAGTCTTTGGCTAATAAAGACACGCAAAAAAAAAACCAAAAAAGCAGCATACAAAGGCAGATCACAAAGAAAAAGAAGACAAAATAGATTGCATATACTAAACAATTGTGATGTATTGTTCTCCCAGAAACTTTTACAAAATGTCATCAATAGATTATGTCGAGTTTTGAGATTTTGATGATTAACAAAGTTTGTTTAGATGCAATATTCGAAGAACGAGGTCCTCAACGTAGCTGCTTAATTGTTCTAAGAATCAGCTCCTCAAGGTAAAGGACCAGTTCCGCTGGTTGATGATTGTATGTTTGTGCAAGACAATAATTTTATCTCAAAGTTACCCAGATTTGATGGAAAACCGTTATTGCATGTTATAAGGGTTGTTGGCCAAGAAGATACGATTAAATCAGCAAGAGACAAGAGTTCCAAAACTTGTAGAGTCCTTGGAACAGTAGGAGTCCTATCAAAGGAGAAGCTGACTATGCATAGGACTCCTAGAAGATCTTGAAGTCCAGGCATTTAAATACTACTATCTATTTTGGACTACTAAGATTATTCTTTTATACATCAACAAAAGAACTATATTTTGTTCAATCTAGTCAAGTACCAGTATTGTGTTCTTCTTGAGTCAATCTAGTGAATATGTTTTAGGAAATTGAGTTGTAATCAAGTGTCACCAACAATTAGTGAGTTGGAGTGAGTGTTTGCTTTACAAGTTAGAGTAAGTTGTAAATCAAATAGTCGTAGTAGAAGTACTAGAGGGTATTGAATTATACTCTTGTAATTGATATATTTTGGTTCATTGTTCTAGTGGAGTTGAAGTTGAAAATCCTACGTAGTAGGTCGTGATTTTTACACCTTTTGAGCCGGGTGATTTTTCACGTAAAAATCAATATGTTTACTTTACTGCTTATTTTACTTCACGTTTAAGGAACACGGTAAAGAACCAAGTTCTTTAGTAATTCATACGGGCACTCAAACTAACAATTGGTAGTAGATCAGGTTGTCTCATACACGCGCGGCTAACACCCAGAGAGATCTTGCAAGCAAGATGCGTGCTCCACCCGGAATTAATAAAGGACAATCAACTACCAGACCACCCTTGTTCAATAAAAAATATTACAGTTGGTGGAAAGCAAGAATGGAAGACTTCTTGACATCTGAAGAATATGAACTATGGACCATAGTGAACCAAGTCCCATTGGCTCATACTAAACAAAATGCACAAAATAAAATAGTTCCTAAGAACCCCTCTAAATTTGTGACAGTAGATTTCAGAATGATAGAGAAGAATGCAAAGGCTAAGAAAATCCTTATCTATGGACTTGGTCTTGATGAGTACAACAGAATTTTTGCATGCTCTAATGCAAAGCAGATATGGGATGCACTTCAACTGCTCATGAAGGAACAAACCAAGTGAAGAGATCAAGGATAAAACTACTTATGAGAAACTATGAGCTCTTCTCCATGAAGGAGTCTGAGACCATCTAGGAGATGATAACTAGGTTTACCATAATAACGAATGAACTAAAATCACTTGGAAATGTGTTTACCTCAAAAGAGTTGGTCAGCAAAGTTCTAAGGATCCTTCCAGCTTCATCGAAATCAAAAGTCACAATGATCCAAGAAGCCAAGGAGCTGGATAAAATCTCTCTTAATGGGTTGGTTAAAAACTTAAAGACTCATGAAATTAGGAAGATAGAACTGTGCAAGGAAGAACCAAAGAGGGATAAGATCTTAGTTCTTAAAGCGTATGAAAGATGAATCTGATAATGATGATCCTGATCTAGCAATGTTTGCTAAGTTCAAGAGGTTCATGAAGAACTCCAAAAGTGCATCTAAGAGAGAGACCAGCGGTAAGCCTACGCATTGACAAAGCTAATTATGATGGGTGCTATAAGTGTAGCAAGCTAGACTACAATGTCAAGGACTACCCAATATGGGAAATTTAGTGGAGGAAAGAACGAGCTGAAAAGGAGAAACGGGAGAGATGAGAGAAAATGGTTCCAACAAAAGAAAATCCTAGGTAAAGAATTTACTGAAGCAATGAATCCTGATCGTTGCACTGTGTAGGTTCTTGCAGTCTCTATAGTCGGGCATGTTGTGGCCCTGTTGGGCACGCTCACTAGCGTATCGGTCATGATGCTTCAAGGAGCTTTTTTACGGTCGGCGACGTCCCTTCTTCGGTGGGATTAGCAATGCAGGTTTTTGTTTATATGGTGAATGCAGAATTGTTTGTTAGAGTCACAACATTTAGCTTATGCTTTAGTTTAAGTTTCTGTAGACACATCACATACTCTGCTCATGTATTACCTCTTCAACCTAAATTGGAGTTGGAGCAGTTGTCTTCCTAATTCAAAGGTGTTAGTAAAGGCCTTTTATGTAACTTGCTAGTATAGTTATGAGTCATTCCTTAGGCCTTACGGAGGGCATGACCCACGATAGGAAGGTGTGAAGGTCGTAATTAAGTTGGTAGGTAGTTGTGAGTTTCTCCTATGCTTACTAGTAGTACTAGTACTATTCTAGTATTCTCTTAGTATTATTATGAAATATTGAGAGTACTTCTGACACTAGCAAGCAAAGGAATAAGGTACTTCTGAAGATCCAACTTAATCAATTGAAGAATAGGTTCTTGAATATAAAGTTGCTCGAATTCTTAGTTGTTAGGTTGAGTCTTTTATTTTGATTTGTAACCAATAAATCTGCTTTCATAAAAGTTTTGTAATAGGTTATCATTAAGACTTTGTTTCTGTTAGCTTTCTAGGCTAGAGTTAGTCTGGAAAGGGGTTGCTAAAATTGGGTTAATTGTGGGGGGTTAGGATACTAGAGTTAATTCCATTGATTATTGAGTTATAACCTAAAAATTGCTCTTTGAATATCACTATCCGAAATTCCTACCATCGGGGTCGTGATGGCGCCTAACATCGCACTCGCAAGGAAAGCCAACGCTAGAGTTTTATTCACCTTTTTCCTTCATTTCATAGATTAAAATTAACAAAGCTAAATCAAGCCGAAATAAATGTGAAAGTACGTAATTCACATGTTATCTATATACTATTAACAATACCATAATTGTTACCACCCAGAAACTGGTGTCACAATCCACGAACATACTATGAATATCTACAAACATTGGTCTGAATGCTTTGAAAGAAAAGAAAATAAGAATGTAGAAACACAGGAGGGGACACCAGGGCCTGCGGACGCCAACAGGTCTACCTTGGGTCTCCTAGATGAAATGTCTTCAACCGACCTCTCGATCAGCCACTACCAGCTCCAAAATCTGCACAGAAAGTGCAGAGTGCAGTATCAGTACAACCGACCCCATATAGTGGTAAGTGTCAAGCTTAACCTCGACGAAATAGTGACAAGGCTACGTCGGTGCAGTTACAATATAAACTGTATACGGTGCATAATAAAACAGAAAGAAGAACGAAACAAATGAATAGTAACTTGCAAGGAAAGAATACAAAACTCTGGTATCTCATCAATAACCAGCTATAGCCAATCCTTAAATGTAAAGCCAAATTACAGAATAACTTGTACAGAAGAAGAAAGGTACATAAACACATAAATTGATGTGGCGCGCATCCCGATCCCACCACATAATCAATATCAATGTGAATATTCACCCTTATTACTCCATTCAATCCACCCTTATTCCTCCTGTTGCGGCGTGCAACCCGATCCTACCGTACAATAGTAATTTATCCTTATTTCTCCTCAACATACCACCCTTATTACTCATATTGCAGCGTGCAACCCTATCCATCAGACAATAGTAATTCACCCTTATTGCTCCTCAACATATCACCATTATTCCTCATGTTGCGGCGCGCATCCCGATCCCACCATATCAGTACCAATCACACAATAAGAATGGGAATTTCACAATTTAGCTCAAAACCTTCCACAATATTCAAGCCTCAAATCAAAGCAAACAGAAGGATATACAATTTTGATACTTCACTCAATTGATACCACACAACGAAACTAACCAAAATATACCATGAAACACCGATAAACCAACTTAAACCAATAATGAAATACAATGAAACTATTTAATAGTTAATACCTTCAATAAAGAAAACAACATTTAACAAGAAGTAATTAAACGTGGAAACAACAATAAGCATGTAGCAGTTAAGACATGAAGACAATACATTAAGAACGGGGAAGGAAACAGGCTAAATAGATAATTTGGCAGCGCATAGGTACTCGTCACCTCACATATATGCCACACACATAGATTTTCACATAGCAATTAAGTCGAGGATCCCTAATCCCTCAAGTCAAAGTTAGACACAATGCTTACATCGATCCAACGCTCAATTACCGCTTTTCCTTTAGTTTCCACCTTCGAACCAGTCGTATCTAGTCATAATTAACTTAACAACATCAATTATCGCTAAAGAAATCAATTCCAATGCATAATTATAAGTTTTCCAACATTTCTCCCAAAAAGTCAAAAATCGCCCCCGGGATCACTGGGTTAAAACCCGAAATTCAAACCAAAACCCAATTATCCATTCACCCCTAAGCTTGGATATACAATTGGTTTTGGAATCCGACCTCAATTTGAGGTCTAAATCCCCCAATTTCTACCCAAAATCACCAATTCCACCATGAAAAACCCTAGATTCTAGGATGAAATCTTGTAAAAAGAGGTAAAATATTGAAAGAAACTAGTTAAGAATCACTTACATATGATTTGGGGAAGAAAAAATCTTTGGAAAATCGCCTCTTGTGGTTTAGATTTTGAAAAATGGGAGAATGAATGAAAAATTCCGTCTAAGTCCCTTTATGCACAGTTGCAGATGTCGTATTTGCGACATGAGCTTCGCAATTGCGAAGCTCGCAAATGCGAAGCAGGCATCGCAAATGCAAACCTGTCGCATTTCTGCTTCTGTCGCAAATGCGAACATATTGTTCGCAAATGCAGAGCAGTGATCGCAATTGCGACCACCTTCTTCGCAAATACGAAGCATCCCCTCCCCATATCAACTTTGCAAATGCGAAGGGTTGTTCACATTTGCAATGAGAAGCTCGCAAATGTGACTCAACAGTAATCGCAAATGCGAACCTTGACCTCACATTTAGAAGGTCTGAGGCCTGCAACACAGCTGAAGAACACCAACAATTTTTTTCTAAGTTCCTTTCACTTCGTAGCCTATCCGAAACTCACCCGAACCCTCGGGGCTCCAAACCAAACATGCACATAAGTCTTAATATATCATACAAACTTGTTTGTGTGATCAAATCGCCAAAATAACATCTAAAACTATGAATTTAACACAAAAACACTTGAAATCCCTCTTTTCTCAACCGGATGCCCGAATCACGTCAAATCAACTCCGATTTTCACCAAATTTCACAATCATGACTTAAATATTATTTAAACCTGTACCGAGATCCGTAACCAAAATATGGCCCCGATGCCAACGAGATCAAACATTAATCAAATTCTTTAGATTTTCAGACTTATAATTTTTAACAAAAATTCGTTAGTCGGGCTAGGGACCTCTGAATCCGATTCGAGGCATACGCCCAGGTCCCATATTTCAATACAAACCCATCGGGACTGTTAAAGTACGAGTCTAGGTCCGTTTACTCAAAACGTTGACCGAAGTCAACTAAATCCACTTTTAAAGGCAAAAGTTATTATTTTTCTCAAATTTTCACATAAAAGTTTTCTGGAAATATGCTCGGGCTGTGCACGCAAATAGAGAAGGATTAAAATAAGGTTTTGAAGGCCTCGAAACACGTAATCAAGCTATAAATCATAATATGACCTTTTGGATCATCACATTCTTCACCTCTAAGACAATCGTTCGTCCTCGAACGGACTTAGAAAAGTACCTGAGCTGGTGAAAAGGTGGGATATCTGCTTCGAATATCAGACTCGGACTCCTAAGTAACTGCCTCAATAGGCTGACCTCTCCACTGCACCCGAACCGAAGGATAACTCTTCGATCTCAACTGACGAATCTGTCGGTCTAAAATGGCTACCAGCTCCTCCTCGTAGGTCAAACCATTTTCCAACTAGACAGTATTGAAGTCTAATATGTGGGATGGATCACTATGATCCTTCCGAAACATGGTCACATGGAAGACTGGATGTACCGCTGATAAGCCTGGGGGCAACGCAAGTCTGTAGGCCACCTCTCCCACTCGATCAAGAATCTCAAAAGGCCTGATAAAACTAGGGCTTAACTTTCCCTTCTTCCCAAACTGCATCACACCCTTCATGGCTGACACCCAAAGCAACACTCTCTCTCCGACCATGAATGCCACATCGCGAACCTTACGGTCAGCATAACTCTTCTGTCTGGACTGAGCTGTACGAAGTCTATCCTAAATGATCTTAACCTTATCCAAGACATCTTGTATCAAATATGTACCCAATAATTGAGCCTCCCCTAGCTCAAACTATCCGACCAGTGATCGATACCGTCTACCATACAATGCCTCATAGGGAGCTATCTGGATGCTCGATTGATAACTGTTGTTGTAGGCAAACTCTGCTCACGACAAGAACTGATCCCAAGAACCTCGAAAGTCAATAACACAAGCACAGAGCATATCCTCTAAGATCTAAATAGTACGCTCGGACTGTCCGTCCGTCTAAGGATGAAATGTTATGCTCAACTCGACCTGTGTACCTAACTCACGTTGTACTTCCCTCTATAAATGCAAGGTAAACTGCGTACCTCGATCAAAAATGATAGACACGGTCAAACCATAAAGACGAACGATCTCACAGATATAAATCTCTACCAACCGCTCCGAAGTATCGGAAACTGCAATAGGAATGAAATGCGCTAACTTGGTCAGCGTATCTATAATAACCCAGATTGCATCAAACTTCCTCTAAGTCCGTGGGAGTCCAACAACGAAATCCATGGTGATACACTCCCATTTCCACTCAGGAATCTCTATCTTCCGAAGCAAACCACCAGGCCTCTGATGCTTGTACTTTACTTACTAACAATTTAAACACCGAGCTATATATGCAACAATATCCTTCTTCATCCTCTTACACCAATAATGCTCCTGCAAGTCCTGATACATCTTGGCGGCACCTGGATGAATAGAATACCGGGAACTTTGGGCCTCCTCAAGAATTAACTCACGAAGCCCATCCACATTAGGCACACAAACACGACCCTGCTTCCTCAAAACTCTATCATCTCCAACCGTAACCTGCTTGGTATCACCGTCTGCACCGTGTCCGTAAGGACAAGAAAATGAGGGTCATCATACTTTCACTCCCTGATATGCTCAAACAAGGAAGACCGAGCTACTGTACAAGCTAAAACACGATTAGGCTCAAAAACATCCAACCTCACGAACTGATTGAACAAAGCCTAAACATCTAATGCAAGCGGTCTCTCACCAATTGGAATGTATGCAAGGTTGCCCATACTAGCTGACTTCCTACTCAAAGCATCAGCCACCATATTGCCTTCCCGGGATGATACAAAAGGGTGATATCATAGTCTTTTAATAGCTCCAACCACCTTCTCTGCCTCAAATTGAGCTCCTTTTTCTTGAAAAAATATTGCAAACTCTTGTGATCCGTGAACACCTCACACGACATATAGATAGTGCCTCCAAATCTTCAGCGCGTGAACAATGGCTACTATTTCCAAGTCATGAACTAGGTAATTCTTCTCGTGAATCTTTAGTTGCCGCGAATCATATGCAATAACCTTGCCACTCTGCATCAATGTTGCACCAAGTACAATACGAGATGCATCACAATATACTGTATAAGACCCTAATGCAACACTAACACTGGCACTGTAGTCAAAGCAGTATTAAGCTTCTGAAAGCTTGACTCACACTCGTCCAACCATCTGAACAGGGCACCCTTCAGGGTCAACCTCATCATCGGTGCTGCTATAAATAAGAACCCTTCCATAAATCGATAGTAATAACCCCCTATTCCAAGAAACTCCGGATATCTGTAGCTGATGTCGGTCTAGGCCAGTCCTTGACTACCTCAATCATTTTAGGATCCACCTGCATACCCTCTATTGATATGACGTGACCTAAGAAAGCAACTAAACTCAACCAAAACTCACATTTTGAAAACTTAGCATATAACTAGCTGTCCTTCAGAGTCTGAAGTACGATCCGAAGATGCAGCTCATGCTCCTCTCAGATATGGGAGTAGATCAAGATATCATCAATAAAAACAATCACGAAGGAATCCAGGTAGGGCTTGAACACCCGATTCATCATATCTATAAATGTTGCTAGGGCATTTCTCAGCCCAAATGACATCATTAGAAACTCATAATGCCCATACCGAGTCCGAAAAGCTGTCTTAGGGACATCAGATGCCCTAATCTTCAACTGATGGTAGCCAGACCTCAAATTGATCTTTGAAAACACCTTCGCACCCTGAAGCTGATCAAATAAGACATCAATCCTCGGCAATGGATACTTGTTCTTGGTGGTGACTTTGTTTAACTGCCGATAGTCTATGCACATCCTCATCGACCCATCTTTCTTCTTTACAAATAACATCGGTGCACCCCAGGGCGAGTCACTAGGTCTAATAAAGCCCTTATCAAGCAAATCTTGCAACTGCTCCTTCAATTCTTTCAACTCTTGTAAGGCCCCATGAAAATTTTGTTCAAAACCCGAGATCTCATAGTGCCAAGTTAGGAATATGTGTTAGAAATTCATAAAATTCTTCACCACGGTTCAGAACCTTTTGATTGATCTGTGCATTGAAAAGTTAAGGAATAATGTTTTTCAGAAGAGTGCATTTCTGTGGTCCATTATGCAGTCGCATAATAGCTATGCGGACTGCATAGCCGCCGTAAAGTGAGGCAGTTTGATGGTTAATTTTAAGGTCAACTATGCGGCCAATTATGCGATCGCATAATCAATATGCGGACTGCATCGTCATCGCATAATCTCCTTGGAATTTTGCGAGTGGCAGTTCTACGGTGCATTATGCGACCATAGAACATGTATGTAGACCGTATTCTTGTCGCATACCTGGGTAGTTTGTTTATGTTTTGGGAGCCATTTCGCGGTCCCTTTTGTGGGCTGCATGTCAATTATACGATTGCATATGCGATCATAGATCTGTTTCGGGGCTTCAAATTTCTAAGTTTCTTACCCGACCCCATGTCGATATATTATACACTGCCCTTCATTTTAGGCATTTTTTCTGATACATTTATAGAGAGAGAGAGAGGGTCCTAGAGGGAGAAGGGGTTCTTCATCAACATTTCTCCTACGATCTTGCTTAAACCTTAAAGATTTGTCAAGAAAGGCATCTAGGTCTTCTTCCTAAAAGGTAAGGTTCTATAACCCAAACTCTTAATTGCTATATATAACTAGGATAGACCATCATAAGGGTAATCCATGAGTTTGGGAGTGGATATCTTGCATGCATGAGTTCTTAAAGTATTTGGTGAGGTTTTGAGCCAAGGATAGGATGAGGGATGGTAGGATCTTTCACAAATAGTTTTAAAAGCATAACGCCTTCTTAGTGTTTGAAAATATGCTCAAAGGAGCTAGAACTATGATCACCTCTCTAATTTGTGGTTCGATTTGTCATGTTCCTAAGAGATTGACGTTGCGAAGAGTCTTGGAGTATAGTAGGACTTAAGGAAAGCTCAATTGAGGTATATAGGCTAAACTTTCTCTCTCGGAAGTGAATTCCATATTGTTTTGTAAGTTTAAGTGTGGTTTGTCTACCAAAATGGTATAACCTTGAGTCATATTTTAAATAAAGGTTAGTATACTAATCGGGTGAGAAGACTTTGATCTGTTTAATGCTCCTAGTTGCTCTTATGTGTACTAAGTGCCTTGATTGAATGTGCCATTTGTTGATAAACTCTAAAGATGTTTGGAGATGAATCGAATGAGAAAATGTGAAATAAATTATGAAATAAGCCTGGACTCAACTCTTATGAACTAACTTCAAAAATAGAATGGCCTAAAGGCCTTGTTCCTGAACTATGCCCATAAATAGTTGTTTTAGATAATGTTTTGCCTTATAAATGCATTACATGTAATGCTAGTCCTTACACATTCCGATGTTGAAATTGTGCATTTGTCATGATGGAAAAATGGATAATTCAAGGATAATTGAGGTTATTGCTTGCTTATTACTTCGATATGTATTTCAATTATTGGTTGGCATGTTCCCTTTTGGGAAGAATCCTTTGTGTTTGATGATTTTACTACTATTGACTCAAAACTATATGATTTCTAGAATATTCGGTACATTGATATTGGTTGGTGATCCTTGAAAATAAAGGAGATGGAAAAATGTGGAAAACCAAATGCGGCCTTCGTGCCATGAAAAGAGGAATATTGTGAAAGGCCCAAAGGGCCAAAGAAATACTATTATCGAGAGAGATTGAGGTCATTAATAAAAACTATAAAATGTGAAAGGTATTGAGGTAAGCATGGTTGTGTTTATGCTATATTTGTATACTTGTATTTATACTACAATTGTGTGCAATATCAAATCAAATCATAAAATGTTTTTGGGAGTATCATTAGCAAAACCGAGGAAGGGTGGGTCATAAGGCTCACACCCGAAACTACACGTGCCGGTGTAGAGATGGATCATGGTTATTCCCCTTAATTGGGATGAACTTGGTAACATTTATAAATTGGTAACGCCAACCCACACAACATATGTGGGAAGACAGCCTAGCCGATCGGGTCGTGATCGGAAGCCATACCGCACACACGGTGGTATTGTGTTGGGAATCAAAAACTGGAAATTGTGATTGTGGTACATGTCTCCAAAGGGACGACCTAGCCGATCGGGTCGTAATAGGACTCCGTGCTAACAAAGATGGTGGTATAACTCATATCGATGCTAATGATCTCCCAGCCAAAAATTATATATATTATTTTCGTAAACTAGAAGACTAACATGTTTCAAATTGGATGCTAGTATATTGTTGATTTTGACTTACTATTTTGTGGTTTCTTTGCTTGTATGGTTATTCTATTCTGAAAGAGGACTTTTAGCCTTACATACTAGTGATATTCGACGGCACTAACGTCCCTTTTGTCGGGGGCGCTGTATTGTTTAATGATACAGGTGGTTCCATAGTGGGCGACATCGGCCAGTGATAGCGGTACTCTCTTCCTAGCAGTCTTGGTGAGCCCCACTCCATCCTGGGGTCATGTCATGTATCTTTTGTTCATTTTCTCATCACGTTTTGAGGTATAGCCGGAGCCTTGTTGCTGGCATTTTCCTATTACTCTTCTATTATATTTAGAGGCTCCGTAGACTGTTTGTGGGTGGTGGTTGATGTTAGGAGTCCAGACTAGAAAAGTTGGTACTTGATAAGCATGTTTTTCATTAAACTTGTAAACTTGTAATATTTTATAAACTATGAATGAAGTCATTAACGAAAATGAAATGAAAGTTGCTAATGGAAGATTGCTTAGTGTTTTGATAAATGGGATAACATTCCCTCTTTATTCACGAACTAGCTTGGGTAGAATGAATCTAACAGATTTGCTCAGTCAGGTTTACTCGGTTGAGCGCTAGTCGCGTTTCACGATTTTTGGGGCATGACAACTCTGCCAGGGCCATGCGGTATGGTGGAATAGAAATGGGCTGAGTGCCCGGAGACAAATCAATACAAAAGTCAATATCCATGTCCGGTGGCATCCCTAGGAAGTCTGCAAGAAGCACTTCTGGAAACTCCCGAACAACAGGTACATAATCCATGGAAGGAGCCTCCGCACTAGAATCATGAACATAAGCCAAATAAGCCAAACACCCCTTCTCAACCATACGCCGAGCCTTCATATAAGAGATAAACATGTTGGTAGAATGACCAGGAGTCCTACTCCCCTCTAATCGAGGCAACCCCAACAAGGCTAAGGTCACGGTCTTGGCATGACAGTCCAATATAGCATGATAAGGTGACAACCAATCCATCCCCAAAAATGACATCGAAATCAACCATATAGAGAAGTAGGAGATCTACGCTAGTCTCAATACCCCCAATAATAACCACACACAAATGATAGACACGATCTATAGTAATAGAATCCTCTACCGGCGTGTACACATACACGAGAGCACTCAAAGAATCATGAGGCACAATCAAATATGAAGCAAAATAAGATGACGTATAGGAGTATGTAGACCCTGGATCAAATAAAACTGAAACATATCTACTATAAACTGAAACAATACCTGGTGATAACAGCATCGGATGATTCAGCCTCAGACATGTCTAGGAAAGCATAACATCGGGGCTAGGGCCCACCACTCTGAACCATATCCCTAGGACGGCCTCCTGCTGGCTGGACTCCACTTCTAGCAGTCTGGCCTCCACCTCTAACGGCCTGACCTCCACCTCTAGCTCCATGTCCTCTACCTCTCTAACCCATACCTCTAGCTGACTACGCGGGTGGTGCCGGGATCATGGCATGAGAACCTTGCTGCTGTGGCTGAACACCCACTAATCTTAGACAGGTCCTTCGGATATGCCCATACTCCCTATAGTCGAAATATCCATCCTGATATTGCGGATGTGGAAACTGAGACTGACCTTGACGAGTTGACTAACCGTAATAATAACTCTGAAGAGGAGGTGCTTTGATAGGAGATGGTGGTGTACTATAAATTGGCTACCCTGAAGGAGGTACATAAGGACCATGGCTCCCTAAAGCTCCATGGGATATCTGAAGTATTGAATGAAATGGCCTGGGGGGATGGCCCCTACCAAAAGTACCCCCGGCCTCCAGATGAGTCCCCACTGAATCCACCGGAGTGACGAGGCCTCTTGTCGAACCCCTGACCACTCCCCTGAGCTAGAACTATTTGTCTGGCCATATTGGTTGTATCCTGGAAAGAAATCTCACTCCCTATCTCCTTAGCCATATACAATCTGATAGGATGAACAAGTCCCTTAATAATTCTCCTCACTCTCTCTCTTTAAGTAGGAAGTATAAGAAGAGCATGACGGGCCAAATCAACAAATTTAGTCTCGTACTGAGTGACAATCATAGAACCCTGCTGAAGGCGCTCGAACTACCTCCGATAGTCCCCTCTCTAAGTGATAGGAAGGTACTTCTCCATAAATAGTTGAGAGAACTAGTCCTAAGTAAGAGTTGGAGACCTAGCTGGTCTGGCCAAACAAAAATCCCTCCACCATTTCTTGGCAGAACCTGATAGACGAAAGGTAGCAAAGTCAACCCCACTGGTCTCCACTATCCCCATGTTCCGTAATACCTTGTGACAATTGTCCAGATAGTCTTAGGGATCCTCTGAAGATATACCGCCATAGGTAGTGGTGAAAAGCTTGGTAAACCTATCCAATCTCCACAATGCCTCAGAAGACATAGCTGATCCATCGCCGATCTGTGTTGCAACACCCGGCGGAACTACCCCAATTGGTTGAGTTGCTGGAGTCTGAAACTGGGGAGCCATCTGCTCCAGAGTATGAGTAGCGGGAGTCTGTGCTCCTCCCCCAGCCCGAGAGACAACTGGTGCTACAGGGAATATGTCGGCCTGAGTAACACTCTCCATAAGGCCCACTAGACAAACAAAAGCATCCTAAAGTACCGGGATAGCGATGAATCCCTCTAGAACCTAAGCTGGCTCTATTGGAATGGTCTGGGCTGGAGCCTCCTCATCAAACTCTCCCTGAGGCTCTGCCGCTAGTGCTGCTTCCCGAGCTCTAGGCTGAGCCCTGCCCTTGCCTCGGCCTCTAGCATGGCCTCGGCCTCGTCCTCTGCCCCCCGTAGGAGCTGCCACTGGGGGCTCTAGCTGCTGCTTAGCTAAAGGAGAGGTACGTGTTCTCGCCATCTGCAAAGGAATAAGAGTATAGAGTTCAATTAGCATTGAGAGCACAAATCGCACGACAAAGAAAAATAGAAGTGAATTTGTTCCTAAACTCTGTAGCCTCTGGGGGATAAGCATAAACATCTCCGTACCGATTCCTCAGACTCAACTAAGCTTGTTCGTGAATTGTAAGACCTAGGCAACCTAGTGCTCTGATACCAACTTGTCACGACCCGGAATTCCTACCATCGGGACCGTGATGGTGCCTAACATCGCACTTGCTAGGAAAGCCAATGTTAGAGTTTTATTCACCATTTTTTCTTTACATTTCATAGATTAAAATTAACAAAGTTAAATCAAGCTGAAATAAATGTGGAAGTACGTAATTCACCTGTTATCTATATACTATTAATAATACCATAATTGTTACCACCCAAAACCTGGTGTCATAATCCACGAACATACTATGAATATCTACAAACATTGGTCTAAAACAAATTACATCTGTTTCGAAAGAAAAGAAAACAGGAATGTAGAAACATATGAGGGGATTGCAGGGCCTGCGGACGCCAGCAGGACTACTTTGGGTCTCCTAGATGAAATGTCTGCAATCGATCTCTCGATCAATCACTACTAGCTCCAAAATCTGCACAAAAGGTGTAGAGTGCAGTATTAGTACAACCCCATGTACTAGTAAGTGTCGAGCCTAACTTCAACGAAATAGTGACGAGGCTACATCGGGGCAGTTACAATATAACCTGCATATTGTGCATAATAAAACAGAAAGAAGAACGGAACAAATGAATAGTAACTTGCAAGGAAAGAATACAAAACTCCAGTATCTCATCAGTAACTAGCTATAGCCAATCCTTAAATGTAAAGCCAAATTACAGAATAACTTGCACAAAAGAAGAAAGGTACATAAACACATAAACTGATGTGGCGTGCATCCCGATCCCACCATATAATCAATATCAATGTGAATATTCATCCTTATTATTCCATTTCAATCCACCCTTATTCCTCCTGTTGCGGCGTGCAACCTGATCCCATAGTACAATAGTAATTTATCCTTATTTCTTCTCAACATACCACCCTTTACTCTTGTTGCAGCGTACAACCGGATCCCACCAGACAATATTAATTCACCATTATTCCTCCTTAATATATCACCCTTATTCCTCTTATTGTGGCATACAACTCGATCCCACCACATCAGTACCAATCACACAATAAGAACAAGAATTTTACAATTTAGCTCAAAACCCTCCACAATATTTAAGACTCAAATCAAAGCAAACAGAAGCATATACAATTATGAAACTTCACTCAATTGATACCACATAGTGAGACCAACCAAAATATACCATGAAATACCGATAAACCAACTTAAACCAATAATTAAATATAATGAAACTACGAAATAGTTAATACCTTCAATAAAGAAAATAACATTTAACAAGAAACAATTAAACGTGGAAACAACAATAAGCATGTAGCAATTAAGACGGGAAGATAATACATTAAGAACGGGAAAAGAAACAGGCTAAATAGATAATTTGGCAGCGCATAGGTACTCTTCACCTCACCTATACGCCACACACATGGATTTTCACATAGCAATTAAGTCGGGGATCTCTAATCCCTCAAGTCAAAGTTAGACACAACACTTACCTCAATCCAACGGCCAACTCAACGCTCTATTATCGCTTTTCCTCTAATTTCTGCCTCCGAACCACTCGTATCTAGTTATAATTAACTTAACAACATCAATTATTGCTAAATAAATCAATTCCAATACATAATTATAAGTTTTCCAATATTTTCCCCAAAAAGTAAAAAATTGTCCCCGAGCTTGCTTGGTCAAAACCCGAAATTCAGACCAAAATCTGATTATACATTCACCCCAAGCCCGGATATGCAATTGATTTTGGAATCCGACCTCAATTTGAGGTCTAAATCCCCAAATTTCAAAATCTCTAATTTCTATCGAAAAATCCCCAATTCCACCATGAAAAACCCTAGATTCTAGGATGAAATCTTATAAAAAGAGGTAAAAGATTGAAAGAAACTAGTTAAGTATCACTTATGATTTGGGGAAGAAAAAATCTTTAAAAAATCGCCTATTGTGGTTTAGGTTTTGAAAAATGGGAGAATGAATGAAATCCTGTCTAAGTCCCTTTTTGCATAGTTGGAGATGTCGTATTTGCGACATGAGCTTCGCAATTGTAAAGCTCGCAAATGTGAAACCTTTCGCATTTCTACTTCTGTCACAAATGCCAACATATTGTTCGCAAATGCGGAGTAGTGATCGCAATTGCGACCACCTTCTTCGCAAGTGCGAAGAATCCCTTCCCCATATCAACTTCGCAAATGCGAAGGGTTGTTCGCATTTGCGAACATAGGCTGGCCAAGCTTCTCTTCGCATTTGCGATGAGAAGCTCGCAAATGCGACCTCAACAGTAATCGCAAATGCAAACCTTGATCTCGCATTTGTGAGGTGTAAGGACCGCAATACAGCTAAAGAACACCAGTAATTTGTTTTCTAAGTTTCTTTCACTCCGTAGCCTATCCGAAACTCACCCGAGCCCTCGAGGCTCTAAACCAAACATATACACAAGTCTTAAAACATCATACAAACTTGTTCGTGTGATCAAATCGCTAAAATAACATCTAAAACTACGGATTTAACAATAAAACACATGAAGCTCTTAAGAACACTTGAAATCCCTCTTTTCTCAACCGGATGCCCGAATCACGTCAAATCAACTTTGATTTTTACCAAAATTCACAATCATGACTTAAATATTATTTTAAACCTATATCGGGCTCGGGAACCAAAATACGGCCCTGATACCAACAAGATCAAACATTAATCAAATTCTTTAAATCATTAGATTTTCGTACTTACTCAGGATAGGGACCTTCGAATTCGATTTCGGGCATATGCTCAGGTCCTATATTTCAATACGGACCCACCGGGACTGTCAAAGTACGAGTCCAAGTTAGTTTACTCAAAACGTTAACCGTAGTCAACTAAATTTACTTTTAAAGGCAAAAATTAGTATTTTTCTCAAATTTGCACATAAAATCTTACCGGAAATGCGCCCGGACTGTGCACGTAAATCGAGAAGGAATAAAATAAGGTTTTGAAGGACTCAAAACATGAAATCGAGCTCTAAATCATAAGATGACCTTTTGGGCCATCACATTGAAGTTAGTATAGATTTGAGGAAAATCCTACTGGGCAGGTCGTGATTTTTACTCTCTTGAGCAAGGAGGTTTTCCACGTAAAAATCTTTGTGTTGATTACTTTTTCGCAATTATTCTTATTTGAGTCTGCTTATCTACTTCAAAGAACATATTTAACCCCCTTCTTGTGCCTAAGTGTAGTTCTAATTAACAATAACTCATAATGAAATACTCAAATCATTCATACAATCCTCAAGAGTTATAGCATGAATAATATTATTTTAACTCAATTGTCAAATGACGACATCATGGTCAGTAAAAGAAATTTGCAGTCTTTCAATGGATATTCATTCAATATGCAACACAAGTCTGTATGTTGACTAAGAAATATAAAAGTTTTTAGGTGCATACTATGGCTTAATTAAAAAAAATTTACTTCATGCAAAATCTCCAAAAGTAAACATAATTACAGCACAATAAGAAGAACTAAAAAAATATGGTTATGGATAAAAAGAATTACTTGTAGTTTCAAAATAAAGGCAGAAACTTGATCTCTCATGTACCATAAATCATGATCTCTCAACCAACACATATTTCCTTTCAATTAGTTCAGTTTCATTAGTTTTCTTTCCTTAGAACATAATCACATCTACTAGTCTGACTATTTCAAGTCGTTCAAGGCTTGAAAGTAATGTAGCAAACATCAAAACAAAAGAGTGGAAACAAATAGGTTTCAATACAGCTTATTAAAATTAAATTCGAAAATTATTTCTATTTAGATCATTTCTTAGATTATGCTGAATATATTAAATACATTTTTTCTTTACTTTATTAAGTTTAACACATTTGATTAGTTTAACACATTTGATTTAGTAATATCCGGCCAATATCTAGTGGTTTGAGAAAGAAATCGAGACATTCAGAAAGAGAGTTGTCGCCGATAAATTTCCCTCCACGGGGCAGGGTGTGGATCATTGTTGTATACTTTATTGTAACATACAAATATGAGCAAGAAGACAATACATGCACTCTCTTCCTTGATAAACTAAATATAATTTATTCAATACACCATTTTTCATCATCCACTAAGTCATAGAAGTACTTATGTTATTCCTATGTTCTCAAACTACATTATTTTGCTCCAATTTATCTTCAAACATTGATAGGCTCAACAAACAGCAGGTTAATCTTGTCTTTAAATTCACCTTGGGCACTTGAAAAATTATTTTCTTTGAAAATATATGCCACACGTGATATATTTATAACCAGTTCGAGGATAAATGCTGGTACTTCGTCATGAGTAGAACAAAGAAAGTCCTTTTTCATGTCTTTCCATGCATTGGTTATTTTCTTTTGAGCCTCGACATATACATCTTGCTTTGAACCTCCAAATTCTTTCATGTAGCATTCTATGAATGAAGCTATATGTTTTCTTTCTTGTTCCAACTGCACTCAATAGATTTCAATACTCAATATAAATATTATATGTTTAGGGCGTGTTGAGAATATAACTAAGTAAATCAAAAGAGAACTCACTCCGACAACTTAAGCTTTTAGATGAGATGATTATACAATTTATTTTTATAAGGAAAAAAGTTGTGAACTAGAAATTGAATATATTGTAGTACTTACATTATGTCCAATACAATCGTCCTTTAATCTGTTGATTGTTGATGAAGCTCGAAGAATTAAAGGTTCATTTATTATCCATTCAAAGGTCTCTTTGGTTATAGGTTCCTCCATAAGAGCCAAGGAAATTGTTGCACCCATCATACAAGTAGTAGTTATATTTGCATTCTTCATATACTCAACATATTTTGGAATATAGCCAGCATTTAACCATTGTGCTTCCTTGAAAAATGCTCTAGCCACCTTTTTCATCTATGAAGGAAAATAAAAATAAAATGTAGAACTTATAATGTTGAAGATATAATTAAGTGAATAATTAAAATTGTATTCTCTCTAACGTCTTAATCATTAAGATTTTAGATGAAGCGGTCATACAATTCTACATTACAAAGCTCCTATACCCGTATCAAAAATAATTTTCGCGTGCTTGGCACATGAAAACAACATCAGGCTCACATGTAAAGGGGCTTGTTGAAAATATAATTAAGAAAAATATGTATTTTGTCCTAGTATAGTTTCAACTTTTAGACGAGAGGGTCACACAATTCTTCTTAAGTGTATACATCAAGTCTTATTTTAGATTTTGGATGTTTCCTTTCCCACTACTCTTTTTATTTCTTCACTATAACTTACTCTTTTAATGAAGCTATTTTAGAGGGGTTGCTCTGATGGTAAGCAACCTCCACTTCCAACCAAGAGGTTGTGAGTTCGAGTCTCCCCAAGAGCAAGGTGGGAAATTCTTGGAGGGAAGGATGTCGGGGGTCTATTTGGAAACAACCTCTCTATGCCAGGGTAGGGGTAAGGTCTGCGTACACACTACCCTCCCCAGACCCCACTAAGTGGGATTATACTGGGTTGTTGTTGTTGTTGTTGTATGGTAAGACTCCACCTGTGGAATTTGTCACGACCCCGGTTCACCCTCCGTGAACTATTGTGACGACACCTAGTCCTCTACAACTAAGTAAGCCTAAATTGCGGAAAATAACCAAAGTGCGGAATAAAAACAAATTAAAACAGAATGAAGAATGATAAAATAGTGCTTAAAAGTGCTGCTCGGCATACACAATATTTAACTCTCAACCAATACATACTTCCAAGACTCAGAAACCCATGAATCATAAGCTAAGGATCACTACACATTACTCTAACTCCAGAATATCTAACAAGGAAAAGAAATACAGAAGGACAAATGTTTAAAAGCTAGAATAGAAAGGGACTCTTCGGTCTGCGGACACAGCAGATATACCTCTAAGTCGCTGGAGCAGTCGCCTCGCCTCAAGGGTGATAGGACTAGGTCGAAGTACCTGGATCTGCACATAAAAAATATGCACAGAAGGGGAATGAGTACACCACAACAGTACTCAATAAGTGCCAAACCTAACCTCGGTCGAGTAGTGACGAGGAAGGTCGGGGCCCTATTTAGATAAAACAAAGCATATAAGACACGACAGTATAAGATAAGCAGTACAATTGAAAACTAACGATAAGAATTTTATACATGAAAATAAGGAATTCAATAACTGAAACAGAGGCAAAAAAAACAATCACAAGGAAATAATAGGGGATCTCTCAGTATATTGAGGATCTCTTAGTACCCTCAATATATGCCAGGGATATCTTGGTATATTGAGGATCTCTCATTATCCTCAATATATGCTAAGGATCTCTTGGTATCCGAGGATCTCTCGGTATCCTCAATATGTGCTAGGGATCTCTTGGTATCCTCAATATACGTGCTAGGTATATCTAGGTATTGCCACTGGCTCCTCAACATAGGATAGATCCTTATCCAACTGGACTGAACTGAAATCCAACACGTGCGATGGATCACCCTGATACCTCCGGAGCATCGAAACATGAAATACCGAATGAACTTCTGCCAAGCTGGGAGATAAAGCAATCTCATAAGCAACCTCCCCAACACGCCTCAATATCTCAAAAGGACCAATAAACCTCGAACTCAACTTCCTTTTCGTCCTAATTCTCATAACGCCCTTCATAGGTGAAACTCGAAGCAGAACCCGCTCTCCAACCATATAGAAAACATTACGAACCTTCCGGTCCGCGTAATTCTTTTGTCTGGACTGGGTTGTACGGAGTCTATCCTAAATCACCTTAACCGTCTCCAAAGCATCCTGAACCAAGTCTATGCCCAACAATCTATCCTCACCTGGCTCAAACCAACCCACCGGGGATCTACATCGTCTCCCATATAAATCATCATACGGTGTCATCTGAATACTAGACTGATAGCTGTTGTTGTTAGAAAACTCCGCCAATAGCAAGAACTGATCCCAAGACCCTCCAAACTCAATCATACGCACGGAGCATATCTTCAAGAATCTAAATAGTGCTCTCGGACTGTCCGTCCGTCTGAGGATGAAATTCCGTACTCAACTCTACCCGAGTACCCAACACATGCTGAACGGCCCTCCAGAACCGTGATGTGAGCTGAGTACCTCTATCTGAAATGATGGACACTGGAATACCATGTAGACGACAATCTCCCAGATATATATTTCCGCCAACCGCTCCGAGAAATAAGTAGTACACACAGGAATAAAGTGAGCGGACTTGGTCAGCCGATCCACAATCACCCAAATAGCATCGAACTTTCTCAAAGTCGGTAAGAGCCCAACCACAAAGTCCATGGTGATCCACTCCCACTTCCACTCCGGAATCTCTATCTGCTGAAATAACCCACCCGGTCTCTGGTGCTCATACTTCACCTGCTGACAGTTGAGGCACCGAGCTACAAATCCAACTATATCTTTCTTCATCCGTCTCCACCAGTAGTGCTGCCTCAAATCCTGATACATCTTCGCGGCACCCGGATGAATAGAATATCACGAGCTTTGGGCCTCCTCCAGAATAAACTCCCCAAGCCCATCAATATTGGGTACACAAATCCGACCCTACATCCTCAATACCTCATCATCACCAATAGTCACATCTCTGGCATCACCGTGCTGAACCTTGTCCTTGAGGACAATCAAATGAGGGTCACCATACTATCGCTCCCTGATACGATCATATAAGGAAGACCAAGAAACCACGCAAGCTAGAACCCGACTGTGCTTCAAAAGATCCAATCTCACAAACTGGCTAGCTAAGGCCTGAAAATCCATCGCCATAGGCCTCTCCGATGCTGGTAAATAAGTCAAACTACCTAAACTCTCTGCCCGATGACTCAAAGCATCAGCCACCACATTGGCCTTGCCCGGGTGATACAAAATAGTGATATCATAATCCTTCAGCAACTCTAACCATCTCCTCTGGCGCAAATTTAGATCCTTTTACTTGAACAGGTGCTGCAAGCTCCGATGGTCAGTATAAATCTCACAGGGAACACCATATAAATAATGGCACCAGATCTTCAGGTTGTGAACAATGGCAGCTAACTCAAGGTCGTGGATCAGATAGTTTTTCTCATGTACCTTCAATTGTCTGGACGTGCAGGTAATCACCCTACCGTCCTACATCAACACCGCTCCGAGGCCAATCCTCGAGGCATCACAATAAACCGTATAAGATACCGAACCTGTAGGCAATATCAAAACTGGGGCTATAGTCAAAGCTGTCTTGAGCTTCTGAAAGCTTGCCTCACACTCCTCCGTCCACTAGAACGGAGCACCCTTCTGGGTCAACCTGGTTATAGGGGCTGCAATCGATGAAAACCCCCTCCACAAAACGACGGTAGTAGCCTGCCAAACCAAGGAAACTGCGGATCTCAGTAGCTGAGGATGGTCTGAGCCAACTCTGCATGGCCTCTATATTCTTCAGATCCACCTGAATACCCTCACTCGATACCACGTGGCCTAAGAATGCCATTCAATCCAACCAAAACTCACATTTCGAGAACTTAGAATATAACTTCTTCTCTCTCAGAGTCTGAAGCACAGTCCTCAGTGCTGCTCATGATCTTCCTGATTCCGAGAATACACTAGAATATCATCAATAAAGATAATGACGAACAAGTCAAGATAAGGCTGGAACACACTGTGCATCAAATGCATAAAGGTTGTTGGGGCATTGGTCTACCCAAATGACATAACAAGGAACTTGTAATAACCGTACCGAGTCTTGAAAGCAGTCTTCGGGATATCTGGCTCCCGAATCTTCAACTGATGGTAACCTGAGCACAAATCAATCTTAGAAAACACTCGTGCACCCTGAAGCTGGTCAAACAGATTATCAATACGAGGCAAAGGATAATGGTGCTTCACTGTAACCTTGTTTAACTGGCAATAATAAATACACATACGCATAGAACCATACTTTTTATTCACAAACAAGATAGGAGTGCCGAATAAAACCCTTGTCAAGCAATTCCTGTAACTGATCCTTCAACTTCTTCAACTCAAGATAAGCCATACGATATGGAGGAATAGAAATGGGCTGAGTTCCCGGCAATAGATCAATGCCAAATCAATATCTCTATTAGGCGGCATGCCTGGAAGATTAGCTAGAAACAAATCGGAAAAAGCTCGTACTATTGGGACTGAATTAACTAAAGAGTTATTAATACTGACATCTCTCATATAAGCTAAATATGCGTCACACCCCTTTTCAACTATACGCTGAGCTTTAAGAAAAGAAATAACTCTACTGGGAGTGTGATCTAAAGTACCCCTCCACTCAACACGCGGTATACCTGGCATAGCCAGCGTCACAATTTTGGCATGACAATCCAGAATAGCATAATGGGGCGACAACTAGTCCATGCCCAAGATAATGTGAAAATCTACCATGCTGAGCAACAATAAATCGGCTCTAGTTTCAAAACCACTAAGAGCAACCAAACACGATCGATAAATGCGGTTCAAAATAAGAGAATCTCCCATAAGAGTAGAAACATAAATAGGAGAACTCAAAGAATCCCGAGATACACCCACATGCAGAGCAAAATAAGAAGGCACATAGGAATAAGTGGAGCCTAAATCGAATAGAACTGATGCATCTCTGTGACAAACCAGTATAATACCTGTGATGACAGAATCAGAGGGACAAACCTCGATACGAATAGGAAGGACATAGTATCGGGCCTGGACTCCCCCTATAGGGTGACCTCTACCTCCCTGACCTCTACCTCTTGCTAGCTAAGCAGGTGGGGTAGCAACTGGAGCTGTAACTATATCCTGAGAACTCTGCGGGGCATGCTGTGGCTGAGAAGTCTGTGGAGGTGCACTCCTCCCAAGTTTAGGGCAATCCCTCACCACATGGCACGTGTCACCACACTCAAAACAAGATTTGGGAGGACGTGGTGGCTGTGACTGGCTCGGGCCAGGTCTGCTGGACTGACCTTTGAAAGCACCTCGCACAATAGGCACGCTAGATACCAAAGGTGCATAATAAGGCTCCTGAGGTCTAGGAGGAGCTGGAATACCTCTGGCTGCTGGAAGAGCTGAATGAACAGGGTGACTCATATAACCCCTACCATGATGACCTTCTGTTGGGGCACGGGCACCAGAGAAATGGCCCGACTTTTGAGACCTCTTGGCCTCCCTCTCATATCTCTCCCTAGCATCCATACCCTCAATCCTCCTAGAAATGCTCACCACCTGTTGATATGAAATATCCATCTCCAACTCACGAGCCATGCTAGACCTGATGCTGGGAATAAGGCCCTCAATAAATCGACAAAACCTCTCATGAGCAGTAGAAACCAAGGCTGATGCATGCCTAGTCAAACTAGTGTAACAGATAGCATACTCTAAGATAGTCATAGCACCCTGGCGCAAATGCTCAAACTCTGCACGCCATGCGTCCCTAAGGTTCTGAGGAACATACTCTCTCAGGAACAGATCTACAAACTGAGTCCAAGTCAGTGAAGCATCCTCATCCTGACTGTCTAACTCATAGGTGTGCCACCACTCATCCGAAGGTAGTGAAGGAAACCCTGCTCGATCATGATATACCCATGGTATGGAGAATGCGATAACTCTCATCTAGAAATCCTAGAGCATCCTCCGATGCTAGACCACTGAATACAGGAGGATTGTACCTCTTGAACCTCTCAAGCCTTAGCTGCTCCTCCTCGGAAGCCGCTGTCATGTCCTCGGGCTAAATTGGCACTACAGGCGGTACAGAAATAATCTTAGGGACCTGCTCAACATGTATTCGCTACTTAGGAGTGCGGACGACGAGAGTCTGTGCTCCTCCCCCGGCCTGTGATGTAGCTACAACAAAAGGAAGCAACCCTGCCTAAGCTAGAGTGGTGTACATGCTCATGAACTGTGGCAGAGTCTCCTAAAGAGCTAGAGTAGTAGTAGCAGTAGGCGTGTCAGGTGCCTGGACTCTGGCTGGAACTGCTAGTGGTACCTCGGCGGTAGCTCGCATAGGTGCTCTAGCTGTACCACGTGCGCGTCCTCGGGCTCTACCCTGGCCCCGGCCTCCGATGGCAGCAGTAGGGGCGCGAGTGCCTGTTCATCTCGGGTAACATGTGTCCTCACCATCTGTGAGAGAATAAAAGACAGAAGTTTAGAATTGTGATGTCAAAATATCGCACGATAGGAAAATCAAATAAAGTGAAATTTTCCTAATAGTTACATAACCTCTCGTAGATTAGTACATACGTCTCTATACCGATCAACGAGACTCTAATAAACCGGCTTGTGATCCATGACTTCTATGAATCTAGAGCTCTGATACCAACTTGTTACGACCCCAGTTTGCCCTCTGTGAACCATCATGACGACACCTAGTCCTCTACGACTAGGTAACCCTAAATTGCAGAAGATAAGCAAAGTGCGAAATAAAAACAAATTAAAACAGAATGAAGAGTGATAAAATAGTGTTTAAAAGTGCCGCTCGGCATATACAATATTTAACTCTCAACCAATACATACTTCCAAGACCCGGAAACCCATGAATCACAAGCTAAGGATCACTACACAGTACTCTAACTCCAGAATATCTAACAAGGAAAAGAAATACATAAGGGCAAATGTTTAAAAGCTAGAATAGAATGGGACTCCTCGGTCTGCGGATGTGGCAAATATACCTCGAAGTCGCTGGAGCAGTCGCCTCGCCTCAAGGGTGATAGGACTGGGTCGCAGTACCTGGATCTGCACATGAAAAACATGCGCAGAAGGGACATGAGTACACCATAGCGGTACTTAGTAAGTGCCAAACCTAACCTCAGTCGGGTAGTGACGAGGAAGGTCGGGGACCTATTGAGATAAAATAAAGAATATAAGGCATGACAGTATAAGATAAGTAGTACAGTTGAAAACTAATGATAAGAATTTAATACAGGAAAACAAGGAATTCAATAACTAAAAAAGAGGAAAAAAACAATCACAAGGAAATAATCGGGGATCTCTCAATATCTTGAGGATCTCTTAGTACCCTCAATATACGACAGGGATCTCTTGGTATCCCTAGGATCTGTCGTTATCCTCAATATATGCTAAGGATCTCTTGGTATCCCGAGGATCTCTAGGTATCCTCAATATATGATAGGGATCTCTTGGTATTCTGAGGATCTCTTGGTATCCTCAATATACGTGCTAGGGATCTCTCGGTATCCCGTACCTCAGTTCAAATCATAAATACATACAGGGGATCTCTCGGGATGCCGTCCCGTATTCCCAAAGTAAAACACACAGCAACAACACAAGAATACTCAATTAAGCTCAATTTCGTACTAAGTAAACAGTTAATTCTAGACTAACATGCTTCACGTAATACAATTAAGGTAGTTTAAGCAAACGAATAGTTAAGTCAATTAGACATGCTTTTTCTAAGCTAACAACAGGTTTAAATTGCAAGTAAAATGAAACAGGAAAAGGAACACAATTGAAATTACTTGAAGAAAACCGGATTTTCAACAATTAGCTCAAGTACGCACTTGTTACCTCACATACAAGGCATTTCAAATATCAAATATACTGAATCCTAAGGGGAATGTTACCCACACAAGGTTAGACAAGCTACTTACCTTGAACCGGTTCAATAATCAATCTGAAACCATGCTCTTGCCGTGGGTACTCGACTCCAAATGACCCAAATCTATTAAATTCAATTTCATAACGTAAATAACACTTCAAGTAACTAATTCTACAAGGAAATTCTAAGCTAATAGGCGAAATTAGGTAAAATGACCAAAACGCCCCTCGGGCCCACATCTCGGAATTGGGTAAAATTTATATTTTTAGAAACATTGTACCCTAACGAGTCTATACATAACAAGAACACTAAAATCGGAGTTCAATTGGCCCCTACCATGTTAAGGTCTCTTAATCTCAAGCCTTAATTACCCATTTTTTCTCAAATTTCTCACCACCAATTAGGTCTTTAATCACATATAAATGAGTTATGAAGTCAAGATATTACCTCCAAGTGATTCCCCTTGAATCCCACTTCAATCCCCTTGAAAAGCTTCAAAATCGCCCAAAAATAAGGCTGTATTGTGGGCCAGTCTGGGCCCGGGACCGCGGTCCAAACGGGCTTGGGCTTAAGTGGTGCAAAAGATCGTGGCGGGGTGGTTCAACACAAATAGCCCGTGAGCCCGGGACCGGCAGGCGGGCCTGGGTCGGTTCAACCGGGCCCCAACGACTATTTTTTTTCAAATTTGTTTTTTTTTTTTTTAAAATGCTCAACGACTAGATTTTAAAATCTGACCGTTGTGCTTCAAAATTGGTCCGTTATGCACTTTAAAAAATAGTCATTTGGCCCCCAAACTTTGCTTTAACCCCAAACTTTTTATAATTACACTTTTTCCCAATTCTCAACTATAAATACCCCCCCCCGTTCTTCATTTTTACTCACAAATTCAGCAATCTCTCTCTAATTTTCTTCTATAATTGCTTACTTTATTATTGCAATTTCTTGAAAAAATTGTGAAGTTGGTGAATTGAAGTATTCAAGTCTTCAACGATATTCAATTTTCAAGAAGTTGTTCGTCAATTCAGTAAACTCGTTCCAACTCTTAAGTTTTAATATTATAGTTTTGTTAGTTTTATTTAGTATAATTATAATTAATATGACATTTTCTTTGAATTTTTTTTGTGGTAATGGTAAGGGAAAATATAAAATTGTTGAATCTAATAGCCAAGCTACTACTCTTCCCTGGCTCCCCGACCCAGACCTGTTACCCGTCCTCCTCCACCGATTATTCTTGATAGTGATAACCCTTGTTTTTAATTTTTCGATAGTCAATTTTGTCATGATGTTGCACCGAGTCAACAATTAAATGAAGAAGTTATGAATGCTCTTTATCCTAATGAAACTATCTTTGAAAATGATGATTTAGATGAAATGCAATCGGATTTAGATGATACACCTACTAGTCCTATTAATAACCCAAATGATGCCCCGCCTAACCCTCATATAGTAACCCCTATTTTTAATAGACAACCTGCTAAACGGCCTGAAACATCTATTGTTTGGCACTTTTTTACTCAACTAAGAGAATAAAATAAGGCTAAGTGTAAAACTTGTGGGTCTCAACTAGTTCATAAATTTACTGGAGACCGTAGCGGTACGGGTAGTTTGACTAGACACATATTGAAACACCCAAGAGATAAAGCTAGATTTTTACAAATGAAAGTTGTGCAAGAGGGGACACGTGTAGATAGTATGGTTAACCCTAGTACAGGTTCAAATCTAGTTCAATTGGGAATTAACACTGTTACCGGTGGCATTTTATATTATGATACAAATAAAGATCGTGAAAAATTGGCAAAAATGGTTACTGTTATGTGGTTATCCTATAGTTTTCCTTCTAACCCTCATTTTGTGCATTATATTACAAGAGTTTTTAATCCTACTTATAAAGGATGGCCTCACGCAACTGTAAAGAGCGATATTTATAAATATAAACATGAATATGAACAATATTTGCGCTATTTATTTACTCATATAGATTGTCGCATTGCTATTAGTACTGATATTGGTAGAAGTGGTAATGAATGTGATTATCTAACTGTTACAAGTCATTGGATAGATGAAGAGGGATAATGCAAAAGCGCATTATTGCTTATAGAATAATAAATTCATGCCACACAGGTAAGTTTATTGCTAACACAGTTGTAGATATTTTTGCATTAGAGAAAAAATTATGTCGGTTTCAATGGATAATGCTTCTAGTAACACTAATGCTATAGGGTTGCTTACAACTACACTAAATCCTGCATTTAGTAATATTTTTCATGTTAGATGTATTTGTCATATTTACCATTTAATCGTCAGTGCCGGTATGAAAGTTTTAAATGTAGAAATTGAAAAGGTTAAAATGGCTCTTAATTGGCTTTTTATTCAAACCGTAGAAGTATACTTAGAGACTATTTTTAAAAATGTGATGAATTTGGCCTTAGAGAAAGAAAGGTTCCTAAACCTTGTCCGACTAGATGGAATTACATGTATGAAAATTTAGTTGTTGAATATGAATATAGGAACCCAAAAAGCGCAACGTATAATGCTCGTGTAGGTGATGGTGATGATGAGCACCTTACAAATCAAGATTGGAGTAATGTTAAAATGCTTGTAGACTTTTTAGAACAATTTCATATTGCTACAAATGAATTATCTGGCCAATATTATCCTACTATTTCTAACTGTTTAGTTTATATTGCAGCACTTGTAGATTTATTTACTCAATTTTCAGAGGGTGGAGTAATTTATCAAGAAGCTATTAATTCTATGAAACCTAAATTTAAAAAATATTTTTTCCCTATCCCCCCTATTTTTGGTGTTGCTGCATTGTTAAATCCTACAATGAAAAATGGAGGAACTTAGACTCAAAATCGTGGAATAAGCCTTTTAAATCATTCTGCCCAGGCATTTAAATCCTTCTTCGCGAACGCGGTCAAAGCCTTGCGTTCGCAAAGCACAAATTATTGTTGAACACTTTTCCTTCTTCGCGAACGCGAAGGCTCATCTTCCCTGCCCATCGCGAACGCGACTCCCTTCTCGTGAACGCATAGTTCAAAGACCCCAGCCCTTCGCGAATGGGGGACCTCCCTCGTGAACGCGAAAAACAAACCTGCAGCTCCAAATCCTAACCCTTCGCGAATGCGAGGGTCCACTCGCGAATGTGAAGAACAACTGGTCTGCAACACATATAGCAGTTTTCTGCAACTTCAAACATCATGAAATGGTCCGATTGACCACTCGAAACTCACCTGAGGCCCCCAGGACCTCAACCAAATCTACCAACATATTCCATAACTTCATTCAAACATGTTACCACCTTCGGAATGCTCAAAACAACATCAAAACACCCATTTTAATCGGATTCAAGCCTAGGAATTCCAAAAACTCTAAAAATACGCTTTCGATCAAAAGGTCTATCAAACCTCGTCCGAATGACCTAAAATTTTGCACACACGTCACATTAAAAACTATGGAGCTACTCCAACTTCCAGAATTCCATTCCGACCCTCGGATCAAAATCTCACTATCAAACCGGAAATTTCAAAATTCGACCTTTTGGCATTTCAAGCCTAAATTAGCTACATACCTCCAAAACACAATCCGAACATGCCCCTAAGACCGAAATCACCCAACGGAGCTAACAGAACTATCAGATTTCCATTCCAAGGCCATCTTGTTCCGACTACGGTCAACTTTCCAACACTTAAGCTCTCATTTAAGGACTAAGTGTCCTAAAATTCTCTGAAACTCAAAACCAAACATCCCGGCAAATCGAAATAGCATAAATAAACTCGAGGAAAGCAGTTAATAGAGAATCGGGGAGTTAATTCTTAAGACGACCGGCCGGGTCGTCACAGAATTACACTAATTTTTTTTATTGTTGTTGTTGTTATTGTTGTAATGAAGCTATGGTAAGGTTTGATTCAAAAGAAATGAAGCTAAGGGAGCTTACCTTATTTTTTGCATAGTAGAGACTGTTATTAATCTGTATTGATGTAAATAAATAAAATAATAATCTTTCTGAAAACAAAAACAGAAAGTTAGTAGATTGAATTTTTTTTAATTAATTTAATTAATTAATTATTTGAAAAGAATTTTGTCCAAAAAGATTAATCAATCAATCTTTGACCAAATCCAAATCCAAATCCGAAGCTGAAGCTGAGCCGAGCAAGTGACAACAACGACGACGCAAGTCTTGCCTTCTTCTTAACTCTTTAAGATCTAAAAGATGAGCTTCTCTATATATACACAAAGATTTTCTTTCCTTCTACCAATGAGGGACAAAGTGCATTAGTAAAATGAACTCATTTAAAATTTCACTTCCCTCCATTTCTTTTCCCACCATTTTCCATTCACACCTCTTTTGTCATTAATAAATAATAACAAAACCCAACAATCCCCTACATGAATGGGGAATGGCTATAAATATAAAGGAATGCACGGACTTGTGTATGTTTTACATGCAAGAATTAATTGCATCTGGATAAGTAGGTTTCCCTTTGAACTTTCCGTAGTGAACTTATATCGGATATACTCGGTCAATCGGTAGATTTGATATCATTGAACCGTCGAGCTTTGTTGTATACCTAGACAACATAAGTCACACAATGAATCCTTAACCATCTATTGTTCTCACGGTTGTGTTCGTTTCATCCATGAACACCGCCTGGTTTCATGAGTGCTTAGAGAATGGGCATTTACTTTCATTCTTCTTGGAGCGGCTTACACTTCACACTCACATAGGTGATTCCTAAACATGAAATCCTAACGACACACTATCTGGTCATATCTTGCCAGACTTAGAAAATCATTAAAAAGTTTTAAGCTTTATTGACTCATCAAAAAACCTTAATGTTTTACCTCATTTTTTGAACATTGTCTTCATCACGAGAATGAGTTGACTTATTTGACAATGTTGAGCCATCATTCATAACTTTGTTTGATCTCTTTGAACCTATCTCTTGGGATCTCCGGTATTCTAGGTAGAGTAACTGCCACGATGACTTGTCCTAGGCCTTTAACCCCATTCCCTTTGATGATCTTTCAACTGCCTCTCTAGATAGACCTTTTGTAAGTGGATCTGACACGTTATCTCTTGAATTTACGTAGTCAATTGTGATAACACCACTAGAGAGTAGTTGTCTAACAGTATTATGTCTCTCGAATATGACGAGATTTTCCGTTATAATTAACGCTCCCTGCCGTACCTATTACCGCTTGACTATCACAATGTATACAAATAGGTGCCAAAGGTTTGAGCCAAAATGGAATATCTTCCAAGAAATTCCAGAGCCATTCAGCTTCTTCACTGGCCTTATCTAAAGCTATGAATTCAGATTCAATTATAGAACGGGCGATGCACGTTTGTTTGGATGATTTCCAAGACACTGCTCCACTCCCAATTGTGAAAACATGTCCACTCGTGGATTTAACTTCAGATGATCTCGTGATCCAATTTGCATCACTATATCCCTTTATCACAGAAGGATAGTTGTTATAATGCAAAGCATAATTTTTGGGTATGTTTTAGATATCCCAAAACGCATTTCATTGCCATCTAATGTATTTGATTGAGATTACTTGTAAACCGACTCAGTTTGCTAATAGCACATGCTATATCTGGTCGCGTACAATTCAAGATATACATCAAACTTCCTAATACTCTTGCATAATTCAGTTGTGAGTCACTTTCACCTTCATTCTTTTGAAGTACATAACTCACATCAATTGGAGTCCTGGCAATTTTGAAATCCAAATACTTGAACTTGTCAAGTACCTTTTCAATGTAGTGAGACTGTGATAATGCTAGACCTTGTGGAGTCTTGTGAATTCTGATTCCTAAGATCACATCAGCAACTCTTAAGTCTTTCATGCCGAATTTGCTATCCAACATGTGTTTTGTAGCATTAATATCTGTCATACTTTTGCTCATTATCATCATGTCATCAATATATAAACAAACAATGACTTAATGACCTGGAGTATTTTTAATGTAAACACATTTATCACACTCGTTGATTTTAAATCCATTTGCCAATATTGTTTGGTCAAATTTTGAATGCCATTGTTTGGGTGCTTGTTTAAGTCCATAAAGCGACTTAACAAGTTTTCACACTTTCTTTTCTTTACTAGGAACATGAAAACCCTCAGGTTGTTCCATGTAAATCCCTTCCTCCAATTCTCCATTTAAGAAAGATGTTTTAACATCCATTTGATGGATTTCAAGACCATACACGGCCGCTAGTGCCACTAACACCCTAATAGATGTTATCCTTGTTACTGGCGAGTAAGTGTCAAAGTAGTCAAGGCCTTCCATTTGTCTATAACCTTTGACAACAAGTCTTGCCTTATATTTGTCAATAGTGCCATCAGCTTTAATGTTTTGTTGAAAGATCCATTTCGAACCTAAAGACTTATTTCCTGGAGGAAGATCAACCAATTCCCATGTATAGTAATCCAAAAGTGATTGAATCTCACTATTGACCGCCTCTTTCTAAAATGCTGAATCAGAAGACGACATAGCTGCTTTAAAAGTTTGAGGCTCATTTTCAAGCAAGAATGTCACAAAATCTGGTCCAAAGGAAGTAGTTGTTCTTTGAAGTTTGCTACGCCTTGGATCTTCTATACTTGGAGTGTTTTCCTTTGGTTTTCACGAGGTCGTTTAGGACTTTCACTTAACGACTCGCTTTCAGTTTTATACGGATAGATGCTTTCAAAGAATTCAGCATTATCTGATTCCATTACCGTATTAACATGAATCTCGAGATTATCAGATTTATGAACCAAAAACGACATGCTTTACTGTTTGTAGCATATCCAATGAAAACGCAATCTACTGTTTTTGGTTTGATTTTAACCCTTTTAGGTAAACGAACTTGTACTTTTGCTAGACACCCCCATACTATGAAATATTTCAAGTTGAGTTTTCTTCCTTTCCATTTTTCATATGGAATAGATTACGTTTTACTGTGGGGTACTCTGTTGAGTATTCGGTTAGCTGTAAGGAGAGCTTCCCCCCCACAAACTCTGCGGTAATCCAGAACTTATTAATAAAGAATTCATCATTTCCTTTAATGTCCGATTTTTCCTTTCCACAATTCCGTTGGATTAAGGTGTGTAAGGTGCAGTAGTTTGATGGATAATTCCATATTCCGAACATATTTCTACAAATGGAGATTCATATTCTCCACCTCTATCACTTCTAATCATTTTGATCTTTTTATTCAATTGATTCTTCACTTCATTCTTGTATTGCTTAAATGCTTCAATTGCTTCATCCTTACTATTAAGTAAATAAACATAACAATATCTAGTGCAATCGTCAATAAAAGTAATAAAATACTTTTTTCCACCTCGGGATGGTGTCGACTTCATATCACAAATGCCAGTATGAATTAAGTCTAAAGGATTTGAATTCCTTTCAACAGACTTATAAGGATGTTTTACAAACTTAGATTCAATACATATTTGACATTTTGATTTATTACACTTGAATTTAGGCAATACTTCTAAATTAATTAACTTCTGTAAGGTTTTATAATTGATATGTCCTAAAAGAATACACCATAAATCATTTGACTCTAATAAATAAGAAGAAGCTAAAATTTTAGTCATACTATCAACAACCATTATATTGAGTTTGAAAAGACCCTCCGTGAGGTAGTCTTTTCCAATATACATTTCGTTCTTGCTTACAACAACTTTATCAGAAACAAATACACATTTGAATCCATTCTTTACAAGTAAAGAAGTAGAAACTAAATTTTTCCTAATAGTAGTAACATGAAGAACGTTGTTGAGCGTTAACACCTTGCCGGAAGTCATCTTCAGGAATATCTTCCCATAACCTTCAATCTTGTTTGTTGCATTATTTCCCATGGAAATTTTTTCTTCAGGACCAGCAGTAGAGTAAGTCGCAAATGCTTCTTTGACAGCACAAACATGTCGAGTGGATCCGGAGTCAATCCACCACTCCTTCGGATTTCCAACTAGGGTGCATTCCGAAAGCATTGCACAAAGATAATCAATATCATCATTCTTCTCCACTATGTTGTCCTGTCCCTTCTTATTATCGTTTTTCGGGAGACGACAGTCTGTGCTTTTGTGACCAACTTTTCCACAATTGTAACAGTTTCCCTTGAATTTCTTTTAGTTCTGCTCCTTAGTTTGTCCAAAAGATCTCTTCCTCTTCTTACTTTTTGGAGCAGTATCTTCAACGATATTAGCTCCCATGATCGTTGAATTTCCACGAGACTTCTTCTTGGCTGTTTTGTTATCTTCCTCGATCTTTAGACGTTTCACAAGATCTTCCAACTTAATTTCTTTGTGCTTGTGCTTAAGATAGTTCTTGAAATCTCTCCACGAAGGAGGCAATTTTTCAATCATAGCAGCTACTTGAAATGCTTCATTCAAGACCATACCTTCAGCAATAAGGTCGTGAAAAATAAATGAAGCTCCTAAACTTGGGTTCCCAAAATTTTACTGTCTATCATTTTATAGTCTAGAAACTTGGCAACCACGAACTTCTTCAAGCATACATCTTCCGTCTTGTACTTCTTCTCAAGTGCGTCCATAATTCTTTCGAAGTATTCATTGCACTGTACACATTGTACAAGTCATCCTCTAAAGCACTTTAGATATAGCCTTTGCAAAGAAAATCTGCCTGCTTCCACGCCTCAACAACCATGAACTTTTCATTGTCCGACATGTCCGCAACAGGCACTAGAGGATCTTCACTAGTGAATTTCTGCATACCAAGTGTGGTAAGCCAGAAGACCACCCTTTGCTGCAATCCTTTGAAGTTGTCTCCAAACAATTTCCCCGGTTTCTCGGCCGGAGGAACAACATTGCGGCTTGACGAGGCTATCGTTGTTGCACCAACAGTCGCAAAAGGATTTCCATTATCATTTTCCATTTCTCACTGTCAACAACAGAAGAGTTCAATTAATGGCAAACCAAAACAACAAATAATACTGTAATCAATAAACAATACGTAATAAAAAACAACTTAAGTTTTTTTATACTGTTTTACAAAAAAACGATGAAGTTTTTATGTTCTTTAAATTGTTTTCTGAACAATACTCTGATGAAGTTTTTATAACTTCAAATCAGAATAGTAAAATTCATATGGAGTAGAAAACCATACAGGTTTTAATCTCCACAAACAGAATACAAAATATAATAAAATAATTTCCTTAAGATTGTTATTAATCTGTATTGCTGTAAATAAATAAAATAATAATCTTTCTGAAAACAGAAACAGAAAGTTAGTAGAAATTAAATTCCGAAAATAGTATTTGAACTTCTTCAAAATAAATTCTGAAAACGGTATAGGAACAAATCGAGACCACTGAATACACAATGTGTCCTTAATGAAATTATTCCCCTCAAGTACCCGAGGTTCTGGAATATAACCTCCCAGGATAGAATGATTTAACTCACCGGAGTGTTGGTACCAAAAACACCGATGAACATCGAACCATTCGAAGGCTGCCAAACACACTGGATTTTTTGTGCAAAAGACGAAGATGATTATCATAAAATTTCGTAAGTTAATATTCTAGGATTTGAAGGTATATTTATATCCAATTTGGTACTATTTCTGAAAAGGTTTGCACCCTTTCAGAATAGTCATAGCTGTTGGAACAGGTTTGACACTGTTTCAGAACAGCCATAGCTGTTGGAAATATTGCGGGAAATGTAAAACATATTTAAAATAACCCGGGAAAGAAAACGGGCCAAACCGGGCCAGGTCGCGGGTCAAGGGTTATTCCGGATTGAATTTTCGTTAATTAATTAAATTAAATAATTAAATATTTGAAAAGAATTTTGTCCAAAAATATTAATCAATCCATCGATCTTTGACCAAATCCAAATCCAAATCCGAAGCCGAAACCGAAGTCGAGCCGAGCAAGCGATGCCGACGACGACGCGAGGCTTACCTTCTTCTTAACTCTTTAAGAGCTAAAATATGAGCTTCTCTATATATACACAAAGATTTTCTTTCCTTCTACCAATGAGGGACAAAGTGCATTAGTTAAATGAACTCATTCAAAACATCACTTCCCTCCATTTCCTTTCCCACCATTTTCCATTCACACCTCTTTTGTCATTAATAAATAATAACAAAATCCAACAATCCCCCACATGAATGGGGGAGTGGCTATAAACTTAAAGGAATGCACGAAGTTGTGTGTGTTTTACATGCAAGAATTAATTGCATCTGGATAAATAGGTTTCCCTTTGAACTTTTCGTAGTAAACTTATATCGGATATACTCGGTCAATGGTAGATTTGTTATCTTTGAACCGTCGAGCTTTGTTGTATACCTAGACAACATAAGTCACACAATCAATCCTTCACCATCTAAGGTTCTCACGGTTGTGTTCGTTTTAGCTATGAACACTGCCTGGTTTCAGGATTGCTTAGAGAATGGGCCTTTACTTTCATTCTCCTTGGAGCGGCTTACACTTCACACTCACATAGGTGATTCTTAAACATGTAATCCTAAAGACACAATATGTGGTCATATCTTTCCAGACTTAGAAAATCATTAAAAAGCTTTAATCTTTATTGACTAATCATAAAGCCTTAATGCTTTACCTCGTTTTTTGAACATTTTCTTCATCATGAGAATGTGTTGAGTTATTTGACAATGTTGAACCGTCATTCATAACTTTGTTTGATCTCTTTGAACCTAGCTCTTGGGATCTCCAGTCTGCTAGGTATAGTTACCGCCATGATGACTTGTCCTAGGCCTTTAACTTCATTCCCTTTGATGATCTTTCAACTGCCTCCGTAGATAGGCCTTTTGTAAGTGGATCTGACACGTTATCTCTTGACTTTACGTAGTCAATTGTGATAACACCACTAGAGAGTAGTTGTCTAATAGTATTGTGTCTCCGTCGAATATGACAAGATTTTCCGTTATACATAATGCTCCTCTGCCCTACCTATTGCCGTTTGACTATCACAATGTATACAAATAGGTGCCAAAGGGTTGGGCCAAAATGGAATATCTCCCAACAAATTCTGGAGCCATTCAGCTTCTTCACTGGCCTTATCTAAAGCTATGAATTCAGATTCTATTGTAGAACGGGTGATGCACATTTGTTTTGAAGATTTCCAAGACACTGCTCCACCCCCAATTGTGAAAATATATCCACTTGTGGATTTAACTTCAGATGATCCGGTAATCCAATTTGCATCACTATTCCCTCGATCATGGAAGGATATTTGTTATAATGCAAAGCATAATTTTGGGTATGTTTTAGGTATCCCAACACTCGTTTCATTGCCATCCAATGTATTTGATTGGGATTACTTGTAAACCGACTCAGTTTACTAAAAGCACATGTTGTATCTGGTCGCGTACAATTCATGATATACATCTGTCACGAACCGGTTTGCCCTCCGTGAACCATCGTGATGGCACCTAGTCCTCTACGACTAGGTAAGCCTAAATTGCGGAAGATAACCAAAGTGCGAAATAAAAAAACAAATTAAAATAGAATGAAGAGTGATAAAATAGTGTTTAAAAGTGCCGCTCGCTATATACAATATTTAACTCTCAGAAATCAATACATATCTCCAAGACCCGAAAACCCATGAATCACAAGATAAGGATCACTACACAGTACTCTAATCTCCAGAATATCTAACAAGGAAAAGAAATACTAAAGGGCAATGTTTAAGAGCTAGAATGGAAAGGGACTCCTCGGTCTGCGGATGCAGCAGATATACCTCGAGGTCACTGGAGCAGTCGCCTTGCATCAAGAGTGATATGACTGAGTCGTAGTACCTAGATCTGCACAAGAAAAACATGCGCAGAAGGGGCATGAGTACACCACAATGGTACTTAGTAAGTGCCAAGCCTAACGTCGATCGGGTAGTGACGAGGAAGGTCAGGGACCTACTGAAAAAATAAAGAATATAAGACATGACAGCATAAAATAAGCAGTACAGTTGAAAACTAACTATAGGAATTTAATACAGGTAAACAAGGAATTCAATAACTGAAACAGAGGCAAAAATAATCACCAGGAAATAACCAGGGATCTCTCAATATCTCGAGGATCTTTTAGTACCCTCAATAAATGTCAGGGATCTCTTGGTATCTCGAGGATCTCTAGGTATCCTCAATATATGCTAGGGATCTCTTGGTATCCCGAGGATCTCTCAGTATCCTCAATATGTGTTAGGGATCTCTTAGTATCCCGGGGATCTCTCGGTATCCTCAATATGTGCTAGGGATCTCTTGGTATCCCAAGAATCTCTTGGTATCCTCAATATACGTGACAGGGATCTCTCGATATCCTGAACCTCAGTTCAAATCACAATTACGTACAAGGGATCTCCCAGGATGTCGTCCTGTAGTCCCAAAGTAAAACACACAACAACAACACAAGAATACTCAATTAAGCTCAATTTCGTATCAAGTAAATAGGTAATTCTAATCTAACATGCTTCACATAATTCAGTTAAGGCAGTTTAAGCAAATAAACAGTTAGGTCAATTAGACATGCTTTCTCTAAGCTAAGAACAGGTTTAAATTGCAAGTAAAATGAAACAGGAAAAGGAACACAATTGAAATTACTTAAAGAAAATCGGATTTTCAACAATTAGCTCAAGTACGTACTTATAACCTCACGTACTAGGCATTTCAAATATCAAATATACCGAATCTTAAAAGGAAGGTCCCCCACACAAGGTTAGACAAGCCACTTACCTCGAACCGGCTCAAAATCAACCCGAAACCACGCTCTTGCCACGAGTACTCGACTCCAAATGACCCAAATCTATTCAATTCAATTGCATAATGTAAATAACACCTCAAGTAACTGATTGTACAAATATATTCTAAGTTAACACGCAAAATTAGGTAAAATGACCAAAATGCCCCTCGGACCCACATCTCGAAATCAAGTAAAATTTATATTTTCAGAATCCTTACACTCTCCCGAGTTCATGCATACCAAAATTATCTAAATCTAAGGTCAAATTCCCAATCAAAAGTCGAATTCTAGGTCTAAGAACTTTATTCCAACTTTTTCCCAATTTTCATCTCCAATCTGTTAAATGATGAATTCATGTTTGGATTAATGGGTTACAAGCAAAAAGGACTTAAGAATCATTACCAAATCGATATCTCTGAAAATCCCTCAAAATCTCGTTCAAATCCGAGCTCCCAAGCTTAAGTTTTGATAAAAATGGCTAAACCCTCGATTTTGAAATTTTATATTCTGCCCAGGTATTTCCTTCTTTGCAAACGCGGAAGGACCCTCGCGTTCACGAAACACAACTTTTACTTGGTCCAGCTTTTCTTCATCATGAACACGATTCCCTAGTCGTGAACGAGGTGCACAATCTCCTCCTCCCACGCGAACGCGGGAACACCATCGCGAACACATAGGTATAAGACCTCTCAGCTTCACGAACGTGGGAGAAACTTCGCGAACGAGAAGCATTAAACCTCCCCCAGCCTCAGCTCCTCTTCGCGAATGCGAGTACCCACTCGCGAACGCAAAGAAGGAAGCCAGAACTGGGCTGCTGCAATTTTCTGCAATTTCTCTAAGTTCCAAAATGACCCGTTGAGCATCCGAAACACACTCGAGGCCCCCGGGACCTCAACCAACCCTGCCAACCAATCCTAAAACATCATTCAAACTTTTTCCAACCTTTGGAATGCTCAAAACAACATCAAAACACCTATTTTTCATCGGATTCAAGCCTAAGAATTCCAAAAACTCTAAAAATATGTTTTCGATCAAAAGGTCTATCAAACCTCGTCCGAATGACCTGAAATTTTGCATACACGTCACATTAAACACTATGGAGCTACTCCAACTTCCGGAATTCCATCCCGACCCTCGGATCAAAATCTCACTATCGAACCAGAAACTTCAAAAATTCAACTTTCGGCATTTCAGGCGTAAATTAGCTACGGACCTCCAAAACACAATCTGAACACGCCTCTAAGCCCGAAATCACCCAACGGAGCTAACAGAACCATCTGATTTCCATTCCGAATCCATCTTCACACTGTTCCAACTACGGCCAACTTTCCAACACTTAAGCTCTTATTTAGGGACGAAGTGTCCCAAAACTCTCCGAACTTAAAACCGAACATCCCCACAAATCAAAATAGCAGAAATAAACTTGGGGAAAGCAGTTAATGGGGGATCAGGGCGTAAATTCTTAAGACGACCAGCTGGGTCGCCACATCCTCCTACACTTAAACATTTGTTCGTCCTCGAACGAGCATAAAGACATACCTGAAGTAGTGAAAAGATGAGGGTAACGGCTGGACATATCCTGCTCGATCTCCCAGGTCGCCTCCTCGACCGGCTGACCCCGCCACTGAACCTTCACAGTTGCAATGTTCTTTGACCTCAGCTTTCTAACCTTCCTATCCAATACTATCACTAGCTCCTCAATATAGGATAGATCCTTGTCCAACTGGACTGAACTGAAATTCAACACGTGTGACGGATCACCGTGATACCTCCGGAGCATCAAAACATGAAATATCGGATGAACTCCTTCCAAGCTGGGAGGTAAAGCAAGCTCATAAGCAACCTCCCTAACACGCCCCAATATCTCAAAAGGACCAATAAACCTCGGACTCAACTTCCCTTTCTTCCCAAATCTCATAACGCCCTTCATAGGTGAAACCCGAAGCAGAACCCGCTCTCCAACCATATAAGAAACATCACGAACCTTCCGATCTGCGTAACTCTTCTGTCTAGACTGGGTTGTACGGAGTCTATCTTGAATCACCTTAACCTTCTCCAAAGCATCCTAAACCAAGTCTGTGCCCAACAATTTAGCCTTACCCGACTCAAACAAATCTACCGGGGATCTACACTATCTCCCATATAAAGCCTCAAATTGTGCCATCTGAATACTGGACTGATAGCTGTTGTTGTAAGCAAACTCTGTCAATGGCAAAAACTAATCCCAAGACTCTCCAAACTTAATCACACGCGCACGAAGCATATCCTCAAGAATCTGAATAGTGCGCTCGGACTGTCCGTTCATCTGAGGGTGAAATGTTGTACTCAACTCTACCCGAGTACCTAACTCATGCTGAACGGCCCTCCAGAACCGTGATGTGAATTGAGTACCTCTAACTGAAATGATGGACACTAGAATACCATGCAGATGAACAATCTCCCGGATATAAATCTCCGCCAACCACTCTGAAGAATAAGTAGTACACACAGGAATGAAATGAGCGGACTTGGTCAACCGATCCACAATCACCCAAATAACATCGAACTTCTTCAAAGTCCGTGGGAGCCCAACTACAAAGTCCATGGTGATTCGTTCCCACTTCCACTCCGGAATCTCTATCTGCTGAAGCAACCTACCCGGTCTCTGGTGCTCATACTTCACCTGCTGACAGTTGAGGCACCGAGCTACAAATCCAATTATATCCTTCTTCATTCGCCTTTAGTAGTAGTGCTGCCTCAAATCCTGATACATCTTCGCGACACCTGGATGAATAGAATACCGCGAGCTATGGGCCTTCTCCAGAATCAACTCCCGAAGCCCATCAACATTGGGTACACAAATCCGACCCTGTATCCTCAATACCCCATCATCACCAATAGTTATATCTCTGGAATCACCGTGCTGAACATTGTCCTTGAGGACAAGCAAATGAGGGTCATCAAACTATCGCTCCTTGATACGATCAACTAAGGAAGACCGAGAAACCACGCAAGCTAGAACCCGACTAGGATCCAAAAGATCCAATCTCACAAACTGACTGGCTAAGGCCTGAACATCCATCGCCATAGGCCTCTCCGATGCTGGTAAATAAGACAAACTCCCCAAACTCTCTGCCCAATGACTCAAAGCATTGACCACCACATTGGCCTTGCCCGGGTGATATAAAATAGTGATGTCATAGTCCTTCAGCAACTCTAACCACCTCCTCTGGCACAAATTTAGATCCTTTTGCTTGAACAAGTGCTGCAAGCTCCGATGGTCAATATAAATCTCACTGGGAACCCCGTATAAATAATGGCGCCAAATTTTCAGGGCGTGAACAATGACAGCTAACTCAAGGTCGTGGACCGGATAGTTCTTCTCATGTACCTTCAATTGTCTGGATGCGTAGGCAATCACCCTACCGTCCTGCATCAACACCGCTCTGAGGCCATCTTCGAGGCATCACAATAAACCGTATAAGACCCCAAACCTATAGGCAATATCAAAACTGGGGCTGTAGTCAAAGCTATATTGAGCTTCTGAAAGCTCGCCTCACACTGCTCCATCCACTAAAACAAAGCACCTTACTGGGTCAACCTGGTCATATGGGCTGCAATCGATGAAAACCCCTCCACAAAACGATTTTAGTAGCCCGCCAAGCCAAGGAAATTGCAGATCTCGGTAGCTAAGGATGGTCTGGGCCAACTCTGCACGGCCTATATCTTCTTCGAATCCACCTGAATACCCTCACTCGATACCACGTGGCCTAACAATGCCACTAAATCCTACCAAAACTCACATTTCGAGAACTTAGCATATAACTTCTTCTCTCTCAGAGTTTGAAGCACAGTCCTCACGTACTGCCCATGTTCTTCCCGACTTCGGGAATACACCAGAATATCATCAATAAAGACAATGAAGAACGAGTCAAGATACATCCAGAACACACTGTGCATCATATGCATAAAGGTTGCTAGGGCATTGGTCAGCCCATATGACATAACAAGGAACTCGTAATGACCATACCGAGTCCTGAAAGCAGTCTTCGGGATATCTAGCTCCCAAATCTTCAACTGATGGTAACCTGAGCGCAAATCAATCTTAAAAAACACTCGTGCACCCTGAAGCTGGTCAAACAGATCATCAATACGAGGCAAATGATAACGGTTCTTCACTGTAACCTTGTTTAACTAGCGATAGTCAATACACATACGCATAAAACCATCCTTTTTCTTCACAAACAAGATAGGATAATCCCAATGTGATACACTGGGTCGAATAAAACCCTTGTTAAGAAATTCCTGTATCTGATCATTCAACTCCTTCAACTCATGAGGAGCCATACAATACGGAGGAATAGAAATGGGCTGAGTGCCCATCAATAGATCAATGCCAAGATCAATATCTTTATCAGGAGGCATGCCTGGAAGATCAGCTGGAAATACATAGGGAAAATCCCATACTACTGGGACTGAATCAACTGAAGGGGTATCAATACTGACATCTCTCACATAAGCTAAATACGCGTCACACCCCTTTTCAACCATACACTGAGTTTAAGGAAAAAAATAACTCTACTTCGAGTGTGATCTAAAGTACCCCTCCACTTAACACGTGGTACACCTGGCATAGCCAGCGTCACGGTTTTGGCGTGACAATCAAGAATAGCCTAATGGGGTGACAATCAGTCCATGCCCAAAATAATATCAAAGTCAACCATGCTGAGTAACAATAAATTGGCTCTAGTCTCAAAACCACTAAGAGCAACCAAACATGACCGATAAACACGGTCCACAATAAGAGAAACTCCTATAGGAGTAGAAACATAAATAGGGGAACTCAAAGAATCCTGAGATACACCCAAATGCGGAGCAAAATAAGAAGACACATAAGAATAAGTGGAGCCTAGATCGAATAGAACCGATGCATCTCTGTGACAAACCAGTATAATACATGTGATGACAGAATTGGAGGCAACAACCTCGGTACGGGCAGGAAGGGCATAGTATCAGGCCTGGCCTCCTCCTCTAGGGCAACTTTTACCTCCCCAACCTCCACCTCTGGCTGGCTGAGCAGGTGGGGTAGCAACTAGAGCTGTAACCATAGCCTGAGAACTCTACGGGGCACGCTGTGGCTGAGAAGTCTGTGGAGGTGCACATCTCCCAAGTCTGGGGCAATCCCTCACCACATGGCACGTGTCACCACACTCAAAACAAGATTTGGGAGGATGTGGTGGCTGTGACTAGCTCGGGCCAGGTCTGCTGGACTGACCTCTGAAAGCACCTCGCACAATAGGCATACTAGATACCAGAGGTGCATAATAAGGCTCCTGAGGTCTAGGAGGAGCTGGAATACCTCTGGCTGCTGGAAGAGCTGAATGAACAGGGTGACTCATATAATCCCTACCATGACGACTTGCAGTTGGGGCACGCGCACCAGAGAAATGGCCTAACTCTCGAGACCTCTTGGCCTCCCTCTCCTCTATCTCCCTAGCATGAATACCCTTAATCCTACTAGCAATGCTCACCACCTGCTGATAAAAAATATCCATCTCCAACTCACGGTTCATGCTAGACCTGATACTGGGAATAAGGCCCTCAATAAACCGGCAAACCCTCTCGCGAACAGTAGAAACCAAGGCTGGTGCATGCCTAGCCAAACTAGTGTAATGGACTGCATACTCTGAGACAGTCATAGTACCCTGGCGCAAATGCTCAAACTTTGTGTACCATGCATCCCTGAGGCTCTGAGGAACATACTCTCTTCGGAACAGATCTGAAAACTGAGTTCAAGTCAGTGAAGCTGCCTCATCCGGATTGTCTAACTCATAGGTGTGCCACCACTCATAGGCGGCTCCTCGAAGCTGGAAGGTAGTGAAGGAAACCTCGCTCGATCCTGATATACCCATGGTACGTAGAATGCGGTAACTCTCATATAGAAATTCCAGAGCATCCTCCAATGCTAGACCACTGAATACAGGAGGCTTGTACCTCTTGAACCTCTCAAGCCTCAATTGCTCCTCCTCGGAATCGGCTGCCCTACCCTCAGGCTGAACTGGCACTGCAGGCGGTACAAGAATAATCTTAGGGACCTGCTCAACAAGAACTCGTTGCTCAGGAGTGCGGGTGGTGGGGGTCTGTGCTCCTCCCCCGGCCTGAGATGTAGCTACAGTAAGGGGAAGCAACCTTGCCTGAGCCAGAGTGGTGTACATGCTCATGAACTGTGCCAAAGTCTCCTGAAGAGCTGAAGTAGTAGTAGCAGTAGGCGTGTTAGGTGCCTAGACTCTGGCTGAAACTACTAGTGGTACCTCTATGGTAGCTTGCGCAGGTGCTCTGGCTGCACCACGTGCGCGTCCTCGGCCTCTACCCCGGCCCCGGCCTCTGATGGCTGCAGTAGGGGGCGCGGGTGCCTGATCATCTCGGGTAGCACATGTTCATCTGTAAGAGAATAGAAGATAGAAGTTTAGACTTGTGATGTCAAAATATCACACGACAGGGAAATCAAATAAAGTGGAATTGTTTTTCTAACAGTTACATAGTCTCTCATAGATAAGTACAGACGTCTCCATACCGATCAGCAAGGCTCTAATAAACCGGCTTGTGATCCATGACTCCTATGAACCTAGAGCTTTGATACCAACATGTCACGACCCGGTTCGCCCTCCGTGAACCATCGTGATGGCACCTAGTCCTCTACGACTAGGTAAGCCTAAATTGCAGAAGATAACCAAAGTGCGGAATAAAAAAACAAATTAAAACATAATGAAGAGTGTTATAACAGTGTTCAAAAGTGCTGCTCGGCATACACAATATTAAACTCTTAGAAACCAATACATATCTCTTAGACCCGGAAACCCATGAATCTCAAACTAAGGATCACTACACAATACTCTATTCTCCAGAATATCTAATAAGGAAAAGAAATACAGAAGCGCAATGTTTAAGAGCTAGAATGGAAAGGGACTCCTCGGTCTGTGAACGCGACAGATATACCTCGAAGTCGTTGGAGCAGTCACCTCGCCTTAAGGGTGATATGACTGAGTCGTAGTACAAGGATCTGCACATGAAAAACATGCGCAAAAGGGGCATGAGTACACCACAACGGTACTCAGTAAGTGCTAAGCCTAACCTCAATCAGGTAGTGACGAGGAAGGTCAGGGACCTACTGAGAAAAAATAAAGAATATAAGACATGACAGTATAAAATAAGCAGTACAGTTGAAAACTAATGATAGGAATTTAATACAGGAAAATAAGGAATTGAATAAATGAAATAGAGGCAATAGCAATAATAAGGAAATAACCGGGGATCTCTCAGTATCCCGAGGATATCTTAGCACCCTCAATAAACGCCAGGGATCTCTTGGTATCCCGAGGATTTCTCGGTATCCTCAATATACGCTAAGGATCTCTTGGTATCCCGAGGATCTCTCGGTATCCTCAATATGTGCTAGGGATCTCTTAGTATCCCGAGGATCTCTCGGTATCCTCAATATATGTGCCAGGGATCTCTCGGTATCCCGCACCTCATTTCAAATCATAATTACGTACAGAGGATCTCCTGGGATGCCGTCCCATAGCCCCAAGTAAAACACACAGCAACAACACAAGAATACTCAATTAATTTCAATTTCGTATCAAGTAAACAGGTAATTCTAATCTAACATGCTTCACATAATTCAAATAAGACAGTTTAAGCAAATAAACAGTTAAGTCAATTAGACATACTTTTTCTAAGCTAAGAACAGGTTTAAATTGCAAGTAAAATGAAACAGGAAAAGGAACACAATTGAAATTACTTAAAGAAAACCGGATTTTCAACAATTAGCTCAAGTACGCACTCGTCACCTCACGTACTAGGCATTTCAAATATCAAATATACTGAATCCTAAGGGAAAGGTCCCCCACACAAGGTTAGACAAGTCACTTACCTCGAACCGGCTCAAAATCAACCTGAAACCATGCTCTTGCCACGAGTACTCGACTCCAATGTCCCAAATCTATTCAATTCAATTGCATAATGTAAATAACACCTCAAGTAACTGATTCTACAAATAAATTCTAAGCTAATACGCAAATTAGGTAAAATGACCAAAACGCCCCTCGGGCCCACGTCGATCGGGTAAAATTTATTTTATTAGAATCCTCACACTCTCCCGATTTCATGCATACCAAAATTATCCAAATCTAAGGTCAAATTCCCAATCAAAAGTCGAATTCTAGGTCTAAGAACTTTCTTCCAACTTTTCCCCAATTTTCATCTCCAATACGAAATTAAATGATGATTTCATGTTTGGATTACCTGGTTACAAGCAAAAATGAGTTAAGAACCGTTACCCAATCGATAGCTCTAAAAATCTTTCAAAATCTCGCTCAAATCCAAGCTCCCAAGCTTAAGTTTTGATAAAAATGGCTAAACCCTCGATTTTGAAATTTTATATTCTGCCTAGGTATTTTCTTCTTCGCGAACGCGGAAGGACCCTCATGATCGCGAAGCACAACTTCGTTTGGTCCAACTTTCCTTCATCGCGAACACGATGCGCAATCTCCTCCTTCTACGCGAATGCGGGAACACCGTCGCAAACGCGTAGGTATAAGACCTCTCAGCTTCGTGAACGCTGGAGAAACTTCGCAAACGCGAAGCATTAAACCTCCCCAAACCCCAGCTCCTCTTCGCGAGCGCGAGACCCCACTCGTGAATTGCGAAGAAGGAAACCAGAACCGGGCTGCTGCAATTTTTTGCAATTTCTCTAAGTTCCAAAATGACCCGTTGAGCATCTGAAACACACCCGAGGCCCCCGGGATCTCAACCAACCCTGCCAACCAATCCTAAAACATCATTCAAACTTGTTCCAACCTTCGGAACACTCAAAACAACATCAAAACACCTATTTTCATTGGATTCAAGCCTAAGAATTCTAAAAATTCTAAAAATACGCTTTCGATTAAAAGGTTTATCAAACCTCGTCCAAAAGGCTTGAAATTTTGCACACACATCACATTAACCACTACGGAGCTACTCCAACTTCCGGAATTCCATCCTGACCCTCGGATCAAAATCTCACTATCGAACCGGAAACTTCAAAAATTCAACTTTCGGTAAGCTTAAATTAGCTACGGACCTCCAAAACACAATCTGAATACGCCCCTAAGCCTGAAATCACCTAATGGAGCTAACAGAATCATCGGATTTCCATTTCGAGGTCGTCTTCACACTGTTCCAACTATGACCAACTTTCCAACACTTAAGCTCTCATTTAGGGACTAAGTGTCCCAAAACTCTCCGAACTCAAAACTGAATATCACGGCAAATCAAAATAGCAAAATAAACTTGGAAAAGCAGTTAATAGGAGATTGGGCATAAATTCTTAAGACGACCGACCGGATCATCACAACATCAAACTTTCCAATACTCTTGCATAATCCAGTTGTGAGTCACTTTCACCTTCATTCTTTTGAAGTGCACAACTCACGTCAATTGGAGTCTTGGCAATTTTGAAATCCAAATACTTGAACTTGTCAAATACCTTTTCAATGTAGTGAGACTATGATAATGCTAGACCTTGTGGAGTCTTGTGAATTCTGATTCCTAATATCACATCAGCAACTCCTAAGTCTTTCCTGTCTAATTTGCTAACCAACATGTGTTTTGTAGCATTGATATCTGTCATACTTTTGCTCATTATCAACATGTCATCAACATATAAACAAACAATGACTTCATGACCTGGAGTATTTTTAATGTAAACATATTTGTCACACTCGTTGTTTTTAAATCCATTTGCCAACATTGTTTGGTTAAATGCCATTGTTTGGATGCTTGTCTAAGTCCATAAAGTGACTTAAAAGAATTTTTTCCTAAAAGATTAATCAATCAATCTTTGACCGAAGCCGAGTGACGATGACGACGGCGCGAGGCTTGCCTTCTTTTTAACTCTTTAAGAGCTAAAAGATGAGCTTCTCTATATATACACAAAGATTTTCTTTCCTTCTACCAATGAGGGACAAAGTGTATTAGTAAAATTAACTCATTCAAATTTCACTTTCCTCCGTTTTTTTACACCATTTTCCATTCACACCTCTTTTGTCATTAATAAATAATAACAAAACCCAACAGAGACGATCCAATCTATCTTCTCTGATAAATATTTCTTCTATTTGAGTATAAAGGTCTACAAGGGCTTTATAAGTAGGTCTCAAACTGGGCGGTATTGAACCGATAACACTAATGTCACATCTGCACATTAAGGGTTTGAACCAGAGTCATAAGCTAATTTCTACATTTCTATACAAATCATCTCATAAAAAAGTGGCGTGTTCTTAACTGACACATAATTTCTTCTTACTCATTAATGAGAGAATTAAATAATCAATTATGTTTAAACAATAAAAGCTTACCCGCATCTATCGATTGCATCGGTAAAAGACACAAGTTCATCAAAAGTTGCAAAAGCATCATAAGTGTCATCAACAATGGTGTATATGCAAGTACTTTTGGCATCAATTCTCTTGCACGACTATATTAAGGCTCAAAGTAGATTTTTACCGTATAAAAATGACATTACACCAATCAATCTCTTGCATATGGAAATTGCTCTATAGGATCTTTCTGCCACTTACCGTACAAAGGTATGGTTAATTAGTTACATTTCTATCGAATTATTCTTAGTATATGCATACTAGCTAAAGTAATATTGTCAACCCATTTTTTAGCAACCCGCCCAAGACTTGACTCATATTGATTCAGTGGATTGAACTCAAAATAACCCATTTATTGAGTCAAAACAGGTAAAGATAGTGTTAATCAACATGTCAAAATATAACGCAAATCAAACATATAAAATCATGTTTGAAAATTGAAAATTATGTTAATTTAAAAGATCAACTTAATCTACTACTTTCAGAAAAATACACTATCTTTCACAATTTCTTTTAAAAAATAAAAAAGTAGAAAGGAGGAGATCGGTTTGGATGTGTTTGCGGGGGGGGGGGGACTAAATTATGACCATTTATTTGACCCAAAAAAACTTTGGATCATGACATGTTTATCAATTGGGCAAACTATAAAATTGATTAGTCGACCGAAACTTGTCACGACCCGGATTTCTCACCCTCGGGAGTCGTGATGGCACCTACTAATGTGAGATAGGCAAGCCAATCCTTAACTGCTTACTTCATTAACAAATTACTCCTTTTAACAATTATCAGCAATATCATGAAAACAACGGAATTAAATAAATATGCGGAAATCAACATATGCCTCTACCCAAGAACTGATGTCACATTACTCACGAACTTCTAAGAATACTAAATACAACCGTTTGAAAGAAAAATATAAACTGTTTGTCTCGGAAACATGAGATAACAGACTGAAATAAAAGATAGAGGAGACGTCGGACCTGCGAACGCCTGCAAGGCTACCTCGGTGTCTCACTGGACTGAAGGCTGGCTCCAGCGCTACTGCTTCTGTCCAAGACCTGGATCTGTGCAAAAGAGCACAGAGTGTAGTATCAGCACAACTGACCCCATGTGCTGGTAAGTGTTCAGCTTAACCTCGGCGAAGTAGTGTTGAGGCTAGCACCAGACTCCAAATAAACATGTGCAGTTCATATATATATATATATACACAACGGAAAAGAGATACAAGAATAATTGGTCAATGTGGGAGAGGGAAACATGCTATGGGGGTGAATATAGTTCCGAATAGAAAGGCATCAAGTAAGGAAAGAAACAACATAACTAGTATATCAACAAAGAAGCAGAAATCAACAATTTTCACGGCATCACCCTTCGTGTTTTTACTCTCGTTCTCACCAAAACAATATACGACATCACCCTTCGTGCTTTACGCTCTTCCTCATCCAAACAACAATCACAGGGCAAATAGGGTAAGGGAATCTAATACCTCAAAGTAAATCAAATAACAACAAGTAATGAAAGAAACAAAATAACTCGGATATCAACAAAGAATCAGAAATTAACAAATGCACGACATCACCATTCGTGCTTTTACTCTCGTCCTCTCCAAATAAATCGTATCATAATAATGTGCACGACATCACCCTTCATGCTTTTACTCTCTTTCCTCACAATATAGTCAATGAATATCGGTACGGAATGGTACATCGTACGACACGACATCACCCTTCGTGCTTTATACTCTTTCCTCACAATAGCAAACAATGCACGACATCACCCTTCGTGCTTTATCGCTCTTCCTCACCCAAACAACAATCACAAACAAAGGGCAAGGGATTAAACAAAAAATAATAATAGAAATCCCGGCAAGGGAATACAATTAAACAGCTAAATCCCAGCAAGGGAACAATTCAATAACTCTTTCTCTTTCTTTTACTTCTTACTTTATGACTCACTTTTCCACTTGAGCCAATGCTCCAAAGGGTTCAATTATCTCATATATTTTCACAATTCGTATTACCACTCGAGCCAATGCTTATCGAAGTGCAAAGATCACAATTTATTTCACATGCTCTTTACAACATATAGAAATCATCATTAAGGCATGAAAGATACAATAAAATCAGAATATAAGCAATATGAAGACTCACGGTCATGATAAACACCAACGTATAGATACTCGTCACCATGCCTATACATCGTACTCGACAATTAGCACGTAGCAAATAAGACTCAACTACTAATACCTCAAGCTAAGGTTAGACCAAACACTTACCTCGAATCTTTAAACACCACTCAAGCCTCAATTGTAGCTTTACCCCTTGATTCCACCACCAATCTGCTCGAATCTAGTCACAAGTTACTTAATTACATCAATAAGTGCTAAATGAATCAACCCCCATGCATGAAAATGAGTTTTCCTAAAGTTTTAACCAAAAGTCAAAATCACCCCCGGGCCTACGTGGTCGAAACCTAAGGTTCGGACCAAAATCCGATTACCCATTCCCCCACGAACCCAAATGAATAATTTGTTTTGAAATTGGACCTCAAATTAAGGTCCAAATCCCCAATTTTTGGAAAAAACCTAGGTTCTACTCAAAACACCCAATTTCCCCCATGAAAATCTTTGATTTTAAGTTGAAACCATGTTAAAAGATGTTAATGATTGAAGAAAACTAGTTAAAAATGACTTATAATTGATTTGGAGAAGAAAGGTTGTTTGAAAAATTGCCTTTTATGTTTTTGGGGTTTTGAAAAGTGAAAAATAACTGAAAATTCCGTCTATTTATACCTCTCTCAGACCCTCACTGCGGACCGCATAAAAAGGACTGCGGCCGCGGAGCTCCACTGCGGACCACATTAAATGGACTGCGGCCGCACAAGCCTCCCTGAAGACCTGCAGTTCAACACCCTGTGCGGACCGCACAAAGGCGACTGCGGCCGCACAACCTCCATTGCGCCCCACACAAAGGCGACCGCGGCCGCGCTGGCCCCTCCGCGGTCGCACGCGATTCTCGCGGACCGCACAAAAGGGTTCAGAGTCCTGCAACTTCCTGAACCTGCAACATCTGACTTTCTAAGCCTAAGGCATCCCGGAACCTACTCGAACTCACTCGAGCCCTCGAAACTCCAACCCAAGTATACACACAACCTCAAAAATATCCTACGGACATATTCGTGTCATCAAATTACCAAAATAATATTACGAACGTCGAATTACACCTCGTGATCAATGAAATTTTTCAAGACTCTTTTAAACATCACATTTCTCAATTAAGGTCTGGATCGCGTCAAAACGACGTCCGTTTTTAACCAAATTTCACAGGAATGACTCAAGTCATATATAAGACCTCTACCGAGCGCCAGAACCAAAATACGGGCCCGATACCAACTCGTTCTAATCAAATTTCATTTCAATTTCGTTAGACATTTTCAAAAAATAATTTCCTTAAAAAAAATTCACTTTTCGGGCTAGGGACCTCGGATTCTGATTCCGGGCATACGTCCGAGTCCCATATTTTCCTACGGACCCTCCGGGACCGTCAAATCACGGGTCCGGGTTTATTTACCCAAAATGTTGACCGAAGTCAAATTTATTCATTTTAACATCAAAATTTAGCATTTTTCATAAAATTTCATATTTAAGCTTTCCGGCTACGCGTCCAGACTGCGCACGAAATCGAAGCGACTCTAAATGAGGTTTTTAAGGCCTCGGAAGCACATAATGGGTAAGAAAACAGGTGATGACCCTTTGGGTCGTCCCAAAACTAATTACATTCGCTAGCCAAATATATATATATAATCACTAGCCCAAAATGTATATAATATGTATATTGTTTTGATAAAAAATACAGATATATATAATTATCTGCTATTTTTTTTAGAGTGACTAAAAATATATATTTCTTTTGCTATTAATTTAATCCATTATGACTGGTTCAATCCGTCCATTTGTTATCAGTATATATAGAGCCGTCAAAATGGGCTTGGCCCATGAGACCAATCCAACCCAACCCGCTACTTGGGTAGGGTTGGGCTAGGATTTTTCGAGCCCATTTATAATTGAGGCTTATAAGCCCAGCCCAAGATAGCCCGCTGGCCCTTGAGGTTTGGACGAGGCTGGATCTGGGCCAGCCCGTGGGCCAAAAATTAATTAAATTTAAAGTAATTAGCTATTAAATAATTAATATTTTAAAAAAGTAAAAACTAAAAACTATTAACTGTAATCCCATTCCCAATCTTAGATTGCTCATTTACCTTTCCATATCAACTAGAATATAGATTTTTAACATCATGTAATATGACAAAATGTGTTTTTCTTTTGCTTAATTAATAATGAACTCGAAAAGTTTTAGGTGACCAATAATAATTTTTTTGTAAATATTATTTTAAGTGGCCAATGATCAGTTTGAATTACTTTAATATATTATTAATATATAAACTGCTCTTCAGTATAGAAAAAGACCAGTTTTAAATATAAAACAAATTGACCACTAGCAAATTTCATGAATTTTAAAAATCTATGGACTATAATGATGAAATCAACAAATGATGTTAATCCCAAATTGAAAAAATCTCAGCATATAAACTTATTGAAGCAATCCCTGAATCTGAGAAAAATGAAACAAAAACATTAAAAAAATATTCATGTAACTTTAAAAAAGAAGAGCTAGAGATATAGAGAATTTACATTTCAATTACGAGAATCCTCGTCATATATCAAGCTATTTATACGCTCTAAGCAAATATAAATTGTTACATGATTAATCGACTATGTCACGAAAAAATATTTAAGGATTTAAAGAATTTTTTTTTCTAGAAAAAATTGAAGGGTCGGCCCGCCTTAGCCAGCAGCCCTCTTAGGGCTGGGTTGGGCTAGCCATTTTAAGGCCTATTCATGTGGCGGCCCGGCCCGTCACAACCCACCAAATTTAAAAGCCCATGAAGTTTGGGCAGGGCTGGGCTGACCCGTTTTGAGCTCTAAGTATATACTATATTCATGTGAATGAAGCGGATATAATAATAATGTATGTACCTTATAACCTCGCCAAGCTCTCGCACAATGTTAAAATCCAATTTTGCAAATTTCAAAAGCAAATTCAAGTTATTATGAGATTCAATGTTCTCATAAATAGATATGTATTTTCTTGCTGTCATCCTTGGTAGATTTTGTAAAAATTGTACTGGGCGTCTTATTTGGTCACCTCCATTTAACTTATACCTATTTTTTAAAAGTTTTAACTTATACCCACTTTTTAAACAACTTCAGTCCCCTTTCTCCTCCTCCTCCTTCTTCTTCTTCTTCTTCTTCTTCTTCTTCTTCTTCTTCTTCTTCTTCTTCTTCTTCTTCTTTCTTCTGCTGTTGTTGGTGCTGCTATGAATATACAGTAACACAGATATATGTTGAATCCTGATGACTTTTCACTTTGTATTTTCCTATGGTTTCCCTCAGTCCTTAAATTTTATTGAACGAGCTTTGAAAATAGGTGGCATTGTAGTTGTACCACTTAGTAACAATCCAATGGCTGAATTTCCACAACCATCAAATTACAAGATTGTCTATGTACGGAAATTTGATTCGACTATTGTAGCCATGAGGAAAACAAAGAATGCCTCTATCAACTCGTTTTTATTCCAAAAATTGCTCAACTCACATTCTTGGTTTTCTTGAAACTTAAACTGATCAACTAGGGAAGGAGCCCAAGAAATTATAGAAGTCTTTTCTTGATCTTGTGATAAACAAGAAATTATAAAAACTTTCACTTTTTATAACAACTTCAACACTAAATAAGCTGACGTTTTTACAATTGAACTAAATAACTTCAGCATCTCTGCTGAAGTTTTTGAAAAAGCTTATCCAGGACAAAAAAACTTCAACTTATTTAGTGCTGAAGTTTTTATAAATGAACTAAGTAACTTCAGCATCTTCTGCTGAAGTTTTTGAAAAAGCTTAATGACAAAACTAATGAATCCAGGATAAAAAACTTTAGCTTATTTAGTGCAATTACAAACAAAAATTTCAGCAAATAGAGAATAAAACTTCAGCTACTATGCTTAAGTTCAGCAATTACAAATAAAACCTTCAGCAAATAGAGAACAAAACTTCAGCTACTATGCTTAAGTTCGGCAATTACAAACAAAAACTTCAGCACACTTGCTACTTCAGGCCCGTCTACTAAAATGCTGAAGTTTTGTGTGATTGCCTTTGCTACTTCTGCTCCGTATGCTGAAGTTACGCGAAAAAGAGGGTATGCTTACAATTCTTTTTTCCAAAGCGGGCACAAGTTAAAACATGACCCAAAAACAGGGTATAGATGCAAATCCCCGAAGTTTTTATGAATGGGCTGACTTAGGGCTGCACTGACTTGGGCCTTAAGTGATGAGTTGCTCAATTTAGGGATCATTGACTCCAAATTAGTGAGTGTAAAACTTAGAGCTTGTTCTAGTATTTCTTCCCCATGTACTCTTAAATCTGCTGCTTTATATAAACTTAACAATCCATGTACATCTTTGGTAAGAGTTTCCTTGAATTTTCCATCTTTGTTGGTGAATTTCTTGAACACATCTGATCTAATAATTAAATGACTATTTTGTCTAGTGTGAGCTCTATTTTAAAAGGATAAAAAAGGCGAACGACATTTCGCTAAGGGTCTTCGTGCTTTTAATATAGTATAGATAAATTTGTAAGCCCCGAAACATAGGTTGCAAGCCCATAGGCCTTTCATTTTTTTTTATAAATTAATAAAAAAGAATTATAGAACAAATAAATATGAAAATTCCAAAATTTAAAATAAAAGAAGAACATTGCATTAATTTTATCAGTATACGTGGCGTCTTAATTAATGAAGAAACAATTCAGTATACTAAAAATTACTATGAGAAACGAATCAACTATAACATCTTAATTATTAAACCAATAAAATGTACAAAAAAGATTATCATTCGTTACAAAATATAATCAGACTACACAACCACGTTTTTCAGGAAAACATTTTCTATGGAAAACATTTTTCTTAATGCCAAACACACACTAATGCTTTATAATTAGATATATTTAATGTGGGGGCATATAAATTGTACTGATCTCTCAGAGAAGCACCCCTAAACCCCTGAGATCATTGACCCCGACCGGTCAATTTCCTGTCATTGCTAACTCGTGCGCGAAGGATTGCTCATGGGGTGACTGAAAATTAGGTAATATCATACTAACAAAGAGGATAATCTTCTATGCATTGCAAGTATTTAATTTATAGCCTATCGTTTGAACATAACCACATTTACTGGTTTGACTAGGTAGAAATGACACTAGGTAGCCACTTTAAAGGGCTACTATTTAAGAATTGACCAGTGTATCCTGAATTTCAGTTTTTTAGTTTAAATTTGTGGGACAAAAATATTTTGAATTGTCCTGAAGTTAGGATTTTTAGTTTAAAATTTCAGGACAAAATAAGTATTAGCTAATCTTTAAATAGCACCCCTGAAAATGATTATATGTGCACTTGCCCCTTTGACTACTTCAAGTCATTCAAGGCTTAAAAGAAATGTAGCAAACATTGAAATAACAGAAAGGCAAATGGGCTTCAATACGACTTCATTGCTGCACTTCACTGAAATTAGCCCTTTTCTAGTAGTGTCCCTTTTCTGGTGGTATTCCGTCGGAAAAATTTCACTTGCGATCGTTTTGATGGTCGAAAATTAGTCCTAGTAGTGAAATTCCTTGATAAAACTGAAGATAATGTATTTTCAAACATTTCTAATATACAAATTAGTACATCATTTTTCGCCATTACTCAGTAATAGAAGTACTTATGTTATTCTTATGTTCTCAAACTAGATTATGCTCCAAACTATACTCAAACACTGACACGTTCAACAAACAACAGGGTAATCTTGTCTTTAAATTCGCTTTGGGCACTTGCAAAATCATTTGCCAATGGACGTTGAGTATTAGTAGTAGTACTACTACTGCTGGAAGTATTATCATCCATTGCTGCACTCATCTTCATATGACTCATATTTTTCTCTACCTACAGAGCTGGCATATGAATATGTATGTTTTACTGCAAGTTTAGAACTATTTTGGGAGAGAAAATGAGAACAACCCAAAACCATTGATTGAATATTTCCCAATTGGCAACAGCTAATTGAAAAAACATACATTTAATATAAAAATGATAAAAAATATATCCATACATTTAATTGTTTTTCATGGCACTCAATTTGTTTAATCATATTCAGACATGAACATATTTATAATATAAAAAAGATTAAAAAAATATTTATTTTTAATATAAAATAATAAAAATATATTTATTTAACAAATGATAGTTTTTAATAGTCAATAGAAATTTTTAAAAAAAGTTTTAAAGATATTTGTGTTTAATGTTAAGTTTTTTAAAGCTTTATTTCTTAAAATTATTTATTTAAAGGTATTAATCTGATGTGTCATTTTGCTAAATGTGGGTATTTTATTAATTAATTAATTAATTAATGAATATGGCTTGACTAATAAATCAATGAGCTTTGATTTTTTTAATTTTTATTAAACATGTTTCATTAAGTATGATTAAGAACGTAGAACTGAGATTTGTTCAAGGTAATATTACTGACAAATTATGTAATAATGCTACTTATATATCTTAAAAATTAATATTAAGAAAAAAATTAAGTGTATGAATATATTATAAAATAATATTAAGTTATTTTAATTATAAGTAAAATATCTGGTAAAAGTTTATTATATAGCAAATAATATAGAAGGCATTATATAAATGAGAGGATTTATTATGTCAATGTAACGACCTGACCGGTCGTTTGGCTTTCAAGAATCATATTCCCCTAATAAGACTTTTCGTACTTATTTTTACTGATTTATGGCTTGCGGGAAGGGGTAGTTCGGGATTTGAAAGAGTTTAGGTTGAAATCGGAACACTTAGTTCCTTAAGATTGGCTAAAAAAGTCAAGTTTGACTTCGGTCAATATTTTGAGTAAACAACCTCGGAATTGGTATTTGATGGTTCCAATAGGTTCGTTTGATGATTTTGGACTTGGGAGTATGCTCGGATCGGGTTTTGATGACCCGGAAGCATTTTGGCGCCTAATAGCGAAAGTTGGTTTTGAAGGTTTTAGACGTTCTTTAAAACTTGGTTTGGAGCGGGTTTTGGTGATATCGCAGTCCAAATAAAATTCTGGGATCGGGAATAGTTTCGTAATATCATTTAAGACTTGCACGTAAAATTTGGTGTCATTCCGAGTAGTATAAGTACGTTTCGACCATTGGATTGGAAGTAAATTGAAGATTGAAGTTCTTAAGTTCCATTCAATTGGTTTTAGGGTGCGATTCCAAGTTTTAATGTTGTTTCGGGCGTTTCGAGAGTTCGAGCGAGCCTGTTTTATGATTCCAAAGTTATTGGTATATTCGGGCGGGGCCCAGGTGGCCCCGAGTGCCAATCGGACGAGGCTCGAACCAAGTTGAAAATTTGGAACCACAGTTGAATGCACCAGATCTGTCATAACCGCACCTGCGGTTGGTCAGCCACAGGTGCGAGCTCGCAGGTGCGGGCTAAGTTTCGCAGATGCGGCCATGAGAGGGCAGCCCAAATTCCGCAGGTGCGGCCCTTCCTCCGTAGAGGAGGGACCACATAAGCAGTAAAGCGCCTGCAGAAGCGGCCCCCAGCCAGCTCAGGAACGTCTGTAGAAGCGGACTCTTGTCCGCAGAAGCGAGGGCACAGATGCAGCCCCTGGACCGCAGGTGCGAAAAAGTTGGAGGCAGTGAGGTTCATTTATTACGGGACTTAGACCAATTTTTACACATTTCACTCACTCCTTGGGCGATTCTTGGAGATTCTTGAGAGAGATTTTCACCTAGCTTTTGGAGGTAAGTAATTTCTTAGATTATGGGTAGATTAACATGTAAAAATTAGAGAAAATCATGGGTATAGAGGAAAACCTAGGGTTTTGATATAAATAGAGTTTCACCACGAAAATGGTAATGGAACTTAGTTAAAATTATATATTTATGTTCCTAAGGTTATGGGTAACAACTTCCTTCAAAATTTTTTGAAATTCTGGCACGTGGGCCCGGGTATAAATTTTGGGAATTTTGCATTTAGAGTTGGAAAATTACTTTAATAGTTGGGATATGAACTTTTAAGCCTATATTGATTAGTTTTTACACTATTTGTATAGTTTTTGATTGTTCGGCACCAAATTGAGGGTGTGGGCATAAGCTTGGACCAAAAAGTAGGCTTTGAGGCGAGGTAAGTCTCTTTTCTAACCTTGTAAGAGGGAAATTCTCCGATAGGTGAACTATTTTAATATGTAATTGTTTGTGGGGGGCTACGTATGCACGAAATGACGAGAGTCTGTACGTAGCTACTATTCCTGCTATGTACGAGTAGTTTTAGGCTTACACTATGCTTTGTGGATATTATTATCTGATCATATTTGTTAATTTGCATGGAACTAAGTTGAGTATGTAAAAGATTTCAAAGGTTTCAAGTAAATTATTATTTTGAAAAGAATTGAGAAAACTTACGTTATATTTATATTTAACCGCGTTGCAAGTATATTCCACGAGCGGGGTGACTATTTGCACTACTCTCATGGGAGCAGACCGTTCGCCTCGGCAGGTTAATAGATGCATCTATGGTTTGCGCCATACGACCCTCTGCAGTGCACAATTTACATTTATGATGGATCGGGCCGAACGTCCTCGGTGAAATTTGTGTGTGATAGTAAAACTGGAAGTCCCATCATTTAGAGATCATTTGATTTAAATGAAAGAAGTGTTTTGGGTTCTTAAATATGTTGGAAGAATTGTTCTGCTATTTCCTGCTCTGAGTTCTATTGATATATCTACATATCTTGTTTATTTAGAATTTCACATTATTATAATGTTGGCCCTAGTAAGTGTGGGAGTCGACCCCTCGTCACTGCTTCTTCGATGTTAGACTAGATACTTACTGGGTATATATTTTTATGTACTCACACTACACTTCTATACTTGATTGTACAGGATTTGAGGAATATGCATCTGGTCACCAGTCTGACGCGTAGATTTGATTCCCTAGCTCGAGACTTCCTGGTGAGCTTCCCTTTTGAGTCGTTCTACAGCAGCTGAAGTCTCTCTTATGCTTTATTTTCTGTCTATTTCCTTTCGGACAGTAGACTAGCATTCTTTTATATATTCTACTAGATTGCGCACATACTTGTAACACCAGATCTTGGAACACACACTAGTAAACTTATGACTTTGGTTTTGCTTACATGACTTCGATTTGTATTCGTTACTTCCACTTATTTATGTTAGAATTGCAAACTTCTAGATCTTTTTAACAAACAAGGAAAAATCACTACTTAATAATTTGTTTAAAAATGGGAAAACACTAGATTGATCAGTGTTGGCTTGCCTAACAATGGTGTTGGGCATCATCACGACCTATAATGGAATTGGGTCGTGACAACATGGTATTAGAGCACTAGGTTCACATAGATCTCACAAGTTATGGGCAGACCTGGTAGAGTTTTGCGGATCGGTACGAAAACGTTTGTACTTATCTTCGAGATGCTATAGGGTGTTAGGAAACTACTCTTTATTCATCTCCTATCGTGCAATTGATGGTATACTATGTTCATTTCTTTTATTCTCTCACAGATGGTGAGAACACGCGCAGTAGACGTTTCAGAACCGGGAAGAGCTGCTCCCCTAGTTGCTAGAGGCCGAGGCAGAGGTCGGAGGAGGGCACCGACCTGAGGTAGGGGACGAGGACGTCCCATAGTTGTCCCAGTTGCACCACCATCAGATCCTGTAGATGATCCCATTATTGAGGAGCAGGGAAAGGTGCCCTCAGCAGAGCCTGCCCTGGTAGATTTCATGACAACATCGGGCTTTCCAGGAGGTCATAGACCGTATGATGCTGTTCATGGATTCTATGACTCATGCTGGTTTATTTCCAGTAGACCCAGCCACATCTCAGGCAGGAGGGGGAGTACAAACCCCTACTGCTCAGGCTCCTGGGCATACAACTACAGTATATCAGACTTTGGGTACACTACTTGTAGGCGGAGCCCAGCCAGTTGTCGCGGCTTCACTTCAGCCTAGACCAACTACGGACGGTGATCCATAGAAGCTATTGGATAGATGGACTAGGCTACAACCTCCTATCTTCGGGGGTAAGCGTCATGAGGATCTCCAGGACTTTATTGATCGGTGTAGGGACAGACTGCACAACATGAGGATATTGGAGTCCCATGAAGTCGATTTCACTACTTTCCAGCTAGAGGGTAGGGCCCGTAGATGGTGGAAGTCTTACCTTCTTGGCAGACCAGCAGGCTCTCCTCCTATGACGTGGGACTAGTTTACACAGCTTCTATTGGACATATACATTCCACCCTCTTAGAGGGAAGAGTTGCGGTGTTAGTTTGAGCAACTCAAGAAGGTTCAGATGTCTATGATCGATTATGAGGCGAACGTTTCTGAGTTGTCTCGCCATGCACTTATGATACTTTCTATGGACACATAGAGAGTGCGGAGATTTGTTGCGGGGTTGCACCCTAGCATTCGGTCTAGCATGGCCAAAGAGGTGGATATGGGTATTGATTATCAACTGGTAGTAGAGATTGCTCGGAGGATTGAGGGCAACCGCCAGAGGGGTAGAGAGCAGATGCAGCAGGACAAGAGGACCCGATTCTCTGGAGAGTTTAGAGGTTCCCCAGCTAGGGGCAGAGGTCAATTTGGGAGGGGTCAGCCTAGCAGGCCCACATATCAACACCACCACCACCTCATCAGGGTGCTCTAGCGCGACCCTATTTTAATGCTATGCTAGAGAGTTCTTATCACCCACCAGTTCATCAGGGTTCATCCGGTACCTAATTCAGTGTCATCCCAGAGAGTTCATACCACCTACCAGCCATCTAGAGTCTTCCCAGTGGTATTCAGGCCATCAGGGTCAGACTTCGGGGCAACAGTCTATGGCACTGAGGGGTTGTTACGAGTGTGGGATCCGGTCCACATAAAGAGATTTTGTCCCAGACATCAAGGCAGGGTAGTACAACAAGGTCATCAGCCCATGATTATAGCACCAGCCATTCGACCACCCAGAGGCGGAGGGCAAGCAGGTAGGGGCCGTCCTAAAGGTGAAGGCCAGGCAGGGGTATGTCAGCCAGCGACTGTTCAATCAAGCGGAGGCCATCCAGTCAGTGCTCCATCTAGATTTTATGCCTTTTTGGCCAGACCAGATGTAGTGGCCTCAGATGTCGTGATCACATGTATTATTTCTGTTTGCGGTAGGGATGTCTCGGTACTATTTGATACAGGGTCTACCTATGCATATATGTCATTTTTGTTTGCTCATTTTTTGGATATTCCTCGGAGTCTTTGGGTACTCCTGTTTATGTGTCCACTCCTGTGGGTGATTCTGTAGTTGTGCATCAGATCTACCAGTTATGTGTGTGTTTATATTCTGTGGTTACGAGACTAGAGCGGACCTTCTGTTACTTGATATTATCGACTTTGAGGTAATCCTGGGCATGGACTGGTTATCCCCATATCACGTCATCCTTGATTGTCATGCCAAGACAGTTACTTTAGCTATGCCAGATTTGCCGAGATTGGAGTGGAAGGTTTCATCTGTTAGTACATCAAGTCGGGTTATCTCTTTTCTAAAGGCTCGACATATGATCGAGAAGGGTTGTTTAGCTTATCTAGCTTATATTTGGGACAACACCATAGAGTCTCCGACGATTGATTCAGTTCCAGTAGTCCATATATTTGCCTATGTGTTCCTTTCTGACCTTCCAGGCATGCCACTGGATTGTGATATTGATTTCTGTATTGATTTGGCTCCAGGTACCCAACCTATATCTATCCCACCATACCGTATGACTCCGAAAGAGTTGAAGGAGCAACTTGAGGAGTTATTAGCAAAGGGGTTTGTCAGACTAAGTGTATCACCTTGGGGTACATAGTGTTATTTATTCTGAAGAAAGATAGGACTATGTGGATGTGCAGTAATTACTGCCAGTTGAACAAAGTTACCATCAAGAACAAGTACCCGTTGCCGCGTATTGATGATTTGTTTGACCATGTGCACGGTGCTAGGGTGTTTTCTAAGATCAACTTGAGATCGAGATACCATCAGTTAAAGATTCGGGACTAAGATGTTCCGAAGACTACCTTCCGTACTAGATATGGCCATTATGATTTTCTAGTGATGTCCTTCGACTTGACTAATTCCCCAACGACATTTATGGATTGATAAACCGAATGTTCAGGCCATATATTGATTCCTTTGTTATTGTCTTCATTGATAACATCTTGATTTACTCACATAGCATGGGGGAGCACGAGCAGCATTTGAGAGTGGTGCTTCAGACCTTGCGGGAACAAAAACTATATGCTAAGTTCTCCAAGTGTGAGTTTTGGCTAGAGTCTGTGGCATTCTTGTGGCATGTTGTATCAGGAGAGGTTATTAAGGTGGATCCCAAGAAGATCGAGGCAGTTCAGAGTTGGCCATGTCCCTCTTTGGTGACTGAGATCAGAAGTTTCCTAGGGTTAGCAGGATATTCTCACCGGTTTTTGTAGGGCTTTTCATCCATTCCGGCACCTCTAACTAGATTGACCCAAAAGGGTACTCCGTTCTGTTGGTCCGATGATTGTGAGGCGAGCTTTCAAAAGCTCAAGACAGCTTTGACTACAACACCGGTTCTAGTGTTGACATCCGGTTCGGGGATGTATACTGTGTATTGTGACTGTAAGCACCTAATTTTTGCCCTACATGAAAATAACTCCTAAAAATATACCAAAAATAATTTTTAAAGGATTTTAGAAGTTTTTCTTTATTTAGTTGGATTTCATGCATTTTTAATATTTAGAAAAATCATAAAAATTATCAAGTTTTAATTTCATGCCATCTTAGGTTCAATTTGCATGTATGAATTAATTTTATTAAGAAAAATCACAAAAATGGTCATTTTTACATACTTAGCTTTTAGTCTTTAGAAAGTAGTATTTTTATTTAATTTTAAGTTAATTAGTTGTTTTAATAGATAAACAATTTTAATTTTTACAAATTAGATTGATTTAAGATTAATTTAGGATTTTATTAGAGTTTAAAATCAAAGAAAAGAAAATGGGAAAAAAGATTTTGACTTAGTCTTAGTTTATTGGGCCAAATTTAATTAGCCCAAATTCACCCAAGTCCCCAAGCCCAATGCCCAATGCCCACTAACCTAACCCTACATACTCTTCGTTTAAAGATATAAAGAAAGGACCTAATTTCGGAGACCTAAGCTACAGACCTAGAGCATCCGCCGTAGAACACCAAACGACCCACCCACTGAAGATCGAGCTTCTTCTTCTTTAACAAAAAAAATCACAAACCTAGCTAACACAGACCAGCGGCGAGAAACCAAGAACCACCCAGCGATATCTCTATCTTCCTCAATATTGATCTCCGTCCAAACCTTAGAACACAAAAGCAGCCATTAGCAACAGCCTTCACACCAGCAATCCAGACCCAAGCTTCAGCGACAGAGCACACACACACAACCTAACGCCTCATTTCCTGTCCACTGAACTCGCTGGAACACGCACACATGCAGTCACGTACAAAAACAAAAATGGGACAGAAATTAAAAAGAGGTCCATGGTTCTTAGAATCTTTGAAAAATCAGAAAACTAAAACAAAACAAAAAAAAAAAAAAGATATATGTTCTTCATTTTTTCATCTCGATTTTGATTTTCTGGAAACCATGGATGGCGTTTAATCGAGATGAGGTCGTTTCGAGTTGTTTGTTGACTGCCGTTTCAAATTCCGGCCGTAGCTGTCGATTCATCTTGTTCGTGTAATTACTGGAAAATTTCCATCAATTAAAGCTTCTCATTCAGGTTTGATTCTTTGGTTTTTGTTGTCGTTGAATTAAAGGTGATGTTAGTTCTAATCAGAGGTAGCTGAATACATAAATCTTGATGACTTACTCAAATGGTCCATTGATCTTCATGACTGATTTTGTTCTTTTATATATAGCGTAAATTGTTTTCATGAAATGTACTTCTGTTTTGTTTTAATGGAGTTGTAGACAATAAATTTGGTTCGAGAAAATAAAATCAAGACCGAAAAATATCGCAATAATTGTAGTATTTTATTTCGAATATTTGAGTGTTACAATCTCTATGAATCCTCTGATTCTACTTTTCAATAGTAAATAAATTCAAGGGTCTTTAGCTTGATCTTGAATATGTATTTGTCGCCTCGAACGATGATCTTGTTCTTGAGCTTGAGCTTGATTGCTTGAACTTGACCTTGATTTGTTCTTCGTTCTTGAACTTGCACTTGATTTCTTGAACTTGAACTTGAAGCCTGAAACTTGTGGAGAAATTTGCAGCGTTTGATCCACGAGCTCTTTTTTGCTTCTTGTTATAACTTCTGGTGTCTTTTCTAAGTTATGAAGACCCCTATTTATAGTTGTGGAATGGAAGAGTTGTGATAAGAACAAACTCTTTCCGACCAATCAAATTGAAGTGTGACATGACTGCATTTGATTGGCCAGAACATGTCACTTGCACACGTGGCGCTATTTCATTGGCCTTTTAGCGTGACTGGACATGCCTTGTCATTTTGACATGTGGCATGGTCCTATTGGCTCTTCCGCTTGACTTGGCGTGCCACGTTATTTGACACGTGACACCAAACTGGGCCTCTAGGAAGATGACATCTTGGGCTTAATGAAGTGGGCCCATCACTTTAGCCCAATAGATTAAGACTTATTTATTCAATCTATATATATTGGACTTATATAATTAATCTAATTATATTAGCCCATATATTTATTTGGACCAATATATCTTAAATTTAAAATATAGTCCAAATTCTTTTATGGATTTAAAATTTATATGCCTACAGGAGTTACATGAATTGCTATGATCACTTGTCTTGTAAATTGCAGCAGTAAACGTCATTTTGTACTTTTAGCATTTGGATTCCATTTGTGATAAATTAGAATTACGTGAGTCACGTGAATTTGTTTGGCAAAAAATGATAATAGGTTTTGGGCTTTGTTCCATTGGGTCATTGGTTGTTTAGTCAAAATTGAAGAACAGGTCATAAGGTGGGTCTTAAACCATAAGGAATTTGGGCCAAGTAATAGATCATGTTAGCTAGCCTATTTACTCTCCAATAATATCTTGTTCGCAAATTTGGCATCGCAATAATCTCAAGTTTAGGAAGAATAATGAACATCGTAGTTTGCTTTAGGCCCGTAAATAAATCATCATGATTATGGGTACGGTTCCCGTGGCATGGTCATGATACGTTCGGGTGTGCATTTCATGTGACCCGATCATAACAACTTCGAATAATAATAAAATAAACATATCGCGAATCGCGGGTGCATTTCATGTAGCGTGGTTTGCGGTGTGTTCCAAAACTGCAAGTGTACGACAATCGTAACTTGTTCAAGAAATAATTTCATAAATCCTAAAAAATGGTTAAATAATTAATAAAAGCGGTTATAAGTTTAAAAATGCACAATAGGATTAAAACATTTAATAAATCAGATAATTAGGTCAATTATTAATAGTTAAGCGATCGTGCTCGAATCACGAAATCCGGGAATGCTTAACACCTTCTCCCGAGTTAATAGAATTCCTTACTTAGAATTTCTGGTTCGCAGACTTTTAAATAAAGTCGAAATTTCCTCGATTTGGGATTTAAAATAAACCGGTGACTTGGGACACCAAATAAACTATTCCAAGTGGGGACTCTAAAATTAAATAAAATAATCTCATTTCGAATAATGTCACTTTAATTGGAAAAACTCCCTTATATACCTTTTCAGGTGGTAAAAAGGAGATGTGACAGTGACGCTTCACGCATTGGCTTGGGTTGTGTATTGATGCATGATGGGCGAGTTATTGCATATGCGTCGCGTCAGTTAAAGATTCATGAGAAGAATTACTCTATGGACGATCTAGAGTTAGCCGCAATTGTTCATACTCTTAAGATCTGGAGGCATTACTTGTACAGGGTGTCATGTGAGGTTTACACTGATCATCGCAACTTACAACATTTGTTCAAGCAAGATCTCAATTTGAGGCAGCGTAGATGGCTTGAGTTACTGAAGGATTATGACATTACTATTCTTTATCATCCGGGCAAGGCAAATGTAGTCGCGGATGCCTTGAGTGGAAAGATAGAAAGTATGGGTAGCCTGACATTTATTTCAGCAGAAGAGAGGCCACTAGCTTTGGACATTCAGTCCTTATCTAACAGACTTGTGAGGTTGGATATTTCAGAGCCCAGTTGAGTTCTTGCATGTGTTGTTACCCAGTGTTCACTATTGGGGTAGATCAAGGCTCGGTAGTTTGATGATCCGCATTTGGCAGTTCTTAGAGAGATAGTACTATAGGGTAGTTCCAAGGAGGTTTCTATTAGTGAGGATGGTGTTCTGTGACTCCAGGGTCACCTATGTGTTCCTAATGTCGATGGCTTGAGGGAGAGGATTCTAGAGGAGACACACGGTTCTCGGTATTCTATTCATCCAGCTGCTACGAAGATGTATCGTGACCTGAGACAACATTATTGGTGGCGGCGAATGAAGAAAGACATAGTTGAGTATGTGGCTAGGTGCCTAGATTGCCAGCAGGTCAAGTACGAGCACTAGAGGCCAGGCGGCCTACTTCAGCAGATGACTATACGTGAGTGAAAATGGGAGCGCATTACTATGGACTTCGTATTTGGGTTGTCGCAGACCTTGCGGAAGTTTGATGAATTTTGGGTCATTGTTGACAGGTTGACCAAGTCGGCACACTTCACTCCGATTGTGACTACATATACTTCAGAGAAGTTGGCCAGATTTATATTCGGGAGATAGTTCTATTGCACGGTGTGCCTATTTCCATCATTTCAGATAGAGGCCCTCAGTTCACTTCACATTTCTGGGGAGACGTACAGAGCGAGTTGGGGACCCGTGTAGAGCTCAGTACAATATTTCATCCATAGACTGACGAGTAGTCGGAGAAGACAGTTTAGATCCTGGAGGACATGCTTAGAGCATGTGTGATTGACTTTGGAGGGCAGTGGGATCAGTTCTTGCCTTTGGCCGAGTTTGCTTACAACAACAACTATCAGTCTAGCATCGAGATGGCTCCATTTGAGGCTTTATATGGTCAGCAATGTAGTTCTCCCATTGGGTGGTTGAGCTCGGCGAGGCTAAGTTATATGGTACTGATTTGGTAAAGGATGCCTTGGAAAAGGTAAAGCTGATCCAGGAGAGACTTCACACAGCACAGTCTAGACAAAAGAGTTACGCAGATCAGAAGGCGCGTGATATATCATTTATGGTCGGCGAGAAGGTTCTCTTGAAAGTCTCGCCAGTGAAGGGTATCGTGAGATTTAGAAAGAAGGGCAAGTTGAGCCCAAGGTTTATAGGTCCATTTGAGGTGTTGAGGCAAGTTGGGGAGGTTGCTTATGAGCTTGCTTTACCTCCCAGCCTATCATAGGTTCATCCATTTTTTCACATGTCTATGCTCCGGAGATACCACGCTGACTTGTCACATGTGTTAGACTTCGGTACTATTCAGCTAGATGAGACCTTGGGTTATGAGGAGAAGCCAATTGCTATTGTTGCTAGACATGATCGCCAGTTGAGGTCCAAAAGAATTTATGCGGTAAAGGTTTAGTGGAGGGCCAACAGGTCGAGGAGGTGACTTGGGAGTCCGAGGAGGACATGCGGAGCAGATATCCACACTTATTCAGCACTTCAGGTATGAATCTAAATCCGTTCAAGGATGAATGTTTGTTTAAGAGGTGGAGAATATAACGACCCGACCGATCGTTTTGCTTTCAAGAACCCTATTCTCCTAAATAAGACTTTCCGTACTTGCTTTTACTGATTATGGCTTGAGGGAAGGGATAGTTCAGGATTTGGAAGAGTTTGGGTTGAAATCGGAACACTTGGTTCCTTAAGGTTGACTTAAAATGCAAAGTTTGACTTCAGTCAACATTTTGACGACCTCGAAATCAGAATTTGACGGTTCCAATAGGTTCGTATGATGATTTTGGACTTGGGCGTATGCTCGGATCGGGTTTTGGATGACCCGAGAGCCTTTTGGCGCCTAATAGCGAAAGTTGGTTTTAAAGGTTTTAGAAGTTCTGTAAAATTTGGTTCGGAGAGGGTTTCGGTGATCATGGTCCAAATGGAATTCCGGGATCGGGAATAGTTCCTTAATATCATTTAAGATTTGCACGTAAAATTTGGTGTCATTCCGTGTAGTATAAGTACGTTTCGACGCATTGGAAGTAAATTGAAGAACTTGAAGTTCTTAAGTTTGATTCAATTGGTTTTAGGGTGTGATTCTTAGTTTTAATATTGTTTCGGCCGTTCCGAGAGTTTGAACGAGTCCATTTTATGATTCCAAACTTGTTGGTATATTCGAGCGGGGCCCCGAGGGCCCCTAGTGCCAATCGGACGAGGCTCAGACCAAGTTGAGAATTTGGAACAACAGCTGAATGCACCAGATCTGTCATAACTGCACATGCGGTTGGTCAGCTGTAGGTGCGAGCTAAGTTTCGCAGATGCGGCCATGGGAGGGCAGTCTGAATTCCACAAGTGCGACCTTTCCTCCACAGAGGCGGGACCGCAGAAGCGGCGCCCAGCTAGCCCAGGAATATCCGTAGAAGCGAGGGCACAAATGCAACCCTTGGACTGCAGGTGCGGAAAAGCTGGAGGCAGTGAGGTTCATTTATTACGGGGCTTAAACCAATTTCATTTCACTCAATCTGGAGATTCTTGGAGCTTCTTGAGAGAGATTTTCTTCTAGCTTTTGGAGGTAAGTAATTTCTACCATATGTGAGTTAAATACTTAGATTATGGGTAGATTAATATGTAAAAATTAGTGAAAATCATGGGTTTAGAGGAAAACCTAGGGTTTTGATAAAAATAGAGTTTTACCACGAAAATGGTTATGGAACTTAGTGAAAATCATATATTTATGTTTCTAAGGTTATGGGTAACAACTTCCTTCGAAAATTTTCGGAATTCGGGCACGTGGGCCTAATAATGAATTTTGGGAATCATGCATTTAGAGTTGAGAAATTATTTTAATAGTTGAAATATGAACTTTTAAGCCTATATTGATTACTTTTTACACTATTTGGATAGTTTTTGATTGTTCGGCACCAAATTGAGGGTTCGGGCATAAGCTTAGACCGGAAAGTAGGCTTTGAGGCGAGGTAAGTCTCTTTTCTAACCTTGTAAGAGGGAAATTTCTCTATAGATGAACTTAATTAATATGTGATTATTTGTGTGTGGGTGGGGGGGGGGGGTACGTTCGCACGAAGTGACGAGAGTCCGTACGTATCTACTATTCCTATTATGTACGGGTAGTTTTAGGCTTACACCATGCTTTGTGGATACCGTTATCTAATCATATTTGTTAATTTGCATTGAATGGAAATAAGTTGGGGATTTTGAAGATTTCAAAAAAATTATTATTTTGAAAAGAGTTGAGAAAAGTTACGTTATATTTATATTTAACCGCGTCGCAAGTATATTTCGCGAGCGGGGTGACTATTTTCACTACTCTCATGGGAGCGGGTCGTTCGCCTCGGCAGGTTAATAGATGCATCTATGGTTCGCGCCGTTTGACCTTCGCCAATGCACAGTTTACATTTATGTTGGATCGACCCGAACATCCTCGGGTGAATTTGTGTGTGATAGTAGAACTAGAAGTCCCTTTTATAACTTGTATAAATTCATCGTTTACAGATCATTTGTTTTAAAATAAAAGAAGTGTTTTGGGTTCTTAAATATGTTGGAAGAATTGTTCCGCTATTTTCTGCTCCGAGTTCTATTGATATCTCTACATATCTTTTTTATTTAGGATTTCACATTATTATAATGTTGGTCTTAGTAAGTGTAAGAGTCGACCCCTCGTCACTACTTCTTCGATGTTCGACTAGATACTTACTAGGTACATATTTTTGTGTACTCACGCTACACTTCTGTACTTGATTGTACAGGATTTGAGGCAGGTGCATCTGGCCACCAGTCCGGCACATAGATTTGATTCCCCAGCTCGAGACTTCCTAGTGAGATGCCCTTTTGAGCAGTTCTGCAGCAGCTGGAGTCTCTCTTATGCTTTATTTTCTTTCTATTTCCTTTCGGACAGTAAACTAGTATTCTTTTGTATATTCTACTAGATTGCCCACATATTTGTGACACCAGGTCTTGACACACAGACTAGTAGACTTATGACTTTGGTTTTGCTTACATGACTTCGATTTGTATTTGTGGCTTCCACTTATTTATTTTAGAATTGCAAACTTCTAGATCTTTTTAACAAACAAAGAAAAATCACTACTTACTAATTTGTTTAAAAATGTGAAATCACTAGATTGATCAGTGTTGGCTTGCTTAACAACGGTGTTGAGCGTCATCACGGCCTATAATAAAATTGGGACGTGACGGTCAAGAACATAATAGACTTTTCATGTGAAATGTTTGTAAAATCTGGTCAAAGTGATTATTGTGATAGCTAGTGCACAGTAAAAATGATTTTTGTGTAACAAAAGGAAGAAAAGTGACTTTTGGGTAATGAACACAAAGTTGAATGACTTTTACGTAACAAAAGAAAGAAAAAAGACTTTTAGGTAATGAACATAAAGTTGAATGACCACCCATGAAATTTATTCCATATTCTGATGTTTTGAAGGAAATTACTAATGCAAGGAAAGACATAAACAAGGAATTCCTTTGCCTCCCTGAAGTATCAATCGTTTGTCCTCGAACGAGTTATAAATCTTGTGCGCATAGTAGAAATTTTAGAAAGGATGATTCACGGATTCAAAAAATAAAATTCAAAACATTGTTATGTTGTTGTTTGTTGAACCTGTCAATATATGACGATAAATATTCTAGATAAATAATCTGTTAATTACGTAAACAAAAGGCCTCTACTAATACCTTATTTTAAATTAGCAATGCAATTATATTGTTCCTACTCCGTCATTTTCAGATGATAAAAGGCGCCAGCAGAATTTGTCATGCATGTATCTACCAGGTGAGAAGGTAGATGCTCACTAAACGTTGCTGTATTATTTTATATTGAAAGAAACATCACATCTAGCTACAAACTTTCATATAATCATTGATAAAATTGAAGATCATAAAAATTAATTCTCAAATCAAACATTACTAGAAAGTAATTCTCAAGGGTATTATCCTCATATTTTCATGGAGTCAACAAGCAATGAGGTGATTTTGTCTTTATATTCGCCTTGAGTATTTATAAAATCATTCTCCTGGAAACCAATTACCAGTCGTGTAGGATTTATAATTCGTTCGAGGACAAACGTTGGTACTTGAGAAGGGCGGAAGAATTCTGTGTTTATGTCTTTCCATGCATTAGCCATTTCCTTGTCAACCGCAGCATATGCCTCTTGCTTCGAAACTCCATGTTCTTTCATGTAGCATTCAATGAATGAAGCTACATGTCCTCTTTGTTGCTCAAACTGCACCCAATAGATGGATTTCATTATTTTCAGTGTAAAACTATTACATTTACACTTCTTTTTAGCTTAAATAACCTATTTATATGTAATAATATTACAACTCTGAGTAGGTTTGATTCATTCAGATCTTGTATAGAGCCTTATAAGTATATATTAAGATGGTGTTCATTTATATTCATGTGAATTTGACATTTTACCACTATTTATTTATCTACCCACCACTATAGCATAATCACCATCACCAGTCTCCAGTGACGATTCCAGAAATTTCTCAAAGGGTGTTCAGATTTGAAAGAAAAAAAATTTCTCAATGAAAGGTATTCAATATATGTTAAACATTTAAAATCTAATATTTTACTTACATACACAATGTAATAATTTTTTGTAATATTTTGACGAAATGTGGTTAGTTGACCATCCTTGACAAAAGGTGGCTTCACCCCTGCCAGCCTCCACCCACAACCAACACTGCTAGACCATTAACCACCGCATAACATAACCAACACCATCAACTCCTCCAGTGCCAACTACCACCACCACTCCCTCTATTGTCGATGGATCAATCATCTCCATCAACCATCATCAGCTACCATACACCTTTATTGTCAGTCACCACCACCCCACACATATCACCGTTATTTAGATATGTATTCAGATTCAGATATGCATCTTATTTTTAAGGAGAAAAAAAGAGGCCTAAATAGAATGTAAATTAATTTGTCGTACTTACATTGTGTCCAATAATATCGTCCTTTAATCTGCTTATTACTCCTGAAACTCGAAGAATCAAAGGATCATTTATCACCCATTCTAAAGTTTCTTTGGTTATAAGTTCCTCCAAACCAACCAAAGACGTTACTGCCATCAACATAATGCCAATGCTTGCACTTCCGTTTTCCAAATACTCGTCACATTTTGGAATATAGCCAACATTCAACCATTGGGCTTCCTTGAAATAGGCTCTGATACACTTTTTCATCTAAGAAGAAATAATAATCCAAAAAATTAACCTCAAATGTTTTCTTCCTCCAACTTTTTTTTATTCCTTGTAACTTATTTTCAAAGATTAATGAGACTAAGTTATTAAGCAAGCTTACCTCAAATTTTGCATAGTAGACACGGTCTGCTTTACCTTCTTTTGCCAATTCTTTTTCCATTTCATTGAAAAAATCTATTAAGACTTGATAAGCAGGTCTCAAATTGGGCGATATTGAATCCATGACACTAATATCACATCTGCACATTAAGATTTCATCAAAATGGCTAGTTAATGTTTACGACTACAACATATCATTTCTGAATAATAACATGTATTTGATGCACTTCATTTATTTCATTTTATGGGAGACCATTACTAATTAGACAGTTAAAAGAGAATTTTTTTGGACCATGATTGCTTTGAATCACTAGGGGTGTAAAAATGGGAGGGTTAGGCCGATTGTGAGCTGGTCAAAATAGGTTGAGTCATAAATGGGTGGGTCATTGACTCGCTCAAAAATTACTTGAGTTGAGATGCTTTGGATCAAGATGAGCTAAAATTTCAATCATAGTCTAACCCATCCAACTCTTACCAAACTTTAACTAATATGGATTGTTTTCTTATGAATTGTATAATTACTAAATTAGATTTTTTTTCTTTTGTTGTGGTCATATATAACATATCAAACAAAAAAAATATTTCTAAGATGTTTTGGCAAAGATACTTACGGATCAATTTGGACAAAAAATCAGTCCAGCTTTTAATAGGTTGGGCCTAAATGGATTGAGTTCAATAAATAAACGGGTCAATAACCAGCCTACAAATCACAAACAATTGTGACTTTATAGATGTAGTGTTTAAATATATGAATTTTGTTTCAGAAAAAAACATGAAGAATATTAAGTAGTTCGATTTTCTTTGTCCAATTCCTCCACATAAAATAGAGCGGAGGGAATAACATTCCTTTTCTACTCAATAATGAGGCCACAACAAGGGTTAAATTAGTTTATACTTTACCTCTCTATCGCATTTGTGAAAGCCACAATTTCGTCAAAGGTTGCATAAGCATCAAAAGTATCATCAACCATGGTTATGACATTGATTAATTTTCCTAGAATTTTTCTCGTACGACTATATTGAGGCTCAAATAACACTCCCACTGCCCCATAGTAACACTCCACCAATCTGTCTCTTGCATATGGAAAGTTGTTTGCATAATCAAGATCTTTCCACCAGTACCTGTAGTGCAAAAGTATTAGTGATCAGAAAAATTTTGTATCTCATTACATCCGAAGTACGATATTCATGTCATATTAAAGAGGTTAAGACTAATGAGTACCTTGTAAGCTCGTAAAGCTCTCTTTGGTACACCTTTTGCACAATGTTAAAATCCAATTTTGCAAATTTCAAAAGCAAATCATTATGTGATTCATTTTTCTCATACATACACATGTATTTCTTTGCTCCCAACCTTGGTAGATTTGTATAAATGGGCTGGCTTAAGGCTGCACTAACTTGAGCCTTAAGTGATGTGTTGCTCAATTTAGGGCCCATTGACTCCAAATTAGTGAGTGTAAAACTCAGAGCTTGTTCTAGAATTTCTTCCCCATGTACTCTTAGATGTGCTGCTTCATATAAACTTAATAATCCTTGTACATTTTTGGTGAGAGTTTCCTTGAACCTTCCATCTTTGTTGGTGAATTTCTTGAACGCATCTGATTTAACATCATGGTAATTAATTAGTATCCGAGATAAATTAAACTAGTTATAACAGGAGCGGAGCTAGAAGGTTATGTACCAGAAGATATGAAATGCCTTTGTTGTCTCAGTAGTCGAAAACGAAGAGCGGCAACATAAAGGTCGTCATCTTCATTTTCACTCTGTTGAAACAGATCAAAGATGTTCGTAATGGATGTTTGAATCTCATTTCCGAAATGATATGCAACTCCCAATCGTTGGTTTGTATCAATCAATTCAAGTTTTTGTGTACTATTATCAGGTGTTTCAACTAGCATTTGCCTGACTTTTTCTTTCAACTCTTCAAATTCAACTTTTTCTTGACTACTAATTTCCTGCACCAAAAGTTAGGGGTAATAGGATTTCCGCAAATAAAAAGTGTGTAGTTGGGAATCCGGGTATAGGTCCGGGGTACTTATGCATTTTCCCTAAAATCTAAGTTTTTTTATGAAACCAATTTTCATGCTATGTTATAATATATGTTCTTTATAACATCACTTTGTTATAACAGCCAAAAACATCCGACTGTTATAGAGAGGTTTGATTGCATTCATTACGTTAAAGGTTTCGCTGGTTGGAAAGATTCAAAAATTAATAACCTCATAACATAAAATTTCCCATAAAATAATAGTTTAAAAACACAGATTATATAGCATGCATATATATGAGTATGTAGTATCATACTGTGAGTTGAGGAGTGTAGGAGAGGAAATAGTCTCCCCAGACACTTGAGTGAAAATTTGCCAATGGACGTCCACTATCAGTAGTAGTAGTACTAATACTACTGCTGGAAGTATTATCATCCATTGCTGCAATCATCTTCAAATGACTCATATTTTTCTCTCTTCCTATAGAACTGGCATATAAATATGTATGTTTTACTGTGAGTTTTGAGTTATTGTTGGGGAGAAAATTATGAGAACAACCCCAAAAAACTGATTGAATATTTCCCAAGTGACAATAGCAGCTGATAGAAGAAGTAACCATTATTTGTTTCACTCTTTTCTCTCTCTATAAATGGTATTTCAGGTAGTTGTTGAGTTAAACTTGAGAGATTTACTGCTTGTATGGTGAAAGTATTTATAGTACAAATTGAGATGAGTGAAGTGAATTTTTCATGGGCTCAAAATAGGAGGTTAGGTAAAGATGTATGTATGAAGTTTAGGCATACATATTCAAAGTTTGACACGTATTATTTCGTGGGTTGAATCGTGCTGCCATAAGAAACCATTTCACTATTAAAAAATATTTTTTTCGGATTAGACAAGCCTACCTCTATTTAAGAATATATATAAGAATATATAAAAGTTAATAAAATTTAATAATAAATCCAACAAGTCATGTAATAGAGAATGTGTAAATAAGAATCAGTAGAAGAAATGAGGGAGCAGTAAACGAAGTGAAAGATAGGACAAAAGAAAAGTAACTTTGGCTAATGTGTTCTAATGGTGAGCTTTTCTTGGTACTATTTATAAGAGTTTTTGGAAGTTCTTTCCACGCCAAGTGTAATATTTGCATGGAAGAAATTGTGCACTTGTTTAAAGTGTGAAACATTTGGCCTTTAGGCTTCATGCAAGAAGCCACCTAATTGGTTTACAAAGCTACTTGTGACATACGTTGATGCCAATTATAAAATATCTTTTGAAATATATTATTTTTTAGCAACATGAATTGCCTACCATTATATAACGAATATTAAAGATCATATGCAATGAGTTTAACTAATATCTGCCGTTGATGGAAACTTTTTTCTACACGATTTAAAGTTATTCCTTTTACCTTTCTGATACTGAAATGTAGAATCCATAAGGATATAGAAATGCCACAAGTCTCGATATCATCAAATGAAAATTTAAGTTTCTAGCCATATACAAATCCTGAAAGTTACCAATTGCTACATTTAAATCTTGCATCCATTAGAACCATTCTCGAGAGTCTTTCACTTCGCTCAAATCTCAATTAAACCGACCAAACGAACTGAATAACATGTGCCCCATTAGCACACCAATACCCAAAGAAGTAACCCCCACCTTAATGCAACTAAATAATTTCTTACTCCATGCGCACTACATATTCCTTCCCGAATAACAACTCAATTATCCATGTTTCTCATATACCCTTAAAGTGTAACATAACCCGTGTTCAAAAACTACTTGCTTAATTCATCATCAAAACCAACATCTGCAAGCCATAACCGATCCACAAGTATGCCTCAGACTGAAACCGATACAACACATAACCATGCAATCATATTATCGATAGCTGGCTCCCCCACTTGGCTCAAAGCCATAGAACAAAACGGTCGATAACATAATACTCATACTCTATTACTACCATAATCCCGCACTGAAATTCAACTAAATCCTTCATAAGCTCATGTAACACAAACCATATAATACATCAAATCGTCTGCTAAGCTTGCATTCATCCTCGTGACAGTCAGGTCAACTATTACAACCAATCCAGACTCAAATCGCATGAATATAACCCACCGGTAGAAAGGAAAGCCTCCTCACAACATCATAAAAATCACACATCCGTAAACTACCTCGTAAGTTATAATCCACCTGTTTAGCTTCAAACTGACATCTCTCTATACCCTTTCACGGCGCAACTATTATGCAATCACTTAATCTTCCTAATCCTGAACTCACCAACAAGGCATAAGAACCTAATTCGTCCCACAGGCCACAGTTAAGCAACATGAAAGATCCTCCAATATACTTATAACTCGAGACTATACGACAAATCAATGGAGCCCAATAGTCCTTTTTACATCACAAGCAAACCATTCTCATCAAATTCAATCTATTTGAACACATCCCGCAGTCATATCATACTCATTCTATAGCCATCCAACCACTCATCTGGTCATAAATTCCATTCATAGAGACATTACCGGACATATAAGTCCAAAAGCACATTCTCATACAACCGAAATCTCCGTGCTCAAGCTATAGTCAAAACCCGACCTCAAGTCCTCCAGATTAGCCCACCATCTGCACACCGAAATCACATCTCACACCTTATTTAAGGAATCACAAGCCAGCGATGTAGAGATGATATAGAGCACTCAGATAACTAGGTATTATGATACATTTTACACTCCTTTTTACTTGTACTTGTTTGCAGGGTTTGGTAAACAATGTGACAATTCGTCAAAACCAGCTAAAAAAGGAGTGAAACATGTACAAGTACCAAGAACAAGTCCAAGCATAGTGAAACAGGTCCAATACGGCCACACAGGTCCGTAGTGAGGAAGTTCAGAGAGGTGCTCATTTCAGACACTCAACCAATGCGGCCGCAAAGCAGCTTGTGCGGTCCGCATTGGCTTCATCGCAGTCGCACTCGATATTGTGCGGTCCACAAAGCTGGAGTTCAGAGAGTTTCCAATTTGGGGAATCATTGCCAATGCGGTCCGCGATCCTTTTTGTGCGGGCCGCAATAAAAGCCACTGCGGCCGCAGTGCATTTTGTGCGGCCCGTGTTTGCCAAGTTCAAAGAGCAGAGTTTAAAGCCAAGAAGCCTCAGTGCGGCCGCACTACTCCCGCAGGGGTATTTTTCTCCAGAAAATTCTGCCTAGTATAAATAGTTTCTTTTCCTATTTTTAGGTCATCAGTTGTAATTTAACGCTCAGCTGTGCTCGTGAACAGTGTTCCTGATCTATTTTGAGTATTTTTAGAGTAGTTTTGTCATTGAATCTTCAAGTTTTAGTTTATAATTAAATATTATGGATTTTTCTTCACCTATTTAACAGTATTCTTCTATTATCATGAGTAGCTAAACCCATTAGCTAGGGTTGTGGCTCAACCCTAGTGTGGGTATTTGATGGGTCTTATGTTTTAGCACTTTAATGTCCATGGGTGTTTGATATTTGGACTAAGTTATGGTTTCAATATTGAATTAGTGGTTGCAAACACTAATTTGTGCCTATTTGACTTGGGAGCTTCTTGAGAAAGAGAGCCTAAGTCTAGGAAAATTAGTCCAACAAGGAATTAGGGCGTATTCAAGAGATTGATAGCCCCAATTAAAGGGTTAAACCTAGAAATAGTAATACCCGACTTGAACCTCAATTGCTTGCACAAATTATCATGCCCAATTGGTCTTGAGAAAGTCAACTAGGGCAAAATTACTCAAACTACCGAGAGGTATAGAGTGATAAGTATCGTGCATTGGTTATATCATAATCCCCAACATGATAACCTAGCCTTAGACTCAAGAACCCGTCAAGTATCCACCTAGGAGAAAGTCATTTCCCTAGTGCCTTCTTAACTATTTAGACAACCTTCAAGTATTTCACTCTTAGCTTAATTTAACGTCTTATTAGCATAATATTAGAAGTAATCAAAAGACCAACTACGATTTTTGAAGTGCAATTAGGAGAAATTACGCATCTCTAATTTAGATAGAAACTCAATTCCCATTTCTAGCTCCCTGTGAAAATCGATCCTGATCTTCTTGGGTAAAAGCTGCTTCGGCCTCGATCACTTTTTGGTGCCGTTGCCGAGGAGATAAAGGTTTTGGCTATCTATCTAAATAGTTTTGTGTAATGTTCTTCTTTCCTTCTGTGTTACTAATTTGTGTGTGTCACAACTTCAGGTACTAAATGGCAGCAAACAACGCACCTATTGGATATCTTCCGCCGGGGGAGGAGGTAGATGACAACATTGATGATGAGGTCCCTATTGTGCCTCAAGGACAAAGGAGAGGCTGCCAGGCCAATGATAATATTCTAGACCCTCCCCCGCCACCTCCAAGAGTGGCTCCTTGGGTGCTTCCAAACCAAGGCTATGCAAGTGCAATTGTCCCACCCCGGATCCAGGCGGGCAATTTTCAAATTACTAATGTGATGATGACATTGTTGGAGCAGCATGGGTATTTCACGGGCATTGCCAATCAGAATGCTTACAAACATCTCAAGGGTTTCGTGGATACTTGTTGGGGGAGCAAGCAAACTAATGTGTCCGAGGATGAACTTCGGTTGAGACTCTTCCCTTTGTCACTTAGAGGGAAGGCATTGGACTGGCTTGATCGACTTCCCAACCATTCCATCACTACTTGGGATGAGTTGGCGGAAAAGTTCATTGCAATGTTTTTGCTCACCAAGGCACATGGCAACATTGAGAGATGAGATCTTAACTTTTAAGTAGGGCACACCGAACCATTACATGAGATTTGGGAGCGATATAGAACAATGATAAAGAAATGCCCCAACAATGATATGACTGAGGCAATGATCTAACATACTTTCTACCGGGGCATTAATACAACAAACCAATGTATAGTGAACTAACTTGCTGGGGGCAACTTCATAAAGCTGTCTTATAATGAGGCTTGTGACATTCTTGACAAGATGGCTGACACGTCCTCTGCTTGGCAATGTAGAGCCAACGTGCCCCAGGGTGACCCCACAGTCACTCACTTGCACAAAGAGCTACATGACCATAGGCAGGCTATAGCATAGCTGACGACTACAGTGAACTAGCTAGCAAAGGCACAGTTACAATAGGTTCAAAATCCGTGCCGAGTGAATGCTATGGAGGGTGTCAACATGCTAGTGAACAAAAGAAGACAAAGAGGTCAACAAAACCAAGGGAGTTAGGATCAATTTGACAATGATTGTGGTGGATTCCAAGATGATGGTTATGATGGGCAGGATGAAGAGGTACAATACGTGAACAACTATCAAGGCCAAAGGGGCAATTCTTCCAACCAACAACAATGGATACTCCAAGGCAATTGGGACAATCAACAACAATCAGGGAACAATATTTTGGAGAACAACAACGAAAACTCCAATTGGGGCAATTAGAACGATAATCAGAACAACCAGGGTAATTGAAATGGCAATAACAACAATTGGGGTGGTAACAACAATCAGGGAGGTTAGAATAATGGCAATCAAGGAAATCGGGGGCAAGGCTTTCAAAGGACCCCAATGTTCAACAACCAAATTATCCACCCCATTTCCATCCTAAGGTCCTAGTTTTTCCAACAATGAAATGAGGAGAATTGAAATGATGTTTGAATAGATGATGAAAAAGAATGCGGACTCTGATGCTCAGTTGGTGTCCCACAATACCTCAATCAGAAACTTGGAGGTTCAACCAGGCCAAATCTCATAATCCTTGAATAGTCATCCTAAAAGGGCTCTACCAAGTGATACGGTAGTTAATCCGAAGGGTGGGAACAATTATGTTATGGCGGTGACTACAAGGAGTGGACGAGGCGGTGATGTGAATGCCTCCAAGCAAAAAGCAATTTTGAGTGATGAAGTTGAGTTTCAAGAAGATGAGATTCCTTTGGTGGTTGAAAATGTGATTGATGAGAATATTAATGAAGAAGTGAGGATTGATATTCAAGGTGCCGAGGTGGAGACTCAGAATGACGTGAACCCCTCTAGGGAACACGTAATAGACATGCCGAAAATGGTTGTGCCTAAACCCAAGACTCCTTTGCCAAGGCCACCTCCACCTTATCCTCAAAGGCTCGCGAAATAGAAAAATGAGAATCAGTTTAAAAAGTTTATTCATATGATGAAGAGCTTATCCATTAATGCGCCTTGGGTGGAGGATCTAGAACAAATGCCAGGCTGTGCTAAATTCATGAAGGACTTGGTGACAAAGAAAAGATTCATGGATTGTGAAACTATCAAGATGATCCACTAAGTTAGTGCAATAGTGCACTCAATGGCCCCGAAGCTTGAAGATCCCGGTGCTTTCACCATTCCTTGTACCATTGGGAGTGCAGACTTTACTAAAGCTCTATATGATTTGGGGGCAAGTATCAACTTGATGCCATACTTAGTGTTTAAGACTTTGGGTATTGGGCAACCGAGGCCGACTTCCATGAGATTGCAAATGGCGGATAGAACGATGAAAAGACCATTGGGTATCACTGATGATGTCCTTGTCCGGGTGGACAAATTTATCTTGCCAGCTGATTTTGTGATCTTAGATTGTGAGGTAGATTATGAAGTTCCAATCATATTGGGAAGACCTTTCCTTGCGACTGGGAAGGCCTTAGTTGATGTGTAAGTAGGGGAACTCACCTTCTGGGTGGGTGATGAGAAAGTGGTCTTTCATGTGTGCAAGTAAATGAATCACCCCAACAGTTCTGAGGTGTGCTCTTTTGTATACCTTGTCACGACAGTGATAGTTGATTATACCAGTGCAATGATCAATGTGGAGGACCCTCTAAAGGCAGTTTTGTTGAATCTTGATGTAAATGATGATGAAGGCCGAGCGGAGTGCCTGAATGCTTTACATGGGATGGTCTCTTATTCTTATGAGCCTAGGAAACTCTCTTTGGACCTTGAGAATAGGAAGACTCCACCAACAAAATCTTCAATTGAGGAACCTCCGGTGTTGGAATTAAATCCAATGCCTCCACACCTCAGGTGTGAGTTCTTAGGCCCTAGTTCAACTTTGCCAGTTATTCTTTCCTCTTATATTACTAACATGCAGGTTGATGCCACATTGGCGGTGCTTCAAAAGCGGAAGAAGGCAATTAGGTGGACTTTAGCTGATATTCGAGTGATAAGCCCAGCATCGTGTATGCATAAAATTATTCTAGAATATGATGCAAAGCCCTCCTTAGAACATCAAAGGAGGTTGAACGAGGCAATGCAAGAAGTTGTGAAAAAAGAGGTGATCAAGTGGTTGGATGTTGGGGTTGTGTACCCCATCTCTAATAGATCTTGGACTTCACCGGTGCAATGTGTACCGAAGAAAGGTGGCATGACCGTGGTTGCAAATTCGCAAAATTAGTTGATTCCTACCAGGACCGCCACCAGTTGGAGGGTATGCATAGACTACCTCAAGTTGAATAAAGTGACCCGCAAGGATCATTTTTCATTGCCTTTTCTTGATCAGATATTAGATCAACTTGTTGGGCGTGCCTTCTACTGTTTATTGGATGGGTATTCTGGATATAACCAAATCTTCATTGCTCCGAAAGATCAGGAGAAGACCACATTCACTTGTCCATATGGCATCTTTGCCTTTTCTCGGATGCCTTTTGGGTTATGTAATGCACCGACTACATTTCAATGGTGTATGATGGCCATCTTCACTGATATGGTGGAAGATATTTTGAAGGTGTTCATGGACGACTATAGTGTTGTGGGTGATTTATTTGAGGAATGTTTGAAAAATCTTGATAGAGTGTTGGCCCGTTGTGAAGAAACCAATTTTGTTCTTAATTGGGAGAAATGCCACTTCATGGTTGAGGAGGGCACAGTTCTTGGGCATAAAATTTCAAAGCAAGGTATAGAGGTGGACAAAGCAAAAATTGATGTGATTTCAAGGCTCCCTCCCCTACCTCTGTCACGGGAGTTAGAAGTTTTCTTGGGCATGCGGGTTTCTACCAGAGATTTATCAAAGACTTTTCGAAGGTAGTGAATCCCTTATGTAAGCTATTGAAAAAGATGCCAAGTTCGTGTTCGATGAGAAATGTATGCAAGCCTATGAACTTCTCAAGCACAAGTTAACCACCACTCCTATTATTACGGCACCTAATTGGAGCTTGCCATTTGAGCTCATATGTGATGCGAGCGATGTTGCTGTTGGGGCAGTTTTGGGTCAAAGAGTGAACAAAATATTTCATCCGGTGTACTATGCGAGCAAGACAATGAATGATGTTCAAGTGAACTACACAGTGACCGAGAAAGAGCTTTTGGCTATTGTGTTTACAATGGAGGAATTTCGGCCATATATTATGGGTTCCAAGGTCATAGTCCATACCGATCATGCCGCACTCCGGTACTTGATGATGAAGAAGGATTATAAAACTAGATTGATGCGATGGGTCTTGTTACTTCAAGAGTTTGATTTGGAGATTGTGGATCGGGAGGGTAGTGAAAAACAAGTGGTGGACCACTTGTTTCGCTTAGAGGAGGAGGGGATGCCTCGTGATGGCCTAGAGACCAATGATTCATTTCCCGACGAACAAATCCTTTCGGTGTCGGTGAATGGTATGCCATTATTTACGGACATTGCTAATTTCTTTGTGACTGGTATAATCCCGTGTGAGCTCTCTTCTAACCAAAGGAAGAAGCTCAAACGGGATAGTTTGGATTTCTATTGGGATGAGCCGTACTTGTTCAAGATTCACACGGATGGTGTGATCTGAAGGTGTGTCCCAGAGGAGGAGCAATTGAGTATCTTAGAGGCTTATCATTCTTCTCCATATGGTGTCCATCATGGCGGGGCGAGGACGACTTCAAAAGTTCTTAGTTGTAGGTTTTATTGGCCAACTTTGTACAAAGATGCAAGTGAACTTGTGAAGAGGTGTGACGAATGTCAAAGAGCGGGTGGAATTCGAAGAAAGATGAGATGTCTCTCAGTACCATTATTGAAGTTGATATTTTTGATATATGAGACATTGATTTTATGGGCCCGTTTGTTAGATCGTGTGGGAACACATAAATTCTTGTGGCGGTTGACTATGTTTCAAAGTGGGTTGAAGCCGTGTCGTTACCTAACAATGAGGCCCGGAGTGTTGTTGCATTTCTCAAGAAAAGCATTTTTACAAGGTTTGGCACTCCTCGTGCAATCATAAGTGATGTGAGGTCTCATTTTTGAAATAGAGCTTTTGACACTTTGCTTGCAAAGTATGGTGTCAATCACAAAGTTTCTACTCCTTATCATCCTCAAGCGAGTAGCCAAGTTAAAGTCTCAAATAGGGAAATCAAGAGTATATTGTCAAAGACGGTCAATGTAAATAGGACAGATTGGTCAAAGAAGTTGGATGATGCTCTATGGGCTTATAGGACTGCTTACATGACTCCGATTGGTATGTATCGTACCGGTTGGTGTTTGGGAAAGCTTGCCATCTACCGGTTGAGTTAGAGCATAAGGACATGTGGGCTTTGAGGAAGCTGAATCTTGAATGGGATATGCCAGCAAATCTTCGTGTGGAGCAGCTTAATGAACTTAATGAATTCTGATTCCATGCCTACTCTAGTTCATCCTTGTATGCGGATAAGATGAAGTACCTTTATGATAAATATGCTCGTGGAAAGGTGTCCAAAGTGGGTGATTTGGTTCTTTTGTTCAACTCTCGATTACGTCTGTTTCCGGGAAAGCTTAAGTCGAAATGGAGTGGACCTTTTAAAGTGGTGTATGTGACTCAATTTGGTGCACTTGACTTGAAGAACAAAAATGGGGAGGTTTTCAGAGTTAATAGGCACAGGGTCAAGCACTACCTGGGCAAGATTGTTGACAACCACGTGGTGACACTGCTTCATCTAAAGTGATTTGATGGTAACCTGCGTCGTGCTGGGATGTTAAATTAGGCGCTTCTTAGGAGGCAACCCATGTGTCTTTCTTTTTGTTTTTCTTTGATTCTCTTCTTAGTGTAGGATTTATTTTTGGACCGATTGGTTGTGATATGTTGTAGGATTGTTTTGATGCAATGCAGGACCAAGTTTGGAAAAATGATCATTCTCTGAAGTTTGCAATGCGCACCACACTTCATTTTGTGCGGCTGCAAAAGCCTCTTTGCGGGGGCAACAATTCAATGCATATCGTAGAGTATTTGGTCAAAAATGAGGAGTCTCTGAAGTTTACCACCACAACCACAATGCATTCTGTGCGGTCCGTGATGGACCACAACGGCCGCATTGCATTTCTTGTGATCCGCAGTGGACTTTTCCCCAGTGCCATTTGTTTCTGAGCACCGCGGATCACGGTGCCATTTTGTGCGGTCCGCGGTGGGTAGGTGAGATGAGACCCAGGTCCTTTTTCTATAAATAGGACCTGAGGCCTTCAGTTTGAACTTTTCGACCTTTTACTCTCAAAAGCTTAAAAATTACAGTTCATCACTCATTCTTGCGTGAATTTAACTGCTAAGGATCGTTAATCAAGCTTGCATCTCACTTCTGGTAGCTTTGATTCCTTCTTAGTTGTTTAATTTTGACATTTTCTTTTAACTTTTATTTTTCTTAGTTGTTCATCTTTTTCTTCCCGTTTTTCTCTCAATTCTGTAGCATAGGTTTGTTTAATCCTATTTTAATTAGGACTAATTAGTTAAAACACTGATTCTACACTAGGGAATCAATAATAGGTGAAAAATTGGACTAAAAACGTGAAAAACTTGAACAATAGGTTGGTATTGCTGATGGGTACTCACCGCGGTGAATTTTGTGCGGTCCGCAATGCTATTTTGTGCGGACCGCGGTGGTAAAAGTTATGAAAGATGACAATTGGGGACCGCGGCCGAAATGGATTTTGTGCGGTCCGCGCTGTCTCAATGTGGACCGCAATGCATTTTGTGTGGTTCGCGGTGTCTCAATATGGACCGCAATGCATTTTGTGCGGTCCGCGGTGCCTTTAATCAGAGAGTGGGTAGTCGGAACCCTACCTCAGTGCGGACCGCAGTGCATTTTGTGCAGTCCGTGGTAGCTTCTTTACGGCCGCACTTCATTTTGTGCGGTCCGTGGTCCGCAACTTCTGAATGTCTACAATTTTTCTATAATGCTTCATTGACTCTGCTGATACTAACAAAGTTCAATTGTATTCTCTTTGCAGATCATGGTGAAATCACGAGGTAAAAGTGATAAACAATCAGGAAGAGAAGAGTCCTCCCGGGGTAGGGGATGAGGCATGATCAAATTGACCCCGCAAGCCCGACAAAATATCAAAAACACAAGAAGGCTTATAAAGGCTGCTGATAGAGATATTGACCAATCCGGGAGTGAATATGAGCCTTCCGGGAGGCATTGTCAGACTTTGTGCTAGAGTATGTCCCTAACTGGCCGGAGAGGAATAGGTTGAGGGATACACCTCCGGTCTCTCCCACTGCCCAAGCATCAGTACACATATCTTCTGAGTCGTCTGAGGGCTTAGCTGCAGGCAATGGCAATAAATATTCCACCACTCTTACAGCTTCACTATCCGGGGTGGGGCCCGTAGAAGAAGAAGGGGAAGAAGTAGGAGGGGGTGAGCCCAAAGTAGGAGAGGTAGATAGAACCAGAAATCGGGAGGCATGGTAGGACAGATTTGTGAGCGACCGCCTACCACAAGTTCAGAGAGTGGTAGCCTGCTAGAAAGTTAATACATGAGCGTAAATTCATCACCCGGGACCATTTGCCTCACAACCCCATCATGTTGAGGCAGTTCAGAGAGAGAGAGCAGGCTGGGACTACTTCGTAGGTCATGTGGAGGATGCCAATAAGCACTTGGTAAAGGAGTTTTACACGAATGTTGCCCACATCAAAAAGGGCACCATGTGACCAAAGTGCGGAACTTAAAAGTGAAATTTGATAGCAAAACAATTAGTGACTATTTGGGATTCCTGGAGGAGGATGAGGCATTATACTTAGAAAATGTGGTATTAGGTGAGGCTGCACGTCCTTGTTGGCAGAGTACTTGGCAATCCCAGGTACCACCCCAGATTGGTTGACTGCGGGAGTGAAAATTCTGAGAAGGATACTAAAATTTGAAGCTAAAATGTGGGAAACATTTGTGTGTAGCAGGCTAGACCCCGCCACTCATGAGAATTCACTTCCTATCCCTCGGGCTATATTAGTGGCATCGATCATGGCAGGGTACCCAATCAACATTGGGGATGTGATGTCCCGAGTAATTACACGGGTGGTGAATGGAGGTGGAAGATCCTATCCCTTCCCCAACTTTCTGACCATGTACTTTGAGGACTTAGATTTGGAGAAGCGGAGATTAGATATGAAAGTGAAAGCAAAGGCACTATTTTCCTGGTATAGCACCAAGGGTCCCAACAACCCCAAGGACCCTAAGGGCAAAGCCACTGCTTCAACGGGCCAGTCTGAAGAGCTAGTAGTAGTAGTGACTCCTACTCAGCCTCCTTCCACCATAACAGACATGGCCCCAGGACCTTCTACTTCTACATCTCCAGAGATTCCCTCATCCACTGCATACCCATTGACTGCCCACCGCTTGAGCCAAACCCTTGCCAGCATCAACAATTAGATGCAGACAACCACTTCTAAGCTGTTTGTACTATCTACTTCGGTGGTAGCTCAGTCAGCACCTCCTCCACCACAAGTCCCATAGTCCATTAAGGACACTCTCAAGGAGCTTCTGGACAACCAGAAGAAGCTCCTAGAGAACCAGAAATTGATCATGAACGTTGTTGATTCGCATGGAAAAACATTAAAGGATCTTGCTAGGGAGGAGAAGAAAATGAGAAAGACTCGGTCTTCCAAGGAGCCGGTGAAGGAACTTAGGGTATAGGTAGAGAGGTTGAAGGCATATCACTTGCCTCTAGATCTATTGTTGCATGACCCGGCTCCAGCAGCCCAGCCCCAGCCAGAGCAGGAGTTAGAGATGCCACCCAAGAGGAAGACGGTGATTCCCCGTACTGACGATGCTGTCATAGAGTTGGAGGACCCGCAGGGAGGTTCCTTTATCCAGCCCTAGATTCTAGTACATGCCCAGAACTCAGTCCAGGCCCAGGTCCTAATAGAGACACATGTCACAGGGAGCCAGTCACAGCTTCCCGAGCAGACAGAGGACCCAGGGACCCAGACTCAGGACCGTATGCAGACGGAGGGCCAATAGGGAGTTTCTTTTTCCTTTCTTCCTTATTTTGTGCTTATTTTGGTTAGTTAGCATTGAGGACAATGCTAGCTTTCATTCTAGGGGGTAGCCCTATTTGGATGACTGTATATATGACAATATTGTTTTTCTTTATGCTTTCTTTTTACCTTTAGTATGTATATAATTTTATCATTTTATTTCACTTTTCGTACTTTTTACTTTTGGTCTGTATATAAAGTTACATTCTACTATATATATTCATTCCCCCTATTGTATATTTGACTATTTCCCCTCTTGTATATATTCATTTTACTTTCCACATTTTTCCCTATATAGCTTCTTATTTCATTTTTGTAGCTTCTTATTTTGAGTTTTTGCGTGCAATAAGCCTTTGGTTTTCTTAATGCAACGATTCTTTCCAAAGGTGGAATTTGTGTGAACCGAGTGGCTCTTCCCGATGATGGATGGCATGACAACTTTCCTAAGGGTTTGAGTCTATTTTCTTTTTTCTTTAGTAGTTAGTTGGTAAGGGTGCCTCAAGCAAAGCTTCACTTGGGCCTAACACATTTGTCTTTTATCCTATGGTCGAAAACAAATCGTTGTGTATAGGATGGGGAAAGTTGTGACCTTGAGACTCTTGTGTTGGCCGATAATCATCAAGTGGTTTTTCGGGACCATTGTGTTGCTCAAATCTTATCTAAGGTTGTTGTGGGCTCCCGACTCTGTCTCTTTAGCAATCCCAAAGCTTGTGTGGTGAGAATTTGAATTGCAAGTCCAAGTCCCGAGCCATTGGTCTAGAACTTGCCCTGAATGTTTGTCTAGGCAAAATTCTAAGTGTAATTTGACTTGAAATGTGATTATAAGTTGTCCTTGATCCAAATGATATCTTGAATACATCCATAGCCTACCAATGATAATATCCCTAGTCAACCCTTTTGAGCCATAGACCTTTTTCTTTCAAGAACTACGATACAAGCCTTTACCCATTCTAAAAATACCCTCTCTTGGCACCCGATATTTCCTTAGCACATGGCAAAAGCATAAGTTTGGGGGGAGAGATGAGGAATGCAACAAAGTGGTAAAAGGTACAAAATGAAGAAAAGGAAAGTCATGAAAAAAAAAGAAAATCAAAAAGACCAAAAGAATGATCAACGTAGAAAAGAATGAAGGGATTCAATAAAAGTAAAAAGATGAAAGGTGTGGAAAGTTGAGAAAGGAGAAAAAGTTTGAAATGAACAAGAAAGAGTAATAGTGTGTCTCTCTAATTCCTTAGAAAGAAGTTAAAGGAATTAAAAAGTCAAGAGAATATGTGCCAAAATGAAGCAAAAGAAGTGCTAAAGGGAAGATGGAACCTACTTAGACCAAACATTTCCTACCCTGAACCAAAAGCCTTCACTATATCTCCACAAAAGCCCTATATGATCTTGAGTTGAATGAAGCTTACATTAGTGGTGACTCACATAAGGGGAAAGCATATAGTACTTAGAGCCGGACCTATGACTTTTCTTTAAGAGAGATGAGTGTATTTCCATTAACCTCGTTCTGAATGCTACAATCTTACATTTGAGGTTTGCATAGGGAGAGTTAAGGATGTGTGAGTTTGGGTTCCACAATGACCAAAGTAATAAAAAGAGTTTCTTTGGTGTGTTGAGTCAACTCTTGATGCTCTTGTGTCGCACTAAATCCATGGTGTTTGAAAGGTCGAATGTTGTTAATGATTCATTTGAATTGAGGGCAATTGTTAGTCCCAATTGATGCTAGAAGAGGTCACTTTAGATCAGCTGAATTTTCGTGGATTTACTCTTAAGGGGTGGGTCTTATTTTGTTTGCTTGAGGACAAGCTTAAGTTTGGGGGAGTTGATAACTAGAGATTATGATGCATTTTACACTCCTTCTTACTTGGGTTTTGATTAAAAATGGGTACAAAATAGTCCCAAAGGCTTACATGTTGTACTTGTTTGCAGGGTTTGGTCAACAAGGTGACAATTCGTCAAAACCAGCTCAAAAAGGAGTGAAACATGCACAAGTACCAAGAACAAGTCCAAGCACAGTGCAACAGGTCCAATATGGCCGCACTCTATTCTGTGCGGTCCGCAGTGAAGAAGTTCAGAGAGGTGCTCATTTCAGACACTCAAGCAATGCGACCGCAAAGCAGTTTATGCGGACCGCATTGGATTCATTGCGGCCGCACTCGATATTGTGCGGTCCGCAAAGTTGGAGTTCAGAGAGTTGCCAATTTGGGGAATCATTGCCAATGCAGTCCGCGATCCTTTTTGTGCGGACTGTAATAGAAGCCAATGTAGCACAGTACATTTTGTGCGGACCGCAGTGTCCAAGTTCAGAGAGCAGAGTTTAAAGCCAAGAAGCCTCAACGCGGCCGCACTCGATTTTGTGCGGACCGCACTACCCCTGCAGGGGTATTTTTGTCCAGAAAATTTGGCCTAGTATAAATAGTTTCTTTTTCCAGTTTTAGGTCATCATTTGTAATTTAATGCTTAGCTACACTCGTGAACAGTGTTCCTTATCTATTGTGAGTAATTTTAGAGTAGTTTTATCATTGAATCTTCAAGTTTTAGCTTGTAATTAAATATTATGGGTTTTGCTTCATCTATTTATTAGTTTTCTTCTATTATCATTAGTAGCTAAACTCATTAGCTAGGGTTGCGGCTCAACCCTATTATAGGTATTTGATAGGTCTTGTGTTTTAGGGCTTGAATGTCTATGGGTGTTTGATATGTGGACTAATTTATGGTTTCAATATTGAATTAGTGGTTGCAAACACTAATTTGTGCCTATTTGACTTGGGCGCTTCTTGATAAAGAGAGCCTAAGTCTAGGAAAATTAGTCTAACAAGGAATTGGGGAGTATTCAAGAGATTGATAGCCCCAATTAAAGGGTTAAACCTAGAGATAGTAATACCCGACTTGAACCTCAATTGCTTGCACAAATTATCATTCCCAATTGGTCTTGAGAAAGTCAATTAGGGCAAAATACTCAAACTACCGAGAGGTATAGAGTGAGAAGTATCGTGCATTGGTTATATCATAATCCCCAATATGACAACCTAGCCTTAGACTCGAGAACCCGTCAAGTGTCCACCTAGGAGAAAGTTACTTCCCTAGTGCCTTCTTAACTATTTAGACAACCTTCAAGTATTTCACTCTAGCTTAATTTAGCGTCTTATTAACATAATATTAGAAGTAATCAAAATACCAACTATGATTAGAAGTGCAATTAGGAGCAATTATGCATCTCTAATTTAGATAGAAACTCAATTCCCATTTCTAGCTCCCTGTGGAAATCGATCTCGACCTTCTCGGGTAAAATGTACTTCGACCACTCTCATTACTTTATTGTAGTGCAGGGTTGGCCTGGATCACGCTCATGTGTGCATACGAATGCGTGGAAGGAATTCAAAGGGTTACACTTCAAGCTGAATCAATACCGGATGATAAGGAAAAAAAGATGGCAAGTTTATCATAAACTAGACTCTACTAGATACTTTCTCATGACTAGTCGAACCTATGAATCTAGAGTTCTAATATCGACATGTCATGACCCAAAATCCACTAGTCGTGATAGAATCTAACCCAACCCGTTAGGTAAGCCAAATAATAACTATCCAATTTTAATAGTATTAATAAGACAGTTAAACAAAGGAATTTTCTGAATCTTATACATTTTCCAAGGACTGGTAGTACAAATCATGAGCTTCTAATACAAAGCTGATATGAAGTAAATACATCTTCTGTTTGAAATGCACATAAATAGAGTTTTATGAATCTAAGGCTACCGTGATCAAGAGGCAACTACAATAGGAACACAGGTACATCTTCAATCCTAGCTCCCATCGATCACAGCAACATCATCAGTCAACATCTACACGTACGGTGCAGAAGTGTAGTATGAATACAACCGACCCCATGTACTCAGTATGTAACAAACCTAACCTTAGGTTGAAGGTAGTGACGAGCTAACACAAGGTCGGGTCTAATATCAAAATTCCACAACAGTTCACAACAGCATAGTACATGTAATAAAAGAAGTATCTCAGAAATAAAATGCTCAGCTTGTTCATAGTTCAAAAAAAATAGGTATGCTTTTCAAGTATCTCAGTGAAAACCCAAATCTTTTACCGAAAATTTTCCAAAAATACGAGTAAGTTTGAAAACTGTGATTTTCCTCAAAAATCCTTTCAACAATAAGTAAGATGTTTCATTTTTAGGTAGCATGAGGAAAGTACATCTCTATTCCTACATGTCAAGATACGGGTAAAATCATAAATGTCACCAAACCGGGTAGCAGAAGAAAAGGCATCTCTATGCTTGTATCTCAAGTACGCATGTCAAATGAAGTGCCTCTCAGTGATAAACGCATGTACTCACTCTCTCAGAATACTCAATATGACTGTCTCGATTCTCTCTTATCGTGCTCCATACTCAGCACACTCAACCACTCAGCATTATACAATACTTGTTGTGGCATGGAACCCGATCCACATATATATAGCCATAAGGCTCGTTGAGGCTTGCAACCCGATCCATATATAAATAGCCATAAGTATTGTTGTAGCGTGCAACCCGATCCATAGACATATATATAATCAACTGCAATCACTAGGGTGTGCAGACTCTGGACGGGCTCCTTCAGCCCAAACACTATATCGCTGCGGTGTGCAGCCCGATCCTATAAAATATAATCAATATAACATGCTGCGGCGTGCAGCCCGATCCCAAAGTAGCACTCTCACTCGGGCCCTCGACCTCACTCAGTTATCAATCTCTCCAGTCTCACTCACGAGCTCACATGTCATGAAACTATCCCGACAACAATGATATGTCAATCAATAAATAACAACTGAGACTGAGATATGATATAAATGCATGAATAAGACTGAGTACGAAATATCAATGAAATAAGTGAAATGACAATAAGAAACAACCACTATGGGTCCCAACAGTATCGGCATAACGCTATCCCATGCGTTCCGACCTCCGAACGGTTCGAAACTAACCAAAAATAACTCAAATACATCAAACAATGCTAAAGGAACCAATCTCGATCGAAAAAGATCAAATCTTGAATCAAAAGCCCAAAATTGGCCAAAAGCCCAACTCGAGACCGCTCTTCAGAACCCGACAAACCTCACAAAATCCATCAATCCATTTAGTTATGAGTCCAACCATACTAATTTTATCCAATTCCGGCTCTGAATCGATGTTTAAAACTAAATTATTCACTTTAGAAAAGTTTTTGATAAAAACCCCCAATTCTCCAATCAAAATACGGATTAATTCAAGAATGAACTTTTGTGATCATATTATAATACAAAATTTGTAGTTTGGTACTGACCCCCATGAAAATATGAGAAGAACGCCGTGAAAATTACCTCAATCGGAGCCGTAGAACTCAAGATATGCTCAAAATACTAAAATAATGCAGTCTGGTTTTTTTTATACACGGGAATTTTCGTTTTTGCGACAAAAACTCCGCACCTGCGCATTTTCAGCTATCCTTTCCACTTTTGTTGACCATTTTTCGTACCTGCGGGGCTGTAGATGCGGACCCATCTTCGCATTGGCAAAGCACCATAATGAGATGAACTCGCATCTGACGCTAAAATAAGCAATACTCCCTCATACGATGTCCAAATTCGATGATTCTTTTTTCTACGACTCCATAATTATGATACGGATCTAATGCTTCAGTAAAAATAGAAATTAGAGCTTATTTTCTTATTGTGGTAGCATTTATGCTTGAAGAAACGACGTCAAAACATAAAAAACGAGCGCAACACAACCCAAACCTATCTGAAACTCACCCAAGCCCCTCGAGACCCCGTCCGAACATGCAAACAAGTACAATAACATAATGCGGACCTACCCGAGGCATCAAATCACACATAACAATATCAAAACGATGAATTGCATCTCTAATCAAACTTAATGAACTTTGAACTTTTAAATTTTCATAACTCGTGCCAAAAATAGCAAACCAACCTGGAATGAACCCAAATTTTGCACACAAGTCCCAAATGACATAATGAAGTTATTCCAACTCCCGAAATCACAATCCGATCCGGATATCCATATAATCAACTCTCGGTCAAACTTTTTAACTTTCCAAACCTTCAAATTTTTAATTTTCGCCAATTTGTGCCGAAACCTTCTAAAAACATCCAAATACAAATTCAGGCATACGCCCAAGTCCAAACTCATCATTCGGACCTATTGAACCATCAAAACCCCATTTCGGGGTCAAATTCATAAAAAGTCAAACTTGGTCAACTCTCCCAAATTAAAACTTCAACAATGAAATCCATTCTTCCAATTCGATTCGGAATAACCTAAAAACCAAAATCGATAATTCACATAAGTCATAATATATCATACGGAGCTTCATGCCGTAAATTACCGAGCAAAGTGTAATTGCTCAAAACAACGAGTTGGGTCGTTACACTCTAAACCCTATTACAAGTAGTAAACAAAATTGCTGAACGGTTTATCCCTATATGCTTGTAACAATTTATCTTCTGAAAGGTATTCCGTTGAATTAGTCGAGCTGTAACACAGTTATCCAAGAAAATATTGCGGGCATATGTACTTGTTGCATAATAAATTTTTGTGGGCTACAAAACCGAGTGTAGTTTTGTTTTATTTTGTTAAAATTGAACTAATAAACAATTCATCATAAGAGATTTGAATCAAATTTTTGTGGGATACATTGATTTTCTTGCCATAAATTTATGATATTTATCTCTAGCAGATTCATCAAATACAAACTGATAGGATTTCTGTTGCTTTTAAATATACAATCTTATGATGTTTGTTACTAAGATTCACATTTTTTTCCGAGTTGTTTCCTGTAGTGGGAGCAGAGCTAATAGTAAAGGCGGAGCTAGTAATTTAACTTTATGGATTCTAGTGCTAATAACTGAGATGAAATTTGAAACTTTAAACTTTCACAACTGATGCCAAAATCTATTAAATCACGTCCGATTGACCTTAAGTTTTGCACACAAGTCACATTTGACATTACGGACCTGTTCCAACTTCCGGAATCGGAATCCAACCCCATATCAAAAAGTCCATTCCTTGTCAAACTTTTCAAAATTTTAACTTTTGCCATTTCAAGCCAAATTCTACTACGGACCTCCAAATTACAATCAGGACGTGCTCCTAAGTCCAAAATCACCCAACGGATCTAACAGAAAAATCAAAAATCCAATCCGAGGTCAAATACTAAAAAGTCAAACTTGGTCACCCCTTTCAAATTTAAAGCTTCTAGCCGAGAATTTCTAAATCAATTCCGAATAACCTGAAAACCAAAACCGACAATTCACATAAGCCATAATATATCATACAGAGCTACTCATGCCCTCAAACAACAGAGCGAAGTATAAATGCTCAAAACGACCGGTCAGATTGTTACATTCTCCCCCACTTAAACATATGTTCATCCTCAAACGTACCAAGAGTTTTTCCCAAAACTATCAAACTGCTGTATAACCTTACCGTGCACATACCCGCTATATTCCCACATCTGAAATTTCTATAAATTTAGAACCTCGTATCTTCACAATGTATAAGTCTTAACAAGATGTATCAAGCCATATCCATGACCCAAGATGTAATCACATGATATACTGCAAAACTCAAATACTCACATCCATAATTTCCAATCATAGTAGCTGCTCAAAACAACCTAATACCGGTAATAAACCTCTTATCAAACAAAGCCTCATTCTAACACCTTCATATACTGCCAATGATGAAAGAAACACGCAGAAACTCATAACCATTCAATAGATCAACAATTCATGGAGCTCTCTCTCCTTCGACAAGGCCTATAGCACATTTCTAAGCCGACTTTCGATATTATTCTTCCAACCACGCTGTAATCAATTTCGATATTATCCATTTTAGGTCCAATGACCTCATCTCATCCAACATGACCATTCTAGTGACATGACACATTAATACAACCTAAAGCCATAACTCGTGCAATCTGTCCACCAATAAGCAACAATCGAAATATACTCAAATTATGAAAAATGACTCAAACGAGAGAACTGTCCTGCAAGCTTAACAAGTACTCCCACAAACGAAATACTGAAAATCCATCACACCCCGTAGGACCATCACACGAATCTAACTCAACGGTTCATACCTCAACATAACTCCACTGCAATGCATGACCATCCATACACTGATCCATGACATATACCTCAAGCCACCCTACTCAAAACTAATAACCACGCGCAATTCAACATTAAGTACTCAAAATGTATTACTATAACCACGGAGAGGAAAATGACACGGTGCCATACAAAACCGGAAAGAAAATAACTAATACTCAATCAATCATGCAATACTCAAATACTCATCTCGCTCAAATTCTGTTATAAGGCCCAAATAGAATCGTGCCATGTGTGCATATAACCAACAAAACCCCTCGGAGCATGAAAGAGTAACACATAGAACATATCATATACAAATAGAATCAATTCTAACTGAATGGCACATCCCTCACAATGGCAGTATGGAGCCAACCAATTTGACCTGGTGTAGAATACACATCCTCATTAGGCCAACCAATGGGCCCCCAAATCAACCCTAGTCATCCATAAATAAATAATTAACCCTCCGAAGGTCCAGAAGACTTAACCACGACACATACTATCATCTGGCTTGCTTTGGCCACATCTTCACAGTCCATAACCACGACACAACCTACTTCTCAGAACTTCCAGTCTATAAAAAATCCATAGAACACACGAATAACCATATCTGACCCCAACTCCACCACCTAAAATTTCTAACGCATCTCCCATACACGATCATCCCATGAGGAATACTTCTATAATTCTTAGGTACCACATAGCAAAATTTAAATATCAGCAGTCGATCAACCAGGAGAGTGCCGCAATACCAATGAAGTATTCATAAATCAAAACATTGTGCCTCTTCTAAAATGTACACTCTCATCAAGCAATACCAAATAGTAATATCATTCACCTAGTCATCTAAAACCGTCTATGCTACCTAAGAATTCAGGACCTTCCTTAAAAAAATGAATCGTGACCTTGCACATACAAATCTCAATCCTACACAACACAACACACCTATTATACCATCATATGAAAAGTATGAGATTCTCATAATCAACTCTCACTCACAAGAAAATTTAATACTCAATTAGCCAGGAACCTTCCGTTTGATCTCATCCAGGAGAAAATCATAATACGCAACATGTTCCACACACCAGTAGGAAATATACACCTCGAACCATGGTAGAAATCATTGAGAACTCTTCAAAACCCATTTTCGCATAACCAGGCCATCCGAACTGAATCTCTCTAACTCAACGAAGCCACGCAAGTCGCAAAACCCAAGTCTATTGCCACAAAACACCTGTAGAGACTCACCACACCATAAGTACCCAAAGAATTGATCATATCCATTACGGTGTTGTCCAATCTACTAATAAACTATCCTATTTCTCTGAGTTCCTTCTGAATTGCTCTCAAATTGATACTTCTTCTTTCTAGAACACCACGATCCTTAACAAAAACTCACCCCACGAACTCTAGCATAGAACCACACCACCATAAGGCCCATAAGCCGCTGAATTCCCTCTTAACTACCCCAAAAGTACCACAACCAAGATACTCACTTTAAAGAGACCTTATGTGAACCTAAAAGTGTTACCTTCACTTTCCTGATGCTGAAGCATAGAATCCATAAGGATATAGAAATGCCACAAGTCTTGACACTATCCGATGTAAATCTCAGTTTCTACTATATACAAATCCTGAAGATTCCCAATTGCTACATATAAATCTTGAATCCATTAGAACCATTCTCGAGAGTCATCCACTCTGCTCAAATCTCAATTAAACTGATCAAACGGACCAAATAGCCTATTCCCCATTTGCACACCAACACCCTAAGAAGTAATCCACACTTCTAAGCAACCAAGTAGATTCCTACTCCATGCGCACTACATCTCTCACAAATAACAATTCAAATCATTCCATGATTCTCATATACCCATAAAGCATAATACAACCCGTATCCAGAAATTTCTTTACTCGAGTCATCCTCGATCTCACCCTCTGCAAAAAATAACTTATTCAAAAGTATACCTCAAACCGAAACCAATACAACGCATAGCCGTACAATCAACTTATCAATAACAGACTCGCCCACTTGGCTCAAAGCCATAGATCAAAACACACAATAACTCACAATGGCCATACTCTATTACTACCATAATACCGTAGTGAGATTCAACTAAATCCTTAATAAGTTCATGTAACACAAAACATCTAATATCTCAAATCATCCACAAATCTCGCATTTACCTTTGTAACAGTCAAGCCAACTTTTATAAGAGATTCAAACTCAAATTTCAACACATATAATTCACTGGTAAAAAGAACTCGCTATAACCTCAAGACACCACACAGGAGATAACCTAACTGCTTAGCCTCAAATAGACATCTTTCCATACCTTCCACAGTCACAACTATTACGCAATTACTTAATCTTCCTGATTCTGAACTCATCAAGAAGACATGAGAATCTATTCGTTCTAAAATTAAATAACATGAAGGATCCTTCAATACACTCATAACTCGAGACTATACGTCAGATCAAGACAGAAAGCAAGCATTTGATAGTCTTTTTTACACCTCAAGCACACTTTTCTTGTCACATTCAACCCATATGAACATATCTCGCAGTCACATCATACTCATCACGTAGTCATCCAATCATAAATTCCACTAATAAGGACACTACCGGACATATACATTCAAAAGCACATGCTCACACAATCAACATCTCTGTGCTCAAGCTACAGTCAAAACCCATCCTCAAGTCCTCCAAACTGGCCCATCATCAACATACTGAAATCACATCTCGCACCTCATCCATGAAATCACAAGCACTCAATGCATAACTGATACCAAGCACTCATGTGTGCATAGGAATGCGTGGAAGGAATTCAAAGAGTTACGCTTCAAGCTGAACCAATGTCGTACGATAAGGAAAGAAAGATGGGAAGTATATCCTAAATTCCATGTAGCCTTTTGAATATAGGTATGGACGTCATCATACCGATCCGCAAGACTCTACTTGACACTTGCTCATGACTTGTAGAACTTATGAACCTAGAGCTCTGATACTAATTTGTCACGACCCAAAATCCACTAGTCATGATGACACCTAATGACACCTAACCCAAACTTCTTGGTAAGCCAACTAATAACTATCCAATTCCAATAAAGTCAATCAAAAAATTAAATAGAGAAGTTAACTGAATTTTATATATTTTCCCAAGGACTGGTAGTACAAAACATGAGCTTCTAAGAATAGAGTTTACAAAGCCGATATGAAATAAATACATCATCTGTTTGAAAAGTACATAAATAGAGTTTTATAATCTAAGGCTATCGTGAACAAGAGGTAACTACGACAGGGACACAGGTACATCTTCAAATCCAGCTCCTATCAAACACAATAACAACGACAACCAACATCTACACGCAAGGTGCAAAAGTGTATTATGAGTACAATCGACCCCATGTACTCAATAAGTAATAAACCTAACCTTAGGTTGAAAGTAGTGACGAGCTGGAACATAGATCGGGTCCAACACCATAACCAACATCAGTTCAAAACAATGTTAAGCAAATAATAAAAGAAGTAACTCGGAATTTAAACTTCTCAGCTTTTTTATAATTTCCGAAAATAGTTCTATTTTCAAGTATATCAATGAAAACCCAAATTCTTTACCGAAATCATCAAAAAATATAGTAGTTTGAAAATTGTAATTTTTTTAAAAATCCTTTCCACAATAAATGAGTTGTTTCGTTTTCTTTCTAGATAGCAAGTGTAAAATACCTCTCTATGCCTATATATCAATGTGTGTAATAAGTCATGAATGACGTGATACCATACAACACGAGGAAAAATACATCTCTATGCATGTATGTTATGTGTGCATGCCAATGCCATGTATCTCAGAGATGACCCGTGTACTCAAACTCTCATATTACTCAATCTTACTGTCTAACACTTTCCATTCATCAATGCTCTACCACTCGGTACTGTATGTGGACCATACAGCCCAGGGAAGATCTATTCCGAAATATATATATCACTAATCATCAGTCACTCAATATTGAGGAACGCCAATTCGGGCCATAGAGAAGATCCAACTTCATGTATATAAATGCTTCGGACAAGATCCATGTCCACGGAAGATCCATCGCTCAATATAATCAAACCACGCTTACTGGGGTGTGTACAGACTCCAGAGGGGCTCCTACAGCCCAGACGCTATAATCTACACGGACAACTCATGTGCCAAAGTATCAATATCAAAATCCGCACGGACAACTCACGTGCTATAGTATCAATATCAAAATCCACACGGACAACTCATGTGTTATAGTATCAATAACCTCACAATCAGGCCCTCGGCCTAACTCAGTCATCAACCTCTCCAGTCTCACTCACCGGCTCACAATGTCATAAAACTAACCCGACAACAATAATATGATATGTCAATAGACTGAGATATGATATGAAAACATGAATATGACTAAGTACAAAATATTAATGAAATCAGTGAGGTGAACGCAAGGAATGACCACTATGGGTCCCAACAATATCAGCATAAAGCCTAAACATGATATCTAGCATGATTGACAGCTCAATTACTTTATCATATGGTGAAAACATAGATATCAACAACATAGGACCACTATAAAGTGCTTTGGAAACAACAGAGTCACAATTCACAAGGCGCACGCCTACACGCCCGTCACCTAGCATGTGCATCACCTCAACATCAATCGCATAATATGTAATTCAGGGTTTCATACCCTCGGCACTTTTAGAAGAGTTACTTACCTCAAACAAGTCAATTCCAATACCAAACAATTCCAGCAATACTCCAAAAATACCATCACGCACGTACTGACTTCCGATGGCTCAGAACCCAATTCATATGGTGAAAATTGCTTCAAGAATCGCCTCAATCTGAGCTCCCTAGCTCCAAAAATGTAAAAATGGTTGAAACCATCGAAATAGAGTAATTTATAATCTGCCCAGGCATTTCTCTATGCTATCACAGACAAATTAACGCGATAGCGAAGCAAAAATAATTTCCAACGCTTATTTACTATATGCGATCGCGGCCATTTTCCCGCAATTGCGAAGAACAAATTATTCCAACAGCCTTCTCCAACTCTTTGGGACAGCCTCTAGTATAATGATCATCCGTTTTCATACAAAACTCCAAATTATAAGTGGTTTAACTTTCTGAAAACTAGGCAGCATGGTCTACGACTTTCATTTTTGGATCATCTACAAATTTCTTATAGATTGTGGGATATAAGCTTCCAAAGTTGGGTCAATGCAACAAAGATTTTACTCTATGTGATCGCGTGAAGGCTTCCGCAATCACATATCACAACTCCATTTTTCATATTTTTCTCTTTACTATCACGACCAGATCTACGCTAACGAACTGTACACTCTGTAGACAAAAACCAGCAACTAGAAATGGTTCGAAACTAACCCGAAACTCGAAACTCGCTTGAGCCCCTCGTAATCCCGTCCGAACATACCAACAAGTCTCAAAATATATCACGGACTTAGTCGAGGCCTCAAATCCCATCAAACTACGCTAAAAACACGAATCACACCTCAATTCAAAATCAATGAACTTTGAAACTTCAAACTTCCACAACCGATGCCAAAACCTACCAAATCACGTTCGATTAACCTCAAATTTTGCACATAGGTAACATTTGACATTACGGACATGCTCCAACTTTCGGAATCGGAATCCGACCCTCATATCAAAAAGTTCACTTGTGATCAAACTTTCCAAAATTTTAACTTTCGCCATTTTAAGCCAAATTCTACACGGACCTCCAAATCACAATTCGGACGTGCTCCTAAGTCCAAAATCACCCATCAGAGCTAATAGAACCATCAAAAATCTAATCCGAGGTCAAATACTAAAAAGTTAAACTTGGTCACCCCTTTTAAATTTAAAGCTTCTAGCAGAGAATCATTCTTCTAAATTAATTTCGAATAACCTGAAAACCAAAACCGACGATTCACATAAGTCATAATACACCATATGAAGTCACTCGTGCCCTCAAATAACCGAGCGAAGTGTAAATACAAAAAATGACCGGTCGAATTGTTACATGAAGAAACAATACAGAATAATAAAAAATTACTATGAGACACGAATCAACTACAACATCTTAATTAATAAACCAATAAAACGTACAAAAAAGATTATCATTCGTTAAAAAATATTATCAGACTACACAACCACGTTTTCCTGGAAAATATTTTTCTTTATACCAAGCAGGCAAACACACCCTAAAGCTTTATAATTAGACATATTTAATGTGGCGACATTAATTGTACTGATGTCTCACTTGAAAATTAGATAATATTATACTAGCAAAGAGTATAATCTTCTATGCATTGCAAGTATTTAATTTATAGTATATATTTTGAACATAACCACATTTACTGGTTTGACTAGGTAGAAATGATACTAGGTAGCCACTCTAAAGGGTTACTATTTAAGAATTAGCCAGTTCATCCTGAATTTCAATTTTTTAATTTAAAATTTCGGGACAAAAATATCTTTAATTGTCCTAAAATTAGAATTTTTTGTTTAAAATTTCAGAACAAAATAAGTATTGACTAATATTTAAATAGCACCCCTGAAAATGACTATATGTGCACTTGCCCTTTTGACTACTTCAAGTCGTTCAAGGCTTGAAAGAAATATAGAAAACATTGAAATAAAAGAAACGCAAACATGCTTCAATAAGACTTCATTGTTGCACTTTATTGAAATAGCCCTTTTCTAGCAGTGTCCCTTTTCGGTCGGTATTCCGTCAGAAAAATTCGATTTGCGACCATTTTGATGGTCGAAAATTAACCTTTTTCTAGTAGTGTTCAATGATAAAACTGAATATAATTTATTCTCAAACATTACTAGTATACAAATCACAAATCAGTACATCATTTTTCACCATTAAGTACTTCTGTTATTCCTATATTCTCAAACTATATTATGCTCCAAATTATCCTCAAATATTGACAGGTTCAACAAACAACGGGGTAATTTTGTCTTTGAATTCGCTTTGGGTACTTGGAAAATCATTTTCTTTGAAAGTATATGCTAAACGCGCAATATTTATAACTAGTTCGAGGACAAACGTTGGTACTTCGTAATTAGTAGAACAAAGGAGGTCCTTATTCATGTCTTTCCATGCATTAGTTATTTTCTTCTGAGCCTCAGCATATGCACCTTGCTTTGAACCTCTATATTCTTTCATGTAGCATTCAATGAATGAAGTTATATACTTCCTTTGTTGTTCCAACTGCACTCAATAGATTTCAATATTCAGTACAAATATTATATGTGAGTGGTGCGCTCAAAATACAATTAATAAATAAAAAGTGAAATCACTCTAGCAACTTAAGCTTTAAATGAGATGATTATACAATTCATTTTTTTAGGGGAAAAATTGCGAACTGAAAATTAAATATAGTATAGTATTACATCATGTCCAATACAATCGCCCTTTAATCTGTTGATTGCTGATGAAGCTTGAAGAATCAAAGCCTCATTTATCATCCATTCAAAAGTCTTTTTGGCTATAGATTTCTCTATAAAACTCAAGGAAGTTGTTGCAATAATCATACATGTAGTACTTACATTTGCATTGTTCATATAGTCCTCACATTAAGGAATATAGCCAACATTTAACCATTCTGCTTCCTTGAAATACGCTCTAGCCACCTTTTTCATCTAAGAAGGAGAATAAAATGAAAATGCAGAACTATATAATGTTGATGATATAGTTAAGTGAATAATTAAAAGTGTGTCCTCTCTAATATTTTAAGCTTTTAGATGAGATGATCACACAATTATGGAAAGAATGCACAAGTACCCGCCAAAACTAAGACCAAAGTTCCAACTACACACCTTATTTTTGTGGGGGCCCTATCACCTCCCTGAACTGTTTAATAGTAGAATTATTAGCCCCATAAGTGCTGAGGTAGCATAGAGAGAGTACTTCATTCTCTTTGAGAGAGTGAGAAGACCATGAATGCCGATGACCTTCTCTGACAAATTAATTTTCTTTTTTCTTTTTGTCTTTTCTCTAATCTTCTTCCTCTCACTACACCACTTCGATACCGTAACCATCACCTTCACCTTCACCTTCCCCCACATCCTTTTTATTCTTCACCCATTTAATCTTCACCTCAACATCAGCACCTCGGCACCATCATCATTTCCCAAACTCATATCTTATTTCTCCAACTTTCGATTGGAACATAAAAGTCGCCGAAAAAATAAAATCAAAATTGAAAATCATAATCGGTAACAATAAACTCCCCTACCGGTAAAAATTGAGTTCCTGAAATTCCAATATGAAATAAACAACAAACCACATATATAAGCTCTAATCAAACAAGGACTGGATCAAAGAATGGATCTTTAGGGACGGTTATAAAAATTGAATGTAAAGAAAGAATGAAAAGAAAAATAAAAAGGAAAAATTGTAATATGATAAGAAAGAAAAAAAAGGAAAAGAAAGACAAAAAAGCTCAAAAATGACGAAATAGACACGCGGCAGTGTGTGTATTTCACTGCCCGTCAAGAATTTGATTATCTAATTTCAGAGTGATATTTATTCTGTTTTAAAAAAGTGTAGAGAGGTGATAGGACACCCGCAAAGATAAGATGTGTAGTTGAAACTTCGACCTTAGTTCAAAGGGGTACTTATGCATTTTCCCACAATTATATACGATAAAGCTCCTATCCGTTATCAAGAATAATTATTGTGTGCTTGGTACAAGAAAAGAATCAGGCTCGCACGTCAAATATGTGTTTTCTCTTAGTATAGTCTAAGCTTCGTGACGAGAGGGTCACACCATGTCTTCTTTTAGATTTTTGATGTTTCCTTCCTCTCTACTCTTTTCATTCTTCCCTATAACTTAGTTAATTATGAAAAGGTTTGATTCAAAAGAAATGAATAAGTTAAGGGATCTTACTTCTATTTGAGTATAAAGGTCTACAAGAATTTGATAAGGAGGTCTCAGATTGGGTGGTACTGAACGGATGACACTAATGTTACATATGCACGTTAAGGATTTGATCCAAAGTCAAGCTAATTTTTACATTTCTATACAAATCATCACATAAACAAGTAACATGTATTTAATTAATACATAATTTATCTTAGTCGTCAATGAGAGAATTAAAAGATCAATTATATTTAAATAGTAAAAACTTACCCGCATTTATCGATTGCTTCAGTGGCACGACCCCGATTTCCCTCCTTTGGAATCGTGATGGTGCCTAACTTTTCAAAATGCTAGGCAAGCCAACCAATAGAGATTTAAAACACTAACCCTAATCCATGCAGTAAATAATAGCAATTTAAACTAAGCATAGTAAAGAAGTGCGGAATTTATAATAACTTAAGTACTAATACACGAGTACCCAAAATCTCGTGTCACAATCCACGAACTTCTAAGAGTCACTATAAGCATTGGCTGAAAGAAAATACAATTGTTCTTGAAGTAAAAGAAAAGTAGAAACTAGGATAACTGGAAGGGGACTCCAGGGTCTGCGAACATCAGCAGACCTACCTTGGGTCTCCTGTTAGACTGAAGGCAACAACTCACCAGGGTCAGCACGGTCCGGTACTGAAATCTGCATAGAAAGTATAGAGTGCAGTATCAGTACAACCGACCCCATGTACAGGTAAGTGTCGAGCCTAACCTTGGTGAAGTAGTGACGAGGCTAGGATAAGACACATATATAAATCTGTGCAGTTAAGCAATATTTGGACATAATAACAAATAATAGAAAATAAGCACATATTAATGGGAGGGGGAAAAACATGTTGATGGGAGTACGAGATCATGAGAATAGAACAGTAAAGAAACACAGCAAAATAAGTGCACGACATCACCCTTCGTGCTTTTGCTCTCGTCCTACTATAACAAATGAAATGAATAATGATAATGAATATAAAATGGCACGGCATCACCCTTCGTGCTTTACACTCTACCTCACATGATAATAAATAAGCAATGTCACGGCATCACCCCTGGTGCTATACACCCTTCCTCACATGATAATAAATATGCAATGACACGGCATCACCCTTCGTGCTTTACACTCTTCCTCATCCAAATAACAAAACAATAGCAACCGGGCAATAAAATCATTAATAACATGCCTCATATCAATATTTATTTTCTCAACTTTGAGTCAATACTCATAAAATATCCAATTTCAGTTAAACATGATAAGAATTGTTTAATACGAAGAATAACCAGTTTAAGCATGAACAATACGAATAAAGAATACAACAATCATAAGAATAAGACCCATTCGCATGCTATGACCCGACAACAACGAATAGGTACTCGTCACCTCACCTATATGTCATACTCAACAACCAAACACATAGCAAATTGACAATAATACCTAATCCCTCAAGCTAAGGTTGGCCACAACACTTACCTCGCTACCACGGCCAAATCAAAGCTCAAACACCGTTTTTCCCTTCTCACGAGCCTCCTTACCAATAGAATCTAACAAATTATCAACCAAACAATTCAATTTAAGCCTTAGGAACTACCCATGATTACAAAGAATTAAATTTAGGCCATTTTGAAAAAAGTCAACAAAAGTCAACACCCGGGCCTGCTTGGTCCCAACCCTTAAACTCGAACCAAAATTTGATTACCCATTCATCCCTGAGCCCGGATATATAATTGGTTTTGGGATCCGACCTCAATTTGAGGTCCAAATCCCCAAATTTTGAAATTCCTAAGTTCTTCCCAAAAATTCCTAATTCCACCATGAAAACCCTAGATTGTGATGAAATCTTGTAAAAAGAAGTAAAAGAGTGAAAGAAATGTGTTAAGAATCACTTACTTATGATATGGGTAAGAAGAAGTGTTTGGAAAATCGCATCTTATGTTTTAGGGTTTGAAAAATTGAAGAAGGAATGAAAAATCCTACTTATATAGCACCTTCTAATCCTCACTACGGGGTCCGCAAAATCCCAAGCGCGACCGTGAAATCTCCACCGCGGTCCGCGAATTTCCCACTGCATCTGCACTTCCAAGATCCGAGACCTGCAACTTTGCAACTATCCTACACCAGATTTTTCTAAGTCCAGACATCCCGTAGCCTATCCAAAACTCAACTGAGTTCTTGGGGATCTAAACCAACTATGCACACAAGTCTTAACACATCATATGAGCTTACTCGGGCGATCAATCGCAAAAATAATACCTAAAACTACGAATTTAACACCAAATTGCATTAAATCTTCAAGAGAGTTTTAAAACTTCTAACTTTTCAACCAAAGGTCTGAATCACGTCAAATCAGTCCCGTTTCTCAATAAATTTCACAGATAAGGTATAAATATCATAACGACGGACCTATACTGGACTCCGGAACCAAAATATGGGCCTGATACCAACAAGATCAAATTCTTTAAATTATTATATTTTCAGCCTTTTCAATTTTCTTCAAAAATTTATTTCTCGGGCTAGGAACATCGGAATTCAATTCCGGGCATATGCCCATGTCCCATATTTTTCAACAAACCCACCGGGACCGTCAAAACACGGGTCTAGATCCGTTTACGCAAATCGTTAACCGGAGTCAACTAAAATTAAGTTTTTAAGCCAAAAATTATTATTTTTCTCAATTTCCACATAAAGGCTTTCAGGGAATGCGTCCGAATTGCGCACGCAAATCGAGAGGAATAAAATGAGGCCTCGGAACAAGGAATCTAGTTCCAAAACATAAGATGGCCCTTTGGATTATCACATTCTCCACCTCTAAAATAAATGTTCGTCCTCGAACGAACATGGAAAAGTTTCCGGTGAATAGGTGGGGATATCTGCTCAGCTATTGGACTTGGACTCCTAGCTAGCTGCCTCGATAGGCTGACCACTCCACTGCACCCGAACCGAAGGATAACTCTTCAATCTCAACTGACGAACCTGCTGGTCTAGAATAGCTACCGGCTCCTCCTCATAAGTCAAATACTTGTCCAATTGGACAATGCTGAAGTCCAACACGTGGGATAGGTCATCGTGATACTTCCGAAGCATGGACACATGAAACACTGGATGAACTGCTGATAAGCCTAGGGGCAACGCAAGTCTGTAGGCCACCTCTCCCACTCGATCAAGGATCTCAAAAGGCCCGATGAACCTAGGGCTTAACTTGCCCTTCTTCCCAAATCTCATTACGCCATTCATGGGCGACACCCGAAGCAACTCTCTCTCTCTATCTCTCTGACCATGAATGCTACATCACGAACTTTACGGTTAGCATAACTCTTTTGCCTGGAATGCGCTGTACGAAGTCTATCCTGAATGATCTTAACTTTATCTAAGGCATCCTATACTAAATCTGTACCCAATAACCGAGCCTTCCCCGACTTAAACCACCCAACCGGCAATCGACATCGTCTACCATACAGTGCCTCATATGGAGCCATCTGGATGCTCGACTGATAACTATTATTATAGTCAAAGTTTGCTAATAGCAAGAACTGATCCCAAGAACCTCCAAAGTCAATAACACAGGCACGGAGCATATCCTCCAAAATTTGAATAGTACGTTCGGACTGTCCGTCCGTTTGAGGATAAAATTTTATGCTCAACTCGATCTGCGTACCCAACTCACGTTGTACTTCCCTCTAGAAATGTAAGGTAAACTGCGTACCTCGATCAGAAATGATAGACAAGGGCACACAATAAAGACGAATGATCTCACAGATATAAATCTCTGCCAACTGCTCAGAAGAATAGGAAACCGCCACAGGAATAAAATGCTCTTACTTGGTCAGCCTATCCACAATAACCCATACTGCGACGAACTTCCTCTATGTTCGTGGGAGTCCAACAACGAAATTCATAGTGATACGCTCCCACTTCCACTTAGGAATCTCAATCTTCTGAAGCAAACCACTAGGTCCCTAGTGCTCGTACTTTACTTGCTGACAATTTAAACACTGAGCTACATACGCAACAATATCCTTTTTCATGCTCCTCCACCAATAATGTTGCCGCAAGTCCTGATATATCTTAGCGGTGCCCGGATGAATAGAATACCGGGAACTGTGGGCCTCCTCTAGAATCAACTCACGAAGCCCATCAACATTGGGCACACAAACACGACCCTGCATTCTCAAAACTCCATCATCTCCAACTGTGGCCTGCTTGGCGTCACCGTGCTTCACTGTGTCCCTAAGGACAAGCAAATGAGGGTTATCATACTGTAGATCTATGATGCGCTCAAACAAGGAAAACCGAGCGACTGTGCAAGATAAAACATGGCTGGGCTCAGAAACATCTAACCTCACAAACTGAATGGCTAATGCCTAAACATCCAATGCGAGCGGTCTCTAATCGACTGAATGATTACACAAGTCTACCCATGATGGTTGACTTCCTACTCAAAGCATCGGCCACCACATTGGCCTTCCCAGGATGATACAAGATGGTGATATCATAGTCTTTCAAAAGCTCCAACCACCTCCTCTGCCTCAAATTGAGATCCTTTTGCTTGAACAAATATTGCAAGCTCTTGTGATTCGTGAACACCTCACATGACACGCCATATAAATAGTGCCTCCAAATCTTTAGCGCTTGAACAATGACTGCCAACTCTAAGTCATGAATTGGGTAATTCTTCTCATGAATCTTTAGCTGACGCGAAGCATATGCAATAACCTTGCTACCCTGCATCAATACCGCACCAAGTCCAATACGAGATGCATCACAATATACAGTATAAGGCTCTGAACCTGTGGGAGATACCAACACCGGCGCAGTAGTCAAATCTACCTTGATCTTTTGAAAACTTGCCTCACACTCGTCCAACGATCTGGTCAATAGGGAGGCTATAGATGAAAACCCCTCCACAAACCAGCGGTAATAACCCTCCAAACCAAAGAAACTATGGATCTCCGTGGATGAAGTAGGTCTAGTCCAATTCTGAATGGCCTCAATCTTCTTAGGATCCACCTGAATACCCTATGTTGATACAACGTGACCCAAGAAAGCAACTGAACTAAACCAAAACTCACATTTCGAAAACATAGCATATAACTGGCTATCTCTCAGAGTCTGAAGAATGATCTGAAGATATTGCTCGTGCTCCTCTCGACTGTGGGAGTAGATCAAGATATCATTAATAAACACAATCACAAAGGAATCTAGGTATGGCTTGAGCACCTGGTCCATTAAGTGTATAAATGATGCCGGGGCATTTGTCTGCCCAATGACATCAATAGAAACTCATAATGCACATAACGAGTCCGAAAAATTGTCTTAGGGACATCGGATGCCCTAATCCTCAATTGATGGTAGCCAGACCTCAAATTGATCTTTGAAAACACTTTGGCAACCTGAAGCTGATCAAATAAGTCATCAATCCTCGGCAATGGATACTTGTTCTTGATTGTTACTTTGTTCAACTGCTGATAGTCTATGCACATCCTCATCAACCCATCTTTCTTCTTTAAAAATAACACCGGCTCACCCCAAGGCGAGACACAAGGCCTAATGAAGCTTTTATCAAGCAAATCTTGCAGCTGATCCTTCAATTCTTTCAACTCTGGCGGGGTCATACGGTATGGTGGAATAGAAATGGGCTAACTTCCTAGAACCAAATCAATACATAAGTCAATATTACTATCGGGTGGCATCCCCAGAAGGTCTGCCAGGAAATACCTCAGGATATTCTCGAACAACTAGTACAGAATCCATGGAAGGAACCTCCATACTAGAATCGCGGACATAAGCCAAATAAGCCAAACAAACCTTCCCGACCATACGCCGAGCATTCATATAAGAAATAACCATGCTGGTAGAATGACAAGGAGTCCCTCTCCACTCTAATAGAAGTGACCCTGGTAAGGCTAGTGTCACTGTCTTGGCGTGACAGTCCAATATTGCATGATAAGGTGACTGCCAATCCATTCCCAAAATAATAACGAAATCAATCATATCGAAAAGTAGGAGATCTACACAAGTCTCAAGACCCCCAATAATAACCACACACGAATGATAGACATGATCTGCAATAATAGGATCCCCTACAAGTGTGGACACAACACATACACAGCGACACTCAAAGAATCACGTGGCACAACAAAATATGAAGCAAATAGGATGACACATATGAATAAGTAGATCCCGAATCAAATAATACTGAGGCATCCCTACTGCAAATTGAAACCGTACCTGTGATAACCGCGTCATATGACTCAGCCTCAGGCCTGGATGGAAAAGCATAGCATCGAGGCTGGGGCCCACCACTCTGAACTACATCCTTGGGAAGGCCTCCTACTGGATGGCCTCCACCTCTAGCGACATGACCTCTACCTCTAATACCTTGACCTCCACCTCTAGATGTCTGACCCCTACCTCTAGCTAGCTAAGAGGGGGTAGAACACCCGATGCTGGGACCATGGCACGGGAACCCTGGGGCTGAGAACTGTTCAATGCTCGAGGACAATACCTAGCAATGTGCCTCAGATCACCACAAGTATAACAAGACTTCGGCTGTTGTGGTTGATGACCCTGAAACTGACTTTGGTGACCTGAGTAACCACCCTAAAAACTTTGGAGCGGAGGTGCATTGATAGGAGCTGGTGGTGAACTGTAAGCTAGTTGATCAGAATACTGCATATGAGAGCCACGGCCACCTGAAGCACCGTGAAAATCCTGAAGTGCTGAACAAAATGGCCTGGGAGGATGGCCTTTGCCAAAAAGTACCCGCCTCCAGATGATGCCCCGCTGAATCCACCGGAGTGATGAGGCCTCTTGTCGGACCCCTGACCACTCCCTGGGATAAAACCAACTCAACTCGTCTGGCCACATTGGCTGCATCCTGGAAAGAAATCTCGCTCCCTATCTTCTTAGCCAACTATAATCTGATAGGTTGAGCAAGTCCCCCAATAAACCTTATCACCCTCTCTCTCTCTATCTATCTCTCTCTCTCTCGGTAGGAAGTATAAGCAGAGCATGACGGGCCAAATCAATGAAGCAAATTTCGTACTGAGTAACAGACATGTTGCCCTACTGGAGACGCTCGAACTGTCTGTGATAGTCCTCTCTCAGAGTAACAGGAAGGAACTTCTCGAGAAATAGCTGAGAGAACTGGTCCCAAGTCAAAGCAGGCGACCCAGCTGGTCTGGCCAAACAAAAATCCCTCAACCATTACTTGGTAGAACCACACAGACGAAAGACAGCAAAGTCGAGCCCATTGGTCTCCACTATTCCCATGTTTTGTAACACCTCGTGACAACTGTCCAGACAGTCCTAGGATCCTCTGAAGATGTACCGCCATAGGTAGTGATGAAAATCTTGGTAAACCTATCCAATCTCCACAAAGTATCAGAAGACATAGCTGATCCATCACCGGTTTGTGCTGCAACACCCGGCGGAACTACCCCAACTGGCTGTGCTGCTGGAGTCTGAAACTATCGAGCCATCTTCTCTGAAGTGTGAGTAGCGGTAGTCTGTGCTCCTCCCCCATCCAAAAAGACGACTGGTGCTACAGGGAATGTGCCAGCCTGAGTACCACTCTCCATAAGGCCCACTAGACGGACCAAAGCATCCTGAAGCACTGGGGTGGCTATGAACCCCTCCGGGACATGAGCTGGTCCTACTGGAATGGTCTGGGTTGGATCCTCCTCATCAAACTCTACCTGAGGCTCTGTCGCTGTTGTTGTTGCTCTAGCTTTGGGTTGAGCCCTGCCTCTACCTCGGCCTCTAGCATGGCCTCGACCTCTGCCCTCGTTGGAGCTGCTACTGGGGGCTCGGGCTGCTGATCAACAGATGAAACGGTACGTATTCTTGCCATCTACGAAAGGACAAGAGTAGAAAGCTAAATTATCATTGAGAGATCAAATCGCATGACACAGAAGAATAGAAGTGAAATTGTTCCTAAACTCTGTATCTTCTGGGGGATAAGAACAGACGTATCTGTACCGATCCCTCCGACTCTACCTAGCTTGTTGTGAATTGTGAGACCTAGTCAACTTAGTGCTCTGATACCAACTTGTCACGACCTGAATTTCCCTCCTCCGAGATTGTGATGGTGTCTAACTTTTAGAATGCTAGGCAAGCCAACCAATAGAGATTTAAAACGATAACCCTAATCCATGTAGTAAATAATAGCAATTTAAACCAAGCAGAGTAAAGAAGTGTGGAATTTATAATAACTCAAGTAATAATACATGACTACCCAAAATCTGGTGTCACAATTCACGAACTTCAAAGTTTCACTACAAGTACTAACTAAAAGAAAATACAATTGTTCTCGAAGTAAAAGAAAACAGGAAACTAGGATAACTGGAAGGGGACTCCAAGCTCTGCGAACGCCGGCAGACCTATCTTGGGGTCTCCTGATGGACTAAAGGTAGCAGCTCACTCGTGTCAGCACGGTCCGGTACCAAAATATGCACCAAAAGTGCAAAGTGCAGTATCAGTACAACCGACTCCATGTACTGGTAAATGCCGAGCCTAACCTCGGGGAAGTAGTGACGAGGCTAGGACAAGACACATATATAAACCTGTGCAGTGAAGTAATATACGGACATAATAACAAATAATAGAAATTAAACACATATTAACGGGAAGGGGGAAAACATGTTGAGGGGTGTACGAGATCATGAAAATAGAACAGTAACGAAACACAGCAAAATAAGTGCACGACACACCCTTTGTGCTTTTACTCTCGTCTTCACTATAACAAATGAAATGAATAATGATAATGAATATAAATGGCACGGCATCACCCTTCGTGCTTTACACTATTTCTCACATGATAATAAATATGCAATGGCACGGCATCACCCTTCGTGCTTTACACTCTTCCTCACATGATAATAAATATGCAATGGCACGGCATCACCCTTCGTGCGTTACACTCTTCCTCATCCAAACAACAAAACAATAGCAACCGGGCAATAGAATGATTAATAACATGACCCATATCAATATTTAGTTTCCCAACGTCAACCTCAACTTCGAGTCAATACTCATCAAATATCCAATTCCAGTGAAACATGAAGAATAACCAGTTTAAGCATGAACAATATGAATAAAGAATACAGCAATCATAAGAATAAGACTAACTCGAATTCTATGACCCAACAACAATGAATAGGTACTCATCACCTTACCTATACGTCGTACTCAACAACCAAATACATAGCAAATAGACAACAATACCTAATCCCTCAAGCTAAGGTTAGCCACGACACTTACCTCACTACCACGGCCAAACTCAAAGCTCAAACATTGATTTTCCCTTGTCACGAGCCTCCAGACCAATAGAATGTAGCAAATTACCAACCAAATAATTCAATTTAAGCCTTAGGAACTACCCACGATAGCAAAAAAAATCAATTTAGGTCATTTTGGAAAAGATAAACAAAAGTCAACACCCGGACCTGCTTGGTCCAAAGCCAAAACTCGGAGTAAAACTCGATTATTCATTCACCCCCGAGCCTGGATATACAATTGATTTCGGGATCCAACCTCAATTTGAGGTCTAAATCCCCAAATTTTGAAATTCCTAAGTTCTACCCAAAAATCCCCAATTCTACCATGAAAACCCTAGTTTCTAGGATGAAATCTTGTAAAAAGAAGTAAAAGAGTGAAAGAAATGAGTTAAGAATCACTTACTTATGATTTGGGGAAGAAGAAGTGTTTGGAAAATCGCCTCTTATGTTTTGAGGTTTGAAAAATTGAAGAATGAATGAAAAATACCGCTTATATAGCACCCTCTGATCCTCACTACGCGGTCGGCGAAATCCCAAGCGCGGTCGCGAAATCTCCACCGCGGTCTGCGAAGTTACCACCACGTCCGCATTCTTATACCGCGGTACGTGAATTTCTCACCGCGGTCGCACTTCCAAGATCCGAGACCTGCAACTTTGCAACTATCCAGCACCAGATTTTTCTAAGTCCAGACATCCCGTATCCTATCTGAAACTCACCCGAGCCCTCGGGGCTCCAAACCAAACATGCACACAAGTCTTAACACATCATATGAGCTTGCTCGGGCGATCAAATCATCAAAATAACATCTAAAACTACGAAATTAATACCAAATTGTATGAAATCAAAACTTCTAACTTTTCAACCAAAAGTCTGAATCACATCAAATCAGTCTCGTTTCTCACCAAATTTCACAGATAAAGTATAAATATCATAACGGACCTGTACTGGGCTCCAAAAATAAAATATGGGCCTGATATCAACAAGATCAAATTCTTTAAATTATTACATTTTCAACATTTTCAATTTTCTTCAAAAATTCATTTCTCGGGTTAGGAACCTCGGAATTCGATTATGGGCATACACCCAGGTCCCATATTTTTTTTACGGACACACCGGGACTGTCAAAATATGAGTCCGGATCCGTTTACCCAAAACGTTGACCGGAGTCAACTAAAATCAACTTTTTAAGCCAACAATTATTATTTTTCTCAATTTTCACATAAAGGCTTTCTGGAAATGCGCCCGGACTGCACACACAAACCGAGGGAGAATAAAATGAGATTTTGAAGGCTTCGGAACACGAAATTGAGTTCTAAAACATAAGATGACCCTTTGGGTCATCACAAACAGTGAAAGACACAAATTCATCATAAGTTGCATAAGTATCATAAGTATCATCAATAAAGGTGTATATATTGAGTACTTTTGTCATCATTTCTCTTGCACGACTATGTTGAGGCTCAAAGTAGATTCTTACCGTATAAAAGTGACACTCCACCAATCTATCTCTTGCACATGGAAATTTCTCTGCAACATTCAGATCTTTCAACCACCTATATTATAAAAGTATTGGTTAATTAGTTACATTTCTATCGAATTACTCTGAAGTATATGCATACTAGCTAGAGGTGATACAATGAATCCATTTTTTAGCAACCTTCCCTAGTTAAACCGTCTTGGATCATGGCTCATTTGTTGACTTGATTCAATAGATTGAACTCATAATGACTCATCAAAATGTCGAGTCAAAATGGATAAAAGATAGTGTTAATCGACAAGTCAAAATATAACGCAAATCAAAAATACAAAATCAAGTTTGAAGATTGAGAATTATGTAAATTTAAAAGATCAACATAAGCTACTACTTCCAGAAAAATACATTATCATTCATGTTCTTTTTTTTTTTTCAAAAATAAAAATAGAAAGAAGGAGATCTGTTTGGATGTGTTTGGGGTGTGGTGGTGGGGATGGGTGGGGGGAGGGGTCTAAGTTATGACTATTTATTTGACCCATTTTGGCCAAAAAAAAACTTTGGATCATAACATGTTTATCAATTGGGCAAAATATAGAATTGCTTGATCGGGCAAAAGTATATTAGTGCATTAGCTAATATATATATATATATATATATATATATATATTATTATTAATTTGACCCATTATGACTTATTCAATCCGTCCATTTGTTACTAGTATATACCATATTCATGTGAATGAAGAGGATATAATAATAGTGTATGCACCTTGTAAGCTCGCCAAGCTCTCTTTGGTGCAACTTTTGCACAATGTTAAAATCTAATTTTGCAAATTTCAAAAGCAAATCATTATGTGATTCCTTGTTCTCATACACACACATGTATTTCTTTGCTCCCAACCTTGGTAGAGTAGTATAAATGGGCCGGCTTAATGCTTCACTGACTTGGGCCTTAAGTGATGAGTTGCTCAACTAAGGGCCCATTGACTCCAAATGAGAGTGTATTTTTTCCCTATGTACTCTTAGATGTGCTGCTTCATATAAACTTATTAATCCTTTCACATCTTTGGTAAGAGTTTCCTTGAACCTTCCATCTTTGTTGGTGAATTTCTTGAACACATCTGATTTAACATCATGGTAACTAATTAATATCCGAGATATATTAAACTAGTTATAACAAGAGCGGAGCTAAAAGGTTACGTACCAGAAGACATGTAATGCCTTTGTTGTCTCATTAGTCGAAAACGAAGAGCAACAACGTAAAGGTTGTCATCTTCATTTTCACTATGTTGGGACGCATCAAAGATGTTCTTAATAGATGTTTGAATCTCATTTTCGTAATGATATGCAACTCCCAACCGTTGGATTGTATCAATCAACTCAAGTTTTTGTGTACTATTATCAGGTGTTTCAACTAGCATTTGCCTGACTTTTTCTTTCAACTCTTCAAATTCAACTTTTTCTTGGCTACTAATTTCCTGCATCAAAAGTTAAGCTTTATTTTTTTTTACCACCTTCATATCTAATATTCCAATCATCTTGTTCTCTTGTAAAAATACAGCTAGGCCTTTCTATAACAGCATCGCTATATAACAGTTATTCACTACAAAAGCCAAGTTTTTTATGGAACTAATTTTTATGTTACGTTACAATATATATTCTCTATAACAACACTTTGTTATAACAACCAAAAAAATCATACTGTTATAGAGATGTTTTTCTGTATTCATTAATATACGTTAAAGGGTTCGTTGGTTGGAAAGATTCAAAAATTAATAACCTCAACATAAAATTTCTCATAAAATAATAATTTAAGCACACAAAGATTATAAAGCATGGAGATATATATATATGAGTATGTAGTATCATACCGTGAGTTGAGGAGTGTAGGAGAGGAAATAGTCTCCCCAGACACTTGAGTGAAAATTTGCCAATGGACGTTCAGTAGTAGTACTACTACTACTGCTGGAAGTATTATCAACCATTGCTGCACTCATCTTCAAATGACTCATATTTTTCTCTCTTCCTATAGAAGTGGCATATGAATATGTACGTTTTACTGTGAGTTTTGAGTTATTGTTGGGGAGAAAATTATGAGAACAACCCCAAACCATTGATTGAATATATTTCCAAAGTGACAATAGCTGATAGAAGAAGTAAGTATTGTTTGTTTCACTCTTTTCTCTCACTCTCTCTAAATGGTTTTTCGGGTAGTTGTGAGATTTTACTGCTTGTATGGTGAAAGTATGTATAGTACAAATTGAGATGAGTGAAGTGAATTTTTCATGTGCTCAAAATAGAAGGTTAGGTAAAGATGTATGTATGAAGTTTAGGCATAAATATTTAAAGTTTGGCTTTGGCAGTTAAAACTTCTGTTTTTATGTCTGAATAGTTTAGATAAAAATGTCTCAAATATATATATATATATATATATATATATATATATATATATATATATATGACACGTATTATTTCGTGGCTTGAGTCGTGCTGGACACTATCCTAATAAACTATTTTAACAATGTGAAATATTTTCTCAGAATTAAACAAGCATAACTCTATTTAAGAGGATATAGGAATAACAAATAAGAATCAGTAGAAGAAATGAGGGAGAGTAAACGAAGTGAAAGATAGGACAAAAGAAAAGTAACTTTGGCCAATGATAACTGATGATGAGCTTTTCTTGGTTTTTGGATTGGACTGAAATATTACTATTTATAACTTATTGTAATATTTGCATGGAAGAAATTGTTCACTTGTTGAAGGCGTAAAACATTTGGCCTTAAGGCTTCATGCAAGAAGCCACCTAATTGGTTTACAAAGTCACTTGTGATCGACATACGTCGAACGATCAGGTAGCCCTTAAGCCTATTACAGGTAGCAGACGAAATTGCTGAACGATTTTTCCTTGTTTGCTTGTAACAATTTATCTTTCTTTTGTAGCAGGTCTGTTCAATTAGTGAAGGTACACCCGGTGGCGGATCCAAGATTTCAAAGTCATGGATGCTCACCGGTAAAAATATCAAAAGAAGAGGAAAAATAAATTTAATGATGGGTGCTCACTCAATACTTATTTAAATTTTTTGATAATTGTCTATGTAAATCTATTAAGTTGGCCAAAGACAATGGGTGCTTAAGCACCCATAAGACTCTTTGTGGATCCGCCACTGGGTACACCACGGTTATCCAAGAAAAAAAATGCGGGCAAATGTACTTGTTGCATAATAAATTTTTGTGGGTTACAAAACCGAGGGTAGTTTTGTTTTCTTATTTTAAGATTGAACAAATAAATAATTCATCGTAAGAGTTTTGAATCAAATTTTTGTGGGCTACATTGATTTTCTTGCCTTCAATTTATGATGTTTATCTCTAGCAGATTCATCAAATACAAACTGATAGGATTTCTGTTGCTTTTAAATATACAATCTTTTGATGTTTGTTACTAAGATTCACATTTTTTTTCGAGTTGTTTCGTGTAGTAGGAGCAGAGCTAATAGTAGAGGCGGAGCTAGTACTTCAACTTTATGGATTCTAGTGCTAATAATTGAGTTCTAAATTTAATATCTATTCTCTGAACACAAATTCAACTGTTTGAGTCAAAGTTATTAGATTCGGTTGAACTTGTATCCAAGCTTCAGAATTTGCACTAAAAATCACCATTTGTGGAAAAGGTCTAAGCAACAAAAAAGGTTGACCAACTTGATACATACACAACTATTAATTAGCTCTGCTACTATGATAGGAAACAACCAGAAAAACTATATAATAAATTCTTATTGATGATTATGCAGGTGCTATAATTAATCTCTATTTTAAGTGTCCAAGTATATCTATTTTAATCTCTATTTCCTTAAAGCTACAGCCTCCTGCAATCTCAAATATGTCCAAGTATCCACTAAAATTATGTGTGTGTAAGCCCCGAAACATAGCATAGGCCTTTCATTTTTCTTATTATTTTATAAATTAATAAAAAAGCATAATAGAACAAATAAATATGAAAATTCCAAAACTAAAAATAAAAGAAGAACATTGCATTAATTTTAATAGTATACGTGGCGTCTTAATTAATGAAGAAACAATACAGTATAATAAAAAATTACTATGAGACACGAATCAACTATAACATCTTAATTATTAAACCAGTAAAATGTACAAAAAAGATTATCATTCGTTAAAAAATATTATCAGACTACACAACCACGTTTTCCAGGAAAACATTTTCTAGGAAAATATTTTCTATGGAAAACATCTTCCTTTATACCAAACAGGCAAACACACGCTAAAGCTTTAAAATTAGACATATTTAATGTGGCGACATATTAATTGTACTGACTCTCACTCGAAAATTAGGTAATATTATACTAGCAAAGAGTATAATCTTCTATGCATTGCAAGTATTTAATTTATATCCTATCTTTTGAACATAACCACATTTACTGGTTTAACTAGGTAGAAATGACACTAGGTAGTAACTCTAAAGGGCTACTATTTAAGAATTAGCCAGTGCATCCTGAATTTCAGTTTTTTAATTTAAATTTTCGGGACAAAAATATCTTGAATTGTCTTGAAGTTAGGATTTTTAGTTTAAAATTTCAGGACAAAATAAGTATTGACCAATCTTTAAATAGCATCCCTGAAAATGATTATATGTGCACTTGCCCCTTTGACTTCTTCAAGTCGTTCAAGGCTTGAAAGAAATATAGGTAAAAATTGTGTGGGGTAGCCACTTTTTAAAGTGATATTTACTTTTTATCTAGCATTTTCAATGTTTAGCAATAGTAGACACTAGTCTATTAAAATTAATATGAAAAGACTGTGTTACCCTTTCTTCTATCTCTTTCATGTTAGGGATAAGAATTGTATCGCCGTCTCACAGACGGCGACTGATGCAAGGTTCGGAACCTTCATGCCTAGACAGTTGCTATCGCAGTGCTTTAGAAATGGGAAAATAGCATTTTTTTTATCCTTATGTTATTGTCTTATTCTGATTTTGGCCACTGCGGAAATAGCATTTTTTTTATCCCTGGTGCATTCTTTTATCGCATTGCTCATTTTTTTTGGTTCCTTTCATGATTATTCGTGAATTTTATTTTCTTATCTGATTTTGTCGTCTTAAATTAGTATGACTTTCATTTTAATAAACACCAGCGTCTCTTTTCGTGCGCAAAAAGTTTCAAAGCTTTTCAAATTCCTCTTCCGCTTTGATCACCTTCGCTCTTCTCATTGTTCAAGTTCTGCTTTTTTTTGTTTAGAGTTATCCGGCAATTGTAGTTATGTTTTGCCAATGAATATTTGACAGTATTAAAGTGTGGTTACAAAAGAAATATTTAAAGAAAGAAATAAACTAGAAATATTATGGATCCTGAATTTACAGTTCCAAGTTCAAAAGTTAAGGACACTTGGTCCTAAACATCGAGTTCCAAGTTCAAAAGTTAAGGACACTTGGTCCTGAACTTAGAATTACAAGTTCAAAAGTTAAAGGCATTTGGTCCTGAACTTATACTAGCAAGCTCAAAAGTTAAGGACAATAGGTCCTGAACTTAGACTACCAAGCTTAAAAGTTAAGGACACTTGGTCCTGAACTTACAGTTACAAGTTCAAAAGTTAAGGACAATAGGTTCTGAAGTCCTGAACTTAGACTAACAAGCTCAAAAGTTAAGGACAATAGGTCATGAACTTAGGCTAAGAAGACAAGCTCAAAAGTTAAGGACAATAGGTCCTGAACTTAGAAGCTCAAAAGTTAAGGACAATAGGTCCTGAACTTAGGCTAAGAAGACAAGCTCAAAAGTTAAGGACAATAGGTCCTGAACTTAGAAGCTCAAAAGTTAAGGACAATAGGTCCTGAACTTAGACTAACAAGCTCAAAAGTTAAGGACACTTGATCTTGAACTTACAATTACAAGTTCAAAAGTTAAGGACACTTGGTCCTGAACTTAGACTAACAAGCTCAAAAATTAAGGACGATAGGTACTAAACTTAGACTTACAAGTTCAAAAGTTAAGGACAAGCAGTCTTTAACTTAGAGTTACAAGCAAGAACTTAACGACAGGTGGTCCTGAACTTCGAGTTCCAAGTTCAAAAGTTAAGGACTTGTAGTCCTAAAGTCCTGAACTTAGAGTTCCAAGTTCAAAAGTAAAAGACATGTTCAAAAGTTAAGGACATGTAGTCCTGAAGTCCTGAACTTAGACTTCCAAGTTCAAAAGTTAAGGACATGTAGTCCTAAAGTCCTGAACTTTTTCCAAGTTTAAAAGTTAAAGACATGTAGTCGTGAAGTCCTGAACTTAAGTTCAAAAGTTAAGGACATGAGCAGAAGGGTATTTTCATCCGAGCAGTTAAAATTTATTAAAGCAGTGGCTAAAAACTAAAGACATTTTAAATAGTGGCTTAAAAGTAAATACATGTGTTATTAGTGGTTAACCGTGCACTTCCCCCAAATATAGCAAACATTGAAATAAAAGAAAGGCAAACGGGCTTCAATACGACTTCAATGCTGCACTTTATTGAAATAGCCCTTTTCAAGAGGTGTCCCTTTTCGGTCGGTATTCCGTCAGAAAAGTTCGATTTGCGACCGTTTTGATGGTTGAAAATTAGTCATGGTTCTTGATAAAACTGAATATAATTTATTCTCAAACATTACTAGTATACAAATCTCAAATCAGTACATCATTTTTCACGATTACTCAATAATAGAAGTACTTCTGTTATTCCTATGTTCTCAAACTATATTATGCTCCAAATTATCCTCAAACATTGACAGGTTCAACAAACAACAAGGTAATCTTATCTTTAAATTCACTTTGGGCACTTGCAAAATTATTTTCTTTGAAAGTATATGCCACACGTGCAATATTTATAACTAGTTCGATGACAAACGTTGGTATTTCGTCATGAGTAGAACAAAGGAAGTCCTTATTCATGTCTTTCCATGCATTAGTTATTTTCTTATGAACCTCAGCATATGCATCTTGCTTTGAAACTCCGTATTCTTTCATGTAGCATTCAATGAATGAAGCTATATGCTTCCTTTGTTGTTCCAACTGCACTCAATAGATTTCAATATTCAGTACAAATATTATATGTGAGCGGCGCGCTCAAAATACAATTAAGTAAATAAAAAGTGAAATCACTCTAGCAACTTAAACTTTAAAATGAGATGATTATACAATTTATTTTTTTAGGAGGAAAATTGCGAACTGGAAATTAAATATAATGTAGTACTTACATCATGTCCAATACAATCGCCTTTTAATCTGTTGATTGCTGATGAAGCTCAAAGAATCAAAGACTCATTTATCATCCATTCAAAAGTCTCTTTGGCTATAGATTTCTCCATAAAACTTAAGGAAGTTGTTGCAATCATCATACATGTAGAACTTACATTTGCATTCTTCATATAGTACTCATATTTAGGAATATAGCCAATATTTAACCATTCCGCTTCATTGAAATATGCTCTAGCCACCTTTTTCATCTAAGAAGGAGAATAAAACAAAAATGCAGAATTATATAATGTTGAAGATATAGTTAAGTGAATAATTAAAAGTGTGTCCTCTCTAATATTTTAAGCTTTTAGATGAAACGATCACACAATTATAGGAAAAATGCATAAGTACCCGCCTAAACTAAGACCAAAGTTCCAATTACACACCTTATTTTTGCGGGGGTCCTATCACCTCCCTGAACTATTTAATAGTAGAATTATTAGCCCCATAAATGTTGAGGTAGCATAGAGAGTGTGTTTCATTCTCTTTGAGAGAGTGAGAAGCAAAAAAATGAAACAAACATTATTTTTGTAATTTTCTGTAACAATTAAGAAAAATCACCATATTTGTTTTTCTTTTCTTCTTTTTCGGCGAACGCCATGAATACCGATGATCTTCTCCAACAAACTATTTTTCTTTTTCTCTTTTTATTTTTCCTCTAATCTTCTTTCTCTCACTCTCACCACCACTTCGATACCGTAACCATCACCTTCACCTTCACCTTCCCCCACCTCCTTTTTATTCTTCACCCATTTAATCTTCACCTCAGCATTAGCATCTCGACACCATCATCATTATCCAAACTCATATCTTATTTCTCCAGCTTTCGACTGGAACATAAAAGTCACCAAAAAAATAAAATCAAAATTGGAACTCACAATCGGTAAAAATAAACTCCTCCGCCAGTAAAAATTGAGTTCCTGAAATTCCAATATGAAACATACAACAGACCCACTAAAGATCAAAGAATGGATCTTTAGGAATGGTTAAAAATTTGAATTGAATGTGAAGAAAGAATGAAAAGAAAAATAAAAAGAAAAAAGTGTAATATGATAAGAAAGAAAAAAAAGGAAAAGAAAGAGAAAAAAGATCAAAAATGACGAAATAGACACGTGGCAGTGCATGTATTTCACTGTCCGTCAAGAATTTGGTTATCTAGTTTCAGAGTAATATTTATTCTGTTTTAAAAAAGTTTAGGGAGATGATAGAATACCCGCAAAGATAAGATGTGTAGTTAAAACTTCGACCTTAGTTCAAGGGGGTACTTATGCATTTCCCCACAATTATACATGATAAAGCTCCTATCCATTATCAAGAACAATTATTGTGTGCTTAGTACAAGAAAAAAAATCAGGCTCGCACATAAAATATGTGTTTTCTCTTAGTATAGTCTAAGCTTTCATAACGAGAGGGTCATACCATGTATTCTTTTAGATTTTGGATGTTTCTTTCCTCTATCCTCTTTTCATTCTTCCCTATAACTTAGTTAATTACGGTAAGGTTTGATTCAAAAGAAATGAATAAGTTAAGGGAGCTTACCTCATATTTTGCATAGTAGAGACGGTCCAATTTACCTTCTCTGATAAATTTTTCTTCTATTTGAGTATAAAGGTCTACAAGAATTTGATAAGCAGGTTTCAGATTGGGTGGTACTGAACCGATGACACTAATATTACATCTGCACATTAAGGGTTTGAACCAAAATCACAAGTTAATTTTTACATTTCTAAACAAATCATCACATAAACAAGTAATATGTATTTAATTAATACATAATTTTATCTTTGCCATCAATGAGATAATTAAAACATCAATTATATTTAAACAATAAAATTTACCCGCATTTATCGATTGCATCAGTGAAAGACACAAGTTCATCATAAGTTGCATAAGCATCATAAGTATCATCAATAACGGTGTATATAGTGAGTACTTTTATCATCATTTTTTTTGCACGACTATGTTGAGGCTCAAAGTAGATTCCTACCATATAAAAGTGACACTCCACCAATTTATCTCTTACATATGGAAATTGCTCAGCGACATTCAGATCTTTCAACCACCTATATTACAAAAGTATTGGTTAATTAGTTACATTTCTATCGAATTACTCTGAAGTATATGCATACTAGCTAGAGGTGATACAATGAATCCATTTTTTAGCAACCTTCCCTAGTTAAACCGTCTTGGATCATGGCTTATTTGTTGACTTGATTCAATAGATTGAACTCATAATGACTCATCAAATTGTCGAGTCAAAATGGATAAAAGATAGTGTTAATCGACAGATCAAAATATAACGCAAATCAAACATACAAAATCAAGTTTGAAGATTGAGAATTATGTAAATTTAAAAGATCAACTTAAGCTACTACTTCTAGAAAAATAAATTATCTTTCACGTTCTTTTTTTTTCAAAAATGAAAAAATAGAAAGGAGGAGATCTGTTTGGATGTATTTAAAATGTGGGGGTGGGGTGGGGGTGGGTGGGGGGGGGGGTCTAAGTTATGACTATTTATTTGACCCATTTTGGCCAAAAAAAAACTTTGGATCATAACATGTTTATCAATTGGGCAAAATATAGAATTGCATTTAACCGCAAAATATTTATATTCACTAACTAATATATATATATATATATATATATATATATATATATATATATTCTTATAGATAATACACATATATACAAAAATATATATAATCTTTTGACTATATGATTCAAACGGCTATATATATATATATATATATATATATATATATATATATATATATATATATATATATATATATATATATATATATATATTTGTTTTTTTTAATTTGACCCATTATGACTTATTTAATCCGTCCATTTGTTACTAGTATATACCATATTCATGTGAATGAAGAGGATATAATAATTGTGTATGTACCTTGTAAGCTCGCCAAGCTCTCTTTGGTGCAACTTTTGCACAATGTTAAAATCCAATTTTGCAAATTTCAAAAGCAAATCATTATGTGACTCCTTGTTCTCATACATACTGTTACGCGACGCCTTCCTGAGATTTCTTGGAAGGGCGACGTAAGGCTAAGCAACTGATGTCAGTGCAGTTGTTGTCCGCCAACTGAGGTCCCCTCCGTACGCTAGACTAGATTGTCAATGCCGTACGGGAAAACCAATGTCAAGAGAAATTGAGAGAACAAGAATGAGAATTGAGAATGAAAGAAAGCTTGATTGCATTAATGAAAGCTATTACAGAAAAACAACGCGGTGTCGGGGGGGAGAGACACCAGTACAGAGAATTGTTTGCTTGCTAGAAAGTTTGATTGTTTGGTCCCCCTTAATAATGCTTAAAAAAATAATCCAAAGCTACAAGACTAGACTTGATTAAGCTAGAGAAACATAATGGAATTACATGGAATAAAACTACTCTATATTTACAATGAAAAAGACTTAGTTTGCTATAAGGCAGAAAACAAGTCCGTTGTCGGCAGCATAGTCTTTGGCATCAGGGTCTGCGCGCGCGGCATTGTCTGCGCGCGCGGCATTGTCTGCGCGCGCGGCGCTGTTGGCATCTGCCTGCGGTTGGGCGCTGGCGAGGGATATCGGTGGGGCGACAGAGGCACATGCGCGCTTGTCACTTGGCGCAGCCAAGACCACGGGGCCGTCCGTGGCGCTAGGCATTGGAAGGCTTGCTAGGACGCCACGGGGCGCGCCCAAGGGGTCATGGGGCACGGCTGGAAAGCCGCCCATGACATTCTCCCCCACCTGAGTTGGCGACGTCCTCGGCGCCTTACTTGCAAGATAATCTTCAATTAGGCTCTTGTAGGCTTTGAGGTTTGTTCCCCTCTCCCAAGTGTTCTCCTCTGCATCACAGCCCTGCCATTTCACCAAGAACTCCTGGTGATCTTTCCTTGAGGCATGAATCACTCTATCATCAAGGATAGCTTCAACACGCCTTTTCCCGGTTGAATTGGGCCCTCGAATACTGGGTATTGTGAGCTGGCTCCTTGAAGGATCCTCTGTATCTTCCCGAAAAGGTTTCAGGAGGCTGACATGAAAAACAGGATGAATTTTCCACCAAGCTGGGGTATCCACCCGGTATGCAACTTTCCCAATACGCCTTTCAATGGACAAGGGTCCAATATATTTTTGCAATAAGCGAGGGTCATGGACCCCTGCAAATAAGTAACGTTTTGGAATTTTGACCATCACTTTGTCTCCTACTTGGTATTCAACAAAGCGACGATTCTGATCAGCATGCCTCTTCATCCGCTTTTGAGCCTTGACAAGATAGCTCCGCACTATCTCCAAATTTTGCTTCCACTCTTTAGAGAAGCTAGCAGCTCGAGGAGATTTAGACATATTTGGTGCATTGACTGTGTGTGGGAGTAGCGGTTGCTGTCCGGTAACAATTTCAAAAGCGCTTTTGTTTGTACTAGAGCTCTTTTGTGAATTGAAACACAGTTGAGCAGCATCCAGAAGCTTCACCCAATTCTTCTGCGATCCGGTTACAAAATGACGCAAATATTCCTCCAACATACCATTGAACCGCTCCGTCTGGCCATCAGATTGCGGATGAAAACTTGAGCTGTGATTCAGCTTCGACCCAAGGCACTTAAAGAGTTGGGTCCAAAAGTTGCTAGTGAAGCGTGAGTCACGATCACTAACAATGTCTTTGGGTAGGCCCCAATATTTGACGACATGAGAGAAGAAGTGTCGAGTTGTATCTTCTGCTGATATATATTGTGGTGCAGCAATAAAGGTAGCATATTTGGAAAACCGATCTACCACAACCAAGATAGTTGTTAGATCTCCAACCTTGGGCAATCCGGTGATGAAATCCAGGGAAACACTTTCCCAAGGTCTCTTTGGGACAGCTAGTGGTTCCAAGTGTCCCGCCTGTGTTAAGTGGTCTGACTTGTCCTTCTGGCATACTAGACAAGTCTTCACATATTGAGCAACGTCATCGGCCATTTAAGGCCAATAATATGCACGACGAAGTAACGCCATGGTGCGTTCTTCACCGGGATGGCCGGCCCACAGAGTATCATGACATTCCGCTAGAAGAGTCCTTCGTAGATCTCCTCCTTTAGGAACATAAAGTTGGTTCCCTTTCACTTTCAGAAAACCATCTTCCATGTAGAACTGGCGAGTCTTGCCTTGTCCTACCAAATCAACCAAATACTGTGCAGCAGGGTCTTTGATGAGTAAATCTTGTATCTGGTCCTTGATGGAGGTGGCTACTTCGCTCCCCCTTAGGGTGGAGAGTAAGCACACTGATGCTAGATCAGCTCTCCAACTGAGCGCATCAGCAACATGATTGGTCTTCCCACTTCGGTACTCCAGGTTGAAGTGGAATTCAGCTAGGAGTTCCTGCCACCTGGTCTGTCGACCATTCAACTTCGGCTGGGTCATGAAATGGCTAACATCTGTGTTGTCTGTCTTGACCACGAACGGGGTTCCCAGCAGATAGTGCCTCCAGAGGCGCAAGCAGTGGATGACAGCCAATAATTCTTTCTCATGGGCGGCATAGCGCCGCTCTGCATCTTTTAGCTTCCGGCTCTCGTACGCTACAGGATGCCCTTCTTGTAGCAGGACGCCATTGAGGGCATAGTCAGATGCATCTGTTTGTACTTCGAATGGCTTGGCCAGATCAGGAAGGGCCAAGACGGGGCTACTAGACATAGCCGCTTTTAATGCGTTGAAGGCCTCCGCTCGCTTGGGTCCCCATTCCCAAGGCGTGACCTTCTTGAGGAGTTCTGTCAATGGTACTGCAATGAGGGAGTAGTTTTTCACGAATCGCCAATAGAAATTGCATAGACCAAGGAACGCCCTCAAGGCGTGGATATCCTTAGGTGGCGGCCAATCTGTGATTGCCTGAATCTTTTGCTGGTCCATCTTGATCCGCCCTTCCTCGATGACATGTCCGAGGAAGTCAATTTGCTTTTGAGCAAAGGAGCACTTAGATAGCTTCGCATATAGTTCATGCTCCCGCAATCGAGCTAGGACCTTCCGCAAGTGCATCAGGTGTTCCTCCAATGTTTGGCTATATACCACAATGTCATCCAAGTAGACCACCACGAATTCATCAATGTACTCTCGGAAGACTTGGTTCATCAAAGTGCAAAATGTAGCTGGGGCGTTAGTCAAGCCGAATGGCATAACCAGGAAATCGTACGACCCATATCTTGTCACACAGGTCGTCTTGTGCTCATCACCCTCTGCAATCCGAACTTGCCAATAACCTGTCTTCAGGTCTATTTTGGTGAACACTGTCGCACCACCCAGTCTATCGAACAAGTCTGCCATTAACGGAATAGGGTACTTGTTCTTCACAGTAATTTTGTTTAGAGCCCGATAGTCCACACAGAGTCGTAGACTACCATCATGTTTCTTTTGGAATAGCACAGGGGACCCGTATGGGGATTTGGAGGGCACGATAATCCCTGTGTCTAGCATTTCCGTCAATTGTCTCCGAAGTTCGGTGAGTTCGGGTTGTGACATTCTGTAAGGCGCCCGGGCAGGTGGCTTCGCGCCCGGCACCAGCTCAATTTCATGATCCACAGTGCGCCTAGGCGGTAGTCGCTTTGGCATGTCTTGTGGCATGACATCTTCAAACTCTAGTAGTAGCTCCTTCACGGGTTCAGGAATGGGACCCGAGGAGCATTCTACATCTTCGATGCAGAGGGTTGCCAGGAACGTGGGTTCGTTTCTTTTGACCCCCTTCTTCAACTGCAAGGCCAAGATGTTTTCAACGGCCATCTTCATGGGCATGCATGGGATAATGCAGGGCTTGTTCCCGTTTGCTCCCATCATCAGTAACATGTCATCATACGGTACAGGCATGGTGTTGGTTTGCCTCAGGAATTCCAATCCAACTATCAACTCGAAGTCATCTATGATCACCACGCGCAGGTTGAATTTTCCTTCGTAAGGGCCAAGCTTCATCGGTACTTCTTTGGCTATTCCACCCACTGGCTGGGGAGGTGAGTTGATAGCCTTCACACGGCCTCTACCTTTCCCTACAACTAGACCAAGGCTCTCCACCTGAGTCGATGCTAAGTAGTTGTGGGTAGCACCCGTGTCTACCATGGCCCAAATGGGCTTGCCATTCACCTTCATCTCAACGAACATTAAGGTCCTCTCGTGCTTAAGAGGAGTCTCATCATCCACCTTATTTTTCCCTTTCTTGGTGACTGGACATGGGTCTTTCTTCTTACGGATACCAGCACTAGTCTCTGCTAATGCCTCAGAAATGGAGCCAACAATTGCATTGAAGGCACCTACTAGTTCAGTCTGATCCGCATCGTCTGAATCGTCATCCATCCCATCATCAAAAGTCTGATGGGCATTCATCTGTGCATGTGGGCACTCATTGTTCCAATATGGTCCGCCGCAATGACGGAACCCTGAAGGAGGCTTCCTCCCCCGATCATTGTTGTTAGACGCAGCACTGTTGCTGCCTGTGGAGGGAGCCTTAGGTTTGGTTGAGCTCCGATCTCCCCCACTTCTGCTAGGGCCACCATTGCTAGACTGGCCCCCTTTGAATCCCGCTCGGGTAGGCGGTTGAGGCCTATCCTTCCGGGCTTCCATTTGATAGTCCCCAAGGCATTCAGCTGCTTGGATCGCCTTGGGCAGGGTATCTACCCGTTGCCTTTGTAGCTCCATACGGGCATAAGGTTTCAGCCCTTCTAGGAAAGTGAAGAGCTTGTCTTTGTCCCCCATGTCGCGTATGCTTAGCATGAGCGCGGAGAATTCCCGCACGTAGTCCCGCACAGATTTGGTCTGACGGAGCTCCCGTAGCTTTCTCCTTGAATTGTATTCAACATTTTCGGGGAAGAATTGTAGGCGGATGGCTGCCTTCAGTTCTGCCCATGTTTCGAGAGCATCTTCACCGGCCTTGATGGCTTCGTATTTCACCCGCCACCAGAGTTTAGCATCACCCTGAAGATACATGGCAGCAGTTGCTACCTTCTTAGCTTCTTCTAGGCCCCCAACAACATCGAAATATTGTTCGACATCAAAGATGAAGTTCTCCACTTCCTTGGCATTCCTAGCTCCACTGTATGGCTTTGGCTCAGGAATTTTCAATTTTTGTGTCGCGGCGGTGGGGTTTGCAGCGCCCCCGATCTGGTTTCCACCGCCTCGCGGTAGGCCCTGTAAAGCAGTATTGACAACATTGAGCTTGTCTGTCAAGTCGTCAATAGTTTGTTGCATGGCAGTCACCCTATCTGCCTCTTGTGCCCTGTAAGCTAAATCCTCGGCACGCTCCTGTTGGAGTCCCTCGAATTTGCCAAAAATTTCGGCTGCCTCTGTGGCTGCCGTTTGCCGATCTCCCTCGGAGTCACGACTGATGTTTTCTATGTCAACTTCGGCCTGGAGCACCCTGCGGTCCAGGTCATCCAACCTTTGCCCTAGGCTGGTTCTTAGTTCAGGCACCGTATCCATGATGGGCAGTAATCCGTCAACCGTCTGTTCAAGGGCCGCAATGCGGTCCCCATGATTCACCATGGTCAGAAATGGTGGTAATGGCAATGCGTTCCCTCGTCCGATGTCGAGCCTAGGCTCTGATACCAACTGTTACGCGGCGCCTTCCTGAGATTCCTTGGAAGGGCGACGTAAGGCTAAGCAACTGATGTCAGTGCAGTTGCTGTCCGCCAACTGAGGTCCCCTCCGTACGCTAGACTAGATTGTCAGTGCCGTACGGGAAAACCAATGTCAAGAGAAATTGAGAGAACAGGAATGAGAATTGAGAATGAAAGAAAGCTTGATTGCATTAATGAAAGCTATTACAGAAAGGAAATGCGGTGTCGAGGGGGAGAGACACCAGTACAGAGAATTGTTTGCTTGCTAGAAAGTTTTGATTGTTTGGTCCCCCTTAATAATGCTTAAAAAAAATAATCCAAAGCTACAAGACTAGACTTGATTAAGCTAGAGAAACATAATGAAATTACATGGAATAAAACTACTCTATATTTACAATGAAAAAGACTTAGTTTGCTATAAGGCAGAAAACATGGCCGTTGTCGGCAGCATAGTCTTTGGCATCAGGATCTGCGCGCGCGGCATTGTCTGCGCGCGCGGCGCTGTTGGCATCTGCCTGCGGTTGGGCGCTGGCGAGGGATATCGGTGGGGCGACAGAGGCACATGCGCGCTTGTCACTTGGCGCGACCAAGACCACGGGGCCGTCCGTGGCGCTAGGCATTGGAAGGCTTGCTAGGACGCCACGGGGCGCGCCCAAGGGGTCATGGGGCACGGCTGGAAAGCCGCCCATGACATTCTCCCCCACCTGAGTTGGCGACGTCCTCGGCGCCTTACTTGCAAGATAATCTTCAATTAGGCTCTTGTAGGCTTTGAGGTTTGTTCCCCTCTCCCAAGTGTTCTCCTCTGCATCACAGCCCTGCCATTTCACCAAGAACTCCTGGTGATCTTTCCTTGAGGCATGAATCACTCTATCATCAAGGATAGCTTCAACACGCCTTTTCCCGGTTGAATTGGGCCCTCGAATACTGGGTATTGTGAGCTGGCTCCTTGAAGGATCCTCTGTATCTTCCCGAAAAGGTTTCAGGAGGCTGACATGAAAAACAGGATGAATTTTCCACCAAGCTGGGGTATCCACCCGGTATGCAACTTTCCCAATACGCCTTTCAATGGACAAGGGTCCAATATATTTTTGCAATAAGCGAGGGTCATGGACCCCTGCAAATAAGTAACGTTTTGGAATTTTGACCATCACTTTGTCTCCTACTTGGTATTCAACAAAGCGACGATTCTGATCAGCATGCCTCTTCATCCGCTTTTGAGCCTTGACAAGATAGCTCCGCACTATCTCCAAATTTTGCTTCCACTCTTTAGAGAAGCTAGCAGCTCGAGGAGATTTAGACATATTTGGTGCATTGACGGTGTGTGGGAGTAGCGGTTGCTGTCCGGTAACAATTTCAAAAGCGCTTTTGTTTGTACTAGAGCTCTTTTGTGAATTGAAACACAGTTGAGCAGCATCCAGAAGCTTCACCCAATTCTTCTGCGATCCGGTTACAAAATGACGGAGATATTCCTCCAACATACCATTGAACCGCTTTGTCTGGCCATCAGATTGCGGATGAAAACTTGAGCTATGATTCATCTTCGACCCAAGGCACTTAAAGAGTTGGGTCCAAAAGTTGCTAGTGAAGCGTGAGTCACGATCACTAACAATGTCTTTGGGTAGGCCCCAATATTTGACGACATGAGAGAAGAAGTGTCGAGTTGTATCTTCTGCTGATATATATTGTGGTGCAGCAATAAAGGTAGCATATTTGGAAAACCGATCTACCACAACCAAGATAGTTGTTAGATCTCCGACCTTGGGCAATCCGGTGATGAAATCCAGGGAAACACCTTCCCAAGGTCTCTTTGGGACAGCTAGTGGTTCCAAGAGTCCCACCTGTGTTAAGCGCTCTGACTTGTCCTTCTGGCATACTAGACAAGTCTTCACATACTGAGCAACGTCATCGGCCATTTGAGGCCAATAATATGCACGGTGAAGTAACGCCATGGTGCGTTCTTCACCGGGATGGCCGGCCCACATAGTGTCATGACATTCCGCTAGAAGAGTCCTTCGTAGATCTCCTCCTTTAGGAACATAAAGTCGGTTCCTTTTCACTTTCAGAAAACCATCTTCCATGTAGAACTGGCGAGTCTTGCCTTGTCCTACCAAATCAACCAAATACTGTGCAGCAGGGTCTTTGATGAGTAAATCTTGTATCTGGTCCTTGATGGAGGTGGCTACTTCGCTCCCCCTTAGGGTGGCGAGTAAGCACACTGATGCTAGATCAGCTCTCCAACTGAGCGCATCAGCAACATGATTGGTCTTCCCACTTCGGTACTTCAGGTTGAAGTGGAATTCAGCTAGGAGTTCCTGCCACCTGGTCTGTCGACCATTCAACTTCGGCTGGGTCATGAAATGGCTAACAGCTGTGTTGTCTGTCTTGTCCACGAACGGGGTTCCCAGCAGATAGTGCCTCCAGAGGCACAAGCAGTGGACGACAGCCAATAATTCTTTCTCATGGGCGGCATAGCGCCGCTCTACATCTTTTAGCTTCCGGCTCTCGTACGCTACATGATGCCCTTCTTGTAGCAGGACGCCACTGAGGGCATAGTCAGATGCATCTGTTTGTACTTCGAATGGCTTGGCCAGATCAGGAAGGGCCAAGACGGGGCTACTAGACATAGCCGCTTTTAATGCGTTGAAGGCCTCCGCTCGCTTGGGTCCCCATTCCCAAGGCTTGACCTTCTTGAGGAGTTCTGTCAATGGTACTGCAATGAGGGAGTAGTTTTTCACGAATCGCCGATAGAAATTGCATAGACCAAGGAACGCCCTCAAGGCGTGGATATCCTTAGGTGGCGGCCAATCTGTGATTGCCTGAATCTTCTGCTGGTCCATCTTGATCCGCCCTTCCCCAATGACATGTCCGAGGAAGTCAATTTGCTTTTGAGCAAAGGAGCACTTAGATAGCTTCGCATATAGTTCATGCTCCCGCAATCGAGCTAGGACCTTCCGCAAGTGCATCAGGTGTTCCTCCAATGTTTGGCTATATACCACAATGTCATCCAAGTAGACCACCACGAATTCATCAATGTACTCTCGGAAGACTTGGTTCATCAAAGTGCAAAATGTAGCTGGGGCGTTAGTCAAGCCGAATGGCATAACCAGGAAATCGTACGACCCATATCTTGTCACACAGGTCGTCTTGTGCTCATCACCCTCTGCAATCCGAACTTGCCAATAACCTGTCTTCAGGTCTATTTTGGTGAACACTGTCGCACCACCCAGTCTATCGAACAAGTCTGCCATTAACGGAATAGGGTACTTGTTCTTCACAGTAATTTTGTTTAGAGCCCGATAGTCCACACAGAGTCGTAGACTACCATCATGTTTCTTTTGGAATAGCACAGGGGACCCGTATGGGGATTTGGAGGGCACGATAATCCCTGTGTCTAGCATTTCCGTCAATTGTCTCCGAAGTTCGGTGAGTTCGGGTTGTGACATTCTGTAAGGCGCCCGGGCAGGTGGCTTCGCGCCCGGCACCAGCTCAATTTCATGATCCACAGTGCGCCTAGGCGGTAGTCGCTTTGGCATGTCTTGTGGCATGACATCTTCAAACTCTAGTAGTAGCTCCTTCACGGGTTCAGGAATGGGACCCGAGGAGCATTCTACATCTTCGATGCAGAGGGTTGCCAGGAACGTAGGTTCGTTTCTTTTGACCCCCTTCTTCAACTGCAAGGCCGAGATGTTTTCAACGGCCATCTTCATGGGCATGCACGGGATAACGCAGGGCTTGGCCCCGTTTGCTCCCATCATCAGTAACATGTCAGCATACGGTACAGGCATGGTGTTGGTTTGCCTCAGGAATTCCAATCCAACTATCAACTCGAAGTCATCGATGATCACCACACGCAAGTTGAATTTTCCTTCGTAAGGGCCAAGCTTCATCGGTACTTCTTTGGCTATTCCACCCACTGGCTGGGGAGGTGAGTTGATAGCCTTGACACGGCCTCTACCTTTCCCTACGACTAGACCAAGGCGCTCCACCTGAGTCGAGGCTAAGTAGTTGTGGGTAGCACCCGTGTCTACCATGGCCCGAATGGGCTTGCCATTCACCTTCATCTCAACGAACATTAAGGTCCTCTCGTGCTTAAGAGGAGTCTCATCATCCGCCTTCTTTTTCCCTTTCTTGGTGACGGGACATGGGTCCTTCTTCTTACGGATACCAGCACTAGTCTCTGCTAATGCCTCAGAAATGGAGCCAACAATTGCATTGAAGGCACCTACGGGTTCAGTCTGATCCGCATCGTCTGAATCGTCATCTGTCCCATCATCAAAAGTCTGATGGGCATTCATCTGTGCATGTGGGCACTCATTGTTCCAATGTGGTCCGCCACAATGACGGCACCCTGAAGGAGGCTTCCTCCCCCGATCATTGTTGTTAGATGCAGCACTGTTGCTGCCTGTGGAGGGAGCCTTAGGTTTGGTTGAGCTTCGATCTCCCCCACTTCTGTTAGGGCCACCATTGCTAGGCTGGACCCCTTTGAATCCCGCTCGGGCAGGCGGTTGAGGCCTATCCTTCCGAGCTTCCATTTGATAGTCCCCAAGGCATTCAGCTGCTTGGATCGCCTTGGGCAGGGTATCTACCCGTTGCTTTTGTAGCTCCATACGGGCATAAGGTTTCAGCCCTTCTAGGAAAGTGAAGAGCTTGTCTTTGTCCCCCATGTCGCGTATGCTTAGCATGAGCGCGGAGAATTCCCGCACGTATTCCCGCACAGATTTGGTCTGACGGAGCTCCCGTAGCTTTCTCCTTGAATTGTATTCAACATTTTCGGGGAAGAACTGTAGGCGGATGGCTGCCTTCAGTTCTGCCCATGTTTCGAGAGCATCTTCACCGGCCTTGATGGCTTCGTATTTCACCCGCCACCAGAGTTTAGCATCACCCTGAAGATACATGGCAGCAGTTGCTACCTTCTTAGCTTCTTCTAGGCCCCCAACAGCATCGAAATATTGTTCGACATCAAAGATGAAGTTCTCCACTTCCTTGGCATTCCTAGCTCCACTGTATGGCTTTGGCTCAGGAATTTTCAGTTTTTGTGTCGCGGCGGTGGGGTTTGCAGCGCCCCCGATCTGGTTTCCACCGCCTCGCAGTAGGCCCTGTAAAGCAGCATTGACAACATTGAGCTTGTCTGTCAAGTCATCATTAGTTTGTTGCATGGCAGTCACCCTGTCTGCCTCTTGTGCCCTGTAAGCTAAATCCTCGGCACGCTCCTGTTGGAGTCCCTCGAATTTGCCAAAAATTTCGGCTGCCTCTGTGGCTGCCGTTTGCCGATCTCCCTCGGAGTCACGACTGATGTTTTCTATGTCAACTTCGGCCTGGAGCACCCTGCGGTCCAGGTCATCCAACCTTTGCCCTAGGCTGGTTCTTAGTTCAGGCACCGTATCCATGATGGGCAGTAATCCGTCAACCGTCTGTTCAAGGGCCGCAATATACGTTAAAGGGTTCGTTGGTTGGAAAGATTTAAAAATTAATAACCTCAACATAAAATTTCTCATAAAATAATAATTTAAGCACACAAAGATTATAAAGCATGGAGATATATATGAGTATGTAGTTTCATACCATGAGTTGAGGAGTGTAGGAGAGGAAATAGTCTCCCCAGACACTTGAGTGAAAATTTGCCAATGGACGTTCAGTATTAGTAGTAATACTACTACTGCTGGAAGTATTATCAACCATTGCTGCACTCATCTTCAAATGACTCTTATTTTTCTCTCTTCCTATAGAACTAGCATATGAATATGTATGTTCCACTGTGAATTTAGAGTTATTGTTGGGGAGAAAATTATGGGCACAACCCCAAATCATTGATTGACAACAGCTGATTGAAGCAACCATTGTTTCTCTCACTCTTCTCTATCTCTCTATATATATATTAATATATATCTCTCTTTCCCCTCCCTCTTTTCTGGCTTTTTTACACTGTGTCAATGAGCTTTGTTGCTGATATATAGTGACATAAATACACATAAGGTTAGGAGTTTCGTCGATGGTTCCACTAATTATTTAACAAAGTTATTTCATGCAATCGTTTTGAATAATTTATTGAGTGTAACTAAAGGAGTTTAACCTAACCATAACTATGAGGCTTAAGAGATAAAGAAAATAATAGATATTTTTTCGTGTAGAAGGAGACAATCCTAATGAATTAACGAGGAAGCACGGGATCTGGTGGTCGAAGGCTGTTCCAGCCACCTACTAAGCCGGTGGATCAAATGTACATGGCAGGGCAAAAAACTTTTACGCATATCTAAGTTGTATTTGTCCATTGTAACAGGTAATCTACCTTATTCTTAATAATACAAATTTTACTTTTTATGATCGGATATAATGTACAAACTTTTTACATTTTCAATATATATAAGTTAAACTTTAAGTAGAATTAAACTTCTTAATCATGTTGGTTTTGGTTCTGTTCCGGTTAATTTTCGATATTTTTATTTTTAAAAAGTCAAAAAGAAAACTCATGCAAGATTCTCATTTTTTACTTAAAAATAGCAAACTTCAATATAACATAAAAATTGGCATTTGTGATAAGGTGAGATAGATGACATCCCTCATCCTTAGCAAGAAATCTTAGGTTCGAGTTGGGAAATTTATCCTGGTAGACTTCACTCTTAAATAGGTCCAATGTGACCCAAATCTAGAGTAGTTAAACCTATGAGTTTCGAATTTCAAATGGCTAAATAAGTAAAGAAAAAATATGTGGAGTAATTTCTTTGTGTTTCCTTCACAGTCTTACTCAAGATTTCATAGTTAATAATGTACTTCTAAATAGTTAAAAGTTTGTAGTAAAAAAATTGTTTAATATATTAGAGTAAAAGTAAATGATAACAATGTCATTTAAAATCAGAAGTTACTTGTTTAAAGATTCCCCATTTACTAACCACGTGCAATGAACAGTTTGTTGACAGTGTTCCGGCAAAGCAAGTGAAGAAGAAGATGAATGACCCACTGATCGATACACAATACAAAGGGTATTACTTAGTCTAACCCTTGAAAGATGTTATTACACTTTAGCCCTTATAGTTACACATACACTCTAGAAAGTTCTAGGGATATTTATGTAATTAGCCATTCCACTAAGTTGGTTAGATAGAAAGTTAGGAGGTTAGTCAGTAGTTATTGTTGTATATATATACATTGTACTGCTTGTATTGAGATAAGCAAGAAAGAAAGAAGCACCAAAATTCCAAAATTGCATTTTGTTCATTCCAAATTCTCAAATCCAAACATGGTATCAGAGGTCAGGTGCTCGATCTCCAAAATCTTCTATATTGTTCTACAAATTTCTGTGAATTACGTTCACAATTCAGTCGATTCAGTTTGATCGATCTTCAATTTTATTTTCGTTTCATACAATTCATTTTTTGATCCATTGCAATTGTTTTTCTGCTTCGAGTTATTGATAACAATGGCGGAAGAGAATCTTTTTGCTAAGAATCAAATTGTTGTTGAGAGCTCACATCCTCTCTACTTGAGTCCTTCGGATAATCCTGAAACAAATTTGGTGTTCACGTTATTTGACGGAACTGGGTATGCAGATTGGCGCAAATAAATGTTGATTTCTCTATCAGCTAAAAACAAATTAGGATTGATCAATGGAAGACTTCTCAAACCTAGAGATGATTCTCCATATTTCGAGCTTTGGACTCGATGTAATGATATGGTGATGGCTTGGTTATTAAACTCCTTGACAAAAGGAATTAGGTCAAGAGTTCTTCATTCCAATTCTGCAAGGGATCTTTGGAAACAACTTGAAGACAAGTATGGACAATCTGATGTAGCTCAATTGTTTGGCCTACAAAAGAAATTATTAGAAACTGTACAAGGATCTAATGATATAGCAACCTATTTCAATAATATAAAAGCAATCTGGGATGAGTTGAATGCATTGGATGCAAAAATTCCATGTACTTGTGTTGAATGCATATGTGAAGCAAAACATAAGAATAAGGCAATTGAGGACAGACAGAAATTAGTTCAATTCCTTATGGGACTGAATGAAACATACAATGCTTGTAGAGGAAATATAATGATGATGACTCCTACACCAAGTATTGATAAGGCATATTCTTTACTTCTTCAAGAAGAAAGACAAAGATCTATTCAACCTACAATGAATTCCCCTATGGATTCGAGTTCATTTAATGCATCAACACAGAAGTTTGGACAGTATTCAGGACAGAGTAGGATGAATTTTAACCTAAATACTGGGGGAGGAAACAGAAACAATGCAGCAAAGGGAAGTGACAGGAGAAATATGTTTTGTTCCTATTGTCAAAGAGTTGGACATACAATCGTAAGGTGTTTCAAAATCCATGGTTATCCAAACAGTTTTAAGACAAATGTGCAAGGGAATATGCAGGGGAATAGAACAAGAAAATTTCAAAACTCAAATATGATACAAGGAAATGCAGTAGCTACAGAAGAAGAATTTGGGGATGTTCAGCAATATAATCAGGGAATTCAGCAACATAATTCATCATGCATCATGGGAATAAATCAGGAACAATATTCTCAACTTATGGAAATCCTACAACAAGTCAAAATTGGACAACAAGTTGCTTCAAGTTCTGAGGTTAATGTGACTGCTAACTGTGCTGGTATAGCTCCTATGCTGCCTTCTTTACTACCTAATAAATCCTTTATACATTCTTTGATCCTTGACTTAGGTGCTTCTGAGCACATGACCTTTGACAAATCTATCTTGTTTGACATCATAACCCTGACCCAACCTTTAATTGTTAACTTGCCAAATTCTTTCAAAATCAGAGTTACACATGCTGGAAAAGTATCTTTGTTTCCAGACATGATTCTAGACAGAGTACTATATGTGCCCTCTTTTAAGTTCAACTTACTTTCTATTCACAAATTCTGCTATCAGTTTGGTTGTGAACTAATCTTTGGTGTCTTTCTTTGCTCTATGCAGGGCCTTCCCTTGAAGAGGCCTTTGTACCTTGGTAAACTCTGTAATGGACTCTACATTCTGATCTACACACTACCCTTCTGGACATCTTACTTCTACAAATAATGCTTTCCTTTCATCTACTGATAACAATGTTGCTAATTCTTTTATTCATTCTATGTCTAACTCTGTTGTTTCTTGTTAAGATGTATGGCACATTAGACTGGGACATATGCCAATTACTAGTATGAAAAACATTGCTAGCCTATCACATTTTCAAATCAATAAAGTTGTAAACCCCTGTGCAATTTGCCCCTTAGCTAGGCAACATAGGTTGCCTTTTCCCAATAGTCATATTTCTACCACCAGAGCATTTGAGCTTATTCATATTGACACTTGGGGTCCATATAAAACAACCACTCATGATGGATTCAAATACTTTCTTACAATTGTAGATGATTTTAGCAGGGGCACATGGACCTATCTTTTGAGCACAAAAGGCAGTGCCTTCACCATACTCAAATCTTTTATCTCTATGGTAGAAACACAGTTTAACACAAAGATAAAGAAAGTTAGATCTGACAATGCATTAGAGCTCGGATCTAGCATTTGTGCAACTGCCTATTTCCTTTCCAAAGGGATTATTCACCAAACAAGTTGTGTAGCAATACCCCAACAAAATGGAATAGTAGAGCGCAAACATAGACATTTATTAGAAGTATGTAGAGCTCTTCTATTCCAATCTCATTTGCCTACCAATTATTGGGGGGAATGCCTACTTACAGCCACTTTTCTAATCAACAGATATCCTACAAGACTATTGAATTATAAAACACCTTTTGAAATCATCTTTCACAAACCACCAGACTATTCTTTCCTCAGATATTTTGGTTGTCTCTGTTATGCTTCCACTCTCTCTCAAAATAGGGGCAAATTGGATCCAAGGGCAGTAGCTTGTGCATTTATTGGATATCCTTTCGGTAAGAAGGGCTATAAACTTTTGAACATATCCACTAGACACATCTTTGTCTCTAGGGATGTGGTCTTTCATGAATCTGTCTATCCTTTTGCCTACCTATCTAATTCTGCCACACCTATATTTCCCACAAGCCCTTTGACACATATCTCACACAATGATCTTCCTAACTACATCCCTGTTTCTCCACCTAGTCCTCCTTTACATGTTCCCTCTGAATCTCCATCTACTTCCTCACCTGTTCTTCCTGATTCTACTCCTACATCACCACATATTTCTTCCACATCCAATTCTCCATCTATTCCTGTACCTGAACCATCTAATGACTTGCCTATGGATACTGCCCTTCGAAGATCTCTTAGGGAACATAAAACACCCCCATGCCTATCTGACTACATCTGTGGTGTTGTGTATTTAACTGATGTATCTACTACATGTTTTCTCTCTCCTGTTACTCCTAATCACTACTCCTTTTCTGCTCTATCTCCTTCTAATCAGCTTCTGCTAAATTTTATTCCCCATATTCAAGAACCTACCTCCTTTTCCCAGGAAGCCATGTATCCTGGTTGGCAGGAAGCCATGACTAAAGAAATTGATGCCTTGTTAGCTAATGAGACTTGGGATGTAGTTCCTCTTCCCCCAGGAAAGAAATCTCTCCCTTGTAAATGGATTTACAAAGTAAATCTCAAATCTGATGGGTCTATGGAAAGACTAAAGGCTAGACTGGTTATTCATGGTGATACTCAAAGGGAATGTATAGACTTTACTGAAACTTTCTCTCCCGTGGTTAAAATGACTACTATAAGGTGTATTTTAGCTATTGCTGTCAAGAAGGACTGGGGTTTATATCAGTTGGATGGCAATAACTCATTTTTACATGGGGATCTGTTTGAAGAAGTCTATATGAAATTTCTTGCTGGCCTTTCTCCTCCCTCTCCTAACATGGTCTGTTGTCTTAAGAAATCTCTCTATGGTCTACGACAATCATCTCGACAATGGTATGCTATTGCTTTAGGAAACTTATCTTTTTTCTTAGGGATGGAAGTTCTTCGGGAGCCTCATGGACTGATTCTGAGTCAACCCAAGTTCTTGCTTGAACTCTTGGCTGAGTTTTATTGTCTTGATCTCTCTCCTGAGAGTTCTCCTCTTGACCCTTCTTGCAAGTTGTTTTCTGGTGTTGGGGAGCCCTTGCCTGACCCAACTATATATCGTCGTTTGCTGGGCAAACTCAATTTTTTGACTCACACTCGTCCTGACCTATCCTTCACAGTTCAGCATCTTAGTCAGTATATGCAGGATCCTCATCTCCCTCATCTTTCTGCTGCTAAACATTGTCTTCGTTATCTGCTCAAGGATCCTGGTCTTGGTATCTTTCTTAATACTTCTCCTTCTCTTGATCTTCTTGCTTTCTGTGATTCCGATTGGGGTACTTGCCCTGATTCTCGCCAGTCCGTCACTGGTTTTTTCATCAGTCTAGGAGGTAGTCCTGTTTCTTGGAAGTCCAAGAAACAACCTTCCATCTCCCTTTCCTCTGCTGAAGCCGAATACCGGTCTATGCGGCGTGTTGTTGCTGAGATTCCTTGGCTGGTACGCCTATTGGATGACCTTTCCATTTCTCCTTCTCTGCATGTTCCTCTTCTTTCTAATAGTCAGGCTGCGATCCATATCGCTAAAACTCCTATTTTTCACGAGCGTACCAAGCACGTTAAACTTGATTGCCATTTTATCCGGCAACAATTTCAGGCTGGCCTCATTTCTCTCTCTTTCCTTCCCACTCATTCTCAGCTCGCCGATATTTTCACTAAATCTCTTTCTGGTCCTCACTGTCGTGTTATTTTGGGCAAGTTGGGGGTGATTTCCTCCCCCTCCAACTTGAGGGGGGTGTTGACAGTGTTCCGGCAGAGCAAGTGAAGAAGAATATGAATGACCCACTGATCGATACATCCAATACAAAGGGTATTACTTAGTCTAACCCTTGAAGGATGTTATTACACTTTAGCCCTTATAGTTACACATACACTCTAGAAAGTTCTAGGGATATTTATGTAATTAGCCATTCCGCTAAGTTGGTTAGATAGAAAATTCGGCGGTTAGTCATTAGTCATTGTTGTATATATATACATTGTACTGCTTGTATTGAGATAAGCAAGAAAGAAAGAAGCACCAAAATTTCAAAATTGCATTTTGTTCATTCCAAATTCTCGAATCCAAACACAGTTCTCCAAATACATTGTAATTTTTCTTTTTATCAAAACTAAGAAAGATCTCGGGGAACATAAATGGACAGTGAATAAACTTTTGTAATACTAATCTAACTTTATAATAACCTAGAGAACGGAGCTTACACATGAAGATAATAATATCAATATTATTCATGTGAGTGTTGTTATTTAAGAAATTAATAGAAATTTAACTCATGTTAGGATTAAATTGATTATTTTAATCCTAACCATGTGGAATGAACGATCCTCAATAAACTAGGCATGTACGATGAAGATTCTCGATATAGTAACAACGTGCAATGAACAAATCTCCAGATACATTTTAATTTTGGGATCTTCCTTGAGATTTTGCTTCGTATAGTTTTGGGCAATCCTTACCTTCTGAGATAGGGGTATTCGAAGAAAATCGACAAATTGTAACAAATGATAACCCAGATAAAAAAAATCAACTAGTGATTTGGTTTGCATTGAAAAAATAAACTCGACCTATGTCTAATTAGTTTGGTTTGGTTATAATTAAAAAAATATTTCTTAAAATATTTTATCCTTAAAAATATTTATTATAATGTATCGCTAGAATGGGCGAGGTGGTATGGGAGAGCGATCGAGCGTGCAAAGGCGCAAGTCGAGCAAGGTATCTGAAAAATGTAAAAAAGCGTGCAAAAGAAAAGGTCTGATTTTCTTTTTGCTAACAATTCCAAAGATTCTATCAGCGAACATCGAATTCTTGATGGTTTTTCATTGATCCCTTCCTTGCCTCATCTTCCTAATCTCTCCTGTAGATAACAATTTGTAAGTATTTCTTAAAAAAGTTCACAGTTTCGATTTCTTAACATATTATTTTATGTTTAGACTTTGTAACGACCCGATCGGTCATTTTGAGAGTTGTAGCCAGTTCTCCCATTTACTGCTCATTTTGTGCTTTATTGTTATTTTATGACTTGCCGGATTAGTCAGTTCGGGCCAGAGAGATTTCGGAAAGAATTGAGATACTTAGTCTTAAAATTAAAAGCTTAAGTTGGAATAGTTGACCGGATGTTGACATATGTGTAAACGACTCCGGAATAGAGTTTTGATGGTTTCTCTAGCTCCGTTGGGTAATTTTAGACTTAAGAACGTGTCCGGATGGTGATTTGGAGGTCCGTAGTTGAATAAAGCTTGAAATTGCGAAAGTTGGATTTTTTGAAAACTTTGACCGGGAGTGGACTTTTTGATATCATGGTCAAATTCCAATTCCGGAAGTTGGAGTAGGTACGTGGTATCATTTGTGACTTGTGTGCAAAATTTGGGGTCAATCAGACGTGATTTGATAGGTTTCGGCATGATTGGTAGAAATTGAAAGTTCAAAGTTCATTAGGCTTGAATCTATGTGTGATTCGTATTTTTATTGTTGCTTGAGGTGATTTGAGGGTCCGACTTAGTTCGTATCATATTTTAGGACTTGTTGGTATGTTTGGTTGAGGTCCCAGGGGCCTCGGGGTGATTCTGGGTGGTTAACGGATTGAATTTGGAGTTAAGTGAATTGCTGAAGATTTGGATATCTGCTGGTGTAATCGCACCTGCAGAATTTTCATCGCAGGTACGAGCTCGCAGAAGCGAGTAGTGGAGCGCATAAGTAGCCTTGGGTGAGGTGTGAGCAATGGCCGCAGGTGCGAAGGAGTTTCTGCATCTACAGCCTGGTGCGAAGGAGTTGTCGCAGGTGCAAAGTGAGCGCAGAAGCAGAAAGTAGAGAGGTGAGTTGGGTCCGTAGAAGCGGTTGGTGCTCGCAGAAGCGAGTCCGCAATAGCGGATGGTTGGGTTGCAGGTGCGAAGGAAACCGCAGAAGCAGGTGTCGTGTCGCTCCTGCGAAGCCGCAGAAGCGGCTAAGTTGGCCGCAGAAGCGAGATTCCTGGGCAGAACATATAAAAGTTAGGGTTCGTGATTTTTCTTCATTTTAGACATTCCAAGCTCGGTATAAGGCGATTTTTGAGAGGGTTTCTGAGGAGATTCTTGAGGTAAGTCCATTGTGCTCGTTTTTTATCAATAATCTTGTTTCCCCATTATTTTTCCCACCTAGGTTGTGTATTTTTAGGTGTAATTTGTGGGTTTGAGGCTAGGGATTTGGAGAGTTGATTTGGGGGATTTGGGTGATGATTTGGTGTCGGATTTTGATGAATTTGGTATAAACAGACTCGTGGTTGAATGGGCTTTCAGATTTTGTAACTTTTGTTGGATTTCGAGATGTGGTCCCGAGGGCCGGGTTTGAGCCGATTTCGGATTTTTGATTTATAACTTCGTATTATGTTGTGAAATTGATTCCTTAGCCCGTGTTGATTTTATTGTACTGTTTGTGGCTAGATTCGAGACATTTGGAGGCCGATTTGCGAGGTAAAGGTGTGTTTGAGTAGAGATTTGCTCGGATTGAGGTAAGTAACCGTTCTAAATCTGGTTTTGAAGGCATGAAACACCGGATTATTTGTTATGTGATTGGTTTGGAGGTAACGCACATGCTAGGTGACAGGCATGTGAGCGTGTACCGTAGGAATTGTGACTTGATCCATTCCATGGAACTGTGAAGTTGAATAACTTGTTGTTATCTATATGCTCTCCATATGTTATAGAAATTTGACTGCAAATCATGTTAGAAATCATGTTTAGGCTATGTGTTGATACTGTTGGGACCCACAGAGGCCGTGTTACATGTTGAATTACCTGCTAATTGTGTTTTGAACTCAGTCTCAGTTTTACTTGCATATCATATCTCAGTCTCTATTATTCCTTGTTAATACATCATACCATTGCTGTTTGGGATGATTTTCAAGATTTCTCAGAGCACGAGAGACTAGAGAGGTTGATGACCGAGTGAGGTCGAGGGCCTGATTGTGAGCATACTATGGGATCGGGTTGCACGCCGCAGCATGTTTCATTGATTTATGCCATGATTGGCTTGATATAGCACTTGGACTGAAGGAACCCTTCCGAAGTCTGTACACACCCTGATTGAGCATAGGTACCTACTGAGTGCGAGTGCCGAGCGACTGGAAGAATGAGTGACTCTGAGGAAATTAGTGATTATGAGGTTGGAGTGAATGGGAGGACAAAGTGACTGTTGCTTTGAGACGATGCATTTGATTTTCCTTATTGTTGCACTTAGCTGCCATATATCACTGCTTTGAAATTTCTGAGAGACATTATATCTGATTTTACTTGAACTTAATATGTATAAACTGATTTGACTTAAATTGCCGGATTTTAAAGCATGTATATTTTTCCTTTGTTGAGACTACTGAAATTGAACTATAACGATGCAGCTCGTCACTATCTTCAACTCTTTATTTAGTCTTGTTACTTATTGAGTTAGTTGTACTCACGCTACACCCTGCACTTCGTGTGCAGATCTAGGTGTTTCCGGACACAGTGGGTGTTGATACTCTGCATAGTTAATCCTTGGAAGACTTCGAGGTAGCTGCCCAGCGTTCGCTGTCCTTGTTTCTTCTTCCCTATCTTTCCATTTATTGTATTTAGTTTCGGACTATCATGATAGTGTATTCTAAACTTGTAATATTTAGATGCTCATGTACTCTGTGACACTCCGATTTGGGAGTTTTCCACGTTGTGTTTTAGGTGTCTACCCCGTTTATGAGAATATTTGTCATTTAAAACTACTTTGATTCATTTTTGTTAAATGTTGGGAATATTTTGGAAATGTCGGCTTGACTAGTACCACGTTAAGCACCATGACGACAAGTTAGGATTTTGGGTCGTGACAAGTTGGTATCAGAGCCTAGGTTACATAGGTCTCACGAGTCATGAGCATGTTTAGTAGAGTCTCGCGGATAGGTACGGAGGCATCTGTACTTATCTTCGAGAGGCTGCCAAACCTTTAGGAAACTTAACATTCTTGTATTCTTGTCGTGTGGATTTGTTGATTCCGGTGACTAAACTTCTATTATTCTATTCTCTCACAGATGGTGAGGACAGGTGCTATCGGACATGATGGACAGCCACCAGTACCACCAGTTAGGGCCACGAAAGGCCAAGGTCGTAGTAGGGGTCGCGGTAAGGGTAGGGGTGCATCTCGTGCAACAGCCAATGAAGCACTTGTAGACCCATTAATCGCTCCAACTCAGGAGTAGGTACCAGATACAGTTGAGCCAGTGGGGCTAGCTCAGGCACCAGTTGTGCCCATTGTGATTCCAGGCTTTCAGGAGGCCTTGGCTCAGATTCTGACTGTGTGCACCAGTCTTGCTCAGGCGGTCTCTGTTCCGGCCGCAGTAGGCACTTCTCAGGCCAGGGGAGGTACTCAAACTCTTGACGTCCACACATCAGAGCAGGTGATGCAGGGACTCCAGACACCGGGGGCACTACCAGCCCAGTCGGTTGCAACTGCTCAGGCCCATGTGGTTCCTGTTATGACTGATGATGAGCAGAGGAGGCTCGAGATATTTGGGAGGCTTTAGCCTCCATCATTTAGTGGGGCGGAGTTAGAGGATGCCCAGGGTTTCTTGGATAAGTATGTCACAACCCAAACCGATGGTCCGCGATGGGCACCCGGTACCTTACTCAACCGAGTACCAATGTAACATATCTTTCTTATTACATCATCATATACACGTGACATACGGGCCTAATAGGCCAACATACTCACTTATAAACTCAAAATATAGGCCGACAAGGCCGTACAATCTTTCACGTACAAGACATATGTCTACAAGCCTCTAAGAATACATAAATGTCATAAAAGTCGGGACAGAGTCCCACCATACCAAACAATACACATCTAAATCATACTAACCAAATGAGCAACTCCGAAGCAAATGGAGCGCACCAACATCTTCCGTTGAGCTGATAGCCTACTTGGAGGGCTCTCGACCTGTCTATCGGGACCTGCGGGCATGAAATGCAGCATCCCCAGGCAAAAGGGACATCAGTACGAATAATGTACCGAGTATGTAAGGCACATAAATAAATACATAAGAGACATGGAAGACATATAGAGTACATGACTCAACCTGTAAGTATGAATAACTTTGTAGATCATAAATTATTTTTAGTGTCATGCATGTGCGTATGAATGTCATGTCGTGCATAGGTACATGTTTCATAACATCATCAGCCACTGAGGGCATTCCATTATATCATACTGGCCACTGTGGGCAAAATCATCATCGTATACCAGCTGATCAGGTGGTGGTGCGTATATAACGCCATAACCTTTCCCATATCCCATATATATATATATTTACATATATACACGTATATAACGCTATTTGAGTACATACATATATATGCGTATATAACGCCGTTTGAATCATATTTCAGCCACTGTGGGCAACATCATCATCATATACCAGTTGATCAGGTGGTGATGCGTATATAATGTCGTAACCTTTTCCCATATCTCATATACATATATATACATATATACGCGTATATAATGTCATCTGGTCATGGGTCAGTGTACATGAATGCAGTGCATAAAAAGTATGTCAATAAAATTATTCGGAATGTCATAAGACCATTTTGCCTCTGAGTAATATCATAAAGTAAACTCTTTTCAACTTTCGTATTTTTTTGAGACCCATGAACAGATGATAAGACATTATAACACACGGAAATTCAAGAACACAGATATCTCTAATACTTCTATGAATAGAGTCATTCGTGGAATTTGTGCATTTGCATGTTCCGTTCGTATCGTATGGATTATGCCAAAAGAAAGAAGGGATAACCTTAACATACCTGGAGTAGGAAAAAATTCGTATAATATTGTTGGAAAGTATTGCACCATACTCCTTCAACATCGCAAAAGTTTACGCTGCTACGGTTCTAACAATTCTCTCGTTGGAATTGTTTGCAAAATTTTGTTGGAAGCCAATTCCATTGGAGTTTATTGCAGAATTCTCATTAGCGTCTGTTCTTGACTATATGTGAATCACAATTCAGTTTTTGAATTTCTCTTATCAAAGAATGAACTAAAACTATTTTAAAGAAACCAATCTTGTAAAAAGCTACCAACTTTTATAACTTTAAGGGTTTTACGCATTGATAGCTTATATGACTACTTAGTCATATGTTGGTAAGCTTTCTTGCTTCCACGTTTGTTTTGGGTATGATCTTGTTAATTTTATCCATTTATTAGTTAATCGGGTAATGTCACGTTTTCCGGTAATTAACCATTTACCTGCATAATTTAAAAATTATCCCAAATTACTTAAAATTCTATTTATTACTAAAATACTTCATATATACTTTATATGTTATACTACCTTGGTCATATGGTATCTTGCATGGTACTAGTCTATAAATACTAGGTATTTTAGATCGGGCCGTATTTTACCCCAAACTGCCAAATTTGGACAAAATTTTATTTTCTTTGACTTGCTCCCCCTTTCACCTTCATGATTTTACTAATCACTTGTGAAATATCATAATCCTTATGATCTCCAAATAATCTTTTCCTTGGATTGATGTCAATTACCTTGCGACAAATTTAACGTAAAATACTACAGGGTGCAACATCGTCGTAACTTATTACTGTGAAGCGTAATATCTCCGTAATGTAATACTGCTGGGTAGAACACTGTCGTAACTTAATACTGCAGGACGTAATATTGCAGGGTGTAACATCATTCCCTCCTTTCGAACATTCGTCCTCGAATGTTGACTGATGCTCTTATCATTTCGTAACTTATAGCTCTTGTGAATACGTTAATACTCTTCTTGCAATTCAAGTAGTTGCTCTGTGAATAAATCCAAAGTCTAGGGTATTCCCCCCTTAGTCTTTTTGCCCATATCATGACCTGTGGTCGAAATCTTTCTAATCTTGCAACTTTTGTTACCTTTTGTCTTGCGGCCTGTATGGCCCTGGCTTTGTAGGTGCACTTATGCGATTCATCTATCCTTTTTCCTTTTACCCTTTTAGTCGATCTATAGGCCTTACTTTGTATATATAATGCTTAATAGGATGCCTCTCTGGGACACTATAGTTGTACTGAAGTCCTTTGCTCGATACTTTGTAGAACTTACAAATATGGCCATATCTTATTTCATAGATCTGGTTACCTATTCACATGACTTTACTGCATTTACATGGGTTATACTATAATATAATTTTTGCTTCAATCTACCTTTACTGAGGTATGCTTACCAAGTTCCAATTACTTTTGTTGCCTACTCTTTAGGTATAAATCTCAGTCCTTTAATGCCCCTTGATTACCATTCATCTTTAGAATGACGGCCTAATCTTATCTCATACTTTGTAACTTTTTTCCATCCATTGTTGATTCACCTCAATATTGATGTACAATATACCACTGATAACTTAACCTTTTATGTAATATAGTTGTTAGGATTCACATTTTATCAGGAAACGTCTGAAATGATTAGATTGATCCACCTAGGGAGATACCCTGCTTTTATAATTGTACCTCACAGCATCCCAATGCGATTCACCTTGCTTGGGTATGTTAATCCTGTCCAATTCATAAGATCCGTTTCTTTTATTTGTTGAATTGTTACTCAATCGAAGGCCCAAACATCATCTTTTATCTATCACAATTACACCCTCATTTTATTACCAGGGTGGCATTCTAAATGCTATTAGTCTTAGACTCCTTTGAGTTCATTCAGGCTATAGTGAGCTTTGTATAATTTAGAGAAATTATCTGCTCTTCTTGTTTTCATGGGCTTAATCCTGAGGACTTATCCATTTTCGTTACCTTCTCACTCGCCCTTTGTTATCCTTACTCTTGTCTTCTAGAACCTTGTCGCTTCACCATACAATGGTTTGCGACCTACACGACTCTATTTATTTTACTTGCAACCTTTTAACTTGCTTGCATCATAGATTTCCTTTTGTCATTCTGGGACATCAAGCGAGACATCACATCGTCTCTAACTCTTCTTTACTGTCTTATTTAGCCTCCTTAATACCTAGAAACCATAGGCCATGAGATATGACACGGACTATGCCGCTATCACTCCTGGATATTGAATCCCAACACTTCTAGCCTTCTATCTGAAGTATGGACTACTCACATATTCTGTTTTTGAGTATCTCGTATGTTGTTCACCTTTACCTTACTTACCTTAAAATCTCGCATCGTATCTTCTATCTCTCTCATGACCTCCCTTCCACCTAGGTGTAATTCACGTCCATAACTTGAAGCTCTATTATAATACTCGCACCTCTGGTACATACACAATCCGGTGGGAGCTTCGTACTGGCTTCTTATGAGGCTGGTACTTCTTCTAACTGGCTTCCTTGTAGAGCCATTATAGATTATGGTTGTGTTATTTCTCTTGAACATCTGATATTAAGAGTGATTCTATCATGTTCTCAAGTACAACTTCTATAATTTTTCTAGGTCCAATAATCAGACTCTTGATTTACCTGGGTGATGTAATTCTTTAGTTTCCTCTTTCTTCTGATCAGCCTTTACGTAGGCTTAAGCTATATTCCGATCTGTGTCTCATGGTATCAATTATTACCTTAGCATTTCATGGGCGTTATGGAATATCCATGATACAATCTTCTAACAATTCAATCCTTTGTCTATGCCTTGGGCTCAATTTTTTCTTTTAACTTATATCGGAGTCTTCTATGGTTAACAAATATCCTACCTGGATAATGCTCCAAATTCTTGAGTGTATCCATAATGTACTAACTCTGTATCATTGATCAAATAATTCTTTTGTTCCATCTTAGCTTTCTTTCAACGTAAGCTATTACTTTTCCTGGTCTTTCTGCCCTCTCGTTGCGTCCATACTTAGCTTATCTTAGTGCCCACACTTGCTAGAGTTTTTATACAACTCATATGATCTCAAATATTACTTTAACTCTTACTTTCCGTTCATTAGCCACGGTAGGTGCCACTTTCCTTTGGAATACTTACAATTTTGTTGCGAGATTGTTGTTACACGACCATTTCCTTGTTAGGTCGTTGTTCTTAGGTTGAAGCCTTATTTCTCATCTCCTCAGCTAGTCTTTCGTTGTAGTACTTAGGGAGAACCCTTGACTCTCGTAAAGCTATGAGCTTATTACGAACCTTTTTGATGTCCTTACTTGCCTATAATCATTTGTAGTTGCTTACTTCCACGCCCTTGTACTTGTATGGTCGCTTCTGAACTGATATTTTGATTGCCTTCCCAGTGACACTTTCTTTTATCCCTGTAATACTCATACGGTACCTTTAACTACCCCGACTCTTGTTTGAATATATCTCAAGTATTATAATGATATTCTTCGAGGCTGAATTCTTCATGTTGGGTGCTACTATGTTTATCTTACACGATCTGACGACTCGTGTGTAACCTCCTATTTAGCCATAATTGGGATCTTCCTAACCAATTACTAACTACTCGTTGGCCCATTCTCATATCAATATTCCTCATAATCTTTCTTGAGTTATTTTCTTTGTCTTAACTTACGTCTCACACTGGATCCTTATTTATTAATAATAGCTCGGGCAGGAACCTTTACTTCCTCTCCTTGACGTCGTGCTTGCACAATATTCTTGAATCGTAGCGTATCTATAAGATTTGGATAAGTTCCATCTCATTACTCTTTCATTTGTCGCATTCTTCCTTTACCATTCCATAGTCACTAGAACTACCTAATTCTGACTTAATGTCACATCATTCCATATTCCCCACTTTAGGGGTATACTAAGAGCTGAAGCCACGAAGATCTATCGATAAATGTTTTACCTCTTCATCTTTGTCGTCGTTTCTCAACATCAATGATACTTACTCGTCTTGCGGCAATCCTTCTGTACCAAGGATGAGAAATTCCCTACTCACAATAGTGACACTTACTGTAACTGGCACATATATTCCCTCAAGCTTAACTTTGATCCCCTTGCTTGCTTTAGGGAAGTGTCTTTCTGAATGACCATTCTGTGAATTCCTCATGAATCTTCTTCTGTGGTCCATTCTATTACCGCCGGAACAAAATCTAAAATTACCATGTTGCCGAGTACTCTCCAATCATTCAGTCCCTAATTCATATTAATTTATCTTGCTTACCAGCCCATACTAATTTTTATTACTCTGGGGATTAACTTTCCCCTCTGGTAGTCGTGTTGGAGTCACGAACTTATTTCTCGAAATGAGGATATAACCTTATGGCTTATACTCTTTTGTTGTCTTAAGGCCCATCATCTTTCATCTCTTCCTTTATTTGACCATAGATTTTGTAACACTCTACCGTTTGCATCCACGTGTCACACCTTATTCATAATGCTTCCTTATCTATCTTCTCATTACTCTGCTAATATTTGCATATCCCTTTTCTTGTGAAAACTTCAATACAACATTCTTTCGCTTTTAGCTTTAATTCCTTTGCTCCATCCAGTGTCTCTTCAAGTTGATTAACGTTCTCACAGGACGCGAGCCACACTAAGGTAATATTTATCCCTTTAAGTCTTATAGTGCATGTCTTTGTAGTACTCATATCTGGCTACACTATTTTAAAGTGAACCATCTGGGTGTCTCACAAGGAGATCTATTAGCACATTTGCAATATCCTTCGGAAATGTCAACTAAAACAAATAATTCATCCATCTTATCTTCTTATACTACTTCTATTCACCCCCATAGGGCATATCTGGAATGGGTGCGACCAATTGTATATACCTCTGTTACTATTGAATATAATTCAAAAGGCTTATGTTCCTCTGACTCAATTATAAACGTTGTTAACCTTCATTAACTGGGCGCCTCATACCCTTCTTCACCTTGTTTTTTTTACTTGCTGAAACTTGTATCTACCTTCTGATTCTCTTGTTCATTTTTACCGTAAGAGTGGATAGGCATTCTTGCCTTTGGAATCTTTATCAAGAAACTTACACATCTTAGTATACATATGATTTGCCGAATATCTCATATTCATTCATCATAAGCATGATGCAAAAATGGAGTTCCTCTGACTCAAATCTTAAAAAACAATCTCTCTTTCCAACCTTTTTTCCAGATATAGGTATCGTCTGAATAGGATTTAGGAATTTGAATTTCTATGACTGAGCTCTACCACACGATATAGAGTAAGAAGAAAGAGTAACAATCTTAAATGCCCTGTAGCTTCCTTCTTATGAATGTGGTGCACGACACACCCATAAACAAGACTCTACTAGACATGGCTTGTAGACTCCCTAGGACAGAACTGTTCTGATACCACTTTTGTCACAACCCAAATCGATGGGCCGCGACGGGCACCCGGTACCTTACTCAACCGAGTACCAATGTAACGTATCTTTCTTATTACATCATCATATACACGTGACATACGGGCCTAATAGGCCAACATAATCACTTATAAACTCAAAACATAGGCCGACAAGGCCATACAATCTTTCACGTACAAGACATATGTCTACAAGCCTCTAAGAATATATAAATGTCATAAAGGTCGGGACAGAGTCCCGCCATACCAAACAATACACATCTAAATCATACTAACCAAACGAGCAACTCTGAAGCAAATGGAGCGCACCAACATCTTCCGCTGAGCTGATAGCCTACTTGGAGGGCTCTCGACCTGTCTATCGGGACCTGCGGGCATGAAAAGCAGCGTCCCCAGGCAAAAGGGACGTCAGTATGAATAATGTACCGAGTATGTAAGGCACATAAATAAATAAATAAGAGACATAGAAGACATATAGAGTACATGACTCAACCTGTAAGTATGAATAACTTTGTAGATCATAAATTACTTTTAGCATCATTCATGTGCGTATGAATGTCATGTCGTGCATAGATACATGTTTCATAACATCATCAGCCTCTGAGGGCATTCCATTATATCATACCGGCCACTGTAGGAAAAATCATCATCGTATACCAGCTGATCAGGTGGTGGTGCGTATATAACGCCATAACCTTTCCCATATCCCATATACATATATATATGCGTATATAACGCTATTTGAGTACATACATATATATGCGTATATAACGTCGTTTGAATCATATTTCAGCCACTGTGGGCAACATTATTATCATATACCAGCTGATTAGGTGGTGATGCGTATATAAAGCCGTAACTTTTTCCCATATCCCATATACATATATTTACATATATACGCGTATATAACGCCATCTGGTCATGGGTCAGTGCACATGAATGCAGTGCATAAAAAGTACGTCAATAAAATTATTCGGAATGTCATAAGACCATTTTGCCTCTGAGTAATATCATAAAGTAAACTCTTTTCAACTTTCAAATTTTTCTGAGACCCATGAACAGATGATAAGACATTATAACACACGAAAATTCAAGAACACAGATATCTCTAATACTTCTATGAATAGAGTCATTCGTGGAATTTGTGCATTTGCACGTTCCGTTCGTATCGTATGGATTATGCCAAAAGAAAGTAGGGATAGCCTTAACATACCTGGAGTAGGGAAAAATTCGTATAATATTGTTGGAAAGTATTGCACCATACTCCTTCAACACCGCAAAAGTTTACGCTGCTATGGTTCTAACAATTCTCTCGTTGGAATTGTTTGCAAAATTTTATTGGAAGCCAATTCCGTTGGAATTTATTGCAGAATTCTCATTAGCGTCTGTTCTTGACTATATGTGAATCACAATTCAGTTTTTGAATTTCTCTTATCAAAGAATGAACTAAAACTATTTTAAAGAAACCAATCTTGTAAAAAGCTACCAAACTTTATAACTTTAAGGGTTTTACACGTTGATAGCTTATATGACTACTTATTCATATGTTGGTAAGCTTTCTTGCTGCCACGTTTGTTTTGGGTATGATCTTGTTAATTTTATCTATTTATTAGTTAATCGGGTAATATCACGTTACCTGGTAATTAACCATTTACCTGCATAATTTAAAAATTATCCCAAATTACTTAAAATTCTATTTATTACTAAAATACTTCATATATACTTTATATGTTATACTACCTTGGTCATATGGTATCTTGCATGGTACTAGTCTATAAATACTAGGTATTTTAGCTCTGGCCGTATTTTACCCCAAACTGCCAAATTTGGACAAAAATTTATTTTCTTTGACTTGCTCCCCCTTTCACCTTCATGATTTTACTAATCACTTGTGAAATAGCATAATCCTTATGATCTCCAAATAATCTTTTCCTTGGACTGATGTCAATTACCTTGCGACAAATTTAACGTAAAATACTGCAGGGTGCAACATCATCATAACTTATTACTGCAAAGCGTAACATCTCCATAATGTAATACTGCTGGGTAGAACACTGTCGTAACTTAATACTGCGGGACGTAATATTGACGTAATATTGTAGGGTGTAACAAAGTATCAGCGGATTCTTCGTACAACAGGTATTATAGAGATCAGTGGGGTCTCGTTCACTACTTTTCAATTCATTGGGGCTGCCTTCAGATGGTCGAAGGCTTATGAGAGGCGCAGGCCAGTCAATGCAACACCACTTACATGCCAGGAGTTCTCCGTCCTCTTCTTGGAGATGTTCGTGCCACAGTCTCGTCGAGAGGAGCTGTGTAGACAGTTTGAGCAGCTTCGTCAAGATGGTATGTCTGTGATGCAGTACAAGATGAGGTTTTCTGAGTTGGCTCATCACGCAGTTTGGTTGGTTTCCACTAATAGGGAGAAGATCAGGAAGTTCATTGATGGCCTCACATATCACATGCAGTTAGTTATGACTCGGGAGAGGATATCTAGTGCTATTTTCGATGAGGTTGTCGATATTGCTCGATAGATAGAGATGGTTCGCAGTCAGGAGCGGGGTGAAAGGGAGACCAAGAGGCCTCGTAGATCGGGAGGCTTCAGTGGAGTTCCTTCTGGGGGTCAGTTCTACCACAGCAGGGGTTATCCTTATAGGCATGCTTAGACCGCTCGTCCAATTCACCGTGGTGCATCATCCGGTTAGGCTTCATATAGTTCTCAACAGGGTCAATCATCTCTCAGTGCCCTTCTAGCTCAGAGTTTGTCTCGTGCTCTATCGGTTTAGGCCTCATCTATAACAGGTCCTTCTACCAGTTATCTCGATGCTCGGGGCTCCCTTCAATCCCTACCACCAGCGCTGGGAAGTTTCTTTAAGTGCAGAGAGTTTAGGCACTTGTAGAGGTAGTGTCCTCGTCGTCCGGGAGGTCCAGTGCAGTAGAGGAGTCAGGTTGCGACTTCCGCACCAGTTACTACACTACCCGCTCAGCTAGCTCGGGGTGGAGCCCAGTCAGCTAAAGGTCTCCCTAGTGGGGGAGGTTGATCAGGTGGCGGTCAGGCCCGATTCTATGTTATTCCTATCAGACCAGATATTGTTGCTTTAGATGCAGTGATCACAGGAATTGTCTCACTTTGCCACAGGGATGCCTCTGTATTATTTGACCCTGGTTCCACTTATTCGTATGTATCATCGTATTTTGCTCATTATCTGGATATGCCCCGTGAGTCCCTAGTTTAATTTGTTCATGTATCTACGCCACTAGGCAATACTATTGTTGTAGATCGTGTATATTAGTCGTGTGTAGTGACCATTGGGGTTTTGGAGACTAGAGTTGATCTCTTGTTGCTTAGTATAGTTGATTTCAACGTGATCTTGGGTATGGATTGGTTGTCTCCACGTCATGTTATTCTGGATTATCATGCTAAGACCATGACGTTGGCGATGGTGGGGTTTCCATGGATAGAGTGGCGAGGTTCTCTAGACTATGTTCCTAGTAGAGTGATTTCATACTTGAAGGCCCTGCGGATGGTTGGGAAGGGTTGTTTATCTTATTTGACCTTTGTGAGGGATGTTGGTGCTGATAATCCCACTATTGATTCTGTTTCAGTAGTGCGAGATTTTCCAAATATGTTTCCTGCAGACCTGTCGGGCATGCCGCCCGACAGGGATATTGACTTGGTATTGACTTGGTACCGGGCACTCAACCTATTTCTATTCTTCCGTACCGTATGGCACCGGATGATTTGAAGGAATTGAAAGAGCAGCTTCAGGAACTTCTTGATAAAGGGTTTATTAGGCCTAGTGTGTCACCTTGGGGTGCGCCGGTTCTGTTTGTGAAGAAGAAGGATGGTACTATGAGAATGTGCAATTATTATAGGCAGTTGAACAAAGTCACAATCAAGAACAAGTATCTTTTGTTGCGTATTAATGATCTGTTTGACCAGCTTCAGGGATCGAGGGTGTTCTCTAAGATTGATTTGAGGTCTAGTTATCACCAGTTGAAGATTCGGGACTCGGATATTCTAAAGACATCCTTCAGGACCCGTTATGGTCATTATAAGTTCCTAGTGATGTCTTTTGGGCTAACCAATGCCCCAACATCATTCATGCACCTGATGAACAATGCATTTTAGCCTTATCTCGACTCGTTTGTCATAGTGTTCATTGATGATATCCTGGTGTACTTTCGTATCTAGGAGCAACATGCCCAGCATTTGAGGATTGTGTTGCAGAGGTTGAAGGAGGAGAAGGTTTATGCCAAGTTCTCCAAGTGTGAGTTTTGACTCAGTTCAGTGGCATTCTTGGGGCACGTGGTTTCCAGTGAGGGGATTCAGGTGGATCCGAAAAAGATAGAGGCAATTTAGAGTTGGCCCAGACCGTCCTCAGCTACGGAGATTCAGAGCATTCTTTGGTTGGCTCATTATTACCGTTGCTTCGTGCAGCCTTTCTCGTCTATCGCATTGCCCTTGACCAAATTGAACCAAAAGGGTGCTCCTTTCAGGTGGTCGAATGGGTGTGAGGAGAGCTTTCAGAAGCTCAAGACTGTCTTGACCACATCTCCAGTTCTAGTTTTGCCTTCTGCTTCAGGCTCTTATACAATATATTGTGATTCTTATGGGATCGATATTGGGTGTGTTTTGATGCAAGAGGGTAGAGTGATTACTTATGCTTCGCGGTAGTTGAAGCCCCATGACAAGAACTACCATGTCCATGATTTATAGTTAGTTCCCATCGTTCATGCATTGAAGATTTGGAGGCATTATCTCTGCGGTGTGTCTTGTGATGTGTTTACGGATAATCAAAGCCTCCAGCACTTGTTCAAATAGAAGGATCTGAATTTGAGGCAGCGAAGATGGTTGGAGTTGCTAAAAGATTATGATATTACTATTCTGTATTATCTGGGGAAGGCCAATATGGTAGCCGATGCCTTGAGTAGGAAGGCAGTGACTATGGGTAGCCTTGCATTCATTCTTGCAGTTGATGCTCAGGCCTTGGCCAACCGGTTCGTGAGATTAGATGTTTCAGAGCCTAGTCAGGTTCTGGCTTGTGTTGTTTCTTGATTTTCCTTATTTGATCGCATCTGCGAGCGCCAGTATGATGATCCTCATTTTCTTGTCCTCAAGGACAAGGTTCAGCACGGTGATACCAGGGATGTGACTATCGGGGATGATGGGGTATTTAGGATGCAGGATCGGATTTGTGTGCCTAATGTGTATGGGATACATGAGTTGATTCTCGAGGAAACCCACAGTTCGCGGTATTCTATTCATCCGGGTGCCACAAAAGTGTACCAGGACTTGAAGCAGCATTATTGGTGGAGGAGAATGAAGAAGGATGTAGTGGGGTTTGTAGCTCGGTGTCTTAGCTATCGGCAGGTAAAGTATGAGTATTAGAGACCGGGTGAATTGCTTCAGATGATAGAGATCCTAGAGTGGAAATGGGAGCGGATCACCATGGATTTCGTAGTTGGTCTCCCAGAGACTTCGAGGAAGTTCGATGCTATTTGGGTGATTGTAGATCGACTGACTAAGTCCGCGCACTTCATTCCAGTTGGGACTACTTATTCTTCAGAGCAGGTGGCTGAGGTTTACATTCGATAGATTGTTCGCCTTGACGGTATGCCAGTGTCCATCATTTCAGATCAGGGCACGCAGTTTACATCATAGTTCTGGAGGGCAGTACAGCGAGAGTTGGGCACTCAGGTTTAGTTGAGTACATCATTTCACCCTCAGATGGACAGATAGTCCAAGCATACTATTCACATATTGGAGGACATACTACACGCTTGTGTCAATGATTTCGGGGGTTCATAGGACCAATTTCTACTGCTCGCGGAGTTTGCCTATACAACAGCTACCAGTCAAGCATTCAGATGGCTCCGTATGAGATTTTTTATGGGAGACGGTATAGATCTCTGGTGGGTTGGATTGAGCGGGGTGAGGCTAGGCTATTGGGTACTAACTTGGTTCAGGATGCATTGGATAAGGTTAAATTGATTCAGGAGCGGCTTCGCATAGCGTAGTGTAGACAAAAGAGCTATACCGGTAGGAAGGTCCGTGATGTTGCTTACATGGTTGGGGAGAAAGTTCTGCTAAAGGTTTCACCCATGAAGGGTGTTTGGAAAGAAGGGAAAGTTGAGCCCTCGGTATATTGGGCGTTTGAGGTACTTCAGAGGATCGGAGAGGTGGCATACAAGCTTGCCTTGCCACCTAGTTTTTTGAGTGTGCATCCAGTATTTTATGTTTCTATGCTCCGGAAGTATGTCGGCAATTCATCTCATGTTTTGGATTTCAGAAGAGTTCAATTGGATGATGATTTGACTTATGATGTGGAGCCGGTGGCCATTTTAGATTGACAGGTTCAAAAGTTGATGTCAAAGGACATAGCTTCAGTGAAGGTGCAGTGAAGAGGTCAGCCAGTTGAGGAGGCTTCTTGGGAGACTGAGCGGGAGATGCGGAGCAGATATCCATACCTATTTGAGACTCCAGGTATATTTCTAGACCCGTTCGAGGATGAACGTTTGTTTAAGAGACGAAGGATGTAACGACTCGGCCGATTATTTTGAGAGTTGTAGCACTGTTCCCCTATTTAGTGCTTTACTATTATTTTATGACTTGTCTGGTTAGTCAGTTTGGGTCCGGAGAGATTTCAGAAAGAATTGAGACACTTAGTCTCATAATTGAAAGCTTAAGTTGGAATGGTTGATAGGATGTTGACTTATTTGTAAACAACTCCAGAATGGATTTTTGATGGTTTCATTAGCTCCGTTGGGTGATTTTGGTCTTAGGAGCATGTCCAGATGGTGATTTGGACGTTCGTAGTTGAATTAGGCTTGAAATGGCAAAAGTTGGTTTTTTGGAAAGTTTGATCGGGAGTGAACTTTTTGATATCGGGCCGGATTCTGATTTCGAAAGTTGGAGTAGGTCCATGGTGTCATATGTGAACGTGATTTGATAGGTTTCGGCATCATTGGTAGAAATTGAAAGTTCAAAGTTCATTAGGCTTGAATCTATATACGATTCGTGTTTTTGTTCTTGTTTGAGGTGATTTGAGGGATCGACTAAGTTTGTATCTTGTTTTAGGACTTGTTGGTATGTTTGGTTGAGGTCTCAGGGGCCTCGGGATGATTCTGGGTGGTTAACGGATTGAATTTGGAGTTAAGTGAATTGCTGAAGATTGGGAGCTCGCAGAAGCGGCCTTGGGCATGGTGTGAGCAGTAGCCGTAGGTGCGAAGGAGTTGCCGCACCTGTGAGGAGGCCGCAGATGCGGCAAAGTGAGCATAGAAGAGGAAAGTAGAGAGGTGAGTTGGGTCAGCAGAAGCGGTTGGTGGCTCACAGAAGCGAGTCCGCAAGAGCGGATGGTTGGGCCGCAGGTGCGGAGGAAACCGTAGAAGCAAGTGTCGTGTCGCTCCTACGAAGATTCCTAGACAGAACATATAAAATTTAGGGCTCGCAATTTGTCTTCATTTTGGACATTCCAAGCTCGGTCTGTAGCGATTTTTGAGAGGGTTTCTGAGGAGATTCTTAAGGTAAGTCCCTTATGCTCGTTTTTTATCAATAATCATGTTTCCCCATTGTTTTTACTACCTAGTTTGTGTGTTTTTGAGGTGTAATTTGGGGGTTTGAGGTTAGGGATTTGGAGAGTTAATTTGGGGGATTTGGGTGACGATTTGATGTCTAATTTTGATGAATTTGGTATGGTTAGACTCGTGGTTGAATGGCTTTCGGGTTTTGTGACTTTTGTTGGATTTTGAGATGTGGGCCCGGGGGCCGGCTTTGAGCTGATTTCAGATTTTTGATTTATAACTTCGTATTGTCTTATGAAATTGATTCCTTACCTGTGTTGATTGTATTGTATTGTATTGTTTGTTGCTAGATTCGAGACATTTGGAGGCCGATTTGCGAGGTAAATGTGTGTTTGAGTAGAGATCTGCTCGGATTGAGGTAAGTACCAATTCTAAATCAGGTTCTGAGGGTATGAAACCCCGGATTATGTGTTATGTGATTGGTTTGGAGGTGACGCACATGCTAGGTGACAGGCGTGTGGGCGTGCACCATAGGAATTGTGACTTGGTCCATTCCATGGAACTGTGAAGTTGAATAATTTGTTGTTAGCTATATGTTCTCTGTGTGTTATAGAAATTTGACTACAAATCATGTTAGAAATCATGTTTAGGATATTTGTTAATACTGTTGGGATCCACAGAGACCGTGTTACTTGTTGAATTACCTGCTAATTGTTATTTGTACTCAGTCTCAGTTTTACTTGCATATCATATCTCAGTCTCTATTATTCCTTGTTGATACATCATATTATTGCTTTTTGGGCTGATTTTCATGATTTCTGAGAGCCCGAGAGACTAAAGAGGTTGATGATTAAGTGAGGATGAGGGCCTGATTGTGAGGATATTTATGGGATCGGGCTGCATGCCGCATCATGTTTCATCGATTTATGCCATGATTAGCTTGATATAGCACTTGGACTGAAGGAGCCCCTCCAGAGTCTGTACGCACCCCCAGTGAGTGCAGGTACCTACTGAGTGCTAGTGCCGAGCGACTAAGAGGAATGAGTGACTGTGAGGAAAATAGTGATTATGAGGTTGGAGTGAATAGGAGGACTGAGTGACTGTTGCTCTGAGAGGATGCATTTGATTTTCCTTATTGTTTCACTTAGCTGCCATATATCACTGCTTTGAAATTTCTGAGAGATATTACATCGGTTTTACTTGAACTTGATATGTATAAACTGATTTGACTAAATTGCTGGATTTGAAAGCATGCCTATTATTCCTTTGTTGAGACTACTGAAACTGAACTATAAAGGTGTAGCTCGACACTATCTTCAGCTCTTTATTTAGTCTTGTTACTTACTGAGTTTGTTGGACTCGGGCTACACCCTTGTCACGACCCAAATCCTCCATCCGTGAGATGTCGTGAAGGCACCTAGTCTCTACGACTATGTAAGCCTAACACTTGCAGAATAATAAAAATGAAAGCATAAATTTAACAACTAACTACAACAGACAATTTAATAACTCATATAAGTGTCGCTCGGCATGTACAATAATCAACTCTCGAATATACACAGAATTTTCCCCAAAACCCGGAACATCATAAGTCACAAGCTTCTAAGAATTTGTTTAACTATTTCTATACATCAGTAACTAGAAAAAGAAAAGGAGGAACAACATAAAAGGGATAGAGGGGGACTTCGAGGTCGACGGATGCGGGCAGATGTACCTTGAAGTCTCCGGAGCAGCAGCAAGTACGCAACTAATATCGGGGTTGGTAGGAGGTACTTGGATCTATACACGAAACATGCGCAGAAGAATAGCATGAGTACACCACAACGGTACCCAGTAAGTACCAAGCCTAACCTCGATCGAGTAGTGACGAGGTCAGGTCAGGGCCCTACTGGTATATATATAAATTAAATAAGGCAGAATAAAAATATCATAGTGACTAAAATTAAATATATATATATATATATAAAAATTAAATAAGAGACTAAAATTTAACAAAGAGGAAATCACAGAAGAATAACAGTATAGTACACTGGGGTAAAATAGCAGAGGATCTCCCGAGATACCGTCTCGTAGTCCCAAAAATAAATATGTAGGAGGATCTCGCAGGATACCGTTCCGTAGTCCCAAAATAAATATGCAGGGGGATCTCCCAGGATACTGTCCCGTAGTCCCAAAGTAAATATGCAGGGGGATCTCCCGGGATACCGTTCCGTAGTCCCAAAGTAAATATGTAGGGGGATCTCGGGATACCGTCCCGTAGTCCCAAAGTAAATATGCAAGGAGATCTCTCGGGATACCGTCCCGTATTCCCAAAGTAAATACGCAGCTCAAAACAATGGAAATAACAGGTACATCAAGAAAATCCTACAGTTTAGACTAAGTACACGTCAAGAAAGAATAGAAAATCCATTAAGCATGCTGCATAGAGTTCAGATAAGCATTTAAGACAACTGGACATGCGATTTTAGGCTACATAGGGTAACTACACATGCTAGTATAACAAAATTAAGATGAAAAAGGTTATTACTCAGTAAAAATTGGGTTTTACAATAATTAGCCTGTGTACACACTCGTTACCTCACATACATGGCGAGCACATATCACATGAGTACCAAATCCTAAGGGGAGTTCCCACACACAAGGTTAGGCAAGTCACTTACCTCGAACCAAGCTCAATCAATAAGTAACAATACCTTTTCCATGATTTTCCGACTCTGAATGGCCCAAATCTATCCAAAAGCAATTACATACCATAAATACAACTATAAGAAGCTAATCTAATTAATGAAATCAAGGCTTAAGCAAGAAATTAGAAAATCGCCCCAAAACGTCGACTCAGGCCCACGTCTCGGAATTGGGTAGAAGTCACAAAATATGAACACTCATTCACTCACGAGTTCACTCATACCAAAATTATCCAAATCCAATATCAAAATCCCAATCAAAACTCAAAAACTTAGTGAAGAACTTCTCCCATTTTTTCCAAATTTTTCAACCCAAATCCGAAATTAAAGGATGGAATCAACTATAAATAATGGAATATAATCATAAAGGAGTCAAGAATCGTTACCCAATAGATTCCACTGAAAATCTCCCAAAACTTCGTCCAAATCCGAGCTCTCTATCTCAAGTTTTGATAAAAATGGCTAAACCCTCATTTTTAAAATGTTATAGATTGCCCAGGTATTTCCTTCTTCGTGAACGTGGCCACAACCTCGCGTTCGTATTGAACAATTGGTCACTGACCAAAATCCCTTCTTCGCGAATGCGAGTGATCTCTCGCGTACCTTCTACTTCATGCTGCTTCGCGGATGCGATCTCCACTACGCGAACGGGAGGAACAAAGCCTTGGGGTCCCAGCTGCTCTACTTCCTCTATGGGAACGCGATGCCCTTCACGCGTTCGCGATGCACTGCTGAACAAACATTCGCGAATGCGTCCCCCACTTCGCGAATGCGAGGAGCAATTTTCCTCCTGCATCCACCTCCTCTTTGCGAACGCGAAGAAGGAAACCGAAACTAGAGACATCAAATACCAATAAAAACACGAATCACCCTCCAACTTAATAAACTTTGAAACTTCAAACTTCTACAACCGATGCTGAAACCTATCAAACCACATCCGATTGACCTCAACTTTTTCACACAAGTCATATTCGACATTACGGACCTACTCCAACTTCCAGAATTAGAATCCGACCCCTATATTAAAATGTCCACTCCCGGTCAAACTTCCCAAAAATTCAACTTTCGTCATTTCAAGCCTAATTCAGCTATAGACCTCCAAAACACAATCCGGACGCCCTCCTAAGTCCAAAATCACCCAATGGAGCTACGGAACCGATGAAACTCCATTCCGGAGTCGTCTTGACATAGTTCCAATTACGATCAAAATCCTAGAACTTAAGCTTCCATTTTAGGGACTAAGTGTCTCAAATCACTCTGAAACCACAAACAAAACCTCCTAGCAAGTCACATAAGCAGAAAAAGATGGAAGCAGTAAATAGGGGATCGAGGCTATTATTTTCAAAATTACCGGCCGAGTCGATACATCCTCCCCCTCTTAAACAAACGTTCATCCTCGAATGAGCATAGAAACATACCTGAAGGGGTGAAAAGATGAGTATAACGGCTGCGCATATCATGCTCGGTCTCCCAAGTTGCCTTCTCGACCGGCTGACCCCTCCACTAAACCTTCACTGAAGCAATGTTTTTTTACCTTAGCTTTTGAACATGCCTGTCCAAAATAGTCACCGGCTCCTCAACATAAGATAGATTCTTGTCCAACTAGATCGAGCTAAAATCCAACATATGAAACGAATCACCGTGATACTTCTGGAGTATAGAAATATGGAATACTGGATGAACTCCTGCTAGACTGGGAGGTAAGGCAAGCTCATAAGCAACCTCCCCAACTCACCGCAACACCTCGAATGGGCCAATAAACCTTGGGCTCAGCTTGCCCTTCTTTTCGAACCTCATAACGCCCTTCATGGGCGAAACCCGGAGCAAGACCGCTCTCCCACCATGAATGAAACATCGCGAACCTTCCGATCCGTATAACTCTTCTGTCTGGACTGGGCTATGCGAAGTTGATTCTAAATCGCTTTTACCTTCCCCAATGCATCCTGAATCAAGTCTGTACCCAATAAACTAACCTCGCCTGGCTCGAACCAACCCACTGGGGACCGACATCGCCTACCATACAGAGACTCATACGGTGCCATCTGAATGCTTGACTGATAACTGTTTTTGTAGGAAAACTCTACAAGTGGAAAGAACTGATCCCAAGAACCTCCAAACTCCATCACACATGCACGGAGCATATCCTCCGGTATCTAAATAGTGCGCTCGGACTATCTATCCGTCTGAGGGTTAAATATTGTGCTCAACTCAACCCGAGTACCTAACTCATGCTGTATGGCCCTCCAGGACCTTGATGTAAACTACGTACCCCGGTAAGAGATGATAGATACCGACATGCCATGAAGCCTGACAATCTCGCGGATATACACTCGAGCTAGCTACTCGGAAGAATAAGTAGTCATCACAGGAATGAAATGAGCTGACTTGGTCAGCCTATCTACAAACCCAAACTTCATCAAACTTCTGCTGAGTCCGTGGGAGTCCAACAACGAAATCCATAGTGATTCGCTCCCATTTCCACTCCGGAATCTCTAACTTCTGAAGCAACCCGCCTGGCTGTTGATGCTCATACTTCACTTGTTGGCAATTTAGACACCGCGCTACATATTCCATTATGTACTTCTTCATTCTTCTCCACCAATAATGCTACCTCAAGTCATGATACATCTTTACGACACTCGGATGGATAGAGTACCGTGAACTGTGAGCCTCCTAAAGAATTAACTCACGTAATCCGTCTACATTAGCCACACATAGCCTACAATGCATCCCCAATACACCATCATCTCCAATAGTGACCTCCTTAGTGTCACCATGCTGAACTATGTCCTTAAGGATAAGCAGATGGGGGTCATCATACTGACGCTTCCTGATACGATCATAAAGAGAAGACTAGGAGATCACACAAGCCAAAACTCGACTCGTCTCAGAATATCCAATCTAACAAACTGGTTGGCTAAGGCTTGAACATCTAATGCCAATGGTCTCTCTGCTGCTTTGTTAAGCTCCCTAAACTCTCCGCCCTGCGACTCAAGGCATCGGCCACTATATTGGCCTTCCCGGGATGGTATAGAATAGTGATATCATAATCCTTAAGAAGCTCTAACCACCTCTGCTGATGCAAGTTAAGATCCTTCTGCTTGAACAGATGTTGCAAACTCCGGTGGTCAGTTTAGATCTCACAAGGGACACCATGCAATTAGTGCCGCCAAATCTTCAAGGCATGGACAATAGCTACTAACTCAAGGTCGTGGATAGGATAGTTCTTCTCATGCACCTTCAGTTGTCTAGACGTGTAGGCAATCACCCTACGGTCCTGCATCAACAATGCGCCGAGACCAATCCGCGATGCATCACAATAAACAGTATAAGCCCCAAACGTGTAGGCAATACCAATACTGGGGCTGTAGTCAAAGCTGTCTTGAGTTTTTGAAAGCTCTCCTCACACTCCTCTATCCACCTGAACGGAGCACCATTTTGGGTCAACCTGGTCATAGGTGCTGCAATAGATGAGAAACCCTTTATAAATCAACGGAAATACTCCGCCAAACCAAGAAAACTCCGGATCTCCATAGTTGAGGATGGTCTGGGCCAACTCTACACTGCTTCCACCTTCTTCGAATCCACCTTGATCCCCTCACTCAACACTACGGGACCCAAAAATGCCACTGAATCTAACCAGAATCACACTTTGAGAAATTTGCATATAATTTCTTTTCTCTCAAGGTCTAAAGCACAGTCCTCAGATGCTGCTCATGATCCTCCCGACTCCGGGAGTACACCAGAATGTCGTCAATAAACACAATGATGAAAGAGTCAAGATAGGGCCAAAATACATTGTGCATCAAATGCATAAATGTTGTTGGGGCATTGGTAAGCCCAAATGACATCACAAGGAACTCGTAGTGACTATACCGAGTCATGAAAGCAGTCTTCGGGATATCTAGCTCCCAAATCTTCAACTGATGATAGCCTGAAATGCAAGTCAATCTTGGAAAACACTCTGGCACCCTATAACTGATCAAATAGGTCATCAATATGAGGCAATGGATACTTGTTCTTCACTGTAACTTTGTTCAACTGGCGATAATCAATGTACATACACATAGAACCATCATTTTTCTTCACAAACAAGACCGGAGCACCCCAAGGTGACACACTATGCCGAATAAAGCCTTTTTCAAGCAATTCCTATAACTTTTCTTTCAACTCCTTCAACTCAAGAGGAGCCATACGATATGGAGGAATAGATATGGGGTGAGTGCCCGGCAACAAATCAATACCAAAGTCGATATCTCTGTCGGGTGGCATGCTCGGAAGATCAACTGGAAAAACATCGGGATAATCCCTCACTACTGCAACTGACTCAACTGTAGGGGTATCAATACTGACATCTCTCACATAAGCTAGATGCGCGTCACATCCCTTCTCAACCATTCATTGAGCTTTAAGAAATGAAATAACTCTGTTGAGAGTGTAATCTAAGGTACCCCTCCACTCTAATCGTGGTAATCCTGGCATAGCCAGTGCCACGGTCTTGGCGTGATAATCAAGAAAAGCATAATGGGGCGGCAACCAGTTCATGCCTAAGAAAATATCAAAATCTACCATACTGAGCAATAATAAATCGGCTTTGGTCTCAAAACCACTAAGAACAACCAAACACAACTGATACACACAGTCAACAACAATATAATCTCCTACGGGTGTAGACACATAAACACGAGAACTCATAGAATCATGGGATATGCCCAAATACGGAGCAAAATAAGATGACACATAGGAATAAGTGGATCCTGGATCAAATAAAACTGACACATCTCTTTGACAGACCGGAACAATACCTGTAATGACAGAGTCGAAAGTAACCACCTCTATACAAGCAGGAAGAGCATAGTATCTGGCATGGCCACCCCCTCTAGGGCGATCTCTACTTCCCCGACCTCCACCTCGAGTTGGCTGAGCAGGTGGAGTGGTAGTTGGTGCTGTAATCATAGCCTAAGGACTCAATAGAGCACGCGGTGCCTGAGAAGTCTGTGGAGGTGCACCCTTCCTATGTCTGGGGCAATCCCTCACCATATGGTGAGTGTCGCCACACTCAAAATAAGCTCTCAAAGAGCGTGGCTGTTGTAGCTGGCTCGGGCCAGGTCTGCTAGACTGACCGCTGAAAGCACCCCATGCAGGAGGTACACTATATACTGGCGGTGCATAATTAGGCTCCTGGGGCCTAGGAGTAGTCGGAATACCACCAGCGGGTGGAAGAGCTGAATGAACAGTGCGACTCACATAGCCCCTACCATGGCGAACTCCAGCTGGGTAACGAGTACCAGTATAAGAGCCAGACTCCCGAGACCTCTTGGCCTCCCCCTCCTCTCTCTCCCGAGCAAGCATGCCCTCCACTCTCCTAGTAATACTCACAACCTGCTTGTACGAGATATCCATCTCCAACTCCCGGGCCATGCTAATCCTGATGCTGGGATGGAGCCCCTCAATAAACCAATGGACTCTCTCTCGAATTGTAGCAACCAAGGCTGGTGCATGCCTAGCCAAATCACTGAAGCGAATTGCATACTTTGACACAGTCATAGCACTCTAGCGCAGCTACTCAAACTCTGCGCGCCAAGCATCTCTGAGGCTCTAGGGAACATACTCTCCCAAAAACATATCCGAAAATTGAGTCCACGTAAGTGAAGATGCCTCAGTCGGACTACCTAACTCATAAGCACGCCACCACTAATAGGCTGCTCCTCTAAGCTGGAACGTAATAAAAAAAAAACACCACTCAACTTTGCTACGCCCATTGTATGAAGGATATAGTGGCACTCCTCAAGAAAACCCTAAGCATCCTCTGACGCCAAGCCGCTAAAAGTAGGAGGGTGGTACTTCATGTACCTCTCGAGCCTACGCTGCTCCTCCTCAGAAACTGCTTCCCTACCCTCGGGTTGAACTAGGGCTACCGGCTGTACTGGTATAATATCTGGATCTGATCAACCTGAACCCTCTGCTCTAGGGTGCGGGCGGTGGGAGTCTGTGCTCCTCCCCCCGCCTGAGATGTGGCAGGACCAAGGGGAATCAACCCTGCCTAAGCTAGAGTATCGAACATGCTCAAGAACTGTGCAAGGGTCTCCTGAAGAGTTGGTGCAGTAGTAGGCGTTTCAAGCGCATGCGCTCTGACTGGAGCTACTGGTGGCTCCTATATAGCAGCTCGTGCGGGTGCTCTGGCTGCACCACATGGACGTCCTCGGACTCTACCCCGGCCCGGCCTCTCGCAGCTCTAGCAGGGGGCGTGGGTGCCTGGTCATCTGATATGACTATACGTCTGATCACTATCTGTGAGAGAATAGAAGACAGAAGTTTAGAATTTCGAAGTCAACAATTTCACTAGACAAGGAATCAAAAGAAGTGAAATTTTCCTAACATTTCCATAGACTCCCGAAGCGATCCGCAAAACTCTACTAAACCTACTTATGACTCAATACAACAATGAACCTAGAGCTCTGATACCAACTTGTCACGACCCAAATCCTCCCTCCATGAGATATCGTGATGGCACCTAGTCTCTACAACTAGGTAAGCCTAACACTTGCGGAATAATAAAAATGAAAGCATAAATTTAACAACTAACTACAACAGACAATTTAATAACTAATATAAGTGTCGCTCGCCATGTACAATAACCAACTCTCGAATATACACAGAATTTTCCCCAAGACCCGGAACATCATAAGTCACAAGCTTCTAAGGATTTGTCTAACTATTTCTATACATCAATAACTAGAAGAAGTAAAGGAGGAACAACATAAAAGGGATAGAGGGGGACTTCGAGGTCTGCGGACGCGGGCAGATGTACCTTGAAGTCTCCGGAGCAGCAGCAAGTACGCAACTAATAGTGGTACTGGTAGGAGGTACCTGGATTTGCACACGAAACATGTGCAGAAGAGTAGCATGAGTACATCACAATGGTACCCAGTAAGTGTCAAGCCTAACCTCAGTCGAGTAGTGACGAGGTCAGGTCAGGGCCCTACTTGTATATATAAATTAAATAAGGCAAAATAGAAATATCGTAGTGTAATAAGATATTGAAATTTAACAAAGAGGAAATCACAAAAGAATAACAGTATAGTACACAGGGGTAAAACAACAGGGGATCTCCCGATATGCCTTCTCGTAGTACCAAAAGTAAATATGCAGGGGGATCTCCCGGGATACCGTCCCGTAGTCCCAAAGTAAATATGCAGAGGGATCTCCCGGGATACCGTCCCGTAGTCCCAAAGTAAATATACAGGGGGGTCTCCCAGGATACCGTCTAGTAGTCCCAACGTAAATACGCAGCTCAAAACAATAGAAGTAACAGGTACAGCAAGAAAATCCCACAGTTTAGACTAAATACACATCAAGGAAGAATAGGAAATCCACTAAGCATGCTTCACAGAGTTCAGATAAGCATTAAAGACAAGTAGACATGCGATTTTAGGCTTAAAGAGGTAACTACACATGCTAGTATAACTCAATTAAAATGAAACAGGTTATTACTCAGTAAAAATCGAGTTTTACAACAATTAACTTGTGTATGCACTCGTCACTTCACGTACACGGCGATCACATATCACATCAGTATCAAATCCTAAGGGGAGTTCCCCCACACAAGGTTAGGCAAGCCACTTACGTCGAGCCGAGCTCAATCAATCAGTAACAATGCCTTTTCCACGATTTTCCAACTCCGAATGGCCCCAATCTAGCCAAAAGCAATTACATACCATAAATACAACTATAAGAAACTAATCTAATTAATGAAATCAAGGCTTAAGCAAGAAATTAAAAAATCGCCCCAAAAAGTCGACCCAGGCCCACGTCTCGAAATTGGGTAAAAGTCACAAAATATGAACACTCATTCACTCATGAGTTCACTCGTACCAAAATTATCCAAATCTGATGTCAAAATCCCAATCAAAACATAAAAAATTAGTTGAAGAACATCTCCCATTTTTCCCAAATTTTCCAACCCAAATCCAAAATTAAAAGATGGAATCAAGTATAGATTAATGGAATATAATCATAAAGGAGTCAAGAATCGTTACCAAATAGCTTCCTCTAAAAATCTCCCAAAATTTCGTCCAAATCTGAGCTCTCTTTCTCAAGTTTTGATAAAAATGGCTAAACCCTCGTTTTTTAAATGTTATAGACTGCCCAGGTATTTCCTTCTTCGCGAACGCGGCCACACCCTCGCATTCACGTTGAACAATTAATCACTAACCAAAATCCCTCCTTCACGAATGCGAATGACTTCTCGCGAACGCGTACCTTCCACTTCCTGCTGCTTCGCGGACGCGATCTCCACTACGCGAACACGTAGAACAAAGCCTTGGGGTACCAGCTGCTCTACTTACTCTACGCGAACGTGATGCCCTTCATGCGTTAGCGATGCACTGCTGAACAAACCTTCACGAATGCGGCCCCCACTTCGCGAACGCGGAGAAGGAAACCAGAACTGGAGACATCAGAAAATCTGCAATTTCTCACAAGTCTAAAAAGATCCGTTAACCACCCAAAATCAACTCGAGGCCCCTCGGGACCTCAACCAAACATACCTACAAGTCCTAAAACACCATATAAAATTAATCGAGCCCTCAAAACACATCAAACAACAACAAAAACACGAATCATCCTCCAATCCAAACTTAAAAAACTTTGAAACTTCAAACTTCTACAACTGATGCTGGAACCGACCAAACTGCGTCTGCTTGACCTTAAATTTTGCACACAAATCATATTCGACATTACGTACCTACTCCAACTTACGGAATTGGAATCCGACTACGATATCAAAAAGTCCACTCCCGGTCAAACTTCCCAAAAATTTAACTTTCATCATTTCAAGCATAATTCAGCTACAGACCTCCAAAACATAATCCGGACGTGCTTCTAAGTCCAAAATCACCCAACGGAGCTAACGGAACCAATGAAACTCTATTTCGCAGTCATCTTAACACAGTTCCGACTAAGGTCAAAATTCTTGAATTTAAGCTTCTGTTTTAGGGACTAAGTGTCTCAAATCACTCTGATACCATAAAAAAACTCTCTGCAAGTCACATAAGCAGAAAAAGATACGGGAAAAGTAGTAAATGGGGGATCGAGGCTATTACTCTCAAAATGACAGGTCGGATAGTTACAACCTCGCACTTCATGTGTAGATACAGGTGTTTCTGGACACGATAGGTGTTGATGCTCTACACAATTGATCCTTGGGAGACTTCGAGGTAGATGCCCGGCATTCACAGTCCTTGCTTCTCCTTCCCTATCTTTCCGTTTATTGTATTTAGTTTCGGACTATCATAGACAGTGTATTCCATACTTGTGATATTTAGATGCTCATGTGCTCTGTGATACCCCGATTTGGAAGTTTTCCATGTTGTGTTTTGGATTTCTACCCCTTTTATGAGAATTTTGTCATTTAAAACTACTTTGATTCATTTTTGTTAAATATTGGAAATATTTTGAAAATGCTGGCTTGCCTAGAATTATAGCCCATAAATGTCTAGTAACTAAAATAAATTTCAAATCAAAGTATTTTATTTTCCTTATCTCTTATTAACATTACTTGTTTTACGGGTTTTCCAATATTATATTTTAGCATAATGTTATGACTTATCTCAAATTTTATGTTATTTTCTTGAGAAACACCATACCTTACCAGGATACAAGGTATATCTGGAATTACTAGTTACATATTTTGTGTTGTGGGAGACCTACCGGGGAAAAGAACCGAAAAAATTAAACGAATAGAAAAACCAAAAAACCCGAGATTGAAAACATTGATTTTCATTGATTTGATTTGGTTTATAGATTTAAATATCTGACATAGTTCGTCTGATTTAGCAGATGATATAGAAGGTATTACATAAATGGGAGAATTTATAATGTCAAGGGCATAATAGACTTTTCAGGTGAAAGGTTTGTAAAATCTGGTCAAAGCGATTATTATGATAATTAGTGCATGTAAAATGAATTTTGTATAACAAAAGAAAGAAAAATGACTTTTGGGTAATGAACACAAAGTTGAATGACTTTTACGTAACAACAGAAAGAAAAGTGACTTTTAGGTAGTGAACACAAAATTGAATGGTCACCATGAAATTTACTCCATATTCTGATATTTTGAAGGAAATTACTAATGCATGGAAAGACATAAACAAGGAATTCCTCTGCCTCCCTGAAGTATCAACGTTTCTCCTTGAACGAGTTATAAATCTTGCGCGCATAGTAGAAATTTTCCGAAAGGATGATTTTACGGATTCAAAAAATAAAATTAAAAACATTGTTATGTTGTTGTTTGTTGAACCTGTCAATATATGTGTCACGACCCGGATTTCCCGCCCTCGGGAGTCGTGATGGCGTCGACTAGTGAAGCTAGGCAAGCCAACCAACTGAACTATCTACCTTGTTTCCATTTTTAATCCGATAACAGTTAAGAGCCAACAATTAGATAACACCAGAAATGAATAAGTGAAAGGCTGCATTTTGAAGTTTTAATAATACTGCTAATACCAATCCATAGCAAATCTACCCATGACTGGTGTCACAACTTCACAGATTGTCTAGGAGTACTACAAATAAAGGTCTGAAAGAAATAAATACAACACTGTCTCTAGAAATACATGAAGGAAACAAGAATAGTAGATAGAAGGAGACGCCAAGGCCTGCAGATGCCTGCAGAACTACCTTGGGTTGCCTGATGAACAAGAAACAGCAATCTCATGCGGTCCGAAGTCTACAGCACTGGGATCTGCACAAAAGAGTGCAGAGTGTTGTATCAGCACAACCGACCCCATGTGCTGGTAAGTGTCTACCCTAACTTCGGCGAAGTAGTGACGAGGCTAGGACCAGACTACCAAATAAACCTGTGCAATATAGCGTATAAAAATAATAGGAAGCAGATAACAATGATGGAAACAATGATCAACCAGTGATATAAATAGCAGGAAACAAGAACACCATAAATGTTTCTCAACAAATAATAGATACAACTACAATCAATTAATCAAGTTCTTCAAATATAAATCTTTCGTCTATAAATCCTTCAAGTAATAATCTCTAAGATAATATGCTTTTCAATGAATATATTTTGAATATATTTCCTTTAAATAAATATCTTTCAAATAAGCATCTTTCGAATATAATTCTTTCGAGTAAAGGTCACCTTGTGATGTCTCATTTCATAATTATAAATAATATAGTTTTCAGTCCACTTTCATATTTTCACGGCATCTCGTGCCCATATTTGTATCACAACCGCAAGGACAACTCTCGTGCCATTAAATAAAACTATAATATTTTCCCCGGTACCTTGTGCCCACATATTTCTGTCTCACATTGCACAACAATATTCTAATGTTACTCAGTTCATAGGTTCCATAACCCAATACAATTAAGAATGTTCAAGGAGTCTCATTCACTTAACATAAAGTAGAGTACAACTTCCAACCCAATTAGGAAATCAACAAGAAAAGATGAAGTTATTTTTAAAAATCATTTGTTAAAGAAAATACCCTTTTCAATTAAAGTACAATATTGAATGAATCATTACCTTTAATACGAGAAGTCAATAAATCAAAACATAGTAGAAATTCATTTTTAAGTAAAGTACAACCTCAAACGGTTTAAGGAAAATTTAGTTGAGAAATCAATTGTGTTAAAATGTAACAATTGTTGAAATTTGGAGTATTGAACATATATAAAAAAATAAGGCGAGGTATTGTAAACACTATGGTTTCCAACACAAAGGATCACAACAGTAAAGGAATCTAAACAGTTAATACACTTGAATTGTTAATAACAAGTAAAGATGGGAGGGAAAAAACATGCTTCGGAGAATAAAAGGTAAAAACGGAGTATCAAGAGAATTATAAAGGAATCAAAATCCAACCACTAACAAGAATAAGAAAAACAAAGGCAGATTTCACTTTCTTTTCATATCTTGTTGCAGGCGTGCAACCCGATCCCATTTCTTATATCTCGTGACAGGCGTACCACCCGCTCCCATTTCATGTATCTCGTGGCAGGCGTGCCACCCTCTCCCATTTCATTATATCTTGTGGTAGGCGTACCACCCGCTCCCATTTCATTATATCTTGTGTTAGGCGTACCACCCGCTCCCATTTCATTATATTTTGTGGTAGAGGTACCACCCGCTCCCAGTTACAAGCCAACAATAATCACAAGGAATCCCGGCAAGGGGACAAGAGCAATATAACAACTTCTCGACAAGGGAACAATGATATTTCAACAACATTCCGGCAAGGGAACAATAATATCAAACAAACATCCCGGCAAGGGAACAATACTATCAAAACAAACATCCTGACAAGGGATCATTAATATCAAACAAACATCCCGGCAAGGGAACAATGGTGATAATAACATATGAAGTGCAATAAACCACAACAAAGTCATAACAATTATAATACAAGACTCACGGGCATGCTTGACCCCAACGTATAGATACTCGTCACCATGCCTATACATCGTACTCCACAATTAACATGTAGCAAATAAGACACAACTCCTAATCCCTCAAGCTAAGGTTAGACCAAACACTTACCTCGCTTTGCAACTAATTCAAAATTCCAACAAGCCTTTGCCTCGCGAATTCGTGCCCGAAATTTTCAAATATAGTCATAAACAATTCGATTCAGTCAATAAAAATTATAAGAATTAATTCCATATGAAATTCTACATTTTTCATTAAAATCTGAAATTGCACTAAAAATTCGCCCGTGGGGCCCACGTCTCGAAATCCGATGAAACTCATAAAATCCGACAACCTATTCAACCACGAGTCTAACCATACCAAAATTACTAAATTCCGATAACAATTCGGCCTCCAAATCTTCAAATCTTATTTTCAAATCCCTAGGCCTAAATCCTCAATTTACACCTCAAAAACATGTAATCAAGTCGGATTATTCGATGATAATTCAATATTATGGAGTAGAAATGATTACAAGTGACTTATCTCAAGATTTCCCATGATTTCTTGCTCAAAAATCGCCCCAAGCCGTGTTCTTTCACCAAAAACGTCAAAAATGGCCTTAAAAACAGAAACAACATTAAAAATCCGATTCTGGTTGCTAAAAGTCAATTCCCGTCGCTAAAAGTGGTCAAATCCGGTCGCTAAAGGTGCACACCAGATCTGTTGCACCAGCAGTCTTTAATTTCACTAAAAAGGCTCTAACTCCATCATACGAACTCGGAATTTGATGATTCTTGTTCCTATGAGTCATAAATAATAATACGAACATAGTCCTTCAATCGAAACTCAATTCGGGATTCATTTGCTCAGTGAGATTCCCATTTCGCTCATTAAATAATTAACTCATGTTTCGCGTTAAAAACTCAATTGTGACTTGATAAAATTAGACCAAACTTTTCAGATCACTCCAATAATTCATTATCAAAATCCCAGAAGTCTCTAAATCAAATTTTGATCTCTATAACTGAAAATGGACCTTTGGATCATTACATGCTTATGCTCAAAACGCCAAAATCTTCCAAAACCTCTTCCAAAATTTATCCGAGCCTCATGGGACCCCAACCAAGTATACTAACAAGTCCCATAATATGACACAAACTTAGTCGATGCCTCAAATTACATCAAACAATGCTAAAATCGTGAATCACACCCCAATTCAAGCTTAATGAAACTAAGAACTTCCAACTTTTATATTCGATGCCGAAACCTATCAAATCAAGTCCGATTGACCTCAAATTTTGCACACAAGTCATAAATGACATAACGAATCTATGAAATTTTTTAAAACTAGATTCCGACCCCGATATCAAAAAGTCAACACTCGGTCAAACTTTCCAAAAATCTTCTATTTTCCAACTTTTGCCAAAATGCGCCAAATTATCCTACAGACTTCCAAATCCAAATCCGAACATGCGCCTAAGTCCAAAGTCACCATACGAAGCTATTGGGAATCATCAAAAATCTAATTCGGGGTCGTTTGCTCAAAAGTCAAATCTCCGGTCAAACTTAAGAAATCTTTAGCCTTAGATTTCAAGATTCAGTTAAATGCCGATAATTTGATCTAGGGACCTCCGAATTCGATTTCGGACATATGACCAAGTCCCAAATTACGATATGGAACTACCGAAATGGTCAAAACTCGAATCCGGGTTCGTTTGCTCAAAATGTTGACCGAAGTCAACTCAGTTGAGTTTTAAAGCTCTAATTCACAATTTAATCCATTTTTCATATGAAAACCTTCCGAAAAATTATATGGACTGTGCACGCAAGTCAAGGAATTATTGATACCGCTTTTCAAGGTCTTAAACTACCGAGATGATTATTTAATTTAAAGATGACATTTTGGGTCATCACAATATGACGATAAATATTCTAGATAAATAGAGTCAGTTAATTGCGTACACAAAAGGCCTCTACTAATACCTTAATTTAAATTAGCAATGCAATTATATTGTTCCTAATCGTTTTAGGATGATAAAAGGCCGCCAACAGAATTTGTCATGCATGTATCTACCAGATGAGAAGGTAGATGCTCACTAAATGTTGTTGTATTATTTTATATTGAAAGAAACATCACATCTAGCTACAAACTCTCATATAATCATTGATAAAATTGAAGATCATAAAAATTAATTCTCAAATTAAACATTACTAGAAATTAATTCTCAAGGGTATTATCCTCATATTTTCATGGAGTCAACAAGCAATGAGGTGATTTTGTCTTTATATTCGCCTTGAGTATTTATAAAATCATTCTCCTGGAAACCATTTACCAGTCGTGTAGGATTTATAATTCGTTCGAGAACAAACGTTGGTACTTGAGAAGGGCGGAAGAATTCCGTGTTTATGTCTTTCCATGCATTAGCCATTTCCTTCTCAACCGCAGCATATGCCTCTTGCTTTGAAGCTCCATATTCTTTCATGTAGCATTCAATGAATGAAGCTACATGTCCTCTTTGTTGCTCAAACTGCACCCAATAGATAGATTTAATTATGTTCAGTGTGCAACTATTACATTTACACTTCTGTTTCAGCTTAAATAACCTATTTAAATGTAATAATATTACAACTCTGAGTAGGTTTGATTCATTCAGATCTTGTATAGAGCCTTATAATTATATATTAAGATGTTGTTCATTTATATTCATGTGAATTTGACATTTTACCACTATTTATTTATCTACCCACCACTATAGCATAATCACCATCACCAATCTCCGGTGGCGATTCCAGAAATTTCTCCAAGGGTATTCAGATTTGAAAGAAAAAAAATTCTAAATGAAATGTATTCAATATATGTTAATACATCTAAAATCTTATATTTACTTACATACACACTGTAATAATTTTTTGTAATATTTCGACGAAGGGTGGTCAGTTGGCAAAAGGTGGCTTCACCTGCCAGCCTCCACCCACAACCAACACTGCCAGACCACTAACCACCACACAACATAACCAACACCATCACTCTCCTCCAGTGCCAACTACCACTACCACTCCCCCTATTGTCGATAGAGCAATCATCTCCATCAACCACCATCAGCTACCATGTATCTTTATTGTCAGCTACCACCACCCCACACGTATCACCGCCATTTAGATATGTATTCAGATTCAAACATGCATCTTATCTTTAAGGAGAAAAAAAGAGGCCTAAATAGAATGTAAATTAATTTGTAGTACTTACATTATGTCCAATAATGTCATCCTTTAATCTGCTTATTACTCCTGAAGCTCGAAGAATCAAAGGATCATTTATCACCCATTCTAAAGTTTCTTTGGTTATAAATTCCTCCAAACCAACCAAAGAAGTTACTGCCATCAATATAATGCCAATGCTTGCACTTCCATTTTTCAAATACTCATCACATTTTGGAATATAGCCAGCACTCAACCATTGGGCTTCTTTGAAATAGGCTCTGATACATTTTTTCATCTAAGAAGGAATAATAATCCAAAAAGTTAATCCTAAATGCTTTTTTCCTTAACAACTTTTTTTTTATTCCTTGTAAATTATTTTCAAAGATTAATGAGTCTGAGTTATTAAGCAAGCTTACCACAAATTTTGCATAGTAGACACGGTATGCTTTACCTTCTTTTGTCAATTCTTGTTCCATTTCATTGAAAAAATCTATTAAGACTTGATAAGCATGTCTCAAATTGGGCGGTACTAAATCCATGGCACTAATGTCGCATCTGCACATTAAGGTTTTATCAAAATGGCTAGTTAATGTTTACGACAACATATCATTTCTGAATAATAACATGTATTTGATACACTTCATCTATTTTATTTTATGGGAGACCATTACTATTAAGACAGTTAAAAGAGATTTTTTTTGGACCATGATTGTTTCGAATCACTAAGGGTGTAAAATGGGCGGGTTGAGCCGATTTTGGATCGGTCAAAATAGGTTAAGTCATAAATGGGTGAGTCATTGACTCGCTCAAAAGTTACTTGAGTTGAGATGGGCTGGGTCAAGATGAGCTAAAATTTCAATCATAGTCTAACCCACCCAACTCTTACCAAAACTTTAATTAAAATGTGTTGTTTTCTTCATAATTGTATAATCACTAGATAAGATTTTTTTTTTTCTTTTGTTATGGTCATATACAATATGTCAAACAAAAAAAATTATTTCTAAGATGTTTTGGAAAAGCTACTCATAGATCAATTTGGACAAAAAATCAGTCCAGCTTTTAATGGGTTGGGCCAAAATGGACTGAGTTCAATAAATAGGGGTGAAATTCAAAAATAGCCAGATTTACAAGTGGTAATTGAAAAATAATCACAATTTTAAAAGTAATCAAAATTTAGCCACTTTTCATGTAAAGATAAATCTAAACGAAAACACTGTTCAAAATCCGAAAAATATTCCAGCATAATATACTGGAGTTCCAGCATAATATACTGGTCCAGCATAATATGCTGGAAGTTCATACACAGGTGCTCCAATCTCCAATATATTATGTTGGATCTTTCCGTGTGTTGGAGTTCCAGCATAATATACTGGAAGTTCATACACAAGTGCACCAATCGACAGTATATTATGCTGAAACTTTTCGTGTTGCAGCAAAATAGTGACTATTTTTTAATAACTTTGCAACCGCTGGCTATTTTTCTATTATCAGTCCGAAAACTGGTTAGCCCGTGCTATTTTCACAATAAATAGATGGATCAATAATCAGCACAACCTTGGGCAGGTTGGGCAGATCATTTGGGCTTGGGTCAAATTTGACAGCCCTACGAATCACAAACAATTGTGACTTTATATATGTAGTGTTTAAATATATGAATTTTGTTTTAGAAAAAACATGAAGAATATTAAGTAGTTCGATTTCTGTACGTAGTCCAACTCCTCCACATAAAATAGAGCGGATTAGAGGGAATAACATTCTTTTTCTACTCAATAATGAGGCAACGACAAGGGTTAAATTAATTTATACTTTACCTCTCTATCGCATTTGTGAAAGCCACAATTTCGTCAAAGGTTGCATAAGCATCAAAAGTATCATCAACCATGGTGATGATGTTGATTAATTTTGCTTGAATTTTTCTTGTACGACTATATTGAGGCTCAAATAACACTCCCACTGCCCCATAGTAACACTCCACCAATCTGTCTCTTGCATATGGAAATTTATTTGCATAATCAAGATCTTTCCACCAGTACCTATAGTGTAAAAGTATTTGTGATCAGTTAAATTTTATATCTCATTACATCCGAAGTACGATATTCATGTCATATTATACAAATTTTATATACTTTTTCGGCTACCAGATGTAAATAATTTTTGGCGCGGGTTAAAAGTGATAATACCCCACAAAAGTATTAGTGATCGATTAGTTATATTTTATATCTCATTAGTTACACTGTATAGTTTCTGGCGCTAGCTAAAAGCCATATTGAAGAGGTTAATTAAGACTAGTGAGTACCTTGTGAACTCGTAAAGCTCGCTTTGGTACACCTTTTGCGCAATGTTAAAATCCAATTTTGCAAATTTCAAAAGCAAATCATTATGTGATTCATTTTCCTCATACATAGACATGTATTTCTTTGCTCCAACTCTTGGTAGATTTGTATGAATGGGCTGGCTTAAGGCTTCACTAACTTGGGCCTTAAGTAATGAGTTGCTCAATTTAGGGCCCATTGACTCCAAATTAGTGAGTGTAAAACTCATAGCTTGTTCAAGAATTTCTTCCCCATGTACTCTTAGATGTGCTGCTTCATATAAACTTAATAATCCTTGTACATCTTTGGTAAGAGTTTCCTTGAACCTTCCATCTTTGTTGGTGAATTTCTTGAACACATCTGATTTAACATCATGGTAATTAATATCTAAGAGATATTAAACTAGTTAAAAAGTTGTAACAGGGGCGGAGGTAGAATGTTACGTACCCGAAGACATGTAATGCCTTTGTTGTCTCATTAGTCGAAAACGAAGAGCAACAACGTAAAGGTTGTCATCTTTATTTTCACTCTGTTGGGATGCATCAAAGATGTTCTTAATGGATGTTTGAATCTCATTTTCGAAATGATATGCAACTCCCAATCGTTGGATTGTATCAATCAATTCAAGTTTTTGTGTTTTATTATCAGGTGTTTCAACTAGCATTTGCCTGACTTTTTCTTTCAACTCTTCAAATTCAACTTTTTCTTGGCTACTAATTTCCTGCACCAAAAGTTAAGCTTTATTTTTTGACCACCTTCATATTTAACATTCCAATCATTTTGTTCTCTGGTTAACATCGCTATATAACAGTCATTCACTATAAAAGCCAAGTTTTTTTTGGAACTAATTTTCATGCTATGTTACAATATATATTTTCTATAACAGCACTTTGTTATAACAACCATAAAAATCCGGCTGTTATAGAGAGGTTTGACTGTATTCATTATGTTAAAGGGTTCGTTGGTTGGAAAGGTTCAAAAATTAATAACCTCAACATAAAATTTTCCATAAAATAATTATAGTTTAAGCACATAAAGATTATAAAGCATGGAGATATATATGAGTATGTAGTATCATACCGTGAGTTGAGGAGTGTAGGAGAGGAAATAGTCTCCCCAGACACTTGAGTGAAAATTTGCCAATGGACGTTCAATATTAGTAGTACTAATACTACTGCTGAAAGTATTATCATCCATTGCTGCACTCATCTTCAAATGACTTACATTTTTCTGTCTTCCTATGGAACTGGCATATGAATATGTATGTTTTAATGTGAGTTTAGTGTTATTGTTGGGGAGAAAATTATGAGAACAGCCCCAAACCATTGATTGACAACAGCTGATTGAAGCAACCATTGTTTCTCTCCCTCTTCTCTCTCTCTCTCTCTCTCTCTCTCTATATATATATATATATATATATATATTTCTCCCTTTCTTCTCGATCTTTTCTGGCTTTTTTACACTATGTCAATGAGCTTTGTTGCTGATATATATAGTGACATAAATACACATAAGGTTAGGAGTTTCGTGGATGGTTCCGCTAATTATTTTAACAAAGTTATTTCTATATTTGTCTTGTCGAACTTTGATATGAGTTGCTGGACTAAGACAACCTATAGATACTTTTAAGTTTTAATATAGTGTAATATCGTCTGTTTTGGACCAAGTCATACGATTTTTCTCGAAATGCCTTACTCTTTTCAGCTATCAATTTGGTCTTTATTCACACCCCCAACATAATTTTTATACTATTAGGTCACCTAAAGGATATCTACAAGTAGTTTTCCATATGAATTGAAATATATAATTCTAAAAATTATAAGACAATCTACTTGCGACAATATTAATAGATTTTTTTTAGAGTAAGTTCGCCGTCTGATAGCGAGACCCTTTCTCATATACAAGTAACTCTCCATATGAATTGGAATGTGTAATTCTAAAAATAAGACAATTTACGTACAAGAATATTAATAGATTTTTTTATAGTAAGTTCGCCTTCCGATAGTGAGACCCTTTCTCATATCATTCAAAGTAGCCTTCAAGATACATATAGGATTGGATAAAACTAATTCCCAAACATTGTACCCACCAAACTACAATAGGTAAATATGAATACTCATCAAAGGATGTGGTGCAGTGGATGAGACTGCTCTTCTCTTAACCAGAGGTCTCCGGTTCGAGCCCTGTGTATGGAAAAATCTTTGGTAGGGAGCGCTTCCCCCCAAATGGGGTCCTACGCGGCGCGAATCCGGATATAGTCGGGCTCCAATGCGAGTACCGAATATCGGGCGGGAAACCAAAAAAAAAAGAAGGTAAATATGAATAGTGTAAACGCTATTTATATATGGTGGATATTAATTAAGCTCATCATCTAATAGCATTAATCAAAAAAACTAGTATTTGATAAAATTACTCTTCATCTCTTTTAATAATGGTTGACAGACTTCTTAGAAATTGTTTAAGCCATTTGTTACAGTAAGAGTACATTTGAAAAAATAAAAAAGGATGAGGAAATAATACCCTTTTAGTTTCTTAACGTGACACTTATTTAATATTATGTACCAAAATTTATTTGGCCACAGATATTTAAAATGGACAGAGGACAATATTGAAGATCTCTTTAATAAATACTTCATGATTTTCTTGCATCTGTGCTTAGCTAATTTGTATTAATCTGTGTCATGTTTAAAATATTTGTTTTGATTCTCTGAATCATAACCATGTGTAATGAAGGATATCATTCTCGATATACTAGACAAGTAGCCATGTATTATGAAGATAATAATATTAATATTATTCATGTGAGTGTTGTTATTTAAGAAATTAATAATTCTTTTCTTGCATCTGAGTGTAGCTAATTAAGTGTTATGTCCAAACTACTTGTTTTGATTTTAATCCTAACCATGTGGAATGTACGATGAAGATTCTCAATATACTAACAACGTGCAATGAACAAATCTCCAGATGGATTTTCATTATGGGATCTTCCATAGAGATTTTGCTTCTTATAGTTTTGGGCAATCCTTACCTCTTGAGTTAGGGGTATTCAACGAAAATCGACAAATTATACCAAACTGATAACCCAAATTAAAAAAATCAACTTGTGATTTGGTTTGGTATTGAAAAAAAAAAACACTCGATCATGCATAATTAGTTTGGTTAGGGGTTTAATTAAAAACAATGTCTCTTAAAATATTTTATTCTTAAAGATATTTATTATAATGTAATTAATAAGTATTTCTTAAAAAAATTCATAATTTCTATTTCTTAACATACTATATCATTTTTAGACTTACAATTTTGAAAGTCCAATAAGTTTACTATAGAACTACAGCCCATAAATGTCTTGTAACTCAAATAAATTCCAAGTCAAACTATGTTATTTTTCTTATCTCTTATTAACATTACTTGTTTTATGGGTTTTCCAACACTATATTTTAGCATAATGTCATGACTTATCTCATATTTTATGTTATTTTCTTGAGATGTTTAATTATTGTATCTTACTATGATACAAGATATATCTGGAAGTGCTCGTTACATATTTTGTATTGTGGAAGTCCAACCGAGAAAAGAACCGAAAAAATCGAACCAACAGAAAATCAAAAAAATCCGAGATTGAGAACATTGTTATGAAACAATAAAAGAAGAAGAAGAGTATTGCAGAGAAAAGTACGGAGAGAGAATTCTTATTGATTTGGGATGATTTACAATGGATTGAACCCTCTATTTATAGAGAAAGAGTGACTTAGTCACCAAGTAATAATCCCTAAAATCTCTCTAAATATAGTCATTCACCATAAATAAAATTCTATTTATGACACTCCCCCTTGAATGTCTATTGAACAGATAATGTGCCTCGTTAAAACCTTAATTAAAATAAAACCCAGTGGGAAAAAATTTCTAGAAAAGAAAAAAAAATACACATATCTAACAATACGCCTTTTGGTTGCCTCGTTAAAAACCTTGCAAGAAAAACCCAATAGGAAAAAATCTTGTAAGGAAAAAAGAGTACAATGCGTATTAACTGTCCTTGATGAGAGCATCAATTCACATCCTTGAGTCTTCGCATCTCAATCTTATGTACTAGCTTTTTGAAGGTTGACATCAGTAGAGATGTGGTGAATAAATCAACCATATTAACTCCAATGAATATATTGCACCTTGAAAATTCTAGCTATTACATTATCAACTTATAATTATAGCAAGATACATATGTGCACAAATAGCACTTAGGATATGGTACTTCGGGACCAATAATTATATATGCTTTAAGCGATTTAAATCCTTCGCGGATTATCATATAAGTATAGTCATATAATCCATTTAAGTAGACTTTAGATGCATATCAATTTTTCATGTCATGCTAGGCATATAAGATAAATAAAAGTGATTGCACACACCATTGACTTTATTTCAAGTGTTTGAACTGCAGGTCCAAAACAATATGTCTTTCATATGAAACTAATTGTACTTGAATTGTTTCTCAAAACTTAAGATCCTCATATATATATTTAGCGCTATTATAGATATCGTTGACAAATATTTTATATTGATTCCAACATTTTTTTCATAAAGACATAACATAGAGATCTCTTCCTTCATATTTTCAGGTACCTAAACCTCTCCTGAGATTTTATGAAGTATTATGTCATGTGATCTTCTAGATCACCTGCCTCCTTTACTATGATCATTTGCTCATCTTCTTTATCAAAAAGTTTATTTGAATCCGATTTCTCTATATGCTTTAAGTGTACTATAGACTTTGTCGTTTTAGGACTTAATAGAAGCATTTGCAATGAGAATATAATTACTTTCTTTGGGTCACCAAATGCGTCTGGCATGCTTTGCAATATATTGTAAATGAATTATCTTTTTATGAACTTCAAGTTCATATTATCGTATTTCGAGGATCTAGATATACAAATGATAATTCATTCCACGTAACTTTTTCTCAACTGTTTATCTTGTCTCCCCCTCATGTTAGAAAAACTAACTTTCTTCCTCAATTTTGGGAACTCATCTTTGTGCATTATGGTGTTAATAAAAATATACACCTCACATTAATAATAATAATAATAAGATGAAATTATTTAATTCCTGACCTTGAACTACTATCAATCTGATATAGATAATTTTGTTCTCATAAGCAATAGTTTAGTTATTAAGTGGAGGCACTCAATAAATCATTTTGCTAAACCAACTGTGATGTAAACCAACTTATCAAGATAAACTATCTTGAATAAAAAGTCTGGAATATGCTCTAGATTAAATTATTGAGCAAGTTACCTCGTAAATACCAGGTTGCGGGTTAATAATAATCGCACATGTAACCATCTCATAGATGCATCTTATGTGGTATACATGGCAAGTGAATGGGCTCATGTTCACCTTTGAAATTTCCAGCATTCATGGGATTCAATCCCAATTTTAGTTGGTCTATTAATCGATGAGAACAAGCAACATAAGAGAATTCGTAAAGAACTTTTCAAGTTCTTTAATATTTACCCATGTGAATTCTCTTTTATTTTTTGTACATCATACATAAATTAACATGGCTAAACCAATTATGCCAACTGAATAAATTATCAATATTGATAAACTTCAGATTTACACCATGACGTGTACAATTATCATAAACTCCAAGTTTATTATGATATGGATTTTTATATTAATAAACTTCTACTTTATCATGGTATTCTTTTATTTGTGTAGGATAAATTGGAGAATAAAGCGGGTAGCTTTTCACATACATGTCACCCTGCAACAAGTTGTATTAATATAAGATATTAAATCTTTCCTTTATTTATAGTCTCAATATAACCAACCACTTTCGCGAATACTTTAGAAACTCAATAAGTTTCTTTGAGACTTACTACAACACAATACCTTATTATATTGGTAATCAATTGTGTTTCTCCAAAATAGTATAATTCGCCCTTGCAGAGTTCTCAATTAATTTTGTACTACCACATATTCATCAATATCCATACGGTAAATATCTCTTTGAAGAAGGAAATTATACCATTATGGTAATGGTCAAAATTATATGCATGATCTATTTCTTGCATTACCGTTGTCTTTAAATAATCACATTGCAAAAATATTTTGGCGTACAATAAATACGTGATCAATGACTATTTATACTATAATAATGACATTATTTTCTTATTTCCTCTCAAACCTCATTCTAAAGGTGAGTGTTGTATATTCACTACCACTAGCACGTTCATATTCTTCCAAGAATGAATATGTATTCATAAATCATATGTTGTCACATTCACATCATGAATGGATCATAATCATGTATATGTGATTTACAAAATCTCATGTCAAATCGATGACAAATATTACTTTTACAGAGTGAAGGATTATTTTGAGAATCCTTATTGTTCTCATTACCACAATGATGACGATTATAATTTTGTCTATTGCTACGTCCACATCCATTGATACATTCATGGTAATAATTTTGTCTTCTTTCAGACGTATTACATACTGCTATCACATTCTCTTAAGGGAATGAGAATGAAGCAAATTCAATAGGACGGGTTTTCACTTCTTGTCCTCACGATCATACATGACTTTGATCATGGCAAGACATAGAAATTTTACTACTTCGAGTGGTTATAATTTCTTACTAACTCAATTAGAGTTATAATAAAATTTATTATCTTTGCTTGTATTTAAAATCAAATTATAGAATGTCAAGAATTTGAAAGAGAAAAGTAAAATACTTACCTTAAATCCAGAATTTAATCATGAAGGAAGTTCATGGAATAATTGACAATCATTATGCTCAATCCCAAAGCTTCTACTCAATTGGTTAGAGTCTCGTGCTGATAACGTGTTATGAAACAATAAAAGAAGAAGAAGAAGAGTATTGCAGAGAAAAGTACGAAGAGAGAATTTTTATTGATTTGGGATGATTTACAATGGAATAGAACCCTCTATTTGTAGGGAAAAAGTGACTTAGCCACTAAGTAATAATCCTTAAAATCTCTCTAAATATAGACATTCACCATAAATAAAATTCTATTTATAATACACATTCATTTTTAAATAATTTATAAACTTGTACAGTTAAAGTTGTAACGTGTATTAGAGAGTATTTGAAGTTATAAAAGAATGATGAAACATGGACTTGATAAAATAGAAGTAATGTAATTACAAAAATATCTAACTAACAAGTGGAATTATGTGGTGGTATAGTAGTTGACCGTAGTGGTCATTGGTGGGTGATAATTATAGAGCAATGTAAAAAAAATTGTATTCACTAAACTTTTTGGACTTTTTCACTTTTAACCCGCACCAAAAATTACTTATATTCGGTAGCCGAAAAAATATATAAAAATTTGTATAACTTTTGTAAATAACATATATATAAAAAAAAATATACAAAAATATTTTGTTTCAGCTATTATTTTGAGAGCGGCTATACAACGTCATTTTCCCAAACTTTTAAGGGATCGTTTGGCTGGAAAATAAGTTATTTAATGATTAATTATCCCGGAATTAGTTATCCTAGGATTAGTTATCTCACCTTCCTATATGAATAAAAAAATACTACAATCCGTTAATAACTTATCTCGGGATTAATTATACCACAATTTTATTTCAACCAAATATGAAATAAACTCATTTCAAATTTAATCCCGAAATTAATTATCACTTATCTCTCATACTAAACGAGCCCTAAGTAAACAACCAATGATTTATATCATACCTATTATAAGAGCTAATAAATGGTTGTGAAAGGAAAAAAAAAAATGCTTTAATAGGATGAGGTATAAATATTCAAGTTTTTCTCTTCTTGGATTAAATTTATGCCAGAAAGAGATTCGTTTTCCTTCAATGCGTTGTGAATATCAGACATCATTAATTTGATATGAAAAAATACATTTAATTTCCACGTTAATGTTCATGTTCTGAAATTTAACTTTCACTTAATTAATTAATGATTTAGAAGCTCCAGCTTGCAGGGTTGTGTATAGAGTATGAAATCAACCGTACTTACAACTAATTTCTTGAACAAAATATTATGTAACTGTTAATTAGCTGTGTATTAGAATATAGCTGAAGATCACTAAAGCCCATAGAATAATTACCAAGGAATAAATCTTTCAACTTTTAGGATACGCATTAATTAGATGTTTCTTGGTATATGAGAAAAGGGAAACATACACATGAACACGTATATGCTAATAGAGATTTGGGTCAGTACCAGAGATCAAACTAATACTCCATTTAATTAAAAAGAAGAATTTTTATATATATAGCAAACCCTAGCTAATCCAGCAAAAGATGCATACACGTTGGGCTAAACCAACCTAAAGATCTCCTAACATGGTGTGATACGTTTTTCCTAAAAGGCTTCACACTATTATGAGATTCATACACCTTATATGAAGGTTCTCGATCTTTTAAGCTGCCAATGTGAGACTTCGTTTGCACACCCAACATCTCCCCTTGAACTAAGTTCCACGTCACCCACTACCATGATCCACGAGTCTTCCCTGCTAACCAAACTAGACGTGCCTTATCACTAGGATTCACGGGTCAATTTTCGAGATTCATTGTGTGTCATGTATCCACATTGTCAGAGTATTTACGGCACTGAAGCCTGCAACTAGCTTCTTCTTGTATGCATGTCTCCAAGCTCGTAAGTGTAAAGCAAATCAAGCCTCGCACCATCATTCAACCAGCACCATATTTGTCGGCAAACTTGGGGCTCTGATACCAATTATTAGACTAAACAAGCCCAAAGATCCTCTTAACATAGTGCGATATTGTCCGCTTTGGGCCAAGCCAGTACGGTTTTTCCCAAAAGACCTACCATCATTAAGAGATATTTACATCTTATATGAAGCCTCCCAATCTTTTCATGGAACTTTGTCCGGTAACCCAACAATACAATATTAACACATTCCTCCCCAATAAAGCTCCTCACATCATCCTCTTCAACTCTCTATACATATACACAAGACCCAAAAATACCAAAACAATCAAGAATATTTTCACCGTCTAGCTGGTCGAGAAGGAGTTGGAGCTCAAAAAATCTGTTGATGGCTTGACTGAAATTTCATTGCCACTTTAAGGTCCATCTTTCTTCTCTTTATTTCTTTCTTTCATTTTTCAAAAAATGTTCCTTGGTATGACTATTTGGTTAGAATCCATGGCCTTCGACCTCAATTTTCATGTTATGAATGGGCCAGGTGTATTTGAACAGTTTTACGTACGTCGTCCTTAAATATTTCCTTCGTTTTAATTCATATGGTACAGTTTTTTTGGACACAAAGCTCAAGAAAAAGATACAAAAAATTGGAACTTATTAATCTTAAACATGTGAGATTTCTATAGCTAAAAAAAGCATGTCATTAAAGAATTCTTAAGGGAATAATCGAGGTTTATTTGCAAACCTCGATTCTTAGGACGTACAGTAGTTTCCTTGCTCTGTTTAGCCCTATTCCATCTTGATTCTTTTTGAAACAGATTAAAAAAGAAAGTATACCATATAAAATGATGTTGAAAGAGTAGTTTGAACCCTGAAGTGTTTTCACTGTTTGGTTAGAATGATATTGTTTGACCAAAAAAGTGTTGAGCCTTTTAGCTAAACTAATTAATAGGGAAATAGAGAGTAAATCTTAGCCAAATATAATTAACTCTAGATTCAAACATATTGAATATGAAAATCGAAGGAGGCCAAGCTTCTATAATATTCCTTAAGATGATTAACGGACATCAAATCTAAATGATAAACTTATATCTTTGGTATATGTGTTCCGTACTTGTAAGAGCAAAGAAGGAAAAGAGGGAAAGTTGTCGATAACTATGAGATCTATCTTTGTTGATTCAACAATGACGATTCCAAAGGGTTGTAACCCAAAATCTGGACTATTAGTTTGTTGTTGGGGATTTCCTCTTGTTCTCATCTTTGATACATTGCTCCTCTCTTTTCTTAGATGGACCCCTCCCCCTCCCCCGCCTATATATATAAATATATATTACCGACCTTCCCCTTTATCCAACGGTCTTTATCTAACGGACCCTCTCATGACTATACTCTTCCTTACTTGCCCGAGTATTACGACGTATGTGTTGTCGTGCAGGCCTTCTGATGGGCATCGGGGCAAGTCTCGGTTTGCTTAACTTCGCTTTTGTTAGAAAATACTGTGCGTTTCTTGGGTGAGACCCAGTTAGCTTAGTTTCGCTTTCATTGGAGAATACTGTGTGTTTCCTAGGTGAGTCCCAATTTGCTTAATTTTGCTTTCATTGGAGAATGTTGTGCATTTCCTATTTTGAACCAACAAGAGAGTGTGGTAAGTTAAAACTAAACGAAATCGCCTGTTACCTTGGCCTGGCAAGTCGGCGAAAGGAGGAACGGCATTGTGGGGTCGCTCGCTTTGCCTCGTACTTGAATGATGGTTTCAGATTTGGCAGCCATGTTCGGCTTCGTTGTTAACCACGTCTGACCCTGTCCGATATGCACAAACAATAAGGGAAACATGTCATACTTTGTTAATAAATCATCCAGTGCATGTGGGTACGAAAATAGTGCAGGATATGCCCGTTGTTCCGAAGGATCACACACTAGGTTATGGTCACGTCCTAAGGGGTGGAAGTACGGGTCGATATATAAGGTGAATACGTCAAATGGGGTTGCGGTCATGCTAGGCTCATGGTGGCCGTGATTCTAATTTAAACATGCATATGGCGTGTCAAACTCATCGCTACAGGCGAGGCATGTGTTTCGCATAGACATTGGTTGCAATTTCTATTCTATGTAGAGATATGGCCTAGATTGGTACGGTTATCTCAAAAGTTTACCTACTATTCTTTCGGGGTGGTGTTTATGTCGTGATGATGAGGCTATGACAGCCTGGCAGTGATACTTGGCTGGATCTAGATCTAAAGGAAACTAAAAAATTTGGCTAAGAAATCCCCACAGACGGCGCCAAATTATTTGACCAAAAAAATGTTGAACCTTTTAGCTAAACTAAATAGTAGGAAAATGGAGGGTAAATCTTAACCAAACATAATTAACTCTAGATCCAAGCATATTGAATGTGAAAATCAAAGGAGGCCAAGCTTCTATAATATTCCTTAAGATGATTAACAGACATCAAATGTAAATGATAAGCTTACATCTTTGATATATGTGTTCCGTACTTGTAAGAGCAAAGAAGGAAAAGAGGGAAAGTTCTCGATAACTATGAGATCTATCTTTGTTGATTCAACAATGACGATTCCAAAGGGTTGTAACCCAAAATCTGGATTGTTGGTTTGTTGTTGGGGATCTCCTCTTGTTCTCATCTTTGATACATTGCTCATCTCTTTTCTTAGATGGAACCCCCCCCCCCTCCCCTTCCCCCTTTATTGCCTCTCCCCTCATGATTGCCTTTATCCAATGGTCTTTACCTAACGGACCCTCTCATGATTATACTCTTCCTTACTTGCCCGAGTATTACGACGTATATGCTATCGTGCAGGCCTTCTGACGGCTCGATCTTGACAGCGGCCGAGATACTAGTCGCTGTTACGCCTCGTGGGTACGACTACGACTTGGTCGACCCCTTACCATTCCATTTAGTGATAACCCACTTGTGGTCAGATTTTGATCCATATAGATATGCCTAAATCTCATATGATCTTTGCTTAATTTGAGTCTACTTATTATAGTTTGGAGTTGTGGAGTTAAAAGAATATTGGGGTATTATCACTTTTAACCCGCGCTAAAAATTATTTACATTCAACGGCTATACAGTATCATTTTTCCAAGAATATTGATAAAAATGGCTGAAGAGGGGCCATTTTTCAGTAGAGAGAGAGTTTGGCTTAAGCAAGACATTGAGGTCTGAAATAATTGATTTTTTACGTCTTCGACCATTTGGGGATGCACGACTGTTTGGACTGATTTGCACAAATAGTCACTTTATGAAATTATATTTAAAAGTTAATCACTTACCAAAATTAATCAGATCAGTAGTCTAAAGTTCGAAATTGGCTACCTAATCTGAAGTTTAAAGTTGAAAACTAAACTATAATTACGATGTTTATATAAATAGACAATTGGATCCGATATTTACTTTTCATAGCTTGTATACATAAATTATACATTAGCTATTCACAGTTATATAGATATTCGGAGGCAGACCCAAGATTTGAAGGTGGGGGCACATGAGCGGACGACTCAATCAATGCTCCCAGGGGCGTATACACCTTGACCTATGTGGTGTCACGGGACACCACTTCGCCGAAATTTTTTAGTAGATATGTATAAGAAAATAAAAGTATAGGAGATAAATATAGAAAATGACACCGCTTATCATTTATAATAATTTACTCATTTGTTCATTTCTTTAAATTGTGACACCGCTTATAGAAAATCCTGCATACGCCATTGAATGCTCCCATCGAACTTTTGATCTTACGAGTCCAAGAAAAAGATATGACCATTTTTTATATATACTAGTCTTAGGGTACGCGCTTTGCGCGTGTTTCCTTAAGAAATCATGTAAGTAGTATTAAACGATGTTTGAGTTGTAAAATAAAAATAAAAATAAAAATAAAAATTTGTAAATATATGTTGATTTGTCAAATAATACAAATTGATAAATTAAATCTTTTGGTGTTTTATAGATATAAGAATGATGAGGTTTGCCTATAACTCCTACAAAATTTAATAAGTAACAATATAAGTTCAAAAAATGACTTAATATTGAATTAATATGTTATAACAAATAAATTAATGTATAAAAAATATAGGGGATGTTAATTTGGAATATTTTCAAAAAAGGAAAAAAATTAATGGCAACTCATTTGTAATACATGTTATACATTTTTCTCCCGCATTGTTGTAAATTTTGGCCTTTAAAATTTTCATATTACACATAACTTTTAGGTGGTCAAAATGAATTAAAGTTATAGATAGTTAAAACATGGACTACACTTTTATGATAGAAGTAAAGTTTTTAAGAAAATAATTATACAAATTCACGTACATACAATAGCTTAAATATTTAATTTGGAAGAAACGTGTATGGAACTTTTGCTTTATCAAATATATGTGTGCCTAATTTGTATGCCTAAATACAATAAGCAAATATATTATAAATGAATTGTTTGATTTATACAAGGTAAAAATTTAAGACAAAATTACTCTCATTGTCAGTTGGCCCAATATTTTAACAAAATTGGGCCTATATTTTTCCTTCTTACCCGGTATGGCCCAGTTTCTATAATGTTGAAAATTTATTTTCAACAATTAGCCACATTGCGCCGCCACTCTTTTTCTTTATGCAGAGAAAACTTTTCCATTTCCAAATTCTCTTTCAGATTTTCTCCCCACCCCACTTTCTCTTTCATTTTCAATCTCTTGCTCTTTCCCTCTCTCTTTCTCTCTCTAGCAAAATAGTCGAGTTCTTCTTCAGATTTCCTTGCTCCGTTCATTTGTATCTTCCTCTTCCACAAAATAATATTGTTGAACAATCCACACCAGATCTATCTTTTGTAGTCTTTTTCTTTTCGATTCAGTGCTCGCCTAAGCAGATTCCGACTTTCACATTAGAGGATCCTTTTATTCCCGTTTAAAGAAAAAGAAAATATTGAGTGGTTATTTCTTTTAATTCTTGTCTCTTATTCTAAGTTATGAAATCTCCTCTTTTTTTTTGGTAATTTTTCCTCCTTCTTCTTCTTCTTCTTCTTCTTCTTCTTCTTCTTCTTCTTTTTCTTCTTCTTCTTCCTCCTCTCGCTTTTAATGACTTCTGAAGGGAGGAAGAATGATGTATATGTTGTATATAACTATATATACTTTGTATAATCATGTATAACAATGTATATTTGTGTGTATTCTCATAGCTATATAGCATTATACATGATTATACACAAGTATACAAGATTATACATAATTATAACCATGTATATTTGTGTGTATTCTCATAGCTATAAAGAATTATACATGATTATACACAAGTATACAAGATTATACATAATTATACAACATAGATAATTGTAAAAAAATTGCCTTCAGATAGTGTGTATTATTATATATTTATGTATAATTAACGTATGACTATGTATAACAATGTATATAAGGTGTTTAGTGATGTAAATTTTTAGTTTTTTCAGTGAAATAAAAGGTTAAGAAAGTGGCCACCTGGTAGAAATATATCGTTTTTGGTTGGGTTAAAATCTGCAAATTTATAACCTGACATCTATGCTTAAATTTTTTTTAAATCCAATTTTCTTATGTATTAATCCGGAAGGAATGTCCCCATTTCATGCTAATGGGATGCTGAATGATGCTCAGTATATGACGCAGTGCCAGTCAGAGATGTTGTTTCTTGGGCGGCCATGTTAGCTGGAGCTCCTTCTAAGCAAAAATATACTAACTTTTTAATGTGGTCAAATCTGAGCCAGAGCTCAGTTAGTTTTGACGGGCATAAGTGCTCCAATAGACTAAAGGTAAGAATATTTTTGGGACCAAAATCACAGGAGAATGTAGTTGTTCTATTTTAAATAATCCAAGGGCAATTTTGACCTTTTCCCCTTTGCTTTATGTACCTGCTTCTGTCTGTTTAGCCTTGATCAAACAATTAAAGACTATGTTGCTCGGATTAGCTGTGTGTCCTATCCTTAAAAGGTAGGAGTAATGGACTTTTAAAGGATCCGACATGGGTGCGGCAACAATTTGGAGAGTTCGGGCAATATTGATTAAAGATTAGTTAGAACTAAGTAAGGTAATTGTAGCAATACAGGACTTAGGAGTAGCTGCTACCTTTTCCTCGTGATCAAGTGAAACAACCGTTGAGAAAAAGAGTGCGACGTCTAGATCTTTTAACATAAGAGAAACTCACAACAAACTTTAACAAGAAATTTACTCATTCCACATGGAAAAGAGACAGACTCGTTTTTCTTTCTTTTTCTGGACTAAAGTACTCTCAAACTTCCAACATATGGATCATTTCAGTCACTACTCCCATGCCAAACAAAGGACCAAAAGAAGTTGAATTGGGTGAAGCCAAACCACTAAATACTAATGGAGGAGTTTTCTTGACATGGGAAAATCTGTGCGTGAACAGTGGCGGCAAAGGAATTCTTCAAGGTTTGACAGGCTATGCAAGGCCTGGGGAGCTCTTGGCTATCATGGGTCCTTCTGGCTCTGGCAAATCAACACTTCTTGACGCAATAGCAGGTATTTTCTTCATTCCATTTTATGTGTCATAGTTTGACAGTTTAAGAATGTAAGTACTTTGGAATCTTGTGGTTTTAAATTAAAGACATGTATAACATATCGAAATTACCTGTTGAATCTTATGATGTCTGAAATAAAAACTTACTAAATATAGAAAAAAATATTCTTTTCTAAAACAGACTAAAAAGGAGAGTATGATGCTTAAATTGAAACAAAGTCAGTATTTCTGAAGCACCCCCACCTTAGCAAACTGCTGTTATTTAATTTTTATAAGTGTACTTTATGTGAGCAGGGAGATTAGGATCCAACATAACGCAGAGTGGAGATATTCTAATCAATGGCCGCAAACAGAGACTGGCATATGGAACCTCCGTAAGTAAAACTTCATCCTGTTTTGGAATAAATTACAGGGGGCTAACATCAAATAATCTCTAATTCTTGTCAAATACTCTACCAGCTGTGTATTATTTGTTGGAGATTTTCAAAAGGAGAAAGTGCTAGTGAGAAAGAAGAGGGAATTTCTCCCACACTGATTTTAAGCATACATTCCTTATACTTCATCCCATATGATGGCATTTGACTTAACACATAATTAATACTTATTAAATTGACTTATATATCATAATCGTGGAATATAAAAGTAACTGATGAAAAAATAGTTTAATAAAGAAAACATCACGTTTAACTTTAAATTCTGAATATATATATATATTCATCCTTGTTCCTTTTATTAAGCTCAACTCTTGTCATCATCATTACCAAAATAAAAGAAAGTGTAAGTAAAAAAAGATAATAATAAAACTTATTCCCAACTAGTAGGTATCACCTATATTAATTTTGCTCTTCCATTCTGTCCTATCTTTAGCTAAAGTCTGCATTGATTCCGAGGATTTCGAGACAACTTCCTTCCATGCGATTTTAGGTCTACCCCGTTCCCTTTTAACACCTTCCTCCACCATAGTTTCACACCTACGGACCGGTGCATCCGTAGGTCGACGCAGGAGATGACCAAACCATCTCAAGCGACCTTCTCTCATTTTATCCTCAAATGTGTGCTACTGCACCTTCTGGCGAATGCGTCCATTTTTTTTATCTAATCTAATCTTATGTGACCGCACATTCATCTTAGCAAATATTTCTGCAGTACTCATCTTATGGATATGTAGAATTTTAGCAGCCCACCATTCACTACAATATAACATAGTTGGTGTTATAGTTGTTCTATAAAACTTACCTTTCACCTTGGTAGGCATCCTTATATCGTATAACACCCCGTTAGCACTTATATATATGCATTGAATTCTTGAAGTTTCAAAAGGGTGTCAAATTTTTATATGTCCCAAAAGGAAAAGAGTTGTCATATAAATTGAACAGAAGAAGTACTAGCTTTTTAGGCCAATTATGAAAGTAGAAGAAAAATATATAGACAACTGATAAAACAATGATCTTCATCTGCCTTTCTTAAATATTTTGATCATTCTGCTATAGCGCTTAATATCTTTTGTAGGACGTTAGATTTTTGATCTTCTCTATGGTTGCATAGGATTCTAATCCCACATGTGCATAAGGTAATCATATTGTATCTCAGAAACATATTGACACAACTTTACTTGCACGTCAAAAAGAAACTGGCTGGAGCATATTACTTGTCTTGAAACAACTTCTATTTCCTTTAATTATTTACAGTATGCATCCGCATCTCTAAGTTTTTTCTAACAAAATTAGAGTTAATAGTAATAACATTTGATGCAATCAGGCCTATGTGACTCAAGATGATACTCTAATTGCAACACTAACAGTAAAGGAAGCCGTATACTATTCGGCTGAACTCCAACTCCCAAATTCCATGCCAAAATTAAAGAAAAAGGAAATAGCAGACATGACGATAAAGGAAATGGGGTTGCAAGATGCCATGGAAACAAGAATTGGAGGATGGAGCGGGAAAGGAATAAGTGGAGGACAGAAGAGGAGAGTCAGCATATGCTTGGAGCTTTTAACTCGCCCGAAACTTCTCTTCCTTGATGAACCAACTAGTGGACTTGATAGTGCAGCATCTTATTATGTCATGCAAAGAATTGCACGCCAATGCCAAGGGCGAACAATCATTTCCTCAATTCATCAACCTGGTGCTGAGGTTTTCGGTCTATTTCATTCTCTATGTCTTCTGTCTTCTGGTAGAACTGTGTATTTTGGCCCTGCTAGTGCAGCAACTGAGGTGAGCATATAATTAGTTTGAATTCTCTAAAATTATGACTCGCCTCCAAGTCAGTTGATTAGCCAAATTGATAACACTTCATGTGTAAATTAAATGATCGTACTGCAGTTTTTTGCATTGAGTGGTTTTCCTTGCCCGGCTCTCCAGAATCCCTCTGATCATTTTCTCAGAACAATAAACAGTGACTTTGATCAGGTAAGAATTGGGTTTTGATCTTTTTATCTACTATCAGTTATACTAATAGAAATAATATTGTTTCTCAAATGCACTAAATGAAACTCATGAATTAGCTATTTATGAATAATAGGACGACATAGAAGAAGGTTCAACTAGGAGGAAACCAACAGAAGAAATGATAAATATCCTGATAAAGTCGTACAAAGCGTCCAAGAAGTCCGAAGCAGTTGAAAGCCACGTTGCTGAAATCTGCAAACAGGTACAACATCTGAAAAAACTCTGTATGATTATATTGCTCAGGACCTCTCAACTTACTTCTTGAAATGCAACTTCAGTAAAGCTATTAGGAGAGGAAATAGAGAGATGTACTCATTAGTATTTTGTGCTTCCCGACCATCAAAATCATATACAGGAAGGTGAAGTGCTGGAGAAAAGAAGCCAGGCTGACTTCACAACACAAAGCCTTGTTTTGACAAAAAGGTCATTTGTGAATATGTCCCGTGATCTTGGCTAGTACTGGCTCCGACTAGCTGTTAATGTTACCTTAACTTTAGGTGTTGGCACCATCTACTATCATATTGGCTTTTCTATTGCTTCAATTCAGGTAATTGAGCGAGATACACATGACATTTCCTCCTCTACCTGATGTTTTAAACTGCCAAATTAAATTTACTCTGTTTTACATGGTGAAAATTAATAGGCAAGAGGTTCCATGATTATGTTTGTGTCTTCATTTATCACCTTTATGGCCATTGGTGGATTCCCCTCTTTTGTGGAAGATATGAAGGTATAATACATATGTTTTGCTTTAACAATTTCTTTTTTTATATCCTTCCTTCTCATGCTAATAATAGGTTTCTGAAAACTATGGAAAAAAAATAGGTATTTCAACTAGAACTACTAAATGGTCACTATGGCTCTGGTTCTTTTGTCATTGCAAACACACTGTCTGCTTTGCCATACTTGCTACTGCTATCTTTGATCCCAGGAGCCATTGCTTATTTCCTCACTGGGCTCCAAAATGGATTCGAGCATTTCGTCTACTTTGCTTTGGTCCTCTTTACCTGCATGATATTGGTTGAGAGCCTAATGATGATCGTAGCAAGCATCGTGCCTAATTACCTTATGGGGATAATAACAGGAGCAGGAATACAAGCCCTTATGATACTAAGTGGCGGATTCTTTCGATTACCAAATGATTTGCCTAAGCCATTCTGGAAGTACCCTCTACACTACATGGCATTTCATAAGTATGCTTATGAAGGGATGTTCAAGAACGAGTTTGAAGGGCTAAAAATTCGCGACGATCACCACAATAAGGGTGAAATTCAAATGATCAATGGGAACGACATTCTGAGAGATACATGGCAAATTAAGATGGATTATTCAAAGTGGATGGACCTTGTCATTTTACTCGGGATGGTAGTTTCGTACCGGATATTGTTCTTGCTCTTTATCAAGGTTGGTGAAAAGGTTAAGCCAGCTATAAGATCATTCATGTCTATCTCGCCTGACGAAATCAATTCTGCAGAAAGACCTTTGGATGAATTTGCTTCCTAATATATGTACATCTTTTGTTTTTTCGTACCAAAGCACGATTGTAAAACCGTAGGCTAGCTACCTATAGTTGCTTTCTTTTATATTCAAAGCTCATGATCTCCTATTGAAACTTATACTTTGAATAGTTAAAGACTCATGTAGAAGTATACTTGTCAGAAAAGTCATTTATACACCAACTTTTGGAAGTGTCATGTTTCTTTGTGTTATTATGTTATTTTATTAATTTATATTATAATATAAATCAAAGATTTATGGGGAAGTGTACAAACAATCATTCTTATTAGGACTATTATTTAGGGATTAGCTAGTACTTTGTCCTGAAAATTTGAACTAAAAATTTTAATTTCATGACAATTCAGGACATTTGTGTTCGGAAAAATTGAACTGAAAAATGAAATTTTGGACAAATTAGTTAATTCCTATATAGTAGGCCTTTAGAGTGGCTATCTAGTGAATGACACCAGATAGCCACTTTTAAGCATGTTATTTAAAATATATCTACAGTTTACAATGTATTTAAAGATTAGCCAATTCGCTCAAGGTTCAAACTTCAGGACATCGTATTCTAAAGTTCAAAAATTGTGTCCAGAAATTTGAATCTTATATAGTGAATTTTAAATTAGCAGGTCAAAAATTCAGCACACTTAGTCTTGAGTTTTAAATTAGTAGTGTAGATATTCAGGATACTTTGTCCTGAATTTCAAATTAGTAGCTCAAAATTTAGGACACTAAGTACTGAATTTCAAATTAACGGCTCAAAATTCATGTACAAATATTCAGATAATTAGTCTTGAAGTTTGGGATAATTGGTTAATCTTTAAATACATTGTAAATTATGAATATATTTAAATAATACGGTGTGGGATAATACTGGGTATTTTGTTGTATTTTAAATAGCAGACTTAACACTTTACATGTTTTGGGGCATAGACTTTAAAATGAATTTTAAATAACAAATACACTATTTAAGTAAAAACTACTGGGTTTGGTTCAACCCGTAGCTCGGCTTGTACCTTCGCCCCTGAGCACACATCATCCTTTTTTGCTGTTTAGACTTTTTCCACAAGTGGTGATTTTTAGAACAAATTGCCCTCTCCGGTTATGCTTGTTCATAGTTAGGGCCGGGCGGAGGTAGACGTCCAGAGGAGCTTGGTCAAATCAAGCAGCTTTTGCTAAAACAATATGCTTGTGTTAAAAGATTCCTTCTTACTTGAATGGGCAAGATCCCCACCCCACCCCACCCACCACCCACCCCCAACCAAGCCCCAAAAGAAATTCAAGAATGCATTAGAAGAGTTGTGGAGGAAAAGATTATAATTTTTCAACTTAGCGGACATTTGGACATAAGAATTGTAAAATTACGGAGAAAAAAAAATTCAAGTGAAAATGGTATTTAAAAATTAAATTTGTGTTTGGACATGAATATAATTTTGGTTGTTTTTGAATTTTTGCACGTGATCTGAAGTGAAAATTTTGAAAAACAACTGTTTGGAGTTTTTAAAATTTTTGAAAAATTCTAAAATTCATCTTCAAGTGAAAATTGAAAAATTTGTGGTCAAACATTAATTTCGGAAAAAAAGTGAATTTTTTTATGCCAAATGGGCCCTTACTTTAACATGTTTAGAGCATATGGATATTTATAAGTGAACTACAACATGTATATAGACCAGTAATCTAGTATATACGTCATGTCTGTCTTCTCCTTTTCCCAAGGTATATAATAAACTCACTAAATTAATTCTAGAGTCAAAACTTCAGCATGAAGTTCAGTTCTCTCGTTAAAATAGGATAAAAGGGACCTTTTAAAAAGTGGAAATTTTTCTAAATAATGCCCTTAAGAAAGGAACAAGTAAAAAGGAAATTTTGAAAAAAGAAAATTGAGTTGCCACTTGATGACAAAGATATAAATCCTATGAAGCTGTGATCATTAGTATAAATTCTTTATCAAAATATATATATATATAAGAACATTTTTTGCAAATAATTACAAACGCTCAAATCGACCACCAAAGGGTGACTATCAAGTCTTAATGTCCTAATTATCTTTTTTTTTGTGTGCGCTAATAAGTCTTAATTATTATTCATTAAAATCTGTTTATGATGAAAGTCGCTTGTACAGTAGACGTGGATTTAACGCTCGCTGTCTTTTTCTCATTTTCTTGAAAGGCATGACGAAATGATAACTTATTATTTATACTTGCGGCTTGTTTGGATTGTTACTATATGTTGTTTCATAATGTATCGTATTGTATTGTATTGTTTGATAAATAAAATATTTGGATAGATTGTATCGTTTGTCATCGTTTCATGATGTCACCCAGCAGTAATATGAAGAATAAACTTCGAACATTACTAAGAAAAAATAGGATACGGAATAGAATTATTATATAAAAAAATATGATAAAAGATAAAATATGATTATTTAATAATTAGGAAGAGCAATATGGGAGAAAAAGCAAGGAAACAACGTCATCACACCAAATTCGTCATTCCATAAAGTGATAATTTTCGTTGTTACGTAGTGACGAATTTAACGATACGATACAATAAAATTTAAGTAACAATCAAAATAAATATTGTATTTAAAGTAACAAACCGATATAATACCAATAGGTAACAATCATCCAAACAAACTGTTAGCTAAAGGTTTCAAGTCCGGATATAGTAATTAAGTTCTTTTCTTTAGAGAGGCTAATTCGAGCATGAACGGATCTAGCATTATAGACGTGTGTTGTTCATCTGAACTTATAAATTTAACTTAGACCTGGATTATTTGGGTAAAACTCACTGGAATTGTTGCAATTATTGAACTATAATCTCATAACTCAAATAAAGTATTCATAGAATTAAAATCTTGAATAAGCTTCTAAATTCGAGATTTAAAAATGAAGTTGTATGGGTCTAAATTTGACCGACCACGACCTGCGACGAAGTACGACAAATGATCGGACATCTTCAAGTCGACGTTCTGAGGGAGACGACCTTAGGGCAAAAGAATAGACTGTACGACCCTTGTAATAGTGTAAGCCCATTATGGGACATTAGGAATATTCCGTCGAATATTCCTTGTATTTTGTTTCTTACAATTTAGAAGAGTTTCTCTCTAGTATAAAAGGGCGACAGTAACCATGTAACAGGACATCTAAGCTCTGGGAAATCACTATTTGAGAACGAAAAGAAACTTATTGACGATCATCTCTCTACCTATTACTTCTTCTATAGTTTATTATACTCAGCTAAGATTTACCCCTTCATCTTTGATTGATTTGTTCAAAAAGGTTTTAATATCTTTTGAATCAAACAGAAGGCTTCTTGACAAAGAGGCTAAAATTAGCGACGCAAATTCAAATTAATCGAAACACTCAATACTCAAAGAAGACAAAAGAACAAACACCCAAACGGTCCTCTCCCTTCATCGAAAAGTTTAAATGGAAAACCAGGAAGTCCTTTTCATGAACTCCCACATCTCCCTTCTTAAAAAAAAAAAAAAAAAAAAAAAAGAGCAACCCGATACAAAATATTTTATATTCATGCAAGATTCAGGGAAATATCGCATTCAAAAAGGTAAATATAGGCAGCCTACTCTAATACAAGCATCTTCGATCTATTCCGTATTCTCACAGGGTTCGAAAAAAAGTCGCACCCAAAAAGATATAATGTAGGCAGCCTACCTTTATACAAACATCTTATATTCCATATTCACGCAAGGTTCGGGGAAGGATCGCACCCAAAAAAGTATAATATAGGCAGTTTACCTGATGCAAGCATCTTCTATTTCGTATTCACGCAAGATTCGGGCAGGGGCGGATTTAGGGGGCGGAAGGGTGTTCACCCGAACCCCCTTCGTCGAAAAATTATATTGTATATGTAAGGCAAAATCTGCTTTTTTACCTCTATATATTATGCTTTGAATCCCCTTGACACAACCAAAAACATAACTTGGTGGTCACGGGGGTTCAAAATCTTAATAAGGTCATTGATTCTATCCCCACTAGTTACAACTTTTGTAACTTTTTCTTTTTTTGAATCCTTTTGGCGGGAATCCTGCCTCAGCCACTGAATTCGGGGAAGGTTCGCACCAAAAAAAAATTATTGATAGCCTACCCTTATACAAACATCTTCTATTCCGTATTCATACAAGATTCGAAAAAAATTCTATCTAAAAAGATATAATATAGGCAGCCTACTCTTATGTATCTTTTATTTAATATTCATGCAAGTATTGAGAAGGTCGCACCTTTTGTTTTAAAAGGCAGAATTAAGACTCGTCCAGGACTCGCTCCGGGGCGGAGCACTCGTAAAACACCCCTGGACTTATATGTGGGGCTTGGTTCCGTGAGACTTACGCCTCGGCTATCGGGGCTTATGTCCCAGACACGCCCAACGTCCGGCGTACTGGCTCACCTAATAGAACTTTATGCAATTGTATGTAACTAACCGTGTAAATCTTCAAATTTTCTTAATAAATCATTGACCACTCAAAATTACTTTTTCCTAAGTATAAATTATTAAGTTAGGAGTATTGTCATAATTAAAATAAAAATTATTGTGTGTTATCCACTAAGATTGCTAGTTAATTTTAAATAGCTCTTTCATTTAAAAAGTATTTATTTATTAACTGTTGTTATGTCTTTACTATATAATAGTCCATAATTTTTTATAATTATTTTTCTAATTTTTTTTCACGTTTACGAGATACAATACTTGTTAATTGAATAGCTTAGTATTAGCTAGTAACTATGTACAAATAATTAGTTATCATATGGTGAATTATGTGTCACTTTATTAACTTGTTAAAATTTAAAAATGAATGATGCTTGAGAATCATATTTAAATTATGAATTATATTTTATATAAATTTTCTTTCAAATAGAAAGCATATTAAATAAAAGGAGTATTTTAAGAAAAATATCAAATTATAATGTCGAAATTCTTTCAAGATTCATTACTCCTTAAGAGATACATATAAAATGTCGTATCGAATACATTACTTTTGATGTTTGAGTTGTAACGACATTGCAACTATTTACATATTATGATATATGTCATACTTTTCGTATTATTCATAATTGAATTATAATTTATTAATATTTTAAATATATTATTTGTTATAATTTTGTGATTTTAATGTAATTTTATAATTATTGTTTATTTAATACTATCTTAAAATTCTTAAAATTAATAAAATTTAAAGATCCGTGGGATTTACGCCCTATGTCTCAGGGTTTACGCTTCGCCTCGTCAGAGATAAAACGTCTCGCCTCACGCGCGCCGTTTTTTAAAACATTGGTCGCACCCAAAAATATATAATATTGCCGGCCTACCCTGACGGGGACATCTTCTACGGCTGGAACATATCTCCCTTCTTCTTGACCAAAAAACCAAACACATTATTCAAGTAACAAACCACCTACCCACCATTACCCCCCACCCCCACAACCCCACATCTCCATTCTTCCTCTATTTATGCACCCACTACCCTAACATCCCAACCCCCTAACCATCAATGGCTTTCCACCACCACTACCTCATTCTCCACCTCCTCCTACTCTTAACTTCCCTTACCTTCACTTTCTCAGATGATGCTTCTGTTATGTCAAAACTTCTTTCATCTCTTTCTCCACCACCTTCTGGTTGGTCAACTTCTCAACCTTTCTGTTCTTGGAAAAATGTCAACTGTGATAAATCCTCTACTACTGTAACTTCCATTAATCTTGATTCGCAATCTGTTTCTGGTTCTTTACCTCCTGAACTTAACCAACTTTCCAATCTTAAAACTCTTTCTGTTCAAAACAACCAACTTTCTGGTCCTTTACCTTCTTTTTCAAACATGTCAAACTTAGCTGAAATTTTCTTGGACAATAATCAATTCACTTCTGTTCCTCAAGGTTTCCTTTTGGGGGTTCCAAATTTAGTAACTTTAAGTATTAGTGAAAATGGAAAACTCTCTCCTTGGCAAATTCCTACGTACTTAACTGAAAGTACAAATTTAGGGTCTTTTTATGCTAGTAATTCTAGTATTATTGGTGTTATTCCTGATTTTTTTGATTCTTTTCCTAATTTAATGAACTTGAGGTTGTCTTATAATAATCTTACTGGTTCTTTGCCTGCTTCTTTTAGGGGTTCTGAAATTAGGAATCTTTGGTTGAATAATCAGCTTAAAGGGTTATCAGGTACTATTAATGTCATTGAAAATATGACACAATTGTCTCAAGTTTGGTTACATGCTAATTCTTTTACTGGTAGTATACCTGATTTATCAAATTGTGAGAGTATATTTGATTTGCAATTAAGGGATAATCAGTTTACTGGTGTTGTTCCTGAGTCTGTTATGACTCTTCCCAAATTATTAAATATTACTTTGCAGAATAATAAGTTGCAGGGTCCAATGCCTCAGTTTAAAGATGGGGTTAAGTTTAATCTTGGAACTACAAATAGTTTTTGTAAAGATAGTCCTGGACCTTGTGATCCACAGGTTACTGCTCTTCTTGATGTAGCTAGTGGTTTTGGATATCCGGTTTCGTTGGCCGAGTCTTGGAAAGGAAACGATGCTTGTAAAGATTGGAGTTTTATTAGTTGTGATACAACAAGGAAGAATGTGACTGTTGCTAACTTAGGTAAGCGTGGGTTTTCGGGTACTATTTCGCCTGCTTTTGTGAAATTGACTTCTTTGAGGAACTTGTTTTTGAATGATAATAATCTTACTGGTACAATTCCGGAGAGCTTGACAACTTTGCCTAATTTACAAGTTCTTGATGTGTCTAATAACAATTTGTCTGGACCTATACCTTTGTTTCCGGCTAGTGTGAAATTTACTCATACTGGTAACTTATTTCTTGGGAAGAATATAAGTAGCGGTGGTGGAGGAAGTGGATCTGGAGGTTCCGGATCAAATTCTGGTAGTCCTGGTGAAAATTCGTCGGGAGGTTCAAAGAGACCTTCAGTTTCAGCTGGAATGATTGCCGGTGTTGTTATAGCTGCTGTTGTTTTCGTTTTAGTTGTGTTGTTTGTGTCTTACAAATGTTACATGAAGAGACGCCATAAGAGATTTGGAAGGGTTGAGACTCCGGAGAAAAGCAATGAAATGGTCAATGAAATGGTTAAGTCTACTGTCCCTAGTGTTGTGGGCGGTTCAAATGGATATACCGGAGTCCCTAGTGAGTTACAGAGTCAGAGCAGCGGTGATCATAGTGAGATACCAGTTTTTGAAGGCGGAAATATTGCCATTTCTATCCAAGTCCTTCGGCAAGTGACAAACAACTTCAGTGAAGAAAATATCTTGGGGAGAGGAGGGTTTGGAGTTGTTTATAAGGGCGAATTACACGATGGGACTAAGATCGCGGTGAAGAGGATGGAATCTGGGCCAATGGGTAATAAAGGAATGAATGAATTCCAAGCAGAAATTGCGGTTCTTACCAAAGTCAGGCATAGGCATTTGGTTGCTCTACTTGGTTCGTGTGTTAATGGAAATGAGAGGCTTTTGGTGTACGAGTATATGCCGCAAGGAACTTTGAGTCAGCATTTGTTTGAATGGCAAGAATTCGGCTACAAACCTCTTACTTGGAAAGAGAGGGTGACAATAGCGTTGGATGTGGCGAGAGGGGTTGAATACCTGCATAGCTTAGCTCAACAAAGTTTCATTCATAGAGATTTGAAACCCTCAAACATCCTTCTCGGAGATGACATGAGAGCCAAGGTTGCAGATTTTGGTTTGGTTAGGAACGCCCCTGATGGGAAATATTCTGTTGAGACCCGATTGGCTGGAACTTTTGGCTATCTTGCACCGGAATATGCGGGTAAGTGTTTCCGCGTCATGTCTCATTACATCTTTTTTATCTGAAAACTGATTTGCATGCCCCTGATCTAAAGCTGTAGATTTTAAGCAAAATTAAAAAGTATCCGGTCATCAGCATTCATAGACGTTGTTATCGTCATCACGTTAAAGACATAAGGATATAATGTTAGTAATAGTTAAGTGAGTTCCATACATAAATGCTGCTTTGTCATTAGTCCTAATTGGTAACCAGAACATGATTCTCGTCTTGACGCGAGTTCTACATCTAAAGACTCTCGTTGGCAGAGTAATGGCTTGTTGCTTGCATGTTTGTACTTGTTTTGTCTTGTATTCCACCACCTTTAATCTGTTGTTTGTATCTTAGGATATCTGTATGCTATTTTTACAAAAGATAATTTTCAATCTCATATGAATCAACACTCGAGTTATTCCACTAAACATCTCCTTTTTATTACAGCTACAGGACGAGTCACAACCAAAGTAGACGTTTATGCTTTCGGGGTTGTTTTGATGGAGATCATTACCGGAAGAAAAGCATTAGACGAGACCATGCCAGATGAGAGGTCTCATTTGGTAACATGGTTCCGCAGAGTCCTTATCAGCAAAGACAACCTACGAAAGGCTATTGACCCGATACTAGATCCTGATGATGAAACATATGAGAGTATTTCCAAAGTTGCTGAGTTGGCTGGCCACTGCACTGCTCGTGAACCTTTTCAGCGGCCTGATATGGGACATGCTGTAAACGTTCTTGGTCCCCTTGTCGAACAGTGGAAGCCTACAAGAAATGAAGATGACGATGGCTATGGCATTGACCTTGACATGAGTCTTCCTCAAGCCCTTCAAAGGTGGCAAGCTGATGAAGGAACTTCAAGAATGTTCGATGACGTCTCGATCAGTGACACACAGTCGAGCATACCCTCAAAACCTTCCGGATTTGCAGATACTTTCAATTCAACAGACTGCAGATAAAATTTTGGTAACAGGTCGAGCCATGCCACGCCTCGGATGGTTTTTATCCTATGTGGATCAACATACAGTATGCCAATTCATTTGATTAATTGGTTTCTTCTTCTCAATGTCATTTGCTTCTTATGTAGTTACATCACCTTTTGTAACAAAGTTATATTATAGTCTAGACTAGATGCAAGGTGTGATAACAGAAGGTTCAAGTCAGGTGAATGTAACTTTTTTCTTTTGCCTTTTTGGGAGACAGAAAATTGTATCAAATTCTTTCATATTATATGGTCAGTGTAAATAGAATTGAGCTTCATATTTTCTTTATACCTTATGTTACTCCAAGATTTGATTTAGTTTACACTATTAGCCAGCATGGTACTAATTAAGTCCTATGTTAATTCTGATCAGCCCGATGCACAAAGCATTCCGCATTCATGTAGGGTCTGGGAAAGGATCGTACTAAAAGGGGTGTAATGTAGCGGCCTATCTTGATGCAAGCATTAATGGATGATTTCACGGCTCGAACTCATGACCTATAGGTCACACTGAAACAACTTTACCATTGCTCTAAGGCTACCCTTCCTCCCATCTTAATTGAGATTAGTTAAAATAACTAATTCACGGTGCACAAAGCATTTCGCATTCTCGCAAGGTCCGGGGAAGGGCCGCACCTAAAAGGGTGTAATGTAGGCAGCCTACCTTGAAGGGGGAAAGGCTGCACCTAAAAAGGTGTAATGTAGGCAGTCTACCTTGACTCAAGCATCAATAGCCGATTTCACGACTTAAACCCGTGATCTATAACTCACACTGGGACAACTTTACCGTTGCTCCAACTCTCCTTCCTCCTATGTTAATTGGGGTTAGTTAAAATTAATTATATTCTCTGAGAGAAAGTTGTATAAATTTCCTTATTTATTTATTTTTTTCATTTTGAGAGAGGGTTCTTGTCTTTTCTTGAAGATATGATTTTTCAGAACCACAAAGATTTCTGTAGGTTAAAACAAATTTTTGCTGGATCTATGCTGTCACACTGACCTATATTCTTCTGTTTTTCTTGCTTGGTTTCTTATGCTGTTGTTGAAAAAAATAATATTTATCAAAAGGGTTTATAAGATTGAAAGTCATATTTCACATGGGGGATGACTGTTGAGAAAGAATATATGTAAGTAGACTATTGTATTATTTATTTATTTATTTATTTATGTTATTACTTTTTTGTGAAGTTGTGGTGCACATGTAGTGGGGACCTTTTGTCAATCCTTGTAGGTCGGTTTTTGTTAGGAATTGATTGGCTTTAATGTGTAAAATAACTAGAGTACCCAAAAAATATATTTACTATGATATTGACAGGGCATTAAGGTTGATTTTTTTGTTTTTTGTTTGTAATGGCAATTAATTTCATATTAAAGATTAAATAGACGTTATAGATACCAATCTGAAATATTATCTTCTTGTTGGTTCCCTCGACAACCCCCCCCCCCCCCCCCCCCCAAAAAAAAAAAAGAAAAACTAATTTGGCCATTGTACGACTTTATTGGCACATACAACAATCTAAGTACGCTAAATATTATAGCACCTAAGACTTCAGAGAGTAAAACCAATATAATCTGGAAACGTGTAATTGTCTCAAAACAAAACAAAAAAAGAATAATGACCTCATTTTACCGTCACATCATCTCTATTAAGGTTTTCAAACCGAACCGGAAAACCGCGCACAATCGAAAAATCAAATCAAATCGATTAAAAAAACTCGATTAGGTTTGGTATTGAGTAAAAAAAACCCGAACCAAACCGACATATAAATATATAAATTTTATTTATATTTTTAAGACTTTATAGTGAATTATTTTTAGAAAATGTAGAAATATTTAGGATCTTCTCATGTATTAACCTTGAAAGCGTAAATTAACGAAAAATTATTGTTAGACGACTAAGAAAATAACTATCAATGTGTTACTAAAAAAATTCAGTCATTAGAATATTTTAATAGATCATATGTTTGTCAATTTTTTTTCATATTTACTAAACATATATTTACTTATCAAAACTTTATCTATAATTTTAACAAAGTAAGATTGAAATAATATTCATGCAAGAAAAAACCTGAAAAACCCGAAAAATCCGACAAAATCGAACCAATCCAAACCGATATAGTTAGTTTGGTTTGATTTTGATAAAAAACGAATCAACCCGGTCCATGTACACTCCTAATCTCTATGTAACAACACTTTCATTATAAAAGTCAAGCTTTTTGAAACCAATTTTTATGTTATGTTATAATATATATTCTTTATAACAATATTTCGCTATAACATCCAAAAATATTCGGAACAAACGAGGTTTGACTATATATTAAGATAATGGTGAGCTAATACAATATAGTAGTAAATAATTAAGAAATTTCACATGTCATTTTCACAAGCTAACTACTATAAGTTGCAAACTAACCTTTGAAAATAGTAGTAGTACCAACTTGGGTCCCTCCTGTGTTAAAAAATAGACAATTTTTTTGGCCAAAGAAACCTAAACATTACCTGTTCCAATTTATTAAGCTGAATATATCATGTTATATTGTTTTCTAAAACTCCACTGTATATCAGTAAGATATTTTTGTTTCTAGTAGTATACAATATATTTCTTTATTGGAGTACAATTGCCAGTAATTGATTTGTTTCATGAATTTTCTTCTCTCATTAGGTAAATACTACACATTAGGGTATACAAACCGACCCGCAAAACCGTACTAAACTGAAAAGTTAAATCAAATCGATTAAAAATTCGATTAGGTTTGGTTTGATTTGGTTTGGATTTGAGTAAAAAATTCGGACCAAACCGACATATAAATCTATAATTTTATATATACTTTTAAGACTTTATATATAATTTTTTTTAAAATATCTAAAAATATTTGCAATTGTCTTATAGTATGTAATATTTAGTTAAATATAAAGTGCTCCATTTTTATTAACTTTAAACAATGAGTTGTATGATCGCTTTCTTATCAAGTGTTACTGAAATGCATCAATTTCTTTGTTCTTCCATATTCATATGTTAAGATCTATTAAATTCTTATATCTTTTTAGAATTTGAAGTGGTATTTCGATAATTTAAAATTAAATAGAACATATCATTAAATAGAACCGACTAAAAAGACAATTATCATGCATTACTAAGAAAATTTTCCATAAGAATTTTTTAATAGATGATATGTTTGGCAATTTTTATTTATCATAAATTTAACAAAGTAAGATTGAAATAATATTCATGTAACAATAAACCCGAAAAATTCGACTAAACCAAACCAAATCAATATAGTTGATTTAATTTGATTTTGATAAAAACCGAACCAATCCGGTTCATGTATACCCTACTATACAATATAATTATTTGCTTTTTTGCATAAGATGTCCTATGATTGTGCTTCAATTAATCATAACACTTGGGACAGCTGGGAATACAAAATGTGTACAAAGGTCTAAGTATAAAATGATTAATCTTTAATTTGTTGGCAACCACTAATCATTATTAATAATGCACAAGTCTATCTTTGTCACTGATAGATACAATTATAGCAAGATAAGTGCCATGATTCAAGGGTTTGGTAAAAGTCTAATTTCTTTTTTGGTTTTCACTAGTATCACCTTTGGGCTGAGCAATTCGGATTCATGTCGGAAAGTCCAACTTAATATAAATCGCTTTTTGCGACTGCATATCTAGAACTCGAACCTCAAAACTTTGATTAATAATAGAGGGATACTTACCACTCCACCACAATTTGGGTGGTAGGGAAAAGTCAATCATAGAAATATGGTTTTTTTTTTTGTTTTTTTTTCATGTGAGAAGTAGGGTTACTGTTAGTATAACTATTAAGTACATGAAGTTGATCAAGATTGAAAAATTTATATTAGAAGCATAATATATTGCCGTTTTCCTTTTTTAATGGTCATGATTAGAGGTTAACTACATTTGTCAAATTTCAATTGGACAGCGAAAATGACACGTATATATGTTGGTGATTAAACTATATGAATAAGAAATTTATAGCATGTTAGGTGTATCATTTAAACTCATCATGTTTGTTTCGTTTCTTGAATGATTAAAATTCTTAGCGTTAAGAAAAAAGGGAAAATTTTACTTGGCATTCATTGATTATATGGAGCAATATTTTGCGAAAAAGATGATTGAATCCATCTTTTTGTCGAAATTATTTTCTTTGAAAATAATATATTTTCAGCAATATAAGGTAACGAAAATTGGTATTAATTTCCTTAAAATATTTTGTTCATGTATTTTCAATATACAAAGTATGACCGCAAAATTGCAATGATAGGGTAGCTTTTGATTTTCTAGAAGAAAATAATAAAGATAGGATGACAAAGAAACAATTATAATTGCATTTTGGCATATAATTTGCAACAAAAAATATTAGTTTTTCTTTATATCTTTGGAAACTGCACCTGCAAAGTGATTATTACCCCGTCGACAGGCAGATCTAGAGTTCGAGATACAGTTTGTGAAAACCTAATAGCTTTTGTTTAGATTTTTTTATGTATTAAAAAGTTTATTAAATACTTATAAATATTTGATCGTAAATTCAGTTATTATTGTAAATTTACTTAGAGTCAATGTAGGAAAGGAAGTTTAGGCATAACTAGTAAAATTAATGTCATGTGACCAGGAGATCACGGGTTCGAGCCGTGAAAACAGTCAGTGGCGAAGCCACATGGTCACAAGGATGGTCAATTGACCACCCTACCCTTCGTCAAAAATTACACTGTGTATATAGGTAAAATATTATATTTTAGAAGTATATAACATATATTGAACAATTTTTGTCGGAAATTTTTTCACTTCTTTCAAGTTTGAACATCCTTGGCAAAATTCCTAGCTTCGCCACTGGAAACAGCCTCTTGCAGAAATGCAGGATAAGGCTGCGTACGATATATCCTTGTAGTCCGACCGTTCCCCAAAATCCAGTGCATAGCGGGAGTTTAGTATACTGGATTGCCTATTTGAAATCGAGGTAGGAACTCATAAGCTTTAAATCATAAATCTGCCTCCACCCGTCGATACATAAATAAAATATCTTGCTAAGTATTCTACTAAAGTAAGAAAGAATCTTGTTCATTTAGCGTCTAACAGAGAACATTGATAGGATTCATCATATAGTATATATATACGTAAAAATAATAATTCTATCTAATTACACTTTGTAATTTTCTAACGCCGGGATGTTAGTTGATAATCGTTGCTTAAATGAAGGGGTTCATATAGATGCTTTGTCTGCTAGGCAGCGTTTGAATTAGTCGTGAGCCAACTTTTTTTTTTTTTTTTTTTTTTCCGGATATACAGTCAAACCTCTTTATAATAACATCCTTATATAACAGTATTTCGCTATAAAAGTCAAGTTTTTTGGAACCAAATATCATATTTTGTTCTTTATCACAACAATTTGCTATAACATTCAAGAATATTCAGAACAAACGAGTCAGTTATAAAAAGGTTTAACTGCAATCCAAATAGAGAGTAGTTTTGATCTCTACAAAATTCGAACACTTGGACAAAATATGATGCAACAAGAAGCATCAGCTGAATAGTTGAGATGTTGCACTAAGAATTTCCGCCAAATTCCGTGAAAATGGATTATATATTGTGGATATATTATATATAAAAGAAAGATATAAAATCTATTGACTCCTCATTAATGAGAAAACTTTATAATATCATGCAATTGTAAAATCATCACATCGAGTCCTCAAGTTTTTTTCAACTAGATTGCAATTATCGAGTATTTCCTAGTATTTTATTCAAAATAAATTTCTTAAAAATTTCTGGACGTAAAAAATTAAAATAAAATAAAGAACAGAAAAGTTTCAATTGCATGTGGATCTTCTATGATTAATTATTGTGAGGAAAAATGTTCTAGAACTTCTAATTGTTTCAATTAATTGTGCAAAATGCGGATATTGTAGAAACTTGGGCCTTTTCCCGCCCCTATCTTGTAGAAATGACACCAAGTAGCCACTCTACAGGGCTGCTATTTAGAAATTAGCCAATCAGTCCTGAATTTCAGTTTTTCAGTTCAATTTTCAGGATAAAAATGTCCTGAATTGTCATGAAGTTAAAATTTTAGTTTAAAGTTCCAAGACAAAATAAATACCGGTTAATCTCTAAATAGCATCCCTGAGAATGACTATTTGTGCACTTGTCTCCCTGTGTTGTAGAAATGACACCAGGTAGACACTGTAAAGGGCTGTTATTTAGAAATTAGTCAGTGCGTCATGAATTTCAGTTTTTCGGGATAAAATTATCCTGAAGTTAATATTTTTAGTTTAAAATTTCATGACAAAATAAGTACTAACTAATCTCTAAATAACATTATCCCTAAGAATGACTATCTGTGCACTTGCCCTTTCTTTGCTCTCAATTTTCTAAAAATACCCTTATCTATCTAGTCTATAGCCCATATTCTTATGGGGCATTTGCATCTATACCCGCTTTTTGTGTCACATTTTAACTTGTGCCTGCTTTGCAAAAAAAATTGCAAGTGTACCCGTTTTTTTGCATAACTTCAGCATACGGGGCTGAAGTAGCAAAGACAATCATGCAAAACTTCAGCATTCTAGTAGCCGGGCCTGAAGTTCAGCTCTAGAGCTAAAGTTTTTGTTTTGTAACTCGCGAACTTCAGCTCTACAGTTAAAGTTTTTGTTTTTGTGTTTTTGTTTTGTAACTTGCGAACTTCAGCTCTAGAGCTGAAGTTTTTGTTTGTAACTGGCGAACTTCAGCTCTAGAGCTGAAGTTTTTGTTTTTGTAATTGGCGAACTTCAGCTCTAGAGCTGAAGTTTTTGTTTTGTAACTGGGGAACTTCAGCTCTAGAGCTGAAGTTTTTGTTCTATATTTGATTAACTTAAGCATATTTTATGCTCTTATGTTTATGTTATCTGATCCAAACTCTTCTTTCTTTTGTCCAATATGTACGCAGTATATAACGTATCCGTAGTTTGCGCTCACGTTTAAGTTTGTCAACGCATAGGTCTCACCATCTTCGGGAATTAATCCTAGAGGAATCGAAGAATTCTATCGAGACAACAACACAGAGCATAGCAGCTTGCTAGATTCAAATAACACAATTGTATTGTGTTGAAACCTGCAAAACTAACATGTGTGAGTGAAGTGGTGATTAAACGAGACAAAATATATAACTTTAAGTAGTAAGAATTGGCACTCAATATTCTAACTGATATGAAAAACCACAAATGTTAAAACTGTTATCACTTAGAGGCATATTTTTCCAGAGGATCGTTGTAGAAGAAGAAAGAAGAATATGAAGGAGGAGAAGGAGGAGGAGAAAGGGGGCTAAAGTTGTTTAAAAAGTAGGTACAAGTTAAAAGTTTTTAAAAAAATGGATATAAGTTAAATGGGGGCGACCAAATAGGGCGCCCCGTGCAATTTTTACTATTCTTATGGAGTTACTGGGCCAAGGCCCATTATACTTTTACACAAGTATTTGTAAAGGGTTTTTTTCCCTTTTAGCCCGCGCCTATATTCTGTAGCTGAAAAATATATAAAATTTGTATACGACTATTATTTTGAGAATGACTATACAGTATTATTTTTCATATTTCTAATCAATAATCATTTAGACAAATTAAATACTCTCTATATTAAATTAAAAAAAGGCAGCCCGATGCACTAAGCGGGGGAAGGACCAGACTGCAAGGATCTACTGTACGCAATCTTACCTTGCATTTCTGCAAGATGCTGTTTGCACGGTTCGAACTCGTGCCCTCCTGGTCACTTGGCCAGTTGCACCAAAGCCCCTTCCTAATATTAAATTGTTTCCCTAAAATTCAAGAAGAGACAAATAGGGATAGGATATTACATTTTGGGGGCTCGTTTGAGGAATAAAGAATAATTAATCCTGGAATTGAATTTGAAATAAGTTTATTTTATATTTAATTGGAATAAAATCGTAATATAACTAATCTGGAATTAGTTATTTTAGAATTGTAGTATTTTTTTTTATTGCTATAAGAGATTGGAATAATTAATCCTAAAATAATTAATGAAGAGATAACTTGTTTAGCAGCGGACCCAATAATACTCTAGCAGTTGACGGAGGTAACTATTGTAGGAGTAGATTGGTTGTCAGACTTGTTGAATGTCACACTAATCAATGCGCGCGCTCACACACACACACACACACTGTCACACACTCCCTCACTCGTGAATGAATTCCTAGAAGTCATCAATTCTTCACCAATTTTCACCCCTTTTAAATCTTCTCTGCGGATACTTCAATGCTGCAGCTTTGTTCCTCTCTATTTTTCTTTGCTTAATTCCTAACTATTGACTCCTTCTCACCATTAATACCCTCCTGTAGCATCAGGGAATTACCCTCTGTACAATATATTTATGCACAGAATTTAAAAGGGTATTGTTGTAGATGTCAGAGATGATTACCATGAGTTTAAAATCCAATCTTTTTGCTACCCCATATAGTGGAAGATATGGGGTAAGCCATTTTTGGTCTCAGCAGAAATTGGTCAACTCCAAGTCACACAGAAGTCGGAGGATCGGTCGAGTTTATTGCGAGTTTAAGGTAATTCTTAGAACTTTGTTTTATGTAATGCTCTTGCTGTTTTTATTTATTTATAATAATTATAGTTGTTAATCGAAGGGTACCCTTAGCGTAATTGGTAAAGTTGCTGGCATGTGACGAGTAGTTCACAGGGTTCGAGACCGTGAAAATAACCTCTTGAGTACAATAGACCCTTGTGGTCTAGTACTTACCCTGACCCCACACATAGCGGCAGCTTAGTGCACCGGACTACCATTTAATTGTAGTTGTTAATTGTAGTCATCATTGTAAATTATACTCCCTCTGTCCCATTTTATGTGACTTATTTTTTACTAGGAATGGAGTTTAAGAAATATAGATTTTTTTTTGAAACTCGTGGTCTAAAACATGTCATAGGCATTTGCATGGCTATACAATTGAGGATTCGCAAATGTATTTCCAGAAGATTACTTGGGTTACCTCCTAGGCGAGAAAGTTTTTGCATTGGCTTAGTACCAAGGACTCAGCCTATCTCTATCCCTCCATAGTGGCTCCAGCTAAATGTCACTAAGGGTAAAATTGAGAGTTTAAAGCTATTGTTTTCAAGTGTAGAAAGGTGTAATTTCTTGGGATAGCCTAAAGAGGAAAGCGTGTCACGTAAATTGGGACAGAGGGAGTATTTATCATTGTTCTACATTAATTTGCAATGTTTTCCCTATTTGTTATAACTGAGTCCAGGTTTGAAAGTACAATTGCTATAATTGACTTAAGCTTGGGAAGCACAAGCAGCATTAATAATGGAAATTTCCTGAATGAATATGTTGCGAATAATTTTTTATTGGATTCGGTACCAATAAAATGTAATTTTATTGCATTAATTGCATTTATTGCATTTGTGTTTAAATGTAATTTTGTTAATACCAACTAAATTTAGTTAGCCTCCAATTACTGTTTTATTGTTGATGCATTTCGTGTACCGATCTTGAAATAATTCTTCGATCAGTTAAAGTAATCTCATTGATAGAGTGGCACAAAGCAGGTGTAGTCATCTGTGGCTGATCACTTTTATAGCTATAAGGAGTCAATTAAGTCCAGCATATCATCTATTTTGTTTACACTATTCATCCTGCATAAAAATGATGATTTTCAAGATATTTGAACTTTACAAGAGATGTATGTTCTTTCCCATCAAGCATCTATGGTTTCTATCTATCCACGTGCCACACTGTTCTGCGTACATAGAGAAGAATTTCTCGCCAAGCTTGTCTCTGCCTCTTCAGTGTCCTTTGTCCCTACCCAGCCTGTAGCCTCTTTCAAGCATTCGGGCATAACCCACAGGACTCCATATATGTTAAAAGAAAGGCTCCATAACTGTCTGGATTCCATTAGAACTTCGAATTTAAGCATGTTTGGGCTAGAGTAATATTAGGACGGTTGATAACTTTTATTGTATTATTATCATTGTAGTAATCAGGTGGATTAGTTTGCACACACCTCAACTTGAATAGCTGCACCATCCAAACTATATAGATATTGGGTAACTCTAGGTGGTAACTCTGCTTACCCAGACTTGGCAGCTAAGAAGAAATTACCTAGTTTTTTTGCTAGTAACCCTGGTCTTCCCTGGTCTTTATTCAACTTCATTGACCACTGGACATACCCTTGGGTGCATCATATGTTGCATATTTAAAGCCTCTTCTCTAAAAGTTATCCTGGGTTAGGCTGCATTATGTAAGAATCCATATAAAGCATGCCATTTTAGGTGGAGATTTTGTTTCCATTTTCATTTTCCAGGGCAGATAAATCTCATTTTCAACATTTTATTTTCACAACAGCCAATAACTTGAGTTCAGAGAAAATTTGCCATCTACATTGGCCATCCGATAATAAAAGATTTACGAACTTTCTTTGACAATCACTGCTAGTTTCTCAATCAAAAGGTTCACCCTTCTAATCTCCCGTTCAAAGAAGACTTTTATTATGAAGTTTCAAATTCTTCACTACCAATCCACCATCCTTTATAAGTTTTAACCCTCTCCAGTTTTTGGGTTAAGCTTGTTAGTTGAATCTTCAAAAATTATTATTGTGGAAGACTAGAGAAGATAAAGTGTCAGGAAACACATGGTGGTCTTTTAAATGTAACGTTCACCGACTCTCTGGCATCATCCTATAAGTATATAAATTTACCTGTATTAATCTACTTTTATCTGAGAAGTTGGGATCTGCACTAGGTATACCTATCAATTGTTTTTAGTCAATTTGAAAGCTTATCATGTAGTGTTCAGCTACTGCTTCTATTGTGTATTTATTTATGGGATTCACCGAATCATGTTCCCAGACTGCAGAAATGGAAATCAGGAAGTGCTCGCCTTTTCTAGAAAGTGAATTGTTATCCGGTAATGGTGGGTTTCCCTTGACAGAGTGGAGAACTGTTCCCGACATTTGGCGGACTTCGGCAGAGAAGTTTGGTGACTGTGTAGCAGTTGTGGACCCATATCATGATCCTCCTACAACCATGACTTATAAACAGGTCACTTTTTTTCTTTATTCTTCGCAATATCCTTTTTTTGGTTTATTTTTATCTAAAGATGAAATAATCAACCCTTTGTGTTAGTTATTTTAATATGTGAAGTCCTGCAATATGAGAATTCATTAAATCTTGCTATAAAATTTTCTTCTCTTTTAAAGAGCTTTTTCTCTGGAATGATAGTTGCTTTCACGAGTTTGTGTAGTGGCCCACTATTGGCTGACTGCATGAGACTATCCATCTTGTTATCCATATGCGTGACTGCGTGAGCTTCCCATCTTTTCATTTGTATGTACTTGCTAGGAACAAATATTATGAACATGAGTTCCTAGATAGGATCTTCTTTTTCAGTATTTATGAGTCAATGTTAGTGTAGGATTATAGTCTTTTGTTTGAGTATGTGGTTGCTTTTAGGCGTGGTGAACCATATGGTGTAAGGCCTTGCCTTTGACTTTAGGAATTTGAGTCATCCTTAGCCCATCCATCTTCCTTTTTCTTTCTTTTCTTTCAGGTAAATTTGTCGTATATTCCTTCTCAAAAAAAGAAATTGTCGTATACTCTATGCTCCCTTTGTTCCAAAAATGGGTGTGGTAGAATTTGATTTCTTATTTAAGGCTTCTATCGCTCGAAACATGATTTCTATGAGTAGTGTCATGAATGCTTCTAGACCTGATCATTCTGGGTGGTGGTAGTATTTCATCCCTAACATCAAGTGGATCTGAAGAGTTGAAAAACTGCAAGGCAACAAAAATTTCACCTAGCAATCTTCTTTTTTTTTTTTTTTTTGATAAGGAAAACGATGAAATGACTTGGCAATCTTCTTTTAATCTAATCTAGCATTAATGTTTGTTGGATCTTTTGACACTTGGGCAGATACTTTATCATGAATATACGGTTGTGCCTGAGAATAATTGTACTAAAACTAGATAGCACAGGATAATGCAGTAAAATTGTGGTCTGCAGAGGCAGAGGCAAGATTTGAAGCTTATGGGTTGGGGGTTCTAGTCTTTTTAAGTTATTGGGTTCTAAATTAATTTTTACATATTCAATGAATTTCTAAAGACAAATAAAGAGTTTAGGATCTAAGATACTGGGTTCGCCGAACCCATCACTGAAACACTTGCTCCGCTCCTGAGTGGTCTCCCTAGTCAAAATCTGTTTTGGGTGTAATCGGATGCATGGTTTTTGTAATTACTACTTAATAAATTTTTTGCAAGAAGGCGACTAGCTAATCGGAGAAATTAAGTGCATTTAACTATGTTATTAGCTCTGCTATTCTATCCATAGTACTTTTTTTAAATGCATTACCAAAAAATGCAGCTTTATCAGGAGATTGTGGATTTCTCTGAAGGTTTGAGAGTTGTTGGGCTAAAGCCAAATGAGAAGATTGCGCTCTTTGCTGATAATTCATGTCGATGGCTTGTTGCAGATCAAGGTAAATCAATTCATCCTATTTTGTATATCCTAGAAATCAGTAACCTTTAGCTTTATTTATTACGTATTACTTTTTTCTTTCTTTTTCCTGTTTTCTTTTTCGAATTTCAAAAAATTTCCCAGATTAGGATAATCCTAGGTACTTGGATCATAAATGGCTTGAACCTAAAATGCACATGTAAAACTTATGGATCATGAAAATGGTCATCTGCTATTGAAAAAGACAAAAGCATTTTAGGTTATTGGCTCACCAATTATCGGGGTATAATGGCTTCTTGAAAGAGTTGAACCCTCTACATAAGCAGGCAGAAGTTGGAAGCACCATCTTTGCGATTAAGCTATGATAATATTAGTTTGTATGTTGAAGGGAAAATAAGTCACTGGTTCTAGCCGTGGAAACATGCACTAATTCAGTAATGCTTGCATTAGGGTAGGTTGTCTAATCATACCCCTTGGGGTACGGCTCTTCCCAGCTCCTGTGTGAATGCGGGATATTTTGTGCACTGGGCTGCCCTTATGCTGAAGAGCATATATAACACCAACTTTTTGATCATTTAACTGTTTCTATCCATTATGTCTCTAGAAATATATCATGTACATAACTTGAACTTAAAGCGCTTGAATTATTTTTCATCTTTTCTTATAACCGAGAAAATCTTGAGGTTGGTCGCCCACGGTTTGGAATTTGGTGGATAATGGGCTCACCCCTTTATCCTCCTCCATTTAAATTCCAAGCTTCTGTCTGCGACAAGGTTTTAACCCGTGTTGTGTGCCCAACCCATACGTCACAGCCTGCGCTCTTGGCACTAGGCCAAACCCCTAGAGTATTTCTTTTGGTAACGGAGAAATCCCCTAAAGCCATTGGCACATCGTTCGAATCAATGAATTACGTTCGTGCTTTGTTTTGTTTTATCCTTCAAAAGAACACCCTAGTTTATTTGTAGTAGAACAATCTTTTTTCTATAAATTACCTGTTATAGGACTTAATGACTGGCTACTAGTAGTAAACAGATACTACATTCATAATCAAAATAATGCATGAACCAAATTATCAATTGAAAGCGCACACAATTCTGAAAATATAATGGGAGAAGTACCCAGTTTTTCCTTACTTCAGAGTTCTGTAGAGGAATTCTCATATTAGGGAAGGAATCAATAACATGCATTTCATCTTCTACCTTGGTAATTGCCCATTTAACCACTTTTTTTTCCTACTCATTATCATGGAGAACGAAGGTGCTACTTTTCAGCTCGTCCATTGAGGGGTGGTAGTTGCTTGGTTATCTCCAGGATTTGAGTTCTCAAATCGCTCGAAAATGAGATACTGAACAGCTGCCAAGTGTGCAAGCTTCTGAGTTAGCTTGTTTAAATAGGGGATAAGTCAGCAGGCTGTTATTCACATGCGTTCGTCTATTGCAAACCTACAAAATCACCATTTACCATCGTAAGGTCCAGCTAATATGCTGTCCTGTAAAATAAATTGAACTCAAGCATGTCAACGAGATGGTAAATGGGGTTGCTTAATCACCGATGCACTTATTCCAAAGGACTACTATATGTACTGTGGTTTTCTTTTGTTGTTATGATCACAGTCCAAATTATGTTCAATTTAAGTGGAAGCTCTGGTGTAAAAGTGTCCAATTTCCTTTAGGTACGATGGCGAGTGGGGCTATCAACGTTGTGAGGGGTTCAAGGTCATCAGTTCAAGAGCTATTGCAATTATACAGCCACTCTGAAAGGTTAGTGCAGATGTTCTTGTGCATTGAGATTTGGTTGTTTGTTCTAATTAACATGTTCATGAGCATGTTACTTCTTCTGCTCATTTGTGGACAGATTATAGAATCATGGGTTTCTCGTTGTTTAGTTTACACCAGCAAGTGTGATCGATTTGACGAAGTAGCCTATTTTTTCTGCATGCATTTTGCCAGTGTCGCTCTTGCTATTGACAATCCTGAGATGTACAACCGGATTTCAGACACCTTTGGTTCCCACACAGCTATACGATTTGCTATTTTACTTTGGGGCGAGAAATCAAGCCTTGGAAGAGAAGCCGTGCAGGGATATCCTGTATATACTTATAAGGAGATTATAGAATTGGGTCACAAGAGTCGTGTGGATCTGCTTGATTCTGAAGATGCCAGTAAGACATTTACTGTAAGAGACATAATTTAATTAAAAATATATTTCTTGCTTAAAACTAATTAGTGTTTTCCTAAGATGATATATTGGTGATTTCTTTTCTTCAAACAACAGAATTTCCTTGACTCATTATCCTGCATTTAGAATAAACCTGTTAATTTTGCTCTTTCTTTCCTCTCTACTTTTCTTTATCATCTTCTTAGAACATAGTTCTCTTAGGAAGTATCGACTTCAAGTTGCAAGTTTATCTTCCTGACTCTTTTCTTGTACATGTTATGTCTGTGAGTTCTCCGAGATACTAACGCCAAGGATAACTCCTTCCTGATGTAAACACAATAAATTGTTACTTAGTAGATTAAATTTCGAGGCTTCAGCGTAGAAATCAATCTCCTGAAGCTCATGCTATTTCTATCATAACAATTTGGCCTGCTGCTTACCTTTTAGCTTGTCGAAATGTAACCCCGTAATTTATGGAATTTTGGACATGTTCATCAAGCTAGTAGAACTTCTAGCTAGTAGGAATTGTTTTCAAATATTTGGCCGGTGAGAAGTGATTACTAATATCTATCATGGATATTAGAGCAACTCTGTTTTTTATCCTTTCTATTTCTGTTACAACTTCCATATTGGGGATGAGGTCGATATCTAGTCTGTAATCACTGTATATTTTAGCAGTGATATGTATCTAAGTTATGTTCTCAATGCGATAATTCAGTTTGGTAACAGTTTTATTTTGTCTTCGATTCTGAAGTTCCACTTTTCACTAATGTAGTTCCCATTGGGGAGAATATCTGTAACTAACAAAATAATTTTTTAGGGAAACAATATTCATTTGAGGCAATCAACTCTGATGATGTGGCTACAATTGTCTATACCAGTGGAACCACCGGTAATCCAAAAGGTGTCATGCTTACGCATAAAAATCTGCTTCACCAGGTTTGCTCTTGTACATTTACTCTAGTGCTAAGAATTCTGTAGTTGTAGCTAATTTTTGTCGGTTCATCAGTGTCTTATTACCCTTTATCTTGTTTGTCTGATCTTGGTTCTGAAAAGAAGCTATTAACTTGAGGTACAAAATCGGGGAAAAGGATAGATGGACCAATCTATCTTTGAACTTGAGCGCTATGTCATCTTGAAATTTGCGCTTCAATAGGTTCCGTACTCGTGCGATTTTTTTGCAGAAAAACGAATAAAATACCCTTGGAGAAAGGCGTCAATGAGAAAAAGTTTGGTTGAGAAGTGATGTTTAGTTATGTGAAAGAGAGAAAGGAAAGAGAAAAAACCTCTTGCTGAATTGTAGGTTAACTACTAAGCGGGCTTCTTATATAGGCTTTTTAAAGAAAGAATCCTATTTCTGAATTCTTAGTTTATGACATTATCATCGAGGATATTCTACCAAATATTGAATGATTTTCTTTTTTTCAGAAGCCCTCAAACTCAAGGTGGTGAAACGTGGTTTACTTATTTCCCATAAGAACTGTTAAAAAATACTTGAATAATGAACAACTGTCCGAGTAGGGTTGTTAGAATAATGAACAATCACCAAAAGAAAAGCAGTGCTGGAATTCTTTTCCCCTGAAAGTTGATGGTAGTTGTGTAAAGAAAGTGCTTCTTGTAACATATATGGAAATGGATCTTTTCTTACTCCTCCCGAAGCGGTACAATTACACAAATCATTAGAACATCATTATAATTGCTTGAATTGGCAGCTTAGAGTAATCGAAAAACTTGTCAGGGCAATGTTCAAAAATTTAATGTCCAGAAAATGGACTCAATATCCAAACTCTGATATCATGAAGAGAAATGGGTTTTGGAGAATATATAGCTTTAAATGTTTCTAAAAAAGTGTTCATGAGAGGCGATTAGCGCTAACGCCGTAAAAGCCACTGAGAACAAAAGTGTTACCTTTGGAACGCTCACTAGAAAGAGTCGTGGTTCTACCAGAGCGATCACTATAAAGAGGTGCGGTGCCAGCAGAACGGTCACATAAAAAGAGTCACAATGTCACTAAAACGTCACCAGAAATAATCATAATACAGTCGGAATAAATCACCGTAAAAGCAGCTTGAAACTAAAACCAACAAGAATGTTTCTTGGCGATCCTAATTACTTGAATGAGTGCTTGTTTTCTTATTATTACCATTATATATAGAAAATAATGTTTTTTGCTGTTGCTATTATTTTTCTGATTGATCTTTTGTTTGGCTGGTTTCCCATCTTTTAGTATCATGTTAATATCCAAGCATCCGTGTTCTTTAACTTCCAAAAGTATCTGTGGTATCGATAAGTATGCTGGACTGCTAGTATTTGGGTACATAAAGTAGTTGACATCCCTGCATTCTCTTTGTTAGATTTTGAATTTGGGGGAGATTGTACCTGCTGTACCTGGGGACAGATTTCTAAGCATGCTTCCACCTTGGCATGCATATGAGCGTGCCTGTGAATATTTCATATTCACACATGGAACAGAGCAAGTGTACACAACTGTGAAAAATTTGAAGGTGTGTTTCCATTTTGTAGTCAATCTAAACCCCTTATTTCGCCAATGATGTTTTGAGAGAATCTAAAACATTGATCTGATCTCTGCCCTAATATTTTGTCCCCTTAAATTTATGGTACTTTGACTATTAATCTTTGTTACCACTGCCTCACAACCTTCTTACTGTTGTAGGAAGATTTGCGGCGTTATCAGCCACATTACTTGATAAGTGTTCCTTTAGTGTATGAGACATTATACAGGTATGTCCTTAATGTGGATGGCTATTCTAAGACTCTGTTCTGGAAAACTTTTCTTGTCTAATTCATAGAAACTCTTCCTCTAAAAAATATGTTTTTTCTGGGACAACGAAGAAAATCAGTTGAATGCTGAGAACTGATTGGGCAATGAAAGCAGTAACCTTCTGAATGATAAAACACCGTAATACTCCGTCCGCCAAAGTGTTTTCTGAAGAAATACTGAGTAAAACCTCTGCTATATATCTCCTTGTTCACTTAATCTTTTGAAACAATTTTATCGCCTGAATATGATGGAAATTCTTCTCCAAATGTCACCGTGCATTAGATAAATTAGTTTCACATTTCTTTGAATTTCTCGTTTCTTAAATTGCTGGAAATTTTTGTGCTTTATGGCATTTTTCTCTTGAAATATCTGCAGTTAATCAATTTTTATTATTCTATATTATTAAATGATACACGACTTTTTATGAACTTTACAGTGGAATTCTAAAGCAGATCAATTCAAACTCTGCTGCTCGTAAATTCATTGCCCTATTATTTTTAAGGATCAGTATGGCTTACATGGAGGCAAAAAGGATTTACGAGGTTAATTCCTGATATTATTGTACTATGATTTCAGCTTACATGCACCATTATTGTAGGGAATAAGCACAGAGTTTTGCTTAGATAATCATGATTTACTCTTTTATTTCACGGTCTCTTATGCAGGGGAAATGTTTAATGAAGGACACCAAGCAACCTTCATATATTGTATCATTGCTCGACTGGCTGTGGGCTAGAACTATTGCTGCTATATTATGGCCGCTGCATATGCTGGCGAAGAAAATTGTTTACAGTAAAATACACGCAAGCATTGGTATTTCAAAGGTCAGATATGCTACTGTTTGTGACTTCTGGTGTTCTTTGTCTGGTGCATCTCTGAAGTTCGAAGGTTGATGCGTCATTGTTAAACTTCTGCCATTTTCCCTATATTATTAAAACATGGGCAAGCTAGGTACACTATACATATCCACGACACAAAGAAATTTTTGATGCAGTTAGGGTGTATCAAAAGAAAATAGAAGAGCTAACAGGATAAACTGACAATATCAGTAGGACAAAGTTTAGATAAAATAAGAAATTTAAAAGTGAGAAGATGAAAGTTTTTCTCATGTCAATGTGAGTGGAAATAATTTGAAAAAGTTGGAGACAATACACATACTCTCATGTCACATGTGAGTGGAAATAACTAGAAAAGGTTGCAGAAAATAGCTTACATGTTTTAGTGCTGTTGTTTTTCCAAATGCATAGTTGTAAACTTTCATCTTTCAACACCTAGTTAACAGCCACATCCTACTCTTTTCTGTAAAGATCTCGCTAATATTTTACTGTTATTTATATTCTGCATGGCCCAAAGTGACTTAGGTCCACTAGATCGTGAAGACAGTTGATTACCTTCCTTTTATATTTTACAGGCTGGCATAAGTGGAGGCGGTAGTCTTTCTTCACATGTTGACAAGTTCTTCGAGGTTAGTAGCTCTTATAGTCTTAATTATTGTTAGTAGGCAATTGGATTCGTGCTCCTTTCTGACATGCCATTTGGTAATTCTTAGGCAATTGGCATAAAGATTCAGAATGGATATGGTCTGACTGAGTCATCTCCCGTGATTTCTGCCCGTCATCCTGCGTGTAATGTGAGTACTGTATCCTCTACCTATAGAACCAAAAGAATTCAACTTCTGCTTCGACATTGAAGTTTCTCATAGAGATACCTTGTATGATATTGGTATAGAGCAGTGCCTTGAGCTTCTAAGCACCTTTCTGCAGGCGTGCATTATAAATTCTTATGCGGGAATCTGGTGGAGGACGTGAAGTAAATTAAAATACTTTCCTCTGTATATTGACAAAAGAATACTTTTTCCTGTGAATCTAGCAATCACGAATATAGTTACCACTAAGTTAATTGCTATTGATATAAGAGCATAACATTACCTTCAGTCAGACTTTATGATGCAAAAATTTCAAGCAGTTCATTCATCAAGATATGCTGAAAAAGGGTTTTTCCTAAAGTATTCTTTTGAATTTAGTGAAGTATTCAATTCACAGGCTTCACGTACCATTGATTATATCTGTTAAAGATGTCATAACACCACAACCATCAAGTGAAATTGTTTCATATGGCACATTTGTTGCTTCCCGCCACACAAAAATGCAATTTATAATTTACATATTCTTAGGCTAGTTTCTATCACTACTTTGCTTTAACTGTGCACATTCTTTTTTTTTTTTTTAGAAGGTAACAATTTTGTATATTAATATAAAGACTTCACTGAAATTGTGCAGTCACCCATAATTACAGTGTGAGTGCCCATACAAAACTAAACAAAAAAAGACATTGTTCACCCTTGTTCTTCTTACAATGAATCTAGGGCATCTAGGATGGATTCAAGGTTCTCCAAAAGTTTTCCTTTACATCAAAAATAAAAAAGAGATAAACATTTCATCTTTATCTTCTAGATGTTGCTGAACTTTTCTTCAAAGCATCTTTGGTTTCTCTCTTCCCAGACTGTCCACCATATACAAGCTGGGACAATTCTCCATCTCTCTTTGTCTCTCGAAAATGCACCCTCTTTACTCCAGCTAGCTAGAATATCAAGGGTTCTTCCCGGCATTGCCCATTGAATTCCCTTTAGACTGATGAAAATCCTTCATATCTGTGTAGTGAATTTGCAATGCAAAAAGAGATGGTTAATTGTCTCTGCCTGTTCTCCACATAAGTAACACCTAGAGCACAATTGGAATCCTCTTTTTGTTAGGTTGTCTTGAGTTAAAACTGCTTCTTTTGCCAATAACCATGTGAAGCAAGCGACCTTGTATGGAATTTTAACTTTCCATATCATCTTCCATGGCCAACATCCAATCTGATTGTTGGATAGGTTGTATTCCTTGTATACACTCTTAACTGAGAACTTCCCCTGCCCATTCCCTTGCCACATGATAAGATCTTGGCTTGCGTTGATGCCACTGAACTGTTCCAAGACCCTATAGAACTCAGTCAATCTGTCAATCTCCCAATCATTTAACATTCTCCTGAAGGTGAAGTTCCATCCCTGGGCTGTCCATACCTCTTCTAAAACTGCTTGTTGTTGCTGATTCAGATCATGAATGTCAGGGAAAAGTCCCTTCAAAGTTCCTTGTCCTAGCCAGTTATCATTCCACAGTGATATTTTATTTCCATTTCCAACTTTGAACTTTGATTTGTTAATCACTTTTGGCCAAAGGTTTCTGATTGATCTCCATAACTTTGCACATTCTGAATGTGATATTTAACAGTCATCGATTTAATCTCTGAAGGTACTTGGCTCAGTTGGGCATCCCATTCGGTATGTAGAAGTAAAAATTGTAAATGCTGAAACAGATGAGGTCCTTCCTCCAGGCTCAAGAGGCATTGTCAAAGCCAGAGGGCCACTAGTAATGAAGGGCTACTATAAGGTTAGTGCATAAAATTTTGTTTGAGCGTAATGAATTCTAGAGTTCCTCTCAGTTACACCTGTTAGCAATAGCTTGATCAGTTGAATCCAATGAATTGTAAGTACTCCATGTTTCCCTTCTGTTGCTTTTCCAGCAATACTTAGAAAGAGCTTCCTTGTTAGTCTTCATCATTATGAAAGACATCATAAGCACGTTTTGCCTTCAGTAGCTTCATAGGTGGTCACTTTTCTGCTGTATATGTTACTCCGGAATATTATTCCACTTGCAGTGTTGGTTAACCATCAATATTATGTAAATTATTGTTAGAATCCATTGGCGACAAAACAAGCTATTGATGAGAATGGATGGCTGAACACTGGTGATCTTGGTTGGATTGCGCCTGATCATTCTGTAGGGCGAAGTCGTAAAAGTGGGGGTGTAATAGTCCTTGAAGGCCGTGCAAAGGATACCATAGTCCTTTCAACTGGTGAGCTATAATTATTTCTAGTATGCCTGCTCTTTGACTACCCTAGCAACATGTAAGTCTGTCTATGTTGTATTGTTGTCAGTTATGTGTTCGAATGAAGATCAACTGTCACCAAACCCCAAAGTCCCGACCACCTTCCCCCACCCCAAATGAAAAAGATGAAAAATAAGAGGCAGAATGTCTGGAACTCTCCCCTCTGAATAAAGATTTTGGCTTGTCCAATTTATAGCTGAAAGTTAAAAGTATAAGTGCCAATTTAAACCAATAAATGTGTACGCCATTCAATGCCCCCAAGTTTGGATGTACTGGTGAGGTGATGTATTCATGTAGGTAGAGTTTGGACGGGTTGGATTACTGATATATTGATTTAGGTAGATATTTTAAAAGAAGAATAAACAAATGAAAATTGATTTGAGTTGGGTCGTTTGGGCTATGACACACCGTTCACTACATAGGAGTTTGTGAGTTCAGAGGAAATTTCCTAATTAGATTCCCATTAAAACTTGCAGCTGTTGGAAGTTCCAAATTAGAAAATGCTAGGCGAAAAGGATAGAGTTACTTGGTGTTTGTCCTTGTGGGAGGTAGCGGGTAATATAGAATGTCCAAGCTCGCAAGATGGGCCAGACACCACCATTATAAAAGAAGTTCCAGAATATATTCTATAGAAACTAGCAATTGACTAATGTACAAAGAATAAAGATCTGAAGCTTGGTATGGCCAGTATTCAATTAGTTGGCATTAAGTTTTAGCCCTGTTAATACGTTTACTTTATTCCAACATTTGTTAGGAGTCTTTAGTCTTCTTAGATAGCTAGAGATTTGAAGGGGAGCCTTGGAACAATGGTCAAATTGTCTCCGTGTGACCTATAGGTCATGGGTTCGAGCGAACCCATGAAAGCAACCCCTGATTCTTGCATCAAGGTAAGCTGTCTGCATCACACCCCCTTGGGGTGCAGCCCTTCTCCGGACCCTGCGTAAACGTGGGATGCTTCGTGCACCGGGTTGCCCTTTAGAAAATGTAGAGAACTTTTAACTTTAGAGAAACTAATATTTATAAGATTGGATTAAAACGGGCTTAACCAAGCTGCTTGAACAATGAGGATTCATATACCTGACCGCAACTAGCTTGGTATTGAAGCGTAGTAGTTGTTGTGAAATGCACGTGAACACCTTTTTGTAATTAGGGCCTCTATGATGTGTCTATTATCATAGATGATTTTTCTCTTCATAAACTGCAATGAGGTTGGCCTTATTATAATTGCAATTCAGAGCTTTGAACTTTATTTTTATGTATTTGCCTCCTGGGGAAAAACTAGGTGAGAATGTTGAACCATCAGAGATTGAAGAAGCTGCAATGGGAAGTAGTCTGATCCAGCAGATTGTTGTCATTGGCCAGGTGAATTGTCATTGAGTGCATAATTAAGATTTTCTCTCACGTTGTACAAGTTTGACATCAGTAACATGTAGGACCAACGACGTCTTGGAGCTATAATTGTTCCAAATAAGGAAGAGATTCTGTTAGCGGCTAAAAGATCAGCTATTGTGGATTCTGAAACCACTGAAGTTAGCAAGGAAAAAGCAGTTGGCATATTATACGAGGAGTTAAGAAAATGGTAAGGACTTACAGCTTCTACATTGACTAAGTAACTCGGATATTTATATCAGGAAACTTCTTTACCCAGCAAATGGATACTTCCTGATGGAAATGTTTAAATGATGCAACGAATCACCAAATTAACCCCTCTTATATGATTTTGGAAAGGTCTTAACTCCATTATTTATTTCATATTAATTGTAGTTCTATTGTCCTGCTGTTGTTGGTAATATGCCATGTTACTGTTTCCTTTCCATGGTTTGTGCACTATTGTTTTCTTTTCAATGTGATTATGATTCACCTGAGCCGAGGGTCTATCAGAAACAACCTCTCTACCTTCACAAGGTAGGGGTAAGGCTGCGTATACCCTACTCTCCCCAGGCCCCACTTGTGGGATTACACCGGGTTTTTATTATTGTAGTTCTAATGTCTGCCATTGACCAAGTCCGTTCTACCTATACTAATATATCGTGGCGTTCCGACTTCTGTCCTATCAGTATTTTATTTCCAGTTCCATTAAAATAAAAATCCTGTGCCATCTTTGTTAAAAATGCAGGACTTCAGGTTGCTCATTTCAAGTTGGACCTATCCTTATTGTCGATGAACCTTTCACGGTACCATTTACTAACTGTACTTCTTTGACAATTTGATTTAAATGTCAAGACTATTTGTCACGATACAGTATTTTTTTGGCATGCAGATTGATAGTGGCTTACTAACACCAACCATGAAAATCAAGAGAGACAAAATTGCAGCTCTCTACAAAGAGCAAATTGAGAACTTGTACAAATGATTCTTCTCTCTGGAATCCCCTCGCTATTTTTTCTACAAAAGCTGCAAAATCTGAATTACAACCAGCGAACGGGTTTTCAAATTACTTTTCCATAAAAAATGTGTTTGTAATGATAATATAGTGATTGAAATTGACTGCATCTAATAGAACTGTATATTTATGAGGATGTAAAAGTAGTAATTGAAGGCAAATTAACTACTTTTTGTAGCTTTGTACCACAGACTTGTTCAATAAGCATGTAATATTGTCTCCTGAATAAATAAATTACATTCAGTTTTGGGAGATGTAATTGTTCTTGCTATTTTCCCCTATTCCATGTGTGTTTTCATTTTCGATTTATCGATAAACCAATTATTCCATACTTAGACCTCCCTAATTAATAATCAAAGTTGTAGATTCAGGTGTCCTGAGGAATAATTCTTTCACTAAGGGGTCGTTTGGTTGGAAATAAGTTATCCCAAGGTTAATTATTCCGAAATTATTTATCCCGGATTAGTTATCCCACCTTCCTATAGGGATTAAAAAAACACTACAATCCCGGTATAACTAATCCGGGATTAGTTATACCACGATTTTTCCCCAACCAAACATGGGATAAACTCATTTCAGATGTAGTCCTGGGATTAATTATCCTTTATCCCTCGTACCAAAGCCCTAAAATTCATAGGTATTTTGTTACATTCCCATACTACAGATATCTCCTGCTAAAGAAAACTCAGGAAATTGGAGTGAGTTCTCTGAAAGGTTATGAAGAGTTCAAAGCAATGTAACATAATAAGGGTTAAACAAAGTATGATCATCACCTTTATCTTCTTTCCAGTGTCTACCAAGTCAAAAATTTCCTTATATCCAATAGAAATAGTTTCTCTTCATGGTAGATACAAGATCACTTCTGAAGAACGCGCATTGAAACACCTGAAAGCACGTTAAAGACTCACCACCAGCTTTTGATACCTTAAGCACAGGTATATTTGAAAGAGATCCGGCCCTTCTCCGGACCCCGCACATAGCGGGAGCTTAGTACACCGGGCTGCCCATATTTGAAAGAGTCTCCAACGATGGATGTCAAATAATGTACAGCTTGCCAAATATAGAGGGACAAACATACTTAACAGTTGACGACACACAATTACCAAAAGTCATTACATGAACATATCCCCTTATCAAAGTGATGGAATCTATTAGCATCTCTAACGACAATTTTCCGACCTGTAATGCTTGATATAAATTTTATAACTGTGTGGCAATCACCACAAATTCGAAGGTTTTTCACCACCCTTATTACTGATCCAGGAACAGTCCTCAGAAGTCCGTAACCAACAGCCAATCTCTCACTATGCCAAAAAAGCTGCCTTTCCTTCTCTTGCTGCTCCATATCATGCAAAACGAACGTGGTATCGGGAATATAACCTCTCTTCCTCATCTCGGAATCAAACTCCTTTAGCAGTGCAAATATCTCATCCTTCATATGATACAATGCCTCTCCAGCATAGAATGTCGTAGTATCTTTTCCCAAATCAATAGAACTGTAGCCAGGTTCTTTCCTAACTTCCAAATTTGCCAGCAGCTTCCTCAACTTAGATACATTGTCCCACAAAGCTGCACCAGCATATGTATTTGACAGCAGTATACAAGTTGAAGGATCTTTTGGTCCGAGAATTAGTAAGCGATCGGCGACCCTAACTCCCATTTCAGTATTTCCGTGTTGCTTACAAGCACTCAATAAAGCAGCCCACGCAGCTTCATCAGGCTGAAATGGCATCGTGTTAAGAAGGTTCTCAGCGTTCTGAAGGTGACCAGATCGACTAAACAGATCCAACAAGCAAGTATAGTGCTGAAGAGAAGGACTTAACTTATAATCTTCAATCATGGATTTAAAAAGACTCTGACCTTTGCTTACTAATCCAACATGACTACAAGCATAGATTAATCCAACAAAAGTTACTTCATTTGGCTTCACACCAGCCAAGGTCATGTCCTCATATAATGATAACGCCTCAATAGCTAGCCCGTGTTGTGCCATCCCAACAATAATTGAGGTCCAAGATACAACATCTCTTGTCAACATGCTATCAAATATCCTCTTTGCTTCCACGATATCGCTACACTTTGCATACATATCCACAAGGGCATTGCTAACAAACAAACTAAGTTCATAACCAAGTCCTAAAACTAATCGATGAATCTGTTTCCCGAGCTGTAATGCTGCTAAGCTAGCACAAGCTCCTACTATACTTGAAAGAATGAATGGATCATTCATATCGACACTCTCTCTTCTTACTTCAAGAAATACATCAATGGCATCAACCAAGCTCCCATTTTGCACGAGCCCAGATATCAGAGCAGTCCAACATTGCAAATTCTTTACTGGCAACTTCCCTAGTAGCTCAAAAGCTTCATCTTTCCTCCCAACACGTGCATACCCCGATATCATTGCAGATGAACAAATCATATTCTTGACCAATATCCCGTCAAAAACAGTTCTGGCATTATCAGGCAATCCACATTTTGCATACATATCAACCATAGAAGACTTAACAACATCATCATGACAAAATTCTGATTTCAAGAACTGAGCATGCACTTGTTTGCCAACTTTCAAAGTCCCTAAGTTAGCACAAGCCTTAACAATGCTAGCAAAAACGAAATGGTCAGGCCAAAGACCATCCAAAAACATGTTGGGAAAGAGGGAAAGGGTCTTTTTGTGTTGGTTAGCTTCGTTGTGTGCAGTAAAAACTGAGGCCCATGAAGCTAAATCTCTTTGAGGCATTTCATCAAACAGTTGGACGGCGTTGACTAAGAGGCCACATTTGCCATACATATCTACGAGATTGTTGCAAAGCTTTAGCGAGCAATTGTCTAAGCCAATCTTGACTATTTGAGCATGTAATTTTCTGCCATCGGTAGGGAAATGGAATCTGGCGCATCGTTGAAGTTGGTGAAGAAATTGAAAGTGATGCATTCATAACCAGTGTTTTAAGAGAGGAAACTAACGAATTACTATTAACTTCAAATATTTCTGAAAATAAAAATAGCATTTATATAAAACTATATTAGAATATTTGTTTTTGTAAATAAAAAACAAATTGCCGAAAAATTCAAGGCGTAAGTGTGCATAAGTCGAATGTCTCACCTGTTGAGACGTTAGCCGCGTGAGACTCTAAACGTCTAGGTCGCTACTTTAAACTGATCCACATTAAGCCCATGTCTCCAAAAAATCGATTTAGTGAGGATTTTGTTCGGCTTAATGACTTACTAGCCACTTAAACTTGTAGAATTTTTAAAAATAAACTTTAAACTTTTCATTTGAACACTCGAATTTCATTTTTTCCGTAACTATAAATACATTTAATTATTGACCATGCCCATATGACATCAGTTGGTCCTAATCAGCAGGCCGCATGAGGAACACGATACACAGGAGCGTGAAAGCCCCCTTCCCGACGCCCAATGGTACAAAATGGGTTGTATTTAAGTGTCTTCTTATTCATTCCTTCTAAAATACCATATTCCTCCTTTTATTTTTTTTAAATTTGAAGCTCCATTCCTCCATTTTTGTAAAATTTGAAGCTCCACTTCTAATTTTTTTCTTTTTCCAGGCCGTGAAAATGATGGAATCGAAAAGAGACAAACGAACCTTCAGATCATATAACATCACTTGAATCGAAAACACAAACCAAATGAAGCTCATTCAGAACGAGATTAATATATAATAAACGAAAACAAAAACAAATGGGTGAGTGATTATGATTGATTTTGGAAGATGGTGAGTAAATGTTAGCCCATTGGTAACCCGGGTTTAACAGGGGAGGGTTTGGTTAGAGACAATGGCGGATGTATGTATCACATTTGGGGGCTTAAGCACCCATTAACTTTGACAAAGAGTGTGTATAGTTATATTAAAAATTTAACCAAATGGATATAACAAGACAACAAGCACCCAGATAGAGAAGTTTGATGGGTGCTTTAGTAAGGAAAGGTGGTGGAAGTTTGGTGGGTGCTTTAGTAAGGAAAGGTCCTTTTTAATAGTAGGTATTTTCCCTATATTATCAAGATTCAAGCTTCTTTCTTTTGCCCCAATTAGGTCTATTTTTTTATTCTTTCCACTAGACATTAATTCTACTAATTTTTTCGATTTTTTGCTGATTTTTGTTTTATGTTCTTTTTTAAATTTTTTTTAATCTAATTCAGTATAACAACAAAAGAAAAAAAATACTTAAAAAGAGACTCCAAAGTTCATCCTTTTGAAGACGAACTGGTCTCCTAGAACAGTAAATCCACCAATCTCTTTTCTCGGTAGTTGGTCTTAACCATCACAGTTTCATGACGTCTATAATATTAATATTATGGGGTTTTTCATTACTTTTTTTTTTCATCATGTTCAAATAATTATGTACTTATACGATGAGATATGGAGTACTTTAATCAAAAAAGTTAAGCACCCACGAATCTAAAAATTCTGGATCCGCCACTGGTTAGAGAGAGGTTAAAATGAGGGGAGGGGGTCGATCTATGGAATAAAAGAGGGGACCCCGATCTGTTAGGTTAGGGTTTTCGCGGACTTGACGTATAAGACATCCATTGGTCATTTGCTGACTGGATAAATACGTATGTGTATGTGTATGTGTAATACATGCGCACATGGTCAATCGTCAAATGTGTTTATTAATTACATGAAAAATGAGTTGAGAGTGTTCAAATGAGAAAGTTGAAAGTTCATGTATCAGCTTTTAAAAACCCTACAAATTTAAGTGGCCAGGAAGCTATTATGCCATTTTCTTCACCAATCTTATATAAATTATAAACAGAAATGCAATTGCATTTTTGAACTTTTCAACTTCAATGATATCGGTAGTTCTCAACGCCATTACAGCATGTATCCAAACAAGCTGCAAATGATATATTTCTAATCTAATGGTTCTCATGGTTTAATAGGTGGTTTTGGGAGACGATAAGGATGCTTCAGCTGTTTTGGACCAATAAATGTTTTGGCTTTCAATCCTGATGGGAAAAGGTAACGTCTGATAATTCCATGTTCTTGCATTTATACGTGAACTAGAGAATATGCGCGGTATTTAAAGACATTTTATTTTATCAACTTAATTTTACCAAAAATAAGCAATTAATCTTTATTAAACCCTACTCTAAAATGTTTTTCACATAAATAATTGGATGTGTGACCAACCAAGACCAAAGTGAAAAAAGTTTAACACTCATAGCGAGTCTGTTCCAATATATTTTTTCCTTTTTTTTTTTTTTTGCAGTAACTACAAGGTTTGCCAAGACTAAGGAAGATTATGATAACATCATTTTGGCCATATTTGCCAACACCCTATGTAGTAGGATAAAGGCCATTGAGACGAAAAACTTCAAATTTTAGTCTCGGCTAAAGTGCTTGCGCAACCCATCATCATTGTTTAGGTTTTCTTGATTTACTACCGAATGCAAACTCCATTTGGTCGGAAGAGCACCTATAAGTCAACAAACAAAAGAGAAATTGTATTCATACTAAAAATTTATTTCCGCTGAGTAATCCAACATACACATTCATAATCAACATCTATACATACATACATACAAAAGAGAGAAAGAGAAAGGGTTCATAGCGCATCACATAAATATAACTGATAACCAAAATACAACTTCCAAATCTGGCTTTTCATTAATTTAGTTGAACTATTAGAAAGAATCCAACATCCATTCTCATTCTGTAAGTGAATTCTAATCAGTATACTATTTCGTCTCTACTAGATTGCTAAGGCCAATCGCTGATTAACCGCTTTACCCAACTCTACAGGAGCATTGTCTCCATAATCGCGGTGATTTCGGTCTCTGGTCGATCAGTACTGTGAAGGGCACAAGCTTTCTTCACCGGAAACTTTTCTTAAATAATGGGCGCTCGGTATTTCGGTTCGGTATTTAAGAATTTCGGTTCGATACTTCGGTATTCGGTTTATCAATTGTATATACTAAATACCGTACCATAATATTTCGGCACGGTTCGATATTTCTTATTTTGGTTCGGTACGGTTTCGGTTTAAACCAAATCTTCACTGTCTCCCCCATTCCATTACCTGATGTAATCCATGTTGTTTGAGATTCCACCAAAAGATTAATTTAGTTCATTTATGCTAGCAAAATGGTTCCATTAAATGATCTCACCTCATATTAAATAATGATGATTAATTTACTGGTCCAATTTTTAAGATGAGGGTTGAAAAAGGGGTTCAGATTTCTCTGAGACCACAGATAGAGTGATTTGTAACTTCCATTTTCTTAATACACGAGGTAGTATTACACAAACATGAGAAGTATTAAACTGCCTCATAAAGCTTCCATGATTTAATTAATCATAAAAGAAACCACGGGCAACCAGAACCCTATTTGGTATGAAATGGAAATTATCCAAACCAAAAGTGAATACTAAAAGCAAACGAAAGTTGTATAATGCAAGAGACCCGACGACTTACCTCCATACAAATCATCGACTTCTGTACGTTCACTTAAACCACTTCAATATCTATAAAATTGGTGACATATCGGACAATGAAAAAAATTTAAATCAGCTTCACTGCATGCCTACAGATAGACACTAGAATTCTTCAAAAGCAAATGTGCTTCGAAAAGTCATCCGCCTATTCCACCTATTTTTAACTTCTTGCTCCAGCAATTCATGGACACAATATAATTTGTTTCATGGATTATCCATCAACTCAAGTTATAAATAAAACCAACCAAAACTAATAATGACATGGGCACCGAAATATTGATCTCACCTCATTAAACTATTTTAGTATTTAAACTATTTCGGTATATCAAAAATCCAACATCGTATACCGTACCGAATTAACGAAATACCAAAATTTCTGTACCGAAATAAATCGAAATACTGAAAAAATCAAAATCGAAATACCAAATTAATTCAGTTCGGTTCGGAATTCGATTTTTCGGATTTTATGCCCACCTTTACAAATAGATGAACAATTAAAAAATTTATATAGTTGACTCCAACTAGTTTGAAATTGAGGTATCGAAAAACGTGTTTGTTTCGGTGTTACCATCAATAAATTGCATCCTTAAGGAATACAACTTCAATTGGTGTACTTGAAAAATTGGAGCTCAAAATGAGATAGAACATACTATTGTGACCGTTTTTCTATTGTAGATATTTGAGTGGCGTATGAACAATAAAGACTTACATGTATCATGTGTTTATACCTAACCATATAATTAACAAATCAAAGTGAAAATGCATAACACTTAATCATTCGTCTGAACTCGCTATTTCATTTTGAAGTTTCGCAAGTGGCAGTGCAGATGGATTATGTGAAATTGCCTCATTTTGACCATGATTTTACTTCAACTTTTACTGCATTTTTCTCCTTATAGTCGAGTGTCCTATGCTATAGCATTCTTTATAAGGAACGAAGGTACATTTGTTTGTAAGTTGAGTTTAATCATATACAATGATTATTTATTTCAATTGTATATTTTTCTTCTTTATTTCTCTCATTTATTTGTGCTTCCTTTGTTTAGAATGTTGAATCTGACTCAAAAGGAAATTGAGTTGCGACTAAGCTTGTTACAGACCTAACCAGGAAAAAAAAATAGCAAATTTCGAAAAGGCAAGCTAGCTTAAATAATAACTTGAAATCATACACTATAAAGGCACAATTCATGAATTATAATTCGTTTGAAGAATTAAGTCCAATTTTGAGTTCTTTGTGTTGATAAGACATCGAAGCATCCAATGCATTGTAGGGCATAGAAGTTAAGGAAAAGGTTCAGAGTCGTTTGTGGGGGTTGCTTTATCTCTTTTTCTTTAATTTCTTTCACATCCCTCCGTTCACTTTTACTTGACGCGTTTTGACTTTTCACACCCCTTAAGAAATAATAAATGAAGTGCATAATTTACAATGATACCCATATTAATTGATGCATATTTTATTGGATTTGAGAAAATGATTTGAAATGAATAATAAACACTGTGGGTATAACAAGAATTTTTTTTGTCTCCTCTTGATATGCGTAAAGTGACAAGTAAAAATAAAAATATATTTTTAGTATATATGCCAAGTAAAACTGAATGCAAGGAGTAGTTGGCAAGTGAACTGAGAGAATTTATCGAAATTCACTAGTAATAAATGTTTCCATATTTTGAATGTGGAAAAGTTAAACAAAGAAAAAGAATTAAATACTTTCACTTAATTTCTATCAACTTTCACCTATAATACGTTGAATGATAAACTGACTTATAATCAAGAACTCACAAATTATTTCTTAGAAGCAACCGCAATCAAGAACTGTATTGCATTTTGTAGACACTGAAATTTTAATAGATCAAGATAAATTCTAAATTCAAGACGACTCTTGAAATATTTGGAGTCTATTAAGGTTACTTGGTGGCCACTCCACCCAAATCCTAATTTATGCCTATAAATAAGGCTACATATGTCATTCAAAGACGATCTCAGTAATTTTATAAACTCTCGGAATATGCACAAAGAGGTCAAATAAGAAATCTCCGAAATTCCATAAAATTCTTGAAATATTCACTAAGAGATCAAAGACATATCAAATATGACTTTCTTAAAATACTACATTTGAGAAATACGCTGCTAAGGTCCTTGAATCACGTAGAATAAATCGGAGAGAAGAATCAAAGGATAAACAGAGTTATAACCTACAATGTTTATCAATAAAAATAAATTCTTTATAGTTGTTTGTGATTGCAGTTTTATTTTTCTCTGCATAAATTCGTTGCAAACAAATTGGAATGCCCAGTGTTTCTCTCCAAAGACAAGCAGCATCCGCTAAGGCTATCCTTGTCTCATCTGAAGGGATGATTCCAATCGATCAACTAAATGAGTTCATTGAAGGAACCATTAAGAACAAGTATGAAGTTGCTGCGAAGTCCTCCCTTACATATGCAAAACTGTACACTACAAGAGTCGATATGTTGAAGATTCGTGTTGGTTGTCAACCTCCAAAGTTTCAACAGTTTGATGGAAAAGGTAATCTAAAGCAAGATGTGGCGCACTTCGTTGAGACGTGTAACAATACTGGGACTTATGGAGATTACCTCGTCAAACAGTCTGTCCGCTCGCTAAAAGAAAATGCTTTTGACTGGTACACATACCTCGAGGCTGGATCTATTGATAGTTGGGATCAATTATAGCAAGAGTTCCTCAATCGCTTTTATAGCACGAAACGTACCGTGAGTATGATAGAACTTACAAATACTCGTCAAAGAAAGGGTTAACCGATTATCAACTTTATCAATCGTTGGAGGAATGCAAGCCTCAACTGCAAAGAGAGGCTTAGTGAAACTTCTAGCATAGAGATGTGCATCTCAGGCATGCATTGGGGATTGCACTACATCTTGCAAGGTATTAAGCCTAGCACATTTGAAGAACATGCAACTCGTGCCCATGACATGGAATTGAGCATGGCCTCTGCTGGAAATGAAAGGTTGCCCATCTATGAACCTCGCAAAGGGAATGACAAGCAAGAAGCCAGGAAGTTGAGCAAGTTCGTACCCAAGTCTAAAAGCAAAAAAGCTATGAATGTCAACACATCACCTGCAAAGTTCACGTCGAAGGTGAGCAAGAAGTAGAGTATGAAATCCACCTCTTTCAAGATAAGCCAAGTGGAAAGTTGACTTTAAAAGAAATGCAAGAGAAAAAGTACCCATTTTTGGATTCTGATGTGCCAACTATTTTTGAAGAACTCCTCGAGTTAAATCTCATTGAGCTTCTAGAGATGAAGCGACCAAATGAAGCTGGGAAAACAAATGACCCAAATTACTGCAAATACCATCGACTTGTAAGCCACCCTCTGGAGAAGTGCTTTGTCTTCAAGTCTCTGGGCTTGAAATGACAGTTGATATCAATCATTAATACTTGGGCTTGAAATGACAGTTGATATGAAGCAATAGTAATTGCAAGTCTTTGGTGACTCCCAGTTAGTGGTCAATCAGCTTTTACGAGGTCAAGAAGCCTGAATTACGCCCATATCATGATTACGCTAAAAATTTAATGGGGTGGCTTGGTGATGTGACTATTCAGCATGTGCCAAGGAAAGAAAATAAGAAGGCTGATGCTTTAGCTGCCCTAACTTCATTGTTAACCCTGCCTGATCAAGCGCAAGTTACTGTCTACCAAAAATGGGTAGTACTGCCGCCAAATGAGGCTGAAGGTGAAGAAAATAAACTCAAGCATCTTGTCGCTGTTTCTGAAGTTGAGAAAAAAGAATGGTGACAACCCATTATCGACTACTTATGCTATGGGATACTTCTAGAAAATCCGAGGAGAAAGACTGAAATCCGTCGTCATGCACCTCGTTTCCTTTACTACAAAGATACTCTATATAGAAGGTCATTCGAGGGAGTACTCTTGCGATGCTTACCGGAAGAAGAAGCACTCCAAGCTTTGCAAGAGGCACATTCTGGGGTATGTGGGTCACACCAGCCTGGAGAAAAGCTTCATTTCCATATAAAAAGGATGAGATATTATTAGCCAACGATGGTAAAATATTGCTTGGACTACGCTCGAAGATGCAAGGCTTGTCAATTCCATGCGAATTTTATTCATCAACCTCCTGAAGTGTTGCATCCGACTGTTGCATCCTAGCCATTTAACGCTTGGGGATTGGATGTTGTTGGACCACTGCCAAAGTCCTCTGATGGGCACTATACATCTTGGCTGCAACTGACTACTTCTCAAAATGGGCTAAAGTTGTTGCTCTTAAGGAAGTAAAGAAGGAAAATGTTGCAAGTTTCATCCGAGTAAACATAATCTATCGCTTTGGCATTCCTCGTTACATAATAATAGATAATGGCAAGCCGTTCGCCAATAGGTTGATGAACAAGATTTGGGAACTCTTTGGATTCAAGCAACGTAACTCTTCTATGTACAATGCTGCCGCCAATGGTCTAGCCGAGGCATTCAACAAGACTCTATGCAACTTGTCAAATAAAGTCGTCTCCAAATCCAAAGGGGATTGGCATGACGGAGGGACTGATCTGGACCGTTGATCAGCTGAGATCAACGGACCCGATTTTCCATGCCCAAACGGCGTCGTTCCATTCGTTCCCCAGTCTGGCTGGGTTGGACCGGACAAGAGGGTGTTGGACTGGGCCTGGACTCTTTTTTACAATTGCCCCAGTCCGATTTTCTCTTGTTTTCCTCTTTTTCTTCTATTTTCTTTTTCTTCTATTTTCTTAATTCAAAATTCCTAAATTAAATAGAAAAACCAAGATTATTTAAAAATATATTAATTAACCTTTAATAACAATTAACACACAAGATCAAAAAAATAAAATCGCACAATTAAACAATAAAATGACAAACTAACGGAATTCATATTTTTTCGCGATTTTCATTCTTTAAAATAGGACGCAGTTTAATTAATTCCGAAATGCATAATTAAACCCTAAATGCACATGCAACACATATTTTTGTACTTTTCTCATTTAAAGTAGAAACAAACATGCGCAGACAAAACACAAATAAATCGCAAACAACACAAAACCATTTTATTTTGAATTTTAGGGAGTAGTTCTCATAGAGCAAAAATCACGTGCTCACAGCTGCCCCTCTTTGTCCGAAAACACAAAGGGTTTTCGTGCAAAGATGAAGTGAGCGGACACGAGGGATTTTTGCCCGTTGGAACACTCCGTGTGAAGCATTTTTTAAAAGTATTTAACCGAACCTTCGCTTCAAAGGTTTCCTACATATCCCTGGCTAGAAGGGAATCAAGTTAATGTAGTTCGGGAAATTTTGGTAGTTGGGGCTACCATGGGACTGCAATTTTGTTGTTACTACTGTTGTTGCTGACGTTACTGTTTACTGACCTCCTTATTACACCTTGATGAAAGATAAAGAAGTTATACTAAGCTATGATCTATGAATTACAAAGATTTATTCCCGAGCTTGGTCACGTGACTGTTGCTGCCTTGTTGCCTTGTGTTTCCTCTGGTATTTCTTTACTTCTAATTTGACTTGTATTCTCCCTTGATCGCCGATCTCGAACTGTTTATTTCCTTCTGGAGAGCTTCGCATTATTTTCCCTTCGAATCTTGAACTGCCTTCCTCTGCTGGGGATTTTTGTTGTTTCCCGCTGGGGATTTTGGTTGTATTCCTCCGCTTTACTGACTTCAACACCAATTACTTCTTAAAATATAACACCTCCATTCTCCAGGTGGGCTCCTGACTTCAATAACTTTTTTTTGGATGTAACACCTCCATTCTCCAGGCGGGCTCCTGACTTCAACAACTTTCTTAAAATGTAACACATCCATTCTCCAGGCGGGCTCCTGACTTCAACAACTTTCTTAAAATGTAACACCTCCATTTTCCAGGCGGGCTCCTGACTTCAACAACTTCTTAAAATTTTAACATCTCCATTCTCCAGGCGGGCTCCTGACTTCAACAACTTTCTTAAAATGTAATACCTCCATTCTCCAGGCGGGCTCCTGACTTCAACAACTTCTTAAGATAATTCAGCCTCCATTCTCCAGGCGAGCTCCTGACTTCTTCAACAACTTAAGATAATTCAGCCTCCATTCTCCAGGCGGGCTCCTGACCTCGACAACTTCTTAAAATGTAACACCTCCATTCTCCAGGCGGGCTCCTGACTTCAACAACTTCTTAAAACTTTAACACCTCCATTCTCCAGGCGGGCTCGTGACTTCAATAACTTCTTAAATGTAACACCTCCATTCTTCAGGCGGGCTCCTGACTTCAACAGCATAACACCTTCTTCCAACTGCTTCCCTCAAAACTGGTGTCTTATTTCTCCGAAAACTGCTGGGGACAACACCGGTGTTTTATTCACAACTATGTTATTTTCCTTCTTCAAAGATTACTTCCTTTAAAGCTGGCGCTTTCTTTCCACTGGAACTAACTTCCCTCAAACTAGTGTTTTCACTTCTCTGAAACCTGACGGGGATAACACTGCTGGGGAATTATCTTCCCTCTTTAAGACTAGTTACTTTCCTCCTTTTAACAATGGTGGGGATGACACTGATTCAAATACCACTACCCTTAAAACTCGGGTTATCTTGCTTCTTCCAAGATTGCTTTCTTTAAACTTGTATTGCCTTCTCCCGTATACTGCTGGGGATTTCACTTCCTTCAAAACTTGTGTTATCTTCCATCTTCCCCAAGTGGGTATCTGATTTCAAGAAAATTTTCGCAATGAGAGAAAATTTTCTGCCCCAGCGTGATAATCTTCTTTGTGGCCATGTCTTCCCGTTGTCAATAACATTTCATTTCCCTGCTTCAAATCAAAGAAAAATTTGTTAGTTTAAAACGTGGTGAGTGGTCGTGCCACTCCTGTCGGGGATGGCTTTTCCCTTCTCCCTTCCTTGCCTTGTGTTTTATTACGAAACTTGCTGGGGATGATATTATTTGCTGAGGATGATATTCCTGCTGGGGATCCTCATAACCTTTTAACTGTTGCTTCTCTGTTTTTCTCCAACTTCCCCTGGAAATTTGGTCCTCTTGGGATCTAGACCCATTCATCATTTGTTCTTACGACAAACTTCTTTTCGCTTTGTCGCCTTATTTTTGGCCTGTCCTATTTGCCTTTTTGCTTTGCACCGTTTTGGCAACTGGTAGTAAGCTCTGAAAATCCTTTTCAAAAACAAACTGTTGGGGAGGTAAAGTCTTTAAACCAAGAAATGAAAAAGTGATGATTTCAAAAATAGAAAAAGAAGAAGTCTTTCCAAACAAATGCTGGGGAGAAAGAGAGAAAAGAACTTATCTGAATGATGCAACCAATCCCAATGATCATGTCGTGCATTCCGGATTAATCAACCCAATCTATTTGTATCAATCAATCTTTCGGACGGCCTCATCTTGCTGGGGATAAACAAGCACTCAACTCTTTGCCAAATGTGGACCCTTTTCGCTAATCTTGCCTTGTCGCCTTATAGTGCCCTTCGAGGGGTTTTCACTAATAAGACTCTCTCATTTCTCTCAACTCTCGTCGTTTTATGGTGCTTGTGAATGTTTTCACCGATAAGACTCTCTCATTTTGCTTTATTTTTTCAGCTGAGGATTAGAGTGCTACCGATATGACTCTCTCTGCTGGGGATTCTTTCGGCTATCAATTCATTTCCAGTTTATGATCCTCTTCTCTGCTGGGGATCAAAGTGTTATTCCCGACTTCCATTTGCAAGCCTTGGCATTTCTCGGAGACTGATCGGGAGGTCTTTTTGGACATCAATATGGGTTTTCGTGTATGGCTAAAAGGAAAAGGGGTATCAAAAGGTTCAAAATAATTTTGATGGGTAAAACATTACAATTCTTGGAATCAAACTTTCTTTTCCAAAATTATAAACACAACTTCTGCCCCAGTTTCATGCTTGGGGATTTTTTTTATTACACTATGTTACATTATGACCGAGTCGTGAGGCGCCTACGTATCCTTCTTTGAGGAATCAGTTCAAACGTAGTTCCCAATTCCTATGTTTTTCTTGTGACTTTTCTTCTGTCTTTATTATCATTATTTTTCTTTTTCTTTCGTTTTCATTACTGATTCTAAAAGAGGGGTATGAAAGAATAAATAAGGCTCAAAAGGGGAAACAAAGGTTAAAGTGTTTGGATAGAAAAAAGAATTGCCTCCGTCATTTCATTCTCCGATAAGTGCCAAGTACAAATAAACAACAATTACAATTAAAAGAAATCATACATAATATCTCTTAACTGCGTCAGAATTGATAGCCATGTTGACACATTTCCCTTCAATATCTGTTAAACATAAAGCGCCATTGGACAACACTCTGGTTACAATGAATGGCCCTTGCCAATTCGGGGCGAACTTGCCCTTTGCCTCAGCCTGATGTGGGAGGATGCGTTTCAGCACTTGCTGGCCCACTTCAAACTTCCAGGGACGCACCTTTTTGTTGTATGCTCTTACCATTCTCTTTTGATATAACTGGCCATGACACACAACTGCCAATCTTTTTTCATCAATCAAGTTCAACTGCTCCAAACGGGGTTTGACCCACTCATCATCATCAATCTCAGCTTCAGTGAAGGGATGGAATTTCAACTTTCGCCGGTATTACTGCTTCAGTTCCGTATACCAACAAATAAGGAGTTGCCCCTACCGAAGTACGGACAATAGTGCGATAACCCAACAATGCAAATGGTAATTTTTCATGCCATTGCCTCGAACCTTCTACCATTTTCCGAAGTATCTTTCTTATGTTTTTGTTGGCCGCTTCAACTGCTCCATTCGCCTTGGGACGATATGGGGTGGAATTGCGGTGTGTAATCTTAAACTGTTGACATACCTCTTTCATCAAATTGCTATTAAGATTAGAACCATTATCCGTGATGATCACTTTTGGGATCCCAAATCTACAGATGATATGGGAATGAACAAAATCTACCACTGCCTTCTTAGTTACCGACTTGAAGGTTTTAGCTTCAACCCACTTAGTGAAGTAATCGATGGTCACCAGAATGAACCTATGGCCGTTGGTAGCTGCCGTCTCAATAGGTCCAATGACATCCATGCCCCATGCAACAAATAGCCATGGTGTTGACATTGTGTGCAATTCTCTCTGCGGAGAATGAATCAAATCTCCGTGCATCTGACACTGATGACATTTTCACACAAAATTGATACAATCATGCTCCATAGTGAGCCAATAGTACCCTGCTCGAAGAATATTCTTCGCCAATATGAATCCGCTCATATGGGGCCCACAAACTCCGGCATGCACCTCTATCATAACTGTCGTGGCTTGACTAACATCTATACATCTCAGCAATCCCAAATCTGGGGTTCTTTTGTACAACACTCCTCCACTTAGGAAAAATCCATTTGCCAATCGCCGAATGGCTCTCTTTTGATCTCCGGTGGCCTGCTCCGGGTATGTCCCCATCCTGAGGTATTACTTGACATCATAAAACCATGGCTCGCCATCCGTTTCTTCCTCTATCAGGTTGCAATAAGCATGCAGATCACGAACCTGAATATGCAATGGGTCAACATGAATTTTGTCTGGGTGATGCAACATCGATGCCAAAGTTGCCAAAGCATCGGCAACCTCATTGTGAACTCTTGGGATGTGTCTGAACTCCACTAATCGAAATCGCTTGCTCAGGTCAAGCAAGCATTGTCGGTATGGTATGAGCTTCAAATCCCTTGTTTCCCATTCACCCTGAATCTGATGCACCAGGAGGTCCGAGTCTCCCAAGACCAAGACGTCCTGGACATCCATGTCTGCAGCCAACCGTAAGCCCAAAATGTATACCTCATATTCTGCCATGTTATTGGTACAATAGAAACGTAGTTGTGCCATAACAGGATAATGATGTCCTGTTTCAGAACTAAGTACCGCTCCTATTCCAACTCCTTTCGCATTTGCGGCTCCATCAAAGAAGAGCTTCCAACCTGGTTCCTCAGATAATTCCAACTCATCTATATATATCACTTATTCATCAGGAAAATATGTCCTCAATGGCTCGTATTCTTCATCAACAGGATTCTCAGCCAAGTGATCGGCCAGTGCTTGGGCTTTCATGGTCGTCCTCATCACATAGACGATGTCGAACTCCGTGAGTAATATTTGCCATTTCGCTAACCTCCCTGTGGGCATAGGCTTCTGGAAAATATACTTCAGTGGATCCAAGCGTGAAATGAGATAAGTAGTATATGATGACAGACAATGCTTCAATTTCTGGGCCACCCAAGTTAGGGCGCAATATGTCTTATCGAGTTGAGTGTACTTAACCTCATATACTGTAAACTTCTTGCTGAGATAATAGATGACTTGCTCCTTCCTTCCTGTAATGTCGTGTTGTCCTATTACGCAGCCAAACAAATTCACTAGGACCGTTAGATAAAGAATTAACGGTCTCCCCGGTTTAGGGGGAACCAACACAGGTGGATTTGATAAATATCCTTTGATTTGGTCAAATGCCTCCTGACATTCTGCCGTCCATTCTACCACAACATCTTTCTTCAGTAGTCGAAAAATGGGTTCACAAGTTGCTGTGAGTTGAGCAATAAACCTGCTGATATAATTCAACCTTCCCAACAGACTCATTACTTCTGTCTTGTTCTTCGGCGGTGGCAAATCTTGGATGGATTTGATCTTTGACGGGTCTTCAATACCTCGCCGACTGACGATGAATCCCAACAGCTTTCCAGATGGAACACCAAATGCACATTTGGCCGGGTTGAGCTTAATATCATACCTTCGAAGTCTTTGGAAAAACTTCCTTAGGTCTGCTACGTGGTCTTCCTGATGCTTGGACTTTATGATCACATCGTCCACGTACACCTCAATCTCTTTGTGTATCATGTCATAAAACACAGTAGTCATTGCTCTCATGTACGTTGCCCCAGCATTCTTCAAACCAAATGGCATTACCCAGTAGCAATAAGTCCCCCACGGCGTAATGAATGTCGTCTTTTCCGCATCTTTTTCATCCATCAGAATCTGATGATACCCAGCATAACAATCTACAAAAGACGCGATCTCACATCTGGCACAATTATCGATCAAGATATGGATATTGGGTAATGGAAAGTTATCCTTTGGGCTTGCCCTGTTTAGATTGCGGTAATCGACGCACACCCTGATCTTCCCATCTTTCTTCGGCACTGGCACCACATTAGCCAACCAATCAGGATATCGAGTGACTCGAATAACCTTTGCTTGTAGCTACTTGGTTACTTCTTCTTTAATCTTCACACTCATATCTGTCTTGAACTTCCTCAATTTCTGCTTAACGGGAGGGCATGCCAGGTCAGTGGGCAATTTGTGAACCACTAAATCCGTGCTCAACCCCGGCATGTCATCATACGACCATGCAAAAACATCTTTGAACTCAATAAGTGCTTTGATTAGTTCTTCCCTGATATTTGGTGCAATGTGGATGCTTATTTTAGTTTCCCGGATATCGTCTGCATCCCCTAAATTGATGGCTTCTGTGTCATTCAAGTTGGGCTTGGATTTCTCTTCAAACTGGCTTAACTCTCTGTTTATCTCTTCGAAACCTTCATCCTCATCGTATTCCGATTCATCATTATAATCGACCTCTTGTACGATTAGTTCGGAATTAGATTGATTTTTTAGACTGAGTTGAAGATCCGTTGTGCACGCCATATCATTAGACCCAATATGAAGAGAACTGTTCAGAAAGAGAAAAGAAGAAAACCGAATTAAAATAACAATAAAGAGAGAAAACTTTCACTTTATTAAACTGCGGGATAACAGAGTTTCACACTTTTGCTGAATACAAAAAAATAAAACAAAAACTGGATTACAACTTTGGAATAATCCGGCAAACAAGAAAGAAAAATCTAGAGCCTACTACCAAGACTCCCTCCGGGTAGGAAGAGGAGTAGCCGTCCAATTGTTGACATTGGCCCTAGGCCCCACAAACTATATGTCTGCCTTACCGGAACCCTCTCCAGCTTCTATCATGTTGACATCAGCGAACATCCTTTCAAATCCCTCATTCAAATCTCCTTCTGGCCCGATCAGTGGTCCGAAAACTTTCGAGGCCGACAACTTTCTGAAACCTGCTCTGACAAATGATCTGGATAGGCGCGGGATTGGCTTAGGAAGGACCCGGACTCTTTTCTTAAACTTGCGGGCCCGCTTTACATCCGCTGCGGTAGGCTTGAATCCTAGCCCAAAAGTATCCAGGTTCTTGGGTAAGGAAACTGGCTGGATAATACCCTACAGATCAACCCCCAAACCCTTTCCTGGTACAAACCCACTGTTTAACATTTTCGAGGCTATCATGAAGGTTGAAGCTGCTATTCTGGGAAGTGGGAGGCCCCCACCCTCAGGAATTTTGTCTACTGAGACTGCGTCAAAAACCTGATAGACCCATGGGCCCTTGTCATCGTCGGTTTCTATGAAGGGCACAATGGCATCACTAACGGCATGTGTACCGTCATCCCCGTGTATCACAATATCTTGTCTATCCCATTCAAATTTGACCATCTGATGCAGTGTAGAAGGCACTGCTTTGGCTGCGTGGATCCAGGGTCGCCCCAATAGAAGATTATACGACACCGCCACATCTATCACTTGAAATTCCATGGTGAACTCGACCGGACCAATTGTCAATTCCTGTATGATATCACCCACTGTGTCAGTACCGCCCCCATCAAAACCTCGGACGCAGACGCTGTTCTTGTGAATCCTATCATCATCAACCTTCAGTTTGTTCAGAGTGGCCAAAGGATAGATATTGGCACTGGACCCATTATCAATCAGTACTCGAGTGACCACCGAGTCTTCGCATTTCACAGTCAGGTAGAGTGCTCTGTTGTGTTCTGTACCCTCTACTGGCAACTCATCGTTAGAAAATGTCACTCGGTTTACCTCGAAGATTTTGTGCACTATTTTCTCCAAATGGTTCACGGAGAGCTTGTCCGGAATATGGGCTTCGTTCAGAGTCTTCATTAATGCCCAACAATGATCGCTTGAATGGATCAACAAGGATAGCAACGAAATCTGGGTCGGGGTTTTCCTCAACTGCTCTACAATGGAGTAGTCCTGTGCCTTCATCTTCTTCAAAAACTCCTCTGCTTCTTCTTCCGTCACTGGCTTCTTTACTGTTATAGGATTGTCCCTTCTCAATTCTGCGGGAGCAAAACACCTTCCCGAACGAGTTAAACCCTGGACCTCGCATACTTCTTCCACAACCTCCTTCCCCTTATGCATCACTGTCACTTGACTGTAGCTCCAGGGCACGGCTTTCTCACTTGTTATCGGCAACTGCATTACTGGCCTGATAACAACTGGTTCTACGCGGGCCCCCTTCACCACTAACACTGGTGCGCTTGGTACTCCCTGTAGCACTACCTTGACTGCCTCTGGCTTCTTCGCAACAACAAACGAACCTTTCCCCATTACCACAACTGGCTTATCATCTACCCTTCCCAACTGTACCACTGCCTTTCCACTGGTCGGCTTTTCGTTTGGACTGGTACGAATCATTATTACTGTTTGTGAGGGTTTCTTGGGCTTCCCTCCTTCGTGCACTAGTTCGATCATGTGGGCCTCATGGTGCACCGGTAATGGGTTCTCATTGATGTTGGGTGCCTCTGGTGCTTGAACCTCGATCCTATTTGTGTCAATAAGATCTTGCACGACAGTCTTCAACTTCCAACACTTCTCAGTATCATGCCCGGGAGCCCCCAAACAATCTTCACAGCTTACAGAGTGGTCCAGATTTTTGGGAAGGGGATTTGGCAATTTGGGCTCAACAGGACTTAATAGGCCTAACTGCCTTAACTTGTGGAACAGAGTAGTATAGGTTTCTCCCAGTGGAATGAATGTTCTCGGCCTCTGCACCCTTTCATTCCTGAAAGCCTGATTTCCGCGGAAGCTCGGCCCTGAAGGATTCCTGTAGGCCCTTGGTGGTGGATATGTGTTTTGTGGAGGTGGATATGTATGTTGGGGAGCCAGCGCACACCATTAAGGGCGAGCCGGAGGCTGGGTGTAAGTTTGGGCGTGATGGACGGAGAAATGTGGCTCTTGTGGTAGATAATAGGGTTGTGGAGGGTTGTATGAAGTGTGTGGATAATTTGGGTAATGGGGTCTGGGTTGGTAGCGAGGGGAAGGACCTCTGGATCTGGACCAAGTACGTGCTTCGACTGTTGCGACCTCCTCTCTCTTCTTTTTCCCGAGCGCACCTCCCGTGCCATTTTGGATGGCCTGAGTTGTGGCCTTGATTGCCGAATAGCTCATTATCTTGTTGGACCTGAGTCCCTCTTCAACCATACCGCCCATTTTTACTACTTCGTTGAAAGATTTACCAACTGACGTCACCAGGTGACCAAAGTAAGTTGGCTCCAAAGTTTGTAAGAAGTAGTCCACCATTTCACCTTCCCTCATTGGTGGATCGACTCTTGCTGCTTGTTCTCTCCAACGGAATCCGAATTCCCTGAAGCTCTCTCCAGGCTTTTTCTCAAGTTTAAACAGTGTGAGACGGTCGGGGACGATCTCAAGGTTATACTGGAAATAACCTGCAAATGCTTGTGCTAGATCGTCCCAGGTATACCACCTGCTAGGATCCTGCCTCGTGTACCATTCTAGTGCGGACCCGCTTAAACTTTGACCGAAATGAGCTATCAGTAGCTCATCCTTTCCTCCTTCCCCTCTCATCTTACTACAGAAACCTCGTAGATGCACCATGGGATCACCATAGCCCTCATATAGATCAAACTTTGGCATCTTAAAACCTGCCGGCAATTGAACATCGGGGAAGGGACATAGATCTTTGTAGGCCACACTAACTTGGCTGCCCAATCCATGCATATTCCTGAAGGATTGCTCCAGGCTTTTCACTTTACGAAGCACTTCGTCCTGCTCTGGATTCTTAGCCAGCCTCTCAATTTCTGCCGAGAGCTGAAGGTGAGGGGTGTAAGTGTATGGCTCGGGTGCATTGAAGGTGAGTTCGGGAGGATAATATTGGTTATCATGAACCTGAAACATTGGTTCATCGGATGATTTTTGCAATGTGGCGGGTGGAGGTGCCACGAAAACAGGAACAGTTGGTGGAGGAGGGTTTTGTTTAGGTGGTGGTGCTTGGGGATTATAGGAAGTTTCCCCCTGATAGTATTGGGCAATGGGGAATCTCGTTGATGGACCAGAGGGAGGGTGTTCCGGAGTCCGAGTCGGTGAGAGGGTAGGAGTAGGGGGAAGTATTGGTGATGTTTGTCCCCTAGCCTAGGCTAGGTGCATCCCAGCTATCTCTTGTCTCAACCTGTCTACTTCCTCCTTCATCATTTGCATCTCTGTCTTTTCCTCCTCAACACTTTTGTCCGAACTAGATATACTTTCCGGAATGGGCCCTTTAGATCTTGTGTGGTAATGGTAATCTGCCAGAACGTTCTAATGAGCTAACTGTTTCGAAATCTCTTTCTGGATAAACAACAAACTTGTTAGCATTAGGGTTTAACACATATTGCAATTTCACATTGGGGATGCAACGTTCCTAAGTAGTATAACCATTTTTATCATGTCTTTGCTTTGACCGCATGCGTCATTCTGACTTCTTTTAAGTGCCTCCAAAGTTTCCTTTTTTAGTGGTGGTCGAATATTATGTGGATTGCCTACGTATCATGTCCCCGCATGAATCAGACTGTGCGTACTGCCACAAGTGCGGAAAATAAAGACACCATTTTGGATTTTTCAACCTTTGCTAGCAAAACGTTTTATTACAAGACAAACATTTTGAAAGGAAAATGATAGACTTGATACAGACTACAGACTTTTATGCCAAAAAGGGGAATATAAACTCAGACGGACAACAGACTCTGAAGACAAGGAAAATACAGACTCAAACTATGAATGTTTCAGAGTTTTGAATTTTGGCGCCCGTGAGACGTCGTTCGGCCTCGCCGCGGGTTTTGGTGCAAGGACCCTTTGCAGATCTTTCAAATCTTCCATGATCTGGTGGAAATAAATAATTATTGAAGCAAGGAAGGTGGTGCGGGACATATCCTCACAAGCTAGGCACTTTACGGTGATGTAGTTCCCAATATCGTCGATTCTTCCCTTAATTCTGTCCCTTTCCATAAGCAATCGCTCTATTTGTTGATTCCGCGTCCCCAGCATCTGAGCGCTGTAAAGGAGTTGATCCTAAAACTCATTCATTTGTTTCTCCATTCGGGCCATTAGATCATAGTATCGTTTCCTATCTGCTCTGGCATCTCGGGCTTGTCTGAAGATCCGTTCTTCGAGAGTGGATATTGTTTATCTCAATAGAGCGATGCTCCTTTCGTAGTCCTTCTTCATTTGTTGCATAGACCGCGCTCGCTCTTCTGCCCTCTTTATCAATTTCACCTGGATTCTCGCTAGACCAGCTTTAAATTTTCCCAGGTCTTCTTGATACTCGAGGACTTTATTCTTCAGACCGTTTACGAGCTTTTCATCAGCCCGACTTCTCTTCGGGTTTCTGGCAGCTATTTTCATTTCCCGGATTTGAGCTTTGAGGATCTCGCTTTCCCGAGCTAATTTGTTCTTCTCTCCTTCATCGGCAGCAACTTGCACCTTGTTCTCAAATTTTAGATCCTTAATCTGTTGTTTCAACTTGCCTATTTCGGCCCGGTATTCGCGCTCTTTGGCCAACCAGTCCCATGGTTCTTGTGACGCCTCAACGAACTCTTGAATGTGAGGTTTTTTGGTTGGCCGTTCTGGCTCATCCCTTACAACGTCTCTCTTCCTGTACCAGGCGATATAAGCAGGTGAGACTTCGCCTCTGGATAGGTCGCGCACTCGAGTGTTTACCGTTAAATACTGGCATTCATTCCATATAGAACGAACGGTTTCTTCAGGGAATTGGCCGTTGGTGCTAACCTCGATTGCATAAACACTGAGATCTTCATCTGGGTGTACCACTTGAAACCTTCCTAACTGTCTCATCACCCGGTAAGGAGCATAAGGCTGAATGCCTCGGAGTCCCATTAAGAGGAAGTAAGGACCCGTGGCGGGCATGTACACAATTTCTTCAACAGGGAGCCAACCACATGTCCACCCTATTTGTGCTGCAGTGATGGCGCGAAGGCAAGATACCCAGTCTTCAGACCCTTCTGGAAGTTCGAGCCCTGAAACCCTCGTGTTATATCCTTCAATACAACCTTCGTTTGTAGACCTATAGCTCATATACTGAGGATGATGACACAAGTCCTCGATCATCCACATCTGCAATAACAAATTGCATCCTTCGAAAAAATCTGCCCAAACTTTACAGGCTGTGAGAGCTCGGTATATCTCGGACACTATCATAGGGGAAAGCGTGCTTTTGTTGTTGGTAATCAGGACCTTGACGACTCCAGCCACCTTCAAATCAATATTTCTGTCTTTCCGAGGAAACACCACAATGCCCAAGAACGCTACCATGAAGGCGAACCGCCTATGTTCATCCCATTTTGTCCGATTCCCTCTGTTGCAAACCCTGCTTTCCAGATCGTCGAACCCTCTTATATGCCCATACCTCTGGTATATGAACTGTAGAGTAGAAAAAACCCCTATCCAATTCAGAGTACGTGACTCCCTTGCTTATCTTCAGCAGATCCATGAACTTGTGCGAATTGACGGCTCTTGGAGCAATCAGATATTTGTGCCTTAGCCCATCAGTTATGTCCATATAACCTGCTACCTCCTCTAAGGTTGGGGTGAGTTCAAAATTTGAGAAGTGGAATACGTTGTGGGTCGGGTCCCAAAATGTAACCAAAGCTTTTATGAGATCACATCTGGGTCTGACGTTCAACAAACTGGTGAGGCCTCCCAGATGTGATTTGATCTTATCTCGCTCTGACTTTTCCAAATCCCCCCACCACAAGCGCAACTCCAAAGGGATCTTGCTCCTAACTGTTACCGGTAAACTTGGACTCTGGCTCATTCTGCATGTTTGTTTGTGGTGATTAACACTCATTGGACTCAAAGAAAGAATAAACTAAAATTGACACACATTTAAATAAAACTCCGGTCTTGTCAATACGGCCTTTCAGCACTTCGAAGAAGATTTAAAGGTTGTATTTTACCAACCGGACAAAACCTTGAAAATGACCAAAGGTGGCTATTTTCGCAAAAACAGCCTTCCGGCGTCTTTTTAGGGATATTCGGCTATTTTTACAAGAATGAAATTACCCGACTTATTTATAACGAAAAATTAAAATTTTTGACATTTTTTGGCTATTTTTGCAAAAGGAGAGGTTGGACCCGATGAGGGTTGTCTACGTATCTCACATCCTGTGAGAATCAAACCGGCGTAGTTCGGGCCACGACAATAAACTAATTCTGACAACAAGACTTGTTTAAACAAATTATACTAATTTTTTTTTATTTTCACAAAATTTTGGCAAAGTATGCCGGTAACTCAGAATTATCTCTCTACACCGCTATTTCCCCCTTTTTTTTTCAATATTCCAGTATTTTCAGAAGCCGGTCAGCATGCAAGTCTGCGGCAAATAAATGCATAAAACAAACAGGATGCAGCAGGATGGTTTTTTCATTTCAGGTTGCTTGTCCTAGACGGACCCAACCCATGTGTTGAGTCCCCTAAGTTAAGTGCACATGATGCAAATAAGCGTTCCTACTAGGGATCCGGCATGAGGTTTTGTTATACTAGGTTTTTCCTAGGTGTTTGTTCTAGACCTGGCTTACCCGAGCAGACAACTCAAGCCAAGGATGGGAACTGCGTACCGGTAACCAAAAGATCATCCGGTTTTGCAACTCCTCCGAATCCTTGTTCTATTTTGGGAAATGAAACTAACAGAAAGAAGTCACGACCAGCGTGCTCTCCTCAAGAAAGAGAAGAGAGGGATTGTAAGCACGTGATTTTTGCTTCGCGAAAGTTACTCCAAAAGGAAAAGAAAATCAAAAAATATATGTCTTGTCATTGAGTGATTTGTATTTAATGTTAAAATGTCTGTTAGTTGTTATAGGTGTTAACTAATATGTGTGTAATTTTGTTTTAATTTAATTTTTAATTTTTACAATTTATTTAGGAAGTTTATTTCAATTTTTTGTTAATCAAAAAAAGGGAAAAGGTGGGGAAAATCTGATTGGGCCCCAAAACGAGGCCCAAAACCAAAGCACTGATCCAGTCCAAGTCGAGCCTGCCCAAGCACGGACTCAAACGACGCCGTATCAGCGTCCCTATTGAAGCCGTTGATCTGACTCAAACGAACGGTCCTGATCAGGCTGTTCATCTCACCTCAACGACGCCGTTTCAGGCAAGTTGATCTGAGCCGTCCAACCCCATTTATCCAACGGATCCAAGCTCTCCTTTAAACCCGTTAACACGAAATCGGTCCAATCCCCTACCCGGTCTCAACCCACTATCAGCCCCCGAACGACGTCGTCTCTCTTCAATGAGTAGATCCTGGCCCTTGATCTCACTTGATCCAACGGCCAGGATCTAAACCCTCAATACATATATAAACCTAACCCCTTACCCCCACGCCCCAAACCAAACCCCCTAGCCCCAATGTTCACCTTCGTCCCAGAACCCCCTCCTCTCAAACCCTAAGAAACCTTAGGTTTCTCCTCTGTAACCCAGGCCACTCGGATTCCGATGACCACCAAAATAACACCCCCGATGCACCCAACCACCCCGAACATGAATCTGTCAACCGTTCACCTCGAATCACCCCGAAGCTTCTCGAATCTTCAATCGAAGATTCGAGCAAAAACCAGATCTACACCGATTGACCCCAAACTCACACCACAACGTCTCTTGACTTCCCTCACCCCCCGAATAACTTTGGTTCTGTTCGAATCTGACCGGAACTGAGCAGATCCCAAATCAGACCACCAGAAACCCTAGACCTTAGAGTTATGGAGGTCTGTCCGAATCAGTGGCAGGATCAGGGTCTAGCAGACTTTTACCAAAGTGTTCTCAGTTGAGAACACTTCGGTTAAATTCCATTAGACCCCAAATAACCTGGTCCGAGTTCGAGCTTGAGTCAGTCTTAGTTTCATTTCCCTGAGGTATTTTTCCTTTTTTTTGTCCTCCTAAATTCTATCTGTCGTTCAGGTTCTGGTTTGTTTTGTTTTGTGACTCGTCTGTCCATGTGTGTACGTTTTGAGTTAATGATGAGTTTGTTTGTTGGTTTTATTGATTGTTTGCTGTATATTATAGTTTGTGTAGTCATCTAAATAAGTGTCGTCAACTAAATTCACTTGAAAGATTGAAAAATCAGGAGCCTACATTTCAGTACGATTACTGTGCCTGTTTCTTTTATTTTATGATGTTGTTTGTAAGCCTGATATAGTAGCACGTCGATTATAGTTTACACCCTTGACTGTATATTGGATCAATTGGTTGTGAGTTGGTCAGGTTTGGCTCCCAATGTGGCCAACTCATACCATTTGATTGGCACCCCTGTTTGCTTAAAGTTTGAATCATTGCCTGAACGTAGGCAGAGAATTGGCAATTAGCTTTAGAAATCTAACAAATCAGCCTGAAAGCAGTATTGAGTTTAATTAGCTAGTAATCAGGTATTGGCTGAAATCAAAGAGGTTTATATACTGACTATTAAGAGTTAGGGTAATACAGTAATATGCAAGGTATAAGGGTAATCTTGGCATAAGACAGGGTCTGATTAGGGGATAATTTCAGAATATGTCAAGTGGTAATTAAAATATGATTAACCTAGTGACAATGGGGAACAAAACATGAGGGCATGGGTTCAAAATGAATACTTTAAATGCACCCATAATCCTTGATTAGAGCAATAGGACAAAGCATGGGGGGCTGATTAAGTTTACCGAGAAAGATGCCTTTAGGCATGGGGAGTTAAGGGGTATGGGCAGATTGCAACTGGCAGGATCCAGGCAGCTTGACTGCACTGGGTTGTTGGCTTATAAATAAGCTGTTGCAGAACTAAAAAAGGGCTGGACTTTTTAGTCTTCAAAAAAGAAAAAACAGAAAGAGATTTCAGAATACTGTGAATGAGTATCATTTGAAAACTGTGTAAGAGTTCAAGTTGTTCAAGTTGTCTTTGCTGATTGTTGTTGGCTGTTTGCTGAGCTTTTGTGGTTATTGATTTTCTGCTGTTACTGCAGTGAACATTCTGGTTTTTCTTGGCTGCATCTTATTACTCTGTGTCTGGGAGTGTTTGTTTGGTGCTCGACCACCTATTGGGTTTTCCTTATTGTGGAAATTGTTGTTGGCTGTCTGTGGACTGTTGGTGACATTCGTTGCTGATTGTTGTTGCTGTTGATTGTTGATTGCTGCTTACCTGCTGTTGCTGTGCTTGTTGTATACTGCTCAGCTGATCATTCTCCTTCTTCTTTTGCTTTGCTATACCAGGTACACGATTAACAGTATCAATGTAACTTGAAAGTTGAGCATGAATACAAAAGAGAAGATTTGAAGATGTTTTTTTTATACATAGACTACAACAACAACAACAACGACCCAGTAGGATCCCACAAGTGGGGTCTGGGGAGGGTAATATGTACGCAGACCTTACCTCTACCCCGAAGGGTAGAGAGACTGTTTCCAGGAGACCCTCGGCTCAAAAAAGCAATAGGAGATGATATATTAGTACCATAAAAATGCGTAATAAAATAACAACAATATATAAGAGATATAAAATATGAAATACAGAATACGAAATACAAAATATGAAATAGATGGCTGGTATAGTACAACTAGAAGGTAAAGCCCTGCTTCAATAGACGACCAATGACATTCCTAGTCAAACTCCTAACTGGATAGTCTCACTCTATTGTGCTGTAGAAATATTCACACTCTCCCCTAACCTACAACCTTAATGCTCGACCTCCATACTTCCCTATCAAGGGCCATGTCCTCAGTAATCCTAAGTCGCGCCATGTCATGTCTGATAACCTCTCCCCAATACTTCTTAGGTCTTCCTCTACCTCTCCGCGTGCCCACTACAGCCAGTCGCTCAAACCTCCTCACCGGTGCATCAGTGCTCCTCCTCTGAATGTGCCCGGACTATTATATTGAATATCATGTAATGTATAATAGTTTACATTTTGTTTGGATACTGATGGTAGCTTGCACGCCTAGTAGATATCAATGCATGGTGATTGAATGTTAGTTTGTATATGTATGCTGTTAGGTAAAAGTATTCCCAATGCAGTAGGTTGTATCTTAGACTTAGTCTAATCGTGTAGCATATTCTTTAATACATGCCAAGCATGAAGCTATATATTGTTAGCTAAGTTCATTTCCTTTTGATAAACTGCCTTTTTATAATTGATAAACCACACCTTTAAAACAAAGAACACAAGTTTACGGTCTCAACCTCACGAAGGTCGAGCCCAAGTTGAAACAGACCAAGCAGGCCTCGTCGGAAAATCAGTGGCCCAAGCCTGGCCAATCTCGCACAAACTGGGTTTGGGCCCATGAGATTCGATCGCTTGTCTGTGGGGCGCAGCCTTGTTTCTGATTTTTTTTAAGCATTCCGAATCCTGCTATAAATGACCTGCAAGCATATAATTAACTAGGACTATCTCCGCTTTCAATTAGTAGAGACAAATGCGACCAGAAACGTAGTTGCTATAGGATATCCTTTTAAAATAAAGACGAGATGAGCCTCGACAAATAAAAACGCACAAGCTGCGGGGCCCTCGTTAAATGTATATTATCGAAGCATTCAGTTTCCAGGACGGGTCGTTTAGCAAATCTCACGGCCCTCCCAGAATAATAACGCGATAGTCTCTTTAAGCGCGTACTTAATAATGTTATCTCCTTAAACTCGGGTGCACATTTATGTGACCCAAATCCAAATCTCAACGGAATCGAAATGTGTCTCTAACCACGGGTACATTGATTGTGGCGTGGTCTGAGATGCATTTACATGACGTTGCAAATTCTTTTCATAAGGAATGAGACGAGCCTCGACAAACAAAAATGTACAAAGTGCGGGGCCCTCTAAATGTATATATATAAAAATACTTAGAATTCGGGACATGCCGTTTAGCGAATTTCATGGCTTTCCCCAAAATAATAATACGCTAGTTGCTTTAAGCGCGCTTTTAATAATTTATTTTCCTTAACTCGGGTGCACATTTATGTGACCCAAATCCAAATCTCAACCGAGTCGAGATATGTCAACAATCACGTGTACATTGATGTAACGTGATTCGAGATATGTTTTCACGACGTTGCAATTCCTTGTAAAAATAATAATAATTATGAAAGCGGTGAAAGTTAAAATTTGCACATAAGTTCATATTTGTATAAAATCAGATAATCAAGCCGAATATAACAGTTGAGCGACCGTGCTAGAACCACGGAACTCGGGAATGCCTAACACCTTTTCCCAGGTTAACAGAATTCCTTATCCGGATTTCTGGTACGCAGACTGTAATATGGAGTCATTCTTTTCCTCGATTCGGGATTAAAATTGGTGACTTGGGCACCCTAAACCTCCCAAGTGGTGACTCTGAAATAAATAAACCAATCCCGTTTCGATTGTCCTTTAATTGGAAAAAACTCCCCTGCCCCCTCGGGTGCGGAAAAAGGAGGTGTGACAGTTCTGGCGACTCTGTTGGGGACTATCCCTACTCAGAACCATTGGTTCAGGGTTATGAATTCGAGCTTAGAATAATTGTTATTATTTGGCTTTATTTATTATCTGATTTTATTACATGTTTTGAGCCTAATGTGCTAAATGCTGCTTTTACCGCTTTGATAATATTTGAACTGTATGTAAACTGTGCCGAAACCTCTCTCTTCTTACCTCCGGGGATGTGCTTACTGGTTGAGACTCCCTATTCTGTTAGTGTCATACCCTAAATAAAAGAGGCTCGGAAAGCTTCTAAGCCGGCTGACCTTTTGGTTCCCGGAAAGGAGCTCCTTCCTCAGCTCGAGTTGTCCGCTCGGGTACACTGTCTAGAACACCGACCCAGGTTTTGAACATAGAATAACGTGACTACATGTCGGATCCCTAGTAGGAACGCTTATTTGCATCACTTTGCATTTGACTTAGGGGACTCAACACAGGGGTTGGGTCCGTCTAGGACTAGCGACCCGATATGAAAAGGCCATCCTGATGCATCCTATTTGTTTTCCGTGCATTTATTTGTCTCGTGCACGCATGCTGACCGGTGTTTTGAATAGTACAGATGTTGTGAAATTGGAAAAAAGGGAAATAGCGGTTAAGGAATTGATTTGTTATCTTTGAAAAAAACCAATACCCAAATACTGTCAAAACTCTGCCAAAATTTTGAAAAAAAGAAGAAGAAAAAAAACGTCTTATTAGTTTGTTTTATTAAAGGTAAAGGAAAAAAAAGAGAATAGTGGTTCTGTTTTTGTTTTTCGGAAAATATAGAAATATATAGTTTGTCTTGTTATAAAAATAAAAATCAAAAAGAGTCTTATTTCTAAAATGGGTTTTATAATAATAATAATAATAATAATAATAATAATAAAAAGTCTTTCATTATTTGTCACAAATATATACATGCATATATTATCCAAAAGTTTTATTTCCAAAAATGAATATATATCTTTATCTATTGCAAGAACATTTGTCTTGCCAAAAGTTTTTAGAATCCCAATTTTCAAAACAAATAATCCAAAAATATTTTCCATTATCGACTTTTTTTTGGAAAGTTTTCAGTTGTTTCTAAAATAAGAAAAATGAAAAATATAATAAATAAAAAAAAAGGAAAAGAAAAAAAACATGTCAAAGATTTCTAATTTTGTCATAAATAAGTCTAGTGATGTAACTTCCCCCTTTTACAAAAAATAGCAAAAACGAATATGTCAAATTTTAAAGAGTCATAAACAAGTCCGGGTGATGCCGCTTATGTCAAAAATAGCCAAATGTTCCCGAAAGGAACTCCGGAAGGCTTCCTTGGTACAAACGTCCACCTCGTTTTTTCTCACACAACCTTAAAAATCTTCGTTCATGAAGTGCTGAGAGGTCGTGTTCAGAAATCCTTTCGAGAAAAATTGCATATATTTTTGTTGTTATCAGAATAAGTTTCGCTCGTTAAAATCTTATTAATAAATGTGCAGAATGAGCACGACTCCAAATGAACCCTTTTCAATCATGAATAAAATCCCCCTCCAATTGCGGCTCTGGTGGAATGATTTAGGCAAAGAAGGGCATGACGAAATCAAGAAGTATCTGAAAGGCCTCACGGGTTTATTGGATATCAGGCCACGAGGAGATATCATAAGGGCACTAGTCCCCCACTGGGATCCTGCGCACAATGTCTTCCATTTCTCGGACTTTGAACTTACTCCAACTTTAGAAGAAATAACAGGGTATATCGGCAGCGCTGAGACTCCTTTGAGGCACAAATATCTGATTGCTCCAAGAGCTGTAGCAATACACCGGTTTCTGGACTCCTTAAAGATAGTCAGAACAATTCATAACCCTGACTTGGCGAAAGGTTTTTGCAGCATGAGTTTCATATATCAAAGATATGGTCACATAGGAGGATTCGACAAGCCAGAAAACCAGTTATGCAGCAAAAGTAATCGTCAAAAGTGGGAAGAACATAGACGGATTGCTTTCATGATAACTTTCTTAGGGCTCTTAGTGTTCCCAAGAAAAGACGGGAATATTGACATAAAGATAGCAGGGGTCGTCAGTACGTTGCTCACACAAAGAGATAGTACGTTGGCGCCCATGATAGTATCTGATATGTTCCGGGCTCTCACGTCTTGCAAAGCCGGAGGAAGTTTTTTCGAAGGTTGCAATTTGTTGTTGCAAATGTGGATGACCGAACACCTGTGTCACCGAGCCCAGTTTCTGAACCATGGATCCGCTGAAAGGACCTGCATAGAGGAGTTCTATACCAGAGTGAATGAGACCTACCTACCTGAAGGAGTCACATCATGGACCTCATATTTTCGTACCCTCGACGCCAGTCAAATACAGTGGGCGCTAGGATGGTTACCAATCGACGAAGTCATATACATGCCAGCAGCCAGGCCCCATTTTCTCTTAATGAGACTTAAGAGCATTCAACCATATGCGCCACATCGGGTTTTAAGGCAACTTGGGAGGTGTCAGATAGTGCCGAAAGACGAGGATTTAAGCACCCAGGTGATTGAGATCAGTCCCAACGGCCAATTTCCTGAAGCGAGGGTTCGCCAAATTTGGAGCCAGTGTCAATACTTAGAAGCAAATACTTGTGTAATGAATCAGGCAAAAGGGGAGGTTTCGCCCGGGTATCATGCCTGGTACAAAGAGGAGCCATCATCTGGAAGGCTGACCAAAAGACCTCACCTGCAAGAGTTTGCCAGATCTTCACAAGAGCAGTGGGGCTGGTTGGCCAAAGAGAGGGAATATCTCGCCGAAACAGGCAAACTCAAACAGCAAGTTCAAGACATGAAGTTTGAATACCAATTACAGTCCGCCGCCCACAAAGGAGAGAAGAACAGATTAACCAAAGAATGCGAAGTCCTCAAAGCTCAGATCCGGAAGATGGGAAAGGAGGCCGACAACCAGCCAAGGAGCCGGGCGGATAAAAGACTAATAGCAGGGTTAAAAGATCAGGTTGCAGAATGCCAGGAAGATTTGGAAAGATCCGAGGCTAGCACAGCAAGATTGCGGACCAAGTGGGCAAAAAGGTACAATGGCCCGGAGGAAGCGCCTACAGCAAGTCATGAGGGATTGTGAACTGAGCGTCAAAGCGGTAAAGGAAACGAATTCCGCTCTGCAAGAGCGGATCTTCAAGCAAACACAAGATGCCCAAGCCGACAGAAGACGCTATTACAATGCAATGACCAGGATGGAAAGGCAAATGGAGATGTTCCAGGATCAGCTCGCCACCAATGCACAAACGCTAGGATTAAAGAGCTGACAGATAAGGCAGTTGTTCGCAGAAAGGGACGACATTCGAGGAAGGATTGACGAAATTGGGCATTACATCTACATGAAATGCCTGGCATGCGAGAAAATGCCTCGAAAGACCCTTCTTGCTTCCGTCATGGGCGGCGTCCACCGGATCATGAATGAATTAAAAAGCTTGCAGAAAGACCTCACACCTAGAGCCGCGAAAAGGCCGAATGATGCCTCGTGGATCCCTAAGTTGGAAAATTAATCAGTGGTCGAAATCCTATCACTTGGCTTTGTTGCATTCCCATATGTTGTTTTCTATTTTTCCTTTAATCAAATAGGGTCAAAGAACCGTGGAGTCTGTATTGTTGCTATTCTTTGTTTGAAGTAATTTGTAATAGCAAAATTTTGAGAATGAATTCAATGATTTCACAAGAATTTTGTATGTCTTTACTTTGAGGCAGAACTACGCCTGGTCTGATTCGCGCGGGGACGTGATACGTAGGCAATCCCCATAAGATTCGACTGATTTAATGAATAAAGAAAAGAAAAACAAAAATAACAACAAAAGGACAAATGAGCAAGCCGGGATGACGCGTGTTGTTCGAAGCAAAACATGTAGAAACGGTTAACTGCCTAGGAGCATTGCATCCTCTATGTGTTATGATCAAATCTGTTAAACTCTAACGCTAACAAAGTTTGTTGTTGTCTGAATCCAGACAAGTTAGTTGTTAAAGAACTCTGGCAACACACTCCTATCAAACCAGATCCAAAGGACCAATAGCAACAAGCATGACTACTTCAGAGAATAGTAATGAGGAAGAGAGGCCGATGAGCCAGTTGCTAAAAGAAGCGATGGAAAAGATTGAAAGAATGGTACTAGAGATGAATGCAATGCAGCTAGCCATAGCCAAAACACAAAAGAGCCCTGAAACACTGGGACACATGCCAGAATACCCTCACTCCGGCCCTTCCACAAGCCGCCCAAATCCCCTTTATCATCAAGAAAGAAGCCCTCATGATTCCCAAGCTCCACCACCCCATCAACCTCTCCCAACACCCAATATTCCCATTTTTGTGGGACCAACATCAGCCCCTTTGCAAAGAACGACCAGTGAGCCATTGTTTCAGGCTCACGATACACAATACTATCCCCCCGAGCCTACGTTTCATGCCCCCGAACCATAGGCTTACAATCCACATTTGGAAGTGCCGGCAGAGATTGAGAAGCCGGCTAAGGCCCCTGAACAGGATGAAGTATTGAGAAAGTTCAAAAGCCTGGAGCAGTCCTTCAGGAACTTGCACGGGCTGGGCAATCAAGTCAGCGTAGCATACAAAGATCTGTGCCCTTTCCCAGACGTCCAACTCCCGGCTGGGTTCAAGATGCCTAAGTTTGATTTATATGAAGGGCACGGTGATCCCATGGCACATTTGCGGGGATTCTGTAGCAAAATGAGAGGGGCAGGCGGCAAGGATGAGCTGCTGATAGCTTATTTCGGCCAAAGTCTGAGCGGATCTGCACTAGAATGGTATACCAGGCAGGATTCCAGCAGGTGGTACACGTGGGATGATCTGGCGCAGGCTTTTGCAGGTCATTTCCAGTACAATCTCGAGATAGTCCCTGACCGTCTCACATTATTGAGAACTGGGAAGAAACCCGGGGAAAGCTTTCGCGAGTTCGGGTTCCACTGGAGAGAACAAGCAGCTAGAGTCGATCCTCCCATGAGAGAGGGAGAGATGGTGGATTATTTCTTGCAAACATTGGATCCAACCTACTTTGGTCACTTGGTGACAACGGTTGGAAAATCTTTCAACGAGGTGGTCAAGATAGGGGTCATGATAGAAGAAGGTCTGAGGTCTGACAAAATCTTAAACTATTCAGCACTCAAGGCCACAACCCAGGCTATTCAAAGCGGCACGGGAGGTGCGCTGAGAAGAAAGAAAGAAGAGGTTGCCACGATCGAGGCAGGCAGTTGGTCCAGGGCTATCAGGCCGCACTACAACCAACCCAGACCTCATAGGTCAAACTACCCATACAACCCACCACAAAATTTCTATCCACCTCAAGAACCACATTGTTCCGCACACCAGGCCCAGGCATATACCCAGCCTCCGGTTCGCCCGCAATGGCGCACGCCGGTTCCCCAGAACATATATACGCCACCACAAAACACCTATCCACCACCAAGGGCGTATAGAAACCCTTCAGGGGCAGGCTTTCGGGGAAATCCAGATGCTAGGAATGACAGGTTGCGGAAACAGAGAACTTTCACGGAGTTGGGAGAAACCTACACCGCTTTGTTCCACAAGTTGAGGCAATTGGGTTTGGTTAGTCCTGTCCAGACTCGAGAACCAAATCCCCCACCTCAGAATTTGGATCGATCAATAAGTTGTGAATACTGCTCAGGGATGCTCGGACATGATACCGAGAAGTGTTGGAAATTGAGGCATGCCATACAGGATCTTATTGACACCAATAAGATCGAGGTCCAGACACCGGAGGCTCCTAACATCAACCAGAACCCACTACCAGCGCACCACGAGACTCATATGATTGAGTTGGTATATGAGGGAGGAGAGTTGAGAAAACCCTTACAAACAGTGATGATGATCCAAACCGCCTCAAAGGAAGTTTCAACCAGTGGGGGAACGAGGGTACAGTCACAGGGAGAAAGTGTCAAGCCAGTAGTGATATTGGGAAAGAGTCCGTCCGCCATAACAAGCAAACCCGAGCCAAACAAGTTGGTAATATCAGGAATCCCGCCCACACCGGCAGTCGTGTTAAAAGGGGTATGTAGAGAACTGGTGACCATAAAGCCTGTGGTCCAGCTGCCGATGATTGACAGCAGGGCTGTGCCTTGGAAATATGAAAAGGCGGTGGTGATGTACAAAGGAAAACAGGTGGAAGAAGTCAGTTGTGAAGCGCAAGGGCTGACTCGATCAGGTCGATGTTTTGCTCCGGTGGAGCTAAGAAGAACCAACCCAGTTGCAACCAAGAAACCTGTGTCCGAAGAAGAGGCTGAGGAGTTCCTGAGGAAGATGAAAGTGCAGGACTACTCCGTGGTCGAACAGCTAAGAAAAACACCGGCCCAGATCTCGTTGCTGTCATTACTGATCCATTCTGAGGAGCATCGACGGGCCCTGATGAAGATATTGAACGAAGCTCATGTACCCAATGAGATTTCTGTAAACCACCTGGAAACCATTGCCAACAAGATTTTCGAGGTGAACAGGGTAACATTCTCAGATGATGACCTGCCGATGGAAGGTACGGAGCATAATAAAGCTTTATACCTAGCTGTCAAATGTGAAGACTCGGTGGTAACTCGAGTATTGGTGGATAACGGCTCAAGCACCAATATTTGTCCATTATCCACTCTGGACCAGTTAAAGATCGACCGCAGAAGAATCCGCAAGAATAGCATCTGTGTCCGAGGGTTCGACGGAAATGGAACAGCCACTGTGGGGGATGTTGTACTTGAACTGACCATTGGTCCAGACTTGTTCACCATGGAATTCCAGGTGTTAGACGCCACAGTATCTTATAACCTGTTGTTGGGACGACCATGGATTCATGCAGCCAAGGCAGTGCCCTCCACCCTACATCAGATGGTGAAGTTCGAGTGGGAAAGACAAGAGGTCGTGTTACACGGCGAGGATACAACATGCACCGCGGGCGGAGCCATCGTACCTTTCATAGAGACCGCTGATGACAAAGGTCCTTGGGTCTACCAGATTTTCGATACAGGATCGGCCAACAAAATTTCTGAAGGAGAAATCATCCCGCACCCTAGGGTAGCTGCCGCAACAGTCATGATGGTCTCAGAAATGCTGGGTAATGGATTTGTACCAGGAAAAGGCCTGGGAGTCGAGCTTCAAGGGATTGTCCAACCTGTCTCCCTTCCTAAAAATCTGGAAACTTTCGGATTGGGGTTCAAACCAACCGCAGCAGATAGGAAGCGAGCGCGAAAAATGAAGAAGAGGGTCTGGTTTCTGCCTAAGCCGGTGCCACGTCTCTCAAGGTCTTTTGTCAAAGCAAGTGCCAGGGGGTCACCGGTCCCGAAGATTCTAGGACCATTGATCGGTATAAATGAGGACCTGAATCAGAGTTTTGAGAAGCTATTCGCTGATGTCAGTATGGTGGAAGCTGGAGAAGGTTCCAGCGGAACAGAGATACAGTTTGTGGGGCCTGAGGCCAAGACCAACAATTGGACAGTTACTCCTCTTCCTGTCCGAGGGGAGTCTTGGTAGTAGGCTTTGATTTATGTTTTGTTTGTTTGTTTGTTCGGATTATTCAAGGGTGTAATCCAAATTTTACTTTCGTTTTTGTAAAAGTGTGAACCCTTTTATCCCGCAAGTTTAATAAAGTTCTTTTCTTTTGTCCCATTTTAATTTTGTTTTGTTCTTTTTCTTTCTGAACAGTTCTCTTTTTACTGGTTCTAATGACATGGCATGCACAGCGGATCTTCGACCTAGTCTAATAAATCAATCTGAATCCGACTCAATGATGCAAGAGGTCGTTTGTGATGATGAATCTGAATGTGATGAAGGTGAAGCCTTCGAAGAGATAAACCGAGAACTGTGCCAATTTGAAGAGAAACCCAAGCCTAACCTAAATGACACTGAGGCTGTGAATCTAGGAGACGCTGATAACGTCCAAGAGACCAAAATTAGCATCCACATTGAGCCGAATGTCAGAGAAGAATTGATCAAAACCCTCATGGAATTCAAAGATGTTTTTGCATGGTCATATGACGATATGCCTGGATTAAGCACCAATTTAGTGGTTCACAAATTGCCCACTGACCCGGCATACCCTCCGGTCAAGCAAAAACTAAGGAAATTTAAAACAGAAATGAGTGTAAAGATCAAAGAAGAAGTGATTAAGCAGTTGCAAGCGAAGGTCATTCGGGTCACTCGATATCCCGAGTGGTTGGCCAATGTGGTACCAGTCCCAAAGAAGGATGGAAAAATCAGGGTGTGCGTCGACTACCGCAACCTCAACAAAGCAAGTCCCAAGGACAATTTTCCGTTACCCAACATCCATATCTTGATCGATAATTGCGCGGGGCGCGAGATCAGATCCTTTGTAGATTGCTATGCGGGTTATCATCAGATCCTAATGGACGAGGAGGATGCGGAAAAGACAGCGTTTATTATGCCATGGGGAACTTACTGCTATCGGGTAATGCCGTTCGGATTGAAGAACGCCGGGGCAACATACATGCGAGCAATGACTGCTGTGTTTCATGACATGATACACAAAGAAATCGAGGTGTACGTCGATGATGTGATCATCAAATCTTGGCGTCAGGAGGACCATGTAGCAGACCTAAGGAGATTTTTCCAAAGACTCCGGAGGTATGATATCAAGCTTAACCCGGCCAAATGCGCATTCGGGGTTCCATCAGGAAAGCTGCTAGGATTCATCGTCAGTCGACGGGGGATTGAGTTAGACCCATCCAAAATTGAATCCATCCGAGATTTGCCACCGCCAAGGAACAAAACAGAGGTAATGAGTTTGCTGGGTAGACTCAATTACATCAGCAGGTTCATCGCTCAACTCACCGCAACTTGTGAGCCCATATTCCGGCTGCTGAGAAAGGATGCTGCGGTAGGTTGGATGGCAGAGTGTCAGGAGGCCTTCGACCAAATCAAAGGGTATCTGTCTAATCCACCCGTATTGGTCCCGCCTAAGCCAGGGAAGCCCTTAATTCTTTATCTGACGGTCCTGGAAAATTCATTTGGTTGTGTGCTGGGGCAACATGATGAGACAGGAAGGAAGGAGCAGGCCATCTACTATCTTAGCAAGAAATTCACAGTACATGAGGTCAAGTACACTCAACTCGAGAAAACATGTTGCGCCCTAACTTGGGTAGCTCAGAAGTTGAAACACTACCTGTCTTCGTATACTACTTATCTCATATCCCGTTTGGACCCATTGAAGTATATCTTTCAGAAACCTATGCCCACGGGAAGGTTGGCAAAATGGCAAATTCTGCTCACAGAGTTTGATATCGTCTATGTAACGAGGACGACCATGAAAGCCCAGGCGCTGGCAGACCATTTGGCAGAGAATCCCGTTGATGAAAAATACGAGCCCTTAAGAACGTATTTTCCTGACGAAGAGGTAATGCATACAAATGAGTTGGAATTGCCTGAGGAACCGGGTTGGAAGCTTTTCTTCGATGGAGCTGCAAACGCGAAAGGGGTTGGAATAGGAGCAGTACTCATTTCTGAAACAGGACGGCATTATCCTGTTACGGCTCAACTACGCTTCTATTGCACCAACAATATGGCCGAGTATGAGGCTTGCATTCTGGGTCTGCGCTTGGCTGCTGACATGGATGTCCAAGACGTCTTGGTCTTGGGAGACTCGGACCTCTTGGTACATCAAATTCAGGGTGAATGGGAAACACGAGATCTAAAGCTCATACCATACCGACAATGCTTGCATGATCTGAGCAAGCAATTTCGATCGGTGAAGTTCAAACACATCCCGAGAGTTCACAATGAGGTTGCGGATGCCTTGGCCACCTTAGCATCAATGCTGCACCACCCTGACAAAATGTATGTTGATCCTCTACACATCCAGGTCCGTGATCAGCACGCCTACTGCAATGCCATAGAAGAAGAAGCAGATGGCGAACCCTGGTTTCATGATATCAAGGAATACCTCAGAATGGGGATATATCCAGAACATGCCTCTGGAGACCAAAAAAGAGCCCTTCGGCGTTTGTCGAATGGTTTCTTCCTCAGTGGAGGAGTATTGTACAAAAGAACCCCGGATTTGGGATTGTTGAGATGCATAGATGCCGGTCAAGCCACAACGGTTATGGCAGAGGTACATGCTGGAGTTTGTGGGCCACACATGAGTGGATATGTATTGGTAAGAAAGATCCTTCGAACAGGGTGTTATTGGCTCACCATGGAACACGACTGTATCACTTTCGTGAGGAAATGCCATCAGTGCCAGATACATGGAGATCTGATTCATTCTCCGCCAACAGAGTTACATACGATGTCAGCACCCTGGCCGTTTGTAGCATGGGGCATGGATGTCATTGGACCTATCGAACCAGCAGCATCCAACGGCCATAGATTCATTCTAGTGACCATTGATTACTTCACCAAATGGGTTGAGGCTAAAACCTTCAAGTCAGTAACTAAAAAGGCAGTGGTGGATTTTGTGCATTCCCATATCATCTGCAGATTTGGGATCCCAAAAGTGATCATCACGGATAACGGTGCGAATCTTAATAGCAGCCTGATGAGAGAGGTATGCCAACAATTCAAGATTACACACCGCAATTCCACCCCATATCGTCCCAAGGCGAATGGAGCGGTCGAAGCAGCCAATAAGAATATCAAGAAGATACTGCGAAAGATGGTGGAAGGATCCAGACAATGGCACGAGAGATTACCCTTTGCTTTGTTGGGTTACCGCACTACTGTCCGGACTTCCATAGGTACAACTCCTTATTTGTTGGTGTACGGAACTGAGGCCGTAATACCAGCGGAAGTCGAAATTCCGTCCCTCCGGATTGTCACTAAAATCGGGATTAATGATGATGAATGGGTCAAAGCTCGATTGGAACAGTTGAGCTTGATAGATGAGAAAAGATTGGCAGCAGTGTGCCATGGTCAGCTATACCAAAAGAGAATGGCGAGAACATATAATAAGAAGGTGCGCCCCAGGAAGTTTGAAGTAGGGCAGCAGGTATTGAAGAAGATCCTCCCACATCAGGTCGAGGCAAAAGGCAAATTCGCCCCAAATTGGCAAGGGCCTTATATCGTGACCAGAGTATTGTCCAACGGTGCTTTGTGTTTGACAGATGTCGAAGGTAGATGTGTCGACATGGCTATCAATTCAGATGCAGTCAAGAGATATTATGCGTAATTTCTTTAATTATGGCAATTTTTGGTTTATTTGTTTGTATTTGGCATTTATTGGATAATGAGATGACGGAGGCAATTCTTTCTTCTATCCAAACACTTTTTAACCCTTGCTTCCCCCTTTGAGCCTTAAGTTATTCTTTCATACCCCTCTTTTGGAATCACTAATGGAAAAGACATGAAAAAAAAGAGAAAAGAAAAGAAAAAGAAAAATGAAAAGAAGGAAAAAGAAAAAAGGAAGATAAAATCATAAGAAATACAAAACGGTGGGAACTACGTTTGACCTGATTCCTCAAAGAGGATACGTAGGCGCCTCACGGCTCGGTCATAGTGTGCATCACAGTATATATAGGATGCATAATGTACATAGTGTGCATAATAGGCGCAGTGTGCGTAACTCACATAGCTCAACATAAGTATAAAAAATAAAATCCCCAAGCAAGAAAACTGGGGCAGAGGTTATGTTTTAAGTTCCAACAAAGGTTTGATTCCAAAAGTTGTAGCACATCACCCATCAAATTATTTTCACTTTTATAGACTTTCTTTAACCCCACACCAAAACCAACATCAACGTCCAAAAGACCTCCCGATCAATGTCCAAGAGATGCCAAGTCAGGCAAATAAGGCCGAGAATAATACACCGATCCCCAGCAAAGAAGAGGATCGTAAGACTTGGGAATGAATTGATGGTCAAAGGAATCTCCAGAAGAGAGGGTCGTATCTACAACACCCCGATTCCTCGAAAGAAATAAAATGAGAGAGTCTTATCGGTGAAAACCTTCACAGGCACCGAGAGGCGATGTAAGATGAGGGATATGAAATGAGAGAGTCTTATTGGTGAAAACCTTCACAGGCACCATAAGGCGCCGGGAGATGAGAGAAAAGAGAGAGTCTCATTAGTGAAAACCCCTCGAAGGGCACTATGAGGCGACGAGACAGATCAGCGAAGCTACCACATTAGAAACGAAGTGAACACTCCTTTATCATCCCCAGCAAGTCAAACCATCGGGCAAATCAATTGATACAAATAGACTGGGTCGGAATCTATGGTGCACGCCATGATCACGGGGACCAGTTGTGTCCTCCAGATAAGTTCTTTTGATTGTCTCCTCCCACAAAATATTGGTTCAGAAAGATTTTCTCCTTTCCATATCTTTATTTCTTGTCCTAAAAAATTTGTCTTGAAAGGATTTTTCAAAGCTTACTACCAGAAACCGGAGGGGAATTCATCCAATGCAGGATAATACAAACAGTCTTAAAGGCCGGTCCCAGAAAATGCAGTGATCGTGCCCGGCAGTTTTGGAGGAGGTAAGCTCCTAAAAGGAGTGGTTTCGGGAGTTAAAAGCAGACTCCCACAGCATGTGCTTAAAGAGAAAGCAGAAAAGGGGATTAATTGAAAACCAACCCCCAGTAGGCTAGAGACCCCCAGCAGGCAATTTTGCCCACCAAACAATTATGGGGACATAGAGCAAGAAAAGGGGAAGAGAGGAAAAATCATCCGCCGGAAAGGCACCCTCTACCACCACGATTAAAACTAACTAAATCCTTTTGTCTGCTGCAGGAAAACAAAGGATTGATAATGGCAGCAAAACGCAACGCCAGGGAGATCACCAAAAACCGGGGCAGAAAATTTTCTGCCAATCGTCGAAATTTTCTCGGAAGAACGGGGAAACAATTTCAATACATTTAAGTTCTAGGTGGCCCACCAGTATAATGCGGGAATATATTTAAGTTCTAGGTCACCCACCAGTATAATGCGGGAATACATTTAAGTTCTAGGTGGCCCACCAGTATAATGCGGGAATACATTTAAGTTCTAGGTCGCCCACCAGTATAATGCGGGAATACATTTAAGTTCTAGGTCGCCCACCAGTATAATGCGGGAATACATTTAAGTTCTAGGTCGCCCACCAGTATAATGCGGGAATACATTTAAGTTCTAGGTCGCCCACCAGTATAATGCGGGAATACATTTAAGTTCTAGGTCGCCCACCAGTATAATGCGGGAATACATTTAAGTTCTAGGTCGCCCACCAGTATAATGCGGGAATACATTTAAGTTCTAGGTCGCCCACCAATATAATGCGGGAATACTTTTAAGTTCTAGGTCGCCCACCAGTATAATGCGGGAATACATTTAAGTTCTAGGTCGCCCACCAGTATAATACGGGAATACATTTAAGTTCTAGGTCGCCCACCAGTATAATGCGGGAATACATTTAAGTTCTAGGTCGCCCACCAGTATAATGCGGGAATACATTTAAGTTCTAGGTCGCCCACCAGTATAATGCGGGAATACATTTAAGTTCTAGGTCGCCCACCAGTATAATGCGGGAATACATTTAAGTTCTAGGTCGCCCACCAGTATAATGCGGGAATACATTTAAGTTCTAGGTCGCCCACCAGTATAATGCGGGAATACATTTAAGTTCTAGGTCGCCCACCAGTATAATGCGGGAATACTTTTAAGTTCTAGGTCGCCCACCAGTATAATGCGGGAATACATTTAAGTTCTAGGTCGCCCACCAGTATAATGCGGGAATACATTTAAGTTCTAGGTCGCCCACCAGTATAATGCGGGAATACATTTAAGTTCTAGGTCGCCCACCAGTATAATGCGGGAATACATTTAAGTTCTAGGTCGCCCACCAGTACAATGCGGGAATACATTTAAGTTCTAGGTCGCCCACCAGTACAATGCGGGAATACATTTAAGTTCTAGGTCGCCCACCAGTATAATGCGGGAATACATTTAAGTTCTAGGTCGCCCACCAGTATAATGCGGGAATACTTTTAAGTTTTAGGTCGCCCACCAGTATAATGCGGGAATACATTTAAGTTCTAGGTCGCCCACCAGTATAATGCGGGAATACATTTAAGTTCTAGGCCGCCCACCAGTATAATGCGGGAATACATTTAAGTTCTAGGTCGCCCACCAGTATAATGCGGGAATACATTTAAGTTCTAGGTCGCCCACCAGTATAATGCGGGAATACATTTAAGTTCTAGGTCGCCCACCAATATAATGCGGGAATACATTTAAGTTCTAGGTCGCCCACCAGTATAATGCGGGAATACATTTAAGTTCTAGGTCGCCCACCAGTATAATGCGGCAATACATTTAAGTTCTAGGTCGCCCACCAGTATAATGCGGGAATACATTTAAGTTCTAGGTCGCCCACTGTCACACCTCCTTTTTGCGCGCCCGGCCCCGAAGGGTTAAATGCGCGAGGGGAGTTTTTCCAATTTAAGTGACAATATTCGAAATGGGATTATTTATTTAATTCAGAGTCGCCACTTGGGAAAGGTTTGGTTTTTGGTGTCCCAAGTCACCGGTTTATCTTGAATCCCAAATCGAGGAAATTTTCGACTTTTCCAAATGAAGTCTGCGAACCAGAAATTCTAAGTAAGGAATTCTGTTGACCCGAGGGAAGGTGTTAGGCACCCTCGAATCCCGTGGTTCTAGCACGGTCGCTTAAATTGTTATAATGGCTAAATATCTGATTTAAATACATGTTGTGACTTATGTGCTTTTATTAAGTTTAAACCGCTTTTATTATTATCATTTATTTTTATAGAATTGCAACGTCGTGAAAATGCATCTCGAACCACGTCACAATCAATGCACCCGTAGTTGTTAACACATTTCGACTCCGTTGAGATTTGAATTTGGGTCACATAAATGCGCACCCGAATTTAAGAATGTAATTTAATTAAGTCGCGCCTAAAGAATCTAACGCGTTATTATCTTTGGGGAAGGCAGTGGAATTCACTAAACAGTCCATCCCAAATTCTAAGTATTTATCATGATCAATTATTGAGGGCCCCAACGATTTGTGATTCATTTGGCGAGGCTCGTCTCATTTTTATTTTAAAGGATAAACCTATAGTGACTATATTTTCTATTAAATTCGTCTCTAAAAATAAAAGAAAATCTCTTAATTATTTACATGCTGAAAACGTAACCTATTAGTTATTAGTTTACGGCTAATGCGATTGGAAAATTGCGATCGAGTTTGTACAAAGAAAAACTGCTTTCATTTTTATACTCTATTATTTACTAATGCTGGAACATGAGAGGGATACACAATAATATCAAAGCCGATTAACTATTCTTCAAGTAATTTAAACTAGCATTATTAGATGAAGAAATCATACATATGCAGCCTCATTACTCATTAATTAATCGACTACATTTTTATACAAAGAGAGGAAAATTAATATTCAAACACAGATCCAAACAAAAGAATTCAACAGGAACAGGAGCCTGATTAATATTTCATTTTTTCGCTTCAAGCCAAGAGTGTACAAATGTGTACCTGGAAACAGCAGTACAAGAACAAAAGAAGTAGGAGTCAGCAACAGTAATAACGCGGCAACAGCAGGTTCAGCAACACCGCAAAACCAGTAACAACCAGTAGAATAACCCAGTAACAGATTGAAAACTCAGCAGTGCAAAAGTACAATCGCAGTCAAAGCAGAAGAGAGAAAAGATACGAGATGCAGTAGTTTCTGACTTTTGAATAACACTCGAAGAAAAGCAAACAGAATTGTTCGAGTGAAAGTTCAAATTGTCTTTCTCTTTTACTATCACAAACTCTCTCAAGTATAAAAGTATGTCAACTCTCAAGTGTAAAAAGAATCTGTCAACTCTCTCTAAAAATCCTCTCAATAATATTCAACTCTTTTTCTCTCCCCCCAAAAATCTCTCTTAAAACTCTCAAGTCTTCTCCTCAATGTCAAGAAATGACTCTATATTTATAGCAAGACAAGTCTTCAATTCCCAACCCCCAAATTATTCCCCCAATGGCATGCTTTGTCCTACTATTAAATGTCTTCTTTAAATAAATACCACATTCCCAACCTATTACCATATGTCCCCCATGCCTACATTAAATAAATGCCACATTACCAACCCATTACAATATGTCCCCCATGCCTACATTAAACAAGTACAAGATTCCTCCCCATTATGTTTTGTCTTGTCCCCCATTATATTAAACAAGTACATCAAAAACCCCACCCCATTATATTTGTCCCCCATGCTTAACATAAAGAATCAAAATAATGTTCAATTACCAAACTACCCCTCCGACCTTATTGCAATTACAAATCTACCCCCGAATGCAATGCAATTTACCAAATTACCCCCATCAGCTCTAAACACTCAATTAATCATAACTTGACCAAAATATGATCAAGATGACCAATTTCTCAACAATCTTCAACAACAATTATATGAACACGATGAACAACACAACTCAAAATTAATGGAATGAATTAACCATATCGGGAACCAATCCTGGTTAATTTAGACCATGAATGTATGAGCAAGAACACAACAATACGAACAACAAAACACATGATTCAAACTAAATTAACAAATCAAAGACAAACATAAACTCACATTAAATCACTGGATTTAAACATGAACTTCAAACAAAGATGAACATGAATTAAATCTATTTTTAGCAACAAACATGACGGGTTCACATGACTCAAACAACATAAATAATTTCTGGAAAATACATAACAACATGAAACAAATTGAAGAAATAATTAATTAAATTTCAATTTGAATCTAACAAACATTAAACTAACAAACATTCACTTAAACAACAATACAAACATGAAATAAACATGAAAAATAACTAATTAACTTCCATTTGAAATCTGAAAATTAATTCAACAAACAACACATGAACATGAACTAAAAATTAATTCAAACGATAAACAAAACAAACATTTGCCGATTTTAGATTCGAAAAATATCAAAACAAAATACGGACAAAATAAAACTCAAAAATCACTAACCGGATTGAAATGAAATATGTACGGACTGTTTCGTCGACCCAAGCTTAAAACAAATGACGATGAAAACAAACTGTCCGGAAACGAGTATCGCACCAAGATAATTTGTCGCCGAAGACGACCATGAACGGACGACCAAAGAAGATGGCCGCCCGTCACAAGAAAATGGACTGTGAATCAGCTGGGGCGTGTATGGTCACATGAAGAAACTGGCGCGAGTAGCAGTGATGGGTCTGTTTGGCATCTAACTGGACGACGAGCGGCTGCGGCAAACGACTTCCATGGTAGAAGGGGAAGCAGCGTCAACGACGCACTGGGGAACGGACTGGACGGCGAGCAGTGACAACAGCCGTGGTTGACGCGAAACAGGAGCAGCTGGGTGCGTTCGCTCGTGAAGAAACCATGGACGACGAGGTCGGGGGCAAAGGCTGCCATGGACGCGAATTTGAAACAGAAGTAGCAGTAGCTGGAGCAAAAACAATGACGAGATCCGAGCTGGAACGAGGTCGGGGGCAAAGGCTGCCATGGACGTCAAGCTTCAAACCCGAGCTTGACGTCGACGCAGCAGTCGCGGGGTTTACTTGGACGTGAGGGAGGTGGAGCTTTTGTGTGTGTGTGTGTTGTTGATAGGGAGGCAGCCATGGTTGTGAGCTTGGAGTTTTGAGAGGATGAAGAGAGGAGGCGGATGAGTTAGTGTTTTAGGGTTTTTGGTTTTGTTATTTTTTGTTTTGTTTTTGTGTTTAAACCAAAAAAATGAAGAAAGGGGTTGGGTATTGGGTTAATGGGGCAGACCGGGTCGACCCGTGTGAAGTGGACTGGGTCGTGGACAATTGTTTGGGCCTGGGGTTGAAAATTGAAAAAGTGGCCCAATCCGATTTTTATTTGTATTTTTGTTATCTTTTCTTCTTTTATTTTCTAAAACTAAATTATAAAAATACTTAAATTATTATTAAGAACTAAATTAAGTTATAAAAGCGCAAATTAACTCCCAATAACAATTAACGCACAATTAAGTAATAATTAAGCATAAAATTGTTCATTTGGACATTAAATGCTAAAAATGCAAAAGATGCCTATTTTTGTAATTTTTAATTTTTGTAAAACTAATTTAATTACTAACAATTGTAGAATGAAATCCTACATGCAAAATGCGACATATTTTTATATGTTTTATTAATTTAACAAATAAGCAAACACAGACAAATACAAATAATTATCCAAAAATATCACAAAAATACTTATAATGCGGGAATACATTTTAAGTTCTAGGTCGCCCACCAGTATAATGCGGGAATACATTTAAGTTCTAGGTCACCCACCAGTATAATGCGGGAATACATTTAAGTTCTAGGTCGCCCACCAGTATAATGCGGGAATACATTTAAGTTCTAGGTCGCCCACCAGTATAATGCGGGAATACTTTTAAGTTCTAGGTCGCCCACCAGTATAATGCGGGAATACATTTAAGTTCTAGGTCGTCCACCAGTATAATGCGGGAATACATTTAAGTTCTAGGTCGCCCACCAGTAAAATGCGGGAATACATTTAAGGTCTAGGTCGTCCACCAGTAAAATGCGGGAATACTTTTTAGCTCTAGATTTTGGAATCAGTAACCCCACCTGAAGACGGAAGGTTACAACAGAGATCCCCCAAGCAGGAAACAATAAAATCCCCAGCACCAAGAAGCAGAAAGCTGCAAAGGCAAGCGCGCAATTCAAAAGGAAGAAAGGTCGCGCCTTGAAAGAAGCGGTTTGGGAACATCGAATCATGCCCCGCGCAACAGATCTGATGAAGAGAGTCGTACCACCAGAGGAACCACTGAAAGGTTTAATAAAGAAGGCCATGTCCCCAGCGGACCAAACAAAGTGACGAAAACTGGCATTCAGAAAAGCAAAAGACCAATGTCATCCCCCAAGTTCACAAAATAAGAGCATCGGAGGAGAGCGCAAGCCGACAAAAAGGGCAAGGCGACAAGAACAAGTTGAAGATGGATGAGATCTCATGATCCATAGTCTAGCTTAGCTTCTTGTTTTTCCTTTTAGAACAATGTAACAAGGAGATCGGTGAGCGGTAACATCCTACAGCAGCATGCAACAGCACACAATAGCAGCGAACACTACAATCATACGGTAGTCCCAGCTACCAAAACTTCCCGAACTACATTGACCTGATTCCTGTTCAGCCCAGGATATGTAGGAAACCTCTGAAGCAAAGCTCGGTCAAATCTTCTTCAAAAAATGCTTCACACGGAGAACTCGGACGAGCAAAAATTGTCCGCTTTATCTTTGCGCGAAAACCCTTCGTGTCTTCGGGCAAAGAGGGGCAGCTGTAAGCACGTGATTTTTGCTTCGCGAAAGTTACTCCAAAAGGAAAAGAAAATCAAAAAATATATGTCTTGTCATTGAGTGATTTGTATTTAATGTTAAAATGTCTGTTAGTTGTTATAGGTGTTAACTAATATGTGTGTAATTTTGTTTTAATTTAATTTTTAATTTTTACAATTTATTTAGGAAGTTTATTTCAATTTTTTGTTAATCAAAAAAAGGGAAAAGGTGGGGAAAATCTGATTGGGCCCCAAAACGAGGCCCAAAACCAAAGCACTGATCCAGTCCAAGTCGAGCCTGCCCAAGCACGGACTCAAACGACGCCGTATCAGCGTCCCTATTGAAGCCGTTGATCTGACTCAAACGAACGGTCCTGATCAGGCTGATCATCTCACCTCAACGACGCCGTTTCAGGCAAGTTGATCTGAGCCGTCCAACCCCATTTATCCAACGGATCCAAGCCCTCATTCAAACCCGTTAACACGACCCGGTCCAATCCCCTACCCGGTCTCAACCCACTATCAGCCCCCGAATGACGTCGTCTCTCTTCAATGAGTAGATCCTGGCCCTTGATCTCACTTGATCCAACGGCCAGGATCTAAACCCTTATTACATATATAAACCTAACCCCTTACCCCCACGCCCCAAACCAAACCCCCTAGCCCCACTGTTCACCTTCGTCCCAAAACCCCCCTCCTCTCAAACCCTAAGAAACCTTAGGTTTCTCCTCTGTAACCCCGGCCACTAGGATTCCGATGACCACCAAAATAACACCCCCGATGCACCCAACCACCCCGAACATGAATCTGTCAACCGTTCACCTCGAATCACCCCGAAACTTCTCGAATCTTCAATCGAAGATTCAAGCAAAAACCAGATCTACACCGATTGACCCCAAACTCACACCACAGCGTCTCTTGACCTGCCTCACCCCCCGAATAACTTTGGTTCTGTTCGAATCTGATCGGAACTAAGCAGATCCCAAATCAGACCACCAGAAACCCTAGACCTTAGAGTTATGGAGGTCTGTCCGAATCAGTGGCAGGATCAGGGTCTAGCAGACTTTTACCAAAGTGTTCTCAGTTGAGAACACTTCGGTTAAATTCCATTAGACCCCAAATAACCTGGTCCGAGTTCGAGCTTGAGTCAGTCTTAGTTTCATTTCCCTGAGATATTTTTCCTTTTTCTTTTGTCCTCCTAATTTTATCTGTCGTTCAGGTTCTGGTTTGTTTTGTTTTGTGACTCGTCTGTCCATGTGTGTACGTTTTGAGTTAATGATGAGTTTGTTTGTTGGTTTTATTGATTGTTTGTTGTATATTATAGTTTGTGTAGTCATCTAAATAAGTGTCGTCAACTGAATTCACTTGAAAGATTGAAAAATCAGGAGCCTACATTTCAGTACGATTATTGTGCCTGTTTCTTTTATTTTATGATGTTGTTTGTAAGCCTGATATAGTAGCACGTCGATTATAGTTTACACCCTTGACTGCATATTGGATCAATTGGCTGTGAGTTGGTCAGGTTTGGCTCCCAATGTGGCCAACTCATACCATTTGATTGACACCCCTGTTTGCTTAAAGTTTGAATCATTGCCTGAACGTAGGCAGAGAATTGGCAATTAGCTTTAGAAATCTAACAAATCAGCCTGAAAGCAGTATTGAGTTTAATTAGCTAGTAGTCAGGTATTGGCTGAAATCAGAGAGGTTTATATACTAACTATTAAGAGTTAGGGTAATACAGTAATATGCAAGGTATAAGGGTAATCTTGGCATAAGACAGGGTCTGATTAGGGGATAATTTCAGAATATGTCAAGTGGTAATTAAAATATGATTAACCTAGTGACAATGGGGAACAAGACACAAGGGTATGGGTTCAAATGAATACTTTATTGCACCCATAATCCTTGATTAGAGCAATAGGACAAAGCATGGGGGGCTGATTAAGTTTACCGAGAAAGATGCCTTTAGGCATGGGGAGTTAAGGGGTATGGGCAGATTGCAACTGGCAGGATCCAGGCAGCTTGACTGCACTGGGTTGTTGGCTTATAAATAAGCTGTTGCAGAACTAAAAAAGGGCTGGACTTTTTAGTCTTCAAAAAAAAACAGAAAGAGATTTCTGTGAATGAGTATCATTTGAAAACTGTGTAAGAGTTCAAGTTGTTCAAGCTGTCTTTGCTGATTGTTGTTGGCTATTTGCTGAGCTTTTGTGGTTATTGATTTTCTGCTGTTACTGCATTGAACATTCTGTTTTTTCTTGGCTGCATCTTATTACTCTGTGTCTGGGAGTGTTTGTTTGGTGCTCGACCACCTATTGGGTTTTCCTTGTTGTGGAAATTGTAGTTGGCTGTCTGTGGACTGTTGGTGACATTCGTTGCTGATTGTTGTTGCTGTTGATTGTTGATTGTTGCTTACCTGTTGTTGCTGTGCTTGTTGTATACTGCTCAGCTGATCATTCTCTTTCTTCTTTTGCTTTGCTATACCAGGTACACGATTAACAGTATCAATGTAACTTGAAAGTTGAGCATGAATACAAAAGAGAAGATTTGAAGATGTTTTTTTTATACATAGACTATTATATTGAATATCATGTAATGTATAATAGTTTACATTTTGTTTGGATACTGATGGTAGCTTGCACGCCTAGTAGATATCAATGCATGGTGATTGAATGTTAGTTTGTATATGTATATTGTTAGGTAAAAGTATTCCCAATGCAGTAGGTTGTATCTTAGACTTAGTCTAATCGTGTAGCATATTCTTTAATACATGCCAAGCATGAAGCTATCCATTGTTAGCTAAGTTCATTTCCTTTTGATAAACTGCCTTATTATAATTGATAAACCACACCTTTAAAACAAAGAACACAAGTTTACGGTCTCAACCTCACGAAGGTCGAGCCCAAGTTGAAACAGACCAAGCAGGCCTCGTCGGAAAATCAGTGGCCCAAGCCTGGCCAATCCCGCACAAACTGGGTTTGGGCCCATGAGATTCGATCGCTTGTCTGTGGGGCGCAGCCTTGTTTCTGATTTTTTTAAGCATTCTGAATCCTGCTATAAATGACCTGCAAGCATATAATTAACTAGGACTATCTCCGCTTTCAATTAGTAGAGACAAATGCGACCAGAAACGTAGTTGCTATAGAATATCCTTTTAAAATAAAGACGAGATGAGCCTCGACAAATAAAAACGCACAAGCTGCGGGGCCCTCGTTAAATGTATATTATCGAAGCATTCAGTTTCCAGGACGGGTCATTTAGCAAATCTCACGGCCCTCCCAGAATAATAACGCGATAGTCTTTAAGCGCGTACTTAATAATGTTATCTCCTTAAACTCGGGTGCACATTTATATGACCCAAATCCAAATCTCAACGGAATCGAAATGTGTCTCTAACCACGGGTACATTGATTGTGGCGTGGTCTGAGATGCATTTCTATGACGTTGCAAATTCTTTTCATAAGGAATGAGACGAGCCTCGACAAACAAAAATGTACAAAGTGCGGGGCCCTCTAAATGTATATATATAAAAATACTTAGAATTCAGGACATGCCGTTTAGCGAATTTCATGGCTTTCCCCAAAATAACAATACGCTAGTTGCTTTAAGCGCGCCTTTAATAATTTATTTTCCTTAACTCGGGTGCACATTTATGTGACCCAAATCCAAATCTCAACCGAGTCGAGATATGTCAACAATCACGTGTACATTGATGTAACGTGATTCGAAGGTATGTTTTCACGACGTTGCAATTCCTTGTAAAAATAATAATAATTATGAAAGCGGTGAAAGTTAAAATTTGCACATAAGTTCATATTTGTATAAAATCAGATAATCAAGCCGAATATAACAGTTGAGCGACCGTGCTAGAACCACGGAACTCGGGAATGCCTAACACCTTCTCCCGGGTTAAAAGGAATTCCTTATCCGGATTTCTGGTACGCAGACTGTAATATGGAGTCATTCTTTTCCTCGATTCGGGATTAAAATTGGTGACTTGGGCACCCTAAACCTCCCAAGTGGCGACTCTGAAATAAATAAACCAATCCCGTTTCGATTGTCCTTTAATTGGAAAAAACTCCCCTGCCCCCTCGGGTGCGGAAAAGGAGGTGTGACAGGGATTTCGTAGCAGTTTATATATACAATTCAGATAATATCAAGCGGTAAAAGCAACATTTTGCACATTTAGGCTAAAACATGTAATAAAAATCAGATAATAAATAAAGCCAAATAATAACAATTACTCTAAGCTCGAATTTTTGAACCCTGAACCAGAGATTCTGGGTTTGTTCCCCAGCAGAGTCGCTAGAGCTGTCACACCTCCTTTTTCCGCTACACCCCCTGCTAAGGGACGTAATTTTCCAATTAAAGGAAAATCGAAACGGGATTTATTTATTTATTTCAGAGTCGCCACTTGGGGGATTTATGGTGTCCCAAGTCACCGGTTTTAATTCCGAATCGAGGAAAAGAATGACTCTGTTTAACAGTCTGCACACCAGAAATCCGGATAAGGAATTTTGTTAACCCGGGAGAAGGTGTTAGGCATTCCCGAGTTTCGTGGTTCTATCACGGTCGCTCAACTGTCATATTCGGCTTATATATCTGATTTTTGATACATGTTGAATCTATGTGCAAATTTTAACTGTGTACCACTTTTATTATTATTATTTTTACCGAAAATTTGCAACATCGTGAAAATACATCTCAAACCACGTCACATCAATGCAACCGTGGTTATTGACGCATTTCAACTCTGTTGAGATTTGGATTTGGGTCACATAAATGTGCACCCGAGTTTAAGAAGATAACATTATTAACTACGCGCCTAAAGCGACTAGCGTGTCATTATTTTGGGTAAAACCGTGAAATTTTGATAAACGACCCATCCTGAAGTCTAAGTAACTTTACCAACACATATAGAGGGCCCCGCAGCTTGTGTATTTTTGTTTGTCAAGGCTCGTCTCATTCATTATTTTTAAAAGGAATTTGCAACGTCGTGGAAATGCATCTCGAACCACGTCAAAATCAATGTACCCGTGATTAGCGACACATTTCGACTCCGTTGAGATTTGGATTTGGGTCGCATCAATGCGCACTCGAGTTTAGGAACGTAATTTTATTAAAGTCGTACTTAAAGAGTCTAGCGTATTATTATTTTGGGGAAAGTAGTGAAATTCGCTAAACGCCCCATCCTGAATTCTAAGTATTTTAACACAATATTCGTTGAGGGCCCCGCAATTTATGTGTTTTGTTTTGCAAGGCTCGTCTCATTTTATTAATTACAGGACAAACCTAAAGTAACTACGATTTTTTATATTTTTCTTCCTAAGAATAAAGAAAAGGAGGCCCTAAATAATTGGAGTTACTTAAACAAAACATATTAATAAGGGCCCTTTAGCAATTCCGGGTTCAAGTAATTGGCCCAATCCCTGCTGAATTGAAACCAACCAGCGAGTTGGGCCTTGAGAATATGCTGCTCAGTCTGAGTTCCCATTTCAGAGCGTGAGCCACAGCTTGTGCTCAGCTTGGCCCATTAGCAAAAATCATGCGAGATCAACATCAGTATTAACGTATCCGTGTTATAATTCATGGTCTAATTTTGTATTAACACACACGTGATGCACTTAACATGCTGAGTTTGAAATTCTACACTAATTATATTGCTAATAACGTTCAGCCCAGTTTTGCTTCAGCTCCTAGTTAATAATACTTCCTAACTCATGTTGCAATTAACCTTAACTAATTATCCACAATCATTCCAATATCCAATTATCAACTAAAAATGCAAGTCCAGAATCAATTTTCAAACTTATGTCTTTTAACAGAGTTAATCAACAAACTATTCTAGGCTAATTAGTTATAAGCAAATCCAACAGTCAAATTATACGTCCAGCTCTAAACTAACTCACAATTACCATTACTAAATACAAAACAATGTGACTCCAGGATTACACTGCCATTTTTAGGACGAGTGAGGACTGTGAATCACAAGATCGCTTTATGTTTTGAATAACTTCTGATTTTCAAAACTTAACTACACTAGATGAAATTAAACTACCACATGTCTAACAAACGATCAAATGTCTCGAACAGTCCATGAGTTTAACAGTCCAAACCAATCTAAATCATTGTAAAACAATTATAATTACAGTCCAAACTACTACAATCAACTATGATAAAACACGACAAGAACTAAAGCTTCCAATGAAGTTATACTTCCATTTTCATTTCATTCCAACTGGACAGCTACATGATTTGAGATTCAGGACATGTACCTGGTATAGACAATACAAGAAGAGGAAGAAGAGGGTCAGCAGCAGTAGTAGTAACCAACAGAAGTTGCAACAGTAGTGCAGCAACGAAATCAGCAGCTATAAACCTCCCCAATTATAGAGCAGAAGTATAAAGAAGAAGGTTCTAGCTATTTCAGACTCTAAATCAGGCAATAGCTATTCTTTTTCAACTTTTCAGCTTTCAGAATCCAATTTTTTTTCTCCCCCCTTACAGACCTCATTCTGCCCTCTTATACAGACCTGCCCTCCTTTCCACTTACTGCCTTACCCCTTTTTTCACTAAAAATCTGAATTATTCCACTTTAAATCCCACTAAGGAAAACTTTTTCTTATTTTCAGCCCCCCATTCCCTTTTGTTCCCCATTAGTGTATTAATTTAAAGATACTAATATCCCACTAACAAACCACTAACATTAAAATATTATCCTAACTGTTTCATTCCCAAATTATCCCTGAAACCACTTAATATTACTGCCCCTAATACAATTATTCAACTGTATTAAAACTTTTAATTCTGAAATCTGTTCCAGCTAACAAAGATTTGAAAACTAAATCTGACTAACAGCTATAACCAAACTTATTGACAGTTAAATGACTAAGGTCGAATCCCAATTGAAATAAAAATGAACTGAATTTAAATCACCACACAGAACTCAACAGAATCATTTAAACTGAAATTGAAAATTGAATCAATATGCACATGAATGCAGGTAACATGAATGCAGGTTCATTGTCAGCCTATTGACAATGCCCTGAAGTTAAGTGTCCATAGATCAAGCATACACAACAACCATTTGACGAGCTTATTGGTTTACAAACAAGAACGAGCTAATCGACGAAACTATTTATAACCTATGTTATTAATCGACAGAACATAAACTGATGGAGAAGAGAGAAAATAACGGACAATAGACGAATTACAATGAACCTAATCTAGGTAAACCAAGAGTTAATTGAACTACTCAAACAACATTGGAATATTTAATTTAACCAAAATCAGAAAAAGAAATAGAATATATATACTGGATTAACTTAAACTAAAAACCCTAAAGAAACGACTAATCACACAGACAATCAAACACATAGAAAAAAGAAAAAGAAATTTAAGAAGAACTCACTGTTCTTTTCTCGGATTTCAACCATATGCCCTTTCGAACTTGATTTCCAGTTAGTATTATACGTCTATTTCATCAGAAATAGACTTATAATACTAACCAGAAACCGTTCGACCCTGACAGCTTCGAAACAATCTCGAACTGTCGAGCCCTAGATCCGCCATTCGATGAGTTTTTACTCTGATTTGAACCAATCTGGTTAGGGATTAGCAACGAGGAGGTCAAGGGGATTATTGGGTGTGATTTTGGGGTTAAGTGGACAAGCTAGGGTTTGGGACGGGGTCTTTGATCAAATATTCGAGAAGCTGGGATATGATTCGAGGACAACAAAGTGGGGATTCAGGTTGAGGGTAGTTAGAAGGCTCAAGGGTGTTAATTTCATAGCCATCGGAGCCGGCGCCGCCAGGTTTACGGTGAAGGGATAAGGTGGCGGCTACTAGGGTTCCTCGTCTCTGAAAGAGACGAGGTTTGGGAGAGAATGAGAGAGGGGGGGGGGCTTGGTTTGGGGGCGGGGTTCGTTTGGAGGTCTTATATACGTACGTGGGGATTGGACCCAAGCCGTTCGATCTGATGAGATCAACTACCTGGATTGCTTCATTTAAGAGGAACGGCGTCGCTTCGTCTACCCTTGAGACCGGATCGGTCTTGGATGGGAACGGGTCGGGTGACAGAGGGATTGATCTGGACCGTTGATCAGCTGAGATAAACGGCCCCGATTTTCCATCCCCAAACGGCGTCGTTCCATTCGTTCCCCAGGCTGGCTGGGTTGGACCGGACAAGAGGGTGTTTGGACTGGGCCTGGACTCTTTTTTACAATTGGCCCAATCCGATTTTCTCTTGTTTTCCTCTTTTTCTTCTATTTTCTTTTTCTTCTATTTGCTTAATTCAAAATTCCTAAATTAAATAGAAAAACCAAGATTATTTAAAAAGATATTATTTAACCTTTAATAACAATTAACACACAAGATCAAAAAAATAAAATCGCACAATTAAACAATAAAATGACAAACTATCGGAATTCATATTTTTTCGCGATTTTCATTCTTTAAAATAGGACGTGGTTTAATTAATTCCGAAATGCATAATTAAACCCTAAATGCACATGCAACACATATTTTTGTACTTTTCTCATTTAAAGTAGAAACAAACATGCGCAGACAAAATACAAATAAATCGCAAACAACACAAAACCATTTTATTTTGAATTTTAGGGAGTAGTTCTCATAAAGCAAAAATCACTTGCTCACAACGGTTTAAAACCAGCATTAAGTATTGGTGTGACTATAAATTATCTCTTTAAGATTAAAGGAGTATTTTAAAGTTCAATTGTTTTTAAACATGAAAAAATAATTTTTTTAAACAGACTAAAAAAAGAATTTTAAGAGTTTCAATCGATTTGGATACCTAATACTCCAAAGTTCAAATAAAATAGGTTTAAATTAAAAGTAGGAATTGGTTTCATATTAAAAGGCCGCGATGATATTTCAAAACATTGATAAAAAATAAAAATGAGTTCCAAATTATTTCTCCCTCCATTTACTTTTATTTGTCCACTATTGACTTTGCATGCCATTAAGAAATAATAAATAAAATGTATAATTTACCATGATACTCATATTAATTGGTGTATATTCTTAATGAATCTGAAAAATGATTTGGAATAATTAATTAATTCTAAGGGCAAAACAGAAAAAATAAATTATTTTTCTCTTAATATACGAAAGTGGACAATAAAAATAAAAATATATTTTTAGAATAGTGAACAAGTAAAAGTGAACAAAGGAGAATTTTTTAATGGAAGAATTAGTAATGTAAAAGACTATAAGTATAGATCAGTATTTAAGAAAACTTTCTTTTTATAAAAAATTAGACACAATTTTGAAACAAAATATACTCTGAGAACTAAAAATTAAAATTTAAATTTGACTCGGAGTAATTACTACTCTATTGAATATTGACTTGTTTGGGCGGATTAGCTCCGGTACAAATTTGACACGGAGTAATTACTACTCTATTGACTATTGAATTTCTCCCTATAGTATACTCCGACAACTAGGAGGTGTGAGCGACTGGCTGTAGTGGGCACGCGGAGAGGTAGAGGGCGACCTAAGAAGTATTGGGGAGAGGTGATCAGACAGGACATGGCGCGACTTAGGATTACTGAGGACATGGCCCTTGACAGGGAATTATGGAGGTCGAGCATTAAGGTTGTAGGTTAGGGGAAAGTTGTGAATATTTCTACAGCACAATAGAGTGAGACTAGCCAGTTAGGAGTTAGACTAAGAATGTCATTGGTCGTCTATTGATGCAGGGCTTTACCTGCTAGTTTTTACTATACCAGCCATCTATTTCGTATTTCGTATTTTGTATTTCATATCTCTTATATTGATGTTATTTTATTATGCATTTTTATGGTACTAATATATCGTCTCCTGTTGCTTTTTTTGAGCCGAGGGTCTCCTGGAAACAGCCTCTCTATCCTTCGGGGTAAGAGTAAGGTCTGCGTACATATTACCCTCCCCAGACCCCACTTATGGGATTATACTGCGTGGTCGTCATTGTTGTTGTTGTTATAGTATACTCTGACAATGAAAAATTTAAATTTGACTCGGAGTAATTACTACTCTATTTACTATTGAGTATTTAAAGGATATCTTTACCGGAATATGTCTCAATTTCCCCAAAAAGTAGAGTAATGATTTATTGTGTGACTTGTTTTATACCACATGTTTTAGAAAATTTGTTTCCATTTTAAATTTCATATTTGTAAAAATATTATCACATAAATTGAGACGGATAAAATAGATAAATTTTGACTAATTCTTTCAATTCACTTGCCAATATGTGAAAGCGATTTGCAAAAGAAAAGGACCCCACAAACAAGGCAAGTTATATATATCAATAAGAAAAAACCGAAAATTAATTTCCTAGAACAACTCACAACCCGTGAATTATACTGCATGCATTTATACTTCCTTATGTAATGGCCTAAAAATTTGAAAGGAATTTGCAAAATTCTTATTTCATCACTCTACAAGAAATTACACTCAAGGGTCATATATATCTGTAAATTCAGAGGTGGATCCAAATTTGACGATTACGGGTGTCACTGTTTTTAATGCAACTGACAATATTGAATATGGAGTGTACATTTCGTCGTTTGATCCATTTTGGATTAATTCAGTTCGACCCATTCTACTAATTCATTTCAAAAAAGTTTTTTTTCTCGATTCAAATTCTATTGAATAATGTGATTAAAAAATAAAAATTTTAAATTAAGAAATACATCACTTCAATCTACATATATAGTGTTAATAGACGAGTTTAGTTTTGCAGACGTACAATATTAATTACACTGTGAAATTTATTTACACTATAAGACTTAACATTATATACAAAAAAAAGATATCTAAGAAATAACTTCGGAAACTTCTCTTTTATTTCGGTCAACAACATTTTGTAAGGCATTGTAAATGACTTTGACCCAAGAATTAAGTGAGAACTATGAAATTTTGAAAAAAAATGAAAAAAAAAATTCAAGTGAAAATAATATTTGAAAATTAGAGTTTTGTTTGGATATGAACACAATGTGAAGCTATTTTGAATTTTTTTGGATGATTTGAAGTAAAAATTTGAAAATTTTGGAGTTTTTTAAATTTGCGGAAAGCATTCGGAAAAAAGTAAAACAAATTCGAAAAAAGTGAAATTATGGCCAAATGGGCCCCTTGTTTCCGGCAAGAAACCACAAAATCTAAGAAATATCTAACACTATGTTTGGATCATTGTTACCTATCATTTTATAATACTCCATATTGTATTGTATTGTATTGTTCTATGGATACAACGTTTGAATAGATTGTATCGTTTGTTGTTGTTAAATAACATTTTGTTGTTTGGCTTGACTGTATCGTACTATACGGTAACTAATAAGTTCACTAAAATACCCCTAATTATTTTTAAATAAAATTTATCAAGAATTACACATAAAAATAATTTAAGAAAACCTCTTTCTACTAATTTATGATTTACGTAACTTGAAAACAGGAGCAAAAACCTGGGAAAAAAAGGTTACCTAATATTAGCAAAATAAAAAATTAAATAATAAAATAAAATTAAAGAGCAATAAGTAAGTGCATAATTGAAAAAGAAAATACAAAATAATACCACCACACCAAATTGATTATTTCATAAAATAGAACTTTTGATTGTTCCGAAACAATCAATACCATACAATCAATTTTAAATAAACAATCAAAATAACATTATTTTGAGATCCAAACAGGCTGTAACAAGGGTTGACTTGACCCAAGGTTACATGTAGCTACTTTCCCTTTACTAAAAATTCATCACTTAATTCTTTCATTCTCATCAAATCAAATGGATACTCAATTAGTTAGAGGAAAATCATCTACATCTTCTCACTTCTCTTATGAAGTATTCCTCAGTTTTAGAGGTGAAGACACCCGAAAAACATTCACTGGTCATCTTTATTCCAAATTGGATAATGTTGGAGTTAAAACCTTCATTGATGATGAGGAATTGAGAAAGGGTGACGTGATTTCAAGAGAATTAGAGAAAGCAATTGAAGAGTCAAGAATTTCCATTATTGTTTTCTCAAGAAATTATGCTTCCTCTAGTTGGTGTCTAAATGAACTAGTTAAGATTCTTGAATGCAAAGAGAAATTAAAGCAGATGGTTTTGCCTATTTTCTATGATGTTGATCCATCTGAGGTACGAAATCAAACTGGGTTATTTGGTGAAGCTTTGGCTAAACACAAGGAACGATCCATTGGGGCTCAAACGGTGGAGAAATGGAGAGCTGCACTTACTGAAGCTGCAAATTTATCTGGATGGGATTTGCAAAATGTTGCTGACGGGTACATTTTCTTGATTCAACTATATAATTTCATTTGTTATTTGTTCAATTGTTTATAGGATGTGATACTAACTGTTCAAAAGAGTTTAAGTTCTATGCATAACAGTATCGAAATATTTACACTATCAATATATATATATATATATATATATATATATAACTTAGATTATTTCTTAAAATATCCTATATGACGTGGTAAGTTATCTATTTTGTTGCTTAGATTCATCCCACTGTGTTATGTCTTGGCTACCGATTTTGATTTGTCCGTCAAATGTTTTCAAATATCAAAGTTTTATTTACTGGAGTAGTATTTCTTTTAATTTTTTGTTTTTGCTAAAAATATCTGTAGGCATGAATCAAAGTTTGTTGAAACAATTATACAGCAAGTCCTACAAGAGGTCAACCAGACACCTCTAGATGTTGCTTGGCACCCAGTTGGAGTAGATTCACGTGTCAAAGATATAGAGTTGTTATTGCAAATTGAATGTGAAGATGAAGTTCGCATGATTGGTATTCACGGAGTTGGTGGCATAGGAAAAACAACTCTGGCAAAAGCTATGTACAATCGAATGTTTCGACACTTTGATAGTAGTTGCTTCCTTTCAGATGTTAGATCAGAAGCTGAAGAATTTGGTCTTGTCAAGCTACAAGAGAAACTTCTTCAACAAGTACTCAAAAATAAGGACATCAAAGTTGGCAGTGTTGCTCAAGGCATCAATCTAATCAAAACAAGACTCGAGTCAAAGAAGGTTCTAATTGTTCTTGATGACGTGGACCACAAAAACCAATTAGAATCCTTAACAAGAGAAAGAAGTTGGTTTGGTTCGGGTAGTTTAATAATCATTACAACCCGGGACAAGCGATTGCTATGTCGGCTTGGAGAAAAAGAGAGATATGAGGCTGAACTATTAAATGTCAATGAAGCTATGTTACTTTTTTGTTGGCATGCTTTTGACAGTCATTTTCCACCAGAAGATTATGTTAATTTGGCACGAGACATAATCAAATATTCAGGTAGGCTACCATTAGCTCTTGTGACATTGGGGTCACATTTGCAAGGAAGTTCTATAGAAGAATGGGAATATGAATTTGAAAAACTAAGAGCAATTCCTCATTGTGATATCCAAAATATTCTCAAAATAAGCTTTGATGGACTTGATGATGAAACACAGACTATTTTCCTCGATATTGCATGCGCCTTTTATGGGTTTCGTGAGGATAGAGTTACCGAAATATTAAATGCATGTGGCTTTCATGCTAGAAGTCCAATTGCAACTTTAGTTCAAAAACACTTGCTCCAAAGATCTTGGCATGGTTTGGTGATGCATGATCTCGTGCGTGATATGGGAAGAGAAATCGTTCGCATGGAATCAGCTCGAGACCCTGGAAAACGGAGTAGATTGTTCATCCCTCAAGAAGTTCGTGATGTTCTACAAGGAAATGAAGTCAGTAAATCCATCATATTTATCTTGGTTATATATATTTTCAATTAAATTGTTTCTTGCTTATAATTTTTGTTGTCATCATAAAAAAACACCTATTTAACAATTATCCAAATTTGGTGATGCATATTTCTTATTAAATTCTTATAACTAACATGCTTATGGACATAGACCATAGTATCTCCGCGATTAGTTATTCAAAGATATTTGACTTTACTTAACTAAATGCGAAAATTAAGCTTGCTTGAAGAAACCAGGCATGGGAACGTTTGAAAACTGTTGAATAGGTACATATGTGAAACATTATTCCTAGAACGATATATACAACATGTTCTTTTAAATATATTCAAATATATATTCTATCTTCAATTGGCGCTATTATCATGTTTCTAAATGCAATTTGTTCTCTTTATTCATCTTTTTTTTTCCCTTTGATATTATCATGTGAACTTATTGAATGCTGCTAGCTAGTTTTGAAAGGCTCTCTTCTTAGCCTTTTGAGAAATTTTAAATTTGTTTAACATCCTCTAATGTGTAAGTTCATTTTTGTTGATACATGATGTATTCTCTTTGTTTGCCCACCAATTTCTATAAAGCATTTTTCTCGCTTAAATTTTGGGACTTAACATGAGCTTAAGTTACTTTTCTTTTTACTGAGCTACAGGGTTCCGAAAATGTAGAAGTACTGAAGGTAGATCCAGGGACATTAAAGGGAGTGAACTTGAGCACCAAAGCATTTGAGCAAATGAAGAATCTTAGGGTGCTTATAATCAATGAGTTACATATTAGTGGAGATTTTGGGCTGTTGTCCAAGAAGCTCAAATGGTTGTCTTGGCAAAATTGTCCTTTAAAATATATACCATCAAATTTTCCTTCTGAGAATCTTGTAGTTTTAGATATGAGCGGCAGTAATATGCAAGAATTTCGATTGAATTTGCAGGTTTGTTACTCAATTTTTATAATTTCATGTGTACTGTTATTGCCACTGAGTGAAAGAAAATGTTAATTGAAACTATATTTGGTTTAATTTTAGTGTTGTAGAAGTTTGAAGAAGCTGAATCTCTCTTATTGTGAGCAACTCAGAAGGACTCCAAACTTCAACGGTTCACGAAGTCTTGAGACTTTGCTGCTTGGTGGTTGCTCAAGTCTGACTGAGATCCATCCATCAATAGGAAATTTGGATAGACTAATTAAACTAGATATGTCTCGTTGCGAAAAACTTAGGGATCTTCCAAGCAGCATATGCCAGCTAATATCCCTTGAAGAATTGTTCATTCATCACTGCTCCTCTATAAAAACACTGCCAGATAACCTTGGAGATATGAAAAGTCTAACATTTCTTTATGCAGATGATACAGGTATAAAACAATTGCCTAGATCTGTTGAAATGCTAAGAAATCTTGTAACTTTGAGAGTGGGAGGCCAAGAGTTAGAGGCCAAAATGAGTATTTCTGGAAGAGGAGTCCATCGGATACAATATTCCTTGCTAACTTTTGTAATCGAATTGAGCCTTAGATACTGTAATTTGTCCGATGCTGATATTCCTAGGGATATTGGGAGCTTATCCTCCTTAAAGTTTTTAGATTTGAGTGGCAACAGTTTCCATTGTCTACCCTTCGATTTTTCTAAGTTACGAGTATTGAAGAAGTTATGTTTGAATGACTGTGAGAATCTTCAAACACTCCCGTCAGTGTCAAATTTAGAGAATTTTGGACATCTTGAACTTCAAAATTGCCAAAAATTGGTCAAGATTACACAGTTGGACAACCTCCCTTCTGTACGGTTGATCAACATGAATAATTGTAGTTCTCTGCAGAATCCATTCAATGAAGGCTTCTTTAGTGCACCTGCTGTATATGCATATAGAAAAGATCGATATATGGTTAGTATCTCTCTCTCTCTCTCTCTCTCTCTCTCTCTCCCCTATCATATTAATGATCTTGAGTCGTTGTCTGATGCAGGGTCCTTTAGAAATTTATCTCGAATGCAAGGAGATTCCAGAATGGTGCAGCAATCAAGTAACAGCTTCATCTATGTGTTTGACTATGCCGACACATAATAATAAGGAGTATAACTTCTTAGGAATGGTTCTCTGGCTTGTTTGCGACTTTTTGGATGTAGCCCCTTTTCCAAGCTTCAGGATTAGTATTGCCCATATAGAGCCTTCAAGTATTCCGTGGAATAATATTGGAATACTTGATGCACACAGAGAACTGACATGTGTATATTACATATCTTATTTAAGTGAACTTTATTATGGCCAGATGATTAAAGGCGGGGAAAGGATAGAAGTGTGGTCTGAAGACGTTGCAGTAAAGAAGATAGGGATCGATCTGTTATATTTAGACCAAAATGGTAAAGTTATATCTTTGCCGTGAGGTGTGGATCATTCGTATTCTTGAGTATCCAAAAAGAGTTTCAACAGGCCTCCCTGTACTAGTTAAAATTCTTGAATGCAAAGAGAAACTAAAGCAGATGGTTTTGCCTATTTTTTATGATGTTGATCTTTCTGAGGTACGAAAGCAAATTGGGTTATTTGGTGAAGCTTTGGCTAAACTCAAGGAACGATCAATTTGAGCTCAAATGGTGGAAAAATGGAGAGCTGCACTTACTGAAGCTGCAAATTTATCTGGATGGGATTTGCAAAATGTTGCTGACGGGTATACTTTCTTGATACAACTATATTAATTTTATTTGTTATTTGTTCAATTGTTTATACGATATGATACTAACGGTTAAAAAGAGTTTTAAGTTTTATACATTGATATTATTGAAATATTTACACTATCAATATATATAACTTAAATTATTTCTTAAAATATCCTATATGACGCGGTAAGTTATCTATTTTGTTGCTTAGATTCATCCCACTGTGTTATGTCTTGGCTATCGATTTTGATTTGTCTGTCAAATATTTTCAAATATCAAAGTTTTATTTACTGCAGTAGTATTTCTTTTAATTTTTTGTTTTTGCAATCAAAGTTGATTGAAAAAATTATACAGCAAGTCCTACAAGAGGTCAACCAGACACCTCTAGATGTTGCTTGGCACCCTGTTGGAGTATATTCTCGTGTCAAAGATATGGAGTTATTGCAAAATGAATGTGAAGACGAAGTTCGCATGATTGGTATTCACGGAGTTGGTGGCATAGGGAAAACAACTCTGGCAAAAGCTATCTACAATCAAATGTTTCGACTCTTCGATAGTAGTTGCTTCCCTTCAGATGTTAGATCAGAAGCTGAAGAATTTGATCTTGTCAATCTACAAGAGAAACTTCTTCGACAAATTCTCAAAACTGACTACATCAAAGTTGGCAGTGTTGCTCAAGGCGTCAATCTAATCAAAGCAAGACTTGGGTCAAAGAAGGTTCTCACTGTTCTTGATGATGTGGACCACAGAAAACAATTAGAATCCTTAACACGAGAAAGAAGTTGGTTTGGTTCGGGTAGTTTAATAATCAATACCACCCGAGACGACCGATTGCTATGTCAGCTTAGAGAAAAATAGAGATATGAGGCCAAACTATTAAATGACAATGAAGCTATGTTACTTTTTTGTTGGCATGCTTTTGACACTCATTTTCCACCAGAAGATTATGTTAAATTGGCACGAGACAATCAAATATTCAGGTAGACTACCGTTAGCTCTTGTGACATTGGGGTCACATTTACAAGGAAGTTCGGTAGAAGAATGGGGATATAAATTTGAAAAACTAAGAGCAATTCCTCATTGTGATATCCAAAAGATTCTCAAGATAAGCTTTGATGGACTTGATGATGAAACACAAACTGTTTTCCTTGATATTGTGTGCGCCTTCCATGGGTTTCGTGAGCATGAAGTTACTGAAATATTAAATGCATGTGGCTTTCATGCTACAAGTGCAATTGCAACTTTAGTCCAAAAACACTTGCTCCAAAGACCTCCCTATCGTTTGAAGATGCATGATCTAGTGCGAGATATGGGAAGAGAAATCATTCGCATGGAATCAGCTCGAGACCCTGGAAAACGGAGTAGATTGTTCATCACTCAAGAAATCTGTGATGTTCTACAAGGAAATAAAGTCAGTGAATCTTTTATCCTTTATCTTGGTTATAATATTTTTTTTTCAATTTAATTGTTTATTGCTTATAATTTCTGTTGTCATCATAAGAAGTGAATTCATTTTGTGCTTCGTCTCTGTTAGTAAGTATTTTGTAGTTGTTTGTCAACCATTGTAAACTAGAAGTGACATTTGCTAAATTCTTAACTCACACCAAAGGCAAAAAAAATCACCTACTTAACAATTATCCAAATTTGGTGATGCATATTTCTTATTAAATTCTTATAACTAACAAACTTATGGGCATAGACCATAGTATCTCCATGATTAGTTATTCAAAGATATTTGACTTTACTTAACTAAATGCGGAAATTAAGCTTGCTCGAAGAAATCAGGCATGCGAACGTTTGAAAACTGTTGAATAGGTACATATGTAAAACATTATTTCTAGAACGATATATACAAAATGTTCTTTTAAATATATTCAAATATATATTCTATCTTCAATTGACGCTATTATCAGGTTTCTAGATGCAATTTGTTCTCTTTATTCATCTTTTTTTCCCTTTGATATTATCATGTGAACTTATTGGAAGCTGCTAGCCAGTTTTGAAAGGCTGTCATCTTAGCTTTTTGAGCAATTTTAAATTTGTTTAACATCCTCTAATGTGTAAGTTCATTTTTGTTGATACATGGTGTATTCTCTTTGTTTGTCCACCAATTTGTATAAAGCATTTTTCTCGCTTAATTTCTGGGACTTAACATGAGCTTAAGATACTTTTCTTTTTACTGAGCTGCAGGGTTCCGAAAATGTAGAAGTACTGAAGGTAGATCGAGGGACATTAAAGGGTGTGAACTTGAGCACGAAAGCATTTGAGCAAATGAAAAACCTTAGGGTTCTTATAATGGATGAGTTGCATATTAGTGGAGATTTTGGGTTGTTGTCCAAGAAGCTCAGATGGTTGTCTTGGAAAAAATGTCCTTTAAAATGTATACCATCAAATTTTCCAGCTAAGAATCTTGTAGTTCTAGATATGCGGGAGAGTGATATCCAAGAATTTCGATTGAATTTGCAGGTTTGTTACTCAATTATACAATTTTATGTGTATTGCTACTGCAACTGAGTGAAAGAAAATTTTAATTGAAACTATATTTGGTTTACTTTTAGTGTTGTACAAGTTTGAAGAAGCTGGATCTCTCTGATTGCAAGCAACTCAGAAGCACTCTAAACTTCAATGGTTCAATGAGTCTTGAGAATTTGTCCCTTGGTAGTTGCTCAAGTCTGACAGAGATCCATCCATCAATAGGAAATTTGGACAGACTAATTAAACTATATAAGCATGGTTATAAACTTACAGATCTTCCAAGCAGTATATGCCAGCTAATATCCCTTGATTACTTGGATCCTGATGGTCCGGCCCTTCCCCGAACCCCGCGTATAGCGGGAGCTTAGTGCATCGGGCTGCAAAAAAAGTACTTGGACATTACTGACTGCTCCTCTATAAAAATACTGCCAGATAACCTTGGAGATATAAAAAGTCTAAGATATCTTTATGCATATGATACAGCTATAAAACAATTGCCTAGATCTGTTGAAATGCTAAGAAATATTGTAAACTTTGAGAGTGGGAGGTCGAAAGCTAGAGGACAAAAGGAGTATATCTGGAAGAGGAGTCCATCAGATACAATATTCGTTGCCAACTTTTGTATCCTATTTGAGCCTTACATACTGTTTCTGTCTTTGCTATAATTAAAACTAACGTCCGAAGGCATTGAAATATTGTTCTCAACTACTAGCATATGATACTTTTATGTTTATGTCTATCCCTGAATATGTGAACAAATACGGAGTTTTAGAGAGTAGCCAACATCTTTGGAATGAACTCGTGACCTTATATGGTAAAATTTACAATATTTGTTTTGGTTTATGTTTTCTTATTATTTTATTTTTTTTACATCTTATTAATGTCTTTTGTGTAGGAAGTATAACGAATAAACGTGCGATTTCTGCAAAGCTGTTTTTCTATGATTTACATAGGGAAGGTGCCAACGTTCTAGTTAAGGCAAGTACAAAAGATTCTGAGTTGTATGAAGAGGAATTTATTAAAATTTATTTTGCATTGTGTCTAATAGCTCTTTGGCCAAGCTTTTTTTTTTTTGGTCAAAAGTGCTTTTTTGGGCCAAAAGTACTTTTGGCCAAAAATTGAGGTGTTTAGCCAAGCTTTTGGAAGGAAAAAAAGTGCTTTCGAGGAGAATCAGAAAAAAGTAGCTTCTCTCAAAAATCACTTTTCTGATAAGCACTTTTGAGAAAAATACACTTAGAAGCAACTTTCAAAAGCTTGGCCAAACACTAATTACTGCTCAAAAGTGCTTTTTAAATTAATTAGCCAAACTGCTTCTCACCAAAAAAAGTACTTTTGAGAAAAACACTTCTCAAAATAAGCTGATTTTAGAAGCTTGGCCAAATGGGCTATAAGAGTGTCACACCTCCTTTTTCCCGAAGGGATAGGGAGTTTTTTCAATAAAGTGACATTATTCGAAATGAAATTATTTATTTAATTTCAGAGTCGCCACTTGGGATATTTATGGTGTCCCAAGTCACCGGTTTATTTTAAATCCCAAATCGAGAAAATTTGACTCTGTTTTAAAGTCTGCGAACATAGAAGATCGGGTAAGGAATTTTGTTAACCCCGGAGAAGGTGTTAGGCATTTTATAGTTTCGTGATTTTAGCACGGTCGCTTTTAATCATACATGGCTTAATTAAATTGTTTAATTACACATTTTAAAACCTATGTACTTTTACCTTTTTATCGCTTTTAATTACTTGATTATGGAATTATCTTGAAACGAGTCATGCGTACGTGTACTTATTTCATTCGGCGCGTCAAGAATCATGTCACGCGTATATGTACACAATTAATCACGCTTTGTTAATATTAAGAATATTTGACCGAAGTTGTGCGAACGCATACCTCGATTTATGTTAAAAATCGTAATTATGTCATGCGAACGTGTACACAATCACGATGATATATTAAGTCAAGCCTAAAGTATTTTCTACGAATATTCATTTTTAAATTGTACTCGTGTCACGCGAACGTGTACACAATTAATAACACTTTATTATTATTATTACGATTGTTTTGTCCAAAGTTGTGCGAACGCATACCTTGGTTTTAACTTTGAAAATCGTAATTATGTCACACAAACGTGTACATAATCATGATAATAAATTTAAAATGCACATAAAGCACTCTAACATTGTTCATTATTCGAGTATTAATCAATGTAAATGAAATAGGCCAGCTTATTCTAAATCTTCACGAATCACGACCTAACGACTAAGCACAAACCCCCCTGGCCCAACTTATATCTTAGCTAATGACCCACTTCAATTGTAAAAATAGCACGGTATAGTCAGTTTTCGGACTGGTCATTCAAAAACAGCCAGTGTTTACCAAGTCAATGAAAAATAGCCACTATTTTGCTTCAACAAAGACCGGTCCAGCATAATATATTGAAATTCGGTGCATCTGTATATGAACTCCAACATATTATGCTAGACCGATATACTTGCTGGAACTCCAGTATATTATGCTGGAGTTCTAGGGTACTTATGCTAGAACTCCATCATATTATGCTGGAGTTCAAGCATACTTATTCTGAACTCCAGTATAATATGCTAGAGTTCAAGTATACTTATGCTGGAACTCCAGCATAATATACTGGCGTATTTTCTGGGTTTTGAACAACGTTTTCGCTCAGATTTATCTTTACATGAAAAGTGGCTAAATTTCGATTACTTTTGAAACTGGGCTATATTTGAACGACCAATTGTAAATCTGACTATTTTTGAATTTCTCGCCTTCAGTTTGCATAGTGGTCTATTTCTTATTAAAATAACCTCTATTTTTCAAATTAAATTTATGTAATAATATAATCTTTATCTCTTCACATCTCAATAAAGTATAAGATATGCAAACAACAAAATAATTGAAGTCATCAACATTTACCCCATTTAAGAACAAATAAAGCAGATATTTGAGACTTAAAATTCAAAGATGCCAAAATTTCAAAGTTCTTTCACTTCTTACTCACTTAAATTCCAATTATCACTTTAGCCATTTAGCTAATGATATCAAATGAATAATTAATCACACTAAAATGAAGTCAATATGCTAAGATTATTCAAGCAATGTTCAAAGCCAACAAACACAGAATGCTCAATACAAAAAATACAAACCTATAAAAAAGGCGAAATAAAACTAAAATATTAAGATTAAACTTAAAAACTATTTAAATACTAAAACGTGAGTGAAAATTCAAATATGGTAAAAAATTAGGTGCTCACAAAGAGCAGTTTAATTGAACTACTATATCCAATTGTGATGCAGAAAACTCAAGAAAGAATAATGGACGAAAAGGATTGCTAGCGTTTTAGAGCTATATTAGTATCAAATCCTGTTTTGTCCAGTAATTAGAGGTAGATTCAAAACTTGAAATTTATGGGTTTATATAACGTCCTCAAGTTAATAGTACAATAATTATTCACAGTCAAAAATTTATAAATATTTAATTTTAGTGGATTTCTTAAATGTAGGATCTGAGAAAAAGCGACCCGTAACCAAGTTGGAGCCTCATTGTTTTTTTTAATTAAAATTTTAATTTGGCTTCCATTGATCATTGATGTTCAAAATATTATATACAATATGAGTTTGGCATCCCAAACTTGTATGTCTGCCTTTTTGTAGGGCCGGATCCGCCCTACGGTACCGGATTTATCTGAACTCATTATTTTTGACACAGAGCATAAAATTATGTTTCAAAATTCAATAGAATTGTAATAAATAATAGATATGAATTCATAACTTCAAATATATTATGGGTTCAATGCTAAAAACCTTAAAGATTGAACCCATAAAATTTAAATCTTGGATTTACCTTTGCGTTTTTGCATGTAAATTCGACAAATGTTTAAGGTTATTTTCCAAATTGGTGATACCTCCTTTTTTTTCTTAATAGATAAATAAAACCCACCTTGTTGGTGTTGTTAGGCCCAGAGGCAAATCTAGCCTTATTATTACATAGGTTCAACTGTATCTATAACTTTCGACGTGGAATATAGATTTAATGGGCTCGTGTAATGTCTCTTAAGAAATGATATTACATGCAATTTTTCTTTCTCTTAACGAATAATCTTGTACAAGTTTTCTTATTCCTTAAAAGATACGTTATATTAACATGGGCGGATCTACGTAGATGAGAGATGGTGGTACGCTACATCGTCCCTCAAGTTGAATTTCCTGTACACAACAGTATTTCACGTAGAAAACGTACATAAATAAGAAGTGGCACCCCTAGTCACAAAGTGGCCATAGGTGCCATGGTCTAAATATCCTTTGCCAGGTTCACGACCCTAGATGGAGCATTATTTCACTAACGATAATGCAGAGCTAATTTTACTTTATGTTATGTCATTATGTGTTCCCTCTTTCCAGATTCTTTTTTCTTTTTTTCTCTTTTTCTTAATTTCTTTTATTTTCATCTTTGTGCTTCTCTCTCTGTACAATCTCATTTTTGTTAGTTATTTAGATTATAAAAGTATATTTGCTTATATTTTCTTTTTCTAGATCTCAATTTTTTTATTTGAATATGCTTTTAATTATTTTTCTTTTTATCTAATTAATATTATTTTTTCCTTGAAGATGAGGGTATACGTATGTCACGACCCCAATCCCCGGTCGTGATGACGCCCAACACGATGCTAGGCAAGTCCGATCAATTCGTCACTCACAATCCCTTATGTAGAATTCATTACCAATTAATAGGATTTAATGCCAAACTTACATGATTATAACTCTGTAGCAATAGATAAACGGTACGGAAAATCCATAAAATATCAATATAAATCCCACCGATCTGGTGTCACGAGCCAAGAGCCTCTAATACAAGTTTGTGTAGCAACCTATAAATATAGTTGTCTAGAATGCGAAAAAATAAGGGGATAAGGGGAGAAATCGGGTCCTGCGGACGCCATGCAGCAACCTCGATGACTCCGGAATAAGCTGAACAGCAGCAGAAAGCTCAAACTATGCCTCCAGGATACCTGTATCTGCACACATAGTGCATGGAGTAAAGTGAGTACTCCAACTCAGTGAGTAGTAGCAATAAATAATGACTGATGGAAAGAAAACTCGTAAAAACACTACGCAGTTCTATATTTATACGGTGAGAATATCAACAACAACAACTGAATGAAGAAGTCAGTTAAAAGTCCTTTAAACTAGTATTCATTTCATTTACTCCTCACGGTAACCGAATTCATATTTGTACTGCTGCGGCGTGCAACCCGATCCACATAGTGTACTGCTGCGGCGCGCAACCAGATCCACATATATGTATATATACTGCTGCGGCGTGCAACCCGATCCAAGAATAGTCGACTGCGCTCACTGGGGGTGTGCAGACTCCGGAGGGGCTCCTTCAGCCCAAGCGCTATACTACTGTGGCGTGCAGTCCGATCCATATAATATACTACTGTGGCGTGCAGTCCGATCCATATAATATACTACTGCGGCGTGCAGTCCGATCTACATAGATATATATATACTGCTGCGGCGTGCAGCCCGATCCATAGCATATCAAATACCCTCACAATGGGGTTCTCGACCCCTCTCAGTCAATATAGACTTGGCCTCTCGGGCACACTAAGATAAGACGGGGTTCTCAACCCACACGTTACTCTCATTAGGATTTAACAATTTCTAAAGCTGGTTCATATCATGTTTATCAGTTAAGAACATGACTGCGAGTATGATTTCGACTAGAAAAGTGAGGTTAACCAATACAAATGCCCCCTAAGGGTTCTACAGATCGGCACAAGGCCTCAAACATGGCAACTAGCCCATAATATAATGATATTAATTAAGTCTCAGTCTAAAGTACAGTAGAGTCATCAAACGGGATGGACCGAGTCCAAATCCTCAGTAGTAACAGACCCCACGCTCATCATACAGCGTGTGTCTCATCTCAACATAGCACCACATTGTGCAAATCCGGGGTTTCAAACCCTCAGAACATCATTTATAACATTACTCACCTCAAGCAGGCCGAAATCCTAGCTCGCTACTCCCTTGCCTCGCAAATCAACCTCCTCGAGCGTCGAATCTGATCAAAACCACGAGTAATACGTTACAATAGGCTAAGGGAATACAACCCAATCGAAAAGACTTGAAAAATATCGAAAATCACGAAGTTGGCAAAACCCGAGCCCCGGGCCCACGTCTCAAAACTCAGAAATTTTTACGTCATCGATTTCCTTATCTCGCCACGAGTCTATACATAAAAAAATCTATCAAATCGGACCGCAAATGGCCCCTCAAATCCCAAATTTAGAATATCAATTTCAAACCCTAATTTCTTACAATTTGGCTATATTTTCATGAATTTCGAAGATGATTTCACAATATAATCATGTATTTAGTTCATAGGACTTACCTCCAATCACTTCCCGTCAAAACCCCTTCAATTCCCGTTCAGAAGCTCTCAAGGTTGCTCAAAAATGGAGGAAAAATGGGTTGGGTTCGCGAATGAAATGTTTTAACATTCTGCCCAGATCACGGTGGCTCCTTCTATGCGATCGCATTAGAGCCCATGCGATCGCATAACACAAATATTCTGCCCCCAGATTTAGCCCTATGCGATTGCATAGGCCTCCCTGCGATCGCATAGCAGAAGGTCTTTACCCTGTGCGATCGCATGCCTTCCACCGCGATCGCATAGCACAAGCAAACAGCCCGTTGAATTCCTTTTATGCGATCGCATGACACCCTCTGCGATCGCATAGAACAAAAATACTCTGCAATTTTTCTGCTGCATTTTACAACTCCAAACTTTCCGTTAACCATCCGAAATCGCCCCGAGGCCCCCGGGACCTCAACCAAACGCACCAACATATCTTAAAACATCATCCAAACTTGCTCCAATCATCAAAACACCTCAACTAACACTAAAATCATTGAATTACATCGAATTCAAGCCTAAGTTCTTTTAAAACTTCTAAAACACGCATTTGATCAAAAACCCAACAAACTATGTCCGAATGACCTGAAATTTTGCACACGCATCCCAAATCACTTAACGGAGCTACAACATCTCCCGGAATTCCATTCCGACTCCCGGATCAAAATCTCACCTATCAACCGGAAATCGCCAAAATACTAACTTCGCCAATTCAAGCCTAAATCTTCTCTACAACTCCAAAACCCATTCCGATCGCGCTCCTAAGTCACAAATCACCTCCCGAAGCTAACCGAACCATCGGAACTCACTTCCGAGCCTTCTAACACATAAGTCAACATCCGGTTGACTTTTCCAACTTAAGCCTTCTTAAAAGAGACTAAGTGTCTCATTTCTTACCAAATCCTCTCCGAACTCGAACTAATCAACCCGATCACATAAAACACGGATAACGAAGCGTAAAGAAGCTGAAATGGGGGAAACAGAGCGGTAACTCATGAGACGACTGACCGGGTCGTCACAACGTAATTGTAAGATGAGGGTGTACGTAGTTACAGAAAGAATAAAAAACGATTTATTTGTCAATTACCATAGAAAATAATTGGTCTTTTGCGGAGTTAAAGTTTTAAGTAAGGATATTCAAAGTATAAAGAAGTAAACATATGGAAAAATTTAATAGAATTCAACATCTATTATATATACATAAAAACTAATTTTAACATTATATATACAATATAATTTCTGGCAAAATGAACCCCCTTGTGCCCCTTGACTCCGCCCCTGTGATGTGAATTCTACTTATATGAATGGTTGATTCACAAAAAGGAATAGTTGATGAGGTTGCTTGGTAACGAACTCAGCCCTTTTACTGCTAAAAAAAAGATGACATTTGGTAGGTCACAAGATACTTTTTTTTATTTTTTTTTATTTTTAAATTTCCTCCCAAATTAGAAGGATCTATAGTGTTTCACACTTCCCCTCTAGCATGACTCGAACCCAGGACCTAACGGTCGTGGGTGGAGGTGCTTTGAAGACTCTGACTTAGAAGAAATACTAGGAAAAGCGGTAGATGTGATAATTTTTTCATTTATATTAATCCATTGTATTAGCTTGAAATAATGCTGTTTAATTCAGCATTACATTTCTAAGGAGAAAAATAGCTCTTTTTCCAATTTTTTCTACAATGTAAGTACTCACCACCCCCATAAAAAGGAAAATAGAAAAGAAAAAAAAGAAGCTTTTGTAGATGAAGATAAAATCAGTGAAGAAGTTAAAAAAATTCAACATTTACTATATACATAAGATAAAATAAAGATTGACATTTTATATACAATTCCACTTGTGGGATTTTATTGGGTTGTTGTTTTTATACAATGTAATTTTTCAGTGAAATGAACCTCTTGCACCTCTTAGCTCCGCCCCTGTTGTGAATATTACATACGGTGGATGTTGCGACATCTTTGAAGACTGACTTACAACAACAACAAGCCTAGTGAATTCTCACGAGTGGGGTCTGGGGAGACTAAGATATACGCGGCCTTATTCCTACACTGGAAGGGCAGAGAGACTGTTTCTAATAGACCATCGGCTTTGAAGACGGACTTAGACTAGAAAAAACTGTAGATAATGCTTAGTGTAAAAATTCTGAAAACAAGAAAAGGACCAACAAGATAAGGAGCCATAGTAATGAAAAGATGTGAAGATGAGGAAAGAGAGGAGGAAATTTAAAAGGACAAGTACAAGCTAAAATTATTGAAGTGTTGTTTTAAGGTACAGTACAGACATCTGTTTCACTAATAGAATACATTGGACATTCAGTAGCTAATGTAACAACATGGGACCAGAGTCACCAAATTTTATTCTTGATCAGATTTTAGCCACTTATATCCAAATATCAGAAGTGCAGTCACCACCAGGATACCTCATTTCATGAGCCAAGGATGGACCATCAGGTTCTGCTCCGAAATCAACAAAAAATCTCGGGTTTATTGCAAGGCCACCTTTCTCAGTGTCAACGTCGATTTGTAATATGTGACCTCCTTTCTCCAATAGCTCGGGGTAGAATTGACGGTCCCATGTACTAAACAACGAGTTTGTAGCGTACAATCGCTTCCCGTCTAGACTCAACTGTATCATCTGAGGCCCCCCTCTCAACCGATGTCCCTGGAAGTAATGCAGAAGGTCGTTTATATTGATTGTGCACATGAATCTAAAAAACACTCGGGACAAAGGGGTAATAATATCAACCATATTTGCGTTCCGCACCACAGACGAGACTTGAGAAGTAAACAAAATGCTAAAACTTGACTAAATGAATTCATATTTTCCTGATATAAGTAGTGAATTTGAGAGCAACATATCATATTTTTTTGAGCAAGGGAGAATCTAAAACTTGTCGTTTCCGGCAGCATTACTATCACTATACAACAACAACAAACCCAGTGTAATCTCACAAGTGGGTAATGTGTACGCAGACCTTATCCCTACCCCGTGAAGGCACAAAAGCTGTTTCCGATAGACCCTCAACATTACTATCACTATAAAGGTGTAATTTTCAATACTAATTACCTGGACTTCTGGGACATCCACTTGGTATGTTGAACCATCTTCAGCCTCAGCGAGTACAGAGTTTCCTTTTTGAAACACTCCTCCAACAAATACTTGACCAGTCAACTTAGGATTGGCAGGGTCCTCGATATTGTACTGTCTAATGTCACCATGTAGCCAGTTTGCTAGGTATAGAAAACGATCGTCAAGAGAGATCAGAAAGTCGGTAATAAGACCAGGCATTTCCGGAAGAATCCAGTTCTGCACCTTCACTGGTTTTACAGCAATTGCTATCTCATGACCCCACGAGCCATCTGGATTCTTGAAAAATCGCACCATGTTACTGGTCAAAGCACACCCCACATATCCAATCGCTTCAGATGGATTATGCAAGAACCTTACCTATAAATCAAAAGAGGAAAATGAATATAGTAATGTATTCAGCAGGATAAATCATGGCACGAAGTTACAAAGGGGGAAGAGGGGAGTTTGATTACCTCTAGAGGCAGGAGGCCGGTGTTTCCAAGATCCAATGTCTGTTTTAGTTCACCACCAGGCCATGTGTAGACATGCAAATGCCGTCCATAAAGTCCATCAGTAACATGCTGGAGATTGAAACCTTTCGTGAAAGCGGATGGAGCCCCCCAGGATGAACTGATCATGGTGTTATGTCGAGGCTGGTACCAGAAGTCATAACCAAAGAGCGGACTATGCCCTGGTTTTTCCCATCTAAAATATAATAAATGCGTCAGAATCTGCTTTCATTTAGGCATTGAGCATAGTCTATTTTCACTAAAATTACAGAACTTCAGATTTCCTTAATAAACCGTCAAGAGGACAGGAACTGAAAGTTAAGGACAAAATTGCATCGTTTCTGTTCCTCCTTAGATGTAGAGACTCTTGTAGTTTTCTTGTCCTTAATTAACTAGGTTGGTTTTTAAAGATAACAATCGGCGAGAGACCAAGGTGAGTGGATAAAAACAAAACAGATAGAGGTAATTCAGCTCGCAAGAGAGTACAAACTATACAGTACCTTCCTTTCACGTTAAAGTCTGAATCAAGAAGAAGAAATCCGTTCCCCTCAGCATTTCCATCTTTGTCTCCGAGACATGACACCAGTATCTCACCAGAAGCAAGGCAGTGAGCGGTGTGAGGGAACGCTAATCCTGTCTTTTGGATCACATCATCTGGCTCAACAACTTTGTACAAACTGGGAGCCCTTGGATCCTTTTGCGTGTCGATTGCATAAATGCGTCCTGATCTGCAAGAGTTAAATTTATCGAAAATCTTGAATATCATATAAGTTGCATATAGTCATCAAAATGGATTCTTTTTTTCTCTTGAACATTATAGGCGATCGAAAAGCTAAATTTTCCCTGCTGTCACATAAATATTCACATGGAATAGAAGGATCAAACAAAGACTCACATTGATGATGATACAACAACAACTACATCTCAGTCCCAAACATTGACAAAAACAACTCACATTGATGATACAACAACAATAACTACGCCTCAGTCCCAAACATTGACGAAAACAACTCACATTGATGATACAACAACAACAACTACGCCTCAATACAAGAGGGTTATTATAAAAACATAGCACCATCCACAAGTTCAAATTTTATAATCACGGAAATTGTTTGAGCTAAATTTAGCACAACGTGAGACCTTGGAACTGATGACTAAAAATCTACACAAAACATAACAGCAGAGATATTGTTCTTACATAAGTGAAGGCAGGACGAGATATCGTCGAGCAGCTGAAGGATCACGATAACAAGAACTGCAAGAATTCCAACCAGAATGATGCAATTCATCACCCTCATAAGGCATAGGAAGCCTATGGATTACTTTGGAATAAGATGGTGAATTAGGATCTACATCTACTGTAGCTAAGTAGTCAGGTTTTCCCCTTCCTGTACCTGTAGAAATTAACAGTATAATTAGAGCCGAATTAACGGCTTAAACTTTATAGGTGCAACATGTAACGTCTAGTAGTATAATTTAGTGGAGTGTGAAGAACACTTAATGATTTTAAAAGAATATCACAATAACACTCAAGATTTCCCTTTGGCCCACAAAAGACAGATTTTTTTAGCAATAATAATCTTAAAATAATTCCAGAGCAAAGTTTATCCCTTCCCCTGTACCCACTCACCCCTCCCCCCTCCCCCACCCCCCACCCCCTAGAAACATCCCCAAAAGGGTATCAGAAAAAACAAAGAAAGAACCATACTTTATCAGCAAAAGAAAAGATAAAGATTTCAATTTTCAAAAATAAAATAAAGAAAGTGAAAACCCCTCAAATTTATCCACTTTACAGAAAAACATCCACCCTTCAAAGCAAAAAAAATCTCATTTTTCATTAACTAATTTCAAGAAAATAACAACAAATTGCCTCTACAGCTGGCTTTGGTCTAGTAGTAAGATTATAGCTTCTGATGTATGGATTAGGCACACGTCAAAATTAAAATCCAAACAAATCTCGTTATCTAAAAAAAAAACAAAAATCATAAAAAAAAGAGAAGCAAATATTACCAGTATAAATACAGGTGACATAAATTAAAGATTCTTTAGGACCAGCCATAGCTTCAAGTGGAGAAGCATAACCAGGTCCTTTTTTGCAACATCCATTAATCTCCGCCGTACCATGCTGCACCACCTCCACATCCGTCGCCATTTTCTCGCCGGAAAAAGTGAATTTACAAAAATATTCAGATCAGAAAAAGACGACAAATAGTGTGATAAATGACTTTTGGCTTCTAACTACAAAGGTTATACATACATATATATATAGGGAAACCAAACACGTTGGAGTCTTAGGACTAGTTACTATGTTCACGGCTTTTATCATGCAGCGCTTTGTCTGTATATAGACGAGATAATATTCTATATACATACTGATATTGCCAGATTATTTTTCTTCTTGCCAGAAAATATTGCCCGAATATTTGGTAGTATTTTCCTGTAAATTATTTTTCAAGTTTGGTTGGAGAATGAAAAATAATTTTACAAAATTAGCAAATTTGAATATTGTTTTGGTGAATTTTTTTGGTATTAAATATGATATATTAATAACTGTATGTTGATTAAATAAGTGATATGATGTAGGAATTGTTATTGGAAGACATTTTCCTCTTTTAGTAAAAAATATTTCCCTTGAAATGTAGTAATTTTTTATCAATAAAAAATCATAAAATAAACTTATTTTCTTCTAAAAAAATATTGTCATCCTATCAATTATGTAGTTTATTTTCTAAAAAATATATTTTTCATCCTATCAATTATGTACCAAATACACCCTTAGGCCTTAGGATAACATGTAATATGGCATTATCACTTTTTGAATGTTGTGACAGATACATGTCTAGGTGGAATGAATCAAATAGTATCGTGCTTATTTTTCTTTTTAAGTTTAGATGAATTTTCGAATTTATTCTAGGTTAATAAAAAGTCAAAATTTTGCTATCCTTTGATTTGTGTGGATTTCAATGTGAATAATAGCGAAGCCAGAATTTTTCCGAAGCATATCTAAAATAAAATATAATGAAGTAAATACACATAAAAATTAAGGGATCTAACAATTTATAAATACACATTAAAATTGACTTATCGACACGATATATTTCTTACAACGGAAGTGTGTCAATTGTTCCCTCGAACAAGGTAGCTTTCGCCGTATGAGTATGGGTAGATTTAGGGGTCGTTTGGTACGAGGTATAAGAAGGTATAATGCTGGTATAAAAAATTAATATCATCTTAATACTTTGTTTGGTTAGCAAACCTGATATAAATTATCGCGAGATTATATTAAAATTAGTACCGGGATAACTTATATCTTGTAGAGAGGGGGGTAATTAGTGTCGGGATAACTTATATCTTCTTCTCAGAAATTATGCAATTGTCATTTTTAATACAACCTACCAAACAGTGGATAAAAAATAACTCCAGCATAACTTATCCCAACATACTTTATTCCGGCATAAGCTGTATTCAAACCAAACAACCCCTTATTGCAATGTGTTATTGAATTATAATTAAGCGTTTAGTGTTATTATGTACTTCATTTAGTGACGGAAACATAATTTTTATCAAAGGAATTTCCAGGAAAAAAAAATACAAAGAAATTAAGGGATTCAACAACTTATAGTATCATGCTTATATAACTTTTAACCTTATATACATACTTTAATTTTTCGACAAAGGTGATCCGAAATCTACTTCCGCCACCCTGGCTCCACCTATGATACTTGTATTAGGATATTAAATTGATAAATAAACTCTTGCACATATTTTGCTTTTGAATATATACAGCTTTAATGTGTATTATGTAATTTTCATGTCTTAATTTATCTTTATTTTTTGTTTTTAACGTAAAAATAATAAATCATGGGACATACTCGGTGCCTTGATGGGTAATCGTCATTATAGATAATGTCCTACTCATTGATGCCATGATTTAAAGCTTATGCGTTCAATATTTTAATCATTTTAAGTGATTGGTTCTAAATTAATAATTTTTACATATTCAATGAATTTTTAAATATAAATACAAAGTTTGAACTAAAACTACTGAATTTAACCGAATTCGTATGCGACATGCTGGCTCCGCCCCTTACTACCAGATGTAACATCGAGATTTAGACAAATGGATTAACTCTACAATTAAATTAATATTATAAAATCCTCTCCACTTAAATAATGAGCGGTTTCCAATGAAGGAGGGTGGAGTACGCATAGGTTTTTGGCAATGAGATCTTTTTTGTTGGAATATGGAATTTGTTTAAGAGTAAATTTTATGTAGGCAAAATATATTATCATTCCCCTAAACTTGTCACGATTTATTAATTACAGCATTAAATTATTCGTGGTCTTAATTATCCCTCTCAACTAGGTTATTTGAGAGCCATTACCCCTCCCCTCGGATATTGATGTGATAAATTATGTGGGTGCATTTGCCTACCACGTGAATTTTTTTGTATATGTGACTTTTTTTAAAAAATAAAATATATTTTTACCTTTTTAAATATGTTACTTTTTTATATATTTTTTTTCGAATAGTACAATTTATAATAAAACTTTGATAGAAGTACATTATTTAGGCTAAATTTTTTTATTTGGCTAAAAATAATAAAGTTTTAGTTAATCTTTTTTTTTTTTGAATTTGACCTAAAAATAAAGATTTATACAATTGAAATAAATAGTCAAGACATCTAAACAGTTATAAAAATACATAGTTTGAAATTAATTATTTTAGCTATAATTTTTATATAACTCTAAAATACATGTCATGTGCTCTAAAATTATTTTGGCTATAAAATACATGTCATGTGCTAAATTATGGACCAAACCGTGTATTTTTACTTTTTCAAGTAAAATTTGTAAAAATAATAATATATTTTTAGAGCACCATAATTTAGAGCTATATAAAAAATTATTGCCAAAATAATTAATTTCAAACTATGTATTTTTATCACTGTTTAGATGCCTTGACTATTTATTTTAATTGAATAAATCTTTATTTTCAGGTCAAATTCAAAAAAAGATTAACTAAAACTTTATTATTTTTAGCCAAATAAAAATATTTAGCCTATATAATGTAGTTCTATCCAAGTTTTATTAAAAATTATATTCAAAAAAAATTACATAAAAATTTAACATACTTAAAAAGGTAAAAATATATTTTATTCTTTAAAAAATGCCACATATACAGAAAAATTCACGTGGCAGGCAAGTGCACCCATACAATTTGCCACATCAGCGTCTAGGGGGATAATAGCTCTCAAAAGACTTAGTTGAGGGGATAATTAAGATGACGAATAGTTTAAGATTATAAATAATAGACCATAATAAATTTAGGGGATGGTAAGGTATTTTACCATCTATGTACAACGTTGAAAAGAAACTCCATTTGATAGCCCTAAAGATATAGAAAGTAATTTTTTACAAAATATAAAAATTACTAATAAAATAAAAATATTTATGATATCTGTGTATATAATTTAAATATTTGTTTAATGTTTAGATTAGGACTTTCACATGAGACCGGAACCTAAATAATGTGTGTTTGGACTCAAAATACACAAATAAGTGTATTAAAAAAAACGACATTTCTATATATAGCGTGCAACAACAACACGCTATATTAACGGTAACGTCTACCGTTAAGTATAGCATGTTATTGTTACACGCTATATGTATAGCGCACAAACAGAAAACGATATCCTCTGATTTTGGCCCCACCAATAAGTGAACTAACAATCACAATTATTTCAATGTATAGCGTGTATTTAGAAAACGCTATATATCCAAAATTTTCTACCTCCCGGACTAGCCATTTCCTATATAAAGTGGTCAGAATATTTGGAAAAATCGTTCACATACAATTCTAATTCTCGTCAATATTTTCTTATTGTTAAACTCTAAAGCATTTTTTTCGCAATGTCTGAAGAGCGTAGAATAAGAGTTTCATTATATTGGGGGAGTGAGGTTGTGACGGAGAATAACTTTGTGAGGTATAGTTTATTTCCACATGGTCATGTTAAATTACCACTTACACTAGAGTACAATAAATTGATATCGTTGTTATGCAAAAAAATGGGAAAGAGGAAACGTTCAGTGATACTTAAAGTAACTGGAAGATATCCGTATTCCGTTACTCCGCAAGGGGCTGCTTTTTACTCGGAGTTAAACATCTACGATGATGAAACTTTGAGGGATTTTCTGAGGACTCCGGATGAATACCAGGAGTATCTTGTAATAAATATGTTGGATATGTACGTCAAGGTCGAAGATGTTCCAAACAATGAGGTGGCCGGACATGTTCCGAATAACCCCCAGTCATCAGCTGGCTATTTTGGAGGAGTTTTTGCCGGACATATTCCTGATGAAAGAGTTTTCCTTGATTTAAACTTATCCCCGCCTACTTTACATAATTCACAAGACGAGTGGTAAGCTTCAATTTTCCTTTGTGGTACGATGTACAATTTTGTTGTATTCAATTTGTATTAACGCTCATATATTTAACGGGGGGTACAAGCCGGATATGAGTTTTATAAATAATGAAGCCGAGCATAGTTTTGGTGTGTTGGATCAAAGTGGTCCATCCGGGAGCTATCACCTACATGAAAATGTCCATCATGGAATTTCATCACATTACGACTTGTAAGTGAAGTGATACGGCTATATGAAAAGTACAACAATAACAACAACGACCCAGTATAATCCCGTAAGTGGGGTCTGGGGAGGGTAATATGTACACAGACCTTACCCCTACCCCGAAGGGTAGAGAGGCTATTTCCAGGAGACCCTCGGCTCAAAAAAAGCAACAGGAGCCGATATATTAGTACCATAAAAAATGCATAATACAATAACAACAATATAAGAGATATGAAATACAGAATACGAAATACGAAATAAATGACTGGTATAGTAAAACTAGCAGGTAAAGCCCTGCATCAATAGACGACCAATTATATTCTTAGTCTAACTCCTAACTAGCTAGTCTCACTCTATTGTGCTGTAGAAATATTCACAACTTTCCCTTAACCTACAACCTTAATGCTCGACCTCCATAATTCCCTGTCAAGGGCCATGCCCTCAGTAATCCTAAGTCGCGCCATGTCCTATCTGATCAACTCTCCCCAATACTTCTTAGGTCGCCCTCTACCTCTCCGCGTGCCCACTACAGCCAGTCGCTCACACCTCCTCACCGGTGTATCAGTGCTCCTCCTCTGAATGTGCCCGAACCATCTGAGTCTTACTTCCCGCATCTTGTCCTCCATGGGGGCCACGCCCACCTTCTCTCGAATATCTTCATTCCTAATCTTATCCATCCTTGTATGCCCGCACATCCACCTCAACATCCTCATCTCTGCTACTTTCATCTTCTGGATGTGTGAGTTCTTTACCGGCCAACATTCAGTTCCATATAACATGGCAGGCCTAACCACTGCTCTATAAAACTTACCTTTTAGTAACGGTGGCACTTTCTTGTCACACAAGACTCCCGACGCTAACCTCCACTTCATCCACCCCACCCCTATACGGTGTGTGACATCCTCGTCAATCTCCCCGATCCCCTGAATAACCGATCCAAGGTACTTGAAACTACCCCTCTTGGGAATGACTTGAGAGTCAAGCCTCACTTCAACTCCCGCTTCCGTCGGCTCAACTCCAAATTTGCACTCGAGGTATTCCGTCTTCGTCCTGCTCAACTTGAAACCTTTAGACTCAAGAGCATGTCTCCAAATCTCTAGCCTCTCGTTGACGCCGCCTCGTGTCTCGTCAATTAGAATAATGTCATCAGCAAATAGCATGCACCATGGCACCTCCCCTTGAATATGATGAGTCAGTGCATCCATCACCAGGGCAAATAGGAATGGGCTGAGCGCAGACCCTTGGTGCAACCCCGTAATAACTGGAAAGTGTTCAGAGTCGCCTCCTACTGTCCTAACCCGAGTCTTAGCTCCAGCATACATGTCTTTAATCACCCTAATATAGTCAACCGGGACCCCTTTATCCTCTAAGCAGCTCCATAAGACCTCCCTAGGAACCCTATCGTACGCTTTCTCCAGATCAATAAACACCATATGGAGATCCTTCTTCCTATCCCTGTACTATTCCACCATCCTCCTAATAAGGTGGATAGCTTTTGTGGTAGATCGCCCCGGCATGAACCCGAACTGGTTGTCTGAAATAGACACCGTCCTTCGCACTCTCATTTCTACCACTCTCTCCCAAACTTTCATGGTATGACTTAGTAATTTGATGCCCCTATAGCATCTTATCCTTGCTGTATGGCATCCAAATGAACTATCAAATAAGAACATGAAACGTGAGTATGCGCAATACTAAGTTAATCCACACAAGGTAAGTTTAGGTACATATTTACCTGTGCGCCCTCCAGCATATCCAACACATCCCTGCAGAGGGGGAGATTATGATGAGCATCATACTCTCGTAATAGTATACGGCGGAGAACCCACCTCCTGGCTAGAGGGAGAAACGGAGGTGCTATAGTAGGAGGTAATTGTGGTCGCGGTGGCTGAAACTGCAAGAACCGCTCCCAGGCCCAAACCTAACATACAAAGTTGACGTAATAGTTAAGATAAAGTCTAACTAGGTAGAGTTGGAAATGATGAACACTTTATTGGAATATTTTGTCACCTGTAGAAGCAACATAAAACCACAAACATCTCTCTGAGTGGCCATGCTCTCCCGGCACATCTGCCTATACATGTAGCCGAGAACAACAACACCCCAGCTGTAATAGGATAACTCATCCAGCAGCTGAAGATGATGCAAAAATCTAAGGCTGACGAGATTTCCCGAAGTATTAGGGAACAAGACCCATCCAAATAGAAGAAGCAACAACAACCTCGTATAATGGGTGATATGGTCCTCCTCTGTATCGTCAGTGATATCGGGGTGGAGTAGCTCCAGGTGCTGTCTAATAGGGGTCAAAGCCAACCGACTAGCACCAGATGATGCAGCCTCGTCCTGAGGCCTAAAACCAGTGAGCTGATGCAGCATGTCCAAATAATGATCACGCGACATATATCTCATAGCAATAGGCAGTGAAACGGCCATGCCATTAGCGGGCATGCCATATAAAACCTCAACGTCCTGTAGCGTGGCGGTAGCCTCGCCAATGGGTAAATGAAAAGTATGCATCTCCAGTAGCCACCGCTCAATCAACGCCGTGATCAATGCCCAGTCAACCTGTATCCGGCCGATCTCAATAATCCTATAGAATCCCATGGCCTGGAGGCGATGGACTACACGCTCGTGGAGAACTCTGTCATGAAGAAAATCCCACAGGTCATCCGCTCTCCTAGCGCGGAGAGTCTGGGAAAGTAACTCTCCATCCCATATATGGGCGGACCTATGATCGCCCTGAAGCATTAATAGCTCACGAGAGTAAAGGTCGGGATGTATAGGCGCGTCCATGTTGTCAACTATAAATTAAACAACATTAATTGCATGTTAATTATTAAATTGTACAAAGTATATGTAACAATTTGGGTCCAGGCTCGATATTTTAGGCCCAGTAGCACCAAATTTTCATGAATATTTATGTGTGTCAATTTTAATTTTTTTATAATTTTGTGTGTGTTTTATAATTTAACTTCTATATTTTTTAGAGATTTAATTGTATAAAGTATATGTAATAATTTGGGTCCAGGCTCGATATTTTAGGCCCAGTAGCACCAAATTTACATGAATATTTATGTGTGTCAAATTTAATTTTTTGATAATTTTGTGTGTGTTTGTTTTATAATTTAAATTCTAAATTTTTAGTTATTAAATTGTACAAAGTATATGTAACAATTTGGGTCCAGGCTCGATATTTTAGGCCCAGTAGCACCAAATTTTCATGAATATTTATGTGTGTCAATTTTAATTTTTTAATAATTTTGTGTGTGTTTTATAATTTAACTTCTATATTTTTTAGAGATTTAATTGTATAAAGTATATGTAATAATTTGGGTCCAGGCTCGATATTTTAGGCCCAGTAGCACCAAATTTACATGAATATTTATGTGTGTCAAATTTAATTTTTTGATAATTTTGTGTGTGTTTGTTTTATAATTTAAATTCTAAATTTTTAGTTATTAAATTGTACAAAGTATATGTAACAATTTGGGTCCAGGCTCGATATTTTAGGCCCAGTAGCACCAAATTTTCATGAATATTTATGTGTGTCAATTTTAATTTTTTAATAATTTTGTGTGTGTTTATTTTATAATTTAAATTCTAAATTTTTTTAGAGATTTAATTGTACAAAGTATATGTAACAATTGGGTTCCAGGCTTGATATTTAAGGCCCAGTAGCACCAAACTATCGTGAATATTTATGTATGTCAAATTTAATTTTTCGATTATTTTGTGTGTGTTTGTTTTATAATTTAAATTCTAAATTTGTACAAAGTATATATTTTCATCTACCATTCTAAAATTACTTAAACTACAAGGATTCTACGCTAAAATACTATACAGTTTACTATGCTAAAAGTTTCTACATTTTACTACGCTAATAAATAAACTAAATATAAACAACATATGTATTTTAATCACATAACATTAAAAAAAATAGCTACAACAATACTAGTTTCACAAATAAAAAACACATAATGACATAGAAATACTAATATCGAAATACTTATATTAATATAAAAAATTAACTCTAAATTTTACACTAATATCTAAGTTCGGATAAATATAACATACTACTTTTGTAAATATAACACAAAAGGACATGGAAACACATTCAATAGGCAGTGATATACATTATTATACAAGTTTGGACATAAAATAAATCGAAATACCTCGATGATGTGTGTGTATTGCGTGAAAATTTGAAGACGAAGGAGATAAACCACGAGTCCAGAATGCTCTACTACGATGGAGGACCTACGTTCCTGACCTTTTGTGTGACGGGAGGGCCCCACAATTTTATTTTTCTTAGATTGTCGAGCAGTTGGGGTTGGGGGGACCAAAAGGAGAAGGGAGGGTTTGTAAAAAAATGGGGGAGGGTTCTGTCGAGGAAGAAGACCAGTTCAAATTAAACGATATATATAGCGTATGATTTGAAAACGCTACATATAACGTTTAATTTGAACACACTATATGAGAAGTCAAATCGTCTGACACATATAGCGTGTAACAACAACACGCTATACTTAACGGCAGACGTTACCGTTAATATATAGCGTGTTGTTGTTGCACGCTATATATAGAAATGTCGTTTTTTTTAATACACTTATTTGTGTGTTTTGAGTCCAAACACACATTATTTAGGTTCCGGACTCGACTTTCACATGGCCTCCCTCTTGGTCCACGTGCTAGATAGTCATTATCCTGACAACTCAACCTCGTGTCATATAATAAGGCAGTAGATCTCAAATGATATTTAACAAATTAAGAAGAAATATATGGTGAAAAGTGTCACACCTCCTTTTTCGCCCGCGCGCCTCAAAAAGGCGTGAAAGGGAGTTTTTTCCAATTAAAGGACAATCGAAACGGGATTTATTTATTTATTTCAGAGTCGCCACTTGGGAGATTTAGGGTGTCCCAAGTCACCAATTTTAATCCCGAATCGAGGAAAAGAATGACTCTGTATTACAGTCCGCGAACCAGAAATCCGGATAAGGAATTCTGTTAACCCGGGAGAAGGTGTTAGGCATTCCCGAGTTCCGTGGTTCTAGCACGGTCGCTCAACTGTTATATTCGGCTTGATTATCTGATTTTATACAAATATGAACTTATGTGCAAATTTTATCTTTTAACCGCTTTATTATTATTGTTTTTAAAAGAAATATGAACATCGCTTAAAACACGTCTTTGGACTGCGTTACATGAAATGCACCCACAATCCGGAACACGTTTTATTTGATGTTTTGGGATTTGGATTCGGGTCGCATGAAATGCACACCCAGGCTTAAGAAAGTAAAATATTAAACACGCGCCTAAAGAGACTATCGCGTTATTATTTTGGGGAAGACCGTGAAATTCGCTAAACGGTCCTTCCGAATTCTAATTAAACCATACATTTTGTGAGGGCCCCGCAATCTATACGTTTTATTTGGCGAGGCTCGTCTCATTTTTATTTTTAAAGGATAAACCTACAATGACTATATTTTCTATTAAGTTCGTCTCTAAAATAAAAGAAAATCTCTTAATTATTTACATGCTGAAAAACGTAACTTATTAGTTATTAGTTTCATAAATTCTAAAAATGATGCAAGCGGGGCAATCTGTTGCCAATGCGGGCCCAGGCTCAACGTGTATGGCATAAACTAGACCTGGGCCATCTTATTCACATGTTATTACCTAGTTACATTATACTAGGCATGTTCACAGTTTGTCAAATTAAAAAAAAACTTAGCAATCTAATTTTAATTCTAAATCATTTACATGCTGAAATTAACCAATAGTATTTAACTAAACAACATTCCTACAAGTTTTTAAATAGTCTATTCGTTTGATGAACTAACGTGCTTTATGAGACATGATAATCATCCAACAATAACGAATTAACTAGACGGAGTTACTACGCCATTTATTTATTTTTTAGGCAATATATAGATAGTTCGTCTGTTAAGCTATCGTCAGATGTTCCACTATATATATTAACAGCTACATGATTCTGATTAGAGTAAGCTAAATAATTTATATATACAAATAAAATTCAGAATATAATTAAAATAAATTTAGAACTTCAACTCTTCATTTTTTTGTATTCATGCTTCATGTTTCAGTTTACAATAATCAGCGTGTCAGTTGTGTACCTGATATTGGAAGCAAAAGAAAAGGGAGATTAGCAGAAATTCAGTAGCATACAACAACAACAACACCCATCAACCGGCAATGAGAAACCAGTGACGGATTTTAAAACTCAAGATAAAAATCCAGAGAACACCAGCAACAATCAACGGACAGAAGCCAAGGGAATCTTTTCAGATTTGAAAGACTAATTAATGTTCAACCCTTAATTTCTGAATCCGTTTATCAGAATATTTAAATTGTATATCAAGTGTATACTATTCTTCTTTTGAATTTCCAGAATGTTTTTCTTTTTATTTTTTTTAGTCTTAGTATTTTCGAAATTTTTCTCTCTCTTTAATATCCAGCTCTTTTTTTTCTCTATCTCTCTCTCTCTCTCTTCCTCTTTTTATTGTCTCTCTGATCAAGTCTTCCCTTTATTACCATCTTTCAGCATTTTTAAACATAAAATCCACTATATTCCCACTCATCCCCCTTTTAATCCCACTATCTAATGTTTTGTCCCCCACTACATTAAACAAATACCCCATTATATCTTGTCCCCCCATTACTGATTATTTTAATATTATTTTAATCCTAATTGACAAAGCACTCAAAATAAATAATTGTTCAGAATTTTAATTCCAAAAATACCCCTCTAACCTTACTGAAATTACCATTTTACCCCTGAACGTACTGCAAATTGCCAAACTACCCCCATCAGCTATAACCAATCACATAATTAATCTCAACCAAAATACGGTAAATATGACCAATTTCTAAACAAATTTCAACAACAAATCTCATGAACACATTGAATCATACAACTTCAAATTAATGGGAATAAGTTAACCATATTGGGAACTAATCCTGGTTAACTTAGACCAAAAATGAATGAGCAAAGAGACAACAATATCAATCAACAAAATACATGATTCAGACTAAATCAACAAATCAAAAACCAAAAACAAAAAACTCACATTAAATCACTGGGGTTACAAACTAACTTCAAACAAAGATGAACATGAATTAAATCTATTTTAAACAACAAACATGATGGATTCAAATGATTTAACCAACATTAACCATTTCTGAAAAAATACATAACAACACATGAAACAAACTGAAGAAATAATTAATTAAACTTCAATTTGAATCTAACGACATTAAAACTAACAATTTCACATGAACAAACTGAAAAATTAACAAAACAATGAACACGAACAAAACAAAAATCAAACATTTACCGATTTTAGATTCGAGAATATCAAAAACAAAATACGGACAAAAAGTGAAACTCAAAACCCACTAACCGGATCGAAACCACGAACAACGACTGATCAACGACGAACTCGAACTGTGTATGGACTGTTTCGACAAACCCCGACCAAAGTGAAGCAGCGACGAGCTATTGTGATGGAGAAGTCGAAGAAGAAAGCAGCAGTGTTCGACGAGATGGACATGGTTGGACATAGCGGAAGCAGTAGAAGGATCTTGGTTTTGTGAGTAGTCGCAACGACACAGGAGGGCATTTGGTTGGGAGCAGCTGCTCGACGTCTTGGCTGGATCGTAGCAGAAGCAGCAGGAAGCAGAAGCAGGAGCAGCTTGGCCATGAAGATGATGAAGCCACGAGGGGGCTAGCCATGGCAGTCATGGCGACGGGTTGATGACGAAGACGCAGCAGTAGCCATGGGTGTCGAGCTCAAGCTCGAGCTTGATGAAGAAGATGAAGCAGCAGCGCGTTTGGATGGTGAGACAGAAGAGGCAAAAGCGGTGGAGCTAGGCGGACATGGCTGGAGCTCGTCTGGAGGTGGAGGAGATGGCTGCCATGAACGAGCTTCGAGCTCGACATGGAGAAAATAGGATCCGTGGTGGTGTGTCGAAGGTGATGGAGGTATGAGGGGTGAGCGTGTGTGTGAAGGTGACGTGAGGGGGGCAGCCATGGATGGCTTGCTTGGAGCTTGAGGAAGAAGAGTGAAAGAGGGGGGGGGGTTTCAACAGTGAAAGAAAAAAAAATGTTAGGGTTTTGTTTTTTTGAAAGATAGGGAAATAGGGATGTTGGGTTATGAACTGGTTCGACCCGGTTTGAAATGGACCGGGTCGTAGGGAAAGGTTGGGTATATTTGGGCATGTGGTTCAAAATTGAAGAAGTGGCCCAATCCGATTTTCTTTGTATTTTTTGCTCTCTTTTCTTTTACTTCCTAATTAATAAAACTAAAAAAAATTCTAAATTAAGTTAATAAACTAAATTAACTTATCGAAAAATACTAATTAGCTCCAAATATAAATTATCGCATATAAAGATATCAATTAACAATAAAATCGCACAATTAAACGTTAAATGCCAAAATGCGACGTACATTATTTTTATGATTTTTTATTTTTGTAAAACAAACTTAAATAAATATTAAATGCAAAAATGTGAAATATTTTTATAATTTTTTATTAATTTAACCAAATAAACATTCACAGAAAAATACAAATAAGTATGCAAAAAATACTACAAAAATACAAAAAATTGCACACAAAGGAAAATTGTTTTATTTTGGATTTTTTGGGAGTAATTCTCTCATAGGGCAAAAATCACGTGCTTACAGCTGCCCCTCTTTGCCCGAAGACACAAAGGGTTTTCGTGCAAAGATAAAGTGAGCGATTTTTGCCCATCTGAGTACTCCGTGTGAAGCATTTTTTTGAAAGATTTGACCGAACCTTTGCTTCAGAGGTTTCCTACATATCCTGGGCTAAAACAGGAATCAGGTCAATGTAGTTCGGGAAGTTTTGGTAGCTGGGACTACCATGGGACTGCAATGTTGCTGCTGTTGCATGCTACTTTTACTGTTTGCTGACCTTCTTATTACACCATGCTTAAAAGAAAAATCAAGAAGTTAGGCTAGACTACGGATTACAAGATCCCACCTATCTTCCATTTGTTCTTGATGCCTTGCTTTCTTGTCGGCTTGTGTCGATTCCGGTGCTTCTTTCTTCCGAGAACTGACGGGGGGCGACACCGACCTTTTGCTACTCTGAATACCAATTCTCACTGTCTGGTTCGGTCCACTGGAGATATGTCTTTCTTCATTTAGGCTTTGTTATGCTGGGCATAATTCAATGTTCACAGGCCGCTTCTTTCAAGACACATCTTTTCTTCCTTTTGACTCATGCGCTTGAATCTGTGCTGGGACCTCTTGTTGCAACCTTCTGCTTTCCGGTGCTGGGGATTTTTATTGTTTCCTGCTGGGGATTCCTGCTGTACCCTTCTGCTTTACTGACTTGCAATGTATTCCTCTATTATATGGGTGGGCTCCCAACTTCAACCAACAACTTTGAAAACAAATTCGTCATTCCTCTCTTCAGGCGGGCTCCTGACTTCATCAACAACTTTGAAAAATAAAACGCCTTTCCTTTCTTCAGGCGGGCTCCTGACCTCAACAACAACTTTGAAAATAAAATGCTATTCCTTTCTTTAGGCTGGCGAGATTTCAAAAATAAAATGCCTTTCCTCTCTTCAGGCGGGCTCCTGACTTCATCAATAACTTTAAAAATAAAATGTCATTCCTTTCTTTAGGTTGGTGAGATTTCAACAATTTTTTAAAATAAAAACGCCTTTCCTTTCTTCAGGTGGGCTCCTGACCTCAAAACAACTTTGAAAATAAAATCCTATTTGAGGGCGGATGAACCCAAAATATCCTATTTTGAGGGCGGATGAACCCAACATATCCTATTCGAGGGCGGATGAACCCAACATATCCTATTCGAGGGCAGATGAACCCAGCATATCCTATTTTGAGGGCGGATGAACCCAGTATATCCTATTTTGAGGGCGGATGAACCCAACCAGGAAGTGCGTCTCCTACGCGTAAAACTTGTGTGAATCAAAATCAGGAAGTGTGTCTCCTAGTGGTAAACTCTCATTTTCAGGAAGTACGTCTCCTAAAGCAAAAATATAACCTGAACGACCTAGACTACGAAATGCGTTTTCTAGGGGTGAAACTTCAATGATTCAAACTAGGAAGTGTGTCTCCTACAAATGAACTTAAATGAACCAGACTAGGAAGTGCGTCTCCTAGGGGTGAAACTTAAATGATTTTGAACTAGGAAGTGCGTCTCATATGAATGAAAATAATTTAGGAAGTGTGTCTCCTATGCATGAAAATGAACTTAGGAAGTGCGTCTCCTGGGGTAAAAATAAACTTAGGAGGAAATGCCTCTCCTATGGGTAAAAATAAACTTAGAAGGAAATGTCTCTCCTATGGGTAAAACAAACTTAGGAGAAAATGCCTCTCCTATGGGTAAAACAAACTTAGGAGGAAATGTCTCTCCTATGGGTAAAAATAAACTTAGGAGAAAATGCCTCTCCTATGGGTAAAAATAAACCTAGGAGGAATTGCGTCTCCTATGGGTAAAATAAACTTAGGAGAAAATGCCTCTCCTATGGGTAAAAATAAACCTAGGAGGAATTGCGTCTCCTATGGGTAAAATAAACTTAGGAGGAAATGCCTCTCCTATGGGTAAAAATAAACTTAGGAGGAAATGCCTCTCCTATGGGTAAAACAAACTTAGGAGGAAATGCCTCTCCTATGAGTAAAAATAAACTTAGGAGGAAATGCCTCTCCTATGGGTAAAAATAAACTTAGGAGGAAATGCGTCTCCTATGGGTAAAATAAACTTAGGAGGAAATGCCTCTCCTATGGGTAAAAATAAACTTAGGAGGAAATGCCTCTCCTATAGGTAAGACAAACTTAGGAGGAAATGCCTCTCCTATGGGTAACAATAAACCTAGGAGGAAATGCGTCTCCTATGGGTAAAATAAACTTAGGAGGAAATGCCTCTCCTATGGGTAAAACTAAACTTAGGAGGAAATGCCTCTCCAATGGGTAAAAATAAACCCGAAAGACCTAGACTAGGAAATGCTTTTCCTAGTGGTGAAGTGTGATCTTCTCAAATAGCCTTTTGCGTAAGCAGAATTGGGGCATTACACCTGGAAAGTTCACCCTTTCAAGCTTTGATATGAACATAGCTTCCACCCCCGTTTCAAATGAAGGAAACTTGTGAGTTTAAACATGGTGGTTGGTTGCGTTACTCCTGCTGGGGATGGCTTTTCCCTTTCTCCTTCCCTGCTCTGCGTTCCAAAAAACTTGCTGGGGATGATATTATTTGCTGGGGATGATTCCCTTTTGCTGGGGATATCTTTCTTGACACTGGCCTCGCGCTTGTTCCTTGCTGACTATACCACTTGGATGTACTAGTCAGATCTCATCTTGCATAATTGGAAAGCTGATGGCATATTTTGAAGTCATTTCTCACTTGTTCTGACCAAACAGACTCTCCTGGGGAATTTTTCTATGAAAGGAGAAAGATAAAAAGGAACAGAATAAAAGACAAAGGAAAAAGATGACTCTTTAACAAAAGAAACTATAAATAAAACCTATCAAACGCAGATACCGACTCTAATGGTCATGAGATGCACATATGGCCTATCCTCTGCCGTTAATCGCCTTTCACAATTTTTGTTTGGTGATTCCATCTGATTCTCAATCTTTATTCGACTTGTAGTGCCCGAAGGGTTTTCACTATCAAGCCTCTCTCATTTTGGTTTTTCTTTTAGTTTTCATCGCCTTATGGTGACCATGAAGATTTTCACCGATAAGACTCCCTCATTTGTATTACTTTCCAGCTAGGGATTTGGAGTGTTGCCGATATGACACCCTCAACTAGGGATTCTTTTCGTCTATCAATTCATTTCCAATCCATGATCCTTTTCTCTGTTGGGAACCGGGGTGCTATCCCCGACTTCCATTTGTATGACTTGGCATCTTTCGAAGACTGGTCAAAAGGTCTTTCTTTGGACCGTAACGTGGGGTTTTGGACAGGGCTAGAAAGAAAGGGTATTAGCGGCTCAAAACGATTCAATTTAGGTTCAAAATTTACAACCTTCAGAACCGACTTTCTTTACATCAAGCACAACTTCTGCCCCAGTTTCTTGCTTGGGGATTTTTATTTTTTGCTTTACACTGTGACCGAGTTGTGAGGCGCCTACATATCCTCTTTGAGGAATCAGGTCGAACGTAGTTCACAATTCCTCTGTTTTTCTCATTTACCTATTATTTTCTTTTCTTTTCTTTCTTTTTCTCATTTCTCCTTTCTCTTTTGTCGTTTTGTTGTTTTCTTTTCTTTTTTTTTTCTTTTCTTTTTCTTTACCTTCCATGTTTGTGTTTTCTAGTTGTTGCTACTGGTTCCGAATGAGGGATACGAAAGAAAAAACAATAAGGCTCAAAAGGGTTAACGAATGATAAAGTGTTTAGATAGCAGAATAAAATGCCTTCGTCATTCCAATTTTCAAAACATGCCAAGCACAAACAAACCCATTGAATATTCGCTACATCTTCTGATTGTGCCGGGCTTGATAACCATGCCCACACACTCGCCTTTTCATTCGTCATTTTTTTTTTAAAAAAAAACACCGTTGGGCAATACTCTTACTTTCGTTACCATGAACGGCCCTCTTGGCAATATGGCTAACTTGATCTTATGTTTTTTTTCTTTCTTTTTTTCTTTATGTTTTACTTGCCCCAGTTTCACGTTGCTCGGGCTTCAAATGATATCAAGCTGTTCTTATTTCCCTTAAGTGTCCCGATCATCTCCCAATGGTTTTATAATTAACTCTTAAGATTAGGCCCAAACTGTGCGTGCATGTCATGTCACTAGAATTGGCGTTTGAACAAGGACAAAACAAAAGGATAAAAAGAACTAAACAAAGAAGATGACTGGAGGTAACAAAATACCGGAATTTGCATTAGACAAGCGGTGAAACGGCTCGTATAATGAAACAAGCAAAACAACTGGGGTACAACCTTGGAACAAACCTAAAACAATCCTAGACAACACTAAACAAACCACTATGACACAAATGGAAGGATAAGAGGGTTTGACACAAGACAATGTTTGGATTACGACCCTGTAAATAACCCGGACAACAGAAATGATAACAAAATGAACCACCAAAACTCCTCCCTGACCAACCAAGAAAGGAGTGTCTTTCCAATTGCCAAGCTCAGCATCTTAGCCACTGAATTCGGCATCAATATTACTGGGACCTCCACCAGCTTCCATCTCGTTGTTCTTTAACAAATTGCTTTTGGGTTCCCTTCGTGGGCTCATTCTTAAGAGCCACCTCTGATGGCACTGAGAACTCTGCAACGCGCGGACCTCCGAGGATCTCAGAAGACTTCTCATATTCCTTTTCAAAACAAGTCATATTCGACATATGCATCTCATTACGACTAGGCGACGGACTTTGGTTAATGTCTGTTGCATCTGGATTTTGCATGACAATGTCACCTGCATCAATAAGCTTCTTAATTGCTTTCTTTAGCTTCCAACAATTCTCTGTGTCATGCCCCCGGGCATTTGAGCAATATGAGCACCTTTGAGAAAAATCAAGCTTCTTTGACAGGGGGTTTGGCATTTTTATCTGAATCGGCTTCAACATGTCCAATTGCTTCAACTTTTGGAACAAACCGACATATGATCCTCCAACAGGGGTGAAAGCCTTTTCTTTTTTCAGCAACCTCTCCTTCTTAAATGCTTGATTGGGCCGGAAACCTGATCCAGAGGGCTTTCGGTAGGCTCATGAGGGTGGATAAGCATTTTGTGGAGCTGGGTACTGGGAAAATGAAGCATGTTTTTGGGAGTCTCGTGGAGAGAAGTGGTGTTGAGGAGGGGAGTAGCATTGACGAGTGATGGAGCTACTCGGGTAGCTGGAAAAGCTACTATAAGTGGGTTGGGATGGTGAGTATGGGGGATCATCCGTTATGGTGTTGGGTGCTTGGGTAAGGACTGAGTTCAAGAAGCTTGGCGGTGGCGGGGGTGGTTCTTTCCCAGTCGTCCATGCCTGATACATATCTGCCACATGTTGTCTCAACATTTTCACTTCTTCTACCAACCCGTTATTCCGTTCGACCAGTTGTTGTCGGTCATCGCTACTGACCCACTTTGTTCTGAGGTTCTGAGTCATTGTCCTTTGACTTTGCTTTGCAGGGAGGAGTTACCACAACCAACCACTTTTCTGATATGAACAACAACAAAGTGAAGCCATCACGGTAGTATTAGGGCATTTGACAGATAATCATACATCATAGATACAGTGCCCCTAATCAGTTAGACCGTTCTATCACGCATTCACTTTAGTTACGTGCATCGTTCCGGTTTCTTGAAAATCTCCCACACTTTCCTTTATTTTTCTTTCTTTTTTTCAATGGTGGTCGAATCTTATGGAGATTTCCTACGTATCATGACCCCGCATGAATCAGACCTTGCGTAGTTTGGACCAATAAAAGATAAATAATAATAAAACATTTTATTTTTTTTCAATTTTCATAATAAAACAAACTTGATTATAAAAGTTTAAAAACTGACCATACTAACAGACTTTGACAAAAGACAACAAACAGACTCGAAAATCAAATAACTCGTATACTCTAATCAAAGAATTATAAACTCAAAAACAAACAGCCAGATTCCTTCCCCTATATGCCAATTTTAACCAAATGGTTGTTTTTCAGACGTGGCCTCTTCTCAATTTCACATGAATTTTAAGGCCGGGAAGGACTATTTTACGACCTTTCACAAACTTATTCGTTCTTTTACGAAAATAGCCCTTCGACAACTGAAAGATACTCTAAGGCTATCTCGGCAAGAACGGTTTAAGACATCACCGAAACCGGTCCGGCTTATTTTAATTAAAAACAAACGGTATTCACTTGACCACTGGCTATTTTTCTTGTTTTTCAAATAATAAAAGACCTGGTTTTGCAAACACGACCTTTCAGCACTTCGGAGACGAAGATTTTAAGGTTGTGCGGGATAACTGGTCGCAACCCAAAAGAATGACCAAAGATGGTTGTTTACGCAAAATCAGCCTTCCGGCGTTCCTTTCGAGAACATTCGGCTATTTTTGACAAAACGGCGTGACCCAACTTATTTATGACTCTTTTCTTGTTTTTTTTTTCAAATTAGAATTAAAAAACCCGGTATTACAAACACGGCCTTTCAGCGCCTCTGGGAAGAAGATTTTTAAGGTTGTGTGGGTCAATTGTACCAAATCTAAAAATGACCCAAAGGTGGCTGTTTATGCAAAGTCAGCCTTCCGGCGTCCCTTTCGGGAACATTCGGCTATGTTTTGACAAAACAACGCCGCCCGATTTCTTTATGATAAAATTAAAATTTGACATATTTTTTTTTTGGCTATTTTAGCAAAAGGGGAGGTTGGACCCGATTAGGGCTGCCTACGTATCTCACATTCGGTGAGAATCAAACCGACGTAGTTCGCCGCATTAACTAAACTATTTTAAACTCTCTTTTTTTTCTTCATTCATTTTTTGGCAGCAAAAATCAAGACCACTTTCAAAGCACGACTCTTTTTCTTTTCGATTTTGGGCATTTTCATAAAAGAAAAGAAAAAACTATTTTAAAAATAAGACCCTTTTTTTCATCTTCATTTTTCATGGCAAGACAAACTATTTTCCTTTTCTATTTGTTGAAAACAAGACAGAATAATGACTCTTTTTTTTATATTATTTTTCCTTTACTTTTAGTAAAACAAATTAATAAAACATTTTTTTTATATTTACTCAAAATTTCGGCAGAGTTCGACGGTATTTAGGCATTGGTTTTTTTTTCAAAAATAAACAATTAACTCCCTAACCGCTATTTTTTTTTATTTCACAATATTCCTAATATTCAAAAACCAGTTAGCATGCGGGCGCGAGACAAATAAATGCACGGAAAACAAATAGGATGCATCAGGATGGTCTTTTCATATCAGATTGCTAATCCTAGACGGACCCAACCCCTGTGTTGAGTCCCCTAAGTCAAATGCAACATGATGCAAATAAGCATTCCTACTAGGGATCCGGCATGTAGTCACGTTATTCTAGGTTCAACCTGGGTATATGTTCTAGACAGTGTACCCGAGCGGACAACTCGAGTTGAGGAAGGAGCTCCTTTCCGGGAACCAAAAGGCCAGCTGGCTTAGAAACTTTCCGAGCCTCTTTTATTTAGGGTAGGACACTAACATAATAGGGAGTCTTAACCAGTAAGCACATCCCCGGAGGTAAGAAGAGAAGGTTTCGGCACGGTTTATATGTACAGTTCAAATAATATCAAAGCAGTAAAAAGCATCATTTTGCATATTAAGCACAGATCATATGAGAATATCAGATAATAAAGCCAAAATACAACAATTTATCCAGCTCGAATTTCTAACCCCGAACCGGTGGTTCTGGGTAAAGCAATAATACCTTCCCCAGCAGAGTCGCCAGAGCTGTCACATCTCTTTTTCGCCCGCGCCGTCTCAAAAGGGCGCGGAAGGGAGTTTTTTCCAATTAAAGGACAATCGAAATGGGATTTATTTATTTATTTATTTCAGAGTCTCCATTCGAGAGATTTAGGGTGTCCCAAGTCACCAATTTTAATCCTGAATCGAGGAAAAGAAGGACTCTGTATTACAGTCCGCAAACCAAAAATCCGGATAAGGAATTCTGTTAACCCGGGAGAAGGTGTTAGGCATTCCCGAGTTCCGTGGTTCTAGCACGGTCGCTCAACTGTTATATTCGGCTTGATTATCTGATATAATACATATTATAACTTATGTGCAAATTTTATCCTTTAGCCGCTTTTATTATTATATTTTAAAAGAATATGAACATCGTTTAAAAACATGTCTTTGGATTGCGTCACATGAAATGCACCCGCGATCCGGAACGCATTTTTATTCAATGTTCTGGGATTTGGATTTGGGTCGCATAAATGCGCACCCGAGTTTAAGAGGGTAAGATTATTAAAATGCGCGCCTACAACAATTAGCGTATTATTATTTCTGGGTAAGGCCGTGGAATTTTGCTAAAATGACTCATCCCGAAGTCTAAGTAATTTTAATTAAACATTTATCGAGGGCCCCACAATTTTTGTGTTTTATTGGGCGAGGCTCATCTCATTTATTTTTAAAAGGATAATCCTAAAGTGCATACATTTTTTCTATTAAAATTGTCTCTACAAAATGAAAGAGAAAAAGGTCTTAATTTATTTACATGCTTGAGCTGTTATATTTGGGTTTCGAATATGATTCATAAATTCTAAAAATGATGCAAGCGGGGCAATCTGTTGCCAATGCGGGCCTAGGCTCAACGTGTATGACATAAACTAGACCTGGGCCATCTTATTCACATGTTACTACCTAGTTACATTATACTAGGCATGTTCACAGTTTGTCAAATTAAAAAAAACTTAGCAATCTAATTTTAATTCTAAATCATTTACATGCTGAAATTAACCAATAGTATTTAACTAAACAACATTCCTACAAGTTCCTAAATGGTCTATTCGTTTGATGAACTAACGTGCTTTTTGAGACATGATAATCATCCAACAATAACGAATTAACTAGACGGAGTTACTATACCATTTATTTATTTTTTAGGCAATATATAGATAGTTCGTCTGTTAAGCTATCGTCAGATGTTCCACTATATATATTAACAGCTACATGATTCTGATTAGAGTAAGCTAAATAATTTATATATACAAATAAAATTCAGAATATAATTAAAATAAATTTAGAACTTCAACTCTTCATTTTTTTGTATTCATGCTTCATGTTTCAGTTTACAATAATCAGCGTGTCAGTTGTGTACCTGATATTGGAAGCAAAAGAAAAGGGAGATCAGCAAAAATTCAGTAGCATACAACAACAGCAACACCAACAACTAGCAATGAGAAACCAGTGACGGATTTTAAAACTCAAGATAAAAATCCAGAAAACACCAACAACAATCAACGGACAGAAGCCAAGGGTATCTTTTCAGATTTGAAAGACTAATTAATGTTCAACCCTTAATTTCTGAATCCGTTTATCAGAATATTTAAATTGTATATCAGGTGTATACTATTCTTCTTTTGAATTTCCAGAATGTTTTTCTTTTTATTTTTTTTAGTCTTAGTATTTTCGGAATTTTTCTCTCTCTTTAATATCCAACTCTTTTTTTTCTCTATCTCTCTCTCTTCCTCTTTTTTTTGTCTCTCTGATCAAGTCTCCCCTTTATTACCATCTTTCAGCATTTTTAAACATAAAATCCACTATATTCCCACTCATCCCCCTTTTAATCTCACTACCTACTGTTTTGTCCCCCACTACATTAAACAAATACCCCATTATATCTTGTCCCCACATTACTGATTATTTTAATATTATTTTAATCCTAATTGACAAAGCACTCAAAATAAATAATTGTTCAGAATTTTAATTCCAAAAATACCCCTCTAACCTTACTGAAATTACCATTTTACCCCTAAACGTACTGCAAATTGCCAAACTACCCCCATCAGCTATTACCAATCACATAATCAATCTCAACCAAAATACGGTAAATATGACCAATTTCTAAACAAATTTCAACAACAAATCTTATGAACACATTGAATCATACAGCTTCAAATTAATGGGAATAAGTTAACCGTATTGGGAACTAATCCTGGTTAACTTAGACCAAAAATGAATGAGCAAAGAGACAACAATATCAATCAACAAATTACATGATTCAGACTAAATCAACAAATCAAAAACCAAAAACAAAAAACTCACATTAAATCACTGGGGTTACAAACTAACTTCAAACAAAGATGAACATGAATTAAATCTATTTTAAACAACAAACATGACGGATTCAAATGATTTAACCAACATTAACCATTTCTGAAAAAATACATAACAACACATGAAACAAACTGAAGAAATAATTAATTAAACTTCAATTTGAATCTAACGACATTAAAACTAACAATTTCACATGAACAAACTGAAAAATTAACAAAACAAAACACGAACAAAACAAAAATCAAACATTTACCGATTTTAGATTCGAGAATATCAAAATAAAATACGGACAAAAAGTGAAACTCAAAACCCACTATCCGGATCGAAACCACGAACAACGACTGACCAACGATGAACTCGAACTGTGTATGGACTGTTTCGACAAACCCCGACCAAAGTGAAGCAGCGACGAGCTACTGTGATGGAGAAGTCGAAGAAGAAAGCAGCAGTGTTCGACGAGATGGACATGGTTGGACATAGCGGAAGCAGTAGAAGGATCTTGGTTTTGTGAGTAGTCGCAACGACACAGGAGGGCATTTGGTTGGGAGCAGCTGGTCGACGTCTTGGCTGGATCGTAGCAGAAGCAGCAGGAAGCAGAAGCAGGAGCAGCTTGGCCATGAAGACGATGAAGCCACGAGGGGGCTAGCCATGGCAGTCATGGCGACGAGTTGATGACGAAGACGCAGCAACAGCCATGGGTGTCGAGCTCAAGCTCGAGCTTGACGAAGAAGATGAAGCAGCAGCGCGTTTGGATGGTGACACAGAAGAGGCAAAAGCGGTGGAGCTAGGCGGACATGGCTGGAGCTCGTCTGGAGGTGGAGGAGATGGCTGCCATGAACGAGCTTCGAGCTCGACATGGAGAAAACGGGCTCCGTGGTGGTGTGTCGAAGGTGATGGAGGTATGAGGGGTGAGCGTGTGTGTGAAGGTGATGTGAGGGGGGCAGGCATGGATGGCTTGCTTGGAGCTTGAGGAAGAAGAGTGAAAGATGGGGGGGGGGGGCGAGTTTCAACAGTGAAAGAATATTTTTTTTTTAGGGTTTTGTTTTTTTGAAAGATAGGGAAATAGGGGTGTTGGGTTATGGACTGGGTCGATCCGATTTGAAATGGACCGGGTCGTAGGGAAAGGTTGGGTATATTTGGGCATGTGGTTCAAAATTGAAGAAGTGGCCCAATCCGATTTTCTTTGTATTTTTTGCTCTCTTTTCTTTTACTTTCTAATTAATAAAACTAAAAAAATTCTAAATTAAGTTAATAAACTAAATTAACTTATCAAAAAATACTAATTAGCTCTAAATATAAATTATCGCACATAAAGATAGCAATTAACAATAAAATCGCACAATTAAACGTTAAATGCCAAAATGCGACGTACATTATTTTTATGATTTTTTATTTTTGTAAAACAAACTTAAATAAATATTAAATGCAAAAATGTGACATATTTTTATAATTTTTTATTAATTTAACCAAATAAACATTCACAGAAAAATACAAATAAGTATGCAAAAAATACTACAAAAATACAAAAAATTGCATACAAAGGAAAATTATTTTATTTTGGATTTTTTGGGAGTAATTCTCTGATAGGGCAAAAATCACGTGCTTACAATAAGGTTAATGATTAATTTGACTATCTCAAAGTACGAGACATTTTCCTTTTATAGTATTTTCAAGAATATTAAACTATTTAGTTGAATATTTAAGTAGTGCTAACTACTCCCACTATTAGCCAATACTAGTTTTAGTATACGTGCCTCGCACGTGTTGCCCACCGGTTATTGTAAAATTTATATTTAAAATTAATAAAATTAAAAGAAGGTTAAATACCATAAATTTAAAATTAGTCTGAATTATTTTATTTCTTAAATATAAGAGTGAACAATAAGAATATTATCATAATTCTATCTTAGAGTGACTCGAACTAATTTTTTTATTTGACCTCTAACATAAAAAGTCGGAACAAAAAAAATGGTATTTAACTTGTAAATGCAGCAAAAAAATTCCTATAATTGAAACTCTTACTAATATAATTTAGTGTCTAAAATATATCATTAATGTTGTCCATTTAGATCAAAGTTTATTAGAGAAAAGAAGAAGAAACTTAAATAATATGTTGAAGGAGTAAATAGAGATTAAAGTTAGAGTATACTTAAGCATTGATAATTGTAAAAATTCTCACACTCAAATCTTAAAAAAAAAAGTAACTTAAAAAAATAGTTATTCCTTTAAGGAAAATCGAACATGGCATGCTATTGGCTTATTCATGCAACAAATAGTTATTTGTTCTTTGCATCAGAATTAATATGGACTAAATCATAGCTTGGAAAGATATGATAAAATTGTAAAGTAGCTTTTTTTGTCCAATTGAATATAATTAGAAACATTATGTTCGTTGAAAATATAAACCTCCAATCTACTTGATTATTATAACTCAAAGATTAAAGAAGAATTACCTCTAGAAAATAGTTAATCGACCTCAATGTTCTATTGACAATGGTGTCAATCATATTTGCAAATAATATTTATATAATCAATAGACTATATTAAAAGCACAAAAATCCTTAGCGAAATGTTGTTCGCCTTTTTACCCTTTAAAAATAAAGTTCATATTGAACAAAATTATAATTTAGATTACTTTCCTAAAAATGTGTATAGCTCAAATAAAAAAAGAAAAGGACTACCGACTTTATTTCTATAGTTTATATGTATTCTCTTTCAATTAATTCTTTTACATAACAAATTAATGGTTATATTTGGATAAAAATTTCTAAACGTAATGGAATTCTAAATGTAAGAAATTTTGTTTCCTACTTTGCTCTTCCAATTGTTGCGTCACTCTTTTAATCTATCTATACTATATTAAAGGCACGAAGGCCCTTAGCGAAATGTCGTTCGCCTTTTTTATCCTTTAAAAATAGAATTCACACTGGACAAAATAGTCATTTGATTATCGCCCTAATATTTAGTATTTTGAAATATATTAAAATTTTAGTTACTAAATCTTTCCACATAGGAAATTCTAATATTAAGGACTTTAAATTTGAGTAGGATTTTACCTTATTTAATTGTGCAACTATTTTCCTTAAATCCAATACTTTCACGTTTCTAAGGTTTTCAATATTACAGATTGTTATTAAAGCTTCTTTTTTTAACGCTTTTGTCTTCATTTTGAAGTAAACTTCAATTTAAATAGCAATATGTTCATAAACAGATATATGGAAATTAAATACAAATATTAATTTGTTTTGTGGTCTGCTATGTAATTATAAATTTGCCACGATTCTAATGATGTAAAAACTAAGAATCCTACTTTTCCTCTTTAAAGTTCCTTAGAATTATGATCGTTTTAGTTAAATAGGAATGATTTGGAAATCGTCTACTGTTACATATCGTTTTATAATTTATCGTATCATACTGTATTTGTATTGTACTGTATCATTTTACAAATATAATGTTTGGATACATTGTGTTATTTCCATCGTTTCATGATATCACACACTAGCGATATGAAGAATAAACTTACAATATTATAAAGAAAAATTATGATACAGGTAAAATTATTATATAACAAGGTAGGGTAAATGATAAAATAAAACTATTTAATAATAATGAAGAGTGAAATTGAGAGAAAAAGACAGGGTAACGACGCGACCACACCAAATTGGTCGTTACATAAAGTGGCACATTTCGTCGTTATGTAACGAGAAATTTAACCATACAATACAATAAAATTTAAGTAACAATCAAAACAAATATCGTATTTAACGTAACAATACGATACAATACAATGGGTAACAACCATCCAAACAAGCCGTAAGTTTTTGTATATTTCTTTCTTCTTTTGTCAGAATTATTTTAATCATATTTAGACTAAAATAGATGTTCGGTAATAAAGTTAGATAGAAACAACTTTAACTTTTTCTAGAATTTATGACCTTAATAATCAATAAGAACCTTTATTTCATTGCATGGTAATGTTAGGAAAATCCTTTCCAAGTTTTCAAATTTTAAGACATAAGAATCGTTAAGCAATTACTGGAATTCTAATCTTTTGTCGACTTCCTTTTGTTTAATTCTCATTCTAAATTAAATAATAATAATAATAATTTTTTTGTGAATATATGAAATATGCTGCATCCTACGTGAGAATATCAGTTATGTTGATTCTAATTTTTTACACGTGGACAAAGAGTTAGGTGATTTATAAGTTTACCTTTAAAAATAAAGTTTACATTGGATTACAGAAAGTATATTATAAAATTATTATTTAATAAATTTCTTAATATTTAAAACTTTTAAATTAGTAAAATTTTAACTATTAAACCTTTTCTTATTTGAACTATATAAAAACTCCTAATTACTCGAAATATTTTTACTTTTATTTCTTTTTTTAAACTAACTAATTTTTTACCACGTTCTTTTCTTCTATTATTTTTTAAATAAAAATTAATGTTTCCAAATTTTTAAAACTTCTTAATGGTCGTGTTGATTAGAAGATGATGATAATAAATAAATTTAACAAGATTGCTGCAAGGAGATCAAAATTAATTATCTATTCTTTTGTATATTTGGTTGATGATACTAAGAATATATATTAACTATAAGACCATGAATCGATTAAGACTTTAGTATTTTAATTTTAAATAAATTAATATTTAAATTTAAAAATTTATAGTATGAATTTTCACTCTATATTTTAAAGATCTTTTGATCTTATATAATCGAAAATTTATTTTATTCTAGAAAAAAAGTTAATTACTTCACCATATATTAAAAGTTGTAAGAAGAAAATATATATCAGAAAATACTGAATTAAAACACTTTATTTCCAAGGCAATACCTTAATTTACTATAGTGCATATTTCCTTCAACTAGATGAATGACTTTTTTTGGGTTAAAAAAAAGTTTGTTACATAATTTGACTTTAAGATAAATAGAAATTAGGTAGGGAATTCGTCTCATAGCTAATGGGAATTTTCTTTTGATAATCTGTCACTAATCCATAGCTAAAGTTTACTTAGAAATTAATATTTACTGTTTAGCTACATAATTTATTTGTCGTAATTTTTTTAGTTGCTCTGTCTAGAATACATATTACCTAGACAATTATTTTCATTTTAAGTTAAAACAAAAGAAGGATAAATGATAGATCACTAAGTTATCAAAATTATCTTGATTGTTTTCATGCTTAGCTAGGTCATCTTCTATTTTGTTGACTAAATAAGATCAATATTCATCATTTTCAAGAACTTATATTTTTAAAATTTATATTATAACTCATACACATTATTTAATAATATTTATATAATTTTAAAATATATATATACTTATTGATATAGGATACACACACATTACGCGTATCCTAAAACTAGATTTCAATATGATCAAACATTATTATTAAGAAAATTCACTTAAGAATAATAATTATTCTCTTTAATGTTAAGAATAAATAATTAAGTCCTAATTAACCAGAAAAGTCTTTGATTTTACTAATGTGTAGAAAATCCAAGTCATTCTTTTTAAAATTCATCATATAAATCGGTTATAGGTAATTGTTAAAAATACAAACATTATACAATAAGATGAAGCATTAGAGATAAAATATATTCTCAGTGAGTTGTCATTACTTATTTTTCTTTCTTTCGATATTCATTTAAACAAATGACAACTCTCTATATTTTTCTACGTACAAAGTTACTTATTGTAAAATATTATCTTAATGTAGGCATTTTAAAACTTAGTATTTGATAATTTCATTTACTTGTTCTTCTTGTACATATATTTTATTGATTGATGTTAAGCATTGACGCGAAATACACGTGCAACGCACGTACACTAAAGCTAGTATTATATAATTCTATGTCAAAGGTAAAGATTTCTAAATCAAAAAGAACTATAGACGCCTATTCCAACTTTAGTTTTTCCTTTTTTGGTGTTAATTACTTTTTTAAATAAGGAATAAGTTATGATTTATGAATACCCAAAATTTAATTGATTGCAAATTCCTAAATACAAGGAAAATAACTTAAATTACAATTGTATCCAACGTAAAATATATTTTTAAAGGGTAAAAAAGGCGAACGACAATTTGCTAAGGGCCTTCGTACTTTTAATATAATATATAGGTTAAGATAAAAATATTTCTTAGATACATTTCTTGTATTTTTTTAAAGGAGCTACCATCGCTTTTCGTAGGTGAATTGAAGATTTAAATTTATGGGATCATATTTAGGGGTTTATCAAAGAAAAAGATGAAATTGAAAAAATAGCTACAAAATAATAAAGAAATAAATAAAATAAAATTAAGATGCATCTGATGTGGCTGTCATGACCCAATTTAGGATTATGATCGAAAAATGGACAGAGTTTCCCCTGTTTTTGGGACTATCCAAAAACTTCCCTGTCTCAAAATCAACAACCAAATATCCTAATATTAATCCAACCAACAATAATTTTATCTATTAGCTAAAATAAGTCTCAACCATTAATAATCCATCCGTTAACAACCAGAAATACTAATTTATCTCCAAATTTGATAAGAAAGTGCAATACTCATCATAAGTCTATAATAATGAAATAATACTTATGACACTAAAAGAATAACTAAAGAGCGACTCTAAGAGTTCAAAGAAAAGACCATAACGATTAATTCAACTCCTTGCCCACATGAACAAATATGGGGCTTACTAAGAACTATCAACCCGTGCGCTCTAATTAACAAAATCCTCGCCTGCGTCAATTGATGTCTTTGTAAAAAAAAATAGTGGGGAGTGAGTCGCTAGCTCAGTGAGTAATAACACTTAACCACAACCATTTTATTGGGGACGTCAGAAAACATGCTAGTATATCAAACGAAAAATATCATAAGAATGCCTTTTCTAAAACGGTAAATATAATCAGTCTTTTCATGTGTTTTCTGTAACAGAAATCAATTTAACAAATCGGTAATAAACTCAGTAAACACTTTCTCAAAGCAAATCTTTATGTTTTGGAGGTTTTCAAGAAAGGATCATGTAATCTGTATCACCGTGTAGACCCCTTCGTAATAGGAGTCAAATATAATCGTAGGTCCCTACTCGAGGGAAAACTGTAACTGTATGCTAGTTCTACCTTCCCACTAGCGAGGGCAATAACTGTACTTCGTAATCGGTAAATACAAGGTGCACCGGGTCTAACGAACCCGCCGTTAGCTACGAGATCCTTCAAAGTCTCCTCTCATTTATACTTTTATTTGTAAATAGTAAATATTCACATAGAAGCATTTTCAAAATAGCACGGGACATTTCAATTCTTATCAAATCATGTAATCCAAATTCCGATAATGGTAATCTTATCTCAAGTGATAATAAAATATGTCTAGTAACAGTGAGAACCTTTTAAATAACTGTAAACATCCAAAGTAAACTATTTAGTACCATATCAAGTAAAGGACTTGTCCCACATGCAATTTCAAACATTCGGTAACAAATTTTATTTTCAAAATATAGTATAAACCATGCAAGTTATGAAAACATAAATTGCGGTAAGATTACTACTCACAGTACTCGTGCCGAAATACCAATCCTTGAGCAATTCGTACAACTTCCTTCAATCAATATATAATTACATACTATCGATCTCATGTTAATTTCTATGTTTAGGCTAATTCATAGCTAATTTAGAATACCCAACCCTCGATGTTTCATATTTGACTCTTAATTTGCCGAATTATATTTACCCACGTAATGAGTAATTATTAATCTATCAACTCCAACCTATTCATATAATTTATTAATCCAATTTCATAAAGCTCTATGAATTCTTCAGGAAGAAAATTCTCAATTATGTGAATGAATTAGTATAATTTCTATTACTCTGTAGAATCTTTAGATCATGGGAAACGAAATTAAAATCTACCAGAAGAAGAAGCTTAAATATTACCCGTAAGACTCAATCAATGCTTAAGATTCCTCAACAGTTATAAGCTATGATTCCAATACACTGCACCAACTTCTTCCTCATTCTTTTCTCTTTTCTTTCTTTTTTCTCTGCTCGTTTTTTTGTTTTTCGTTCCCGGAAGCTTTTCTTCGTTCCCCTTCCCCTTCCCCTTTTCAATTTGGCAGATAGGTTCTAATAGGCTTCAGCCCTTTTTGCTTCAATTCCTTATCCTTTTATTGTTTTGTTTTGTTTTATTAGTTAGTTCCTTTTTTTGTTAATGACCAATACACCCTTATTTAAAATATAGGGTACTACATTCTCTCCACCTTATGAAATTCGGTCCCTAAATTTACAACAGGTGCATACCTATAGTCTAAAATAAATGAGGATACTTCGCTTGCATATCTTTTTCTACTTCCCAAGTAGCTTCTTCAACGGTATGATTTCTCTATAAGACTTTAATAAACACAATTTCTTTTGACCGTAACTTTCTTATTTGTCTATCAACAATAGTCATCGGTGCCTCCTCATAAGACAACTTCTCATCAAGCGGTATAGTCGGCGCTTCAAGTACCTGAGATAAGTTTGATATACATTTTCTAAGCATAAAGACATTGTAAGAATGCACGGGAGAAAAAATTTATACTAATTAAAATAATACAATGAGACCTATATATAATACATATTCTACTCCTACTACATATGGGACTAGAACATATTTTTCTCCTACTACATATAGGACTAGGACTATTTACACATAACTATCTAACACTCCCCCTCAATCCGGTGCATACAAATCATATATACCGAGCTTGTTACATATGTAACTAATATGAGGACCAATGAAGGGGTTGGTGAAAATATCTGCAAGTTGATCATTCGACATACAAGGCCATTAGGCACCCCCTAAGCAACAAAACTAAGTGGTTGCTGATAAACAGAAGTTGGCCGAAAGGTCGCCGGTAAAATTTGAACATAGTGAGACTAAGCCGAATTTCACACTACAAAATAGGTTCTAAAATACCACCAGAAAACAGAAACTTTTCTGAAAATTACTATTCAGGCCGAGAAATCACTGTTGATGCCGGAAAAAATAAAATTTATCAGAATTTGATGTAATTTATATGTGTAGGCTCGGAATCACTAGATAAGTAAGTTGTCATGAAGAAATTTTGTCAAAAAGTGGCAGGAATGACTCATAAACGCCAGAAAAGTTACTGTAGCTGGCCAGAACCCTAGTTCTGGCTGCATGTGACTTTATGCCGGAGCGATTGACTGGGGTTTTGTCGCCTGATTTTTCCAAACAATATGATAGTGTTGGTTTTCACACAACAGTTACAGATGAAGAGATAATGCAAATCAATCTTGAGTCGTCAACCGGAAAGACGGATGGTGACTTACTTTTCTGTTCAGATGGGACTAGAATTTCTGGGGTTTGGTCGCATAAGGGTTTCAGATCTGATGGTGGTATTGGTATATGCACAATACCACTATAGCAGTAATGAACCCTAGGAACAAGACGAAGTTGCCAGAAAATTGCACGGCGATGAGATCTTTCTTCCTGAATGTCGCTGGAATGATGCACAACGATAATTTTCTCACTGAAGCTCTGATACTATGTGAGAATGTACCGGAGAAAAATCTATATTAATTAACAATAATACAATGAGCTCTATATATAATACATATTCTACTCCTACTACATATGGGACTAGGACATATTTTACTCCTACTACATATAGGACTAGGACTATTTACACAACTATCTAACAGACATGAAACACTGGATGGATGAACGATAAGTAATGAGGAAGTGCCAAACGATAAGCCACAACTCCCACTCAGTCTAGTATCTCATACGGTCCTATAAACCTGGGGCTCAACATGCCTCTTTTCCCAAACCGCATCACACCTTTCATAGGGGAGACTCGTAGGAACACTTTGTCCCCAATTGTGAACACTAAATATCTTCTTCTCTTATCTTCATGGGACTTGTGTCTACTTTGAGCTGTGATCAATCTTTGTCTGATTAATTGGACCTTGTCAATACCTTCTTGTACTAAGTCGGGTACCAATAAGTTAGTTTCACCAGCTTCAAACCATCTGATAGGAGAACGACATCTTCTACCATATAATACTTTGTACAATGCCATTTTTATACTGGAATGGAAGCTATTGTTGTAAGAAAATTCAGCTAAAGGTAGATAAGCGTTTCAATTACCTCCAAACTCAAGAATGCAGGCTCTCAACATATCCTTCAAGATCTGTACAGTACGTTTAGACTACCCCCGTCTGTCTGTGGATGGAATACATTACTAAGATCTACTCGTGTACTCAATGCTTCTTGAAAAGATTTCCAAAAGCGTGAAGTGAACTGTGATCCTCTATCAGAGATGATGAATACTAACACTCCATGAAATGGGACAATTTCGTTCATAAATAGCTATGCATATCTTACTCCAATATATGTAGTCTTCACTAGCAAAAAGTGTGATAATTTTGTCAATCGATCCACAATCACCCATACAGAGTCATAACCTCTAAGGGTTCGTGGTAGACCGGTGACAAAATCCATAGTAATTCTTTCCCATTTCTACTCTAGAATCTTAGTTTGCTATAACAGTCCTGCGGGTCGTTGATGCTCAGCCTTAACCTGCTGGCAAGTCAAACGGTTAGAAATAAAGTTAGAAACATCTTTCTTCATACCTTCCCACCAATAAAATTGCTTCAGGTCATAGTACATTTCTATGGATTCAGGATGTATAGTGTATGTAGAGTTGTGGTCTTCTTCAAGAATAGCTTGTCTCAACCCATCTACGTCTGCTACACCCATTCGAAGAACACCATCATTTTCAACAACCATATCCTTACTTTTACTAGCTAAGGCCTCATCTCTATATTTTCATAATCGCTCATCCTCATATTGGGTGGCCTTAGTGCGCTTAACTAATGAAGACTTGACTTGAGCACAAACCAGCAATGCCTCTGAATTTCCAACACTAAATCTGGTATCTGTACCTTCTAGTCTATGAATATCTTCGTCCAAAAGTCTCTTTGTAGGATCTATATGTGCCAAACTCCCCATAGATTTTCTGCTCAATGCGTTAGCCACCACATTGGTTTTTCCTAGATGATACAAAGTAGAACAGTCATACTCTTTGAGTAGTTCCATCCACAGATGTTGCCGAAGATTCAGATCTCTCTGCTGAAAGATATACTTCAGCCTTTTATGGTCATTATAAAGCTTACAAGTTTCGCCGTATGGGTAATGCCTCCAAATTTTTAGATCAAATACTACTGCAATCATCTCCAAATCATGTGCATAATAGTTTTGCTCGTGCTTTTTCAATTGTCTCAGAGTATAAGCTATAACGCGACCATTTTATATGAGAACACATCATAATCCCACCCTCAAGGCATCACAGATACTGTAAATCCTCCAGAACCTGATGGTAAGGCTAATATTGATGCTATTGTTAGACACATTTTGAGTTTTTGAAAGCTCTTATTACATTCCTCCATCCACTAAAGCTTTGTATTTTTTATGTTAGCTTGGTCAGTGGCGCTGCTATTCTGTAGAAATCCTGCACAAAATGCCTGTAATAGCCTACCAAGCCTAAAAAGTTGCGAATCTCTGTAGGAGAAGCATGTCTAGGCTATTTTTGCACAGTTTCTATCTTCTTAGGATCTACCATAATTCTATACTTGGATACAACATGCCCTAAAAATGATATAGAATCTAGCCAAAATTCACACTTTGAGAACTTAGTATAAAGCCGATGGTCTCGCAATGTCTGCAACACAGTCCTCAGATGATTCTCGTGTTCTCTTTGGCTACGAGAATATATCAAGATATCATCAATAAATACTATCACAAATCTATCCAGAAACGGCTTGAACACCCTATTCATTAAATCCATAAATGCAGTTGGAGCATTATTCAGTCTGAAAGGCATCACAACAAACTCATAGTGCCAGTACCGAGTCCTGAAAGCAGTCTTAAAAATATCTTTATCTTTGATTCTAACAAAAACAACAACCCGGTAATAGTCCACTAGTGGGGTATAGGGAGGGTAGAATGTACGCAAACCTTACCCCTACCCCTGAGGGTAAAGAAGCTGTTTCCGGGAGACCATCGGCTCAAAGATAAAAGATCTGCAACAACAACAAAAAGCAGACAAATAATATCAGCACCACAAGCGACAACAAATAAGTGGAAGGACAATAATTATGGTAATAATAAAAATTGAAAATAAAAATAAAAATAAAACAAAAAAGTGTGATGGAATAAAAACCGCTAGTAGTCATATACAAAACACTATAAGATTAGCCAGAATAATAAGGAAAAAACGCTCAACTACTCCCTAACTTACAACCCTAATGCTCGACCTCTACACCTGCCTATCTAGGGCCATGTCCTTGAAATTTGAAGCTGCACCATGTTCTGCCTGATCACCTCGCCCCAATACTCTTAGGCCGCCCTCTACCTCTCCTCGTACCTGTCAAAGCCAACCGTTCATACCTCCTAACCAGGGTATCTAGGCTCATCCTCCGTACATGTCAGAACCACCTAAGCCTCACTTCCCGCATATTGTCATCCACGGGAGCCACACCTACCTTCTCCCGAATATCTTCATTCCTAATCTTATCCAGCCTAGTGTGCCCATACATCCATCTCAGCATCCTCATTTCGGCTACTTTCATCTTCTGGATATGAGTCATCTTTGATTCTAAGCTGATGATAAGTGATAACCAGATCGGAGGTCGATCTTTGAAAAGTGGGCAAATCCTTGTAACTAATCAAACATGTCATCTATACAAGGCAAAGGATATTTATTGCGTAATGTTATCTTGTTCAACTGCCTATAGTCAATGTACATTCTTAGAGATCCATCTTTCTTTTTTACGAACAATAATGGCGCACCCCATGGTGATACACTAGGTCTAATGAAACCCTTATCTAACAAATCCTATAACTATTGCTTTAGCTCCCTCAACTCTGTTTGTGCCATCCGATATGGGGGTATTGATATGGGCGGTATGTCAGGTGGCAAATCAATACCAAAGTCTATTTCTCGTACTGGAGGCAATCCTAGTAAATCCTCAAGAAATACATTAGAAAATTCTCTTACTACTGGTACATTTTCTATACTAATTGTTTCCTCTCTTATGTCATTTACAAAGCTAAGATACCCAATAAACCTTTCTTTAAAAGCCATTGATCCTTCATAAAAGATACAACTTTGCAAATATCTGAAACTCGATCCCATTTTAAAACAAAACTAGGTTCATTTGGTATCTCAAACTTAACTATCTTTGCATGACAATCGATGATAGCATAGCAAGAAGATAACCAATCCATTTCCATCAATATGTCAAAGTCAATCATATCAAGTACAATAAGGTCAACTAGAGTATCTCTACCATCAACCCGAATCTGACAAGCACGATACACGTATTCAGCTAATAGAGACTCTCCAACAAGAGTAGCAACTAGTAAAGGATCATTCGATAGCTCAGGTTGTCTTACCTCAAAGCAAAGTACGAGGACACATAAGAGTGAGTAAATCCCAGATCAATCAACGCAAGTGCATCAAATGTACAAATATAAAGAATACATGTAACCACATCATTCGAGGCATGGGCATCTTGTCTAGTAAATGCAAAAATTTTCGCTTGACCTCTACCAGCATTCCCTTGCCCTTGATTCACAATATCACGATCTCCAACACCTCGACCTCTATTTCTTGTACATACAACACCTAAAGTATTACGAGTAGTTTGAGTAGGTGCACCTGACTGGATGGAAGCTTGGCTGAAATTCCTTGGAGGCTGAGGGCAATCCCTCAAGTGATGTCCCAACTGACCACACCGAAAGCACACTTTAGTCAGAACACGACACTGGCCCAAATATGATCTATCACAGGCCTGGCAGACTGGAGTAGTGGCATATATCTTCCCAAAATTACAATGTCCAGATGATGATGGTCCCCTAGTACTCTGTTTGTAATGTGGTCTGTATGTGGACTGTAAAGACAAGTGTGTCCCTATTTGAGAACCCTGATGTTGCTGTCACTGATTTCCTGCTCTGCGATTTTCACTAAAATCGCCACTGAAAGTTCCTCATGTTTTGGCCTTCTTACCTAAATCACTATTTGCACGCTTATCACGTCCCTTATTTTCAATCTTTTTAGCGAGATCGACTGCATTAGAGGAGGACAAAATTTTCATCTGTAGGGCTACTGCAGTGTATAGACGACCAACCAATCCATCAACAAACCTCTGAACTCAAGCTTCTTGGGTAGGCACTATGTAAGCAGCATATCTAGTCAGATTACAAAACTTGTTGTTATATGTTGACACATCTATATCTGGAGTCTGAACCAATCTCTCAAAGTCTCTAGCATATTTTTGCCTTAGGCTTTCTGGAAGGAAATGTTCGATGAACAACTTACTTAACTCGTCCCATGTTAGTGGTGCCACTCCTGCTGGCCTTCCTAGCAATATAGTTTCATACTATGTGTTGGCAATATCCTCTAGTTTCTATGTTGCGAGCTCCACGACTCTCTCACTAGAACATCTTAGAGCACATAATGCCTTGAGTGTCCCATCCAAGAAACTTTGTGGATCTGCTGAATTATCAGAACCTGTGAATTTTGGTGATTTCAATTTCAGGAACTCTCGTAGGGATACTTCCTTATTTCCGAAAGTCTGAGTCTATACAGGTGCTTGTGTCTGTAAAGTAGCCTGAGGAGCTAAATTTCCACCCTGAGTAGGCACTAATGCCTCTAACACATTCAATAACCTTGCCATTGTAGGTAACAGTAGGTAAAACAGTTGGCACTGGTGGTGGAGCGTCCTGAACTCCCTATTCTTGCACATGATCTGGCATAGCAGTTTGGGGTTGACCCATATTCACAACTTCAGGTTGAGGAGCGGCCTGTCTTCTAGTCTGATGAGCCCCAATTTGATCTCCACCTGGGGTAGTACCACGTCCAACAGATGAAGGTGTGTGTGTCCTAGCCATCTGCGAAAGAAATACTCCAAAGTCAATCTCAAGTTATCTCAACGCACGATCAAAGAATGAAAGAAGGAAAAACATTCCTAGATGTTCAGTAGCCTAAAGATCATAAGTATGGGCGCCCACATACCCATGAACCAGACTCTACTAAACATTGCTCCATGACTCAGGACTTAAAGCCTAAGCTCTGATACCAACTTTGTCACGACCTAATTTAAGATCATGACCGGCACTTAGGGGTAAGTGCCTCTAAGTAAGCCTCGCCGATATTTTACAGAAAAACGGACAGAATTTCCCCTATTTTTGGGACTATCCAAAAACTTTCATGTCTCAAAATCAACAATCAAACATCCTAATATTAATCCAACCAACAATAACTTTATCTATTAACCAAAATAAGTCTCAACTATTAATAATCCACCCGTTAACCACCAGAAATACTAATTTATATCCAAATTTGATAAGAAAGTGCAATACTCATCATACGTCTATAATAACGAAATAATACTCATGAAACTAAAAGAATGACTAAGGAGCGACTCTAAGAGTTCAAAAAAAGACCATAATGATTAATTCAACTTCTTGCCCACGCGAACAAATTGGGGCTTACCAAGAACTATCAACCAGTGCACTCTAAGTAACGAAATCCTCGCTTGCGTCAATTACTGTCTCTGTAAAAAATATTAGCGGGGAGTAAGTCACTAGCTCAGTGAGTAATAACACTTAACCACAATCGTTTTATTGGGGATAAGTCAGAAAACATGCTAGTATATCAAATAGAAAATACCATAAGAATACCCTTTCTAAAACGGTAAATATAATCAGTCTTTTCATATGTTTCTTGTAATAGAAATAAATTTAACAAATCGGTAATAAACTCAGTAAACACTTTCTCATAGCAAATCTTTATGTTAGGAAGGTTTCCAAGAAAGGATCATGTAATCTGTATCACTATGTGGACCCCTTCGTAAAAAGGAGTCAAATATAACCGTAGGTCCCTACTCGAGAGAAAACTGTAACTGTATGCTAGTTATACCTTCCCACTAGCTAGGGCTATAATTGTACTCGGTAATCGATAAATACAAGGTGCACTAGGTCAAACAAACCCGCCGTTAGCTACGGGATCCTTCAAAGTCTCCTCCCATTTATACTTTTCTTTGTAAACAGTAAATATTCACATAGAAGCATTTTCAAAATAGCACGGGACATTTTAATTCTTATCAAATCAAATAATCTAAATTCCGATAACGGTAACATATCTCAAGTGATAGTAAAATATGTCTAGTAACAGTGAGAACCTTTTAAATAACTGTAAGCATCTCAAGTAAACTATTCAGTACCATATCAAGTAAATGACTTGTCCCACATGCAATTTTAAATATTCGGTAACATATTTTATTTTTAAAATATAGTATAAACCATGCAGGTTATGAAAACATAAATTGCGGTAAGATTACTACTCACGGTACTCGTGCCGAAATGCCAAATGCTTCACCTTGAGCAATTCGTACAACTTCCTCCAATCAATCTATAATTACATAATATCGATCTCATGTTAATTTCCATGTTTAGGATAATTCATAGCTAATTTAGAGTACCCAACCCTCGAAATTTTATATTTGACTCTTAATCAACCGAATTATATTTACCCACGCGATGAGTAAGTATTAATATATCATCTCCAACCTATTCATATAATTTATTAATCCAATTTTATAAAGTTCTATGGATTCTTCAGGTAGAAAATTTTCAATTACGTGAATGAATTAGTGTAATTTTTATTACTCTGTAGAATCTTTAGATCATGGGAAACGAAATTAAAATCTAACAAAAGAAGAAGCTCAAATATTACATGTAAGACTCAATCAATGCTTAAGATTCCTCAACAATTATACTTATGGTTCCAACGCACTGCACCAACTTCTTCCTCCTTCTTTTCTCTTTTTTTTTTCTTTCTTTCTCTGCTCGTTTTTTTTGTTTTTCGTTCCCTGAAGCTTTTTGCTTCGTTGCACATAGGTTCTAATGGGCTTCGACCCTTTTTGCTTCAATTACTTATTCCTTTTTGTTTTTGTTTTGTTTTATTAATTAGTTTCTTTTTTTGCTAATGGCCAATACATCCTTATTGAAGGTGGCGAGGGTACATGAGCGAATTACGCTCAACCAGCGTCCCCTCAGACTTTTGATTTTAAGGGTTTGAAAGCAAAATATATTATCGTCTTTAATATATATACACTTATATATTCAAAAAATTTGTCGAAGTTAACGGGGTTCAATAATCTGTATTCCCGAAGCATAGATCCGTCTCTGATAATGGATATGACCTGAACAAGAATAAGGGTAAAGGAACCCTGCAAAATTAAAGTGTGTAAATAATTTTTTTGTAAAAATATTTAGTATGAAATTTATGTATTTTTCCTACTTCTCACTTAATCCCAGATATTGGCTCAACAAACGATTTTTGGGGGAAAAATAGAAAAACAAGAAAAGGAAGAATGTTATAAAATAAAGGTTGTAAAGTAAATAAATCGAAGACAAATATAGAGGGAGATTGATATTTTTATTCAACTTCAAACTGATCTATATAATTAACTGAAATCTCCTCTATTTATAGAAGAAATGAAGCTGCTGGGTAGGCTGCTACTGCAAGCTGCTGTGTAAGCTGCTACTATACCAGATATAGATAATCTTCTACCTAAGGTAATGTTTATCCATAATGGAGTACCGAAATAATAAGCTCATTGTACCAGGTATGGATAATCTTCTACCGGTAGTAATATTTATCTACAATGGAGTACTGAAAGGATAAGCTTGTTGTACTAGGTATGGATAATCTTTCACTGGGGGTAATGTTTATCCATAACGGAGTATCCAAAGGATAAGCTTCTTCATGAGGCTTATTTCCAATAGAGTACTAAATAGATAAACATGTTTACGGCGGAGTCCCATATGGATAAGTTTCTTCAGGAAGCTTATTTACAACAGAGTACCAAATAAACATTCATAATATAATATATTTATAACACTCCCCCTTTGATGTTTAAAAGATAATGTACCTCATTAAAACCTTACTAGGAAAAAATACGTGAAAAAAATCCTAGTGAAGGAAAAAGAGTACACATATTTTGTAATACGCATTTCTAGGTGTCTCATTAAAAATCTGTAAGGAAAACCCCGTGGGAAAAAAATATTAGTAAGGAAAAAAGAGTGCATCGTGTATTTTACTCCCCCTGATGAAAATCTTGTTTCAAATATTCGAGTCTCCGCATTCCAATCTTGTATACTATCTTCTCAAAAAAAAATTGTAGAGAATATTATCCATCACTATTTCAGATCGATTTAAATTAATATCATCAAATCAAAAAGCTGCTACAAGTCATTTCATTGAGTTGCTTGCAACCTGCCTGCATCAGCTGCTTTTAGAAAACTTCAATGGAGTACTAAATGGATAATCTTCTTCAGGAAAATTATCTATAGCGGAGTAATAAATGAACATCCATAATAATATTTTCAAAACACTCCCCCTTGAATGTTCATTATTATGTGCCTCGTTAAAACCTTAATAGGAAAAATCCCGTGGAAAATAATTCTAGTCAGAGAAAAAGAGTACACTAATAATATACATTGCAAGTTGCCTCATTAAAAACCTTAATGGAAAAACTCAGTGAAAAAAAAACCTGAGCAAGGGAAAAGAGTGCAGAGACTTGGGTATATCAGGACCAAGGAGTCCATCATCCTCTTCTGGAGGTAAGAACGGATCCTTAATCCGTGTAGGAGAAGAACTATATCTTGCTAGTATATTAACAGAAATGCTATGCCAGACCTTGTAGCATTAGCAAGATACATTAGTGCACAAATTGCACTGAGATAGGGTACTTCGGGACCAAGGAGTTCCTCATCCTCTTTTGGAGGTCGGAACAAATACTTATCCACTTCAAATGATCGAACAACCATTGGTGTACTCAATGGGTGATTTGTCCATGTAAAGGCGTTTTAAGACCCTTTCTGTATAGGCAGATTGATGGATAAAGATCATGTTCGCTAAATGTACAATTTGCATATCAAGATAAAGTTGTCTTTTCAAGATCTTTCATCTCAAATTTTTTGTTAAGATATTCAATTGTCTTTTGGAGCTCTTTTGGAGTTCCAACAAGATTTATGTCATCAACAAAAATAGGAAGTATATCAAATTCTGAATACATGGACAAATAGCATCATATATGTAACTTTCTTTCAGCAAAATTCACTGAGGCGATAATACCACATACGCCCAGATTGCTTTAAACCGTACAAAGATCTTTATAATTTGATCGAGTATATTTTTTGAGACATTGAATTATATGCTTCAAGCATTTTAAATCCTTCATGGATCTTTATATAGACTTAATCAAATGAGTCATATAGGTTATGGCATTTAAATGGCATGACATCTCCAGGTGCCTGGACCACAGGTCCGATCCTCACAATTTTTTATAATATTGTGCACTATATTGTATCAAATATATCTTCGACGATCATTTTGTATCGGTTCCTAAGCAACATAACTTGTTGAGATCTTATCACTTTCTTTATTTTCAGGTACCTGGATTTCTTCTGAAGTTTCATGAAATGTTATGTTTCCAGAGCTCATTTTGATCATTAGCTCCTATCATTTTTCAAGGATTGTTACCTTTGGAACCGATTGGTCTACCACGCTTCATGCGTATAGTAAACTCTATCCTTCAGGGACTTTAATTTTATAGGAGCATTTGTAGCTGAAATATGATATTTAATTTTGGATAAGCAAATACTTCTGGCATTTTACTTGAATTATCTTCCAAGTGAGGATCATATTATTGATAATTCAATTCATATAGCATATTTTTCAGCTGTTTATTCCATCCCCCAAAATGTTAGAAAAACTAACATATTAATCTTCTTTGGAAAAAATATCTTTGTGTATTGTGGTAGAGAAATTAATCATATACCACACATCAAAAGATAGTAAAAATATTTGTTTCTGATCCTAAAACAATTGTGAGGGGAGAACTTATCATATATTGTTGGTCTGATGCATATAAGTGCTGCCATATGCAATTTAGAAAATCTTAGACCAACACATGAAGCTTTGTTCTCATAAGCAATGGTTTAGCCATTAATATGAGGTATTCAATGCTAAACCAGCTTGGATATAAACCAGCATTATCAAAATGAACTATCTTGATTTCATAATCTAAAAGTTATGCTCTTAGTTGAGAAAAACAATTTCAAATGTCAAACTGTAGGTTGACAATGAACATACATGTAATCATCTTATATATGCATCTATAAGTGGTTCACATGATAGGTGAATGAGCCCATATTCACGTTTTATATATTTCAGAATTCAGGGGTCTTAGTCCCAATTTTAGCCGGTATAACCAATTTATTATGAAAACAAGCAACACAAGAGAATTTTGGAAGAATCTTCTGGTTCTTCAGTATATGCTTATCATAATTCTCAAATAGCTCATTTAAAAATGGTAAATAAAAACTTCAAGTTTATCATGGCATGTGTTATCTCTTAGTAAACTTGTAGTTTACTATGACATATACTTTTGCATTAGTAAACTTCTGGTTTACTATGATACATGATGTAGTACAAATTGAACATATAAGGCGGATAACTTCTCATATACATATTATATTACCACATATGATTGTGGAAACAATTTTCAATCTTTCAATCATTTGTAGTCTCAATATAATAGCCATTTGTGTTAGTAAATTTCAGGTTTACTACAACATATGTTTTGACCATAATTATATAATATGAATGACATATTTGTATATAAGGTCTTCAAGAGCCTTCATTCATTATCCACAATCTAATATTTATAGGATACTACTGGTGTCATATGTCTTCTAGACAAACAGCTAGCTCTTCAGGAGTTGTTGATATATTTTGTACTATCAAATATTGCTCAGACACTTCTGGTATCATGAGAGAAAATCATAGTCAAATGAACATTATAAAGATAATTCTAAATTTATAAATGTAAGAAATTAAGAATTTTAGTATTTTTACCACCAACTTTGTGATAAATATCTCCTTCAGGGAGAAACGCAGTTAACATCTGAATATTTTATATCAAAGCGGTAACCACTAGTCATTACATCCTTCAGGGAAAGATACATGAGTTGTTATGTCCATCGGGGAACTCGATAACTAACCATAACATATTAATGTGGTCGTAGTAGAAAATATTCGACAAGAATACTTTTGTCTTGGAATAATATTTAATAAAATTATCCAAGATGTTTTACGTACAATAGGTACGTGCGATAATGATCTTTATGCCACAAAAATAATGTTTATATTCTCTATTATTCTAGCTCTTCAAGAGGTGAGTTGTGGCATTTACACTGCTTTATAATATTTTCTTGCTTCAGGAGGAATAAATTTAAAATATGAAAAATTGAGTATATATTCTCTCAATCATATTACCTCTTCTCGAGGTGAATCGTAATATATTTGCATCAAGAGCGCGTTCATATTTACGAATTTATTAATATTGTCACATTCACTTCATAGAATGGATTAATATTATCAAAAGTTCTCATCCTTCAGATAATCGAACATAATTATCTGAACATGCATTAATTACATCAAATTGTGATACTTCAACCTTTTTTAAAATTTTACTACTTCAGGAGCAAATCGAGGTGTGCATTTAATATAGAGAATATTTATGTAGTTTTTCTTCAATTGTAACCATAGAAAGCCTAAATTATCATTTCTGATGGTCATAGTCATATACCACTTCTGGTGGTTAACAAAATTTAGTTACAATGAGATATACAAAATATAACCATTTCTGGTGGTTGTATATTTCTTGAAAACTCTGATGGAGTTTAAGTGGATCTAACAACATTATCCACTTTGTAATTCTTTATTAAGATAATAAGGATAAAATTAAAACAAATACCAAAATAGGTATTGTATACGTAGCATATAACCAAGCAAGCGATGATAAAGATATTAAACCAAATATAAGTAAAAGGCTCAAATTAATTTACACAAATTTGGCCACTTCAGACGTAAGTGATATCCACATCACTATTTCCAAGAAGAAAAACTTACCGCCTCAAAGATATAATATGCCTTATGATGGTCAGAATGAACAAGATCTAACCACGGACGTAAGAACGTCGCCTTGCTTCGGAGATGGACACTGAATTGGCCAGAGCTCAGTCTGCCGTGGTAGGTGCTGATGTCTTTTGCATTATCACGATGCACTCTCTACTGTTGTATATTTTCCATGTAGACTTATGACAATATTTCAACCAATATTCACTTTGCAGCATCAAAAGATGATTGTTGCACCAAAGGCAAAGAACCCGGATACATTCCTCTTTGAGTTGCTATCACATTTCAGTTGTGACAGTCAAAACTTGCAATCGCCGGAAAATTGTGCGAGGATGACGGAAGCAAATAGGCAGCCGGCTGAAAAAATCACAAACACACCGAGAAGGGGAGTAAAGGCGATCAAACCAAAGAAAATAGCTTCGAAGTAATTGCTCAAAATGACAGAGTAACGTGTTATAATAAAGGCCGTAAAGTAAATAAATCGAGGACAAATATAGAGGGAGATTGATATTTTTATTTAATTTCAAACTGATCTATATAATGAACTGAAATTTTCTCTATTTATAGAAGAAATGAAGTTGTTGTGTAAGCTGTTACTGCAAGCTATTGTGTAAGCTGCTACTGTACCAAATATAGATAATCTTCTACTGAGGGTAATGTTTATCCATAACGGAGTACCGAAAGGATAAGCTCATTGTACCAGGTATGGATAATCTTCTACCGGTAGTAATGTTTATCTACAACGGAGTACTAAAAGGATAAACTTGTTGTACTAGGTATGGATAATCTTCCACTGGGGTAATGTTTATCCATAACGGAGTATCCAAAGGATAAACTTTTTCAGGAGTCTTATTTCCAATAGAGTATTAAATAGATAAACATATTTACGGCGAAATTCCATATGGATAAGTTTCTTCAGAAAACTTATTTACAACGAAGACCAAATAAACATTCATAATATAATATATTTATAACAAAGAAGATATTTTTATGTCGTGACAATGACAGTATGGCTCTAATAGTTCGACACCTCCACTCCCATAATAAGACGTAATGTACCTAGCTAGCATTAATTAATCCTTTACTAAAAGTTAGAAAGTATTTAACAAAACAATATTATCGTAAAAAAACTTGATGTAGATATATAGGAACTGCCAACGTAGGATTGCGTTGGATTGGAGAGTAAAAAACCAAGTTATGAAATTTTAAGCGCAACATTTTTAATTTTAAATATTAAATGAGAACGATAGTTTTCACTTTAAACAATGAGTTTTCCTAGAGAAATATTCAAAAAATATACTGTATAGCTGCTATAAAAATAATAGCCGAAAAATATATAAAATTTATATATATATATATTCTTTATGTTATATACAAAAATTATACATATTTTATACATTTTTCGGCTAGCAGATGTAAATAGTTTTTGGTGCGGGCTAAAAGTGATAGTACCCAAAAATAGGTTGTTCACGTCTAATCGTTAATCTTTCTCTCATTTTATCTTCCAACATAAATTCGCTATGTGTCATACGTCGAGATTGCTTTGAAGACATAGTCCGAACTTGACAAAGAAAAGGATATCTTAGAAAATTATTGGATGTTGTTTTTAAATTTGTTGACTACCACTATTTGTCAAAGAATCCAAAGCCATCCAAGAATTAATTAATTTATTAATACTTTGCCAAACAAATTAAATGAAGAATTGCCTAAATTTTAAAAAATTAAGTGAAAAAGTCTATACATTTTAAATAGCGATCATGTCCTAGATCTTGTTATAGTTAATAAAACTTTAGCCAAGCTTCCACTAATGGAAACATACTCGAGGCATTAATTGATTAACTGCAAATTTGACTAAAAAGGACTTTGCGATTAACATAACCAAAATTGGGGAAAATACAGTCGCATTTCAAGTATATCTTATTATTAAGGTCAACACATTTTAAGCTATATATAATTTTTATGAGTTAAATTACGATTGGTACAGTATAAAAAATCTTTTAGATGTACATATTTCTCCTAGGAATAATATGATGTGATTTTTATGACACAATTAATAATTTACTTCATTTTCAAATAGACCTTGCATTAACTTCTTTAGGAGTTATAACTTCCGTAAGTTGAATTTCATTCTTTAATTAATCAAAGTCAATTATTTTAAGAATTAAATTAAAAATAAAAATATTCTCTTTTTAATGACCAAAGACGTACACAAAAAAAAGGATGCAATTTGCATTAATCAAACCAATATATTATAACTATAGATATCTTTAATTAAATTTGTGTATAATATAGATTTTGTGTATAATTCAATTATGGTATGTATCCTTTTTGAGAAAGAATCATTGTATATTACACATTAATTTTAAGTTAAAATAATAATTCTTTATTTAGTACAAGCTTTGTATTTAACCTTATTTGTGAACAGTATACATTACTATAGGTATCATATACATTAATATATGTATCTTTAATTAAATATTGTGTATAATTCAGTTATGGTAAGTATCTTTTTTTGAGAAAGAATTAATTAAAATTTCGTTAATTTCGTTTTGTATTTTACATATTTTTTTTAAGTTGAAATAACAATTCTTTATTTAGTACAAGCTTTGTATCTGATCTTATTTGTGAACAATATACATTACTATAGGTATCTTTAATTAAATTTTGTGTATAATTCGGTAGATATCCTTTTTTAAGAAAGAATTAACTAAAATTTTGTTAATTTTATTTTGTATCTTACATATTAATTTTAAGTTGAAAAAATTATTTTTATTTTAGTACAAACTTTATATTTGGTCTTATTTGTGAACAATATACATTATTATAGGTATCTTTAAGTAAATTTTGTGTATAATTCAATTATGGTATGTATTCTTTTTTAAGAAAGAATTAATTAAATAAATATTTTGTATCTTACATCTATATTATATTAAAGGAAATGATATTATTAACAAGAGGACAAAGGAAAAAGACAAGAAAAATTAAAGTTTGGTGGTTAACAAAAAAAATAAATGAAGGTTGAAAATTCAAAAAGCCCAAAGCTAAAAATGAAGATTTGTATCATTTCTTGAGCATATTCGCTCTTGCACATTGATTTACACATAATTTTTTTAAAAATTAGGATTTCAGATGCCTTAAAAATTGATTTACTTCGAAATTTCCTTAGAAATCTTTATTTAAGCAACTTTTATTTAGGTTTGGCTTCTCTACATTACTTAGGGTTTAGCTTACACACAAATTACTGCAAAGTATGGCTCCAAACTATAACTATATCAGCGAAATATCAACGTCCAAAATGAGTTGGAATTTGAAGGTTCGTGTTGTTAGATTATGGCACGTTCCAGACCGCGAGAAACCAGAAAATCCTAATTCAATTGAATTAATTATTCAAGATGAAAGGTGCATACTCTTTTAGTTGTTATTTTTTTCGAGTTGTGATGTATTTTCTTCAAGTTATGTGCCTTACTAACTTAACTTTCTTTTCAAATTTTTTGTTTTAGGGAGATCGAATTCATGCAACTATTGGAGGAGCTGTTATTAAATGATTTATCATTTAATTATTGATTATTGTTATTGTCTTATGATCCTTTGGTCTTATGTATCATTTTTTAGTTAATATTTTTAATTTGGTATAACTATGTTATGTGGCAGTTCATCAGAGGAGACATTTTAGCATTTTTTTCCAGCGCCTCACTCCTAGAATCTTGAGCCAATTAAGTATTTCTCTGTTTTCTTTATATATGATTTACTCTCTGTCATTATTGGTTATTACATTTGTGTATTTTATTGTCGTGTTGTTGTGATTAATCTGCCAGAAATTTTTATCCTATTTGAGTGATACTATCGTGTTAGAGCTTGCAGATTAGTGAGAAATGGAGAATACTAATTATTATACTGGCAATCCTCATCTGCTGCTGGGTGGACAGCAACAGTGGCCAAAGAACCAGAAACTGGAGGATTCTACATTGAGGTAGTATGCAACTTTTTACTTTAATGCAAAGTTGGATAATTTATTGTAGAGAGCATAATATAAGCTAGATGCATTGAGAAAGTCTAAAAAGATGTCACCTATAGTGACATGGAACAGTGGCTTGTGACTATGTTATCTGCAGTCCAAGTGCATGAAGCTCATCTAGATTCTGATGTTGGCGTGATGAGATCTATTGGCTTCCTAGAATCCAAGCTATTGATGTATCTGAATATATTTTATTCTATACTTAATCAAAATATCTCAAAGTGTGTAACAATTTTAGATGCCAACTAAGTTTCCTTCTGAGGGATCATTCTGGCATGTCTTGTTCATTATCTTATCAATAATATATTCATTCTGGCATGTCTTCTTCGTTAACTCATCAGTAATACAATATATGTTGTCTCTCATTTCCATAAAAAATTATCGCTCAAGGACCAGAAATTCTTGAATTCTTACCCATGCCTTTTTGTAGTGATAAACCTCAATACAGAGGACAACTTCTGGAAAATGCACTGCAATATGTCCATGAGCATTTGCTACAATAATGTTCCCTTGGGCACATGCTTCATATCAAGAAAATTGTATAGCATCATTATTTTTCGTGGAACATTCATATCAAGCAAATTGTATAATATCATTATTTTTATGGAACATTTATTAGGAGATGGAATGAAAATTTACCGGAGCCTTAATATGTTTTTAATGCTTGGTTGTAAGGATGATATTAACACTAAAATATTAGACTTTACGGTGTGCATCGTTCTTTTTAATTATCTGCGCATCGCGCGGGTATTAATACTAATTATAGTTAATAAAACTTTAGCCAAGCTTCCACTAATGGAAACATACTCGAGGCATTAATTGATTAACTGCAAATTTGACTAAAAAGGACTTTGCTATAAACATTACCTAAATTGGGGAAAATACAATTGCATTTCAAGTATATCTTATAATTAAGGTCTACACATTTTAAGCTATATATAGTTTTCATGAGTTAAATTACGATTGGTACAGTATAAAAGATCTTTTAGATGTACATATTTCTCCTGGAAACAATATGATGTAATTTTTATGAAACAATTAATAATTTACTTCATTTTCAAATAGACCTTGCTAACTACTTTAGGAGTTATTACTTCTTTGGTAATACGACACATGTACTTTTTACCTAATATATAACGCAACAAAGTTGCCTAATTTCAAGAACAAACGGAAATTAAATACCAAAGGTATTAGGTGAACCATAAATTTTGAATTTTTAGGACTAATAACATTATTCCTTGACTTCAAGGACCAAGAAACGTGACAATCTAGAACAATATATCGATTAAAAAAAAATATAGTGCATCTGTTTTAGCTATTTATATAAAGATTCCATAAAAATATGGGTTTGTTACATCAATAACCGACCAGATTCAATGTTTACTTTATCTAGCCCCTCTCTCTCTATCTCTCTCTCTTTCTCAATATATATATATATATATTGCTTAGACCAAAAAAAAACTTTTTTCTTTATTATCATATCGACACGTAGTCATGGGTTCGATCCCCACAGACAACGCCAAATTGTATGACCAAAAAGTGTTGAGCCCTTGGTTAAACAAATTAATGAAGAAAATGGAGGATAAATCTTAGCCAAATATAATTAACTCTAGATCTGAGCATATGGAATACGAGAATCGAATGAGGCCGAGCTTACATAACACTTCTTAAGATTGTTAAAAGACATCAAACATAAATGATACGTTTACATCTTTGATATATTGCTCCGTACTTGTAAGGGCAATGAAGGAAAGGAAGGAATGCCATTGATAATTATGAGATCTATCTTTATTGATTCAACAATGACGATTACAAAGGTTTGCAACCAAAATCTAGGCTTTCTCTTTGTTGTTGGAGGTCTCCTCCTGTTCTTCTGTTCCTTTTTCCCTCCAGGGACCCCCTCCCCCCCTTTTCTTACCTTCTTACCTCATATATATATTACAAATCTTTTCTTTTGTCTAACAGTCTTTAACCAACATACCCCCTCTCTTGACTATACTCTTCCTTACTCGCTCAAGTATTACGACATGTATTCTGCCGTGCAAGCTTTCAGATGGCTCGATCTCGGTAGTGGCCGAGATACTCATCGTTATTACGCCTTGTGGGTACAACCATGGCTCGGTCGACCCCTTATCATTCCTTTTAGTGATAATCCATTTGTGGTTAGATTTTGACCCATACAGTTAGTCCTTCCGCCCGTTGGGATCGCCTCTTGGCGAGCTGGATGGGTGGACTCTATTGATTGAAAAATTAGGAGAAATCTGAACATGTTATGCGATGAGCGAGGTCCTTATTCGAGGTAGCGATGTGACGCTTCAAGAATTTTATTGGACCGTTACGTCAGTTCAGAATTGGATTGTCACGTCAATTCAGGATATGATGAATGCTTCTTATGCGTCATTATGGCGCACGTTTCCTAGCCGTCGTGTCGTTTCTTGTGCCCTTTCCATTTTCTGATTGGCGGCTCTTGGTTTTCCCGCTCAGGGCATTTATGTCCCTATAAATAGGGGGAAACCTCTCATTTGATTATTGCGCTTTTTCAATCGTCTAAGAAAGAACTTTGCAAACTTTCTCCTCCTTTGCTAGTCTTTCATACTTCTGCTTTCAAGAGAATTCACTATGACCATTACCTTTTTTCCTTCACCGTTCTCATTTATTTCGATCAAAGAAGACAAATGGCTAGTGCTCATTCCTAGTCTGATAAAGTTGTTAGTGCTCCGGTGCCGGAAAGTGACGTATCCCTACTCGAAGAGGGAGTGAAGGTGGTAGAAGACGAGGGGTTTTCGACGGTGGATAAGGTAGTTCCCCATCTCGGGAAGATGAGGACTGATTTTAACAGCCTTGCTAGAGATAAACCGAAGCCCATTCCTTACACGATGGATGCCGAGGCAATAAAGACGTTTAAATCCAAATGGTGGATTCTCGGTCATATTGAAATGGTGTCGGCGGGTAAGGATATAGTGCATTTGCACCGCCCGGGCTACTGCGCATTTTACGTGTATCCCTTTGTCATTGGGTACATGCTTCCCCTTCCTTCCTTGGTGGTGGATTTCTGCCATTACTATGGAGTGTGCCCGACCCAACTCTCTCTGTACGCGTACAAGCTCTTTTTCATGCTCATCAAGTACGCAGAGTTGGCTGGCCGAGAAATCTCCCTAGGACACATGCTCCTCCTCTTCGCCTCCCATTTTCTTCGAGGTATGATGATCCATATGCTTCATCGAGGGACCAAGGATTTGGTGGTGAAGATGGACGATAAGGCCGACTGCTGCTTTTGGGAGAGCTACTTCTATGTTTGAACATGACATATCATGTTGGACCCAACAGGGTTTCCTGAGACGTGGAACTTCACTCGTGAGTTTTCTTTTATGCAATTTTTCTTATGACGGTCATCGGTCATCTCCTATTCACGACCATTGAGGATTTGCTTTTGTTTTTGCAGCCGAGAGACTACCTCCCCCACTAGTTGCCGATATCTGCGAGTGGGTGAGCACAATTCTCCCCCACACTATGGGGATTCGTGAGAAGGCGCCTTTCCACGAGAAGTTTGGGCGCTACCTCATACTGGTGAGTTGGCTTGTTGCAGGTTTGCTTTGTTCTTTGTTTCGCAATTTCTTTAGCTTTGTCATTATATGATCGGATTCCTCCTTATTGACAGGTCGGAGAGGAGTGAGAAGGACGAGGGCTCCTCCGCTCGCATTCCGTCAATCGGTGCCCTCTGCCCGGCCTGCACCAAGAGCTACTGCCCGACCTGCGCCCCATCCGAAGCCGTGTGTTTGGAGGTTACTCCTCAGCCGGAGACTCTGGTTCCCACAGTCCGTTCAATGGGCGAATCTTCCCGCGTTGTTAGTGGAGAGGCCTCATCAAACAGAAGAAGGGTAGTGTTGGAAGAGGCTTCTCCAGCCGAAACATCTTCGAGGGGAGACCTTGCCTCGGCGGTGCCTAAAATTGGCGGTGGTGCCAACCCGGCCGTAGAGATGACGCCCGTTGCGAGTGTTTAAGGGGCTAATAGGGCGGAGAGACAGAGTTTCGAGGCTGTCGTTGCTGTTTCAGGCGGCCCTTTGACATCTAGGCAGAACCACGCCCCCTCTTTGGACAATGAGAGGGGGAAGTGCGTCGTGATTAAGGATTATGAATTTGAATCCGACATTGACCCCGAGGACATGAGGTTGTTCGAGGAGGGCTTTTCCCGAACTGGTAAGAGCGGAAAGCCCTTCCCAAATACTCAAAATTCCATCGGATCTTAACCTGCTGCAAGACATGGTGGATTTGGTGTTGCAGATCGATCTTCTATGCTCCACCGCTAAAAGCGGAGCTTTTCAGGATGTCAGCGATTCTGAGTTTTCACGCGATGTGGTCGCGATGTGCCTAAGGGTGAGTTCATTTTTGTTTTCTTTGCTTTGTGACCTTTGTCTTTACTGACTCATTTCCTCCCTCTCTTCTTCCATTTTCTTAGACTTACATGGTGGAGGTCGAGAGTGCTCGTAGGGCTGAGACGCATGCCGAGATTTTTCTGAATATGGTCGAGATGTATCGGCGATATCGCAACAGATGTCGTGAGATACATGAGCAGCTCGGAGCGGGCGCCAGTACCCAGTATACCAGGGAGGAGTTGGAGAAAAGAGATGAGGAACTGATGCGGTCTATCCGTAGATGTAGTGAGCTTGAGGAGCTGTTTCATGCCAAGGACGAAGAGTTTGAGGTGGGCAAAGGGGTTGCCGCGAAGTGCGAGGACCTTCAAGCAAAGGTGCTATCTTTATGAGCGGAGCTTGAGCAAAATGCTACTAGGGTCGACGCTCTGAGTGCATAATAGACGGAGAAGGTGGCCGGGCTAGAAAAGAAAGTGGTCGAGATGGAGAGAGCCGGGAATGCTCGAGTGTCGGTTTTGGCGAGGGAGGTGGCGCTGGAGGACACTATCAATATCCTTAAGTCTGAGCAAAAATCTAAGAGAGTGACGACCACACTAAGGGAGGCACGACTTGAAGAGCGAATTGGGGAACTTGAACGGGAAGCTTCGAGCTTGGGAGATCGAGTTGTGTCTCTTGAAGCCGAGAAGGCGTAGTTATTGGCTCAAGCTCCACCCCCCCCAAGAGTCTGCTTCTGTTATTGTTCCATGCCACCTGTATGAGCTATGGGCCTATGCTGAGTCCCAACGTGATATCTACAAGGGTTTGTGGGAGGCGAAGAGTGTTCCAAAGACCTCCTTTGAAGATGCTCGGGCGAAGGCACGAGAGGCTCGTACTGCCTGCGGTTACAACCCTGGGATGCCAGAGGCTGGTGATGGAGTTGATGTTGAGGATGGGTTCCCTTCAGATGATGATGATGTTAGGGAGAACGGCGGTAGGGATGATGCGAGTGAAACTTTGTTGCAACCTTTGTACTTAGTTTTTTTTTTGTTCTTTTGTTGTTTATTTTCATCTTTTTCTTGAGGGCCCGTTTTGGCCTTTTGTTAGGTGAGACTGTTGTGCACGTATATTTGAATGAAATAGTTGTTTCGCCTTCGTTTGTGTATCTTTTGATTTTCTTTTTCCTTCCCTCCCATTTGTTGTTTTTTTTGGCGTAGACCTTTGGATTTCTTCGCGACGAGTCCCTGAACTTTTGATTGGGAATTCGAATGAGGGAGGATCTAGTATGCTCGATCCGAGGGAAGTCGGATTTCGTTATGTGAGTTCGAATGAGGTCACCTCAGATCTTCAAGTTCGGACGAGGTTGACTTCTGATTTTCCAACTTGGGCGGAATTAACTTTGATTTGTGTATTCGAATGAGGTTGAATTGACTGGCCAACTTGGGCGAAGTCAAACTTGACTTATGTATTCGAACGAAGTCGAATTTAGACTTGCCATCTTGGGCATAGTCGATTCTGACTTATATGTTCGAGCGAGGTCGAACTTTCCTTTCATTTGGTGATGGCCGATAGTCGTGAGGGTGTTAATTCGAGCGACGTCGGAATTGTAACCCGTTGTAAATTTGAGCGAGGTCAAACTTTCCTTTCGTTTGGCGATGGTCGATGGCCTTAAGGGTGTTAATTCGAGCGAGGTCGAACTTTCCTTTTGTTTGGCGATGGCCGATGGCCGTAAGGGTGTTAATTTGAGTGAGGTCGGTCGGAATTGTAACCCATTGTAAATTTGAGCGAGGTCGAACTTTCCTTTCGTTTGGCGATGGTTGATGGCCGTAACGGTGTTAATTCGAGCGAGGTCGGAATTGTAACCCGTTGTAAATTCGAGCGAGGTAGAACTTTCCTTTAGTTATGGCCGTGAGGGTGTTAATTCGACCGAGGTCAGAATTATAACCCATCGTAAATTCGAGTGAGGTCGAACTTTTCTTTTGTTTGGCGATGGCCGATGGCCGTAAGGGTGTTAATTCAAGCGAGGTCGGAATTGTAACCCGTCGTAAATTCGAGCGAGGTCGAACTTTCTTTTCGTTTGGTGATGGCCATGGCTGTAAAGGTGTTAATTCGAGCGAGGTCGGAATTGTAACCCGTTGTATTATTTTTATTGGAGAACATTACACGTCGCCTTATTGTTTATGCGTGGGTCGGGGTGAGTCCCGGTATGCTTGGTTATGCTTTCATTGGAGAATACTGTGCATTTCATGGGTGAGTCCCAGTTCGCTTAACTTTGCTTTCATTGGAGAATACTGTGCGTTTCATGGGTGAGTCCCAGTTTGCTTAACTTTGCTTTCATTGGAGAATACTGTGCGTTTCATGGGTGAGTCCCCTATTCTAGATATTGTTTCTTAATAGTCTACCTGTGCTGAACCGTTTCTGTTATTTGTAGTACGGTACAACCTAGAGGGCTTTGCTCGGTCATTGCTTGCAAGATGGTATGGTACGGAACCTTTTCCTGGGGTGTTTTGGTAGCGTTCGTTCCTTGTTCGCATCCCTGTGAGAGTGCTCGTGTTCCTGTTCAGAACCAACAAGAGAGCGTGATAAGTTAAACCCAAATGAAATTGCCTATTACCTTGCCCTAGTAAATCGGTAAAAGGAGGAACGGTGTTGTAGGGTCGCTCACTTTGCCTCGTACTCGAATGATGATTTTAGATTTGGCGGTCATGATTGGCTTCGTCGTTAATCGCGTCTAGGCTTCTCGTGAGTTGGACTTACCTTGCCCGTTGGAATATTAAAATTGAGTCCCAGTCCGACCCCGTTCGATATGCACAAACAATGAGGGAAACACGTCATACTTTGTTCATAAATCATCCAGTGCGTGTGGGTACAGAAATAAGGCAGGATATGCCTGTTATTTTAAAGAATCATACAATAGGCTATCATCCCTTCGTAAGAGGTGGAAGTGCAGGCCGGTATATAAGGTGAATACGTCAAATGGGATTGCGGTCATGCTAAGCGCATAGTGACTGTGATCCTACTTTAAACATGCATATGACATGCAAAGCCCATCGCTATAGGTGAGGCGTGGGTTTTGCATAGACATAGATCATAATTTCTATTTCATGTAGAGATTTGACCTAGATTGGTTTAGTTATCTCAAAAACTTATCTACCACTTTTCCCAGTCGGTGTTTATACCGAGACGGTGAGGCTATGACAGCCTGGAAGTGATACTTGGCTGGTTTTAGATCTAAAGGAAACTATAAAATGGCTAAGAAATCCCCACAGATGGCGCCAAATTGTTTGACCAAAAAGTGTTGAGCCCTTGGTTAAACTAATTAATGAAGAAAATGGAGGATAAATCTTAGCCAAACATAATTAACTCTAGATCTGAGCATATGGAATACAAGAATCGAATGAGGCGAGCTTACATAACACTTCTTAAGATTATTAAAAGACATCAAACATAAATGATACGTTTACATCTTTGATACATTGCTCCGTACTTGTAAGGGCAATGAAGGAAAGAAAGGAATGTCATTGATAACTATGAGATCTATCTTTATTGATTCATCAATGACGATTACAAAGGTTTGCAACCAAAATCTAGGCTTTCTCTTTGTTGTTGGAGGTCTCCTCCTATTCTTCTGTTCCTTTTTACCTCCAGGGACCCCCCCTTTTTCTCTTCTTACCTCATATATATATATATATATATATATATATATATATATATATATATATATATATTACAAATCTTCTATATATATGTTACAAATCTTCCCCTTTGTCCAACAGTCTTTAACCAGTATACCCCCTCTTGACTATACTCTTCTTTATTCGCTCAAGTATTACGACATGTATTCTGCCGTGCAAGCTTTCTGATGGCTCGTTCTCGGCAGTGGCCGAGATATTCATCGCTATTACGCCTTGTGGGTACGACCATAGCTTGGTCGACCCCTTACCATTCCTTTTAGTGATAATCCACTTGTTGTTAGATTTTGACCCATACAAGTAGAACTTTCAAAACGAATTGAGCCATTTCAGTCCAATAAAATGGAATAGATTATGTTAAATGTAATGATATATTTAAAATCATAAGTTTTAGAATTCACAAAATACCACAAATTTAAGATCACAAAATATTAAAAAAAAAAAATTCTTATTAAATTGTGCCGAATTAAACTATGTCAAATAAAATGAAACGACACCAATTGATAGCCACTAATATCAGTTGTCAACTTTCCAGCTTTCCGCGAGCAGCTGCTAACCGTTTCTTCATTTCTTCTCATGACTTTAGTTTACAAAAATCTTCTTTCCCAAAGTATATTGTTTCTCAATTCATCAAATATTTCTTGCTGGAGAAAACCAACTTTAGAAAGAGGAGCTGGAAAAAGACTGCAAATTGTGAATTCCCAAAATAAGAAGAAATGTTTGAGGTGCAAACTCTTTATCAAGACAAAGATAATTCCCCTATTGCCTGCTCTTTCCACGGCCACACTAATGGTAGTTATCATCTCCCATTTCTTGATTTTGCTGCTTAATTCCTGTGTTTTATTTCTCTATATAAAGAATATGTGATAAGAGTTAATGTTTCTTGGTAGGAAATAAAAATGGTTAGAAATAGCTGAATAATAAGTACTTTTCCGGTTCAGGGAAGATTTTTGGAGGGAATTAACTTAGTTCCATTGTCGGAAATTTAAGTTGTAAGAGTTTAAGTTGTAAGAGTTGACAAAAGTTTGACTTTCGCGTAAACGACTTCGGATTGGTGATTTGATGGCATGCTTTGGAACTTCACTTTTGTCCAAAATTTTGCCTTTTGTCGTTTGAAGGAACCATTTTGTCCCTTATAATAGGGCACATAAAGTGATTACTCAAAATAATCCTTTCAAATTAGTGTTGCCTTCATTACATCTAGGGGATGGGATTGTAAAAAAGGCAGCTCGGTGCACTAAGTTTCTGCTATATGCGTGGTCTGGAGAAGAGCTCGGACCACAAGGCTTCTATTGTATGCAGTCTTACCTTGTATTTCTGCAAGTGATTGTTCTCACGGCTCGAACCAGTGATCTTCTGGTCACATGACAGTAACTTTACCAGTCACGCCAAGGCTTTCCTTCTGAGGATGGGATTGTCCTTAGGAACTATTCCACACCATTAGCATCATTATTTTCTTCCCTTGTTTTTGTGTCGCATCGCCAACTTAAATCAGAAGTTTCTAGTTACCAATTAGGTGCTCGTTTCACTTTATCTTATTTTTCTTCCCAAAATGGAAAAGGTTATCTGGTTACCTATGTTGCTCGAGCTCTTCAAAAATGTTGTCTCATGTGTGTCGGATCCTCCAACGTTCGAAAATATTGGAGGATCCGACATGGGTGTGGCAACATTTTAGAGGGTCCATGCAGCATAGCTGGTTATGGCTTTGCATATTTATGGGGAAATTGAGCAGCATAAGAAGTCCTAAGGTCTTCTAGTAAAAGAAGTTTTTAGTCTGTCGCATTGATTTTGCTAATACTTCTTCGAAGTATATATTTTAAAGAATCAATGAACCTCGCTCGCCTCAGTAAGAAGCTCGTCTTATCCCTCTTTCATTTGAAAATGGAAAAACTGAGAGTAAAGTGCTAAAGTAGATGAATCTGGAATGTAAAGGAAAATGGGGGGATAATGTGAAAAAAATTTAACAATTATGAGGCAGATTGTTCCCCTGCCTCTGCCATCCATGATCCTGCGTTGATTTACTACTTATCCGACCCCTAAAGGCACCCAACTTTTCCAACATTGATGAGATTGAAAGAGCTTGAGCCTCTTATAAACTTAGTTTATGGGAGTGGATTTTAACTTGGATTTACAAATTTCGGTACTGGGAATTGAGGTCAAATTAGTGTAGTAATAACTCAGGCCTTTGCTGATCAATTTCATTGCTTGATGGTTTGAGGCGTGACGCCTGATTTCTCCCCTTCCCGCCTTATATGTTACTTGATTTGAGTATTTTATTGGAGACAAGAAATTGATGCAGACAAGTACTCCTAGTATTCAGATGTTTTTTTGTACATTAGTAAAAGTGTGCAACGCACCTCCTAGTATTTAGCTTGAGGGAAATGTTAGATTCTTTAGTGACAAGAGAGAGCTTATAGCCTTTGTAAAATCTGAGTGTTGAGTCTTGACTTATGGTGCAAGAAGAAAGTGGTTAGACGTAGCTTCCTCGTCTCAACTAATGTACTCCAACCTATAGAAGGGACACAATTTCCTTGTAATACTACGGTACCTCAGTTCATATTTAATAAAACTTTTACCTTTTTCATCCAAAAAAAGTGCGCGAGATACCATTTCCATCCGATATAAGTTATAGAATAGCTAGTCAGAGGAGGATAAGGCATTGGGATTGTATAGGGTCTACTAACATGTTGTCATCTGAAGGAAAACAACTGTGTTGAAGCTAAAATTTTGTATGCCAGAAGCTGAAAAGATAACTGGCTACGGCTCTGCTTTTTTGGAGGATCCGACATGGGTGCAGCAGTATTTTAGAGGGTCCAAGCAGCATAGCTGGTTACAGCTCTGCTTTTTTGTGAGGAAATTGAGCAATAGAATAAGAAGTCCTCGGGTGTTGGGAGTAAAGAAGTTTTCAGTCTGTCACTTTGAGTTTGCTAATACTTCTTCAAAGTTATTTTTTTAGATCAGTGAACCTCACCTCAGTTAAAAGCCCGTCGTATCCCTCTTTTGCTTCTTTCGTTAGTAGATGAATCTGGAATATATAGGGAAAATGGGATAATGTTAAACAAGATAGTGTTCCCCTGCCCCTTCCATCAGTGGCTTGCTTCTGTGTTTATTTATCGTCTACCCCACCCCTTATGATACCCAACTTTTCCCAACATTGATGAAATCGAAAGAGCTTGAGCCTTTTATAAACCTGGTTTATGGGAGTGAGTTTTTTTTTGTAGACAAGAAATAGTTGCCTCTTGTTGCAGGCAACTACTCCTAGTATTCAGATATTTCTTTGTACATTAGCCCTTTCTTGAATTGAGAGGTTTTCTGTGAGATAATAGAGAATGCTAAATGCTCTATATCATCTATTGTTATTCGATGGAAATCGCCAGGAGCTCAGTTCATTAAAATAAATTCAGATGGCTGCTCGAAGGGAAATCCAGGTCTTATTGCAGGTGGAGGCATCATCAGAGACCATAAGGGCAACTTGGTGACTGCTTATTCTGTCCCTTTTGGCTACACCACAAATAATATAGCTGAAGCCTTAGCACTGATAGTTGGAGTTGTGATTGAGGTGGACTCCCTACTGCTATAACTGTGAATACAGGAATACAGGACAATTGGTTACTTGGAGTGGCTAGAATTCCCTGGAGCATGACAGATATAATTTTAGAACTGAACTCTAAGCTAAATCAATTGGATGATAGAATCATTTAACATTGCTACAGAGAAGGGAACAAAGTGGCTGATACACTCGCAAATCATGGCCTATCCCTTAGACAAACTACATGTAACATCTACCAAGAGAAGCCAGGGGAGAGTACAAATTGGACATAATGCAGCTACCTTGTTTTCGAATGAAGCAGACAAGAAGCATCCATTGCCTAAACAGAAGTCTCGATAGAGTGTACCAGTTTGATGTTCCATGATGCTGATATTCTTTATTTATTTATTTATTTATACTGGAGAGGGTTAAGTCCATCTCATATTGTGGGAGCTAACAATGAAAATATCTAACCTATCCTTTGTAATGGATTGAGATTACTCACTCCACAATGTTTATGGGGTTTGGTTTGGCCCCCCCCCCCTGTGAATCTTGATCTGATGGAATAAATCTCTCATCCATGCTCATGAAGGAGGTGGATGCTTTAGCCCAAAAAAAAAACCAGGGGAGGATAAGGCGTTTGGGTTGTATAGTGTCTAGTAACATGTTCTCATCTGAAGGAAAACAATTGTGTTGAAGCTGCTGCAATTTGGTACACCAGAAGCTGAAAATAAAACTTTGAAGCAATTGAGTTCTTGGAGAAAACTGGAAATGTATGTCAAAAAGCAAGAGGAAGGAAGATAAGAGAGAATAGATTTAGGGCCAAATAGGAGCATGGGAGTTTCCGGGGGTAGTCTACCGCTATATTGCTCACTCTGAATATCCTCCAAAAACATACTACTTTTGGAGGATCTGACACGCAACCAACGGCATTTTTGAAGAGTCCGAGCAATATAGGTCTGCCGTACATTTGGATATCTAGAGTGGCGTCTGAGTTCTGTTTTGGTCTGGAGCTATAGCCATAGGTTTAGGTGAATACCATTGTTTGAGTTACCACGATGTCCGGTCATTTATCTTTAAGTTGTTGAGCTATGTGCATTTTGCTTGCACTCTTAAAAATGCCGCCGGATACGTGTCAGATCTTCCAGAAGTGGTACATTTTTGGAGGATCTGAAACAGGTGCGGCTGCATTTTTGGAGAGTTCGAGCAATATAGATAGTAGGTTTAGGTGAATTAGTTGAGTTGCCACGATGTCCTGTCATTTTCTCTGAATGATATAGTAAGCTTTTATCTAGATCAGTGACTCTTGTCCTTATCACACAAGATCAAATTGATTATTTGAAAAATCTTCTTTTATATGGACCCTTTCTCTTAATCCTAGTACCGTTGCTTTCATTTGCTATTTCGCTGCTGAATCTTTTAGTTTAAGAGTAGAACAATACAATATTTTGAAGTGAATAGAAGGCATTTCTCAGTAGTGTTTACTGTGGCAAATTAATCATTTGTGTGAGATTGATGCATGTTAGTGAGCCACTTGACTTTCTAGCTTCTATTCGTTAAAGTCATTAGCAGCTATTCAAATTTTGATAATCAACAGGAGATGAAGGACTATTTTCTCTGGCTCCGCCTCACCAAGGAATCGATGGAGAATGGAGCGATGGATCTGGAGTAATCGTCTATAAGTGGAACGACAAGGATAAGAGGCCAAATGCAGGAAGAAAAAACTGGAAAAAGAGATGGAGTTGTTGTGCCGAGTATGATGAAAATGCTCCACCTTGTAGGCAAGGATGGCATGTCTCATATGATGATGGAATGCCATGACATATATGCAATAAGAGACATTTTTGTTGAGTTGAAGTGTCTATTTGATAGGTAGTTAAGTTAGAATGTGTATTTGAAACTACAATAGTATCAGAAGCGAACTTAAAATTGATCGGCTTATAGATATTTTCCTTAGTAGTTGCAAGTCGATAGGGCGTTCAAACAACTTCAAGCTGCAATAATACGTCCTATACATGATTGATTAATGACGTTTCTCAATGACATCTTTAAGATCTCAAAGCTTCCTAAACAAATTTGATTAAAAATGAAAACTTTGAATACTTTTCTTAGAGATGCATTTGTTATTATTTTCCTGCACCCAACATATAATTAATTTCTCACAACTATTTATTTAAACTATTTCAAAGCTCACAATCATATTTATAAATTAATATATTTTCATAAAAGTTAGGTTTTGGTTGGTCGACTAGTGCGGTCCCTCTGCTTCTTAGTGTGTCTTCCACTATCATAAAAAGCAAAATAAAGCACAGGTACAAATAATAGAACCAACTATTTTATGGTACAAATATGTTTCTTCACTATTTTTCTTACTCTTCTATTTATAATCACAATATCTGTAACAGGCCAATCGCCATGCAATGGTACAATAGCTGAGTGTAAGGAAGAGTTGGAGATAATAATGGAGTCTGATATTAGTAGAAAATTTCTTGAAGAAAGAAAAAAATATATTTTTTCTGGAGCTTTAAAAAGATCAATATCAATTAGAAATTAACTGATCAACTAAATATTAATAGTGTAATATAAAATACAATTTGATTAGCTCTAAAGGAAAACTATTTCTGACTCAGAACTTTGAGCTTTAATGGAGGATTGAAACTCTTTTGGGGTTCTTCAACTAATCTATTGCCACCAATTCCTGACATTTTTCGCCCTAGTATAAGAATGATCCACGTCTCCAGGCAAAGATATAACATTACCATGTTGGTCTAAATATAACAAATGGATCCCTATCTTCTTTAGGGTAAAGTCGTCAGACCACACTTTTATCTTTTTCCCGCCTTTAATCATCTGGCCATCAAAAGGTTCATCTAAGTAAGATATGTAACATACAAATGTCAGTTCTCTGTGTTCTTCAGGTATATTCAACGGCTCAATTAAAGTTTCTTTACGGGCAATACTAATTGAGAAGCTTGGAAAAGGGGCTTCTTCATCGGAAAAGCCGAAAACAAACCAGAGAACCATTCCTAAAAAGTTATACTCCTTATTATGTGTCGGCATAGTCAAACGCATAGATGAAGCTGTTACTTGATTCCTGCACCATTCTGGAATCTCATTGCATTCCAGATAAATTTCTAAATCACGCTGCATCGGGAAAAAACTCAAGATCATTAATATGATATATAGGGGAGAGAGAGAGAGAGAGAGAGAGAGAGAGACTAACCTCATCTGGATCTTTTCTAGATAGAAATGATAGAGCAGGTGCACTAAAGAAGCCTTCATTGAATGGATTCTGCAGAGAACTACAATTTGTCATGTTGATCGACCATATAGAAGGGAGGTTGTCCAACTCTGTAATCTTGACCAATTTTTGGCAATTTTCAAGTTCAATAATTGCAAGATTCTCTAAATTTGACACTGACAGGAGTGTTTGAAGATTCTCACAGTCATTCAAACACAACTCCTTCAATAATCGTAACTTAGAAAAATCAATGGGTAGACAATGGAAACTGTTGCCACTCAAATCTAAATATTCTAAGGAGGATAAGCTGCCAATATTCCTAGGAATATCAGCCTCGGACAAATTACAGTATGTAAGGCTCAAATCGGATACAAAGGTTGACAAGGAATATTGTATCCGATGGACTCCTCTTCCAGAAATACTCCTTTCGGTCTCTACCTTTCGACCTCCCACTCTCAAAGTTTCAAGATTTCTTAGCATTTCAATGGATCTAGGCAATTGTTTTATACCCGTATCATATGCATCAAGAGATCTTAGACTTTTCATATCTCCAAGGTTATCAGGCAGTGTTTTTATAGATGAGCAGCCATCGATGTCCAAGTCTTCAAGGGATTTTAGCTGGCATATGCTGCTTGGAAGATCCGTAATTTTTTCGCAATTAGACATATCTAGTTTAATTAGTCTGTCCAAATTTCCTATTGATGAATGGATCTCTGTCAGACTTGAACAACTACCAAGGAACAAATTCTCAAGACTCAGTGAACCATTGAAGTTTGGAGTGCTTCTGAGTTGCTTGCAACGAGAGAGATCCAACTTCTTCAAACTTCTACAACACTAAAAGTAAACCAAATATAGTTTCAATTAACATTTTCTTTCACTCGGTGGCAAACAATACACATGAAATTGTAAAATTGAGTAACAAACCTGCAAATTCAATTGAAATTCTTGGATATCACTCTCCCGCATATCTAGAACTACCAGATTCTCAGCTGGAAAATTTGATGGTATACATTTTAAAGGACATTTTTTCCAAGATAACCATCTGAGCTCCTTGGACAACAGCTCAAAATCTCCACTAATATGTAACTCATCCATTATAAGAACCCTAAGGGTTTTCATTTTCTTAAATGCTTTGGTGCTCAAGTTCACTCCCTTAAATTCTCGTGGATCTACCTTCAGTAGTTCTACCTTTTTGGAACCCTGTAGTTCGGTGGAAAGATTAGTATCTTAAGACCATCTTAAGTCCCACCTATTAAGAGGGGAAAATGTTTTATACCTATTGAAGGTCAAACAAAGAGGTTACACCATATGTATCAAGAAAAATGAACTTACACATTAGAGGATGTTAAAAAAAATGTAAAATTGCTCAGAAAGCTAAGATGAGAGTCTTTCAAAAACTAGCTAGCACCATTCAATAAATTCACATGATAATATCAATGGGGAAAAACATAAATAAACAGAACAAATTGCCTGAAGCCCGGTAATAGTATCAATTAAAGATAGAATATATATTATATTATATTTAAAAGAATATTTTGTATATATTGCTCTAGAAATAATAACATAAATGTTACACATATGTACCTATTCAATTGTTTTCAAAAGTGCACATGCCTAATTTCTTCGAGAGCAAACTTAATTTCCACAATTAGATAAAATAGGAAATCAGTAAGAACATAATTAAACAAAAAAATGATGAATGAGAAAAAAAGAAGATAAATTCAAACATCTTTCAATAACTAATCTTGGAGATAATATGGTATATGCCCACAAGTGTGTGTGTGTGCGTGTATATATAACCTTTAGAGTTTTGAAATGTCATTTCTATTTTGCAATGGTTGACAAACTACTAGAAAAAACTAACTAACTAGAGACGAAAGCACAAATGAATTTAATTCTAATGATGAAAAAATAAATTATAAGTGGAAAGAGAAAAGTATTACTGACTTTATTTCCTTGTAGAACATAACGGACTTCTTGCGGAATGAATAATCTACTCCGTTTCCCAGGATCTCGAGCTGATTCCATGCGAACGACTTCTCTTCCCATATCTCGCACTAAATCATGCATCTCCAAAATATTCAAAGATCTTTGAAGCAAGTGTTTTTGGATTAAAGTTGCAATTGCACTTTTAGCATGAAAGCCACATGCATTTACCATTTCAGTAACTTCATGCTCATTAAACCCATGGAAGGCGCATGCAATATCGAGGAAAACAGTCTGTGTTTCATCATCAAGTCCATCAAAGCTTATCTTGAGAATCTTTTGGATATCACAATGAGGAATTGATCTTAATTTTTCGAATTCATATCCCCATTCTTCTATAGAACTTCCTTGTAAGTGTGACCCCAATGTCACAAGAGCTAATGGTAGCCTACCTGAATATCTGATTATGTCTCGTGCCAAATTAACATAATCTTCTGGTGGAAAATGACTGTCAAAAGCATGCCAACAAAAAAGTAACATAGCTTCATTGTCATTTAATAGTTCGGCCTCATATCTCTCTTTTTCTCCAAACCGACATAGCAATCGCTTGTCTCGGGTGGTAGTGATTATTAAACTACCCGAACCAAACCAACTTCTTTCTCTTGTTAAGGATTCTAATTGGTTTTTGTGGTCCACATCATCAAGAACAATTAGAACCTTCTTTGACTCGAGTCTTGCTTTGATTAGATTGATGCCTTGAGCGACACTGCCAACTTTGATGTCCTTATTTTTGAGTACTTGTTGAAGAAGTTTCTCTTGTAGCTTGACAAGACCAAATTCTTCAGCTTCTGATCTAACATCTGAAAGGAAGCAACTACTATCGAAGAGACGAAACATTCGATTGTAGATAGCTTTTGCCAGAGTTGTTTTCCCTATGCCACCAACTCCGTGAATACCAATCATGCGAACTTCATCTTCACATTCATTTTGCAATAACAACTCTATATCTTTGACACGAGAATCTACTCCAACTGGGTGCCAAGCAACATCTAGAGGTGTCTGGTTGACCTCTTGTAGGACTTGCTGTATAATTTTTTCAATAAACTTTGATTCATGCCTACAAATTTTTTAGCAAAATCAAAAAACTAAAAGAAATACTACTCCAATAAATAAAACTTTGATATTTGAAAATATTTGACGGACAAATCAAAATCGATAGCCAAGACATAACATAGTGGGATGAATCTAAGCAACAAAATAGATAACTTACCACGTCATATAGGATATTTTAAGAAATAATTTAAGTTATATATATATATATATATATATATATATATATATATATTGATAGTGTAAATATTTCAATACTGTCAATGCATAGAACTTTAACTCTTTGAACATTTAGTATCACATCCTATAAACAATTGAACAAATAACAAATGAAATTATATAGTTGAATCAAGAAAATGTACCCGTCAGCAACATTTTGCAAATGCCATCCAGATAAATTTGCAGCTTCAGTAAGTGCAGCTCTCCATTTCTCCACCATTTGAGCCCCAATGGATCGTTCCTTATGTTTAACCAAAGCTTCACCAAATAACCCAGTTTGCTTTCGCACTTCAGAAGGATCAACATCATAGAAAATAGGCAAAACCATCTGCTTTAATTTCTCTTTGCATTCAAGAATTTTAACTAGTTCATTTAGACACCAACTAGAGGAAGCATAGTTTCTTGAGAAAACAATAATGGAAATTCTTGACTCTTCAATTGCTTTCTCTAATTCTCTGGAAATCACGTCACCCTTTCTCAATTCCTCATCGTCGATGAAGGTTTTAACTCCAACATTATCTAATTTGGAATAAAGATGACCAGTGAATGTTTTTCGGGTGTCTTCACCTCTAAAACTCAGGAATACTTCATAAGAGAAGTGAGAAGATGTAGATGATTCTCCTCTGACTAATTGAGTATCCATTTAAGGGTTGATGAGAACGCAAGAATTAAGGGATGATTTTTTAGTAAATCTTTAGACTGAAAACACAGAATCTAATCCATGGCCGTCCCCTAGCCAGTTATAAAGTTCACATCTCCACTTCTTCTTTCCGCCCTCAACCCCTTTTTTTCACCTTCCAATTATGGCAACTCTGCAAAAATTCAAGCTATTAGCGACCCAATTTTCTGTAGCAGCAGGAAGCCCAACTCGAAGCCCAACAACTAGCCCAGTCATTCACTTCTGCCGCCGTAAAACTCTCCGCATGCTCCTCACCCGCAGCGGCAACGCCAGCAGCGACGGAGGAAGTGATCGACGGCTATTTTCCGAGGACGATGCGTCGCCGGATCGGATATTCAACGACGGCGATTCGCCGGATAAAAAGGAAGTGGTGGTGAGAAACACGCTTAAGATTTTGTTCGTTTTGTCGCCGGAAAATTCGAGAGGGATTTTCACCGGAAATTTCTAGTGCCGGTGGTAGTATTGGATCGGCAGTTCAGAGAATTCGGCCGTTGACGGCGACGGTTGCTTAGGAGGGTTTGGAGACCTATGCTTGTGAGTAATTAAATTGGAATCTATTGTATTAACGCTAATTGCGGTTATTAGAGAATAAATAAAGTAAGTTTTGAATCCTATTTTTTTTTTTAAAAAAAAGATGATTTTTTAGTAAAGGAAAAGTAGCTAAGCAAGAGTTACGGGTTGTGGTGGAGTAGTAAGTAGTATTTTAAAAGGTATTTTTGGGACTCGCCCCTAGGCGGGGCACTTGCAAAACGCCCTATGGCTCATGTATGGGGCTTAGTTCTGTGAGGCTTCCGCCCCAAGCGCTCAACCGTGCGCCTTAAACACGCCTAACGCGGAACGCTCGGGGCTCGCCTAACAGTTCTAACACAAATCACGTGTCGAATTTTCTAATTAATATTGTTGACCTTCAAAATTCTTTAACGAATTAATAATAAAAGTTCTATTCATCGATAGAAATATGAAGATTGAGCAAAACTCTAATAATGAGACGTAGTATTGCGAATTTATATCTTTACTTGTTATTGGGCGTGTCTTAGTTTATTTGTCCCTACTTGTTATACACTTTTATTAATTTGACATCTTAAACTAATTTGTATTTATCATGAAGGAGTAATATTTTTATAATCGTACTAATAAGATTTTATTAATTATTTATTTGGAAGAATTACAAGAAAATACACATGACTTCACATCATAACAAAAAATAGCCCATGTTTTTAAGTTTTACCCGACCTAGCCCACATTTCAAAGCACTAGCAAATTTAAAATTTGTGTTCTTACAACCATTGCTTCTAAAAGCTATGGAGTTAAATATGTGTTCTCGCAATCATTGCTTTCAGTCTCCCTTCTTCTCACATCTTCTACATATGCTTCAAGGGGCCATGTATTTTCTGTTCTCCTCTTGTGTCACTTGCTTGCAATGTAAGAAAATTGAAGAGTAGAAGTCCACCATTGAAGACCATTCAAAGCTTTACTTTCGAAAATGGTTTTTTTTTTGAATTTGTTAGTTGTTTGGATTGTGTATTGTTCCAATTGATTGAAAATATCAAAATGAGTTCAAAATTTAAATTTGAAGTGATTTGGAGTAGATTTGAGCAAGATTTGAGTTAAATTTCAGAAAAGATGCAAGGAATAAGACGAAGTCAGTTTTTTGTATAATTATGTAAAATCTTGTATAATACTAGTGTATATGAGTATAGAAACACACCTTATACATTATTATACACTTTTATACAAGCGTTTGTTGATGAACTTCTTCCACGATTTTCAGTTGCAATTCTTGTTCAAAACCAGTCCAAATCTCCATTAAATGACTTCAAATTTTATATACAACCTCCTTATACTATTTCTAACTAGCCTAAATAATATACACTCCAAATTTATCACAAAATCAAATTCGGAATTTAAATCCACATATTTAAGTTTGTTAAAAATCTAATTTTTACCACCCAAATGAATTTGGTTTGTTGAACTAATATTTGAGTCATAGTTACTGATTCGAAAATTAATTTAAAATCTTGAGGAATCTTTCTTAAAAATTAAATAGTAATTTTGAGAACCTATTGGAGTTGGATGTTGAATCTTAGCCTATTATTTTTGGGCTAGTTGGTTGTAAATTGAAATATGGGCTATAAAATTGAAAAGAATGGAGCCTAGTTGTTCTAATGTGAAATTTTCCCTATTTATTTTTAGGAAGGTAAAATGTGGAGTTTGATATTTTTTAAAGAAATTGTAATTTTTTAATTATTTGAAAGTTAAAGACGTTATACGTGATTTGTATGCATTAGTTATATTTAAAAAGCATGCTAGATATTTTTTTCTATGAGCTCCTTTAATTTTCTTTTAATTTTTAACTTTTAATTTATATTTTATATTTTTTTTTGTGTTATTATGTTATTTATTAATTTATAAATTAAATTTTTTATGTTGTATTATTAATTTATAAATTAAAAATCATGCCTCAAAGTTTACGCCTCGCTCTGTATCAAGTAAAATGTCCCGCCTCACCCTCCCGCCTTTTAAAATATTGATTAGAACAACTTATATAAAGAAGCAATCTTCAAGTTTTATGCAATTTTACTTGTTTATAAATATTTACTATCATTATATTATTTTATAAAATATTAAAAATTAAATACCTACGGGGCTTACGCCTCGCTGGGGCATATGTAAAACGCCTCGCCTTATGCTAACGCCTTTTAAAATACTGGTAGTAAGTACTCCTTCTTAATCAACGGATTAGTCGAGCCCAATATAAATACCCGATACCGAGTAAGAGATAAAAATAAAAATAAAAACTAAGCAGAGTTACGTATAAGCACAAGTCTTATGGTTTCTAGTTGGAAACTTTAAATCTTGGGTCAAGTGAAGGAAATTTCTCTTGATATTTGTTAGACTTCGTAAGAGAAGTTTCCCAAGATTTTTCTTGGATATCTTTTTTATACTACATAAAACAAAAATTCACCTATTTGAGTAAATTTTTGCTTCTATAAAAATTTCATATTTCACTTGAAGTTGAATTTTGAAAAATTATTTTTCAAAATTTTCGTGTTCAAACACAACTCTAATTTTCAAATACTATTTTCACTGAAATTCTTTTTTTTTTCTTCAGAGTTTCACAATTGTTATGTCTAAACGCCCACATAATTTAGTCTGATGGGCTAAATAATTTTCAAACTTTACATCTACAAAAGTGATGTACAAAGTTAAACTCATATATTAATACTACTAGTAAATGCTGGCCCGTGCCAAAAACACGGACACAAATGTTTTATTGCATCTTATAATAACTTCTTTTTCATTCACGTTTTTGCTTTATTTTTGTTCTATTTTATTAATCAAAAGATTTAAAAGTTTATTGTGATTTAAATTTGTTGCTCGTGAGATATTAAAACAATTTCTTACTTTAAAGTATGCAAGACATACTTGCTTATTCTTATTTTAATGATATTTTTTACTGTAAATTATTTTTCACGATAGTCTTATATGCTTCCCTTGAAAGTGAATACAAGCTATGAAGTTGTATCTTTTTTGGGTAATGCACAATTTTTTAAATATTTTTTCTAGAAACATATTTGTAGGATAACCTCACTCTCTTTGGCATTTCCATTATAATTTATATGTTCAACCAAGGACGATGTAGTGTGTATATTATGGTTATTCGAACAGAACCATGAAACAACCAAACATTTTGTATACAATAATGAATAATTTTTCGCCGGCTAAAATTGGAGTGTTATTAGAGGAGAAAAACGTATATATATATATATATATATATATATATATATATATATATATATATATATATATATATATATATATATGTGTGTGTGTGTGTGTGTGTGTGTGTGTGTGTGTGTGTGTGTGTGTATATATATATATATATATGTATATATGGATGTTCATTTAGTACTCCATTGTAAATAAGCTTCCTGAAGAAGCTTATCCATATGGGATCCCGCCGTAAATATGGTCATCTATTTAGTACTCTATTGGAAATAAGCTTCCTGAAGAAGCTTATCATTTCGATATTCTGTTATGGATAAATATTACCCCGGCAGAAGATTATATATATCTGGTACAGTAGCAGCTTACAAGCAACTTACAAGAAGCTTATACAACAGCTTGCAGTAACAGCTTACAAGCAGCTTACACAGTAACTTGCAGTAGTAGCTTACAAGCAGCTTGCAGTAGCAGCTTACACAGCAGCTTGCAGTAGCAGCTTACACAGCAGCTTCTTTTCTTCTATAAATAGAGGAGATTTCAGTTCATTATGTACATGAATTTGAAGTTGAATAATAAATATCTTTCTCTCTCTCTCTCTCTCTCTCTCTCTCTCTCTACTTGTCTTCGGTTTATTTACTTTAAAGTCTTTATTTTATAACACGTTATCAGCACGAGACTCTGCCATCTCGAGCAAATACTTTGAAAGTATCAAAGGTACGAACTTTTTTTTTATAAATAATGTCAAATCTTTTTAAACGTGAATTTGTAGTATTGGATATATCGGGCAAAAGCTATGTGTCTTGGATGCTTGATACTGAAATTCATCTTGATATGATGGGTCTAGCAGACACCATCAAAGATAAGTTATGCGTTTTACTTGCTATATATGCTACTGCCATTAAAATAAAATAAAAAAGGTACTTAGGAACTTAGTAAGCGAGCCATAATCATTGGACGAGATTCTTGAGCATTTTATGAATTTTCAAACACTATAATTATATCTTTATGTTCCTTTTTTCACTTACTCGTTTTCGAATTAAGATTTTAATTTTACCCCAGAAGAGTAATATTGCATAGGAAATTATAAAGTGGATGACATTGTTAGATCCACCACCAGAAGTGATTATGTTTCGTATATCTCATTGTAACTAAATTTTTGTTAACCACCAGAAGTGGTATATGTTTATGGCCACCAGAAGTGATAATTTAGGTTTTTCATGGTTACAATTGAAGATAAGCTAGAGAAATATTCTCTATAGTACATGCATGTCTCGATTTGCTCTTGAAGTAGCATTATCGTAAAAGAGCTTCTAAGACATCACACGATATGTGTGATTAATGCGTGTTCAGATAATTATGTTCCGTTCCCTGAAGGATGAGAACTTTTGATAAATATTAATCCATTTCCTGAAGTGAATGTGACAATATTAATAAAGCTCGTAAATATGAGCGCTATATTAATGTAAATATGTTACGATTCACCTCCAGAAGAGGTAAGATGATTGAGAGAATATATACTCAATATTTCGTATTTTAAATTTTCTCCTTAAGTAGTAAACCAATTGAATTATTCTCTTGAAGCAGGAAAATATTATGAAAGTGTCTCTTTTTGTGCTTAAATAAAATAATAAGCTATTCAAAGTTATTTTTGAAGCACATTTTCATTCCCTGGAGTGAATGAAGAAATACCACAACTCACCTCCTAAAGAGATAGAATAACAAAGGATATAAATCTTATTTTTGTGGCATAAAGATCATTGTCGCACGTACCCATTGTACGTAAAATATCTTGAATTTTTTTATTAAATATCATTCCAAGGCAAACGTATTCTTTTAGAATGCTTTATACTACAACCACATCAGTACATTATGGTTAGTTATTGAGTTCCCCAAAGGAAATAATAATTCATGTATCTTTTCTTAAAGGACGCAATGACTATGTGGTTGCCGCATTGATACAAAATATTCAGATGTTAATGGTAATTCTCCTTGAAGGAGATATTTGTCACGAAGTTAGTAGTATAATATTAAAATTCTTGATTTTCATCATTTATAAATTTAGAATTGGCTTTGTATTGTCTATTTATGATTTTCTCTCATAACACCAGAAGTGTTTGAGCAATATTTGGTAGTACAAAATTTATCAAAAGCTCTCGAAGAGCTATCTGTTTGTCTAGAAGACATATGACACCAGTAGTGTCCGATAAATATTAGATTGTGGATAATGAATGAAGGCTCTTGAAGAGCTTATATATAAATATGTCATTCATAGTATATGATTATGGTCAAAACACATGTTGTAGTAAACTTGAAGTTTACTAATACAAATGACAATCATACTGAGACTACAAATGATTAATAGATTGAAAATCTTCATGTTTCCACATCATAGGGGGTAAAAATGTATGTGAGAAGTTACCCGCCTTATTCTTCAATTTGTACTACATCATTTATCACAGTAGACCAGAAGTTTACTAATGCAAAAACAGCTACAGTAAATCAGAAATTTACTTATACAAAAGTAGCCACAGTAAACCAGAAGTTTACTAATGCAAAAGCAGTTACAATAAATCAGAAGTTTACTAATTCAAAAGTTTATGTCACAGTGAACCGGAAGTTTACTAAGAGATAACACATAATAATGAACATCCAAAGGGGAGTGTAATGAAAATATTATTGTGGATTTCCATTTATTACTCCACTGTAGATAATCTTCCTGAAGAAGATTATTCATTTAGTACTCCATTGAAGTTTTCTACAAGTAGCTGATGCATGCAAGTTGCAAGGAACTCAATGAAATGACTTGTAGCAGCTTCTTGGTTTGATGAGATTAATTTAAATCAATCTGAAATAGTGGTGGATAATATTCTTTACAAACTCAACTTTTTGAGAAGATGGTATACAAGATTTGAATGCGGAGACTCAAATATTTGAAACAAGGTTTTCATCAGGGGGAGTAAAATACGCGATGCACTCTTTTTTCCTTACTAGGGTTTTTTCCCACAGGGTTTTCCTTATACGGTTTTTAATGAGGCACCTAGCAGTGCGCATTAATAAATATGTATACTGTTTTTCCTTCACTAGGATTTTTTCCCACGGGGTTTTTCCTAGTAAGGTTTTAATGAGGCACGTTATCTTTTAATGAACATCCAAGGGGGAGTGTTATATATATATATATATATATATATATATATATATATATATATATATATATATTATGGATGTTCATTTAGTACTCCGTTGTAAATAAGCTTCCTGAAGAAGCTTATTTATATGGGACTCCACCATAAATATGGTTATCTATTTAGTACTCTATTGGAAATAAGCTTCCTGAAGAAGCTTATCATTTCGGTACTCCGTTATGGATAAATATTACTCCCAGCAGAAGATTATCTATATCTGGTACAATAGCAACTTACAAGAAGCTTATACAACAGCTTGCAGTAGCAGCTTACAAGCAACTTACAAGCAGCTTACACAGCAGCTTGCGTAGTAGCTTACAAGCAACTTACACAGCAGCTTGCAGTAGCAGCTTACACAACAACTTCCTTTCTTCTATAAATAGAGGAGATTTCAGTTCATTATGTACATGAATTTGAAGTTGAATAATAAATCTCTCTACTTATCTTCGGTTTTTTTACTTTAAAGTCTTCATTTTATAACATGGAAATCACAGACATTGTATACATCTTATGTATCTTTAAGCTAATTAAATATTCATACCAGCTTTATTTGGATTTATATGCATGATGATAATTTGACTTTAGTTAGGATTCTTGAAAAAAAAATTCTTTTAACTGCAAATGTCTAACGAAAAGAGCATGAAACAATTTTTCTCTTTTGTGGTGAGCTTAAAAAACTTAAGGACTTTTTTACCCCACTATGTATTTGCTATTCAGTTTATAATGTACAAGTGAATTTTCGAGATTATTAAAAATTACATGTAGTTTCATAGTTATGTACTGTATACTTAAATTTTTATGACTACTATTTGATTAATTATGTAGTCTTTTGACGTTCTTTTTGAGCAAGATGTTCAAGGAGTAGTTTATTTTGCTATTTATTATATTTTACTTAAAATGTCAATTATGATAGTATGAAACTTTTTTTGAACTATATTATTTTTTATTTAAGAAGCATGGAAAATAATATGTTAGATTTCTTATTTTACTAAGAAGAAATTATTGAAGTTAAAATAAGTAGACATAGCATCTAGAATAAGGTTAAAACTTAAGTTTGACACTTTACGTAATATTTTAGAAGTTTTTTCATGATAAAAAATATTTCAAAAAAATGTAAAGAATATTACTTTAGTTACGTGTCTTATTTTTTTCTTCTAAAAATGCATGTTAAACTACTTTAACGTGATATATGCTACACGACGAAAGGGTAAGAACTAGAAAAAATTGACCTACAAAAGCACTCCCAAATTATTTTTGTAAATGTAAATCTTATTTCTAAAATGTGAAGATATATATATATATATATATATATATATATATATTGTGACGACCCAAAAGGTCATCACCGGTTTTCTCTCTTTTTTCGTGCTTTCAAGGCCTTGAAAACCTCACCTTTAGTTGTCTCGATTTGCGTGCACAGCCCGGGCGTGTAGCCGGAAAAGCTTATGTGTTAAATTATGTGAAATTTGATAAATTGTGGCTTTAAAATGGTTAAAATTGACTTTAGTCAATATTTTGGGTAAACGGATCCGGAACTGTGATTTGACGTTACTGGAGGGTCCGTAGAAAAATATGGGACTCGAGCGTATTCCCGGAATCGAAATCCGAGGTCCCGAGTCCGAGAAATGAATTTTTGAAAGAAATTATTTTCTGAAATTTAATATGAAGATTTGAAATAAAAATGAATTAGAAAGCATTGGTATTGGGCCCGTATTTTAATTCCGGCGCCCGGTACAGGTCTTATATGTGGTTTAAGCACTTTCTGTGAAATTTGGTTGAAATCGGACGCCGTTTGACGTGTTTCGGACTTAAAACTCTAAATTTGAAAGTTTATGAAGTTTGAAGAAAAACTAGTGATTTTGAGGCGTGATTCGTTGTTTATGATGATATTTGGCGATTTGATCGCACGGATAAGTTCATATGAGGTTGTTGAGTTAGTACATGTGTTTGGTTAGGAGCCCCGAGGGCTCGGGTGTGATTCGGAGTTGTTTCGGAGTGGTTTTGGCCTTAGAAAAATTGCAGAAGTTTCAGTTCTGATGTTCTGGTATCCAGTTCTATGCGATAGCATAGGTAGCATTGCGATCTCATAGAGTAATCCTTGAGGTGCCCCACATTTGTTCTATGCGATCGCATAGATTCATCCGCGATCGCATAGCTTAGCCAGATCCTTCAATGCGAACGCAACCTTTAATCCGCGTTCGCGTTTCATTAATCCAAACCTGGAACGCACAACCTTTTCTTCTATGCGTTCGCAGCAGCCCTTCTGCGATCGCAATGACCAGCTTCCCCTTACCCTATGCGATCGCATTACCATCTTTGCGATAGCATAGGGCATTTTTACCCAGTGATTTTAAATACCCAAAACAGATCAGTGACGAGATTTAGTCCATATTTCACACGAGTTCTTCTTCTCCACAGCTCTTGAGCAAATTTTTGAGCACTTCTTCACCAAAGCTTCTTGGGTAAGTAAATTCCCACTCATTTCCTTCATCTTCCTTCATTAATTAATGAGTTTCTAAACCTAAATCATGAAATCAAAGTAGAAATTAGGGGTTTTGGGTAGAGTTAGGTTTTTGGGAATTTTGAGTGATTCAACCTCAATTTGGAGTCGGATCTTAAAATAAATTATATATTTGAACTCGTGGGGTTATGGGTAATCGGGTTTTGGTCCGAGCCTTGTGTTGGGACCATGTGGGCCCGGGGTCGAATTTTGGTATTTTTGGAAGAATGCTAGGAACTTTATATCTAAGCTATGGAATTTTGTTATCGAGTCCTTATTGATATTATTGAATTAATTATGCCTAGATATCGTTGTTTCGGAGTCGGATTATAAAGGAAAGGCGGTATTTGAGGGTTGATTGCTATTCTTTGGACCGAGGTAAGTGTTTGTTCTAACTTTGGCTTGAGGGAATAGGATTAGAGTGTTGTTTGCTATTTGCTAATTGTTGAGTACGGTGTATAGGCATGGTGACGAGTATCTATACACCAGAGTCTAGCATGACCGTGAGTCTTATTTGTGTTTATTCGGATTTTGTGATACCTCTTCCTTGTTAAATTGATAAATTTCATATAATGTGAAGAGTTTGAGGAAGAATTATGATCTGTACATTCTTGGAGCATTGGCTCGAGTATATCATAAAACGTGAAAGTATATGAAATGATTAAACCACTTTGGAGCGTTGGCTTAGTTGGTAAAGTGAAATAAGAGGTAAAAAGTGAAAGAAAGAGAAAGAATTATTGAATTGCTCCCTTGCCGGGATGCTTGTTGCTTTGTTGACTATCTCCCTTGCCGGGATGCTTGTTGCTTTGTTGACTATCTCCCTTGCCGGGATGCTGATATTGTTCCCTTGCCGGGTTTTTAACTGCTTAATTGTGCTCCCTTGCCGGGAGTTTGCTGTTTATTTGTATTCCCTTGCCGGGATTTCTATCATTATTTGTCTACTCCCTTGCCCCTTGTTTGTGATTGTTGCTTGGGTGAGGAAGAGTAATAAAGCACGAAGGGTGATGCCGTGCATTGGTTGCTATTGTGAGGATAGAGTGTAAAGCACGAAGGGTGATGCCGTGTATTGTTTTGGTGAGGACGAGAGTAAAAGCACGAAGGGTGATGCCGTGTAAATTGTTGACTTTTGATTCTTGTTGACATTCTGGCTTTGTTACTTCTTTCTGTTATTGAGGATTTCTATTTGAAACTGTTAGTTCCCCATAGCATGCTCCCCCTCTTAGCTGTTTAAATTCTGTATATTTCCTTTTATTGCATATATCTGCACAGGTTGTTTTGGTAGGTCCTGTCTAGCCTCGTCACTACTTCGCCGGGGTTAAGCCAGGAACTTTCCAGCACATGGGGTCGGTTGTGCTGATGCTACACTCTGTGCATTTTTTTGCACAGATCCAGGAGCATCTTTTGGACCTCAGCAGTAGGATTTGATCGGGAGCTGACTTCAGTCCAGAGACACCGAGGTAGCCTTGCTGATGTCCGCAGGCCCGGAGTCTCTCTCTCTTTATTCAGTTTGTTATCTTTTGTACCGAAACAAACAGTTTATAATTTCTTTCAGACGATTGTATTTAGTAAATCTTAGAAGTTCGTGAGCATTGTGACACCAATCTTGGGTAGAGGATTATGTTAAACTTCCGCATTTAATTTCAGTTATCTAAGTTTAAAGACTTCTGCTTTTATTTAATTGTCTTGTTTTGTTTATATTGTTGCGAATGTTATCAGAAATATTTTAATACTTGGCTGGCCTAGCTCCAATAGTAGGCACCATCACGACTCCCGATGGTGGGAAATCCGAATCGTGACAAGTTGGTATCAGAGCACTAGGTTACATAGGTCTCACAACTCAAGGATAACCTTAGTAGAGTCTGAGGGATAGGTACGGAGACGTCTGTATTTATCCCCAGAGGCTACAGAGTTAGGAAAACTTCACATATGTTCTTTTTTGTCGTGCAGTTCTGTTTCCCCAATACTGATTGAATTTCTACTCCGTTCTTTCGCAGATGGCGAGGACACGTGCTTCCTCATCGATCGCGCAGCAGCCCGAGCCCCCAGCAGCGGCTCCTATTAGGGGCAGAGGGCGAGGGCGAGGTCGTGCCAGAGTCCGAGGCAGGGGTAGAGCTCAGCCCCGAGTAGCAGTTCTAGAGGCGGAGCCTCATGTTGATTATGATGAAGAGGTTCTAGCTCCAGTAGCTCCGGTGGGCCCAACTCAGGTCCTAGAGGGTTTCATAGCCACTCCAGTGCTTTAGGACGCTTTGGTCCGATTGGTAGGCTTCATAGAGAGCGTCTCTCGAGCAGGTTTGCTTCCAGTAGCACCAGCCACTTCTCAGGCTGGAGGAGGGGTTCAGACTCCCGCTATACGTACTCTAGAGCAGGTAGCTCCTCAGTTTCAGGTTCTGGTGGTTCAGCCAGCAGTGACAGTATAGCTGCGTACAGCGGCTCAGACCGACAATGGTGCGGCTATGTCCGCCAATGCTCTGTGGAGATTGGATCGATTCACCAAGCTATTCACTACCACATTCAGCGGTGCTTCTTCAGAGGATCCCCAAGATTTCTTATATAGCTTCCACGAGGTTCTTCGGAACATGGGTGTTGTGGAGACCAATGGGGTTAATTTTTCCACCTTTCATCTATCTGGACCTGCCAAGACTTGGTGGAGGGACTATTGCTTAGCCAGACCAGCAGGGTCGCCGTCTTTGACTTAGGACTAGTTTGCAGAGTTGTTTTTGGAGAAGTTTCTCCCAATCACTCAGAGGGAGGCTCTTCGCAGGCAGTTCGAGCACCTCCAGCCGGGCTCTATGACAGTCACTCAGTACGAGACCCGGTTCATTGATCTAGCTCGCCATGCTATTGTCATACTCCCCACCGAGAGAGAGAGGGTGCGAAGGTTTATCGATGGTTTGATTTAGCCGATCCGTCTCCAGATGGCTATGGGAGCCGGGAGTGAGATTATATTTCAGGAGTTGGCCAATGTGGCCCGCAGAGTTGAAATGGTTCTGTTACAGGGAGGTGGTCATGGGTCAGATAAGAGGCCCCGTCATTCAGGCAGATTTAGTGGTACCTCGTCTGGAGGTAGAGATTCATATAGTAGAGGCCATCCTCCTAGGACCTTTCAGTCAGCCCTATAGGTCTCTCATGGTACTTCGGGTGGTCGTGGTTCTCAGCTGCATTATTCAGACCAGCAGCCTTACAGTTCACCATCAACACCTATCAGTGCACCACCGCTCTAGAGTTTTCAGGGCCGTCATCCCCAGCAGCCGAGGGCTTGTTTCACGTGTGGAGACACGAGGCACATTGCCAGGTATTGCCCTCGAGCTTCGAGCAGCTCTCAACACCAGAGTTCTCGTACTATGATTCAGGCACCGGAGGTTTCACAACCTGCCCAGCTAGCTAGAGGTGGTGGCAGGGGTGTTAGAGGTGCAGGTAGAGGTCATAGAGGTGGAGCTCAGGCCGCCAGAGGTGGGGGCCAGCCAGCAGCCGGTCGTCCCAGAGATACAGTTCAGGGAGGTGGGGCCCAGCCCCGGTGTTACGCTCTTCCAGCCAGGCCAGAGGCTGAGTCATTAGATGCTGTCATTACAAGTACTATTCTGGTCTGCGATAGAGATACTTCAGTGCTATTTGACCCTGGATCTACGTATTCATATGTGTCATCCTATTTTGCACCCTACTTGGTTATGCCTAGTGAGGCCTTGAGTATTCCTGTATATGTATCTACACCGGTGGGTGATTCTATAGTGGTTGATCGGGTTCATCGTTCCTGCGTTGTCGTGTTTAGGGGTCTTGAGACCCGTGTTGATTTGTTGCTCTTAGATATGGTGGATTTCGACGTTTATATTAGGGATGGATTGGTTGTCCCCATATCATGCTATCTTGGATTTCCATGCCAAGACCGTGACCTTGGCTTTACCAGATTTGCCCCGACTAGAGTGGAGAGGGACCCCAGGTCATGCCACTCGCAGTGTTATTTCATATGTGAAGGCTCGACGCATGGTCGAGAAGGGGTGTTTAGCTTATCTGGCGTATGTTCGCGATTCCAGCATAGAGGTCCCTTCTATTGATTTTGTACCTATTGTTCGAGAGTTCCCCGAGGTTTTCCCTTCAGACCTGCCGATTATGCCGCCTGACAGGGATATCAACTTTTATGTTGATCTAGCTCCGGGCACTCAACCCATTTCTATTCCACTATATCGCATGGACCCGCCAGAGTTGAAAGAGTTGAAGGAGCAGTTACTAGACTTGCTTGGGAAGGGTTTCATTAGACCCAACATGTCGCCTTGGGGTGCGCTGGTTCTGTTTGTAAAGAAAAAGGATGGCTCGATGAGAATGTGCATTGATTACCGACAATTAAATAAGGTTACAATTAAGAATAAGTATCCACTGCCGAGGATTGATGATTTGTTCGATCAGCTTCAGGGTGCCAAGGTATTTTCAAAGATTGACTTGAGATCTGGCTACCATCAGTTGAGGATTAGGGCATCCGATGTCCTTAAGACAACATTCCGCACTCGGTACGGGCATTATGAGTTCTTGGTTATGTCATTTGGGTTGACCAATGCCCCAGCAGCCTTTATGGATTTGATGAACCGAGTGTTCAGGCCTTATTTGGACTCGTTCGTAATAGTCTTCATTGATGATATTTTGATATATTCCCGCAGCCGGGAGAAGCACGAGCAGTATCTTAGAGTGGTTCTTCAGACCTTGAGGGATAGTCAGTTATATGCTAAGTTCTCGAAGTGCGAGTTCTGGTTGAGCTCAATTGTATTTCTGGGTCATGTTATATCAACAAAGGGTATTCAAGGTTGATCCAAAGAAGATTGAGGTAGTCAAGGGCTGGCCTAGACCAGCATCAGCCACGGAGATTCAGAGTTTCTTGGGGTTAGCAGGCTACTACCGTCGATTCGTGGAGGGGTTCTCGTCTATTGCAGCCCCGATGACCAGGTTGACTCAGAAGGGTGCCCAGTTCAGATGGTTAGATGAGTGTGAGGCAAGCTTTTAGAAGCTCAAGACAGCTCTGACTACAACACCGGTATTGGTTTTGACCACAAGTTTAGGGCCTTATACAGTCTATTGTGATGCATCTCGTGTTGGACTTGGTGCAGTGTTGATGTAGGATGGCAAGGTCATTGCCTATGCTTCGAGGCAGTTAAAGGTTCATGAGAAGAACTATCCAGTGCATGATTTAGAGTTGGCAGCCATTGTTCACGCATGAAGATTTGGAGGCACTATCTGTATGGCGTGGCGTGTGAGGTGTTCACGGATCATAAGAGTCTTCAGTATTTATTCAAGCAAAAGGAGTTGAATTTGAGGCAGAGGAGGTGGCTGGAGTTGTTGAAAGATTATGACATCACTATCCTATATCACCCGGGAAAGGCCAATGTGGTGGCCGATGCCTTGAGTAGGAAGTCAGCCAGTATGGACAGTCTTGCTTATATTCCGGTCGGTGAGAGACCGCTTGCTTTGGACATTCAGGCTTTGGCCAATCAATTTGTGAGGTTGGATATTTCTGAGCCTAGCTGAGTGTTAGCTTGCACGGTCGCTCATTCTTCATTGTTGGAGCGTATCCGTGATCGGCATTTTGATGATCCCCATTTGTGTGTTCTGAGAGACACGATGCAACATGGAGGTGCCAAGAAGGTGACCTTAGATGATGATGGTGTTTTGAGATTGCAGGGGCGAGTTTGTGTGCCCAATGTTGATGGGATTCGAGAGTTGATATTAGCAGAGGCCCATAGTTCCCGGTATTCTATTTACCCGGGCGCCGCAAAGATGTATCAGGATCTGAGGCAGCACTATTGGTGGCGTAGAATGAAGAAAGATATAGTTGCACATGTGGCTCGATGTTTGAATTGTCAGTAGGTTAAGTATGAGCATCAGAGGCCTGGTGGTTTATTTCAGAGGATTGAGCTTCCTGAGTGGAAGTGGGAGCGGATCACTATAGACTTTGTTGTTGGGCTCCCGCAGACTCGGAGGAAGTTTGACGCAGTTTGGGTCATTGTTGATAAGCTGACAAAGTTAGCGCATTTCATTCCTGTGGCAGTCTCCTATTCATCCGAGAGGTTAGTTGAGATCTACATCCTGGAGATTGTTCGCCTTTATGGTGTGCCGATATCTATCATCTCGGACCGAGGTACACAGTTTACCTCGCGTTTCTGGAAAGCTGTCCAGCGAGAGTTAGGCACCCAGGTTAAGTTGAGTACAACATTTCATCCTCAGACGGACGGGCAGTCCGAGCGGGCTATTCAGATATTGGAGGATATGCTCCGAGCTTGTGTCATTGACTTTTGAGGTTCGTGGGATCAGTTCTTGCCTTTAGCAGAGTTTGCCTTCAACAACAGCTACCAATCGAGTATCCAGATGGCTCCTTATGAGGCTTTGTATGGTAGGCGATGTCGATCTCCGGTTGGATGGTTTGAGCCGGGAGAGGCTCGGTTGTTGGGTACAGATTTGGTTCAGGAGGCTTTGGACAAGGTCGGGATCATTCAAGATAGACTTCGTACAGCTCAGTCCAGGCAAAAGAGCTATGCATATCGAAGGGTTCGAGATGTGGCTTTCATGGTCGGTGAGCGGGTATTGCTCCGAGTGTCGCCTATGAAAGGCGTGATGAGATTTGGGAAGAAGGGCAAGCTTAGCCCTAGGTTTATTGGTCCATTTGAGATTCTTGATCGAGTGGGAGAGGTGGCTTATAGACTTGTATTGCCACCGAGCTTATCAGCTGTACATCCAGTATTTCATGTGTCCATGCTTTGAAAATATCACGGCGATCCATCCCACGTGTTAGACCTCAGCATTGTCCAGTTGGACAAGGACTTAACTTATGAGGAGGAGCCGATAGCTATTCTAAACCGGCAGGTTCGCCAGTTGAGGTCGAAGAGTTTTCCTTCGGTTCGTGTTCAGTGAAGAGGTCAGCCTCCTGAGGCATCGACCTGGGAGTTCGAGTTCGATATGCAAGACCGTTATCCTCACCTTTTCCCCGACTCAGGTGCTTCCTTCTTGTGTCCGTTCGAGGACGAATGGTTGTTTTAGAGATGGAGAATGTGACGACCCAAAGGATCATCACCGATTTTCTCCCTTTTTCCGTGCTTCCGAGGACTTGAAAACCTCACCTTTAGTTGCCTCGATTTGTGTGCATAACCCGGGCGCGTATCCGGAAAAGCTTATGTGTTAAATTATGTGAAATTTGATAAATTGTGGCTTTAAAATGGTTAAAGTTGACTTTGCTTAACATTTTTGGGTAAACGGACCCGGAACCGTGATTTGACGTTCCTAGAGGGTACGTAGAAAATTATGGGACTCGGGTGTATTCCCGGAATCGAAATCCGAGGTCCCGAGCCCGAGAAATGAATTTTTGAAAGAAATTATTTTCTGAAATTTAATATGAAAATTTGAAATAAAAATGAATTAGAAAGCATTGGTATCGGGCCCGTATTTTGGTTCCGGCGCCCGATACAGGTCTTATATGTGGTTTAAGCACTTTCTGTGAAATTTGGTTGAAATCGGACGTTGTTTGACGTGTTTCGGACTTAAAACTCTAAATTTGAAAGTTTATGAAGTTTGAAGAAAAACTAGTGATTTTAAGGCTTGATTCGTTGTTTATGATGATATTTGGCGATTTGATCGCACAGATAAGTTCATATGAGGTTGTTGAGTTAGTACATTTGTTTGGTTAGGAGCCCCGAGGGCTCGGGTGTGATTCGGAGGTGTTTCGGAGTGGTTTTGGCCTTAGAAAAATTGCAGAAGTTTCAGTTCTGATGTTCTGGTCTCCAGTTCTATGCGATCGCATAGGTAGCCTTGCGATCGCATAGAGTAATCCTTCAGGTGCCCCACATTTGTTCTATGCGATCGCATAGCTTAGCCAGATCCTTCAATGTGAACGCAACCTTTAATCCGCGTTCGCGTTTCATTAAGTCCAAACCTGGAATGCACAGCCTTTTCTTCTATGCGTTCGCAGCAGCCCTTCCGCGTTCGCAATGACCAGCTTCCCCTTACCCTATGTGATCGCATTACCTTCTTCGCGATCGCATAGGGCATTTTTGCCCATTGATTTTAAATACCCAAAACAGATCAGTGACGAGATTTAGTCCATATTTTACACGAGTTCTTCTTCTCCATAGCTCTTGAGCGAATATTTTAGCACTTCTTCACCGAAGCTTCTTGGGTAAGTAAATTCCCACTCATTTCCTTCATCTTCCTTCATTAATTAATGAGTTTCTAAACCTAAATCATGAAATCAAAGTAGAAATTAGGGGTTTTGGGTAGAGTTAGATTTTTGGGAATTTTGAGTGATTCAACCTCAATTTGGGGTCGGATCTTAAAATAGATTATATATTTGAACTCGTGGGGTTATGGGTAATCGGGTTTTGGTCCTAGCCTTGTGTTGGGACCACGAGGACCCGGGGTCGAATTTTGGTATTTTTGGAAGAATGCTAGGAACTTCATATCTAAGCTATGCGATTTTGTTATCGAGTCTTTATTGATATTATTGAATTAATTATGCCTAGATATCGTTGTTTCGGAGTCGGATTATAAAGGAAAGACGGTATTTGAGGGTTGATTACTATTCTTTGGACCGAGGTAAGTGTTTGTTCTAACTTTGGCTTGAGAGAATAGGATTAGAGTGTTGTTTGCTATTTGCTAATTGTTGAGTACGGTGTATAGGCATGGTGACGAGTATCTATACACAAGAGTCTAGCATGACCGTGAGTCTTATTTCTGTTTATTCGGATTTTGTGATACCTCTTCCTTGTTAAATTGATAAATTTCATATAATGTGAAGAGTTTGAGGAAGAATTATGATTTGTACATTCTTGGAGCATTGGCTCGAGTATATCATAAAATGTGAAAGTATATGAAATGATTGAACCCCTTTGGAGCGTTGGCTCAGGTGGTAAAGTGAGATAAGAGGTAAAAAGTGAAAGAAAGAGAAAGAATTATTGAATTGCTCCTTTGCCGGGATGCTTGTTGCTTTGTTGACTATCTCCCTTGCCGGGATGCTGATATTGTTCCCTTGCCGGGTTTTTAACTGCTTAATTGTGCTCCCTTGCCGGGAGTTAGCTGTTTATTTGTATTCCCTTGCCAGGATTTCTATCATTATTTGTCTACTCCCTTGCCCCTTGTTTGTGATTGTTGCTTGGGTGAGGAAGAGTGATAAAGCACGAAGGGTGATGCCGTGCATTGATTGCTATTGTGAGGATAGAGTGTAAAACACGAAGGGTGATGCCGTGCCGCACGATGTACCATTCCGTGCCGATTTTATTAATTATATGGTGAGGAAAGAGAGTAAAAGCACGAAGGGTGATGCCGTGCATCTTTCATTTATATGATTGCTTTGGTGAGGACGAGAGCGTAAAACACGAAGGGTGATGTCGTGTATTTGTTGCTTTCTGATTCTTTGTTGATACCCGAGTTATGTTGTTTCTTTCTTTACTTGTTCTTATTTGATTTACTTCGAGGTTATAGATTTCCTTATCCTGTTTGCCTTGTGATTGTTTTTTGGGTGAGGAAGAGCGTAAAGCACGAAGGGTGATGCCATGTATTGTTTTGGTGAGGACGAGAGTAAAAGAACGAAGGGTGATGTCGTGCAAATTGTTGACTTTTGATTCTTGTTGACATTCTGGCTTTGCTACTTCTTTCTGTTATTGAGGATTTCTATTTAAAACTGTTAGCTCCCCATAGCATGCTCCCCTCTCTTAGCTGTTTAAATTCTGTATATTTCCTTTTATTGCATATATCTGTACAGGTTGTTTTGGTAGGTCCTGGCTAGCCTCGTCACTACTTCGCCGGGGTTAGGCCAGACACTTACCAACACATGGGGTCAGTTGTGCTGATGCTACACTGTGTGCATCTTTTTGCACAGATCCAGGAGCAGCTTTTGGACCTCAGCAGTAGGATTTGATCGGGAGCTGACTTCAGTCCAGAGACACCGAGGTAGCCTTGCTGGCGTCCGCAGGCCCGGAGTCTCTCTCTCTTTATTCAGTTTGTTATCTTTTGTACCGAAACAAACGGTTTACAATTTCTTTCAGACGATTGTATTTAGTAAATCTTAGAAGTTCGTGAGCATTGTGACACCAATCTTGGGTAGAGGATTATGTTATACTTCCGCATTTAATTTCAGTTATCTAAGTTTAAAGACTTCCGCTTTTATTTAATTGTCTCGTTTTGTTTACATTGTTGCGAATGTTATCAGAAATGTTTTAATACTTGGTTGGCCTAGCTCCAATAGTAGGCGTCATCACGACTCCCGATGGTGGGAAATCCGGGTCGTGACATATATACAAATGAATGTTTTTGGAAAACTAAATGAATAAAAAGTAACTAATGCGTGTCCATTCACTTTTCTTTTTAGAAAAATCAATCATGAAATTGATTTAATTTGTATAAGTTTGTTATAACATCTTATCAAATAAATTTACTTTAAATTTTTCAAAAACACCCTTAAACGGTTGGGACTTAATAGTACTGCTCAAAGAAGACGTGATTTTTTCCGGCATGTAATTCGTCTTCAACTTGGTTTTTCTTCTCTTTGATAAAAGGTCATAAAATACTAATGAATAATGTAAACAAAATACTAGTTTTTCTTTTATAATAACATTCAATTTTTTTTATTTACTTTAGTAACTCCATAAGTAATGTAGCACGTGTATTCCTAATACTTAACCATCATTTTCCATTGCCCCTGTTATGAATAACCCCAATGACATCAGCAAATTAACATCGCATAACATGAGACTTGAAGGTTATGACCGAAGAAAAGCTCTATACATATGCATAATTTTTCCTTTTTAAATTTAATATTATATTATGTTTAATATTGGCAATTCGATGTTACCAAATCAACAACAATATGTAATATCTGGTCTAGATTAAATAAAATCAATAAACTTAATTAAAGTCAATATGGTAGCCCTGTCCCCTGAACAATAAACAAGAAGCTCTATAATTAAGTATTTTGATACTATTTCATTAGCCCTAAATAGGACAAAAGAGGTGGCGTGCATTAATAAGAATACATAAGCCTTACCCAAAAAAGAAAAAAGAAAAGGCCAAATATGGCACCATATTTTATTTGGCAATCTATCTCTACCTTGTTCCATTTTGGCCCTCCAACTCTATTTTATATGTTCAATTTTGGCCCCCCAACTCTATTTCTTATGTTCCACTTTAACACAAAAGCTAAAACCAGTGCAAAAAATATAGCCCGTTAAATATGAGGTGTAATAAATATCCAATTAAATGTTGCCACCTGATTTTTTCATCCATGTCAAACGGGTCAATACTAAAATATCTGAACCCGACCGTATTTTTGTGGGTTTATTTCATCTAAACAGGCCAGGTATGAAATCAACAGATGAAAGCTTTGGAACTTAGAGAATGAAGATGGGGCAACAGTGGATGAAAAAAATCGATCCGTTTCAGGTATTTTAATACTGACCCGTTTGACATGGATAAAAAAAACCAAGTAGCAATATTTAATTGAATATTTATTACACCTCAAATTTAACGAGCTATATTTTTTGCATTGATTTTAACTTTTGTGTTAAAGTGAAACATAAGAAATAGAGTTGGAGGGCCAAAATAGAATATATAAAATAAAATTAGAGGGCTAAAATAGAGTAAAGTAAAGATAGAGTGTCAAATAAAAAATAATGTTAAATTGGATGAGTTGTATATGTATTTGTCCCGAGAACACATAGCAGAAATAGTGGTTAGGGATGGAGCCCACCTAGGGACCGCAGCCACACCAGTAACATCACATGTCCTTTTCACATGCTAAGATTATAAGTGTTCAAGGGCAGTGAAGTAATGGTAAACTTTTATGAAGCACTTATAGCCTGTTTGACCAAGTTTCTTTTTGGCCAAAAGTGCTTTTTTTTTTTTGCCAAAAGCATTTTTGGCCAAAAATTGAGGTGTTTGGCCAAGTTTTTGGAAGGAAAAAAATACTTTTTAGGAGAAGCAAAAAAAGTAGTTTCTCTCCAAAATCACTTTTTTGAGAAGCACTTTTGAGAAAAATACACTTAGAAGCAGTTTTTTAAAGCTTGGCCAAACACTAATTGCTGCTCAGAAGTGTTTTTCAAACTAATTAACCAAACACAAACTGCTTCTCGCCAAAAGTACTTTTGAAAAAAGCACTTCTCAAAATAAGCTGATTTTTGCAGCTTGGCCAAACGGGCTATTATTGTGACACTTCTATGGCAACCAATGAAAAAAAGGATAAACCGAATAAAATTACGGAAAGCTCCTTACTCACCCGAATTAATATCCAGATGCAGCTCACTTTGTAAACCGGAGGCAACTCTCTTTCCCTCCTATTAATAGTAAAAAAAATAGGTAGATTGAAGTGGTGTATTTTTTAATTTAAAATTTTATAACTATTTTATTCTTATTGTTTTTAAAAATTGAATTGAATTGATTAAAAATGGATCGAACCGAATTAATCCAAAATGGATTAAACTGACGAAATGTCCACCCATATTCAATCTCGTCACTAGTGTCGGTTTGCATTAAAAGTAGTGGCACCCACAACCATCAAATACTGGATCTACCTATGAATTTGCAGATCATGCATGACCCTTGAGTATATCTCACGACCTAAAATCCGATTAGTCGTGATGACACCTAACCCAACTTGCTAGGTAAACCAATTAACAACAATCCAATTTAATTATATTTATCGAGGAAAATAAATGATAAAATAACTGAACCTTTCTACTTTTCTCAAGGACTGGTATTACAAATCATGAGTTTCTAAGAGTTGGATTTTTACAAAATTGGTAGGAAATAAAATACATCATCTATTTGAAATAAACGTGAACAGATTAGTAATTCTAAAGCTATCAAGAACAAGAGCCAGCTATGACTGGATCGCAGAAACATCTTCAATGCCAGCTCCCATCATACATCGCAACATCAACATCCAAAATCTGCACACAAGGTACAGAAGTGTAATATGAGTACAACCGACCCCATGTACTTAGTTAGTATATGTCTAATCTCGTCGAAGTAGTGACGAAAATTTTTAGTTTAAAAGATACTCAATATTATAACCTGTGCAGTAGACTAACAACAAAAATAATTATGTAACATAATAGGTAAGAGTACAAGAAAACAAATGTATGAAGCAGTAAATGATTACTAAAAGAAATCACGGTAGCAAATTCATAACTTTCATGGTGAGGGAAATGTACTCAAGATATCAAATCAAATGGCACAACAATACTTTCTGTGCATTTATCTCATCCTCGCCAAATATATGAATGTAGATCAAATCAATTGACACGACAACACCCTTCGTACATTTATCTCTTCTTTACCAAGCATACGTATAACCAGGTAAAAGAAACGTCAATAACAATAACAATAACAATAAATTGGGTGACACACATAAAGGAATAACGAACAGGGCAGTACATATGGACAACAGAAATAGACTAGAGAAAATAGGCATAGATGTAGATATGACAACAAGGGGGAAAATGTTAAACAAATAGAAGGCATGGACAACACAACAACAATTGGAATAAAGAACAAGTCAGAACAACATCTACAACCACATAGAAAACATAGGTGTAACAGTAATAGTCAAGGTAACGGCATGAATACATACACAAGGAAAAGATATCATAACATAATATATGTCCCTCATTCTCACCTGCACGTAAACACCCTCGTGCCATGAACATATAGTAATATAAAACATGATGATATAACTAACATGGTACGGTATCACCCTTCGTGCTTTACTCTCATCCACATATGATAATATGTATGATAATATAATGACATGGCACGACATTACCCTTCATGCTTTACACTCTTCCTCACATAATAATGAATATAAAATGACACGACATCATTCTTCGTACTTTACACTTTTCCTCACATGATTATGTTGATGAAATGGAACGGTATCACCCTTCATGCTTTACACTCTCCTTAAGTGCGTTCATAATGTAACCAACTCTGGATCATTGTTCGAATAATTTCTTTCGTTCCATCTTAGCTTTCTTTCAAGGTAAGATATCACTTTTCCCAGTCTTTCTACCCCCGTGTTGCATCCATACTTAGTTTATCTTAGTGCCCACACATGCCAGAGTTTTCGTGCAACTCATATGATCTCGAGTATTACTTTTAATTTTTACTTCCCGTTCATTAGCCATGGTAGGTTCCACTTTCCTTTGGAGTGCTTCCAAAGTTGTTGCGAGACTGTTGTTATAAGACCATTCCCTCATTAGGTTACTGAGCTTAGGTTGAAGCCTTCTTCCTCACTTTTCGAGCTAGCCTTTCATTATAATATTTAGGGAGGACCCTCTGACTCTTGTAAAGTTGTGAGCTTATTACAGACCTTTTGATATCCTTTCTTGCCTATAATTATTCGTAGTTACTTATCCCCACGCCCTTGTGCTTGTAGGGTTGCCTCTGAACTAGTATTTCGACTCTCTTCCTAGTAGCACTCTCTTTTATTTCCGTAAAATTCACACGATACCTTTAACTACCTCGACTCCTATCTGAATATATCTCAAGTATTACAATGACATTACTGCGAGGCTAAATTCACTATATTGGGTTTTACTATGCTTATCTTACACTATATGCTGATTCGTCTATAACCTCCTGTCTAGCTGTAACTAGGCTCTTCCTAAATCAACTACTAACTAGTCGTTGGCCCGTTATCATATCAATATTCCACGTAATCTTTCTTGGTTTATTCCTTTTGCCTTAACTTACCTCTCACACTAGCTCCTTATTTATCAAAAATATCCCGAGCCGGAACCCTTACTTCCTCTCCTTGATGCCGTGCTTGTATAATGTTCTGGAATTGTAACATATCTGTAGGCTTTGAATAAGTGTAATCTCATCCCTTTTTTATTTTTCATTTTTTTGTATTCTTTCTTTACCATTTCGTAATTACTGGAACCACCAAATTCTGACTTAATACCACATCACTCTATATTCTCCCATTTGGGGGAGTACTAAGAGTTGGAGTTATGATAACCTACGTATAGATATTTTACCTTTTCATCTTTGGCGTCTTTTCACATCATCGATGACCCTTACTTATCTTGCGGTAATCATTCTATACCAGGGATAACAAAATTTCCTTATTCACGAGGTGACACATAGTGTTACTAGCACATACAGTCCCATAAGCTTAACTTTGCTCCCATTGCTTGTTTTAGGGAAGCGTCTTCTTGAATGACCATTTTTTGAATTTCTTATGAATCTTCTTCTGTTTTCCAATCTATTATCACTGGAACACAATCTGAAATTCTATGATGCCGACCATTATCAAATCACTCAGTCCTTAATTCATGTTTACTTTATCTTGTTCACCAGCCCATACTGATCTCTATTATTCTGGGGTCTAGCTTTTTCTATCGGTAATCACGTTAGAGTCACGAACTTACCTCTTGAAATGAAGATATGACTTCATGGCCTATACTCTTTTGTTGTCTTAAGGCCTATCACCTCTCGTCTCTTCCTTCACCTAACTATGGACCCGGTAATATCGTCATCTTTTGCTCTACTATTGTCATCCATGCGTCTTACTCATAATTCTTCTTTATCTCTCTTCTCATTACTTCTGCTAATATTTCTGCCTATCCCTTTCTTGTGAAAACATTAGCAAGACATTCTTCAGCTCTTTGCTCCCCCTTGCTTCATCCATCGGCTCTTCGGGTTGCTCAACATCCTTGCTCTATTAGTGTCACAACCCGGATTTTCCACCCTCGGGAGTCGTGATGCCGCCTACTCGTAGAAGCTAGGCAAGCCACGAAAAAAAATATTCAATATCTTTTATTTTAGTCTTTTTAGCAACTTGTATTAACAGATGATAACATTTAAATAATAGCGGAATATGAGATTAAGTGGAAGACATAGACAAATATAAAACCGAAATTATACGAAAACCAACATATGTGTCTACCCAGAAACCAGTGTCACAATATTCACGGACTAACTAGGATTGCTACATATAGATGTTTGAAAGAAAGAACATAGTCTGTCTCGAGTACAAATGATAATAGAACATAATAAAAGATAGAGGAGACTCTGGGCCTGCGGACGCCTGCAGGGCTACCTCGGAGTCTCGATGAACTGAAGCTAGCTCCCCCTACTGCTGCTGACCAAATACTGCTCCGGTATCTGCATAGCGTGCAGAGTGTAGCATCAGCACAACCGACCCCATGTGCTGGTAAGTGTCTGGCCTAACCCCGGTGAGGTAGTGACGAGGCTAGAACCAGACTCCAGATAACCCTGTTCAGTTATATAATATACGGTGGAAAATAAACAGGAACAAGCAGTTTAAATGTGAGGGGGTACATGCTTCGGGGAACATATCAAAACTAACAGAAGTTTAATAAAATATGAAAGAACAAATCAGTATCAACAACAATAAAATAACAATAAACTCGATCCTCTATCATTTAACATTGTTCGCGGACTAGTGGTCGCGTTCGCGATGTACAAATGGTGACCCTCCCCAAAACCTTAAGCGTTCGCGAGTGGAAGGACGCGTTCGCGAAGGGTCTCCCCCCTCAGCTTCGCGTTCGCGTCTCAACCTTCGCGTTCCCAAAGAAGAAATTGGGCACCTGGGATTTTTGCCTTATTCGTTCGCGAGTGGGTCCACGCGAACGCGAAGGGTAAAATCCCTGGGCACTAACAGGAGAAATCTGCAACTTTTCTCAAGTTCAAAACTTCCCGAAACACATCTGAAACACACCCGAGCCCTCGGGGCTCCTAATCAAACATTCGTACTAACTCAATAACATCATATGAACTTATCCGTGTGATCAAATCGCCAAAGTAACATCATAAATAACGAATTAAACCTCAAAATCAAAGAAATATTTCAAAACTTCTTAAACCTCAACTTTTGCAAATTAGGTCTGAAACACGTCAAATGACACCCATTTTTCACCAAATTTTAAAAAAATATCTTAAATCATATATAAGACCTGTAACAGGCACCGGAACCAAAATACGGGCCCGGTACCATCATGTTCTAATCAAATTCCATTTCAAATTTCCTTAAACAATTTCAGAAAACAATTTTCTTTAAAAATTCATTTCTCGGGCTTGGGACCTCGGAATTCGATTCCGGGAATATGCCCAAGTCCCATATTTTCCTACGGACCCTCTGGAACCATCGAATCACGGGCCCGGATTCGTTTACCCAAAATGTTGACCGGAGTCAAATTTGCTCATTTTATAATCAAAACTTATCATTTTTCATAGATTTTCATATTTAAGCTTTCCGGCTATGCGCCTGGACTGCTCACGCAAATCGAGGAGATCCTAAATGAGGTTTTCAAGACCTCAAAAACACAAAATTTAATTTAAAGCAAGTGATGACCTTTTGGGTCATCACATTCTCCACCTCTAAAATAACTGTCCGTCCTCGAAAGGACATAAGAAGGAAGTATTTGAGTTGGGGAAAAGGTGAGGATAACGGCTCTGCATATCGGAGTCATACTCCCAGGTCGATGCCTCAGGAGGATGACCTCTCCACTGGATGCGAACAAAAGGAAAACTCTTCGACCTCAACTGACAAACCTGCCGGTCTAGAATAGCCACCGGCTCCTCCTCATAAGACAAGTCCTTGTCCAACTGGACAGTGCTGAAATCTAACATGTGGGATGGATCGCCGTGATACTTCCGAAGCATGGACACATGAAACACTGGATGCACAGCTGATAAGCTCGGCGGCAATGCAAGTCTATAAGCTACCCCTCCCACTCGATCAGGAATCTCGAACGGACCAATGAATCTAGGGCTAAGCTTTCCCTTCTTCCCGAATCTCATCACGCCCTTCATAGGCGACACTCGGAGCAATACCCACTCACCGACCATAAAAGCCACATCTCGAACCTTGCGATATGCATAACTCTTTTGCTTGGAATGAGCTGTACGAAGCCTATCCTGAATAATCTTGACCTTATCTAAGGCCTCCTGAACCAGATCCGTACCCAACAATCGAGCCTCCTCCGGCTCAAACCATCCAATCGGAGATCGACACCGCCTACCATATAAAGCCTCATAATGAGCCATCTGGATACTAGACTAGTAACTGTTGTTGTAGGCAAACTCTGCTAAAGGTAAGAACTGATCCCACGAGACTCCAAAGTCAATGACATAAGCTCGGAGCATATCCTCCAAAATCGGAATAGTCCGCTTGGACTGCCCGTCCGTCTGAGGATGAAATGTTGTGCTCAACTCAACCTGGGTGCCCAACTCTCGCTGAACTGCTCTCCAGAAATGTGAGGTAAACTACGTACCTCGGTCCGAAATGATAGACACCGGCACACCATGAAGACGAACAATCTCCCGGATATAGATCTCAGCTAACCTCTCGGATGAATAGGAGACTAACACAAGAATGAAATGCGCTGACTTGGTCAACCTATCAACAATGATCCATACTGCGTCGAACTTCCTCCGAGTCTGTGGGAGTCCAATAATGAAGTCCATAGTGATCCGCTCCCACTTCCACTTGGGAAGCTCAATCCTCTGAAACAGACCACCAGGCCTTTGATGCTCATACTTAACCTGCTGACAATTCAAATATCGAGCCACATATGCAACAATATCCTTCTTTATTCTATGCCACCAATAATGCTGCCGCAAATCCTGATACATCTTCGGCGCCCGGATGAATACAGTATCAGGAGCTTTGGGCCTCCTCTAAAATCAACTCTCGGAGCCCATCTACATTAGGCAGACATACTCGACCCTGCAACCTCAAAACTCCATCATCATCTAAGGTAACCTGCATGACACCTCCACGTTGCACCGTGTCTCTAAGGATACACAAATGGGGATCATCATACTGCCGATCACGGATACGCTCCAATAAAGAAGAACGAGTGATCGTGCAAGCTAATACACGACTAGGCTCAGAAATATCTAACCTCACAAACCGATTGGCCAAAGCCTGAACATCCAAAGCACGCGGTCTCTCACCGATCGGAATATAGGCAAGACTGCCTATACTGGCTGACTTCCTACTCAACGCATCGGCCACCACATTGGCCTTTTCTGGGTGATATATGATAGTGATATCATAATCCTTCAACAACTCCAACCATCTCCTCTGCCTCAAATTCAACTCCTTCTGCTTGATCAAATACTGAAGACTCTTATGATCCGTGAACAACTCACATGCCACGCCATACAGATAATGCCTCCAAATCTTCAACGCGTGAACAATGGCTGCCAACTCCAAATCATGAACCAGATAGTTATTCTCATGAATCTTCAATTTCCTCAAAGCATAGGTTATGACCTTGCCATCCTGCATCAATACCGCACCAAGCCCAATACGAGATGCATCATAATAAACTGTATAAGGCTCTGAACCTGTGGGCAAAACCAACACCGGTGCCGTAGTCAGAGCTGTCTTGAGCTTCTGAAAGCTCGCCTCACACTCGTCCAACCATATGAACTGGGCACCCTTCTAGGTCAACCTGGTCATCGAGGTTGCGATAGATGAGAACCCCTCCACGAACCGACGATAGTAGCCTTCTAACCCCAAGAAACTCCGAATCTTTGTAGCTGATGCTGGTCTAGGCCAGTTCTTGACTGCCTTAATCTTCTTTAGATCAACCTGAATACCCTCTGCTGATACAACATGACCCAAGAATGCAACTGCACTCAACCAGAACTCACACTTCGAGAACTTAGCATATAACTGACTATCCTTCAGAGTCCAAAGAACCACTCTGAGATGCTACTCGTGCTCCTCCTGGCTGCAAGAATATATCAGAATATCATCAATGAAGACTATCACGAACGAGTCCAAATAAGGCCTGAACACTCGGTTAATCAAATACATGAAAGCTTCTGGGGAATTGGTCAACCCAAATGACATGACCAAGAACTCACAATGCCCGTATCGAGTGCAGAAATTTGTATTAGGGATATCGGATGCCCTAATCCTCAACTGATGGTAGCCAGATCTCAAGTCAATCTTTGAAAATACCTTGGCACCCTGAAGCTGATGAAACAAATCATCGATCCTCGGCAATAGATACTTATTCTTGATTGTAACCTTGTTCAACTGCCTGTAATCAATACACATTCTCATCGATCCATCATTCTTCTTAAGAAACAACACCGGTGCACCCCAAGGAAAAACACTGGGTCTAATGAAACCCTTTTCAAGCAAGTCTTGCAACTGCTCCTTCAACTCTTTCAACTCAGGCGGGGCCATGCGATACGGCGGGATAGAAATAGGCTGAGTGCCCGGAGCCAAATCTATGCAAAAGTCAATATCCTTGTCGGACGGCATACCCGACAGGTCTGAAGGGAATACCTCGGGGAACTCATGAACCACAGGCACGGAATCAATAGATGGAACCTCAGCACTGGAATTACGGACATATGCCAAATAAGCCAAATACCCTTTCTCGACTATGCGCTGAGCCTTCACATAAGAGATAACACTACGAGTAGAATGATCAGGAGTCCCTTTCCACTCTAAACGAGGCATACCCGACAAAGCTAAGGTCATAGTCTTGGCATGACAGTCCAAGATAGCATGGTAAAGTGATAACCAGTCCATCCCCAATATGACATCGAAATCGACCATGTCCAGAAGCAACAAATCTACCCGAGTCTCAAGACCCCCAATAACAATCACACAAGAGCGATGGACTCGATCTACCACAATAGAATCACCCATCGGTGTAGACACATAAATAGGAACACTCAAGGAATCACTAGGCATAACCAGATACGATGCAAAATAAAATGACACATATGAGTATGTAGATCCTGGATCAAATAACACTGAAGCCTCTCTATCACAAACAAGAACAATACCTATGATAACTACATCTAAAGCCTCAACCTCGGGCTTGGATAGAAGAGCATAACATCGGGGCTGGGCTCCACCACCTTGGACTATATCTCTAGGATGACCTGCAGCTAGCTGGCCTCCACCTCTAGCGGTCTGAGCTCCTCCTCTAAATCCTCTACCTCCACCTCTAGCACCTCTACCCCTACCTCTAGCTGGCTGGGCGGTCTGTGGAACACCTGGTGCCTGAACCATAGTACAAGAACCCTGATACTGCGACTAAGTACCCACCAACATCGGACAAACCCTCTGAATATGACCATACTCACCACACTCATAGCATCCACCAGAATACTGCGGCTGAGGAAACTGAGACTGACCCTGGCGACCTGAATGACCACCCCGAAAACTCTGGAGCGGTGGTGCACTGATAGGAGCTGGTGGTGCACTATAGGGCTGCTGATCAGAATACTGCATGTGAGAACCACGACAACCTGAAGCACCGTGAGAAACCTGAAAAGCTGACTGAAAGGGCCTAAGAGGATGGCCTCTACCATATGAATCTCTACTCTAGACGAGGTACCACTGAACTTGCCTGAATGACAGGGCCTCTTATCTGACCCATGCCCACCTCCCTATGACAGAACCATCTCAACTCTGTGGGCCACCTCCTAAAAAGTAATCTCACTCTGAGCCTCCTTAGCCATCTAAAAACGAATCGGCTGAATAAGACCGTCAATAAACCTCCTCACTCTCTCTCTCTCTCGGTAGGAAGTATGACAAGGGCATGGCGAGCTAAGTCGATGAACCGAGTCTCATACTGGGTAACAGTCATGGAACCCTGCTGGAGGCGCTCAAACTGCCTCCGATAGGCCTCTCTCTGAGTAATGGGGAGAAATTTCTCCAGAAATAACACTGTAAACTGCTCCCAAGTCAAGGCTGGCGATCCGGCTGGTCTAGCTAAGCAATAATCCCTCCACCAAGTCTTGGCGGATCCAGACAAGCAAAATGTAACAAAATCGACCCCATTGGTCTCAACAATACCCATGTTCCTGAGAACCTCGTGGCAGTTGTCTAGATAATCCTGGGGATCCTCAGTAGATGCACCGCTGAAGGTAGAAGAGAAGAGCTTGGTGAACCTATCCAGCCTCCACAAAGCATCGGCAAACATAGCTGCTCCATCGCCGGTCTGAGCTACCTTACCCGACTGAACTGCTCAAACTGGCTGAATTGCTGGAGTTTGAATATGGGGAGCTACCAGCTCCAGAGTGTGAGTAGCAGGATTTTGGGCCCCTCCTCCAGCCTAAGAGATGGCTGGTGCTACAAGAAGCAAGCCTGCTCGGGTGACACTCTCCATGAGGCCCACTAATTGGTCCAAAGCATCCTAAAGAACTGGGGTAGCAATAAACCCCTCTAGGACCTAAGCTGGGCCTACCGGAGCTGCTGGGGCTGGAACCTCCTCATCAAAATCAACCCGAGGCTCCGCCACTAGTATTGCTGCTCGGGGCTGAGCTCTGACCCTACCTCGGCCTCTAGCATGGCCTCGGACTCGCCCTCTTCCCTTCGTGGGAGCTGCTGCTAGGGGCTCGGGCTGTTGAGCGATGGATGAAGAAGTGGTTGTTCCCGCCATCTGCGAAAGAACAAAGTAGAAATTCAACTCTGTAGCCCCTGAGGGATAAATACAGACGTCTCCGTACCGATCCCTCAGACTCTACTAGCTTGTCCGTGAATTGTGAGACCTATGTAACCTAGAGCTCTGATACCAACTTGTCACGACCCGGATTTCCCACCATCGGGAGTCGTGATGACGCCTACTCGTAGAAGCTAGGCAAGCCACAAAAAAAAATTCAATCTCTTTTATTTTAGTCTTTTTAATAACTTGTATTAACAGATGATAACATTTAAATAATAGCGGAATATGAGATTAAGCGGAAGACATAGACAAATATAAAACCGAAATAATACGAAAACCAACATATGTCTCTACCCAGAAACCGGTGTCACAACATTCACGGACTAACTAGGATTACTACATACAAATATTTAAAAGAAAGAACATAGTCTGTCTCGAGTACAAATGATAACAGAACATAATAAAAGATAGAGGAGACGCCAGGCCTGCGGACGCCTGTAGGGCTACCTCGGAGTCTCGATGAACTGAAGCTGGCTCCCCCTACTACTGCTGACCAAATGCTGCTCCGGTATCTGCATAGAGTGCAGAGTGTAGCATCAGCATAACCGACCCCATGTGCTGGTAAGTGTCTGGACTAACCCCGGCGAGGTAGTAAAGAGGGTAGAACCAGACTCCAGATAACCCTGTTCAGTTATATAATATATGGTGGAAAATAAACAGTAACAAACAGTTTAAATGGGAGGGGGTACATGCTTCGGGGAATATATCAAAACTAACAGAAGTTTAATAAAATATGAAAGAACAAATCAGTATCAACAACAATAAAATAACAGTACTGTTGCAGCGCGCAACCCGATCCTCTATCATTTAACATTGTTGCGGCATGCAACCCGATCCACATTTATAACTGTTGTGGCGTGCAACCTGATCCAATATAATAGCTGTTGCAGCGTGCAACCCGATCCTATATATATATATATATATATATAAATGTTGCGGTGTGCAACCCGATTCAATATAATATCTGTTGCGGCGTGCGACCCGATCATATATATATATATATATATTAATATTGCGGCATGCAACCCGATCCATTTATAATAAAAATGTTGCGGCGCGCAACCCGTTCCAAATATACAGTCAACAGTGATTGCAATATCAGTCCCGACAAGGGATCAACAATAAGCTACACTATCCCGGCAAAGGAATTCAACAGTACAACTATATACGTCCCAGCAAGGGAGAATCAGCTATAACAAATCTTAACTCAACTCCTACTCATCTCAGTTATCAATATTACTTAGCATAAGTAGATTCCACGATATATAAACTAAGCCTTTTGCTCAATATAAGGGATTTACTCACTATTGCAACTATAGTATCATTCAAGAATACAACAAGTATCAATTTAAGACTCACGATCATGCTCGACACCAACGTATAGATACTCGTCACCATGCCTATACGTCGTAGCAAATAGGACTCAACTCCTAACCCCTCAAGCTAAGGTTAGACCGAACACTTACCTCAAGCTTCCACGGCCAACTCAATCCTCAAGCACCGCTTTTCCTTTCAAATTTGGCTCGAACTCAATCGTATCTATACATAATTGACTTAATAACATCAATAAAAGCTAAACAATCCAATTCCAATGCCTAATTATAGCTTTCTAACCATTCTTTCCAAAAATCCAAAAATTGACCCCGGGCCTGCTTGGTCAAAACATGAGGTTCGAACTAAATTCCGATCACCCATTCGCCTATGAGCCCGAATATATAATTAGTTCCCAAATTTGACCCCAAAACGAGGTCTAAATCACAATTAATCAAAAATCCCTAACTCTACCCGAATCCTTAGTTTTCTACCCTTAATCACATGTTTTAGGCCTAGAAATCTAGTGGGTGTTGATAAAATGGAAGAAAACAAGTTAAAGATTACTTACCCAAAAGTTTTTGGTGAAGAAGTGCTCAAAGAATCATCCAAGAGCTTTGGAGAAGAAAGAGTTTGTGAAATTTTGGTAAAATCCCGTAATGGGCTCTGTTTTGGGTCTTTAAAATAGCTGGGCAAAAATGTTCTTCGTGATAGCGACATACCCTTCGCGTTCGCGATGGGTTAGGCCTGCTAGGCCTTCGTGTTCGAGGAATGTGGCTCGCGTTCGCGGAGCTTTGGCTTCTCAAGCCTACACATTCGTGGACCAGTGGTCGCGTTCGCGATGCACAAATGGTGACCCCTCCCCAAAACCTTACGCGTTCGCGAGTGGAAGGATGTGTTCGCAAAGGGTCTCCCCCCCTCAGCTTCGCATTCGCGTATCAACCTTCGCGTTCACGAAGAAGAAATTGGGCACCTGGGATTTTTGCCTTACGCGTTCGCGAGTGGGTCCACGCAAACGCGAAGGGTAAAATCCCTGGGCACTGACATGAGAAATTTGCAACTTTTCTCAAGTTCAAAACTTCCCGAAACATATCCGGAACACACCCGAGCCCTCGGGGCTCCTAACCAAACATTCGTACTAACTCAATAATATCATATGTACTTATCCGTGCGATCAAATCGCCAAAATAACATCATAAATAACGAATTAAACCTCAAAATCAAAAAATATTTCAAAACTTCTTAATCCTCAACTTTTGCAAATTAGGTCCAAAACACGTCAAATGACATCCATTTTTCACCAAATTTTACAGAAATGTCTTAAAATAATATATAAGACCTGTACCGAGCACCGGAACCAAAATACGGGCTGGTACCATCATGTTCTAATCAAATTCTATTTCAAATTTCCTTAAATAATTTGAGAAAACAATTTCTTTTAAAAATTTATTTCTCAGGATTGGGACCTTGAAATTCGATTCCGAGCATACGCCCAAGTCCTATATTTTCCTACGGACCCTCCGGGATCGTCGAATCATGTGCCCGGGTCCATTTACCCAAAATGTTGACTGGAGTCAAATTTGCTCATTTTATAATCAAAACTTATCAATTTTCATAGATTTTCATATTTAAGCTTTCCGGCTACGCGCTCGGACTACGCACGCAAATTGGGGCGACTCTAAATGACGTTTTCTAGGCCTCGGAAACACATAATTTAATTTAAATCAAGTGATGACCTTTTGGGTCATCACAATTAGGGACGAGAGTTACCTAAGGTAATATTTATCCCTTTCAGGCTTCCAGTGTCTATCTTTGCAGTACTTATATCCAGTTCTACTATTTTATCATGTACTATCTGGATGTCTCACAGGGAGATTTATTAGCACTTTTGCAATATCTTTCGGAAATGTCAACTAACTTAAACAATTCAATCACCATTTTGGGTTACTCTAACCCTAGCCGAATCCTGATACCTCATTCTTTTCTTAAATCACATCTGTTATTTCCCATAGGGTAGAACTGAGATAGGTGTGGCCAATTATATATACGTTTGTTATAGTTGAAGGTATCTCAAAATGCTTATACTTTTTCTGCCGGAACTGTAATACTGATAATCTTCCTTAACTGGGTGCCTCGTACCCTTCTTCACTTTACTTCTTTTACTTGCTGAAACTTGCATTTATCTTCTGAATCTCTCATTGTCTTTCACCATAAAGGTAGATATTCTTGCCTTAAGGATCCTTATCAAGAGGCTTACACGTCTCAGTACACACATGATATACTAAAGACCTTATGTTTTCTTAACATAAACATCATGAAAAATCGAGTTCCTCTGACTCAATTCTTCCATATCCACATTCAATCCCTTACCACCAATCTTTCTGGATGTAGGCATCGTCGTATTATGAATACGATAGAGTTTAGGAAATTGTGTTCTTACAACTTAGCTCTACCACATGATCTAGAGTAGGAAGGAAGAGTGATAGTCCTAAATGCCCTGTAGCCTCCTGCTTATAAGTGTGGTGCACGACACACCCATAAACAAGACTCTACTAGACACGACTTGTAGACTCCCTTGTGATAGAACTGCTCTAATACCACTTTTGTCACGACTTAAACCGATGGGCCGTTATGGGCACCCGGTACCTTACTCAACCGAGTACCAACATAGTGTATTTTTTCGTATCATACTATCATAGATAACTGAACTGGAGAGGCTGCCGTGAAATAGGTAGAATATAACATGTAATACCAATCTATACATAAGACATACGGGCCTATAAACCCAAAATAACCACTTGTACACTAAATATAGGCCGACAAGGCCATACAATCTCTTACATAATTACACTAAGAATACGTAATTTTCATAAAGGTAGGGATAGAGTCCCTCCCTACCAAAAAATACACGTTTAAATCATACTAACCAAACAAGCAACTCCGAAGCAAATTGAGCGTACCAACATCTTCCGCGGAGCTGATAGCCTACTTGGAGGGCTCTCGACCTATCTATCAGACCTCCGGGCATGAAACGTAGCGTCCCCAAGCAAAAGGGATGTCAGTACGAATAATGTACCGAGTATGTAAGGCACATAAATAAGTACATTACAGACATGGAAGAAATATAGAGTAAATGACTCAACCTGTAAATCTGGGAAACTTTGTAAATCATAAAATACCTATAGTGTCATTCATATGCTTATGGATGTCATGTCGTGCACAGGTACATGTTTCATAACATCATCAGCCTCTGAGGACATCTCATCATATCATCTCGGCCACTGTGGGCAAATCAGCAATGTATACCAGCTGATCAGGTGGTGGTGCGTATATAATGCCATAACCTTTATCATATCCCATAGACATATATATATATATACATACATATATACACGTATATAACACCATATGGTCATGGGTCAATTTACATGAATGCAATGCATGAAACGTACGTTAATAAAACCTTTCAGAATGTCATAAGACCATTTTGCCTTTGAGTAATATCATAAAGTAAACTCTTTTCAACTTTCATATTTTTCTAAGACCCATGAACAGATGATAGAATATTATGACACATGGAAATTCAACAACATAGATATCTCTAATACTTCTATGAATAGAGTCATTTATGGAATTTGTGCATTTGCTCATTTCGTTTGTGTCGTATAGATCATGCCAAAAGAAAGAAGGGATAGCCTTTCGATACCCGGAGTAGGGAAAAATCCATATAATATTCTTGGAAAAGATTGTACCGTGGTCTCTTAGAATCACAAAATTCCATTCCTATAAAATTACGTAGTCTCGTATGATTTTTGGTTGCAAAGTCACGTTGCTAATGAGTTGCTGAAGTTCCTTTCTCATTATAGAGATTGAAAAATGATTTTGAATGGTTTCCTTAAGCTTTGGGAGTGGGCCCCACTTTATGGCTTAGTTGGCCAAAGGCTAGTCCATATTTTGCCATCTTTTATGTGATTTTAAGAGTCGCAATTGATATTAGGGGGCTGCCACACGTTGGGGAGGGTTGTCTCCCTTAAGCTTTATCCCAAAAATTCCATTTACAAATTAATATCCCACTTAAAAATTTATAATTACCCAATTATCCCCCAATTAAGAACTATCTCAAATTACTTAAAATACTACTTACTTTTAATACACCTTATACACCTTACTATCATGGTCATGTGGTACCTTGTATGGTACTAGTCCATAAATACCTAGTATTTTAGCTCGGGCCGTATTTTATCCCAAAATGTCAAACTTCGACGAAATTCATATTCTTCGATTTGCTTACCCTCTCACCTTCACGAATTTACTCATTACTTGTTTAAAATAGCATAAAATGCTTATAATCTTAAAATAATCTCATTCCCGTCGATTATCTTACGATGAAACTTTGACATACGAAAATGCGGGATGTAATATCTCATTTCCGAGCTTTCATCAATTTACTTATGGCATACTTTCAAGTACGAAAATATTGGGTGAACAGATATAACACATGATGCCGCAATCTACTGCTTTATAGTGGACTTCCCCATTTGGCACGAAGTCACCGGTCACATTTTCTGATAATCCACAATGTTAAACCTCACAACTCATATAAATCAACCTCGTTACTTTCAACTTATCCCCAAGTTCTGCAATACTTCATAGCAGTGGTCAAGAAAATCATGTGGGGCTTCAAAAGATGTACCACTAAAATGGAATGGAAATAGCTTGATAAACCTGTCCAGTCTCCATAAAGCATTGGAAATCATAGCTGCCCTATCAGCAATCGAGGCTGTTGCAATTGTCTGAACTACCCCAACTAGGTTGGCTACTAGGGTATGGATATGAGAAGTAGTCTGATCAGGAGTGTGGGTACCAGGAGTCTGGACCCCTCCTTCGGCCTAAGATACGACTGCTGCATAGGGAGTGCGCCAGTCTAGGCTACACTCTCTATAAGGCCCACTAATCAGATCAAAGCATCCTGAAGCACCGGGGTAGCAATAAACTCCTCTCAGACTTGAGTTGGTCCAGCTGGAACGGTCTGGGCTGGAGCCCCCCATAAATCTCAATCTGGGGCTTCACAACTGGGGCTGTAGTATGAGCAACGGGCTGAGTCCTGCCCCTGCCTCAGCCTCTGATGTGGCCTCGGCCTCTGCCCCTAATAGGATATGTTGCTGCTGGAAGACCGGATTGTTGGTTAGCGGAAGAGAAAGCACGTGTCCTTGCCATTTGCGAGAGAATAAAAGAGTTTGATCATTATTTTTCTGAGATATCAAGAATCGCACGACAGAGTAAAAATAAAAGAGAGTTTGTTCCTAACCTCATAGCCTCTAAGAGATAAGTACAGACGTCTCCGTACCGATCCTTCAGACTTTATCAAGCTTGTTCGTGAATTGTGAGACCTATGCAACCTAGTGCTCTGATACCAACTTGTCACGGCCCAAATTTCCAACCTACGGGATCGTGATGGCGCCTAACACAATACTTGCTAGGCAAGCAGATGTTAGAAATTTATGAACCATTTCCTTTAAAAGTTTACTTGACACAATAGAAAATCTTAAAAATAATAAAACAAATAAATCCAATACTTTCTAATAAATGACTTCATGAATAATATTAGATAAAATGTGTGACGACCCAAAGGGTCATCACTTGTTTTAATCAAATTATGTGCTTTCGACGCCTTGAAAACCTCATTTAGAATCGCCTCGATTTGCGTGCGTAGTCTGGGCGAGTAACCGGAAAGTTTAAAATATGAAATTATGTGAAAAAGGGTAAGTTTTGATTTTAAAAATGAATAAATTTGACTTCGGTCAACATTTTAGGTAAACAGACCCCCATGATTTGACGGTCCTAGAGGTCTATAGGAAAATATGGGACTTGGGCGTATGCTCGGAATCGAATTCCGAGGTCCTAAGCCCGAGAAATGAATTTTTAAGAAAATTTATTTTCTGGAAATGTTTAAGAAAATTTGAAATGAAATCTGATTAGAAAGCTATGGTATCGGGCCCGTATTTTGGTTCCCACGCACGATACAGGTCTTATATATGGTTTAAGTCATTCCTATAAAATTTGGTTAAAAATGGACGTCGTTTGACGTGATTCGGACTTGAATTTCTAAATTTGAAACTTGATGAAGTTTGATAAAAAGTTCTTGATTTTGAGGTTTGATTCATTATTTTTGAGGTTATTTTGGCGATTTGATCGCACGGATTAGTCCGTATGATATTGTTGAGTTAGTACATGTGTTTGGTTAGGAGCCCTGAGGGCTCGGGTGTGTTTCGGACGTGTTTCGGGAGGTTTTGAACTTAAGAAAAGTTGCAGATTTTCTGCTGTTAGTGCCCAGGGATTTTACCCTTCGCGTTCGCGTGATCCCTCTCGCGAACGCGTAAGGCAAAGATCCCAGGTGCCCATTTTCTTCTACGCGAACGCATAGCCTAGGTCGCGAATGCGAGGCAGCGGGGGGCTATACCTTCGCGAACGCGTTCCTGGCCATGCGAACGCGAAGGCCAAGGGGGGTCGGGGCAGGGGGAGGGGTAGATACCTTACGTGAACGCGACTTGTAGGATGCGAACGCAAGGGCTCGAGAAGTTAAAGCTTCACGATCGCGAGCCCGTTAATGCGAAAGCGAAGGCCTAACAGCCTGATCCATCGCGAACACGAGGGGTCTGTCGCGATCGTGTAGAGTAAAATCGCCCAGTGATTTTTAAAAACCCAAAACAGAACACTTACGGGATTTCTCAAAATTTCACAAAACCTCTTCTTTTCCAAAGCTCTTAGGCGATCCTTGAAGCGATTCTTCACCATAATCTCTTGGGTAAGTAATCTTTAACTTATTTTCTTCCATTTTCATCAACATCTATTGAATTTCTAGGCCTAAAACATGTGATTAAGGGTAGAAAATTAGGGATCTGGGTATAGTTAGGGATTTTTGATTAATTGTGATTTAGACCTCGTTTTGGGGTCGAATTCTAGAAATAAGTATATATTGGGTTCGTGGTGAATGCGTGATTTGATTTTGGTTCGAACCTCGTGTTTTGACCAAGCGAGCCCGGGGTCGATTTTTGGATTTTTGGGAAGAATGATTGGAAAGCTATAATTAGGCATTGGATTCATATTGTTTAGAATTTATTGACGTTATGAAGTCATTTATGTATAGATACAATTGATTTGGAGCCAAATTCGAGAGGAAAAACGGTAATTGAGGATTGAGTTAGGTGTGGAAGTTAGAGGTAAGTGTTCGGTCTAACCTTAGCTTGAGGGATTAGGAGTTAAGCCATATTTGCTACGTGTTTCTTGTTGAGTACGATGTATATGCATGGTGATGAGTATTTATACATTGGTGTCGAGCATGACCGTGAGTCTTAAATTGATACTTGTTGTATTCTTGAATAATACTATGGTTGCAATAGTGAGTAAATCTATGGTATTGAGCAAAAGCTTAGTTTATTTTCGTGGAAGTTACTTATGAGTTAGAAATGGTGATAATAGAGATGATTAGGAGTTGAGTTGAGATTGGTTATAGCTGATTCTCCCTTGTCGGGATGTATATACTTGTACTGTTGAGTTCCCTTGCCGGGATAGTGTAACTTATGGTTAATCCCTTGCCGGGACTGTTGTTATGATCACTGTAAGCTGTATATTTGGAACGGGTTGTATGCTGCAATATTTTTATTAATATATACATATATGGATCGGGTTGCATGCCGCAACAGATATTATATTGGATCAGGTTGCACGCCGCAACAAATAATATATTGGATCGGGTTGCACGCCGCAACAATTATTATATTGGATCGGGTTGTATGCCACAACAATTATTATATTGGAATGGGTTGCACGCTGCAACATCTATATATATATATGGATCAGGTTGCATGCCACAACAATGTTAAATGATAAGGGATCGGGTTGCGCGCCGCAACAGTAGTATTACTACATTGTTGTAGATACTGTACTGTTCTTTCATATTTATTTGGTTTCTGCTAGGTTGAGTTATTTCCCCGAAGCATGTACCCCCTCCCTTTTTAAATGCTTATTACCTGTTTACCTTTCCACCATATATTATATAACTGCACAAGTTTATCTGAAGTCTGGTTCTAGCCTCGTCACTACCTCGTCGGGATTAGGCCAGACACTTACCAGTACATGGGGTCGGTTGTGCTGATGCTACACTCTGCACTTATGTACAGATACCGGAGCAGTGTTTGGGCAACAGTATTAGCTTGGGAGCCAGCCTTCAGTCCCCCGATATACCGAGGTAGCCTTGTAGACATCCACAGGCCCGACGTCTCCTCTATCCTATTTTGTGTTCTGTTATCTCATGTATTCGAGACAGACAGTATTACCTTTCTTTCAAACTGTTGTATGTAGTATTCTTAGTAGTCCATGGATGTTACACCAGGTTCTGGGTAGAGACATGTATTGGTTTTCTAGATATTTTGTTTCCATATTTATTTAAGACATCCGTTAAATTTTATTTTCCGATGTTACTTAGATGCTTATTCATTGTTAATTTAATTGGTTAAACATGAATTAAAATGAAAGGGTTAATGGTTTCAAAGTTCATGGCTTACCTAGCTTTCACGAGTAGGTGCCATCACGACAAGTTGGTATCAGAGCTCTAAGTTACATAGGTCTCACAACTCACGGACAAGCTCAGTAGAGTCTGAGAGATCGGTACGAAGACGTCTATATTTATCCCCCTAAGGCTACAGAGTTAGGAAAATTTCACATTTGTTCTTTCTTGTCGTGCGTATTTATTTCTCAATGCTAATTGGATTTCTACTCTGTTCTTTCGCAGATGGCGAGAACACGTGCTTCCTTATCTACCGCTCAGTAGCCCGAGCCCCCAGCAGCAGCTCCCACTAGTGGCAGAGGGCGAGACCGAGGCCGTACTAGAGGCCGAGGTAGGGGTAGAGTCCAGCCCCCAGCAGCAGTACCAGTGGCAGAGCCTCAGGTGGATTTTGACGAGGAGGTTCCGGCCCCAGTAGTTCTGGTGGGCCCATCTAAGGTCCTAGAGGGTTTTATTGCTACCCCAGTTCTTCAGGACTCTCTGGTCTGATTGGTGGGCCTCATGGAGAGTGTCACCCAAGCAGATTTGCTTCCTATAGCACCAGCCGTCTCTCAGGCTAGAAGAGGGGCTCAGACTCCTACTACTTGCACTCCGGAGCAGGTAGCTCCCCAGATTCAGACTCTAGCGATTCAGCCCGTTGGAGCAGTTCAGCTGGGTGTAGTAGCTCAGACCGACGATGGAGCGACTATGTCCGCCGATGCTTTGTCGAGGCTGGATAGGTTCGCCAAGCTCTTCACTTCTACTTTCAGCAGTGCATCGAGGATCCCTAGGATTATCTAGACAGTTGCCACGAGGTTCTCAGGAACATGGGTATTGTTGAGACAAATGGGGTCGATTTTGCTACATTTCGCATGTCTGGATCCATGAAGACTTGGTGGAGGGATTATTGCTTAGCTAGGCCAGCCGGGTCGCCATCTTTGACTTGGGAGCAATTTACAGTGTTGTTTCTGTAGAAGTTTCTCCCCATTACTTAGAGAGAGGCCTATTGGAGGCAGTTTGAGCGCCTCCTACAGGGTTCCATGATGGTCACCCAGTATGAGACCAGGTTCATCGACTTAGCTCGCCATGCTCTTGTCATACTTCCTACCGAGAAAGAGAGGGTGAGGAGGTTTATTGACGGTCTTATTCAGCCGATTCATCTTCAGATGGCCAAGGAGGCCGGGAGTGAGATCACTTTTCAGGAGGCGACCTATGTGGCCCGCAGAGTTGAGATGGTTCTATCGTAAGGAGGTGGTCATGGGTCGGATAAGAGACCCTATCATTCAGGCAGATTCAGTGGTGCCTCGTCTGAAGGCAGAGATTCATATGGTAGAGGCCATCCTCCTAGGACCTTTCAGTCAGCTCTTCAGGTTTCTTACGGTGATTCAGGGGGCTGTGGTTCTCACATGCAGTATTTTGATCAGCAGCCCTACAGTGCGCCATCAGCTCCTATTAGTGCACAACCGCTCCAGAGTTTTCGGGGTGGTCATTCTAGTCTCCAAGGTCAGTCTTAGTTTCCTCAGCCGCAACATTCAGGTGGATGTTATCAGTGTGGTGAGTATGGTCATATCCGGAGGGCCTGTCCAAGGTTAGTGGGCACTCAGTCGCAGCAGCAGGGTTCCCGTGCTATGATTCAGGCACTAGATGTTCCATAGACCGCCCAGCCAGCTAGAGGTAGGGGTATATGTGCTAGAGGTGGAGGTAGAGGATTTAGAGGTGGAGCTCATGCCACCAGAGGTGGAGGCTAGCCAGCTGCAGGCCGTCCCAGAGAGGTGGTTCAGGGTGGTGGGGCCCAACCCCGATGTTATGCTCTTCCAGCCAGGCCTGAGGCTTCAGATGCAATGATCACAGGTACTGTTCTGGTTTTTGATAGAGATGCTTCAGTGTTAGTTGATCCAGGGTCTACGTATTCGTATGTGTCATTTTATTTTGCACCGTATCTGGTTCTGCCTAGTGATTCACTGAGTATTCCTGTTTATGTGTCTACACCGGTAGGTGATTCTATCATGGTTGATTGAGTCCAGCATTCTTGTATTGTGGTGATAGGGGGTCTCGAGACTCGTGTAGATTTATTGATTTTAGACATGGTCGACTTCAATGTTATATTGGGGATGGACTGGTTATCACCTTACCATGCTATCTTGGATTGCCATGCCAAGATTGTGACCTTAGATTTACCGAGTATGCCTCATTTAGAGTGGAGAGGGACTCCTAGTCATTCTACCCGTAACGTTATCTCTTATGTGAAGGCTTGGCGTATGGTCGAGAAAGGGTGTTTGGCCTATTTGGCCTATGTTCGTGATTCCAGTGTTGAGGTTCCCTCTATTAATTCTGTGCCTGTGGTTCGTGAGTTTCCTGAGGTTTTCCCTTCAGACCTGCCGAGGATGCCACCCGATAGGGATATTAACTTCTGCATTCATTTGGCTCTGGGCACTCAGCCTATTTCTATCCCGCCGTATTGCATGGCCCCGCCAGAGTTGAAAGTGTTGAAGGAGCAGTTGCAAGACTTGCTTGAGAAGGGTTTCATTAGACCTAACATTTTTCCTTGGGGTGCGCCGGTGTTGGTTGTTAAGAAAAAGGATCGTTCGATGAGAATGTGCATTGATTACCGGTAGTTGAACAAGGTTACAATCAAGAATAAGTATCCATTGCCAAGGATTGATGATTTGTTCGATCATCTTCAAGGTGCCAAGGTATTTTCAAAGATTGACTTGAGATCTGGCTACCATCAGTTGAGGATTAGGGCATCCTATGTCCCTAAGACAGCTTTCCGCACTCGGTACGGGCATTATGAGTTCTTGGTCATGTCATTCGGGTTGACAAATTCCCCAGCAGCTTTTATGGATTTGATGAACCGAGTGTTCAGGCCTTATTTGGACTCGTTCGTGATAGTCTTCATTGATGTTATTTTGATATATTCTCGCTGCCAGGAGGAGCACGAGCAACATCTCACAGTGGTTCTTCAGACTCTGAAGGATTCAGCTATATACTAAGTTCTAGAAGTGTGAGTTATGGTTGAGTTCAGTTGTATTTCTAGGTCATGTTGTATCAGCAGAGGGTATTCAGGTTGATCCGAAGAAGATTGAAGCAGTAAAGAACTAGCCTAGACCAACATCAGCTACAAAGATTCGGAGTTTCTTGGGATTGGCAGGCTACTATCGTCGGTTCATAGAGGGGTTCTCATCTATCGTAGCCCCGATGACCAAGTTGACCCAGAAGGGTGCCCAGTTCAGGTGGTCAGATGAGTGTGAGGCGAGCTTTCAGAAGCTCAAGACACCTCTGACTACGACACCAGTGTTGGTTTTGCCCACAGGTTCAGGGCCTTATACAGTTTATTGTGATGCTTCCCGTGTTGGGCTTGGTGCAATGTTGATGAAGGATGGCAAGGTCATTGCCTATGCTTTGAGGCAGTTGAAGATTCATGAGAAGAACTATTCGGTTCATGATTTAGAGTTGGCAGCAATTGTTCACGCATTGAAGATTTGGAGGCATTATCTGTATGGCATGGCATTGTTTACTGATCACAAGAGTCTTTAGTATTTGTTCAAGCAAAAGGAGTTGAATTTGAGGCAGAGGAGGTGGTTGGAGTTGTTGAAGGATTATGATATCACTATCTTATATCACCCGGGAAAGGCCAATGTGGTGGCCGATGCCTTGAGTAGGAAGTCAGCCAGTATGGGCAGTCTTGCTTATATTCCGGTCGGTGAGAGACCGTTTGCCTTGGATGTTCAAGGTTTGGCCAATCGGTCTGTGAGGTTGGATATTTCTGAGCCTAGTCGTGTATTAGCTTGCACGATAGCCCATTTTTCCTTATTGGAGCGTATTCGTGCTTGGCGGTTTGATGATCCCCATTTATGTGTCCTTAAAGACAAGGTGCAACGTGGAGGTGCCAAGCAGGTTACCTTTGGTGATGATGGAGTTTTGAGATTACAGGGTCGAGTTTGTGTGCCTAATGTGGATGGGCTTCAAGAGTTGATTTTAGATGAGGCCCATAGCTCCAGGTACTCTATTCATCTGGGCGCCACGAAGATGTATCAGGATTTGCGGTAGCTTTATTGGTGGCGTAGAATGAAGAAGGATATTGTTGCATATGTGGCTCGGTATTTGAATTGTCAGCAGGTTAATATGAGCATTAGAGGCCTGGTGGATTGTTTCAGAGGATTGAGCTTCCCGAGTGGAAGTGGGAGCGGATCACTATGGATTTCATTGTTGGACTCCAGACTCGAAGGAAATTCGACGCAGTTTAGGTCATTGTTGATAAGCTGACCAAGTCAGCGCATTTCATTCATGTGGCGGTCTCCTATTCATCTGAGAGGTTAGCTGAGATCTATATCCGGAAGATTGTTTGCCTTCATGGTATGCCAGTATCTATCATTTCGGACCGAGGTACGCAATTCACCTCGTGCTTCTAAGAGCAGTTCAGTGAGAGTTGGGCACCCAGGTTGAGTTGAGTACAACATTTCATCCTCAGATGGACGGGCAGTTTGAGTGGACTATTCAGATTTTGGAGGATATGCTCCGAGCCTGTGTCATTGATTTTGGAGGTTCGTGGGATAAGTTCTTGCCTTTAGCAGAGTTTTCCTACAATAAAATATACCAGTCGAGTATTCAGATGGCTCCTTACGAGGCTTTATATGGTAGACGGTGTCGATCTCCGGTTGGATGGTTTGAGATGGAGGAGGATCGGTTGTTGGGTACGGATCTGGTTCAGGAGGCCTTGGACAAGGTCAGGATCATTCAGGATAGGCTTCGTACACCTCAGTCCAGGCAAAAAAGTTATGCAGACCGCAAAGTTCAAGATGTGGCTTTTATGGTTGGTGAGCGGGTGTTGCTCCGAGTGTCGCCTATGAAGGGCGTGATGATATTTGGGAAGAAGGGCAAGCTTAGCCCTAGGTTCATTTGCCCGTTTGAGATTCTTGATCGAGTGGGAGAGGTGGCTTATAGACTTGCATTTCTATCGAGCTTATCAGCCGTGCATCCAGTGTTTCATGTGTCCATGCTCCGGAAATATCACGGCGATCCATCCCACGTGTTAGATTTCAGCACTGTCCAGTTGGACAAGGACCTGTCTTATGAGGAGGAGCCGGTGGCTATTCTAGACCGGCAGGTTCTTCAGTTGAGGTTGAAGAGTTTCCCTTTTGTTCGTGTTCAGTGGAGAGGTCAGCCTCCTAAGGCATCGACTTGGGAGTCCGAGTCCGATATGCGGAGCCGTTATCCTCATCTTTTCCCCAACTCAGGTACTTCCTTCTTCTGTTCGTTCGAGGATAAACGATTGTTTTAGAGGTGGAGAATGTGACGACCCAAAGTGTCATCACTTGTTTTAATCAAATTATATGCTTTCGAGGCCTTGAAAACCTCATTTAGAGTTGCCTCAATTTGCGTGCGCAGTCCGACACGTAGTCGAAAAGCTTAAATATGAAATTCTGTGAAAAATCTAAGTTTTGAATTTAAAAATGAATAAATTTGACTTCGGTCAGTGTTTTGGGTAAACGGACCCGGACCTGTGATTTGACGGTTCCAGAGGGTCCGTAGGAAAATATGGGACTTGGGCGTATGCCCGGAATCGAATTCCGAAGTCCCAAGCCCGAGAAATGAATTTTTAAGAGAAGTTATTTTCTGGAAATGTTTAAGGAAAATTTGAAATGAAATCTGATTAGAAAGCGATGGTATCGGGCCCGTATTTTGGTTCCGACACCTGATATAGGTCTTATATATGGTTTAAGTCATTCCTGTAAAATTTGGTTAGAAACAGACGTCGTTTGACGTGATTCGGACTTGAATTTCTAAATTTGAAACTTGATGAAGTTTGAGAAAAAGTTCTTGATTTTGAGGTTTGATTCATTGTTTTTGAGGTTATTTTGGCGATTTGATCGTACAGATAAGTTCGTATGATGTTTTTGAGTTAGTACATGTGTTTGGTTAGGAGCCCCGAGGGTTCGGGTGTGTTTCGGACGTGTTTCAGGAGGTTTTGAACTTAAGAAAAGTTGCAGATTTTCTGCTGTTAGTGCCCAGGGATTTTACCCTTCACGTTCGCGTGATCCCTCTCGCGAACGTGTATGGCAAAGATGCCAGGTGCCCATTTTCTTCTATGCGAACACGTAGCCCAGGTCGCGAACGCGAGGCAGCGGGGGGCTATACCATCGCGAACGTGTTCCTGGTCACGCGAACGCGAAGGCTAAGGGGGCCTGGGCAGGGGGAGGGGTAGATACCTTACGCAAACGCGACCTGTAGGACGCGAACACGAGGGCTCTAGAAGCTAAAGCTTCGCGATTTTGATCCCTTTAACGCGAACGCGAAGGCCTAACAGCCTGACCCATCACAAACGCGAGGGGTCTGTCGCGATCGCGTAGAGTAAAATCACCCAGTGATTTTTAAAAACCCAAAACAGAACACTTACGGGATTTCTCAAGCGATTATTCACCATAATATCTTAGGTAAGTAATATTTAACTTATTTTCCTCCATTTTCATCATCTATTGAATATCTAGGCCTAAAACATGTGATTAATGATAGAAAATTAGGGATTTGGGTAATGTTAGTGCTTTTTGATTAATTGTGATTTAGACCTCGTTTTGGGGACAAATTCTGGAAATAATTATATATTTGGGCTCGTGGGTGAATGGGTGATTTGATTTTGGTCTGAACCTCGTGTTTTGACCAAGAGGGCCCGGGGTCGATTTTTGGGTTTTTTGGGAAGAATGATTTGAAATCTATAATTAGGCATTGGATTCGCATTGTTTAGCATTTATTGATGTTATGAAGTTATTTATGTATAGATACAATTGATTTGGAGCCAAATTCGAGAGGAAAAACGGTAATTGAGGATTGAGTTGGCCGTGGAAATTTGAGGTAAGTGTTCGGTCTAACTTTAGCTTGAGGGATTAAGAGTTGAGCCATATTTGCTATGTGTTTCTTGTTGAGTACGACGTATAGGCATGGTGACGAGTATCTATACGTTAGTGTCGAGCATGACCGTGAGTCTTAAATTGATACTTGTTGTATTCTTGAATAATACTATGGTAGCAATAGTGAGTAAATCCGTGGTATTGAACAAAGACTTAGTTTATTTTCGTGGAAGTTACTTATGAGTTAGAAATGGTGATAATAGAGATGATTAGGAGTTGAGTTGATACTGGTTATAGCTGATTCTCCCTTGCCGGGACGTATATACTTGTACTGTTGAGTTCCTTTGCCGGGATAGTGTAACTTATGGTTAATCCCTTGCCGGGACTGTTGTTATGATCACTGTATGTTGTATATTTGGAACGGGTTGCGCGCTGCAACATTTTTATTAATATATACATATATGGATCGGGTTGCACGCCGCAACAGATATTATATTGGATCGGGTTGTACGCCACAACAATTATTATATTAGATCTGGTTGCACGCTGCAACAGCTATATATATATATATATATATATATATATATATATATATATATATATATATATATATATATAGATCAGGTTGCATGCCGTAACAGTGTTAAATGATAAGGGATCGGGTTGCGCGCCGCAACAATAGTATTATTACATTGTTTTAGATACTGTACTGTTCTTTCATATTTATTTGGTTTCTGCTAGGTTGAGTTGTTTCCCCGAAGCATGTACCCCCTCCTTTTTTAACTACTTATTACCTATTTACTTTTCCGCCATATATTATATAACTGCACAGGTTTATCTGGAGTCTGGTTCTAGCATCATCACTACCTCGCCGGGGTTAGGCCAGACACTTACCAGCACATGGGGTCGGTTGTGCTGATGCTACACTCTGCACTTATGTGCAGATATCGGAGCAACGTTTGGGCAGCAACATTAGCTCGGGAGCCAGCCTTTAGTCCACCGAGACATCGAGGTAGCCTTGCAGACGTCCGCAGGCCCGACGTCTCCTCTATCCTATTTTGTGTTCTGTTATCTCATGTATTCGAGACAGACAGTATTACCTTTCTTTCAAATTGTTGTATGAAGTATTCTTAGTAGTCCGTAGATGTTGTGACACCAGGTTCTGGGTAGAGACATGTATTGGTTTTCTAGATATTTTGGTTCCATATTTATTTAAGACTTCCGCTAAATTTTATTTTCCGTTGTTACTTAAATGCTTATTCATTGTTAATTTAATTGGTTAAACATGAATTAAAATGAAAGGGTTAATGGTTTCAAAGTTCATGGCTTGCCTAGCTTTCACGAGTAGGCGCCATCACGACTCCCGAGGGTAAAAATTTCGGGTCGTGATAAAATAAAACGAACCACGAACCATTACCAACTATTTATCTACCCAGGGTCTGGTGTCACAATTCACGAACTACCAAAGAGTATTATAAATAATGGACTGAAAGAAGTATATATGTCTGTTTCGAATGAAATAAATCAACAGCTAAATAGTGTAGAGAAGACTCCAGGAGTCTGCGAAAGCCAGCAGATCTACCTCTTGTCTCCAATGAAAATGCGCAGCTACTAAAATCTCCTAACTCTGACCGGTACCTGAATCTGCACAAAAGATTGCAGAGTGTAGTATCAGTACAACTGACCCCATGTACTAAGTAAGTGCCGAGCCTAACCTCGACGAAGTAGTGACGAGGCTATGACGGGGATTTAACAATATAACCTGTGAACAATATATTTAATAAAGCAAGATGAAAATAATAATAATAAACTAAATAACCAGTAGCTTGCAACAGTAAATCAAAATAACCCGGATAGCTCTTTTCAAATAGCAGCTATAATCAACTCCTCAAACTTTCCAAGTTTCAATTTAAATCACAGTAAAAATCAGTGTATGAAAATCTTTTTGATAAAACCAGAGTTTTCCAAATCCTTATTGTTGAAAATTAGTAAAACATAAACATTCACCTTTATCACTCATTGTTGCGGTGCGCAATCCGCTCCCACATGTGCACCCTTATTGCTCCTCCCTATATATATATCACCCTTATTCCTCTTATTACGCCATGCAACCAGATCCCACCTGTCCACCCTTATCACTCCTTGTTGCGGAGTGCAACTCGCTCCCACCAAACATATCACATCACGTTATTTATAAAAAAGATTTTCACAATTTAAGTCAAATCCTTTCACAATATTTATGTCTCAACAACTGTAAACATAACAAGTTTCACTTTAAATAACAAGAAGAGCAGAATATGACATAATGACAATAAAACAATGAGTGTTCCAGCCTTTATTTAATAAATAGTAAAACATGAATATTCTCCCTTGTTGCTCCTTGTTGCGGCGTGCAATCCGATCCCATATGTCCATCCTTATTGCTCCTCCCTATATATATATATATATATATATCACTCTTATTTCTCCCGTTGAGGCATGCAACCCAATCCCACTTGTCCACCCTTATTACTCCTTGTTGCGGTGTGCAATCCGCTCCTACCAGACATATCATATCTGTTTATTTACGAAAACTTTCACAATTCAGGCAAAGCCTTTCACAACATCTTTGTATCAACAATTGTATATAGAAGCTGTAAAACTTATAAACTTCATCAATTATCATTTCACGACGAAACCAACTGGAAATTATATACATATCGTAACACTGACATCCAACTCAATCCTTATGTAACATATCAAAATCAAGAGAACAACGAACACTTCCAAAATACTCAAATCAATACTTAACAATAAGTAAATGAATCCAATTAGACATATAAGCATCATTGCCTGAAAGAATTAAGCCCGGAAGCAAATAATTGAAAATAGGGAAGGGATCATGTTCAACAATAACTTAGTGGTGCACAGATACTCGTCACCTCATCTATACACCACACACATGCAAATTCACATAGCATTTAAGTGCCAATTCCTATTCCCTCAAGTCAAGGTTAAACCAAGCACTTACCTCAATCTCACAAGCAATCACTACTCTAGCACGGCTTTTCCTTTAGAATTTGTCTCTAACCCGCTCGAATCTAATTGGTTCAATATCATCAATTATTGCTTAAAAGAATCAACTTTAATGAAAACTATGATTTTCCTAGGTTTTCTTATCAAAATACAAAAATCAACCTCGGACCTGCTTGGTTTAAACTCGAGGTTCGGACAAAAACCCGTTTACCCAATCTCCCCCGAGCCTGAATATGCAATTAGTTTTGGAATCTGAACTCAATTCGAGGTCTAAATCCCTAAATTTTGAAATTCCTAAGTTCTACCCAAAACCCAAATTTTTACCATGAAAACTCTAGATTTTTGGTTGAAATCTTGTTAAAAGTTGTTAAGGAATGAAAGAAATTAGTTAGAGATCACTTACTAATGATTTGGAGAAGTTTAGGTCATTGAAAAATCGCCTATGGAGGTTTAGGGTTTGAGAGAATTGGAAAAGAAGTGAAAAGCCCGTCAAAAAGCTGATATAATAGGTTGTGGGTCTCGCATTTGTAAACTAGAGTTCGCATTTGCGAACCTTGAGGTTTACGGGAATTATCGCAAATGCGATAAAAAATATCGCATTTACGACCCAAAATCTCGCAAATGCGAGATCTGAGGCTGGCCATTGACTTCGCAAATGCGAAGCCAGATCTCGCATTTGCAAGATTTGAGGCATGCAACACCGGATGTTCAGCTGTTGTGTATTTTTCTAAGTCTAGACACTCCATAGCCTACCGGAAACTCACCCAAGCCCTCGGGGTTCCAAACCAAACATGCACGCAAGTTTAAAAATACCATACGGACTTGCTCGTGTGATCAAATCATCAAAATAACATCAAAATCTACATATTTAACCTCAAAACTCAAGATTTCATCAAGAACACTCAAACTCCTAACTTTTCATCCGGATGTCCAAATTACATCAAATTAACTCCAATTCTCATGAAATTTTACAGATAGGACTTAAATAACATAATAGACTTGTTTCGGGCTCCGGAATCAAAATACGGCCCGATATCATCCATTTTATATATTATTTAATTTATTTATTTCCTTTAAAAACCAGCACAATAATTTTCTTCAAAAAATATTTTTTAAGGCTAGGGACCTCAGAATTAAATTCTGGGTATATGCCTAAGTCCCATATTTTACTGTGGACCTCCTGGGATCATCGGAACACTGGGTCCGTTTACTCAAAATGTTGACCAAAGTCAACTAAAACCAAATTTTAACTCTAAAAATTTGATTTCTCATATTTTCACATAAAAGTTTCCGGTTTCACGCCCGAGCTATGCATGCAAATCCAGGTAAACAAAATTAATATTTTTGAGGCTAATGAGCCTAGAATTGAGTCTTATTTTATAAGTTGACCTTATGGGTCATCACATATGAATAAGTCTAGTTCCACTTAGTGTAATGGATCTTGACTTGGCTCTGCTGAATGATAAGCCCGCTGAATGATAAGCCCGCTGCCATTACTGATACGAGCAGTGCAGATGAGAAGTCTTTTCATAAATTTATGCTCTAATCGGCTGAGCCTTATGTTTATGCGAATGAGTATCTCCGACAACATTAAGAGTAATATTTCACAAACAGAAAGTGACAGGGAATACCTGAAGTTTGTGGAAGAATATTTTTGTTCTACAGATAAGTCTCTCGCTGGTACACTAATGGCTGAACTCACGACCATGAAGTTTGATGGGTCGCGTAGTATGCAAAATTATATCATTGATATGATTAACATTGCAGCAAAACTTCAGACCCCGGGGATGAAAGTTGATGACTCTTTCTTGGTTCAGTTTATTCTGAACTTGTTGCCTCCTGAGTATGGACCTTTTCAAATTAACTATAACACTCTGAAGGATAAGTGGAATGTTAGTGAATTGTCTAGTATTCTTACTCAGGAGGAGTCAAGACTTAAGAAACAAGGGAGTCATTCAATTAACCTCATGGGTCACATAGCTGGTAAATGACTTTAAGTGAAGGCCAACAAGTTCAAGAAGAAGAAAGCACATGCCAAAGCTTCATATGATGCTAACAAGGAACATAAGGCAGATACATGTCATTTTTGTAACAAGAAAGGACACTATTAGAAAGATTGCCTTAAACGTAAAGCTTGGTTCGAAAAGAAAGGTACAATTGCTTTTGTATGTTTTGAATCAAATTTAGTAGAAGTTCCTAATAATACTTGGTAGCTTGATTCTGGTGCAACTGCTCATGTATATACTACTTTGCAAGGATTCCTTACGATCCAAACTATAAATCCAAATAAGGATTTATTGTTCGTAAAAAATCATATGAAGGCTCCAATTGAAGGCATAGGGACTTATCGTTTAATTATGGAGACTGGACGTCACCTTGATCTATTATAGACTCTTTATGTACCTTCAGTTTCTAGGAGTTTGATTTCTCTTTCAAGACTTGATGTTTCTGGATTTGATTTAAAGTTTGAAAATGGTTGTTTCAATTTATATAAGAATGGTATTTTTTTATGGTTCTGGTTTATATAAATTAAAACTTGATATTGATTTTTCTGAATCCCTTCTTACTGTTCAACATAATGTTGGAATTAAACGTAGTTCACTAAATGCGAGTTTTTCTTACTTGTAGCATAGGTGTTTGGGTCATATATCCAAAGAAAGGTTAGAAATATTAGTAAAGAATGAGAATCTTCCGAATTTAAACTTTACTGATCTTACTATATGTTTGGATTACATTAAGGGAAAGCAAACAAAGCATAGTAAGAAAGGTGCCACAAGAAGCACCCAGCTTCTTGAATTATATACACCGATATTTGTGGATCCTTTGATGTTTATCTTTTGGTGGAGAAAAATATTTTATCACTTTTATCGATGACGTTTCACGTTATGGATACATCTATTTATTGAAAGAAAAATCTCAAGCAACAGATACTCTCAATGTGTTTGGTGATGAGGTTGAAAGACAATTAGATAAAAAGGTAAAAATCATTAGGTCAGATAGAGGTAGTGAATCTTATGGAAAATATAATGAATCAGGATAATGTCCAGGTTCCATTTGTAAAGTTCCTCGAGGAACGTGGCATATGTGCACAATATACTATGCCAGGAACACCTTAACAAAATGGTGTTGCAGAAAGGTCTAATTGAACACTTATGGATATGGTTAGGAGCATCATGAGTAATTCATCACTATCCAAATCATTGTGGATATATGATCTTAAAACCGCTATATATTTATTAAACAGGATTCCTAGTAAGGCAATTCCACAGACCCCTAATTTAAGGCACCTGCATGTTTGGGGTTGCCCAGCGGAAGCTGGAGTTTATAATCCACAAGAAAAGAAATTAGATTCTCGAATAGTAAGCTCTTACTTTATTGGTTACCTAGAGAAATCTAAAGGGTATGTGTTTTACTGTCCAAACCATAGTTCAAGAATTTAGTGGAAGTGTTGAAAAGCAAAGTGTGAAAATAAAAGAGGTAAGGGTCAATATTCCATTATCCACGAATATGCCTACTTCCACACAAATACCAAATATTGTTCCAGTTGTTAAAGTAGAGCAACATTTGGATGAAACACTTCATGAAGAAACTAATTCACAAATATCCAACATAAATGAACCAAAAGAAATGTCATTTAGAAAATCGGCTATTTCAGATGATTATTGGTTTATTTGCAAGAATCGGATTTTGACATTGGTCTTAATAAGGATCCGGTTTCATATTCACAAGCCATACAAAGTAATGAGTTTGACAAATGGATTGATTCCATGAAGCAAGATTTAAAATCCATGGAATACAATAGAGTCTAGGGTCTCATTGAATTGCCAGAAAGTTCTAAAAGAATCGAGTGCATATGGGTCTTTAAGACCAAACACAATTTAAATGGCAATATTGAATGATATAAAGCCAGATTTTTTTCCAAGGGCTATACTTAGAAAGGAGGTATTGATTATAAAGAGACATTTTCACTGGTCTCAAAGAAAGACTCGTTAAGAATTATTATGGCTTTGATGGTTCATTATGATTTAGAGTTACACCAAATGAATATGAAAACTGCCTTTCTTAATGGAGACCTCGAGGAAGAAATTTATATGGACCAACCAGATGGTTTTGAAACTAATGGAAAAGGTTAAATAGTGTGTAAACTGAAGAAGTCAATATATGGACTAAAACAAGCCTCACGACAATGGTATATAAAATTTAATGATACCATAACATCTTTTGGATTTGTAAAAAATACCATTGATCGGTGTATATACCAAAAGATCAGTAGGAACAAGTTTATATTTTTAGTCCTATATGTTGATGATATCCTACTTTCTGTTAATGATTTAGGCATATTGCGTGAGACTAAAGATTTTCTCTCTAAGATTTTTGAAATGAAAGATATGGGTGAGGCATCCTATGTGATAGGAATAGAAATATTCCGTGATAGATCACAAGGATTATTGGGATTGTCTCAGAAAGGCTATATCGAAAGAGTTCTAGAGAGATTTAACATGAATAATTGTTTAGCATGAATTGTTCCAATTCAAAAAGGGGATAAATTTTTTCTTATGCAATGCCCTAAGAATGATGTAGAACTAAAAGAAATGAAATCAACTCCTTACTCTTTTATTGCTGGTAGTTCGGTGTATGCTCAGACTTGCACAAGATCGGATATTAGTTTTGCGGTTGGAATGCTAAGAAGATGTTATAGTAACCTAGGAATTGATCACTGGAAAGCTACAAAGAAAGACTTAAGGTACCTGAAAGGAATGAAGGATCACATGCTCATGTATAGAAGATCCAAGCATTTGGAAGTTGTTGGATACTCGGATTCAGATTTCGTTGGATGTATTGACACTAGAAAGTCCACGTTTGGTTATTTGTTCCAATTAGCTGAAGAAGTAATATCATGGAAGAGTGCCAAACATTCTGTCATTATTACATCCATGATGGAAGCAGAATTTATGGCATGTTTTGAAGCCATAATTAATGCATTAGGAATGCGAAACTTTATTTCAAGACTTGGGATTGTCGACACTATTACCAAGCCGCTGAAAATTTACTGTGATAATTCGACAGCAGTATTCTTCTCCAAGAATGATAATTACTCCAAAGGTGCCAAACATATGAAATTAAAGTACTTTCCCGTCAAAGAGGAAGTTCAGAAACAAAGAGTGTCACTTGAGCATATTAGAAATGATCTCATGATTGCAGATTTGTTAACGAAAGGTTTTGTCACGACCCAAACCAGATTAAAATTAGAGTTTACAATGTTCCCCTAATACCAAAAAAAGGAAGTAAAGATAATAATAGAGGAGAATCAAGGGATGAGGACGCCGACAACTACCTCGTATGTCTTCGACAACCACAAGAGCACGAGCTCAACAATCTCTATGAACGGGCTCACCTGAATCTGCACACAAGGTGCACGGAGTAACGTGAGTACTTCTAACTTAGTAAGTAACAAAATTATATAAGGAACAGAGTAACAAAATCGAGCTACACAAAATACAGTTCTTTCCAGAAATCTCAGTGAAGAAAATTAGGTAAGCTTTCAAACCGATGTTCTAAAATCATGGCATTTTGAGCTCAAGTGAAAACCATATAAGTACTCAAAAATATCACAACAGCAACAACTAGAAATAACGTGCAACAATAAATAAAAGCAAGTACAACCTCACAGGACTACTGTCACTCATCTATCTCAACAGCACAATCACTCGGCTCTTAGCCTCATACTCGCAATCAAGGTACCTTCTCTCATTGGGGGGATTTCAGACCCCGGAAGGGCTCCTACAACCCAAGCGCTATATTGTTGCGGCGTGCAGCCTGACCCAATACTGGTGCACTGTGCAGCCTGATGCATACATTGCTGCGACATGCAGCCCGATCCATACATTATTGCGGTGTGCAGTCCGATCCAAGTACTGCTACAACGTGCAGCATAATTCGATAACATTGCCCCAAGGCATGTTGCGGCGTGCGACCCATTCCAATATTACTATGGTGCGCAATCTGATCTAACATATCTCATACATCTCTCAACCCGGCATTTCAGGCCCTATATTAGTCACTAGCCTCTCCAGCCTCACAATTATCACAATAATAGCCCAAACAAGGAATATAACTAGTAATAATCAAATCATGATAGAGAGTTGAGATAAAATGCATAAGTAAACAGTGACTGAGTACAAGACATCAGTTTCGCAGTCAATACAACAAGTTCACGACCATTGCGAGTCCCAACAATGTTTGCATATAACAATGGATAACAATGGAAAAGTAAGAATGAAAAAGTAATAACAATGGATATTTGACTTTACAGTCTACCGGGACGGACCAAGTCTCAATCCCACACGGTGCACGCTCACATATTCGTCACCTAGCATATGCATCACCACCAAATACCAACATCATATAAATTTCTCGGGGTTTTATACCTTCAAGACCAGATTTAAGACCGTTACTTACCACAATCCAAAAAAATCCCTACTTCGCAATGGTCTTGCCTCTCGATTCGGCCTCCAAATACTCCGAATCTAGTCACAACTAGTACAATTCCATTAATATATGCTAAAGGAAGCAATTCCACAAGAAAAACTACCAAATTAGACGCAAAAACTGAAACTAGCTCAAACTCAGCCCCACGTCTCGAAATCCGACAAAAGTTGCAAAACTTGATAGCTCATTCACTCACAAGTCTAACCATAAGAAATTTATCAAAATCCGACATCATTTGGTCCCTCAAATCATAAATTTACACACTCCAAAATCCCAAGCCTAACCCCTCATTTTCACTCCTAAACCCCACTAATTAGATGATAAAACAACGGAAAAACACCATAGACAGGAGTATTAGAGCTCAAGCAACTTACCTCGCTAAAAAACCCTTGAATCCCCTTCAAAATCACCCCAAAGAACTCCAAAGTCCAACTAAAAATGGTGCAAATGAACAAAAATTCGCGAAATCTTCTATTTATAGGTTCTGCCAGGCTTTTCGCACCTACAGCTAAAATTGCGCACCTACGGTGCCGCATTTGCGCAAAAATTTCCACACCTGCAGAAAAACACTAAAACCCCCAACTTCGCACATGCGCTCCCTATCTGCATCTGCGACCTTGCAGGTTCAAAAATAACCTCGCACCTGCGGCCACTGCCCGACCTCCTCTCTTTAGCATCTGCGTGCAATTACCCGCTTCTGCGGGCTCGCAAGTGCACACACCCACTCGCACATGCGGTTCTCTCTAGTCAAACACTCTCCCTCACCTATGTCAGCCCCAATGCTCCTGCGGTAATACCTTCGCAGGTGTGATTACACCAGTAACAATCAACTTTAGCATTTCTCCAAACTTCATACTTGATCTGTTAACCACCCGAAACATACCCGAGGCACTTGGGACTTCAACCAAACATGTCAACAAGTCATATAACCCCATACAAACTTAGTCGAACCTTAGAATAACCCAAAACAACATCAAAACACCAAATTACCCTCGGATTCAAGCCTAAAAACTTCTAAACTTGCAAATTCCGCAAACGATGCCTAAACCTACCAAACCATGTCCGAATGACCTCATATTTTACCCACACGTCACAAATGATACTATGAACATACTCCAACTTTCGGAAATCCATTCCGACCCCGATATCAAATTTTTCACTACCGACCAAAATCGTCAAAATTCAAACTTTCGCCAATTCAAGCCTAATTCTACTACGGACCTCCATATTCCATTCTGGTCGTGCTCCTAAGTCAAAATCACATAACGGAGCTAACAAAATCTTTAAAATTTAAATCCGAGATTGTTTACACATAAGTCAACATTCGATTGACTTTTCTAACTTAAGCTTCTAAATAAGAGACTAAATGTTTCATTACACTTCGAAACCACTCCAGACCCAAACCAACTAACCCGATACATCAAATATAGCTAAAAAGCACAAAAGAAGCAGAAATAGGGAAACTAGGGCTATAACTCTCAAAACGACCTGCCTGGTTGCTACATCCTCCCCCTCTTAAACAAACATTCATCCTCGAACGGGTCTAGAAATATACTTGAAGTCTCAAGTGGACTCCTCCAAAAGCTGACCTCTCCACTACACCTTCACTACAACTATGTCCTTTGACCTCAACTTTCGAACCTGCCAATCCAAAATGGCTACCGTATTCACATCATAAGTCATATCACCCTCCAATTGAACCATGCTGAAGTCCAAAACATGGGACGGATCTCCAATATACTTCTAGAGCATGGAAACATGAAACACTAGGTGCACACTCGGCAAGATGGGTGGCAAGGAAAGATTATAAGCCACCTCCCCTATCCTCTGAAGCACCTCAAAAGGCCCAATAAACCAGGGGCTCAACTTGCCCCTCTTCCCAAACCTCATAGCACCCTTCATGGGTGATACCTTCAGCAACACCTTTTCCCCAACCATAAAAGACACTTCATAGACCTTCCTATCCACACAGCTCTTCTGCCTAGACTGCACCGTGAAAAGCCGCTCCTGAATCAATTTCACCTTATCTAATGCGTCCTGAACCAAGTCAGTACCCAAGAGCCTAGCCTCACATAGATCAAACCATCCTACCAGAGATCTACACCACCTCCCATATAAAGCCTCGTAAGGAGCCATCTGTATAATCGATTGATAATTATTATTATATACAAACTCCGCAAGCAGCAGAAACTGGTCTCATGAACCCCCAAAGTCAATGACATAAGCACGCAACATGTCCTCCAATATCTGAATAGTGCGCTCGGACTGTCTATCCATCGGAGGGTGAAAAACTGTGCAACCCAACCTGAGTACCCAACTCTCGCTGCACAGCCCTCCAAAACTGCGATGTGAACTGAGTACCTCTATTTGAAATGATGGAAACTGGGACACCATGTAGGCGAACAATCTCTCAAATATAAATCTCAACCAACCGCTCTGAAGTGTAAGTAGTACCAACTGGAATGAAGTGTGCAGACTTGGTTAGTCGATCCATAATAACCCAAATAGCATAGAACTTCCTCGAAGTCCATGGGAGCCCAACTACAAAGTCCATGGTGATCCGCTCCCACTTACACTCCGAGATCTCTAATATTTGAAGCAAGCCACCCGGTCTCTGATGCTCATACTTAACATGCTGACAGTTGAGACACCGAGCTATAAACCCAACTATATCTTTCTTCGTCCGCCTCTACCGATAGTGCTATCTCAAATCATGGTACATCTTCGCGACACCCGGATGGATAGAGTACTGTGAGCTGTGGGCCTCCTCAAGAATCAACTCCCGAAGCCCAACTACATTAGGCAAACATATACGACCCTGCATCTTCAACACACCGTTATCACCAATAATCACATCTCTAGCATCACCTCACCAGACCCTGTCCTATAGAACAAGTAGATCGGGGTAATCATACTGACGCTCCCTGATATGGTCATAAAGAGAAGACCTGGAGACCACACAAGCCAATACCCGACTCGGTTCCGAAATATCCAATCTCACAATCTGGATCGCTAAGGCTTGAATATCCAATGCTAATGGTCTCTCTACTGCCAGAAGATATGCTAAACTCCTCAAACTCTCCACCCGGTGACTCAAATCATCGGCCATCACATTGGCCTTCCCCGAATGGTACAAAATAGTTATATCATAGTTCTTAAAAAGCTCCAACCATATCCGCTAATGTAAATTAAGATCCTTCTACTTAAATAGATGTTGCAGACTCCATTGTTCAATATAGATCTCACAATGAACCCCTTACAAGTAATGGCGCCAAATCTTCAAGGCATGAACAATGGTTGCTAACTCAAGATCATGGATAAGATAGTTCTTCTCATGGGTCTTCAACTGGCGCGAGGCATAGGCAATCACCCTACCCTCCTACATCAGAACACATCCAATGCTTATCCTAGAGGCATCACAATACACGGTGTAAGAACCTGAAGCTGATGGCAGAAATAACACTAGAGTTGTGGTCAAGGCAGTCTTGAGCTTCTAAAAGCTTTCCTCACACTCATCCGACCACCTGAATGGAGCACACTTTTGGGTCAATTTTGTCAAGGGCGATGCAATAAATGAAAATCCCTCCACAAAGCGACGGTAATAACCCGCCAAACCAAGAAAGCTCCTAATCTCCGTGGTTGAGGACCGTCTAGGCCAACTCTACACCGCCTCTATCTTCTTCGGATCCACCTGAATACCCTCACTGGAAACCACGTGTCCCATGAATTCTACTCAATCGAGCCAAAACTCACACTTGGAGAACTTTACATAAAGCTTCTCCTCCATCAATCTCAGTAATACAATCTTCAAATTCTGAGCATGCTCCTCCTGGCTATGAGAGTACACCAGGATGTCATCAATGAATACAATAACAAATGAGTCCAAATAAGGCTGGAATACACTATTCCTCAAATGCATGAGCGTTGCTGGGGCATTGGTCAACCCAACAGTCATCACCAAGAACTTATAATGGCCATAACGGGTCCTGAAAGCTGTCTTAAGAATATCCAAATCCCAAATCTTTAGCTGGTGATAACCGAACCTCAAATCAATCTTGGAAAACACCCTCTCTCCCTAAAGCTAGTCAAATAAATCATCAATACCAGGCAAAGGATACTTGTTCTTAACTGTGGCCTTGTTCAATTTCCTGTAATCAATGCACATCCTCATGGAACTATTCTTCTTCTTCACAAATAGAACTAGTGCACCCCAAGGTGACACACTAGGCCGAATAAACCTCTTATCAAGGAGTTCCTAAAGTTGTTCTTTCAATTACTTTAACTCCACCGATGTCATATAATACAGTAGAATAGAGATGTGCTGAGCGCCCGACACCAAATCAATACTAAAGTCAATATCCCTGTCAGGCGGCATGCTTGGCAGGCTTGCAGGAAACACATCCAGAAAATCACGTACACTGGAACAGAATCAACGGTAGGAGTCTCTGCACTAATATTCCTTACAAAAGCCAAATAAGATAGGCAAACCGTGTCAACCATACGACAAGCCTTCAAATATGAAATCACCCTACTTGGTACATAATCTATAGAACCACTCTACTCAACCCTCGAAAATCCCCGCATCGCCAATGTCACGGTCTTAGCGTGACAATCTAGAGTAACATAGCATGGATATAACCAATCCATACCCAATATAACATCCAAGTCAACCATACTGAGCAACAAAAGGTCCACTCGGGTCTCCAAACCCCCAATAGTCACCACACATAACCGATATACGCGATCTATAATAATAGTATCGCCCACAGAAGTAGATACATGAATTGATAAAACTAAAGACTCATAGGGCATATCCAAAAAATGAGAAAAATACGAGTAAACATATAAATACGTGAAACCAGGGTCAAATAATACCAAGGCATCTTGGTGGCAAACTGAAACAATACCTGTAATCACAGCATCTGAAGAAATGGCATCTGGTCTGGCTGGGAGGGCATAGAAATGTTCCTGGCCACCTCTTGATCTGCCTCCCCCTCTCAGGCTACCCCTAGCTGACTGGGCGGGTGGTGGAGGAATTGATGCTGATGACATAGACTGAATCCTCTATGCAGCAGGACCTCCCACTAGACGGGGACACTCTCTCCTCATTTGACCAAACTCCCCACACTCATAGCAACACCCCAATGCTGGCACTGGTAACTGAAGGGATCCCCAAGCACCGGGATAACTAATAGAAGGACTCGGCATAGACGAACCCTGACCCGATGGAGCACGAGAATAACTCTGCGCTGCGAGGGCACCTAGATATGAGCGACCTTGCTGATAATTGTGAGAACCATGGCTAGATGACGCACCATGGTGAACTGGGTGAGTTGTCTGAGCATGCCTGAATGGACGACCTTTACTATGTTGGAACTAACCCCCAAAAGGAGAACCACTGAATCCACCCTGTCCACGAGGCCTCTTGACCTCCCTCTCAACCCTCTCCTGACCGTGAACCATCTCAATTTGTCGAGCAATGTCAACAACCTCATCAAAAGTAGCACCAGACACTCTCTGGTTTTAAGCAATCGAAGCTGAAAAGTGAGGCCATCTATAAACCTCCTGATCCTCTCTCTGTCAGTGGGAACCAACCAGATCGCATGACGGGCCAACTCTGAGAATCGTATCTTATACTGTGTCACAGACATATCACCCTGACGAAGCTGCTCAAACTGTCTGCGTAGCTCCTCTCTGCGGGACTAAGGTACAAACTTCTCTAGGAAGCTAACGGAGAACTGTTTCCAAGTAAGGGGTGCTGTGCCAACCGGCCTACGCCTCTCACAAGCCTCGCACCAATTGAATATAGCCCCAGAGAATTGGAAAGTAGTGAAGGAGACACCACTGGTCTCCAGAATGCCTGCAGTACGGAGTATCCTCTAACACTTTTCCAAGAAACCTTGTGCATCCCCACCCTCTGCACCACTAAAGATGGAGGCTGGAGTCTCCCAAACCTCTCCAATCTACACTGCTCATCCTCAGGAATATCAAGAACCACATAATCCTGAGCAGCTACAACCGGCTGGGCTGGTGGTGCCCCCGGTGTCTGGAGTCCCTGAACAACCTACTCCGGTGTGTGGGCGGCGAGAGTCTGAGTGCCTTCCCCAGCTTGAGAAGTATCTACGATCGTAGAAATAGAGACCGCTTGAGTAAGGCCAGTACACACTGACAGAATCTGAGCTAGGGCCTCCTGAAGTCCAGGAATCACAATAAGCACCGGTGGTTTCTGAGCTAGTCCCGTTTGGACATCTGCGACTGGGACCTGGTCCTGGTTTGGAGCAATTGGATGGTCTACAGGTACTGCCCCGACTACTGTGTGAGTTGCACCTCTACCCCTACCACGGCCTCGACAGCGGCCTCAGCCTCTCACGACCTTGGCTAGTGGTAATGATGGCTGACCTCCTGACCGGTAGAATCAACATGTTCGCACGACAAGAATTCAAGAATGTGAGATTTTTCCTAAGAGTTCTGCAGTCTCTCAAAGATAAGTATGGACGTCCCCGTACCGAGCTGCAAGACTCTACTAAACCTGCTCATGACCCGTGAGACCTATGTAACCTAGGGTATGATACCAACTTGTCACGACCCAAAACTAACCTTGTCGTTATGGTGCCTATCGTGGTACTAGAAAAGCCGATACATTACCAAAAATACATCAATATTTATTTCAAAAGATAATTCAAAGATCTTCATAATAGAACCTTCATAAAAGAGTTCACCTCAAATAAAAGTGCGGAAAAGAAAGCCCGACATCGGGGTGTCACTAAGTCATGAGCATCTAAACCAGATTAAAATCAGAGTTTACAATGTTCTACTAATACCAAAAAAAGGAAGAAAAGATGACAATATAGGATAATCAAGGGCTGCGGACGCCGACAGCTACCTCATATGTCTCCGACAACCACAAAAGCACGGACTCAACGATTCTACGAATGGGCTCACCTGAATATGCGCACAAGGTGCAGTGAGTAATGTGAGTACATCCAACTCAGTAAGTAACATAATTAAATAAGGAACTGAGTAACAAAATTGAGCTACACAAAATACAGTTCTTTCCAGAAATCTCAATGAAGGAAATTAGGCATGCTTCCAAACCGATGTTCTAAAATCAAGGCATTTTGAGTTCAAGTGAAAACAGTATAAGTACTCCGAAATATCAAAACAACAACAATTAGCAACAACGTGCAACAACAAATAAAAGCAAGTACAGCCACACAGGACTACTGTCACTCATCTATCTCAATAGCTCAATCACTCGGCTCTCAACCTCAATACTCGCAATCAAGGTACATGCGCTTACTGGGGGTGTTCAGACTCCGGAGGGGCTCCTACAGCCCTAGTGCTACATTTCTGCGGCGTGCAGTCCGACCCAATACTGATGCGGTGTATAACCTAATCCATACATTATTGCAGGATGCATCCCCATCCAAGTATTGATGTTGCAGCCCGATCCGATGACATGTCCCGAAGGGCATCAGCGTGCAACCCGATCCAATATTACTGCAGTATGTAGTCCAATCCAATATATCTCACACAACTCTTTACCCAGCATTCAGGCCCTATATCAGTCACTAGCCTCTCCAACCTCACTATTATCACAACAACAACCCAAACAAGGAATATAACTAGTACTAATAAAATCATGAGAGAGAGCTGAGATAAAATGCATAAGTAAACAGTGTTTGAGTACAAGACAACAATTTAGCAGTCAATACAACAAGTTCATGACCACTGCGGGCCCCAATAATGTTTTCATATAACCTAAGCATGGTTTATAACATGTAAGACAGTTAATAACTCAAAAACAAGAATGAACATGTAATAACAATGGCTATTTGACTTTACAGTCTACCGGGACGGACCAAGTCTCAATCCTACACGGTGCACGCTCACAGCCCCGTCACCTAGCATGTGCGTCACTCTAAATACCAACATCATAAGAATTTCTTGGGGTTTCATACCCTCAAGACAAGATTAAAGAACGTTACTTACCTCAATCCGAACAAATCCCTACTTCGCAATGCTCTTGCCTCTCGACTCGGCCTCCAAATGCTCCAAATCTAGTCACAACAAGTACAATGCCATTAATATATACTAAATGAAGCAATTCCACAAGAAAAACTACCAAATTAGACCCACAACCCGAAATTGGCTCAAACTCGGCCCTACGTCTCGAAATCCGACAAAAGTTGAAAAACTTGATAGCCCATTCACTCACGAGTCTAACCATACAAAATTTATCAAAATCTGACATCATTTGGTCCCTCAAATCCTAAATTTGCACTCTCCAAAATCCCAATTACTAACCCTTCATTTTCACTCCTAAACCTTACTAATTAGATGATAAAACAACGGGAAAATACAATAGATAGGAGTATTAGAGCTCAAGAAACTTACCTTACTGAAAAACCCTTGAATCCCCTTCAAAATCACCCAAAAAGCTCAAAAGTCCAACTGAAAATGGTGGAAATGAATAAAAATTCGCGAAGTCTTCTATTTATTGGTTCTGCCCATGCTTTTCGCACCTACGGCTAAAAATGCGTACCTGCGGTGCATCATTTGCGCAAAAACCTCCGCACTTGCAAAAAATCACTAACACTCCCAACTTCGCACCTGCTCTCCCTATCCGCATCTGTGACCTCGCAGGTGCGGAAATAACCTCGTACCTGCGGCCACTGCCTGACCACCTCTCTTTCGCATCTGTGGGCAATTACCCACTTCTGTGGGCTCACAGGTGCGCAAACCCACTCATACATGAGGTTATCTCCTACAACACTCTCCTGCACCTGCATCAGCCCCACTGCTCCTGCGGCAATACCCTCGCAGGTGCGATTACACCAGCAACAACTAACTTCAACAATTCTCCAAATTTCAAACTTGATCCATTAACCACCCAAAACATACCCGATGCCCTCGAGACCTCAACCATCATGCCAACAAGTCATATATCCCTGTACGAACTTAGTAGAACCTTCGAATCATCCAATATAACATCAAAACACTAAATTACCTTCAGATTCAAGCCTAAGAGCTTCTAAACTTCCAAATTTGAAAAATGACATCGAAACCTACCAAACCATGTCCGAATGACCTCAAATTTTACCTACATGTCACAAATGATACTATGAACCTACTCCAATTTCTGAAAATCTATTCCGACTCTAATATCAAATTTTTCACTACCGACCAAAATTGCTAATATTCGAACTTTCGCCAATTCAAGCCTAATTCTACTACGGACCTCCAAATTCCATTTTAGATGCGCTCCTAAGTCCAAAATTACCTAACAGAGCTAACAGAATCATAAAAATTCAAATCCGAGATCGTTTACACATAAGTCAACATCCGATTTACTTTTCCAACTTAAGCTTCTAAATAAGAGACAAAATGTCTCATTACACTCCGAAATCACTCCGGACCCGAACCAACTAACCCGATATATCAAATATAGCTGAAAATCATAAAAGAAATGAAATGGGGAAAATGGGGCTATAACTCTCGAAACAACCGGCTGGATAGTTACAGGTTTACAACCAAAGATATTTAAAGAATATGTACATAGAACGAGTCTTGGATGTATTTATGATTGATGTATTTATGATGTTTTGACACTCTAAGCTCATTTATTTGTTTTTGATATACATTAATAATTTCCTGTTTCTCATAATGGTGTACACATTATTGTTTTGAGATATTATAGGATAAGTCTCAATGAGATATTATTATGGACCATAATATTTATAGCTTATGGACCTGATATGATTAGTTACTAATGTTATAGTATATGTAAGGGAGTATGTAGAAAAATTATATATAATCGCCATAACTCAGATTTACTAGTTTATCGTATTGTGGTATTTGTGATGGATATTATAGAACAGATTTATTTATGTGCAACTAATGTTGTTATATAAAATATTAATATCATTTGATTATTTGGACAAGTGGGAAAAAGAATTTTTTACGTTTATTGGTGGCCCAATAAGTTTACGGCCCATAATTAATATTTAATTAATAATTAAATCTCATACGTTTGACCAGTTACTTGATGAACGTAACAGATTAAGTGAGAACCTCTATATATTTGTCGTCTCACCACCCATTAGGGTTATCGTATTTTTTATTCTCTCTTCCATCACTAAAGTCGGCGGTAACGAAAGTTAGGGCAAGGGGCGAGAAACTAATTTCAATTAACGCTTCCGCTTCTTAATAATGGCTTCCACTTCAGCTACGTTTCTAGAGCGATTATATATGTAAGATTATCATGTTCAAGATTCTGGTATGAATTAAAGAATTTATGTTTACAATTTAAGCCATTATGAATTGACACATCCATAAATTCAAGCAAATAAAATTAAACAAGTTATTCGTAAAGTGGTAGTATTAATGTAATACAGTTCTTGATTGTGATTCCTTCTAAGAACTTACTCGATTATAAGTCAGTTTGTATTTCAACTTATTATTGGTGAAAGTTGATAGAAATCAAGTGGAAATATTTAATTTTTTTAGCTTTTCAATATTCGAAAAATGAAAACATTTATTACTAGTGAATTTTGACCAAATCTCTCAGTTCACTTGCCAACTATGTGAAAGAAGTAAGGAACTTAACGCAAATCCCACAAACGACTATGAGTCTTCCCCTTAACTTCTATTCCCTACAATGCGTTGGATAATCTGATATTTTTTAAACACAAAGACCTCAATTCTTGAATTGTTCCTTTTTAGGGTTAATTCAATAAGCTCTCCTTATTTTTATCCAATGAAATTTATGAATTTTTTTTGTATCCCCAAAATTTTCTAAACTTTGTTATTTTGTTCCATTTTTTGCTCAACTTGAGTCTTTTCTAACATGAATTAGATGTCAACATGAAATAAAATGTCATGAAGTGCATAGAAATTCATTTTAAATTATATGTATGGTTTCAATTATTATTTAAGCTCGCTTGCTTTTTTGGAAACTACTTTTTTCTTCTGAAATTTAGCCAACTCCATTTCCTTTTGCTCAAATTTAACATTCTAAACAAAAAGAAAAATAAATAAATGAGAATAATAAAGAAGAAAAATATATAGTTGGAATAAATAATCACTATATATGACCAACTGAACATGATCAAACTCAACTTACAAATAATGTACTTTCCTTCCTTATAAAGAATGCTATATATAGCATAAGTTTACACTCTCTAATGTACGAGAAAAATGCAGTGACAACTGCATAATGTAGGAATTAATGAATAGATGAAAGGTACTAAGTAACTACTACCAAATTGTCTCTCTAACTATTGGCCTTGCAACTTATTTGCTTGTTAGAAATGACTTTTTAGGTATTTGCCACATGTGTCTAATCTGAAACATTTAAAGAGAGGCGGAGCTAGGACCTTAACTTCTTGATTTTGGACAACAATTTTTTTGTTTATTGGGTTATGAATAGATTATTTATACATATTAAATAATTTTTTAACACAAAATATAATTTGAGCTAAATTTACTGGATTTTTGCCGAATTAATAACTATAACGATAGCTCCGCCCTGTATTTGAATACCAAGGCAAAAGGAAGAAGATGATCAAAAGGTAAAAAGGTCCTTCACCGCTAATTTTAATTAAAAGGTGGCTTTTTGTTTTCCTCAACATGTAAAATGCTGGCTAAAATTTAATAGCATGCCAAAACTTGGCCAGCCACACTATTTCTATTAGACACTAAACAGAAGCCAACTGTCCTAGTCTATTGTTAACAAAATCAAAATCTTGATATTAAATTAAGGCCGCGTCCGTGTAGGGTATAGGAGACATAGCCAGGGTCACACGTTTGTTCTTCGTGATTGCATGAAGAGGGCGCAATCGCGGGTTTGAGGAAGCATTGGTTCGCGTTCACGTGGATGTCTCCGCTTTTGCGTAAGGTAAATCAGAGGGGCAATTTGTTTTGTGCTTCGCAAATAGTGGAAGATGGTCTCGTTCACGATGAAGGATAACTAGGCAACAATGTTAAATTTCAAAAACGAGGTTTAAGTTCATAACACAAATTTGATTTTGGAAGTTTGCTGGGAAACGATTTTTGGAGAGATTTTCAAATGTGCGATTGGAGTAAGTGATTCTTACCTATTTTTGGTTATTTTTCATGTTTATGTCTTTGATTTCATCATTTAATTAGTGATTTGGGATGAAAAATTGGGGAAAGATGGAGAAAAGTTGTTAGGCCGAATTTTAAGGTTTTGATCGAGATTTTTGTATCAGGTTTAAAGTAATTTTGGTATGGGTGAACTCATGGCCGAATGAGTGTTTAGATTTTTGTAACTTTTACCCGATTTCGAGACGTGGGCCTGGAGGGCCAACTTTTGAATTGACTTTTTGACTTTTCATTAAGAGCTTGGTATTTTATTATGGAATTGATCCCTTTATCTCATGCTGATTGTATGGAATTGTTTGTGGCTAGATTCAAGGCGTTCAGAGGCCGTTTCGCGAGGCAAAGGTATGTTGGAGTAGAAATTTGCCCGGTTTGAGGTAAGTAACAGTTCTAAATTTGGTTTTGAGGGTATGAAATCCCATATTACGTGTTATGTGATTGGTGTTGAAGTGATGCACATGCTAGGTGACGGGCGTGTGGGCGTGCACCGTAGGAATTTTGACTTGGCCAATTCCATGGAATTGTATAGTTGAATACTCTATTGATATCCGTGTATTCTCCATATGTTATAAAAAATTAAACCGCAAGTCATATTATAAATCATGGTTAGGCTATGTGTTGGTACTGTAGGGACCCACATGGGTTGTGTTACATGTTGAATTATCTGGTAAATTGTTGTTTTATACTCAATCACAGTTTACTTTCATATTATATCTCTGTCTCAATTGTTCTTTATTGATGCATTATATCATCGTTGTTTAGGCTGATTATCATGATTATTGAGAGCCCGAGAGATTAGAGAGATTGATGACTAAGTGAGACTGACAGCTTGATTGTGAAGATATTTATGGGATCGCGTTGCATGCCACAACATATTTCATTGATCTATGCCATGATTGACTTGTTATAGCACTTGGGCTGATAGAGCCCCTTCGAAGTCTGTACATACCCCAAGTGACACAAGTACCACTGAGTGCGAGTGCCGAGTTAGAGTGTTGAGCGCGAGTGCCGAGCGACTGTGAGGTTGGAGTAAATAGGAGGACTGAGTGACTATGGCTCTGAGATTATGCACTTGATTTCATTTTTATATACTTCAACTGGCATATTTTACTATCATGATATTTCTGAGAGATATTATATCCTGTTTCAAGTAACTTGTCATGAATTAATTGTTTTGGCCTTAATTGTCGAACTTGAAAGCATGCCTATCTTCTTATGTTATAATTTCTGTAATTAAACTATATCCATGAAGCTCGTCAATACTTTCAGCCCATTAGTTAGTCTTGTTACTTACTGAGTTAGTTGTACCCTCGCTACACCTTGCACTTCATGTACAAATCCAGGTATTTCTGGACACGATGGGTGTTGATTCTCTGTGCAACTTGATCATTTGGAGATTTCAAGGTAGTTGCCTGCCGCTCGCAGTTCATGGCTCTCCTTCCTTATATTCTAGCTCTATGTATTCAGTTTCAGTTTTTCATAGACAATATTCTCAATCTTGTGGTGTATAGATGCTCATGTACTCAGTGACACTCTAATTTTGGGAACTTCCGTATTGAGTTTTGTATTTTATATTCAGTTTATGAGAGCTTTAATTATTTAAACAACTTTAGCTCATTTTTCAATTAAAAGTATTGGAAGTATTTGGAATGTCGGATTGCCTAGTACAACGTTAGGCGCCATCACGACAGGATAAGTTTTGGGTCGTGACACTTAAATTAAAACCTCACCCAACATCCATACCTGATCCATGGCCCCCCTTTTAAAATGCCCTACTCCACCTCTCAACTTCTCCTCTTCCGTCCCTGCCAGTAACTCTCACTCCACATGTCTGGGCTGCTACCGTACTCAAAGGCGAGGGGCTCCAAAAGCGGATGTGATCGGCCTCAGAGGAGAGGATTTTCTCTAATCATCCTCCATGGACAAAGTACATCCATACCTGACACATGAGCCCCCTTTTAAAATTGCCGTAACTTTATTTCTCAACTTCTCCTCTTCCATCCCTGCCTGTAACTCCCACTCCACATTTTCTCTAATCATCAGACCACCTTTGCCTTCAACTTTTAGATCTTCATCCTTCAACACCCATATCCCTCTCTCACTCAATTATTTCAGCCTTAATTTAATTTTTAAATTAATATTTTTTTGTAAAATCAATGTTCCAAGACCCAACTCTCAACGTAGAGGCTTTCTTACCCCCCCTCTTTCCACCCCTGGACCCCACCCCCAACCCAACCCGAGGACATGACCTTACTCTCACATCGTTCACTACCACCACTATAAGCAAAAGGTATTAGGTAAACACTAATACCTCTTGCCTACATAGGTAAGATTCTTCAGAACAGGAAGATCAACATAGCGTTTGTTCAGGAGACTAGATGGAAGGGTACTAGGACACGAGATGTAGACGGATTAAAACTATGGTACTCAGGAAATGCTGGGGGTAAGAATTGTGTAGGTATTTTAGTTGAAAGGGACCTTAGGGAGCTCGTAGTTGAGGTTAGAAGGGTAAATGATAGGTTAATGAGTATTAAGCTTATAGTTGGTGGGTTTACTGTAAACGTGATTAGTGCATATGATCCTCAGGTAGTTTTGGACCAGGAGGTCAAGAAGCGATTCTGGGAGGATTTGGACTAAATGGTGCGTAGTATCCCGCACACTGAGAACTATTCATTGGCAGAGATTTCAATAGCCATATTGGGGCTAGCGCTAGGGGTTATAATGATGTGCATAGCGGGTTCGGTTTTGGGGATAGGAATGAGGGAAGTAATTCACTGTTGTATTTTGCTAGAGATTTTGATTTGGTTATAGCTAACTCGAGTTTTCCAAGAGGGAAGAGCACCTAATCACTTTCCGAAATTCAATGGGCAATACTCAAATAGATTATCTTCTCTACAGGATATATGATAAAGGTATGTGCACTGATTGCAAGGTCATCCTAAGTGAGCACCTCACGACCTTACATAGGCTCCTAGTTATGGACCTAAAAATAAAGGGGAGTAAGAGGAAGAGGGTGGGGTGTAGGAAACCTAAGATCAAGTGGGGTAACTTGACCAAGGACAAAGCTCAAGAGTTAGGGGAGAAGTTGTTGGCTATGAGGGCCTGGATGAGTAGAGGGGACGCTTCTAGTATGTGGTTCATGACTACGAATTGCATTAGGGTAGCTTCTAGAGAGGTCTTAGGGGTCACGAAGGGCTCTCCTAGGTTCATAAAGGGGACTGGTGGTGGAATAGAGAGGTCCAAGGTAAAGTGAAAACTAAGAAAAATGCGTATTTGAAGCTAGTGGAGAGTACAAATGAGGAGGAAAAAAGGACTTATCGGGAGTGTTATAGAAAGGCAAAGAAAGAGGTAAAGTTAGCAGTTACGACGGCTAAGAATGTAGCATTTTCTCGTTTGTACGAGGAGCTCGGGGGTAAAGGTGGGGACAAAAAGTTGTACCGGTTGGCCAAGGTGAGGGAGAGGAAAGCCCGCGACTTAGACCAAGTCAAGTGCATCAAGGACGAGGATGGCAAAGTATTGATGGACGAGGCACTTATTAGAAGAAGATGGCAGACATACTTCCATAAAATGTTGAATGAGGAGGGGGATAGATGCATTGTGCTGGATGAGTTGGAGCACTCCGAGAGTAGGTGGATTACGGTAGAGGAGGTAGAAGGGGCGATGCGTGAGATGTGCAGGGTCAGAGCAACGGGGCCAAATTAAATCTCGGTGGAATTCTGGTAGAGCACGAGGTGAGCATGTTTGGTGTGGCTCACTGGGTTGTTTAATGTTATTTTTAAGATGAAGAAGATGCCCGAAGAATGGAGGTTGGGGTATGATGGTTCAGCTTTACAAGAACAAGGGTGATGTCCAAAATTGCAATAATTTTAGGGGTATCAAACTGTTGAGTCACAGTATGAAGGTTTGGGAGAGGGTGGTAAAGGCCAGGGTGAGGAGATACGTGTCTATTTACGAGAATCAGTTTGGATTCATCCCGGAGTGTTCGACTACGGAAGTGATTCATCTGGTAAAGAGAGTAGGCCGTATAAGGAGAGGAAGAATGACTTGCATATGTATAACGACTCCGTCGGCCGTTCCGAGAATTCAGCCTCGTTTCCCCTATTTATGCTTTATTATGTGTTGTTTAGCTCATTTGTGTTGTGTTGGGTCGGTTGGCTCGGGTTCGGAGTGGTTGTGGAGAGAAATAAGACACTTAGTCTCTTGAGTTGATTGAATAATTGGAAAAGTCAACCGGAAGTTGACTTATGGGAATAAGGTCTCGGAATGTGGTTTTTATGGTTCGGATAGCTTTGTTAGGTGATTTGGGACTTATGAAGGTATTCAGAATGTTATTCGGAGGTTCGTGGTAGAATTAGACTTGAATTGGAGAAATTGAATTTTTGGCACGGCAGTGGAAAATTAGCTATCGGGGTCGAAATAGAATTCCGGAAGTTGGAGCAGGTTTGTAGTGTCTTTTGGGATGTGTGTGCAAATTTTCAGGTCATTCGTACGTGGTTTGGGTGGTTTAGGCATCGTTGGCGAATTTCGGAAATTTAGAAATCCTTAGCCTTGAATTTTGGATTAATTCGGTGTTTTGATATTTTTTTTGGGTGTTTCGAAGGTCGACTAAGTTTGGGTGATGATATATGACGTGTTGGTATATTTTGTTGGGGCACTGAGGGGCTCGGGGTGATTTTGGGTGGTCATCAAAAATATTTGGAACTTGGTTTAGCGGTTGTTGTTTCTGTCATTTCCGCACCTACGGATTAGGGACCGCAGGTGCGAGGCCTCAGATACGTGAGGCATGTCGCAGATGCGAAGTATGTGGGGCTGAGGCAATTTTCGCAGGTGCGCACATTGGGCCGCATCTGCGAGACCGCAAATGCGGATATTGACCACAGAAGCGGATTTCCTTGGGTTAAGTGAAAACTGCACCTGCGATGGATTTTCTGCAGGTGCGTCTTTAGGGGCCGCAGGTGCGAGAGTTTTGGACATAACCTATATAAGGTTGCCTTCGCGAATTTTCACTCATTTCTTCACCATTTTTGGACAGGTTTGGAGCTTTGAGCAGTGATTTCAAGAGGAAATTGAAGGTTATCAATTGGGTAAGTTACTTGGGCTTCATTTCTTGTGTTTGTGATGATTTTTCTATTGTTTAATCATGATATTAGTGGAATTTAAGGGTTAAAATTGGGGGATTAGGGCTTGAAATTGGAGACTTTTATTTAAGGATTTGAAGGGCCGTTTGTTGTTGGATTTTGATGTATTTGGTATGTATGGACTCGTGAGACTGTAAGGATTCAGTTTTGCAATTTTTACCGAATTCCGAGATGTGGGCCCCGGGGTCGGGTTTGGCCAATTTCGGGATTTTTTTATGTAATTTGGTTATTTTCGAGTGGGATTTGTTCCTTTAGCGTATTTTGATGATATGAATCTGATTGTGAATAGATTCGAGGCCGAGTCGCGTGGCAAAGGCATCGCGGAGTAGATTTTTCATTCGGCTTGAGGTAAGTAATAATTGTAAATCTTGTCCTGAGGGTATGAAACCCCGAACTTCACATTGTATCACTATTTTGGAGTGGCGCACATGCTAGATGACGAGTGTGGGGCGTATACTATTGGGGTATTGTTAATTGGTTCGTCCCGTAGAAACTATTAAGTTGTGTATTTGACTAAGAAATCATATGATATTTTATGTTTTAGAGATATTTACTACTTTTTGGGCTGAATGCCGTATTTGGGCCTCGTGCCAAGTTGTTTGGACCCTTACGGAGTTTTTACTGCTATTTCCTCACTGTGTTGATTTAAGATTTACACTCAGTCATGCTATGTTTAATTGATTTCAAAACTCAGTCTCATTTATACTATTTGATGCATAAAATGATATGTTGGGCTGAGCACCCTATTTTACTGATAGCCCGAGTGACTTGAGAAGTTTTTGACTAAGTGAGGCCGAGGACTTGCGTTGTGAGAATATTATGGGATCGAGCTTCCCGCTGCAACATGTTACACTATTTTTATGATATATGAGAGGCCGAGAGCCTGACTGATTATGCCACTAGATGGCTTGTTATAGCGTTTGGGCTATAGGAGCCCCTTCGGAGTCTGTACAACTCCAGTGAGCGCATGTACCTACTGGGTGCGAGTGCCGAGTGACGAGTGATTGGGAGGCATGAGTGGTTGTGAGGTTGCCCGAGGGGCTGATTATGAGTGATAGTGAGGCATGTTGAGGGACTGATTCTGAGTGATGTTATGCCCGAGGGGCGGTTTACGATGCATGTTTTTGCCCGAGAGGCTACTTATGATTTATATCCCTATTACACTAAACTTCTTGGAAATTTTATTGAAAGTGCTGGAAATTACATTCTCAAATGATATTACTGAAATCGGCTTTTTAAGCGTGATGGTTTAATGTGTGTGTGTCTATATATATACACACTGTTGGAAAGAAAGACTGTACTTACTATGATTTGATGACGCGTTTTTATGTGTTTCGTATTTCTCATACCTTATTTACTTTTATTACTTACTGAGTTGGCGTATTGTCACAACCCAAAATCCTACCATATGAGTGGTGATGGCACTTAGTAACTAAGACTAAGTAAGCCGGTTATAATAACAATTCAAGCCATTTTTGTTTTTAAAATAGATAATCGAAACCAACAGCAAAAATAAAGATACAACCTCCCAAGACTGGTAGTACTGAGTCACGAACTCTAACTGAATACATGAAATGATCTGAAGGAAATTAAATATACAATACTGCTCGAATAATATATGATAGTACGATAAAAGGGAAAGACTCCAAGGGACTACGACGACCAAGCAGCTCTACCTTGAATCCTTGCAATCACTCTCTAACTCTTTCCGAGTTCTATATCTCCAATACCTAGCTCTGTACATAAAAAATGTACAGAAGTGTAGTATAAGTACACCATAGCGGTACCCAGTAAGTATCAAGACTAATCTCGGTGGAATAGTGACGAGGTAAAGTCAAGACACATCTAATAACCTATGCAATATAGCATACCACAATAATAGGAAACAAATAGCAATGATACCAATAATTATCAACTAGTGATATAAACAACAGGACAACAGGAACACCATAAATATCGCTCAACAAACTATGATTACAAGTACAACCATTTAATCAAGTCCTTCAATTACACATCTTTCATCTAAAAGTTTTCCAAATAATAATCTTTAGAATATAATACTTACCAATAAATATATTTCGAATATACTTCCTTCAAATAAATATCCTTCAAATCTAATTCTTTGAAATAATATTTTGAATATAATTCTTTCAAATAAAAGTCACATTGTGACACCTCATTTTACAATCATAAAAATACGGGTCTCAGCCCACCTTCATATTTTTCGTAATACGGGCCTCACCCCACTTTCATATTTCCACGGTACCTCGTGCCCATATTTCTATCACAACTGCACGGACAACTCACATGCCAAAAATATCAATATATAAAAAAATATGCACGACCAATTTACTTTACAAATAGTTTGAGTGAAGAAAATGACATTGCACTTAAATTAAAGCATCATATAAACTATTGATTTGGATGTAAAACTTATTAATTTAAAAAATAATAGTAATTTCTTTTATTTAAAACAACTCAATCATTGAAAATCACTAAAAACCAAAAATATAAATCTTCAAAGTCTCGTACTAAAAAGTCAAAGCGAACACAATGCAACAAGGAGCACAAAACACATAATAATAATAATAATAATAATAATAATAATAATAATAATAATGTCAACTAGTACATCACGGAAGAAGATAAGAATTTACATATTAATGAAACAAAATCACCAAAGACAAGAACATAAATAAAGATATATCAACAGGGCACTACCGAGGTACTGCCTCGTAGTCCTAAATCATAAATAAATTCACAATATTTCATTTTCTTATATCACCGCGGGAGCCTTCACATATAATTTTAAATAAAACAATTTTTCCCGAAATAGCATCCCGCGTTTTAGCTACCCTTATCATATCGCATGACTTCTAGTAGTTCCCCTACTAGCCACGCGTTTCAAGTCACCCTTATCTCACCGCATGCGTTTAAAACACCCTGGCCTTATATCAGCGCATGCGTATCAATATCACAATATTTCACAAATCGCACCTCAAGTGCCCAAATATCACAACATAATACAACTTGCACCTCAAGTGCCCAATTATCGCAGCATAATACAACTTGCACCTCAAGTGATCACATATCAAAGCATATCACAAATTGCACATCAAGTGCTCAAATATTACAACATATCACAAATTTCACATCCAGTGCTCAAATCTTACAGCATACCACAAATTCCACGTCAAGTGCTCAAATATTACAACATATCATAAATTTCACATCCAGTGCTCAAATCCTACAACATATCACAAATTTCACGTCAAGTGCTCAAATATTACAACATATCACAAATTGCACATCAGCTGCCCAAATATTACAACTTGTCACATGAATCAACAATACATTATTTTTCCACAATAAGAAGCCCACGGCTCGGTCATAATGCGCACAAAAATTCTAACAAAATATCTGGGAGTGAAAACTCAACAAAATAATATTTCACAATTTAACACTTCGCCTCAATATGATTTACAGCCTTTATAACTCAATATCAATTTCAACAACATGAATTGAAAAGAAATTCATCAAGGGACAACACATTTTTTTTAATTCACAACTTCATGAAATAAATAGATTTATTCATCTTATTAACTAAATATCTCATTTAAATTGTATGTAGATAAAATTAATATGAAAATTATTTCCATAAAAATAGCAACTCAAACAAACACAGAATTCACACAAAAGTCAATTAGCAATCGCACCAAATTATCATATAAAAATAATCTAGACAAATAAGGAATGAGACATGACAAATAAGAGATTTAATAAGTCCCAACAATTTTCTAATTTAATACATAAGGTTGTCTACGAATTTTAACCGATATAGTTTGCACATATAAACCAAGTACGTACTCGTCACCTCGCGTACATGGTTTTCAATCACACAATTTCCACACAATACTCAATTCCTAAGGGGAAATTTTCCCACACAAGATTAGGCAAGATACTTACTTCAAATCACGCTATCTCAATCCAATAATTGACATTTTTCCTCGATTATCCAACTCTGAATGGTTCGAATCTAGCCAAAAATAATTCAATACAATCAATACAGATTATTGGAATCAATCCCATGTGAATATACCAAATTTTCCAATAAAATCCGAAATTAGATAAAAAATCACCCGTGGGGCCCACGTCTCGGAATCCGATGAAAGTTACAAAATATGAACGCCCATTCAACCATGAGTCCAACCATACCAAAATTACTAAATTCCAACAACAAATCGACCTCCAAATCTTAAATCTAAGGTATAGAGAATATCTACCATTTTCAACCCAATTCACTAATTTCATGATAAAAACAACAATAGATTCATGTATTTTAACCAAAATCGAGTTAGAATCATTTACCCCAATCCATATGGTGAAAATCGCCTCAAATATCACTTCAATCCGAGCTCCATAGCTCCAAATGTGTTAAAAATGGCTGAAACTCGCGTTTTGTAATATGTCCAGGTAAGTCGCAGGTGTCGAATACGATTTATAAATCGCATTGGGTAACTGCGATTTGCCTCTGCCCAGAACACAGCATTACCCGCCTTCAGTAAATCCATCATAACTCTTTGTACAAATGTCCAAATGATGAACGGTTTGAAGAGTTAGACACTAGACTCAAAGACCTTTAATTTGATAGGTTCTGCATCACATAATACCTTATATATATGTAGATGTGCTCGTCCAAAGTGTGATCTTGTGCTTGCTCATTTAGAATTTTAGCCTATCTTGAAATTTTCTAACTTGGCTTAGACTTAGGCTTCTCCTTAGACCCCAAATCACTTATAATATACTTCGTACGCTTATTATCATATCCAATTGATGTCCATCATATTAATAGTCCGTCTTTGCGCACAAAATAATATAATTAGCGCACATCAACTTTCTTATTAACTTAAATACTTCAAAAAATTTCTGAGGTGTTACATTCTCCCCCACTTAGGATCATTCGTCCTCGAATGAGAAGTGGAGTCCACCCCAATTCTGCACATAGCTTCACTCTTTTCTCACACACCTCAAGTTCCCAAAAATTTGACTAAATCTCAAATTTTCTAGAAATTTTGGCAGAGTCTCCCTATAATTGGGTCTATCCACCTGTCAGAGTAACACCAAAATAACTCCTAACAACACATCCACAACCTAAATCAATAATACTAATCTCAGCATTACAAGAATTGCATCATCATAGTGATATTTGACCATAAAACACATCATATATATGTCCATAACTACATCTCTGATCTTAATAATTATCCATAATTGATTACAACATCGCCAATTAACTTGCTGAAACAAAATCTCGTTTCGAACCTCCACTTTACTAACAACGAGGCGCGAGGCATGAAGACCTCGTAATTATTTACCTGAATTAACGAGTCACATTTACGCCACTTGGCACTCACCTCATAGGCTGAAACTAAATAATTATAACACGAATTTAGCAAAAATATGCACAATAACACATAAAAGAATTATCAAATAAGCTTAACAGGCATGACTCCCTGCTAATACTATAGTACAAATTATAATTTCACAAAAAGGATAATTTAAACACATAAATTTTCATCCCAAGGATCTCGTCCTCATATAACTTCAATAGCAGCACATAGCCCGTTTTAAATATTTCACATCCTCTAAAAATTGTGAGAACCTCGTCCTCAACTCTGAATCATAAGTATTTTGCACATTGTGCCAACTGAATTCTTTTCATTTCCTTTCTTTCTTCTTTTAAATAAATTCTGTTAAATAAAATCACAACATATAAAGAACCCTCATATCGATAGGGAATATAATTCACAATTGAAATTAATTATTTGGAAATTACATCAAACTCGCCGAAATGATTAACAAAAGTCACTTTTAGCCTCAACACTATTCTTAGTGACCAACACATAATGATGGACATAGCTATCTCCATAACATCTCCCAACAAGAGTATTCATATAAGTAGATTTTAGGATTAAGAAACTCACTCATGAGTGGAGAATATTAGGAGGATTTACCTCGCTACTCAGAACCAAATCAACTTAATGAAATTGTTACTTTGTAATAACCCCAGATTGTATTTGTAATCACACTATCAGGTGTAGCGACCTCTGTCATACCATAGAAAATATATCAATGGGCTGGGCCCCACCTCTTAGGTGCCTCTACCTGCTTGTCCTCCACTTCTAACTGATAGTGTATGTAGAATGGAGTACGTGGCCTGTGTGTTCTGATAAAAATAGGTTTCCCCCAAGTCTCGGATAATTTCTCATGATGTGCCTAGTATCACCACACTCTAAACAACCCACTTGCGGTTCGGCTTCTCATACTGAGTCTGTGCCGAATAACTGAATAACTATTGTAGAAAATCCCGTACCAGTGGTGCATTAAAAGATGATTGTCCCACATGAGTGCCCTGATTAATTGGAGCACAACGAATATTCGAAAATGCGGTCTGGGCTGGCTACCGCCCAAGCCTCAGCCATAATGAGTTATAACTGCAAGGAAGAATCTGTCGAATTCCACAAAACCTCGAGACCTTTTGGTCTCCTCCGAACACGTTCTAGCATCTTAGCAATTTTTTTTTTACCACTAGTCGAAATGAAATATCAGCCTGTAGTTCCCGAGTCATACAAAATTTTATGATCATAACAGAGTCCTTTAATGAATCCATGGACTCGTTCTCTTGATGTAGGAACGAATGTAGGGATATGACGTGTTAATGCACTGAACCTGATGGCATATTCTGATATTGTCGCAGTGTGCTTACATAACCATTCAAACTCTGCGCGCCACACATTACGGAGAGTCTGGGGAACAAACTCTTTCAAAGTATTTCTGAAGACTGAGGCCAAGTAGGTCGTGTTGTATTGGTTGGTCTTCCCTCTCCATATGCTTTCCACAAACATCGATGGAGAATTATCTCTCCCAATGCCAATTTCTTCTTTTACTATGCTGACTTAACATTGTTAAGTTGATCCATTTCTTTACATACTCTTCGAATCTTGCTTGGGTTAACTCTTCCCCCTATTTATACACAACGATAAGTAAAGCTCCATACAGACAAATCTTGGAACGAACCACATAGTCTAGAAGCTCATCAGCCACTGTACTTCCTCTGAAGAACCCCAGAATCCGCAATCGAGACGTTCACGCTAAGTAGACTTTCTGTAAATTTAAATTGGTTTATCTAACTCCTTTGGTACTGAAGTATAGGATTATTAAGGACGCAAACATACCGTAAGTACCAAATTTATCCCTTGCAAAAATCTCAAGCCTTAAACATGTGCAAATTTTGGGGAACCTTATAGTACCACAAATATACATTTCAGGCCAAGACTAATATAACATGTGACCCCACAATTCGTCCATTGATAGTGGACTCCCCCACTTGGCGCTAAGTCATAGGTCACAACGTCCGATGATCCACAATATTAACCTTTACAGCTCGTACAAATCAACCAGATGCCAAGGTCTATTCTACCCCCACACGATTCATGGGTGATCTTTCAATACATTCGCATCTTTAGTCGGGACCACATGTTGAGACAATGTTGAGCATTTCTAGTTGCCTTATAACCCCTCTGTAGTATCACGAACAATTGGCGTATAGTTGATATCGAGTGCGTAATTTCATACACGAGTGGATGCAAAAGAACATAAGATATATGCTTCAAGCTGAATAAATACCGCACTATAAGGAATAAAAGAAGTGGAAATTTTCCTAATAGTTCTGTAGCCTCTCAAAAAGTAAGTACAAACGCCTCTGTACCGATCTGCGAGACTCTACTAAACTCATTCGTGACTCGTAGAACCTATGAACCTAGAGATCTGATACCAACTTGTCACAACCCAAAATCACACCATATGAGTTGTGATGACACTTAGTATCTAAGACTAAGTAAGCCGGTTATAATAACAATTCAAGCCATTTTTATTTTTAAAATAGATAATCGAAACCAACAGCAAAAATAAAGATACAACCTCCCAAGACTGGTAGTACTGAGTCACGAACTCTAACTGAATACATGAAATGATCTGAAGGAAATTAAATATACAATACTGCTCAAATAATATATGATAGTACGATAAAAGGGAAAGACTCCAAGGGACTACGACGACCAAGCAGCGCTACCTTGAATCCTTGCAATCACTCTCTAACTCTTTCTGAGTCCTATATCTCCAATACCTGGCTCTATACATAAAAAAATGTACAGAAGTGTAGTATGAGTACACCACAGCGGTACCCAGTAAGTATCAAGACTAACCTCGGTGGAGTAGTGACGAGGTACAGTCAAGACACATCTAATAACCTGTGCAATATAGCATACCACAATAATAGGAAACAAATAGCAATGATACCAATAATTATCAACTAGTGATATAAACAACAAGACAACAGGAACACCATACATATCGCTCAACAAACTATGATTACAAGTACAACCATTTAATCAAGTCCTTCAATTACACATCTTTCATCTAAAAGTTTTCCAAATAATAATCTTTAGAATATAATACTTACCAATAAATATATTTCGAATATACTTCCTTCAAATAAATATCCTTCAAATCTAATTCTTTGAAATAATATTTTGAATATAATTCTTTCAAATAAAAGTTACATTGTGACACCTCATTTCACAATCATAAAAATACGGGTCTCAGCCCACCTTCATATTTTTCGTAATATGGGCCTCACCCCACTTTCATATTTCCACGGCACCTTGTGCCCATATTTCTATCACAACTGCACGGACAACTCACATGCCAAAAATATCAATATATAAAAAAATATGCACGACCAATTTACTTTGCAAATAGTTTGAGTGAAGAAAATGACATTGCACTTAAATTAAAGCATCATATAAACTATTGATCTGGATGTAAAACTTATTAATTTAAAACATAATAGTAATTTCTTTTATTTAAAACAACACAATCATTGAAAATCACTAAAAACCAAAAATATAAATCTTCAAAGTCTCGTACTAAAAAGTCAAAGCGAACACAATGCAACAAGGAGCACAAAACACATAATAATAATAATAATAATAATAATAATAATAATAATGTCAACTAGTACATCACGGAAGAAGATAAGAATTTACATGTTAATGAAACAAAATCACCAAAGACAAGAACATAAATAAAGATATATCAACAAGGCACTACCGAGGTACCGCCTCGTAATCCTAAATCATAAATAAATTCACAATATCTCATTTTCTTATATCACCGCGGGAGCCTTCACATATAATTTTAAATAAAACAATTTTCCCCGAAATAGCATCCCGCGTTTTAGCCACCCTTATCATACCGCATGACTTCTAGTAGTTCCCCTACTAGCCACGCGTTTCAAGTCACCCTTATCTCACCGCAAGCATTTCAACACCCTGGCCATATATCACCGCATGCGTATCAATATCACAATATTTCACAAATCGCACCTCAAGTGCCCAAATATCACAACATAATACAACTTGCACCTCAAGTGCCCAATTATCGCAGCATAATACAACTTGCACCTCAAGTGATCACATATCAAAGCATATCACAAATTGCACATCAAGTGCTCAAATATTACAACATATCACAAATTTCACATCCAGTGCTCAAATCTTACAGCATACCACAAATTTCACGTCAAGTGCTCAAATATTACAACATATCATAAATTCCACATCCAGTGCTCAAATCCTACAACATATCACAAATTTCACGTCAAGTGTTCAAATATTTGTCACGACCCAAATCCCGGTCGTGATGGCGCCCAGCACACTACTAGGCAAGCCCGACCATTATTCAACACTTAACCCAATTTATCAAAAATAGCGGAAAGAAATATCAATTAAGCAAGATTAAAGTACTGAAGATTTTAACAAAATACACAATATAATCTCACTAGGACCCGGTGTCACGAATCTGAGCCTCTAGAATACAGAATATCATCCTAATACATGGTATATCCAAAGTCTGATAATGCGGAAATAAAGAGATAGGATAGGAGGGAGAAGATCAATGGCTGCGAACGCCGTGCAGCTACCTCGATACTCCCAGAGGCTGGATCTGCTGATCAACTGGATCTACTGAGCCTGAGACTGCCCTGGATCTGCACACAAGGTGCAGGGAGTAAAGTGAGTACTCCGACCCAGTGAGTAATAAAAGTAACTACAGTCCGAAGATAAGAAAATCCAGTAAATACACAAAGTAAGCTAAAATCCAAATATACAGCAACATATGGAACTGAGCAGCTAAACACCAGTATAAATACAAATACATGAATGCAATGCAATGCATATGATGGTACATTCCAGTACCCACTGCGGCGTGCAGCCCGAGCCATCCATATTTATTTATCGTCGACGGCGCTCACTGGGGGTGTGTACAGACTCCGGAGGGGCTCCTACAGCCCAAGCGCAATATCTTGGTCAGTCATTGTTACCTGACCGGTCAGCCATTGTTACCTGACCAATTTATATCATACAGTGCCATTGTTACCACTGTTCAAGTATATCATCCAGTGTCATTGTTACCACTGTTTCAAGTATATCACACAGTGTCATTGTTACCACTGTTTCAAGTATATCACATAGTGTCATTGTTACCACTGTTTCAAGTATATCACACAGTGTCATTGTTACCACTGTTTCAAGTCACTTTATAATCAGTCCAGAAAATAATATAATAAGCCCCTTGGGCATTTACAAAACAGAAGTTCCCAGCCCGGAATACATTTAAAAATATCATTTAAGTTTTCAACACTTAGAATTATGGCTGAGTTTGCAAAACAACATTTAAAACCTTGGACTGAAATTAAATGATATGCAAATCATGCTAAGCAATAATATCAATCCTCCAAGGATTTTACAAATCGGTACAAGGCCCCAAACATGGCATCAAGCCCAGTAATATCAATGAAGTATGTGTATCAATCACCAGTATAGTATAAACATCACACGGGATGGACCAAGTCACAATCCCCAATAGTATCCGACCCCGCAATCGCCATGGAGTGCGTGTCACGCCTCAATATAGCGTTACGATGTGAAAGTTTGGGGTTTCAAACCCTCAGAACAACATTTACATCTATTACTCACCTCTAACCGGCCGTAGACTAGTCCGCAATGCCCTTTCCTCTTGAATCGACCTCTTCGTGCGTCGAATCTAGTCAAAACCACAACGAATACATTACAATAGGCTAAGGGAATATAACCCAATCGAAAAGACTCGAAAAATGTCGAAAATCCCGAAATTAGCAAAACCCGAGCCCCGGGCCCACGTCTCGAAATTTAGAAATTTTTACATCAATACGACCCTTATCTCGCCACGAGTCTATACATACCAAATTCACAAAAATCGGAGTTCATTTGACCCCTCAAATCACCATTTAATTCTCTTAAGTTTCAAGCCCTAAACCACCATTTTTGTCCATAAATTACTTGAGTTTTCAGCTCTAATCCATGTATTTAACTTGGAAATAAGTAGAAACAACTCACCTTTGATGCTTGATGAAATCCCCCTTGAAATTCTCTCCAAAATAATCCAAGCCAAATGAAAGAAATGAAAGAAATAAGCCAAATCCGTGTTTAAAAGAATCTGCCCGTGCTTCGTCGAGTTGTACCTTGCACTTGTGCTATACAAGTTGTACATCCTATTAAAATTGTTCCTTGTCGGACACCTTCTGTTTAAACACCCATAACGTCTTGTATAAATATCCAAATGACAAACGGTTTAAATATTTAGAAACTAGACTCAAAGATCTTTAATTTGATAGGTTGTAAACCATATAACTCTTTATATATCCCGAGATATGAACTTCTAAATCGGCTCCATGAAATCAGAAACTTTCTGGAGAAACTGCTCCACCAGTCATCTTCAATCAATCATAACTTCTCTAGATATGAAGGGCTACAACTTTCGTTTTTGAATCATCTCAAAATTCCTTGTAGATCAAAAGATATAAGTCTCCGAAGTACGCTCCACGACTGCACATTGCTGTCCAAAGACAGCTTAGCAGCAGAAATTGCAGCAGCTTTTATTTTCACTAAAAAGGCTCTAATTCCATCATACGAACTCGGAATTAGACGATTCTTGTTCCTGTGAGTCTCAAATAATAATACGAACACAACCCTTTAATCGAAACTCAATTCGGAGCCCGTTTACCCAGTTCAATACCCATTTCGCTTGTTAAACAATTAACTCACATTTCACATCAAAAATCTAATCGCGACTTGATGAAATTAAACCAAAATTTCCAAATCAGTCCTATAATTCATGATTTAAATTCTAGAAGTCTTGAAATCAAATTTGGATCTCTAGAACTAAAAATGGACCCTTGGATCATTACATGCTTATGCTCAAAACGGCAAAAAAATCTTCCAAAAACTCTTCCAAAACTTATCCGATCCTCATGGGACCCCGACCAAAAATGCCAACATAATTCATAACATCATTAAAACCTGCTCAAATTATCAAAACACCTCAAACAACATCAAATTACCCAAAACTCATCGAATTCAAGCCTAAGTTTCCAAAAACTTCCGAAAATACACTTTCGATCAAAAACCCAACCAAACGATGTCCGAATGACCTAAATTTTGCACACACATCACAAATGGCATAACAAAGCTATAGCAATTCTCAGAATTCCATTCCGACTCCCGGATCAAAATCTCACCTATCAACCGGAATTCGCCAAAATACTAACTTCGCCAATTCAAGCCTAATTCTACACCGGACCTCCAAAATTACTTCTGATCACACTCCTAAGTCACAAATCATCCCCCGAAGCTAACCGAATCATCGGAATTCAAATACGATCCCTCTAACACATAAGTCAACGTTCGGTTGACTTTTCCAACTTAAACCTCCTTAAAAGAGACTAAGTGTCTCAAACCTTACCAAAATCATTCCGGAATGACTTCAAATTTTGCACACAAGTCACATTCGATATTACGGACTTGCCCCATCTTTCGGAACCGCATTCCGACCCCGATATCAAAATTTCCACTTCCGGTCGAATTTTCTCAAAAACCTTCAAATTTCTATATTTAGCCAAATGACTTCAAAATGACCTCCGGACATCCGAATTCACTTCCGATCGTGCTCCCAACTCCAGAATCACCATACGGATCTATTCCTAGACTCGGAATCCCAAACGGACATCTATAACACTGAAATGCCTTCCAACCCAAATTTATGAAATTCTTCTAAAGTACTAACTTTCACAATATACGCCGAAATGCTCACGGGTTACCCAAAACCAAATCCGGACATACGCCCAAGTCCGAAATCATCATACGAACATGCTGGAACTTTCAGATCCCAATTCCGAGGTCGTTTACTCAAAATTCTAATCCTAGTTCATTTCTTCAATTTTAAGCTTTCAAAATGAGAATTTCCATTTAGATTTGACTCCAAACTTCCTGAATTTTAATTCTGACCATACACACAAGTCAATATACCTGAGATGAAGCCGCTCATGGCCTTAAATTGCTGAATGACGCGCCGGAGTTCGAAACGACCGGTCGGGTCGTTACAATATTACAACATATCACAAATTTATTACAACTTGTCACGTGAATCAACAATACATTATTTTTCCACAATAAGAAGCTCATGACTCGGTCATAATGCGCACAAAAATTCTAACAAAATATCTAGGAGTGAAAACTCAACAAAATAATATTTCACAATTTAACACTTTGCCTCAATATGATTTACAACCTTTATAACTCAATATCAATTTCAACAACATGAATTGAAAAGAAATTCATCAAGGGACAACACATTTTTTTTAATTCACAACTTCATGAAATAAATAGATTTATTCATCTTATTAACTAAATTTCTCATTTAAATTGTATGTAGCTAAAATCAATAATGAAAATTATTTCCATAAAAATAGCAACTCAAACAAACACAGAATTCACACAAAAGTCAAGTAGCAATCGCACCAAATTATCATATAAAAATAATCTAGACAAATAAGGAATGAGACATGACAAATAAGAGATTTAATAAGTCGCAACAATTTTCTAATTTAATACATAAGGTTGTCTACGAATTTTAACCGATATAGTTTGCACATATAAACCAAGTACGTACTCGTCACCTCGCGTACATGGTTTTCAATCACACAATTTCCACATAAGACTCAATGCCTAAGGGGAAATTCCCCCACACAAGGTTAGACAAGATACTTACCTCAAATCACGCTATTTCAATCCAATAATTGACATTTTTCCTCGATTATCCAACTCTGAATGGTTCGAATCTAGCCAAAAATAATTCAATACAATCAACACAGATTATTGGAATCAATCCCATGTGAAAATACCAAATTTTCCAATAAAATCCGAAATTAGATCAAAAATCGCCCGTGGGGCCCACGTCTCGGAATCCGACGAAAGTTACAAAATATGAACGCCCATTCAAACGCGAGTCCAACCATGCCAAAATTACTAAATTCCAACAACAAATCGACCTCCAAATCTTAAATCTAAGGTATAGAGAATTTCTACCATTTTCAACCCAATTCACTAATTTCATGATAAACACAACAATAGATTCATGTATTTTAACCAAAATCGAGTTAGAATCACTTACCCCAATCCATATGGTGAAAATAGCCTCAAAAATTGCTTCAATCCGAGCTTCATAGCTCCAAATGTGTTAAAAATGGCTGAAACTTGCGTTTTGTAATCTGTCTAGGTAAGTCGCAGGTGTCGAATACGATTTATAAATCGCATTGGGTAATTGCGATTTGCCTCTGCCCCAGAATACAACATTACCCGCCTTCAGTAAATCCATCATAACGTTTTGTACAAATGTCCAAATGATTAACGGTTTGAAGCGTTAGAAACTAGACTCAAAGACCTTTAATTTGATAGGTTGTGCATCATATAACACTTTATATATATGTAGATGTGCTCGTCCAAATTGTGATCTTGTGCTTGCTCATTTAGAATTTTAGCCTATCTTGAAATTTTCCAACTTGGCTTAGACTTAGGCTTCTCCTTAGACCCCAAATCACTTATAATATACTTCGTACGCTTATTATCATATCCAATTGATATCCATCATATTAATAGTCCGTCTTTGCGCACAAAATAATATAATTAGCGCACATCAACTTTCTTAATAGCTTAAGTACTTCAAAAAATTTCTGAGGTGTTACACGTACTCACATTACTCCCTGCACCTTGTGTGCAGATTCAGGTGCTAGGGCGAAGTGAGTTGTTTACCTGTCCCAGGGATTCGTGGAGATTTGTGAGGTAGTTGCACACGTCCGCAACCCTGCCTTCTCCTTCTTACTTCTTTAGTACTTGCATATCCAGACTTATATTTTATTAGAGATAGTGCATGAGACTTGTATTTCTTTAGAGGCTCATGACTGATGACTTCGGGTTTTAGGATAGAGTTGAAATGCTTACCTGTCTTTATTTGTTATGAAATGTTACGTGGGAACTTTATGAAAATATCGGATAGTATTGAACTAAATGAAAAGGTTACCTTATGTCTAAGTATTGAATTGGCTGGCCTAGTATCGCGATAGGCACCATCACGGCCAGGGTAGTTTTGGGGTCGTGACAATATGGTGTTTATTGACCTTGAGAAAGCATATGATAAAGTCCCGAGGGAGGTCCTGTGGAGGTGTTTGTAGGTTAGCGGCGTTCCGATAGCATACATTAGGGTGATTAAGGATATGTATGATGATGTTAAGACTCGGATGAGCATTGTGGGTGGTGACTTAGAACATTTTCTTGTGGTAATGGGGTTGCACCATGGATCGTCTCATAGCTCGATTTTATTTGCCTTGGTGATAGATGTACTGTCGCGACACATCCAAGGGAAGGTGCCTTGGTGCATACTATTTGTCGATGATATAGTATTGATTGACGAGACGCGAAGCGGAGTTAACGCGAGGTTGGAGGTTTGGAGACAGACCTTGGAGTCTAAAGGTTTCAAGCTTAATAGAACCAAGACAAAATACTTGGGGAGCGAATTTAGTGATAGGACCCATGAAGCAGACGTAGAGGTAATGCTTGATGCTCAAGTTATCCCCAAGAGAGCGAGTTTTAAGTGTCTCGAGTCTATTATCCAAGGTAACGGGGAGATTAACAAAGATATTGCACATCACATCAGAGCGGGATGGATGAAGTGAAGGCTCACTTCCAGTGTTTTATGTGATAAGAATATGCCGCCAAGATTTAAGGGTAAGTTTTATAGAGTGGTGGTTTGATCGGCTATATTGTATAGGGCTGAGTGTTGGCCAGTCAAGAACTCCCACTTGCAGAAGATGGAAGTAGCAGAGATGAGGATGTTGAGATGGATGTGTGGGTGTACCAGGAGAGATAAGATTAAGAATGAAGCTATCCGGGATAGTAGGAGTAGCCTCCGTGGAGGACAAGAAGCTGTAGTCGAGGCTGAGATGGTTCGGACGTGTTAAGAGAAGAAGCATTGATGCTCCTATTAGGAGGTGTGAGAGGTTGGCCATGGAGAGTTTGAGAAGAGGCCAAGGTAGGCCTAAGAAGTACTAGGGAGAGGTGATTAGACAGGACATGGCGTTGCTTCAACTCACCGAGGACATGACCCTTGATATGAGGGTGTGGAGGTCGAGGATTAATGTAGAAGGTTAGTGGGTAGTTTTTAGTTGTTCACCGATAGTCTTAGTAGCACGCATGTCCCTTCATATTCTTAGATTTTTATTACGTTATGTGGTTGTGTTCGCCTTAGGTATTGTATTCTCTACTGCTATTGTGTGGTACTACTTATCCTTTATCTCTCCATTTTTTTCTCTTCCTTCTTTCTTCCTTCCTTGCTTTCCTCCTCTTCTTCTTACCCTTCCTGAGCTGAGGGTCTATTGAAAATAGCCTCTCTACATGTATTAGGTAGGGGTAAGGTCTACGTACAAACTATCCTCTTCAGACCCCATATGTCGGGAACATACTGGGTTTGTTATTGTTGTTGTTAATTTCTGAGTGAATTCTAGTATTTATTGGAATTATAATAATTGTTCATTTTAAGATTTTAGGGATCAATAAGTTATCTTTTGCCAAAGTTATATTGGTTGTGCCACTATATAGCTTTTTTAAGTTAATTGAAATCATGCAAGCAAATTAGCGGTGATTAAGTTGGGGAAGATGAACATGAAAAGAGATAGGATACCAAATAATAAATTAAAAAATTTTAACGGTGAGGGCAAATAGGTGGGGGACAAGAGGTATTTTTAAACAAAGCAAATAGGTTAGGGGCAGTTTTGGTCCTTTTCCGATATAAAAATAGGAATAATCATGATCCTACTGTATATAAATTCCAACTTTATTGAGATTTTGAAGGTTTACATCTTTAGAGAGCAAGAATTACGATGTAGATTTATTAACTCTCCTTTTTTCTTTTGCCCGGGATTTCCAACAAACTATATATTTGAGACGAATAACAAAATTTTCTTTTATCTGAACAATTACACAATAAATATGTAAAACTTCACGTAACTCAATAATGATGTCTTTGTTTTCCTTCTGAAAAAGACAGCATAGGCACTATGTTGCCTAGACTAGTCTCATGTTGTAATGACTCTTAGTATGTGTTATTTAAAACTTACTATTTGGTCCAAAAACTTGGAGACAAAATATAAACTTATTGCAATGTGTTATTGAATTATAATTAAGCATTTAGTGTATTATGTACTTCATTTAGTGACGGAAACAAAAAATTTATCAAAGGAATTCCGAAAAAAAAAAGAGAATATACGAAGAAATTAAGAGGATTTAACAGTTTATAGTATCGTGCTTATATAACATTTAACCTTATATACATACTGTATGTAAACTTTCGACAAAAGGGGTAGGGAATCTCCTTCCGCCACCTTGGCTCCGCCCTTGATACTTATATTAGGATACTAACTTGATAAATAAATTCTTTACTTCTTTTGCTTTTGAATAGATACAGCTTTAATGTGTATTATGTAATTTTTCATTTTTTTAATCTTTATTTTTTGTTTTTAAAGTAATAAAAATAAATAAATCATGGGACACACTCTATGTGCCTTGATGGGCAGTCGTCATTATAGATAAATGTCCTACTCATTGCATTCGTAGTTTAATATTACATTAACAAATGTTATTTGACAAATTAAGAAGAAATATATGGTGATAAGGTTAGTGATTAATTTGATTATATCTCTCAAGTGTAGCTTTACGAGACATTTTCCTTTTATAGTATTTTGAAGAATATTAAACTATCTATATTCTATATCTATATTATATTAAAAGGAGAGTAGTATGCATTGTGGTTAAGCCAAGTGACAAGCTAAATGGAAGTCACTTGGCAATTTTAAGATAATATTAATAATTAGAAATTATATATAGAAACATAATTAATGGAAGTAGTTTAATGAATCTTATACATAATCTAAATAGATCTTAGACAAATCTAATATCTCTCTCTCTCTTTATATATATATATATATTGATTCACTCATAGATTTTCTTCTAAATTAACTAGAAGGTAAAAAATTAATTAAAAAACTATAATTGGAAAAAATAAAAAATATACAAAAACATAAATTGAGATAACCTATGACTATTTATACTTTGAAGTAAGTTAAAATATAAAATAAAACTAAAATTTACTTATGATATTAAAGATTTATTGACTTCAAAAATTAAAATATTCAAGCAGTAAAATAAGATCTTATATAAAGTATACAATTATTTATAAGATAAGAAAAAACTTAAATATTTATATCTTCTATATATATTATATTAAAAGGAAGGTAGTGAGGCATGACATTAAGCCAAGGGGCATATTCAGAAAATGTCACTTAGCATTTTTAAGACATAATCTAAATAGATTTTTAGACAAATTTAATAAGGATTAAAACAACTTAGATTTGATCAAATTTAATTTATGGTAGAAATCAATTAAAATTGACTCACATTCTTATAGTAAATAAATTTTGATAGCTTTCCAAATATAATTATTCACTAACCACTTGATCTGTTTTCTTTTCTTTCATTTCATAATTTTATTATTTTTAGAAATACTACATAGAGAAATAAAATGATAATGAAAACATTATCATTAGATATAATATGTTCAAACAAATAAGAAATTAACTTTTATGATTAATACTAAAATGAGTGTGGTAAAAATAGATATTAAATTAAACAAGCTAATGAAAGCCACATAATAACAATGTAATAATATTATGTATTGAATAATAGAATAACAAAAATAAGGAATAAATAGAGAGAAATTAATCAAATCTTTCATCATAAAGAAAATGATAAAACTTATTTAAATTTGAGATGAGAAAGTTGTTATTTATCTATTATGATAAAAAATATCATAGGATAATACCACACAACTTATGTCTAACAGATAAAATAAGAACTTAAAAATATTTAAAATAAATTAGAAATAGCGTGAGAATATTTATGTTAAGAATTAGTTTAGAAAATAAAATAAAGTGAAATAAACTATTGATAAATTTAAATAACTTAAGAATTCAAGAAATATTTTTTAAAAAATATATATTTATTTTAAGATTAAAAAGTTTCTAGATTATCTATATTATATTAAAGGATAGTAATGGATAATAATACTAAATAAAGTGGCACCAAAAATTAAAGTCTTACTAGATATAGAATTAAAATTTAAAAATATAAAATAAATATCTAATATAAGTAATTTTATTAACTAAAATTAAAAGTCAAATTTTGTATGTTGAAACTAAAAGAGAATTTTTTTATTGCATGTAATACAAAAAATAAATATAAGAAAACTTAATAGATTTGGAATATAATAATAAAAGAACTTATATATTAATATTTTATACTAATCAAAGTTACAACTTAAAGTCAAATATGATATTATTTTTATTACGGGTAAAATACTAATTAAACATTTCTTAATAGGGAAGAGACTATATAAAGAAAAAAATAGATACAATGTGAGAATATTTATACTTTAAATTAATTTAAAATAAAATAAAGTAAATAATTGAATTATTTTCAAAAATATTATTGATAGATTTACATAGTAAAATAGTTTTGAGTAAGAGGATAAAAGCGTAAAATATATTAAATTTCAAGAATAAAACATATATTATAATTATTAAAAGGATAATAAGCAAAATATAAAGTCAATTAGTAAGCCGAAAAAATTACATGAAAGTATAATAATATTAAATAATAAATAATATTATAATTATAAGCAAAGAACAAAAAAATTGTGTAAAATTTAAAAGAATAAGACTTATTAAAGCTTGATATAAAAAATAAACTAATACTGAGAATTTTATTAAAATAATATAATTTAATATGTTCAAACGAGACAAATCATCACATGACATAGTTAGTAATTTTTAATATTGATAACGAAACGAAATTCAAGTACTAAAATTAACCTATTGAATTATATAAATATAGAAAAAGAAAACAGGTTATCCACTATGAGATTTGCGAAATGGTTTCATGTCTTGCTTCTTAATTAATATCTAATGATTATCAATAAATTTAATCTGGAAGGTTTATAATTTAAAGCTATTTATACATAATTCAAATAATCCAAATCACAACTCGACATGATTTGTGTCCGCGCATGAGGTTAAGCCAAGTAATATGTTGAGAAAATGTCACTTAGCACTTTTAAGACATAATCTAAAAATATTTTAGACAAATCTAATAAAGATTAAGACAAGATTTGATCAAATTTAATTTACATAGTTATTAGATTGTCTTTGACTACATATCATTTTAGTTTGGATATAAGATTTTGTACGTACTGGGTTATTATGCAAGGAAACAATGATTTAGTTTGAGTTATCAAAAAAAAGTTATCGACCCATATAATTTTCTCATTAATGCTACATTAAATAATAAAATAAAGCAAGTAAATACTTAATACTCAAAATAATATTTATAAGTTTAAACACTATAAAATGAATATTAAAAATAAATGGAAATTTTATTTTAATAGAAAGAAAGCTCATATTCATCTATATATAATATGTTATAACGGAAATAACGAACAAAGGTATGAAGTAAGTAGCAAGCTAAAACAAAATCACATAAATAGTGTGACAATATTAAGCAATGGATAACGCAATAACTCTTTTAAATTTTGCATCCAAAATCTAGGATTTAAGATAAAGATAATTATAAAATTAGTTACAGTCAAAAATAGATCATAAAATTTAAAAATAAAATTAAAACTCAAAATTTTCGATTGAAAATAAAGGAGAACGGAATTTAAGCTTGAAATAACTACATATGCAATAAGCTATATGTTTTAGATTTATGTAAGTAAGTAATAATAATAATAATAATAATAATAATAATAATAATAATAATCTATATTATATTAAAAGGAGGATAGTGAAGCAGGAAAGTAAGTCAAGTGGTGTATTGAGAAAATGACACTTTACACTTTTAAGACAAAATCTACATATGTTTAAGACAAATCTAATTCATATCTAAATCTACATCTATCATATATACATTTGCGATAAATATGTAATTGTACCTTTTTATTTTGAATTAATATGCTTGATTTTTGGCATTCATTATCATTTTTTCTTAGTTAAAATTTGGCCATTACGTTTATTAATTTAAGTTAGAATAATGGTTTGTTCAAATATTTTATTTTGAAACATTGACTATCACGTTGCTTAAAAGTATTTGACCCAAGATATAAAGAAAATGAGCTAAAGGTATATATTCACATTAAAAAAAGATATAAAGAAAATGAACTAAAGATATATATTCACATTAAAACGAGGTAGGTGATATATAAATTTTTTGTGTAATTTGAATTTTCAAACATACATTGTATAAAAAAATATTCCTTATATAATATCTTTCCACAATTTTATTTACCGTGTTACAAAAAAAAATTAAATAGGAAAATTTATTTGAATTTGAAATTAGAAAGTATTTTTGAGTTATGACGAGAACAATTATACATTTTTATAATAGCACGTAACTCAAATTTTAATAGATAAAGCCAAAAACCAAAAATATTAGGTAATAAAAAAATTCAAAGCAAAAAATTACAATTTTAAGAGATTATTTAGTATGATAATATTTATGTTTAAAGTTAAATATTTTATATTAATGATAAAAGAAAAGAATAATTTAATTGTTATGGCGTACAATAAGAAAATATCAAATATTAAAAAAATGATAGATTTATAACAATAAACAGAACTTCGGTTTATACTTTGGACCAATTTGAAATCACAATTTAGTATAAAATGTAATATTATGACTATAGAAGAATTCTAAATGGGAAAAATTAATTAAGATATCACATAAAATGTAAAAAAGGTGCACAAAAATAGTATGAGGATATTATACATTGACTTGATTTAAAAATGAAATAAAGTAACAAAATAATACACAAAATAATATTGATAAATTTAAATTATATAAAAACCTATGAACACTTAAACTTTTGTAGTAATAAAAATCTATTTTATCTATTTAATATTAAGAAATAATAATACATAACAAGAATTTACTGCGCAAGCTAATAAAAATTATATCACAATGTAACAATTCTAAGTAAGAATAATGTAAGAAGAAGGACAAGACTTATTTGAATTTGAGATGACAAAACCTATTTTGAACTATGATAAAAAAATATCATATATATATATATATATATATATATATTGGAATCTTAACAGACAAAGTCATAAAATAAAAAATATCAAATATTGAAAAATTTCCAATCAAAATAGTAAATTTTAAATATATCCTATATAAAATATTGTTGATAAACTATTCAAGAACTGTGATCAATTAAATTTTCGGAGTTACTAAAAAAATAATAATCAATAACATTAAGTCAAGATCCAAGCTCCTAAAAAATTGCGTCGCAATATAACAATTGTAAGAAAGAATAATATCATAATAATAAACAAGTAACAAAAGGACAAAAGTTTTAAAAAATTAAATATAAAAATATAGAATGATAAGACCTATTTGAATTTGAAGTGAAAACGTATTTTTGAATTATGGTGAGAAAAGTCATATGTACAATGGACAATAGCACGTATCTTAATCTTAATAGACAAAGTAAAAATCAAAAATATCAAATACCGAAAAACTTCCAAGCAGAAGAATAGATATTAAGTAAAATATGTGAATTTATCTTATAAGAAAGTAAATTAAATATAAAACCCATAATTTGAAATTTGTGTTAACCATAAAAGAGAGTAGAAATTTTTTATTTGCTTATTGCATATAGTATAATAATAATTATTAAACAAAAAAAACTTAATAGCAAAGAACACATTCAAATTCATAATTAGTACTGCATATTTGTTGATATTTATAATTTGAATTTGTTTTAAAAAAAATTAATAACTTTAGACTTTTGAAGTTGAACTGTAGAATAAAAGTTTCAAGAAAAATTTTAGGAGCAAGAAAAATATATATATCTGTGTTATATTAATAGGCGAGCAATTAAAACTTTTTAAAGTAAATTGACAAGCTAATAAAACGTAATGAAATAATACTAAGTATAGCAGATTATGTAATAAAGAAAATTAATGAACTGAAAAGCTATTTGTGATTATATGAATCTTTTTATAATTTCATAAGATTCTTTTATTGGTATGTTTCATTGGGTAACAAGAAGATAGTTAGAATTTAATTCAAGCAATATGATAGAATGTGCTCAAACAAATTAGATCACATAACATAATTTAAATTCTATAATATTCTTCGCGCATTGCGCGGGTACTAATACTAGTTATATTAAAATGAGAGTAGTATGTATTGTGGTTAAGCCAAGTGGCAAGCAAAAATGAAGCCACTTGGCAATTTTAAGACAATATCTATAATTACAAAGTATAAATGGAAACATAATTAATGGAAATAGTTGAATGAATCTTATACATAATCTAGATAGATCTTAGACAAATTTAATCTATTATCTATATTTATATTTATATGTATATTTATATCCATATCTATTACATTTAGATCATATAATGATCTATTCATAGATTTTCTTCTATATTAACTAGAAATATGGAGGTAAAAAGTTTATTTAAAAACTATAGTAGAAAAAAATAAAAAATATAGAAAGACGTAAATTGAGATAACATAGGACTATTTATACTTTGGAGTAAGTTAAAATATAAAATAAAATTAAAATTTACTTAAGATATTAAAGATTTATTGACTTTAAAAATTAAAAAAAATTCAAACAACAAAATAAGATCTTACATAAAATATACAAATTATATACAATGTAAAAAAATTAAATAATCAGTAAAGTATATTTTAATAACAAGAATAATAAAGTCATATTAATATTGACAAATCGGACAAATGAATATTTTATATGTAAATAAATATGTATTATATAATTAAATAAATTTAACTTAAGAAGAACAAATATTAAGCACTCAGACAAAATCTAATAAGAATTAAGGCAAAACAAATTTGATCAAATTTAACTTAAAGGTATAAATCAACTAATATTGACTTCTATTTTCATTGTAAATAGATTCCAAAACTTTCTAAAAACAAGAATTTCTATTTTAGAATTACTAACAACATTATCCCTTTTCTTCCATTTCATATATTTTTTTAGTTTTAGAAATATTATGTAGATATAAATGATAGTGGAACCATTGTTGTAAATATTTGAGATAAGACTTTGCTTATAAAGAAATATGATAAGAAATTGAGCCACATGACAGTATAATAATATTAAGTATTGAATAATATAATATAAAAATTGAGGAATAAATAGAGAAAAAAATCAAAAATTTCATCATACAAAAGAAAAAGGATAAAACTTATTTAAATTTGAGATGAATTTTTTTTGCTTAAGTATAATAAGAAATAGTATGCATGTGGATAAGGCCACATAACTAAAGTCTTCTATAGATTAAAAAAATTTAAATAATAAATAATATAAATAAATGAGAGATCATGTGAGGATATTTATACTAAGAATTACTTTAAAAAGTAAAACAATGCACTTATACAAACTCAAAAATATTATTAATAAATTAAAATTTTCAAACAATAGTTTAAAAATAAAATAAATATTTAATTTAATATAAAAATTTACATATATATCTATACTATATTAAAAAATAGTAGTGGATAAGAATATTAAATAAAGTATAAAGTTAATAAAAACATTACATGAAATGTGATAATATTACATATTAGATAACATTATAGCAGAAATAAGAAAAATAATTAAAAATAAAACAAATATATTAAAAATAAAAATAAAAACTATTTAAACTTGAGATTAGAAAGTTCTTAAAGTTATAATAAGAACACATAAAATATGGATATGACCAAAGATTGAAGTCTTGCTAAATAAAGAAAAATAAAAATTTGATACCAAATTAAATATTTAAACATATTAAATAAATATCTCATGTATGTAATTTTATTAATAAAAATTAAAAGCTAAATTTGTACCTTGAAAAGAACGAAAATTTAATTGCACGTAATACAAAAATAGTTATAAGAAAATTCAATAGATTTGAAACATTATAAAGGAACTTATGTATTAATTTTTAGACTAATTCAAAGTAATATTTTAAAATAAGACGTGATATTATTTTGAGTTTGGGTCAAATATTTGTGTAAAACTAATTAAAATTCTTAGTAGGGAAGAGAATGTATAAAGAGGAAAATAGAGATATTGCAATGATACTTATATTGTAAATTTATTTAAAAAATATATAAATTAAATTATTAAATAATAGGAAAAAAATATTATTGATAGATTTGAATGATGAAAGAGTTCTGAGTAAGAGGATGATAGTACAAATACATTAAATTTTTAGAATAAAAATTTACATTTATCGATGATTATTAATAGGGTAATAAGTAAGACATTAAGTTGATTTATAAGCTAATAAATGTTCACATTACAGTATAACAATATTAAGTAACAAATAATACAATAACTATAAGCAAAGAACAAAAAGAGAAAAATTATGTCTAAAAATGTTGAAGGATAAGACTTATTTAAAATTGAGATGAAAAATAAAGTGGTATTAAGAATTTTGCCAAAATAATATTATTTAATATGCTCAAACAAGACATATAACAATGTTATATGTTGAGTATTCTTTAATATTGATCGTAAAACAAAATACAAGTGCCAACATCAAGGGGTTGGGTTATTACGGTATAAAAAAAAAAAAAAACAAGTTATCCACTATGAGATTTGAGAAATATTTTCATGTCCTGCTTCTTAATTAATAGCTAATAATTATTTATAATTTTCATATAGAAGGTTTAATTTTAAGATTATTTGCACATAATTCAAATAATCCAAATCATAATTTGATAAGCTTTATACCGCGTACTAAAACTAGTTTAGTTAAATATTTAAGTAGTGCTAGCTACTCCCACTATTAGCCTATATTAAAATAAAAATATTTCTTAGATACATTTCTTGTGTTTTTTTAAAGGAGTTACCATCGCTTTTTTTTTTTTTAGGGGAATTGAAGATTTAAATTTATGGGATCATATTTAGAGGTAGTTTTCACTTTGAACAATGAGTTTTCCTAGAAAAATATTGGAGCTGTTATAAAATATAACCCAAAATAACAATATAGAACAAGCAAAACAAACTAAGAGATATAGATAGAAAGAAAGGAAGAGAGATTCTTATTCTTCTTCAATTGTGTGTATTTTCCTATCTATTACAAGGCCTTTATATAGGCATGAAAAGTGAAGAAAATATGTCATGGAATATGTCATTGAACATAGAAAATATGTCATTGAATATGTCATTAAGCATTTGACATGAAGATCATGGAGGAAGAGTAGACATCTACCATAACATGATATTTATCATAACACTCCCCCTTGGATGTCCATAAATAATGTACCTCGTTAAAACCTTATTAGGAAAAAATCCTATGGAAAAAAAATCCTAATGAAGGAAAAAGAGTACACATATTTAGAAATACGCCTTTTGGTTACCTCGTTAAAAACCTTGCAAGGAAAACCCGGTGGGACAAAACCATGTAAGGAAAAAAGAGTACACCGCGTATTAACTCCCCCTGATGATAGCATCCGTTCACATCCTTCAGCCTTCGCATCCCAATCTTGTACACCAGTTTCTTGAAGGTTGACGTCAGTAGAGATTTGGTGAACAAATCAACCATATTATCACTTGAACGAATCTGTTGCACATTGATATCACCATTCTTTTGAAGATCATGTGTGAAAAATAACTTTGGTAAAATGTGCTTTGTCTTATCTCCTTTTATGAATCATCCCTTCAATTGGGCTATGCATGTTGCATTGTCTTCATACAAAATTATGGGTAGTTTGTCACACTTCAAACCATATTTGTCTCGGATAAGATATATTATAGACCTCAACCAAATACATTCTCGACTTGCTTCATGAATAGAAATTATCTCAGCATGATTAGAAGAAGTAGCCACGATTGATTGCTTAGTCGATCGCCAAGATATGACAGTGCCTCCACATGTAAACACATAGCATATTTGAGATCAAGCCTTGTGTGTGTCAGATAAATACTCTACATCGGCATAACCAACAAGATCAGGATTGCAATCATTGACACAAAATAAGCCCACATTGGTAGTCCCTTTTAGATAATACAATATGTGTTTGATTTCACTCCAATGTCTCCTTGTAGGAGTAGAACTATATCTTGTTAAGACATTAACTGAAAATGTTATGTCATGCCTTTTAGTGTTAGCAAGATACATTAGTGCATCAATTGCACTAAGATATGGTACTTCAAGACCAACAAGTTCTTCATTATTTTCATGAGGTCGGAATGGATCTTTATTTATATCGAGTGACCTTACAACCATCGGGGTACTAAATGGATGTGCTTTATCCATATAAAATCGCTTTAAAATCTTTTCATTTTTCAAATTCTTTCTTTAAATAATTTACTGCTTTAGGAAGCTGCCTGGGAGTTGTAATGATATTTGAATCAACATACACAAAGATTATAACAAATTCAAATCCAGATCTTTTTATAAAGATACAAGGACGAATTGAATTATTCATGTACCCTTTTTTCAATAGGTACTCCCACAAGTAATTATACCACATGCGCCTTGATTGTTTCAATCCGTATAAGGATTTTTGAAGCTTTATTTAATAGATTTCTTGGAAACATTAATATGCTTCAGAACAATTTTAATCCTTCAATGATTTTCATTATACACATATCAAGTTTTCATGTATTGCCAAATTAAAACCTGAAATAATTATATCCACCATAAGAGAACATGTCTCCATATAATCAATATGAGGATATTTACTAATTTTCTTGTGTCAAAAGTCGTCTTTATGTCTATCGACATGAACTTTTTGCACAAGAACACATTTATACCTCCATTGACTTTATACTTTCAGGTGTTGGGACTATCCGCCCAACTTCACATTTTTTCAAGTGAAGTCAATTTTCAATGCGTATTTTTCATTTGGCCAATCATTTATCTGTCCAAATTTCATGACAGATTTGAGCTCAAGATCCTCGTCAATATTAATAATATTGAGCGGTACATTATGTTAACAGTATCGTCGACGATCATTTTATATCGGTTCAATTATTACACAATAAAGACATAACTTATTGAGATCTCTCTATCTCATTATTTTCAGGTACCTGAGCCTCTCACATGAGGTCTTATGAAGTGTTATGTCATGGTGCTCTTCTAGAGCACTTGCCTCCTTATTATGACCATTTTGCCCCTCTCCTTCTTCAAGGAGTTTTATCTTTGGAACCGATTGGCCAGTTTCGCTTCATGCATGCCATAGACTCTGTCCCTCATGGACTTTATTCTAGTTGGAGCATTAACAGCTGAAATATGACATTTAGCTTCGGGTCAGCAAATGCGCCTGTCAATAATTTATAAATTAATTATCACTTGAACTTCAAGTTCATATTTTCTTGTACGAGGATCTATATGTATTCATAATAATTCATTTCACGTATCACTTTCTCAGCTATCCATTTTCTCCCCCTAATGTTGGGATCACCAACACATTTTCCAACCTTCTTTGGGAATCCATCTTTGTGCATTGGGGTGGCATAATTAAATCATATAGCACATTCATATTTCTATATAGAAATTATTTGGTTCCTGACCCTGAACCGATTGTGATAGGGAGAAATTTTCATAACTTGGCTAGATGCATACAAGTGCTGGTGTATATTAAATAATACATCTCATACCAAATTTCATTTTTGGGAGTTTTATTCTCATAACCAATGATTTAGCTATAATTGGAGACATACAATTTCCGCTAAACCAACTTGGATTAAACCAGTATTATCAAGATAAATTATCATAATTTATATTCTGGAATTGTGCTCTAATAATTTGAGCAAGCAATCTTGCAAAAACCAAACTGCAAATTGATAACAAATGCACATGTGACCATAAAATAGATGCATCTATTAAAATCATATAATAGTAAACGGTCCACATGAAAGGTGACTGGGCCCATATATATATATCACCTTTTATTCCTTCCATAAATCAAGGGATTCAATCCCAACATTTAACTAGTATATCATGAGAATAAGCAGCGCAAGAGAATTCTTGAAGAATCTTCTATTCTTCAATATATATCAATGTAATTCTTAATTAATTTTTCGCATCATAATTGAACCGAGATGGTCAACCGGTCATGCCAATTAATATTTGTTTTAGTAAACCTCTAGTTTACTTGTAGCATATGATTCCAGCATCATGCTTATATTTGTGTAGTACAAATAGAAAGAAGATCGGGTAACCTTTCATATTTACCCGGTATGATTATAGAAATATGAAGATATTCAATCTTCCTTTCATTTATAGTCTCAATATGCCAATCACTTTGACTTATATATTTGAAACTCAAAAAGTTTCTTTTGAGACTTTACAATATCAATGTCATGAATAAGTTTATTTATCCGAGTAGTAACAAATTAGTTTTTCCGGAGTTCTTAACAACTTTTGTACTACAAGATCTTTTACCATACCATTCATATGGTAAATGTCTCCTTCACGAATAAAATTATATCATAATAAATTGTCATGGTCAAAATCATCATAAGCAAAATTATTTCTTGCTTTAAATTTGCCTTTAATAACTTTTATAAGGCATGACAAATAATATTTGGCGTATCACATGTACGCGACCAATGACATATTCATGTAACCACACAATAATATTTATTCTCTTTATTTTACTCAAACCTCCCTTAGAGGAGAGTTGTGTGGTATTCATATAATCATGAATTGCATGTCTTTATTCATTGCTTTTATCACATATTTCCGCATTCAACTTTAGGAATGGGTTTGCATTCTCAATGCTTATCACAAGTCACATTCTCTTCAAGGAATAGATCATAATCAGCGATGTGCTTTATTATTTTCATACCAATTTGATGGTAAGCATTGCCTTCACATTTTGAAGGACTATTTTGAGAACTCTTATTGTTCTCCTTTTATAATCATAGTGATGATTATTATTATTTTGATATTTGGAACGCCCACGTTCATTGAAACTTATTATGCACTGCTATCACATTCACTTCAAGAATGGATCAAATCAAGTGAGATAATTTTCATGCCTTTTCATGAAAAATATATTATTTTTCTTTAGTCATCATTATATCATCAATATGGTATATTAGGACTCAAACCCAATGTCTTACCAATATAAAGGCATGTTAGGCCATAATAAATTGGGACTCAAACCCAACTCTTATCATTATGGAGCATCATGACTTGATCCCGATGTCTTACCCTCAATCAATGGCATAATAGGCTAAACAATATTGAGATTCATTCTCAAGCCTTAATTTCAATCACATGCCAAGAAAGTTATACACAACTAATTTGCAACTTAGCAAATCAAATTTGCTTTCTTAAATAAGTGTACAAATCTCAAATCAGCGTAAAGCTTTATTAATTATTTGTAGCATTTATATGAAATACAATCGTTTGTAGTCAGAATATTTCTTCTAAATTCTATTAGAGTTTAAAAGGATCATAAAATCATTATCATAATATTTATTGAGTCTCTCTCAAAAATATTGTTGTTTTCGGGGTATACCCTACCTATTGGATTTGATTTAACGCCATGACTTTCCTTCACTCAATTCAACCAAGCAATTAGTGAATAAATTTATCAAAAGTACACCATATAGGTAACAACACATATATAGTACTAATACATAAATTCAGCATTTATATTACCTGAAAAGTGACATTATAGGTAACAACTTACCAGTTGTAGCTTGTGCATCATTCATATAAAATACTTAAAAATGGTAAGTCAGTAGCAAGCATCAAGTAGGTCATGGATACTCAAAAATACCTCTTCTAGTAGTCATACTAATCATTGTTTGCTTTCAAATGATACGACCATAAATTATGAAGTATACTTTCTCAATAGCTGGTTTGTTTTCCAAATTTCAAAGAAGTAATTAATCAACCTAGATAAAGATGTGAAGTATTGCTTGTTTTCTTCAAGATGATTTATGCTTTTAATCAGTATGACCAATTTTATTTTATATTTTATTCCTTTTTTTTTGGGTACTATATGCAAGTGTAAAAATCCAAAAGGAAAAAAAATATTCATCCAAGTAAAAGAAAATGTTTAAAGCGGCAAGACAGATTGAAGATAGTTAACACATAAATATGCATAAGACAATTTATATAAAATATCCTTGGTTACCATGACATGCATCATATCAACAATTAACTGCTACTATGATTTTCACATATAGAACTTCGAAAATTTTATTCCATTCATGTGATATAAAAGATGTAATATTAATATGTGCTTATGCAATACAGGTGTAGTACGAAGTTGTGTGCATATGAGATTTTAAAGGAATGACAAATATAAGAAAATCATACCTTCTTACATTTCATTACTTACCATATGTAGTTTCTCTTTATATTTAACCATGTGATGAGATATGTATGGCTTCTAATTGTAATCTTTCTGGATGTAGGAAAATTTTTGTAGATATATATATACAATTGGTTAGAGACTCGTGCTGATAACGTGTTATAAAATATAGCCCAAAATAACAATATAGAACAAGCAAAACAAACTAAGAGATATAGATAGAAAGAAAGGAAGATAGATTCTTATTCTTCTTCAATTGTGTGTATTTTCCTATTTATTACAAGGCCTTTATATAGGCATGAAAAGTGAAGAAAATATGTCATGGAATATGTCATTGAATATAGAAAATATGTCATTGAATTTGTCATTAAGCATTTGACATGAAGATCATGGAAGAAGAGTAGACATCCACCATAACATGATATTTATCATAACAGGAGCGTTATTTTCCAAATTTGTTGAGTAGTATTTGTCAAAGACCGAAAAGCACTTAAAGCATCAAATAGTAGTTTTTCCCTCGGAGCCGGATTCAGAATTTTAAATTTATGGGTTCTTACAGAAATATCAAGTTAATATACAAATAATAGATTAATAGACTGGATTCCAAGCTAAATATTCTTATACATTTAGTGAATTTTTCAGTACAAATACAAAATCTAGAAAAAAATTACTGAGTTTACGGGAACATGTAACTATTGCATTGGATCCGTCCCTGTTTACTCTTGTTTCAAAAAGATAGTTAAACTTTTAGGTTGTTCACGTCTTATAATTAATCCTTTTTTCCCTATTTTATCCTCGATGTAAATTCGCTATGTGCAATACTTGAGATTTCTTTAAAGATATAGTCTGAACTTGACAAAGAAAAGGACATTTTAGAAAAATATGGATATTGTTTTTAAGTTAGGTAGGTAGACTACTATTACTACTATCAAACCTCTCTATAACAGTCTCGTTTATTCCAATATTTTTTAGTTGTTACTGTAAAGTGTTGTTATAGAGGACATATATTATAACACAATATCATAATGGGTTCCAAAAAAAACTTTACTTTTATAGTGAATGACGGTTACATATATGAGGATGCTGTTATAGAGATGTCTGACTGAATTTGTCAAAGAATCCAAAGCCCTCCATGCATTAATTGTTTATTAAAACTTTATCGAACAAATTAAATGAAGAATTGGGTTTGTTACAGTAATAAAGACCAGATTTAATGTTTACTTTTTCTAATCTGTATATACAAATTGTTTGACTCAAAAGATATTGGAACCTTTTTGAATAAATCAATTAAAGAGGATAGAGAGGTAAATCTTAGCTAAGTATAATAAACTCTAGAACCAAAGGTAAAAAAGATGAACATAATAAATAATATTTCTTGATCTTATGTAAGTGAGTGATTGAACATTCAAAAATGCCGACTTTTTATGTAGCGAGATATTACAATCAATGTTCTCGGCCAAAGAAAAGCGAAAAGTCCCCTTTACAAGGTTTTCCCCCTTCTATATATAAGGGACAACCCCCTTCTGAACCCTAAAAGACATGTCATAGGGAATATTCGAAGGTATATTCCTAGTGCCCCCTGTTGGGATTACACTACTGTAAAAGTCATACGTCCTCTGTTCGCTATCTATCGTCCTCCAGAGGACGTCAAGCTATGAAGATCTCATCTTCTGTCATATTTGTCAATAGCCATGGTCGTCCAAATTTGGACCCATACAGTTAGTCCCTCCGCTTGTCGAGGTTGCAACTTGGTGCATCGTTGATAAGTGGACGCCGCCCACTCCTATAGAGAAATTTGGTTTTATGAAGCATTATGGCTTGGCCAACAATGGGAGGTTAGCGTGCTCAACAAGACCCTGGGTGGTGTACCTTATCGGGAAATGACGTCATTTTCACGTGTGTCATCATTATGCGTGTTTTCGAGACAGGGGTTTAGGGCTTGTCGCTTCGATTTCGGTGCCATTCTGCAGCCTTCCGCTTAGATTCTGGTGCCACCCAATCCTATAAATAGGTGGAGGGTTTGTTTTTTCAAAAATTCTTGGCCATTTTGTCTCTGTTTATTCTTTCTTATCTCTCTTGTGCTTGCTCCAACAATTTCTCTGCTTCCTTTTCTCCCATTCTTCATTCTTAGCTTTATCTGTTATTATAATACCTTTTCCGTCGAAGAGATGCCTAGAACACACCGATCTCGTGAGAGGGTTTCTGACGCTACTCTATTGTCCGTGGCGCTCCCCTCTAGCAATGAGGACATGGCAGTAGAGGTGGGGGACAACTTTCCCTCCGTGGAGGAGTTGCTGCCGAGACACCCTATGTCCCGGAGCGACTTTCTTAAGGATCCTCCTCCTACTTCTATTTGTGTGTTCTCCAAAACTGAACAAGTTCATATCGATGCTCTCCGTGCAAAGTATTACATTCCTACTTATGTTGATATGGTTCCAGCGGGAAGGGACTTCGTGGAAGTCCATAGGCCTGGGTACTGTGCTTTTTATGAGTACCCCTTCATGATCGGTCATTCCTTCCCCCTTCTCCAGTTAGCAGAAGAATTTTGTCGATTCTATCAGGTTTGCCCGGCGCAACTTTCCCCGTACACGCTTAAACTACTCCTGCTATTGACAAAGTATGTGGAGTTGGCGGGGTGCGAGGTTACCGTTCACCACCTTATGCACTTGTTTTCACCCAGCTTTCATAGGGGTACTATGGTGCATTTGAGACACCATGGGACAAAAGGGCTGGTGGTTGGGACCAACGACCAAGCGAGTCGCAAGTTTTGGCACAAATACTTCTTCGTCAGAACCGAACACATCATGTTTGATCCCGCTAGGTTCCCGGAGCGATGGAACGAGAATCGTAAGTGCTGCCACTTGTTTTACTCTTTCTTTTCTTCTTCATTCACCTCAGTACTTGTTTGCTTCTCGTTTGTAGTTATGAGGCGTCCACCCCACCCTATTGTAGGTATAAGGGATTAGGTAGCATGTCTGTTGCCCCATGCAGCAGAGACTCGAGACTGGCCCGCTTTCATGAAATGCTTTGGGCCGAGAGTTTCATCTGGTAAATGTCTTCCCATGTACCACTCTTTGATTATATAACGTTGTCTATTAACACAATTTTTTACGATGACAGGCCGAGGAGCTTCTAGGTGAAGGGCCCCAGTCCCTACATTTTGATAGATTGTCGCTGCTGCAGGAATGCAATTTACTTTAAGTAAGTCCGTCTAAGAAGGTCGTGCTCAACCAATACAGATGGGAGATCCTTCTCGCGATATGGTCGTGATGGAAGAGGCCTCTTTCGTACCGATCTATCACCTTGTGGACGAGTCCTCTAATGGGTACGAGTCGCTACTGAGGAAAATGAGGAGGGTGTAGCTTGGGAAGGATGTGGTCGTGGACACTAGAAAAAGTAGGTCGGGTGCGTCGCAGACGGCGCCCATGCCCACATTTATGGCCGACGCTATCTTGGCGGGGAGGTCTCCCCAAATGGAAGGGGTTTACCTATGAGGTAGTTTCGTGTGCTCCGCTGAGGGTGGTGCATCGTCTAACATCGGAGGGGGACTATGAGTCGGGGGCAAAGACTCGGGTTCGGATGTCGACCCGGGGGATGTTCGTGAGTTTTTAGAACGTCATACTCATGTGGAGGTCAGAGTTGAGGGTTCTGATCGGCATATAGTTGTCCTTGAGGACTACAACTTGTTGTCGAACTATGATCAGGTGGATTCTGCTTTATCCCCTTTATGTGCTTCCCCCGAGAGCAAGGCGCTTGGAGCGATGAGTGACATGGATTTGTCTCTGAATGTCGCTCGCATGGCCTTGCGGGTAGATGTCTTTCTCTTCCTTTTCTTCGTTGGGTTTGTGTTGTTATTTTCGGCCTGTCTTTTATTTTAACTTTTTCTTGTTGTGCCAGACCCTTATCATGGAGATCGAGCGAGAGCGCCGGGAAAGGAAGAGGACGGCCATATACGGGAAGATATCTTCTAAATATAAATAATATCACACCAAGCATCGTGCGATGGCCGACATCTACAACCAGGACCCCGACTTCCAACTATTCTGCGAAGGGCTTAAATAGAGGGAGGATCAATTGGCACGCAAGGTCAAAGAGTTGAGAGAGCGAGACAAGGACCTTATGAAGTTCGTCACCCGCAATAGTTAACACGAGGCGTCTCTTTAGGTAAAGGAAGATGAGCTCAAGTTAAGTAGAGGGGTGATGGCTGAGAATGTCGACCCGCAAGCGAAGATGGTCAGTTTGACTGCCGACCTAGGTATGAAAACGACAGAGATCAATGAGCTCAAGGGTGAGTTGAGTGTGAGTGTTGATAGACTGACGACTGTTATTTCTGAAGTGGTAGTTTTGGAAGATGCCCTCTGTGTCTGTAGGTCGGAGCGGACCAAGGAGGAGGAGGCATCCGCGCTCAAGGTAGGGGGGCTTGAGGGGCGTATTAAGGAGTTGGAGGCGGAGCTATCCGCGCTAACCGGACAAGTGGCATTACTGAGAATGGAGGACGCGCGACGCTCGCAACCTTCTACATCTCGTTCTTCGGCCAATCCTATCGTGCCTTATCGTTTATACGAGTTGTGGGTTCATGCTGAGGCCTGGCTTGATGTGTACAAGGCTATTCATACTGACGGGAGGGCATCTGAAGTAGAACTTCAGGGTATGCGTGCCGAAGCTTGTGCAACTTGTGAGGCATACGGATACAACCCTCTTATACCTGAAGGGGATGATATCAACTCTAATTATGCGGACCGTCTTGTCTCTGACTCTTGATACGAAGATGTGTATGCTACCGAGGATGATGTGTAATTTTTGGTTTTCACTTACTTTTTCTTCAGGACTTTTGTAAGGGCGTCGTTGAGCCCATTGTAAAGATAGGTGCTAGTACTATTTTTGTTGTAATGAAAAAATTGTTTTGTCGATTCGGTGGTAATATTTGTGATATCCCGGGTATTTGTCGAACTGTTAAGCCGATTTTTCATCGACTGAGGTCGGAACCTTTTCTTTGATGATAGCCTTAGCCACTGGGATGTTACTTTCAAACTGGCATCGAAGTAGTATCCCATCGTAGTTCAAGTGAAGTCAAACTAGTATCTTTGTCGATGGCCTTAGCCATTGGGATGTTGCTTTCGAGCTGGCGTCAAAGTAGTATCCCGTCGTAGTTCGAGTGAAGTCGAACTTGTATCTTTGTCGATGGCCTTAGCCATTGGGATGTTACTTACAAGCTGGCATCGAATTAGTATCCCGTCGTAGTTCGAGTGAAGTTGAACTCGTATCTTTGTCGATGGCCTTAGCCATTGGGATGTTACTTTCGAGCTGGCGTCGAAGTAGTATCCCGTCGTAGTTCGAGTGAAGTCAAACTCATATCTTTGTCGATGGCCTTAGACATTAGGATGTTACTTTCAAGCTGGCGCCAAAGTAGTATCTCGTCGTAGTTCGAGTGAAGTGGAACTCGTATCTTTGTCGATGGCCTTAACCATTGGATGTTACTTTCGAGCTGGCGTCGAAGTAGCATCCCGTCGTAGTTCGAGTGAAGTTGAACTCGTATCTTTGTCGATGGACTTAGTCATTGGGATGTTACTTTTGAGCTGGCGTCGAAGTAGTATCCCGTCGTTGTTCGAGTGAAGTCGAACTCGTATCTTTGTCGATGGCCTTAGCCATTTGGACGTTACTTTCGAGCTGGCGTCTAAGTAGTATCCCGTCGTGAGGGTGGCGCTCTATTTTATTTGTTGGAGTGTCGTGGAGGCTAGTTTCATTCATACATTAGAGATTTGATTATATTCCTGTAGGAAATATGTGTTGGCTTTGTACATATAATGAAGATTTGGCTATCTATACCTAGTCCCTTCATTCCTCGGCCTGTAGATTATATCGACGGGTGGGTTAATGAACAACACTTCGGACCTCGAAACATATCCCTTGCCGCCTCATTAAAAACCTCATAAAAACCCGATTGGGACAAAACTCGGGTGAGTGAAAAAGAGTACAACTTAGGCGGCGCTTATTTTCATAAGTGGGAGTATTTGAGATGGGCGACATTCCAATTGTTTTGGAGTAGTTTTCCTTCCATTGTCTTGCTCCTTTATTTGTTGTCGCCATGATTTTGTACGGCCCGTCCTAGTTTGTTTCCATTTTTCCATCATTAGGGTCTTTCGCTGCTTGTGTTTTAGCTTTGAGAACATAGTCTCCGACCTTGAGTGGTCATACTTTGGCCTTCTTGTTATAGTAACGTTTTTCTTGTTGCTTTTGGGCTACCATTCTTACGTGAGCCATATCTCTTCGTTCTTTGGCTTCATTCAGGTTTTGTAACCTACTTTCATCGTTACTTGGTCCGCTCTCGTTGGAGTATCTCAGGCTAGGTTCTCCGACTTTGACAGGTATAACCGCGTCGGTCCCACATACCAATGAATATGGCGTCTCGCCTATGCTAGTTTTTGACGTGGTGCGGTATGCCCATAGTACTTCCGGCAGTAGTTTAGGCCATAGCCCTTTGGCGTCCTCGAGCTTATTTTTCGATATATTCAATATCATTTTAGGAGGATTCGTCTTGGCTGTTGCCGGCAGGATGGTATGGTGTGGAGAGTATTCGCTTGATGTGCCATTTTTCAAAAAACTCGGTTGTTTTCTTTCCGATGAACTGAGGTCCGTTGTCACAAATGATTTCTTTGGAAATGTCGAAGCGACATATTATGTTTTTCCATATGAACACGATAACTTCTTACTCACGTATTTGGTTGTATGCACCTGTTTCCACCCATTTAGAAAAATAATTAGTTAAAACCAAAAGGAAGCGTACCTTACCTCGCCCTACTGGGAGGGGTCCGATAATATCCATCCCCCACTTTATGAATGGCCATGGAGAAGTGACAGAATGCAAGAATTCTCCTGCTTGATGTATCACAGGGGCGTATTTTTGGCATTGTTCACGTTTCCTAACATAATCTGCAGCTTCTTTTTTCATGGTAGGCTAGTAGTATCCTGCACAGATGAGGCATCTGACGAGGGCACGGTTTCCTATATGGGCATCGCAGTGCCCCTCGTGTACTTCTTCTAGTACTCACCTTGTTTGATTTGGCACAAGATATTTGGCTAGGGGGCCGTCGAATGTCCTTTTTTAAAGATCATAGTTTACGAGGATGTATCTGCCGCCTGTATTCGGAGCTTTTTGGCTTCTTTCTTATCTTGTAGGAGAGTTCCTTCCTGCAAATATGTTACGATATGGTTGTGCCAGTCCCAAATTAGGTGTGTAGAATGTACCTCGACCTGGTCTATCGAGGAATGGATAAGGGTGACCACATTTTCCTTATTGATATTTCTGGTGGCTGCCGCTAGCTTGGCTAGACCATCCGCTTCGATATTCTACGCCCTAGGTATCTGGTCGAGGTGGCATACGTTGAATTCTGGTAGCAGTTTGTGAATTTCCGATTAGTACTTTTGTAGTCTCTGTTCTTTGATTTGGAAAGTCCTAGTGACTTGATTCACCACGAGTTGAGAGTCGCAATGGAGGATAGGTCAACGAACGCCATATTTGAGGGCTAATTTCAATCTTGCAATCACAGCTTCATACTCGGCATCGTTGTTAGTCATCTCAGGGCATCTAATGGATTGGCGAATCACTTCGCCCGTAGGGACTTCAAGGACGAGTCCTAGTCCCGATCCTGATGCATTAGATGCACCGTCGGTATAGAGGACCCAGAGGTCAGAATGTGTGGAGGCGCGGAGCGCCTCTTGCTCTACTTCAGGAAATATTTCCCTGCTGAAATCGGCAACAAAATCAGCTAGCACTTGCGACTTTATAGCAGTTCGCGGTTGATATGTTATATCATGCTCGCTTAACTCTATAGCCCATTTGGCCAACCTAACCGATAGCTCAGGTTTGTGTAGGATGCCCCTGAGGGGGAAGGTCATCACCACCTTTATGGGGTGACATTGAAAATGTGGTCTAAGCTTTCGTGAAGCTACGACTAATGCCAGAGCTAATTTTTCAAGGTGGGGGTACTTTGTTTTGGAATTAATTAAGGTTTTGCTGATATAATAAATTGGAGATTGCGTACCTTTGCTTTTGCGGACCAAAACTGCACTTATCGCGACTTCAAAGACTACTAGGTATACCAGGAGGCATTCGTTCGGGTCTGCCTCGACAAGTAGTGGCGACGAGGACAAGTACGCTTTCAGTTTTCTTAAGGCGTCAACGCATTCTGAATTCCATTGTAGTCTTTGATCCTTCCTCAGTACATTGAAAGATTTATGGCACATGTCTGATGATCGTGAGATGAACCTCGACAGGGCGGCTATTCGTCTTGTCAATTTTTGTACCTGCTTTTTGCTGGTTAATGCCTCCGGTATTCCTTTGATGGCCTTGATCTAATCCGGGTTGACCTCGATACCCCTTTGTGATACCAAAAAATCGAGGAACTTACCTGAGGTTATGCCAAAGGTGCATTTATCGGGATTCAGTTTCATTCCGTATTGCCTCAATATTTCGAAGGCTTCCTTCTAATGACCAATGTGAACCTCCTTCCTTTTCTACTTTACTAGCATGTCATCGATGTAGACCTCCATAGTCTTTCCAAGTTTTTCTTTGAACATTTTGGTGAACCTTTGGTACGTCGCCCCTGCATTCTTGAGTCTGAACGACATGACTCTATAGCAGTACGTTCCTTGGTGAGTGATAAAAGTGGTTTTTTCTTGGTCTTCTTCTGCCATTAGAATTTGGTTGTAACCAGATAGGCATCTAAGAGGCTTAATAATTCGTGCCCCGCCGTTGCATCGATGAGCTAGTCTATGTGTGGCAACAGAAAGGAATCTTTTGGGCATGCTTTGTTCAGGTCGGTGAAGTCGACACACATCGGCCACTTCTCGTTCTTCTTTTTTACCATGACCACATTGGCAACCCACTGAGGATACTTTGATTCTTGGACGGAACCACTAGCGAGCAGCTTATCGACTTCTTCGCTGACTGCATCGTTGATCGCGTCATTGAACTTTCTCCTCATTTGTCGCACGAGCGGGTAAAGAGGGTCGACATTTAGCCTGTGTGTGGTGATGCCCCTTGGGATTCCTGGCATATCTGAATGGGAAAAGGCAAACAAATCGGCATTGTTAGTTAAGAACTCATGGAACTTACCTGGTTTTGAGAGGTTGTGCCCGATATAGGCTTTTTTTGTATTGTCGGTGTTATCCAATTGAACGGGGTCGAGATCTTCTACTGTTGCCATGTAGGCTTCTACGACATCTGGGTTTTTGATGGCCTCTATTTGTATGTCGGGTTTGGTCGCCGATATGGCTGATTTCTATTCTTCCGCACTTGCCCCTTTAGTTGTTGGGTGTGTGTGTAATGGGCTATTTGGTAGCATTCTTGGGCAGTGCGTTGCTCTCCCCGGATGCTGAATATTCCCGATGGGGTAGGAAATTCGATTACTTGATAGAAACTTGACGAGATGGCTCGCATGGCGTGTATCTATGGGTGCCCTATAATAGCGTTGTAGGCTATTTCTTGGTTCATGACGTTAAACATCATTTCCAGAGTGACTTCTCATGCCAGAACGGGCAGCATTATCTCTCCAGAGGTTCGTTTCACTGCATTATTAAAACCCGTTAGTGTTATACAGAGCGGTACTATCTTATCCTCGAGTCTCATTTGTATGAGGACTCGTGGGTGAATAATACACGCGCCGCTTCCGTCATCCACCATTATCCTTTTTACATCAGTATCTGCTATACGTAAAGTTATAACCAAAGCATTATAGTGAGGGAAAGACAAACTGTTGGTATCTGACTTATCGATTCGAGATCATCGTACCATTTGTGAGCGACTGTCCGCTTGAGTTTGTGTGTGGTGGTGAATTTCACATGGTTGATTACCGTATCATCGCTGCCGCCAATGATCATTTTTATGATGCGATCTGGTGAAGGTGGTTTTGGGGGTCCTTGAGGTTGATCGCGTCCATGAGCGAAGTTAACCCGTCGTAGATCGCTTAGCAGTTCTTTCAGGTGTCCCTAGTTTAGCATTCCTACCACTTCCTATCGCAGACCTATGTAGTCTTCGGTCTTGTGTCCTCTTTCTTGATGGAATTCACACAGAACGCTCGATCTTTGGGTGTTCGGATCTGACTTCATATTTTGCGGCCACTGCACCTTTATGCCGAGCTTTTCTTGCATACACTATTTCTGAATGAGAAACGCAAAAGTTATGAGCAGATAACAATGAAGGCATACCTCTTTCATTTTGGTGTGTCACGGTGTATCGAGGCGTAATGCCTGCATGTCGTGGAAGAGGCGGGATGGATGTCCAGATGTAGGGCTGATGCCTTTCTTGATTCAAACGGGATAGTTGATCCCTTCGACCATCGTTGCGTGATCTCTCCTTGTTTCAGTTTGGATCGATGTTAGCCGTTGGATCGGACCATTTAAGTCGTCCTTATCTACCCTTACTTCGGTATAATAGGCATTATGAATTTCTTCCCACGTGGTGGGAGGGTATTTCATGAGTCTACTTAGCATTTTTTTGGTTACTTTGACCCGTTTCTATTTAACCCATTTTGGAAGGCTGCTACCGCCATCCCCTCTGATACGTATGGTAGGCTCATTCTTACCCTGTTGAATCGGGCTAGGAAATCCTGAAGTCCTTCACTTGTCGTCAACCTAATGGCGAAGATGTCATTTATCCTGGCTTCTGCCTTTTTTGCTCTCACGTGAGCGGTGACAAATTTACCTGCCATTTTCTCGAACGTTGATATTGACCGTGCCGGTAGTTGGAATACCATTTCAGCTCTCCCCCTGTTAGGGTTTCGCTGAACTTTTTCAGTAGCATCGATGATACCTGTTCTTTCGATAAATCGTTGCCTTTTACCGTTGTGACGTATTAGATTAAGTGATCTTCCGGGTCTGTGGTGCCGTCATATATTTTCAAGTAAGGAGGCATTTTGAAGGTTTTTGGACTATAGTGGGGGGCTGCCCCTTCACTGTATGGTTGCTCGACGAATCGGCTGACGTCACGTTTTGGTGGCAACTTCGAAGCGCCCGGTATTTTATCGAGCCTTTTTTGATGCTCTTTCATATGATCACAGAGCGTTTTGTCCTCGTTTTCCATTTCTTCCATTTTCTTTAAGATGGTTGTAAGTGCATCATTACCTGGATCAATGACAGTATGAGTATTGCCTGTGCATGGAGTTTCTAGCTCATCGACGACCGTTGTTGTTTCTACGTGTATTGTGCCTCCGATATCCCTTTGAACGGGTTTGTCGAGTATGTTGCTCAAGGTGTTTGTCGACCACTCTTTTAATAGATTTTCACAACGGTGGTGCTTCTCCTGCTACGGATGTTGAGGTTTCCCTCTCGCGCGAGACAGGCACGCTTTCATGGAGGGGGGGTGAGGTATCTCCCTCAGGTGTAGCGCTTGGCGTTGCGTTTTCATTGTCTTCCCTGCCAATCTAGAAGGTTGTTTGTGACACCTACTATTGCCTTTAATCTTGCTTCCCCCTTTCCTTCCATTGTTGGTCTTAGCGAGGCTAGGAAGAGGTGATTATCCCTTTCAAGGATCCAGACGGTGCCAAATTGTTTGACTCAAAAGATATGAGAACATTTTTGAATAAATCAATTAAAGGGTGAAGGGGTAAATCTTAGCTAAGTATAATAAACTCTAGAACCAAAGGTATAAAAGATGAACACAATAGATAATATTTCTTGATCTTATGAAAGTGAGTGATCAAACGTTCAAAAATGCCGACTTTTTATGTAGAGAGATATTACAATCAATGTTCTCAGCCGAAGAAAAACCAAAAGTCCCCTTTACAAGGTTTTCCTCCCCTATATATAAGGGACAACCCCCTTCTGAACCCTAAAAGACATGTTATAGGGAATATTCGAAGGTATATTCCTAGTGCCCCTGTTGGGCCTACACTACTGTAAAAGTCATAGGTCCTCTGTTTGCTATCTATCGTCCTCCACAGGATGTCAATCTATGAAGATCTCATCTTCTATCGTATTTGTCAATAGCCGTGGTCGTCCAAAATTGGACTCATACACAAATATATATATATATATATATATATATATATATATATATATATATATATATATATATATATATATATTAGAAAAAGACTGCAAATTGTGAATTCCCAAAATGAGAAGAAATGTTTGAGGTGCAATACTCTTTATCAAGACAAAGATAATTCTCCTATTGCCTGCTCTTTCCACGGCCACACTAATGGTAGTTATCATCTCCCAATTCTTGATTTTGCTGCTTCCCTTTGTTTCTATTTTCTCTATATAAAGAATATAATTGTTATGAGTTATGTTTCTTGGTAGGAAATTAAAATGGTTAGAAAATAGCTTAATAATAAGTACTTCACCTCGGATTGGTGATTGATGGCATGCTTTGAAACTTCACTTTGGTCTGAATTAATCATTTTGTCCCTTGACAATAGGGCACATAAAGTGATAGTTCAAAATAATAAGGGTCTATTGTATGCAGTCTTACCTTGCATTTCTGCAAGAGGCTATTTTCACGGCTCGAACTAGTGACCTCCTGGTCATATAGTTACGTCAAGTCTCCCCTTGTGAGGAGGGGATTGTCCTTAGGAACTATTCCACACCATGCATGATTATTGCATCTTCTTCCTTTGTTTTTGTGTCACATTGCCAACTAAAATATATGTGTCTTATCAGAAGTTTCTAGTTACCAATTAGGTGTTCGATTCACTTTATTTTAGTTTTCTTTTCAGAATGAGGTTATCTTACCTCATTCTGGTTACCTATGTTGCTTGAACTCTTCAACAATATTGTCGCGCGTGTATCGGATCCTCCAACATTCGAAAGTATTGGAGGATCCGACAAGGGTGCATCAGTATTTTAGAGGGTCCTAGCAGCATAGCTGGTTATGGCTCTTCATATTTATACGGAAATTGAGCAGTAGAATAAGAAGTCCTAAGCTGTTGGGATTAAAGAAGTTATTTGTTAAGATCAGTGAACGTCACCTCAGTTAAAAGCCTGTTGTATCCCTTTTTTGCTTCTTTCATTAATAACTATGAGGCAGAGTGTTGATTTATCGTCTACCCCACTCCTTATGGCAACTTTTTCCAACATTGTTGATTTTATGTAATTGAGGTCCAACTAGTGTAGTAGTAACTCAGACCGTTGCTGATCAATTTCATTGTTTGATAGTCCCTTCTTCCTGCCATTGACTTCATACGTTACATGATTTGGGTATTTATTGGAGACAAGAAGCTGTTGTCCACAAGCTCGGGATATTTCTTAGTACATTACTAAAAGCTCGCGAGATGGCCATTTCTGTCTAATATAAGTTATTGATGAGCAGGTCAGATGAGGATAAGGGGTTTGGGTTGTATAGCATCTAGTAACATGTTGTCATCCGAAAGAAAACAATTGTGTTAAATCTGCTGCAACTTTCTATGCCAGAAACTGGAAAAAAAAGCGATTGAGGTCCTAGAAAAAATTAGAGATGTATGAGATAAAGAAAGAGGAAGGCAAGATAGATAGAGAGAATAGATTTAGGGCAACTAGGAGGATGTGTTTTACACCATGACGGAGGCTGGGCGTACAAGGACGGGTCAAAGAAAAGGACCGACATGCATCTAGGCTGACAAGCTTACAAAGAAAGGACACACATGACACATTCGTTGAATCTCATACTGGAATAGGATAAGAAAATGAAGAGTTCACATGGTATGTGTGCTATTGAATTCGATGATGGCGTAGATCAATGGATAAATCTGTGAGGTCCGTTGGACTAAAGCGAAAATATGTGATGGACTTGGGCTGTGACAATGGGAATTTCCAGGGATAGTCCGCCGTGCGTTTGGACATCTAAAATTGCCACTGTCTGAGTTCTGTTTTAGTCTGGAGCTACGTATGTAGTTTTCAAAGATTCTAATAGGTTGAGGTGAATAGCAGTAGTCGAGTTACCATGATATCTTCCATTACTGGCTTGCTTCTGTGTTGATTTATAGTCCATCCCACTTAGAGGAGTACTTACTTCAGACCCTTGTTTCACCCTTCTTCCTCCAATTGGCTTCATATGTTACATGATTTGAGTATTTGTTGGGGACAAGAAATTGTTGCAGGCAAGTATTCCTAGTATTTGTATATTTTTTGTGCATTATTAAAAGTGCGCGAGATACCATTTCCATCTGAAATAAGTTATGGATGAGCAGGTCAGAGGAGGATAAGGCATTTGGATTGTATATTGCTCAGACTCTCAAAAATGATCAAAAATGTTGCTGCAACAGTGTTGAATCCTCCAAAACGTACTACTTTTGGAGGATCCGACACGCAACTGATGGCACTTTTGAAGAATCCGAGCAATATAGGTCCGTCGTACATTTGGATATCTAGATTTGCCACTGTCTGAGTTCTGTTTTCTGGAGTTATGCATATAGGTGAATACCAGTGTTTTAGTTACCACGATGTCCTGCCATTTATCTTTAAGTTGTGGAGCTATGTACATTTTGCTTGCACTCTTAAAATGTTGTTGGATGCGTGTCGGGTCCTCCAGAAATGGTACATTTTTTGGAGAATCCGAGACGGGTGCGACTACATTTTTGGAGAGTTCGAGCAATTAGATAGTAGGTTTCGGTGAATTAGTTGAGTTACCACGATGTCCTGTCATTTTCTAGATTCTATTCGTTAATTTCTTTCGCTGCTATTCAAACTTCGATCCTCCTATTCATATGGATGTTTGCTTTTGAGCACCAACAGGAGATAAAGGACTATTTTCGCTGGCTCCGCCTCACCAAGGAATCGATGGAGAATGGAGCGATGGATCTGGAGTAATCGTCTATAAAGGGAACGACAAGGATAAGAGGCCAAATACAGGAAGAAAAAACTGGAAAAAGAGATGGAGCTGTTGTTCTTCTGAGTATGATGAAAATGCTCCACCTTGGAGGCAAGGATGGCATGTCTCATATGATGATGGTTTCACATTATACTAATCATATGTGATCACTTGTTCGAGCTGTGAAAATAGCCTCTTGTAGAAATACAGGGTAAGACTGCGTATGATAGACCCTTGTCGTCCGGCTCTTCCCTAGACCCCATACATAGCAGGAGCTTACTGCACTGGACATTTTTTTTTAAATATATATATGCGATCACTTTTATTTTAATAATCTTATTACTAATCTAAGAGCCATACCAGGCAAAAAAAAAAAAATTGGTTGCAATCCCTAATCAATTCTAAGGGACTAACTCTTCCGTATAATGTAAACCCTAAAACCTACCTCCCTATAAACTTGTGGAATATTTGACTAACTCCTAATAAAAATAACTTTAATTCATCTAAGGAAAAGGTTAATGTAAAATTTACAACCCACAAAGCAACTGAATTTGCATACTTGACTGCTTACCATTACAAGCCTAAGAAAAAACCTCTTGTAAATCTTCGATGGAATCTTCCTAAAGAAAATCACTACAAGTTAAAGGGCTGTACAAAAAGGAACGTTATTGTCCGCGAAATTACATGCTCAAATCAAAGGACTTAAATTGGTGTTTCAATATAATTTACGGCCACTAGAAGTCGAGGTGGATGCAAAAGAAATTATTACAATGTTACAAACTAATAATATTTTATTTGCCAATATGTTAAATAACTGCAGGACCAGCTTAACAATTCGCAGGACAATTCGCTGGTCCAACATGCGTACAGAGAATAAAATCGCATAGCAGATCAGCTAGCAAAGGCACGCAAATGTTTTGCAACATCATCTGAGCCATGTGTTTACACGGCTGCACCAGTTTTTGTGAAGGAACTTTTTGAAGATAATAGGAAGCACCTTTTGGACTTAGTACCGGTTTCATGTAATAGCAACTACAATGCAAACAATGTTATGTATGCAAATAGTAGCAGCACTAGTACTGTATCTTTCTCTAGTAATAGTTTAGTACGGTATGATACTAGTATAACTTGTAATAGTAGGCTACTAAAGCCACTCTTTGTACGCAATAATTAATATATATATATATATATATATATATATATATATATATATATATATATATATATATATATATCTTTTTTACCAAAAAAAAAACCAAATGAGTAACTAATCTTATTAAAATGACACAAAAATATGAACAAAATGTACATAAAGGTCTGAGAAAAAGTGTCATTTCACCTTTCCTAAGACCATCTTTAGGACTCTTGGATGACGATGTGACGACACAGCCAGTCGTCTCGTGAGTTACCGCTCTGTTTTCCTCATTTCTACTTCTTTATGCTTTTTTATCCGTATTTTATGTGATCGGGTTGATTAGTTAGAGTTCGGAGGGGATTTGGTAAGAAATGAGACACTTAGTCTTTTTTAAGAAGGTTTAAGTTGGAAAAGTCAACCGTATATTGACTTATGCGTTATAGGGCTCGGATGTGAGTTCCGATGGTTCGGTTAGTTTCAGGAGGTGATTTATGACTTAGGAGAGTGATCGAAATGGGTTTTGGAGGTGTAGAGAAGAATTAGGCTTGAATTGGCGAAGTTGAGATTTTAGCGATTTCCGGTTGATAGGCGAGATTTTGATATAGGGGTCGGAATGGAATTTCGAGAGTTGCAGTAGCTTCGTTGTGTCATTTGGGATGTGTGTGTAAAATTTCAGGTGGTCATTCGGACGTGGTTTGGTTGGGTTTTTGATCAAAAGTATATTTCGGAAGATTTTAGAAACTTAGGCTTGGATTACAATGTGATTTGGTAGATTTGATATTGTTTGAGGTGTTGTGACGATTGGAACAAGTTTGACTAAGGTATTGGGTCATGGTTGTGCTTTTGGTTGAGGTTCCGGGGGCCTCGGGGTGGTTTCGGATGGTTGTCGGAGAAGTTGGATGTTTGTGGGAGCTGCAGATTTTTGTGCTTCTGGTATTTTCGCACCTGCAAATTGGGGATCACAGGTGCGGCGCTGCACGTGCATAAAGGAAGGCACAGATGCGGAAAGGAGGAGTGGAACCAGGAACCGGAGATGCGGTATGGGGACCGCACCTGCGGAGTCGCAGATGCGACGAGTTGACCGCAGATGCAGTTTGGGCTGAGTTAATGAGTTTCCGCAGAAGCGGAGGTTTTGACCGCAAATGCGGTACTGCAGAAGCGGATTTTTGACCGCGGATGCGGAAATGCCTGGGCAGAATGTATATATTTCTTCTTTCGCGATTTTTGAAGGGTTTAACCATTTTTGAACTCGGAATTGGGAGCTTTGGGTGATTTTGAAGAGAGGAATCAAAGGGACTTCATTAAGGTATTTGGACCTAAAACACACTTTTATGATAATATTTCATGGATTAAGACTGAAATTAAAGGGCTAAAAATGGAGGTTTAGGGCTGGAGTTTAAGAAGACTTTGAATGGGGATTTGAGGGGTGATTTGGACTCCGATTCTTGTATTCTTGATATGTATGAACTCGTAAAGAGACAAGGAATCTATTGATGTAAAAATTTCTGAGTTTCGAGAAGTGGGCCCGGGACTCAGGTTTTGGCCAATTTCAGAATTTCTGATATTTTTCGACTGTCTTCGCTTGGGTTTTGCTCCCTTAGCACATTTTGACGTATTCGTTCTGGTTTTGGATAGATTCGACGCGCGTGGAGGCCAATTCAAGAGGCAAAGGTATCGCGAGCTAGAGATTTAGCCGGTTCGAGGTGAGTAATGATTGTAAATGATGCTCTAAGGGTTTGAAACCCCGGATTGCACATCGTAGTGCTATATTGAGGTGAGACACACGTTTGATGGTGAGCGTGGGGTCGTGCACTATTGGGGATTGTGACTTGGTCCGTCCAATTGATGATTTTATCGCGTATTTGATTGTAAACTATTTGTTGTCATCATTATTTAGGTTGAATGTCATATTTGGGCCTAGTGCCAATTAATTGAACCCTTCAGGGTTGTTTATTGATATTTCCTCACTGTTTTGACTTATTACTTGAACTCAATCATGATATTTTCCACTGTTTTACCACTCAGCCATATTTACTCACTTTTGAAACTTAAATGATATTTTAAATGATGTTTGGGCTGAGAAATATTTTTTTACTGCTGCCCGAGGAGCTTGTGATGATTTTTGACTGAGTAAGGCCGACGACCTATATTGTGAGGAAACACTGATACTGATTGGAGGCCGAGGGCCTGAGATATGTACGCCACGAGGTGGCTTGATTGATATGAGGCCGAGGGCTAGACTTGATACCACGAGATGACTTATTATTGCGCTTGGGCCGTAAGGGGCCCCTCTAGGAGTCTGCACATCCCCAGTGAGCGCGGGTACCCGTTGTGATGTGAGAGTGAGCCCGGAGGGCGAAAATCATTGATACTCTGCTCGAGGGGCGAATTTCTATTTGGTTATTTTATCTTAACTGTCTGCTAATTACCTGTTTATTTGTTGCAAAAGGATTTCTCTCTACTTCTCACTGGTTTACTGCTTTTAAATGATTTAACTGCTTCATTATAGAATGCCTTGTACTTTAAGTGTTTTCTTACTCTCAGTCATTATTTATATTTGTTACTCACTGAGTCGGAGTACTCACATTACTCCCTGCACCCTGTGTGCAGATTCAGGCGTTGCTGGTTCCGCTTCTGAGTGCTGATTCCTCCAGTTCCAGGGGTTTTCGGAGATTACGAGGTAGTTGTTGACGTCCGCAGCCCCGTGTCTCTATTATCTTGTTATTTCTATTTTCTTCAAACACTTGTACTAGTTATTGGACTTAGCAGACTTGTAAAATGTCCTATAGATGCTCGTGACTTGTGACACCCCGGTTAGGGCTGTGTCGGGTTGGATATTCCGCACTTTACCGATATTTTTCGCTGTTTAGTATCATTTAATCATGTTTATATTGCTTTCATGTTAATTAACTGTTAAAAATTGAGAATTTGATTCAATTGGCTGGCCTCATCTTCACGAGAGGCGTCATCACGACCGGATTCAGGGTTAGGGTCGTAACAAACAATGACACCATAAATAATTAAATATGTTACTAATACCTTTCAAGTTTGACTGGCCACCTTTCAGTTCACTCTTGGACTCCTTCCGTCTAGCGAAACTACATTTGTACTCAAAATTTGTACTTTTTTCAGCCTCTAAAAGATGACACAAAATAATACTCTAAAATTTTGAATTCTGAAAATTAATCTGTCGATAACATGTTGACAGAATTAGGGATCTTGTAGCTCTCTTCCGACAAATTTACATTCCAAAAGAAATGGGAAAGACTTCTATCTAATATAAGAGACGCATGGTTAACTTGAGCAAAAATGTACCTACGTAGAATATGGTATCCTTCCAAATAGGAGAGCTGCTACCAAGTACCAATACATCAACAGTGCTTCTCAGTTCTCACCGCAAAGGAAAAAAAGGATAAAGGTGTGTTCGGTATGAAGCAAAATATTTTCTAATTTTTTCATGTTTGATTGACTTAAATACTTGGAAAACATTTTTCTCATGAGCTCATTTAATTTCCTCCAATTGGAGGAAAATGTTTCACTATCAATTTAAGGAAAAATATTTTTCAAAACTCTTTTTCAATCTTCTCCGTCCTATTCCCCATCCTACCAACCCACACCCCTACCCCCACCCACCTCTTACTCCACCCCTACCAGTGACGGATCCAGAATTTTGTACAAACGGGTTCAATCAAAGAGCACAGTAGTCAATTGTACGAGTGCAGCGGTAAACACAATTTGTGTACTGCTCTTTTTTGTTCATCAAATCGCTTCAAAATAAACTCATTTATTTTTTGTTAAAAAAAAAGGTAGGGAGAAATTTAAAAAAAAAATTGTCCTTTAATTCTTTTAAAATTTATCTATATAAATTAACAAATTTTGTTTAAGGAAATTTAGCAATTTTAACCAAAAAATATTTAACTTACTTAAAAATCATACTATACCTCTAAGAAATTTAACATACAAAGTTGTTATAAACAAAAGACAAGGAAAAAAAAGAGTTAAAAACTAAATTAATTTATACAAATTATTAAAGAAAAAGATATCTATACCAAACTAAAATTTTGAATATAACACAAATTAATAATTTCAATATAAACTAAACTAAACTAAATTAAAAAATTATAAGTAATTTCAATAAAGCACTAGAACAAAAATTCACCTTCTAGAAAGGCTTAAATTTCTTTGAAGTAAAATGGAGGAATTTAATAAGAATAGCTTTTATTGAATTTAAATAAAGAAAAAAATCATAAAGAAAAGTAAGAAAACAAAGACAAAATAGGAAACAACAAGGCCTAACAATAGGCAAAATAATATAGGAACAATTACACTGTATATCACCTGACCTAGTTCTATAACCATAAAGAGCTCATATTTTGGAATTTTACACGCTGAGGCCCATATTGTATATATCTTGAAATAAAAGTTTCAATGTTTAACCCAAACAATCTTCACTCATCTCTTCTAGATTTTCTCCTCTTCTAGATTTTCTCCTCTTCTTCTCTCCACTCCGGTGGCCACCTCTCCTAAGTTTGTTGTGAAGTCAAGATTTTGATATCCAAACCAAAATTAGGTTGAGGGAGTTAGAAGCTTTTCAGATTTGAAAATTTATGAAAGAATCGTGCTCAAATTCGAGTGGGTGCTATTGAAATTAATTGATAATAGTCCAAGAAGCTTCAACCTAGAGATTTGGTTCAGTTGGACTACTTTGCAACTCTTTGAGAGCAAATTTGGTGAGGTAAAATTTGGAAAAGAACTGGGTTCTTGATTTTTATTGAAATTTCTTCAAGATTGAAATTCTGGATTGAAAAGACCGAACTGGGTTCTTATTTTTGTTGAAATTTCTTCAAGATTGAAGTTCTAGACAGAGATTTTAAGCCTATTCCAATTTATGAGTTTTTTAATAGACATGGGGAAGATGTATTTTGGTGAAAAAATCAAATGGGTATTGACTAATATCGGTGAAATTATTTGGGTGAAGCTAAAAATATTAAAAAAGCTTTTAGTAACTAGAATCTAGAGTACTGGATTGATTGAGCATGATTAATATTGGTTTTGAGAATCATACCAGTTGAAAAAGGAAATTGAAGGTGAAATTCAGTTTTCATATACAACATTATACATCATTATAAAATTGGTGTCAAGCAGGTTCAGAACCCCCTTTCTACAAATTGCGTCCACCCCTGATCCCTACTACCCCAACCATCCCCGTCCACCCTCAACCGCCACCACCGACCCTTAATAAAAATATTATTAAAAATACTTTCTTTTCTTGTGGATACCCTTAGAAACCACAACCGAACACGTTGACAACAAAAAATAGTATATAACACATATTTGAAAAAATATCAATATCAATTAAAGTTAATATTATTTAACCAATTACATAATAATACTGTAATATAAAGTACAACATGATTAGTTCTAAAGGAAAGTTGCCTTGACTAAGAACTTTGCTCCTTATAATCTTTTATGAGGAGTTGATAAGCCTGTTGAAACTCTTTTTGGGTACTTAGAATAAGAATGATCCACGTCTCCAGGCAAAGATATAACATTACCATGTTGGTCTAAATATAACAGATGGATCCCTATTTTCTTTACTGTAATGTCTTCAGACCACACTTCTATCCTTTCCCCGCCTTCGATCATCTGGCCGTCAAAAGCTTTATGTAAGTAAGATATGTAATATACAAATGTCAGTTCTCTATGTTCTTCAAATGTCCATGTACCAATTGGAGTCATTTTATGGGCAATACTAATCCAGAAGCATGGATCATCACTGGGTACATCGAATAAGTCGGAAACAAGCCAGAGAACCATTCCTAAGAAGTTATACTCATTATGTTTCGGCATAATCAAACACATAGATGAAACTGCTACTTGATTCCTGCACCATGCTGGAATCTCATTGCATTCCAGATAAATTTCTATTTTACGCTGCATCAGACAAAGACTCAAGATCATTAATATGATTGGGGGGAGGGGGGGGGAGGGAGAGAGAGAGAGACTAACCATTTTTCTAAACATATCTGGATCTTTTCTAGAGAGAGCAGGTGCACTAAAGAAGCCTTCATTGAATGGATTCTGCCGAGAACTACAAGTAATCATGTTGATCCACCGTATAGAAGGGAGGTTGTCCAACTCTGTAATCTTGGCCAATTTTTGGCAATTATAAAGTTCAATTCTTTCAAGATTCTCTAAATTTGATACTGACGGGAGTGTTTGAAGATTCTCACAGTCATTCAAATACAACTCCTCCAATAATCGTAACTTACAAAAATCAATGGGTAGACAATAGAAACTGTTGCCACTCAAATTTAAATATTCTAAGGAGGATAAGCTCCCAATATCCCTAGGAATATCAGCCTCGGACAAATTACAGTATGCAAGGCTCAAAAGGGATACAAAAGTTGACAAGGAATATTGTATCCAATGGACTGCTCTTCCAGAAATGCTCCTTTTGGCCTCTAACTTTCGACCTCCCACTCTCAAAATTACAAGATTTCTTAGCATTTCAACAGATCTAGGCAATTGTTTTATACCCGTACCACATGCAGAAAGACATCCTAGACTTTTCATATCTCCAAGGTTATCTGGCAGTGTTTTTATAGATGAGCAGTGATTAATGTCCAAGTAATCAACGGATATTAGCTGGCATATACTGCTTGGAAGATTCGTAAGTTTTTCGCAACCAGACATATATAGTTTAATTAGTCTGGACAAATTTCCTACTGATGGATGGATCTCCGTCAGACTTGAGCAACCATGGAGACTCAAAATCTCAAGACTCAGTGAACTATTGAAGTTTGGAGTGCTTCTGAGTTGCTTGCAATAAGAGAGATCCAACTTCTTCAAACTTGTACAACACTAAAAGTAAACCAAATATAGTTTCAATTAACATTTTCTTTTACTTAGAGGCAATAACAGTACACATGAAATTGTAAAATTGCGTAACAAACCTGTAAATTCAATTGAAATTCTTGGATATCACTCTTCCGCATATCTATAACTACAAGATTCTCAGCTGGAAAATTTGATGGTATACATTTTAAAGGACATTTTTTCCAAGACAACCATCTGAGCCTATTGGACAACAGCCCAAAGTCTCCACTAATATATAACTCATCATTGATTATAAGCACCCTAAGATTCTTCATTTGCTCAAATGCTTTGGTGCTCAAGTTCACTCCGTTTAATGTCCCTCGATCTACCTTCAGTACTTCTACATTTTCAGAACCCTGCTGCGCAGTAAAAAGAAAAGTAACTTAAGCTCATGTTAAGTCCTAGAAACCAAGTGAGAAAAATGCTTTATAAAAATTGGTGGACAAACAAAGAGAATACACCATGTATTAACAAAAAAGAACGTACACATTAGAGGATGTTAAACAAATTTAAAATTGCTCAAAAAGCTAAGATTAGAGCCTTTCAAAACTGGCTAGCAGCATTCAGTCATTCACTAAGTTCATATGATAATATCAACTGGGAAGAAATGAATAAAGAGAACAAATTGCATCTAGAAACCTGAAAATAGCACCAGAAGATAGAATATATATTTGATTATATTTAAAAGAACATTTTGTATATATTGTTCTAGAAATAATGTTTCACATATGTACCTATTCAACAGTTTCCAAACGTTCACATGCCTGATTTCTTCGAGCAAGCTTAATTTCAGCATTTAGTTAAGTAAAGTCAAATATCTTTGAATAACTAATTATGGAGATACTATGGTCGATGCCCACAAGCATGTTAGTTATAAGAATTTAATAAGAAATATGCATCACCAAATTTGGATAATTGTTAAATAGGTGATTTTTTGTTTTTGTTTTTGCCTTTGGTGTGATTTAAGAATTTAGCAAATGTCATTTCTAGTTTACAATGGATGACAAACAACTACAAAATACTTACTAACCGGAGACGAAGCACAAATGATTTCCTATGATGACAATAGAAATTATAAGCAAGAAACAATTTAATTGAAAAAAATATATAACCAAGATAAAGATGAAGATTTACTGACTTCATTTCCTTGTAGAACATCACGAACTTCTTGAGGGATGAACAATCTACTACGTTTTGCAGGGTCTCGAGGTGATTCCAAGCGAACGATTTCTCTTCCCATATCTCGCACTAGATCATGCATCACCAAATGATACATAGATCTTTGGAGCAAGTGTTTTTGGACTAAAGTTGCAATTGCACTTTTAGCACGAAAGCCACATGCATTTAATATTTCAGTAACTTCATGCCCATCAAACCCATGGAATGCGCATGCAATATCGAGAAAAACAGTCTGTGTTTCATCATCAAGTCCATCAAAGCTTATCTTGAGAATCTTTTGGATATCATAATGAGGAATCGCTCTTAGTTTTTCGAATTCATGTCCCCATTCTTCTACAGAACTTCCTAGTAAATGTGACCCCAATGTCACAAGAGCTAATGGTAGCCTACCTGAATATTTGATTATGTTTCGTGCCAAATTAACATAATCTTTTGGTGGAAAATGACTGTCAAAAGCATGCCAACAAAAAAGTAACATAGCTTCATTGCTATTTAATAGTTTGGCCTCATATCTCTCTTTTTCTCCAAGCCGACATAGTAATCGCTCGTCTCGGGTGGTAATGATTATTAAACTACTTGAACCAAACCAACTTCTTTCTCTTGTTAAGGCTTCTAACTGTCTTTTATGGTCCACATCATCAAGAACAATTAGAATCTTCTTTGACCCGAGTCTTGCTTTGAATAGATTGATGCCTTGAGCAACACTGCCAACTTTGATGTCCTCAGTTTTGAGAATTTGTCGAAGAAGTTTCTCTTGTAGCTTGACAAGACCAAATTCTTCAGCTTCTGATCTAACATCTGAAAGGAAGCAACTACTATCGAAGAGTCGAAACATTCGATTGTAGATAGCTTTTGCCAGAGTTGTTTTCCCTATGCCACCAACTCCGTGAATACCAATCATGCGAACTTCATCTTTACAATCATTTTGCAATAACAACTCTATATCTTTGACACGATAATCTACACCAACTGGGTGCCAAGCAACATCTAGAGGTGTCTGGTTGACCTCTTGTAGGACTTGTTGTATAATTTTTTCAATAAACTTTGATTCATGCCTATAGATTTTTCAACAAGAACAAAAAATTAAAATACTCCAGTAAATAAAACTTTGATATTTGAAACTATTTGATGGTCAAATCAAAATCGATAGCCAAGACATAACATAATGGGGTGAATCTAAGCAGTAAAATAGATAACTTACTGCTTCATATAGGATATTTTGAGAAATTATTTAAGTTATATATATTGATAGTATAAAGATCTTTTTTCACTATATTTATCAGAAAATTTACCACTAATTTTATAAATATTTGATACGGTCGATTTATAGAGCTTAAACTCTTTAAGTCTTTGCCGAAAGCCATGCATAATTACTTGGTTGTATAATTATTAGGATAGTAATTATATAATATAATAATTATAATGACCTGCTTGTTTGCCACAACATAATTACCGAGTAATTCTAGCTGTCATGTTTGGTTGGACAAATGTAATTACATAAAGGTAGTAACTTAGCAAGGTATCAATTTTGTTTTCACCAAATTACCCCTAATAACATTTTAATAATGGGTTAAAGTAAGGGGCTTTATTGACTTTTCACCAAAAACCTATATCCAAATGCTTCTTCCTCTTTTAACTGCAGCCCTTCTCTCATTCAACCTAACACGAAGGCCTTTTCCATTACTGTATTAACCATCTCCTCGAGGAGACTAAATCGCTATTTCTATTTGGAGTCCTCTTTTTTTTTTTTTGTGCAATGTGAATTTTTTAAGACAAAATGCGTTTATCCTCCATTAATATTTTTTTTGTTTCTTGTCAAATTGCTGGAAAGAGGTTGAAGAGTTGCAGACATCTATAAACAATTGAACAAATAACAAATGAAATTCTATAGCTGAATCAAGAAAATGTACCCGTCAGCAACATTTTGCAAATCCCATCCAGATAAATTTGCAGCTTCAGTAAGTGCATCTCTCCATTTCTCCACCCTTTGAGCTCCAAATGGTCGTTCCTTGTGTTTAGCCAAAGCTTCCCCAAATAACCCAGTTTGCTTTCGTACCTCAGAAGGATCAACATCATAGAAAATAGGCAAAACCATCTGCTTTAATTTCTCTTTGCATTCAAGAATTTTAACTAGTTCATTTAGACACCAACTAGAGGAAGCATAATTTCTTGAGAAAACAATAATGGAAATTCTTGACTCTTCAATTGCTTTCTCTAGTTCTCTTGAAATTACATCACCCTTTCTCAATGCCTCATCATCAATGAAGGTATTAACTCCAACATCAGACAATTTGGAATAAAGATGACCAGTGAATGTTTTTCGGGTGTCTTCACCTCTAAAACTGAGGAATAGTTCATAAGAGAAGGGAGAAGATGTAGATGATTCTCCTCTAACTAATTGAGTATCCATTTGATTTGATGAGAATGAAAGAATTAAGGGATGATTTTTCAGTAAAGGGAAAGTAGCTAAGCAGAGCTACATATGAGCAGAGGTCTTCTTTTGTGTAAGTCAAGTCAACTACAATCCTTCAACGAAATACAATGAAACTTTCTGGCAGTAAAGAAGGGGTAGGCCATAATTTCACCTTTTCCTATATTTTTTTCGTACTTCTTTTGGAAAAATATCAATATCAATTAAAGTTAAAATTATTTAACCAATTACATAATAATACTGTAATATAAAGTACAACATGATTAGTTCTAAAGGAAAGTTGCCTTGACTAAGAACTTTGCTCCTTATAATCTTTTAAGAGGAGTTGATAAGCCTGTTGAAACTCTTTTTGGGTACTTGGAATAAGAATGAAAAACTTAATTTTTGATAATATTTAATTTTTTTTTGTCACTTCTTCTATGTAAATATTTTAGGGAGTTTTAACATACAAATTTTTAGCTTTGTTATACTTTTTATTATAGGTTAAAAATACAAAATTTTAGAAGGTGAATTATTACTATTAATATTATTTTATTTTTATTCTTATTTTTAAATAATAATAAAAAATCCGAAAAATATTAATTTTTTTTTAAAAAAATTTCGGGAGAAATTTAAAAAAATAAGAAAAAGGGAAGTATGAAATTAAAAAAAAGTAAAAGTAGGTGGAATTCTCTTTTAAAAAAGTAAAAGAAAGTGAAAAATTAAAAAAATAAAAGTAAAGTTTTGTGGAAATTTTTAAAAATAAAAAGTAAAAGAAAGTTGGAATTAAAAAATAATATAAAGGTTGCTGAAAATTTTAAAAAAATAAAATTAAAATAAAGTAGAATTTTTTAAAGAAAAGTAAAAGAAAAGGATTGTTTTTTTAAGAAAAGTAAAATAAGTGGAATTCTCTTTTAAAAAAGTAAAAAAGTGGAATTTTAAATAAGATAAAAGTAATTAAAGTTGGAATTTAAAAAATAAAAATAAAGAAAGGTGGTAATTCTTTTTATAAAAAAAGAAAAGCAAAATGTAAGTGAGATTTCTTTTAAATAAAAAACTAAAAAATATTTTTAAAAAATCTGATTTTTTTTGAAAATTCTCCTATAAATAGAAGAGAAATATTTGAAGAAAAGAAGAGAAGAGAAGAGGGAAGAATATTGAGAGAAAACAAATTTTCTTCTTCTATGCTAAAGAGAATTTCTACTAGTTTTATTCTTTCTACCTATTTCTTTCAACAACAAAAAAATATATAGCCATTCATTACCTTGTTTAAAAAAAATAATACCTCAAAAACAGGAGCTAAATGACACCAAAAATCAAATCCAAAAGCTTCAAACTCAATTTAAAAGATAGCCCAAAATACTAGCCCGAAGAGGTCAAAGTCGAGTTCGGTTCGAAAGGTTTCCACTTGTTGCCTCTGATTGTGGTTCATTTGCACATTAAATTTGATGGTTGTTTGCTCCATATGTATTGAATAAGATCTTCATCTATAAAAGGTTCATTCTTTTCTTAACCAATGTTTTCATTATTTTTCTTTCACCGTATTTCCTTTTGATTTGTATGTTATATTTTGGTTATCTACCAACTTGAAAGATATCAACAAAAAAAATGAAGGAAGAGCATCAAGAAATAGAATTCGTGAAAGACAGAATGAGTTTCTTCAATGATATTGTAGTTCATAGGGAAATATAGGAAAATGTATTCAAAATGGAGAGAGAACGATGTAATAGCTTGGATCCAAATTAAAGGATGTTAAGTCAATAGCAAATTTGATACCGACATGGGTGATTAGGTCCATAATAACTCAAATCATATATTTCTTCAATAATAATTTCATATTCATAAATCATGACCTTGCAATAATCTCAAAGTAGTTTTAGGAAGAAACATAATCATGAATATTTGGAGTTTGCTTTAAATTGAATACAATCTTTTTAGAATAATTGAGGCGCGCCATGCCAAATAAAATCTCAAAACTCATGGCCCTCATTTAATTAATTTTAATCCTTAGAAATCAAGGCGTGCCATTTAGTTGAATTTTCCATGGCCCTCGCAAACTTGAAAGTGCGTAGTTGCTTTAGGCGCGCTATTTTTTTAAAAAAAAAATTAATTTCCTAAACTCGGGTGTGCATTTTATGTGACCCAATCCAAATCTCAACAATGTTAGATAAAATGTATCGTGGACCGCGGGTGCATTTCATGTGACGTGGTTCAATACGTGTTTTATATGACGTTGAATTTTTCCAAAACAAAATTAATTAAAAGCGGCTAATATGTTAAAAATAAACCATAGGTGTCGACGCCCCTCTTTTTCCCTAAAGAGCAAAATCGGGTTTACAACATTATGGACAAAACAACTCTTATTCCCTTTCGAGGAATCGGGTTATGGAATTTGAAGTGTCGCCACCTAATGATTATAGTGCATTAGGACACTTTTAAAGAAGATAAGATTTTTTTTTTGAAAGGTAAACCAGAGTTCGGGTAAGGGCTTGAGATTATCTCGAGGGGAAGGTGTTAGGCACCCCTCAAGATCCACTAGTGTGGTTCCCGGTCGTGCTTAGTTATGACTTTAAGAAGAGTAGGAATAAACAAGCAAAGTTTGCACATAACAAGTTGAAAATTTTTGAAAGAAGAAAGACACAAGTGATTTTAAAAGGAGAAAGCTTAGTTGAAGAAACATTAATTTAAGAAAACATCAATAACTAAAGAAGGAGAAAAGGGGTCCTAGGTTTGAATATAATATGAATCAGCTTGGTGCAATACCCAGCAATCATTCTCGCACGAGATATTAGCGCACCGTCATCATCTCCATATTCTACCCTTCCCACCCTGTTAAGGTATTAAACGCGATTAGTCTCGTTTGCTTATTGCATGCTAATACCCGTCCCGACCTATTAGTCCTGGGGTATTTGGACTTCTAATCTTAAAAGGGGAGAAAAGGGGTGAGGGCATGTATGGAGTTTAAAGGTAAAAACGCTAAGGCGTCAATCAAAAACAAATAGCACATAAGGGGAATAAAACAAACATACAAAGGCTGCACATAAAACCCCTTAAGCCATACAACAATTAGTTTAGCATGACTTGCAATTACTGATTTGGTCTTAAGATTAAAACTGACAGTGGACAGATTAGTTTAACACATAGAGTTGGATAATAAGTCTACTTTGAGCCCCTCAGGTCCGGTTTGTTAGAAATCGAAGTATTTTAGACGAATGATTTAGAAAAATACTGATTTCAGAAAAGGTAATCTGATGCAGAAGAATTTTAAAGGAAAGTACAGATTTCGAAAGCATCAAACTGTTTGAGTGAAAAAGCCAAAGAGTTATGCAAGAATTTTGAAGGCAGGAGTATTTTTTGAAAAAAAAAAGGATTTGGTTGCAGAATTATTTTAAAGGCAGTTTCAGGGACTGATTAAAATGCTTAGGCAAAACTATTTAAGAAAAACTGTGTCTGGAAAAGAATGCAGATTTGTAGAGTCTGAAAGCACACATGGTTTACAAAAGAGTTTTGTTGAAAACATTATTTAAAGAAACGTTAAAAAAACCAATTGACAGACTATTGTTACTTAAATGGATTGAGCGAGTTGCAATTAATCGTATAGGCATGACATCTACGTTCGATTTTTTTAAAGGGGGTTGTTAAAGCATTGGTAAAAGATGAGCGTAATTATCCTACAGTTTGCCTAACGCATGTGCAGTTCCTATAGACATGATTTCTATCATGCTTGCAATACAAAATCCTATAGGCATGATTTTCTGAATGGTATGCAATATTAAACCCTATAGACATGATTTCTAAGTGATTTGCAATGTTAAGGTCCTATAGGCATGATTTCTAGATGATTTGCAATATTAAAATCCTATAGGCATGATTTCTACCCATTGACTGATGCGAATAACATAAACCCCTCCCACACCCTTTTATTAATATTCCCCAAGTCTTTTTACAAAGTTATTACAAAAGTGGAAGGGAAAGACTAAAAATAAATACATCAAAACTAAAAACAGACCCGAGGAAGCCCAAAGCAACCTTAATGTCCAACACATGCATTTTACCAAATCCAGATTCCAGATTCCAAGGCTTTCTCTTACTCAGAATGTTTTCAAAGTTCCAAGGAACTTCAAGAACTCCAGGCAATGCTTAACATTCTGAATAATTGATATAGTAACAGAATAGTGCAGTGTGGAAGTGTCAACCCTCAGGCATCCAAGTTCAGAGGGAGCTCTAGGGTCCCAAAGCATGGTTTACCAAAGGGGGGCAGAACTTAAAGGACTAAGAGTAAGTGTAAAGTGAAGGGGAAATTGAGGAAACCAAAGCAAAGGGTGGTTATACCCAGCCATGGGTAAGACTGGCATACCCCTGACCCTTTACTTGGCTTAAACAGATAAAGAGCAAACTTTAGAAGTCAGACAGGATCCTGGATGGTGATTAGAACACCACCAGACTCTAGTCAAGGCTCAACACATAAAGGGGAATAAAGGGAAAGGGATCACATGAAACATTCATATAAACATCAAGAAAAGCATAACAGAATTTAAAGATGTAGGAGCATGAAGCAAGAACATAACAGACTAATGTATAGTCATATAATACCAGAAGGCTAAACATGTAGTGAGGAATTATGTAAAGGTAGAAGTAAACACGTAGTTTTGGAGCATGATATTTAAATTATAGAGACATACCAGTTGCAAGTTTCAAATAGCAGAATGACAAAGTAAGAAAACAGCCAGAGAAGCAAACACAAGCAGGACAACCAGAGATTCCCAAAGTCTAGCCTTGGCTTTCAGCCGGCTAGACAGAGCAGTAACACAGGTAGCAGAAAAGAGAGGGAAGCTTTGAGTGTGTGTGTGTATTGAACTCTAAATGTTCCTCTGTTTGAAGAAAAGAAGTGAGGTATTTATAGTTTGAAAACAGGTAGTAAGTAAGGTAAAAATAATTCAATATCAAATCAGAATCAATTAGGAGAAGGGACTTCCTTTAATTAAGGAGTCGACCTTGAATAGTAAAGGGCAGGGTTTTATTTAAGGAAAGAAAATCAATAACACATTGTGCAATAAAGGGTGAATACATAAGAGAAGTTCTTCAAATACGCTGTTCAGGTAAATAAGGTAAGAATAAAATCAACTAACACATAGTAAATCAAGGAATTAAAGATTCGAACTCAATACTGAATCAAGTCAGAAAATAGATCCAAATTAGACAAGAGAAGAATCAAATAAGCTCACATAATAGTAGTCTGAAATCAATCCCCAAAAATTAGGGTTATTTTGAAAGGAAAATGTTTGACTATAAAAGATGCGTAAACTTAAACATGCAGGGCTAAGATTAAACAAATCGAGTAGTCATGCAATCAAAAGTAGAAGAACATAGCTATGAGAGAAATCAGAATGTCTTGCAAAGCTTAGCAAGAATCAGAGAACATGAGACGAATTTAAAAAATTAGGGTTTTGAAAGTAAACAAGAAACAAAAATACTCGCACACAAGTAGTCTGAAAACCCCAAAAAATCTAGGGTTTCTTCCACGCAGACGAAAGCATAGCGAATCAGGCAAAGAATAAACTCAGAAAGTCCAAAGAAGACAAACATTCATGGAAGCATAATGAAAGAAGAGACAGTAAAGAATTTACTCGAAAAACCTAGAAGAAAATATAGTACAGAAAATACCTAGAAATCATAGTGAAAACACTTAGGATTTACAGTGAAGCCAAACAATGTAAGAAATCACAGTAGAATAAGTAAAAATCACAGAAACCTTAAGTTTTGAGAAGATGAACAGGTTTTGAAAAGCAAAAACTTGAAATGATGTAAGAAATACTTTGAAAACCTCATAAATATCACGGATCTAAAGCAGATATAGAGAGAAACAAGAAAACCTCGAAATGGCTTAGGGTTTCAGAGAAACCCTAGAAGATGAGAAAGGTCTGGAAAGGGGCTGGTCCGAGTCGAACGAGTCAGAGATGAACTCGTAGTGCTAGGACACGCCAGAGATGAGCCGGAGATGGCCATAGAACCTGAATCGGAGGAACTTTGAGCCAGGGTCTTCAAGGTCAGACCTTGAATCTTTATACAAAAGGAGGATACGAGTGAGTGGGGTAGATATAGGTTACACAGGGTCTGGAAAGCTATAATTTCTGGTGGAACGAGGTTGGAGATCAGCGGAGAGGGCTAGGGTTTCAGAGGGTGGTTGACAGCGTTTTGAGAGACGATGGGATACATGGACGGCTGTTCTGTGTGAATGATTAGGGTTAGGTGGTCGATTGGGTTAAAAAAGGAAAGGGCCAACGGGGACCGTTGATTAAAACAATCAACGACCCTGATTTAAGATGGGATCCGGGCGGGTTCGTTTGGTTGGGTCTGGGTCGGGTAAAATTCGAAATCGGGTTGTAATTGGGTTGGATTGGGGTTGAAATTGAGGGTGCAATTTGGGCTACAATTGAAATAAAAAGGGACTGCAATTTAAATAGCCAATTTTCCCCGTTTTGATTTTATAAAAATAGTAAATAGTGTTTAAAATCAAATTAAAAATACATAGTTAATAAGCAATGCATAAGTATTAATTAAAAAATATTAGAAATGATTTTTTGATTACGAATGCTATTAAATCGAGAAATAGGCTAAAATTGTAATTTCATGCAAATTTAGTTTAAAAATACCAAATGGACTTGTAAAATTATGCAAAAAATCATGTAAATTATATTTTGTGTAAATGCGAGAATAAAATAAATTATTTGCCAAAATGACAAGTTTTGGGAATAATTATTGGTTTTTATAGTGCAAAATAGGCCGTAAATTGGTTTTTTTAAAATCTTTAAAAATTTGGGAAAATACCAAAGCCTTTGGGCGTGCTTGTATATGCATACATATGCTATTTTGAAAGTATTTTGAGTATAAAAAATACATAGGGAAAAATTGGGTATCAACAGCTGCCCCTCTTTACCCGAAGAGGATGAAAGAGTTGTCGGGTAAAGACAAGATGACCAATTTTGATCGGAAATGGCGATTGTAAAAGAATTTTGACCGTTCTCTAGTTTCTGAGCTGCCTACATATCTCTAGTTTTATAGGAATCAGGCCACATGTAGTTCAGGAACCATTGGCGGAATATGCCGATGGAAATTTAAAAGAACGGTCACGACGGTCAGGTTTGAGAGGGTGACTGTCCGCGGAGAACTGGAGCGGGATCGCTGAGACAGTCGTGAGCCAGTCGGAATACCTGCAAGTGCGTGATTTGCGTATATATTTGCGTAATTTAAACGTGATGCAAGTTTCCGTTGGACCATGAATGTTTGTCTTCGGACGGTTAGGATGATGTCCTCAGACTATGATGTCCTGGGCCATGAAGATCATAAAAGTAAAGATTCGTAGGCCATAAAATGGTGTTCTCAGGCTATGCAGATGGTGCCGCCGAACTATGACGCCTTTGAATAAGTTGGCGATTTTTCAGCCCATGAGAAGGTGGCAATCTTTCAGCCAAATGAATGCAAGGGTGGCGATTTTTCAGCCAAGGCGAGAATTTAAAAAGCAAGAGGCGATATTTCAGCCGAAGCGAGAATTTAAATAAAGTGGCGATATTTCAGCCATGCAGGATGAGACAGAGCTTAGTCTCGAAAGGCAGATAGATAGCCTTATGCAATATGAAGGTAGAACTTAACCTCGGAAGGCAGAGAGTAGCCTTATGCAAAATGCGGATAGAGACAGAGCTTAGTCTCGGAAGGCAGATAGCTAGCCTTATGCAATATGGAGGTAGAGCTTAACCTCGAAAGGCAGAGAGTATCCTTATGCAAAATGCAGATGGAGACAGAGCTTAGTCTCAGAAGGCAGATAGATAGCTTTATGCAGTATGGAGGTAGAGCTTAACCTCGGAAGGTAGAGAGTAGCCTTATGCAAAATGCGGATGGAGACAGAGCTTAGTCTCGGAAGGCAGATAGCTAGCCTTATGCAATATGGAGGTAGAGCTTAACCTCGAAAGGCAGAGAGTAGCCTTATGCAGAAATGTAAATGGAGATAAAGCTTAGTCTCGGAAGGCAGATAGATAGCCTTATGCAATGCAGAAATGTAAAGAAACGAACAGTAGTAAGTTCTCTTAGCTTATAGATGATTGCGCTATCATGACTGCTGGGAAATGTTGGGTGTAGATAGTAGACTTTTGCGAAATGAGTGATTGCTTTGAGAGTTTCGACTCTAAAGAGTGGGTGCGTTTTTCTTTTGCGGCCTGAATTCTGGTGGGTGGTTTGCGTTATTAAGACTGCTGGGGAGTTTCGAGTGTGGATAGTGACCCTCTGGAGGGTTTTTGATTCTGAAGAGCAAATATACTTTGATTCGTTGCCTGAATTCCTGCATCCAAAGAAAAATTGTGAGTTTTATAGGGGGAGGTTAGTTCGTATCCTCCGGCTCTTGCTGTTGCGTATCATTGAGGTAGAGTTGCTAAACGATGCGATCCGAATGATATTCGTGCGTGACCTAGTGAATATAAGGCAAGTGCATGTATATATAGGTAAAAAGAATAATTTTATTTCGGGATGAACCAACAACTGCAACTTGGTTCAAGACATGGCAACCTCGCTTGCTCCGGAATTTTGAGGGTCCTCCTCAAAATTCTACCCTAGTTTACTGGGTTGGCGCTGTTGATGGCTGTGTTGCACGATCGAACGCGGATTGGCTCCAGAATTTTGAGGGTCCTCCTCAAAATTCTGCCCCAGTTTACTGGGTTGGTGCTGATGCGAAAACTGACAAACTGACTTCGGAATGTTGAGGGTCCTCCTCAAAATTCTGCCCCAGTTCCCATAGCGGGGAAAAATGGGATTTTTATTAAAATGTGACCGAACCCATAGGGCTGCCTACGTATCCCCTCTTAAACGAGAATCAGGTCAGGCATAGTTCAAAATACATTATCAAGGAAAAACATATGATCAAATGTAGTATCGCTTCACTGCGTCTGCGTTGATAGGCTTCGGCTAGACTTCTCCGTCCATTTCCACGAGAATAAGGGCTCCTCCGGTTAGAACCCGATGCACCATATACGGACCCTGCCAATTAGGAGAGTATTTCCCTTTGGTTTCATCTTGATATGGAAATATCTTCTTCAACACCAGCTGTCCTGGTGTAAACTTCCTTGGCTTGACTCTCTTGTTGAAGGCTCTGGACATTCTGTTATGATATAATTGACCGTGACAAACAGCGTTCATTCTTTTTCCGTCTATGAGGGCTAACTGCTCGTAGAGACTCTTGACCCATTCTGCATCATCTAATTCTGCTTCTTGTATGACCCTTAAGGAAGGAATTTCTACCTCGGCGGGGATGATCGCCTCTGTACCATAAACCAGCATGTAGGGAGTGGCCCCAGTTGATGTGCGGACCATGGTACGATAACCCAGTAAGGCGAATGACAACTTCTCATGCCACTATTTGTGCTTTTCGATCATCTTCCTTAGTATCTTCTTGATGTTCTTATTGGCTGCTTCTGCAGCTCCATTCATTTGAGGTCTGTAAGCCGTAGAGTTCTTGTGTTTAATCTTGAGAACCCTGGATTTGACTTGCTTGGTGACTTCTTGTTTGATTTTCAAACTCATGTCTGGTTTGAACTTTCTGAGTTTCTGTTTGACCGGCGGGCATGCCGGATCTGTCGGCAGCTTGTGAGCCACGATGGATGTGCTAAGACTAGTCATATCATCATACGACCAAGCGAATATATCCTCATATTCTTTCAAAAATTCTGTGTATTCTTCCTTTTCTGATGGTGACAAGTGTACGTTGATACATGTTTCCTTGATATTTTCTGCGTTTCCCAAATTGATGACCTCAGTTTCGTCTAAGTTAGACTTGGGCCTGTTCTCGAAATTCTTGACCTCCCTGATAACCTCTTCTGGTATCTCATCCTCTTCTGAATCTATATCCGTTTGTCGCACTGTCTTGTTGCAAGTCACAGTCGTTGGTTCATCATCAAGATATGTAATAGTAATGCTGTGTAAAATAAAGTAAATGGTAGAGAAAATAAATGAGAGCGAAATGTAAAGATAAACTTGGAAAATACTTTTTCATAATCGTTTAAAACATCGGAGCTCTTTTCAAAAGTAAAGACAATGCGGAGAAGTAAAATCAACTAAAGTAAAGTGTGATGCATATGCGTCGTTTAGCCTTGCTACCCCGAGGCTCTCCAGGCACTGGTGGTCCTGATTGACCAGTTGGCGAGGTGCTCTCCTTGGTTCGTAGCTTGAATGGACGGGCCTTCCTCCACTTCCTCCTTGAAGATAACACAACAATCCATATCATCTTCCAGAAACAGGTTCTTTATTGCTGCTAGTGCCTCGTCTTCCTCTGATCCGTACAAAGTGTCGGTTGGCTGAAAAATCTGCTCCAACTGAGGTATAGGGTGCTCCAACGGATGGTATGGTCTGCGCCATGGGGGTGACCAGTGGTTGAACTCCTCCCAAGTGTACTCATACCCTAGGCCAAAAGTGGTACCGTGCTTCTTCAGCTTGATAGGTTTGGTGATACCCTGCAGGTTCTTGCCAAGTCCTTTTCCGGGTTCATACCCGCTCCAATTCAGGATGCTCTCAATTTTGTTATCCCACCACTTGTCTTTGTCTATGGCGTTGACTCGCTCGATGTGATGGTATGTTTCTCCACCGATTTTCCTTCTACCTCCGATCATCGGGATGGCCTGGCAACTATATATAGGGTTGCTACCGTCACCATGAATGATTACTTCCTGATGATTCCATTCAAATTTTACAGCCTGATGCAAAGTTGACGCCACAGCCCCAACGGCGTGGATCCAGGGTCGTCCTAGCAACAAATTGTAGGACGCTGGTACGTCAATGACTTGGAACTCGACATCGAACCATGTAGGTCCCATCTGCAGGCATAAGCTAATTTCTCCAATGGTGGACCTTTGAGATCCAACAAAAGCTTTGACACTGATAGCCCCGTCTTTGATCTCGTGCAATCCCTTACCCAATGTCCTGAGAGTTACCAACGGACAAATATTGAGGCTGGATCCCCCGTCGACTCGAATCCTGGTGACAAAGTGATCCTCACATTGCGCAGTGATGTGCAACGCTTTGTTGTGACCAAGCCCTTCTGGCGGTAATTCATCTTTATGGAAAGTGATCTTATGGATTTCCAGTACCTGCCCCACTATGTTCGCTATTTCGCCTCCTGTTATGTTGCTGGGAACTTAAGCTTCACTCAGTACTTTTATTAAGGCGTTTTATGTGCCTCTGAGCTTTGTAGAAAAGCCAGAATAAAAATCTGTGCTGGCGTTTTGTTTAGTTGCTCGACGACCGAGTACTCTTTGGCCTGTACCTTCCTCCAAAGGTCATCGGGTCCAGTTTCAACAGCCCGCCCGGAGGCCTGCTTGCTGGACTCAGCCAAGTGTTCCGGTATGTATACCCTGCCTGTCCTGGTCATGCCCTGTATGATAATCGCTTCCCCAATATATGTCTTTCCCTTCCTTCTAGCCTCAGCGGTGTAATCCCAAGGTATAGAATTTGTCTTGAAAGGGGTTACATCTATCATGGAGACTGGAATTGGTGCCTTAGGAGGTAACACAGTAGCTTCAAATGGCGTAGGCACCCTTAGAACTCCGAACTCAACCTCAATTGGTTTTGGCGCCTTTGAAGGTGGTGCTTCAAACTCGAGCGGTACGGACACATTTACCACATTTCCCTCAGAGGGCTGAATCTGGACAACCATGGGATTGAGAGTAACTATTGGCTTCTTAGGCTCGTCTCCTTCAGCTATCAACCCGATTGACCCCTTGGGGTCCCAATCATCTTCGATCTCGATCATGTGGATGCTTCTACCCTCGTGTTCAGGCAGAGGGTTGTTGCGGACATTAGGAGCGGGCTCCTTTGCTATAATGATCTTGTTGTCAATCAGGTTCTGAATCTTGTCCTTCAACGAGCGACACTCGTCGATGGTATGGCCCTTCATCCCGGAATGGTATGCGCAAGTCTTGTTTGGGTTGATCCACTGGGAAGGATTTTCTAGAGTTACGGCTAGGATAGGGGTAACGTAACCAACTGCCTTGAGTTTTTGATATAACTGGTCAATTGGCTCGGCTATGGCGGTATATTGTCTGGGAGGTTTGCGGTCGAAGTTTGGTCTAGGTCGAGGGAAGTTTTGACGGATATGAGGTGATGGGTAGTGAGAAGGTTGGGAGTTATATGCTTGGTATATAGGTGCGGGTTGGGAATATCTGTGTGAAGCGGGTTCATACGTAGGTGGTGGAGCAGGTGATGGAATTTGGTAGGTGGGTGATGGTGCTTGGTAATTTAGGGTAGGTTGATATGTGAGATGAGCTGAGGGATAGGTTTGATACTTCATAGGGGAGTTGTTCCTTTGCGCAGCCATCACAGAATTCACATCCTTTTTCTTTGATGAGCCACCAGACTGTAAAGCCTTGTTGGTAGCTTGCAATGCCTCGAGGTTAGTGACCATACCATTTTTGATGCCTTCTTCGATTCTTTCTCCCAACTTGATGATGTTGGAGAACTTTTGTCCCTCTATTAACATCAGCCTCTCGTAGTACTACGGATCCTGAGCACGGACGAAGAACCTGTTCATTTGTTCTTCCTCCAAGGCCGGTCTGACCTTAGCAGCTTCTGACCTCCAACGAGTAGCATACTCTCGAAAGGTCTCTGTGGGCTTCTTCTTGAGATTCTGGATATAGAACACATCTGGTGCGTTCTCAGTGTTGAACCTAAACCGATCCATAAAGTCAGACACCATGTTCACCTAACTAGTCCATTTCTTTGCATCCTGGCTAATATACCATGATAAAACATTACCCTTCAAACTCCTCATGAACAGCTTCATGCGAATCTTCTCGTCCCTTCCGACTCCCACCAGCTTATCATAATACATTCTGAGGTGGACCCTGGGATCACCTGTACCGTCGAATAGTTCGAACTTGGGAGGTTTGTACCCTTCCGGGAGCTCAACATCTGGCTGAACACAGAGATCTTCGTAATTTAACCCTTCAACACTTTTGTTACCTTCGAAATCTTGGACCCGGCTAGTCAACTTCTTGATCTCAGTGGCCAAATTCTGAATAAGGGAGCTCTTGTCATCTGTCTCGATTGCACTGGCGATTGGCTGACTGTAATGTGGCATGGTGTCCACAAATATTGGAGTGTTATGGTCTTTTGTGGTATTTTGTGTTTTAGGAACGTGCAATGGAGTGTTGTTGTAGGTGTTGCAGGCTTGGGCATGAGCGGGTTATGCTGGTGGTGTAGTATGGTTCTGGTTGTTGGTATCAGTAGCGTCAGGAGTGATTGACAGACTTGCCAGGTTTCGAACTTGTTCCAATTCTTCTCGAAATCTCAGCAAAGTTTGCTCAAGATGAGCAGCAGTTTCCTTAGTGATTGAAGCGTTCTGAGAGGTTTCCTCGATTTCCTTTCTAGCACTTGTATCTCCCATTTTTCCTTTGTTCCTGTTTTTGGTAGGACTTGGAGGAGGAGGAGGACCCTTGGATCTTGTTGAGTACGCTGATGGTGCCAGAATGCACGAACTAACCTTTGGGGAGGGGAATAAAAATAATAAAAGAAAAAAAACAAAAAGGTAAAAAGTTAGCGCGGATTCTGATAAATAATATTGCAATATTTAAACACATTGTGCTGGAATATAAATCGCTTCCTAATTTGGGTGCCTCGTTGTGCCCGAGGTAAGACTAGCAACAAATTAAATTTGGAGAACTTATAATGCTAAATGCCTCATTTTATTGATAAAAACAAGACGAGTCTTAAAACAACTGAATGATAAAAATATCACTAATGGCTAGTGTCCTTATTACATTATGAAAGCAGAAAATAAGAGTCCTACTACTTGGTCCCAGAAGGACCTTCCCCAGATTCGGTACTCTTGCCTCCCTCGTACAGCTGCACCAGCTCGCGCAGTCCCAGCAGCAAGTAAGCTCGGGCCAGGTGCCCACCTTTATTACCCTCAGCATTCTGACAATTGTCGATCCTCTTCAGAAATTTACCTTCTAATTCCACTAAGCCTCGTTCCAGATACACCAGCCGATTGTTGGCGTTGACAGCCATATCCTTCCACTCGTTGATCAGCTTCTCGTGGGCTTCCTGTATTTCCCGATATTCGTTCTCGCATCCTTTTGCGCAGTTCATTATATTTAACCTTTGCTGTAGTCTTTTCATCAATAAGCCTATGACCATGGACAAACCCTGGGTGACCCAAACCAATGTGATCATCTTCCAACCAACCTGTGTAGTGTGGCACACACCCGGCATGATACCTGTCTGGTTCAATAGACTCTTTCCCTAAAACGAGCTTGCAGTGCCACATATGCTGAGCGTGACAACTGTACGGGCTGTCATCATCTTGAAAGTCGCCTATGAAATTACTCATTTTCTCTATCCTGGGTATGATTTGTTTCCTTCCGGCTTGCCTCATGACTCGGAGGGGGACGCAAGGATGAGTTCCCCTCAGGCCAATGAGTATGAGGAATGGTGCGTCTCGGGAACGGATAATGAACTCCCCTGTTGGGAACCACTCGAACATCCACTGAATTTGCTCTTCTTTTAGATTCTCGAACAACTCTACCCATCCACTGGCGTCCTCTGGCTGAGCGAATATGTTGGGCGTGAAGTTCATTCGCTTTGGGTGATGAAAGGTGATGTGGTCATCCCAATCCCTGCGTATGATTTCCTGTTTGTAGTCGCCTTTCTGAAGGTGTTCTATAAGCCAAAGCTGAAGTAACAGATTACAACCCTCGAAGTGCGGAGCCCCTTGTTGACATTTTCCCAAGGCTCGATAGATTTCAGCGATGATCATAGGTACTATGCTGAAAGACTGCCCGTCAATTCCTTCCATTAAGGTCTTGGTCACCATGGCTAGTCTGGTGTGGATCCTAGCCTTCTTCATAGGGAAAATTATCATGCCCAAGAAGCAAAACATGAACACAAACACCCTTCTATGTATATGCCCCAAAGAGATGAGGGCGAATTCGTCCATGTAGGTGCGATAGGACTTGTTGTGGCCATACCTCTCGTATAAGAAGTCGAAGGGTATGTAGGAGTCCTTCAAGCAAGAAAGGTCGGGGTTTTTCTTGAGTCCCATCATCTTAAGAAAGCCTCTACTTTTGCGATTCTCCGGCATAAGCAAACCCGGAGTTTCCCAAGGGATACCAGCTAGGCCCCCTATCTCTTCTAGCAGAGGGGTCATTTCCAAGTCTCCGAAACGGAACACTGATCGATCACCATCCCAAAACAAAGTGGCAGCCTCAATGATCTTGTTATTGGGTTGGATTTCCAGAAGTGAGGGTAAATTCCCTAAGTACTTGCGGACGAGGGTTTGATCACTACCATGAAGATCTTCCCACCAGCTTAGCAACCTTGGGTGGATGTTGGATACCATACCGAATCTGGGGACCTCGTGACTCATTTTCTGCAAAACAAAATGTTAGGCCCTTAACCCCCACCGAACTCGACTATTTAAATCAATAATTAGCAAAATGGCATTTAGTTCTTCAAATAAATGCACATAACGTTGAGGTGTCTGTTTGGGTTTCGAGGAAACCCGATGGACTTTGGTTTAGGCTATCTTAATGAGTCATTATGCGGACAACATAACTGACTTGGCTATGTTTGACCATGATGTATGAACAGTTTAATAGAGTAAGGTTTCTACTTTGAAGTGCTAGACAAGGTACCCTTGAGCGGACAACTCAAGAGGGAAAGGCGCGGAACCGTCGACTACACCGTTGATCGACTGGTTTTACCGCAAATATGCCTTTGCCACATTTAGGGGTTATGATATTCGGAAGGGCGCAACCACTCATTATAAGCGTTGCTATAGGATTTGTTTTGGCACGAGTGGGATATGATGTTGAGAGATGCAATTACAATAATGAAACAAATTACATGTATTTTCACGTTCATAAAGTAAAGATTACAATAAATGCTCGGAAATGAAAACGGAATTGAGATAATGGTAAAGCAGTAAAGGGGAAAGCAATTAAAGGAAAAGAAAACACGAAGAGTCAAGTTAGTATTCATGGAGAAATGATTAAAAGCAGGAAATAAAGGTAATAAAGGAAGCAATAAAGTCAAAAAAAGAACGTAATGGTAAAAGCCTTAAAGCATCTCCCCAGTGGAGTCGCCATGCTGTCGACGCCCCCCTTTTTCCCTAAAGAGCGAAATCGGGTTTACGACATTATGGACAAAATAACTCTTATTCCCGTTCGAGGAATCGGGTTATGGAATTTGAAGAGTTGCCACCTAATGATTATAGTGCATTAGGACACTTTTAAAGAAGATAAGATTTTTTTTTGAAAGGTAAACCAGAGTTCGGGTAAGGGCTTGAGATTATCTCGAGGGGAAGGTGTTAGGCACCCCTCAAGATCCACTAGTGTGGTTCACGGCCGTGCTTAGTTATGACTTTAAGAAGAGTAGGAATAAACAAGCAAAGTTTGCACATAACAAGTTGAAAATTTTTGAAAGAAAAAAGACACAAGTGATTTTAAAAGGAGAAAGCTTAGTTGAAGAAACATTAATTTAAGAAAACATCAATAACTAAAGAAGGAGAAAAGGGGTCCTAGGTTTGAATATAATATGAATCAGTTTGGTGTAATACCCAGCAATCATTCTCGCACGAGATATTAGCACACCGTCATCATCTCCATATTCTACCCTTCCCACCCCGTCAAGGTATTAAACGCGATTAGTCTCGTTTGCTTATTGCATGCTAATACCCATCCCGACCTATTAGTCCTGGGGTATTTGGACTTCTAATCTTAAAAGGGGAGAAAAGGGGTGAGGGCATGTATGGAGTTTAAAGGTAAAAACGCTAAGGCGTCAATCAAAAACAAATAGCACATAAGGGGAATAAAACAAACATACAAAGGCTGCACATAAAACCCCTTAAGCCATACAACAATTAGTTTAGCATGACTTGCAATTACTGATTTGGTCTTAAGATTAAAACTGACAGTGGACAGATTAGTTTAACACATAGAGTTGGATAATAAGTCTACTTTGAGCCCCTCAGGTCCGGTTTGTTAGAAATTGAAGTATTTTAGGTGAATGATTTAGAAAAATACTGATTTCAGAAAAGGTAATCTGATGCAGAAGAATTTTAAAGGAAAGTACAGATTTCGAAAGCATCAAACTGTTTGAGTGAAAAAGCCAAAGAGTTATGCAAGAATTTTGAAGGCAAGAGTATTTTTTGAAAAAAAAGGATTTGGTTGTAGAATTATTTTAAAGGCAGTTTCAGGGACTGATTAAAATGCTTAGGCAAAACTATTTAAGAAAAACTGTGTCTGGAAAAGAATGCAGATTTGTAGAGTCTGAAAGCACACATGGTTTACAAAAGAGTTTTGTTGAAAACATTATTTAAAGAAACGTTAAAAAAACCAATTGACAGACTGCTGTTACTTAAACGGATTGAGCGAGTTGCAATTAATCCTATATGCATGACATCTACGTTCGATTTTTTAAAGTGGGTTGTTAAAGCATTGGTAAAAGATGAGCGTAATTATCCTACAGTTTTCCTAACGCATGTGCAGTTCCTATAGACATGATTTCTATCATGCTTGCAATACAAAATCCTATAGGCATGATTTTCTGAATGGTATGCAATATTAAATCCTATAGGCATGGTTTCTAAGTGATTTGCAATGTTAAGGTCCTATAGGCATGATTTCTAGATGATTTGCAATATTGAAATCCTATAGGCATGATTTCTACCCATTGACTGATGCGAATAACATAAACCCCTCCCACACCCTTTTATTAATATTCCCCAAGTCTTTTTACAAAGTTATTACAAAAGTGGAAGGGAAAGACTAAAAATAAATACATCAAAACTAAAAACAGACCCGAGGAAGCCCAAAGCAACCTTAATGTCCAACACATGCATTTTACCAATTCCAGATTCCAAGACTTTCTCTTACTCAGAATATTTTCAAAGTTCGAAGGAGCTTCAAGAACTCCAAGCAATGCTTAACATTCTGAATAATTGATATAGTAACAGAATAGTGCAGTGTGGAAGTGCCAACCCTCAGGCATCCAAGTTCAGAGGGAGCTCTAGGGTCCCAAAGCATGGCTTACCAAAGGGGGACAGAACTTAAAGAACTAAGAGTAAGTGTAAAGTGAAGGGGAAATTGAGGAAACCAAAGCAAAGGGCGGTTATACCCAGCCATGGGTAAGACTGGCACACCCCTGACCCTTTACTTAGCTTAAACAGATAAAGAGCAAACTTTAGAAGTCAGACAGAAGCCTGGATGGTGATTAGAACACCACCAGACTCTAGTCAAGGCTCAACACATAAAGGGGAATAAAGGGAAAGGGATCACATGAAACATTCATATAAACATCAAGAAAAGCATAACAGAATTTAAAGATGCAGGAGCATGAAGCAAAAACATAACAGACTAATGTATAGTCATATAATACCAGAAGGCTAAACATGTAGTGAGGAATTATGTAAAGGTAGAAGTAAACACGTAGTTTTGGAGCATGATATTTAAATTATAGAGATATACCAGTTGCAAGTTTCAAATAGCAGAATGACAAAGTAAGAAAACAGCCAGAGAAGCAAACACAAGCAGGACAACCAGAGATTCCCAAAGTCTAGCCTTGGCTTTCAGCCGGCTAGACAGAGCAGTAACACAGGTAGCAGAAAAGAGAGGGAAGCTTTGAGTGTGTGTGTGTGTATTGAACTCTAAATGTTCCTCTGTTTGAAGAAAAGAAGTGAGGTATTTATAGTTTGAAAACAGGTAGTAAGTAAGGTAAAAATAATTAAATATCAAATCAGAATCAATTAGGAGAAGGGACTTCCTTTAATTAAGGAGTCGATCTTGAATAGTAAAGGGCAAGGTTTTATTTAAGGAAAGAAAATCAATAACACATTGTGCAATAAAAGGTGAATACAAAAGAGAAGTTCTTCAAATACGCGGTTCAGGTAAATAAGGTAAGAATAAAATCAACTAACACATAGTAAATCAAGGAATTAAAGATTCGACAATATTGAATCAAGTCAGAAAATAGATCCAAATTAGACAAGGGAAGAATCAAATAAGCTCACATAATAGTAGTTTGAAATCAATCCCCAAAAATTAGGGTTATTTTGAAAGGAAAATGTTTGACTATAAAAGATGCATAAACTTAAACATGCAGGGCTAAGATTAAACAAATCGAGTAGTCATGCAATCAAAAGTAGAAGAACATAGCTATGAGAGAAATCAGAATGTCTTGCAAAGCTTAGCAAGAATCAGAGAACATGAGACGAATTTAAAAAATTAGGGTTTTGAAAGTAAACAAGAAACAAAAATACTCGCACACAAGTAGTCTGAAAACCCCAAAAAATCTAGGGTTTCCTCCTCGCAGACGAAAGCATAGCGAATCAGGCAAAGAATAAACTCAGAAAGTCCAAAGAACATAAACATTCATGGAAGCATAATGAAAGAAGAGACAGTAAAGAATTTACTCGAAAACCCTAGAAGAAAATATAGTACAGAAAATGCCTAGAAATCATAGTGAAAACACTTAGGATTTACAGTGAAGCCAAATAATGTAAGAAATCACAGTAGAACAAGTAAAAATCACAGAAACCCTAAGTTTTGAGAAGATGAACAGGTTTTGAAAAGCAAAAACTTGAAATGATGTAAGAAATACTTTGAAAACCTCATAAATAGCACGAATCTAAAGCAGATATAGAGAGAAACAAGAAAACCTCGAAATGGCTTAGGGTTTCAGAGAAACCCTAGAAGATGAGAAAGGTCTGGAAAGGGGCTGGTCCGAGTCGAACGAGTCAGAGATGAACTCGTAGTGCTAGGACACGCCAGAGATGAGCCGGAGATGGCCATAGAACCTGAATCGGAGGAACTTTGAGCCAGGGTCTTCAAGGTCAGACCTTGAATCTTCATGCAAAAGGAGAATAAGGGTGAGTGGGGTAGATATAGGTTACACAGGGCCTGGGAAGCCATAATTTCCGGTGGAACGAAGTTGTAGATCAACGGAGAGGGCTAGGGTTTCAGAGGGTGGTTGAGAGCATTTTGAGAGACGATGGGATACAAGGACGGCTGTTCTGTGTGAATGATTAGAGTTAGGGGGTCGATTGGGTTAAAAAAGGAAAGGGCCAACGGGGACCGTTGCTTAAAACAATCAACGGCCCTGATTTAAGATGGGATCCGGGCGGGTCCGTTTGGTTGGGTCTGGGTCGGGTAAAATTCGAAATCGGGTTGTAATTGGGTTGGATTGGGGTTGAAATTGAGGGTGCAATTTGGGCTAAAATTGAAATAAAAAGAGACTGCAATTTAAATAGCCAATTTTCCCCATTTTGATTTTATAAAAATAGTAAATAGTGTTTAAAATCAAATTAAAAATACCGAGTTAATAAGCAATGCATAAGTATTAATTAAAAAATATTAGAAATGATTTTTTGATTACGAATGCTATTAAATCGAGAAATAGGCTAAAATTGTAATTTCATGCAATTTTAGTTTAAAAATACCAAAAGGACTTGTAAAATTATGCAAATCAGTTAATAGGCCAATTATAATAGTTTAAGCGACCGTGCTAGAACCACGGAATCTGGGAATGCCTAACACCTTCTCCCGGGTTAACAGAATTTCTGGTTCGCAGACTTCAAAAGGAAAGTCAAAATTTCCTCGATTTGGGATTTAAAATAAATCGGTGACTTGGGACACCAAATAAACTATCCCAAGTGGCGACTCTGAATTGAATAATTAATCCCATTTCGAATAATGTCACTTAAATTGGAAAAACTCCCTTATATACCTTCGGGTGTGTAAAAAGGAGGTGTGACAGATCCATGCGACTCTGCTGGGGATCCAAACCCAGAACTTCGGTTCAGGGTTCAAGAATTCGAGCTTAGAATAATTGTTATAGTTGGCTTGTTTTATCTGATTTTTACATGTTGAGCCTAATGTGCTAAATGCCGCTTTTACCGCTTTGATATTGTTTGGACTGTATATGAATTGCTACGAAACCCTCCTCTCTCTGAGTCTTCTAAATCATCTGGGAAGTGTGCACTTCGTGTGACTTCTTTTCTGTTAGAGTCTTATCCCAATTTTAGAACGAGGTTTGGACAAGTTGCAAAGCCGGTGAAGCTTCTGTATTCCCGGTACGCTGCCCCCTCGGCTCGAGCTGTCCGCTCGGGTAAGCCAGGTCTAGAACAATAAACCCAGGTTTTTAAACCTAGTATAACAAGCCTCATGCCAGATCCCTAGTAGGAACGTTTGTTTGCATCATGTGCATTTGACCTTGGAGACTCAACACATGGGTTGGGTCTGTCTAGGACAGGTGTATCCAAATGAAAAAGACCATCCTGATGCATCTTACGTGCTACTTGCGCATCTGTTTGTTTCGGCTTGCATGTTGACCGGCTTCTAGGACAGAGGAAGAAAATAAAAATAAAAATCAAAAAGAAAATAATAATATAGGAGTGAGAGGTAGGTATTTAGAAAATTCTGAAACTCTGCCGAAATTCCGGGAAAAAAAAAGTCATCTCCAAATGAGCCAAAGTTTTCAACTGCCATGTTCTATCAAAATTGGCGAACTACGCGGGTCTGATTCTCACCGGATGTGAGATACGTAGGCAAACCTCATCGGTTCTGGCCCATAATTTTCAAAAAAAAATCCAAAAATATTTTCCTTTACTTCCTCTCTAGAAAAGTCTTTTTTTTTAAACCCCAATTTTCAAAAAAAACAAAAAAAAATATTTTCCATTACTTGCTTCTTTAGAAACTAATTGTTTTTTTTTAAAAAAAAAATATACAAAAGTATTTTCTTTTATTGCTTCTTTAGACCCTAATTGTTTTTAAAAAATATATATATATACAAAAATATTTTCTTTTAATTTCTTCCAAAAATCCAAAAATGTTTTCATTCTTCTTTCAAAATTGAAAAGAAAATTCAAAATTCAAAAATATTTCATTTTTTTAGAAGCATTTTTTTCATAAATTCAAAATAAAATTCCAAAAATATTTTTCTTTCTTCTTTAGAAGTTTTTTTTTCTATCGAAATTCCAAAAAAAATAGTAAAAGTCTAAATTAAAAAAAAATCTTTCTTCTTTCGAAATTCCCCCCCAAAAAAAATTGAAATCAAAAATATTTTCTTTCTTCTTTATAAGTCTTTCTTGCGGAAATTAAAATATTCCAAAAAAAGAGTTAGTTTATTTACTTTATTTTTGGTCTTCCCGAACTACGCTAGTTTGATTCTCACCGGATGTGGGATACGTAGGCAACCCCCATCGGGTCCAACTTCATTTTTGTAAAAATAGCCCAAAAAGAACAAAAAATTTTGTTTTGATTGTAAATAAAAAGGTGATGTCATTCTTGTCTAAAATAGTTGAATGTCCCAAAAGGGCGCCGGAAGGCCGTTTTTGCAAGAACAACCACCTTTAGTAGTTTTTTTTAAGGTTTTGGCCGTTTAGCAAACACAGCCTTAAAATCTTCTTCCCCGAAGTGCTGAAAGGCCGTATCTGTAAAGCCGGATTTTTTATGAAATTTTTAAAAAAAAATAGTGATAACCTTTTCTTGAGTCAAAATGAGTCATAACCTTTTAAATTAAATTACCCTAATAAATGTGCAGGATGAGCACAGATGAAAACAAACCCTTCGCAGCTCTTGAAGAGATCCCCTTACAACTCCACATGTGGTGGAATGACCTAGGAAAATGTAGCTGAGGAACTGTGATAAAAGTTTTGGGTGGTCTTGTCGGACTTTTTAACATCAAGCCAAGATTGGACGTGATTGAAGTCTTGATACCTTTTTGGGATCCGACTCGCAATGTGTTTCGCTTTTCTGATTTTGAGCTCACACCCACGCTAGAGGAAATTGCGAGTTACGCCGGCCTTAGCGGAAACCTTAGAAGTCGGTACCCGGTGTCACCGAGACCAGTATCTCCTCACAAGTTTCTGGATATGTTGAGTATTAGCCGGGATATTCAGGATGGGAATTTATCTGGAGGGTTTTGCACTTTCCAGTTCCTGTACAAACGCTATGGAAATCCCCAAGGTTTCGAAGCACCGAATACTGGTCTGACCCATGCCGGAAATAAAGATAAATGGGAAGCAAGGCGGGGTTTGGTTTTTATAGTAGCATTCTTGGGTGTTATAATATGTCTGCGAAAAGATGGCAACATAGAATTGGGCCTCGTGGGAATGGTTGATGTCGCAATCAAGAAAGCTAATGGCACATTAGTTCCCCTGATCTTATCTGAGATTTACAGAGCTTTGACCATCTGTCGAGAAGGGAAAATTCTTCCAAGGCTGCAACTTACTACTACAATTGTGGATACTGGAACATCTCTGCCACCATGTCGGGTATATGAACTACGACATGCCCGGTTTGGATTGCATCGAAGAATTTGAAAGCCGAGTGGCGGGGGTTGAATTTCCAGAGGGTACCGAAGCTTGGTTTGCCCACTTGAGTTCTTTAACTTCGGATAAAATTGAGTGGACGTTCGGATGGCTCCCTACCACCGAAGTCATATACATGTCAGCTAAAGTGTGCTACTTTCTCCTAATGGGCATCCGGAGCATCCAACCATATACTCCTCACAGGGTTTTGCGCCAACTAGGAAGATTTCAAACCGTCCCCCATGACGAAGATTTGAGTGTACATGTCGTCGAATTGGGCCCAAAGGCTGTATTTCTAGAAGGAAGAGTTCGCCAAGTTTGGAATGAGTGCAGATTTCTCGAACCCAAGACTATGGTGCAGGATCTAGCTAGAGGTGAGGTGGACCACAATTATATGGTTTGGTTTGGTAAAAGATTTCAAATTCCCCGAGAGCCCGAGAGACCTGCTAAGAGACCTCATGTCCAACAATTCACTAACGACTCGCAGGAGCAGTGGGGCTGGTTGGCAAAAGAAGAAAGATATAGGGCTAAGATAAGTAAATTAGAGGGACAAATCAGGGACCTCAAATTTGGCCACAGTATCCAAGCTGCCGCAGATGAAGGGGAAAAGAAAAAGCTAACTCAGGAAAACGAAGCTCTCAAAGCTCAAATCCATAAAATGAGAATAGCTGCTAGAAACCCGGAAAGAAGCCGGGCAGATGAAAGGCTTATAAGCGGTCTGAGAAAGAAAGTAATTGAGTGTCAAGATGACCTAGAAAAATCTGAGGCTAGTCTAGCAAAAGTCCGAGCACAATTGGCAGAGAATGCAGAAGGGCGGGCAGAGTTTGTGCGACAAATGAAAAGAAAATATGAGGGGACAATCGCCAATTTAAAGAGAAAGCTAATCACCCTTGAAAATGAGGCGGACAAACAGGACAAGAATTTTAAAGACGATAGGGAACATTGTTATACTTTGATGGCCCAAATGGACGAAGATATGCAACAATTGCGAAATCAAAATCATCATGACACTCAAGTGTTGGAAGCCCGGAATCAGCAAATCGGGCGTTTACTTCAGGAAAAGGGTATTGTCCGAGAGAGGGTTAGAGCCATTGCCGACTACATCGTCATGAAATGCCACGCATGTGAGGATATGACTCAGACCACTTTCTTCGCTGCTGTAATGACATTTGTCTGCCAGATAATGAGTGATTTGGAGCGGCTTCAAGGGGATCTCGCACGTAGGCCCGTGAGACCGAATGATGTCCCACGGGCCCAAGGATTCGAAGCATTGATGTATTCATGATTTTTCACTTATTGAGTCTGTATTTTGGAAATTATTTTTTAGTCTGTTGGTAGTTTTAAAATTCCAAGAAAATGAGTAGTTTGAAGTCTTTTGTAATAGAAAGTTTAGGAGTTTTATTAATGAAAATTTGAAAATTCCCCAAAAATGTTTCTTTATTTTTCACACTTGTTTTTCTTGAACTACGTAATGATTTGATTCACGCGGCGTCGTGATACGTATGCAATCCTCATCGAATCCGGTCACGATTTTTGTAAATAACTCAAATAAGAGAGGGATGTGAAAAAGAGAGCCAAAAAAAACCAAAAGAAAAACGAAAAAAAAGGGCAAGGAAAGAGAGGAAAGAAAAGAGTGGAAAATGGGAATAAGAGGAGAAGTACAAAAGCCAAAAGTGGAAAGAAAAAGAAAATTGTGAAAATAAGCAGAGCCGGGATGAAACATGCAACCGTTGCGAAACATGTAGAAACAAATTTAACTGTATAGGTGCATCACACCCCAACGTGCGATTTCCTATGTGTTAATTGCTTCAAACTAACTGGTTTGTTGTCTACTATTGTAAAGGTTCTATAGTAAGGTGGTTGGTTTTGTGGTAGTCTGGCTTCACATTCATACTTCACAAGGTCAAAAGGAAGCGTTGAAATGTCTTCGGAAATTCCTCTGCCAACAGTTCCTATTCCAGAGGATAGTCCGATCTCGGCCATCCCAATTTCTGAGTCAGCAACAGCTGAGGAAAATAGAATTCTGCGTCTCCGCATGATGGAAATGTGGGACGCCTGGGCCAATGGAAAAGAACCGCCAAGTGCGATCCCTGGATTCCCTGAGCTTTTTCCCAGGGCAAGTGGGACCTCCAACATCCCCATAAGTTATTCAAATACCCCATTGGGATATCCTACCATTTTAGCCCACTTTGCTGGAACACCTTCTGAGTCTCGCCCCCAGGTGTTAGCTTCAAGTGCGGCTTCAAACATATTCACCGCGCCACCTTGTTCAGCTACGACACAACCTGCTTTACCCAGGCCAAACTTTTATTCATCTTCCTTCACATTTCAAGCACCATCTTTCTCAGTGGAACCTCCTCAGTTTCCTACTTATACTTACCCTCAACCACCCCAATTTGAGTTCACTGCGGAGCAAGAAAATACCACCAAAACTCCTGAGCAAGAAGAGATTGTGAGGAAGATGAGGAGTATGGAACAGAGTCTCAAAAGCATACAAGGCTTGAGTGGACAGAAAAGTGTATCCTATGCCGACTTATGCATGTTCCCTCATGTGCACCTACCATTGGGATTCAAAACCCTAAAATTTGAGAAGTACGATGGGCATGGTGATCCTATTGCTCATCTCAAGAGATATTGCAATCAGCTGCGAGAAGCCGGTGGAAAGGAAGAACTATTCATGGCCTATTTCGGAGAAAGTCTGGTTGGCATCGCATCTGAGTGGTACATGGACCAGGATATATCCCGCTGGTACATCTGGGATGATCTTGCTAGAGATTTCGTCAGGCAGTTCCAGTACAACATCGATATTGCTCCAGATAGGAACTCATTGACAAACTTGAAAAAGAAATCCTCAGAAAGCTTCCGAGAGTACGCAGTTAAATGGCGTGAGCAGGCATCCAGGGTAAAGCCTCCGATGGATGAGGTTGAAATGGTCACAACTTTCCTTCAAGCTCAGAAAGCTGACTACTTCCAAAATATGATGTCCACAATGGGTAAACCGTTCGCTGAAGCTATCAAGATTGGCGAAATGGTTGAAAATGGGCTAAAAATGGGTTGAATTCTAAGCCAATCTGCTATCATAGATACCTCCCAAGCCATTCAAGGTGGGTCTGGAGGAATAGCAAAGGGAAAGAAAAAGGAAGAAATATCCATGGCAGTGTCAGGTGCAAGGAGAAACTGTACTCCCAGATCCCTTTTCTCACAAAGGACCCCGCAACACTATTACCCTCACCAAGACTTGGCATATACTCCTCAACCATACTCGGTCATGAATGCTCAGCCTTATTTCCGGCCACAACAACAAGCCAACTGAAATCAAGCTCCATTTCCTAGAAACCAACCTCCTTACCAAACCCACTACAACCCACGTCCTCCACAAAATAATTTCCACCCTCATGAACCGCCCAAGAGGCCATATTTCACACCAATTGGCGAAACCTACTCCAGCCTGTTACCAAAGCTTGTTCAAATGGGTCTGCTACAGCCTGTTCCTCAAACCAGGCAAAACCCAGCATCACCCGCTTACAGAGCCGGTACCCGATGCGCCTATCACTCAGGGGCAGAAGGGCATGACACGGATGATTGCTGGACTCTGAAGAGAGCCGTGGAGAATTTGATAGAACAAAGGAAGATAGTGCTGAAGGATGAAGATGTTCCCAATGTGACCAACAACCCACTGCCAGCCCACAATAACTGGCCGGTAATTGGAATGATTTGTGAGGATAAGGAATTTGACCAAACATTGAAGGCCATCATTGCCATTGATGATGAAGAAAAGAAACCAAAAGCTGCCCCGAAGCAAGATAAAGGGGAGAAAAATAAAGAAACCACCCCTCCAAAGTCAGAGAAGAAAATTGAAGTTGAGACTGGGGCAACGCCTCCCAAAGATGTTGTTCTCTACGTCCCTCAAGGCCGTAAAGAAAAGCAGATGACATTGAGTCCTCCCAGAAGATTCGAGCTGAACAAAACAACCCAGATGTATGTGCCCAAGGGGGCTTATGTAATGCGGGGGCCAATTCAGCCGTCGAGGCTGAATGAGCCCGTGGTTATTGGACACGTGCCACATAAGCCCATGAAAGATCCTACTGATGTGCCCTGGAACTACAACAAAATGGTGGTGACCTATAAGGGCAAAGAAATCCCAGGAGAAGTTCAAGAAAATAACCCTGTTGAAAAGTATTCCAATTTGGAAGAGGTGAACAACGCTACTAGAAAGCGCTTCCCACTTAAGAAGCCCGTGAGTGCCGAAGAAGTGGAGGCTTTCTTTCAAAACATGAAAATGGTAGATTATGAGGTGATTGACCAACTTCGAAAATTTGCCGAACAAGTCTCCTTGTTGGCTTTGTTGATGAACTCCGCCGAACATCAGAAGGTATTGATCAAGACCCTTAACGAAACATATGTGCCTGTTGACACTTCTGTAGAGCAGTTGGAGAGAATGGCAGAAAGATTTTTTGCAATCAACCAGATCACTTTCAGCAAAAATGATTTGCCCTCAGAAGGGGCTGCACATAACAAAGCCCTGCACCTAACAGTCAAATGCAAAGGGAACTACGTGAAAAAGGTTATGTTGGACGGAGGCTTTGAAGTATACATTTGCCCACTTTCAACTCTACAGCGCATGGAAATCGGGACCGAAATAATCCGACCCAACAATGTCTGCGTACGTGCCTTCGATGGCATCAAAAGGGACACAATTGGAGAGATCGATCTAATTCTGACCATCGGCCCAGTAGACTTTAAAGTAACCTTCCAAGTTCTAGACATGGACACATCCTACAACTTTCTTTTGGGGATGCCATGGATTCATGCAGCGGGGGCTGTACCCTCTACTATTCATCAGATGGTGAAGTTCGAGCATGAGGATCAAGATATCGTGGTCCACGGAGAAGATGAGCAATCAATTTATCGGGACCCATCAATCCCATGTCTTGAAGCAAGAGAAGGGAGTGAGCACATAGTTTATCAGGCTTTTGAAATTGTGGTTGCAGACCAGTACAAATAAGGAAACCCTTGCCCCCAACCCTTCCTTTCTAATGCATCAATCATGGTGGCCAAAGAAATGATCGGACATTGCTTCAAACTGGGGAAGGGACTTGGAAAATCATTGCATATTTGAACTTATCACCCTGCCCACCAGTGAAAAGTTCTTCGGGGTAGGCTTTCGACCCACTCTAGCTAATATAAGATGGGCAGATGATAGAAAGAATGATGGTTGGGTCTTGCCTCAGCCGGTTCCGCATCTGTACATAACATTTGTCAAGCCAAAATAGTAGAAGAAAGAAGAAGATGAGGCCTTTACTGCCGAAGAGATTGAAGAGATCCGTGGGGCAATGAGGAAGATACTATATGAAACCCACATGGTCAAGCCAGGGGAGGGCTCAAGCACCGCTGAGGTGCTGTATATGGGACCCAATGCCAAGCTGCAGAATTGGAAGGCTACGCTATTCCCAATCAAGCGGGAGTCCCGGTAGACCTGTCCTGCCACATTTTCTGCATCGCGAGTTATGTCAGGGCGTAACTCAGATGTTTTTCTTTAGTTTCTTGTCTTTTAATTTCCAATGTAAACCCTGTTATCTTCAAATTCAAAGAAATGAAATCATATTTCATCGTCCATCCTTCTTTATTTTTTCTGATTTTGTTATTTTTTCTCTTTTTTCTTTCAGCTCTAATAATGTGGCTTTAAATAACATGACATGCTTGCGGACTTCATGCCCAGATCCAAACACGCTGTCTAACTGTGAAATAATGAACCAAGAACCGGAATATGATGAAGAAGAGGCTTTTAAGGAAATAAATCAAGAATTGGAACAATTTGAGAATAAACCTAAGCCAAACTTAAATGAAACTGAGCCGGTTAATTTGGGTAGCTCTGAAAAAGTCAAAGAAACCAAGATAAGCATTCATACAGATGAAAGAACCAGGGACGCATTGATCCAACTTTTGTTTGAATTCAAAGATGTGTTTGTTTGGTCATACGATGACATGCCAGGATTAAGTGTCGATTTAGTGGTCCATAAGTTGCCAACCTACCCCGATTATTCCCCTATCCAGCAAAAATAGAGGAAGTTCAAAATTTATACCAGTGACAAGATTAAAGAAGAGGTCACAAAATAGTTAAAGGCGGGAGTGATCCGAGTGGTCCGATACATCACATGGCTGGCTAATATAGTTCCTGTGCCAAAGAAAGATGGGAAAATCCGGGTGTGCGTTGACTACCGAGATCTAAACAAAGCAAGCCCCAAGGACAATTTTCCTTTGCCAAACATCCACATCCTTGTTGATAACTGCGCCAAACATGAAATACAGTCTTTTGTGGATTGTTACGTCCAGGTGTTGATGGATGAAGAAGATGCAGAAAAGACAGATTTTACCATACCTTGGGGCACTTACTGTTATAGAGTCATGCCATTTGGTCTGAAAAATACCGGGGCAACCTACATGAGGGCCATGACTGCCATTTTTCATGATATGATGCACCAAGAGATAGAGGTGTATGTGGACGATGTAATCATCAAATCCAAAACCCAGGACGACCACGTTCGGGACTTGAGAAAATTCTTTGAGCAGCTGCACAAATATGATTTGAAGCTGAACCCAGCCAAATGTGCATTTGGGGTACCATCCGGCAAACTCTTGGGATTCATAGTCAGTCGAAGGGGCATCGAGTTAGATCCAACAAAGATAAAGTCTATTCGGGATTTGCCTCCTCCAAGAACCAAAAAAGATGTTATGGGTTTGTTGGGAAGATTGAATTACATCAGTCGTTTCATTGCTCAGTTGACCTCCATGTGTGAACCCATATTTAAGTTGTTAAAGAAAGATGCAGAAATCAAATGGACAGTTGAATGTCAAGAAGCTTTTGATAAAATCGAGGAATATCTGTCAAATTCGCCAGTCTTGGTCCCACCTGAGCTAGGGAGGCCTCTATTCTTGTACCTGACCATCTTGGAAAATTCTTTTAGCTGTGTCCTCGGGCAACATGATGTGACCGGAAAGAAGGAGCAAGCCATTTACTATCTGAGCAAGAAGTTTACTAGTTATGAAGCTAAGTACACTTTATTGGAAAGAACTTGCTGTGCTTTGACATGGGTCGCTCAGAAGCTGCAGCATTATTTGCAAGTTTACACCACTTACCTCATAACCAGGTTGGATCCTTTAAAGTACATATTTCAGAAACCAATGCCCACTGGGAGATTAGCAAAGTGGCAGATCTTGCTCACGGAGTTTGACATAGTCTACGTCACTCGCACGACAATGAAAGCCCAGGCATTAGAGGATCATTTGGCTAAGAACCCGATTGATGATGAGTACCAACCTTTGAGAACTTACTTCCCAGATGAAGAAGTAAATTCAGTTGAGGCAATATCTGAAGACACTCATGCTTGGAAAATGTTCTTTGATGGGGCGGTAAACGCAAAAGGTGTTGGAATTGGGGCAATTTTGATCTCACCCACTGGTCAGCACTATCCAGCCACAACTCGGCTTTCGGTTCTTCTGTACAAACAACACCGCCGAGTATGAAGCTTGCATTATGGGTATAAACATGGCAATCGACCAAAATGTCGAAGAGTTGTTGATCATGGGAGACTCAGATCTGATTATCCGGCAAGCCCAAGGAGAATGGGAAACCCGAGATGTTAAGCTTATCCCTTACAAGAAGCATGTGGAAGACCTCAGTAAGCGATTCAAGTCAATAGAGTTCAGGTACATTCCTCGTTGTCACAACGAATTAGCCAACACACTTGCTACTTTGGCCTCAATGCTGCCGTATCCAGGCAATGCTCACATAGATCCCTTGGAAATTCAAATCCGGGAAAGGCATGGTTATTGTAATACAATTGAAGCAACACCAAATACCCAACCATGGTACCATGACATCAAAAAGTTTCTGAAAACTCAAGAATACCCCGAGCAAGCCAGTGGAGAAGAGAACCATTAGACGGCACGCGAGTAGTTTCTTTTTGAGTGGGGATGTCTTGTACAAGAGAACTTCGGACCTCAATTTGTTAAGATGTGTTGACGCAGAAGAGGCTGGAAGAATCATGCATGAGGTACACGCAGGAGTATGCGGGCCCCACATGAATGGGTATGTTTTAGAAAAGAAAATACTTCGAGCGGGTTATTACTGGATGACCATGGAAAAGGACTGTTTTAGTTTCGTTCGGAAGTGTCATCAGTGTCAGGTGCACGGTGATTTGATTCATGCACCTCCCACAGAACTACATCCCATGTCTGCACCTTGGCCATTTGTTGCCTGGGGCATGGACGTCATTGGGCCAATCGAGCCAAAAGCCTCAAATGGACACATATTCATACTAGTTACCATTGACTACTTTACAAAATGGGGTGAAGCAATCACTCTCAAGTCTGTCACCAAGAAAGCTGTGGTAGATTTCGTGCACTCCAATCTTATCTGCAACTATTATCATAGACAATGCTGCAACTATTAGCTTTCTTGCAACTATTATCACAGACAATGCTGCAAACTTGAATAGTCATTTGATGGGGGAGATATGTGAGCAATTCAAGATAATGCACCGGAACTCTACTCCTTATCGGCCTAAAGGCAATGGTGCCGTTGAAGCAGCAAACAAAAACATCAAAAAGATTTTGAGAAAGATGATTCAACGTTCCAGGCAGTGGCATGAAAAGTTGTCGTTTGCATTGTTGGGATATCGCACTACTGTGCGCACATTAATTGGAGCCACCCCGTATCTTTTGGTTTATGGCACGGAAGTCGTAATACCCGCCGAGGTTGAAATCCCCTCTCTCCGAATCATTGTTGAAGCCGAAATTGAAGACAGTGAGTGGGTTAAAACCCGTCTGGAACAATTAACCTTGATCGATGAAAAGCGAATGACTGCGGTCTGCCACGGGCAGTTGTACCAACAAAGAATGACTCGTGCTTATAACAAGAAAGTGCGGCCTAGAAGTTTTGAAGTGGTGCAACTCGTTTTAAGGCGTATTCTTCCCCATCACCAGGAAGCAAAAGGAAAATTCGCTCCTAATTGGAAGGGCCCGTACATCATCAAAAAGATATTGCCGAGAGGAGCATTGTATCTGGGCGATATCGAAGGAAATGATCCTGAAGCAGCTGTAAATGCGGATGCAGTCAAAAGGTACTATGTTTAGTCTTTCTGTAACAACAACATTGTCCAATTGGGAGGACGAAGGCTTTTATTCTCGCTACCCAAACACTATCTACCCTTTGCAAACCCATTTGTGCCGGTTACTCTTCTTTGATTGCCCTCTTTGGAACTTGAAAGTGTTATAAAAAAAAAAGAAATGAAAAAAAAGAAGAAGATGTTTTTCTGAACTACGTTCGACTTGATTCTGAAAGGATACGTAGGCAGCCTCTCTATGGGGTTCAGTCACACCAAAATAAAAATCCAAATTTCCTCAAAAGTGAAACTGGGGCAGATGTTGTAATGGTCATGCGATAATCCCGCTTGAATGGTTCCAAAGTTGTAATTCGATCCAAATCATTTTTACCCAAATCCTTTCAAGTCCTTCCGATCAATCGGTGAGAATGTTCAAGGATCAGAGAATACAACTACTTGGATCCGATGCAATAAAAATGAGAGAAATAAAATGAGAGAGTCTTATTGGTGAAAACCCACACGGGCATCATAAGGCGACGGTGAGCAGAAAAATTGAAAATAAGAGAGCCTGGTTAGTGAAAACTCGTAAAGAGTACTATCAGGCGACGGTGAGAAGAGAAATGAGAGAGGTCGATTGGCGAAAACCCGCAAAGGGCGCCGTTAATCGAAAAGAAGACACCCCCCACCACTGAAAGAGTCCTGTCCAGGTTTCTCGATTTGGAGATGTGGTTCACAATGAGTTGGATAGTTGTGCATATCGGGTATCCAGTCCAAGAAGTATGTCATGTCTATTGAAGTCTGCATGCACCCCAGATAAGTCCTTCTTTCCCCCAAAAGGGACGCTTCTCCTTAAATTCATTTTTTCTTGTCCTTTCTTTACTTTTCCTTGAATCTCTTTCGGTCTAACTCTGTTCTGAAACTAATACAAAGAAAAGGTGGCAAGATTGGTTTTACAGGGTTTTGTTTAATAAAAGCCAAGTCCAAAGAAAAGTACCAAGCCTCAGTGGGTGCATCAAGTCGATCCCAACTGGCCATGATAGCCGATGCTCTGAAATCAGAGTTATTGAAAATGAAAAGAAATCCAAAGTCAAAATCCCCTAGAAGCAGATTAAAATGAAAGGGCCAAATCCCTATACGGGTGAGCCGTCATGATAAATTTTGAAAAGTTGAGTTCCTCGGTTTTAGGAGAGACACCAATCTTTAAGAAAAGCCAACAAGCGGCAGAGGTTCTCGCCAAAAGAGTTGGGCCGAGATCAAGTGATCAAAAACAATGAATGCCACAAAACCGACCACCGTTTCAAACTAACAATTGTTCTTTGTTTGAAAATTGAAACAGGTGCAATCCAAAGCAACAGTGCAAGAAGCAGGTGTAACCAAAATGGAAAATGAAATGTGCAAACGCTAGAAATAGCTTAGCAACAATAATCAACCCAAAAGGGAAGTCTCCTCCAAATTCTTTCCTGCATTTTTTTACTAAAAAATGAATTGAAAGAAAATATATAAGAAGAAAATAAAAAAAAGGTAGTTTAGAAGCCCCAAAATCAATCTTTTACCTTTTTGCCAACATTAGGGCTCCAATCCCTAAGTTGAGATTTTAGACATAGGGCCTTCGTTCCCCAGTCGCATTTTGCCAACATTAGGGCTCCAATCCCTGAGTTGAGATTTTTAGACATAGGGCCTCCGTTCCCTAGTCGCATTTTGCCAACATTAGGGCTCCAATCCGTGAGTTGAGATTTTTAGACATAGGGCCTCCGTTCCCTAGTCGCATTTTGCCAACATTAGGCTCCAATCCCTGAGTTGAGATTTTTAGACATACGGCCTCCATTCTCTAGTCGCCTTTTGCCAACATTAGGGCCCCAATCCCTAAGTTGAGATTTTAGACATAGGGCCTCCATTCCCTAGTCGTATTTATTGCCAGCATTAGGGCCCCAATCCCTGAGTTGAGATTTTAGACATAGGGCCTCCATTCCCTAGTCGTCTTTATTGCCAGCATTAGGGCTCCAATCCCTGAGTTGAGATTTTTTAGACATAGGTCCTCCATCCCCTAGTCGCCTTTTGCCAATGTTAGGGCTCCAATCCCTGAGTTGAGATTTTTAGACATAGGGCCTCCATTCCCTAGTCGCATTTTTTGCCAACATTAGGGCTCCAATCCCTAAGTTGAGATTTTTAGATATAGGACCTCCATTTCCTAGTCGCCTTTTTGCCGACATTAGGGCTTCAATCCCTAAGTTGAGATTTTTAGACATAGGGCCTCCATTCCCTAGTCGCCTTTTGTCAACATTAGGGCTCCAATCCCTGAGTTGAGATTTTTAGACATAGGGCCTCCATTCCCTAGTCGCCTTTTGCCAACTTTAGGGCTCCAATCCCTAGTTGAGATTTTAGACAGTCGCCTTTCTTTTCCAACATTAGGGCTCCAATCCCTGAGTTGAGATTTTTAGACATAGGGCCTCCATTCCTAGTCGCCTTTTTGCCAACATAGGGTATCCACTTCCTAGTCGAGGTTATTTTAGATATAGGGCATCATTCCCTAATCTCTTCCTCCTAAAGACACGCAATCCTTATTTTACCGCTTTCAAAACAAAAAAAAGTTTAGATTTTAGTTACAAATAACTTACGAAATTTTCCTAGTGAAAACTGGGGCAGAAAAATTTCGTTCGTTTGTTTGTTTTGGTGTCTGAGTAGGTTTGGCCTCGAGGCACAAGGTCTGAGACAACCAAAAGAATGAGTCTCAATCCAAAATAAAAAAAAGGAGAAAAGGAGCAAAAAGAAATGAACTCAAGGTGTTGATGTGGAGAAAGATGTGGACTGTTCAAGATATGATTGAAGTCACAAGCTTCGCATGTCCCGCCTTGATCCGAAAACCTGAAGAAGAATGAACCAGCAGTTGCAACTAACGAGCATCAAGATTCATATCAGAGTTTGCAGGAAGAACCAGTCAAGATCAAGGACAAGTTTCACAAAACTCATAGATAGGAATCTTGTAACTCATAGCTTATAGGCTTGTTTAGTTTCTCTTTGATTTTTGATATAATAACAGGATCGCGAATCGGAGCCTCAAACCTCACTCGACTCCTCAACTCATCATTCCATCATTTTTCTTGAACTACACGCGACCTGATTCCCTTATAACCCGGGATATGTAGGCTGTCCAAAACCAAAACTCGGTTGCACCCTTTCTCTTTTTTCTTATCCTTATTTCTTCTCTTTTGAATAAAGATATGTTCAAAAATTAGTCACATGACTCACCTTATCTTTGCTTGAAAACTCTTCATGTTTCCAAGCAAAGATGGGCAGCTGTGAGCACCTAATTTTTGACAATATTTAATTTTTTTTGTCACTTCTTCTATGTAAATATTCTGGGGGGTTTTAACATATAATTTTTTAGCTTTGTTATACTTTTTATTAGAGGTTAAAAATACATAATTTTAGAAGGTGAATTATTACTATTAATACTATTTTATTTTTATGCTTATTTTTAAATAATAATAAAAAAATCTGAAAAATATTAATTTTTTTTAAAATTTTCGGGAGAGATTTAAAAAAATAAGAAAAAGGGAAGTATGAAATTAAAAAAAAGAAGTAAAAGTAGGTGAAATTCTCTTTTAAAAAAGTAAAAGAAAGTGAAAAATTTTAAAAATGAAAGTAAAGTTTTGTGGAAATTTTTAAAAATAAAAAGTAAAAGAAAGTTGGAATTAAAAAATAATATAAAGGTTGCTGAAAATTTAAAAAAAATTAAATTAAAATAAAGTAGAATTTTTTAAAGAAAAGTAAAAGAAAGTGGATTGTTTTTTTAAGAAAAGTAAAATAAGTGGAATTCTCTTTTAAAAAGGTAAAAAAAAGTGGGATTTTAAATAAGATAAAAGTAATTAAAGTTGGAATTTAAAAAATAAAAGTAAAGAAAGATGGTAATTCTTTTTATAAAAAAAGAAAAGCAAAATGTAAGTGAGATTTCTTTTAAATAAAAAAATTAAAAAAAATCTGATTTTTTTTGAAAATTCTCCTATAAATTGAAGAGAAATATTTGAAGAAAAGAAGAGAAGAGAAGATGGAAGAATATTGAGAGAAAACAAATTTTCTTCTTCTATGCTAAAGAGAATTTCTACTAGTTTTATTCTTTCTACCTATTTCTTTCAACAAAAAAAAATTATATAGTCATTCATTACCTTGTTTAAAAAAAATACCTCAAAAACAGGAGCTAAATCACACCAAAAATCAAATCCAAAAGCTTAAAACTCAATTTAAAAGATAGCCCAAAATACTAGCCCGAAGAGGTCGAAGTCGAGTTCGGTTCGAAAGGTTTCCGCTCGTTGCCTCTGATTGTGGTTCATTTGCACATTAAATTTGATGGTTGTTTGCTCCATATGTATTGAATAAGATCTTCATCTATAAAAGGTTCATTCTTTTCTTAACCAATGTTTCCATTATTTTTCTTTCACCATATTTCCTTTTGATTTGTATATTATATTTTGGTTATCTACCAACTTGAAAGATATGAACAAAAAAAATGAAGGAAGAGCATCAAGAAATAGAATTCGTGAAAGACAGAATGAGTTTCTTCAATGAGATTGTAGTTCATAGGGAAAGATAGGAAAATGTATTCAAAATGGAGAGAGAACGATGTAATAGCTTGGATCCAAATTAAAGGATGTTAAGTCAATAGCAAATTTGATACCGACATGGGTGATTAGGTCCATAATAACTCAAATCATATATTTCTTCAATAATAATTCCATATTCATAAATCATGACCTTGCAATAATCTCAAAGTAGTTTTAGGAAGAAACATAATCATGAATATTTGTAGTTTGCTTTAAATTGAATACAATCCTTTTAGAATAATCGAGGCGCGCCATGCCAAATAAAATCTCAAAACTCATGGCCCTCATTTAATTAATTTTAATCCTTAGAAATCGAGGCGTGCCATTTAGTTGAATTTTCCATGGCCCTCGCAAACTTGAAAGTGCATAGTTGCTTTAGGCGCACTATTTTTTTTTTAAAAAAAATTAATTTCCTAAACTCGGGTGTGCATTTTATGTGACCCAAATCCAAATCTCAACAACGTTAGATAAAATGTGTCGTGGACCGCGGGTGCATTTCTTGTGACGTGGTTCAATACGTGTTTTATATGATGTTGAATTTTTCCAAAAAAAAAAATTAATTAAAAGCGGCTAATAAGTTAAAAATATACTATAGGTTGAAACATGTTTTAAAAATTACATAATATGCCAATTGTAATAGTTTAAGCGACCGTGCTAGAACCACGGAATCCGGGAATGCCTAACACCTTCTCCCGGGTTAAGAGAATTCCCTACTCAAAATTTCTGGTTCGCAGACTTCAAAAGGAAAGTCGAAATTTCCTCGATTTGAGATTTAAAATAAATCGATGATTTGGGACACCAAATAAACTATCCCAAGTGGCGACTCTGAATTGAATAATTAATCCCATTTTCGAATAATGTCACTTAAATTGGAGAAACTCCCTTATATACCTTCGGGTGTGTAAAAAGGAGGTGTGACAGATCCATGTCTCCCGGCAAAGATATAACATTACCAAGTTGGTCTAAATATAACATATGGATCCCTATCTTCTTTATTGTAACGTTGTCCGACCACACTTCTATCATCTGGCCTTCAAAAAGTTCATCCAAGTCAGATCTGTAATATACACATGACACTTCTCTGTGTCCATCAGTTATATCAATATCATCAGTTATATCAATATCATCAGTCCACGTTGTAATTAAAGTCTCTTTATGGGCAATACTAATCCTGAAGCATGGATTATTCCGGAATACATCCAAAGCGTCGACAACAAACCAGAGAACCATTCCTAAGAAGTTATACTCCTCATTATTATGTGTCGGCACAGTCAAACAGATAGATGAAGCTCTTACTTGATTCCTGCACCATTTTGGAATCTCATTGCATTGGAAATAAATATCTAATCCACCCTGCATCGGACAAAGATTCAAGATCATTAAGATGATAGCAGAGAGAGAGAAAGTGAGTGAGAGATAGAGACTAACCATATCAGGATCTTCTTTTCTAGATGCATACAGAGCAGGTGCACTGAAAAAGCCTTCATTGAATGGATTCTGCAGAGAACTACAATTCATCATGATAATCCGCTCTATAGAAGGGAGGTTGTCCAACTCTGTAATCTTGACCAATTTTAGGCAATTCTTAATTTGAAGTATTCTAAGATTCTCTAAATTTGATACTGACGGGAGTATTTGAAGATTCTCACAGTCATTCAAATACAACTCCGCCAATAATCGTAACTTAGAAAAATCAATGGGTAGACAACAGAAATTGTTGCCACTCAAATCTAAATATTCTAAGGAGAATAAGCTTCCAATATCCCTAGGAATATCAGCTTCGGACAAATTACAGTATGTAAGGCTCAGAAACGATACAAAAGTTGACAAGGAATATTGTATCTGATGGACTCCTCTTCCAGAAATACTCCATTTGGCCTCTAACTTTTCACCTTCCACTCTCAAAGTTACAAGATTTCTTAGCATTTCAACAGATCTAGGCAATTGTTTTATACCTGTATAAGATGCATGAAGATATCTTAGACTTTTCATATCTCCAAGGTTATCTGGCAGTGTTTTTATAGATGAGCAGCCATCAATGTCCAAGTAATCAACGGATATTAGCTGGCATATGCTGCTTGGAAGATCCGTAAGTTTTTCGCAACCAGACATATATAGTTTAATTAGTCTGGACAAATTTCCTATTGATGGGTGGATCTCCGCCAGACATGAGCAACCATAGAGATACAGTGTCTCAAGACTCAGTGAACCATTGAAGTTTGGAGTGCTTCTGAGTTGCTTGCAACGAGAGAGATCCAACTTCTTCAAACTTCTACAGCACTAAAAGTAAACCAAATATAGTTTCAATTAACATTTTCTTTCACTCAGTTGCAATAACAGTACACATGAAATTGTAAAATTGAGTAACAAACCTGCAAATTCAATTGAAATTCTTGGATATCACTCTCCTGCATATCTAGAACAACAAGATTCTCAGCTGGAAAATTTGATGGTATACATTTTAAAGGACATTTTTTCCAAGACAACCATCTGAGATTCTTGGACAACAACCCAAAATCGCCACTAATATGTAACTCATTGATTATAAGCACCCTAAGATTCTTCATTTGCTCAAATGCTTTGGTGCTCAAGTTCACTCCCTTTAATGTCCCTGGATCTACCCTCAGTGCTTCTACATTTTTGGAACCCTGTAGTTCAGTGAAAAGATTAATATCTTAAGACCATCTTAAGTCCCACATATTAAGAGGGAATTTTTTTTATATATATACTAATTGAAGGTCAAACAAAGAGGTTACAACATATGTATCAAGAAAAATGAACTTACACATTAGAGGATGTTAAAAAAGAATGTAAAATTGCTCAGAAAGCTAAGATGAGGGTCTTTCAAAAACTAGGTAGCATCATTCAATAAATTCACATGGTAATATCAATGGGAAAAAAACATAAATAAAGAGAACAAATTGCATCCTGAATGCCTGATGATAGTATCAATTAAAGATAGAATATTTATTATATTATATTATATTTAAAAGAATATTTTGTATATACTGTTCTAGAAATAATAACATAAATGTTCCACATATGTACCTATTCAACAGTTTTCAAAAGCGAACATGCCTAATTTCTTCGAGAGCAAGCTTAATTTCCTCAATTAGATAAGCATAGAAAGTCAGTAAGAACATAATTAAACAAAAAAAATGATGAATTGAGAAAAAAAGAAGAAGATAAATGCAAACATCTCTCAATAACTAATCTTGGAGATAATATGGTCTATGCCTACAAGTGTGTGTGTGTGTATATATATATAACCAGAGACGAAAGCACAAATGAATTTAATTCTTATGATGACAATAGAAATTATAAGTGGAAAGAGAAAAGTATTACTGACTTTATTTCCTTGTAGAACATCACAGACTTCTTGAGGGATGAACAATCTACTCCGTTTTCCAGGGTCTCGAGCCGATTCCGTCCGAACTAGATCATGCATCTAGATCATGCACTAGATCATGCATCTGCAAATAATACGGAGATCTTTGGAGCAAGTGTTTTTGGACTAAAGTTGCAATTGTACTTTTAGCATGAAAGCCACATGCAATTAATATTTCAGTAACTTCATCCTCAAGAAACCCATGGAAGGCGCACGCAATATCAAGGAAAACAGTTTGTGTTTCATCATCAAGTCCATCAAAGCTTATTTTGAGAATCTTTTGGATATCACTATGAGGAATTGCTCTTAGTTTTTCGACTTCATATCCCCATTCTTCTATAGAACTTCCTTGTAAATGTGACCCCAATGTCACAAGAGCTAATGGTAGCCTACCTGAATATTCGATTATGTCGTGTGCCAAATTAACATAATCTTGTGGCGGAAAATGACTGTCAAAAGCATGCCAACAAAAAAGTAACATAGCTTCATTGCCATTTAATAGTTTGGCCTCATATCTCTCTTTTTCTCCAAGCCGACATAGCAATCGCTCGTCTCGGGTGGTAATGATTATTAAACTACCCGAACCAAACCAACTTCTTTCTCTTGTTAAGGCTTCTAACTGTCTTTTATGGTCCACATCATCAAGAACAACTAGAACCTTCTTTGACCCGAGTCTTGCTTTGATTAGATTGATGCCTTGAGCAACACTGCCAACTTTGATGTCCTTAGTTTTGAGAATTTGTCGAAGAAGTTTCTCTTGTAGCTTGACAAGACCAAATTCTTCAGCTTCTGATCTAACATCTGAAAGGAAGCAACTACTATCGAAGAGTCGAAACATTCGATTGTAGATAGCTTTTGCCAGAGTTGTTTTCCCTATGCCACCAACTCCGTGAATACCAATCATGCGAACATCATCTTCACATTCATTTTGCAATAACAACTCTATATCTTTGACACGATAATCTACACCAACTGGGTGCCAAGCAACATCTAGAGGTGTCTGGTTGACCTCTTGTAAGACTTGTTGTATAATTTTTTCAATAAACTTTGATTCATGCCTACAATATTTTTTAGCAAAATCAAAAAATTAAAATAAATACGTATACTACCCCAGTAAATAAAACTTTGATATTTGAAAATATTTGACGGACAAATCAAAATCGATAGCCAAGACATAACGCAGTGGGATGAATCTAAGCAACAAAACAGATAACTTACGGCGTCATATAGGATACTTTAAGAAATAATTTAAGTTATATATAATGATAGTGTAAATATTTCGATAATGTCAATACATAGAACATAAACTCTTTTGAATAGTTAGTATCACATCCAATAAACAATTGAACAAATAACAAGCGAAATAATATACTTGAATCAAGAAAATGTACCCGTCAGCAACATTTTTCAAATCCCATCCAGATAAATTTGCAGCTTCAGTAAGTGCAGCTCTCCATTTCTCCACCATTTGAGCTCCAAATGGTCGTTCCTTGTGTTTAGCCAAAGCTTCACCAAATAACCCAGTTTGCTTTCGTACCTCAGACGGATCAACATCATAGAAAATAGGCAAAACCATCTGCTTTAATTTCTCTTTGCATTCAAGAATTTTAACTAGTTCTATTAGACACCAACTAGAGGAGGCATAATTTCTTGAGAAAACAATAATGGAAATTCTTGACTCTTCAATTGCTTTCTCTAGTTTACTAGAAATCACGTCACCTTTTCTCAATTCCTCATCGTCAATGAAGGTATTAACTCCAACATCACATAATTTGGAATAAAGATGGCCAGAGAATGTTTTTCGGGTATCTTCACCTCTAAAACTGAGGAATACTTCATAAGAGAAGTGAGAAGATGTAGATGATTCTCCTCGAACTAATTGAGTATCCATTTGATTTGATGAGAATGCAAGAATTAAGGGATGATTTTTTAGTAAATCTTTAGACCGAAAACACAGAATCTAATCCATGGCCGTCCCCTACCCAATACTAAAGTTCACATCTCACTTTCTATCTCCTCCATATTCCTTCCTCCTCCATTTCTTCTTTCCTTAACCCTCAACTCTGCAAAAATTCAAGCTATTAGCCCAACTCGAAGCCCAACAACTAGCCCAGTCATTCACCTCCGCCGCGGTAAAACTCTCCGCATGCTCCTCGCCCGCAGCAGCAACGCCGGCAGTGACGGAGGAAGTGATCGACGGCTATTGTCCGAGGACGATGCGTCGCCGGATCAGATTTTCAGCGACGGAGATTCGCCGGATATAAAGGAGGGGGTGGGGGTGAGAAACAAGCTTAAGGATTTGTTCGTTTCGTCGCCGGAAAATTCGAGAGAGGGATTTTCACCGGAAATTTCTAGAGCTAATTGCGCTTATTAGAGAATAAATAAAGTAAGTTTTGAATCCTATTTATTTAAATAAAAAGAGGGATGTTTTTTTAGTAAAGGAAAAGTAGCTACGCAAACTTACACATTATTAAATTTAGAAATAATTCAATTTTAAATTTTTATATTTTATTCATTTATAAAATTTTTATAGCCATACAAATATCATGATCTCATAAATTTTTTACCCATTAACCTTTTAAGACCAAAAGTTTCAAATATTTCTTTTTTTTTTTCTTAAACTTCGTGACGAATATATGAAACGGAGGGAGTACAACTCTTCCCTGTAGGGCTGTTCATTCGGATCGGATATCCGAAATCCGAACCGATCCATTCAATTTTGAATTTCGAATTTCGGATTATGTTTATTAAAATTTCGGATTTCGGATCAGATTTCGGATTGGTATATTTTAATCCAATCCAATCCGAAATCCGAAATTATTAGGACATGTATAAATACTACACTTTAATTTACATCAACCTCCAAGTTATTACCTTACAATTGCTAGATTTAGCTATATTGGCACCATAGTACTCTCATAATTGCATAAACATGAATTTTTCTTAATGTATTGCCTCTTTTACAAAGAAAATATACATATTAGTTCAACTTAAGACATAATAATACGATCCGATATCCGATCCAATCCAAACTTTAAAATCCGATCCGATCCGATCCGATATAATTCGGATCGGATTCGGATTGCATTTCTAGAATCCGAAATTCGAAATTCGAATCCGAAATATGCTAAATCCGATCCGACCCAATCCGTGCACAGTCCTACTTCCCTGTATGTTTCTTAGACTTTGTGGTTGGAAACTTAGTTCTTGGGTCAAAGTCATCTACAACCTTACAGGAAGTTATTATAACCTAAATAAAAGAGAAGTTTTCCAAGATTTTTCTTGGATATCTTTGTTAAGCAAATTTTTACTGCTATAAAAAGAAATATATGGTGATAAGGTTAGTGATTAATTTGATTATCTCAAAGGTGTAGCTTTACGAGACATTTTCCGTTAATAGTATTTTCAAGAATATTAAACTATTTAGTTGAATATTTAAGTAGTGCTAACTACTCCCCTATTAGCCTATATTAAAATAAAAATATTTCTTAGATGCATTTCTTGTATTTTTTTTAAAGGAGGTACCATCGCTTTTCTCAGGTGAATTGAAGATTTAAATTTATGGGATCATATTTAGGGGTTTATCAAAGAAAAATATGAAATTGAAAAAAGAGCTACAAAATAATAAACAAATAAATAAAATAAAATTAAGATGCATCTGATGTGGTGGTGCGTGTAAAATATTGGCCACCACAAGATTAATTCTTCATTTTTAGGAGAGTAATGGACAAATACACACTGAGAATTTGAAGGAGACGGGTACCAAAGCAAATTGTTCAATCAATATCTTCATCGGACTTTTAATTTTAAGCGTTGTAAGCAATATATATATATATATTTATATATTCAAAAAATTGGTGGAAGTTAACGGGATTTAATAATCTGTATTCCCGAAGCGTAGGTCCACCTCTAATAATGGATATTTTTAGGAAAAAATGAAAAAAAGAAAAGGAAGAAGATATTTTTACGCTGTGACAATGACAGCGTCGCCCTAATGTACATAGCTATCATTAATCCTTTAGTAAAAGTTAGAAAGTATTTAGCAAAACAATATTATAGTTAAACTTTTAGTTTTTTCACGTCTTATGATTAATCTTTTTTTCCTATTTTATATTCGATATGTGCCGTACATCGAGATTGCATTAAAGATGATGTCTGAACTTGACCAAAAAATTCTTCTGATGACTTTAACTTACAAAAATCTTCTTTCCCAAAATATATTGTTCCCCATTTCTTCAAATATTTCTTGCTGGAGAAAACCAACTTTAGAAAGAGGAGCTGGAAAAAGACAGCAAATTGTGAATTCCCAAAATAAGAAGAAATGTTTGAGGTGCAATACTCTTTATGAAGACGAAGATAATTCCCCCATTGCATGCTCTTTCCACGGCCACACTAATGGTAGTTAATTATCCTCTGTCAGTTCTTGATTTTGCTGCTTAATTCCTGTGTTTTATTTTCTCTGTATAAAGAATATGTGATAAAAGTTATGTTTCTTGGTAGGAAATAAAAATGGTTAGAAATAGCTGAATAATAAGTACTTCCCAGGAAGGTTTTGAAGTGAATTAGAACGCTTAGTTCAATTGTTGAAAGCTTAAGTTGCAAGAGTTGACCAAAGTTTTACTTTCGTGTAAATGACTTTGAATTGGTGATTTAATGGCATGCTTTGGAACTTCACTTTTGTCCAAAAGTTTGCCTTTTGCCCGAAGGAACTATTTTGTCCCTTATAATAAGGCACATAAAGTGATAGCTCAAAATAATCCTTTCAAATTAGTGTTTGCCTTCATTACATCTAGAGGATGGGATTATAAAAAGGGCAGCTTGGGCGTCTATTATACCCTGCCTTAACCTACATTTCTGTAAGAGATTGTTTTCACGGCTCGGACCAGAGACTTTGTGGTCACATTGTTTAACCAAAAATCTGAGTCTTTGGTCAAAGCTAAAAAGAAATTCGGGTTACTGATAATCAGGAGACAAAAATAAAATACTTTTGAGAATGATGGTAAAAAGCAAATAGATGTGTATTTCAATAAATTCTCAATAGTATTTCGTGTCCTTACAAATGATGATACTTCTTCCTTTTATAGATAATTCTAGGTAAAGGAATGAAGCCTCAGCTTTAATGATATAATCATGAGTAATAAATGACATTAAACAAACCGTTATACAATCATTCCTATTAAATACCAATTTTGTAACGTATCAAGTATTTAATAATGAATTCGGACTCCTTTCTGTCATCAGATCTTTGCCTTCAATGCCTTCTAATCCGTTGGCTGTAAATAATTTAAATTGGTACGAGACTCGTATCTATACGTCGTCTCGTGCCTATTTAAATTCTTCTTCCCGTGGCTGTCTCCATCCGTGCCTCTTAGTCAATTGCTGCGCTTTGACCATTTAACTAATCCACGTGTCATGCCACATCATCTTTAATATAAACTCAGTTTTTTCCCAATACAGATAGTCCCCCCACTTTCCATTTTTTTATCAATTAAATAATTGGGAAGTGGATCTTCATGTAAAAGGAATTTTTGCCACAATTAATGCTCATGACAGTATTAACGCCTCAGCAGTCTTTTCCATTTAATGTTCTGCCCATGTGTCATTTTCTAATTGATTCCGATATTCATACCCTTTTTCGAGACTTCTTCATTCTCACTATTTACGAAGTGATAGCTGTCTTTATTATAGGCTTTTCATCATTACACTTCTAAAGTTGACGGTTCCCATTTTACACATAACTTTGTCTTCCTTTGTCTTCTTCACAAATCTTCAGCACATACTTCCTTCTTAACAATGTCTTCTTCAAACCCTAACCGTAAAAAAGTTCCAATTCTAGATCAATTCCCCAACGCCCCTGTTAGACACAGAAGAGGCGGAGGAGGTAGGCTTCGAACAGGGTTAGAATCTACGCGAGGCGGCTCCTCTGGTTCTTCTTCAAGGAGTTCTATCCCAAAAGCCCCTTCTTCTAAAAGTAGGGAAATTCTTGATTCTTCTCAAGAACCCTCAGTTGATGATATAGTTCCCAGCGATTTGTCTTTTGAAAGTGACAAAACGTCTCTTCAAAAACAAATTAAAAATTTAGAAAGAGCCGATACTTACCCAACAATAGTAACCGAGCTTACAATCCCCACCATAAGAAGAGATTGTAACTGGAAGGATAGTCTCCGAATGTCAATTCCTTCCCCAAATCAAAGAATTTCCTCTTTTAGAAGTGGGTATTCTTCTGTGTTTATACTTACCCCTTCACTTTAGGTTTTAATCCTCCGATTGACCCAGTTATTCTCGATTTTTGTCGTTTCTTTACAATTTGTTTGGCCCAAATCGGTCCATTAGTGTGGAGAACAGTGGCTTGTTTGAGATATTTATCCTCCAAGGCCAATGTCAATTTCACCTTTTCTCACCTTATTCATCTATACCATCCTAACTTAATACGCCATGGAGTTTTTACGTTAACTGCAAGGAGCAAAAAAGTTTTGGTAAATCTTGAGGATGACAAAGATCGTGGATGGTATATCCGTTACGTTGCTGTTCGTACGGTGGACTTGATTGGCGAGACAAATATTCCCTTCCCTGAGAAGTGGAATTTTGAACGTAGGTTTCCTTTTATTTACCGTACCTACTTTTGAGAATTTCAAAAGAAAGTTTGTTTTTAACCTCGTCCCTTCTTATTTTTTTGTAGCAACCATGGGAGATGTGGAACCTATTCCCAACTTCCGTGGTTGGGTAGACTCACTTTTGAAGATTGCTTCTAGGGAGCAGAGAACTTGGAAATCAATTTCTTCCTTACATGGCTGGAAGGTCAAAACACATGGTATCCCCCTTTTTATATGATTTTTTTTACATGTTAAGCACTTTTTCCTCAACTTTAATCATGTATATCCATCCTTTAATCAGGATTTGGCATTAGAGGAATGACAGCTGAAGTAGCTATGGCCATTCGCATGTCTGCGAATGTTGCTCTTGATTTGGATAAGGCTCGAGCCTTGCTGCCTAAAAGGAAAGCTACAAAGGAAAGTTCTGAAGAAGAAGAGGAGGGTACCTCCCTAATTACCAGGCCAAGAGTCAGGAGACGAATAATCATTGATGATGAAATTGAAAACACTCCTGCTCGAACCTCCACCACCGAGCCTGTTTTGATTCATTCTGACGAGGACGCCGAACCAAGAGATAATAATGAGTCAATTCAACATCTTTTTGACAGTGGTTTCGGGAGTGGCGAGCTCAGCCCTGTTTTTGATGAAGCTCCTCTTTCCTCATTTGTTCCTATTTCCTCCATTCCTCTGCCAACCGTAAGTATTTCTTTACCAGTTTTGACAACTTCCGTTCTTTTGCCAGTTTCTACCGCTCCTATATCCGTTCCCTTGGCTGTTTCTACCGCACCTGCTTCCGCTCCTACGTTGGTTTCTACATCTTTTCCTTCCATTCCTTCCATTGCTCCTCTTCCCTCTGTTCATCATACAGAGACAGGTTCTAGCAGTGGAAGTATGACTATGAGAAGTGTTACTTTGGAGGTTCCTGCCAATCATAGCCTCTTGAGGAAGACCGGTAGAGTCGATGTTTGGCTCGAACCTCTAATTGGAGATATCGAGAAGAAGAAGATGGAGAGCCATAGCTGCTTAACTCTGATGAATGACGTAGTTCATTCTACTTTGAAGGTATTTTTACCAACAAGTTTTTTTTTAATTATCTTCAATCTCTCATTTCTATGACTTATCTCTGTAGGCTAACCTTATTGGCACGGAATTAATGGGAAGAATTTCCTTACTGGAAAGAAAAGCCCGTGAGTCTGAAAAGACTGTCCACGAGGCCGAAGAAATAGCTAGGGGAGCCCAGCTTGAAGCAACCAATTGGAAGGAGCAGTTCGAGAATGCTCAAGGGACCATAGAGGAGTTGCAAGAAGATAAAAATCTCCTGGAGCAGCAAAACCGTGGTTTAACTTCTGAACTGGCAACTGTCAAAGCCTCTTCAAGCCAATTGAAAAGAGACAAAGAGCTTTTGGAATGCTCTTTGTCAGAACAATTATCCAGGGCTAGTGAAGAAGTTAGGGAGCTGAAGGCACTTTTGGCTAGGAAGGAAGAATATGCAGGAGAGTTAGTGCAAAGCTTGACTCAAGCTCAGGCTGACTTACAGACTTCTTCTGACGAGATTCATGCCTTGAAGAGTTCTCATGCTTCTCTTGAAGCTTCCCTTGATTCCCATTTAGCTGAATATCAAATCTTAAAAAACGATCTTGCTATGTGGGAAAAGGAATATGGACTTCTAGAGGAAAATTTTAACATAGAGGTGAGTTGGGCTTTCCTGAAATCTCGTTGTGATGCTTTGACGGAAGCTGCTCAAGAAGGTTTTGACTTGCAGTCTGAACTGGCCAAAGTCGTAGATACCATCGAGAAAAGCCAACAGTCTACTGATACTCCTTCTCCTGCACTTGAAGTTCCTGGAACAGAAGAACTTTTAAATGAAGAAGTGACTACTGCAGCAATTGGGATTACAATTCCCGCTTCAGCTGAAACCGTTCATGTTGCTGCTTCTTCAGAAGTTGCCACCGTGCCTGTGGTTGAAAGTGAAATTAATATTGCAACTTCGGATGTGCTAACCCCTTCAATTGGATGATGGTTTTATCCCTTAGTTTTTAAGGGATTTTTTGGTGAAAGTCCCCAGTTATCATAATGGGGCACTTGTATAAACCTTTATTGACTAAGTTTCTACTTAGTCTTTTTAATTATATTAAGAAGTTTCGTTAGTACTTCAATGTGTTCTATTCTTGCCTTTTCCTTACTTATTTAGGACTTATAGAGTAGTTTAGCATTTTTATCCTTTGAAAATGCTTTATGATTCTTCTCATGACTTATTAACATGAGGCTTATAAAAGAGGGCCCTTTTATTTTATCGACACTTAATGAAGAAGACGTCTCAACTTCATAATGGTGTTATAATACGATGAAAGAAATAGGAATACACACGTTTTGTATGAAACAACTTTGGCAAGTTTTTATTTTATAAACTTTTAACAAGTGTTTGACTGTTACATGTATTACAATACATCTACAACTTTCTCGTAACTGTTTTTCTTGTAACAGATTTGTGAATAACATAAAATAAACAAGGTTTTTCTTCATAACCTGTTTCAGTACATAGTCATGACCCTATCTTTACATATTAAAAAGGGTTTGAGAGGTGACTTTGTTTATGAGTTTGAGAGATGACTCTGTTGTTCTCATGAATGCTGAAGTTTTCTCAACACTTGACTTCTATCGTTCGATATTCGTATCTGCATTTCTACATGTATCTGTGTACAATATTGTAGTCCCTCAAGTGTTTGAGCGGTGAAGTATGAAGCCTCGAACACTTGTTTATTTCTTTTACTTTAGCCCTTTTTCCTGAAACAGAAAGATATACGGGACTCGAAGGTGCGATTATAGATGAAGACTGCCTAACTCGTGTGTATTTCCATCAGATTAATTGTAACCCTGGGCTAGGAATTTAAGAATACTCCATTTTGCCTTGCAGGTTGTGACTCATCATTTGGCACGAGTTAGGATATTTTGCCTAGCATCTAAAATCGTTAGTAAAATATTAATAAACCAAGAGAGAAATTTTAACATGATGATACCTGACCGTAGGTACTTTCTCAAAAGTAATATCTTTTTAAGTGGACAGCATTCCAATGTGAGGGTAAAACTTTACCATCCATTGTTTCCAACTGGTATGCTCCTTTTCCCGCAATGCCACGGACTTTGTATGGTCCTTCCCATGTTGGACTTAGCTTTCCTGAGTTAGCAGCTTTTGCAGATTGGAACACCTTTTTAAGCACGAAGTCCCCAATTTTGAAAAATCTGAGGCGTGCTTTCCTATTGTAATATCGTTCTATTACTTGCTTTTGTGCTGCCATCCTTATCAAAGCAGCTTCTCTTCTTCCTTCAAGTAAATCTAGGCTAACCCGCATCTCTTCATTATTAGATTCCTCCGTTGCCTGATCGTATCGTGTGCTTGGCTCACCTATTTCAACTGGAATTAAGGCTTCCGTACCATAAACCATTGAAAATGGTATTTCTCCAGTGCCTGTTTTGGTCGTTGTACGATAAGCCCATAATACTCCAGGTAACACCTCAGGCCAATTACCTTTTGAATCTTGTAACCTTTTTTTCAAGTTATTGATAATAACTTTGTTAGTTGATTCTGCTTGTCCATTCCCCACTGGATGATATGGCGTAGACGTTATTCTTTTGATCTGCCAACTTCGAAGAAATTCTGTAACTTGAGCTCCAATGAATTGTGGTCCATTGTCACACACGATCTCCTTTGGTACTCCAAAGCGGCATATTATATTTCGCCATATGAAGTCTTTAACTTCTTTTTCTCGTACCTGTTTAAATGCCCCTGCTTCTACCCATTTAGTGAAATAATCTGTAAGTACAAGTAGAAATTTTACCTGACCTTTTGCTTGTGGAAGTGGACCTACGATATCCATTCCCCATTTCATAAAGGGCCATGGGGCTAAAACAGGATGTAGTAACTCAGCTGGTCTGTGCATATTATTGTCGTACCTTTGACATTTATCACATTTGGACACGAAACTGGTTGCCTCTTCTTCCATCTTAGGCCAATAATATCCTGTGCGAATTAACGTTCTTACCAGTGACCGTCCTCCTGCGTGATTCCCACAATGTCCTTCATGTACTTCTCTCATGACATATTCGGTTTGAGAGGGTCCGAGACACCTTGCTAGTGGTCCGCCGAACATCTTTCGATAAAGATTTCCTTGATATAAACAATATCGTGCAGCTTTTTTGCGAAGCGCGTAAGCCTTTCCTTTGTCATTAGGCACGGTTCCGTGCTGTAAAAAGGCAACAATTTCATTTCTCCAATCCCATGTTAGATGATTAAAATTTACCTCGTTTTTATCAGATTCAAGAACGGAATGAAATAGATGTATGACTGAAGCATCTGTATTGTTTGCCACGTCTGCTGCGGATGCAAGGTTTGCTAAAGCATCTGCCTCTACATTCTCATCTCTTGGGATCTGCACTACTTTCCAAGTTTGGAATTGCTTTATTAACTCCCGTACCTTTGCGAGGTATTCTTGCATTCGTGACTCTCTGGCTGTATAAGTCCCCAGCATCTGATTAACCACGAGTTGAGAATCACTCTTGATTATAATCTGTGTTATGCCGAGTTCTCGTGCCAATTCTAAACCTGCAATTACAGCCTCATACTCTGCTTCATTGTTAGTTATAGAATGACATTTTATAGCCTGTCTAATGGTCTCACCCGCAGGTGGTACGAGGACTATTCCTAGGCCTGCCCCTTTTACATTAGATGAACCGTCAGTGTATAAAACCCAAGTCCCCGGGTTCGCACCATTAAAAACTAGTAATTCTTTTTCTGCTTCTAAATGCATCCCCTGGCTAAAATCAGCCACGAAATCAGCTAGTACTTGAGACTTTATAGCGGTCCTGGGTTGATAAATAACTTCATACTCACTTAGTTCTATAGCCCATTTTGCTAATCTTCCTGAAAGTTCGTGTTTATGCAAAATATTTCGAAGCGGAAAAGCAGTAACTACAACAATGGGATGACATTGAAAATAAGGTCTTAACTTTCTAGATGCCATGATCAAAGCTAATGCTAATTTTTCTAGCTGTGGGTATCGTGTCTCAGCTTCCAATAAGGACTTACTTACATAATAAATAGGAGATTGTTTACCTTGGTCCTCGCGGACTAAAACAGCACTTACTGCGACTTCAGATACGGCCAGATAAATGAGAAGTTTTTCCCCCACCTTCGGTTTTGCCAACAACGGTGGTTTTGACAAATAAGCTTTCAAATTTCTAAGGGCTTGTTGACAATCTTCATTCCATTCAAAATGATCTTGCTTTTTAAGTGCAGAGAAAAACTTAAAACACCTTTCCGAGGATTTGGAAATAAATCTCCCCAAAGCTGCAATTCTTCCCGTTAATCTTTGTACTTCCTTTTTATTAGTAAGTATATCCGGGATTTCTTCTATTGCTTTGATCTGAGAAGGATTCACTTCAATACCACGATTAGAAACAAGAAAACCCAAAAACTTACCTGATGCAACTCCAAATGCACATTTTTCTGGGTTGAGTTTCATATTAAATTTTCGCAAAATTTCAAAAGTAATAGATAGATGAGAAATATGATCATGAGATTGCTGGGTTTTGACGAGCATATCGTCTATATATACCTCCATTGTTTTCCCTAAATGTTCTTGGAACATTTTGGTGACCAACCTTTGATAGGTTGCCCCAGCATTTTTGAGGCCAAAGGGCATTACTTTATAACAGTAAGTCCCCCTGTCTGTGATGAAAGAAGTTTTTTCTTCATCACCAGGATCCATTTTAATTTGATTATATCCCGAGTATGCATCTAAAAAACTTAAAAGTTCATGACCTGCGGTTGCATCAATTAGTTGGTCTATATGCGGTAAGGGAAAGGAATCTTTTGGACAGGCTTTATTTAAATCGGTATAATCTACACAAACACGCCACTTACCATTTTTCTTGGGTACAACCACCGTGTTAGCTAACCAAGTAGGATATTTTACCTCACGGATTGATCCGATTTTTAATAATTTTTGGACTTCATCCTGAATCACCTGGTTCTTGAAAGCACCTTGTTTCCGTTTCTTTTGCTTTATTGGTGTGAAAGAAGGGTCCTCATTGAGTTTGTGAGTCATCACATTTGGTGGTATCCCTGTCATATCAGCGTGGGACCAAGCAAAGCAGTCTAAGTTAGCTTTTAAAAATTCGATTATCATACCTCGCATGTTCGTGCTTAAATTGGCCCCGACATAAACCTTCCGTTCAGGCCATTGATCAAATAACATCACTGCCTCAAGCTCTTCAATTGTCGTTTTGATGCTTTCATTTTCTTCAGGTTCTTGAATTGTGTCAGGTCTTGAGTCCAAATCCGTCTTTTCCTGTTCAGTTGAAGTTTGATCTTTTTTACCTTCAACTGTTTCCTGTAATTGCTACTTTTCTTTATTTTCGGCGCTCGTACTTGTTACAGCGTTGACACTTTTAGCCATCTGCTGATCCCCACGAATTTGGCAAATTCCCCATGGTGATGGGAATTTAATAACCTGATGTAGAGTTGATGGGACAACGTCCATATCGTGTATCCATGGTCTCCCCATGATCATATTGTAGGCCATTTCCATATCAACTACCTGAAATTTAGTTTCCTTCACAACACCCATAGCAAAAGTTGTTAGAAATACCTCACCTTTTGTTACTACACTTGAATTGTCGAAGCCTGACAAGGTGTGCGCCTTGGGTATCATTTTGTCTTCAGCTTGCATTTCTCGTAGTACCCTTAGTAATATAATATTTACAGAACTCCCTGGATCAATCAAAACTCGTTTTACATTAGTATCATGTACAAGTAAAGATATTACCAGTGCGTCATTATGTGGAGTTGTCACTCCTTCGGTATCTGCGTCATCGAACGAAATACTTTCATTTTCAAGGACCTGCCGCACCCGTTTCCCGTGTGTAATCGTTACCTTAGAAACCTTGTTGGAGGCTGTGTAGGTTACGCCGTGAATATCTTCTCCCCCGCTTATGACATTCACTGTCCTCTTGGGTGAAGGAGGTTGTGGTGGCTCTTGTCTGTTTTTCATATAAGCTTGTTTTCCTTTCTCACTAAATAACTCAGTGAGGTACCCTTGCTTCAATAAATGATCCACTTCACTCTGCAGGAATCTACATTCTGAAGTTTTGTGCCCGTGATCGTTGTGAAATTCGCACCAATGATCCGGATTGCGTCTACTTGGATTTGACCGCATCTCTTTTGGCCACCGTACCTTATCTCCCATGCTTCTTAAAACAGCTACGAGCTCGGAGGTAGAGACATTAAAATTATATCCACCGAATCGTGTCTTTAAACTTCTGTCATCATCTCGTGATTCTTGTCTGTTCCGATCATTCCTGAACTTTGAAGAAGAGCCAGAATCCCGGTTCCTCGATTTTTGATCATATTGCTGGCTATCTTGTTTCGACCGTGGGTCCTTTCCTGCAGGTCCCATATATGGATCGTACCTATTTTTACCTGATCTTTTTTCGGTTTCTGACCTTCGGGTACCGCCCCTTTCTTCATGATGAAGCTTAGGTACGGTATCTTCTTCGATTCGCAGCTTCGTGCTATACCTGTTGTAAACATCATTCCATGTGGTTGCAGGAAATTCTCGAAGACTTTCTTTGAGTCGTCTCGTGGCTTCAGAACTTTTGTCATTTAAATTACTTGCAAAAGCTATAGCAGCCCAATTGTCAGGCACACGAGGTAGAGTCATTCTTTCACGCTGGAATCTATCAACGAAGTTTCTAAGCAACTCCGAATCCCCTTGTTTGATTTTGAAAATATCTTCCATTCTTTTCTCAACCTTTTGTGCTCCCGAATGTGCTTTAATAAAAGAATCTGCAAGCTCAGCAAAAGAATTAATAGAATTTTCAGATAAAAGAGAATACCAGGTTAATGCACCCTTGGTGAGTGTTTCTCCAAATTTCTTGACCAATACTGATTCAATTTCTTGTTTGGTCAAGTCGTTGCCTTTTACGCCGGTTGTAAATGCAGTCACGTGGTCACGTGGGTCTGTAGTACCATCATATTTCGGGATGTCAGGCATTTTGAACTTTTTCGGAATTGGAAGGGGAGCAGCACTAGGCTTCCATGGTTGTTGTGAGTATTTGTCCATGTCTACTCCTTTTATTACAGGCGGAACTCCAGGGATTTGTTCAATACGCTCATTTTGTTCCTTAAGCTGTTTCTGCAAGGTTAGTACTAAATTTTGCAAATATGAATTATTTAAATTACCTGGTCCCCCTTCTTGTGGTTCACTGGGGGTTGCTCCGTTTCCAGAATTATCAAGACCAGAACGGGGGTTCTCCAATGTATTATTATTAGGAGTTGGTGTAGGTGGCGCAGCAGGCAATCGACTAACAAGTGCCTGAAGAGCTTTGCCGACCTGTGCATCAATTAGCTTTTGCAAAGCTTCAGTTGTAACTCCTTCAAAATGTTCAGATTGCTCTTGTTGATCAGCACGGGATTCAGTAACAGGAGTGCCTTCACGAGATTGACGTGGTGAATTTAGAGGAGAGGGAAACACGTCATCTTGATTTTGATGTATTTGATTCTCATGGTTTCCCAATGTGTTATTACTATTGTTGTCGGCGTTGTTGTTTGACATGGTGACGACAATAGATAAGATATAGCTTAAAAGGAAAGATTATCAGATTCCCGGTAACGGAACCAATTTGTTTAACCAAAAATCTGAGTCTTTGGTCAAAGCTAAAAAGAAATTCGGGTTACTGATAATCAGGAGACAAAAATAAAATACTTTTGAGAATGATGGTAAAAAGCAAATAGATGTGTATTTCAATAAATTCTCAATAGTATTCCGTGTCCTTACAAATGATGATACTTCTTCCTTTTATAGATAATTCTAGGTAAAGGAATGAAGCCTCAGCTTTAATGATATAATCATGAGTAATAAATGACATTAAATAAGCCGTTATACAATCATTCCTATTAAATACCAATTTTGTAACGTATCAAGTATTTAATAATGAATTCGGACTCCTTTCTGTCATCAGATCTTTGCCTTCAATGCCTTCTAATCCGTTGGCTGTAAATAATTTAAATTGGTACGAGACTCGTATCTATACGTCGTCTCGTGCCTATTTAAATTCTTCTTCCCGTGGCTGTCTCCATCCGTGCCTCTTAGTCAATTGCTGCGCTTTGACCATTTAACTAATCCACGTGTCATGTCACATCATCTTTAATATAAACTCAGTTTTTTCCCAATAGACACATAGTAGCAATTTTACTAGTTACGCCAAGGTTCCCCTTCTGAGGATGGAATTGTCCTTAGGAATTATTCCACACCATTAGCATGATTATTGTGTCTCTTTCCAGTGGCGGACGCACGTGGTGGCAAGCGGGTTCAACTGAACCCGTTTCACCAAAAAATAATATTGTATATATGTATAAATTATGATTAAAGCTATATAAATTTTGTATAAATATTTTATTTAAACCCACTTGACAACTACAATTTTACGAATAAAGTTATATACTTCTAAGATTGAACTCGCTTGTAGAAAATCCTGTGTCCGCCATTGTCTTCTTCCCTTGTTTTTGTGTCGCATCGCCAACTTAATTATATGTGTCTTATCAGAAGTTTCTAGTTACCAATTAGGTGGTCGATTCACTTTATTTTATTTTTCTTACCAAAATGGAAAAGTTTATCTGGTTACTATGTTGCTCGAACTCTTAAAAAATATTGCTGCATATGTGTCGGATCCTCCAACATTCGAAAATATTGGAGGATCTGACATGGGTGCAGCAATATTTTAGAGGATCCAAGCAGCATAGTTGTTTACGGCTCTTCATATTTATGAGGAAATTGAGCAGTAGAATAAGAAGTCCTAAGGTGTTGGGAGTAAAAAAGTTTTCAGTTTTGTCACATTGAGTTTGCTAATACTTCTTCAAAGTTATTTGTTTAGATCAGTGAACCTCACCTCAGTTAAAAGCCCGTCGTATCCCTCTTTTGCTTCTTTCATTAGTAGATGAATCTGGAATATATAGGAAAAATGGGATAATGTTAAACAAGATAGTGTTCCCCTGCCTCTTCCATCAGTGGCTTGCTTCTGTGTTGATTTATTGTCTACCCCAGCCCTTATGATACTCAACTTTTCCCAACATTGATGAGATTGAAAGAGCTTGAGACTTTTATAAACTTGGTTTATGGGAGTGGGTTTTGAGTTTTTTTGGAGACAAGAAAAAGTTGACTCTTGTTGCAGGCAACTACTCCCTAGTATTCGGATATTTCTTTGTACATTAGCCCTTTCTTGAATTGGGAGGTTTTCTGTGAGATAATAAAGAAAGCCAAATGCTCTATATCATCAACTGTTATTTGATGGAAATCACCTTATCGCCAGGATCTCAGTGGCTGATACACTTGCAAATCATGGCCTATCCCTTAGACAAACTACATGGTTTAATAATATGGAACAACTACCAAGAGAAGCCAGGGGAGAGTACAAATTGGACAAAATGCAGCTACCTTCTTTTCGAATGAAGCAGACAAGAAGCATCCATTGCCTAAACAGAAGTCTCGATAGAGTGTATCAGTTTGATGTTCCATGATGCTGATATTCTTTATTTATTTATACGGGAGAGGGTTAAGTCCGTCTCATATTGCGGGAGATCTAATCTATCTTGGACTTGAGAAGTCATTTTTCTTAATTTGCGTACCAAACACCGAAAAATAAATAAGATTACTACTTGTTTTCCAAGAAAACATTTTCCATTATACCAAACACACCCGATATGTTTAAAAATATAAGTTTTAAAATCCACAAAAATGACAAGCTTAAGATTACAAAATATAATTTTTTTCCTTTTTTTAATTAAATTTATTTTGACTTTAACTATATCAAATAAATTGAAACGACGCCAAATAGTAGCCACTGATATCAGTTCACTTTCCAGCTTTCCGTGAGCAGCTGCAAACCATTTCTTCATTTCTCATGACTTTAGTTTACAAAAATCTTCTTTCCCAAAATATATCGTTCCCCATTTCTTCAAATATTTCTAGCTGGAGAAAACCAACTTCAGAAAGAGGAGCTGGAAAAAGACTGCAAATTGTGAATTCCCAAAATAAGAAGAAATGTTTGAGGTGCACTACTCTTTATGAAGACGAAGATAATTTCCCTATTGCCTGCTCTTTCCACGGCTACACTAATGGTATTTATCATCTCCCAATTCTTGATTTTGCTGCTTCCCTTTGTTTCTATTTTCTCTATATAAAGAATATAAGTGTTATGAGTTATGTTTCTTGGTAGGAAATAAAAATGGTTAGAAATAGCTGAATAATAAGTACTTTTAATTTCCGGTTCCGAGAAGGTTTTGGAGTGAATTAACTTAGTTCAATTGTTGGAAGTTTAAGTTGTAAGAATTGACAAAAGTTTGACTTTCGCGTAAACGACTTCGGATTGGTGATTTGATGGTTTGGAACTTCACTTTTGTCATCTGAAGGAACCATTTTGTCCCTTATAATAGGGCACATAAAGTGATAGCTCAAAATAATCCTTTCAAATTAGTGTTTCCTTCATTACATCTAGAGGATGGAATTGTAAAAAGGGTAGCCCGGTGCATTAAGTTCCTGCTACGTGCGCGGTCCGGGGAAGAGCTGGACAGGGGTCTATTGTACGCAACCTTATCTTGCATTTTTACAAGAGGTTGTTTCCACGGCTCGGACCGGTGACCTCGTGGTCACATGGCAACAATTACTAGTTACGCCAAGGTTCCCCTTCTGAGGAGGGGATTGTCCTTAGGAACTATTCCACACCATTAGCATGATTATTGCATCTTCTTCCCTTGTTTTTCTGTCGCATCGCCAACTTAAATATATGTGTCTTATCAGAAGTTTCTAGTTACCAATTAGGTGTTCGTTTCACTTTATTTTAGTTTTCTTCCCAAAATGGAAAAGGTTATCTGGTTACCTATGTTGCTCGAACTCTTCAAAAATATTGTGGCGTGTGTGTCGGATCCTCTAACGTTCAAAAATAATGGAGAATCCGATATGGATGCGACAACATTTTAGAGGGTCCAAGCAGCATAGCTGGTTATGGCTATGCATTTTTTGAGGAAATGGAGCAGCATAAGAAGTCCTAAGGTGTTGGAGTAAAGAAGTTTTCGGTCTGTCACATTGAGTTCGCTAATACTTCTTCAAAATTATTTGTTTTTATCAGTGAACCTTTCATTAGTATCCCTCTTTTGCTTCTTTCATTAGTAGATAAATCTGGAATATAGTAAAAAATGGGGGTAATGTTAAACAAGATTAATAAGTATGAGGCAGAGTGTTCCTCTGCCTCTGCCATCCATGGCTTGCTTCTGTGTTGATTTATCGTTTTCCAACATTGATGAGATTGAAGGAGTTTGAGCTTCTTACAAGCTTGGTTTGCGGGAGTGGATTTTAACTTGGATTAACAAATTTTGTGTAATTGAGGTCCAATTAGTGTAGTAGTAACAAATTTCATTATTTGATGGTCCCTTCTTCCTGCCATTGGCTTCATATGTTACTTGATTTGGGTATTTATTGGAGACAAGAAACTGTTGCCCACAAGCTCGCGATATTTCTTAGTACATTACTAAAAGCTCGCGAGATACAACCGTTTCCGTCTAATATAAGTTATAGATGAGCAGGTCAGATGAGGATAATGGGTTTGGGTTGTACATCGTCTAGTAACATGTTGTCATCTGAAGGAAACCAATTGTGTTAAATCTGCTGCAACTTTCTATGCCAGAAGCTGTAAAAAAAGCGATTGAGGTCCTAGAAAAAATTAGAGATGTATGAGATAAAGAAAGAGGAATGCAAGATAGATAGAGAGAATAGATTTAGGGCCAAATAGGAGGAAGAGTGTTACACCATGACGGAGGCTGGGCGTACAAGGACGGGTCAAAGAAAAGGACCGACAGGCTTCTAGGCCAGCAAGCTTATGAAGAAAGGACGCACATGACACATTCGATGAATCTCATACTGGAATAGGATAAGAAAATGAAGAGTTTCATAAGACATAACACAAGTTCACATGGTATTCGTGCTATTGGATTCGATGATGGCGTAGATCAATGGACAAATCCATGAGATCTGTTTGACCAAAGCGGAAAATATGTGATGGACTTAGGCTGTTACAATGGGAATTTCCAGGAATAGTCCGCCGTGCGTTTGGACATCTAAAATTGCCACTGTCTGAGTTCTGTTTTAGTCTGGAGCTACGTATGTAGTTTTCAAAGATTCTAATAGGTTGAGGTGAATAGCAGTAGTTGAGTTACCATGATATCTTCCATTACTGCTTGCTTCTGTGTTGATTAATCGTCTACCCCACTTAGAGGAGTACTTACTCAGACCCTTGTTTCACCCTTATTCCTCCACTTGCCTTCATATGTTACTTAATTTGAGTATTTATTGGGGACAAGAAATTGTTGCGGACAAGTACTCCTAGTATTTGGATATTGTTTTTGTGCATTATTAAAAGTGCGCAAGATACCATTTCCATCCGATATAAGTTATTGATGAGCAGGTCAGAGGAGGATAAGGCATTTGGATTGTATAGCGTCTAGTAACTTGTTCTCATCTGAAGGAAAACAATTGTGTTGAAGCTGCTGCAATTTGGTACGCCAGAAGCTGAAAAGAGAACTTGAATTGTATGTCAAAAAGCAAGAGGAAGGAATATAGAGAGAATAGATTTAGGGCCAAATAGGAGCATGGGGTTTCAAGGGGTAGTACGCCGCAATATTGCTCACCCTCAAAAATATTGCTACAACCGTGTTCGAACCTCCAAAAACGTACTACTTTTGGAGGATCCAACAAGCAACCGAAGGCATTTTTGAAGAGTCCGAGCAATATAGGTCTTCTGTACATTAGGATACCTAGAATTGCCACTGTCTGAGTTCTGTCTTGGTCTGGAGCTATATATATAGTTTTCAAGGATTCTAATAGCCATAGGTTTAGGTGAATACCATCGTTTGAGTTACCACGATGTCTTGTCATTTATGTTTAAGTTGTGGAGCTAGTACATTTTGCTTGCACTCTTAAAAATACCGCCGTATGCGTGTCGGATCCTCCAGCATTGTACCACTTCCAGAAGTGTACCGCTTGTACCACTTCTGGAGGATCCGAGACAGGTGCGGCTGCGTTTTGGAGAGTTCGAGCAACATAGATAGTAGGTTTAGGTGAATTAGTTGAGTTGTCACGATGTCCTGTCATTTTCTCTAAATGGTATTATACCCAGCTTTTATCTAGATCAATGACTCTTGTCCTTATCACACAAGATAACAATAACATAAACCAATATAATCTGGGGAAAGTAGTGTGTACGCAGACCTTATCACACAGGATCAAATTAATTATTTAAAAAATCTTCCTTTACATGGACCCTTTCCCTTAATCCTAGTACCGTTGCTTTCATTTGCTATTTCACTGCTGAAACTTTTAGTTTAAGAGGACAAAAATACAATATTTTGACGTGAATAGAAGGCATTTCTCAGTAGCGTTTACTGTGGCAAATTAATCAGTTGTGTGAGGTTGATGCATGATCAGTGAGTCATTTGACTTTCTAGCTTCTATTCATTAATTTCTTTCGCAGCTATTCAGTTTTGATCATCATATATATAGATATAGATGTTTGCTTTTTGAGCGTCGCAGGGGATAAACGATTATTTTCTCTGGCTCCGCCTCACCAATGAATCGATGGAGAATGGAGCGACGGATCTGGAGTAATCGTCTATAAGTGGAACGACAAGGATAAGAGGCCAAATACATGAAGAAAAAACTGGAAAAAGAGATGGAGCTGTTGTTCTGAGTATGATGAAAATGCTCCACCTTGTAGGCAAGGATGGCATGTCTCATATGATGATGGTTTCACATTATACTAATCACATGTGATCAGCATCCGTGAAAACAGCCTTTTGTAGAAATACATGGTAAGACTGTGTACAATAGACCCTTGTATTCCGCCCCTTTCCAGACCCCGTGCATTACTATTATTTTTCTGCATATATCATATTATTAATTGTCTCACAACTATTTATTTAAACTATTTCAAATCTCACAATCATATTTATAAATTAATATATTTTCACAAAAGTTAGGTTTTGGTTGATGGACTAGTGCGGTCCCTCTGCTTCTTAGTGTGTCTTCCACTATCAAAAAAAAGCAAAATAAAGCCACTATAATGACAGCTACAAATAATAGAACCAACTATACCATTCACACAAAAACAAAAAATGGAAGCTCCAATTTTCACAAAACTCATATATATCTTCAGTATTTTTCTTACGCTTTTATTTATAATCACATCTGTAACAGGCCAATCACCATGCAATGGTACAATAGCTGAGTGTAACGAAGAGTTGGAGATATTAATGGAGTCTGATATTAGTAGAAGATTTCTTGAAGAAAGAAAAAAGTATATTTCTCCTGGAGCTTTGAAAAGAGATCAACCGGTTTGTAACGGCGGCGGTGGCGGCGAACCGTATTCCCGAAGCTGCCTTCCGCCGCCGTCAAATCCGTATAATAGAGGTTGTTCTAAGTATTATCGTTGTAGAGGTGATCAATGATATAAAAAAAGGGTGACTCTGAATTTTATGTTTTTTTTCGTCTTTCTACTTATAATGTTGTGTTCATGTGGATGAAATTGTTTCTTTCAATGCTAACTATTGATGTTATTTTTTTTCTTCTAACTATGATGTCCGGATTGCACGACCTAGCTACTAATGTTAACGTTGATATTTCTTTATGTACTTAATTATACTTGGCAATAATTTCATTGGATAACAACAGGGAATCTAGGATTTTTCGCAGAAATTATTTTTGATAGATATTATAGTTTTGGAAACTTCAAGGAGGTTTGACATCTCTCTAGTAAGTTATTTGGAACGATAAGGGCTTTAATGATAATTTTATACTTCAAACGAAGTTTTTTGAATACATCTCCAACCCCTTAAACTTGTCCTCTTTTTCCATTTAGACACTCGAACTAAACCTTGTTCCTACTAACACCTAAACTCAATTAAAAATGTATCAATTAGTGACAAATTGCTCACATGTTAAAGTGAGTGTAATTCACCTCCTTTGAGAGTGTGAAGTTATGTTTCTCTTTCTCCTTCCACCATCTCCGATCTGCTGCATCCCTACACTTCCATAACACTAGCTCCAACACCATATCTTGCTCACATCCACTATTATAGTCATTATTCCCATTTTTTTGAACCACCACCAAAAAGGCCATTGTCCACCAACAATGGAAACTACCGTCCAACTCCACCATCACCATTTTTATTCATCAAGAAAATAAAAAACATAGAAGCAAAAGTGAAAAGGATAAAAGCAGGAAAATTTATTATGCAAATGTGTAGGTTGAATTGGGGAAGCCACATGGATTCAATTTCAACAATGTTTCACATTCAAACTAAATTAGAATCTAATAAGAACCAAGTTAGATACACCAAAAATTCTTTTCTTGTAGGAAGATCAATAACCCAATTGGAGAATTGAAAGAAAACTATTTGATAGTAGGATCTCATTAATAATCGATTCTTCTTCACATTTTATATGTCAAGTGGCAATTTGATAATTGGGTCTTCTGAAATTGCCCCAACTTTTGTAAATATAGAAGACGAGTTTGAATGGGATGTGATCAGTGCTAGAGGGAGCATTTGTTGTTGGTGGAGGTGGTGTCGAGTGGAGGACAGAACAAGGGTGGTGGATGCCGGAGGCGAAGTTGCTAATTAGCGATAGTGTGGCTGGAGGTCGTCGGTTGTGATCCTTTTATGCCGCTCCGTCAAGTGCCTTTACCGGTGGCATCGTCGCCTCAAAACTTATCACCATAGAAGTTTCTGTAGTTTTTATGTGGGTTGTATTCCCTGAATAAGAAGAAGAAGATCCACGTTTTTTCTTCTTTCAATTTTTTTTTGTTGATGTGCCTTTTCTTTATTGGTTTTATTCCATGTCATCTGTGTGTATACTTTACGCGTTTAGATTTTAGGGTAGGTTATTTGTAAGGGGTTTAATAGATACAGTTTCTAACAAGATAAAGTGTTCAATAGGAACCGAGTTTAGTTCAAGTGCCTAAATGAAAAAAAGGGACAAGTTTAAAGTGTACATAATTATTTTTCTGTTGTTTATTAATGTTAATACATTAACCCGAGAGGGAGGAAGCTCAATAAAACCGCAATTTATTAAGGACGATGGGGAAAAAGAAGATTTAAGGAATTTTTATCACCTATAACAAAGATTAACACCTTATTTATTTTAAATAAATACCATTTAAAAAATTATATTCTATAGATACCTTTTAATGTTTATAGCAAAATATCTAATTTTGGTTACCTCCTACCCCTAAGCCACTAAATACACTATTCAGTTACACTATTTTCTTTATCTCTCTACTTTGATACATGTTATTTTCTTCCCTCATTCCCTGAAAATACGATGCTCAGTCTCAAAATTCCTCTCACCCGCATCACCTACCATTAGTCACCCTTCCCAAATTTCAATATTTCCAGAACCTACGCTCTCTTCTCTCTACTTCGCTAGGGTTTCGATACACAGTTCCGTTTTTCCACTCACTCTGAATCATCTCGATCTAGTAGTATTCCATCTATAGTTTAGTCAATCTCGATCTGAAAATGGCATCTTCAGCGGCAGTTTCGGCGCCCCTTGCTGCTCCTTCATCTAAAACCGAGACAAATTCCTCTCACCCATCTCAAAATTTCTGTTAATATATTTTAATGTATTTTCAACGTATCACGTTGTATTTTCATGTATTTCATTGTATTCATTGTCTTTTTTTCATTGTAATTCAATGTATCTCACTGTATTTCATTGTATTCACTGTCTTGTTTTTCATTGTATTTCAATGTATCCCATTGTATTCTATGTATTTCATTGTATTCACTGTCTTGTTATATGCCATGAATGTATTCATATGTTTTTTAATTAATATAATTTATGTATTCAGATGTATTATATAATTTCTCTGAAGATTGTTATGTTTTTGGGGTATTTTTCGGTTGAGAATCTTTTTTATAACTAGAAATACAAAATTTGTGTGTTATAATTGAGTTTGTTGAGTTATATTAGGAGTCTATTATGTTAATCGATTCACTTTCCGTTTAAAACAGTGTAATCCCCTATTTCACGCCGTGTAAACCCCTGTTTCACGCCGTGAATACAGTCGAATACAATAATTTGTCCAGCTGTAATCACATGTTTCACGCCATGAATATAGTCGAATACACTCGAATACAACAATTGATTAGCTGGACTTCCCTGATTCACGCCTATCTTTGCTAGAAAGAATTACGGCACTTGTCACTTGGTCTAACAGCCCAACCGAAAATGGCCCAGATTTAAAGCTCTTACCCTATTTAGCCCATGTTGTACATAACTTGAAAGAAACTTTTCAGCCTTTAGCCCATTATTAAAGACACACTTTTAATTTTTATTATTTTCTTCTTTCTTCATTCCTGTCTCACCAAATTCTCTCTCACCGCCTCTCGCTTCTTTCTTTCCAACGCACATAGATCCCTCATCCTCTCTTAACCTAGCCCCCATATTTCCCCTCCCCTACCCCCTACGCAGTTCTGCCATCAATGGCTCGAAGAAGGCTCGGGCTCCTAATCCGTCGTCCATGGTGGCAAACAGAAGAATATTGAGGATTTTTGAAGTTGGTTCTGGCTCTTTGCACTTTGAAACCATAATTTCCAATGTCTATCGAGCTCCGAGGAGAAAAGATCGGAAGCTAAATCAATCTTCAACACAATGAAGCATAAAGCTACAGACTTGCTTGTTCTTAAGCTTGTTGACCTTCTTGGCTCATCGCAAGTTATTGATTCTCGTGATATGTGTGTTGTCCTCCTTGAAGTCTCGAATCTGAAACTGGGTGTATCATATCTGTGCGTTGAATTCCGAATCTTTGGCACAAAATTGCTAACCTATAGACGAGTTGAATCATGCAATACCTTCTAATATAACTCGAGGCTTGGATAAAAATCATAACTATGTAGCAGTTTGTATAAACACTGTATAATAATGTATAATTGTGTATATGAATATACAAACACCTCTTATACACTATTATACATGTTTATAAAAGTTATATAGTATTGTATAATTGTGTATAATTGTGTATAAATGTGTATATTTGTGTATAATGTTGTATAATTATATATTTTTTCAGTTTATAAGGATGTATATACATTGTTAGTGTGTAAGAGGCCTCTACGGAAGTTTGACATTTCCTTTTCTTGTTCTTTTTCGTGTATATGTTGTATAAAAAAGATTTGTACGCGTTGGAGGGATTTTACAATTCATTTACCAATTTTTTTTCCTTTTATAATGTTAGATTGCTTCAGCAATTGCACATAATAGTGTATGAAAACAATTGGTTGTATAAAGAGGGAGCAATAATCGTAGTTGATTGTGTGAAATAAGCTATCTTTCGGGAATTGGCCTATTATTTTTGGGCTATAAATTTGCAAAGTGGTATCTAGGCTATTGTCACACCTCCTTTTTGCGCGCCTACCCCGAAGGATAAATGCGTGAGGAAGTTTTTCCAATTTAAGTGACAATATTCGAAATGAGATTATTTATTTAATTCAGAGTCGCCACTTAGGAAAGGTTTGGCTTTTGGTGTCCCAAGTCACCGGTTTATCTTGAATCCCAAATCGAGGAAATTTTCGACTTTCCAAATGAAGTTTGCGAACCAGAAATTCTAAGTAAGGAATTCTGTTGACCCGAGGGAAGGTGTTAGGCACCCCCGAATCCCGTGGTTCTTGCATGGTCGCTTAAATTGTTATAATGGCTAAATATCTGATTTTAATACATGTTATAACTTGTGTGCTTTTATTAGGTTTAAACCGCTTTTATTATTATTATTTATTTTTTATGGAATTGCAACGTCGTGAAAATGCATTTCGAACCACGCCACAATCAATGCGCCCGTGATTGTTAATACATTCCGACTCCGTTGAGATTTGGATTTGGGTCACATAAATGCGCACCCGAATTTAAGAATGCAATTTAATTAAATCGCGCCTAAAGAGTCTAACGCGTTATCATCTTTGGGGAAGGCAGTGAAATTCACTAAATAGTCCATCCCAAATTCTAAGTATTTTATTATGACCAATTATTGAGGGCCCCGCAATTTGCATTTTTATTTGGCGAGGCTCGTCTCATAATTTTTTTTTAAAAAAAAGGGATAATCTTAGAATGACTACATTTTCTTTTTTTGTTTGCCTCTAAAACAAATGAAGAAAAGGTCATACTTTATTTACATACTTTCGAGTTTATTATAGTTAAGTTCCGAAAGTGAGTCGTTAAATCTGAAAACGATACAATAAGAGCAGTTAATTAACAATTATGGGCCCAGGTCCGATGTATAAGGGGTAAAACTGGATTTGTGTCATCCTCATTTAGATTTTGGGCTTAGCTGAATGACTCTACACATGTTCGACCTTTAAAAATCTGAAATGAAAGTGGTACCTAATGAAAACCATTTTTACGAATTCAGATGAACAAATTGTTAACTAAAATAGTTTAAACTATTGAGTAATCGCCTAAAGCCTGATACTATTTGGAAACATGCTGTTTAATCGACCAAATTGAACTAGCAGAATGCTACAATTAACTGTCAGTCCATTTAAGCTAAAAGTCTACGGGGAAATAGTTTACGACTTAAACTGCTATAGGATAAAGCCCATGTTATACATAAACGACAACCAACTGATTCTAGTTCAAGCAACTAGCTAACATATATACAAATGAGATTCAATGTGTAAACAGAGTTTACATAGGCAGTGCATAGAATGTTAAAATGCAGACAATACAAAAACTACACTAAACTATAGCTTCAAATCTTTCCCATTTCTCGCATTTATGCTTCGAGTAGCTTACAAGATGTACCAGTGTATTCAGTTTGTGTACCTGGTATTTGGAAGAGCAAAGAAAGGAGATGAAGATCAGTGGAAGCAACAGTAGATGTTCAGCAAATAACAATAGCCAACAGCAGCAGTAGCAACAAGGCAAAATAAACCCCAGTGAACAAACAGAAATAAACCAATGAACATAATACCAATATCCACCAAAACAGACTCGGGAGACTCAATTGAGACCCGAAAATACCAATGTTGATCACAGGCAGAAAACAGGTGAAATCTGAAACAAAAGTGAAGCAGTAATTCCTGATTTTCGGATGCTCAAAGAAAGAAACCTAGGTTTCAATAGAACAAAGCAGGTAGTGATGATTTCAAAACAGAAAAGTGAAGGAAAGCAGAATTTTCAGCTTCAATAGAGCAAACAAAGGTTTTTTTTTGTTTATTGTCTTCTTAGGATTGAAGTCCAGGAATGAGCTTTCTTTTCTTTGCAAGATCAGCTCCCTTGGGTTCTCACCACTCTTTCTGAATGTCCTCAGCCCTTTTTTCCCTCCCCCCTCTTTCTGTTTTTTGGTTCTCTTTTTATATCTGTTAGAAGAGAAGAACCCCTCCTAAAAAACAGGCTGCCTATGGCTTAAAATAAACCCTCATGGCTGTCATTTCCACTTAGGATCCTCTAGGCATGGAGTTTTTTTTTCCTATTTTAATCTTCTGAAGTTCAAAATGTAGTGAATATCCTACTGTACAGCAGGTTCCACTACCATTCTCATGTGCATTTTCAGCTTTTATCATCAAGCCCATGCTGTTACTGATTTCCAGCTACTAAAGATACTTAACATATTATCACTCCCACTATTGATCAATTAATTTCATTAGATTAATTAATATTTTAGTACCCTACTGTCAGCCCACTAACACTTAAACATTTCAAAAACTTTTAAAACCCCAGAATACCCCCGAAACTCCTGTGATTTATTGTATTGCCCTTAATCTTAGAAGTCTGAAGTTATAGCCTATAAACTTACTCCTAAGACTGGTTTCAGGTTAACTTACAGTTCTACAGCTATAACCAATTCATTCATTCATTGATTCAAACTCAGTCAAACAGGGGAGTTAATCCAATGGCATGAGTAGGTCATATTGGGAACCAATCCTGACCAAATCAAAGCCAAAGGATCAAGCAGGCAACTGAGAATGCAAACAAAGATCAAAACTATACTGAAACCAGCATATTGATACGAGTTTTCTTAATATAGAGAAAAGGAATCATGCCAGAAATTCTACTGGAATGGGCAGACTCATGTTTTTTCTAGTTTTCGAGTGAGTTTAGTTGACGACACTTACTTAATTGACCATATGAGCTACAACAGATAGCTAACAAACAATAAAATATATCAAGCAGGTCGTCAGATGGCTTTCAGTGACTTTAGATGCAACAGGGGATTTTAACTCGAACTTAACTATCCTATGATTCTAAATAGGTTGGACACATAATTCACTGGTAAGTACAAGTAACAAACAATCAGAAGAAAAATGACTACATAAAAGGTCTTATGAAGACGGACAGAATTGAAAGAAGATAACAGAAAAAATCAAACAAATTAACTAATCATGCAAGCAAATACAAGTAGAACACAAACAAGAACAGAAGGAAAAGAAACTTATCTCGGAAGATTAAGAACAAAACGAACCAGGCTCGAACTGGACTCGACCTCTTTTCAGATCGAACGGACTTTAATTGAAGTGTTCTCAACTGAGAACTCCTCGATTAAGGTCTATTAGAACTCAACCCTTCGTTTAATTGGACAAACCCCCAGGTTTTGGATTTCTAGGGTTCTTGGGGCTCAGATTAGGGGTTCGAGCTTTTCTGGTTAGATCCGAACCAAACCAGGCTTAGTTTGGTCATGAGGGAGGTCAGGGGAGTAACTGGTGTGCATTTAGGGTGGATCGGCATAGGCTGAGGTTTGGCTCGAATCTTCAAATAAAGATTCGAGACGATGGGGGAAGATTTGAAACCAACGGTTTGCAGATCCGTGTCCAGGGGGTCGAGATGCACTAGGGGTGTTAATCTGGTGGTCACCGGCACCGTTGCCACCGGGTTTATGGTGAGGGGGTGGAGAGGCGGCGCTTATGGTTCTGAGGGGTGTTTGGTTCAGTCTCTGAATTGAGAGAGACGAGGATGAGGGAGGGGGTCTGGCTTAGGGGGGCGTGGGGGTAAGGGATTGGGGTTATATAGTTAGGAGGGAAACTTGATCTTGATCGTTGGATCAAGAATGATCAACGGCCAAGATCTTTCACTGGGGTGAAACAGCATCGTGTTATTTAAGTGAGACTGGGTCGGTCTCTGGGGTTAAGTGGGTCGGGTATCAGGCGTGGGTATGGAGACGTGATCTTGGCCATTGATCAATCTGAGATCAACGACCCAGATCAAGTATGATCAAAACGACGCCATTTGGACGTTCTCTGAGGTTGGCTGATCTGGACCGGGCAAAAACAGTGTTTTGGGCCTGATTTTGGGTCCAATTCAAATGGCCCAATTCCGATTTCATCCAGTTTTAACTCATTTATTTTCTTCTTCTAATTCCTTTTCTAAATACTAAATCTACCAAAAATCCTAAAATAAGTTGCAAAACTACAATTATATTAAAAGACATTAATTGACTCACACAAGATCTAACATCAATTAAACTGCAATGCTTGCTGTTACCGCTGTTGTTGCTGCCGCTACTGCTTTAACGACCTCCTTATTACAACCAAGAAAAATTGAAACTAAACTAACTACCTATGCCTGTCAACCACTAGTTACAAGATTCCTATCTATAATTCTTTGCAACTTGATCTTGAGTCTTAGTTGATTCTGTTTGTAGACTTCGATCCAAATCTTGATGCTCGCAAGTTGTAGGCTCTTGTTTATTTCTGCAGCATTGAGTGAAACGGGATTGGCGGAGCTCGTGACTTCAATCAGATTTTGAGCGATCCGCACTTTGTTTACACCAATATTTGGGAACATCTTTTTCTTCTTTTCTTCCTTTCTTTATTTTGGATTGAGACTTACTCAGTAGGTCATCTCGATCCATGTGCCTCGAGGTCAGACCTACTGAGACAACAAAACAAACGAACGAAATTTTCTGCCCCAGTTTCACTAGGAAAATTCTGTGAGTTAATTGCCATAAAAATCTACAGAATTGATGAGGGGATTGGAAACCTCAAGTCTAAAAGGCGCAACTCAGGGATTGGAGCCCTAATGTTTGCAAAAGGCAAAATGCTCAATTCAAGGATTGGAGCCCTAATATTGGCTAAAAGAGAAAAACCGCTCGACTCAGGGATTGGAGCCCTAATGTCGGCTAAAAGAAAATCGCTCAACTTAGGGTTTGGAGCCCTAATGTCGGTTAAAATAAAAATCGCTCAACTCAGGGATTGGAGCCCTAATGTCGGCTAAAGGAAAATCGCTCAACTCAGGGATTGGATCCCTAATGTCGGCTAAAGGAAAATCGCTCAACTCAGGGATAGGAGCCCTAATGTAGGCTAAAAGAGAATCGCTCAACTCAGGGATTGGATCCCTAACGTCAGCTAAAAGAAAATCGCTCAACTCAGGGATCGGAGCCCTAATGTCGGCTAAAAGAAAATTACTCAACTCAGGGATTGGAGCCCTAATGTCGGCTAAAAGAAAAATTGCTCAACTCAGGGATTGGAGCCCTAATGTCGGCTAAAAGAAAATTGCTCAACTCAGGGATTGGAGCCCTAATGTCGGCTGAAGGGAGATCGCTCACTCAGGGATTGGAGCCCTAATGTCGGCTAAAGGAAAATCGCTCAACTCAGGGATTAGAGCCCTAATGTCGGCTAAAAGAAAATCGCTCAACTCAGGGATTAGAGTCCTAATGTCGGCTAAAAGAAAATCGCTCAACTCAGGGATTGGAGCCCTAATGTTGGCTATAGGAAAATCGCTCAACTCAGGGATTGGAGCCCTAATGTCGGCTAAAAGAAAATCGCTCAACTCAGGGATTGGAGACCTAATGTCGGCTAAAAGAGAATCGCTCAACTCAGGGATTGGAGCCCTAATGTCGGCTAAAAGAAAATTGCTCAACCCAGGCATTGGAGCCCTAATGTCGGCTAAAGGCGACTAAGGAATGGAGGCCCTATGTCTAAAAATTTCAACTTAGGGATTGGAGCCTTAATGTTAGCGAAAGGCGACTAGGGAATGGAGGCCCTATGTCTAAAAATTTCAACTTAGGGATTAGAGCCTTAATGTTGGCAAAAGGCGACTAGGGAATGGAGGCCCTATGTCCAAAAATTTCAACTTAGGGATTGGAGCCCTAATATTGATAAAGGTGACTAGGGAATGGAGACCATATGTCTAAAATCTCAACTTAGGGATTGAAGCCCTAATATTGATAAAGGCGACTAGGAAATGGAGTCCCTGTTTCAACTTAGGGATTGGAGCCCTAATATTGATAAAGACGGCCAGGGAATGGAGTTCCTATGTCTAAAATCTCAACTTAGGGATTGGAGCCCTCATGTTGGCAACAGGTGAAAGATTGATTTTGGGGCTTCTAAACTAACCCCTCTTTTTGGAATTTTCTTCTTATTTCTCTTTTCGTTTTTATATATATATTTTTTATTATTTATTTTTTTACGTTGGAGGCAATCAACATCATGATCAGTCGATATTGGACTGTCGCACCACTGAGGCTGGGTATTTTCTTCACTTCTTGCTAGACGGATATCTGACCGGTCCTGCCACCTTTTCTTTCTAACATATTTGGAATTTAGAGTTAAAACGAAAGGGATTCAAGGAAAGGTAATCAAAGAGCGGAGAAACGAATTTAAAAGAGAAGCGTCCCTTTCGGGGAAAAGAAGGACTTATCTGAGGTGCATGCTGGTTTTAAACTGACATGACATGCCTTTTGGACTGGATGCCCGAACCTCACGAACTTGCAATTCCTCATGAACCAAAAACGGATCTATGTTTCCCAACCAGGGAACCTTGCCAGAACTTTCTGCGGTGAAATCATCTTTTCGGCCGACAGCGCCCTTTGCGGGTTTTCGTTAGTCGACCTCTCATTTCTCTTCTCACCGTCGCCTGATAGCACTTTTTGCAAGTTTTTACTAAACAATCTCTCTCATTTTCGATTTCTCTGCTCTCCATTGCCTTACGGTGCCCGTGTGGGTTTTCACCAATAAGACTCTCTCGTTTTATTTCTCTCATTTTCGTGCCTCGGATCCAAGTAGCTGTAAACTTTTCTCGCCTCACAACTTTGGAACTATTCAAAACGGGATTACCGCGGGACCATCATAACATCTGCCCCGATTTCATTTGAGGGAATTTGGATTTTTATTTTGGTGTGAATGAACCCCTCTGAGAGGCTGCCAACGTATCCTTTCGGAATCAAATCAGACGTAGTTCAGGCCAATCATCATTTTTTTTTCAACGGTGCTTTTGGATTCCAAAGAGGGTAGCCAAGGAATTGTAACCGGTTCAAAGGGTTTGTAGAAAGAGTTGATAGTGTTTGGGTAGCGGGAATAAAAAGCCTTCATCATCTCGAATGTGCCAACACATCACCGAAGTAAACTCAGACATAGTACCTCTTGACTGCATCCGCGTTCACAGCTGTTTCAGGATCATTTCCTTCAATATCACCCAGATACAACGCTCCTCTTGGCAATATCTTCCTGATGATGTACGGGCCTTTCCAATTAGGAGCAAATTTTCCTTTCGCTTCCTGGTGATGTGGCAGAATGTGCCTTAATACCAGTTGACCTACTTCAAAATTCCTGGGTCGCACTTTCTTGTTGTAAGCGCGGGCCATTCTTTGTTGGTACAACTGCCCGTGACAGACCGCAGCCATTCGTTTCTCGTCAATCAAAGTCAACTGCTCCAATCGAGTCATAACCCACTCGCTATCTTCAATTTCTGCTTCAACAATGGTTCGGAGCGAAGAAATTTCTACCTTTGCCGGTATCACAACTTCGGTCCCATAAACCAACAAGTATGGGGTTGCCCCTACTGATGTGCGCATTGTAGTGCGATATCCCAGTAAAGCAAAAGGTAACTATTCATGCCATTGTCTAGAACTCTGGATTGTCTTCCTCAAAATCTTCTTGATGTTTTTGTTTGTTGCTTCAACAGCGCCATTGGCCTTGGGCCGATAAGGAGTGGAGTTCCTATGCGTTATTTTGAACTGTTCGCATACATCCTCCATCAAGTGACTATTCAGGTTTGTCGCATTATCTGTGATGATAGTTGCAGGAATACCGAAACGACAGATAAGATTTGAATGTACAAAATCCACCACGGCTTTCTTAGTGACTGATTTGAGAGTGACAGCTTCAACCCATTTTGTGAAGTAATCAATAGCGAGCAATATGAATCTGTGCCCATTTGAGGCTTTTGGCTTGATTGGCCCAATGACGTCCATGCCCCAGGCGACAAAAGGCCACAGTGCCGACATAGGATGTAGCTCTGTTGGAGGTGCATGAATCAAATCACCGTACACCTGACACTGATGACACTTTCGAACGAAACTAAAACAGTCTTTCTCCATGGTTATCCAATAATACCCAGCTCGAAGGATTTTTTTCGCCAGGACATACCCGTTCATATGAGGTCCACACACTCCTGCGTGTACTTCATGCATGATTTTTTCTGCTTCTTCGGCGTCAACACATCTTAACAAGTTGAGATCCGGGGTTCTTTTATACAATACCTCGTCGCTCAAAAAGAATCCACTCGCATGCCGCCTAATAGTTCTCTTTTGATCTCCAGTAGCATGTTCGGGGTATTCTTGTGTCTTCAAGAACCTCTTAACATCATGGTACCATGGCTGGGTACTTGGTCCTGCCTAGATTACATTACAGTAACCGTGTCTTTCCCTGATTTGGATTTCCAAAGGATCGACGCGGGCATTGCCTGGGTAAGGTAACATTGAAGCTAAGGTGGCAAGTGCATCGGCTAGTTCATTGTGACACCGCGGGATATACCTGAACTCCATTGATTTGAATCGCTTGCCGAGATCCTCCACGTACTGCCGGTAAGGAATAAGCTTGACATCTCGAGTTTCCCATTCACCTTGGGCTTGCCGGATAATCAGATCAGAATCCCCCATAATCAACAAATCTTCAACATCTTGATTGATCGCCATGCTCATGCCCATGATACAAGCTTCATATTCAGCTGTATTGTTCGTGCAAAAGAAACGAAGCCTAGCTGTAGTCGGATAGTGTTGACCAGTGGGTGAGACCAAGATTGCCCCAATTCCTACACCTTTGGCATTTACGGCCCCATCAAAGAACATCTTCCAAGAATGAGCGTCTTCCGATATTATTTCTATGGTGTTTATTTCTTCATCTGGAAAATAAGTACTCAATGGTTGGTATTCCTCATCAACCGGGTTCTCAACCAAGTGATCCGCCAATGCCTGGGCTTTCATCGCCGTGCGAGTGACATAGACGATGTCGAATTCAGTAAGCAAGATTTGCCACTTTGCTAATCTCCCACTAGGCATCGGTTTTTGGAATATGTACTTCAAAGGATCCAACCTGGTTATGAGGTAAGTAGTATGAGCTTGGAGGTAATGTCTAATTTTCTGAGCGACCCATGTCAAAGCACAACACGTTCTTTCCAACAAAGTGTATTTGACTTCATAACCGGTGAACTTCTTGCTTAAGTAATAGATCGCCTGCTCTTTCTTTCCAATTATGTCATGTTTTCTGAGGACACAACCGAAAGAATTCTCCAGGACCGTCAGATACAAGAACAGGGGTCTCTCTGGCTCTGGCGGGACCAGGACTGGAGGATTTGAAATATATTCTTTGATCTTGTCAAAAGCCTCTTGACACTCAGTCGTCCATTTGATTGCTGCATCCTTCCTCAATAGGTTGAATATGGGCTCACATGTGCTAGTCAGTTGGGCAATGAATCGACTGATATAGTTTAACCTGCCCAATAGACTCATCACATCTTTCTTCGTTCTTGGAGGAGGTAGATCTCGGATAGACTTTATCTTTGTTGGATCTAAATTGATACCTCTCCTGCTTACTATGAAACCCAGAAGCTTGCCCGATGGGACTCCGAAGGCGCACTTAGCCGGATTTAGCTTCAAGTCGTACTTTCTCAACCTCTCAAAAAATTTCCTCAAGTCTCGAACATGATCGTCCTGAGTCCTGGACTTGACTATCACGTCGTCTACATACACCTCTATCTCTTGATGCATCATATCATGAAAAATGGCAGTCATGGCTCTCATGTAAGTTGCCCCGATATTCTTTAAACCAAACAGCATAACCCGATAACAGTAAGTACCCCAAGGTGTAGTGAAGGCGGTTTTCTCGACATCTTCTTCATCCATCAACACCTGATGATATCCGGCGTAACAATCTACGAAAGACTGTATCTCATGTTTGGCACAGTTATCAACAAGGATGTGGATGTTGGGCAATGGAAAATTGTCTTTGGGACTTGCCCTATTCAAATCTCGATAATCCACACACACCCGAGTCTTCCCATCTTTCTTCGGTACCAGAACTACATTAGCCAACCACGTAGTATACTGGACTACCCGAATTACTCCTGTTTTCAACTACTTCATGATTTCTTCTTTGATCTTATCACTGATATTAGTCTTGAACTTCCTCTGCTTCTGTTGAACTGGAGGACAATCAGGGTAAATTGGCAATTTATGCACCACTAGATCAACAACTAATCCTGGCATGTCATCGTATGACCAAGCAAACACATCTTCAAATTCAAAGAGGAGTTGAATTATTGCATCTCGCGTTTTCTCATCTGTGTGAATGCTTATTTTGGTTTCTCGGATTTCTTCAAGAGTTCCCAAGTTAACCGGTTTGGTGTCATTCAAATTCGGCTTAGGTTTATTCTCAAAGTGTTCCAGTTCTCGATTTATTTCCCTTAAAGCCTCTTCTTCGTCATATCCCGGTTTTTGGTTCATTATTTCACAGTTAAACAGCTCGTTTGGATCTGGGCGTGAAGTCCGCAAGCATGTCATATTATTTAAAGCCGTATTATTTATAACTGAAAGGAAAAGATAAAAGAAAAATAGAAAAAATCAGAAAGAATAAAGGAAAAATGATGAAATACTGATTTTATTCCTTGGAATTGGGAAGATAACAGGGTTCATAATTCAGGAAGTTAAAATAGGAAACTAAAGAAAAACATCCGAGTTACACCCTGGGATAACTCGTGATGCAGGAAAGGTGGCAGGACAGGTCTACCCGGACTCCTGCCTAACTGGGAACGGTGTGGCCTCCCAATTTTGAAGCTTAACATTTGGCCCCATGTATAGCACCTCAGCGGTGCTTGTGCCTTCTCCCAGCTGAACCATGTGAGTTTCGTAAAGTATTTCTCTCATTTCCCCACATATTTCTTCAATCTCTTCGGCCGTAAAGGCCTTGTCATCTTCTTCTTCAATGTACTTTGGTCTGACGAAAGTTTCGTACAAATGTGGCAATCGTCGAGGCAACTTCCACCCCTCATTTTTTCTCTTCTTTTCCCAATCTTCATCTTTTGGAGTAGGTTGGAAGCCTATCTCAAAGAGTTTCTTAGTGGAAGGCAAGGTGATAGGTTCAGTTATTCCTTGCAGCGTTCTTCCAAGCCCTTTTTTCATGGTTTGAATCCCTGTCGGATCATTTCTTTAGCAACCATGATTGAAGCGTTGGACAAGAAGGGTTGAGGGCAAGGTTTTCCTTCTTCATACTGCTCTGCCAGCACAACTTCAAAAGCCTGATAAACTGTGTGCTCACTCCCTTCCCTTGCTTCAAGATATGGAATGGATGGGTCCCGATAAATAGATTGTTCGTCTTCTCCGTGGACCACAATTTCCCGATCTTCATATTCAAACTTCACCATTTGGTGGAGAGTGAAGGGTACAACCCCTGCAGCATGAATCCAAGGTCTTCCGAGGAGAAAATTGTAAGATGTGCCCATATCCAGTACCTGGAAAGTTATTTCGAACTCCACCGGCCCTATAGTCAATATCAAGTCTATTTCCCCGAGGGTGTCCCTCTTGACGCCATAAAAAGCTCTTACACATACATTATTGGGGCAAATCCTTCCGGTCCCAACTTCCATTCTTTGCAGCGTAGAGAGCGGACAAATGTTGACACTCAAACCTCCATCCAACATTACTTGGTTGACGTAGTAGTCTTCACACTTGACCGTCAGATGTAAAGCCTTATTGTGAGCCGCTCCCTCCGGAGGTAAATCGTTCTTGCTAAAAGAAACTTGATTAACCGCAAAGAACCTTTCTGTCATTCTTTTAAGTTGTTCAACTGAAGTCTCAGCCGGTACATACGCTTCGTTCAAGGTTTTGAGCAAGATCTTCTAATGTTCGGCAGACTTCATTAGCAAAGATAGCATAGACACTTGCTCAGGGTACTTGCGCAACTGATCCACCACTTCATAGTCAGGCATATTCATCTTCTGGAAGAAAGCCTCTGCTTCTTCAGCGCTTACAGGCTTCTTGGGTGGGAAGCGCTTCCGTGTGGCATTGTTCACTCCTTGAATGTCTAAATATTTTCTAGCAGAAGTATTTTCTGGAAGTTCCCCCATGATTTATTTCCCTTTGTATGTAACCAATGTTTGTTGATAATTCCACGGTACCGTAGACGGGTCTGTCATTGGCTTCTATGGCATGCGTCCGATAACCACTGGCTCATTCATCCAAGGCGGTTTAATTGTCCCCCAGACCACATAGGCCCTTTTCGACACGTACATAGGTATTGCCCTTTTTATTTCGAATCTCTGTGGCTTCTCTGATCGACCTCGCAGAATATAGAGAATCTCATTCTTCGGAGGCACCATCTTCTCCGTCTTTGTCTCTGCCTTCTTTTCGGGTTCAATCTTGACAGTATCAGTCTTCTTTTCCCCTTTCTTACTTCGGGGCTGCTTTAGGCTTTCTCTCTGCATCGACAATGGCGATTATAGCTTTCAGGGCAGGATTGAACTCCATGTCCTCACAGATCATCCCAATCAACGGCCCATTATTGTGAGCGGGCAACGGATTGTTGGTCACATTTGGGACCTCCTCGTCCCTTAATACTATCTTTCCTTGTTCTATTAAATTCTCTACCACCCTTCTTAAAGTCCAACAATCATTGGTATCATGCCCTTCTGCTCCCGAATGATAAGCACACCTGACACCGGCTTTGTAAGCAGGTGATGCTGGATTGTGCCTTGTCTGAGAGACTGGTTGCAGGAAACCCATCTGGACTAGTTTTGGGAATAGGGTAGAATACGGTTCACCAATGGGTGTGAAAGTTTGTCTTCTAGGTTGTTCTTGAGGACGGAAATTATTTTGGGGTAGTTGTGGATTATAGTGGTTTCGGTAAGGAGGCTGATTTCTGGGAGGTGGAGCTTGGTTCCGATTTGCTTGTTGTGGTGGCCAGATATAAGGCTGAGTATTCATGACCGCGTAGGGCCGAGGAGTATAGGCCGAATCCTGGTGAGGGTAATAGTGCTGTGGGGTCCTCTCTGAGAAAAGAGGTCCGGGAGTATAGTTTCTCCTTGTACCCGACGTTGCTATGAACGTTTTTTCCCTTTTCTTTCCTTTTGCTATTCCTCCAGACCCACTCTGAATGACTTGGGAGGTAGCTTTGATAGCAGATTGGCTTAGAGTTCGACCCGTCTTTAGCCCATTTTCTACCATTTCTCCGATCTTAATTGCTTCTGTGAAAGGTTTCCCCATGGCCGACATCATGTTTTGGAAGTAATCTGATTCTTGAGCTTGGAGGAAAGTAGTGATCATTTCTATTTCATCCATAGGAGGTTTTACCCTTGATGTTTGCTCGCGCCATTTAATAGCGTATTTTCTGAAGCTTTCTGAGGTTTTCTTCTTCAAGTTTGACAAAGAATTCCTGTCTGGTGCGATATCAATATTATACTGAAACTGCCTTACAAAATCTCTAGCAAGATCGTCCCAAATGTGCCATCGGGATATGTCCTGATCCATATACCATTCTGAGGCTATGTCCACTAAGCTTTCTCCGAAGTATGCCATCAACAATTCTTCTTTGCCGCCAGCCCCACGCAATTGGTTGCAATACTTTTTGAGGTGAGCAATGGGATCGTCATGCCCATCATATTTCTCAAACTTCGGTGTTTTGAACCCTACGGGCAAGTGCACGTGAGGGAACATGCACAAATCAGTATAGGAAACACTCTTCTGCCCACTTAAACCTTGCATATTTTTTAAACTCTGCTCGAGGCTCCTCATTCTTTTTGCCATTTCATCATGTTCAAAAGCTTTGGGATTTTGGTATTGCCCAAGCGTAAACTCGTATTGAGGCCGCTGAGGGTGAGTGATGGTGGTAAGCCGAGTTGGTTCCAACGAGAAGGATGGTGCTTGAAATGTGAATGAGGAAGAGTCAAAATTAGGCCTGTGTATAGTGGGTTGTGCCGCAATTGGACAGGGCGATGCTGTGAATATGTTTGTAGCCACATCTGTCGTTGGCATCCGGGGATAAGAATCAGAGGGTGATCCAGCGGAGTGGGCTGGAATGGTAGGGTACCCGAATGGGGTAGTCGGATAACTTATGGGGACGTTGGAAGTCTCACTTGTCCTAGAGAACAACTGGGGGAATCCAGGGATTACACTCGGCGGCTCTTTTCCATTGTTCCAGTCATCCAACATTTCCAACATGCGAAGCCGCAAGATTCTGTTTTCTTCAGCAGATGCTGATTCGGAAGTTGGGATGGCCGAGATTGAACTCTCTTCGGAGACAGGAATTGTTGGCAAAGGAATTTCTGAAGACATCTCTACACTTCCCTTTGATCTCGTGAAGTAAATGTGAATACTTCTTCTCGACTTAGTGACGGGTAGCTGAACAGTTCCTTTCAACCTCGTAAAGTATGAATGTGAGGCCAGACCTCCACCAAACCAAACCACCTTTCTAAAAACCTGGTCTTAGCAGCAAGCAAACGGTTAGTTTGAAACAAATAACGGAAAGGTAATCTCACGTTGGGGTGTGATGCACCTATACAGTTAAGTGCATTTCTACATGTTTGCATCGATGACAGGCATCATTCCGGCTTCTCTTTATGCTCCCCTCTATTTATTATTTTTTCTTTATTATATATTATTATTATTTTTTTATTATTTTTTTATTATTTTTTTTATTACTATTTGAAGTTAAAAACGTGACCGGATCCGATGAGGATTGCCTACGTATCACGATGCCGCGTAAATCAGATCATTACGTAGTTCGAGACAAACAAATGCAAAAATAAAGAAACAAGTGTTCATTTTGCATCGTGCTCATCCTGCACATTTATTAAGGTGATTTAAGCAAAAATGATTTGACTCAAAAATGATTTGACTATATTTTAGAAAGAAAGATCCGATTTTTGAACACGGCCTTTTAGCACTTCGGGAATGAAGATTTTAAGGCTGTGAGGGTCAACCTGATCAAAACTCTAAAGGATGATTGAAAGTGGCCGTTTATGCAAAGTCGACGCCTTCCGCCGTCCCTTTCGGGAACATTTGGCTGTTTTTGACAAAACAACATCACTTGATTTATTTATGAATCTTTTTTTTTTCAAAATAGTGGCCCGACATTGGGAACACGGCCTCACAGAGCCTCGGGGATGAGGATTCTAAGGTTGTTGGGCAAATTGGTCAAAATTCAAATAATGACCAAAAGCGGTTGTTTACGCAAAGTCAGCCTTCCGGTGCGTCCCTTTCGACTACATTCGGCTACATTTGACAAAAGAGGCATCACCCGGCTCATTTATGATGAAATTAAAATTCTGACATTTTGGTTATTTCTAAAAAAGGGGAGGTTGGACCCGATGAGAGTTGCCTACGTATCTCACACCCTGTGAGAATCAAACCGGCGTAGTTCGGTCGATCGTGAATAGAGTAAGTAAACTAACTCTTTTTTTTTTGGAATAATTTTTTTTAAAAAAAAAGAAAATGCTTTAAAAGAATAAAGGTTTATTTTATTTTTTTGGTTTTTTGTTTCTTTTGGATTTTTCTAAACAAAATGCTTTAAAAGAAGAAAAGGATATATTTTGGATTTTTGAATTTGACTCAATTTTTATTTTTTGAAAGAAAGACTTCTAAAAGTTCCTTTTCTTTTGATCGGAACTTTGAGAATTTTAGAAGTAAAAAAAATATTTTTGTTTGAATTTTCATTTGTTCTCTCTTTTTCTAAATAAGAGAGAAAATATTTTCTTTCGATTTTGGTTGTCGCCTCTTGATTTTCGAATGAGGCACTTTTAAGAAACTATTTTGGATTTTTGAGTTTTGTTTTTATTTATTTACACAAGCACTTTTAAAGAAAAGCGAAAATATTTTTGGACTCATATTTTCAAAGTTTTTATGGATATTTACAAAATAAAGACAACTAAAGAGCAATTTTTCTGGATTTTTGTTTCTGATATTTTTTTGGAAAAATACTTCAGAATGAAGGAAACCCGTATTTTAGATTTTTATTTTTATTGATTTTTCTTTTTTTTTTGTATGAAAGATAGTAGAAAGAAGGAAACCATTTTTTTTTTGAGTTTAAAAACTTTTTTTAAAAAACATTTAAGGAAATATTTTCAAAGAAAGGACTGGAAGAAAATATTTTTGGATTTTTTTTTGAAAATTAGGGTCGGAACCAATGAGATTTGCCTACGTATCTCACATCCGGTGAGAATCAGACCCGCCTAGTTCGGTCATTTTGACAGAACATGGCAGTTGAAAAATTTGACTCATTTGGAGATTTCGGAATTTTCTACCTACCTCTCACTCCTATATTATTATTATTATTTATTTTATTGTTATTATTATTTTTTTTAAAACAATTTTTTTTTTATTTTCTCCTTTTTTTTATTTTCTTCCTCTGTTCTAGAAAAGCTGGTCAACATGCAAACCGAAGCAAAACAGATGCGCAAATAGCACGTAAGATGCATCAGGATGATCTTTTTCATTTAGGTACCTGTCCTAGACAGACCCAACCCCTGTGTTGAGTCTCCAAGGTCAAATGCACATGATGCAAACAAACGTTCCTACTAGGGATCCGGCATGAAGCTGAGTTATTCTAGGTTTGTAACCTGAGTATTTGTTCTAGACTGTGTACCCGAGCGAACAACTCGAGTCGAGGAGGGGGCTACGTACTGGGGACCCGCGAGATCGTCCGGCTTTGTAACTTGTCCGGCCTCTTTCTTATTTCAGGTATTGACACTAACAGAATAGGGAGTCTTGACCAGCAAGCTCCTCACCGGAGGTAAGAAGATAAGGGTTTCAGCACAGTTTATATACATTTCAAACAATCTCAAAGCGATAAAAGCGGCATTTAGCATATTAGGCTCAACATATAAAAATCAGATAAATCAAGCCAATTATAACAGTTATTCTAAGCTCGAATTCTAAACCCTGAACCGAAGTTCTGGGTTTGGTTCCCCAGCAGAGTCGCCAGAGCTATCACACCTCCTTTTTGCGTGCCTACCCCGAAGGATAAATGCGTGAGGGAGTTTTTCCAATTTAAGTGACAATATTCGAAATGAGATTATTTATTTACTTCAGAGTCGCCACTTGAGAAAGATTTGGCTTTTGGTGTCCCAAGTCACCGGTTTATCTTGAATCCCAAATCGAGGAAATTTTCGACTTTCCAAATGAAGTCTGCAAACCAAAAATTCTAAGTAAGGAATTTTGTTGACCCGAGGGAAGGTGTTAGGCACCCCCGAATCCCGTGGTTCTAGCACGATCGCTTAAATTGTTATAATGGATAAATATCTGATTTTAATATTTGTTATAACTTGTGTGCTTTTATTAGGTTTAAACCGCTTTTATTATTATTTATTTTTTATGGAATTGCAACGTCGTGAAAATGCATTTCGAATCACGTCACAATCAATACGCCCGTAGTTGTTAATACATTCCGACTTCGTTGAGATTTGGATTTGGGTCACATAAATGCGCACCCGAATTTAAGAATGCAATTTAATTAAATCGCGCCTAAAGAGTCTAACGCGTTATTATCTTTGGGGAAGACAGTGAAATTCACTAAACAGTCCATCCCAAATTCTAAGTATTTTATTATGACCAATTATTGAGGGCCCCGCAATTTACATTTTTATTTGGCGAGGCTCGTTTCATTATTTTTTTTTTAAAAAAAGGATAATCTTAGAATGACTACATTTTCTATTTTTTGTTTGCCTCTAAAATAAATGAAGAAAAGGTCCTACTTTATTTACATACTTTCGAGTTTATTATAGTTAAGTTCCGAAAGTGAGTCGTTAAATCTGAAAACGATACAATAAGAGCAGTTGATTAACAATTATGGGCCCAGGTCCGATGTATAAGGGGTAAAACTGGACTTGTGCCATCCTCATTTAGATTTTGGGCTTAGCTGAATGACTCTACACATGTTCGACCTTTACAAATCCGAAATGAAAGTGGTACCTAATGAAAACCATTTTTACGGATTCAGATGAACAAATTTTTAACTAAAATAGTTTGAACTATTGAGTAATCGCCTAAAGCCTGATACGTATTTGGAAACATGCTGTTTAATCGACCAAATTGAACTAGCAAAATGCTACAATTAACTGTCAGTCCATTTAAGCTAAAAGCCTACGGGGAAATAGTTTACGACTTAAACTGCTATAGGATAAAGCCCATGTTATACATAAACGACAACCAACCGATTCTAGTTCATGCAACTAGCTAACATATATACAATGAGATTCAATGTGTAAACAGAGTTTACATAGGCAGTGCATAAAATGTTTAAATGCAGACAATACAAAAACTACACTAAACTATAGCATCAAATTTTTCCCATTTCTCGCATTTATGCTTCGAGTAGCTTACAAGATGTACCCGTGTATTCAGTTTGTGTACCTGGTATTTGGAAGAGTAAAGAAAGGAGATGAAGATCAATGGAAGCAGCAGTAGATGTTCAGCAAATAACAATAGCCAACAGCAGCAGTAGCAACAAGGCAGAATAAACCCCAGTGAACAAACAGAAATAAACCAATGAACATAATGCTAATATCCACCAAAACAGACCCGGGAGACTCAATTGAGACCCGAAAATACCAATGTTGATCGCAGGCAGAAAACATGTGAAATCTGAAATAAAAGTGAAAAAGTAATTCCTGATTTTCGGATGCTCAAAGAAAGAAACCTAGGTTTCAATAGAACAAAGCAGGTAGTGATGATTTCAAAACAGAAAAGTGAAGGAAAGCAGAATTTTCAGCTTCAATAGAGCAAACAAATATTTTTTTTTGTTTATTGTCTTCTTAGGATTGAAGTCCAGGAATGAGCTTTCTTTTCTTTGCAAGATCAGCTCCCTTGGGTTCTCACCACTCTTTCTGAATGTCCTCAGCCCTTTTTTCCCTCCCCCCTCTTTCTGTTTTTTGGTTCTCTTTTTATATCTGTTAGAAGAGAAGAACCCCTCCTCAAAAACAGGCTGCCCATGGCTTAAAATAAACCCTCATGGCTGTCATTTCCACTTAGGATCCTCTAGGCATGGAGTTTTTTTCCCTATTTTAATCTTCTGAAGTTCAAAATGTAGTGAATATCCTACTGTACAGCAGGTTCCACTACCATTCTCATGTGCATTTTCAGCCTTTATCATCAAGCCCATGCTGTTACTGATTTCCAGCTACTAAAGGTACTTAACATATTATCACTCCCACTATTGATCAATTAATTTCATTAGTTTAATTAATATTTTAGTACCCTACTGTCAGCCCACTAACACTTAAACATTTCAAAAACTTTTAAAACCCCGGAATACCCCTGAAACTCCTGTGATTTATTGTATTGCCCTTAATCTTAGAAGTCTGAAGTTATAGCCTATGAACTTACTCCTAAGACTGGTTTAAGGTTAACTTACAGTTCTACAGCTATAACCAATTCATTCATTCATTGATTCAAACTCAGTCAAACAGGAGAGTTAATCCAATGGCATGAGTAGGTCATATTGGGAACCAATCCTGACCAAATCAAAGCCAAAGGATCAAGCAGGCAACTGAGAATGCAAACAAAGATCAAAACTATACTGAAACCAACATATTGATACGAGTTTTCTTAACATAGAGAAAAGGAATCATGCCAGAAATTCTACTGGAATGGGCAGACTCATGTTTTTTCTAGTTTTCGAGTGAATTTAGTTGACGACACTTACTTAATTGACCATATGAGCTACAACAGATAGCTAACAAACAATAAAATATATCAAGCAGGTCGTCAGATGGCTTTCAGTGACTTTAGATGCAACAGGGGATTTTAGCACGAACTTAACTGTCCTATGATTCTAAACAGGTTGGACACATAATTCACTGGTAAGTACAAGTAACAAACAATCAGAAGAAAAATGACTACATAAAAGGTCTTATGAAGACGGACAGAATTGAAAGAAGATAGCAGAAAAAATCAAACAAATTAACTAATCATGCAAGCAAATACAAGTAGAACACAAACAAGAACAGAAGGAAAAAAACTTATCTCGGAAGATTAAGAACAAAACGAACCAGGCTCGAACTGGACTCGCCCTCTTTTGAGGTCGAACGGACTTTAAATGAGAACACCTCGATTAAGGTCTATTAGACCTCAACCCTTCGTTTAATTGGACAAACCCCCAGGTTTTGGATTTCTAGGGTTCTTGGGGCTCAGATTAGGGGTTCGAGCTTTTCTGGTTAGATCCGAACCAAACCAGGCTTGGTTTGGTCACGGGGGAGGTCAGGGGAGTAACTAGTGTGCATTTGGGGTGGATCGGCATAGGCTGAAGTTTGGCTCGAATCTTCAAATGAAGATTCGAGATGATGGGGGAAGATTTGAAACCAACGGTTTGTAGATCCGTGTCCAGGGGGTCGAGGTGCACTAGGGGTGTTAATCTGGTGGTCACCGGCACCGTTGCCGCCGGGTTTATGGTGAGGGGGTGGAGAGGCGGCGCTTAGGGTTCTGAGGGGTGTTTGGTTCAGTCTCTGAATTGAGAGAGACGAGGATGAGGGAGGGGGTCTGGCTTAGGGGGCGTGGGGGTAAGGGATTGGGGTTATATAGTTAGGGGGAAACTTGATCTGGATCGTTGGATCAAGAATGATCAACAGCCGAGATCTTTCACTGGGGTGAAACGACGTCGTGTGATATAAGTGAGACTGGGTCGGTCTCTGGGGTTAAGTGGGTCGGGTATCAGGCGTGGGTATGAAGACGTGATCTTGGCCGTTGATCAATCTGAGATCAACGACCCAGATCAAGTATGATCAAAACGACGTCGTTTGGACGTTCTCTGAGGTTGGCTGATCTGGACCGGGCAAAACAGTGCTTTGGGCGTGATTTTGGGTCCAATTCAAATGGCCCAATTCCGATTTCATCCAATTTTAACTCATTTCTTTTCTTCTTCTAATTCCTTTTCTAAATACTAAATCTACCAAAAATCCTAAAATAAGTTGCAAAACTACAATTATATTAAAAGACATTAATTGACTCACACAAGATCAAACATCAATTAAACAAAATCACACCATTAAACAATAAAATGACAAGATTACCAAAAATAATACTTTTTGTGATTTTCATTCATTTAAAAACCAAATACGATTTAATTAATTCCTAATAGTAGAATAAGATCCTAAATTTACACGCAACATATATTTTTTGTATTTTTTAATTAATAAAATAAACAATCACAGACAAAAACTACAAATAACTATCAAAAAATGCCACGCAAATTCTTAAAATTGTACACAAAGACAATTTGTTTTATTTTTCGATTTCTTTTGGAGTGATTGTCGTGGAAACAAAAATCACGTGCTCACAGCCATTATGTTGCAAGTCAGGTGTGTGAGTTGTATTTATGTGAAATTATCCCTTTTTGCTACTGTATTAATGAATACAGTAGCTTAAATATATCTACTACATCTTATAATAACAGAAAATGTATCTACAATCCGTAATATAGCAAATAGTATCTATAGATAGCTAATTACCACTAAAAGATAGTGCTTTATGAAAATTTCTCAAGATTTAATAAAAGAGGAAGTCTAGAAAAGATCATAATTTGGTAAAATAGATTAGCAAGAGTAGGATTTCATCTAATATTATTGACTTAAGCTTGTATCAGAATTACGGCAAAGGAAGAAACAGAGGAAGAACAAAATTTCCATACCACTAAGGTATTTAATTTATTTTATTTCAACAAACATAGTTTCTATCAGCTTATCAAGCAGTGATCTCTCGAATACTGAGGAGGGAAAATATTTTCGGAAGAAACAGAGGAAGAACAAAAATCGAAACTTTATGCAAGTAAAATCCTCAGATACAGATAAATCCTCAGTTTCCTTATTGTATAACGTCTCCAGGCAAAGATATAACTTTACCATGTTGGTCTAAATATAACAGATGGATCCCTATCTTCTTTACTGTAACTTCTTCAGACCATGCTTCTATCCTTTCCCCACCTTTAATCATCTCGCCATCAAAACGTTCATTTAAGGCCATCAAAAGCCTTATGTAAGCAATATCTCTATGTCCATCAAAAGCCTCATGTAAGCAATATCTCCAAGGAACAATTACAGTCTCTTTATGGGCAATACTAATCTTGTAGCATGGATAAGGGGCTGCATCCAAAGAGTCGATAACAAACCAGAGAACCATTCCTAAGAAGTTATACTCGTCATTATTATGTGTCGGCATAGTCAAACACATAGATGAAGCTGTTACTTGATTCCTGCACCATTCTGGAATCTCCTTGCATTCGAGAAAAATTTCTAAATCAAGCTGCATCGGACAAAAACTCAAGATCATTAATATGAGAGAGAGAGAGAGAGAGAGAGAGAGAGAGAGAGAGTCTGACCTGATCTTCGTGTTCTTTAGATTGAAATGCTCGAGTAGGTGCATTAAAGAAGCCTTCATTGAATGGATTCTGCAGAGAACTACAATTAATCATATTAAACCGCTCTATAGAAGGGAGGTTGTCCAACTCTGTAATCTTGACCAATTTTTGACAATTTTTAAGTTCAAGATATCGAAGATTTTCTAAATTTGATACTGATGGGAGTGTTTGAAGATTCTGACAGTCATTCAAACATAACTCTTCCAATAATCGTAACTTGGAAAAATCAAAGGGTAGACAATAGAAACTGTTGCCACTCAAATCTAAATATTTTAAGGAGGATAAGCTCCCAATATTCCTAGGAATATCAGCCTCGGATAAATTACAGTATATAAGCCTCAATACGGTCACAAAAGTTGACAAGGAATATTGTATCTGAGGGACTCCTCTTCCAGAAATACTCCTTTTGGCCTCTATCTTTCGACCTCCCACTCCCAATGTTTCAAGATTTCTTAGCATTTCAACAGATCTAGGCAGTTGTTTTATACCCGTATCAACTGCAGAAAGAAATCTTAGACTTTTCATATCTCCAAGGTTATCTGGCAGTGTTTTTATTGATGAGCAGTCACTAATGCTCAAGTAATTAACGGATATTAGCTGGCATATGCTGCTTGGAAGATCCGTAAGTTTTTCGCAACCAGATATATATAGTTCAATTAGTCTGGACAAATTTCCTATTGATGGATGGATCTCCATCAAACCTGAGCATTCATAGAGATACAAAGTCTCAAGACTCATTGAACCATTGAAGTTTGGAGTGCTTCTGAGTTGCTTGCAATGAGAGAGATCCAGTTTCTTCAAACTTCTACAACACTAAAAGTAAACCAAATATAGTTTCAATTAACATTTTCTTTCACTTAGGGGCAAACAGTACACATGAAATTGTAAAATTGTGTAACAAACCTGCAAATTCAATTGAAATTCTTGGATATCACTCCCCCGCATATCTAGAACTACAAGATTCACAGCTGGAAAATTTGATGGTATACATTTTAAAGGACATCTTTTCCAAGACAACCATCTGAGCTCCTTGGATAACAGCTCCAAATCTCCACTAATATGTAACTCATCCATTATAAGAACCCTAAGGTTTTTCATTTTCTTAAATGCTTTGGTGCTCAAGTTCAGTCCCTCAAATGCTAGTTGGTCTACCTTCAGTACTTCTACCTTTTTGGAACCCTGTAGAGTTTGGAGAAAAGATTAGTATCTTAAGACCCAGAAATTAAGAGGGAAAAATGTTTTATACCAATTCAAGGTCAAACAAAGAGGTTACACTATATGTATCAAGAAAAATAAACTTAAACATTAAAGGATGTAAAAAAAGAATGTAAAATTGTTCAAAAACTAAGATGAGAGTCTTTCAAAAACTAGTTTAGCAGCACTCAATAAGTTCACACGATAATATCAATGGAAAAAACAAAGATAAACAAACAGAACAAATTGCATCCAGAAACCTGACAATAGTACTATTAAATACTAGATTTTAAAGAACAACTAGAAAAATACTTACTAACCAGAGAGGAAGCACAAAATGAATTCACTTCTTATGATGACAATATAAATTATAAGCAATAAGTAATTAAATTGAAAAAAAAATATTATAACCAAGATAAAGGATAAAAGATTTACTGACTTTATTTCCTTGTAGAACATCACGGACTTCGTGAGGGATGAATAATCTACTCCGTTTTCCAGGGTCTCGAGCTGATTCCATGCGAACGACTTCTCTTCCCATATCTCGCACTAAATCATGCATCTCCAAAATATTCCAAGATCTTTGGAGCAAGTGTTTTTGGACTAAAGTTGCAATTGCACTTTTAGCATGAAAGCCACATGCATTTACCATTTCAGTAACTTCATGCTCATAAAACCCATGGAAGGCGCATGCAATATCGAGGAAAACAGTCTGTGTTTCATCATCAAGTCCATCAAAGCTTATCTTGAGAATCTTTTGGATATCACAATGAGGAATTGATTTTAGTTTTTCGAATTCATATCCCCATTCTTCTATAGAACTTCCTTGTAAATGTGACCCCAATGTCACAAGAGCTAATGGTAGCCTACCAGAATATCTGATTATGGCTTGTGCCAAATTAACATAATCTTCTGGTGGAAAATGACTATCAAAAGCATGCCAACAAAAAAGTAACATAGCTTCATTGTCATTTAATAGTTTGGCCTCATATCTCTCTTTTTCTCCAAACCGACATAGCAATCGCTTGTCTCGGGTGGTAGTGATTATTAAACTACCCGAACCAAACCAGCTTCTTTCTCTTATTAAGGATTCTAATTGGTTTCTGTGGTCCACGTCATCAAGAACAATTAGAACCTTCTTTGACTCGAGTCTTGCTTTGATTAGATTGATGCCTTGAGCGACACTGCCAACTTTGATGTCCTTATTTTTGAGTACTTGTTGAAGAAGTTTCTCTTGTAGCTTGACAAGACCAAATTCTTCAGCTTCTGATCTAACATCCGAAAGGAAGCAACTACTGTCGAAGAGTCGAAACATTTGATTGTAGATAGCTTTTGCTAGAGTTGTTTTCCCTATGCCACCAACTCCGTGAATACCAATCATGCGAACTCCATCTTCACATTCATTTTGCAATAACAACTCTATATCTTTGACACGAGAATCTACTCCAACTGGGTGCCAAGCAACATCTAGAGGTGTCTGGTTAACCTCTTGTAGGACTTGCTGTATAATTTTTTCAATAAACTTTGATTCATGCCTACAAATTTTTTAGCAAAAACAAAAAATTAAAAGAAATACTACTCCGGTTACTAAAACTTTGATATTTGAAAATATTTGACGGACAAATCAAAATCGATAGCCAAGACATAACCCAGTGGGATGAATCTAAGCAACAAAACAGATAACTTACGGCGTCATATAGTATACTTTAAGAAATAATTTAAGTTATAAATATTGATAGTGTAAATATTTCGATATTATCAATGTATAGAACTTAAACTCTTTTGAACAGTTAGTATCACATCCTATAAACAATTGAACAAATAACAAATGAAACCATATAGTTGAATCAAGAAAATGTACCCGTCAACAACATTTTGCAAATCCCATCCAGATAAATTTGCAGCTTCAGTAAGTGCAACTCTCCATTTCTCCACCCTTTGAACTCCAAATGGTCGTTCCTTGTGTTTAGCCAAAGCTTCTCCAAATAACCCAGTTTGCTTTCGTACCTCAGAAGGATCAACATCATAGAAAATAGGCAAAACCATCTGCTTTAATTTCTCTTTGCATTCAAGGATTTTAACTAGTTCATTTAGACACCAACTAGAGGAAGCATAATTTCTTGAGAAAACAATAATGGAAATTCTCGACTCTTCAATTGCTTTCTCTAGTTTACTTGAAATCACATCACCCTTTCTCAATTCCTCATCGTCAATGAAAGTATTAATTCCATCATCACACAACTTGGAATAAAGATGACCAGTGAATGTTTTTCGGGTGTCTTCACCTCTAAAACTGAGGAATACTTCATAAGAGAAGTGAGATGATTCTCCTCGAACTAATTGAGTATCCATTTGATGAATTAAGGGTTGATGAGAATGAAAGAATTAAGGGATGATTTTTTAGTAAATCTTTAGACCGAAAACACAGTATCTAATCCATGGCCGTTCCCTACCCAATAATAAAGTTCACATCTCACTTTCTATCTCCTCCATATTCCTTCCTCCTCCACTTCTTCTTTACTTAACCCTCAACTCTGCAAAAATTCAAGTTATTAGCGACCCAATTTGCTGTAGAAGCAGGAAGCCCAACTCGAAGCCCAACAACTAGCCCAGTCATTCACCACTGCCGCGGTAAAACTCTCCGCATGCTCCTCACCCGCAGCGGCAACGCCGGCAGCGACGGAGGAAGTGATCGACGGCTATTGTCCGAGGACGATGCGTCGCCGGGTCGGATTTTCAGCGACGGAGATTCGCCGGAAGTGGTGGTGAGAAACAAGCTTAAGGATTTGTTCGTTTCGTCGCCGGAAAATTCGAGAGATGGATTTTCACCGGAAATTTCTAGTTCCGGTGGTAGTATTGGATCGGCAGTTCGGAGAATTCGGCCGTTGTTGCTTAGGAGGGTTTGGAGACCTATGTTTGTGAATAATTGATTGGAATCAATTGTATTAGCGCTAGTTGCGGTTATTAGAGAATAAATAAAGTAAGTTTTGAATCCTATTTAAAAAAAAAAGGATGTTTTTTTAGTAAAGGGAAAGTAGATAACCAAAGTTACACCCATAAGCGTTTTGGCGGAGGGTTACACTAATTCTTCGTCGTTAATTAGAGGTCTTGAGTTAAGGGGCGGATCTAGCGTGTAGTATACGGGTTTTCGAGAACCCATAACTTTTGCATAAATTCTGTATTTTTATTTAAAAATTTATTAAATATCTATAAATATCTATTTGTGAACCCAACTATTATTGTATATTAATTTGAAATTGCGATAGGAACCCATAAACTTAAAATCCTGGATCCGCCTCTGCTTGAGTTTGAGCCTATGAGTATGGAGATCTTTGTTAGGGGTACTTTAACCCCTAATGTGGGACTTATGGAGCCGTCTTTGTTAGGAGTACTTTAACTCCTAATGTGGAACTTTCTGATGCGAATCCGGATTAGTCGGACCTCAATGTGAATACCAGATATTAAGCGAGAAATAAAAAAAAAAAGCTAAGCAAAGTTACGTATAAGCACAAGTCTTATGGTTTCTAGCCAGAAACTTTAAATCTTGGGTCAAGTCAACAACAACTCCTCAAAGGAAGTTTCCCTTGATATTTCTTAGACTTTGTGGTTTCTGGTTGGAAACTTTTTAATTCTTGGGTGAAAGTCATTTACAACACCTTACAGGAAGTTATTAACCTAAATAAAAGAGAAGTTTCCCAAGATTTTTCTTGGATATCTTTGTTATACTACATAGAACAAAAATTTACCTTTTTCAGCAAATTTTTATATTCAAATTTGATAAAGTTGAATTTCGGAATTTTTCATAAATTTAACAAACTCCAAAAGGCTGATTTTCAAAGTTTTTATTTCAATCACTCACAAAATTATGTTCATGTCAAAATACAACTCTAATTTTCAAATACCATTTTCCCTTGATTTTTTTTTTCCAGAATTTCAAAATTTTTATGTCTAAACGCCCACATAATTTAGTCTGATAGGCTAAATAAATTTCATACGCTACATCTACAAAAGTGATTTACAAAGTTAAACTCATCTATTAATATTATAGGTAGATTGAAGTGGTGTATTTCTTAATTTAAAATTTTATAACTATTTTTTTAATCACATTATTTAATCGAGATCTTTTTTTAAAATTGAATTGAATTGATTTAAAATGGATCGAACTGAATTAAACCAAAATGGATCAAACCGACGAAATGTCCACCCATATTCAATCTCGTCACTAGTGGTCGATTTGCATTAAAAGTAGTGGCCAATTAACTGCAATCCAATTTAATTAGATTTATCGAAGAAAATAAATGAACCTTTCTATTTTTCTCAAGGACTAGTAATACAAATAATGAGTTTCTAAGAGTGGATTTTTACAAAACTGGTAGGAAATAAAATGCATCATCTATTTGAAATAAATATTAACAGATTAGTAATTCTAAAGCTACCAAGAACTAGAGGCAGCTATAATTGGATCACAGAAACATCCTTAATGCCAGCTCCCGTCATACACCGCAACATCAGCATCCAAAATCTGCACGCAAGGTGCAGAAATATAATATGAGTACAACCGACCCCTTGTACTCAGTAAGTATATTATCTAACTTTGTCGAAGTAGTGATGAGGATTTTTAGTTGAAAAGATACTCATTGTTATAACATGTGCAATAGACTAACAACAGAAACATTTATAAAACATAATAGATAAGAGTACAAAAAAATATATGTGTGGAGCAGTAAATGATTACTAAAAGAAATCACGGTAGTAAATTCATAACTTTCATGGTGAGAGAAATGTTCTCAAGATATCAAATCAAATGGCACGACAATACTCTTCGTGCATTTATCTTATCCTCACCAAATATAAGAATGTAGATCAAATCAATTGGTACGGAAACACCCTTCGTGTATTTATCTCTTTCTCATCGAGCATACATATATAATAATACCAACCAAGTGAAAGAAATGTCAATAACAATAACGATAACAATAAAGCGGGAGACACACAAGAAACATGTAACGACCCGATCAGTCGTTTGAGCTCTAGCGCGTCGTTCAGTAGTTTGAGGCCATGAGCAGCTTCGCTTCAGGTATTATGACTTGTACGCATGGTCGAAATTGAATTCCGGGGAATTCAGAATTGATTTGGAAAGAGAATTCTCATTTCGGAAGCTTTAGGTTGAAAGAATTGACTAAGATTGAATTTTTGGAGTAAACGACCTCAGAATCAGGATTCGAAAGTTCCAACAGGTTCGTATGATGATTTCGGACTTGGGCATATGTCCAAATCGGGTTTAGAAAGACCCGGAAACATTTCAGCACCTATTGTAGAAGTTAGCATTTATGGAAGAATTTTATAAGTTTGGGTTGAAGTGCGTTACAGTGTTATCAATGTCTGTTTGGGATCCCGAGTCTGGGAATAGCTCCGTATGGTGATTCTGGGGTTGGGGGCACGATCGGAAGTGAATTCGAAAATCCGTGGGTCATTTTGGAGTTATTTGGCTAAAGATAGAAATTTGAAGGTTTTTGAGAAGTTTGACTGGAAGTGGACTTTTTGATATCGGGGTCGGAATCCGATTCCGGAAGTTGGAGTAGGTCCGTAATGTCAAATATGACTTGTGTGAAAAAATTGAGGTCAATCGAACGTGATTCGATAGGTTTCGGCATCGAATGTAGAAGTTTGAAATTCTAAAGTTTATTAAGCTTGGATTGGAGGTCGATTCATGATTTTAGCGTTGTTTGATATGATTTGAGGCCTCGAGCAAGTCCGCATTAGGTTTTGGGAATGGTTGGTATTATTTGTTGGGGTCCCGGAGGCCTCGGGTAGATTTCAGATGGTTAAAGGATCAAATTTAGAATTTGAAGAAGGACTGAAGCAGCTGGTATTTGGTGTAACCGCACCTGTGAGGTTTTGGCCGCAGGTGCGGAGCCGCAGAAGCGGCTAGGAGGGATGTAGATGCAGTGTTGGGCCAAAAGTGAAGAGACCGCAGATGCGGTCATGTAGCTGTAGAAGCGGGACCGTACCTACGGTGGTTGAGGCGCAAAAGCGGAAAGGGCAGCCTGGTGAGAAACCGCAGAAGTGGGTAGTAGGTTGCACCTGCGGAATAGCAGAAGCGGTCAAGTGACCACAGGTGTGGAAATGCTGGAGGCAGTAAGGTTCTTTTAAATCGGGGGTTGGGTTTATTTCAACCCCATTTTCTTCCATTGGAGCCGATTTTGGAGCAACTTTGACGTGTCATTTTCACCATTAAATATGAGGTAAGTTAATTCCACCCCTTGTGAGTTAAATACATGATATTATTACGGATTTGAGCAAGAAAAATTGGTAGAAACTTGGGATTTTGGTGGAAAGACCTAAGACTGGTATTTTTGGATTTTGACCACGATTTTGAGCATGAAATTGAGAGTAAATTATATATTTGAGTTCGTGAGGTTATGGGTAAACTTTATCTTCGAAACATTTCTGAATACGGTCACGTGGGCCCGTGGGCGATTTTGTCAACTTTTCGATCGGGGTTTGGAATTGTTATAAATTGGATTTTAATGAGTACTTGAGCATATATTAATGGGTTTACATGATTAATGGCTAGTTTTGGAGCATTTTTGCATCAAATTGAGTCTTCGGAAGGGCGTGGAATGTCGGTTATGGAACTTCGGAGCGAGGTGAGTTTTCTTTCTAACCTTGTAAGAGGGAATTATCCCTATAGGTGAGTTAATTAGTTATGTGCTCCTATTTGTGGAGGCTACGTACGCACGAGGTGACGAGAGTCCGTGCGTAGCTACTATTATGCTTAAGTCCGGGTAGTTTAGGGCCCAAAAGCATGCTTACTTGTAATACTTGCAACCTTGTTGACAAACTTAAAAATGCTTAAAACATATCAAGCGTGTAAATGAATTTCTAAAAGGCTAGATATCATTTCTTGACTTTTATAAGAGAAACTTGCCTTTTCCTGAATATTTGCTCTTTGATGAATTATTGGTTTAAATGTGTTTATCTATTGTGGAATGGGCCGAATGCCTCGGTAGATTAAATAGATGCATCTATGGTTCGCGCCATTCGACCCTCTAGCAGTGCACATTTTAAATATTATTGGATCGGGTCGTACGTCCTCGGCATGATTTGCGCATGCTTGTATTGCTTGCCTTGGGATTTATAGATGTTGATATTTGCTCTCCCTGACTTGAGGTAAATGTATAAATGATAAAAAATGAAATTGGAAATCTCCTATTAAATAAAGAATTGTTTACTTACTTCATGTTATTCAGTTACAGCCATTTTTATAAAAATTCATGATTTTGCTATATTGTTGGTATCTTATTATTGGACCACTAGTAAGTGTCGAAGTCGACCTCTCGTCTCTACTTCTTCAAGATTAGACGGGATACTTACTGAGTACACGTTGTTTTCGTACTCATACTACACTTGCTGTGCATTTTTTTTGCACAGGTTCATGTGTGGCTAGTGGCTTAATGGCATAGCGACATCGTTGATATGGAGCCTTAGGTGAGTTGCATTTATCGAGACAACCCACAGCCAGCAAAGTCTCCTTTAGAGTATTATACTATATTTTTATTTCTATCCACTTTGTATTCCGGACAGTTACTGTATTTTATGTCATTCCCTAGTAAATGCTCATGCACTTATGACACTGGGTTCTGGATGATTATGGGATGATTACGGGGTATCTTGTATTAACTTCTTAACATTTATATTTAATTTAAAATGATTACCTTTTACTAGTGAAACTGAAGAAAAATTCACAGTTTCAAAATTATTAAAATGAGCATTTAATTAAGTATTTTGGTTGGCTTGCCTGATAGCGGTGTCCGGCGCCATCACGACCCTTAGTGGATTTGGGTCGTGACAATATGATATCAGAGCACTAGGTTCCCTTAGGTCTCACGAATCATGTGCGAGTCTAGTAGAGTCTTTCGGATCGGTATGGAGACGTCTGTACTTATCTTCGAGAGGCTACAAGCCTGTTATGAGCACCTCCTTTCCTGATTCATCATCGTGCGGTTTGGTTCCTTTGAGGCTTATGCCTTTATTTCCTTCCTATGCAATCTTATGCGATGCGAAGCGCTTATTATAAATCGAGAATTGAAGAATTTTAATGGTACTACCGATGTGGTGCGGGATATTTCTCCCTGCATAGTTGATTGGGCTATTGTCGTTGCCTTGCGGAAGGATAACTTGTCATTTTAGCTCAGTAATAGTATTCCTGAGAGCTTTGAGTCTATGCACAGATTTCTATGATTGCTCATGATCGGTTGTTGCATAGTATAGATGTGTTGGTAAGGTTCTTGCCTATGTGATGGGGTAGTGAATGACCTGAATAGAGGTCTACTCACTGCATGATTCAGAGATTCGATATTTCATATCCAGTGAAGGGAAAAGCAATTGGCCTGTGAATGTCTAGATTGGGATTGGCAGGATATTGTGAAATAGTATTGGAAAGGCGGCTGTCATAGATCGCGGGGTGCGGTGGTTCAGGATTGAATCGGTGTTTCTAATGTTGACAGCTCGAGAAAAATGATCTTCGGAAAGGTTTAAAGTTAGTAGCGATTTGTGGGTTCAGGTGCTACGAAGATAGATTTTTATTTAAGGCAATAACTGGGCAGCGAAAGATGAGGAAGTACATGTAGGAGGTGTCATGCAATGGTTGGATTTTTAAGGAGGTCAGGTATCAGAAGCGACGGTCGAGTAGTTGATTAAAGGAGCGGGTTTCGCCAAAGTGGGAGAGTGGCGGAGTTGCATGTGGGTCTAGAGGTAGGATGACTATGCACCTTAAGGAAAGTTTGGAATGATTGGGGGAATTTTAGTGGACGGTGATTGGGTCTACGAGCTTAATTTGAAATATTGGCTAGCATAACGGCGGGAGATTCGATATGACGGAGATGAGCTGCTTGATATGAAGAAGGATACAACATAATTTTGAATTGGAAGATATTGTCGCACATTTAGTTAATGTCCACGAGGAGTGAATGAACTTGTACAACTGGAGGATGAGCACAGGCTTGGGATGGATTATTGTCGTAGTAATTGTACCCCGTGTAGCGACGTTGGAAGATGTCGGTAGTAATTTCCATATGTGGGTTATTTTCTGTGAGCAGGTCAACGGTCGCGTGGTTGGCGAAGCTTCTGCGAAGGATTTTGCTGGCTATCCGGTAAGAGGTCGAATATGTGAATATTGCTAGAGATTCAGAGTGTTCATGAAATAATAATGGAAAGATTTCGAGGAATCTGGCGGTATAATTGCGCAAGGTCAAGTCAATAAGAGATAAAAAATCTTGGTGGATTCTAGAGTTGTGAAATAGTGGCTTCAAGCTAAGTGGGAGAGTCCCACCGCCTAAGGTTGGATTGCATGGTCGTCTATTTATGAGATTTCCGGTTATTAGCATATTGATGGGTTATTTCAGCTAAGGGAGAGTAACATAAGAGGTGATTTGAGCAAAGGAATTGTTTAAGGTGTGATATGGTTGGCCTTATTGGCTCATGTGCAGACTTGGGGAAGGATTCAGGATTTATGCCTTGTATAGATGCGGGTTTCAAGGGAAGTGATTCTGTCGGTGCTTCGTCGAGAGAGTATTCATGTTCTAGAAGATTCATGGAGATTGATTATATTCGGGGCCAAGTCAGAGCGGGTGGCTCTCTACAACGGTCCTAGTGGATTCAAAGGATAAAATGTGGTGCCTAATGATTTCGAGCCTATAGGTATGTTTAAGAATCAAGCTTTTGTAGCAGCTTATAAGAAGAGGCCCAGAATGTTCTATGATGTTTTGACTTGCAGTGTAGCATTTGGGAGGAAAAATGAGAAAAGACTTCGGATTCGTAGAGGGATTATCAGAATGGGCATGCTAGTTGAGGATGCGAATGTGCGCACAAGGGAGGCATGAAATGGTTCGTGGGATTTGAGATAGCATGGTCTTGTGATTCAAGGTCACTCGGGATAAGTGCGGATGGAGTGTGTTATGTATTTAATGGAGTTATTATTATTTCTAAGGCAATCAAGGATAAATTGGAAGAAAATAGATTGGTTAGCTATAGTTGAATTGGCATATTGGTGGTAGTGATCAGTTCCTTCAGCGTGATCAAGTTATGCAAGTGATTTTTGATGGTACGTGTGAGACTTGTCGGCCTCCGTAATTGATGTTATTCAGAAGTATTCTATTGTTATGGCCTATTATGTGTAGGCGGATTCCGGAAGGGCTATGGTGGCTTCGACCACTACTTAAAGATTTGCATATTATATGGTTATGAGAATTCACTTGCGTGTTGCTATGGTTCTCCTGAAGTGAGTTAAGTGAAAAGTTTTTATATGATGAAATGTTAATCTATTAGTGGTTACAGAGTTATGATGAAAATCGTGTTCTATTGTATATTGGCATTTTGAGTGCAGTGAGTGGTATGGAATTTGAAGTGAGGATCAAGGTTGCAGTTCAGTGTTGACAAGGATGTCACGAGCTCGGATGAGAAGGAAAGGAGTTTGGATGTTTAAAGTAAGTTGGTATTGTCTTCAGCGTCACCTGAGATCGGTGTTTTGTGAAAAAGGCTTTGCATCCTGGTTAAGGATTCTTGATTGCTTTTCAGTGTTAGTGCGATTGGTGGTTTGGATGTACATACCTGTTATCTGTTATGGAAGGTTGTGGGAGCGTGCCCCACTGGAAGGTTGTATAAGTGTGGCATGTAGTCACTTGATTGATTGAAGAGTTAAACCAAGTATGGAGATTGTGGTGATGTCGTTAAATTGAGAATTGATGCCTGGAGGGCTCTCGGTTTATTAGGTTGTGGACTGTGGAGGATTACTCAATTTATGATGGTTGTTCTTGTGTGTTATGAGAAAAATGGGGGTTATTATGGACCTTTGAAGGATTATTGGCCTAGTTCGGTACGATCAGAATCGGCTTGAGGTTTGTGAATTGGTTTAAATAGGAATATGGGTTGTATATCAGGCCAAATGTATTCATTTCAGCAATGCGCTCCTTATGAAAGAGTAGTCGGGGTGTTATTTTGTCGTCAGCTATTTCATGTAATGATATATTGCACCATGTAAGTTGTGAGACGGCTTGGTGAATTTCTTATGTTTTGATGTTCCGCGTAGAGATGATGTTATATGAGCAGAATGGCTCTTGAGATTCAGGTCGTATATCGCACCTCAGTTGCGCTTGAGTTTTGTAGCGTATGGTGCTATATGTCTCCCCAGGGATGGTATTATGCACTTAGCGTGCTTGTGACCGATATTCGGTATTTTGTTGTAATGAGCAATCTAGCTCGGTTTTTGTCTCCTTATGTAAATTTTATGTGTGGATCGGGTGGCACGCCGCCACGGGTATGTTGTTTGGATCGGGTTGCACGCCGCAACAGTATGATGTTGAGTACAGTTCCCTATATTTGTTTTTATGTGCTTTGTTTCCCATTTTTCTGAGGAAAGCTCGTATTAGCTGTGTGAGTTGAGTAGTCCCTTCTAGAGTTCGTTTTCATTTTGTATCACGCTCGAATTGGTAGCCTATTGGCACATTGTGGCATCATATGAGACTTTTGATCATGTCCGGGGTGGCTTATTGCCTGAGCAGTTCGTACTGGGTGAGACGAGATCATTGGATTTAGGATCAGTGTAATCTGATTATATGAAGTATATTAAAGAGCAAAGACCATTATTTGGTTCAAAATGAGGTGATGGTTCTTGTCAGGAATATAGACCCAATTATTTGTTGATTCGGCAGTTCGTTATGAATTTCTACACATCTCTTCCGTCGTGGTGGTATTGTAAGAGTTAGAGCAAGACCTAGGTATGTCATGAGGTGCAATGGGAGCATCAGATTCATGGAATTTCGACTATTATGCTCGGAGAATGTTATTGTGCTCCTGTGAATAAAGCGGTGCAAGGTGTGAATTCACTAACGATATGCAGTCATGTTCTGGTACATCGTGTGGTGATTGATACGGTATTCATATGTTGGAAACAGGCCTGGCGGAGAGTTCCAGATGTTGGAATAGGGCTCTAAGGCTTATTTGCTTAAGTGAAAAAGGATATCTTCAGATTAATCAAGCTAAGGTGCCCAACTGAGTTGTGGTAGCATGGGTAGGTGCTTGAGGTGTTAAACAGTGATTTCGGACAACTCCAGCGCAGTTCTCAGCACGTTCGAGGACGAACGTATGTTTAAGTGGGAGAGGATGTAACAACCCGACCGGTTGTTTTGACCTCTAACGCATTGTTCAGCAGTTTGAGGCCATGAGCAGCTTCGCTTCAGGTATTATAACTTGTAAGCATGGTCAGAATTGAATTCCGAGGAATTCGGAGTTGATTTGGAAAGAGAATTCTCATTTCGGAAGCTTTAAGTTGAAAGAATTGACTAAGATTGGAATTTTGGAGTAAACGACCTCGGAATCAGAATTCAAAGTTCCAGCAGATTTGTATGATCATTTCGGACTTGGGCGTATGTCCAGATCGGGTTTTGGAAGACCCGGGAACGTTTCAGCACCTATTGTAGAAGTTAGCATTTTTGGAAGAATTTCATAAGTTTGGGCTGAAGTGCGTTACAGTGTTATCAATGTCTGTTTGGGATCCCGAGTCTGGGAATAGCTCCGTATGGTGATTCTGGGGTTGGGGGGCATGATCGGAAGTGAATTCGGAAATCCGTGGGTCATTTTGGAGTCATTTTGCTAAAGATAGAAATTTGAAGGTTTTTGAGAAGTTTGGCTGGAAGTGAACTTTTTGATATCGGGATCGGAATCCGATTCCGAAAGTTGAAGTAGTTCCGTAATGTCAAATATGACCTGTGTGCAAAATATGAGGTCAATCGGACGAGATTTGATAGGTTTTGGCATCAAATGTAGAAGTTTGAAATTCTAAAGTTCATTAAGCTTGGATTGGAGGTCGATTCATGATTTTAGCATTGTTTGATATGATTTGAGGCCTCGAGCAAGTCCGCATTAGGTTTTGGGAATGGTTGGTATTATTTGTTGGGGTCCCGGAGGCTTCGGGTAGATTCCGGATGGTTAACGGATCAAATTTGAAATTTGAAGAAGGACTGAAGCAGCTGGTATGTGGTGTAACCGCACCTGCGAGGTTTTGACCGCAGGTGCGGAGCCGTAGAAGCGGCTAGGAGGGATGCATATGCGGTGCTGGGTCAAAAGTGAAGAGACCACAAATGCGGTCATGTAGCCGTAGAAGCGGGACGCCACCTATGGTAGTTGAGGCACAGAAGCGGAAAGGGCAGCCTGGTGAGAAACCGCAGAAGAGGGTAGTGGGTCGCACCTGCGGAACCGCAGAAGCGGTCAAGTGACCGCAAGTGCGGAAATGCTGGAGGCAGTAAGGTTCTTTTAAATCGGGGGTTGGGTTCGTTTCAACCCCATTTTTTTCTATTGGAGCCGATTTTGGAGCAACTTTGAGGTGCCATTTTCACCATCAATCATGAGGTAAGTTAATTCCACCCCTTGTGAGTTAAATACATGATATTATTACGGATTTGAGCAAGAAAATTGGTAGAAACTTGGGGTTTTGGTGGAAAGACCTAGGATTGCTATTTTTTTTTATTTTGTCCCCGATTTTGGGCATGAAATTGAGAGTAAATTATATATTTGAGTTCATGAGGTTATGAGTAAACTTTATCTTTAAAAAATTTCTGAATCCGGGCACGTGGGCCCGAATGCAATTTTGTCAACTTTTCGATCGGGGTTACGAATTGTTATAAATTGGATTTTAATGAGTACTTGAGCATATATTAATGGGTTTATATGATTAATGGCTTGTTTTGGAGCATCTTTGCATCGAATTGAGTCTTCGGAATGGCGTGGAATGCCGGTTATGGAACTTCAGAGCGAGATGAGTCTCCTTTCTAACCTTATAAGAGGTAATTGTCCCCATAGGTGAGTTAATTAGTTATGTGCTCCTATTTGTGGGGGTTACGTAACAGAGATGACGAGAGTCCGTACGTAGCTACTATTATGCTTAAGTCCGAGTAGTTTAGGGCCCAAAAGCATGCTTACTTGTAATACTTGCAGCCTTGTTGACAAACTTAAAAATGCTAAAAACATATAGAACGTGTAAATGATTTTCTTAAAGGCTAGATATCATTTCTTGACTTTTAAAAGAGAAACTTGCCTTTTCCTGAATATTTGCTCTTTGATGAATTATTGTTTTGACTGTTTGAATGTGTTTATCTATTGTGGAACGGACTGAATGCCTCGGTAGATTAAATAGATGTATCTATGGTTTGCGCCATTTGACCCTCTGGCAGTGCACAGTTTAAATATTATTGGATCGGGCCGTACGTCCCCGACATGATTTGCGCATGTTTGTATTGCTTGTCGTGGGATTTATAGATATTGATATTTACTCTCACTGACTTGAGGTAAATGTATAAATGATGAAAAATGAAATTGAAAATCTCCTATTAAATAAAGAATTGTTTACTTACTTCATGCTATTGAGTTACAACCATTTTTATAAAAATCCACGATTTTGCTATATTATTGGTATCTTATTATTGGACAACTAGTAAGTGTCGAAGTCGACCTCTCGTCTCTACTTCTTCAAGATTAGATGAGACACTTACCGGGTACACGTTGTTTTCGTACTCATAATATACTTGCTGTGCATTTTTGTTGCACAGGCTCATGTGTGGCTAGTGGCTTACTGGCATAGCGACATGGTTTATACAGAGACTTTGGTGAGTTGCATTTATCGAGACGACCCGCAGCCAGCAGAGTCTCCTTCAGAGTATTGTACTGTATTTTCATTTCTGTCCACTTTGTATTCCGGAAAGTTACTGTATTTTATTCCCTAGTAAATGCTCATACACTTGTGACACCGGGTTCTGGGATGATTATAGGGTATCTTGTATTAACTTCTTAACATTTATATTTATTTTAAAATGATTACCTTTTACTAGTAAAACTGAAGGAAAATTCATAGTTTTCAAAATTATTAAAACGAGCATTTAATTAAGTATTTTGGTTGGCTTGCCTGACAGTGGTGTCCGGTGCCATCACGACCCTTAGTAGATTTTGGGCCGTGACAAAGCAATATCGAACAAGGCAGTACATATGGACAACAGAAACAGACTGGGAAAAAGGGGCATAGATGCAGATATGACAACAAGGGGGAAAGGTTAAACAAATAGAAGGCATAGACAACATAACCACAATTGGAATAAAGAACAAGTCAGAACAACATCGACAACCACATAGAAAACATAGGTGTAACAATAACAATCAATGTAAAGGCATGAATACATACACAAGGAAAAGATATCACAACATAATATATGTCCCTCGTTCTCACCTACATGTAAACACCCTTCGTGCCATGAACATATAGAAATATGAAACATGATGATATAACTGACATGGCACGGTATCACCCTTCGTGCTTTTACTCTCATCATCATATGATAATATGCATGATAATATAATGAAATGGCACGACATCACCATTCGTGCTTTACACTCTTCCTCACATAATAATGAGTATAAAATGGCACGACATCATTCTTTGAGCTTTACACTTTTCCTCACATAATTATGCAGATGAAATGACACGACATCACACTTCGTGCTTTATAGAGTTCCTTACATAATAATGAATATAAAATGGAACGACATCATTCTTTGTTCTTTACAATTTTTCTCATATGATTATGTAGATGAAATGGCACGGTATCACCTTTCGTGTTTTACACTCTCCCTCACATGATAATGTATATGAAATGGTATGACATCACCTTTCGTGCTTTACACTCTCCCTCACATAATAATGTATATGAAATGGTATGGCATCACCTTTCGTGCTTTACACTCTCCCTCACATGATAATGTATATGAAATAGCACGGTATCGCCATTCGTGTTTTACTCTCTTCCTTACCAAGCACATAAATATCATTAACAAGCAAGGTAGGAAGCATAAATAACATCAAGGAAAGTGTTTAAATGAATGTTCCAAATTCAACATCAATCACAGCTTTCAAGCCAATCACAATTTCAATAAACCTCAAGTACTTTATTATTCAAGTATTTCAACAAGTCTCAAAATGATATTCAACTCAAAAATAGAATTCAAAATCTCAAAAATAACGGTTGTAGCATCGTAATTGTGATAAGTATAATAACGATCGGATTTAGCACATCAATAATTTCACAAAAGTCCGTCAAGTTTTATCAAATTATAATAAACTAAATCATGATTTCTGGAATTAATTTTTCTATTCATAGTAATCTAGTAGTCAAGACATGGAACAAGACTATCACAAAATTCTTCAAAGCACAATTAATCGTATAATTTACCCCGAGCATGATTAACCCTAGCACGTACATATATGCTCGTCACCTCATATAAGTATCACCCCCGCATATAGCAAACAATGAAAAATAGTAGGAAAAATTCTCTCAACAAAGTTAGGCAACACACTTATCTCAGACAAGACAATTCCAATGCTGAGCGAGCTAAACAATACTCCAAAAATTCCATTCCGCGTGTATCAACCTCCAAACGCCTTCATATCTCCTCAATTCACAGCCAACTATCTAAACTAGTCAAAAAACGATATAGTTAAACTTTTAGGTTGTTCATGTCTTATAATTAATATTTTTTTTCTATTTTATCCTCGATGTAAATTCGCTATGTGTCGTACATGGGATTGACGTCATGATCGAGGCATCGGAGGATCGAGGATCAAATTGTTTCTTATCGTCTTACTCTAAGAAATGCGGGGACTACCTGTATACAATCGAAATCAGGTATGCCCAATTTCGTAGCCTCGAAGAGTCACTTCGAGCCTAAGTTCAAAATGGACCGGGCTCGAGCCCGATTACGGATTACCAGTCTTGAAGATAGAAGTGCTCGATGAACACCGAGGCCGGGTATGACCAATCTCGAGATAATACCATTATGGTTTTATAACAGAAAGAGCGAGATTCCCGCAGTGCCCCTAAGATCATGGCGTAAATTCCGGAACAGATTTGTACTAGGCAATTAGACAGCTGTCCAATAAGATACCCTACTAAAAATAGATATGTACCTTATTTAGGATTCCCCTATTATATAAAGGAGAGCTCATTCATTTGTAACACATCAATCATTAACAAGAGAATATACACATATTACTTTCTTGTTTACTGTTCATCTAAATTGCCTTATTATTTTATTGTTCTTACTAACCTACCTCGAGGCTGCCATAGCTCGAGGTCGAGACTTGCTTGCACACTGGTTTGACTTACTTTACTCTTTAATTTATATATTTGATTCCTTGTTCATCAATTAACATTGGATTAAATCACATATCTTTAAAACCACAATACAAATTTAATTGTTACTCGGATTTTAGGGTAAACACATTTTTAGGAGAGTAATGGACAAATACGAATCCAGGATTTGAAGGTGACAGGAGTACAGGAGCAAACTGCTCAACTAGTGCCTCCCTCAGACTTTTAATTTTAAGGGCTGCAAGAAAAATATATGACCATCTTTAATATATATATATATATATATATATATATATATATATATATATATATATATATATATATATATATATATATTATCATGACCCAAAATCTCACCCGTCGTGATGGTGCCTATCGTGGTACAAGGCAAGCCTCAACTCAACATCTCAACACAGTAGAACTTTTAAATAAAGGCGGAAGCAGTTAATATTAAATAAAACCTTTTAGAACAGAATATAACTCCAAAAGTACTAAACAATCCATCCCCAAAACCCGGTGTCACTGAGTGCATGGGCATCTAAATGATAACAACATCCGACTGATAAAACACTGTCTGGAAATATAGAACAGTACAACATGAAAGAAAATGAGAGTCAAGGTCTGCGAACATCATGCAGCTACCTCAATAGTCTAATGAGTCTGACTCCTCAATCAGCAACCGCCGTGACCAGAAGTGTCTAGATCTGTACACGAGGTACATGGGGTAACGTGAGTACACCAACTCAGTAAGTAACAGAAATAAATAAGGAACTGAGAAGTAGTGACGAGCTATGCAAATACAGTTATCTCAATAACTTTCAAATAAAAGTATTCATACTTTCAATTTAATAGTTAAGTCACATCAGTACGTACTCAATAAACCAGATATCAAATTTGAGTGAGCAGTAAATAATATCTTCCAATAATTTTTAAAATAGTGATATGACATCTGCGATGCAACAATAATGAAGTAAATGTAGTTTCTCAGAATAACAGTCACTCTGTCCTCCCATTCACTCCAACCTCATAATCACTCATTCCTCACATTCACACATTCCTCCCAGTCTCTCAGCACTCGGCACTCGCACTCAGCACTCACACTCAGCACTCGCACTCAGTAGATACCTGTGCTCACTGGGGATGTGTACAGACTCCGGAGGGGCTCCTTCAACCCAAGCGCTATAACAAGCCACCTCGTGGCATAAATCACTCAGACCTTCGGCCTCACTCAGTCATAAATCAGTAACAACATGCTGCGGCGTGCAGCCCGATCCCATAAATATCCTCACAGACCAGGCCCTCGGCCTCACTTAGTCATAAACCTCTCAAGCCACTCGGGCTATCAGTAAAACAAGATGCTCAGCCCAAAACAACATTTCATATGTTTCAAAAACAGAGTAATAAAGACTAAATTATGAAATCAGTAAGTATAACATGACTGAATATAGATTTTCAATCAGAACAATGAGGGGATAATAAGTAAAAGGCCCCTAAGGGTCCAAACAGTTTTGGCACAAGGCCTAAACTTGGTATTCAACCCAATTTATAGAAAATCTTTCCAAAACACATAAGTATCATATAGTTTCAGTCAAATACGCAACTTTATAGTTGCTACAAGACGAACCAAGTCACAATCCCCAACGATGTACGCCCACACGCCCATCACCTAGCATATGTGTCACCTCAAAAATAGTCACACGACACAATGTCTGGGGTTTCATACCCTCAGGACCAAATTTATAACCGTTACTTACCTCAATCCGAGCAAAATCCTACTCCGCAATGCCTTTGTCGCTCAAATCGACCTCCAAACGTCCTGAATCTAGCCACAATTAACTCGATTCATTTAATACATATTCTAGGAATTAATTCCATATGAAAATACTAATTTTCCAACAAAAAATCCGAAATTAGATAAAAAATCGCCCGTGGGGCCCACGTCTCGGAATCCGATAAAAGTTACAAATATGAACGCCCATTCAACCACGAGTCCAACCATACCAAAATTATTAAATTCCAACAAAAAATCGACCTCCAAATCTTAAATCTAAGGTATAGAGAATTTTTACCATTTTCAACCCAATTCACTAATTTCATGATAAAAACAACAATAGATTCATGTATTTTAACCAAAATCGAGTTAGAATCACTTACCCCAATTCATATGGTGAAAATCACCTCAAATATCGCTTCAATCCGAGCTCCATAGCTCTAAATGTGTTAAAAATGGCTGAAACTCGCGTTTTGTAATCTGTCCAGGTAAGTCGCAGGTGTCGAATACGACTTATAAATCGCATTTGGTAACAACGATTTGCCTCTGCCCCAGAACACAGCATGACCCGCCTTCAGTAAATCAATCATAACCTTTTGTACAAATGTCCAAACGATGAACGGTTTGAAACGTTAGAAACTAGACTCAAAGACCTTTAATTTGATAGGTTGTTCATCACATAACACCTTATATATATGTAGATACGCTCGTCCAAAATGTGATCTTGTGCGTGCTCATTTAGAATTTTAGTCTATAATGAAAATTTTCAACTTGGCTTGGACTTAAGCCTCTCCTTAGACCCCAAATCACTTATAATATGCCTCGTACACTTATTAACATATCCAATTGATATCCATCATATTAATAGTCCTTGTTCGCAGACAAAATAATATAATTAGCGCACGTCAACTTTCTTAATATCGCTTAAGTACTTCAAAATTTTTATTTTTATTTTCTTTTTTCCGGGGTGTTACATTCTCCCCCACTTAGGATCATTCGTCCTCGAATGAGAAGTAGAGTCCGCTCCCAAACACATAACATAATTTAACCCTTTTCCCGTACACCTCCAGCTCCCAAATTTTTACTAAGTCCCAAATTTTCCAAAAATTTCGGCAGAGTCTCCTTTGTAATTGGGCCTATCCACCTGTCAGAGAATCACCAAAATCATACTAACAACACATCCACAACTCGACAAGGCATCACAATGTATATCAACAATATTAATCTCAATATTACATGCATTATATTATCAAAATTTATACATAGACATGAGTTGCACCTATTTGAATCGTAACACATAGAAAATACCTTTGATCCACCATTATTGGGCTATTCAACCAAGTAAGAACATTTTCGACCTTCAAGGTGGGCTCCTCGACTCATAGATTTCGTCATAATACATTTACAGAAGCGATCTCAACTCCCAGACTTATCTAACTAGTATGACAAATAGATTCCCCCCATAAGCCAATTACCCATTAACTTTACCTTTAGTAGTTTCCCAACGGAATGATACACAAAGGATTTTCAACTACCTTCTTAGACATAGATACATGAAAACACAAAATACATGGAGAAAAATAATAGGGAGACATCATACTCATAGTTTGGCATATTCCCTTCCGGATTTCATAAGGCCCGATGTAACTACACATACTTTACCCGTATTAGAAATTCACATAACATCCTTATGGAGAAAATATTGAGAATAACCCGTTCACTTTCTTCAACTCTAAATCTCTACGCCAAACATCTGAACTAAACCTTTGTCGACCTCCAACAATTACTCTAAGATGTTCTGGTACAAAAATGATGATAAAATTTCATATCCCATATATTTGATCACGGGGTAATGCTTCTTCTTTGATATGTTTGAACCTTCAAATCACTAATTCACCTATCACACATGCATATCCGAGGGTAATCCCACGTCATCCTATACCATATAGGCCTGACGACACCACATAACTGAAAATTACTAATTTGGCCTTAGCCCATAAACCTTGGATCAAACTTCCAACATCCAAAAATTTCTTTTCAAGACCCGAATTTCACGTCAACACACTGTATGAATTAGAGCAAGTTGTATTAAGCTTTAACCATGACCCCAAATATAATTCCACAATATACTATGCAACTCGCATACTCGCAACACCATTTCCGATCACAGTAACTGCTCAAAACCAACCAAGTACTAGTATGAAACTCCATTTTCCATAAAGTCTCATTCCAAAATCTTCGTACACTCCTGATATTATTCTCCCAAATCTACCGTAATCACATTCCATAGTACTCATTCTAGGTCAATGACCTTATATCACCAAACACAACTATTCCAGCTATTCTGATGTAATCCTGCCCTTTTCGGCATAGAACATTATTTAAATCCAACTCATCAAATTCTATGAGAAGCCCATCTATATGTTCATGCGCCCAATTTTCTCTGATCTGGAAATATCATAGCATGAATAGGAAGAAAACCATTAATCATATAATTGATTGTGGAAATTTCAATTTCCACATAATTCACGTGCTAACAATAGCACCCGCACGGACAACTCACGTGCCAATCACATCAATACATATATACGCACGGACAACTCACGTGCTAACAATAAAATACGCACGGACAACTCACGTGCCAATAATATAATTTGCCTGGTATAGTCTCAGACCTCCAATTCAAACATTTATATGGGAGCATTCAAACATGTATACATTTTCATGCTGAGTAAGATAAGACTTTCATGTTCCTGGACTGGTAAAAGTGACATGCTAAAGTGTAGGCATGTACCAAGTATGTTATCATAGTTGAAATCGAAAAGTTTTCATCACTGAGGCATTTATCAAGTTCGTTCCGGGATTTTAACCCCTATGCAGCCGCAAACATAACCAAAGTAGCTCACACAATGTTACAGATGAGAAACACATAGCTTAAAGCTTAATTTTCAATTCTAAGCTTGTTATAGCCCAAACAATTTCATGAGCATGAATAGTTTCCCCGGTGTTCGCACATGGGTTCAAACCTCACATATATGCGCACTCACAGCGTGTAGTTATCACAATCAATTAGTGCAACTAGTGCCTCCATTGAGTTTAAATAAAATACTCACCTCAAATATGACACAATCCCGAAATAGTATAATTTTGAGAACTCCCAGTCTCCAAATTCATAGATCACATAATTCACCGTAACTGCTTAGAACCTTAGGACTCAAATGACTAACACATCCCTCAAGCACGATCATCCCACGAGAAATATTTCCATAGTTCTTCCGTGCTACATAATAAAATCTGAATATTGGTAGTCGATCAACCAGGTGAGTACCGTTATACTAATGAACATCCGATAGTCGAAACATAATGCACCCTTTTGAAATGCGCACCCTTCTTAGGGATTACCGAGCAGTTATAACATTCATCTAAATATCTGAAACTGACTATTCTATCCAGAATTCGTGACATTCTCTTCAAGAATGAACTGCCACCTTGTACATGAAAATCTAAATCCCGCACAACATACCACATCCATCATGCCCTCATGTAACAAGCACAAGAATCTCATTATAAATTCTGGGTTACATGCAAATTACATACCAGTCAGTTAGAAACCTTCCATTTGCTCCCATCCAGGAGGAAGTCACAATACATGATCTGTCCCTCATACCGGTAGAAAATATCTGGCTCAAACCATGGCAGAAACCATCAAGAATACCTTGAAATTTATTTGGACATAACCAAGCGGTCGGAACTGAATTCCTCTAACTCGACCAAGTCGCGTAGGTCTCAAAACCAAGGAATATTGCCACCAAAACCTCTATAGGGCCTCACCACATCAGAAGTAAACCATGATCATAACCTAAAGCTCACTACCAGAGATCCCAACATAAAACCACACGATCCTAAGGTCCATAAGCCACTGTATTCTTCTTACGCATCCCCGTAAGTACCACAATCGAAACGCCCATTCTGAAAGTACCTTATGTGAATTTAAAATCATTCTTTTACCTCCCTTGTACTGGAATACAGAATCCGTAGTCATATAGAAGTACCGCAAGTTTCGATACCATCTCAATGTAAATAATTGATTATAGCGGTATACAAATTCGAACAATTTTCAATTGCTACATTTACATTTTTAAATCCATTAGAACTCTCTCAAGAGTCATCTATTTTGCTCAATTTAAATTGTGCCGCCCAAATGGCCAAAAGACACATGTCACATTAACACAAAACACCTAAAGAAGTATTGATGTACATAGCTAGTATTAATCCTTTACTAAAAGTTTGAAAGTATTTAGCAAAACAATGTTATCGTAAAAAAACTTGATGTAGATATATAGGAACTGCCAAGTGCCAACGTTGGATTGCGTTGGATTGGAGAGTAAAAAGAATACCAAATTATGAAATTTTAATAGCAATATTTTTAGTTTAATTATTAAACGAGAACGATAGTTTTCACTTTGAACGGTGAGTTTTCCTAGAAAAATATTGGAGCATTATTTTCCAGATTTGTTGAGTGGTGACTAGTGTTTGTCAAAACTGAATAAGCACCCAAAGCATCAACTAGTGGTTTACTCTTCTTTCAAAAAGATAGTTAAACTTTAGGTTCACGTCTTATAATTAATCTTTTTTTTCCTATTTTATCCTCGATGTAAATTCACTATGTGCCGTACATCGAGATTGCTTTAAAGACATAATCTGAACTTGACAAAAAAAAAAAGGAAGGATATTTTAGAAAAATATTGAATATTGTTTTTAAATTTGTTGACTACTACTATTTGTCAAAGAATCCAAAGCCATCTAAGCATTAATTAGTTATTAAAACTTTGCCAAACAAATTAAATGAAGGATTGTTTAAATTCTTTTTTTAAAAAAATTAAGTGAAAAAGTCTATACATTTTGAAACATACTCGAGGCATTAATTGATTAACTGCAAATTTGACTAAAAAGGACTTTGCTATTCACATAACCTAAATTGGGGAAAATACAATTGCATTTCAAGTATATCTTATAATTAAGGTCAACACATGTTAAGCTATATATGATTTCCATAAGTTAAATTACGATTGGGTATAGTATAAAAGATCTTTTAGATACACATATTGCTCCCGGGAACAATAGGATGTGAATTTTATGACACAATTAATAATTACTTCATTTTCAAATAGACTTTGGGCTAACTTTTTTAGGAGTTATTACTTATTTGGCAATACAACACATATACTCTATACCTAATCTATATATATATATATATATATATATATATATATATATATATATATATTAAAGGAATAAAATTACCATATATAATTGGCATTGTGATTAAGCCAAGTGGCAAGCTAATAAATACCAATAGTATATGATAACTTTATTCTATATTTGTCTATGTTAGTCAAATATATATATATATATATATATTAAAAAGGATAATTTTTAATTTATAGATAAAGTTTTTAAATTTGAATTAAAATAAAAAAGAAATTTATCTTTTGTTATCATGCTATCATACTTAATTCGGTTAATGATGATATGCAATCATGTTAGGAGCTTTTGTTATATTTTCTAATTATTTAAATACTATTTCGCCTCTGGCCAAAAAGAAAAAAAAATTACTCCATATAACTATAAAACTCTTTCACATTTAAAACCCTATAATTATAGTTCTTTAAACACTATAGCTAGATTTGAATAAAGCGAATTTCTTTTCATAAATATAATATATAAGGTACACGTCTGTGTTTATCCAGATAACAAAAAAGAGTTTAAAAAATGAATAAAAGTTTACTTACATATATAATGAAGTAAACCTACATGCTGGAGAAAGAAACATCACAAAAATTAGTCAATATTTTATTTTTTCCCCTTTTTGAAGAACGTTTGTTTGAAGAGCCAATTTTTAAACATGGACATCAAACAAATAACAAAATTTTGGCTATACAATTGCTATAATTAATTTCAATTTAGCACATTCTAAGAATTGAAGGGTATACACTGAAACCTCTTCATTTAGCTGCAGCCAAGCCAACACTGCAAAGGTATAATATTTTTTTTTGTTGAAGAATATTAGTTTTGAATCATTAGATTATGTGAAAGATTTTTTTCTCGAATTCAACAAGAGGGATATTGATTTCTAATTGATAGTTTCTATAGCTATTTTCAAGTGTAACAAAGAGAAATATTTTGTTTAAAAAAAGGGTATGATGTGGAATATTTTTTGTAAAATTTAAACAAATTATTTTGAAATGGGATTATTTTTTAAAATATAATATAATTTTAAAAATAAAAAGATATGATATTTTTGAATTTTAGTAGAGAGTTCTAAAATTATTATAATAAAAGCCATATCATGGATAAGATCAAGAAACCGAAATCTTATGGAATATTTACATAAATATCTGACCAGATTTATTGTTTACTTTTTCTAGCTAATATACATAGATGATATACCGATAAAACACGATTATACACATATTATATATGGATTATATATAAATTACGCATCCTTCAATTTTTTTATTTTGAGTAGTTGAGTGAGCACCTATTTATGTTGATTAGATAAAGCTAAAAGAAAAATATGAAAGAATTTCAACCAACGACTAAAAAATATAAATAAAGTTCATATGTAGACAATTTTTATAAAACTCATCCTTTTATAGCGAAATGAATTAATTTTTTGTAACAAAAGAAAGAAAGACATAAAAAATAAGATAAAAAGAAAATAAATATAGAAAAATGTATGAAAAATCTAAAAACCAGAAATAAGAGATGACAACGAATTTCTTCTTCGATTTCATCTTTGATAACAATATATCAGATAAGAGTTCAAGTCGTAGTAAAAGAGTCATGTCGTAATAAAAGAATCCTTCATATTGTGCCAACCTTTGTGCTTTGCCATAAATACGAGTTATTACTTTGCTTTGTGGCTATTTTTTGGTTCCAATGACACCAATGAGAATGGTTCAAAAATGTCATGACCCTAAAACGGACCCGGTCGTGATGACATCTATCGTGAAACTAGATCAGCCGACACAAACCCCCAAACCAACTAAACAGTTATGATAAGTCATTTAAAGTCATTAATAAGCTATAAATCACAAAATATAGAGTAGAATAGAACAGTGCGGAAACAAACACAGTTTGACATCGGGGTGTCACCAGTCATGAGCATCTAAAATCCGTCAAAGAGTATGAAAAGACAACATAGTCTAATACCAAGCTACTACAAAGTGAAATAAAGATAGGAAGGAGAAGCATTGGGCTGCGAACGTCGAGCAACTTCCTAGTCAACTCCGAACAAGCCTGCTGGAAAGCAAATCAGCACTCGCTAGCGTGACCTGAGACTCCTGGATCAATACACAGGGTACAGGGAGTAATGTGAGTACGCCAACTCAGTAAGTAATAAAATTAAAGGTAACTGAGCGATAAGAAAACACGTAAAACACAGCATAATGCCACAACAAAATAGTATAAAACTAGAATAATGCAATAAAACAGTAAAAGCTCGTAAAAACACCTTAGATCAGTAAAAACCTCTTTAAAACATCTTTCAGTAGTTCAAACAAGTGATGAAAATAGGGAGAAAAGGATAAAAACATAAATCAGCCCCTCGGGTAAAATATCAATAGAACCAGCCTCTCGGGCTATCTCACAATCACTCGTATCAGTCCCTCAGGCAATAACATGAAACAACAATAGCCCCTCGGGCAATATCACATCTCACACTGGGTACCCACGCTCACTAGGGGTGTGAGGACTCCTGAGGGTGTGACGACCCGACCCGTCGTCTCATGAATTACCGCTCCGTTTCCCCTATTTCTGCTACATTATGCTTCGTTATCCGTGTTTTATATGATCGAGTTGATTGGTTTGCGGTTGGTGTGGTTTTGGTAAGAAATGAGACACTTAGTCTCTTTTAAGAAGATTTAAGTTAAAAAAGTCAACCGGATGTTGACTTATATGTTAGAGGGATCGGATGTGAGTTTCGATGGTTAGGTTAGCTTCAGGAGGTGATTTGTGACTTAGGAGCGTGATCGGAAGTGGTTTTGGAGGTCCGTTATAGAATTAGGCTTGAATTGGCGAAGTTAGTATTTTGGCGATTTACGGTTGATAGGTGAGATTTTGATCCGGGAGTCGGAATGAAATTCCGAGAGTTTCTGTAGCTTCGTTATGTCATTTGGGATGTGTGTGCAAAATTTCAGGTCATTCGAACGTGTTTTGGTTGGGTTTTTGATCGAAAGCGTATTTCGGAAGTTTTTAGGAAACTTAGGCTTGAATTCGATGTGAATTGAGGGATTTGGTGTTGTTTGAGGTGTTTTGATGATTGAAACAAGTTTGAATGAGGTTTTAAGATGTGTTGGTACTTTTGGTTGAGGTCCCCGGGGCCTCGGGGAGATTTCAGATGGCTAATGGGAAGTTTTGAGTCTTGGAGGATTGCAGAAATTGCAGCAGCAGTTGCAGAGGATTTTTGGTCATCGCAATCGCGTAGGTAGCGTCGCGATCGTGTAGAGAAATTTTGGTGTGGCCTGAGATTTGTCTTCGTGTTCTTGTTCGGTGCTCTGCGATCGCGGAAGGCTAGTTGGTTATGCATCGCGTTCGCGTAAGCCCTCTCGCATTCGCGTATAAGGATTTGGAGCCCAGTGGAGTTTGTTCTTCGCGTTCGCGTGTGAGGTAACGCGTTCGCGTAAGTGTGATGCCTAAATCTTCATGTTCCCATGAATTGAGTCGCATTCGCGAAGGGTTATTTTTGGGAAGTTAAAATATATGCTTCGCGTTCGCGAGGCTAAAGTCGCGAACGCGATGAAGAAGTATCAGAACTGAACAGTGAAGTTTTTAAACATTTCATCCGCGACTTTGAGCCATATTTCCTCCATAGCTGAGTATTTTGAGAGCTCTTTAAGAGAAATTGACGAGGGATTCAAGGAGAAACGATTGGAGGTAAGTTCTATGAACCAAAAACGTGATTATATTGTGAAATTAACCTAGAAATTCATGGAAATTTAGCTAAAAATGGAAGAACTAGGGCTTAAGATTTTGAGATTTTAAATTGGGATTTGAAGGGCCATTTGAGGTCGGATTTGAGAGTTTTTGATATGTATGAACTCGTGGAAGGATAAGGAACCCGTTGATGTGAAAATTTCTGAGTTTTGAGAAGTGGGCCCGGGGCTCGAGTTTTGCTAATTTCGAGATTTTTGATATTTTTCGATTGTTTTCGCTTGGGTTTTGATAGTTGGGAAATTGAGTGCATTGCCCACTCAAACAGTGAAGCCAACCCACAAAATGAAAAAGAAAAATAAACATTACTTACTAAGGAGTAAGTAATTCGACTTCCTAAGATTGTTCCAAGAGATTCTAGTTACCAGAAGCCCTTTCCTCTTCTCCTGCAAAACCAGCAAATATTGAAGGGTTTTTTTACTAATTTGGTTTACTAATAACAAACGTCTCTCTCATCTCATCTCTCTAATGTCCCTATCACCGGACTTCCGGCGACCACCGGACCAGGTAATACCCCCACCACACCCTTGTCTTCTTTTCCTCTCTCTCTCCTTCCTGCTTTCTTCTTCTTTCCCGTTACTTCCACTTTATTTCTTGTTCTTCTTGTCTTCTTGCCCCGACCCCACCCCCTTGTCTTCTTCATTTTGAGTCTTTTTTTCGATTTGCCTTTTTTTACTGGAATTAAGCAATTTGTCTTTGGTTGATTTTAGTTTGCTGGGTCACTAATTGGGTCGCTTGATATCTCATTTCTTGGTCTACTTTTGGATGAATATTGGTCTTTTATTTTACTATTAATCTCAGTTTGCACAGTGTGTTTTGAGTTGTTGTCATCTACTTTTGGGTTTCACTCAAAACCAATTTGTTTCTTCAGGTATAGTACCTTTTTAAAAATAGTTTCTCACTTATTTTTCTTTTGTTCTTTCCAGATTTGATTTATTTTCCAAATTCCATATTTGATTTATTTTTCTTGAGGGTATAGTTTTGATCTGTTCATTTTTGTTGTACCACGGTAGAACTTGCTGAATTTTGTGTAGTTCTTTGCTTTTTCCCTACATTTCCCCTACTACTGTCAGGGATACACTGGTGGTAGCGGTGATAGCCCTCTTTTTGGATTTTGGGTCATAGTTTTTCTGTGTTTTTAGGGAAATTCTCGAAGTGTTGGAGACAAGTTGGGCGCACGAGCACTAGTAAAGGGGAGTAAGCTGGACGGGCTTCAGCAAAGGGTGGTAGGAAGCGGTGTGTGAGCGTACAACTACATCGAGTACAACAAATCAACACAGGTTTGGTTCTCGGGAGTTGGTACCTCCCGTTCTCTTTTGTTGTTAGCTAAATTGATGTTACTTTAGTTCACAATAGTTCAGTCCAATCTTTCTACTAGTGTACTAGTAGTCACTTGTTTCCTTCTAGTTTGATTCATTGTCCGTTGTGCACTAGCGAGTTTTCTTTAGATTGTCGTAGGTGTAGTGGCTGCAGTCTGGGATGATAGATTAAGGGCATGTCCTCGGGTGGGGCAGAGTGTGGGGCCGGGGTTAGGGGGTAGGACGGGAAGTAGGGGAGGTATAGGGGGTAAGGGAGCCTATAGGTTGAGAATCGGGTCATGGAACATAGGGTCACTAACGAGTAAGTCTATAGAGTTGGAAAAGATCCTTCAGAAGAGGAAGATTAATATAGCATGTGTTCAGGAGACTAGGTGGGTTGGATCGAGGGCGAGAAACTTGGATGGGTATAAGTTGTGGTACTTTGGAGTCCAGAGAGGTAAGAATGGAGTGGGTATCCTGGTGGATAACCATCTTAGAGGGTCGGTGGTAGAGGTTAGGCGGGTGAATGATAGACTAATGACTATTAAATTGGTGGTGGGTGAGTGTACTTTAAATGTCATTAGTGCGTACGCACCGCAAGCGGGCTTGGATGAGGAGATTAAAAGGCACTTTTGGGAGAGGTTGGATGACGTCATTCGTAGTATTCCGCCTTCCGAGAGGTTATTTATAGGAGGAGATTTCAATGGTCATACTGGGTCATCGACAGGTGATTATATTGAGGTACATGGCGGCTTTGGTTTCGGGGAGCGGAACGAAGGGGGCACTTCGATGTTGGACTTTGCCAAGGCATTCGATCTAATGATTGCGAACTCGTGTTTTCCGAAGCGGGAGGAGCACCTGGTTACTTACCAAAGTTCGATGGCGAAGACTCAGATTGACTATCTCCTCCTCAGGAAATATGACAGAAGGTTGTGCGAGGATTGCAAAGTTATCCCAGGAGAGACCCTTGCAACGCAGCATAGGCTTTTGGTGATGGACATTGGTATCATGATAAAAAGGAAGAAGAGGTCAGTAAGAGGATGCACAAGGATTAGGTGGGGCGCCTTGACTAAGGATAAAGCTCAGGATTTGGAAGGAAGGTTATCGACAATGGGAGCTTGGAGAAGCAGTGAGGACGCCAACACTATGTGGTCGACGACGACGAACTGTATAAGGAAGGCGGCGATATAGGTGTTAGGGATATCTTCGGGCCGCACCGGTGGCCACAAAGGAGACTGGTGGTGGAATGCAGTTGTTCAAGGTAAAGTGGAAGCAAAGAAGGCGGCTTACCTACGGTTAATAGGGAGCACTGGTGAGGACGAGAAGAGAGCGAACAATGAGAGGTATAAGGTAGATAGGAAGGAGGGAAAGATGGCAGTAACGGAGGCTAAGATGACAACTTTTGCTCGTCTATATGAGGAACTAGGGAACAAAGGCGGGGATAAGAAGTTATTCTGAATCGCTAAGGTGAGAGAGAGGACGGCTCGGGATCTGGACCAAGTGAGGTGCATAAGAGATGATGACGACAAAGTTTTGATGGGGGATGACTAGATTAAGAGGAGAAGAAGGAACTACTTTCATAAACTTCTAAATGAAGAAGGGGATCAAGATATTGTACTAGGTAAACTGAGGAATGCCGACAGTCCCCATGAATTAAGTTATTATAGGGACATTGAGGTTGATGAGGTCATGGAGACAATGCGTAAGATGAGAAGGGGCAGAGCGACCGGGCCAGACGAAATTCCGGTTGAACTTTGGAGGTGTATGGGTAGAGCAGGCTTGGAATGGCATACTGGGTTGTTTAATGTTATATTCAAAACTAATAGGATGCCTGAAGAGTGGAGGTGGAGTACAATGGTTCCGTTGTATAAAAACAAAGGCGATATCTAAAGTTGTAACAACTACAGGGGTATCAAATTACTGAGTCATACCATAAAAGTCTGGGAGAGAGTGGTAGAAATGAGAGTGCGAAAGATGGTGTCTATTTCAGACAACCAGTTTGGGTTCATGCCGGGGCGATCTACCACAGAAGCTATCCACCTTATGAGGAGGATGGTGGAACAATGCAGGGATAAGAAGAAGGATCTCCACATGGTGTTTATTGATATAGAGAAAGCGTACGACAGGGTTCCCAGGGAGGTCTTATAGAGCTGCTTAGAGGTTAAAGGGGTCCCAACAGCCTACATTAGGGTGATTAAAGACATGTATGATGGAGTTAAGACTCAGGTTAGGACAGTAGCAGACGACTCTGAGCATTTTCCGGTTGTTACGGGGTTACACCAAGGGTCTGCATTCAGCCCTTTCCTATTTGCCCTGGTGACGGATGCACTAACTCATCATATTCAAGGAGATGTGCCATGGTGCATGCTATTTGCTGATGACATAGTTCTAATCGATGAGACACGAGGCGGTGTCAATGAGAGGCTAGAGGTTTGGAGACAGGCCCTTGAGTCTAACGGCTTCAGGTTGAGCAGGACGAAGACGGAATACCTCGAGTGCAAATTTGGGGATGAATCGACGAAAGCGGGAGCAGAAGTGAGGCTTGACTCTCGAGTCATCCCTAAGAGGAGTAGTTTCAAGTACCTTGGGTCAGTTATTCAGGGGATCGGGGAGATCGACGAGGATGTCACACACCGTATAAGAGTGGGGTGGATGAAGTGGAGGTTAGCATCAGGAGTCCTGTATGACAAGAAAGTGCCAACGTTACTAAAAGGTAAGTTTTATAAAGCAGTGGTTAGGCCTGCCATGTTGTATGGGACCGAGTGTTGGCCGGTTAAGAACTCACACATCCAGAAGATGAAAGTAGCAGAGATGGGGATGTTGAGGTGGATGTGCGGGCATATAAGGATGGATAAGATTAGGAATGAAGATATTCGAGAGAAGGTGGGCGTGGCCCCCATGGAGGACAAGATGCGGGAAACAAGACTTAGATGGTTCGGGCACATTCAGAGGAGGAGCACTGAGGCACCGGTGAGGAGGTGTGAATGACTGGCTGTGGTGGGCACGAGGAGAGGTAGAGGGAGACCTAAGAAATATTGGGGAGAGGTGATCAGGCAGGATATGACGCGACTTAGGATTACTGAGGACATGACCTTTGACAGGGAATTGTGGAGGTCGAGCATTAAGGTTGTAGGCTAAGGGGAAGGTTTGAGTATTTCTACAGCGCACTAAAGTGAGACTAGCCAGTTAGGAGTTAGTCTTAGGATGCTACTGGTCAATTACTGATGTAGGGCTTTATCTGCTGGATATTATTATATCTTCCATCTTTTTCGTACTTCCTATATTTCTTATACTGTTGTTATTTTTATTTTATTTTATTTTATTTTATTTTATTTTATTTTATTTTATGTTATTTTATTATGAATCTATGGATAGTACTAATATATCGTCACTTGCCGCTTTCTTGAGCCGAGGGTCTCCTGGAAACAGCCTCTCTGCCCCTCGGGGTAGGGGTAAGGTCTGCGTACCTATTACCCTTCCCAGACCCCACTAGTGGGATTATACTGAGTTGTTGTTGTTGTTGTTGTTGTTGTTGTTGTTGTTGTTGTTGTTGTTGTTGTTTTCGCTTGGGTTTTGTTCCCTTAGCCTATTGTGACGTATTCACTCTGTTTTTAGTCAGAGTCGACGCGCGAGGAGGCCGATTTGAGAGGCAAGGGCATAGCGAGCTAGAGCTTTAGCCGGATCGAGGTTAGTAATGAATATAAATGATGTCCTGAGGGTTTGAAACCCCGGATTTGCACATTGTAGTGCTATATTGAGGTGAGACACGCGTTTGATGATGAGCGCGGGGTCGTTTACTATTGGGGATTGGGACTTGGTCCGTCCCGAGTGATGCTTTTACCGCGTATTTGATTAAAACTTATTTCCTATCATCATTATTTGGACTGATTGTCATATTTGGGCTTCGTGCCAATTTTTTGAACCCTCCGGGGAGTTTTTATTACTATTTCCTCACTGTTTGACTTACTACTTGAACTCAGTTGTACCGTTTCCACTGTTTTACAACTCAACCACTTTTACTCGATTTTTGAAACTAAAAGATATATTAAATGATGTTTTGAGCTGAGAACTACTGTTTTACTATTGCCGGAGTGGCTTATATGATTTCTGGACTGAGTATGGCCAATGGTCAGATGTGAGGATACTATAGGATCCGACTGTGCGCCACAGCATTGTTATACTGATATTGATATGAGGCCGAGTGCCTAGATTTGATGCCACGAGATGGCTTGATATTGCGCTTGGGCCGTAAGGGGCCCCTCCCGGAGTCTGCACACCCCCAGTGAGCGCCGTCGATGATAAATAAATGGATCGGGCTGCACGCCGCAGCGGGTACTATAGGGTACCATTTTATGTGTTTATTTCCTTTATATGTCTGTCACTTAACTCTTATTTGTTGTACTATTTCCACATTTCGCTTCGATTGGTTTATTGTCTTCATATTACCTGTTTAAACTGCAGCAGTATAGATTACTCTGTGTTTTCCGTGATTTCTTATTCTCAGTCATTATTTATGCTTATTACTCACTGGGTCGGAGTACTCACATTACTCCCTACATCTTGCATGCAGATCCAGGTGTCCCAGAGGCTGAGTGAGGAGTTTTAGTCGATCTGTTCATATCCGGGAGTATCGAGGTAGTTGCACGGCATCCGCAGTCCGGATCTCTCCCTTCTATCCTTTCATTTTATCTGCATTTCTTAGACTGATTATGTATTAGGCTGTTAAACTTGTACTAGAGGCTCGAGACTTGTGACACTAGATATGTGTGGGCTATGTAGTGGTATTATCATCTGAATTTCCGCATATTTCTCGTTGTCTTAAACTCTTATTAGGGTAATTTAGCAATTTAACTATATTAGCTGATAATGATCTTATAAGAAAACGGATTGGGGTTGTTAGTTGGTCAAGCTTGCCTAGCAGTGTGTTGGGCGCCATCACAACCGGGGTTGGGGTCGTGACAAGTTGGTATCAGAGCCTATGTTACATAGGTCTCGCAAGTCATGAGCCGGTTTAGTAGAGTTTCACGGATCGGTACGGAGACGTCTGTATTTATCCACGAGAGGCTCCAGAACCTTTAGGAAAAACTTCACATTCTTGAAATTCTTGTCGTGTGACTCTGTTGATCCGAAAACTAAACTTCTATTATTCTATTCTCTCACAGATGGTGAGAACGCGAGCTACCGGACGAGGTGGACGACCACCAGTGCCACCCACTGAGGCCACCAGAGGTCGTGGACGTGGAAGGGGCAGAGCAGTGAGGGCAGCACCTGTTGATCCACCAGCTGCCCCAGCTCCGGATCAGGCTCCAGCAATACCAGTTCAGGCACCAACTGTGCCCATCGTGATTCCGGGTCTTCAGAAGGCCTTGGCACAGATCTTATCAGTTTGCACTGGCCTGGCTCAGGCAATTTCAGCCACTATCGTAGTAGCTACTTTACAGGCCGGGGGATGCAATCAGACCCCCGCTGCTCGCATACCTGAGCAGGTAGTGCAGGAACTACAGACGCCGGGGGAACCTTCAGTTCAGCCGGTTGCGCCAGTTCAGGAGTTCGTAGTACCAGCCATGCCGGATGATGAGCAACGTTGTATTGAGAGGTTTGGTAGGCTACAGCCTTCGTCGTTCAGTGGTGCTGAGGGCGAGGATGCCCAGGGTTTTCTTGACAAGTGTCAGCGGTTGCTCCATACAACAGGGATTCTTGAGTTTATTGGTGTGACATTTACCACCTTTCAGTTCTCGGGGGCTGGCTTTACTTGGTGGGAGGATTTTGAGAGGTGTAGGCCTGTTGGTGTAGCACCCCTTTCTTGGCAGTAGTTCTCTGCTCTCTTCTTGGAGAAGTATGTACCGCAGTCCCGTAGAGAGGAGCTGCATAGGTAGTTTGAGTGGTTGACGCATGGGAATATGACCGTGACCCAGTATGAGATGAGGTTTTCTGAGTTGGCTCGTCATGCCATTTGGATGATTCCATCAGATCGTGAGAGGTTCAGGAGATTTGTAGATGACCTTAACTACCATCTCCGTATTCTGATGACTAGAGAGACAGTATTAGGTGCTACTTTCGAGGAGGTGGTTGATATCGCTGGCGAGATTGAGACGGTTCGCCATCGGGAGCGAGAGGAGAGGGAGGCCAAGAGGCCTTGAGGATCGGGCAGTTATAGTGGTGTTTCTTTGAGGGGCCAGTTCCAGCATGGTAGAGGTCATTATTTCAAGCCTGCTTAGTTGGCCCGTCCCGAGTATGGTAGGGCATCTTCAGGTCGTGGTCATCATGGGTCTCAACAGGGCCAACCTTCATTCAGCGCCCTCCCAGCTCAGAGTTCATCTCATGCCCTATCAGCTCGGGGTTCTTCTGTGCCGAGTGCATCTTCTAGTCACTTCGGTGCGAGGGGTTCCCTTCAGTCCCCATCTCCAGCACCGGGTAGTTGTTATGAGTTCAGAGAGTTTGGACATATGAGGAGGCAGTGCCCTCGACTTCATGATGGTCAGTTTCAGCAGAGGGGTCAGCCCACGACTTCTGCTCCAGTTACTTCACCACCCGCCCAGCCAGCTAGGGGTAGAGGTCAGGAAGCCAGGGGTCTCCCCAGAGGGGGAGGTCGATCAGGTGGTGGCCAGGCTCGTTTCTATGCTATTCCAGGCAGGACAAATTCTATGGCTTCAGATGTTGTCATTACAGGTATTGTTTCAGTCTGCCACAGAGATGCCTCTGTATTATTTGATCCCGGTTCCACCTATTCTTATGTGTCCTCATATTTTGCTCATTATTTGGGTACGCCCCTGGAGTTTCTTGCTTTACCTGTCCATGTGTCTACCCCGGTGGGTAATACTATTGTTGTGGACCGTGTGTACCGACCATGTGTTGTGACTATTGGGGGTCTGGAGACCCAAGTTGACCTATTACTATTGAGCATGGTGGACTTTGATGTTATTTTGGGCATGGATTGATTATCTCCGTGTCATGCTATTCTAGACTGTCATGCTAAGACAGTCACTTTGGCTATGCCGAGTGTACCGCGGATCGAGTGGCGTGGCATGACTGATTATGTTCCTAGTAGAGTGATCTCTTTCTGAAGGCCCAGCATATGGTTGGAAAGGGTTGTCTGTCATATCTAGCGTTTGTGAGGGATGTTGGAGCTGAGACTCCTAGCATTAATTCTGTTCCAGTTGTGAGGGATTTTCTCGATGTTTTTCCTGCAGACCTACCGGGCATGCCACCAGACAGGGATATTGATTTTGGTATTGAAATGGTGTCGAGCACTCAACCTATTTCTATTCTGCCGTATCGTAGGGCACTAGCAGAGTTGAAAGAATTAAAGGAGCAACTTTAGGAACTCCTGGATTAGGGGTTCATTCGGCCTAGTGTGTCACCGTGGGGTGCGTTGGTTCTGTTTGTGAAGAAAAAGGATGGCACAATGAGAATGTGCATTGATTATAGGCAATTGAACAAGGTAACAATTAATAACAAGTATCATTTGCCTCGCATTGATGATTTATTTGACCAGCTTCAGAGAGCGATGGTATTCTCTAAGATTGATCTCCGTTCGGGCTATCACCAGTTGAAGATCAGGGATTCAGATATTCTTAAGACTTCTTTCAGGACTAGATATGACCACTATGAGTTTCTTGTCATGTCTTTTGGGCTGACCAATGCCCCAACAACGTTCATGCATTTGATAAACAATGTATTTCGACCTTATCTGGATTCGTTCGTTATCGTATTCATTGATGATATTCTGGTGTACTCGCATAGTCAGGAGGAGCACGCGGAGCACTTGCGAGTTATGCAAAATTCTCCAAGTGTGAGTTTTGGCTTAGTTCAGTGGCTTTCTTGGGACACGTGGTGTCCATTGACGGTATTCAGGTTGATCCGAAGAAGATAGAGGTGGTTCAGAGTTGGCCTAGACCATCCTCACCCACAGAGATTCGTAGCTTTCTTGGGTTGGCAGGCTATTATCGTCGGTTTGTTCAGGGATTTTCATCCATTGCATCGCCCTTGACCAAGTTGACTCAGAAGGGTACTCCATTTGTATAGTCGGACGAGTGTGAGGAGAGCTTTCGGAAACTCAAGACAACTTTGACCACAACTCCAGTATTGGTTTTGCCATCACCTTCAGGTTCATATACCATATATTGTAATGCTTTGAGAGTTGGGATTGGTTGTGTATTGATGCAGGAGGGTAGAGTTATTGTTTATGCTTCTCGTCAGTTGAAGACCCATGAGAAAAACTACCCTGTTCACGATTTGGAGTTGGCTGCCATAGTTCATGCATTAAAAATTTGGAGGCATTACTTGTATGGCGTATCTTGTGAGGTATTCACCGATCATCGCAGTCTTCAGCATTTGTTCAAGCAAAAGGATCTCAATTTGAGGCAGCGAAGGTGGTTGGAGTTGCTTGAAGATTATGATATCACTATTTTGTACCATCCGGGAAAGGCCAATGTGGTGGCCGATGCTTTGAGCCGAAAGGCAGTGAGTATGGAGAGTTTGGCATACATTCCAGTTGGGGAGAGACCCCTTGCAGTTGATGTTCAAGCCTTGGCTAATCGGTTTGTGAGATTAGATATTTCGGAGCCTAGTCGGGTGTTGGCTTGTGTGGTTTCTCGGTCTTCTTTGTATGATCGCATCAAAGAGCGCTACTATGATGATCTGCATTTGCTTGTCCTTAAGGACAAATTTCAGCATGATGATGCCAGAGATGTGGCCATCGGTAATGATGTTGTGTTGAAGATGCAGGGCCGGATTTGTGTGCCCAATGTGGATGGGCTTAGGGAGTTGATTCTGGAGGAGGTCCATAGCTCACGGTATTCTATTCATCCGGGTGCCGCGAAGATGTATCAGGATTTGAGGCAGCATTATTGGTGGAGAAGAAAGAAGAAAGATATTGTGGGATTTGTAGCTCGGTGTCTCAATTATCAGCAGGTGAAATATGAGCATCAGAGACCGGGTGGCTTGCTTCAGTAGATGGTTATTCCCAAGTAGAAGTGGGAGAGGATCACTAAGGACTTTGTGGTTGGACTTCCTCGGACTTTGAAGAAGTTTGATGCTATTTGGGTGATTGTGGATCGGCTGACAAAGTCCGTGCACTTCATTCCTGTGTGTACTACCTACTCTTCAGAGCGGTTGGCAGGGATTTATATCGGTGAGATTGTTCTGTTTCATGGTGTTCCGGTTTCCATCATCTCAGATAGAGGTACTCAGTTTACTTTGCAGTTTTGGAGAGCCGTGTAGAGAGTGTTGGGTACTCAGGTAGAGTTGAGCACAACATTTCATCCTCAGACGGACGAACAGTACAAACGTACTATTCAGATATTGGAGGACATGTTGCGTGCTTGTGTTATTGATTTCGGAGGTTCATGGGATGAGTTTTTGCCGTTTGCAGAGTTTGCTTACAATAACAACTACCAATCGAGTATTCAGATGGCTCTGCATGAGGCTTTGTATGGGAGGCGGTGTAGATCTCCAGTTGGTTGGTTCGAGCCCGGCGAGGCTAGACTATTGGGGACATATTTGGTTCAGGATGCCTTAGAGAAGGTGAAGGTGATTCAGGAGAGGCTTCGTACAGCGCCGTCACGTCAGAAGAGTTATGCGAACCGGAAGGTCCGAGATGTGTCCTACATGGTTGGTGAGAAGGTCTTGCTGAAGGTTTCGCCCATGAAGGGTGTTATGAGATTTGGAAAGAAAGGGAAGTTGAGTCCGCGGTTCATTGGGCCTTTTGAGCTTCTTCGGAGGATTGGGGAGCTGGCTTATGAGCTTGCTTTGCCACCCTGCTTGTCTAGCGTACATCCAGTATTTCATGTTTCTATGCTCCGAAAGTATATTGGGGATCCGTCTCATGTTTTGGACTTCAACACGGTTCAGTTGGATAATGAATTGACTTATGATGTAGAGCCAGTAACTATTTTGGGTCGCCAGGTTCGGAAGTTGAGGTAAAAAGATATAGCTTCAGTGAAAGTGCAATGGAGAGGTTGGCCTGTGGAAGAGGCTACCTGGGAGATCGAGCGGGAGATGCGTAGGAAATATCCTCACCTGTTTTAGGCCTTAGGTATATATCTTGACTCGTTCGAGGACAAACGTTTGTTTAAGTTGGGGAGGATGTGACGACCCGACCCGTCGTCTCATGAATTACTGCTATGTTTCCCCCATTTCTGCTACATTATGCTTATTATCCGTGTTTTATATGGTCGAGTTGATTGGTTTGCGGTTGGTGTGGTTTTGGTAAAAAATGAGACACTTAGTCTCTTTTAAGAAGGTTTAAGTTGGAAAAGTCAATCAGATGTTGACTTATGTGTTAGAGGTGTCGGATGTGAATTCCAATGGTTCAGTTAACTTCGGGAGGTGATTTGTAACTTAGGAGCGTGATCGGAAGTGGTTTTGGAGGTCCGGTGTAGAATTAGGCTTGAATTGGCGAGTTAGTATTTTGGCGATTTCCGGTTGATAGATGAGATTTTGATCTGGGGATCAAAATGAAATTCCGAGAGTTTCTGTAGCTTTGTTATGTCATTTGGGATGTGTGTGGAAAATTTCAGGTCATTTGGACGTGTTTTGGTTAGGTTTTTGATCGAAAGCGTATTTCGGAAGTTTTTAGGAAACTTAGGCTTGAATTCGATGTGAACTAAGGGATTTAATGTTGTTTGAGGTGTTTTGATAATTGGAACATGTTTGAATGAGGTTTTAGGATGTGTTGGTACTTTTGGTTGAGGTTTTAGGGGCCTCGGGGGATTTCGGATGGCTAACGGGAAGTTTTGAGTCTTGGAGGATTGCAGAAATTGCAGCAGCAGTTGCAGAGGATTTTTGGTCATCGCGATCGCGCAGAGGAATTTTGGTGTGGCTTGAAATTTGTCTTCGCGTTCGCGTTTGGTGCTCCACGATCGCGGAAGGCCAGTTGGTTGTGCATCACGTTCACGTATAAGGATTTGGAGCCCAGTGGAGTTTGTTCTTTGCGTTCGTGTGTGAGGTAACGCGTTCGTGTAAGTGTGATGACTGAATCTTCGCATTCCCATGAATTGAGTTGCGTTCGCGAAGGTTTTTTTGGGGAAGTTAAAATATGTGCTTCGCGTTCGCGAGGCTGAGGTCGCGAACGCGATGAAGAGGTATCAGAACTGAACAGTGAAGTTTTTAAACATTTCATCCGCGATTTTGAGTCATATTTCCTCCATAGCTGAGTATTTTGAGAGCTCTTTGAGAGAAATTGATGGGGGATTCAAGGAGAAGCGATTGGAGGTAAGTTCTATGAACCAAAAACGTGATTATATTGTGAAATTAACCTAGAAATTCATGGAAATTTAGCTAAAAATGGAAGAACTAGAGCTTGGAATTTTGATATTTTAAATTGGGATTTGAAGGGCCATTTGAAATCGGATTTGAGAGTTTTTGGTATGTATAAACTCGTGGAAGGATAAGGAACCCGTTGATGTGAAAATTTATGAGTTTCGAGAAGTGTTCCCGGGGCTCAAGTTTTGCTAATTTCGAGATTTTTGATAATTTTCGATTGTTTTCGCTTGGGTTTTGTTTCCTTAGCCTATTGTGACGTATTCGCTCTGTTTTTGGTCAGATTCGACGCGCGAGGAGGCCGATTTGAGAGGCAAGGGCATAGCGAGCTAGAGCTTTAGCCGGTTCGAGGTGCGTAATGAATGTAAATGATGTCGTGAGGGTTTGAAACCCCGGATTTGCACATCATAGTGCTATATTGAGGTGAGACACGCGCTTGGTGATGAGCGCAAGGTCGTTTACTATTGGGGATTGGGACTTGGTCTATCCCGAGTGATGCTTTTACCGCGTATATGATTAAAGCTTATTTGTTATCATCATTATTTGGACTGATTGTCATATTTGGGCTTCGTGCCAATTATTTGAACCCTCAGGGGAGTTTTTATTACTATTTCCTCACTGTTTGACTTACTACTTGAACTCAGTTGTACCGTTTCCACTGTTTTACAACTTAGCCACTTTTACTCGATTTTTGAAACTAAAAGATATATTAAATGATGTTTTGGGCTGAGAACTACTGTTTTACTATTGCCCGAGAGGCTTATATGATTTCTGGACTGAGTATGGCCAACAGCCAGATGTGAGGATACTATGGGATCGGACTGCGCGTCGCATCATTGTTATACTGATATTGATATGAGGCCGAGGGACTAGATTTGATGCCACGAGATGACTTGATATTGCGCTTGGGCCGTAAGGGTCCCCTCTCGGAGTCTGCACTACCTCAGTGAGCGCCATCGGTGATAAATAAATGGATTGGGATGCACGCCGCAACGGGTACTATAGGGTACCTTTTTATGTGTTGATTTCCTTTATATGTCTGTCACTTAGCTGCTTATTTGTTGTAGTATTTCCACATTTCGCTTCCATTGGTTTATTGTCTTCATATTACCTGTTTAAACTGCCGCAGTATAGATTACTCTATGTTTTTCGTGATTTCTTATTATCAGTCATTATTTATGCTTATTACTCACTGGGTCAGAGTACTCACATTACTCCCTGCACCTTGCGTGCAGATCCAGGTGTCCCAGAGGCTGAGTGAGGAGTTTCAGTTGATCAGTTCATATCTAGGAGTATCGAGGTAGCTGTACGGCGTCTGCAGCCCGGATCTCTCCCTTTTATCCTTTTGTTTTATCCGCATTTCTTAGACTGATTATATATTAGGCTGTTAAACTTGTACTAGAGGATCAAGACTTGTGACACCAGATCTGTGTGGGCTATGTAGTGGTATTATCATCTGAATTTCCACATATTTATCTCGTTGTCTTAAACTCTTATCAGGGTAATTTAGCAATTTAACTGTTAGCTGATAATGATCTTATAAGAAAACGGATTGAGGTTGTTAGTTGGTTAGGCTTGCCTAGCAGTGTGTTGGGCGCCATCACGACCAGGGTTGGGGTCGTGACAGAGGGGCTCCTACAGCCCAACTACTATATCAAACCATCTCGTGACATAATCAAACTGGCCTTCAGCCTCATAACAAGCCACCTTGTGGCATAACAAATCAGGCCCTCGGCCTCATAATCATGAATTAGTACAACACCGCTGCGGCGCACAGCTCGATCCCATAATATCCTCACAACACAGGCCCTCGGCTTCACTTAGCCAGAAATCTCCCAAGCCACACGGGCACAGTAAAACATGATGCTTAGCCCAAAATATCATTTAAAATGTCAAAACGGAGTAAACATGACTGAGTTATGAAAATAGTAGAATACAACATGACTGAGTATAAATATGAAGTTAAAACAGTGAGGAATAGTAGTAAGAATCCCCTAAGGGTCCAAAATAGTTGGCACGAGGCCCAAATATGACATTCAGCCCAAAACATGGTAATAATTTCCAAAACACAATGATATCAAACAGCTTTCAATCAAATACGCAACTTAACAATCGTACGAGATGGACTAAATCATAATCCCCAATGGTGCACGACCCTACGCTCGTCATCTAGTATGTGCGTCACCTCAAAGTAGCACAACGATGTGAAATTCGGGGTTTCATACCCTCTGGACAACGCTTACAATCTTTACTTACCTCTATCCGGTATAAACTCTAGCACACGATGTCTTTACCCCTCAAATCGGCCTCCAGATGCTCCAAATCTATCCAAAACCAGATTTATACCATCAAAACATGTTAAGGGGACAAAGCCCACTCAAAAATAACCAATTTACATAAAAAATCCCGAAATTGGCCAAACCCAACCCACGGGTCCACGTCTCGGATTCTGACAAAAATCACAAAACTAGAATCCTTATGCTCTTACGAGTTTATACATACCAAGAATACCAAAATCTGACCACAAATGACCCCTCAAATCCCTAGATTTAGGTCTCCAATTCCAAGCCCTAACTTCCAATTTTAGGCTTTAGATTCCACAAATTTCATGTTTAAATTAGGTAGAAATCACATTAGGATCGAGTATTAAGTCCATAAATCTTACCTCCAAATGTTTCCCTTTGATTCCCTCTTCAATCTCCCTCAAGAAGCTCCAAAATCGCTCAACAATGGTAAAATTTTGACCCAAAATCGCGGAAGTGGTCTTTTAAACATTCTGCCCAGCACTTAAAATCCCTTCTTCACGAACGCGGTCAACGCCTCTCGTTCGCAAAGCACAAATTCTGTTGACCACTTAAACCTCTATCGCGAACGTGACACCTTGTATGCGAAGTCCAATCTTCCTCTCCTCAAACCATTGCAAACGCGACACCTAGCTCGCGAACGCGAAGAACAAACGGCCTGGACCCAGCTGCTCCCGCTTACTCTATACGAACGCAGGAGACCTATCGCAAACGCGATGAACACTGGACCTGACCCTTCACGAAAGCGGGACACACATCGCAAATTCGAAGGCCAAACTTCCTGCCTCACAAGCTAACCCTTCGCGAACGCGAGAGCTCACTCGCGAACGCGAAGGCCAAACGTCTGCAACACAAATAGCAGATTTTCTGCGACTTTTCCAACTTGAATTGATCCGTTCAACCACCCGAAACTCACCCGAGGCCCTTGGGACCTCAACCAAACATGACAACATATCCCGTAACCTCATTCAAACTTGTTCCAACCTTCGGGATGCTCAAAACAACATCAAAACACCAAATTGACATCGGATTCAAGCTTAAGAATTCCAAAATCTTCCAAATTCCTCTTTCGATCAAAAAGTCTATCAAACCTCGTTCGAATGACATGAAAGTTTGCACACACGTCACAAATGACACAATGGACCTACTCCAACTTCCGGAATTCCATTCCGACCTCTATATCAAAATCTCACTTATCAACCGGAAAACACCAAAATTCCAATTTCGCCAATTCAAGCCTAAATCTACTCCGGACCTCCAAAACACATTCCGATCACGCTGCTAAGTCCCAAATCACCTCCCTAAGCTATCCGAACCATCGACATTCACATCCAATACCTTTATCATATAAGTTAACATCCGATTGACCTTTCCAACTTAAGCTTACTCAAAAGAGACTAAGTGTTTCAAACCTTACCAAAACCTCTCCGAACCCAAACCAACCAACTCGATAACACATAATACAATTGAACAAGACAATAAGAAGCAGAAATGGGAAAAACGGAGCGATAACTCATGAAACGACCGCCTGGGTCGTTACAACTAATAAATTTATCATTACGAGATTTGAGAAAATGTTAGTCTTATTTCATGTAGTGTTTCTTAATTAATATCTAACAATTATATATAATTATCTAGAAGATTAAAATTTTAAGGTTATTTACATATAATTTAAATAACTCGGATATTTAACATGGTTAATGTCAAATATCAAAATGGAGTCATACTGGAAAAAAAAATCACTGGCTAAAGAATTTTTTAAATTTTTACATAGCCGACTAAAATAGTTTTTAATTTAGAATAATATTTTCACTAACATTATTATAAAAATAATTTATTCGAAAATAAAGTTTTAGAAACTGAAATTTTAAAATAGAAATAGTTTTTGAAAGATATCAACACACCAAATAAGAGTTCAAGTAGTAGTAAAAGAGTTAAGTCGTATCCAAAGAGTCCTTCATAGTCTCAACCTTTGATTGTTTTGCCTGAGTTATTATTTTTCTTTCTGACTATTTCTATGATCTAATGACACCGGCAGAATGGTACCAAATAAGAAAAATAGAATTATAACTAGGAGATTTGAGTGATGGTTAATCTTTTTCATGTAGTGTTTCTTAATTAATATCCAATGATTATCTATATTTATCGAGAGAGTTTAAAATTTAAAATTATTTACATATAATTCAAATAACTAAAATATTTGATATGGTTATTGTCCGCGCATCCGCGTGGATACTAATACTAGTATATAACACAAAAAAGTTGCCTAATTTCAAGAACAAACGAAAATTAAATACCAAATGTATTAGGTGTACTATAAATTTTAAATTTTGAGGACAAATAACATTATTCCTTGACTTCAAGGACCAAGAAACGTGACAACCTAGAACAATATATCAGCTAGAAAAAATATATAGTGCATCTGTTTCAGCAATTTGTATAAAGATTCCATAAAAATATGGTATTGTTACATCAATAATCCATAAAAATATGGAATTCAACATTAATAGAACTAGCAACTTCGGATATTGAATGCTTAAACCAAATAATAACTTTTTTCTTGTCACGATCGTAAACCCGAACCCGGTCGTGATGGTACCTCTCGTGAAGACAAGGCCAGCCGACACATTTCCATTTCAATTTTTTAGCAATTAGAATAATAAGTATTAAGTCTGAAACATGATAAAATCCCAAATTAAGCAGTGAACAGTACAATTTATGGAATTTAAAACCAAAACAGCCCGACATCGGGGTGTCACCAATCATGAGCATCTATCAATATAGTACAAATCTAAAGAGTCTACAAAGCTATTACAGAATCACTAACAAGAGAAAAGCAATGAGATAAAGGGGTTGCGAACGCCGAGCAGCTACCTCGTGAACTCCAAAATCTGCTGGGACCTCTCAAGCCTCGCAAGTAGGATCAACAGCGCCTGGATCTGAACACGGGGTGCAGAGAGTAAAGTGAGTACTCTAACTCAGTGAGTAATAACAATAAATAAAGATTGAGAAGTAAGAAAAACACGTAAGGCACATCACAGGCTATAAGAAAGCAGTAAAAGTCAGAAAAGTAATGAAACAATGAAAATATGCAAAGCCATTTTAGTTATGTTTAAGCTTCTCAAAATGCCTTTTTAAACAACTAAGGAAGTAAAAGACAGACAATTAGAAAAGGTAAAACACATAAAGAAACGCCTCTCGGGCACAATACCAATAGAATCAGCCCCTCGGGCAACAGATGGAACAATAACCAGCCTCTCAGGCTATATCTCACATCACAATGGGTACCCACACTCACTGGGGGTGTGCAGACTCCTGGAGGGACTCCTTACGGCCCAAGCGCAATATCAAGCCATCTCGTGGCATAATCACATAGGCTCTCGGCCTCATATCAACAAGCCACCTCGTGGCGTACAAATCTCAGGCCCTCGGCCTCATAATCATAATCAGGTGTTTCCTTACAACATAGGCCCTCGACTTTACTTAGTCAGAATCTCAAAAGTCACTTGGGCAACAATAAAACATGATGCTCAGCCCAAACTATCATTTCAAGAGTTAAAGCAGAGTAAACATGGCTGAGTTATGAAAACAGTAGAATATAACATGACTGAGTTCAAGTATAAAGTCAAAAACAGTGAGGAAATATCAATAAAAAATCCCCTAAGGGTTCAAATAGTTGGTTCGAGGCCCAAGTATGACATTCAGCCCAAAACATGATGATAACAAATAGTTTTCAGTCAAATACGCGGTAAAATAGTCATTCAAGATGGACTAAGTCACAATCCCCAATAGTGCACGACCCCACGCTCGTCATCTAGCATGTGTGTCACCTCAATATAGCACAACGATGTGCAAATACATGGTTTTATACCCTCACGACAACATTTAAAATCATTACTCACCTCAATCCGGTCCAAACTCTAGCCCATGACGCCTTTGCCCCTCGAATCGGCCTCCACTCGCGTCGAATCTATCCAAAATCAGAATCACAACGTCAAGATATGCTAAGGGAATGAAGCCCAAGCGAAAATAATCAATTTACAATACCAATCCCGAAATTACCAAAACCTGATCCCCGGGCCACGTCTCAAAATTCGATAAAATTCACATTAATAGATTCCTTATCTTCCCACAAGTTCATACATATCAAAAGTACCGAAATTCGACCACAAATGGTCCTTCAAATCCTCAAGTCTAGGTCTCCAATACCAAGCCCTAGTTTCCCCAATTTTAACTCTTAAATTCCATTAATTATAGCTCTAATCCATGAAATAATTCCATAGGAATGAGTTTTTAGGTCCAAAATCCTTACCTTAATAAAGTCCCATTGAGATCCTTCTCCAAATAGCCCAAAGAGCTCCAAAACCCGGCTTAGAAATGGTGGAATAGCTCAAAAATTGCGAAGGAAAAAATTTATACCTTCTGACCCAGGAATTTTGCATCTGCGGCCAAAATCCCGCTTCTGCGGTAGCGTTTTTGTGGTCCTTGAAGCGCTTCTGCGGTTTTTCACTTAGGTCCCAACTTCCGCATCTGCGATGCTAACTCCGCACCTGCCCCATCGCAGGTGCAGTTACAAAACCGCTTCTGTGGTCGCAACCTTCCTTGCATATTTCACTTTTGCGACTTCTTTTCCGCATCTGCGGCGTCGCACCTGCGGTCCCCAATCCACAGGTATGGAAACAACAGAACTAGAAAATCTGCAGCTTCACTAAAAACTCCAAACCCTCCATCAACCATCCAAAATCACCCCGAGGCCCCCGGGACCTCAACCAAAAGCACAAACATATCCATAACCTTATTCAAACTTGTTCCAACCTTCGGAACACTCAAAACAACATTAAAACACCAAAAGCACATCAACTTCAAGCCTAAGATTCCAAAATCTTCCAAATTCCGCTTTTGATCAAAAATCCAACTAAACCATGTCCGAATGACCTGAAATTTTGCACACATCCCAAATGATACAACGGAGCTATTACAACTCTCAGAATTTCATTTCGACCCCTATATGAAAATCTAACCTATCAACCGGAAAACGCCAAAAATCTAATTTCGCCAATTCAAGCCTAAATCTACTCCGAACGTCCAAAACACATTCCGATCATGCTCCTAAGTCCCAAATCACCTTCCGAAGCTATTCGAACCATCGAAACTCACATCCGAGCCCTCTAACACATAAGTCAACATCCGATTGACTTTTCTAACTTAAGCTTGCTCAAAAGAGACTAAGTGTCTCAAACCTTACCAAATCCTTTTCGAACCCGAGCGAACCAACCCGATCACATATAGAATCGATAGACAAAGCAATAAGAAGCAAAAATGAGGGAAACGAAGTGGTAACTCATGAGACGACTGGACGGGTTGTCACATCCTCCCACACTTAAACAAATGTTCGTTCCCGAACGAGTTAAGAAACATATCTGAAGCCTCAAACAGGTGAGGATATCTGCTCCGCATCTCCCGCTCGATGTCCTAGGTAGCCTCCTCCATGGACTGATCTCTCCACTGCACTTTCACTGAAGCTATATCCTTTGATCTTAACCTTCGAACCTGACGCTCCAAAATAGCTGCTGGCTCCACATCATAAGTCAAATCACCATCCAATTGAACCGTGCTGAAATCCAGAACATGAGATGGATCCCCAATATACTTCCGGAGCATAGAAACATGAAATACCGGATGCACACTCGACAAGCTAGTTGGCAAAACAAGCTCATAAGCCACCTCCCCAATCCTCTGAAGCACCTCAAAAGGCCCAATGAACCGAGGACTCAATTTACCCTTCTTCCCAAACCTCATAACACTCTTCATGGGTGAAACCTTCAGCAGAACCTTCTCACCAACCATGTAGGACACATCCCGAACCTTCCTATCAGCATAACTCTTTTGCCTCGACTGCGCTGTACAAAGACTCTCCTAAATTACCTTCACATTTTCTAAAGCATCCTGCACCAAGTCTGTCCCCAATAGCCTAGCCTCACCCGGCCCAAACAAACCAACTAGAGATCTACACCGCCTTCCATAAAAAGCCTCATATGGAGCCATCTGAATACTCAACTGGTAGCTGTTGTTATAAGCAAACTCTATAAGTAGTAGAAACTGATCCCATGACCCTTCAAAATCAATAACACAAGCACACAACATGTCCTCCAATATTTGAATAGTGCGCTTGGACTGTCCGCCCGTCTGAGGGTGAAAAGCTGTGCTCAACTCAACCTGAGTACTCAACTCTCGCTGCATAGACCTCCAAAAATGCGAAGTAAACTGAGTGCCCCTATCTTAAATGATGGAAACTGGGACACCATGCAAACGGACAATCTCTTGGATATAGATCTCTGCCAACCGCTTTGAAGAATAGGTATTACACACTGGAATAAAGTGCGCGGACTTAGTCAGCCGATCCACAATCACCTAAATAGCATCGAACTTCTTCAAAGTTCGTGGAAGTCCAACTATAAAGTCCATAGTGATCCTCTCCCACTTCCACTCTGGAATATCTATTCGCTGAAGCAAACCACCCGGTCTCTGATGCTCATATTTCACCTGCTGACAATTGAGACATCGAGCTACAAATCCCACAATGTCTTTCTTCATTCTCCTCCACCAATAATGCTGTCTCAAATCTTGGTACATTTTCGCGACACCCGGATGAATGGAATACTGCGAGCTATGGGCCTCCTCTAGAATCAACTCTCGAAGCCCATCTACATTGGGCACACAAATCTGGCCCTGCATCCTCAACACCCCATCATCACCAATAGTCACATCTTTGGCATCATCGTGCTGAACTCTGTCCTTAAGGACAAGCAAATGCGGATCATCATACTGGCACTCTATGATGCGATCATATAAAGTAGACCAAGAAACCACACAAGCCAACACCCGACTGGGCTCCGAAATATCTAATCTCACGAACCGATTGGCCAAGGCCTGAACATCAATTGCAAGAGGTCTCTTCCTAACTAGAAGATATGCTTAACTCCCCATACTCACTGCCTTTTGGCTCAAAGCATCGGCCACCACATTGGCCTTTCTTGGATGGTATAATATAGTGATATCATAATCCTTTAGCAACTCCAACCATCTCCGCTGCCTCAAATTAAGATCCTTCTACTCGAACAAGTGCTGGAGGCTACGATGATCAGTAAATACCTCACAAGACACACCATACAAGTAATGCCTCCAAATATTCAAAGCGTGAACAATGGCAGCCAACTACAAATCATGAACGGGGTAGTTCTTCTCATGGGGCTTCAACTGAGGAGAAGCATAAACAATAACTCTACCCTCCTACATCAATACACAACCAGTACCAACTCTCGAAGCATCACAATATACAGTATATGAACTTGAAGCTGATGGCAAAACTAACATTGGAGTCGTGGTCAAGGCTGTCTTGAGCTTCTAAAAGCTCTCTTCACACTCATCTGACCATACAAATGCAGCACCATTCTGAGTCAACTTGGTCAAGGGTGGTGCGATAGATGACAACCCTTGAACAAACCGGTAATAATAGCCTGCCAAACCAAGAAATTTGTGAATCTCTGTGGCTGAGGACTGTCTGGGCTAACTCTGAACCGCCTCTATCTTCTTCGGATCAACCTGAATACCCTCGCTGGACACCACGTGCCCCAAGAAAGTCACTGAACTGAGCCAAAACTCAAACTTGGAGAATTTTCATAAAGCTTCTTCCCCCTCAATCTCTGCAACACAACTCTCAAATGCTCCGCGTGCTCTTCCTGACTACACGAATACACCAGAATATCATCAATGCAGACTATGACAAACGAGTCGAGATAAGGTTGGAACACATTGTTCATCAAATGCATAAACATTGTTGGGGCATTGGTCAGCTCAAAAGACATCACCAAGAAATCATAATGACCATATCGGGTCCTAAAAGCTGTCTTAAGAATATCCGAGTCCCTGATCTTCAACTAGTGATAATCTGAACGTAGATCAATCTTGGAAAACACTCTCGCTCCCTGAAGCTGGTCGAATAAATTGTCAATGCGAGGCAAATGATACTTGTTCTTAACTGTTACTTTGTTCGATTGCCTATAATCAATGCACATTCTCATAGTGTCATCCTTCTTCTTCACAAATAGAACTGGCACACCCTAAGGCGACACACTAGGCCGAATGAACCCTTCGAGAAGTTCCTGAAAATGCTCCTTTAACTCTTTCAACTCTGCTGGTGCCATACGATACGACAGAATAGAAATGGGTTGAGTGCCCGGTACCAGGTCAATACTTAAGTCAATATCTCTGTCCGGTGGCAAGCCCGACAGGTCTGCAGGAAACACATCAGGAAAATCCCTCACAACGGGAACAAAAACAATACTAGGAGTCTCTACACCGAAATCCCTCACAAAGTCTAGATATGAAAGACAACCCTTCCCAACCATACGCTGGATCTTCAAGAATGAAATTACCCTACTAGGAACATAATCAGTCAAACCTCGCCATACAATCTGTGCCACACCCGGTATAGCCAACGTGACTGTCTTGGCATGACATCCCAGAATAGCACGACATGGAGATAGCCAATCCATGTCCAAAATGACATCGAAATCCACCATACATAATAATAAAAAATCCATACGGGTCACTAGACCCCTAATAGTCACCACACACAACCGGTACACACGGTCTACAATAACAATAGCGCCCACCGGAATAGATATATGAATAAGTGAATTAAGAGACTCACGGTGTGTAACCCAAATAACGAGCAAAGTATGATGACACATAAGAAAAGGTGGAACCGAGATAAAATAACACAGAGGCATCTCTGTGGCAGACTGAGACAATACCTATAATGACAACATCAAAAGAAATATCATCGGGTCTAGCTAGAAGTGCATAGAAACGGGCCTGACCGCCACCTGAGCGACCTCCCCCTCTAGGGCGACCCCTAACTGACTAACCTCCACCCCTAGCTGGGTGGGTGAGTATTGGTGAAGTAATTGACACTGAAGCCGATGACTGACCCCTCTACTGAGATGAACCCGCAAGATGACGAGGACACTGCCTCCATATATGACCCATCTCTCCACACTCATAGTAACTCCCAGGTGCTAGAGAAGGGGACTGAAGGGAACCCCTAGCACTAGAATGACTAGCAAATGCACCTAGTATAGAAGAGCCCTAAACTGTTAGGGCACAAGACTAACTCTGAGCTGGAAGGGCACTAAGTGATGACTGGCCCGGATGAGAACTTTGAGAACCATGACTCGATGACGCCCCACGATAACCTGGGCAAGCTGGCTGAGCATGCCTGAATGGACGGCCTCTGCCGTGCTGAAACTGATCTCTCGAAGGAGCACCACTATAACTACCAGATCCTCAAGGCCTTTCGGCCTCCCTCTCCCCTCGCTCCTAGTGACGAACAAACTCAATCTCACGAGCAATGTCTACAACCTCCTCGAAAGTAGCACCAGTCACCCTCTCACTGGTCATAAGAATACGAAGCTGATAAGTGAGCCATCAACAAACCTCCTAATCCTTTCTCGATCTATCGGAACCAACCAAATAACATGACGAGCTAACTCGAAGAACCTCATCTCATACTGCGTTATAGTCATCTCTCCCTGACCCAACCACTCAAACTGCCTACACAGCTCTTCTCTGCGAGACTGCAACACATACTTCTCCAGAAAGATAATGGAGAACTGCTTCCAGGTAAGGGTTGTTGCACCAACAGGCCTACGCCTCTCAAAAGCCTCCCACCAAGTGAAGGCAGCTCCAGAAAATTGATAAGTAGTGAAAGCGACCCCGCCGGTCTCCAGAATACCCCCCGTATGAAGCATCATTTGACACTTATCCAAGAAACCCTGGGCATCCTCGCCCTCTGCACCGTTGAAGGTCAGAGGTTGATGTCTACCAAACTGCTCCAATCTACGCTGCTCGTCCTTGGTATGGCGGGAACTATATAGTCTTGAGCAGCTACAACTGGCTGGGCTAGACGTGTCCCCGGTGTCTGAAGTCCCTGCATGACCTGCTCAGGTGTGCGAGTGGTGGGAGTTTGAGTGCCTCCCCCGGCTCGAGAAGTAACTACGGCTGTAGTAACTAAGACCGCCTGAGCTAGGCTAGTGCAAACTGATAGAATCTGAACCAAGGCCTCCTGAAGACCTGGAATCACAATGCCTGAGTTGGTGCTGTTGGAGTGTCCACAGTTAGGACCTGATCCTGAACTGGGGCGGTTGGTGGATCTGCAGGTGCTGCCCTTGCTGCTATGCGAGCCATACCTCTCCCCGTACCACGACTGCATCCTCGGCCTCTAGTGGCCACAAATGGTGGTACTGGTGGTCGTCCATCCTGACTGGTAGTGCGTGTCCTCACCATCTGCGAGAGAATAAAATAATAGAAGTTCAATACTCGGATCAACAAATTTGCATGACAAGAATTTCAAGAATGTGAAGTTTTCCTAAAGGTTCTGCAGCCTCTCGAGGATAAATACAGACGTCTCCGTACCGATCCGCGAGACTCTACTAAACCTGCTCATGACTCGTGAGACCTATGTAACCTAGGCTCTGATACCAACTTGTCACGACCATAAACCCGGACATAGTCGTGATGACACCTCTCGTGAAGATAAGGCCAACCGACACATTCACATTTCAATTTTTTTTAGCAATTAGAATAATAAGTATTAAGTCTTAAACACGATAAAATCCCAAATTAATTAGTGAACAATATAATTTGCGGAATTTAAAACCGACATAGCCCGACATCGGGGTGTCACCAGTCATAAGCATATATAAATATACTACAAGCCTAAAGAGTCTAAAAAGCTATTATAGAATCACTAACAAGAGAAAAGAAATGAGATAAAGGGGGAGATGCACGGGGCTGCGATCGTCGAGCAGCTACCTTGTGGCATAATCACATAGGCTCTCGGTCTCATATCAACAAGCCACCTCGTGAAGTACAAATCTCAGGCCTTCGGCCTCATAATCATAATCAAGTGTTTCCTCACAACATAGGCCCTCAGCCTTACTCAATCAGAATCTCAAAGCCACCCGAGCAATAGTAAAACATGATGCTCAACCCAAATATCATTTCAAGAGTTAAAGCAGAGTAAACATGGCTGAGTTATGAAAACAATAGAATATAACATGACTGAGTTCAAGTATAAAGTCAAAAACAGTGAGGAAATATCAATAAAAATCCCCTAAGGGTTCAAATAGTTGGATCGAGGCCCAAGTATGGCATTCAACCCAAAACATGATGATAGCAAATAGTTTTCAGTAAAATACGCGGTAAAATAGTCATTTGGGACGGACTAAGTCACAATTCCCAACAGTGCACGACCCCACACTCGTCATCTAGCGTGTGCGTCACCTCAATATAGCACAACGATGTGCAAATCTGTGGTTTCATATCCGCAGGACAACATTTAAAATCATTACTCACCTCAATCCGGTCAAAACTCTAGCCCGCGATGCCTTTGTCCCTCGAATCGGCCTCCACTCATGTCGAATCTATCCAAAATTAGAATCACGACGTCAAGATATGCTAAGGGAACGAAGACCAAGCGAAAATAATCAATTTACAATACAAATCCCGAAATTACCAAAACCTGACCCCGGGCCCATGTCTCGAAATTCGATAAAATTCACATCAATAGATTCCTTATCTCCCACGAGTTCATACATATCAAAAGTACCAAAATCCGACCATAAATGGTCCCTCAAATCCTCAAGTCTATGTCTCCAATATCAAGCCCTAGTTTCCCCAATTTTAACCATTAAATTCCATTAATTATAGCTATAATCCGTGAAATAATAAAATAGGAACGAGTTTTTAGGTCCAAAATCCTTACCTCAATGAAGTCCCCTTGAAATCCTTCTTCAAATCGCCCAAAAAGCTCCAAAAACCGACTTAGAAATGGTGGAATAGCTCAAAAATCGCGAAGGAAATAATTTATACCTTCTAGCCCAGGGATTTCGCATCTGTGGCCAAAATCCCGCTTTTGCGGCACCGCTTTTGCTGTCCTTGAACCGCTTCTGTGGTTTTTCACTTAAGTCCCAACTTCCGTATCTGCGATGCTAACTCCGCACCTGTGCAATCGCAGGTGCGGTTACCGAACCGCTTCTGCGGTCGCAACCTTTTTAGCCTCTTTTTGCTTCTACAACTTCTTTTCTGCATCTGCGGCGTCGCACCTGCGGTCCCCAATCACAGGTGAGGAAATAACATAACCAGAAAATCTGCAGCTTCACTAAAAACTCCAAACCCTCCATCAACCATCCGAAATCACCCCGAGGCCCCCGGGACCTCAACCAAAAGCACAAAAATATTCCATAACCTTATTCAAACTCATACCAACCTTCGGAATGCTCAAAACAACATTAAAACACCAAAATCACATCAACTTCAATCCTAAGATTCCACAATCTTCCGAATTCTGCTTTTGATCAAAAACCCAACTAAACCACATTCAAATGACCTGAAATTTTGCACACACATCCCAAATGACACAACAGAGCTACTATAACTCTCGAAATTTCATTATGACCCCTATATCAAAATCTCACCTATCAACCGGAAAATGCCAAAAATTCAATTTCGCCAATTCAAGCCTAAATCTACTCCGGACCTCCAAAACACATTCTGATCACGCTCTTAAGTCCCAAATCACCTCCCAAAGCTATCCGAACCATCAGAACTCACATCCGAGCCCTCTAATACATACGTCAACATCCGGTTGACTTTTCCAACTTAAGCTTCCTCAAAAGAGATTAAGTGTCTCAAACCTTACCAAATCCTTTCCGAAACCGAGCCAACCAACCCGATCACATATAGAACCGATAGACAAAGAAATAAGAAGCATTAATGGGGGGAGCAGTAACTCATGATAAAACTGGCTTGGTCGTCACACTTTTTTTTATTATTATGCTTTCATTTTGCTGTCAAAACGAATTAAACCCAATCCAGTTCAACCTAGAGAAATTTTATCTCAAATGTTAATGTTATGATATGTTTAAAATTATAAATTTTAAAATCCATAAATATGACAAGCTTAAGATTACAAAATATAATTTCTTTTGGAGTTTACTTATGTCAAATAAATTGAAACTCGCCAATGGTAGCCACTGATATCAGTTGCAAACCATTTCTTCATTTCTTCTGATGACTTTAGTTTACAAAATCTTCTTGTTGGGATATATACTATTAACCATGGGTTTGGTTTAGATATAGTATTTATTATGGAATAATTATTTATTCAATTTAATAAAGTTTTAAATAGGTCATATATTAGTTTGTGTCCTTTGCTTATATAGTAGATGATTTAGTGTATAGAGTTTAGCTTATACTTGGAAGATTAAATCATCGGTTCTTATAGGTATAAAGTTTTAGTTCACAATCTAATGATGTAATTGGACAAACCATCATGGATGATTGTAGCACAAGATTAAATATAATTTATCTTGATTATGGGAATGGGTTAATTCCAACTTCTTGTGCTAGTGTATTTTATATGTATTGAACGGTCCAAGTAGAGATAAGTATTTTATACTGACTTAATAAAATAAACTCTCTAGCCATTAAATGTACTTATACTCTTAATTTTGATATAATTATTATTACCTGTGTACATTATTATTGTTTTGATTTATTAAAAGGCGAGATTTTTTCGTGAGTCAATATGCCTGGTAAATTGGATAATAATAATGTACATTGGCGAAATAATAGTTAGTTGATGGAATCCATGTCTCGGTTTAGAGATTGATGATACACCTTTATGAAAGCTTATAAGTTTTTATGTGTAAACCCGGCCGGTGGATTTTGTATCCGACACATGAAATAAGTTAAGCGAAAGTATAAAGGAAATAATCAATAAATTAAATCGTCAATAATTTAATTAATTGAGTAGTATCTGAATCTTAACATGGGGAATTAAATAAGATTTAATGGATGAATTTCGAAATTGAATAAGGAGTGCAATTACAATTTTTAGTGGAATAATTCGTAATTAATTATGGTGGATATTAATTTCGAAAATCAGAAATTAATTCCATAATTGGAGCCTTGTTAATTAAATTATGTGGTCCCTATTGTAACGACCCGAATAAGAAAATGTTTGCAACTAAAGAGGATCCAAGATAGTAATGGCTCGAAGAATAGGAAACAATAGATGAAGAGGCAGTGAGGGTCTTTACAGCTCAGTTTCATGAGGAGGCTATGCCCAACAATTTTGATATCATCGATCACATCCCTTAGTTAATAACTCCAGAGCAGAACCTTGATTTAATAAGACAACCAACATGTGAAGAAGTAAAACGAGCTATTTTTGGATTGAATGGGGACAGTGCGGGGGGTCCGGATGGTTTCAATGGCAATTTTTTCAAATCTTGTTGGGATATCATAAGTGAAGATGTGGTACAGATGGTTAAGGCATTTTTCAACGGGCAAGAAATACCTAAGTTTATAACTCATTCTAACATAGTGTTAATTCCAAAAAAGAAAGATGTTATCAGCTTATAAATGGGCAACCCCATGGTTTCTTCAAATCAATAAGAGGGGTGAAACAAGGAGATCCACTATCCCCGACCTTATTCATACTTGCAGCAGAAGCACTTTCAAGAGGATTAAATTCATTACACTTGAACTCGCAGTTTAATGGTTTTGGCTTACCTAAGTGGAGTCCCAAGATTAATCATTTGTCTTATGCCGACGATACAATCATCTTTGTATCATCCGATGATACTTCACTACAACTGATCATGGATATATTGAAAGCTTATGAAGTAGCATCCGGACAACTGATAAACAAAACCAAGTCTGCAATATACATGCACCATTTCACCAGTGATGTTGTGATCAGAAATGTGGAAGGGATTACATGGATTGAAAGGCAATATTTCCCACTCATTTACCTGGGATGCCCGATCTTCTACACTAGAAGAAAGATGGAATTCTATGAAGGACTTATGAGCAATGTTCTGGACAAACTACAATCCTGGACAGGGAAATTGCTGTCCATCGGAGGAAGGGCTGTTTTGATTGCTCATGTCTTGCAAAGCATACCCATACATTTGCTATCAACTGTCAACCCTCCAACATTTGTTCTAAACAAACTCCATAAGCTTTTTGCTAAATTCTTTTGGAGCAACTCAGTAGATGGTAGGGATAGGCATTGGGCTTCTTGGGATACACTTTGCTTGCCTAACGAAGAAGGAGGTGTAGGATTCCGATCGCTACATGATACGGTCAAAGCCCTATTTTGTAAACTATGGTGGAGGTTTAGTACTAAACCATCACTTTGGAGCTCATTCAGAAGTCAAAAATACTGCAAGAAACTAAATGCCCTAGTTGTTCCTTGGAAAAATGACTCACATATTTGGAGAAAAATGCTACAATGTAGGGATCTTGTGGAGCATTTGATTGAATGGAAACTAAAAATGGGATCTGCCCTTTTTTGGTTTGATAACTAGACTGGCCTAGGTGCTCTTTATTTTGTCACCCCACCAAATTTGTTTTGTGATGAAACGACTCAAAATGTCTCCGATGTTGTGAATGGAGGAGGGTGGGATTATGTTAAACTGTACGATTTGCTTCCTTAAGAGTTTGCTAAACACATTCTGGACAACATTGCACCTCCCACTTCTTCTAATATCATGGATAAACCTATTTGGAACTTGGAAACAAAAGGGACATTTTCTACTAAAACAGCTTGGGAATATCTAAGGAAAAGAAAAGGAACTACCATTACCTACAAGAACATGTGGGTAAAGGGACTACCTTTTAAGATTTCTTTCTTCATGTGGAAATTGTGGAAGGGCAGGCTACCTTTAGATGATGCAATAAAGAGAATGGGATACAGAATGGCATCGAAATGCTAGTGTTGTGTGAAGCCACAAGAGGAAACAGTAGCCCATGTGTTTTTTACATCTTACGCAGCAAAGAAGGTATGGACATATTTCTTCTCCTATGCAGGTTTATCCCTTGAGGGATTGACCCTGAATCAGGCCATTGTTAGATGCTGGTCAGTCAATGTGATTCAACGCCTTAAACAAATTTTCCTTGCACTACCAAGTATCATTGTTTAGGAGTTATGGAAAAGAAGAAATTGCAATAAGAATGACGAACCTATCTCGATCAATAAGGTAGTGCATCACATTTTTACTACAATTCAATCTCTGGTCAAGGTTAGAAAACCAGGCATTATCTTTGTCCCACATAGATGGCCAGATGTGCTAAATGTGATGGAAAAATATAGGCCAATACTGAAGTTCAATAAGGTGACTTGGGAATTCCCTCTTGCTGGTTGGATTAAGATTAACACTGACGGGGCATCAAGGGGAAACCCAGGCAGGAGCTCGATAGGTTACTGCATCAGAAATTATAATGGGGATTTAGTATATGCAGTTGGGAAGGAGATCAAGGAAACTACTAATACACAAGCTGAAGTAAGGGCTATTTTGGAGGCTTTGCGATACTGTACCATTCATCATACACAACAAATATGGCTTGAAACTGATTCAATGCTTTTGAAAAATACCATTGAAGGAAATTGGAAACCTCCCTGGATCATAGATGAGGAGGTGGAGGAAATAAAGGAATTGCTAACAGGGGGTAATGGAAGAGTGTCTCATATTTATAGGAAGGGCAATAAACATGTTGATCACCTGGCAAACTATGCACTCGACATGGGAAATCTGGAATGCCACGAGTTTCACCAGCTGGATACACAAGGAAGAAGGTTAATCAATGTAGACAAACTTCGATGTCCAAATTTGAGAATCAAAGTTGTAAGATGTTAGAACTGATGAGCAAAGGTTGTGTAAGTAATAAGGAAAGGAATGGTGACCAAATGCAAGGGATGCATCTAAAAGATCTATGCAGTGGATATCATGATCAAATCCTAGGGGAAGAGCTCATGGTTATTTCTAACATGGTTTGTTCTTTTGCAGAAAATTTAACTATACCTGGGCCATATTTTCTGATGATTCTCCAACAGAAGTTAACTGAACACTCCATATTACAACATCAGATGGCAACACAAAGTAACAACTCAAAACATATACTGCAAAGAAGGTTCAGCAACAACTCAGTCGTGCTACAAATGCTTCTCCATTTATTACGACTTCAAAGGGTGGTATTAGCACTAGGTACTCATTCCCTTGAAGAAGAAAAGATGGCAAGCACAAAAAGGACAAAACACAATTGGAAAAATAATGATGCAAAAATTCAGTTCGAGGGAGACATATATAGTTATTCTCTAATGGAAATCACAGGTCGTACAACATGGATAACATACAGCTGCCTATTAGCATCAGTGATACAGACACAAGCAGAATGAAAGAGGAGCTCAAAAACTGGAATAAGGCTGAGGATGATTACTCGTTAGGAGCAAAAGGCATAGAGGCGTGGGTGCACAGACCAACGGATATGCTTCACAATGTAGATAGGCGCCTTGAGACAATAAAACTAGATCCCTTACGGACGATAAATACATTAAACAAATGCAAAATGTACTGGCCAATGCAATTCGATCGCATGATGCTGTTTTTAACTTGGGACAGGAAAGACATTGAGCTATACAATCAAGATTTTTTGGAAATACAAACTCATGTGTCAAAAGGAGCAAAAACATGTGAAGCATAGGTTCAAATACCAAACAATGAAGTTGATAATGAAGACAAGTATATTGGGTTATTAATCTGGGGTCTCGTGCAATATATATTAAATTCATGGACCATCTTTCCATGTTGCAAAACAAAACACACGAGAGGAGCACATGACACATACTGGACAGCCATGTTCGAAGGAAATAGTCTCTTCAGCTTTCAATCTTATGCAATCATAAGGGATCTATCACAAGTAAGTGCGAGCATTTTTTGGAACTCTTATTTACAACGGAGGATCAATAGGGAATATTCAAGCAAATACCACCAACTAATCGGGGCAGAGACAAGAATTCGAGTACAAGGCTTGGAAGTAATATTTTCGAAATTGGACTCAAGAGATAATCTGATGCATGGGCTACAATACTATATCAATGCGTACATTAGTTCATATGTGATACCAATTTTGAGTCCACTACTCGCTATTGGTATTAGGTATTATGTAACAATCATAGGTTATTATTTCAATTTTGCAAGACCTCCTGAGATTGTACGCTTTGTTTGTGCAAGACCTCATGAGATTGTACCCTTTGTATTGTATGATTTTGATTTTTGTTATATATAAAAATTAGCTCTGGGCGCTTGCCTAGCGGATTACAAAAAAAAAACGACCCGACCGCTCGTTTTGAGCTCTAGCACGTCGTTTAGTAGTTTGACACCATGAGCAACTTCACTTCAGGTATTATGACTTGTGCGCCTGGTCGACATTGAATTTCGGGAAGTTCAGAGTCGATTTGGAAAGAGAATTCATATTTCGGAAGCTTTAAGTTGATAGAAGTGACTAAGATTAGATTTTTGAGTAAACACCCTCGGAATCGGGATTCAAAGGTTCCAGCAGGTTCGTAGGATGATTTTGGACTTGGGTGCATGTCCGGATCGGGTTTTGGAAGACCTGGGAATGTTTCGGCACCTATTGTGGAAGTTAGCATTTTTGGAAGAATTTCATAAGTTTGGATTGTAGTGCATTTCAGTTTTATCGATGTCCGTTTAGAATTTCGAGTCTGGGAATAGCTCTATATGGTGATTCTGGTGTTGGGAGCGCGATCAGAAGTGAATTAAGAGGTCCGTGGGTCATTTTGGAGTCATTTGGCTAAAGTTGGAAATTTGAAAGTATTTGAGAAGTTTGACCGGAAGTGGACTTTTTGATATATGGGTCGGATTCCGATTCTGGAAGTTAAAGTAGGTCCGCAACGTCAAATATGGCTTGTTTGCAAAATTTGAGGTCAATCGGATGTGATTTGATAGGTTTTGGCATCGAATGTTGAAGTTTGAATTTCTCAAGTTCATCAAGTTTGATTTGGGGTGTGATTCATGATCTTAGCGTTGTTTGACGTGATTTGAGACCTCGAGCATGTCCATATTATGTTTTGGAACTAGTTGGTATGATTGGTTGGGGTCCCCGAAGCCTCGGGTGGATTCCGGATGGTTAACAGATCAAAATTTGAATTTGAAGAAGAATTGAAGCAGCTGGTATCTGGTGTAACCGCACCTGCGAGGTTTTGTCCGCAGGTGCGGAGTCGCAGAAGCAGCCCTGGTGTTGCAGAAGCGAAAATGGCTGGATTTGGCTGGGGACGCAGGTGCGACACACCTTCCACAGAAGAGAGACCGCAGAAGCGGTCCTGGCCCCACAAAAGCGGTCGTGGGCAAGTTAGCTGAGACCGCACTTGCGATGGAGATTTCCGCAGGTGCGGAGCTGCAGAAGCGGCAGGTGGACAGCAGGTGCGAGAAGCGGGCTGGGCAGTGTGTTCTTTTAAGTGAGGGTTTGGCTCATTTTCACCATTTTCGTCCATGGGAGTCGGTTTTGGAGCAACTTGGGAGTGTCATTTTCATCACCAATCATGAGGTAAGTGGTTTCTACTAGTTTTGAGTTAATACTTAGATTATATACGGATTTGAGCATGAAATTTTGTAGAAGTTTGTGGGTTTTTGGTAGGAGACCTAGAAATTTATATTTGAGATTTTTACTACGATTTTGGGCATGGAATTGAGAGAAAATCATATATTTGAGTTCGTGAGGTCATGGGTAAACTTCATCTTCAAAAAATTTCGGAATCCGTGCATGTGGGCCCGAGGGCGATTTTTTCAACTTTTCGAGTGGAGTTGGGATTTTATATAAATTGAATTGTTATGAATTAATGTATTTTCATTGGTTTGCCCATTATCTGGCTAGTTTTGGAGCGTTGTGGCATCGGTTTGAGTCGTTGGAAGGGCTTGGAAGCCGGTCATTGAACTTCGGAGTGAAGTAAGTCTCCTTTCTAACCTTATAAGAGGGAATTGTCACCATAGGTGAAATGATTGGTTATGTGCTTCTATTTGTGGGGGGCTACGTACGTACGAGGTGACGAGGGTCCGTGCGTAGCTACTATTATATTTACGTCCGGGTAGTCTAGGACCCAAAATCATGCTATACTTGGAATATTTGTAATTTTATTGACAGTTTGAATTGCTTAAATCACATCGAATTAGTAAATGAATTTCTAAAAAGATTAAACTTCATTTTCTTAAATTGTTAAAAGAGAATTAGCTTTCTTTGGATAATTGTTCCCTGATGACTTCTTGATTGACTATGTGTGTGTTTAATTTTTGAACGGCCCGAGCGCCTTGACAGATTAAATAGATGCATCTATGGTTTGCGTCTTTCGACCCTCTGGCAGTGCACAATTTAAATATTTGTTGGATCGGGCCGTACGACCTCGGCATGATTTGCGCATGCTTGTAATGCTTGCTTGAGATTTGTAAATTGATATTGCCTCCCTGGTCTGAGATAAATTGATAAATAAAGGATTATAAATTTGGAGACTCCTAAATGTAAAAGGGGATTTTTACTTGTTTTCTTGACTTACTTGAGTTTATTACCGCTTTAATGAATCCCTGATTATTCACATTATTTATATATTATTATTGGACCACTAGTAAGTGTCGAAGTCGACCTCTCGTCTCTACTTCTTCGAGGTTAGACGAGATACTTACTGGGTACACGTTGTTTTCGTACTCATACTACACTTGTTGTGGATTTTGTTGCACAAGTTCATGTGTGGCTAGTGGCTTAGTGGCGTAGCGGCATGGTTGATGCGGGGACTTAAGTGAGCTGCATCTTGCGAGATGACCCGCAGCCAGCAGAGTCTCCTTCATAGTATTGTACTATATCATTTCATTCCTGTCCAATTGTATTCCGGACAGTTATTATATTTTATTTCATTCCCTAGTAAACGCTCATGCACTTGTGACACCGGGTTCTAGAACGATTATAGGGTATTTGTATTAATTTCTAAATGTTTCTATTTAATTGAAACAGTTATATTTTACTAGTAAAATTGAAGGAAAAATCATAGTTTTTAAAATTATTAAAACAAGGCCTAAATTAAGTATCTATGATTGGTTTGCCTAACAGCAGTGTCCGGCGCCATCATGACCCTTAGTGGATTTTGGGTCATGACAATATGGTATCAGAGCACTAGGTTCCCTTAGGTCTCACGAGTCATGAGCGAGTCTAGTAGAGTCTTGAGGATCGGTACAGAGACGTCTGTACTTATCTTCGAGTTTTCTCATCATGCAATTTGATTCTTTTGAGGCTAATGCCCTTATTTATTTCCTACTCGATCTTATTCGATGTGAAGCGCTTATTATAAAGCGAGAATTGAAGAATCTTAATGGTACTACAGATGTGTTGCGTGATGTTTCTCCCAGCACAATTAGTTGGGCTATTGTTGTCGCCTTACGGAAGTATATCCTATCATTTCAGCTCCGTAGCTGTACTTTGGAGAGCTTTGAGGCTATGCACATGTTACTATGATGCTCATGATTGTTTATCGCATGGTATTGATGTGATAGTGGGATGATTGTCCATGCATGGAAGCAGTGCATGACTTGGAAGGGAGTTCTCTCAGTGCATGATTCAGAGATTCCGTATTTTTATTTCCGATGGAGGAAAAGAAATCGGACTATATACGTACAGGTTTGGGTTGATAGAGTAACGAGACTTGGTGTTTTCAAGTGTGGTGTAATTTTTATCTGCGACGTAGTATCGTCATCCTCAATTGAATATGTTAAGTTCGCCGGTGTTATGGTTTTCTTCAATTTGCCTCGGGGCAGGATATTGTGAAATGATAATGGAGAGGCGATTGTCAGAGATCGCAGTGTGCGGTGGTTTAGGATTGAATCAGTGTTTCTAGTGTTGATGACTCAAGAAAGATGACCTAGGGGAGATTTAAAGTTAGTGACGATCTGTTGGTTCCAATGTTGCAGAGAATGAGATTGAATTAAGACAACAACCGCGCAACAAAGGATGAGGAAGGACATGTGGAAAGTGTCAGGCGGTAGTTAAAATTTCTATAAGGCCAGGTATAAGAAGTGAAGGTCGAGTAGTTGATTAAAGGAGTAAGTTCCGCTAAAGTGGGAGAGTGGCGGAGTTGCATATGGGTTTTGTGTTAGGATGACTATGCACCTTAAGGAAAGTTTGGAATGATTCGGGGAATTTTAATGGATGGTGATTGGGTCTACGGGCTTAATTTGAAATATTGGCTAGTATATGGTGGGAGATTGGATACGACAAAAAGGAGTTGCTTGATATGGAGAACGATACAACATTACTTGGATAGGAAGATATTGTCGCACATTTTAGTTGATGTCCACGAGGACTGAATGGACTTGTGCAGCTGGTGAACGAGCGCATGCTCAAGTGGGTTATCTCCGGAGAGCTGGTCAGCGGCCGCGTGGTTGGTAAAGCTTCTTCGAATGATTTTATTGGCTATCCAGTAAGAGGTCGAATATATGGATGTTGCTAGAGAATTAAGAGTGTTCAAGAAATGGCAACGAAAGGATTTCGGGGGATCTGACGGTTTGATTGCGCAAGGTCATGTCAATGAGAGATAAAGAATCTTGGTGGGTTCCAGAGTTGTGTAATAGTGACTTCAAGCTAAGTGGGAGAGTCCTATCGCCCACGGTTGGATTGCATGGTTGTCTATTGGTGAGATTTCGGTTCATCGGTGTATTGGCAAGTTATTCAGCTAAGGGAAAAGAATATAAGTGATCATTTGAGGCAAGGAATCTAATGAAGATGTGCTACGGTTGGCCTTCTTAGATCATGATCAGACTTTGGGAAGATTCAGGATTTATGCTTCGTCAAGAGGTGGTTTTCAGGGGAAGTGATTCAGTCGAGTGCTTCGTCGAGAGGGTGTTCATGCGCTAGAAGATTCTTGGAGTTGACTGTATTCGGGACCAAGTCACAGTGGGTAGCTCTCAACAACGGTCCTAGTAAATTCAAAGGTTAAAAATGCGGTGCCTAGGGATTTAAGCCCGTAGTATGGTTAAGAATTGAGCTTCTGTATCAAATTACGATAAGAGGCTTGGAATGATCTATGATGTTTTCGACTTGCAGTGTAACATTGGGAGTAAAAAGAGGAAAGGACTTCAGATTCTTAGAGGAATTGTCAGAATGGATGTACCAGTTGAGATGCGAATGTGCTCACATGGAAGATATGAAGTGGTTCATAAGGTTTGAGGCAACATGGTCTCGTGTTTCAAGGCCACTCGGGATGAGTGCGGGTTGAGTGTATTATATGTTGAATGAAGTTATTATTATTCTAAGGCAGTTAAGGATAAATTGGAAAAGGTTGGGATTGGTTAGACATGGTTGAATTGGCATACAGGTGGTAGTGATCAGTTGCTTCAGCGTGATTAAGTTATGCTAGTGATTTGGACGGTACATGTGAGGCTTGTCGGCCGCCGTAATTGATTTTATTCGGAAGTATTCTTTTATTATGGCCTATTATGTGTAGGCAGAATCCTGAAGGACTATGGTGGCTTAGGCCACTACTTGAAGATTTGCATATTCTACGGTTATGAGGATTCACTCGCGTATTGCTATGGTTCTCCTAAAATGAGTAAGTTGAAGTTTCTATATGATTAAGTATTGCTCTATTAGTGGTTCAGGAGTTATGATGAAAATCTTGTACTGTTGCAAATCAGCGTTCTATGTACAGTGAGTGGTATGGGATTTGAAAGTGAGAACCAATGTTGTGGTTCAATGTTGGCAAGGATGTCAAGAGCTCAGAGCAGGAAAGGAGCTTGGATGTTTAAAGTAAGTTGGTATTGTCTTCAGCGTCACCTGAGATCGGTGTTTTGTGAAAGAGGCTCTGTATCCTGGTTATGGATTCTTGAATTGCTTTATAGCGTTAGTGGTGTGGATGTGCAGACTTGTTATCTGGTACGGAAGGTCGTGGGAGCGTGTCTCACGGGGAGGTTGTATAAGTGTGGCATGTAGTCACCTGATAGATTGGAAATTTAAACCAATTGTGAAGGTTGTGGTAATATCGCTAATGTGAGAATTTATGCTTGGAGGGCACTTGGTTTATTGAGTTGTGAACTGTGGAGGTTTACTCCAGTTATGATGATTGTCCTTGTGAGTTATAGGAAAAGGGATTATTATGGACTCGGGAAAAGTTATTAGCCTAGTTCGGTACGATCAGAATTGGCTTGAGACTTGTGGATGGATGTAAATATGAATGTGGGCTCTGTATCAGGCCAGATGTGTTCATTTCAGCAATGCGCTCCTTATGGAAGAGTATTTGGATGTTGGGTGCTAGTTCGTCGTCGGCTATTTCATGTAACATTACATTGTGCCATGTGAGTTATGAAACGACTTAATAAATTTCTTATGCGTTGAGGATTAGCGTAGCGATAATGTCATATGTTGGTTCTTGAGATTCAAATCATATATCGCACCTCAGCTGTGCTTGGGTTTTGTAGCTTATGGCGCTATATGTCTCTCCAGGGTTGGTATTATGCACTTAGCGTGCTTGTAACCGATATTCAGTATTTTATTATAATGAGCATGTAACGACCCGACAGGTCGTTTTGAACTCCAGCGCGTCGTTCAGCAGTCTGAGGCCATGAACAATTTCACTTCAGGTATTATGACTTGTACGCATCGTCGGAATTGAACTTCGGGAAGTTCAGAGTTGGTTTGGAAAGAAAAATCTCATTTCAGAAGCTTTAAATTTAAAGAATTAGCTAAGATCAGATTTTTGAGTAAACGACCTCGGAATCAGGATTCGAAGGTTCCAGCAGGTTCGTACGATGATTTCGGACTTTAGCATATGTTCGTATCGGGTTTTGGATGAACCAGGAGCGATTTGGCGCCTATTGTGGAAGTTAGCATTTTGGAAGAAATTTCAAAAGTTTGGGTTGAAGTGCATTTCGGTGTAATCAATGTACGTTTGGGATTCCGAGTCTGGGAGTAGCTCCGTATGGTGATTCTGGAATTGGAAGCGTGATCGGAAGTAAATTCGGAGGTCCATGGGTCATTTTGAAGTCATTTGGCTAAAGATAGAAATTTGAAGGTTTTTGAGAAGTTTGACCGGAAGTGGACTTTTTTGATATCGGGGTCGGAATCCAATTCCGGAAGTTGGAGTCCGTCCATAATGGCAAATATGACTTGTGTGCAATATTTGAGGCCAATCGGACGTGATTTGATAGGTTTAAACATTGAAAGTAGAAGTTTGAAATTCGAAAGTTCATAAAGCTTGGATTGGAGGTCGATTCGTTGTTTTAGCGTTGTTTGATATGATTTGAGGCCTCGAGAAAGTCCTTAATGTGTTTTGGGACAGGTTGGTATGGTTGGTTGGAGTCCCGGGGGCTTCGGGTGGATTTCGGGTGGTTAACAGATCGAATTTGGAGTTTGAAGAAGAGTTGAGATTGTTGGTTGCTAGTGTAACTGCACCTGCGAGTCTAGGACTGCAGGTGCGGAGACGCAGAAGTGGCCCTAGGGTTGCAGATGCGGTATGGACGGAAGAGAGTTGGGACCGCAGATGCGGGACTGTATCTGAGGAAGAAGGAGCGCAGAAGCGGAGATAGGAGGCCTGGGAAGGACCGCAGATGCGGTAGTGGGGCTGCACCTGCGGAACCGCAGAAACGGTCGAGAGACCGCAGGTGCGGAAAGTGCTGAGGCAGTAAGTGTCTTAAAATCGAGGGTTTTGGCCATTTTCCTCCATTTTACTCTTGTTGGGGCAATTTTTGGAGAGCTTCAAGAGAGGATTTTCATCATCAATGATAAGGTAAGTTATCCCCCACCTATCTTAAGTTAAATATATGATTATGTACGGATTTGGGCATGGAAATTCGTAGAAAACTTGGGGTTTGAGGGAAAACCTAAAAAATTGATATTCTTAGAATTTAACCACGATTTTGGGTATGAAATTGAGAGTAAATTATATATTTGAGTTCGTGAGGCTATGGGACTTTATCTTCGAAAAATTTAGGAATCCGGGCACGTGGGCCCGAGGACAATTTTGTTAACTTTTCGATCGGGGTTAAGAATTGCTATGAATTGGATTGTAATGAGTAATTCAACATATATTAATAGATTTGCATAATAATTGGCTAGTTTTGGAGCATTGTGCATCGATTCGAGTCTTCGGAAGGGCGTGGAATGCCGGTTACGGATCTTCGGAGCGAGGTGAGTCTCCTTTCTAACCTAGTAAGAGGGAATTGTCCCCATAGGTGAAATAATTAGTTATGTGCTCCTATTTGTGGGGGCTACGTATGCACGAGGTGATGAGAGTCCGTGCGTAGCTACTATTATGTTTAAGTCCGGGTAGTCTAGGGCCCAAAAACATGCTATACTTGGACTAGTTGTAATCTTATTGACAACTTGAATTGCTTAAATCACATAGAACTAGTAAATGAATTTCTAACAATATTTAAACTTCATTTTCTTAAATTGTTAAAAGAGAATTGGCTTTTCTTTGGATAATTGTTCCATGTTGAATTCTTGATTGACTGTCTGTGTGTGTTTAATTTCGGAACGAGCCGAATGCCTCGGTAGATTAAATAGATGCATCTATGGTTCGCGCCGTTCGACCCTCGGTAGTGCACAGTTTATTTTCTGTTGGATCGGGTCGTACGTCCTCGGCATGATTTGCGTATGCTAGTATTGCTTGCCTTGAAACTTGTTAAAGTTGTTGCTGCCTCTTCCTGGCCTGAGAATATATGTATAAATGATGAAAAGGAATTTGGAAACTTCTTATAAAAGAAAGAATTGTTTATTTGCTTCAACCCATTGAATTATAATCATGTTTACAAAAATCCATGGTTTAATATATTATGGATAATACATTATTGGACCACTAGTAAGTGTCGAAGTCGACCTCTCGTCTCTACTTCTTCGAGATTAGACGGGATACTCATTGGGTACAAGCTGTTTTCGTACTCATACTACACTTATGTGCATTTTTGTTGCACAGGCATGTGCATCTCCAGTGGCCTACTGGGCATAACAACATAGTTTATACAAAGACTTAGGTGAGATGTACTTCTCGAGGTGACCCGCAACCAGCAGAGTCTCGTTCAGTTTTTCTGTATTTATTTTTCTGTCCAATATCGTATTCCGGACGGTTGTTGTATTATATTGGTTCCTAGAAATTGCTCATGCACTTGTGACACCGGGTTTTGGGATGGTTATAGGATTGATTAATATTTAATTGGTTAAAGATATTTCCTTATTTCAATGCAATTCATGGTTATTTCTGTAAATTTCATTATTTGTTATTTAATGTAGAAAGAAAATGATTTTAAACAAATACTAAAATTGGACTTTAATTAAGGTTGGCTTGCCTAACAGCGGTGTCCGGCGCCATCACGACCCTTAGTGGATTTTGGGTCGTGACAACATGGTATGATAGCACTAGGTTCCCTTAGGTCTCACGAGTCATGATCAAGTCTAGTAGAGTCTCGCAGATCGGTACAGAGACGTCTATACTGATCTTCGGGAGGCTACAGGGCTATTAGGAGTACTTCCCTTCTTGATTCCTCATCGTGCGATTTGGTTTCTTTGAGGCCTATGCCTTTATTTCCTTCCTATTCGATCTTACGTGACGCAAGCCGCTGGTTATAAATCAAGAATTTAAGGAATGTAATGGTACTACAAATGTGGTGCGGGTTGTTTCTCCCTGCGGGGTTGTTTGAGCTATTATCTTCGCCTTCTGGAAGGATATTCTGTCGTTTCAGCTCAGTAGCAGTACTTCTAAGAGCTTTGAGGCTAGGCACAGGTTGCCGTGATACTTATGAACGATTATTCCGCAGTATTGATATGATGGTAGGATGTTTGCCTACGTGCCGAGTCAGTGAATGACTTGAAGGGAGGTTTACTCAGTGCATGATTTAAAGATTTGATATTTTGTTCCCGGCAGGGGAAAAACAATCAGGCTGAGAATGTTCAGGTTTGGGTTGATGGGGTAACAAGACTTGGTAATTGCGGGTGTGGTGGAGTTTTCTTCTATGATGAGGTGTTGTTGTCCTTATTGAATGTACTAAATTCGCCGGTGTTATGAACTTCTACAATTTGCCTCTGGAGCAGGATATTGCGGGTTAGTATTGAAGATACGACTGTTAGACATCGCGGGGTGCGGTTGCGCAGGATTGAATCGGTGTTCCTAATGTTGACGGCTCGAGAAAGATGATATCCGGAGAGGTTTAAAGTTAGCAGCGATTCATGGGTTCAAGTGCTACAAAGATGGATTTATTTAAGGCAACAACTGAGCAGCAAAGGATGAGGAAGGACATGTGGGAGGTGTTAGGCGGTGGCTAAAATTTCTAGGAGGCCAAGTATGAGGAGCAAGAGTCGAGTAGTTGATTAAAGGGATGAGTTCCGCCAAAGTAGGAGAGTGGCGGAGTTGCATATGGGCATTGCGGTAGGATGACTATGCACCTTAAGGAGAGCTTGGAATGACCTGAGAATTTTAGTGATTGGTGATTGGGGTCTATGGATTTAATTTGAGGTATGGGCCATTATGCGGCAGGAGACTTGATATAGCGGGAAAGAGCTGCTTGAAATGAAGAAGGATACAACATAACTTTGAATTGGAAGGATGTTGCCGCACATCTAATTGATGTCCACGAAGGGTGAATGGACTTGTGCAGCTAGAGAGTGAGCTCGGACTCAGGATGGGTTATTGATGTCGTAGTGATTGTACCCTGTGTAGTAGCGTTGGAAGATGTTGGAAAGTGAATTGCGCAGGTGGTTTATTCTCTGTGAGCAGGTTAACTGTCACGTGATTAGCGAGGCTTCTACGGAGGATTTTACTGGCCATTCCGGTAAGAGGTCGAATATGTGAATGTTGATGGAAATTCAGGGTGTTCATAAAGTGCTAATGGAAGGATTTCAAGGAATCTGGAGGTTTAAATTACGCGAGGTCATGTCAATAATAGATAAAGAATCTTGATGAATTCTAGAGGTTTGTAATAGTGGCTTCAACTAAGTGGGAGAGTCTCACCGCCTATGATTGGGTTGCATAGTTAACTACTTGTGAGGTTTCTGGTTATTAGCATATTGATGGGTTATTTCAACTACGGGAAAAGGACAAGTGGTAATTTGAGCAAAAGGGTTGTTTAAGGCGTGCTATGGTTGGCCTTGTTGGCTTATGTTCAGATTTGAGAAAGGATTCAGGATTTATGCCCGTATAGATGCGGGTGTCAAGCGAAGTGATTCTGACGGGTGCTTCGCCAAGAGGGTATTCATGTGATAGAAGATTCATGGAGTTGATTATATTCGAGACCAAGTGAGAGCGGGTAGCTCTCAACAACGGTCCTAGTGAATTCAAAAGTTAAAGTGTGGTGCCTAATGATTTCAAGCTTACAAGTACGGTTAAAAATCAAGCTTTTGTAGCAGATTATGAGAAGATGCCGATAATGTTTTATGATGTTTTGACTCGTAGTGTAGCATTTGGGAGGAAAATGAGAAAAGGCTTTTGATTCATAGAGGGATTATCAGAATGGGCATACTGGTTGAGGGTGCTAATGTGCGCACAAGGGAGGTATGAAACGGTTCGTGGGATTTAAGGCAACGTGGTCTCGTGATTCAGGGTCACTCGGGATGAGTGTAGATTGAGTTCGCTATGTGTTGAATGGAACTATTATTCCTAAGGCAATTGAGGTTAAGTTAGAAGAAGTAGATTGGTTAGCCATGATTGAATTGGCATGAAGATGGCAGTGGCTAGTTCCTTTAGTGTGATTAAGTTATGCAAGTGATTTGTGACGGTACGGGAGTGGCCTGTCGGCCGCCGTAATTGGTGTTATTCAGAAGTATTCTACTGTTATGGCCTGTTATGTGTAGGCGGATCCCGAAAGGGCTATGGTGGCTTAGACCAACACTTAGAGATTTGCATATTCTATGGTTATGAGAACTCACCTGTGTGTTGCTATGGTTCTCCTGAAGTGAGTTAATTGAAAAGTTTTTATATGACGAAGTGTTAATCTATTAGTTGTCCCAGAGTTATGATGAGAAACGTGTTATATCGTATATTGGCATGTTGGGGCAGTGAGTAGTATGGAATTTAAAGTGAAGATCAAGGTTGCAGTTCGGTGTTGGCAAGGATGTCACGAGCTCGGATGAGCAGGAAAGGAGTTTTGATGTTTAAGGTAAGTTGGTATTGTCTTCAGTGTCACCTGAGATCGGTACTTTGTGAAAAAGGGTTTGCATCCTGGTTCAGGATTCTTGATCACTTTTCAGCGTTAGTGCAGCTGGCGGTTTGGATGTACAGACCTGTTATCTGTTACGGAAGGTTGTATGAGTGTGCCCCACGGGAAGGCTGGATAAGTGTGGCATGTAGTCACTTGATTGATTGAAGAGTTAAACCAAGTATGAAGATTGTAGTGATGTCATTAAATTGGGAATTTATGCCAGGAAGGCACTCGCTTTATTAGGTTGTTGACTGTGGAGTATTACTCCGGTTATGATGTTTGTTCTTGTGTATTATGAGAAAAAGGGAGTTATTATGGACCTTTGAAAGGTTATTAGCTTAGTTCAGTGCGATCAGGATCGACTTGAGGTCGGTGGATGAACTTAAATGTGATTATGGGCTCTATATCAGGCCAGATATGTTCATTTCAACAAAGCGCTCCTTATGGAAGAGTAGTCGGGGTGTTATATCGTTGTCAGCTATTTCATGTAATGATATATCGCGCCATGTGACTTATGATACGGCTTGGTGAATTGCTTATGTGTTGAGATTCTGCGTAGAGATGATGTTATATGAACAAAATGGCTCTTGAGATTCAGATCGTATATCACACCTCAATTATGCTTGAGTTTTGTAGCTTATAGCTCTATATGTTCCCTTAGGGATGGTATTATGCACTTAGCATGCTTATGACCGATATTCAGTATTTTGTTGTAAGGGGAAATCTAGCTCGATGTGCATCTCCTTAGGTGAGTGTTATGTTATTTGGATCGGGTTGCGCGCCGCAACAGTGTGATGTTGAGTATAGTTTTCTATATGCTATTTTTGTATGCCTTGCTTCCTATTTTCTAAGGAAAGTCCGTATTAGTGTGTGAGTTGAGTAGTTCCTTCTAGAGTTCGTCTTCCTTTTGTAACGCATTCAAGTTGGCAGCCTATTGGCACATTGTGGCGTCATATAAGACTTTTGAATATGTACGGGGAGGCTTATTGCCTGAGCAGTTCGTACTGGGTGAGGCGAGATTATTGGCTTTAGGATCAGTGCAATCCGATTATATGAAGTATATTAAGGAGCTAAGACCATTATTTGGTTAAGAATGAGGTGATGGTTCCTGTCAGGAGTATAGACCCAATTGTTGATTCGGCAGTGGTTATGAATTTATGCACATCTCTTCCTTCGTAGCGGTATTGTAAGAGTTAGAGCAAGACCTATGTAGGTTATGAGGTGTAATGGGAGCATCAAATTCGTGGAATTTCGACTAATTCGATCTGAGAATGTTATTGTGGTCCGGTGAGTAAAGTGGTGCAAGTTGTGAATTCAGCTAAGGTATGCAGTCATGTTTTGGTTCCGCGTGTAGTTATTGATACGATGAGCGTATGTTGGAACATGCCTAGCAGAGAATTTCGGATGATGGAATTGGGCTCTAAGGTTTATTTGCTTAAGTGAAAAAGGATACCTTCAGATTGATTGGGCTAGGGTGCCCAGCTGAGTTGTGGTAACACGGGTAGGTGCTCGAGGTGTTAAACAATGATTTCGGACAACTCCAACATAGTTCTTAGCATGTTCGAGGACGAACATATGTTTAAGGGGGAGAGAATGTAACGACCCGACCGGTCATTTTGAGCTCCAGTGCGTCGTTTAGCAGTCTGAGGCCATGAACAACTTCAATTCAGGTATTATGACTTGTACGCATCGTCTGAATTGAACTTCGGGAAGTTCGGAGTTGTTTTGGAAAGAAAATTCTCATTTCAGAAGTTTTAAATTGAAAGAATTAGCTAAGATCGGATTTTTGAGTAAACAACCTTGGAATCAGGATTCGAAGGTTTCAGAAGGTTTGTATGATGATTTCAGACTTGGGCGTATGTCCGGATCGGGTTTTGGATAACCCGGGAGTGATTTGGCCCCTATTGTGGAAGTTAGCATTTTGGAAGAAATTTCATAAGTTTGGGTTGAAGTGCATTTCAGTGTAATCGATGTCTATTTGGGATTCCGAGTCTAGGAGTAGCTCCGTATGGTGATTCTGGAATTGGGAGCGCGATCGGAAGTGAATTCGGAGGTACGTGGATCATTTTGAAGTCATTTGGCTAAAGATAGAAATTTGAAGGTTTTTGAAAAGTATGACCGGAAGTGGACTTTTTTGATATCGGGGTCGGAATCTGATTCCGAAAGTTGGAGTAGGTCCGTAATGGAAAATATGACTTGTGTGCAAAATTTGAGGTCAATCGGACGTGATTTGATAGGTTTAAACATCAAAAGTAGAAGTTTGAAATTCTAAAGTTTATAAAGCTTGGATTGGAGGTCGATTCTTGGTTTTAGCATTGTTTGATATGATTTAAGGCCTCGATCAAGTCCGTAATGTGTTTTGGGACTGGTTGGTATGGTTGGTTGGAGTCCCGGTGGCTTCAGGTGGATTCTGGGTGTTTAACGGATCGAATTCGGAGTTTGAAGAAGAGCTGAGATTGGTGGTTGCTGGTGTAACCGCACCTGGGAGTCTAGGACCGCAGGTGCGGAGCCGCAGAAGCGGCCCTATGGTCGCAGATGCGGTATGGGCGGAAGAGAGATGGGAGCGCAAATGCGGTCGTTTGGCCACAGATGCGGGACCGCATCTGCGGAAGAAGGAGCGCAGAAGCGGATATAGGGGGCCTAGGAAGGACCGCAAATGTAGTAGTGGGGCCGCACCTGCGGAACCGCAGAAGCGGTCGAGAGACCACAGGTGCGGAAAGTGCTGATGCAGCAGAGTGTCTTAAAATCAAGGGTTTTGGCCATTTTCCTCCATTTTACTCTTGTTGGGGCGATTTTTGGATAGCTTCAAGAGAGGATTTTCATCATCAATGATAAGGTATGCTATCCCTCCACCTATCTTGAGTTAAATACATGATTATATACGGATTTGGGCATGGAAATTTGAAGAAAACTCTGGGTTTGAGGGAAAACCTAGAAACTTGATATTCTTAGAATTTGACCACGATTTTGGGTATGAAATTGAGAGTAAATTATATATTTGAGTTCGTGAGGCTATGAGTAAACTTTATCTTCGAAAAATTTAGGAATCCGGGCATGTGGGCCCGAGGGCAATTTTGTTAACTTTTCGATCGGGCTTAGGAATTGCTATGAATTGGATTGTAATGAGTAATTGAACATATATTAATAGATTTGCATAATTATTGGCTAGTTTTGGAGCATTGTGCATCGATTCGAGTCTTCGGAAAGGCGTGTTATGCCGGTTACGGACTTCGGAGCGAGGCGAGTCTCCTTTCTAACCTTGTAAGAGGGAATTGTCCCCATAGATGAAATAATTAGTTATGTGCTCCTATTTGTGGAGGCTACGTACGCACGAGGTGACGAGAGTCCGTGTATAGCTACTATTATGTTTAAGTCCGGGTAGTCTAGGGCCCAAAAAATGCTATACTTGGACTAGTTGTAATCTTATTGACAACTTGAATTGCTTAAATCACATCGAACTAGTAAATGAATTTCTAACAATATTTAAACTTCATTTTCTTAAATTGTTAAAAGAGATTTGGCTTTTCTTTGGATAATTGTTCCATGTTGACTTCTTGATTGACTGTCTGTGTGTGTTTAATTTCGGAACGGGCCGAACGCCTCGGTAGATTAAATAGCTGCATCTATGGTTCGCGCCGTTCGACCCTCGGTAGTGCACAATTTATTTTCTGTTGGATCGGGTCGTACGTCCTGGACATGATTTGCGCATGCTAGTATTGCTTGCCTTGAAACTTATTGAAGTTGTTGCTGCCTCTTCCTGGCCTGAGAATATATGTATTAATGATGAAAAGGAATTTGGAAACTTCCTATAAAAGAAAAAAATGTTTATTTGCTTCAGTGCATTGAATTATAATCATGTTTATAAAAATCCACGATTTAATATATTATGGATAATACATTATTGGACCACTAGTAAGTGTCAAAGTCGACCTCTCGTCACTACTTCTTCGAGATCAGATGAGATACTCATTAAGTACACGTTGTTTTTGTACTCATACTACACTTCTGTGCATTTTTGTTGCACATGCATGTGTATCTCTAGTGGCCTACTGGGCGTAGCAGCATGGTTGATACAGAGACTTAAGTGAGATGTACTTCTCGAGGTGACCCGCAGCCAGCAGAGTCTCTTTTAGTTTTCTGTATTTATTTTTCTGTCCAGTATCGTATTCCGGACGGTTGTTGTATTATATTATTTCCTAGAAATTGCTCATTCACTTGTGACACCGGGTTCTGGGATGGTTATAGGATTGATCAATATTTAATTGGTTAAATATATTTCCTTATTTCAATGAAATTCATGGTTATTTATGTAAATTTCATTATTTGTTATTTAATGTAGAAAGAAAATGAGTTTTAAACAAATACTAAAATTGGAATTTAATTAAGTATTTTGGTTGGCTTGCCTGATAGCGGTGTCCGACGCCATCACGACCCTTAGTGGATTTTGGGTCGTGACAGAGCAATTTTGCTCGATGTGTATCTCCTTATGTGAATTTTATGAGTGGATCGGGTGGCATGCCGCCACGGGTATGTTATTTGGATAGGGTTTCACACCGCAACAGTGTGATGTTGAATACAACTTTCTATATCCTATTTTTGTATGTCTTTTTTCCCATTTTCTGAGGAAAGTTCATATTAGTGCGTGAGTTGAGTAGTCCCTTCCAGAGTTCGTTTCCCTTTTGTATTACGTTCGAGTTGGTACCCTATTGGCACATTGTGATATCATATGAGACTTTTGATCATGTTCGGGGTGGCTTATTGCCTTAGCAGTTCGTACTGGGAGAGACGAGATCATTGGATTTAGGGTCAGTGCAATCTGATTATATGAAGTATATTAAGGAGCAAAGATCATTATTTGGTTCAGAATGAGGTGATGGTTCTTGTTAGGAGTATAGATCCAATGATTTGTTGATTCGGCAGTTGGTTATGAATTTCTACACATCTCTTCCGCTGTGGCGGTATTGTAAGAGTTAGAGCAAGACCTATGTATGTCACGAGGTGCAATGAGAGCATCAGATTCGTGGAATTTCGACTATTATGCTCAGAGAATGTTATTGTGGTCCTGTGAATAAAGCAGTGCAAGGTGTGAATTCAGCAAAGGTATGCAGTCATGTTCTGGTACATCGTGTGGTGATTGATACAGTGTTCGTATGTTGGAAACAGGCCTGGCAGAGAATTCTGGATGTTAGAATTGGGCTCTAAGGCTTATTTGCTTAAGTGAAAAAGGATATCTTCAGATTGATCAAGATAGGGTGCCTAGCTGAGTTGTGGTAGCACGAGTAGGTGCTCGAGGTGTTAAACAATGATTTCGGACAACTCCAGCGCAGTTCTCGGCACGTTCGAGGACGAACGTATGTTTAAGTGGGAGAGAATGTAACGACCCGACTGATCGTTTGGAGCTCTAGCGCGTCGTTTAGCAGTTTGAGGCCATGAGCAGCTTCACTTAAGGTATTATGACTTGTTCGCGTGGTCGGAATTGAATTTCGAGAAGTTCAGAGTCGATTTGGAAAGAGAATTCTCATATCAGAAGGTTTAAGTTGATATAAGTGACTAAGATTGGATTTTTGAGTAAACGACCTCAGAATCGGGATTCGAAGGTTTCAGCAGGTTCGTACGATGATTTCGGACTTAGGCGTATGTCCGGATTGGGTTTTGGAAGACCGGGGAATGTTTCGGCACCTATTGTGGAAGTTAGCATTTTTGGAAGAATTTCATAAGTTTGGGTTGTAGTGCATTTCAGTGTTATCAATATCTGTTTGGGATTCCGAGTCTGGGAATAGCTCCGTATGGTGATTCTGGTGTTGGGAGTGCGATCGGAAGTGACTTTAGAGTTCCATGCGTCATTTTGGAGTCATTTGGCTAAAGTTGGAAATTTGAAAGTATTTGAGAAGTTTGACAGGAAGTGGACTTTTTGATATCGGGGTCGGATTCCAATTCTAGAAATTGAAGTAGGTCTGCAAGTCAAATATGACTTGTGTGCAAAATTTAAGGTCAATCGGATGTGATTTGATAGGTTTCGGCATCGAATGTTGAAGTTTGAATTTCTCAAGTGTCACACCTCCTTTTTACACACCCGAAGGTAGCACAAGGGAGTTTTTCCAATTAAAGTGACATTATTCGCAATGAGATTATTTTATTTATCAGAGTCGCCACTTGGGATGGTTTGTTTTTTGGTGTCCCAAGTCACCGGTTTATTTTAAATCCCAAATCGTGGAAATTTCGACTTTCCTTTTGAAGTCTGCGAACCAGAAATTCTGAATAAGGAATTCTGTTAACCCGAGGGAAGGTGTTAGGCACCCCCGGATTCCGTGGTTCTAACACGGTCGCTTAAACTATTATAATTGGCATATTATCTAATTTTAATACATGTTTTAACCCATGGTACATTTTAACTTATTAACCGCTTTTAATTATATTTAGGAAGATTCAACGTTATTTAAAACATGCCTTGAACCACGCCGAATGAAATGCACCCGCATTTCGCGACACGTTTTATTTAACGTTGTTGAGAATTGGAGTTGGGTCACATGAAATGCATACCCGAGTTTACGAAAATTAATTTAAATTGCGCGCCTAAAGCAACTATGTACTTTCAAGTTTGCGAAGGCCATGGAAAATTCAACTAAATGACACACCTCGATTTCTAAAGGATTAAAATTAATTAAATGGAGGCCATGAGTTTTGAGATTTTATTTAGCATGACACGCCTCAAATTATCCCCAAGGATTTATAACTTAACTAAAGTAGACTACGATGTTCTTGAATTATGTTTTTCCTTACGGGTTTGAGAACTTGGCATGTCCAAATTCATTAAACAAATCCAAATCCCTTAGCCATTTTTAGTAGTAAATACTTCATTAAACAAATCCAACTCTCTTTAAAATTAATTAACACTCATGACCCAACTATACCAAAATGCTCTGACTAAGGCATCTTACAAATCATTTTATTTCAAACTTAATAAACAGACAATACGTGCCTTCCTACTACTACACCTGAACTTAGATTCATATAAATAAAAAATATACCTTTAATCCGAAATGCTCAACAATCAAACCAACTGATAATAAGAATTGAAACACAAACTAATCATGGAAAACAACCAAGAACAGAATATTATGATAAAAATTTATGTCAAATAAAGTCAACAAAAGAACTACAATTAAAAGAAATATGCCATAAACTTTGCCAAAATGGAAAGGGAGCAGACCTTTGAGATCGAAACCTTTCTTCACTATATTGAATTATAGAAGGAAATTTCCAGCTACAAATCGAAGGAGAAAAGGCCGTCGAACGGATTTCGAACAGCCTCGACGGAACCGTATTCGATTGGATGAGAACTCGCCGGAAATGGACCTCGACAGATCCCCAAACTCGAGCATCAATACCTCGTCAGTGACTGATTTTTGGACTGGTTTTAGGTGTTGAAACAATAATTTTGGCATGTGTTAGCTTTTCTGTTGCATTTTTGAATAACGGGGGGGGGGGGGGGGTCGTTTGGAGAAGACGACCGGTGGGTCTCTTTTTTCGGGGTCTGCCGTTGGCAGCCTTTTCAATCCTTGGAGTCAGCCTTTTTTGGTTTTCATTTTTGTGTATTTTTTTTTTGCTTTTTTCTCTTTGATCTTTTAGAAAAAATGGCCGATCTCTTTTGGCGTACACACCTGATTTTGTTTGTATTTTCTTTCTTTGATGATGGCTCTTCTAGACCTTAGGCGTAAATGTGTATTGCCATTTTCAGAAACGGCGGATTCAATATTTTGGGGTGTAGGTCTATATAGGGATTAGGTACTATTATACAAGGGTAGGGATTAGGTTAGGGGTATGGGCCTAGGAATTATGGGCTTGGTAATTATGGACTAGGTCCAAAAATTTAGACCTAAAGATGGGTTGCTCGAGCCCAAGATTTATTCTTTCCTCGCGAACGAGATTAAAATATGATCTCATTTATTAATTAGTACTACTTAAGTAAAATAACTGTTAAAATAAGGCTGACCGTTAAAAGAAACTATTTTTTGGTATTTTTCAAGATTAAAAATGACTACAAAATATTAATGGAATAATTTTTTGTAATTTTTATTTTTCTTGTAATAAAATAAAGTAAAAGAGTACAAATTAGTTGAAATAGCTATATTAGGCCTAGATTAAGTATTTATGTGCTAAAATATAAAAAATCTTGGGGAGGGTCAAAAATCACATGTATACATCTGCCCCTCTTTGACTAGAAATGTGATGAGTTTTCAAACAAAGAGATGACTAGACAGGTTTTTTGACCCGACCCTTATTTAGAAAGACCGAAAGCTAAGAGAGAAGAGAATGTGACCGAGCCCTGGTATCTGAGCTGCCTACATATCCTTGTCTATAAAGGAATCATTCCACGTGTAGTTCAGAACTGAATGAGGTGATAGAGTACCGAGGTTAAGAGCCGAGCGAGGTGCCGTCGAGGTTCCAGTCCGCGGTCCCGTTATTACATCAGAATCAAAAATGAAAACGACTAACTAAGCCTATCAGCTACGAGTTACAAGATTCCTATCTATAAATCCTTTGAAGCTTGAACTTGAGTCTTGACTCGCTCTTGCTGCAGACTCCGATCTGAATCTTGATGCTTGTTAGTTGTAGGTGCTGGTTCTTTCTTCAGCTTTGGATCAAAGCGGGACATGCAAAGCTTGTGACTTCAATCTTATCTTGAGCAGTCTGCATCTTTCTCCGCTTCAGCACTTTGAATTTACTTCTTTTGTTCTTTTTCTTCTTTTCTTTATTCTGAATTGAGACTCATTCTTTTGGTCATCTCGAATCCTGTTCCTCGAGGTCAAACCATCTCAGACACCAAAACAAATAAACGAACGAAATTTTTCTACCCCAATTTTCACTAGAAATATTTCATGAGTTATTTGTAACTAAAAATCTAAACCCCCTTTTTTTAAAGAGATAAAATAAGGATTGTATGTCTTAGGAGGAAAGATTTAGGGAATGGAGCCCTATATCTAAATTTCTCAACTAGGGAATGGAAGCCCTAATGTTGGCAAAAAGGTGACTAGGGAGTGGAGGCCCAATGTCTAAAAATCTCAACTCAGGGATTGGAACCCTAATGTTGGCAAAAAGGCGACTAGGGAATGGAGGCCCTATGTCTAAAAATCTCAACTTAGAGATTGGAGCCCTAATGTTGGAAAAACGAAGACTAGGGAATGGAGGCCCTATATCTCAAAATCTCAACTCAAGGATTGGAAGCCTAATGTTGGCAAAAGGGCGACTAGGGAATGGAGGCCCTATGTCTAAAATCTCAACTTAGGGATTGGAGCCCTAATGTTAGCAAAAAGCGACTAGGGAATGTAGGCCCTATGTCTAAAAATCACAACTTAGGGATTGGAGCCCTAATATTGGCAAAAAGGCGACTAGAGAATGGAGGCCCTATGTCTAATATCTCAACTTAGGGATTGGAGCCCTAATGTTGGCAAAAAGGCGACTAGGGAATGGAGGACCTATGTCTAAAAATCTCAACTCAGGGATTGGAACCCTAATGTTGGCAAAAAGGCGACTAGGGAATGGAGGCCCTATGTCTAAAAATCTCAACTTCGAGATTGAAGCCCTAATGTTGGCAAAACGACGACTAGGGAATGGAGGCCCTATATCTCAAAATCTCAACTCAGGGATTGGAGCCCTAATGTTGGCAAAAGGGCGACTAGGGAATGGATGCAATATGTCTAAAAATATCAACTAGGGATTGGAGCACTAATGTTGGCAAAAAGGTGACTAGGGAATAGAGGCCCTATGTCTAAAATCTCAACTTAGGGATTGGAGCCCTAATGTTGGAAAAAAGGCTACTAGGGAATGGAGGCCCTATGTATAAAATCTCAACTATGGGATTGGAGCCCTAAAGTTGGCAAAAAAGCGACTAGGGAATGGAGGCCCTATGTCTAAAATCTCAACTTAGAGATTCGAACCCTAATATTGGCAAAAAACAACTAGGAAATGGAAGCCCTATGTCTAAAAATATAAACTTAGGGATTGGAGCCCTAATGTTGGCAAAAGGGCGAATAGGGAATGGAGGCCCTATGTCTAAAATCTCAAATTAGGGATTGGAGCCCTAATGTTGGCAAAAATGCGACTAGGGAACGGAGGCCCTATGTATAAAATCTCAACGTAGTGATTGGAGCCCTAATGTTGGCAAAAATGCGACTAGGGAATGGAGGCCCTATGTCTAAAAATCTCAACTCAGGGATTGGAGCCCTAATGTTGGCTAAAAGGCGACTAGGGAATGAAGGACCAATGTCTAAAAATCTCAACTAGGGAATGAAGGCCCTATGTTGGTAAAAAGGTCGACTAGGGAAGGGAGGCCCTATGTTTAAAAATCTCATCTTAGGGATTGGAGCCCTAATGTTGGCAATAAGGCGACTAGAGAATGGAGGCCCTATGTCTAAAAATCTCAACTTAGGGATTGAAGCCCTAATATTGGCAAAAAGCGACTAGGGAATGGAAGCCCTATGTCTAAAAATATCAACTTAGGGATTGAAGCCCTAATGTTGGCAAAAGGGCGACTAGGGAATGAAGGCCTTATGTGTAAAATCTCAAATTAGGGATTGAAGCCCTAATGTTGGCAAAAAGGCGACTAGGGAATGAAGGCCCTATGTCTAAAATCTCAACTCAGGGATTGGAGCCCTAATGTTGGCAAAAAGGCGACTAGGGAGTGGATGCAATATGTCTAAAAATATCAACTAAGGGATTGGAGCACTAATGTTGGCAAAAAGGTGACTAGGGAATAGAGGCCCTATGTCTAAAATCTCAAATTAGGGATTAGATCCCTAATGTTGGCAAAAAGCAACTAGGGAATGGAGGCCCTTTGTCTAAAAATCTCAACTCTGGGATTGGAGCCCTAATGTTGGCAAAAAGGCGACTAGGGAATGGAGGCCCTATGTCTAAAATCTCAACTTAGGGATTGGAGCCCTAATGTTGGCAAAAAGCGACTAGGGAATGGAAGCCCTATGTCTAAAAATATAAACTTAGGGATTACAGCCCTAATGTTGGCAAAAAGGCGAATAGGGAATGGAGGCCCTATGTCTAAAATCTCAACTTCGGGATTGAAGCCCTAATGTTGGCAAAAAGGCGACTAGGGAATGAAGGCCCTATGTCTAAAATCTCAACTCAGGGATTGGAGCCCTAATGTTGGCAAAAAGGCGACTAAGGAGTGGATGCAAAATGTCTAAAAATATCAACTCAGGGATTGGAGTCATAATGTTGGCTAAAAGGCGACTAGGGAATGAAGACCCAATGTCTAAAAATCTCAACTAGGGAATAGAGGCCCTATGTTGGTAAAAATGTTGACTAAGGAATGGAGGCCCTATGTCTCAAATCTCAACTAGGGAATGGAGGCCGTATGTTGGTAAAACAGGCGACTAGGAAATGGATGCCCTATGTCCAAAAATCTCAACTAGGGAATGGAGGCACTATGTTGGTAACAAAGGCGACCAGGGAATGGAGGTCCCATGTCTAAAATCTCAACTTAGGGATTCGAGCCTTAATGTTGGCAAAAAGGCGACTAGGGAATGGAGACCCTATTTATAAAAATCTCAACTAGGGAATGGAGGACCTATGTTGGTAAAAACGTTGACTAGAGAATGGAGACCCTATGTCTAAATTCTCAACTAGGGAATGGAGGCCCTATGTTGGTAAAAAAAGCGACTAGGGAATGGAAACCCTATGTCTAAAAATCTCAACTCAGGGATTAAAATCCTAATGTTGGCAAGAAGGCGACTAGGGAATGGAGGCCCTATGTCTAAAAATCTCAACTTAGGGATTAGAGCCCTAATGTTGGCAAAAAAACGACTAGGGAATGAAGGCCCTATATCTCAAAATCTCAACTCAGGTATTGGAGCACTAATGTTGGCAAAAGGGCAACTAGGGAATGGAGACCCTATGTCTAAAATCTCAACTTAGGGATTGAAGCCCTAATGTTAGCAAAAAACGACTAGGGAATGGAGGCCCTATGTCTAAAAATCTCAACCTAGTGATTGGAGCCCTAATGTTGGCAAAAAGGCAACTAGAGAATGAAGACCCTATGTCTAAAATCTCAACTTAGGGATTGGAGCCCTAATGTTGGCAAAAAGGATACTAGGGAATAGAGGCCCTATGTCTACAAATCTCAACACAGGGATTGGAGCCCTAATGTTGGCAAAAAGGCGACTAGGGATTGGAGGCTCTATGTCTAAAATCTCAACTTAGGGATTGGAGCACTAATGTTGGCAAAAAGGCAACTAGGGAATGGAGGCCATATGTCTAAAAATCAAAACTCAGGGATTGGAGCCCTAATGTTGGCAAGAAGGCGACTAAGGAATGGAGGCTCTATGTCTAAAAATCTCAACTTATGGTTTGGAGACCTAATGTTGGCAAAAAGGCGACTAGAGAATGGAAGCCCTATATCTAAAAATCTCAACTCAGTGATTGGAGCCCTAATGTTGGCAAAAAGGCGACTAGGGAACGAAGCCCTATGTCTAAAATCTAAACTTAGGGATTAGAGCCCTAATGTTGGCAAAAAGGCGACTAGGGAATGAAGGCCATTTGTCTATAAATCTCAACTCAGGGATTGGAGCCCTAATGTTGGCAAAAAGGCGACTAGGGAATGGAGGCCCTATGTCTAAAATCCCAACTTAGGGATTGGAGCCCTAATGTTGGAAAAAAGGCGACTAGGGAATGGAGTGCCTATGTCTAAAATCTCAACATAGGGATTGAAGCCCTAATGTTGGAAAAAAGGCGACTAGGAAATAGAGGCCCTATGTCTAAAAATCTAAACTCAGGGACTGGAGCCCTAATGTTGGCAAAAAGGCGACTAGAGAATGAAGGCCATATGTCTAAAAATCTCAACTCAGGGATGGAGCCCTAATGTTGGCAAAAAGGCGACTAGGGAATGGAGGCCCTATAACTAAAAATCTCAACTAGGGAATGGAGGCCCTATGTTGGTAAAAATGTCGACTAGGGAATGGAGGCCCTATGTCTAAAAATCTCAACTTAGGGATTGGATCCCTAATGTTGGCAAAAAGGCAACTAGCTAATGGAGGCCCTATGTCAAAAAATCTCAAATTAGAAATTGGAGCCCTAATATTGACAAAACGCGACTAGGGAATGGAGGCCCTATGTCTAAAAATCTCAGCTTAGGGATTGGAGCCCTAATATTGGCAAAAAGCGACTAGGTAATGGAGGCCATATGTCTAAAAATCTCCACTTAGGGATTGGAGCCCTAATGTTGGCAAGAAGGTGACTAGGGAATGAAGGCCCTATGTCTAAAAATCTCAACTTAGGGTTTGGAGCCCTAATGTTGGCAAAAAGCTGACTAGGGAATGGAGACCCTATATCTAAAAATCTCACCTCAGGGATCGGAGCCCTAATGTTGGCAAGAAGGCGACTAAGGAATAGAGGCCCTATGTCTAAAAATCTCAACTTATGGTTTGGAGACCTAATGTTGGCAAGAAGGCGACTAGAGAATGGAGGCCCTATATCTAAAAATCACAACTTAGGGTTTGGAGCCCTAATGTTGGCAAAAAGGATACTAGGGAATAGAGGCCCTATGTCTACAAATCTCAACACAGGGATTGGAGCCCTAATGTTGGCAAAAAGGCGACTAGGGATTGGAGGCCCAATGTCTAAAATCTCAACTTAGGGATTGGAGCACTAATGTTGGCAAAAAGGCAACTAGGGAATGGAGGCCATATGTCTAAAAATCAAAACTCAGGGATCGGAGCCCTAATGTTGGCAAGAAGGCGGCTAAGGAATGGAGGCCCTATGTCTAAAAATCTCAACTTATGGTTTGGAGACCTAATGTTGGCAAGAAGGCGACTAGAGAATGGAGGCCCTATATCTAAAAATCACAACTTAGGGTTTGGAGCCCTAATGTTGGCAAAAAGCTGACTAGGGAATGGAGACCCTATATCTAAAAATCTCACCTCAGGGATTGGAGCCCTAATGTTGGCAAAAATGCGACTAGGGATTGGAGGCCCTATGTCTAAAAATGTCAACTCAGGGATCGGAGCCCTAAAGTTGGCAAGAAGGCGACTAAGGAATGGAGGCCCTATGTCTAAAAATCTCAACTTATGGTTTGGAGACCTAATGTTGGAAAAAAGGCGACTAGGGATAGGAGCCCTATTTCTAAAATCTAAACTTAGGGATTAGAGCCCTAATGTTGGCAAAAAGGCGACTAGGGAATGAAGGCCATATGTCTAAAAATCTCAACTTAGGGATTGGAGCCCTAATGTTGGCAAAAAGGCGACTAGGGAATGGAGGCCCTATGTCTATAATCTCAACATAGGGATTGAAGCCCTAATGTTGGAAAAAAGGCGACTAGGAAATGGAGGCCCTATGTCTAAAAATCTAAACTCAGGGACTGGAGCCCTAATATTGGCAAAAAGGCGACTTGAGAATGAAGGCCATATGTCTAAAAATCTCAACTCAGGTATGGAGCCCTAATGTTGGCAAAAAGGCGACTAGGGAATGGAGGCCCTATGTCTAAAAATATCAAGTAGGGAATGGAGGCCCTATGTTGGTAAAAATGTCGACTAGGGAATTGAGGCCATATGTCTAAAAATCTCAACTTAAAGATTGGAGCCCTAATGTTGGCAAAAAGGTGACTAGATAATGGAGTCCCTATGTCTAAAAATCTCAACTTAGAGATTGGAGCCCTAATATTGACAAAACGCGACTAGGGAATGGAGACCCTATTTATAAAAATCTCAACTAGGGAATGGAGGAGCTATGTTGGTAAAAACGTTGACTAGGGAATGAAGACCCTATGTCTAAATTCTCAACTAGGGAATGGAGGCCCTATGTTGGTAAAAAAAGCGACTAGGGAATGGAAACCCTATGTCTAAAAATCTCAACTCAGGGATTGGAACCCTAATGTTGGCAAGAAGGCGACTAGGGAATGGAGGCCCTATGTCTAAAAATCTCAACTTAGGGATAGGAGCCCTAATGTTGGCAAAACAACGACTAGGGAATGGAGGCTCTATATCTCAAAATATCAACTCAGGTATTGGAGCACTAATGTTGGCAAAAGGGCAACTAGGGAATGAAGGCCCTATGTCTAAAATCTCAACTTAGGGATTGAAGCCATAATGTTAGCAAAAAAGGACTAGGGAATGGAGGCCCTATGTCTAAAAATCTCAACCTAGGGATTGGAGCCCTAATTTTGGCAAAAAGGCAACTAGAGAATGAAGACCCTATGTCTAAAATCTCAACTGAGGGATTGGAGCCCTAATGTTGGCAAAAAGGATACTAGGGAATAAAGGCCCTATGTCTACAAATCTCAACACAGGGATTGGAGCCCTAATGTTGGCAAAAAGGCGACTAGGGATTGGAGGCCCTATGTCTAAAATCTTAACTTAGGGATTGGAGCACTAATGTTGGCAAAAAGGCAACTAGGGAATGGAGGCCCTATGTCTAAAAATCTAAACTCAGGGATCGGAGCCCTAATGTTGGCAAGAAGGCGACTAAGGAATGGAGGCCCTATGTCTAAAAATCTCAACTTATGGTTTGGAGACCTAATGTTGGCAAGAAGGCGACTAGAGAATGGAGGCCATATATCTAAAAATCACAACTTAGGGTTTGGAGCCCTAATGTTGGCAAAAAGCTGACTAGGGAATGGAGACCCTATATCTAAAAATCTCACCTCAGGGATTGGAGCCCTAATGTTGGCAAAAATGCGACTAGGGATTGGAGGCCCTATGTCTAAAAATGTCAACTCAGGGATCGGAGCCCTAAAGTTGGCAAGAAGGCGACTAAGGAATGGAGGCCCTATGTCTAAAAATCTCAACTTATGGTTTGGAGACCTAATGTTTGCAAAAAGGCGACTAGGGATCGGAGCCCTATGTCTAAAATCTAAACTTAGGGATTAGAGCCCTAATGTTGGCAAAAAGGCAACTAGGGAATGAAGGCCATATGTCTAAAAATCTCAACTTAGGGATTGGAGCCCTAATGTTGGCAAAAAGGTGACTAGGGAATGGAGGCCCTATGTCTAAAATCCCAACTTAGGGATTGGAGCCCTAATGTTGGCAAAAAGGCGACTAGGGAATGGAGTGCCTATGTCTATAATCTCAACATAGGGATTGAAGCCCTAATGTTGGAAAAAAAGGCGACTAGGAAATGGAGGCCCTATGTCTAAAAATCTAAACTCAGGGACTGGAGCCCTAATATTGGCAAAAAGGCGACTTGAGAATGAAGGCCATATGTCTAAAAATCTCAACTCAGGTATGGAGCCCTAATGTTGGCAAAAAGGCGACTAGGGAATGGAGGCCCTATGTCTAAAAATATTAAGTAGGGAATGGAGGCCATATGTTGGTAAAAATGTCGACTAGGGAATGGAGGCCATATGTCTAAAAATCTCAACTTAGAGATTGGAGCCCTAATGTTGGCAAAAAGGTGACTAGATAATGGAGGCCCTATGTCTAAAAATCTCAACTTAGAGATTGGAGCCCTAATATTGACAAAACGTGACTAGGGAATGGAGAACCTATTTATAAAAATCTCAACTAGGGAATGGAGGACCTATGTTGGTAAAAACGTTGACTAGGGAATGGAGACCCTATGTCTAAATTCTCAACTAGTGAATGGAGGCCCTATGTTGGTAAAAAAGCGACTAGGGAATGGAAACCCTATGTCTCAAAATATCAACTCAGGTATTGGAGCACTAATGTTGGCAAAAGGGCAACTAGGGAATGAAGGCCCTATGTCTAAAATCTCAACTTAGGGATTGAAGCCCTAATGTTAGCAAAAAACGACTAGGGAATGGAGGCCCTATGTCTAAAAATCTCAACCTAGGGATTGGAGCCCTAATGTTGGCAAAAAGGCAACTAGAGAATGAAGACCCTATGTCTAAAATCTCAACTGAGGGATTGGAGCCCTAATGTTGGCAAAAAGGATACTAGGGAATAGAGGCCCTATGTCTACAAATCTCAACACAGGGATTGGAGCCCTAATGTTGGCAAAAAGGCGACTAGGGATTGGAGGCCCAATGTCTAAAATCTCAACTTAGGGATTGGAGCACTAATGTTGGCAAAAAGGCAACTAGGGAATGGAGGCCATATGTCTAAAAATCAAAACTCAGGGATCGGAGCCCTAATGTTGGCAAGAAGGCGGCTAAGGAATGGAGGCCCTATGTCTAAAAATCTCAACTTATGGTTTGGAGACCTAATGTTGGCAAAAAGGCGACTAGAGAATGGAGGCCCTATTTCTAAAAATCTCAACTCAGTGATTGGAGCCCTAATGTTGGTAAAAAGGCGACTAGGGAACAGAGCCCTATGTCTAAAATCTAAACTTAGGGATTAGAGCCCTAATGTTGGCAAAAAGGCGACTAGAGAATGAAGGCCATATGTCTAATAATCTCAACTCAGGAATTGGAGCCCTAATGTTGGCAAAAAGGCGACTAGGGAATGGAGGCCCTATATTTAAAAATCTCAACTCAGGGATTGGAGCCCTAATGTTGGCAAAAAGGCGACTAGGGAACAGAGCCCTATGTCTAAAATCTAAACTTAGGGATTAGAGCCCTAATGTTGGCAAAAAGGTGACTAGGGAATGAAGGCCATATGTCTACAAATCTCAACTCAGGGATTGGAGCCCTAATGTTGGCAAAAAGGCGACTAGGGAATGGAGGCCCTATGTCTAAAATCCCAACTTAGGGATTGGAGCCCTAATGTTGGCAAAAGGCGACTAGGGAATGGAGTGCCTATGTCTAAAATCTCAACATAGGGATTGAAGCCCTAATGTTGGAAAAAAAGCGACTAGGAAATGGAGGCCCTATGTCTAAAAATCTAAACTCAGGGACTGGAGCCCTAATATTGGCAAAAAGGCGACTTGAGAATGAAGGCCATATGTCTAAAAATCTCAACTCAGGTATGGAGCCCTAATGTTGGCAAAAAGGCGACTAGGGAATGGAGGCCCTATGTCTAAAAATCTCAACTAGGGAATGGAGGCCCTATGTTGGTAAAAATGTCGACTAGGGAATGGAGGCCATATGTCTAAAAATCTCAACTTAGGGATTGGAGCCCTAATATTGGCAAAAAGGCGACTAGATAATGGAGGCCCTATGTCTAAAAATCTCAACTTAGAGATTGGAGCCCTAATATTGACAAAACACGACTAGGGAATGGAGACCCTATTTATAAAAATCTCAACTAGGGAATGGAGGACCTATGTTGATAAAAACGTTGACTAGGGAATGGAGACCCTATGTCTAAATTCTCAACTAGGGAATGGAGACCTTATGTTGGTAAAAAAAGCGACTAGGGAATGGAAACCCTATGTTTAAAAATCTCAACTTAGGGATTGGAACCCTAATGTTGGCAAGAAGGCGACTAGGTAATGGAGGCCCTATGTCTAAAAATCTCAACTTAGGGATTGAAGCCCTAATGTTGGCAAACCAACGACTAGGGAATGGAGGCCCTATATCTCAAAATCTCAACTCAGGTATTGGAGCACTAATGTTGGCAAAAGGGCAACTAGGGAATGGAGGCCCTATGTCTAAAATCTCAACTTAGGGATTGAAGCCCTAATGTTAGCAAAAAACGACTAGGGAATGGAGGCCGTATGTATAAAAATCTCAACCTAGGGATTGGAGCCCTAATGTTGGCAAAAAGGCAACTAGAGAATGAAGACCCTATGTCTAAAATCTCAACTTAGAGATTGGAGCCCTAATATTGATAAAACGTGACTATGGAATGGAGGCCCTATGTCTAAAAATCTCAGCTTAGGGATTGGAGCCCTAATGTTGGTCAAAAGGCGACTAGGGAATGGATGCCCTATGTCTAAAATCTCAAATTAGGGATTGGAGCCCTAATGTTGAAAACGCGGCGACTAGGGAATGGAGGCCCTATGTCTAAAATCTCAACTCAGGGATTGGAGCCCTAATGTTGGCAAAAAGGCGACTAGGGAATGGATGCCCTACATCTAAAAATCTCAACTCAGGGATTGGAGCCCAAATGTTGGCAAAAAGGCAACTAGGGAATGGAGTCCCTATGTCTAAAAATCTCAACTCAGGGATTGGAGACCTAATGTTGGCAAAAAGGCAACTAGGGAATGGAGTCCCTATGTATAAAAATCTCAACTAGGGAATTGAGGCCCTATGTTGGTAAAAACGCCGACTAGGGAATGGAGGCCCTATGTCTAAAATCTCAACTTAGGGATTGGAGCCCTAAGGTTGGCAAAAAGTGACTAGGGAATGGAGGCCCTATGTGTAAAAATCTCAACTCAGGGATTGGAGTTCTAATATGGGCAAAAAAGCGACAAGAGAATGGAGGCCCTATGTCTAAAAATCTCAACTTAGGGATTGGAGCACTAATGATGGCAAAAGTTGACTAGGGAAAGGAGACCCAATACCTAAAAATTTCAACTCAGGGATTGGAGCCCTAATGTTGGCAAAAAGGGAACTAGGGAATGGAGGCCCTATGTCTAAAAATCTCAACTCAGGGATCGGATCCCTAATGTTGGTAAAAAGGCGACTAGGGAATGGAGACCCTATGTCTAAAAATCTCAACTAGGGAATGGAGGCCCTATGTTGGTAAAAACGTCGACTAGGGAATGGAGGCCCTATGTCTTAAAATCTCAACTTAGGGATTGAAGCCCTAATGTTGGCAAAAGGTTGACTAGAGAATGGAGGCCCTATGTCTAAAAATCTCAACTTAGAGATTGGAGCCCTAATGTTGAAAAAACGGCGACGAGGGAATGAATGCCCTATATCTAAAAATCTCAACTCAGGGATTGGAGCCATAATGTTGGAAAAAATGCGACTAGGGAATGAAGGCCCTATGTCTAAAAATCTCAACTCAGGAATTGAAGCCCTAATGTTGGCAAAAAGGCGACTAAGGAATGGAGGCCCTATGTCTAAAAATCTCAACTAGGGAATCGAGGCCGTATGTTGGTAAAGAAATCGACTAGGGAATGGAAGCCCTATGTCTAAAATCTCAACTTAGGGATTGGAGCCCTAAGGTTGGCAAAACGTCGACTAGGGAATGAATGCCCTATGTCTAAAATCTCAACTTAGGGATTCGAACCCTAATATTAGCAAAAGGCAACTAGGGAATGGAATCCCTATGTCTAAAAATATAAACTTCGAGATTGGAGCCCTAATGTTGGCAAAAGGGCCGATAGGGAATGGAGGCCCTGTGTCTAAAATCTCAAATTAGGGATTGGAGCCCTAATGTTGGCAAAAAGGCGACTAGGGAACGGAGGCCCTATGTCTAAAATCTCAACTTAGGGATTGGAGCCCTAATGTTGGCAAAAAGACGACTAAGGAATGAAAGCCATATGTCTAAAAATCTCAACTCAGGGATTGGAGCCCTAATGTTGGCAAAAAGGCGACTAGGGAATGGAGACCCTATGTCTAAAATCCCAACTTAGGGATTGAAGCCCTAATGTTGGCAAAAAGGCAACTAGGGAATGTAGTGCCTATGTCTATAATCTTAACATAGGGATTGGAGCCCTAAAGTTGGAAAAAAGGTGACAAAGGAATGGAGGCCCTATGTCTAAAAATCTCAACTCAGGGATTGGAGCCCTAATGTTGGCAAAGTGGCGACTAGGGAATGAAGGCCATATGTCTAAAAATCTTAACTCAGGGATGGAGCCCTAATGTTGGCAAAAAGGCGACTAGGGAATGGAGGACCTATGTCTATAATCTCAACTTAGGGATTGGAGCACTAATGTTGGAAAAAAGCGACTAGGGAATGGAGGCCCTATGTTTAAAAATAATAACTTAGGGTTTGGAGCCCTAATGTTGGCAAAAAACTGACTAGGGAATGAAGGCCCTATATCTAAAAATCTCAACTCAGGCATTGGAGCCCTAATGGTGGCAAAAAGGCGACTAAGGAATGGAGACCCAATGTCTAAAAATCTCAACTCAGGGATTGGAGACTTAATGTTGGCGAAAAGGCGACTAGGGAATGGAGGGCCTATGTCTAAAAATCTCAACTAGGGAATGGAGGCCCTATATTGGTAAAAAGGTCGACTAGGGAATGGAGGCCCTATGTCTAAAATCTTAACTCAGGGATTATAGTCCTAATGTTGGCAAAAAGGCAACTAGGGAAAGAAGGCCCTATGTCTAAAATCTCAACTTAGGGATTGGAGCCCTAATGTTGGCAAACGGTGACTAGGAAATGGAGGCCCTATGTCAAAAAATCCCAACTCTGGGATTGGAGCCCTAATGTTGGCAAAAGTCGACTAGGGAATGGAGGCCCTATGTCTAAATTCTCAACTAGGGAATGGAGGCCCTATATTAGTAAAAAAGGCGACTAGGGAATGGAGACCCTATGTCCAAAAATCTCAACTAGGGAATGGAGTCCCTGAATCTTGATGCTTGTTAGCTGTAGGTGCTGGTTCTTTCTTCAGCTTTGGATTAAGGTGGGACATGCGAAGCTTGTGACTTCAATCATATCTTAAGTAATCCGCAACTTTCTCCGCTTCAGCACTTTGAATTCACTTCATTTGTTCTTTTTCTTCTTTTCTTTGTTCTGGATTGAGACTCATTCTTTTGGTCATCTCGAATCATGTGCCTCGAGGTCAAACCTTCTCGGACACCAAAAAAAACAAACGAACGAATTTTTTTGCCCCAGTTTTCATTAGAAAAATTTCGTGAGTTATTTCTAAATAAAAATCTAAACCCCCTTTTCTTCTAAAGAGATAAAATAAGGATTGTGTGTCTTTCAAAGGAAAGATTTAGGGAATGGAGCCCTATATCTAAAATTCTCAACTAGGGAATGGAAGCCCTAATGTTGACAAAAAGGTGACTAGGGAATGGAGGCCCTATGTGTATAAATGTCAACTCAGGTATTAGAGCCCTAATGTTGGCAAAACGGCGACTAGAGAATGTAGGCCCTATGTCTAAAAATCTCAACTTAGGGATTGGAGCCCTAATGTTGGCAAAAAGCACCTAGGGAATGGAGGCCCTATGTATAAAAATCTCAACTTAGGGATTGGAGCCCTAAAGTTGGCAAAAAGGGACTAGGGAATGTAGGCCCTATGTCTAAAATCTCAACTTAGGGATTCGAACCCTAATATTAGCAAAAGGCAACTAGGGAATGGAATCCCTATGTCTAAAAATATAAACTTCAAGATTGGAGCCCTAATGTTGGCAAAAGGGCCGATAGGGAATGGAGGCCCTATGTCTAAAATCTCAAATTAGGGATTGGAGCCCTAATGTTGGCAAAAAGGCGACTAGGGAACGGAGGCCCTATGTCTAAAATCTCAACTTAGGGATTGGAGCCCTAATGTTGGCAAAAAGACGACTAAGGAATGAAAGCCATATATCTAAAAATCTCAACTCAGGGATTGGAGCCCTAATGTTGGCAAAAAGGCGACTAGGGAATGGAGGCCCTATGTCTAAAATCCCAACTTAGGGATTGGAGCCCTAATGTTGGCAAAAAGGCAACTAGGGAATGGAGTGCCTATGTCTATAATCTTAACATAGGGATTGGAGCCCTAAAGTTGGAAAAAAGGTGACAAAGGAATGGAGGCCCTATGTCTAAAAATCTCAACTCAGGGATTGAAGCCCTAATGTTGGCAAAGTGGCGACTAGGGAATGAAGGCCATATGTCTAAAAATCTCAACTCAGGGATGGAGCCCTAATGTTGGCAAAAAGGCGACTAGGGAATAGAGGACCTATGTCTATAATCTCAACTTAGGGATTGGAGCACTAATGTTGGAAAAAAACGACTAGGGAATGGAGGCCCTATGTTTAAAAATAATAACTTAGGGTTTGGAGCCCTAATGTTGGCAAAAAACTGACTAGGGAATGAAGGCCCTATATCTAAAAATCTCAACTCAGGCATTGGAGCCCTAATGGTGGCAAAATGGCGACTAAGGAATGGAGACCCAATGTCTAAAAATCTCAACTCAGGGATTGGAGACTTAATGTTGGCGAAAAGGCGACTAGGGAATGGAGGGCCTATGTCTAAAAATCTCAACTAGGGAATGGAGGCCCTATATTGGTAAAAAGGTCGACTAGGGAATGGAGGCCCTATGTCTAAAATCTTAACTCAGGGATTATAGTCCTAATGTTGGCAAAAAGGCAACTAGGGAAAGAAGGCCCTATGTCTAAAATCTTAACTTAGGGATTGGATCCCTAATGTTGGCAAACGGTGACTAGGAAATGGAGGCCCTATGTCAAAAAATCCCAACTCTGGGATTGGAGCCCTAATGTTGGCAAAAGTCGACTAGGGAATGGAGGCCCTATGTCTAAATTCTCAACTAGGGAATGGAGGCCCTATATTAGTAAAAAAGGCGACTAGGGAATGGAGACCCTATGTCCAAAAATCTCAACTAGGGAATGGAGTCCCTGAATCTTGATGCTTGTTAGCTGTAGGTGCTGGTTCTTTCTTCAGCTTTGGATTAAGGTGGGACATGCGAAGCTTGTGACTTCAATCATATCTTAAGTAATCCGCAACTTTCTCCGCTTCAGCACTTTGAATTCACTTCATTTGTTCTTTTTCTTCTTTTCTTTGTTCTGGATTCAGACTCATTCTTTTGGTCATCTCGAATCATGTGCCTCGAGGTCAAACCTTCTCGGACACCAAAAAAAACAAACGAACGAATTTTTTTGCCCCAGTTTTCATTAGAAAAATTTCGTGAGTTATTTCTAAATAAAAATCTAAACCCCCTTTTCTTCTAAAGAGATAAAATAAGGATTGTGTGTCTTTCAAAGGAAAGATTTAGGGAATGGAGCCCTATATCTAAAATTCTCAACTAGGGAATGGAAGCCCTAATGTTGACAAAAAGGTGACTAGGGAATGGAGGCCCTATGTGTATAAATGTCAACTCAGGTATTAGAGCCCTAATGTTGGCAAAACGGCGACTAGAGAATGTAGGCCCTATGTCTAAAAATCTCAACTTAGGGATTGGAGCCCTAATGCTGGCAAAAAGCACCTAGGGAATGGAGGCCCTATGTATAAAAATCTCAACTTAGGGATTGGAGTCCTAAAGTTGGCAAAAAGGGACTAAGGAATGTAGGCCCTATGTCTAAAACCTCAACTTAGGGATTCGAACCCTAATATTAGCAAAAGGCAACTAGGGAATGAAATCCCTATGTCTAAAAATATAAACTTCGAGATTGGAGCCTTAATGTTGGCAAAAGGGCGGATAGGGAATGGAGGCCCTATGTCTAAAATCTCAAATTAGGGATTGGAGCCCTAATATTGGCAAAAAGGCGACTAGGGAACGGAGGCCCTATGTCTAAAATCTCAACTTAGGGATTGGAGCCCTAATGTTGGCAAAAAGACGACTAAGGAATGAAAGCCATATGTCTAAAAATCTCAACTCAGGGATTGGAGCCCTAATGTTGGCAAAAAGGCGACTAGGGAATGGAGGCCCTATGTCTAAAATCCCAACTTAGGGATTGGAGCCCTAATGTTGGCAAAAAGGCAACTAGGGAATGGAGTGCCTATGTCTATAATCTTAACATATGGATTGGAGCCCTAAAGTTGGAAAAAAGGTGACAAAGGAATGGAGGCCCTATGTCTAAAAATCTCAACTCAGGGATTGGAGCCCTAATGTTGGCAAAGTGGCGACTAGGGAATGAAGGCCATATGTCTAAAAATCTCAACTCAGGGATGGATCCCTAATGTTGGCAAAAAGGCGACTAGGGAATGGAGGACCTATGTCTATAATCTCAACTTAGGGATTGGAGCACTAATGTTGGAAAAAAGCGACTAGGGAATGGAGGCCCTATGTTTAAAAATAATAACTTAGGGTTTGGAGCCCTAATGTTGGCAAAAAACTGACTAGGGAATGAAGGCCCTATATCTAAAAATCTCAACTCAGGCATTGGAGCCCTAATGGTGGCAAAAAGGCGACTAAGGAATGGAGACCCAATGTCTAAAAATCTCAACTCAGGGATTGGAGACTTAATGTTGGCGAAAAGGCGACTAGGGAATGGAGGGCCTATGTCTAAAAATCTCAACTAGGGAATGGAGGCCCTATATTGGTAAAAAGGTCGACTAGGGAATGGAGGCCCTATGTCTAAAATCTTAACTCAGGGATTATAGTCCTAATGTTGGCAAAAAGGCAACTAGGGAAAGAAGACCCTATGTCTAAAATCTCAACTTAGGGATTGGAGCCCTAATGTTGGCAAACGGTGACTAGGAAATGGAGGCCCTATGTCAAAAAATCCCAACTCTGGGATTGGAGCCCTAATGTTGGCAAAAGTCGACTAGGGAATGGAGGCCCTATGTCTAAATTCTCAACTAGGGAATGGAGGCCCTATATTAGTAAAAAAAGCGACTAGGGAATGGAGACCCTATGTCCAAAAATCTCAACTAGGGAATGGAGTCCCTGAATCTTGATGCTTGTTAGCTGTAGGTGCTGGTTCTTTCTTCAGCTTTGGATTAAGGTGGGACATGTGAAGCTTGTGACTTCAATCATATCTTAAGTAATCCGCAACTTTCTCCGCTTCAGCACTTTGAATTCACTTCATTTGTTCTTTTTCTTCTTTTCTTTGTTCTGGATTGAGACTCATTCTTTTGGTCATCTCGAATCATGTGCCTCGAGGTCAAACCTTCTCGGACACCAAAAAAACAAACGAACAAATTTTTCTGCCCTAGTTTTCACTAAAAAAATTTAGTGAGTTATTTGTAAATACAAATCTAAACCCCCTTTTTCTTCTAAAGAGATAATAAGGATTGTGTGTCTTTCGAAGAAAAGATTTAGGGAATGGAGCCCTATATCTAAAATTCTCAACTAGGGAATGGAAGCCCTAATGTTGGCAAAAAGGTGACTAGGGAATGGAGGCCCTATACCTATAAATCTCAACTCAGGGATTGGAGCCCTAATGTTGGCAAAACGGCGACTAGAGAATGCAGGCCCTATGTCTAAAAATCTCAACTTAGGGATTGGAGCCCTATTGTTGGCAATAAGCGACTAGGGAATGGAGGCCCTATGTCTAAAAATCTCAACTTAGGGATTGGAGCCCTAATGTTGGCAAAAAGGCAACTAGGGAATGGAGGCCCTATGCCTAAAATCTCAACTTAGGTATTAGAGCCCTAATATTGGTAAAACGGCGACTAGGGAATGAAGGCCCAATGTCTAAAAATCTCAACTCAGGGATTGGAGCCCTAATGTTGGCAAAACGGCGACTAGGGAATGAAGGCCATATGTCTAAAAATCTCAACTCAGCGATTGGAGCCCTAATGTTGGCAAAAAGGCGACGAGGGAATGGAGGCCCTATGTCTAAAATCCCAATTTAGGGATTGGAGCCCTAATGTTGGCAAAAAGGCGACTAGGGAATGGAGTGCCTATGTCTAAAATCTCAACATAGGGATTGAAACCCTAATGTTGGAAAAAAGGCGACTAGAGAATGGAAGCCCTATGTCTAAAAATCTAAACTCAGGGACTAGAGCCCTAATGTTGACAAAAAGGCGACTAGAGAATGAAGGCCATATGTCTAAAAATCTCAACTCAGGGATGGAGCCCTAATGTTGGCAAAAAGGCGACTAGGGAATGGAGGCCCTATATCTAAAATCTCAACTCAGGGATTGGAGCACTAATGTTGGCAAAAAGCGACTAGGGAATGGAGGCCCTATGTCTAAAAATCTTCACTTAGGGGTTGGAGCCCTAATGTTGGCAAAAAGGTGACTAGGGAATGTAGGCCCTATGTCTAAAAATCTCAACTAGGGAATGGAGGCCCAATGTTGGTAAAAAAGTCGAATAGAGAATAGAGGTCCTATGTCTAAAAATCTCAACTTAGGGATTAGAGCCCTAATGTTGGCAAAAATGCGAATAGAGAATGTAGGCCCTATGTCTAAAAATCTCTACTTAGAGATTCGAGCCATAATGTTGGCAAAAAGGCGACTAGGGAATGGAGGCCCTATGTCTAAAATCTCAAATTTGGGATTGGAACCCTAATGTTGGCAAAAGGCGACTAGGGAATGGAGGCCCTATGTCTAAAATCTCAACTCAGGGATTGGAGCCCTAATGCAGGCAAAAAGGTGACTAGGGTATCGAGGCCCTATGTCTAAAAATCTCAACTCTGGGATTGGAGCCCTATTGTTGGCAAAAAGGCGACTACGGAATGGAGGCCCTATGTCTAAAATCTCAACTTAGGGATTGGAGCCCTAAAGTTGGAAAAAAGGTGACAAAGGAATGGAGGCCCTATGTCTAAAAATCTCAACTCAGGGATTGGAGCCCTAATGTTGACAAAGTGGCGACTAGGGAATGAAGGCCCTATGTCTAAAAATCTCAACTTAGGGATTGGAGCCCTAATGTTGGCAAAAAGGCAACTAGGAAATGAAGGCCCTATGTCTAAAATCTCAACTTAGGGATTGCAGACCTATTGTTGGCAAAAAGGTAACTAGGGAATGGAGGCCCTATATCTAAAATCTCAAATTAGGGATTGGAACCCTAATGTTGGCAAAAAGGCGACTAGGGAATGGAGGCCCTATGCCTAAAATCCCAACTCAGGAATTGGAGCCCTAATGTTGGCAAAACGGCGACTAGGGTATGGAGGCCCTATGTCTAAAAATCTCAACTTAGAGATTTGAGCCCTAATGTTGGCAAAACGGCGACTAGGGAATGGAGGCCCTATGTCTAAAATCTCAACTTAGGGATTGGAGCCCTAATGTTGGCATAACACAACAAGGGAATGGAGGACCTATGTCTAAAAATCTCAATAGGATTGGAGCCCTAATGTTGGCAAAAAGGCGACTAGAGAATGTAGGCCCTATGTCTAAAAATCTCAACTTAGGGATTAGAGCCCTAATGTTGGCAAAAAGCGACTTGGGAATGGAGGCCCTATGTCTAAAAATCTCAATTTAAGGATTGAAGCCCTAATGTTGGCAAAATGGCGACTAGGGAATAGAGGCCCTTTGTCTAAAATCTCAACTTAGGGATTGGAGCCCTAATGTTGGCAAAAAGGCGATTAGGGAATGGAGGCCCTATGTCTAAAAATCTCAACTTAGGGATTGGAGCCGTAATGTTGGCAAAACAACGACTAGGGAATGGAGGCCCTATGTTTAAAATCCCAACTTAGGGATTGGAGCCCTAATGTTGGCAAAAAAGCGACTAGGAAATGGAGTGCCTATGTCTAAAATCTCAACATAGGGATTGGAGCCCTAAAGTTGGAAAAAGGCGATTAGGGAATGGAGGCCCTACGTCTAAAAATCTAAACTCAGGGACTGGAGCCCTAATGGTTGCAAAAAGGCGACTAAGGAATGAATGCCATATGTCTAAAAATCTCAACTCAGGGATGGAGCCCTAATGTTGGCAAAAAGGCGACTAGGGAATGGAGGCCCTATGTCTAAAATCTCAACTTAGGGATTGAAGCACTAATGTTGGCAAAAAGCGACTAGGGAATGGATGCCCTACATCTAAAAATCTCAACTCAGGGATTGGAGCCCAAATGTTGGCAAAAAGGCAACTAGGGAATGGAGGCCCTATGTCTAAAAATCTCAACTCATGGATTGGAGACCTAATGTTGGGAAAAAGGCGACTAAGGAATGGAGGCCCAATGTCTAAAAATCTCAACTCATGGATTGGAGACATAATGTTGGCCAAAAGGCGACTAGGAAATGGAGGCCCTATGTCTAAAAATCTCAACTAGGGAATGAAGGGCCTATGTTGGTAAAAAAGTCGAATAGAGAATAGAGGTCCTATGTCTAAAAATCTCAACTTAGGGATTGGAGCCCTAATGTTGGCAAAAATGCGAATAGAGAATGTAGGCCCTATGTCTAAAAATCTCTACTTAGAGATTCGAGCCATAATGTTGGCAAAAAGGCGACTAGGGAATGGAGGCCCTATGTCTAAAATCTCAAATTTGGGATTGGAACCCTAATGTTGGCAAAAAGGCGACTAGGGAATGGAGGCACTATGTCTAAAATCTCAACTCAGGGATTGGAGCCCTAATGCAGGCAAAAAGGTGACTAGGGTATCGAGGCCCTATGTCTAAAAATCTCAACTCTGGGATTGGAGCCCTATTGTTAGCAAAAACGCGACTACGGAATGGAGGCCCTATGTCTAAAATCTCAACTTAGGGATTGGAGCCCTAATGTTGGCAAAAAGCGACTAGGGAATGTTGGTCCTATGTCTAAAAATCTCAACTTAGGGATTTGAGCCCTATTGTTGGCAAAAAGCGACTAGGGAATGGAGGCCCTATGTCTAAAAATCTCAACTTAGGGATTGGAGCCCTAATGTTGGCAAAAAGGCAACTAGGAAATGAAGGCCCTATGTCTAAAATCTCAACTTAGGGATTGCAGCCCTATTGTTGACAAAAAGGCGACTAGGGAACGGAGGCCCTATGTCTAAAATTTCAACTTAGGGATTTGAGCCCTAATGTTGGCAAAAAGGCGACTAGGGAATGGAAGCCATATGTCTTAAAATTTCAACTTACGGATTGAAGCCCTAATGTTGGCAAAAAGTTAACTAGGGAATGGAGGCCCTATATCTAAAATCTCAAATTAGGGATTGGAACCCTAATGTTGGCAAAAAGGCGACTAGGGAATGGAGGCCCTATGTCTAAAATCCCAACTCAGGAATTGGAGCCCTAATGTTGGCAAAACGGCGACTAGGGTATGGAGGCCCTATGCCTAAAAATCTCAACTTAGAGATTTGAGCCCTAATGTTGGCAAAACGGCGACTAGGGAATGGAGGCCCTATGTCTAAAATCTCAACTTAGGGATTGGAGCCCTAATGTTGGCATAACGCAACAAGGGAATGGAGGACTTATGTCTAAAAATCTCAATAGGATTGGAGCCCTAATGTTGGCAAAAAGGCGACTAGAGAATGTAGGCCCTATGTCTAAAAATCTCAACTTAGGGATTGGAGCCCTAATGTTGGCAAAAAGCGACTTGGGAATGGAGGCCCTATGTCTAAAAATCTCAACTTAAGGATTGAAGCCCTAATGTTGGCAAAATGGCGACTAGGGAATAGAGGCCCTTTGTCTAAAATCTCAACTTAGGGATTGGAGCCCTAATGTTGGCAAAAAGGCGATTAGGGAATGGAGGCCCTATGTCTAAAAATCTCAACTTAGGGATTGGAGCCCTAATGTTGGCAAAACAACGATTAGGGAATGGAGGCCCTATGTCTAAAATCCCAACTTAGGGATTGGAGCCCTAATGTTGGCAAAAAAGCGACTAGGAAATGGAGTGCCTATGTCTAAAATCTCAACATAGGGATTGGAGCCCTAAAGTTGGAAAAAGGCGATTAGGGAATGGAGGCCCTACGTCTAAAAATCTAAACTCAGGGACTGGAGCCCTAATGGTTGCAAAAAGGCGACTAGGGAATGAATACCATATGTCTAAAAATCTCAACTCAGGGATGGAGCCCTAATGTTGGCAAAAAGGCGACTAGGGAATGGAGGCCCTATGTCTAAAATCTCAACTTAGGGATTGAAGCACTAATGTTGGCAAAAAACGACTAGGGAATGGAGGCCCTATGTCTAAAAATCTCCACTTAGGGATTGGAGCCCTAATGTTGGCAAGAAGGAGACTAGGGAATGGAGGCCCTATGTCTAAAAATATAAACTTAGGGTTTGGAGCCCTAATCTTGGCAAAAGCTGACTAGGGAATGGAGGCCCTATATCTAAAAATCTCAACTCAGGGATTGGAGCCCTAATGTTGGCAAAAAGGCGACTAAGGAGTGGAGGCCCAATGTCTAAAAATCTCAACTCATGGATTGGAAACCTAATGTTGGCCAAAAGGCGACTAGGAAATGGAGGCCCTATGTCTAAAAATTTCACTTAGGGAATGGAGGGCCTATGTTGGTAAAAAAGTCGACTAGGGAATCGATGCCCTATGTCTAATTTCTCAATTTAGAGATTAGAGCCCTAATGTTGGCAAAAAGGTGACTAGGGAATGTAGGCCCTATGTCTAAAAATCTCAACTAGGGAATGGAGGCCTTATGTTGGTAAAAAAAGTCGAATAGAGAATAGAGGTCCTATGTATAAAAATCTCAACTTAGGGATTGGAACCCTAATGTTGGCAAAAAGGCGAATAGAGAATGTATTCCCTATGTCTAAAAATCTCTACTTAGAGATTCGAGCCATAATGTTGGCAAAAAGGAGACTAGGGAATGGAGGCCCTATGTCTAAAATCTCAAATTTGGGATTGGAACCCTAATGTTGGCAAAAAGGCGACTAGGGAATGGAGACCCTATGTCTAAAATCTCAACTCAGGGATTTGAGCCCTAATGTTGGCAAAAAGGTGACTAGGGTATCGAGGCCCTATGTCTAAAAATCTCAACTCTGGTATTGGAGCCCAATTGTTGGCAAAAAGGCGACTAGGGAATGGAGGCCCTATGTGTAAAATCTCAACTTAGGGATTGGAGCCCTAATGTTGGCAAAAAGCGACTAGGGAATATAGATCCTATGTCTAAAAATCTCAACTTAGGGATTGGAGCCCTAATGTTGGCAAAAGGCGACTAGGGAATGGAGGCCCTATGTCTAAAATTCTCAACTTAGGGATTGGAGCCCTAATGTTGGCAAAAAGGTGACTAGGGAATGAAGGCCCTATGTCTAAAATCTCAACTTAAGGATTGGAGCCCTAATGTTGGCAAAAAGGCGACTAGAGAATGTAGGCCCTATGTCTAAAAATCTCAACTTAGGGATTGGAGCCCTAATATTGGCAAAAAGCGACTAGGGAATGGAAGCCCTATGTCTAAAAATATCAACTTAGGGATTAAAGCCCTAATGTTGGCAAAAAGGCAACTAGGGAATGGATGCCCTATATCTAAAATCTTAAATTAGGGATTGGAACTCTAATGTTGGAAAAAAGGCGACTAGGGAATAAAGGCCCTATGTCTAAAAATCACAACTTAGGGATTGGATCCCTAATGTTGGCAAAAAGGCGACTAGGGAATGGAGGCCCTATGTCTAAAATCTCAACTCAGGAATTCGAGCCCTAATGTTGGCAAAAAGGCGACTAGGGAATGGAGGCCATATGTCTTAAAATTTCAACTTACGGATTGAAGCCCTAATGTTGGCAAAAAGGCAACTAGAGAATGGAGGCCCTATATCTAAAATCTCAAATTAGGGATTGGAACTCTAATGTTGGAAAAAAGGCGACTAGGGAATGGAGGCCCTATGTCTAAAATCACAACTCAGGAATTGGAGCCCTAATGTTGGCAAAACAACGACTAGGGTATGGAGGCCCTATGTCTAAAAATCTCAACTTAGAGATTGGACCCCTAATGTTGGCAAAACGGCGACTAGGGAATGGAGGCCCTATGTCTAAAATCTCAACTTAGGGATTGGAGCCCTAATGTTGGCATAACGCAACTAGGGAATGGAGGACCTATGTCTAAAAATCTCAACTTAAGGATTGGAGCCCTAATGTTGGCAAAAGGGCGACTAGAGAATGTAGGACATATGTCTAAAAATCTCAACTTAGGGATTGGAGCCCTAATATTGGCAAAAAGCGACTAGGGAATGGAAGCCCTATGTCTAAAAATATCAACTTAGGGATTGAAGCCCTAATGTTGGCAAAAAGACAACTAGGGAATGGAGGCCCTATATCTAAAATCGCAACTTAGGGATTGGAGCCCTAATGTTGGCAAAAAGGCAACCAGGGAATAAAGGCCCTATGTCTAAAAATCTCAACTTAGGGATTGGATCCCTAATGTTGGCAAAAAGGCGACTATGGAATGGAGGCCCTATGTCTAAAATCTCAACTCAGGAATTCGAGCACTAATGTTGGCAAAACGGCGACTAGGGAATGAAGGTCATATATCTAAAAATTTCAACTTAGGGATTGGAGCATGGAGGCCATCTGTCTAAAATCTGAACTCAGGGATTGGATCCCTAGTTTTGGCAAAAAGGTGACTAGGGTATCGATGCCCTATGTCTAAAAATCTCAACTATGGGATTGGAGCCCTATTGTTGGCAAAAAGGCGACTAGGGAATGGAGACCCAATGTCTAAAATCTCAACTTAGGGAATGGAGCCCTAATGTTAGCCAAAAGCGACTAGGGAATGGAGGCCCTATGTCTAAAAATCTCAACTTAGGGATTGGAGCCCTAATGTTGGCAAAAAGGCGACTAGGGAATGAAGGCCCTATGCCAAAAAATCTCAACTTAGGAATTGGAGCCCTAATGTTCGCAAAGATGCAACTAGGGAACGGAGGCCCTATGTCTAAAATTTCAACTTAGAGATTTGAGCCCTAATGTTGGCAAAAAGGCGACTAGGGAATGGAGACCCTATGTCTTAAAATTTCAACTTACGGATTGAAGCTCTAATGTTGGCAAAAAGGCGACTAGGGAATGAAGACCCTATATCTAAAATCTCAAATTAGGGATTGGAACCCTAATGTTGGCAAAAAAGCGAATAGGGAATGGAGGCCCTATGTCTAAAAATATCAACTTAGGGATTAAAGCCCTAATGTTGGCAAAAAGGCAACTAGGGAATGGATGCCCTATATCTAAAATCTTAAATTAGGGATTGGAACTCTAATGTTGGAAAAAAGGCGACTAGGGAATAAAGGCCCTATGTCTAAAAATCACAACTTAGGGATTGGATCCCTAATGTTGGCCAAAAGGCGACTAGGAAATGGAGGCCCTATGTCTAAAAATTTCACTTAGGGAATGGAGGGCCTATGTTGGTAAAAAAGTCGACTAGGGAATCGATGCCCTATGTCTAATTTCTCAATTTAGAGATTAGAGCCCTAATGTTGGCAAAAAGGTGACTAGGGAATGAAGGCCCTATGTCTAAAAATCTCAACTAGGGAATGGAGGCCTTATGTTGGTAAAAAAAGTCGAATAGAGAATAGAGGTCCTATGTATAAAAATCTCAACTTAGGGATTGGAACCCTAATGTTGGCAAAAAGGCGAATAGAGAATGTATTCCCTATGTCTAAAAATCTCTACTTAGAGATTCGAGCCATAATGTTGGCAAAAAGGCGACTAGGGAATGGAGGCCCTATGTCTAAAAATCTCAACTTAGGGATTGGATCCCTAATGTTGGCAAAAAGCGACTAGGGAATAGAGGCCCTATGTCTAAAATCTCAACTCAGGGATTTGAGCCCTAATGTTGGCAAAAAGGTGACTAGGGTATCGAGGCCCTATGTCTAAAAATCTCAACTCTGGTATTGGAGCCCAATTGTTGGCAAAAAGGCGACTAGGGAATGGAGGCCCTATGTGTAAAATCTCAACTTAGGGATTGGAGCCCTAATGTTGGCAAAAAGCGACTAGGGAATATAGATCCTATGTCTAAAAATCTCAACTTAGGGATTGGAGCCGTAATGTTGGCAAAAGGCGACTAGGGAATGGAGGCCCTATGTCTAAAAATCTCAACTTAGGGTTTGGATCCCTAATGTTGGCAAAAAGGTGACTAGGGAATGGAGACCCTATGTCTAAAATCTCAACTTAGGGATTAGAGCCCTAATGTTGGCATAACGCAACTAGGGAATGGAGGCCCTATGTCTAAAAATCTCAACTTAAGGATTGGAGCCCTAATGTTGGGAAAAAGGCGACTAGAGAATGTAGGCCCTATGTCTAATAATCTCAACTTAGGGATTGAAGCCCTAATATTGGCAAAAAGCGACTAGGGAATGGAAGTCCTATGTCTAAAAATATCAACTTAGGGATTGAAGCCCTAATGTTGGCAAAAAAGGCAACTAGGAAATGGAGGCCCTATGTCTCAAATCTTAACTAGGGAATGGAGGCCCTATGTTGGTAAAAAGGCGACTAGGGAATGGAGGCCCTATGTCCAAAAATCTCTACTACGGAATGGAGGCCCTATGTTGGTAAAAAAGGCGATTAGGGATTGGAGGCCCCATGTCTAACATCTCAACATAGGGATTGGAACCCTAATGCTGGCAAAACGGCGACTAGGGAATGGAGGCCCTATGTCTAAAATCTCAACTTAGGGATTGGAGCCCTAATGTTGGCATAACGCAACTAGGGAATGGAGGCTCTATGTCTAAAAATCTCAACTTAAGGATTGGAGCCCTAATGTTGGAAAAAAGGCGACTAGAGAATGTAGGCCCTATGTCTAAAAATCTCAACTTAGGGATTGTAGCCCTAATGTTGGCAAAAAGCGACTAGGAAATGGAGGCCCTATGTCTAAAAATCTCAACATAAGGATTGAAGCCCTAATGTTAGCAAAATGGCGACTAGGGAATAGAGGCCCTATGTCTAAAATCTCAACTTAGGGATTGGAGCCCTAATGTTGGCAAAAAGGCGACTAGGGAATGGAGGCCCTATGTCTAAAAATCTCAACTTAGGGTTTGGATCCCTAATGTTGGCAAAAAGGTGACTAGGGAATAGAGGCCCTATGTCTAAAATCTCAACTTTGGGATTGGAGCCCTAATGTTGGCAAAAAGGTGACTAGGGATTGGAGGCCCTATGTCTAAAAATCTCAACTTAGGGATTGGATCCCTAATGTTGGCAAAAAGGCGACTAGGGAATGGAGGCCCTATGTCTAAAATCTCAACTCAGGGATTGGAGCCCTAATGTTGGCAAAAAGGCGATTAGGGAATGGAGGCCATATGTCTAAAAATCTCCACTTAGGGATTAGAGCATGGAGGCCATATGTCTAAAAATCTCAACTTAGGGATTAGAGCCATAATGTTGGAAAAAAGGCGACTAGGGAATGGAGGCCCTATGTCTAAAATCTCAACTTAGGGATTGGAGCCTTAATGTTGGCAAAAAGCGACTAGGGAATGGAGGCCCTATGTTTAAAAATCTCAACTTAAGGATTGGTAAACTAATGTTGGCAAAAAGGCGACTACGGAATGGAGGCCATATGTCTAAAATCTCAACTTAGGGATTGGAGCCCTAATGTTCGCAAAATGACGACAAGGAAATAGAAGCCCTATGTCTAAAAATCTCAACTCAGAGATTTGAGCCCTAATGTTGTCAAAAAGGCGACTAGGGAGTTGAGGCCCTATGTCTAAAAATCTCAACTAGGGAATGGAGACCCTATGTTGGTAAAATGTTGACTAGGGAAAGGAGGCCCTATGTCTCAAATCTTAACTAGGGAATGGAGGCCCTATGTTGGTAAAAAGGCGACTAGGGAATGGAGGCCCTATGTCCAAAAATCTCTACTAGGGAATGAAGGCCCTATGTTGGTAAAATGTTGACCCGGGAATGGAGGCCCTATGTTTCAAATCTTAACTAGGGAATGGAGGCCCTATGTTGGTAAAAAGGCGACTAGGGAATGGAGGCCCTATGTCCAAAAATCTCTACTAGGGAATGGAGGCCCTATGTTGGTAAAAAAGGCGATTAGGGATTGGAGGCCCCATGTCTAACATCTCAACTTAGGGATTGGCACCCTAATGTTGGCTAAAAGGCGACTAGGGAATGGAGGCCCTATGTCTAAAAATCTCAACTAGGGAATGGAGGCCTTAAATTTGTAAAAACGTCGACTTGGGAATGGAGGCCCTATGTCTAAAATCTCAACTAGAGAATGGAGTCCCTATGTTTGTAAAAAAGGCGACTAGGGAATAAAGGCTCTATGTCCAAAAATCTCAACTAGGGAATGGAGGCCCTGAATCTTGGTGCTTGTTAACTGTAGGTGCTGGTTCTTTCTTCAACTTTGGATCAAGGCGGGACATGCAAAGCTCTTGACTTCAATCATATCTTAAGCAGTCCGCATCTTTCTCCGCTTCAGCACTTTGAATACACTTCTTTGGTTCTTTTTCTTCTATTCTTTATTCTGGATTGAGACTCATTCTTTTAGTCATCTCGAATCCTGTGCCTCGATGTCAAACCTTTTTAGAAGGAACGATTTAGGGAATGGAGCCCTATATCTGAAATTCTCAACTATGGAATGGAAGCCCTAATGTTGGCAAAAAGGTGACTAGGGAATGGAGGCCCTATGTCTAAAAATCTCAACGTAGGGATTGGAGGCCTAATGTTGGCAAAAAGCGACTAGAGAATGGAGGGCCTATGTCTAAAAATCTCAACTTAGGGATTGTATCCCTAATGTTGGCAAAAAGGTGACTAGGGAATGGAGGCCCTATGTCAAAAAATCTCAACTCAGGGATTGGAGCCCTAATGTCGGCAAAAGGTGACTAGGGAATGTAGGCCCTATGTTTAAAAATCTCAACTCAGGGATTGGAGCCCTATTGTTGGCAAAAAGGCGACTAGGGAATGAAGGCCCTATGTCTAAAAATCTCAACTTAGGGATTGGATCCCTAATGTTGGAAAAAAGGCGACTAGGGAATGGAGGCCCTAATATTGGCAAAAAGGCGACTAGGAAATGGAGGCTCTATGTCTAAAAATCTCAACACAGGGATTGGAGCTCTAATGTTGGCAAAAAGGAGACTAGGGAATGAAGGCCTTATGTCTAAAAATCTCAACTCAGGGATTGGAGCTCTAATGTTGGCAAAAAGGCGACTAGGGAATGGAGGCCCTATGTCTAAAATCTCAACTTAGGGATTGGAGCCCTAATGTTGGCATAACGCAACTAGGGAATGGAGGCTCTATGTCTAAAAATCTCAACTTAAGGATAGGAGCCCTAATGTTGGCAAAAAGGCGACTAGAGAATGTAGGCCCTATGTCTAAAAATCTTAACTTAGGGATTGTAGCCCTAATGTTGGCAAAAAGCGACTAGGAAATGGAGGCCCTATGTCTAAAAATCTCAACATAAGGATTGAAGCCCTAATGTTGGCAAAAGGCGACTAGGGAATGTGGGCCCTATGTTTAAAAATCTCAACTCAGGGATTGGAGCCCTATTGTTGGCAAAAAGGCGACTAGGGAATGAAGGCCCTATGTCTAAAAATCTCAACTTAGGGATTGGATCCCTAATGTTGGCAAAAAGGTGACTAGGGAATAGAGGCCCTATGTCTAAAATCTCAACTTTGGGATTGGAGCCCTAATGTTGGCAAAAAGGCGACTAGGGAATGGAGGCACTATGTCTAAAAATCTCAACTTAGGGATTGGATCCCTAATGTTGGCAAAAAGCGACTAGGGAATGGAGGCCCTATGTCTAAAATCTCAACTCAGGGATTGGAGCCCTAATGTTGGCAAAAAGGCGATTAGGGAATGGAGGCCATATGTCTAAAAATCTCCACTTAGGGATTGGAGCATGGAGGCCATATGTATAAAAATCTCAACTTAGGGATTAGAGCCATAATGTTGGCAAAAAGGCGACTAGGGAATGGAGGCCCTATGTCTAAAATCTCAACTTAGGGATTGGAGCCTTAATGTTGGCAAAAAGCGACTAGGGAATGGAGGCCCTATGTTTAAAAATCTCAACTTAAGGATTGGTAAACTAATGTTGGCAAAAAGGCGACTACGGAATGGAGGCCCTATGTCTAAAATCTCAACTTAGGGATTGGAGCCCTAATGTTCGCAAAATGACGACAAGGAAATAGAAGCCCTATTTCTAAAAATCTCAACTCAGAGATTTTAGCCCTAATGTTGTCAAAAAGGCGACTAGGGAGTTGAGGCCCTATGTCTAAAAATCTCAACTAGGGAATGGAGACCCTATGTTGGTAAAATGTTGACTAGTGAATGGAGGCCCTATGTCTCAAATCTTAACTAGGGAATGGAGGCCCTATGTTGGTAAAAAGGCGACTAGGGAATGGAGGACCTATGTCCAAAAATCTCTACTAGGGAATGAAGGCCCTATGTTGGTAAAATGTTGACCAGGGAATGGAGGCCCTATGTCTCAAATCTTAACTAGGGAATGGAGGCCCTATGTTGGTAAAAAGGCGACTAGGGAATGGAGGCCCTATGTCCAAAAATCTCTACTACGAAATGGAGGCCCTATGTTGGTAAAAAAGGCGATTAGGGATTGGAGGCCCCATGTCTAACATCTCAACATAGGGATTGGAACCCTAATGTTGGCAAAAAGGCGACTAGGGAATGGAGGCCCTATATCTAAAAATCTCTACTAGGGAATGGAGGCCCTAAATTTGTAAAAACGTCGACTAGGGAATGGAGGCCCTATGTCTAAAATCTCAACTAGAGAATGGAGTCCCTATGTTGGTAAAAAAGGCGACTAGGGAATGGAGGCCCTGAATCTTGATGCTTGTTAACTGTAGGTGCAGGTTCTTTCTTCAGCTTTGGATCAAGGCGGGACATGCAAAGCTCTTCACTTCAATCATATCTTAAGCAGTCCGCATCGTTCTCTGCTTCAACACTTTGAATACACTTCTTTGGGTCTTTTTCTTCTATTCTTTATTCTGGATTGAGACTCATTCTTTTAGTCATCTCGAATCATGTGCCTCGATGTCAAACCTTTTTAGAAGGAACGATTTAGGGAATGGAGCACTATATCTGAAATTCTCAACTATGGAATGGAAACCCTAATGTTGGCAAAAAGGTGACTAGGGAATGGAGGCCCTATGTCTAAAAATCTCAACGTAGGGATTAGAGGCCTAATGTTGGCAAAAAGCGACTAGAGAATGGAGGGCCTATGTCTAAAAATCTCAACTTAGGGATTGTATCCCTAATGTTGGCAAAAAGGTGACTAGGGAATGGAGAACCTATGTCTAAAAATCTCAACTCAGGGATTGGAGCCCTAATGTTGGCAAAAGGCGACTAGGGAATGTAGGCCCTATGTTTAAAAATCTCAACTCAGGGATTGGAGCCCTATTGTTGGCAAAAAGGCGACTAGGGAATGAAGGCCCTATGTCTAAAAATCTCAACTTAGGGATTGGATCCCTAATGTTGGAAAAAAGGCGACTAGGGAATGGAGGCCCTAATGTTGGCAAAAAGGCGACTAGGAAATGGAGGCTCTATGTCTAAAAATCTCAACACAGGGATTGAAGCTCTAATGTTGGCAAAAAGGAGACTAGGGAATGAAGGCCTTATATCTAAAAATCTCAACTCAGGGATTGGAGCCCTAATGTTGGCAAAAAGCGACTAGGGAATGGAGGCCCTATGTCTAAAAATCTCAACTTAGGGATTGGAGCCCTAATGTTGGAAAAAAGGCGACTAGAGAATGTAGGCCCTATGTCTAAAAATCTCAACTCAGGGATTGAAGCCCTAATGTTGAAAAAAGCGACTAGGGAATGGAGGCCCTATGTCTAAAAATCTAAACTTAGGGATTGGAGACCTAATGTTGGCAAAAAGGCAATTAGGAAATAGAGGCCCTATGTCTAAAAATCTCAACTCAGGGATTGAAGCCCTAATGTTGCAAAAAGGCGACTAGGGAATGGAGATCCTATGTCTAAAATCTCAACATAGGGATTGGAGCCCTAATGTTGGCAAAAGGCGACTAGGGAATGAAGGCCCTATGTCTAAAAATCTCAACTCTGGGATTGGAGCCGTAATGTTGGCAAGAATGCGACTAGGGAATGGAGTCCCTATGTTTAAAAATCTCAAATTAGTGATTGGAGCCCTAATGTTGTCAAAAAGGCGACTAAGGAGTGGAGGCCCTATGTCTAAAAATCTCAAATAGGAAATGGAGGCCCTATGTTGGTAAAAATGTTGATTAGGGAATGGAGGCCCTATGTCTTAAATCTTAACTAGGGAATGGAGGTCCTATGTTGGTAAAAGGGCGACTAGGTAATGGAAGCTCTATGTCCAAAAATCTCAACTAGGGAATGGAGGCCCTATGTTGGTAAAAATGGGACTAGGGAATGGAGGCCCCATGTCTAAAATCTCAACTTAGGCATTGCAGCCCTAATGTTGGCAAAAAGGTGACTAGGGAATGGAGGCCCAATGTCTAAAAATCTCAAATAGGGAATGGAGGCCCTATGTTGGTAAAACAGTCGACTAGGGAATGGAGGCCCTATGTCTAAAATATCAACTAGGGAATGGAGGCCCTATGTTGGTATAAACCGCGACTAGGGAATGGACACCTTATGTCCAAAAATCTCAACTAGGGAATGGAGGCTCTGAATCTTGATGCTTGTTAGCTGTAGGTGTTAGTTCTTTCTTCAGCTTTGGATCAAGGCGGGACATGTGAAGCTTGTGACTTCAATCATATCTTAAGCAGTCCGCATCTTTCTCCGCTTCAGCACTTTGAATTCACTTCTTTGGTTCTTCTTCTTATTTTCTTTATTCTATATTAAGACTCATTCTTTTGGTCATCTCGAATCCTGTGCCTCGAGGTCAAACCTTCTCAGACACCAAAAAAAATAAATGAACAAAATTTTCCTGCCCCAGTTTTCAGTAGAAAAATTTAGTGAGTTATTTGTAACTAAAAATCTAAACCCCCTTATTTTAAAGAGATAAAATAAGGATTGTGTGTCTTTAGAAGGAAAGATTTAGGGAATGGAGCCCTATATCTAAAATTCTCAACTAGGGAATGGAAGCCCTAATGTTGGCGAAAAGGTGACTAGGGAATGGAGGCCCTATACCTATAAATCTCAACTCAGGGATTGGAGCCCTAATGTTGGCAAAAAGGCGACTAGGGAATGGAGGCCCCATGTCTAAAATCTCAACTTAGGGATTGGAGCCTTAATGTTGGCAAAAATCGACTAGGGAATGGAGGCCCTATGTCTAAAAATCTCAACTTAAGGATTGGTAAACTAATGCTGGCAAAAAGGCGACTACGGAATGGAGGCCCTATGTCTAAAATCTCAACTTAGGGATTGGAGCCCTAATGTTCACAAAAGGCGATTAGGGAATGGAGACCCTATGTATAAAAATCTCTACTTAGTGATTGGAGCCCAAATGTTGGCAAAAAGGCGAATAGGGAATGGAGGCCCTATGTCTAAAATCTCAACTTAGGGATTGGAGCCCTAGTGTTGGCAAAAAGGCGACTAGGGAACGGATGCCCTTTGTCTAAAATCTCAACTTAGGGATTGGAGTCATAATGTTGGCAAAAAGGGACTAGGGAATTGAGGCCCTATGTCTAATATCTCAACTTAGGGATTGGATCCCTAATGTTGGCAAAAAGGCGACTAGGGAATGAAGGCCCTATGTCTAAAAATCCCAATTTAGGGATTGAAGCCCTAATGTTGGCAAGAAGGCGACTAGGGAATGGATGCCCTATGTCTCAAAATCTCAACTTAGGGGTTGGAGCCCTAATGTTGGCAAAAAGGCGACTAGGGAATGGAGGCCTTATATCTAAAAATCTCAACTGAGGGATTGGAGCCCTAATGTTGGAAAAAAGGCAACTAGGGAATGGAGACCCTATGTTTAAAAATCTCAAATTAGGGATTGGAGCCCTAATGTTGGCAAAAAGAGACTAGGTAATTGAGGCCCTATGTCTAAAATCTCAACTTAGGGATTGGAGCCCTAGTATTGGCAAAAAGGCGACTAGGGAACGGAGGTCCTTTGTCTAAAATCTCAACTTAGGGATAGGAGCCATAATGTTGGAAAAAAGGCGACTAGGGATTGAAGGCCCTATGTCTAAAATGTCAACTTAGGGATTGCATCCCCAATGTTGGCAAAAAGGTGACTAGGGAATGGAGGCCCTATGTCTAAAAATCTCAATTTAGGGATTGGAGCCCTAATGTTGGCAATAAGGCGACTAGGGAATGGAGGCCCTATGTCTCAAAATATCAACTTAGGGGTTGGAGCCCTAATGTTGGCAATAAGGCAACTAGGGAATGAAGACCCTATGTTTTAAAATCTCAACTCACGGACTGGAGCCCTAATGTTGGGAAAAATGCGACTAGGGAATGGAGGCCCTATGTCTAAAAATCTCAACTCATGGATTGGATCCCTAATATTGGTAAAAAGGTGACTAGGAAATGGAGGCCCTATGTATAAAAATCTCAACTCAGGGATTGAAGCCCTAATGTTGGCAAAAAGGCTACTAGGGAATGAAGGCCCTATGTCTAATAATCTCAACTAGGGAATGGAGGCCCTATGTTTGTAAAAAGGTTGTCTAGGGAATGAAGGCCCTATGTCTAAAATATCAACTTAGGGATTGGAGCCCTAAGGTTGGCAAAAAGGCGACTAGGAATGGAGGCCCTATGTGTAAAAATGTCTACTCAAGGATTGTAGCCCTAATGTTGTAAAAAAGACGACTAGGGAGTGGAGACCCTATGTCTAAAAATCTCTACTAGGTAATGGAGGCCCTATGTTGGTAAAATTGTTGACTGGGGAATGGAGGCCCTATATCCCAAATCTTAACTAGGGAATGGAGGCCCTATGTTGGTAAAAAGGCGACTAGGGAATGGAGGCCCTATGTTGGTAAAAAAGGCGACTAGGGAATGGAGGCCCTATGTGTAAAAATCTCAACTCAGGGATTGGAGGTCAAATGTTGGCAAAAAGGCGACTAGGGAATGGAGGCCCTATTTCTCAAAATCTCAACTAGGGAATGGAGGCCCTATGTTGGTAAAAAGGGTACTAGGGAATGGAGGCCCTAGGTCTAAAATCTCAACTTAGGGATTTGAGCCCTAATGTTGGCAAAAAGGCGACTAGGGAATGGAGGCCCTATGTCTCAAAATCTCAACTTAGGGGTTGGAGCCCTAATGTTGGCAAAAAGGCGACTAGGGAAAGGAGGCCCTATATCTAAAAATCTCAACTCAGCGATTGGAGCCCTAATTTTGGAAAAACGGCGACTAGGGAATGGAGGCCCTATGTTTAAAAATCTCAACTTAGGGATTGGAGCCCTAATGTTGACTAGGGAATGGAGGCCCTATGTCTCAAATCTTAAATAGGGAATGGAGACCCTATGTTGGTAAAAAGACGACTAGGGAATGGAGGCCCTATGTCTAAAAATCTCAACTAGGGAATGGAGGCCCTATGTTGGTAAAAAGGCGATTAGGGAATGGAGGCCCTAGGTCTAAAATCTCAACTTAGGGATTGGAGCCCTAATGTTGGCAAAAAGGCGACTAGGGAACGGAGGCCCTATGTTTAAAAATCTCAACTAGGGAATGGAGGCCCTATGTTGGTAAAAACGTCGACTAGGGAATAGAGGCCCTATGTATAAAATCTCAACTAAGGAATAGAGGCCCTATGTTGGTAAAAAAGGCGACTAGGGAATGGAGGCCCTATATCCAAAAATCTCAAATAGCGAATAGAGGCCCTGAATCTTGATGCTTGTCAGCTGTAGGTGCTGGTTCATTCTTTAGCTTTGGATCAAGGCGGGACATGCGAAGCTTTTGACTTCAATCATATTTTAAGCAGTCCGCATCTTTCTCCGCTTCAGCACTTTAAATTCACTTCTTTAGTTCTTTTTCTTTTTTTCTTTATTCTGGATTGAGACTCATTCTTTTTGTCATCTCGAATAAGGATTGTGTGTCTTTAGAAGGAATGATTTAGGGAATGGAGCCCTATATCTAATTCTCAACTAGGGAATGGTAGCCCTAATGTTGGCAAAAAGGTGACTAGGGAATAGAGGCCCTATGTCTAAAAATCTCAACTCAAGGATTGAAGCCCTAATATTGGCAAAAAGGCGACTAGAGAATGTAGACCCTATGTCTAAAAATCTCAACTTAGGGATTGGAGCCCTAATGTTGGCAAAAAGCGACTAGGGAATGGAGGCCCTATGTCTAAAAAATCTCAACTTAGGGATTGGATCTCTAATGTTGGCAAAAAGGCGACTAGGGAATGGAGGCCCTATATCTAAAATCTCAACTTAGGGATTGGAGCCCTAATGTAGGCAAAAAGGCGACTAGGGAATGGAGGCCCTATGTCTAAAAATCTCAACTCAGGGATTAGAGCCCTAATGTTGGCAAAAAGGCGACTATGGAATGAAGGCCATATGTCTAAAACTCTCAACTCAGGGATTAGAGCTTTAATGTTGGCAAAAATGCGACTAGGGAATGGAGGCCCTATGTCTAAAATCTCAACTTAGGGATTGGAGCCCTAATGTTGGCAAAAAGCGACTAGGGAATGGAGTTCATATGTCTAAAAATCTCAACTCAGGGATTGGTGCCCTATTGTTGGCAAAAGGCGATTAGGGATTGGAGGCCCTATGTCTAAAAATCTCAACTCAGGGATTGGATCCCTAATTTTGGCAAAGAGGCGACTAGGGAATAGAGGCCCTATGTCTAAAAATCTCAACTAGAGAATGGAGCCCCTATGTTGGTAAAAAAGTCGACTAGGGAATGGAGGCCCTATGTCTAAAATCTCAACTTAGGGATTGGAGCTTTAATGTTAGCAAAAAGGCTACTTGGGAATGGATGCCCTATGTCTAAAAATCTCAACTAGGGAATAGAGACCCTATGTTGGTAAAAAAGTCGACTAGAGAATAGAGGCCCTATGTCTAAAAATCTCAACTTAGGTATTGGAGCCCTAATGTTAGCAAAAGGCGACTAGAGAATGGAGGCCCTCTGTCTTAATATATCAACTTAGGAATGAAGCCCTAATGTTGGCCAACAGCGACAAGGGAATGGAGGCCCTATGTCTAAAAATCTCAACGGAGGGATTGGAACCCTAATGTTGGCAAAAAGGCGACTAGGGAATGGAGGCCCTATGTCTAAAATCTCAACTCAGGGATTGGAGCCTTAATGTTGGGAAAAAGGCGACTAGGGTATCGAGGCCCTATGTCTAAAATCTCAACTAAGGGATTGGAGCCCTAATGTTTGTAAAATGCGACTAGGGAATGGAGACCCTATGTCTAAAAATCTCTACTTAGGGATTGGAGCCCTAATGTTGGCAAAAAGCGACTAGGGAATGGAGGCCCTATGTCTAAAAATCTCAACTCAGGGATTGGATCCCTAATGTTGGGAAAACGGCGACTAGGGTATGGAGGCCCTATGTCTAAAATCTCAACTAAGGGATTGGATCCCTAATATTTGCAAAAAGCGATTAGGGAATGGAGACCCTATGTCTAAAAATCTCTACTTAGGGATTGGTGCCCTAATGTTGGCAAAATGGCGAATAGGGAATGGAGGCCCTATGTCTAAAATCTCAACTTAGGGATTGGAGCCCTAGTATTGGCAAAAAGGCGACTAGGGAACGGAGGTCCTTTGTCTAAAATCTCAACTTAGGGATAGGAGCCATAATGTTGGAAAAAAGGCGACTAGGGATTGAAGGCCCTATGTCTAAAATGTCAACTTAGGGATTGCATCCCCAATGTTGGCAAAAAGGTGACTAGGGAATAGAGGCCCTATGTCTAAAAATCTCAATTTAGGGATTGGAGCCCTAATGTTGGCAATAAGGCGACTAGGGAAAGGAGGCCCTATGTCTCAAAATATCAACTTAGGGGTTGGAGCCCTAATGTTGGCAATAAGGCAACTAGGGAATGGAGACCCTATGTCATAAAATCTCAACTCACGGATTGGAGCCCTAATGTTGGGAAAAATGCGACTAGGGAATGGAGGCCCTATGTCTAAAAATCTCAACTCATGGATTGGATCCCTAATATTGGTAAAAAGGTGACTAGGAAATGGAGGCCCTATGTATAAAAATCTCAACTCAGGGATTGAAGCCCTAATGTTGGCAAAAAGGCTACTAGGGAATGAAGGCCCTATGTCTAATAATCTCAACTAGTGAATGGAGGCCCTATGTTTGTAAAAAGGTTGTCTAGGGAATGAAGGCCCTATGTCTAAAATATCAACTTAGGGATTAGAGCCCTAAGGTTGGCAAAAAGGCGACTAGGAATGGAGGCCCTATGTGTAAAAATCTCTACTCAAGGATTGTAGCCCTAATGTTGTAAAAAAGACGACTAGGGAGTGGAGGCCCTATTTCTAAAAATCTCTACTAGGTAATGGATGCCCTATGTTGGTAAAATTGTTGACTGGGGAATGGAGGCCCTATGTCCCAAATCTTAACTAGGGAATGGAGGCCCTATGTTGGTAAAAAGGCGACTAGGGAATGGAGGCCCTATGCTGGTAAAAAAAGGCGACTAGGGAATGGAGGCCCTATGTGTAAAAATCTCAACTCAGGGATTGGAGGTCAAATGTTGGCAAAAAGGCGACTAGGGAATGGAGGCCCTATGTCTCAAAATCTCAACTAGGGAATGGAGGCCCTATGTTGGTAAAAAGGGTACTAGGGAATGGAGGCCCTAGGTCTAAAATCTCAACTTAGGGATTTGAGCCCTAATGTTGGCAAAAAGGCGACTAGGGAAAGGAGGCCCTATATCTAAAAATCTCAACTCAGCGATTGGAGCCCTAATTTTGGAAAAACGGCGACTAGGGAATGGAGGCCCTATGTTTAAAAATCTCAACTTAGGGATTGGAGCCCTAGTGTTGTCAAAATGACGACTAGGGAGTGGATGCCCTATGTCTAAAAATCTCAACTAGGGAATGGGGGCCCTATGTTGGTAAAAATGTTGACTAGGGAATGGAGGCCCTATGTCTCAAATCTTAAATAGGGAATGGAGACCCTATGTTGGTAAAAAGACGACTAGGGAATGGAGGCCCTATGTCTAAAAATCTCAACTAGGGAATGGAGGCCCTATGTTGGTAAAAAGGCGATTAGGGAATGGAGGCCCTATGTCCCAAATCTTAACTAGGGAATGGAGGCCCTATGTTGGTAAAAAGGCGACTAGGGAATGGAGGCCCTATGTTGGTAAAAAAGGCGACTAGGGAATGGAGGCCCTATGTGTAAAAATCTCAACTCAGGGATTGGAGGTCAAATGTTGGCAAAAAGGCGACTAGGGAATGGAGGCCCTATGTCTCAAAATCTCAACTAGGGAATGGAGGACCTATGTTGGTAAAAAGGGTACTAGGGAATGGAGGCCCTAGGTCTAAAATCTCAACTTAGGGATTTGAGCCCTAATGTTGGCAAAAAGGCGACTAGGGAATGGAGGCCCTATGTCACAAAATCTCAACTTAGGGGTTGGAGCCCTAATGTTGGCAAAAAGGCGACTAGGGAAAGGAGGCCCTATATCTAAAAATCTCAACTCAGCGATTGGAGCCCTAATTTTGGAAAAACGGCGACTAGGGAATGGAGGCCCTATGTTTAAAAATCTCAACTTAGGGATTGGAGCCCTAATGTTGTCAAAATGACGACTAGGGAGTGGATGCCCTATGTCTAAAAATCTCAACTAGGGAATGGGGGCCTTATGTTGGTAAAAATTTTGACTAGGGAATGGAGGCCCTATGTCTCAAATCTTAAATAGGGAATGGAGACCCTATGTTGGTAAAAAGACGACTAGGGAATGGAGGCCCTATGTCTAAAAATCTCAACTAGGGAATGGAGGCCCTATGTTGGTAAAAAGGCGATTAGGGAATGGAGGCCCTAGGTCTAAAATCTCAACTTAGGGATTGGAGCCCTAATGTTGGCAAAAAGGCGACTAGGGAACGGAGGCCCTATGTTTAAAATTCTCAACTAGGGAATGGAGGCCCTATGTTGGTAAAAACGTCGACTAGGGAATAGAGGCCCAATGTATAAAATCTCAACTAAGGAATAGAGGCCCTATGTTGGTAAAAAAGGCGACTAGGGAATGGAGGCCCTATATCCAAAAATCTCAAATAGCGAATAGAGGCCCTGAATCTTGATGCTTGTCAGCTGTAGGTGCTGGTTCATTCTTTAGCTTTGGATCAAGGTGGGACATGCGAAGCTTTTGACTTCAATCATATTTTAAGCAGTCCGCATCTTTCTCCGCTTCAACACTTTAAATTCACTTCTTTAGTTCTTTTTCTTTTTTTCTTTATTCTGGATTGAGACTCATTCTTTTTGTCATCTCGAATAAGGATTGTGTGTCTTTAGAAGGAATGATTTAGGGAATGGAGCCCTATATCTAATTCTCAACTAGGGAATGGTAGCCCTAATGTTGGCAAAAAGGTGACTAGGGAATAGAGGCCCTATGTCTAAAAATCTCAACTCAAGGATTGAAGCCCTAATATTGGCAAAAAGGCGACTAGAGAATGTAGACCCTATGTCTAAAAATCTCAACTTAGGGATTGGAGCCCTAATGTTGGCAAAAAGCGACTAGGGAATGAAGGCCCTATGTCTAAAAAATTTCAACTTAGGGATTGGATCTCTAATGTTGGCAAAAAGGCGACTAGGGAATGGAGGCCCTATATCTAAAATCTCAACTTAGGGATTGGAGCCCTAATGTAGGCAAAAAGGCGACTAGGGAATGGAGGCCCTATGTCTAAAAATCTCAACTCAGGGATTAGAGCCCTAATGTTGGCAAAAAGGCGACTATGGAATGAAGGCCATATGTCTAAAACTCTCAACTCAGGGATTGGAGCTCTAATGTTGGCAAAAATGCGACTAGGGAATGGAGGCCCTATGTCTAAAATCTCAACTTAGGGATTGGAGCCCTAATGTTGGCAAAAAGCGACTAGGGAATGGAGTTCATATGTCTAAAAATCTCAACTCAGGGATTGGTGCCCTATTGTTGGCAAAAGGCGATTAGGGAATGGAGGCCCTATGTCTAAAAATCTCAACTCAGGGATTGGATCCCTAATTTTGGCAAAGAGGCGACTAGGGAATAGAGGCCCTATGTCTAAAAATCTCAACTAGAGAATGGAGCCCCTATGTAGGTAAAATAGTCGACTAGGGAATCGAGGCCCTATGTCTTAAATCTCAACTTAGGGATTGGAGCTTTAATGTTGGCAAAAAGGCGACTTGGGAATGGATGCCCTATGTCTAAAAATCTCAACTAGGGAATAGAGGCCCTATGTTGGTAAAAAAGTCGACTAGAGAATAGAGGCCCTATGTCTAAAAATCTCAACTTAGGTATTGGAGCCCTAATGTTAGCAAAAGGAGACTAGAGAATGGAGGCCCTCTGTCTTAAAATATCAACTTAGGGATTGAAGCCCTAATGTTGGCCAAAAGCGACAAGGGAATGGAGGCCCTATGTCTAAAAATCTCAACGGAGGGATTGGAACCCTAATGTTGGCAAAAAGGCGACTAGGGAATGGAGGCCCTATGTCTAAAATCTCAACTCAGGGATTGGAGCCCTAATGTTGGGAAAAAGGCGACTAGGGTATCGAGGCCTTATGTCTAAAATCTCAACTAAGGGATTGGAGCCCTAATGTTTGTAAAATGCGACTAGGGAATGGAGACCCTATGTCTAAAAATCTCTACTTAGGGATTGGAGCCCTAATGTTGGCAAAAAGACGAATAAGGAATGGAGGCCCTATGTCTAAAATCTCAACTTTGGGATTGGAGCCCTAGTATTGGCAAAAAGGCGACTAGGGAACGGAGGCCCTTTGTCTAAAATCTCAACTTAGGGATAGGAGCCATAATGTTGGCAAAAATGCGACTAGAGAATGAAGGACCTATGTCTAAAATGTCAATTTAGGGATTGCATCCCTAATGTTGGCAAAAAGGCGACTAGGGAATGGACGCCCTATGTGTAAAAATCTCAATTTAAGGATTGGAGCCCTAATGTTGGCAAGAAGGCGACAAGGGAATGGAGGCCCTATGTCTCAAAATCTCAACTTAGGGGTTGGAGCCCTAATGTTGGCAATAAGGCGACTAGGGAATGGAGGCCCAATGTGTAAAAATCTCAATTTAGGGATTGGAGCCCTAATGTTGGAAAAAAGGCGACTAGGGAATGGAGGCCCTATGTCTAAAAATCTCAACTCATGAATTGGATCAATAATATTGGCAAAAAGGCGACTAGGGAATGGAGGCCCTATGACTAAAAATCTCAACTCAGGGATTGGAGCCATAATGTTGGCAAAAAGGCGACTAGTGAATGGAGGCCCTATGTCTAAAAATCTCAACTTAGGGATTGAAGCCCTAATGATGGCAAGAAGGCGACTAGGGAATGGACGCCCTATGTTTAAAAATCTCAATTTAAGGATTGGAGCCCTAATGTTGGCAAGAAGGCGACTAGGGAATGGAGGCCGTATGTCTCAAAATCTCAACTTAGGGGTTGGAGACCTAATGTTGGCAATAAGGCGACTAGGGAATGGAGGCCCTATGTGTAAAAATCTCAACTCAGGGATTGGAGCCCTAATGTTGGAAAAAAGGCGACTAGGGAATGGAGGCCATATGTCTAAAAATCTCAACTCATGGATTGGATCAATAATATTGGCAAAAAGGCGACTAGGGAATGGAGGCCCTATGTCTAAAAATCTCAACTCAGGGATTGGAGCCATAATGTTGGCAAAAAAGTGACTAGTGAATGGAGGCCCTATGTCTAATAATCTCAACTACGGAATGAAGGCCCTATGTTTGTAAAAAGGTTGACTAGGGAATGGAGGCCCTATGTCTAAAATCTCAACTTAGGGATTGGAGCCCTAATGTTGGCAAAAAGGCGACTAGGGAATGGAGGCACTATGTCTAAAATCTCAACTCAAGGATTGGAGCCCTAATGTTGTCAAAATGACGACTAGGGAGTGGATGCCCTATATCTAAAAATCTCAACTATGGAATGGGGGCCCTATGTTGGTAAAAATGTTGACTAGGGAATGGAGGCCCTATGTCTCAAATCTTAAATAGGGAATGGAGACCCTATGTTGGTAAAAAGGCGACTAGGGAATGGAGGCCCCATGTCCAAAAATCTAAACTAGGGAAGGAAGGCCCTATGTTGGTAAAAAGGCGACTAGGGAATGGAGGCCCTAGGTCTAAAATCTCAACTTAGGGATTGGAGCCCTAATGTTGGCAAAAAGGCGACTAGGGAATGAAGGCCCTATGTTTAAAAATCTCAACTAGGGAATGGAGGCCCTATGTTGGTAAAAACGTCGACTAGGGAATGGAGGCCCTATGTCTAAAATCTCAACTAAGGAATAGAGGCCCTATGTTGGTAAAAAAGGCGACTAGGGAATGGAGGTCCTATATCCAAAAATCACAAATAGCGAATAGAGGCCCTGAATCTTGATGCTTGTTAGTTGTAGGTGTTGGTTCTTTCTTCAGCTTTGGATGAAGGCGGGACATGCGAAGCTTGTGACTTCAATCATATTTTAAGCAGTCCGCATCTTTCTCCGCTTCAGCACTTTAAATTCACTTCTTTAGTTCTTTTTCTTTTTTTCTTTATTCTGGATTGAGACTCATTCTTTTTGTCATCTCGAATAAGGATAGTGTGTCTTTAGAAGGAAAGATTTAGGGAATGGAGCCCTATATCTAAAATTCTCAACTAGGGAATGGTAGCCCTAATGTTGGCAAAAAGGTGACTAGGGAATAGAGGCCCTATGTCTAAAAATCTCAACTCAGGGATTGAAGCCCTAATATTGGCAAAAAAGCGACTAGAGAATGTAGACCCTATGTCTAGAAATCTCAACTTAGGGATTGGAGACCTAATGTTGGCAAAAAGAGACTAGGGAATGGAGGCCCTATGTCTAAAACTCTCAACTTAGGGATTGGATCTCTAATGTTGGCAGAAAGGCGACTAGGGAATGGAGGCCCTGTATCTAAAATCTCAACTTAGGGATTGGAGCCCTAATGTTGGCAAAAAGGCAACTAGGGAATGGAGGTCTTATGTCTAAAAATCTCAACTCAGGGATTAGAGACCTAATGTTGGCAAAAAGGCGACTATGGAATGAAGGCCATATGTCTAAAACTCTCAACTCAGGAATTGGAGCTCTAATGTTGGCAAAAGTGCGACTAGGGAATGGAGGCCCTATGTCTAAAATCTCAACTTAGGGATTGGAGCCCTAATGTTGGCAAAAAGCGACTAGGGAATGGAGGCCATATGTCTAAAAATCTCAACTCAGGGATTGGTGCCCTATTGTTGGCAAAAGGCGACTAGGGAATGGAGACCCTATGTCTAAAAATCTCAACTCAGTGATTGGATCCCTAATTTTGGCAAAAAGGCGACTAGGGAATAGAGCCCCTATGTCTAAAAATCTCAACTAGAGAATGGAGCCCCTATGTTGGTAAAAAAGTCGACTAGGGAATGGAGGCCCTATGTCTAAAATCTCAACTTAAGGATTGGAGATTTAATGTTGGCAAAAAGGTGACTTGGGAATGGAAGCCCTATGTCTAAAAATCTTAACTAGGGAATGGAGGCCCTATGTTGGTAAAAAAGTCGACTAGAGAATAGAGGCCCTATGTCTAAAAATCTCAACTTAGGGATTGGAGCCCTAATGTTGGCAAAAAGGCGACTAGATAATGGAGGCCCTCTGTATAAAAATCTCAACTTAGGGATTGAAGCCCTAATGTTGGCCAAAAGCGACTAGGGAATGGAGGCCCTATGTCTAAAAATCTCAACGGAGGGATTGGAGACCTAATGTTGGCAAAAAGGCTACTAGGGAATGGAGACCCTATGTCTAAAATCTCAAATTAAGAATTGGAACCCTAATGTTGGCAAAAAGGCGACTAGGGAATGGAGGCCCTATGTCTAAAATCTCAACTCAGGGATTGGAGCCCTAATGTTGGGAAAAAGACGACTAGGGTATGGAGGCCATATGTCTAAAATCTCAACTAAGGGAATGGAGCCCTAATGTTTGTAAAAAGCGACTAAGGAATGGAGATCCTATGTCTAAAAATCTCTACTTAGGGATTGGAGCCCTAATGTTGGCAAAAAGGCGAATAGGGAATGGAGGCCCTATGTCTAAAATCTCAACTTAGGGATTGAAGCCCTAGTGTTGACAAAAAGGCGACTAGGGAACGGAGGCCCTTTGTCTAAAATCTAAACTTAGGGATAGGAGCCATAATGTTAGCAAAAAGGCAACTAGGGAATGAAGGCCCTATGTCTAAAATGTCAACTTAGGGGTTGTATCCATAATGTTGGCAAAAAGGCGACTAGGGAATGGAGGCCCTATATCTAAAAATCTCAACTCAGGGATTGGATCCCTAATATTGGCTAAAAGGCGACTAGGGAATGGAGGCCCTATGTCTAAAAATCTCAACTCAGGGATTGGAGGCCTAATGTTGGCAAAAAGGTGACTAGGGAATGGAGGCCCTATGTCTAAAAATCTCAACTAGGGAATGGAGGCCCTATGTTGGTGAAAAAGTCGACTAGAGAATAGAGGCTCTATGTCTAAAATCTCAACTCAGGGATTGGAACCCTAATGTTGGGAAAAAGACGACTAGGGTATGGAGGCCATATGTCTAAAATCTCAACTAAGGGATTGGAGACCTAATATTTGCAAAAAGCGACTAAGAAATGGAGATCCTATGTCTAAAAATCTCTACTTAGGGATTGGAGCCCTAATGTTGGCAAAAAGGCGAATAAGGAATGGAGGCCCTATGTCTAAAATCTCAACTTAGGGATTGGAGCCCTAGTGTTGGCAAAAAGGCGACTAGGGAACGGAGGCCCTTTGTCTAAAATCTCAACTTAGGGATAGGAGCCATAATGTTGGCAAAAATGCGACTAGAGAATGAAGGCCCTATGTCTAAAATGTCAACTTAGGGATTGCATCCCTAATGTTGGCAAAAAGGTGACTAGGGAATGGACGCCCTATGTGTAAAAATCTCAATTTAAGGATTGAAGCCCTAATGTTGGCAAGAAGGCGACTAGGAAATGGAGGCCCTATGTCACAAAAGCTCAACTTAGGGGTTGGAGCCCTAATGTTGTCAATAAGGCAACTAGGGAATGGAGGCCCTATGTGTAAAAATCTCAACTCAGGGATTGGAGCCCTAATGTTGGAAAAAAGGCGACTAGGGAATGGAGGCCCTATGTCTAAAAATCTCAACTCATGGATTGGATCAATAATATTGGCAAAAAGGCGACTAGGAAATGGAGGCCCTATGTCTTAAAATCTCAACTCAGGGATTGGAGCCATAATGTTGGCAAAAAGGCGACTAGTGAATGGAGGCCCTATGTCTAAAAATCTCAACTTAGGGATTGAAGCCCTAATGTTGGCAAGAAGGCGACTAGGGAATGGACGCCCTATGTGTAAAAATCTCAATTTAAGGATTGGAGCCCCAATGTTGGCAAGAAGGCGATTAGGGAATGGAGGCCCTATGTCTCAAAATCTCAACTTAGGGGTTGGAACCCTAATGTTTGCAATAAGGCGACTAGGGAATGGAGGCCCTATGTGTAAAAATCTCAACTCAGGGATTGGAGCCCTAATGTTGGAAAAAAGGCGACTAGGGAATGGAGGCCCTATGTCTAAAAATCTCAACTCATGGATTGGATCAATAATATTGGCAAAAAGGCGACTAGGGAATGGAGGCCCTATGTCTAAAAATCTCAACTCAGGGATTGGAGCCATAATGTTGGCAAAAAGGCGACTAGTGAATGGAGGCCCTATGTCTAAAATCTCAACTTAAGGATTGGAGCCCTTATGTTGGCTAAAAGGTGACTAGGGAATGGAGGCACTATGTCTAAAATCTCAACTCAAGGATTGGAGCCCTAATGTTGTCAAAATGACGACTAGGGAGTGGATGCGATATATCTAAAAATCTCAACTAGGGAATGGGGGCCCTATGTTGGTAAAAATGTTGACTAGGGAATGGAGGCCATATGTCTCAAATCTTAAATAGGGAATGGAGACCCTATGTTGGTAAAAAGGCGACTAGGGAATGGAGGGCCCATGTCCAAAAATCTAAACTAGGGAATGGAGGCCCTATGTTGGTAAAAAGGCGAATAGGGAATGGAGGCCCTAGGTCTAAAATCTCAACTTAGGGACTGGGGCCCTAATGTTTTCAAAAAGGCGACTAGGGAATGGAGGCCCTATGTTTAAAAATCTCAACTAGGGAATGGAGGCCCTATGTTGGTAAAAACGTCGACTAGGGAATGAAGGCCCTATGTCTAAAATCTCAACTAAGGAATAGAGGCCCTATGTTGGTAAAAAAGGCGACTAGGGAATGACGGCCCTATATCCAAAAATCACAAATAGCGAATAGAGGCCCTTAATCTTGATGCTTGTTAGCTGTAGGTGCTGGTTCTTTCTTCAGCTTTGGATCAAGGCGGGACATGCGAAGCTTGTGACTTCAATCATATTTTAAGCAGTCCGCATTTTTCTCCGCTTCAGCACTTTAAATTCACTTCTTTAGTTCTTTTTCTTTTTTTCTTTATTCTGGATTGAGACTCATTCTTTTTGTCATCTCGAATAAGGATTGTGTGTCTTTAGAAGGAATGATTTAGGGAATGGAGCCCTATATCTAATTCTCAACTAGGGAATGGTAGCCCTAATGTTGGCAAAAAGGTGACTAGGGAATAGAGGCCCTATGTCTAAAAATCTCAACTCAAGGATTGAAGCCCTAATATTGGCAAAAAGGCGACTAGAGAATGTAGACCCTATGTCTAAAAATCTCAACTTAGGGATTGGAGCCCTAATGTTGGCAAAAAGCGACTAGGGAATGGAGGCCCTATGTCTAAAAATCTCAACTTAGGGATTGGATCTCTAATGTTGGCAAAAAGGCGACTAGGGAATGGAGGCCCTATATCTAAAATCTCAACTTAGGGATTGGAGCCCTAATGTAGGCAAAAAGGCGACTAGGGAATGGAGGCCCTATGTCTAAAAATCTCAACTCAGGGATTAGAGCCCTAATGTTGGCAAAAAGGCGACTATGGAATGAAGGCCATATGTCTAAAACTCTCAACTCAGGGATTGGAGCTCTAATGTTGGCAAAAATGCGACTAGGGAATGGAGGCCCTATGTCTAAAATCTCAACTTAGGGATTGGAGCCCTAATGTTGGCAAAAAGCGACTAGGGAATGGAGGCCATTTGTCTAAAAATCTCAACTCAGGGATTGGTGCCCTATTGTTGGCAAAAGGCGACTAGGGAATGGAGGCCCTATGTCTAAAAATCTCAACTCAGGGATTGGATCCCTAATTTTGGCAAAAAGGCGACTAGGGAATAGAGGCCCTATGTCTAAAAATCTCAACTAGAGAATGGAGCCCCTATGTTGGTAAAAACGTCGACTAGGGAATGAAGGCCCTATGTCTAAAATCTCAACAAAGGAATAGAGGCCCTATGTTGGTAAAAAAGGCGACTAGGGAATGGCGGCCCTATATCCAAAAATCACAAATAGCGAATAGAGGCCCTGAATCTTGATGCTTGTTAGCTGTAGGTGCTGGTTCTTTCTTCAGCTTTGGATCAAGGCGGGACATGCGAAGCTTGTGACTTCAATCATATTTTAAGCAGTCCGCATTTTTCTCCGCTTCAGCACTTTAAATTCACTTCTTTAGTTCTTTTTCTTTTTTTCTTTATTCTGGATTGAGACTCATTCTTTTTGTCATCTCGAATAAGGATTGTGTGTCTTTAGAAGGAAAGATTTAGGGAATGGAGCCCTATATCTAAAATTCTCAACTAGGGAATGGTAGCCCTAATGTTGGCAAAAAGGTGACTAGGGAATAGAGGCCCTATGTCTAAAAATCTCAACTCAGGGATTGAAGCCCTAATATTGGCAAAAAGGCGACTAGAGAATGTAGACCCTATGTCTAAAAATCTCAACTTAGGGATTGGAGACCTAATGTTGGCAAAAAGCGACTAGGGAATGGAGGCCCTATGTCTAAAAATCTCAACTTAGGGATTGGATCTCTAATGTTGGCAAAAAGGCGACTAGGGAATGGAGGCCCTGTATCTAAAATCTCAACTTAGGGATTGGAGCCCTAATGTTGGCAAAAAGGCGACTAGGGAATGGAGGTCCTATGTCTAAAAATCTCAACTCAGGGATTAGAGCCCTAATGTTGGCAAAAAGGCGACTATGGAATGAAGGCCATATGTTTAAAACTCTCAACTCAGGAATTGGAGCTCTAATGTTGGCAAAAGTGCGACTAGGGAATGGAGGCCCTATGTCTAAAATCTCAACTTAGGGATTGGAGCCCTAATGTTGGCAAAAAGCGACTAGGGAATGGAGGCCATATGTCTAAAAATCTCCACTCAGGGATTGGTGCCCTATTGTTGGCAAAAGGCGACTAGGGAATGGAGGCCCTATGTCTAAAAATCTCAACTCAGGGATTGGATCCCTAATTTTGGCAAAAAGGCGACTAGGGAATAGAGGCCCTATGTCTAAAAATCTCAACTAGAGAATAGAGCCCCTATGTTGGTAAAAAAGTCGACTAGGGAATGGAGGCCCTATGTCTAAAATCTCAACTTAAGGATTGGATATTTAATGTTGGCAAAAAGGCGACTTGGGAATGGAAGCCCTATGTCTAAAAATCTTAACTAGGGAATGGAGGCCCTATGTTGGTAAAAAAGTCGACTAGAGAATAGAGGCCCTATGTCTAAAAATCTCAACTTAGGGATTGGAGCCCTAATGTTGGCAAAAAGGCGACTAGATAATGGAGGCCCTCTGTCTAAAAATCTCAACTTAGGGATTGAAGCCCTAATGTTGTCCAAAAGCGACTAGGGAATGGAGGCCCTATGTCTAAAAATCTCAACGGAGGGATTGGAGCCCTAATAATGGCAAAAAGGCTACTAGGGAATGGAGACCTTATGTCTAAAATCTCAAATTAAGAATTGGAACCCTAATGTTGGCAAAAAGGCGACTAGGGAATGGAGGCCCTATGTCTAAAATCTCAACTCAGGGATTGGAGCCCTAATGTTGGGAAAAAGACGACTAGGGTATGGAGGCCATATGTCTAAAATCTCAACTAAGGGATTGGAGCCCTAATGTTTGTAAAAAGCGACTAAGGAATGGAGATCCTATGTCTAAAAATCTCTACTTAGGGATTGGAGCCCTAATGTTGGCAAAAAGGCGAATAGGGAATGGAGGCCCTATGTCTAAAATCTCAACTTAGGGATTGAAGCCCTAGTGTTGACAAAAAGGCGACTAGGGAACAGAGGCCCTTTGTCTAAAATCTAAACTTAGGGATAGGAGCCATAATGTTGGCAAAAAGGCGAATAGGGAATGAAGGCCCTATGTCTAAAATGTCAACTTAGGGGTTGTATCCCTAATGTTGGCAAAAAGGCGACTAGGGAATGGAGGCCCTATGTCTAAAAATCTCAACTCAGGGATTGGATCCCTAATATTGGAAAAAAGGCGACTAGGGAATGGAGGCCCTATGTCTAAAAATCTCAACTCAGGGATTGGAGGCCTAATGTTGGCAAAAGTGCGACTAGGGAATGGAGGCCCTATGTCTAAAATCTCAAATTAAGAATTGGAACCCTAATGTTGGCAAAAAGGCTACTAGGGAATGGAGGCCCTATGTCTAAAATCTCAACTCAGGGATTGGAGCCCTAATGTTGGGAAAAAGGCGACTAGGGTATGGAGGCCCAATATCTAAAATCTCAACTAAGGTATTGGAGCCCTAGTGTTTGCAAAAAGCGACTAGGGAATGAAGACTCCATGTCTAAAAATCTCAACTTAGGGATTGGAACCCTAATGTCGGCAAAAAGACGAATAGGGAATGGAGGCCCAATGTCTAAAATCTCAACTTAGGGATTGGAGCCCTAGTGTTGGCAAAAAGGCGACTAGGGAACGGAGGCCCTTTGTCTAAAATCTCAACTTAGGGATAGGAGCCATAATGTTGGCAAAAAGGCGACTAGGGAATGAAGGCCCTATGTCTGAAATGTCAACTTAGGGATTGCATCCCTAATGTTTGCAAAAAGGTGACTAGCGAATGGAGGCCCTATGTCTAAAAATCTCAATTTAGGGGTTGGAGCCCTAATGTTGTCCAGAAGGCGACTAGGGAATGGAGGCCCTATGTCTCAAAATCTCAACTTAGGGGTTGGAGCCCTAATGTTGGCAATAAGGCGACAAGGGAATGGAGGCCCTATGTCTAAAAATCTCAACTGAGAGATTGGATCCCTAATATTGGCAAAAAGGCGACTAGGGAATGGAGGCCCTATGTCTAAAAATCTCAACTCAGGGATTTGAGGCCTAATGTTGGCAAAAAGGCGTCTAGGGAATGGAGGCCCTATGTCTAAAAATCTCAACTAGGGAATGGAGGCCCTATGTTGGTAAAAAAGGCGACTAGGGAATGTCACACCTCCTTTTTCCGCACCCGGAGGGTGCAAGGGAGTTTTTTCCAATTAAAGGACAATCGAAACGGGATTGGTTTATTTATTTCAGAGTTGCCACTTGGGAGATTTAGGGTGTCCCAAGTCACCAATTTTAATCCCGAATCGAGGAAAATAATGATCCATATTACACTCTGCGCACCAAAAATCCGGATAAGGAATTTTGTTAACCCGGGAGAAGGTGTTAGGCATTCCCGAGTTTCGTAGTTCTAGCACGGTCGCTCAACTGTTATATTTGGCTTGATTATCTGATTTTATACAAATATGAACTTATGTGCCAATTTTATCTTTTAACCGCTTTTATCAATTAATGTTATTTTTATCAAGAATTGCAACATCGTGGAAACACACCTCGAACCACGTTAACATCAATGTACCCGTGGTTAGAGCTACGTTTCAACTCTGTTGAGATTAGGATTTGGGTCACATAAATGTGCACCCGAGTTTAGGAAGATAACATTATTAAATACGCGCCTAAAGCAACTAGCGTATTGTTATGTTGGGAAAAGGCCGTGAAATTCGCTAAACCGCCTGTCCCGAATTCTATTTATTTTAATATACACATTTAGAAGGCCCCGCAGCTTGTACATTTGTTTGTCGAGGCTCATCTCATTTATTATTAAAAGAATTTGCAACGTCATGGAAATGCATTTCAGACCACGCCATAATCAATATACCCGTGATTAGAGACACATTTTGATTCCGTTGAGATTTGGACTTAGGTCACATAAATGTGCACCCGAGTTTAAGGAGATAATATTATTAATACGCGCCTAAAGCGACTAGCGTATTGTTATTTGGGTAGGGCCGTGGAATTTGCTAAACGGTCCGCCCCGGAAACTGAATGCTTTGACATATACATTTAACGAGGGCCCCGCAGCTTGTGCGTTCTTTATTTGTCGAGGCTCATCAGGTCTTTATTTTTAAAGGATATCCTATAGCGGCTATGTTTTCTTGTTGCATTTGTCTCTACTAATTGAAAGTAAAATGATCCTACTCAATTACATGCTTGCAGGTTATTTATAACAGAATTCCGAATGCCTTTGCAGAATGAGAAAACATGGCCATGCACGTGGGCAGCTAATCGGACATTATGGGCCCAAACCCAACCCACACAGTATCGGCTGGGCCTGGGCCACTGCCTTTCTGATGAAAGCCTGCTGGGTTCGTTCGATTCGGGCTCGACCTTCGTGAGGTTGAGAAGTGCAGACTTGCGCTGTTTGTTTTTAAAGCAATGGTTTGCCAATTATAAGAAGGCAATTTATCAAAAGGAAATGAAATTAACTAACATGGATAGTTTGATGCATTTAAGGACATGCTAAACATAATTAGATAAAGTCTAAGATACAACCTACTGCATTGGGAATACTTTTATCTATCAGCCTACTAATACAAACTAACATTCAATCACCATACATTGATATCTACCGGGCATGCAGGCTACCTTACATGATCCAAACAAGAATGTAAACTATTATACATTACATGATGTTCAACATAACAGTCTATGTATGAAATAAACATCTTCAGATCTTCTCTTTTGTATTCATGCTCAACTTTCAAGTTATATTGACACTATTAATCGTGTACATGGTATAGCAAAGAAAAAGGAGAAGGAGAATGATCAGCTGAGTAGTATACAGCAAACAACAGCAACAGCAGATACACAGCAACAACACAACAACAACAACCAACCAACAATGATGAAGCTCACAAGTGGTCGAGCAACAAACAAACAATCCCAGAAACATAACAATGAATCCAGCAGAAAAACAGAGTATTCAATGTAACAGCACCAGCAGTTCAACAATCAAAAATAGCTCGGCAGATGACCAACAGCAATTGGCAAAGACAGCTTGACCAACTTGAACTCTTATGTAGTTTTCAAACAATTTTGGTTACAATATTCTGAAATTTTTCTTTTTCTTTCTTTCTTTTAGTTTTTCTAACTTAAAACCTCTTTGAAGACTAAAAAATGTCCGGCCCTTTCAGCACTAAAAATAACTCTATTTATAAGCCAATGTAGGTCAGTCATACTGCCCGGATCTCCCCAGGTTGTAACCTGCCCATACCCCTTAACTCCTCATGCCTAAGTGCACTTTCTTGAAGTGCATGACATCTGCTCCCCATGCCTGTCCTATTGCTCTAATCAAGAGTTATGGGTGAATTAAAGTATTCATTTGACTCCCATACTCTTATGCTTTGTTCCCCACTGCCATTAGGCTAATGGTATTTTAATTACCACTTGACATATTCTTAAATTAAACCCCTAATCAGACTTTGTCCTATGCCAAAACTACCCTTAACCCTTGCTTATTATTGTATTGCCCTAACTCCTAATAGTTAGTATATAAACCCTTCTGATTTTAGCTAATCACTGACTATTAATTACCTAACTGAAACTCAATGCTCACTTCAGGTGGATCTGTTAGTTTTCTGCAGCTAATAGCCAATTCCCTGCCTAAGTTCAAGCAATGATTCAAACTTTAAACAAACAGGGGTGCCAATCAAATGGTATGAGTTGGCCACTTTGGGAGCCAAACCTGACCAACTCAAAACCAATCGATCCAATGCAGTTGAGGATGCAAACTATGATCGAAGTGTTGCTACAACAGACCTACAAGTATCATCATAAATAAAAGAACAGGCACAGTAATCATACTGAAATACAGGCTCCTGATTTTTAATCTTTCAAGTGAATTCAGTTGACGACACTTATTTAAACGACTACACAAACTATAATGTACAACAAACAATCAATAAAACCAACAAACAAACTAAAAATTAACTCAAAACTCACACATATGGACAAACAAGTCAGAAACCAAACCAAACCAGAACATGAAAGACAAATGGAAATTAAGAAGACAAAAGAAAAGGGAAAATTACCTCACGAACATGAAATTAAGACTGAGTCAAAACTCAGACTCGGATTCGACCATTTTGGGGTCGAATGGACCTTAATCGAAGTGTTCTCAACTGAGAACACCTCGGTTAAAGTCTATTAGACCCCGATCCCTTGTTGGTTTGGACAGACACCCATAAATCTAAGTTCTAGGGCTCTTGGTGGTCTGATTTGGGATCCGTTTAGTTCCGGTCAGATTCGAACGGAACCAAAGTCGTTCAGGGGGTAAGGAAGGTCAGGAGATGCTGTGGTGTGAGTTTGGGGTCAAGGGGTGTAGATCTGGTTTTTGCTCGAATCTTCGATTGAAGATTCGAGAAGCTACGGGGTGATTCGAGGTGAATGGTTAACGTATCCGTGTTCAGGGTGGTTGGGTGCATCGGGGGTGTTATTTTGGTGGTCATCGGAGTCTGGGTGGCTGGGTTTATGGTGGGGAAACCTAGGACTGCTAGGGTTTGAGAGGAAGGGGTTCTGGGGACGAAGGGTGAATAGCGGGGAAGGGTGGTGTTTGGTTTGGGGGCTTATATATGGGTTAAGGGTTTAGATCCTGGCCGTTGGATTGATTACAATCGATGGCCGGGATTGGGGGAGTTTAAAAATACGGTACCGTTTGGTTAAGTAAGGGGTCGGTTTAGAATGGGAATGGGTCGGGTCATGAGGGCCAATACAGGCCATTGGATCAATGGAGGTGAATGGCTCAGATTAGCTGTCCTGAAACGACGTCGTTTCGACTTAGTAGGGGCTGTATTGGACCGTTTGATTGTCATGAATCAATGGCTTAGATTGAGGCGCTGATACGACATCGTTTGGGATGTGTCCGGGCAGCCTGTGTTTGGACTGGTCCTGTGTCCTGGTTTTGGGCCTGATTTTGATTCATTTCTTGGCCCAAACCAATTTCATCACTCTTTTCTTTTTGTTTTCTAATTTTAAAGAAAAATAAAAAAATGAAATTAAAACCACCATTAATTTAATCACTTAACACAATTATCACACACATATAAAAATATTTAAGTAGGTTAAATCACAACCTAGAATAAAAGATGCATATATATTTTTTGTGAATTTTCTTTTAATGACCGAATTATGGTTTAATTACCATGACATACACATTTTGTATTTTGTTCGATAAGATTTAATGAAAAATGGACAGAACCACAAATGACTAACAGCATACGTCACGGAAAATCGAAAAGTTGTACAGCGAGGTCATTTGTCACTATTTTTTTGTTTTCTTTTGGAGTGATTGTCCGTGAAGCAAAAATCACGTGCTTACAGCTTCCCCTCTTTGCCCGAAGACACGACGGGTTTTCGCGCAAAGACAAAGCAGGCGATTTTTGCTCGTCCAGGTACTCCGTGTGAAGCATTTTTTTTTTTTGAAAAAGATTTGACCGAACCTTCGCTTCAGAGGTTTCCTACATATCCTGGGCTGAACAGGAATCAGGTCAATGTAGTTCGGGAAGTTTCGGTAGCTGGGACTACCGTGTGACTGTCATGTTTGCTGTTGTTGTGTGCTGTTATGTGCTGTTGTATGCCGTTACTGCTTACCGACCTCCTTGTTACATTGTGCTAAAAAGGAAAAACAAGAAACTAGGCTAGACTATGGATCACAAGATCTCATCCATCTTCAACTTGTTCTTGTCGCCTTGCTTTCTTGTCGGCTTGCGTTTTCCTCCGATCCTTTCATTCTGTAATCTTGGGGATGGCACTGGCCCTTTGCTCTTCTGAGTACCAGTTTTCATCATTTTTCTTGGTCCGCTGGGGACATGGCCTTCTTCATTAAGCTTTTCAATGGTTCATTTGGTGGTACGACTCTCTTCATCAGACTTGTTATGCTGGGCATGGTCTAATGTTCGCAAGCCGCTTCTTTCAAAACGCGTCCCTTCTTCCTTTTGACGCATGCACTTGAGTTTGCAACCTTATGCTTCCCTGTGATGGGGGGGGGGTTTATTGTTTCCTGCTGGGGATTCATGTTGTAACCTTCTGCCTTCCGGTGGGGTTACTGATTTCAAAATCTGTAATATAAGACTAAAAGTATTCCCGCATTTTACTGGTGGGCGACCTAGAACAGAATGTATTCCCGCATTTTACTGGTGGGGGACCTAGAACATAAAGTATCCCGCATTTTACTGGTGGGCGACCTAGAACAGAAAGTACTCCCGCATTTTACTGGTGGGCGACCTAGAACAGAAAGTATTCCCGCATTTTACTGGTGGGCGACCTAGAACAGAATGTATTCCCGCATTTTACTGGTGGGCGACCTAGAACAGAATGTATTCCCGCATTTTACTGGTGGGCAACCTAGAACAGAATGTATTCCCGCATTTTACTGGTGGGCGACCTAGAACAGAATGTATTCCCGCATTTTACTGGTGGGCGACCTAGAACATGGAAGTATTCCCGCATTTTACTGGTGGGCGACCTAGAACAGAAAGTATTCCCGCATTTTACTAGTGGGCGACCTAGAACAGAATGTATTCCCGCATTTTACTGGTGGGCGACCTAGAACATAAAGTATTCCCGCATTTTACTGGTGGGCGACCTAGAACAGAATGTATTCCCGCATTTTACTGGTGGGCGACCTAGAACAGAAAGTATTCCCGCATTTTACTGGTGGGCGACCTAGAACAGAATGTATTCCCGCATTTTACTGGTGGGCGACCTAGAACAGAAAGTATTCCCGCATTTTACTGGTGGGCGACCTAGAATAGAAAGTATTCCCGCATTTTACTGGTGGGCGACCTAGAACAGAAAGTATTCCCGTATTTTACTGGTGGGCGACCTAGAACATAAAGTATTCCCCCATTTTACTGGTGGGCGACCTAGAACAGAATGTATTCCCGCATTTTGCTGGTGGGCGACCTAGAACAGAATGTATTCCCGCATTTTACTGGTGGGCGACCTAGAACAGAAAGTATTCCCGCATTTTACTTGTGGGCGACCTAGAACAGAATGTATTCCCGCATTTTACTGGTGGGCGACCTAGAACATAAAGTATTCAATTTGTTTCCTCGTTCTTCCGAGAAAATTTTTGACAACGGCAGAAAATTTTCTGCCCCAGTTTTGGCGACTTCCCTGGCATCGCATCTTGCTGCCATCATCAACCTTTATTTTCCTGCAGCAGACAAAAGGACTTAGCTAGTTTTAATCATGGTGGGCAGCGGTGTCTTTCCGCTTGGAGATGATTTTTTCTCTCTTTCTCTTTTCTGGCTTTGTGCCCCCACAACTGGTTGGCGACAAAGTTGCTTGCTGGGGGTGACCCGTCTGATGGGGATGGTCTTCTATTTATCCCCCTTTTTGCTTTTCTCTTTATAGAACCAACTGTGGGAGTCTTCTTCCCTCCCGAAACCACTCCCTTAAGGGTTTACTTCCTCCAGGAATTGCAAGGCATAGAACTTTACTGCCTGGGGATAACTTTTGGGACTGTTATCTTGCATCGGATTAATTTCCCTTTCCTGTGGAGTTTGACCACTTCGGACTTGGGTCCGTGATTTATCGATGTTCTGCGGGGAAACCTTCTCGGAACTTTTTCCACGAGTCCTTCACCCGTTATTTTCCGCTCTTTTTACGTCCCCCTTCTTTCGATGCAATTCGACGCCTTTTGTCTTATTCTTGGTTTTTGGCCTATCCCTTTCGTATTTTGCTTTTGGTCACCTTCAGTCTCTGGTAGTAAACTTTGAAAGATCCTTTTCAATAACCAATTTTTTAGAAAGAAAAATGAAAAAGGTAGAAAAGGAGAAAAATCTTTCTGAACCAAAAACTTATCTGGATGACATGACTGGTCCTTATGATCATGACGTGCACCATAGATTCCCGACCCAGTCTATTTGTATCAATCATCTTGCCTGATGGTCTTACTTGCTGGGGATAAATCAGCGTCCATTTCTTTGCGAACGCGGACCCTTTTGCTGATCTGCCTTGTCGCCTCATAGTGCCCTTCGAGGGGTTTTCACTAATGAGACTCTCTCTTTTCTCTCGGCTCCCGGCGCCTTATGGTGCCTGTGAAGGTTTTCACCGATAAGACTCTCTCGTTTTATATCTCTCATCTTTCGTCGCCTTATGGTGCCTGTGAAGGTTTTCACCGATAAGACTCTCTCATTTTATTTCTTCCAGCGGGGAATTGGAGTGCCGTTGATATGACCCTCTCTTTGGAGATTCCTTTGGACTATCAATTCATTTCCAGTTTTATGATCCTCTTCTTCGCCGGGGATCAGTGTATTATTCTCGGCTTCATTTGCCTGACTTGGCACCTCTTGGATATTGATCGGGAGGTCTTTTGGACGTCGATGTTGGTTTTGGTGTGGGGCTAAAAGAAAAGGCTATCAAAAAAATGAAATAACTTTGATGGGTGATCTGCTACAACTTTTGGAATCAGACTTTGTTGGAATTTTAAAACACAACCTCCGCCCCAGTTTCTTGCTTGGGGGATTTTATTTTTTTACTCTATGTTGAGCTATGTGCGTTACGCACACTGTGCCTATTATGCACCCTTATGTACACTGTGCACACTATGATGCACACTATGACCGAGCCATGAGGCGCCTACGTATCCTCTTTGAGGAATCAGGTCAAACGTAGTTCCCATGGTTTTGTATTTCTTATGATTTTTATCTTCTTCGTTTTTTTTCCTTTTTTTTTCTTTTTTTTCTTCTTTTCTTTTTTTTTCATTTTCTCTTAAAAATTTTCTTTTCTTCTTCTTTCTCTTTTTCATATCTTTTCCGTTAGTGATTCCAAAAGATGGGTATGAAAGAATAACTTAAGGCTCAAAAAGGGGGAAACAAGGGTAAAAAGTGTTTGGATAGAAGAAAGAATTGCCTCTGTCATTTCATTATCTAATAAGTACCAAGTACAAACAAACGAACCAATAATTGCCATAATCAAAGAAATTACGCATAGTATCTTTTGACTGCATCCGAATTGATAGCCATGTCAACACATCTTCCCTCGATATCCGTCAAACACAACACACCGTTGGACAATACTCTGGTCACGATATAAGGCCCTTGCCAATTTGGGGCGAACTTGCCTTTTGCTTCGACCTGATGCGGGAGGATCCTCTTCAATACCTGTTGCCCTACTTCAAACTTCCTGGGGCGTACCTTCTTATTATATGTCCTCGCCATTCTCTTCTGATACAGCTGACCATGGCACACTACTGTCAATCTTTTCTTGTCTATCAAGCTCAACTGTTCCAATCGAGCTTTGACCCATTTATCATCATCAATCTTGGCTTCAGCGACGATCCGGAGGGACGCAATTTTGACCTCCGCCGGTATTATGGCCTCAGTTCCGTACACTAACAAATAAGGAGTTGTACCTATGGAAGTCCGGACGGTAGTGCGGTAACCCAACAAAGCAAAGGGTAATCTCTCGTGCCATTGTCTGGACCCTTCCACCATCTTTCGCAGTATCTTCTTGATGTTCTTATTGGCTGCTTCGACCGCTCCATTCGCCTTGGGACGATATGGGGTGGAATTGCGGTGTGTAATCTTGAATTGTTGGCATACCTCTCTCATCAGGCTGCTGTTAAGATTCGCACCGTTATCCGTGATGATTACTTTTGGGATCCCAAATCTACAGATGATATGGGAGTGCACAAAATCCACCACTGCCTTTTTAGTTACCGACTTGAAGGTTTTAGCCTCAACCCATTTGGTGAAGTAGTCAATGGTTACTAGAATGAACCTTTGACCGTTGGATGCTGCTGGCTCGATAGGTCCAATGACATCCATGCCCCATGCAACAAACGGCCAGGGTGCTGACATCGTATGTAACTCTGTTAGCGAAGAATGAATCAGATCTCCATGTATCTGACACTGATGGCATTTCCTCACGAAAGTGATACAGTCATGTTCCATGGTGAGCCAATAATACCCTGCCCTAAGGATCTTCCTTGCCAATACATATCCGCTCATATGTGGCCCGCAAACTCCAGCATGTACCTCTGCCATAACCGTCGTGGCTTGACCGGCATCTATACATCTCAACAATCCCAAATCCGGGGTTCTTTTGTACAAAACTCCTCCGCTGAGGAAGAAACCATTCGACAAACGCCGAAGGGCTCTTTTTTGGTCTCTAGTGGCCTGTTCCGGATATATCCCCATTCTGAGGTATTCCTTGATATCATGAAACCAGGGTTCGCCATCTGCTTCCTCTTCTACGGCGTTGCAATAAGCGTGCTGATCACGGACCTGGATGTGCAGAGGATCAACATACATTTTGTTAGGGTAGTGCAACATTGATGCTAAGGTGGCCAATGCATCCGCAACCTCGTTATGAACTCTCGGGATATGTTTGAACTTTACTAATGGAAATCGTTTGCTCAGATCGTGCAAGCATTGTCGATATGGTATGAGTTTTAGATCCCGCATTTCCCATTAACCCTGAATATGATGTACCAAGAGGTCCGAGTCTCCCAAGACCAAAACGTCTTGGACATCCATGTCCGCCGCCAATCGCAGACCCAAAATGCAAGCTTCATACTCAGCCATATTATTGGTGCAATAGAAGCGTAGTTGAGCCATAACAGGATAATGGCGTCTTGTTTCAGAAATGAGTACTACTCCTATTCCAACCCCTTTCGCGTTTGCAGCTCCATCGAAGAAAAGCTTCCAACCTGGTTCCTCGGGTAACTCCAGCTCACTTGTATGCATCACTTCTTCGTCGGGAAAATACGTTCTTAAAGGCTCGTATTTTTCATTAACGGGATTCTCTGCCAGATGGTCGGCCAACGCTTGGGCTTTCATGGCTGTCCTCGTCACATAGACGATATCGAACTCTGTGAGCAGAATTTGCCATTTTGCCAACCTCCCTATGGGCATAGGTTTCTGAAAGATATACTTCAATGGGTCCAAACGGGATATGAGATAAGTAGTATATGAGGACAAGTAGTGTTTCAACTTCTGAGCTACCCAAGTTAGGGCGCAGCATGTTTTCTCGAGTTGAGTGTACTTGACCTCATATACTGTGAATTTCTTGCTAAGATAGTAAATGGCCTGCTCCTTCCTTCCTGCGTCATCGTGTTGCCCCAGTACACAACCAAATGAATTTTCCAGGACCGTCAGATAAAGAATTAAGGGCTTCCCTGGCTTAGGCGGGACCAACACGGGTGGATTAGACAGATACCCTTTGATTTGGTTGAAAGCCTCTTGACACTCTGCCGTCCAACTTACCACAACTTCCTTTTTCAGCAGCCGAAATATGGGCTCACAAGTTGCTGTGAGTTGAGCGATGAACCTACTGATGTAATTGAGTCTACCCAACAGACTCATTACCTCTGTTTTGTTCTTTGGCGGTGGCAAATCTCAGATGGATTTGATCTTAGATGGGTCTAACTCAATACCCCGTTGATTGACGATGAATCCTAACAGCTTTCCTGATGGAACCCCGAATGCGCATTTGGCCGGGTTAAGCTTGATATCATACCTTCGGAGTCTTTGGAAGAATCTCCTTAGGTCTGCTACATGGTCTTCCTGACGCCAAGACTTTATGATCACATCATCGACATACACCTCAATTTCTTTGTGTATCATGTCATGAAACACAGCAGTCATTGCTCGCATGTACGTTGCCCCGACTTTCTTTAGTCTGAACGGCATTACCCGATAAGAGTAAGTTCCCCATGGCGTAATAAATGCTGTCTTTTCCGCATCTTCCTCGTCCATCAGGATCTGATGATATCCCGCATAGCAATCCACAAAGGATCCGATCTCGCACCCAGCGCAATTATCGATCAGGATATGGATGTTGGGCAATGGAAAATTGTCCTTGGGACTTGCTTTGTTGAGATTGCGGTAGTCGACGCACACCCTAATTTTCCCGTCCTTCTTTGGAACTGGTACCACAGTGGCCAACCACTCCGGATATCGAGTGACCCGAATGACCTTCGCCTGCAGCTGCTTAATCACCTCTTCTTTGATCTTTACACTCATTTCTGTTTTAAATTTCCTTAGCTTTTGCTTGACCGGAGGGTATGCCGGGTCAGTGGGCAATTTGTGAACCACTAAATTGGTGCTTAATCCCGGCATATCATCATATGACCATGCAAAAACATCTTTGAATTCCACGAGGGTTTTGAACAACTCTTCCCTGACATTTGGCTCAATATGGATGCTGATTTTAGTTTCTCGGACATTATCAGCATCTCCTAGATTCACAGCCTCAGTGTCATTTAGGTTAGGTTTGGGTTTTTCTTCAAATTGGCACAGTTCTCAGTTTATCTCTTCGAAGGCTTTATCTTCGTCATATTCGGGTTCATCGTCACAAACGACCTCTTGTATCATTGAGTCGGATTCAGATGGATTTATTAGACTAGGTCGAAGATCTGTTGTGCATGCCATGTCATTAGAACCAGTAAAAAGAGAACTGTTCAGAAAGAAAAAGAACAAAACAAAATTAAAATGGGACCAAAGAAGAGAACTTTATTAAACTTGCGGGATAAAAGGGTTCACACTTTTACAAAACAAAAGTAAACTTTGGATTACACCCTGGAATAATCTGAACAAAACAAAACAAACAAAACATAAATCAAAGCCTACTACCAAGACTCCCCTCGGACAGGAAGAGGAGTAACTGTCCAATTGTTGGTTTTGGCCTTAGGCCCCACAAACTGTATCTCTGCTCTGCTGGAACCTTCTCCAGCTTCTACCATACTGATATCAGCGAATAGCCTCTCGAAACTCTGATTCAGGTCCCCATCCATACCAATCAATGGTCCTAGAATCTTCGGGACTGGCGACCCCTTGGCACTTGCTCTGACAAAAGACCTTGAGAGACGTGGCACCGGTTTGGGCAGAAACCAAACCCTCTTCTTCATTTTTCGCGCTTGCTTCCTATCTGCTGCGGTTGGTTTGAACCCCAATCCGAAAGTTTCCAGATTTTTAGGCAGGGTGACAGGTTGGACAATCCCCTGAAGCTTGACTCCCAGGCCCTTTCCCGGCACAAATCCATTACCCAGCATTTCCGAGACCATCATGACTGTCGCGGCAGCTAACCTAGGGTGCGGGATGATTTCTCCTTCAGAAATTTTGTTTGCCGACACTGTATCGAAAATTTGGTAGACCCAAGGACCTTTGTCATCATCGGTCTCTATGAAAGGTACAATGGCGCCACCCATGGTGCACGCCGTGTCCTCGCCGTGTAGCACGACCTCTTGTATTTCCCACTCGAACTTCACCATCTGATGTAGGGTGGAGGGCACTGCTTTGGCTGCATGAATCTATGGTCGTCCTAATAGAAGGTTATAAGATACTGTGGCATTTAACACCTGGAACTCCATGGTGAACAGGACTGGACCGATGGTCAATTCAAGTACAATACCCCTACAGTGGCTGTTCCATTTCCGTCAAATCCTTGGACACAGATGTTATTCTCGTGGATTCTTCCGTGGTCGATCTTTAACTGGTTCAGAGTGGATAATGGGCAGATATTGGCACTTGAACCGTTATCCACCAATACCCGAGTAACTACCGAGTTTTCACATTTGACAGTTAGGTAGAGAGCTTTATTATGCTCTGTACCTTCCATCGGCAGGTCATCATCTGAGAATGTTACCCTGTTCACCTCGAAAATCTTGTTAGCAATGGTTTCCAGGTGGTTTACCGAAATCTCGTTGGGCACATGAGCTTCGTTCAATATCTTCATCAAGGCCCGACGATGCTCCTCAGAATGGATCAGTAATGACAGCAGCGAGATCTGGGCCGGTGTTTTCCTCAGCTGTTCGACCACAGAGTAGTCCTGCACTTTCATCTTTCTCAGGAACTCCTCAGCCTCTTCTTCGGACACAGGTTTCTTGGTTGCAGCCAGGTTGGTTCTTCTTAGCTCCACCGGAGCAAAACACCGACCTGATCGAGTCAGCCCTTGCGCTTCACAACTAACTTCCTCCACCTGTTTTCCTTTGTACATCACCACTGCCTTCTCGTATTTCCAAGGCACAGCCTTGCTATCAATCATTGGCAGCTGGACTACAGGCTTTATAGTGACCAGTTCTCTGTATACCCCCTGCAACACAACTGCAGGTGTGGGCGGAGTCCCTGATATTACCAACTTGTTTGGCTCGGGTTTGCTTGTTATGGCGGACGGGCTCTTTCCCAATATCACTACTGGCTTGACGCCTTCCCCCTGCGACTTACCCTCGTTCCCCCACTGGTTGATCCTTCTTTCGGGGCGGCCTGGATCATCATCACTGTCTGTGAGGGTTTTCTCAACTCTCCTCCCTCATACACCAACTCAATCATGTGAGTCTCGTGGTGCGCTGGCAGTGGGTTCTGGTTGATGTTGGGAGCCTCCGGTGTCTGGACCTCGATCTTATTGGTGTCAATAAGATCCTGTATGGCATGCCTCAATTTCCAACACTTTTCGGTATCATGCCCCAACATCCCTGAGCAGTACTCACAGCTTATTGATTGATCTAAGTTTTGGGGAGGGGGATTTGGTCCTCGAGTCTCGACCGGACTAACCAAACCCAATTGCCTCAATTTGTGGAACAAAGCGGTGTAGGTTTCTCCCAACTCAGTGAAAGTTCTCTGTTTCCGCAGCCTGTCATTTCTAGCAGCTGGATTTCCCCGAAAGCCTGCCCCTGGAGGGTTTCTATATGCCCCTGGTGGAGGATAGGTGTTTTGTGGTGGTGCATATGTGTTCTGGGGAGCCGGCGCACGCCATTGCGGGCGAACTGGAGGCTGAGTGTATGTCTGGGCCTGGTGTACGGAACAATGTGGTTCTCGAGGCGGATAGCAATGTTGTGGTGGGTTGTATGGGTAGTTTGGCCTGTGAGGTCTGGGTTGGTTGTAGTGTGGCTTGCCAGCCCTGGACCAACTGCCTGCCTCGATCGTGGCAATTTCTTCTTTCTTTCTTCTTCCCAACGCACCTCCGGTGCCGCTCTGAATAGCTTGGGTCGTGGCCTTGAGTGCCGAATAATTCAAGATTTTGTCAGACCTCAGACCCTCTTCTATCATGACCCCTATCTTCACCACCTCGTTGAAGGATTTTCCAACCGTCGTCACCAAGTGACCAAAGTAGGTTGGATCCAATGTTTGTAAGAAATAGTCCACCATCTCTCCCTCTCTCATGGGAGGATCGACTCTGTCCGCTTGCTCTCTCCAGCGGAACCCGAACTCGCGAAAACTTTCCCCAGGTCTCTTCCCAGTTCTCAATAATGTGAGACGGTCAGGGACTATCTCGAGATTGTACTGGAAATAACCTGCGAAAGCCTGCGCCAGATCATCCCAAGTGTACCACTTACTCGAATCTTGCCTGGTATACCATTCTAGTGCAGATCCGCTCAGACTTTGGCCGAAATAAGCTATTAGCAACTCATCTTTGTCGCCTTCCCCTCTCATTTTGCTACAGAATCCCCGCAAATGTGCCATGGGATCACCGTGCGCTTCATATAAATCAAACTTAGGCATCTTGAACCCAGCCGGGAGTTGGACGTCCGGGAAAGGGCATAGATCTTTGTAAGCCATGCTGACTTGGTTGCCCAATCCGTACAGGTTCCTGAACGACTGCTCCAGGCTTTTGAACTTTCTCAATACCTCATCCTGTTCAGGGGCTTTAACTAGCTTTTCAATCTCTGCCGGTACCTCCAAGTGCGGATTGTAGGCCTGTGGTTCGGGGGCATGGAATGTAGGCTCAGGGGGATAGTATTGCGTATCGTGAGCCTGAAACAATGGCTCACTGGTCGTTCTTTGCAAGGTGGCTGATGTGGGTCCCATAAAAGTGGGAATATTTGGTGTTGGGAGAGGTTGATGGGGCGGTGGAGCTTGGCAATCATGAGTGCTTCTTTCTTAATGATAACGGGGATTTGGGAGGCTTGTGGAAGGGCCGGAATGAGGGTATTCCGGCATGCGCCCCAGTGGCTCAGGGCTCTTTTGTGCTTTGGCTAAAGCTAGCTGCATTGCATTCATCTCTAGTCCCATCCTTTCAATCTTTTCCATCGCTTCTTTTAACAACTGGCTCATCGGCCTTTCTTCCTCGTTACTATTCTCTGAAGTAGTCATGCTTATTGCTACCGGTCCTTTGGATCTGGTTTGGTAAGGGTGTGTTGCCAGAATTCTTTAACAACTAACTGTCTGGATCATACAACAACAAACTTTGTTAGCGTTAGAGTTTAACAGATTTGATCACAACACATAGAGGATGCAATGCTCCTAGGCAGTTAACCGTTTCTACATGCTTTGCTTCAAACAACATGCGTCATTCCGGCTTGCTCATTTGTCCCTTTTTAAAGTACTTTGGGAAACCCTGTATATATATTTTTTTTATATATATATATTTTGTATTTTCCTTTTCTCTCTTTTTTTCTCTTTCTTTATTAAAGGCGGTCGAATATTATGGGGATTGCCTACGTATCACGTCCCCGCGCGAATCAGACCAGGCGTAGTTCTGCCATAAAGTAAAGAAATGCAAAATTCTTTTGGAATCATTAAATTCATTCTCAAAATTTTGCTATTACAAGTTACTTCAAACAAAGAATAGCAATAGTACTGACTCCACAGTTCTTAACCCGTTTTGACTAAAAGAAAAGAAAACAACATATGGGAAAACAACAAAGCCTAAATAAACAAGACTCGACCAAAGATTAATTTTCCAACTTAAGGGCCCGCAAGGCATCATTCGGCCTTTCTGCGGCCCTTGGTGTGAGGTCCCTCTGCAAGCTCTTCAACTCATTCATAATTCGGTGGACGCAGCCCATGATGGAAACAAGGAGGGTTTTCCGAGGTATTTGTTCCCCTGCTAGGCATTTCATGTAGATGTAATGCCCAATTTCGTCGATCCTTCCTCGAATGTTGTCCCTTTCAATGAACAATTGCCTGATTTGTCGGTTCTTCACTCCCAGTGCCTGAGCATTGTCGGCAAGTCGATCTTGGAACAACTCCATTTGTCTTTCCATGCAGGCCATTGCATCGTAACAATGTCTCCTGTCGGCCTGAGCGTCTCGTGCTTGTTTGATGATCCGATCATGTAGAGTGGAGTTCGTTTCCCTTAATATCCCGATGCTCATCTCATAATCCCTTATGACCTGTTGCAGACGCTGCCTCCGGGCCATTGTGCATTTTGCCCATCTGACCTTCATCCTTACTATGCGAGCTTCTGATTGTTCTACTTCTTCTTGGCTTTGGATGACCTGATTTTTCAAACTTGCTATTAACCTTTCGTCGGAGCGACGTTTCTGTCGGTCAAGGTTACTTTTGCTGGCTTGGCGTAGGCGGGCCTTTAGTGTCTGGTTCTCTTGGGCTAGCTTGTTCTTTTCGCCTTGCTCCGAGGCGACTTTCACGTTGTTCTCAAATATAAGCCTCTCGACTTGTTGCTTTAGCTTTCCAATTTCAGCCTGGTAGCCTTCTTCTCTTTTAACCAGCCCCACTCTGCCTGTGAGGATTCGTCAAAGCCTTGGTTGTGAGCTCTCTTAGTTGGTCTCTGATGTTCAAGCTCTCTTCTGTACCACGGGAGGTATTTCGGAGACACTTCGCCCTTAGCCCGATCTCGTACACAAGTATCTAACTTCAGGGTTTGACATTCATTCCATATCCTCCGAACGAATGCTTCAGGGAACTACCCACCAGGTCCAATTTCGATCACCTGGCTACTGAGATCTTCTTCCTTCGGGATTACTTGGTAGCGTCCCAACTGCCTCAACACCCTGCATGGTGCGTAGGGCTGGATACTTTGGAGACCCATCAACAACAAATAAGATTCGGTGGCCGCCATATGTATGACCTCATCTAGGGGTAGCCACTCGAATGCCCACTCTATCTGGTTTGCTGAAACAGAGCGCAGTAGTGTGACCCATTCGGTGACTCCTTCTGGCAATCTGAACCCGTCGATCCTGGTGGGAAACTCTTCTATACAAGTCTTTTGAGATGACCCATACTTCAGAAATTGAGGGCGATGACATAGATGCTCTATCATCCACATTTGTAGCAGTATATTACATCCCTCAAAGAAATCTCCTCCGGTTTTGCAAAAGGTGAGCGCGCAGAAAAGTTCCACAATTATCAGTGGTGCCAGAGTGCTATTTTCTTGTCTGATCAAAGTATTGACGACCCCAGCAATTTGTATGTTAATTTTTCCATCTCTTTTAGGGAACACCAAAAAACCCAGAAAGGCTATCATAAAAGCAACACATTTGTGCCTCTCCCACTCCAAGCGGTTCTCCCCACTGCAGATCTTACTCTCGGGATTGTTGAACCCTCCCAGATGGCCGTACCTATCGTACAGAAATGCAAAGCTACAAAACCCTTTTGATAACTCTGGGTTATGTACCGTTCTGCAGATCTTTACGATATCCAGGAATTTGTGTATGGTTACGGCCCTTGGCGCAATGAGATACTGTTCTTTCATAGGGATGTTAGGACATCCAATGTACCCTGCCAACTCCTCCAGTGTCGGGGTGAGCTCGAAATCTGAGAAGTGAAATACGTTGTGGGCCGAGTCCCAAAATGAAATTAGAGCCCTGATAACGTCCCCTCGCGGATTGATATCTAGCAATCCGACCAAATTTCCCAAGTATGTTTTGACCGTATCTTGCCATGATCTTCCCAAGTCGCTCCACCACATGCGTAAGCCCAGAGGAACTTTGTTTATAATGGCCTCAGATGAACTCCTACTTGTGCTCATTCTGCACATTTATTAAGGTGTTTTTAGACAAAAAAAAAGATTTTTTTTCTTTTTTTTTTGAAAGCAATAATATGTGTATATACATACATGGGTATATATAATTTTTGGTAAACAAAATATGGGAGTTGGACCCGATAAGGGTTGCCTACGTATCCCACATCCGGTGGGAATCAAACCGACGTAGTTCGGGTAAGAAATTTATCTAAATCACGAGTTTTCTAAAACTGAAAAATATCTGGACATTGCCCTTTTTTTCATTTTTATTTATGCTATCGAAACTCCTGTTACCACCCGCCGGTCAATATGCAAATTTGAAGCAAATTAAATGCGATAACAGACAAAATGCCACATGATGGTCTCCCTTTTTTTGTTTCAGGTTGCTATTACTGGACGGGCCCAACCCCTGTGTTGAGACCCCTAAGTCAAATGCAACGTGATGCAAATAAGCGTTTTTCCTACTAGGGATCCGGCATGAAGTTATGTTTTACTAAGCTTCAATCTGGGCTTTGTTCTAGACCTGGCTTACACGAGCCGACAACTCGAGTCAGGAGGGGGCTACGTACCGGGGACCCGCGGGGTCGTCCGGCTTTGTAACTTATCCGAGCCTCTTTCTACTTGGGCATTGACACTAACAGAATAGGGAGTCTCGGCCAGCGAGCTTCTCCCCGGAGGTAAGAAGAGAAGGGTTTTGGCACAGTTTATATACAGTTCAAATAATATCAAAGCGGTAAAAGCAGCATTTAGCACATTAGGCTCAAACATGTAAAAATCAGATAAAACCAAATATAACAATTTATCTAAGCTCGAATTTCTAACCCTGAACCAGTGGTTCTGGGTCACCAGTTCCCCAGCAGAGTCGCCAGAGCTGTCACACCTCCTTTTTCCGCACCCGGAGGGTGCAAGGGAGTTTTTTCCAATTAAAGGACAATCGAAACGGGATTTGTTTATTTATTTCAGAGTCGCCACTTGGGAGATTTAGGGTGTCCCAAGTCACCAATTTTAATCCCGAATCGAGGAAAAGAATGACTCCATATTACAGTCTGCGCACCAGAAATCCGGATAAGGAATTCTGTTAACCCGGGAGAAGGTGTTAGGCATTCCCGAGTTCTGTGGTTCTAGCACGGTCGCTCAACTGTTATATTCGGCTTGATTATCTGATTTTATACAAATATGAACTTATGTGCCAATTTTATCTTTTAACCGCTTTTATCATTTAATGTTATTTTTATCAAGAATTGCAACATCGTGGAAACACACCTCGAACCACGTTACAATCAATGTACCCGTGGTTAGAGCTACGTTTCAACTCTGTTGAGATTAGGATTTGGGTCACATAAATGTGCACCCGAGTTTAGGAAGATAACATTATTAAATACGCGCGTAAAGCAACTAGCGTATTGTTATGTTGGGAAAAGGCCGTGAAATTCGCTAAACCGCCTGTCCCGAATTCTGTTTATTTTAATATACACATTTAGAGGGCCCCGCAGCTTGTACATTTGTTTGTCGAGGCTCATCTCATTTATTATTAAAAGAATTTGCAATGTCATGGAAATGCATTTCGGACCACGCCATAATCAATATACCCGTGATTAGAGACACATTTCGATTCCGTTGAGATTTGGACTTGGGTCACATAAATGTGCACCCGAGTTTAAGGAGATAATATTATTAATACGCGCCTAAAGCGACTAGCGTATTGTTATTTGGGTAGGTCCGTGGAATTTGCTAAACGGTCCGCCCCGGAAATTGAATGCTTTGACATATACATTTAACGAGGGCCCCGCAGCTTGTGCGTTCTTTATTTGTCGAGGCTCATCTCGTCTTTATTTTTAAAGGATATCCTATAGAGGCTATGTTTTCTTGTCGCATTAGTCTCTACTAATTGAAAGTAAAATGATCCTACTCAATTACATGCTTGCAGGTTATTTATAACAGAATCCCGAATGCCTTTGCAGAATGAGAAAACATGGCCATGCACGTGGGCAGCTAATCGGACATTATGGGCCCAAACCCAACCCACACAGTATCGGCTGGGCTTGGGCCACTGCCTTTCTGATGAAATCCTGCTGGGTTCGTTCGATTCGGGCTCGACCTTCGTGAGGTTGAGAAGTGCAGACTTGCGCTGTTTGTTTTTAAAGCAATGGTTTGCCAATTATAAGGAGGAAATTTATCAAAAGGAAATGAAATTAACTAACATGGATAGTTTGATGCATTTAAGGACATGCTAAATATAATTAGATAAAGTCTAAGATACAACCTACTGCATTGGGAATACTTTTATCTATCAGCCTACTTATACAAACTAACATTCAATCACCATACATTGATATCTACCAGGCATGCAGGCTACCTTACATGATCCAAACAAGAATGTAAACTATTATACATTATATGATGTTCAACATAACAGTCTATGTATGAAATAAACATCTTCAGATCTTCTCTTTTGTATTCATGCTCAACTTTCAAGTTACATTGACACTATTAATCGTGTACCTGGTATAGCAAAGCAAAAGAAGAAGGAGAATGATCAGCTGAGTAGTATACAGCAAACAACAGCAACAGCAGATACACAGCAACAACACAACAACAACAACCAACCAACAATGATGAAGCTCACAAGTGGTCGAGCAACAAACAAACAATCCCAGAAATAGAACAATGAATCCAGCAGAAAAACAGAGTATTCAATGTAACAGCACCAGCAGTTCAACAATCAAAAATAGCTCGGCAGATGACCAACAGCAATTGGCAAAGACAGCTTGACCAACTTGAACTCTTATGTAGTTTTCAGACAATGTTTGGTTACAATATTCTGAAATTTTTCTTTTTCTTTCTTTCTTTCAGTTTTTCTAACTTAAAACCTCTCTGAAGACTAAAAATGTCCAGCCCTTTCTTCACTAAAAATAACTCTATTTATAAGCCAATGTAGGTCAGTCATACTGCCCGGATCTCCCCCAGGTTGTAACCTGCCCATACCCCTTAACTCCCCATGCCTAAGTGCACTTTCTTGAAGTGCATGGCATCTGGTCCCCATGCCTGTCCTATTGCTCTAATCAAGAGTTATGGGTGCATTAAAGTATTCATTTGACTCCCATACTCTTATGCTTTGTTCCCCATTGTCATTAGGCTAGTGGTATTTTAATTACCACTTGACATATTCTTAAATTAAACCCCTAATCAGACTTTGTCCTATGCCAAAACTACCCTTAACCCTTGCTTATTACTGTATTGCCCTAACTCCTAACAGTTAGTATATAAACCCTTCTGATTTTAGCTAATCACTGACTATTAATTACCTAACTGAAACTCAATGCTCACTTCAGCTGGATCTGTTAGTTTTCTGCAGCTAATAGCCAATTCCCTGCCTAAGTTCAAGCAATGATTCAAACTTTAAACAAATAGGGGTGCCAATCAAATGGTATGAGTTGGCCACTTTGGGAGCCAAACCTGACCAACTCAAAACCAATCGATCCAATGTAGTTGAGGATGCAAACTATGATCGAAGTGTTGCTACAACAGACCTACAAGTATCATCATAAATAAAAGAACAGGCACAGTAATCATACTGAAATGCAGGCTCCTGATTTTTAATCTTTCAAGTGAATTCAGTTGACAACACTTATTTAAACGACTACACAAACTATAATGTACAACAAACAATCAATAAAACCAACAAACAAACTAAACATTAACTCAAAACTCACACATATGGACAAACAAGTCAGAAACCAAACCAAACCAGAACATGAAAGACAAATGGAAATTAAGAAGACAAAAGAAAAGGGAAAATTACCTCACGGACATGAAATTAAGACTGAGTCAAAACTCGGACTCGGATTCGACCATTTTGGGGTCGAATGGACCTTAATCGAAGTGTTCTCAACTGAGAACACCTCGGTTAAAGTCTATTAGACCCCGATCCCTTGTTGGTTTGGACAGACACCCATAAATCTAAGTTCTAGGGCTCTTGGTGGTCTGATTTGGGATCCGTTTATTTCCGGTCAGATTCGAACGGAACCAAAGTCGTTCAGGGGGTAAGGAAGGTCAGGAGATGCTGTGGTGTGAGTTTGGGGTCAAGGGGTGTAGATCTGGTTTTTGCTCGAATCTTCGATTGAAGATTCGAGAAGCTACGGGGTGATTCGAGGTGAATGGTTAACGTATCCGTGTTCAGGGTGGTTGGGTGCATCAGGGGTGTTATTTTGGTGGTCATCGGAGTCTGGGTGGCTGGGTTTATGGTGGGGGAAACCTAAGGCTGCTAGGGTTTGAGAGGAAAGGGTTCTGGGGACGAAGGGTGAATAGTGGGGAAGGGTGGGGTTTGGTTTGGAGGCTTATATATGGGTTAAGGGTTTAGATCCTGGCCGTTGGATTGATTACAATCGATGGCCGGGATTGGGGGAGTTTAAAAATACGGTACCGTTTGGTTAAGTAAGGGGTCGGTTTAGAATGGGAATGGGTCGGGTCATGAGGGCCAATACAGGCCATTGGATCAATGGAGGTGAATGGCTCAGATTAGCTGTCCTGAAACGACGTCGTTTCGACTTAGCAGGGGCTGTATTGGACCGTTTGATTATCATGAATCAACGGCTCAGATTGAGGCACTGATACGACATCGTTTGGGATATGTCCGGGCAGCCTGTGTTTGGACTGGTCCTGTGTCCTGGTTTTGGGCCTGATTTTGATTCATTTCTTGGCCCAAACCAATTTCATCACTCTTTTCTTTTTGTTTTCTAATTTTAAAGAAAAATAAAAAAATGAAATTAAAACCACCATTAATTTAATCACTTAACACAATTATCACACACATATAAAAATATTTAAGTAGGTTAAATCACAACCTAGAATAAAAGATGCATATATATTTTTTGTGAATTTTCTTTTAATGACCGAATTATAGTTTAATTACCATGACATACACATTTTGTATTTTGTTTGATAAGATTAAATGAAAAATGGACAGAACCACAAATGACTAACAGCATACGTCACGGAAAATCGAAAAGTTGTACAGCGAGGTCATTTGTCACTATTTTTTTGTTTTCTTTTGGAGTGATTGTCCGTGAAGCAAAAATCACGTGCTTACAGGGAAGGGAGGCCCTATGTGTAAAAATCTCAACTCAGGGATTGGAGCCCTAATATTGGCAAAAAGGCGACTAGGGAATGGGGGCCCTATGTCTAAAAATCTCAACTAGGGAATGGAGGCCCTATGTTGGTAAAAACGTCGACTAGGGAATGGAGGCCCTATGTCTAAAATCTAAACTTAGGGATTGAAGCTTTAATGGTTGCAAAAAGGCGACTAGGGAATGAATGCCCTATGTCTAAAAAATTCAACTAGGGATTGGAGCCCTAATGTTGGCCAAAAACGACTAGGGAATGGAGGCCCTATGTCTAAAAATCTCAACAGAGGGATTGGAGCCCTAATGTTGGCAAAGAGGCTACTAGGGAATGGAGACCCTATGTCTAAAATCTTAAATTAAGAATTGGAACCCTAATGTTGGCAAAAAGGCGACTAGGGAATGGAGGCCCTATGTCTAAAATCTCAACTCAGGGATTGGAGCCCTAATGTTGGGAAAGAGGCGACTAAGGAATGGAGGCCCTATGTCTAAAAATCTCAACTAGGGAATGGAGGCCCTATGTTGGTAAAAACGTCGACTAGGGAATGGAGGCCCTATGTCTAAAATCTCAACTTAGGGATTGAAGCTTTAATGTTGCCAAAAAGGCGACTAGATAATGGAGGCCCTCTGTCTAAAAATCTCAACTTAGGGATTGGAGCCCTAATGTTGGCCAAAAACGACTAGGGAATGGAGGCCCTATGTCTAAAAATCTCAACGGAGGGATTGGAGCCCTAATGTTGGCAAAGAGGCTACTAGGGAATGGAGACCCTATGTCTAAAATCTCAAATTAAGAATTGGAACCCTAATGTTGGCAAAAAGGCGACTAGGGAGTGGAGGCCCTATGTCTAAAATCTCAACTCAGGGATAGGAGCCCTAATATTGGGAAAAAGGCGACTAGGGTATGGAGGCCCAATGTCTATAATCTCAACTAAGGGATTGGAGCCCTAATGTTTTGCAAAAAGCGATTAGGGAATGGATACTCCATGTCTAAAAATCTCAACTTAGGGATTGGAGCCCTAATGTTGGCAAAAAGACGAATAGGGAATGGAGGCCCTATGTCTAAAATCTCAACCTAGGGATTGGAGCCCTAGTGTTGGCAAAAAGGCGACTAGGGAACGGAGGCCCTTTGTCTAAAATCTCAACTTAGGGATAGGAGCCATAATGTTGGCAAAAAGGCGACTAGGGAATGAAGGCCCTATGTCTAAAATGTCAACTTAGAGATTGCATCCCTAATGTTGGCAAAAAGGCGACTAGGGAATGGAGGCCCTATGTCTAAAAATCTCAATTTAGGGATTGGAGCCCTAATGTTGGCAAGAAGGCGACTAGGGAATGGAGGCCCTATCTCCAAAAATCTCAACTAGGGAATGGAGACCCTATGTTGGTAAAAAAGGCGACTAGGGAATGGAGGCCCTATGTGTAAAAATCTCAACTCAGGGATTGGAGGCCTAATGTTGGCAAAAAGGCGACTAGGGAATGGGGGCGCTATGTCTAAAAATCTCAACTAGGGAATGAAGGCCCTATGTTGGTAAAAAAGGCGACTAGGGAAGGGAGGCCCTATGTGTAAAAATCTCAACTAAGGGATTGGAGCCCTAATGTTGGCAAAAAGGCGACTAGGGAATGGGGGCCCTATATCTAAAAATCTCAACTAGGGAATGGAGGCCCTATGTTGGTAAAAACGTCGACTAGGGAATGGAGGCCCTATGTCTAAAATCTCAACTTAGGGATTGAAGCTTTAATGTTGGCAAAAAGGCGACTAGGGAATGAATGCCCTATGTCTAAAAATTTCAACTAGGGATTGGAGCCCTAATGTTGGCCAAAAACGACTATGGAATGGAGGCCCTATGTCTAGAAATCCCAATGGAGGGATTGGAGCCCTAATGTTGGCAAAGAGGCTACTAGGGAATCGAGACCCTATGTCTAAAATCTCAAATTAAGAATTGGAACCCTAATGTTGGAAAAAAGGCGACTAGGGAATGGAGGCCCTATGTCTAAAATCTCAACTCAGGGATTGGAGCCCGAATGTTGGGAAAAAGGCGACTAGGGAATGGAGGCCCTATGTCTAAAAATCTCAAGTAGGGAATGGAGGCCCTATGTTGGTAAAAACGTCGACTAGGGAATGGAGGCCCTATGTCTAAAATCTCAACTTAGGGATTGAAGCTTTAATGTTGGCAAAAAGGCGACTAGATAATGGAGGACCTCTGTCTAAAAATCTCAACTTAGGGATTGGTGCCGTAATGTTGGCCAAAAACGACTAGGGAATGGAGGCCCTATGTCTAAAAATCTCAACGGAGGGATTGGAGCCCTAATGATGGCAAAGAGGCTACTAGGGAATGGAGACCCTATGTCTAAAATCTCAAATTAAGAATTGGAACCCTAATGTTGGCAAAAGGCGACTAGGGAATGGAGGCCCTATGTCTAAAATCTCAACTCAGGGATTGGAGCCCTAATGTTGGGAAAAAGGCGACTAGGGTATGGAGGCCCAATATCTAAAATCTCAACTAAGGTATTGGAGCCCTAATGTTTGCAAAAAGCGACTAGGGAATGGACACTCCATGTCTAAAAATCTCAACTTAGGGATTGGAGCCCTAATGTTGGCCAAAAACGACTATGGAATGGAGGCCCTATGTCTAGAAATCCCAATGGAGGGATTGGAGCCCTAGTGTTGGCAAAAAGCCGACTAGGGAACGGAGGCCCTTTGTCTAAAATCTCAACTTAGGGATAGGAGCCATAATGTTGGCAAAAAGGCGACTAGGGAATGAAGGCCCTATGTCTAAAATGTCAACTTAGGGATTGCATCCCTAATGTTGGCAAAAAGGCGACTAGGGAATGGAGGCCCTATGTCTAAAAATCTCAATTTAGGGATTGGAGCCCTAATGTTGGTAAGATGGCGACTAGGGAATGGAGGCCCTATGTCCAAAAATCTCAAGTAGGGAATGGAGGCCCTATGTTGGTAAAAAAGGCGACTAGGGAATGGAGGCCCTATGTGTAAAAATCTCAACTCAGGGATTGGAGGCTTAATGTTGGCAAAAAGGCGACTAGGGAACGGAGGCCCTTTGTCTAAAATCTCAACTTAGGGATAGGAGCCATAATGTTGGCAAAAAGGCGACTAGGGAATGAAGGCCCTATGTCTAAAATGTCAACTTAGGGATTGCATCCCTAATGTTGGCAAAAAGGCGACTAGGGAATGGAGGCCCTATGTCTAAAAATCTCAATTTAGGGATTGGAGCCCTAATGTTGGCAAGAAGGCGACTAGGGAATGGAGGCCCTATGTCCAAAAATCTCAACTAGGGAATGGAGACCCTATGTTGGTAAAAAAGGCGACTAGGGAATGGAGGCCCTATGTGTAAAAATCTCAACTCAGGGATTGGAGGCCTAATGTTGGCAAAAAGGCGACTAGGGAATGGAGGCGCTATGTCTAAAAATCTCAACTAGGGAATGAAGGCCCTATGTTGGTAAAAAAGGCGACTAGGGAAGGGAGGCCCTATGTGTAAAAATCTCAACTAAGGGATTGGAGCCCTAATGTTGGCAAAAAGGCGACTAGGGAATGGGGGCCCTATATCTAAAAATCTCAACTAGGGAATGGAGGCCCTATGTTGGTAAAAACGTCGACTAGGGAATGGAGGCCCTATGTCTAAAATCTCAACTTAGGGATTGAAGCTTTAATGTTGGCAAAAAGGCGACTAGGGAATGAATGCCCTATGTCTAAAAATTTCAACTAGGGATTGGAGCCCTAATGTTGGCCAAAAACGACTATGGAATGGAGGCCCTATGTCTAGAAATCCCAATGGAGGGATTGGAGCCCTAATGTTGGCAAAGAGGCTACTAGGGAATGGAGACCCTATGTCTAAAATCTCAAATTAAGAATTGGAACCCTAATGTTGGAAAAAAGGCGACTAGGGAATGGAGGCCCTATGTCTAAAATCTCAACTCAGGGATTGGAGCCCGAATGTTGGGAAAAAGGCGACTAGGGAATGGAGGCCCTATGTCTAAAAATCTCAAGTAGGGAATGGATGCCCTATGTTGGTAAAAACGTCGACTAGGGAATGGAGGCCCTATGTCTAAAATCTCAACTTAGGGATTGAAGCTTTAATGTTGGCAAAAAGGCGACTAGATAATGGAGGACCTCTGTCTAAAAATCTCAACTTAGGGATTGGTGCCGTAATGTTGGCCAAAAACGACTAGGGAATGGAGGCCCTATGTCTAAAAATCTCAACGGAGGGATTGGAGCCCTAATGATGACAAAGAGGCTACTAGGGAATGGAGACCATTTGTCTAAAATCTCAAATTAAGAATTGGAACACTAATGTTGGCAAAAGGCGACTAGGGAATGGAGGCCCTATGTCTAAAATCTCAACTCAGGGATTGGAGCCCTAATGTTGGGAAAAAGGCGACTAGGGTATGGAGGCCCAATATCTAAAATCTCAACTAAGGTATTGGAGCCCTAATGTTTGCAAAAAGCGACTAGGGAATGGAGACTCCATGTCTAAAAATCTCAACTTAGGGATTGGAGCCCTAATGTCGGCAAAAAGACGAATAGGGAATGTAGGACCTATGTCTAAAATCTCAACTTAGGGATTGGAGCCCTAGTGTTGGCAAAAAGGCGACTAGGGAACGGAGGCCCTTTGTCTAAAATCTCAACTTAGGGATAGGAGCCATAATGTTGGCAAAAAGGTGACTAGGGAATGAAGGCCCTATGTCTAAAATGTCAACTTAGGGATTGCATCCCTAATGTTGGCAAAAAGGCGACTAGGGAATGGAGGCCCTATGTCTAAAAATCTCAATTTAGGGATTGGAGCCCTAATGTTGGTAAGATGGCGACTAGGGAATGGAGGCCCTATGTCCAAAAATCTCAAGTAGGGAATGGAGGCCCTATGTTGGTAAAAAAGGCGACTAGGGAATGGAGGCCCTATGTGTAAAAATCTCAACTCAGGGATTGGAGGCTTAATGTTGGCAAAAAGGCGACTAGGGAATGGAGGCCCTATGTCTAAAAATCTCAACTAGGGAATGGAGGCCCTATGTTGGTAAAAAAGGCGACTGGGAATGGAGGCCCTATGTGTAAAAATCTCAACTTAGGGATTGAAGCTTTAATTTTGGCAAAAAGGCGACTAGGGAACGAATGCCCTATGTCTAAAAATTTCAACTAGGGACTAGAGCCCTAATGTTGGCCAAAAACGACTAGGGAATGGAGGCCCTTTGTCTAAAAATCTCAACGGATGGATTGGAGCCCTAATATTGGCAAAGGGGCTACTAGGGAATGGAGACCCTATGTCTAAAATCTCACATTAACAATTGGAACCCTAATGTTGGCAAAAAGGCGACTAGGGAATGGAGGCCCTGTGTCTAAAATCTCAACTCAGGGATTAGAGCCTTAATGTTGGGAAAAAGGCGACTAGAGAATGGAGGCCCTATGTCTAAAAATCTCAACTAGGGAATGGAGGCCCTATGTTGGTAATAACGTCGAGTAGGGAATGGAGGCCCTATGTCTAAAATCTCAACTTAGGGATTGAAGCTTTAATGTTGGCAAAAAGGCGACTAGATAATGGAGGCCCTCTGTCTAAAAATCTCAACTTAGGGATTGGAGCCCTAATGTTGGCCAAAAATGAATAGGGAATGGCGGCCCTATGTCTAAAAATCTCAATGGAGGGATTGAAGCCCTAATAATGGCAAAGAGGCTACTAGGGAATGGAGACCCTATGTCTAAAATCTCAAATTAAGAATTGGAACTCTAATGTTGGCAAAAATGCGACTAGGGAATGGAGGCCCTATGTCTAAAATCTCAACTCAGGGATTAGAGCCCTAATGTTGGGAAAAAGGCGACTAGGGAATGGAGGCCCTATGTCTAAAAATCTCAACTAGGGAATGGAGGCCCTATGTTGGTAAAAACGTCGAGTAGGGAATGGACGCCCTATGTCTAAAATCTCAACTTAGGGATTGCAGCTTTAATGTTGGCAAAAAGGCGACTAGATAATGGAGGCCCTCTGTCTAAAAATCTCAACTTAGGGATTGGAGCCCTAATGTTTGCCAAAAATGACTAGGGAATGGAGGCCCTATGTCTAAAAATCTCAACAGAAGGATTGAAGCCCTAATGTTGGCAAAGTGGCTACTAGGGAATGGAGACCCTATGTCTAAAATCTCAAATTAAGAATTGGAGCCCTAATGTTGGGAAAAAGGCGACTAGAGTATGGAGGACCAATGTCTAAAATCTCAATTAAGGGATAAGAGCCCTAATGTTTGCAAAAAGCGACTAGGGAATGGAGACTCCATTTCTAAAAATCTCAACTTAGGGATTGGAGCCCTAATGTTGGCAAAAAGGCGACTAGGGAATGGAGGCGCTATGTCTAAAAATCTCAACTAGGGAATGAAGGCCCTATGTTGGTAAAAAAGGCGACTAGGGAAGGGAGGCCCTATGTGTAAAAATCTCAACTAAGGGATTGGAGCCCTAATGTTGGCAAAAAGGCGACTAGGGAATGGGGGCCCTATATCTAAAAATCTCAACTAGGGAATGGAGGCCCTATGTTGGTAAAAACGTCGACTAGGGAATGGAGGCCCTATGTCTAAAATCTCAACTTAGGGATTGAAGCTTTAATGTTGGCAAAAAGGCGACTAGGGAATGAATGCCCTATGTCTAAAAATTTCAACTAGGGATTGGAGCCCTAATGTTGGCCAAAAACGACTATGGAATGGAGGCCCTATGTCTAGAAATCCCAATGGAGGGATTGGAGCCCTAGTGTTGGCAAAAAGCCGACTAGGGAACGGAGGCCATTTGTCTAAAATCTCAACTTAGGGATAGGAGCCATAATGTTGGCAAAAAGGCGACTAGGGAATAAAGGCCCTATGTCTAAAATGTCAACTTAGGGATTGCATCCCTAATGTTGGCAAAAAGGCGACTAGGGAATGGAGGCCCTATGTCTAAAAATCTCAATTTAGGGATTGGAGCCCTAATGTTGGTAAGATGGCGACTAGGGAATGGAGGCCCTATGTCCAAAAATCTCAAGTAGGGAATGGAGGCCCTATGTTGGTAAAAAAGGCGACTAGGGAATGGAGGCCCTATGTGTAAAAATCTCAACTCAGGGATTGGAGGCTTAATGTTGGCAAAAAGGCGACTAGGGAACGGAGGCCCTTTGTCTAAAATCTCAACTTAGGGATATGAGCCATAATGTTGGCAAAAAGGCGACTAGGGAATGAAGGCCCTATGTCTAAAATGTCAACTTAGGGATTGCATCCCTAATGTTGGCAAAAAGGCGACTAGGGAATGGAGGCCCTATGTCTAAAAATCTCAATTTAGGGATTGGAGCCCTAATGTTGGCAAGAAGGCGACTAGGGAATGGAGGCCCTATGTCCAAAAATCTCAACTAGGGAATGGAGACCCTATGTTGGTAAAAAAGGCGACTAGGGAATGGAGGCCCTATGTGTAAAAATCTCAACTCAGGGATTGGAGGCCTAATGTTGGCAAAAAGGCGACTAGGGAATGGAGGCGCTATGTCTAAAAATCTCAACTAGGGAATGAAGGCCCTATGTTGGTAAAAAAGGCGACTAGGGAAGGGAGGCCCTATGTGTAAAAATCTCAACTAAGGGATTGGAGCCCTAATGTTGGCAAAAAGGCGACTAGGGAATGGGGGCCCTATATCTAAAAATCTCAACTAGGGAATGGAGGCCCTATGTTGGTAAAAACGTCGACTAGGGAATGGAGGCCCTATGTCTAAAATCTCAACTTAGGGATTGAAGCTTTAATGTTGGCAAAAAGGCGACTAGGGAATGAATGCCCTATGTCTAAAAATTTCAACTAGGGATTGGAGCCCTAATGTTGGCCAAAAACGACTATGGAATGGAGGCCCTATGTCTAGAAATCCCAATGGAGGGATTGGAGCCCTAATGTTGGCAAAGAGGCTACTAGGGAATGGAGACCCTATGTCTAAAATCTCAAATTAAGAATTGGAACCCTAATGTTGGAAAAAAGGCGACTAGGGAATGGAGGCCCTATGTCTAAAATCTCAACTCAGGGATTGGAGCCCGAATGTTGGGAAAAAGGCGACTAGGGAATGGAGGCCCTATGTCTAAAAATCTCAAGTAGGGAATGGATGCCCTATGTTGGTAAAAACGTCGACTAGGGAATGGAGGCCCTATGTCTAAAATCTCAACTTAGGGATTGAAGCTTTAATGTTGGCAAAAAGGCGACTAGATAATGGAGGACCTCTGTCTAAAAATCTCAACTTAGGGATTGGTGCCGTAATGTTGGCCAAAAACGACTAGGGAATGGAGGCCCTATGTCTAAAAATCTCAACGGAGGGATTGGAGCCCTAATGATGACAAAGAGGCTACTAGGGAATGGAGACCATTTGTCTAAAATCTCAAATTAAGAATTGGAACACTAATGTTGGCAAAAGGCGACTAGGGAATGGAGGCCCTATGTCTAAAATCTCAACTCAGGGATTGGAGCCCTAATGTTGGGAAAAAGGCGACTAGGGTATGGAGGCCCAATATCTAAAATCTCAACTAAGGTATTGGAGCCCTAATGTTTGCAAAAAGCGACTAGGGAATGGAGACTCCATGTCTAAAAATCTCAACTTAGGGATTGGAGACCTAATGTCGGCAAAAAGACGAATAGGGAATGTAGGACCTATGTCTAAAATCTCAACTTAGGGATTGGAGCCCTAGTGTTGGCAAAAAGGCGACTAGGGAACGGAGGCCCTTTGTCTAAAATCTCAACTTAGGGATAGGAGCCATAATGTTGGCAAAAAGGTGACTAGGGAATGAAGGCCCTATGTCTAAAATGTCAACTTAGGGATTGCATCCCTAATGTTGGCAAAAAGGCGACTAGGGAATGGAGGCCCTATGTCTAAAAATCTCAATTTAGGGATTGGAGCCCTAATGTTGGTAAGATGGCGACTAGGGAATGGAGGCCCTATGTCCAAAAATCTCAAGTAGGGAATGGAGGCCCTATGTTGGTAAAAAAGGCGACTAGGGAATGGAGGCCCTATGTGTAAAAATCTCAACTCAGGGATTGGAGGCTTAATGTTGGCAAAAAGGCGACTAGGGAATGGAGGCCCTATGTCTAAAAATCTCAACTAGGGAATGGAGGCCCTATGTTGGTAAAAAAGGCGACTGGGAATGGAGGCCCTATGTGTAAAAATCTCAACTTAGGGATTGAAGCTTTAATTTTGGCAAAAAGGCGACTAGGGAACGAATGCCCTATGTCTAAAAATTTCAACTAGGGACTAGAGCCCTAATGTTGGCCAAAAACGACTAGGGAATGGAGGCCCTTTGTCTAAAAATCTCAACGGATGGATTGGAGCCCTAATATTGGCAAAGGGGCTACTAGGGAATGGAGACCCTATGTCTAAAATCTCAAATTAACAATTGGAACCCTAATGTTGGCAAAAAGGCGACTAGGGAATGGAGGCCCTGTGTCTAAAATCTCAACTCAGGGATTAGAGCCTTAATGTTGGGAAAAAGGCGACTAGAGAATGGAGGCCCTATGTCTAAAAATCTCAACTAGGGAATGGAGGCCCTATGTTGGTAATAACGTCGAGTAGGGAATGGAGGCCCTATGTCTAAAATCTCAACTTAGGGATTGAAGCTTTAATGTTGGCAAAAAGGCGACTAGATAATGGAGGCCCTCTGTCTAAAAATCTCAACTTAGGGATTGGAGCCCTAATGTTGGCCAAAAATGAATAGGGAATGGCGGCCCTATGTCTAAAAATCTCAATGGAGGGATTGAAGCCCTAATAATGGCAAAGAGGCTACTAGGGAATGGAGACCCTATGTCTAAAATCTCAAATTAAGAATTGGAACTCTAATGTTGGCAAAAATGCGACTAGGGAATGGAGGCCCTATGTCTAAAATCTCAACTCAGGGATTAGAGCCCTAATGTTGGGAAAAAGGCGACTAGGGAATGGAGGCCCTATGTCTAAAAATCTCAACTAGGGAATGGAGGCCCTATGTTGGTAAAAACGTCGAGTAGGGAATGGACGCCCTATGTCTAAAATCTCAACTTAGGGATTGCAGCTTTAATGTTGGCAAAAAGGCGACTAGATAATGGAGGCCCTCTGTCTAAAAATCTCAACTTAGGGATTGGAGCCCTAATGTTTGCCAAAAATGACTAGGGAATGGAGGCCCTATGTCTAAAAATCTCAACAGAAGGATTGAAGCCCTAATGTTGGCAAAGTGGCTACTAGGGAATGGAGACCCTATGTCTAAAATCTCAAATTAAGAATTGGAGCCCTAATGTTGGGAAAAAGGCGACTAGAGTATGGAGGACCAATGTCTAAAATCTCAATTAAGGGATAAGAGCCCTAATGTTTGCAAAAAGCGACTAGGGAATGGAGACTCCATTTCTAAAAATCTCAACTTAGGGATTGGAGCCCTAATGTTGGCAAAAAGGCGACTAGGGAATGGAGGCGCTATGTCTAAAAATCTCAACTAGGGAATGAAGGCCCTATGTTGGTAAAAAAGGCGACTAGGGAAGGGAGGCCCTATGTGTAAAAATCTCAACTAAGGGATTGGAGCCCTAATGTTGGCAAAAAGGCGACTAGGGAATGGGGGCCCTATATCTAAAAATCTCAACTAGGGAATGGAGGCCCTATGTTGGTAAAAACGTCGACTAGGGAATGGAGGCCCTATGTCTAAAATCTCAACTTAGGGATTGAAGCTTTAATGTTGGCAAAAAGGCGACTAGGGAATGAATGCCCTATGTCTAAAAATTTCAACTAGGGATTGGAGCCCTAATGTTGGCCAAAAACGACTATGGAATGGAGGCCCTATGTCTAGAAATCCCAATGGAGGGATTGGAGCCCTAGTGTTGGCAAAAAGCCGACTAGGGAACGGAGGCCCTTTGTCTAAAATCTCAACTTAGGGATAGGAGCCATAATGTTGGCAAAAAGGCGACTAGGGAATAAAGGCCCTATGTCTAAAATGTCAACTTAGGGATTACATCCCTAATGTTGGCAAAAAGGCGACTAGGGAATGGAGGCCCTATGTCTAAAAATCTCAATTTAGGGATTTGATCCCTAATGTTGGCAAGAAGGTGACTAGGGAATGGAGGCCCTATGTCCAAAAATCTCAACTAGGGAATGGAGGCCCTATGTTGGTAAAAAAGGCGACTAGGGAATGGAGGCGCTATGTGTAAAAATCTCAACTCAGGGATTGGAGGCCTAATGTTGGCAAAAGGGCGACTAGGGAATGGAGGCCCTATGTCTAAAAATCTCAACTAGGGAATAGAGGCCCTATGTTGGTAAAAAAGGCGACTAGGGAATGGAGGCCCTATGTGTAAAAATCTCAACTAAGGAATTGGAGCCCTAATGTTGGCAAAAAGCCGACTAGGGAATGGAGGCCCTATGTCTAAAAATCTCAACTAGGGAATGGAGGCCCTATGTTGGTAAAAACGTCGACTAGGGAATGGAGGCCCTATGTCTAAAATCTCAACTTAGGGATTGAAGCTTTAATGTTGGCAAAAAGGCGACTAGGGAATGAATGCCCTATGTCTAAAAATTTCAACTAGGGATTGGAGCCCTAATGTTGGCCAAAACCGACTAGGGAATGGAGGCCCTATGTCTAAAAATCTAAACAGATGGATTGGAGCCCTAATGTTGGCAAAGAGGCTACTAGGGAATGGAGACCCTATGTCTAAAATCTCAAATTAAGAATTGGAACCCTAATGTTGGCAAAAAGGCGACTAGGGAATGGAGGCCCTATGTCTAAAATCTCAACTCAGGGATTAGAGCCCTAATGTTGGGAAAAAGGCGACTAGGGAATGGAGGTCCTATGTCTAAAAATCTCAACTAGGGAATGGAGGCCCTATGTTTGTAAAAACGTCGAGTAGGGAATGGAGGCCCTATGTCTAAAAATCTCAACTAAGGGATTGGAGCCCTAATGTTGGCAAAAAGCCGACTAGGGAATGGAGGCCCTATGTCTAAAAATCTCAACTAGGGAATGGAGGCCCTATGTTGGTAAAAACGTCGACTAGGGAATAGAGGCCCTATGTCTAAAATCTCAACTTAGGGATTGAAGCTTTAATGTTGGCAAAAAGGCGACTAGGGAATGAATGCCCTATGTCTAAAAATTTCAACTAGGGATTGGAGCCCTAATGTTGGCCAAAAACGACAAGGGAATGGAGGCCCTATGTCTAAAAATCTCAACGGATGGATTGGAGCCCTAATGTTGGCAAAGAGGCTACTAGGGAATGGAGACCCTATGTCTAAAATCTCAAATTAAGAATTGGAAGCCTAATGTTGGCAAAAAGGCGACTAGGGAATGGAGGCCCTATGTCTAAAATCTCAACTCAGGGATTAGAGCCCTAATGTTGGGAAAAAGGCGACTAGGGAATGGAGGTACTATGTCCTAAAATCTCAACTAGGGAATGGAGGCCCAATGTCTAAAATCTCAACTCAGGGATTAGAGCCCTAATGTTGGGAAAAAGGCGACTAGGGAATGGAGGTACTATGTCCTAAAATCTCAACTAGGGAATGGAGGCCCTATGTTGGTAAAAACGTCAAATGGAGACCCTATGTCTAAAATCTCAACTTAGGGATTGAAGCTTTTATGTTGGCAAAAAGGCGACTAGATAATGGAGGCCCTCTGTCTAAAAATCTCAACTTAGGGATTGGAGCCCTAATGTTGGCCAAAAATGACTAGGGAATGGAGGCCCTATGTCTAAAAATCTCAACGGAGGGATTGAAGCCCTAATGTTGGCAAAGAGGCTACTAGGGAATGGTGACCCTATTTCTAAAATCTCAAATTAAGAATTGGAACCCTAATGTTGGCAAAAAGGCGACTAGGGAATGGAGGCCCTATGTCTAAAATCTCAATTCAGGGATTAGAGCCCTAATGTTGGGAAAAAGGCGACTAGGAAATGGAGGCCCTATGTCTAAAAATCTCAACTAGGGATTGGAGGCCCTATGTTGGTAAAAACGTCGAGTAGGGAATGGAGGCCCTATGTCTAAAATCTCAAATCAGGGATTGAAGCTTTAATGTTGGCAAAAAGGCGACTAGATAATGGAGGCCCTCTGTCTAAAATCTCAACTTAGGGATTGTAGCCCTAATGTTGGCCAAAAATGACTAGGGAATGGAGGCCCTATGTCTAAAAATCTCAACGGAGTGATTGAAGCCCTAATGTTGGCAAAGAGGCTACTAGGGAATGGAGACCCTATGTCTAAAATCTCAAATTAAGAATTGGAACCCTAATGTTGGCAAAAAAGCGACTAGGGAATGGAGGCTCCATGTCTAAAATCTCAACTCAGGGATTGGAGCCCTAATGTTGGGAAAAGGGCGACTAGAGTATGGAGGCCCAATGTCTAAAATCTCAACTTAGGGATTGGAGACCTAGTGTTGGCAAAAAGGCGACTAGGGAACGGAGGCCCTTTGTCTAAAATCTCAACTTAAGGATAGGAGCCATAATGTTGGCAAAAAGGAGACTAGGGAATAAAGGCCCTATGTCTAAAATGTCAACTTAGGGATTGCATCCCTAATGTTGGCAAAAAGGCGACTAGGGAATGGAGGCCCTATGTCTAAAAATCTCAATTTAGGGATTTGATCCCTAATGTTGGCAAGAAGGCGACTAGGGAATGGAGTCCCTATGTCCAAAAATCTCAACTAGGGAATGGAGGCCCTATGTTGGTAAAAAAGGCGACTAGGGAATGGAGGCGCTATGTGTAAAAATCTCAACTCAGGGATTGGAGGCCTAATGTTGTCAAAAAGGCGACTAGGGAATGGAGGCCCTATGTCTAAAAATCTCAACTAGGGAATGGAGGCCCTATGTTGGTAAAAACATCGACTAGGGAATGGAGGCCCTATGTCTAAAATCTCAACTTAGGGATTGGAGCTTTAATGTTGGCAAAAACGCGACTAGGGAATGGATGCCCTATGTCTAAAAATTTCAACTAGGGAATGGAGGCCCTATGTTGGTAAAAAAGGCGACTAGGGAATGGAGGCGCTATGTGTAAAAATCTCAACTCAGGGATTGGAGGCCTAATGTTGTCAAAAAGGCGACTAGGGAATGGAGGCCCTATGTCTAAAAATCTCAACTAGGGAATGGAGGCCCTATGTTGGTAAAAACGTCGACTAGGGAATGGAGGCCCTATGTCTAAAATCTCAACTTAGGGATTGGAGCTTTAATGTTGGCAAAAACGCGACTAGGGAATGGATGCCCTATGTCTAAAAATTTCAACTAGGGAATGGAGGCCCTATGTTGGTAAAAAAGGCGACTAGGGAATGGAGGCGCTATGTGTAAAAATCTCAACTCAGGGATTGGAGGCCTAATGTTGTCAAAAAGGCGACTAGGGAATGGAGGCCCTATGTCTAAAAATCTCAACTAGGGAATGGAGGCCCTATGTTGGTAAAAACGTCGACTAGGGAATGGAGGCCCTATGTCTAAAATCTCAACTTAGGGATTGGAGCTTTAATGTTGGCAAAAACGCGACTAGGGAATGGATGCCCTATGTCTAAAAATTTCAACTAGGGAATGGAGGCCCTATGTTGGTAAAAAAGTCGACTAGAGAATAGAGGCCCTATGTCTAAAAATCTCAACTTAGGTATTGGAGCCCTAATGTTGGCAAAAAGGCGACTAGAGAATGGAGGCCCTCTGTCTAAAAATATCAACTTAGGGATTAGAGCCCTAATGTTGGCCAAAAGCGACTAGGGAATGGAGGCCCTATGTCTAAAAATCTTAACGGAAGGATTGGAGCCCTAATGTTAGCAAAAAGGCTACTAGGGAATGAAGACCCTATGTCTAAAATCTCAAATTAACAATTGGAACCCTAATGTTGGCAAAAGGGCGACTAGGGAATGGAGGCCCTATGTCTAAAATCACAACTCAGGGATTGGAGCCCTAATGTTGGGGAAAAGGCGACTCGGGTATGGAGGCCCTATGTCTAAAATCTCAACTAAGGAATTGGAGCCCTAATGTTTGGAAAAAGCGACTAGGGAATGGAGACCACATGTCTAATAATATCTACTTAGGGATTGAAGCCCTAATGTTGGCAAAAAGACGAATAGGGAATGGAGGCCCTATGTCTAAAATCTCAACTTACGGATTGGAGCCCCAGTGTTGCAAAAAGGCAACTAGGGAACGGAGGCCCTTTGTCTAAAATCTCAACTTAGGGATAGGAACCATAATGTTGGCAAAAGGGCGACTAGGGAATGAAGGCTCTATGTCTAAAATGTCAACTTAGGGATTGCATCCCTAATGTTGGCAAAAAGGCGACAAGGGAATGGAGGCCCTATGTCTAAAAATCTCAATTTACGGATTGGAGCCCTAATGTTGGCAAGAAGGCGACTAGGGAATGGAGTCCCTATGTCTCAAAATCTCAACTTAGGGGTTGGAGCCCTAATGTTGGCAATAAAGCGACTAGGGAATGGAGGCCCTATGTCTAAAAATCTCAACTCATGGATTGGAGCCCTAATATTGGCAAAAAGGCGACTAGGGAATGGAGGCCCTATGTCTAAAAATCTCAACACAGGGATTGGAGCCCTAATGTTGGCAAAAAAGGCGACTAGGGAATGGAGGCCCTATGTCTAATAATCTCAACTAGGGAATGGAGGCCCTATGTTTGTAAAAAGGTTGACTAGGGAATGGAGGCCCTACGTCTAAAATCTCAACTTAGGGATTGGAGCCCTAAGGTTGGCAAAAAGGCGACTAGGGAATGAGGCCCTATGTGTAAAAATCTCAACTCAAGGATTGGAGCATTAATGTTGTAAAAACGACGACTAGGGAGTGGAGGCCCTATGTCTAAAAATCTCAACAAGGGAATGGAGGCCCTATGTTGGTAAAAATGTTGATTAGGGAATGGAGGCCATATTTCTCAAATCTTAACTGGGGAATGGAGGCCCTATGTTGGTAAAAAGGGGACTAGGGAATGGAGGCCCTATGTCCAAAAATCTCAACTAGGGAATGGAGGCCCTATGTGTAAAAATCTCAACTCAGGGATTGGAGCCCTAATGTTGCAAAAAGGCGACTAGGGAATGGAGGCCCCATGTCTAAAAATCTCAACTAGGGAATGGAGGCCCTATGTTGGTATTTACGTCGACTAGGGAATGGAGGCCCTATGTCTAAAATCTCAACTTAGGGATTAGAGCTTTAATGTTGGCAAAAACGCGACTAGGGAATGGATGCCTTATGTCTAAAAATTTCAACTAAGGAATGGAGGCCTTATGTTGGTAAAAAAGTCGAGTAGAGAATAAAGGCCCTATGTCTAATAATCTCAACTTAGGGATTGAAGCCCTAATGTTGGAAAAAAGGCGACTAGAGAATGGAGGTCCTCTGTCTAAAAATCTCAACTTAGGGATTGGAGCCTTAATGTTGGCCAAAAGTGACTAGGGAATGGAGTCCCTATGTCTAAAAGTCTCAACGGAGGGATTGGAGCCCTAATGTTGGCAACTAGGCTACTAGGGAATGGAGACCATATGTCTAAAATCTCATATTAACAATTGGAACCCTAATGTTGGCAAAAAGGAGACTAGGGAATGGAGGCCCTATGTCTAAAATCTCAACTCAGGGATTGGAGCCCCAATCTTGGGAAAAAGGCGACTAGAGTATGGAGGCCCAATGTCTAAAATCTCAATTATGGGATTGGAGCCCTAATGTTTGCAAAAAAGCGACTAGGGAATGGAGACTCCATGTCTAAAAATCTCAACTTAGGGATTGGAGCCCTAATGTTGGCAAAAAGGCGAATAGGGAATGGAGGCCCTATGTCTAAAATCGCAACTTAGGGATTGGAGCCCTAGTGTTGGCAAAAAGGCGACTAGGGAACGGAGGCCCTTTGTCTAAAATCTCAACTTAGGGATAGGAGCCATAATGTTGGAAAAAAGGCGACTAGGGAATAAAGGCCCTATGTCTAAAATGTCAACTTAGGGATTGCATCCCTAATGTTGGCAAAAAGGTGACTAGGGAATGGAGGCCCTATGTCTAAAAATCTCAATTTAGGGATTTGATCCCTAATGTTGGCAAGAAGGCGACAAGGGAATGGAGTCGCTATGTCCAAAAATCTCAACTAGGGAATGGAGGCCCTATGTTGGTAAAAAAGGCGACTAGGGAATGGAGGCGCTATGTGTAAAAATCTCAACTCAGGGATTGGAGGCCTAATGTTGGCAAAAAGGCGACTAGGGAATGGAGGCCCTATGTCTAAAAATCTCAACTAGGGAATGGAGGCCCTATGTTGGTAAAAACGTCGACTAGGGAATGGAGGCCCTATGTCAAGAATCTCAACTTAGTGATTAGAGCTTTAATGTTGGCAAAAACGCGACTAGGGAATGGATGCCCTATGTCTAAAAATTTCAACTAGGGAATGGAGGCCCTATGTTGGTAAAAAAGTCGACTAGAGAATAGAGGCCCAAATGTCTAAAAATCTCAACTTAGGTATTGGAGCCCTAATGTTGGCAAAAAGGCGACTAGAGAATGGAGGCCCTCTGTCTAAAAATATCAACTTAGGGTTTAGAGCCCTAATGTTGGCCAAAAGCGACTAGGGAATGGAGGCCCTATGTCTAAAAATCTTAACAGAGGGATTGGAGCCCTAATGTTAGCAAAAAGGCTACTAAGGAATGAAGACCCTATGTCTAAAATCTCAAATTAACAATTGGAACCCTAATGTTGGCAAAAAGGCGACTAGGGAATGGAGGCCCTATGTCTAAAATCTCAACTCAGGGATTGGAGCCCTAATGTTGGGGAAAAGGCGACTAGGGTATGGAGTCCCTATGTCTAAAATCTCAACTAAGGAATTGGAGCCCTAATCTTTGCAAAAAGCGACTAGGGAGTGGAGACCACATGTCTAATAATCTCTACTTAGGGATTGAAGCCCTAATGTTGGCAAAAAGACGAATAGGGAATGGAGGCCCTATGTCTAAAATCTCAACTTACGGATTGGAGCCCCAGTGTTGGCAAAAAGGCGACTAGGGAACGGAGGCCCTTTGTCTAAAATCTCAACTTAGGGATAGTAACCATAATGTTGGCAAAAAGGCGACTAGGGAATGAAGGCTCTATGTCTAAAATGTCAACTTAGGGATTGCATCCCTAATGTTGGCAAAAAGGCGACTAGGGAATGGAGGCCCTATGTCTAAAAATCTAAATTTACGGATTGGAGCCCTAATGTTGGCAAGAAGGCGACTAGGGAATGGAGTCCCTATGTCTCAAAATCTCAACTTAGGGGTTGGAGCCCTAATGTTGGCAATAAAGCGACTAGGGAATGGAGGCCCTATGTCTAAAAATCTCAACTCAGGGATTGGAGCCCTAATATTGGCAAAAAGGCGACTAGGAAATGGAGGCCCTATGTCTAAAAATCTCAACTCAGGGATTGGAGCCCTAATGTTGGCAAAAAAGGCGACTAGGGAATGGAGCCCCTATGTCTAATAATCTCAACTAGGGAATGGAGGCCCTATGTTTGTAAAAAGGTTGACTAGGGAATGGAGGCCCTACGTCTAAAATCTCAACTTAGGGATTGGAGCCCTAAGGTTGGCAAAAAGGCGACTAGGGAATGGAGGCCTTATGTGTAAAAATCTCAACTCAAGGATTGGAGCCTTAATGTTGTAAAAAAGACGACTAGGGAGTGGAGGCCCTATGTCTAAAAATCTCAACTAGGGAATGGAGGCCCTATGTTGGTAAAAATGTTGACTAGGGAATGGAGGCCATATTTCTCAAATCTTAACTGGGGAATGGAGGCTCTATGTTGGTAAAAAGGCGACTAGGGAATGGAGGCCCTATGTCCAAAAATCTCAACTAGGGAATGGAGGCCCTATGTGTAAAAATCTCAACTCAAGGATTGGAGCCCTAATGTTGCAAAAAGGCGACTAGGGAATGGAGGCCCCATGTCTAAAAATCTCAACTAGGGAATGGAGGCCCTATGTTGGTATTTACGTCGACTAGGGAATGGAGACCCTATGTCTAAAATCTCAACTTAGGGATTAGAGCTTTAATGTTGGCAAAAACGCAACTTGGGAATGGATGCCCTATGTCTAAAAATTTCAACTAAGGAATGGAGGCCTTATGTTGGTAAAAAAGTCGAGTAGAGAATAAAGGCCCTATGTCTAAAAATCTCAACTTAGGGATAGAATCCCTAATGTTGGAAAAAAGGCGACTAGCGAATGGAGGTCCTCTGTCTAAAAATCTCAACTTAGGGATTGGAGCCTTAATGTTGGCCAAAAGCGACTAGGGAATGGAGTCCCTATGTCTAAAAGTCTCAACGGAGGGATTGGAGCCCTAATGTTGGCAAAAAGGCTACTAGGGAATGGAGACCCTATGTCTAAAATCTCAAATTAACAATTGGAACCCTAATGTTGGCAAAAAGGAGACTAGGGAATGGAGGCCCTATGCCTAAAATCTCAACTCAGGGATTGGAGCCCCAATCTTGGGAAAAAGGCGACTAGGGTATGGAGGCCCTATGTCTAAAATATCAATTAAGGGATTGTAGCCTTAATGTTTTTAAAAAGTGACTAGGGAATGGAGACCCCATGTCTAAAAATCTCTACTTAGGGATTGGAGCCCTAATGTTGGCAAAAAGGCGAATAGGGAATGGAGGACCTATGTCTAAAATCTCAACTTAGGGATTGAAGCCCTAGTGTTGACCAAAAGGCAACTAAGGAACGGAGGCCCTTTGTCTAAAATCTAAACTTAGGGATAGGAGCCATAATGTTGGCAAAAAGGCGACTAGGGAATGAAGGCCCTATGTCTAAAATGTCAACTTAGGGGTTGTATCTCTAATGTTGGCAAAAAGGCGACTAGGGAATGGAGGCCCTATGTCTAAAAATCTCAATTTAGGGATTGGAGCCCTAATGTTGGCAAGAAGGCGACTAGGGAATGGAGGCCCTATGTCTAAAAATCTCAACTTAGGGGTTGGAGCACTAATGTTGGCAATAAAGCGACTAGGGAATGGAGGCCCTATGTCTAAAATTTTCAACTCAGGGATTGGAGCCCTAATGTTGGAAAAAAGGCAACTAGGGAATGGAGGTCCTATGTATAAAAATCTCAACTCAGGGATAGGATCCCTAATATTGGCAAAAAGGCGACTAGGGAATGGAGGACCTATGTCTAAAAATCTCAACTCAGGGATTGGAGCCCTAATGTTGGCAAAAAAGGCGACTAGGGAATGGAGGCCCTATGTCTAATAATATCAACTAGGGAATGGAGGCCCTATGTTTGAAAAAAGGTTGACTAGAAAATGGAGGCCCTATGTCTAAAATCTCAACTTAAGTATTGGAGCCCTAAGGTTGGCAAAAAGGCGACTAGGGAATGGAGGCCCTATGTGTAAAAATCTCAACTCAAGGATTGGAGCCTTAATGTTGTCAAAAAGACGACTAGGGAGTGGAAGCCCTATGTCTAAAAATCTCAACTAGGGAATGGAGGCCCTATGTTGGTAAAAATGTTGACTAGGGAATGGATGCCCTATGTTGGTAAAAAGGCGACTAGAGAATGGAGGCCCTATGTCCAAAAATCTCAACTAGGGAATGGAGGCCATATGTTGGTAAAAAAGGCAACTAGGGAATGGAGGTCCCAGGTCTAAAATCTCAACTTAGGGATTGGAGCCCTAATGTTGGCAAAACGACGACTAGGGAATGGAGGCCCTATGTTTTAAAATCTCAACTAGGGAATGGAGGCCCTATGTTGGTAAAAATGTCGACTAGGGAATGGAGGCCTTATGTCTAAAATCTCAACTAAGGAATGGAGGCCCTATGTTGGTAAACAAGGCGACTAGGGAATGGAGGCCCTATGTTGGTAAACAAGGCGACTAGGGAATGGATGCCCTATGTCCAAAAATATCAACTAGGGAATGGAGGCTCTGAATCTTGATGCTTGTCAGCTGTAGGTGCTGGTTCTTTCTTCAACTTTGGATCAAGGCGGGACATGCGAATCTTGTGACTTCAATCATATTATAAGCAGTCTGCATCTTTCTCCTCTTCAGCACTTTGAATTCACAACTTTAGTTCTTTTTCTTCTTTTCTTTATTCTGGATTGAGACTCATTCTTTTGGTCATCTCGAATAAGGATTGTGTGTCCTTAGAAGGAAAGATTTAGGGAATGGAGGCTCTATGTCTAAAAATCTCAACTCAGGGATTGAAGTCCTAATGTTGGCAAAAAGGTGACTAGGGAATGGATGCTCTATGTCTAAAAATCTCAACTCATGGATTGAAGCCCTAATGTTGGCAAAAAGGCGACTAGAGAATGTAGACCCTATGTCTAAAAATCTCAACTTAGGGATTGGAGCCCTAATGTTGGCAAAAAGCGACTAGGGAATGGAGGCCCTATGTCTAAAAATCTCAATTTAGGGACTGGATCTCTAATGTTGGCAAAAAGGCGACTAGGGAATGGAGGCCCTATGTCTAAAATCTCAACTTAGGAGTTGGAGCCCTAATGTTGGCAAAAAGGCGACTAGGGAATGGAGGCCCTATATCTCAAAATCTCAACTTAGGGGTTGGAGCCCTAATGTTGGCGAAAAGGTGACTAGGGAATGGAGGCCCTATGTCTGAAAATCTCAACTCAGAGATTGGAGCCCTAATGTTGGCAAAAAGGCGACTAGGGATTGGAGGTCCTATGTCTGAAAATCTCAACTAGGGATGGAGGCCCTATGTCTAAAATCTCAACTTAGGGATTAGAGCTTTAATGTTGGCAAAAAAGCGACTAGGGAATGGAGGCCCTATGTCTAAAATTTTCAACTCAGGGATTGGAGCCCTAATATTGGAAAAAAGGCAACTAGGGAATGGAGGTCCTATGTCTAAAAATCTCAACTCAGGGATAGGATCCCTAATATTGGCAAAAAGGCGACTAGGGAATGGAGGACCTATGTCTAAAAATCTCAACTCAGGGATTGGAGCCCTAATGTTGGCAAAAAAGGCGACTAGGGAATGGAGGACCTATGTCTAAAATCTCAACTTAGGGATTGAAGCCCTAGTGTTGACCAAAAGGCAACTAAGGAACGGAGGCCCTTTGTCTAAAATCTAAACTTAGGGATAGGAGCCATAATGTTGGCAAAAAGGCGACTAGGGAATGAAGGCCCTATGTCTAAAATGTCAACTTAGGGGTTGTATCTCTAATGTTGGCAAAAAGGCGACTAGGGAATGGAGGCCCTATGTCTAAAAATCTCAATTTAGGGATTGGAGCCCTAATGTTGGCAAGAAGGCGACTAGGGAATGGAGGCCCTATGTCTAATAATATCAACTAGGGAATGGAGGCCCTATGTTTGAAAAAAGGTTGACTAGAAAATGGAGGCCCTATGTCTAAAATCTCAACTTAAGTATTGGAGCCCTAAGGTTGGCAAAAAGGCGACTAGGGAATGGAGGCCCTATGTGTAGAAATCTCAACTCAAGGATTGGAGCCTTAATGTTGTCAAAAAGACGACTAGGGAGTGGAAGCCCTATGTCTAAAAATCTCAACTAGGGAATGGAGGCCCTATGTTGGTAAAAATGTTGACTAGGGAATGGATGCCCTATGTTGGTAAAAAGGCGACTAGAGAATGGAGGCCCTATGTCCAAAAATCTCAACTAGGGAATGGAGGCCATATGTTGGTAAAAAAGGCAACTAGGGAATGGAGGTCCCAGGTCTAAAATCTCAACTTAGGGATTGGATCCCTAATGTTGGCAAAACGACGACTAGGGAATGGAGGCCCTATGTTTTAAAATCTCAACTAGGGAATGGAGGCCCTATGTTGGTAAAAATGTCGACTAGGGAATGGAGGCCTTATGTCTAAAATCTCAACTAAGGAATGGAGGCCCTATGTTGGTAAACAAGGCGACTAGGGAATGGAGGCCCTATGTTGGTAAACAAGGCGACTAGGGAATGGAGGCCCTATGTCCAAAAATATCAACTAGGGAATGGAGGCTCTGAATCTTGATGCTTGTCAGCTGTAGGTGCTGGTTCTTTCTTCAACTTTGGATCAAGGCGGGACATGCGAATCTTGTGACTTCAATCATATTATAAGCAGTCCGCATCTTTCTCCGCTTCAGCACTTTGAATTCACAACTTTAGTTCTTTTTCTTCATTTCTTTATTCTGGATTGAGACTCATTCTTTTGGTCATCTCGAATAAGGATTGTGTGTCTTTAGAAGGAAAGATTTAGGGAATGGAGGCTCTATGTCTAAAAATCTCAACTCAGGGATTGAAGTCCTAATGTTGGCAAAAAGGTGACTAGGGAATGGACGCTCTATGTCTAAAAATCTCAACTCAGGGATTGAAGCCCTAACGTTGGCAAAAAGGCGACTAGAGAATGTAGACCCTATGTCTAAAAATCTCAACTTAGGGATTGGAGCCCTAATGTTGGCAAAAAGCGACTAGGGAATGGAGGCCCTATGTCTAAAAATCTCAATTTAGGGACTGGATCTCTAATGTTGGCAAAAAGGCGACTAGGGAATGGAGGCCCTATGTCTAAAATCTCAACTTAGGGGTTGGAGCCCTAATGTTGGCAAAAAGGCGACTAGGGAATGGAGGCCCTATGTCTCAAAATCTCAACTTAGGGGTTGGAGCCCTAATGTTGGCGAAAAGGTGACTAGGGAATGGAGGCCCTATGTCTGAAAATCTCAACTCAGAGATTGGAGCCCTAATGTTGGCAAAAAGGCGACTAGGGATTGGAGGTCCTGTGTCAGAAAATCTCAACTAGGGATGGAGGCCCTATGTCTAAAATCTCAACTTAGGGATTAGAGCTTTAATGTTAGCAAAAAAGCGACTAGGGAATGGAGGCCCTATGTCTAAAATCTCAACTTAGGTATTGGATCCCTAATATTGGCAAAAAGGCATCTAAGGAATGGAGGCCCTATGTTTAAAAATCTCAACTTAGGGATTGGAGCCCAAATGTTGGCAAGAAGGCGACTAGGGAATGGAGGCCCTATGTCTCAAAATCTCAACTTAGGAGTTGGAGCCCTAATGTTGGCAAAAAGGCGACTAGGGAATGGAGGCCCTATATCTAAAAATCTCAACTCATGCGTTGAAGCCCTAATGTTGGAAAACAGGCGACTAGGGAATGGAGGCCCTATGTCTAAAAATCATAACTTAGGGATTGGATCCCTAATGTTGGCGAAAAGGCGACTAGGGAATGGAGGCCCTATGTCTAAAAATCTCAACTCAGGGATTGGAGCCCTAATGTTGGCAAAAAGGCGACTAGGGATTGGAGGCCCTATGTCTAAAAATCTCAACTAGGGATGGAGGCCCTATGTTGGTAAAAAAGGCGACTAGGGAATGGAGGCCCTATGTGCAAAAATCTCAACTCAGGGATTGGAGGCCTAATGTTGGCAAGAAGGCGACTAGGTAATGGAGGGCCTATGTCTAAAATATCAACTTAGGGATTGGATCCCTAATGTTGACAAAAAGGCGACTAGGAAATGGAGGCCCTATGTCTAAAAATCTCAACTTAGGGATTTGAGCCCTAATGTTGGCAAGAAGGCGAGTAGGGAATGGAGGCCCTATGTATCAAAATCTCAACTTAGGGGTTGGAGCCCTAATGTTGGCAAAAAGGCGACTAGGGAATGGAGGCCCTATATATAAAAATCTCAACTCAGAGATTGGAGCCCTAATGTTGAAAAAAGGCGACTAGGGAATGGAGGCCCTATGTTGGTAAAAAGGCGACTAGAGAATGGAGGCCCTATGTCCAAAAATCTCAACTAGGGAATGGAGGCCCTATGTTGGTAAAAAAGGCAACTAGGGAATGGAGGCCCCAGGTCTAAAATCTCAACTTAGGGATTGAAGCCCTAATGTTGCCAAAACGGCGACTAGCGAATGGAGGCCCTATGTTTTAAAATCTCAACTAGGGAATGGAGGCCCTATGTTGGTAAAAATGTCGACTAGGGAATGGAGGCCCTATGTCTAAAATCTCAACTAAGGAATGGAGGCCCTATATTGGTAAACAAGGCAACTAGGGAATGGAGGCCCTATGTCCAAAAATCTCAACTAGGGAATGAAGGCTCTGAATCTTGATGCTTGTCAGCTGTAGGTGCTGGTTCTTTCTTCAACTTTGGATCAAGGCGGGACATACGAATCTTGTGACTTCAATCATATTATAAGCAGTCTGCATCTTTCTCCGTTTCAGCACTTTGAATTCACAACTTTAGTTCTTTTTCTTCTTTTCTTTATTCTGGATTGCGACTCATTCTTTTGGTCATCTCGAATAAGGATTGTGTGTCTTTAGAAGGAAAGATTTAGGGAATGGAGCCCTATATCTAAAATTCTCAACTAGGGAATGGAAGTCCTAATGTTGCCAAAAAGGTGACTAGGGAATGGAGGATCTATGTCTAAAAATCTCAACTCAGGGATTGAGGCCCTAATGTTGGCAAAAAGGCGACTAGAGAATGTAGACCCTATGTCTAAAAATCTCAACTTAGGGATTGGAGCCCTAATGTTGGCAAAAAGAGACTAGGGAATGGAGGCCCTATGTCTAAAAATCTTAATTTAGGGACTGGATCTCTAATGTTGGCAAAAAGGTGACTAGGGAATGGAGGCCCTATGTCTAAAATCTCAACTTAGGGGTTGGAGCCCTAATGTTGGCAAAAAGGCGACTAGGGAATGGAGGCCCTATGTCTCAAAATCTCAACTTAGGGGTTGGAGCCCTAATATTAGCGAAAAGGTGACTAGGGAATGGAGGCCCTATGTCTGAAAATCTCAACTCAGAGATTTGAGCCCTAATGTTGGCAAAAAGGCGACTAGGGATTGGAGGTCCTATGTCTGAAAATCTCAACTAGGGATGGAGGCCCTATGTCTAAAATCTCAACTTAGGGATTAGAGCTTTAATGTTGGCAAAAAAGCGACTAGGGAATGGAGGCCCTATGTCTAAAATCTCAACTTAGGTATTGGATCCCTAATGTTGGCAAAAAGGCATCTAAGGAATGGAGGCCCTATGTTTAAAAATCTCAACTTAGGGATTGGAGCTCTAATGTTGGCAAGAAGGCGACTAGGGAATGGAGGCCCTATATCTCAAAATCTCAACTTAGGAGTTGGAGCCCTAATTTTGGCAAAAAGGTGACTAGGGAATGAAGGCCCTATATCTAAAAATCTCAACTCATGGATTGAAGCCCTAATGTTGGAAAAAAGGCGACTAGGGAATGGAGACCCTATGTCTAAAAATCATAACTTAGGGATTGGAACCCTAATGTTGGCGAAAAGGCGACTAGGGAATGGAGGCCCTATGTCTAAAAATCTCAACTCGGAGATTGGAACCCTAATGTTGGCAAAAAGGCGACTAGGGATTGGAGGCCCTATGTCTAAAAATCTTAACTAGGGATGGAGGCCCTATGTTGGTAAAAACGTCGACTAGGGAACGGAGGCCCTATGTCTAAAATCTCAACTTAGGGATTAGAGCTTTAATGTTGGCAAAAAGGCGACTAGGTAATGGAGGCCCTATGTCTAAAATATCAACTTAGGGATTGGATCCCTAATGTTGACAAAAAGGAGACTAGGGAATGGAGGCCCTATGTCTAAAAATTTCAACCTAGGGATTTGAGCCCTAATGTTGGCAAGAAGGCGAGTAGGGAATGGAGACCCTATGTCTCAAAATCTCAACTTAGGGGTTGGAGCCCTAATATTGGCAAAAAGGCGACTAGGGAATGGAGGCCCTATATATAAAAATCTCAACTCAGAGATTGGAGCCCTAATGTTGGAAAAAAGGCGACTAGGGAATGGAGGCCCTATGTCTAAAAATCTCAACTCAGGGATTGGAGCCATAATGTTGGCAAAAAGGCGACTAGGGAATGGAGGCCCTATATCTAAAAATCTCAACTCAAGGATTGGAGCCTTAATGTTGGCATAAAGGCGACTTGGGAATGGAGGCCCTATGTCTAAAAATCTCAACTAGGGAATGGAGGCCCAATGTTGGTAAAAAGGTTGATTAGGGAATGGAGGCCCTATGTTGGTAAAAATGTCCACTAGGGAATAGAGATCCTATGTCTAAAAATCTCAACTTAGAGATTGGAGCCGTAATGTTGGCAAAAAGGCGACTAGGGAATGAAGGCCCTATATCTAAAAGTCTCAATTAGGTATTGGAGCCTTAATGTTGGCAATAAGGCGACTAGGGAATGGAGGCCCTATGTCTAAAATCTCAACTTAGAGTTTGGAGCCCAAATGTTGGCAAAAAGGCGACTAGGGAATGAAGGCCCTATGTCTAAAAATCTCAAGTCAGGGATTGAAGCCCTAATGTTGGCAAGAATGTGACTAGGGAATGGAGGCCCTATGTCTAAAAATCTCAAATTAGGGATTGGAGCACTAATGTTGGCAAAAAGGTAACTAGGGAATGAAGGCCCTATATCTAAAAATCTCAAATTAGGGATTGGAGCCCTAATGTTGGCAAAAAGGCGACTAAAGAATGGAGGCCCTATATCTAAAATCTCAACTTAGGTATTGGATCCCTAATGTTGGCAAAAGGCAATTAGGGAATGGAGGGTCTATGTCTAAAAATCTCAACTAGGGAATGGAGGCCCTATGTTGGTAAAAAAGTCGACTAGAGAATGGAGACACTATGTCTAAAAAACTCAACTTAGGGATTGGAGCCCTAATGTTGGCAAAAAGGCAACTAGAGAATGGAGGTCCTATGTCTAAAAATCTCAACTTAGGGATTAGAGCACTAATATTGGCAAAACGCGACTAGGGAATGAGGGCACTATGTCTAATAATCTCAACTTAGGGATTGGAGCCCTAATGTTGGCAAAAAGGCGACTACGGAATGGATGCCCTATGTCTAAAATCTTAAATTAGGGATTGGAGCCCTAATGTTGGTAAAAAAGCGACTAGGGAATGAATGCCCTATGTCTAAAATCTCAACTCAGGGATTGGAGCTCTAATGTTGGCAAAAGGGCGAATATGGAATGGAGGCCCTATGTTTAAAAATGTCAACTTAGAGATTGGAGCCCTAATATTGGCAAAAAGGAGACTAGGGAATGGAGGCCCTATGTCTAAAATCTCAACTTAGGGACTGGAGCCCTAATGTTGGCAAAAAGGCGACTAGGGAACGGAGGCCCTATGTCTAAAATCTCAACTTAGGGATTGGATCCCTAATGTTGGCAAAAAGGCGACTAGGGAAGGGAAGCCCTATATCTAAAAATATCAATTTAGAGATTGGAGCCCTAGTATTGGCAAAAGGACGACTAGGGAATAGAGACCCTATGTCTAAAATCTCAACTTAGGGATTGGAGCCCTAATGTTGGCAAAAGGCAACTAGGGAATGGAGGCCCTGTGTCTAAAAATCGCAACTTAAGGATTGGAGCCCTAATGTTGGCAAAAAGGCTAATAGGGAATGGAGGCCCTATGTCTAAAAATCTTAACTTAGGGATTGGAGCCCTAATGTTGGCAAAAAGGCGACAAGGTAACGGAGGCCCTATGTCTAAAATCTCAACTTAGGAATTGGAGCCCTAATGTTGGCAAAAGGCGACTAGGGAATGGAGACACTATGTCTAAAAAAACTCAACTTAGGGATTGGAGCCCTAATGTTGGCAAAAAGGCAACTAGAGAATGGAGGTCATATGTCTAAAAATCTCAACTTAGGGAATGGAGCACTAATATTGGCAAAACGCGACTAGGGAATGTGGGCCCTATGTCTAATAATCTCAACTTAGGGATTGGAGCCCTAATGTTGGCAAAAAGGCGACTACGGAATGGATGCCCTATGTCTAAAATCTTAAATTAGGGATTGGAGCCCTAATGTTGGTAAAAAAGCGACTAGGGAATGAATGCCCTATTTCTAAAATCTCAACTCAGGGATTGGAGCCCTAATGTTGGCAAAAGGGCGAATAGGGAATGGAGGCCCTATGTTTAAAAATGTCAACTTAGAGATTGGAGCCCTAATATTGGCAAAAAGGCGACTAGGGAATGGAGGCCCTATGTCTAAAATCTCAACTTAGGGACTGGAGCCCTAATGTTGGCAAAAAGGCGACTAGGGAACGGAGGCCCTATGTCTAAAATCTCAACTTAGGGATTGGATACCTAATGTTGGCAAAAAGGCGACTAGGGAAGGAAAGCCCTATATCTAAAAATATCAATTTAGAGATTGGAGCCCTAATATTGGCAAAAAGACGACTAGGGAATAGAGACCCTATGTCTAAAATCTCAACTTAGGGATTGGAGCCCTAATATTGGCAAAAGGCAACTAGGGAATGGAGGCCCTATGTCTAAAAATCGCAACTTAAGGATTGGAGCCCTAATGTTGGCAAAAAGGCTACTAGGGAATGGAGGCCCTATGTCTAGAAATCTTAACTTAGGGATTGGAGCCCTAATATTGGCAAAACGCGACTAGGGAATGGGGGCTCTATGTCTAAAAATCTCAACTTAGGGATTGAAGCCCTAATGTTGGCAAAAAGGCGACTACGGAATGGATGCCCTATGTCTAAAATCTTAAATTAGGGATTGGAGCTCTAATGTTGGTAAAAAGGCGTCTAGGGAATGAAGGCCTTATGTCTAAAATCTCAACCCAGGGATTGGAGCCCTAATGTTGGTAAAATGGCGACTAGGGAATGGAGGCCCTATGTTTAAAAATCTCAACTTAGGGATGGGAGCCCTAATATTGGCAAAAAGGCGACTAGGGAATGGAGGCCCTATGTCTAAAATCTCAACTTAGAGACTGGAGCCCTAATGTTGGCAAAAAGGCGACAAGGTAACGGAGGCCCTATGTCCAAAATCTCAACTTAGGAATTTGAGCCCTAATGTTGGCAAAAGGCGACTAGGGAAGCGAGGCCCTATATCTAAAAATCTCAATTTAGAGATTGGAGCCCTAATGTTGGCAAAAAGGCAACCAGGGAATAGAGACCCTATGTCTAAATTCTTAATTTAGGGATTGGAGCCCTAATGTTGGCAAAAGGCAACTAGGGAATGGAGGCCCTATGTCTAAAAATAGCAACTTAGGGATTGGAGCCCTAATGTTGGCAAAAAGGCTACTAGGGAATGGAGGCCCTATGTCTAAAAATTTCAACTCAGAGATTGGAGCCCTAATGTTGGCAAAAAGACGACTAGGGAATGGAGGCCCTATGTCTAAAAATTTCAACTAGGGAATGGAGGCCCTATGTTGGTAAAAAAGTAGACTATGGAATGGAGGCCTTATGTTGGTAAAAAATACGACTATAGAATGGAGGCCCTATGTCCAAAAATCTCAACTAGGGAATGGAGGCCCTATGTTGATAAAAAAGGCGACTAGGAAATGGAGGCCCCATGTCTAAAATCTCAACTTAGGGATTGGAGCCCTAATGTTGGCAAAACGGCGACTAGGGAATGGAGGCCCTATGTCTAAAATCTTAACTAGGGATTGGAGCCCTATGTTAGCAAAAGCGCAAAAGATTGGGATTGGGGATCCTAAGCTACTATTTTTGAATTTTCTTCTTATCTTCTTTTTATTAATTTTGTTTTCCTTTCTCTTTTATTTTCATTTCATTTTTCATCATTTCTTTTGTAAAAATGCAAGAAAGAAATTGGAGGAGACTTTCCTTTTGGATTGACTAGCACTTGCGCATTTCTTTTCCTTTTTTGTTGCACCTGCTTCTTTCACGGTTTCATCGGATTGCACCTGTTTCCATTTTTCCAAATAAAGAACAATTGTTAGTTTGAAACGGTGGTTGGTTTTGTGACCTTGGTTGTTTCAATCACTTGGTCTCGGCCCGAATTCTTTGATGAAGATCTCAACTGCAACCATTTGTTTCCTGGGGACCAATTTCATTTCAGATCCTGAGAACCTCTGGTTTTTTCCAGATTTTGCCATGACGGTTGGTTGGTGGAACTCAACCTTTTCGACTTTATTTTGCCTTCACAGGCCTTTCCTTTTTGACTTCCTTTTTTTCATTTCATTCATTTGTTTTTTCTTTTCTTTTCTTTTCTTTTGAACACTGGGGAACTTTGGCTCCTCGAACTTTGTTGCAACGGCTAGTCGCACGGGACATAACCTTTTCCACCTTTGTTTCGCCTTCGTATGCCTTTCATTTCTGCTTTCTTTCTTCCAACTTCAATTTCAGAGCATTTGTGGACATTGGATTTTCAAACCTTTGCCGAGACGGTTAGCAACGTGGAACTTGTCCTTTTCAACTTCATTTGCCTTTATCAGCACTTCAATTTGATTTTCTCCTTCCAGAGTTTTGATTTCGAAGCATCGGCCTCCATGGCCAGTCGATGTCGACTTGATTCCCCTGATGAGCCTGGGTGAATTTTGCACATTAGCTTTTATCAAACTAAAGCCCTGTAAATCAGTCTTGCCATCCTTTCTTTGTCTTAGTTTCGGAACAGTGTTAGACCGAAAGGGATTCAAAGAAAACAAACAATGGAATAGAGAATAAGTTTAAAACAAGAAGTGTCCCTTTCGGGGAAAGAAAAGAAGGACTTATCTGGAGTACATGCGAACTTCAATGAACATGATATGCCTTTTGGACTGGATGCTTGATCTGTGTAAACCGTCTGACTCTCAGAAATTTATCACAACTTTTGCCTAAAAATCGAGAAACCTTGCCAGGACTCTGTCGGTGCTGGTGGCTGTGAGGATCCTCTTTTCGATCAGGGGCGCCCTTTGCGGGTTTTCACGAGCTGACCTCTCTCATTTCTCTTCTCATCATCGCTTCATAGTACTCTTTGCGAGTTTTCATTGATGAGACTCTCTCATTTTGATTTCTTTGCTTATTGTCGCCTTACACTACCCGTGTGGGTTTTCACCAATAAGACTCTCTCATTTTATTTCTCTTATCTTGACTGCATCGAGTTTAAACAACCGCGTTCTCCGATTTTGAAAACCTTTTGCCGATTGATCGGAAGAACTTGAACAAGGTTTGGTTAAAAAGAATTCAGATCGAATTACAACTTTGGAACCGTTCAGGCGTGATCATCGCCGAACCATTGTAACATCTGCCCCAGTTTCACTTTCGGGGGAACTTGGACTTTTTTTTGGTGTGACTGAACCCTAGAGAGAGGCTGCCTACATATCCTTTCGGAATCAAGTCGAACGTAGTTCAGGAAAGTTTGTTTTTTGACTTTCTTTTGTTTTTCTTCTATTTTGTTTTATTTTCTCTTTCTTTTTCCTTTCCTGTTCTTTTTCATTTTTCATTTCATTTTCTTTTTGCCTTTTTCTTTTTCTTTTTTTTCATTTTTTTTTATTTTTCTTTTTCAATAATATTTTCAGGTTCCAAAAAGGGTAATCAAAGATGAGTTACCAGATCAAATGGTTTAGAAAAAGGTTAATGGTGTTTGGGTAGCGAGAATGAAAGTCTTCGTCATCCCAACCGGAGAATATTAATACTACATGGAGGATTAATCACAGTACCTTTCGACTGCATTTGCATTGACAGTTATTCTGGGGACATTTCTTTCGACATTTCCCAGGTACAATGCTTTCTTTGGCAGTACCCTTGTTACCATGTATGGCTCTTTCCAATTTGGAGCCAATTTTTCTTTAGTTGTTCCAACTCTTTGTTTTATTTCCTAAAACTTATCTTCATTACAATCTAATCCTTAATTCATTATTTCGAGGTCTGACAGCTTTCAGGATGTGGGCATGAAGTCCGCAAGCATGTCATGTTATTGAAATCTGCATTTAACAAAACTAAAAAGAGAATAAGAGAGAAAAATGACAAGATTAAGAAAAGAGACATTCCTGGATAATGAAATATTAATTTTATTTGATTTTTTTTCTTCTTTTTTTAAATTTTTGAAGATAGAAGGGTTTACATCGGAAAGTAAGACAATAAAGTAAAACATCTGGATCACACCCTAAGATAATCCGGACGCGGAAAGGATAGCAATACTGGCTACCGAGACTCCCGTCTGATGGGGGAACTTTCATGCTTGACAACCCTTTTTTGGCTTTTCTTCTGTCTCGGCAATGGCTGCAATGGCCTTCAGTGCTGGATCAAATTCCTCATCTTCACAAATCATTCCGACTATTGACCCGATGTTGCGGGAAAGCAACAGATTGTTCATCACATCAGGAGCTTCTTCATCCTGAAAAACAATTCTTCCAGCTTCAATCAAATCTTCAACTGCCCTTTTGAGGGTCCAACAGTATTCCGTACTGTCTCCCACTGATCCAGAATGGTATTCACATCTAGCATCAGCTCGGTGCGAGGGGGACTCGGGGTTTGGCCGGTTCGGGGCCACTGGATGCAATAGATCTAGCTTGATTAGCTTTTGGAACAATCTTGAATATGATTCACCAATAGGGGTAAACTGATTCTTTCTGAAAGGCTCACTTGGGCAAGGACTGTACTGGCGAATATTTGATTGGGGATTATATTGAGCTTGGTAATGATTGGCATTTTTGGGAGGTGGAGCTCGATTTTGTGTATAATGTTGTGGCCGCGTGCAAGGTTGCGCGTTCATCACCGCATACCAAAAAAACCAACCACCTGAACAGAACCTGCTTAATTTTCACACCCAACAATCTTGTTAGTTTTGAGACATTTAACATATAGGAAATCGCAAGTTGGGATGCAATGCACCTAACAGTTAAACGCTTCTACCATGTGTTTGAACGATTGCATGTTTTATCCCGGCCCTAACTAGCCCTCTTCACTATGTACCTCTTTTCTTCATTTCTGCCTCTCTTTAATTATTCTTGATTTTGTTTTTCATCTCGTTTTTGCCGCTCTTTTTTTTATTTTTTATTTTGCACTCTCTTTTGTTTGTCACTTTTTTATTTTTTTGTCGCTCTCTTTTTTTTCCTTCTTTTTTTCATTCTTTTCTTTCTTTTTCATTCAATTTTTTTTTTCAATTTATTTTATCACTCAACTAATTTTTTGCTACGATCGAATCCGATGAGGATTGCCTACGTATCATGATCCCGCATGAAGCAGATTTTGTATAGTTCGAGAAGATTGGGAATAGAGTAAATAAACTAACTATCTTTTTTTGTTTACTTTTATAAAACTCAGACCATGAAAGCTTTAAGAAAAAGAAAAACATATTTTTTGAATTTTTTGTTTTGTGGTTTTTTTTTGTTTTTGGAATTTTCGAAAGTAATGCTTTTAAAAGAAGAAAGGAAAGATATTTTCTTTTGGATTTCTGATTTTGATCTTATTCTTATTTTTGAGAGAAAGACTTCTAAAAATTCCTTTGCTTTCGATTGAACTTTGGGGATATTAAAAGTAACGAAAATATTTTTGTTTGAATTTTTATTTATTTTTTTCTTTTTCTAAAGAAGAAAGATTTTTGGATTTTGGATGTTGCCTCTTAATTTCGAAAGAAAGACTTTTAAGAAAACGTTTTGGATTTTTGAGTATTTTTTTCATTTATTTATTTATTTATTTTATTTACAAAAGTACTTTTAAAGAAAAGCAAAAATATTTTTGAATATTTTATTTCTCAATTTTTATGGACATTTGCAAAAGAAAGTCTTTTAAAGAAGAAAAGGATATTTTTGAATTTTTTTGTTTCTGATTTTTTTTTTGGTTTTTTTTTTTTGGAAAAAATACTTCAAAATGAAGGAAACTGGTATTTTTTATTTTGATTTTTTCTTGATGTTTGTTTTTTTTATTTTTTTTCGTATGAAAGACTTCAGAAAGAAAGAAACTGCATTTTTTTAAGTTTTAAAAAGAAAAACTTCTTCTTCTTTTTTTGAATTTTCTAAGGAAAGATTTCTAAAGAAGGAATTAAAGGAACATATTTTTGGATTTTTGAAAATTGGGGTCGGAACCGATGAGGTTTGCCTACGTATCTCACATCCGGTGAGAATCAGACCCTCGTAGTTCGGTTAGTTTTGACGGAACAAGGGAAACATGGCGCTTGAAGATTTTGGTTTATTTTGAAATGACTTTTCTTTTTTTCTGCAGAATTTCGGCAGAGTTTCAAAATTTTCTAAATACCTACCTGTCACTTTTTTTTTATTTTCTTTTTCTTTTTTTTTTTTGGTTTTCTTCCTCTATTCTAGAAGCCGGTCAACATGCAAGCCGAACAAACAGATGCGCAAGTAGCACGTAAGATGCATCAGGATGATCTTTTTAATTTGGGTACACCTGTCCTAGACAGACCCAACCCCTGTGTTGAGTCTCCAAAGGCAAATGCACGTGATGCAAACAAGTTCCTACTAGGGATACGGCATGAGGCTTTGTTATACTAGGTTTAGAAACCTGAGTGTATTGTTCTAGACCTGGATTACCCGAGCGGACAGCTCGAGCAGGGGGGGCAGCGTACCGGGAATACAGAAGCTTCACTGGCTTTGCAACTTCTTCGAACCTCGTTCTAAAATTGGTATATGACTCTAACAGAAAAGAAGTCACACAAAGTACACACTTCCCAGATGATTTAAAAGACTCAGAGAGAAAAAGGGTTTCGTAATAGTTTATATATACAATACAAGCAATATCAAAGCGGTAAAAAGAGGCAATTAGCACATTAGGCCCAACATGTAAAAATCAGATAAAACAAGCCAACTACAACAGTTATTCTAAGCTCTAATTCTTAAACCCTGAACCAGAGTTCTGGGTTTGGATCCCCAGCTGAGTCGCCAGAGCTGTCACACCTCCTTTTTACACACCCGAAGGTAGCATAAGGGAGTTTTTCCAATTAAAGTGACATTATTCGAAATGATATTGTTTTATTTATCAGAGTCGTCACTTGGGATGGTTTGTTTTTGGGTGTCCCAAGTCACCGGTTTATTTTAAATCCCAAATCGAGGAAATTTCGACTTTTCTTTTGAAGTCTGCGAACCAGAAATTCTGAATAAGGAATTCTGTTAACCCGAGGGAAGGTGTTAGGCACCCCCAGATTCCGTGATTCTAGCACGGTCGCTTAAACTATTATAATTGGCATATTATCTGATTTTAATACATGTTTTAACCCATGGTACATTTTAACTTATTAATCGCTTTTAATTATTTTTAGGAAGATTCAACGTTATTTAAAACATGCCTTGAACCACGGTACATGAAATGCACCCGCGGTTTGCGACACGTTTTATTTAACGTTGTTGAGAATTGGAGTTGGGTCACATGAAATGCACACCCGAGTTTATGGAAATTAATTTAAATTACGCGCCTAAAGAAACTATGTACTTTCAAGTTTGCGAGGGCCATGGAAAATTCAACTAAATGACACACCTCGATTTCTAAAGGATTAAAATTAATTAAATAAGGTCCATGAGTTTTGAGATTTTATTTGTCATGGCACGCCTCAAATTATCTCCAAGGATTTATAACTTAACTAAAGCAGACTACAATGTTCTTGAATTATGTTTGTCCTTACGGGTTTGAGAACTTGGCAAGTCCAAATTCATTAAACAAATCCAAATCCCTTAGCCATTTTCAGTAGTAAATACTTCATTAAACAAATCCAACTCTCTTTAAAATTAATTAACACTCATGACCCAACTGTACCAAAATGCTCTAACTAAGGCATCTTACAAATCATTTTATTTCAAACTTAATAAACAGACAATATGTGTCTTCCTACTACTACACCTAAACTTAGATTCATATAAATCAAAAATATAACTTTAATCCGAAATGCTCAACAATCAAACCAACCGATAATAAGAATTGAAACACAAACTAATCATGGAAAACAACCAAGCACAGAATAATATGATAAAAATTCATGTCAAATAAAGTCAACAAAAGAACTACGATTAAAAGAAATATGCCATAAACTTTGCCGAAATGGAAAGGGAGCAGACCTTTGAGATCGAAACCTTTCTTCACTATATTGAATTACAGAAGGAAAATGCCAGATACAAATCAAAGGAGAAAAGGCCGTCGAACGGAGTTCGAACAGCCTCGACGGAACCGGATCCGATTGGATGAGAACTCGCCTGAAATGGACCTTGACAGATCCCCAAACTCGAGCAACAATACCTCGTTAGTGACTGACTTTTGGACTGGTTTTAGGTGTTGAAACAGTCATTTTGGCATGTGTTAGCTTTTCTGTTGCGTTTTTGAATAATGGGGGGGAGGGTCGTTTGGAGAAGATGACCGGTGGGTCCTTTTTTTGATTTTTTTTGGGGTTTACCGTTGGCAGCTTTTTCAATCCTTGGAGTCAGCCTTTTTTGGTTTTCACTTTTGTGTATTTTTTTGCTTTTTTCTCTTTGATCTTTTAGAAAAAATGGCCGATCTCTTTTGGCATACACACCTGATTTTGTTTGTATTTTCTTTCTTTGATCATGGCTCCTCTACACCTTAGGCGTAAATGTGTATTGCCATTTTCAGGAATGGCAGATTCAATATTTGGGGGTGTAGGTCTATGTTGGGATTAGGTACTATTATATAGGGGTGGGTATTAGGTTAGGGTATGGGCCTAGGAATTATGGGCTTGGTAATTATGGACTAGGTCCAAAAATTTAGGCCTAAAGATGGGTTGCTAGAGCCCAAGTTTTTTTCTTTCCTCGTGAACGAGATTAAAATACGATCTCATTTATTAATTAGTCCTACTTAAGTAAAATAAATGTTAAAATAAGACTGACCGTTAAAAGAAACTTTTTTTGGTATTTTTCAAGATTAAAAATTACTACAAAACATTAATGGAACGACTTTTTTGTAATTTTCATTTTTCTTGTAATAAAATAAAGTAAAAGAGTAAAAATTAGTTGAAATAGCTATATTAGGCCTAGATTAAGTATTTACGTGCTAAAATATGAAAATTATGGGGAGGGTCAATAATCACATGTCTACATCAAGTTCATCAAGTTTGATTTGGGGTGTGATTCGTGATTTTAGCGTTGTTTAATGTGATTTGAGACCTCGAGCAGGTCCGCATTATGTTTTGGGATTGGCTGGTACGATTGGTTGGGGTCCCGGAGGCCTCGGGTGGATTCCGGATGGTTAACAGATCAAAATTTGAATTTGAAGAAGAATTGAAGCAGCTGGTATCTGGTGTAACCGCACCTGTGAGGTTTCGGCCGCAGGTGCAGAGCCGCAGAAGCGGCCTTGGTGTCGCAAAAGCGGAAATGGCTAGGTTTGGCTGGGGGCGCAGGTGCGACGTAACTTCCGCAGAAGAGAGACCGCAGAAACGGTCCTGGCCCCGCAGAAGCGGTCGTGGGAGAGTTAGCTGAGACCGCACTTGCGATGGAGATTTCCGTAGGTGCGGAGCCGCGGAAGTGGCAGGTGGATAGCAGGTGCGAGAAGCGGGTTGGGCAGTGTGTTCTTTTAAGCGAGGGTTTGGCTCATTTTCACCATTTTTCATCTATGGGAGCCGATTTTGGAGCAACTTAAGAGTGTCATTTTCATCACCAAGCATGAGGTAATTGGTTTCTACTAGTTTTGAGTTAATACTTGGATTATACACGGATTTGGGCATGAAATGTGGTAGAAGTTTGTGGGTTTTTGGTAGGAGACCTAAAAATTTATATTTTTGGATTTTTACCACGATTTTGGGCATGGAATTGAGAGAAAATCATATATTTGAGTTCGTGAGGTCATGGGTAAACTTCATCTTCGAAGAATTTCAGAATTCGGCCACGTGGGCCCGAGGGCAATTTTGTCAACTTTTCGAGCGGAGTTGGGATTTCATATAAATTGAATTGTTATGAATATTAGGGTGTATTTTCATTGGTTTGACCGTTATTTGGCTAGTTTTAAAGCGTTGGGGCATCGGTTTGAGTCATCAGAAGGGCTTGGAAGCCGGTCATTGGACTTCAGAGCGAGGTAGGTCTCCTTTCTAACCTTGTAAGAGGGAATTGTCCCCATAGGTGAAATAATTGGTTATGTGCTTCTATTTGTGGGGGGAGGGGCTACGTACGCACGAGGTGACGAGGGTCCGTGTGTAGCTAATATTATGTTTAAGTCCGAGTAGTCTAGGACCCAAAAACATGCTATACTTGGAATATTTGTAATCTTATTGACAGTTTGAATTGCTTAAATCACATCGAATTAGTAAATGAATTTCTAAAAAGATGAAAGTTCATTTTCTTAAATTATTAAAAGAGAATTGGCTTTTTTGGATAATTGTTGCCTGATGACTTTTTGATTGACTGTTTGTGTGTGTTTAATTTTGGAATGGGCCGAACGCCTCGACAGATTAAATAGATGCATCTATGGTTCGCGCCATTCGACCCGCTGGGAGTGCACGGTTTAAATATTAGTTGGATCGGGTCGTACGACCTCGACATGATTTGCACATGCTTGTAATGCTTGCTTGAGATTTGTAAATTTATATTGCCTCCCTGGTCTAAGATAAATTGATAAATAAAGGATTATAAATTTGGAGACTCTTAAATGTAAAAGGGAATGTTTACTTGTTTTCTTGACTTACTTGAGTTTATTGCCGCTTTAATGGATCCATGATTATTTGCATTATTTATATATTATTATTGGACCACTAGTAAGTGTCGAGGTTGACCTCTCGTCTCTACTTCTTCGAGGTTAGATGGGATACTTACTGGGTATATGTTGTTTTCGTACTCATACTACACTTACTTTGTATTTTGTTGCACAGGTTCATGTGTGGCTAGTGGCATAGTGGCGTAGCGGCATGGTTGATGCGGGGACTTAGGTGAGCTGCATCTTGCGAGACGATCCACAGCCAACAGAGTCTTCTTCAGAGTATTGTACTGTATCATTTCATTCCTGTCCAATTGTATTCCGGACAGTTATTGTATTTTATTTCATTCCTTCGTAAATGCTCATGTACTTGTGATACTGGGTTCTGGGATGATTATGGGGTATTTGTATTAATTCCTAAATGTTTCTATTTATTTGAAACAGTTATCTTTTGCTAGTAAGATTGAAGGAAAAATCATAGTTTTCAAAATTATTAAAATAAGGCCTAAATTAAGTATTTATGATTGGCTTGCCTGACAGCGGTGTCCGACGCCATCACGACCCTTAGTAGATTTTGGGTCGTGACACCTACTATGCCTAAATAATAGGAAATAAAGGAATCCTTTTTCTTGTGGAAAAGAAAACCCAACAGGTTTGGACTGTGTTTTGGACGTTTATCTATTTTATGGAAATTATTTTTTAATAATTTTGATTTGTTTTTAATTCAATGGTGGTGGGGTGACTCCCCATGGTCTCCATGATTAAATACTGGTGATATAATAGGTTTACACATTGGCTATTAGTAAATAGACATGTTGTTGAATTAAATTCAATAATAGAGGTGTAGGATTTTATTGACTAGGTCTTACAAGGTATAATTGATATTGTGTGATGATACAATTATTTTGTAAAAAAGTAAAATTCGTTGTTTGATATCTTGGATGACTAATGATTGGAGCGTTTGGCATATTTATGCCTAAAAATGTTCTCAAATTTTAGTTTATGTTTTCATGCCCTGCGTGATTACTAGTCTTGGATTTTCGATGAAAAATTTTGTTCTCTGGTTAGAGGTTGTAATTAAGTGAAATATGATGGGATTTGTATGAGTTTTATATTATTGGCATGGTTTTTAAGTTGTGGTCCATTATCTGCCATAAAATAATTTTATGACTTACATGTATCTTCACTCGTAAATTGAGAATTTTGTGAGTAATAAATAGTTACCACTAAAGTGGTTTGTTTATTTGAACTCATAAAAGATTCTTAATAAATTTGTACATGTGAATTTGTGTCTATTCATGGATTGAGCATTATGATTAATAAGTAGGATCCACAAAATGGTATATTTATTTGAGTCATTGAAATCTGCTTAATGTACCATGTGAAAATTATCCTTGATAAATCTACATTAGTGGTGGAGGTTCTTAACTAGAAAAAAGAGTTTTATCTTTGGGTACTAGTGATACCAACTCCACTCATGAGAAAGATATTAAGTTTTTCGCCGAATAAGAGAAAATATAATATCTTAGGTTCTTGTGTATTTAATAAAAGGATAATTTATTGCAAAAGGAGATATTATGTATCCTAGAAATAGGAAGAACATAATATATGCCTTGAGCTCATAGTATAATTATAAGGAGAATGGAAATCTATATCATATTTATTTTAATTCACAAAACTACTTAAAACGGTTATTTTCCGAGTTTGGTTACAGGCTGGTGGTCATGAATTTGATGGATTCCGATTAACCTGAAACTTGGTGGGTTCATCGAAAACGATCTAGTGAAAAAAAAACTCCTTGCTATGCAGTGAATCATGTTGTTTTTTTGGCATTTTGAGGTCGTTTAGATGGGTTTTCAAGCAGTTTATTAAATTGAATTTGTTATAAATATGAAAAATTATTCTTTATATATCGGCTATATTTGTGTTAAATCTGAAACATGATGATTTAACTTGATATGATATATATCAAGAATGCAAATCACATGGATTTAATCCTAATTATGCCAAAAATAATATTTTCGGATTTGGTCAAGTTTTTGGCGATCGTGAATTTCACGATCTCTGAATGACCTGAAATTCGGTAGGATCATCGGAAACGATCGTTTAAGAATAAATAACTCTTGTGCAGTGAATCACATCGTATTTTGACGATTCGGGATCGTTTAGATGAGTTTTTGGAGGTTTGGCAGATTAAAATGTGATTTACATACGAAAAGTAATAATTTCTATCATTTTATTTATGTCTAATCTGGAACAGGATAACACATGTTGATTTGACATGAATTGGTATATGATAAGAATGTAGGTCATATTTTAAATTCTTAAAAAATGCTTAAAATGGTAATTTTCCAATTCTTCAAATATTTCTTGCTGGAGAAAACCATCTTTAGAAAGAGGAACTGGAAAAGATTGCAAGTTGTGAATGCCCAAAATAAGAAGAAATGTTTGAGGTGCAATTGTGATGATCCAAAAGGTCATCTTTTGTTTTAAGACTCGATTCCATATTTTGAGGCCTTAAAAACCTCATTTTTATCTCTCCTCGATTTACGTGTGAAGTCCAGGCGTATATCATGAAAGCTTTTATGTGAAAAATTAAGGAAATAATAATATTTGGCCTAAAAAGTTAATTTTTGTTGACTTCGATCAACGTTTTGGGTAAACGGACCCGGACCCGTATTCGGATGGTCCCAGTAGGTCCGTAGTAAAATATGGGATCTGAGTATATGTCCAGAATCGAATCCCGAGGTCCCTAGCCCGAGAAATGAATTTGTGATGAAAATTGTAAAACTGAAATTATAATGATTTTGAGAAAAATGGTTAATATTTGATCTCGTTGGTATAGAGTCTGTATTTTAGTTCCGGAGCTCGGTATAGGTCCGTTATGATATTTATACTTTATCTGTGAAATTTGGTAAGAAACGAGACTGATTTGACGTGATTCCGACCTTTGGTTGAGAAGATAGAAGTTTTTGAAACTTTCTTGAAAATTTCATACTGTCGCGCCCCCTTTTTTCCCTCCGCGGAGAGGAATCCGGGTTTCGACATTCATGGGGTGTAATGAATCATTTCCTCTTGGGAATTGGGTATTCGAAGAGTCGCCACCTAACGGTTTTAAGGTGCGTTAAGTCACCTATAAGGTTCAACTACAACTATGTTTGATAACCAGAGATAGGGTAAGGGCTTGAAATTATCCTAAGGGGAAGGTGTTAGGCACCCCTCAGGATCCACTAGTGTGGTTCTCGGCCAGATAATTTTTTGTGAATTTGTGCAATTAGAAAATAAGGTCAAGTAATAGGGGATTTTAAGCTTAAATACACAAGTGTTTGAAAAGCAAGGTTTTAAAAAGAGTTACAATCTAAGCGTACTTATAGAAATAAAAGGGGTGTCCTAGGTTTATTTGTAATATGGATCACATCAATGCAATACCCGATATGACACTCCTCAGAAGAGGGGATACACGTGGTATTAGCGCACCAGTCATCATATTCATATCTACCCTTCCCACCCCGTGAAGCTATTAAGCGAGGGTTGGTCTCGACCTTTATTGCATGTTGTTACCCATCACATTCCTATCAGTTCCGGAGGAATTTAGGACTCTTATTCCTATAAGAAGGAGGTTCTAGGCTGACTCTTAGGTTTAAAGGTAAAATGCTAAGGTGACATACAAAACAAGTAGGACTGCATTTTGAGGGGGAAACATAAAAGCAAATAGAAGGCTCATGTATACCTTCGCAAATAATGCATATAAATAGCATGACTTAAACACAATTAAGGTATGAAATTTAAAATCCTAAAGCAGGGTGTTTAAGTCAGAAACAGATTCATTAAATAACTCAGAAAAGAAGTCTGAATCAGGCCTGCCTGCTGGTTGTAGCAGTTGATAATTAAACAAAGGCAATTCCAGTTTTATTTAAGTAATTACCTAAGGCTTGCCTAGGCGTAATCCGTATTCAATAATTATTCAAAATAATTAATACGGTTAGGAGATTATTTATATTACCTAAAACATGTTGTTCTAAGTGTTCAGCACATAGAATTATGGCCAGTTGCTTGTAAAAACTGAGTAAAATTGTTTTATTCCCTTTTTATGCATTCATAGTTAACCCAAGCATGCTTAAGCAAATATAAATGAAATCCTAAAGACATGGTATCTAATGTGTAGAGATGCAGAATGATGTATATGCAGAATCCTAAGCAGGATTTCTATATGCACAGATATTACAGCATTTAAACATGATTTCCAGAATATGCAGAGATGATATGTTTGTTAATGTTGTTTAGCCTAAAATAGGATCTCTAAGTGTGCATGGCAGTAAGAACATGATCACAAAAACACTGATTATTAACACATTTAATGCAGGATTTTCTAAGTGATGTGATAGTGAAATGGACATGCTGAAAGCAATAAGTGTAAGTCCTAGGGAACATGATCTCTAATGCATGAAATGAGTCCTAAGCATGGTCTCTATTGCGCAAGTAGGAATATAAACCTAATAACATGTTTTCTACCCTTTTGATAGCTAAAGCATGTATAGTCACCCCTTCCATTTCCACTATCCATCCCCAAAGTTGTTTACAAATTATTACAGACCAAATGATTGAATTACGTAAGAAATGCAAAAGTAAGAAGTTACAGCCATAGGAAGCCTGATCCTGACTTCCTCTATGAGTTATGTAATAAACCACTTCAATGCCAATATTGTTCTAAAGCCTTGCTCATATCTGGGTATGTCAGAGTTCCCTAAGGACCTCAAAGGATCCCGGGAAGTGCTCACACCCAGATTGCATAACCAAGAGTAAGTGTAGTGTGGAAGGGCCAGCCTTTATGTGTCCAGGTTCAGAGGGAGCTCAAGGGTCCCAAGGTAAGGCTCACACAAGATGGGCAGAACCTAGTATTCTAAGAGTATATGTGAGAGTGCTTGACATAGTTTGAAAAGTAGCTTTTGTAAAAAAAACTGGATTGTCAAATCTACTTTTTGAAAGCAATCAGTGACAAAGATGATTGAAAGCAGTGGTAGTAGTAAACAAAACTCAAAACCCCTTAAGATGGGATCACACACAGAATCAGTAGCTACACAAGGGCATCAAGGGATTTTAGGGACACTCAGACACTTGCTTGTATGCACATGACCCCAGCAGGGGTCTGGTTTGGACATGCACAATAATAGTTGATACTGGCATAATCACAAACCAGCCAAAAGAACACAAACACATGGAGGGGATAGGGGTTTGGGATTCATAAGATAGCAAGTACACAATAAGTGATTGGCAAAGTATGCCTTAAAACACACACAAGAGAGTGCATTAATCTAAAGGGGAAGGGGAAATATCACAGCATGTTGGTAATGTATCTTAACAGAACCACAAGTAAAAGTAGACCAAAATGAAAGAAGCTGAAACAAATAAGGAAGCATGTTGTTGTTGAAACTTTTAAATTAAATGACGACATACCAGTTAAAGAAGCAAAGTGCTGAAAAGTAAAGCGAATAAGATTTCACAGTCCAGTCTTGGCTTCAGCCGGCTAGACAAGCAGTATCACAAATAGCAGAGAAAGAAGAGCGGCTTTGAGTGTGAAAGTATGTGTTCTAAACTAAATTGTTTGTCTTGTTAATGAAAGCATTAGGGTATTTATAGTTTTGAAAGTAAGTGGAAAATAAGGTAACAAGTATTGACCGATCATAATTATAGAAATAATACCAACCAGAATCAATTAAAGACTCGAACTCCCTTTAATTAGGGAGTCATAGTTCAAACGGGTACAAGTTGTATTAAATAAGGAAAATAATTGTTTGCAAGACTGATTTTGCCATAATAGGAATAGTAAAAGCATGATGCATGTAATAGGGACTGAGTACATAATATTTTCAAATAAGGAAAGTATAATAACAATATATTGGGCACATAAACATGCAAATTACAAATTGATTTTGAAAAATTAGTTCAAAGAATCATGGATGAGATTGAAAATCACAGGGAATCAGTTCTATCCAAGGAAAGTATTACGAAAGTAAGGAAGCAAGTTTCGAAAAATCAGTATAGAGTTACGAGAAAAATACACGAAATCAGAGGTGTAGACATAAGGAGATCATACAGGATCACCACAAATTGTGTGAGAAATCAGTAAAACAAGTGGTCGGGCCTATAAATAATACGGTTTTGGACAAAATCAAAAAAACCTTAAGAACAACTCAAACGAGAAGCACAAGAGCATATAGAACACACATAAAGCCCAGAAGTTTCATAATAATCATGCAAACACACTGCAAACAAATTCAAACTTTGAATCGAACCCAGAAGTATTAGGGTTTCTTGACAAAAAAATGAATCGAGCCAAAAGGAAAGGCTCAGGTAACGTTTGAACATACTAAAATCATAGTAATCAGAAAGAAATTATTTTTTTACAATAAGGGTTTTGAAACCCTAATTTGAAAAAATAGAGAACTGTTTGGAATCGGAGAAACATTTTTAGGCAAACAAGTGAAAACCTTAGGAATCCCATAGATCCATCACAGATCTAAAAAGGTCGGAGGAGCTTAGCTAGGTTTTTCAAAGAAATAAAAAAGACGAAGAAAAGATCGGTTAAAACCATGGATTCATCTAGATCGAGGACAGATCTTAAAGAAAAGTAAAAGATCTCAAGAGCTAGGGTTTCAGAGAACCCAGAGAGGACGAGAAACATTATATCATTACCGGTGTTAGCCGGAAAAGCCATTGATCTGACTCGAACAGCCATGGATGGCCGAAAAAAGACCCTGGATAGAAGTTGTACAAGGACTGGACCAGATTTCTTCGAGATCTGTCCATGAAATCACACAAGTGGGTCACCAGGAGACGTAGGAGAAAAATACACGTCTCAAACAGCCATTGGAGTCCATGGATTGAGTGGGGGTTGAAGGGGATTAGGGTGGCGGCGGCTAGGGTTTGAGTGAAGTTGCAAAGAGAATTAGAGAGGAAGGGGATTCAAGGGTGGCGAGTTGGAGAGAGTTATTTAGGTTAGGGTGGTCGTTTGGGTTAAAAAAGGTAAGGTGGAATGGTAGCCGTTGATCTGAATGATCAGCGGCCTAGATTAAAAGGGGTAGGTAGGGATCCAGGTTTGGGTAGAGTTTAAAAGGGTTAGGATCGGGTCAAAATTAGAAATTGGGCCGGGGAATTGGGGCTTGATTTGGTTATAATTGAAAGCCAAATGTGGCTACGAGTTAAATAGCCACTTTTTGCTTTTTTATTTTCATAAAAAATAACAGATAGTTTTTTGAAAATAAATTCAAAGTACTAAAATGATTTATAATACATAATTAATAATATAAAAACACAAGACTCAATTTTATGATTATAAAACACAATTAAACCTTAAAATGGCTAATATTGCAATTATGTGCAATTTAGATTTACAAATACTAAATGAAATTGTAAAAATATGCAAAAATTATTTTAGCAATATTTTGGCATAAATATAAAAAACAATAGATGAATTATCAAAAATAATAATTTTGAAAATAATTATTGGGATTTTATGGATACAAAAGGGGAAATAAATCAATTAAAACCCTTTAAAAATATGGAAAAATAATAAAACACTTAGACATGATTATATATGCATATATATGCTTTTTTGAAGTTATTTTGTATATTGAAAATATATAGAAAAAAATTGGGTATCAATAGTTGCCCCTCTTTACCCAGGAAGGATGAAAGAGTTGTCAGGTAAAGATATGATGGCCAATTTTGATCGAGCGAAATGGTTTGAAGAGGTTTAAGCCGCACCCTAACTTCTGAGCTACCTACATATCCCTGGTTTTACAGGAATCAGGCTGTATGTAGTTTAGGATTCACCTGCGGAGTGTGCCGATGAAGATATTTCAAAGACGGACGCAATATCTAGGGTGGGGTGAGTGGCAGGTTTATGGGAATGGTTAGGTTTTATATGGTTGTGGGAACTGGAGCGGGATCGCTCCTGCCGAGATGGCCGTTGATCACCGGTTTACCTGCAATTAGAAACAATACAAGCGTATATTGTGCATAAATTTAAACATGACGCAAATTCCCATCGGAAAATGAATGTTGTCTTTGGATGGTTAGGATGGCGTCCTTAGACCATGATGTCCTGGGCCATGAAGCGTCTGATAAAGGATTCACAGGCCATGAAATGATGTTCTCGATCTATGTGGATGGTGCCTCCGAACCATGATGCCTTGGAATAATGATATGCAAAAGATTGAAAGAGATCCTCAGGCCATGACATGAAAGATGCAGTAGTATGATGCAGACGAGACAGAGCTTAGTCTCGCGAATTGAAAGGCAGAGCTTAGCCCGTAAGAAAGGCGAAATAAATAGTGTTTGAGATAGTGCTTGGGATAACGCTTAGTTTCGAAGAAAATGGGAGGCTGATCTTAGCCTCGGAAGACAGAATGATAGCCTTATGCAAAGGTACGAATGCAGATGGAGGTAGAGCTTAACCTCGGAAGGCAGAATGGTAGCCTTATGCAGATTGGAAGGCAGAATAGTAGCCTTATGCAATGCAGATACAGACGGAGGGAGAGCTTAACCTCGAAAGGCAGAATGGTAGCCTTATGCAAGTTGCAGATGGAGGTAGAGCTTAACCTCGGAAGGTAGAATGGCAGCCTTATGCAAGAATACAGATGCAGATGGAGACAGCGTTTAGTCTCGGAAGGTAGAATGGTATCCTTATGCAAGAAAAATAAAATAATGAATGACAGTAGAGTTTTCTTAGCTGATAGCAGATTACGGCATTATGATTACTGCTAGCATTGTGACTATGGAGCATTACTAGTGTGCTGATAGCAAATGTTGGCAAGTGCAATGGTTCGGAGAGTCGTACTCATGGGTGTATAGTATATTTAATGATTTTGCAATCCTAGTGCCTGCATCCAAAGAAAAATCATGAGTTTTATAAGGGGGAAGGTTAGTTCGTATCCCCGCTGGCTTTGTTTGACCTGCTCGGCTTTGATCTGGTGGTACTGTATGTATCATTGGGGTAGCATTGCTAAACAAAGCAGTTTCGATAATAAACATGTATGATTTTGTAAAGATATGACATAAGTGTATAATTAAAAATAGCTTTTAGATAAATCGACGACTGTGACGTGGTTCGGGACATTGCAACCTCTTTTGCTATGGAATTTTGAGAGTCCTCCTCAAAATTCTGCCCCAGTTTGATGGGTTGAAGTTTCTGACTGGTGCTCGTGTGGCGATCGGCTGAAATTACTTCGGAATTTTGAGGGTCCTCCTCAAAATTCTTCCCCAGTTTCCAATTGCGAGGGAAATGAAATTTTTATTGAATTGTGACCGAACCCATAGGGTTGCCTACTTATCCCCTCTTAAATGGGAATCAGGTCAGGCATAGTTCAATTTACATCATATAAGGAAAGCATAAAGATTACACATAGTAATGCTTGACTGCATCTGAATTGATCGGCTTCGCCCAGACTTCTCTATCCATTTTTGCAAGTATGAGGGCTCCTCCTATCAGAACCCGGTGAACCATGTATGGACCCTTCCAGCTGGGAGAGAACTTCCCTTTGGCTTCATCTTGATGCGGAAAAACTTTCTTTAACACCAGCTGCCCCGGTGTGAACTGTCTCGGCTTGACTCTCTTGTTGAAGGCTCTGGATATTCTGTTCTGATAAAGTTGGCCATGGCAAACTACTTTCATTCTCTTTCCATCTATAAGGGCTAGCTGCTCATAATGACGTTTTACCCATTCTGCATCGTCGAGCTTAGCATCCTGTATGATCTTTAGAGAAGGAATTTCTACCTCAGCGGGAATGACAGCCTCTGTACTGTAAACCAACATATAGGGGGTTGCCCCGGTTGATGTGCAGACTATGGTGCGATACCCTAATAGAGCAAATGATAACTTCTCATGCCACTGTTTATGGCTTTCTATCATTTTCCTCAATATCTTCTTGATATTCTTGTTGGTGGCTTCTACAGCTCCATTCATTTGAGGCATGTAAGATGTGGAATTCTTGTGTCTGATCTTGAAAGTTTCACACATATCTTTCATCAGGTCGTTGTTGAGGTTGGAGCCATTATCAGTAATGATTGACTTTGGAATTTCGAATCGACAAACAATGCGGTCCCGGACAAAGTCTGCCACGACTTTCTTAGTCGCTGCTTTGTAAGATGCTGCTTCGACCCATTTGGTGAAATATTAGATGGCTACTAGGATAAACCTGTGTCCGTTAGGAGCAGCAGGCTCGATTGGTTCAATAACGTCCATTCCCCAGGCGGTGAATGGCCACGGTGAGCTTGTTGTGTTAAGCTCGCTTGGAGGTACCTTTATCATGTTTGCATGAATCTGACAGCGATGGCATTTCCGGACATACTGGATGCAGTTTGTTTCCATAGTCATCCAAAAGTAACCAGCCCGGAGTATCTTCTTTGCTAAGACAAAGTCATTCATATGTGAACTGCAGGTCCCAGCATGAATTTCCTCTAGTAGCCTGGATGCTTCCTTCGCGTCAACACATCTTAATAGTCCCAAATCGGGAGTCCTCCTATATAGCATTCCTCCGTTATGAAAGAAATTGTTGGACAATCTCCGAAATCTGCATTTTTGAGTAGGATTTGCAAGCTCTGGGTACTCTTCTTTTGCCAATTATTCCTTGATATCATGAAACCAAGGCTCTCTGTTTGCTTTCTCTTCAACATGGGCACAGTAAGATTGCTGATTATGGATTTTCACCGGAATGATATCAATGAAATTCTTGTCTGGATGTTGTATCATAGATGATAGGGTAGCCAATGCATCGGCGAACTCATTCTAGATTCTGGGAACATGCTGGAATTCTGTCTTCGTGAACCTCTTTCTCAATTCATGTACATGATGCAGATACGGGAGTATCTTGGAGTTCTTGGTTGCCCATTCTTCTCGTACCTGATGTATAAGTAAGTCTGAATCTCCAATTACTAGCATCTCTTGAACGTTCATGTCAATGGCCATTTTGAGTCCTAAGATGCAGGCTTCATACTCGGCCATATTATTGGTGTAGGGGAACCTGAGTTTGGCAGGCACCGGATAATGCTGACCGATTTTTGATATTAGGACTTCTCCTATACCAACTCCTTTGATGTTTTCCGCTCCATCGAAGAACATTCTCCAACAGTCATAAGATTCTTCGATGTCTTCTCCTATGAATGATACCTCTTCATCAGGAAAATACGTTTTTAGGGGTTCATATTCTCCATCCACGGGATTCTTAGCGAGGTGGTCTGTCAGTGCTTGTCCCTTGACCGCTTTCTAAGTTATGTAGACAATGTCAAACTCACTCAATAAGATTTTCCACTTGGACAACTTGTCGGTGGGCATGGGCTTCGGAAAGATATATTTTAACGGATCCATCCTTGATATGAGATATGTAGTATAGGCGCAGAAGTAATGTCTCAGCTTCTGAGCTACCCAAGTCAAGGCACAACAGGTGCATTCCAATAAAGAATACCGGGCCTCGTACGGGGTGAACTTCTTACTGAGATAATAAATGGCTACTCCTTCCTCCCCATTTCATCATGCCACCCCAGAACGCAACCGAAAGCTCCATCCAACACTGCAAGGTAGAGTAGTAAGGGTCTACCTAGCTCGGGAGGGACTAAGACTGGTGGTGTTGACAGGTACTCCTTGATTTTGTCGAAGGCCTTTTGGCAGTCATTAGTCCATTTGGTAGCGGCATCCTTATTCAACATCTTAAAGATTGGCTCACAGATAACTGTAGACTGTGCTATGAATCGGCTGATGTAGTGAGCCTCCCCAAGAAACTCATCATATCCTTCTTGTTCTTTGGTGTGGTAGTTCTTGAATGGCTTTGACTTTTGATGGATCCAGTTCTATTCCTCAGAGACTCACAATAAACCCAAGTGATTTCCCAGCAGGAACCCCAAATGCGCATTTTACAGGGTTTAGTTTCAGGTTGTACCTCCGCAGTCTATTGAAGAACTTCCTCAGATCTTCCATATAATTAGTAGCCTTTTTGGATTTGATAATAACATCATATAACCTCTATCTCCTTGTGTATCATATTATGTAATATGGTAGTCATGACCCTCATATAGGTGGACCCTGCATTCTTCAAGCCCAATGGCATCATCTTGTAACAGTACATTCCCCACAGCGTAATGAAAGCCATTTTCTCAACATTTGTTCATCCATCTAGATCTGATGATAACCAGTGAAGCAATCTACAAATGACTATAGCTCATACTTGGTGCAATTGTCAATTAGGATATGTATATTTGGCAAAGGGAAGTCGTCTTTCGGACTAGCCTAGTTGAGATCCCGGTAGTCGACATAGACTCTGACCTTCCCATCCTTCTTTGGCACTGGCACAATGTTGGCTAACCATGTCGGGTATTCTACTACCGTGAGGACCTTAGCTTTGACCTTCTTGGTGACTTCTTCCTTGATTTTCATACTCATATCAGATTTGAACTTTCTGAGTTTTTGCTTTACCGGTGGACACGTTTGATCAGTTGGTAGTTTGTGAGCCACAATAGACACACTCAGACCAGTCATGTCATCATACGACCAGGAGAATATGTCCTCATATTCTTTTAAAAATTCTGTGTATTCTTTCTTTTCTGATGGCGATAGGTGAACGTTGATTCATGTTTCCTTGACGTTTTCTACATTTCCCAGGTTGACAATTTTGGTCTCGTCTAGGTTGGACTTAGGCCTGTCCTCAAAGTTCTCAACTTCTTTGACAATCTCGTCAGGTATGTCATCTTCTTCTGAATCAATGTCCGTTTTTTGCGTTGCCTCATTGCATGTCACAGTCGTTGGTTCATCAAGACAAGTAATAGTAATGTTGTATTGGTAAAGTAAGGAGAGATAGCAATAAATATTAAATCATAAGAAAAATCAAACATGCTTTCGATAAATTAAATAACTATTTTGAACATCGAAGATCTTATTGTGGGAATTAAAAATGCGACAAGAAAATCATTTAGTAAATAAAAATAGTGAATGATGCTTGTTTTAGCCTTGCTACCCCGAGGCTCGTCGGGATCTGGTTTTCCTGATGGTCCAATTATTGAGGCATGTCCCTCTGCTCGCAGCTTGTATGGAAGGACCTTTCTCCCCCTCCTCCTTGAGAACAACACAACAGTCCATATCCTTGTCTTCTAGGAACAAGTTCTTTACCGCTGCAAGTGCTTTTTCTTCATCTGACCCATAAACAATGTCGGCCTATTGGAAAGTATGCTCCAGATGCGGTATTGGCTGGTCTAGTGGATAGTAAGGACCACGCCATAGTGGCGACCAATTGTTGAATTCTTCCTAGGTGTAATCATATCCCAAACCGAAGGTAGTGCCATGTTTCTTGAGTTTTATGGGCTTAGAGATTCCTTGGAGGTTCTTGCTGAGCCCTTTTCCTGGTTCGTACCCACTCTAATTTAGTATACTCTTGATTTTACAATCCCACCATTTGTCTTTGTTGATAGCATTGACCTGTTCAATATGGTGGTAAGTTTCTCCACCTAGTTTCCTTCTTCCTTCGATCGTTGGAATGGTCTGGCGACTGTATATAGGGTTTCTACCGTCGCTGTGAATGATCACCTCCTAGTGATTCCATTCGAACATTACCGCCTGATGCATCGTTGATGCTATGGCCCCAGCGGCATGAATCTATGGTCGTCCCAACAACAAGTTGTAAGATGTTGGCACATCTATCACCTGGAAATCGACCTCGAACCATGTTGGTCCCATCTGCAAGCATAGAATAATCTCACCAATGGTGGACCTCTGAGAACCATCGAAGGCTTTCACGTTTATTGCCCCGTCTTTTATCTCATGCAGACCTTTAATCAACTTCTTGAGTGTTACCAGCGGACAAATGTTAAGACTGGAACCTCCATTGATCAGGATTCTGGTGATGAAATAATCTTCGCATTGCACGGTGATGTACAGTGCTTTGTTGTGCCCCAACCCTTCAGGTGGCAGCTCGTCCTCATGAAAAGTGATCTTATGGCTTTCCAGCACTTGTCCTACCATATTAGCCATTTCTCCACCCGTGATGTTACTTGGTATGTATGCTTCACTTAACACCTTTAACAGAGCGTTCTTGTGCGCCTCAGAGTTTTGCAGCAAAGAGAGAATGGATATTTGTGTCGACGTCTTGTTTAACTGGTCGATGATTGAATATTCCTTGGCCTGTATCTTTCTCCAAAGATCGTCCGAACCTGTCTCAATGAGGGGTGGCCGATTGGAGGCATGCTTACTTGATTCATCTAGGTGTTCACAGGTATAGACTCTACCAGTTCTTGTCATACCCTGTGCTGCAACAGTTTTTTCAAACCTGACCTTGCCTTCCCTTCTTGCCTCGGCTGTATAGTCCCAGGGTACGACATTTGTATGGAATGGTGTCGTGGTCGACATTGCCACCGGGATCGGCGTGGCTATCTTCACCCCGAATGGTATATGTGCCTTGGGTGGCAAGACTGCAACCTCAAATGGTGCGGGTGCATTTGCCGGAGACACGAATTCAACCTTAATTGTGCTGGTGTCTTTGCGGATGATGTTGCTTCAAACTCAAATGCTACAGACATATTCACCTCAGCGTCCTCAGATGGTTGAATCTGGACTATGATTGGGTTGAGAGTGATTGTTGGTTTCTTTGGGTCATCATCTTCTGTGATCAACCCGATTGACCCCTCAGGATCCCAGTCATCTTCTATTTCAATCATGTGGATACCTCCACCCTTATGGTCTGGCAGAGGGCTGTTGCGAACATTTGGAGCGGGTTCTTTTGCCACAATGATCTTGTTGTCAATCAAAGACTGTATCTTGTCTTTCAAGGAGCGGAATTCGTCAATAGTGTGCCCTTTCATGCCGGAGTGGTATGCACAGGACTTGTTTGGGTTAAGCCACTAAGAAGGATTCCCAAGGGTCGCAACAGGAATGGGGGTGACATAACCAGCAGCGTTGAGTCTTTCATACAGCTGGTCAATGGGTTCAGCGATGGCTGTATATTGTTTTGGCGGTCTGCGATCAAAATTTGGTCGAGGTCTAGGGAAGTTTTGGCGTACAGGGGGTGATTTATGATGGGATGGTTGAGCATTATAGGTTTGGTAGACATGAGCGGGTTGGGAGTATCTGGGTGAAGCAGGTTGATATGTAGGAGGTGGAGATAACTGATAAGTGGGTGGCAGAGCTTGGTATGAGGGTGAAGGTGCTTGGTAATTTGGGGTTGGCTGATATATGAGTGGAGGTGTTGGGTAAGTTTGGTATTTTAGGGGAGACTTGGTCCTTTGTGCAACCATCACGGCCCCTGCGTCCCTCTTCTTGGACACACCACCGGACTGTAAGGCCTTATTTGTAGCTTGCAAGGATTCGAAGTTTGTAACCATACCGCTTTTACTACCTTCTTCAATTCTTTCACCCAGTTTGATAATGTCGGAGAATTTGTGGTTCTCAATCATCATCAGTCGTTCATAATACTGCAGGTCCTGAGCCCGGACAAAGAACTTCTTCATATGTTCCTCTTCTAAGGCATGTCTGACCTTAGCAGCTTCGGACCTCCAGCGAGTAGCATACTCGCGAAACGTCTCTGTGGGTTTCTTCTTCAAATTCTGGATATAGAACACATCTGGTGCATTCTCTGTGTTAAATCTGAATCTATCTATAAAGTCAGATGCCATGCTTACCCAACTTGACCATTTTTTGGGATCTTGACTGATGTACCAAGATAATGCATCTCCTTTCAAACTCCTCATGAATAGCTTCATGCGGATTCTTTCATCCTTCCCTACTCTAACCAGCTTGTCGCAATATGTCCTCGGATGGACCCTTGGATCACCTGCACCATCAAACATTTTGAACATAGGAGGTTTGTACCCCTCGGGCAGTTCGACATTAGGCTGTATGCAAAGATCCTCATAGTTCAGCCCTTCGATTCCTTTGCTTCCCTCAACGCCCTGAATCTGGCTAGTCAATTTCTTAAGTTTCCCAGCTAGGTTAATGATAAGCAAATCCTTTTCATCAAACTAGGTGTGCTTGAGATAGGTTGGGTGGAGTATGGCATGGTCTCCATGTAGATAGGAGTGTTATGGTGGCCTGGCGTGTGGGTGTGGAAATGGTCATTTGTGGAGTTTTGGGATTCTGGGATGAGTAGTGGAGTGTTGTTTGGGGTATGGCAGGTGTTGCATTGGGTCTTTGGTAGAACAATGTGACGGTGAGGAGCGGGATGATTCTGTTGCTTCTGGATATTTTAAGGAGGTGTAGGGTTTTGAGTGTTGGGGAAGTTGATATCTGGGGTACTGAGGGAAAATGACAGGCTTGCCAAATTTCGAACCTGATCTAGCTCTTCCTGGAATTTCAGTAGTTTCTGTTCAATTGTGACACATTCTCATTAGAAACCCGAATATCATGGCCATCAGTGGCCTCAACCCGTTCAGTTGGGATCACCTTCCCATTGTTGTTCAAATCTTCCATTTTGCCTTTGTTCTTACTTTTAACAGGACTAAGAGGAGGAGTGGGTGGAGGGCCCCTGGATCTTGTGGAATAAGATGATGATGCCAGAGTGCGCGAACTAACCTTTGAGGTGGGGAATAACAAAAAAAACAAAAGGTAATCAAGTTAGTAAAGATCATAAAAAGTATTGCAATATTTAAATACATAGTGCAAGGAATGTAAAGCGTGTCCTAATTTAGGAACCTCATTATGCCCGAGGTAAGCCCAGCGACAAATTGATTTGGAGAACTTAGAGGTTCTAGCCTCATTTTATTGATAAAAAAACAGATGAATCCCAAATCGACACTAAATAAGCAAGAAATAAAAGTCACTAATGGTCATTGGCCTTATTACATTTATAAAGAGAAAAGATAAACTCTTATCTACTTGGTCCTAGAAGGACCTTCCCCAGATTTGGCATCCTTGGCTCCGTCGAACAACTTCCCCAACTCGCGATGTCCTAGAAATAGCTATGCTCTGGCTAGATGTCCGCCTTCGGTCCCTTCAGCCTCTTGACAATCTTCAACCCTTTTGAGAAATTTTCTTTCCATTTCTACAATTCCTCGCTCCAAGTACCCTAGCCTTTTGTTGGCGTTGATAGCCATGTCTTTCCATTACTCAATCAGCTTCTGGTTGGACTCTTGTATCTCATGGTGTTCGCTCCCATACTCACGGATCCTCTTGCGCAGCTGGTTGTACTTGACTTGCGCCTCGACATTTTCATCTATAATTTTGTGACCTCGAACAAACCTTAGCTAGTCGAGACAATCATGATTATCTTCCCGCCATCCTGAATAGAAAGGAGCACAACAAACATGATATCTGTCTGGCTTGATGGTATCTCTCCCCATTACGATCTTGCAATGTCACATATGCTGGGCTTGGCACTTATAGGGGCTATCATCATTTTGGAAGTCAGCTCAAAAATGGCTCATCTTGTCGACCCTAGGTATAACTTGCTTCCTACCAGCTTGCCTCATAACTCGAAGAAGGACGTAAGGGTATGTTCCCCTTTGACCAACTAGTATTAGGAAAAGTGCATCTCGGGATCGAGCGATGAACTCCTCGGTCGAAAACCACTCGAACATCCATTGAACCTGTCCTTCAGTCATATTATCAAATAGCTCAACCCATCCTTTGGCATTCTCAGGTTCAGCAAACATGTCGGGGATATAATTCATTCGCTTTGGATGGTGGAAAGCGATGTGATCATCCTATTCCCTTCGCTGAATTTCTTGTCGATATTCACCCCTTTGGAGGTGTTCCATGAGCCAGAGTTGAAGTAGTAGATTGCAGCCTTCGAAGTGTTTTGCTCCTCGTTGACACTTCTATAAGGCTTGGTATATGTCTGCAATGATCATGGGCACAATGCTGAATGTCTACCCGCCAATCCCTTCCATTAGGGTCTTAGTTACCATAGCCAGCCTGGAATGGATTCTCCCTTTCTTCATCGAAAACACGATCAGACCCAGGAAACAAAATATGAAGATAAATACCCTACGATGGATGTGTCCCAAGGACATGATGGCAAACTCATCAGTGTATGTACGGTAGGATTTGCTGTGACCATACCTTTCATATAGGTAGTCAAAAGGGATGTACGACTCCTTCAGGCATGTCAATTCTGTATTCTTATTCAAACCCATCATCTTGAGGAAACCACTGCCTTTGCGGTTCTCAGGCATTAGCAGACCCGGAGTTTCCCATACTAGACTGGCTAATCCTCTTATCTCCTCTAGCAAAGGTGTCATTTCAATGTCCCCAAAGTGGAACACGACCATTTCACAATTCCAAAACAATGTGGTAGCTTTTATGATCATGTTATTTGGTTGGATCTCCAGGAGGGATGGTAGATTTTCCAGATATTTTCTGACGAGAGTTTGATCACTAGAGTGTATCTCTCCACCAGCTTAGCAATCTTGGGTGGATGTTGGTGACCATGCCGAATCTGGGGACTTCATGCCTCATATTTCTGCAAGACAAATAAGGTTAGGTCCTTACCCCCACCAGACTCAACTATTTAATATCAACAATTAGCATGAAGCATTTAGTTCTCCAAATAAATGCACAGAACGTGATGATGTCCGTTTGGGTTTAGGGAAACCCAGTGGACTTTGGACAAGGCTATCTTAAAGGATTATTATGTGGACAACATAACTGACCCAGCTAAGTTTGACCATGATGCATGCACAATTTAAATAGAGTAAGGTTTCTATGGGGTCTTAGACAAGTACCCTTGAGCGGACAACTCAAGGGGGAAGGCACAGAACTATCGACTGCACCGCTGATCGACTAGTTTTACCGCAAATATGCCTTTCCGAATTTAGGGGTAATGATATAGGAAGAGTGCAACCACTCATTAAAGTGTTGTTATAGTATTTGTTTGGCACGAGTGGAGTATGATGTTGAGCATGATTATGCAATAATTAAAAGTATGTTGACATGTATTTGCACGTTGAAAAAGAGATAAATACAGCAGTTTCATAATTTAAAGCAACAACAAAGAAAACAAACAAGGAAGATACGTCATTTTTGCTTTTGAAGAAGAAATTAAATGCTTTAAGGAAATTAAACAAGTAATTGTACATAGGGAGGTACAAATTCACAAGAACAGTCTAAATGGTAAAAGCCTAAAATTCCCAGTAGAGTCGCCATGCTGTCGCGCCCCCTTTTTTCCCTCCGCGGAGAGGAGTCCGGGTTTCAACATTCATGGGGTGTAATGACTCATTTCCTCTTGGGAATTGGGTATTTGAAGAGTCGCCACCTAACGATTTTAAGGTGCATTAGGGCACCTATAAGTTTCAACTACAACTATGTTTGATAACCAGAGATAGGGTAAGGGCTTGAAATTATCCTAAGGGGAAGGTGTTAGGCACCCCTCAGGATCCACTAATGTGGTTCCCGACCAGATAGTTTTTTGTGAATTTCTGCAATTAGCAAATAAGGCTCAAGTAATATGGGATTTTAAGCTTAAATACTCAAGTGTTTGAAAAGCAAGGTTTTGAAAAGAGTTACAATCTAAGAGTACTTATAAAAATAAAAGGTGTGTCCTAGGTTTCTTTGTAATATGGATCACATCAATGCAATACCCGGTATAACACTCCATAGAAGAGGGGATATACGTGGTATTAGTGTACTGATCATCATATCCATATCTACCCTTCCCACCTCGTGAATGTATTAAGCGAGGGTTGGTCTCGACCTCTATTGCATGTTATTACCCGTCCCATTCATATCAGTCCTAGAGGAATTTAGGACTCCTATTCCTATAAGAAGGAGGTTCTAGGCTGACTCATAGGTTTAAAGGTAAAATACTAATGCGACATACAAAACAAGTAGGACTGTATTTAGAGGGGGAAACATATAAGCAATTAGAAGGCTCATGTATACCTCCGCAAATAATGCATATAAATAGCATGACTTAAACACAGTTAAGGTATAAAATTTAAAATCCTAAAGCAGGGTGTTTAAGTCAGAAACAGATTCATTATATAACTCAGAAAAGAAGTTTGAATCAGGCCTGCCTGCTGGTTGTAGTAGTTGATAATTAAACAAAGGCAATTCCAATTTTATTTAAGTAATTACCTAAGGCTTGCCTAGGCGTACACAGTATTCAGTAATTATTCAGAATCATTAAGACGATTAGGAGATTATTTATATTACCTAAAACATGCCGTTCTAAGTGTTCAGCACATAGAATTATAGCCAATTGCTTGTAAAAACTAATTAAAATTATTTTATTCCCTTTTTATACATTCATAGTTAACCCAAGCGTGCTTAAGAGAATATAAATGAAATCCTAAAGACATGGTATCTAATGTGTAGAGACGCAGAATGATGTATATGCAGAATCCTAAGAAGATTTCTATATGCACAGATATTACAGTGTTTAAACATGATTTCCAGAATATGCAGAGATGATATGTTTGTTAATGTTGTTTAGCCTAAAACAGGATCTCTAAGTGTGCATGGCAGTAAGAACATGATCACAGAAACACCGATTATTAACACATTTAATGCAGGATTTTCTAAGTGATGTGATAGTGAAATGGACATGCTGAAAGCAATAAGTGTAAGTCCTAGGGAACATGATCTCTAATGCATGAAATGAGTCCTAAGCATGGTCTCTATTGCGCAAGTAGGAATATAAACCTAATAACATGTGTTCTACCCTTTTGATAGCTAAAGCATGTATAGTCACCCCTTCCCTTTCCACTATCCATCCCCAAAGTTGTTTATAAATTATTACATACCACATGATTGAATTACGTAAGAAATGCAAAAGTAAGAAGTTACAGCCATAGGAAACCTGATCCTGACATCCTCTCTGAGTTATGTAATAAACCACTTCAATGCCAATATTGTTCCAAAGCCTTGCTCATATCTGGGTATGTAAGAGTTCCCTAAGGACCTCAAAGGATCCCGAGCAGTGTTCACACCCAGATTGCATAACCAAGAGTAAGTGCAATGTGGAAGGGCCAGCTCTTATGTGTCCAAGTTCAGAGGGAGCTCAAGGGTCCCAAGGCAAGGCTCACACAAGAGGGGTAGAACCTAGTATTCTAAGAGTATATGTGAGAGTGTTTGACATAGTTTGAAAAAATGTTTGTGTAAAATAACTGGGCTGTCAAATCCATTTTTTTAAAGCAATCAGTGACAAAGATGATTAAGAGCAGTGGTGGTAGTAAAATAACTCAAATAAGGAAGCATGTTCTTGTTGGAACTTTAAAATTAAACTAGGACATACCAGTTAAAGAAGCAAAGTGCAGAAAGTAAAGCGAGTAAGATTCCACAGTCCAGCCTTGGCTTTCAGCCGGCTAGACAAGCAGTATCACAAATAGCAGAGAAAGAAGAGGGGGTTTGAGTGTGAAAGTGTGTGTTCTGAACTAAATTGTTTGTCTTGTTAATGAAAGCATTAGGGTATTTATAGCTTTGAAAGTAAGTGTAAAATAAGGTAACAAGTATTGACTGATCATAATTATAGAAATAATACCTACCAGAATCAATTAAAGACCCGAACTCCCTTTAATTAGGGAGTCATAGTTCAAACGGGTACAAGTTGTATCAAATAAGGAAAATAATTGTTTGCAAGATTTATTTTGCCATAATAAAAGCATGATGCATGTAATAGGGACTGAGTACAGAATATTTTCAAATAAGGAAAGTATAATAACAGTCTATTGGACACATAAACAACTGGAATACAAATTGATTTTGAAAAATTAGCTCAAAAAATCACGGATGAGATTGAAAATCACAGGGAATCAGTACTATCCAAGGAAAGTATTACGAAAGTAAGGAAGCAATTTTCGAAAAATCAGTATAGAGTTACAAGGAAAATACACAAAATCAACGGTGTAGATATAAGGAGATCATATGGAATCACCACAAATTATGTGAGCAATCTGTAAAACAAGTGGTCGGGCCTATAAGTAATACGATTTTGGACAAAATCAAAGAAACCTTAAGAACAAATCAAAACGAGAAGCACAAGAGCATATAGAACACACATATAGCCCAGAAGGTTCATAATAATCAAGCAAACACACTGCAAACAAATTCAAACTTCGAATCGAACCCAGAAGTATTAGGGCTTCTTGACAAAAGAAATGAATTGAGCCAAAAGGAAATGCTCAAGTAACATTTAAACATACTAAAATCACAGTAATCAAAAAGAAATCTTTTTTTTTTCAAAAAGGGTTTTGAAACCTTAGTTTGAAAAAATAGAGAACTGTTTGGAATCGGAGAAACATTTTTAGGAAAACAAGTGAAAACCTTAAGAATCCCATAGATCCATCACAGATCTAAAAAGATCGGAGGATCTTAGCTAGTTTTTTTAAAGAAATAAAAGAGACGAAGAAAAGATCGGTTAAAACCCATGGATTCATCTAGATCGAGGACAGATCTTAATGAAAAGTAAAAGATCTCAAGAGCTAGGGTTTCAGAGAACCCGGAGAGGAAGGGGATTCAAGGGCGGCAGGTTGGTGAGAATGATTTAGGCTAGGGTGGTCGTTTGGGTTAAAAAAGGTAAGGTGGAATGGTGGTCGTTGATCTGAATGATCAACGACCTAGATTAAAAGGGGTAGGTAGGGATCCGAGTTTGGGTAAGGTTTAAAAAGGTTAGGGTCGGGTTAGAATTAGAAATTGGGTCGGGAAATTGGGACTTGATTTGGTTATAATTGAAAGCCAAATGTGGCTACGAGTTAAATAGCCACTTTTCCTTTTTTATTTTCATAAAAAATAGCATATAGTTTTCTAAAAATACATTCAAAGTACTAAAATAATTTATAATACATAATTAACAATATAAAAATATAAGAATCAATTTTATGAATATAAAACACAATTAAACCTTAAAATGGCTAATATTGCAATTATGTGCAATTTAGCTTTAAAAATACTAAATTAAATTATAAAAATATAAAAAACTTATTTTAGCCATATTTTGGCATAAATATAAAAAACCAATAGATGAATTATCAAAAATAAAAATTTTGGAAATAGTTATTGGGATTTTATGGATAAAAAGGGGAAATAAATCAATTAAAAACCTTTAAAAATATGAAAAAATAATAAAACACTTGGACATGCTTATATATGCATATATATGCGTTTTTGAAGTTATTATGCATATTGAAAATATATAGAAAAAAATTGGGTATCAACACATACAATTTGGTGCTAAATTCATAGTTCTAGGTGTTATTTTGGCAATTTAATCACGCGAGCAAGTTCGTACGATGTTGTTAGACTTGTGTGCATGTTTGGTTTGGAGCTCCGAGGGTTCAGGTGAGTTTCAAATAGGCTACGAAGTGATTTGGAACTTAGAAAGGTTGTTGGTATTCTTCAGCTGTGTTGCAGGCCTCAGACCTCGCAAATGCGAGGTCAAGGTTCGCATTTGCGATTACTGTGGAGGTCGCATTTGCGATCTTCTCATCACAAATGCAAAGAGAATCTGGGCCAGCCTATGTTCGCAAATGCGAACAACCTTCGCATTTGCGGAGTGGTCAGGGGAAGGGGTCATTCGCAATTGCGACAATTAGTTCACATTTGTGACAGTAGCAGAAATGCAACAGGTTCGCATTTGTGATGCCAGTCTCGCATCAGGTTGCAAATGCGACATCTGCAACTGTGCAAAAATGGACTTAGACGAGATTTTTCATTCATTCTCCCATTTTTCAAAACCTAAACCTCAAGAGGCGATTTTCCAAAGACCATTTCTTCACCAAATCATAGGTAAATGAATTTTAAATTATTTCTTTCAATCTTCTACTTCTTTTTACAAGATTTCATCCTAGAATCTAGGGTTTTTCATGGTGGAATTGGGAATTTTTGGCTAGAACTTAGGAATTTCAAAATTTGGGAATTTAGACCTCAAATTGAGGTCGGATTCAAAAACCAATTATATATCCAGGCTTGGGGGTGAATGGGTAATCGGGTTTTGACCAAGCGGGCCCGAGGTCGGTTTTTTACTTTTTGGGTAAAATATTGGGAAACCTATAATTATGCTTTGGAATTGATTTCGTTAGCGATAATTGGTGTTATTAAGTTAATTATGACTAGATACGGGTGGATTGGAGGTGGAATCTAGAGGAAAAGTGGTAATTGAGCTTTGAGTTGGCCGCTGGTTTGAGGTAAGTGTTTGGTCTAACTTTGACTCGAGGGATTAGGGATACCCGACATAATTGCTATGTGAAAACTCATGTGTGTGGCGTATAGGGGAGGTGACGAGTACCTATGCACCGCCAAATTATCTGTTTAGCATGTTCCTTTCCCTGTTCTTAATATATTGTCTACCTGCCTTAACTGCTACATGTTTATTGGTGTTTCCATGTTTAATTGCTTCTTGTCAAATGTTTTATTCGTTGAAGTTATTATTTATTTTGGAGCTTCATTGTATTTCATTATTGATTTGAGTTAGTTTATCGATATATCATGGTATATTTTGGTTGGTCTCGTTGTGTAGTAGTAATTGAGTTAAGTTTCATGAGTATATAGCCTTCTATTTGCTTTGGTTTGAGGCATAGATATTGTGGAGGGTTTTGAGATAAATTATGAAATACTTGTTCTTATTGTGTGATTGGTACTGATATGGTAGGATCGGTTGCATGCCGCAACAGGAGTAATAAGGATGATATATTGAGGAGGAATAAGGGTAAAATGTGATTGTCTGGTGGTATCGGTTTGTGCGCCGCGACATGAGTAATAAGGGTAGATTGGTAGGATTGGGTTGCATATCACAACATGAGGAATAATGGTGATATATTGAGGAGTAATAAGGGCGGATTGGTAGGATCGGGTTGTACGCCGTAACAGGAGTAGTATGGGTGAATGTTCATATTGCTACTGATGATTTGGTGGGATCGGGATACGTGCCACATCATTTTGTTGTTTATGTATTCTTCCTCTATTGTGAATTTATTCTGTAGCATTGTTACTCTCTTAAGGATTGGTTATAGCTGAATACTGGCAAGATAATTGAGTTCCGTATTTATTTTGTTGCAAGTTAATGTTCCCTTTTGTTCCGTACTTCCTATTGCTTTATTATACACTGTATGTAGGTTATATTGTAAATGTCCCACCGTAGCCTCGTCACTTACCAATACATGGGTCGGTTGTACTGATACTGCACTCTGCACTTTCTGTGCAGATTCTGGAGCTGGTTGTGGCTGATCGAGAGGTCGGTTGCAGATACTTCATCTAGGAGACCCAAGGTAGTCCTTTTGGTGTCCGCAGGACCTGGCGTCCCCTCCTATATTTCTAGCTTCCTGTTTTATTTTCTTTCGAGACAGATGTAATTTCTTTCAGACTAGTATTTGTAGTAATTCGTAGTATGTTCGTGGATTGTGATACCAGTTTTTGGGTGGTAACAGTTTCAGAATTGTTAATAAATATAGATAACAAGTTTAATATGTACTTTCACATTTATTTCTGTTTGATTTAGATTTGTTAATTTTAACTAAAAATATAAAGGAAGAAGGTGAATATAACTCTAACGTTGGGTTGTTTAGCGAGTGCGATATTACGCGTCATCACGGTCCTGACGGTGGAAAATTCGGGTCGTGACAAGTTGGTATCAGAGCACTAGGTTGACTATGGATATCATTCTTGGTAGGCTATGGATGTTTTCAACTTCAATTTGGATCAAGGAGAGCCTATAGTCACTTCTCAAGTTGAGCTACACTTAGAATTTTGCCTAGACAAACATTCAGGGAAAGTTTTAGACGCATTGACACGAGACTTGGATTTGCGAATTAATACCTCACCACACAAGTTATATGATTGCTAAAGAGAAGAGTCGGGGCCCATAAAGACCTTAGCTAAGATTTGAGCAACACAAATGGTTCCGAAAAACTAATCGATGATTGTTTAGTCAACACAAGAGTCTCAATGTCACAACTATCACCATCATATACACACCAATTTATTTTTAACCATAAGGTCAAAGGTAAATATGTTAGAACCAAGTGAAGCTTTGCCTGAGGAACTATTGCTTACTAACTACTATTTACACAAAAACAAAAAGAAAAAAAATAGACTCAAACCCTTAAGAAGGTTGTCATGCCATCCATCATCAGAAAGAGCCACCTGGTTCACATAAACTCCACCTTTGGAAAGAACCGTGGCATTATAAAAACCAAAGGCTTATTGATCACAAAAACTTGTAAAATAAAAAGCTACGAACCAAAAAAAGAAGCTACTAAATGAAATAAGAAGATATACTATTAAGGAAAATTGCAAAAGAAGTTATGAAGTAAAATGCGAAAAGTGAACTAAATATGTACAACAGGGGATTTGGATAAATATACATAAGAGAGAATGAATATATACATGAGAGAGTAACTTTATATATAGATCAAGATTGAAAAATAACGAAAAGTGAAATAAATGGTAAAATTATATACATACCAAAAGTAAACAATAGTATCATCATTACAACCCAACTATCAAATCATCAAAATAGGACCACCCCTTTAATTGAAAACTAGCATTGTCCTCAATGCTAATTAACCAAAAATAAGATAAAAGGGCGTTAGAGAGTAAAGAAAACTTCCTATGGGTCCTCTGTCTGCATGGGGCCCTATGGATGGGTGTCTGGATCATCTGGCTCGAGGTCCTGTGGCTGGCTTGAGGCACCTCCCTCAGGGTCCTCCAGCTGAATCTCCACATCATCAACCCAGGGCATCACTCTCCTCATCCCGGGCTCTCCCTCAATCTCCTGATCCTGAACCTGTTCAATCTGAACTACTGGAAGTTGGTCTTGTAATAGTAGCTCTAAAGGTAAGTCTCTAACTGGCTTTATATTTTCCACCTCTCCCCTCAATTGTTTCACCAACTCCTTTGAGGCCCGAGTCTTTTTCAGCTTCTTTGTCTGCTTGCTCAGCTCCTTAATTGATCTTCCTTGAATTGCAAGAGCATCCATGATAAGATTTTGGTTGTCCAGGAGCTTCTTCTAGTTGTCCAGAAGCTCCTTAAGAGACTCCTCCACTGAAGCTGGCATATGGGGTTGTGTGGGAACTAACTGGGCTGCCACTGAACTGGATAGCACAGACAGCTTAGAAGTTGTTGTCTGCATCCAGTTGTTAATACTGGAGAGTGTTTGGTTCAACCTGTGAGCAGTCAATGGGTATGTTGAGGAGGAGGGCAATAAGGACGACATGGAAGTAGATGGTCCGAAAGCAACATCCGGTATAGCAGTGGGAGGCTGTGAAGTAGTGACTACCACTGCTGGCTCTTCAGACTGGCCAGTAGAAGTAGTAGCTTTGCCCTTGGATCCCTTGGATTTGGGGTTGCATGGACCCTGAAGGTTGTACCATGAGAAGGGCTTCTTAGGCTTTACCATTATATCAAAATCTCTTTTCCCCACCTCCTGATCCTCCAAGTACATGGTGAGGAAGTTTGGGAAGGGGTAAGATCTATCACTCTAGTTGACCACTGTGGTGATCACCCTAGACATGATATTCTCGACATTGATCGAGAACCCCACCATGATAGCCGCCACTACAATTGCCCGGGAAACTGACATGTCATTGTCATGAGTAAAGGGGTCTAATCTGCTGCACACAAAGGTCTCTCAATCCTTTGCCTCAAAGTTCAGGGTGTTTCTCAAGATAGGAACCCCTGCTGTCAACCATGCTGGAGTAGTATCCGAGAGAGCCAGAAGTGATGCCAACCAAGGGACTCATCCATCGCCACCTTTTCTAAGTACAGTGACTCATCTTCATCATTGAATCCCAGGTAATCATTGATCGTCTGCCCATCAAACTTGACCTTCAGGTTCCGCATCTTAGTCATTTTTTTGCCTTTTTTGATGTAGGAGGCATTGGCGTAGAATTCCTTGACTAGGTGCTCATTAGCATCTGGCACCTTGCTAGTAAAGTACTCTTATCCCACTTTTTCATTGAAGTGCTGCTTCACATTGGAGTTATGGGCAGAAGATCCCACTCTATAAACTAACGCTCATGTATGAGTGATTTTTGAGGCCACCACTCCTTAAACTTGTGATATGCCAGCTCACTGACAAACCTCTGTTGACATACCTCTAGGTTTCTTGTCCACTCCACACCTCCGATCTGGGTATCACCCCCTTTCCCATCATCCGGTACCTCGGCATCTACATCTATAGGATACTGTGTCGGTGATGAAGCTGTGGGTGAGGCTAAAGCTGAGGACTCACCACTCTCTGCTGAGCCATCACACGACTCAGAAGAGGCATGGGAAGTAGGAGAGGTTGGGGGTGTAGGCTCGTCTGTCAACCTAAGTCTCCTCGGGAAGTCTGGTACATATGTTGGCATAGAGTCACCCTCTGAGGCCTCCTGGGATGGGACATAGTCACTTCCCTCTGAGTGGGAAGCATCTCTATTTGCAGCTCTGATGTTCTTCCTCATTTGCCCAATTTATTTCCGTATTGCTGGGGTTAACTTAATTTGTCCTCGTCCCCTACCCCGGGAGGACTCTGCTTTCCCTTTTTGTTTTTCACCACCACCTCTAGATTTAACCATTGTCTGCAAACATAATCAGTGGAAGAGTGTTAGTACTAGTGCTAGAAGAAGCAGTAAAGAGAAACAGAAGAAAAATTTACAGTGCATGAAAAAAAATTGCAGACCGCTAATAGTAGAAAAAGAAGCGGGCCGCGGAATGAGCACCGCTGACTGCGAAAAATGCATCATGGCCGCAGAGGTATGGGGTTCAGACTACCCACCCACTGACTCTTTGGTACTGCTGAGCGCAGAAAATTGAGCGCGGCCGCGGAGGTTGCACTGCTGTCCGCAAAATATCAACCACGGTCGCGGACCCATGTTTTTACTTCTCTAAACTTAAGCACCGCTGACCATGAGAAAAGAAGCCCGCTCACGGTAGTTAGACCGCTATCAGCGAAATTTGTCAGCGTTCACCGTGGTCATCAAGACTTCTAACATATAACTCCTCAACGCTGACTGCGGAAAATCAATCGCGGCCGCAAAAGTCAAAATCGGGCTGAGTCAACCTAGGGTTTCAAATTTTTATGCATTTAGCAATATCCTCTATATTATTAACCCCACTAGGTATTCTTTAATAGATCCTAACTATTTTAAGCCTAATCTAATTAATACTAATCAACCTTAGGTTAAAATTTAAAAGAAAAGAACAAGAAGAAGTAAAAACTAACAACTAAAAGAAAAATAAACACAAAATTAAAAAATAATGAAGGAATGAAATTACCAAATGTGTAATGTGTGATGAAAATGGACTCTAATTCTTGTGTTTGTGCAAATTAGGGCGTGGATGAACAATGGTGATTTTTGTTTGAGAGTCAAATGAGCGAAAAGGGTAAAAGGCTTAATAATCTCCTATTTATAGAAAATACCATGGGACCCACAAACCTTACCTGGCGCAGCCGCGGTAAATCACCGCGCGCCGCGCTTGTGAAGAACAGAAGACTTACTTGATTTAAACTACCGCTAAGAACGGTAAATGGTACGCTGTCGCGGTTAGGCATCGCTGACCACCAAGAATGCACCGCGGACATGGTTGAAACTTTAGAGAGGTCTCATTTTAGGACTTTTCAATCCCCCGTCTGCCATCAAATTCTGCCTCCGCAGTATGGCCACAGCTGCCAGCGGAAAATGGTGCACTGTCACCGGTCCAACTTCAGAGTGTTGAAATATTTTCCAGCTTAGTCCTGCACTGCATCAAACATTCCTACACACATCTCACAACCAATTAGTTCAAAACAAATCCTATACTAAGAAGAAAATCAAAAAAAAAAAAGAAAAACACATGGGTTGCCTCCCAAGAAGCGCCTGATTTAACATCGCGGAATGACGCAAGTTACCATCAATCATTTGAGATGGATCATTGCCATCACGTGGTTGTCATCAAACTTGCCAAGATAATGCTTCACTCTTTTCCCATTAACTATGAAGATTTCACCATTTTTGTTTTTCAAATCAAGAGCACCAAACGGAGTACAAGCACCACCTCAAAAGGTCGACTCCATTTTGACTTGAGCTTTCCCGGAAATAGTCATAACCGGGAGTTAAATAGGAGAACCAAGTCACCTTCCTTGAATTCCTTGCTACGGGCATACTTGCTCATGTAAGTACTTCATCTTGTCCTTATATAAAGACAGGCTGGAATAGGCATGAAACCAGAACTCATCAAGCTCATTGAGTTGCTCCACCCGAAGATTTACTATAACATCCCATTTAACATTTAACTTCCTCAAATCCCACATGGCCTTGTGCTCTAGCTAAACCGGGAGATGGCAATCTTTCCCAAACACCAACCGGTACAGTGACATACTAATCGGAGTCTTGTAAGTAATCTCGTAAGCCCACAAAGCATCATCCAGTTTCCTTAACCAACCAGTCCTATTTGCATTGATAGTCTTTGACAATATGCTCTTAATCTCCCTGTTGGAGAACTCAACTTGCCCACTAGCCTAGGGATGGTAAGGGGTTGAAACCTTGTGATTGACACCATAATTTGCAAGCAAAGTGTCAAATGCCTTATTGCAGAAATGAGAACCCCCATCACTGATGATTGCTCTAGGAATGCCAAACCTAGTAAAGATATTCTTCTTGAGAAAATCCACTACACTCCGGGCCTCATTGTTAGGTAAAGCCACGGCCTCAACCCATTTGAAAACGTAATCGACGACCACTAGAATGTATGTGTTTCCACATGAACTCACAAAGGGTCCCATGAAGTCAATGCTCCATACATCAAATATGTCAACCTCAAGAATAGTAGTGAGAGGCATTTCATCCTTCTTTGAAATTCCACCTGCTCTATGACACTCATCACATCTTTTCACAAGCTCACTCGTATCCTTGTACAACGTAGGCCAATAAAAACCATAACTAAGCACCTTTGAAGCTATCCTCGCCCCTCTATGATGACCACCGTAAGTAGAGGAATGACAAGCATCCAGAATACTCACTTGCTCTTCTTCCGGAACACATCTTCGAATCACACCATCATTAAAAAATTTAAACAAATAAGGCTCATCCCAGTAATAGTCCAAGCTATCTAGTTTAAGCTTCTTCCTTTGGTTAGAAGAGAGCTCACATGGAACAATACCGGTCACAAGAAAGTTGGCAACATTCGCAAACCAAGGCATGCTATTCACAGACACAAATAGGAGTTGTTCATCAGGGAATGAATCATTAATTTCTAGGCTATCACGGGGCCTCCCCTTTCCGATCAACAATCTCAAGGTTAAACGCTTGAAATAATAGAACCCATCTCATTAACCGAGCCTTCGAATCCTTTATTGTCATCAAGTAGCGGAGTGATGCATGGTCAGTATGAACTGTCACCTTGGCACCTATGAGATAAGGCCTAAACTTCTCCATTGCATGCACAATTGCTAGCAACTCTTTTTCCGTCACTGTGTAATTCACTTGAGCATCATTCATTGTTTTGCTTGCATAATACACCGGGTGAAACATCTTGTTTACTCTTTGACCCAAGACTGATCCTACCGCAACGTCACTTGCATCACACATGAGCTCAAAAGGTAAGATCCAATTGGGTGCGGTAATAATGGGAGTGGTTGTCAATTTGTACTTGAGAAGTTCAAAAGCTTTCATGCATTCCTCATTAAATACAAACTTGGCATCCTTTTCGAGTAATTTTCAGAAAGGATTCACTACCTTAGAAAAGTCTTTGATGAATCTTCGGTAGAACCCCGCATGCCCAAGAAAACTCCTAACCCCCTTGACTGAAGTAGGAGAGGAAGCTTTGAGATCACTTCAATTTTCGCTTTATCCACCTCTATTCCGTTCTTTGAGATCTTATGGCCAAGGACAATGCCCTCCTCGACCATAAGGTGGCATTTTTTCCAGTTAAGCACAAGATTTGTCTCTTCGCACCTGGCTAACACCTTGTCAAGATTCTTCAAACACTCATCAAAGGAGTCACCCACAACACTGAAATCATCCATGAACACTTCCAAGAAGTCCTCCACTATGTCGGTAATTATAGCCATCATGCACCGCTGGAATGTAGTCGGTGCATTATACAAACCAAATGGAATCCTAGAAAATTCAAAGGTGCCACACGGACACGTGAAGGTGGTTTTCTCCTGGTCTTCCGGAGTAATCAAAATTTGGTTGTAACCTGAGTACCCATCCAAGAAACAGTAGAAGGCACGCCTAGCAAGTCTATCTAGCGTTTGGTCAAGAAAGGGCAATGGAAAATGATCCTTACAGGTCACTTTATTCAGCTTGCGATAGTCCATGCACACCCTCCATCCAGTGACAGCCCCGGTGGGAATCAACTCATTTTGCTCATTGGTAACCACAATCATACCACCCTTCTTCGGCACACATTGCACCGGCAAAGTCCAAGAACTATCCGAGATGGGTACACAACCCCTGTATCTAACTACTTGATCACCTCATTTTTGACAACCTTTTGCATAGCCTCGTTCAACCTCCTTTGATGTTCCACGGAGGGTTTGGCATCATCTTTGAGTATAATCTTATGAATGCAAAAGGCGGGGCTTATTCCCCTAATATCAGCTAGAGTCCATCAAATTGCCTTCTTCCTTCTTTAGAGCACCTCCAGTGTTGCATCTACCTGCATGTTAGTAAGACAAGACAAAAGAATAACAGGTAAAGTTGAACTAGGGCTTAAGAATTCATACCTGAGGTGTGAAGGCAAAGGCTTCAACTCCAAAATGGGAGGTTCCTCAATTGAGGGCTTTGTTGGTGGAGTCTTTCTGTTCTCAAGATCCAAAGAGAGCTTATGGGGCTCATAAGAATAGGAGCCCATTCCGTGCAAAGCATTGACACACTTCACTCGACCTTCATCCTCATTCACATCAAGGTTCAACAATACCGCTTCTAAAGGATCCTCCACATTGATCATGGCACTAGTATCATCAACTATCACCTCTGTGACAAGATCCATAAAAGAGCACACTTCAATACTATTCGGCTGCCTCATTGATTTGCACACATGAAAGATCACTTTTTTATCACCCACCCGGAAGGTGAGTTCCCCTGCTTCCACATCAACCAATGCCTTCCCAGTTGCTAGGAAAGGTCTTCCCAATAGTATCGGCACCTCATAGTCAACATCGTAGTCCAGAATCACAAAGTCAGCAGGCAAAATAAACTTGTCCACCCAGACAAGAACATCATCAATAATACCAAACGGCCTCTTCATTGTTCTATCCTCCATTTGCAATCTCATTGAAGTAGCCCTCGGTTGACCAATACCCAAAGTTTTGAACACGAAGTAAGGCATCAAATTGATACTTGCTCCCAAATCACATAATGCCTTTGCAAAATCCGCATTCCTAATGGTAGATAGAATGGTGAAAGCGCCGGGATCTTCAAGCTTTGGAGCCATCGAATGCACAATTGCACTTACTTGATGAGTCATTTTGATGGTATCACAATCCATGAATCTCTTTTTAGTCACCAAGTGTTTCATGAACTTGGCATAACCCGGCATTTACTTAAGAGCTTCCACCAAAGGAACATTGATCGACAAGCTTTCATCATCTCAATAAACTTCTTAAATTGGTTTTCATTCTTTTGCTTCGCAAGTCTTTGAGGGTAAGGTGGAGGAGGCCTTGGCAAGGGAGTTTTATCCTTGGGTACTATCATTTCCGGTATGTCTATTACGTATTCCCTAGATGGGTTCACGTCATCTTGAGTCTCCACCTCATTATCATGAATATCAATTCTCACTTCCGTATTCAAATTCTCTTCACTCATTTGCTCATCAACTACAGGAACATAATTATCTTGTACTTCAACCTCATCACTCACAATTTCCTTTTGCTTGTAGGTATTCACATCACCACCTCGACCACTTCTAGTGATCATCGCCATTGCATGCCCGGTGTTGTTCTCACCCTTCGAGTTTACTACCGTATCACTAGGTAGAGCCCCCTTAGGGAGAGTATTCAAATATTGCAAAATCTGGCAAAGTTGAACCTCTAAGTTTCGGATTGAAGTATTATGGGATGCCAACTGGGCATTAGAGTCGGCACTTTTTTCATCATTTGTTCAAACATCATCTCGATCCTTCCCATCTCATTGTTTGACGATCTAGGACCTTGGGACAAAACTGGAGGCGGGTTATTAAGTTGTTGATACATCGGAGGTCTTTGAAAGCCTTGCTCCTGATTCCCTTGATTGTCATTATTCCAATCTCCTTGGCTGTTGTTTCCTCCCGAACTGTTGTTGTTGCCACTCTAGTTGCCCTGGTTGTTCTAATTGCTCCAATTCTGATTGTTTCCCCCCCCCCAGTTGTTATTTCCTTGTTCGTTTTGATTCCCCCAATTTCCTTGGGATCTCCACTATTGTTGTTGGTTAGGAGCATTGCCCCTTTGTCCTTGGTAATTGTTCACGTACTGTACTTCTTCACTTTGTTCATCATACCCACCATCTTGGTTGAAACCACCACTACCCTGCTCATATTGATCTGTACTACCTTGACATTGTTGACCTCTTTGTCTCCTCTTGTTGACCAACATGTTGACATCTTCCATAAAAATTACTTGTCTTGGCGCTTGAACTTGTTGCAATTGAGTTTTTGCCAACTGGTTCATTGTTGTAGTTAACTCTGCTATTGCCTGGCCATGGTCATGGAGCTCTTTGTGCAGGTGAATGATAGTAGGATCACCCTGTGGCACATTAGGTCGATTTTGCCAAGCTGCGGAAGTATCTTCCATCTCATCCAATATCTCACACGCCTCAGCATAAAGTGTGTTCATAAAATTTTCCCCTGCTAGCTGGATCACTACATACTGATTGGTTGTGTTAATGCCACGGTAGAATGTCTTCTGGATCATTACTTTGGTCATGTCATTGTCCGGATATTCTTTAACCATTGTCCGATATCTCTCCTAGATCTCATGAAGTGGTTCATTAGGTTCCTGTTTGAAGGCCAAAATCTCATCTCTCAAAGTCTCCATATGCCCTGGTGATAAAAACTTAGCTATAAACTTGTCCGCCAACTCATTCCACGTAGTGATGGAATGGTTGGGAAGCCTTTAGAGCCAGTCCAAAGCTTTCCCTCTGAGTGAAAAAAGGAACAATCTCAATCTCAATACATCCTCCGACTCATTGGTCTATTTGTTTCCCCAACAGGTATCCACAAAGCCTTTAATATATTTATATGCATTCTTATAGGAAGCACCTGTGACGTACCCTCGCTGCTCCAATAAAGTCAACATCATATTTGTAATTTGGAAATTGCCCGCCCGTATCCGGGGTGGGACAATTGCATTTGTGTATCCTTCATTTAGAAGCACCCGAGGAGCGACTCTTGGAGGAGGCAGGGGAGGGTCTGGAACATTGTTAGTGGCCCGGCAGCCTCTTCTTTGACCTTGAGGTACTAGAGGCACCTCATGTTCACCATTATCATCTACCTCTTCCCCCGGGAGAACATTTCCAAGAGGATCATTGCTTGCCATTTTGCACATGAATTGATGACACACACAAGTTAGTAACACAGAAGGAAAGAAAAACAAGACACAAAACTAGTTAGATAGATAGCCAAAACCATTTAACTCCCCGACAACGGTGACAAAAAGTGATCGCTTCCAACCCTATACCACTATAGAGTGGCAAGAGGGGTCGATGCAGCTTTTACCCGAAAGGTCAGGATCAAATCCACAGAGAGATGAGATATGTTTGGAATTGGGTTCCTATCTAATCTATCAATGTGCGATGTTCTTAATTACACTTCCAATCAGTCTTTGTTTGTTGACTATTCTACTTTAATACTAATGATGCAGGAAAATAAGCTAAGTATGATATTTTTGTAAGGTTTTCTTAATTGGTCTAAAGGCACTAGGGAAGTGACTTACACCTATGTGGGTATCTAACGGGGTCTAAAACTTAGGAAAAACTTGTTATAATTGGGATCATGATATAACCATTGCACGTAACTGCTCACTCTATACCTTTAGATAATTTGAGTGACTGCCCTAATTGACTTTCTCAAGCCCAATTGGGTGTCAAACAATGCAAGCAAATATGGCTCAAGTCGGGTAGTACTATCTCTAGGTTTAACCCTTTAATTGGGGCTATCAATCTCTTGAATGCACCTGAATTCCTTGTTGGCCTGAATTTCTTAGACTTAGTCTCTCTTTCTCAAGAAGAGCCTAAGTCAAAAAGGCACAAATCAGTATTTGCAACCACCAATTCAATATTTAAAGCATAAATCAAGCCAAATATCATTCACATATAAACATTTAAGCCCTAAAATTGAAGACCAATTAAATACCCACACTAGGGTTGAGCCACAACCCTAACTAATGGGTTTAGCTACTCATAATCAAAGAAGAAATTAAAGACTTAGATGAAATATAACCCATAAAAGTAATTACAAGAGAAGAATGTAAGATTAATGGTTAACCAAGCTCTAAAATTACTTGAAAAGGCTAAAAATGGCTGTTCACATGCTCTTCTAATCAATAGATGACCTAAAAATCTTAAAAAGAATTATTTATACACAGCTAAATTTTTCGGACAAAAATGCCCCAACGGAGGTTCCTGTGATAGCGAAAAATGGACCGATGCAGCGCTATAACTACCGCAGTCGTGCAAAAGCTACCGCATGCAGCAGTAACTTGTTAGGACCAAAATACAACTCTCTGAACTTTGCCACTACTGAGAACGTAAACAAGACCGCCTCAGCGGTGGACCCTTCGTGTCCGTGCCTATTTTTTCGCTGTCAGCGCCCCTTGTGGCTCAACTTTGAACTTGTGCATGTTTCACTCCTTTATGAGTTCTTTTTGACTTTCTTATCTCTTTTTGACTGAACACTGCAAACAAGCACAATAAGTTAGCTTTCGGAAATACTTGTACACACTTTTAATCCAAAACTTAAGCAAAAAGGAGCATAAAATAGACTAGAATCCCTAGATATCAGTGCTTTGCTTCAGAAGATAGAGATTCCGGAGTGGAAGTAGGAGCGTGTCACTATGGATTTCGTTGTTGGACTCCCACGGCAGATTGAGTTATTGTGGATAGGCTGACTAAGTCAGCGCATTTCATGCATATGGCAGTTTCCTATTCTTTGGAGGGGTTGGCAGAGATTTATATCTGTGAGATCATTCGTCTTCACTGTGTGCCCGTGTCTATCATTTTTGATTGAGGTACGTAGCTTACCTCACATTTTTGGAGGTCAATATAGCATGCGTTGGGTACGCGGGTCGAGTTGAGCACATCACTTCATCCTCAGACAGACGGACAGTTTGAGCGTACTATTCAAATCTTGGAGGATTGATCCGTGCCTATGTTATTGACTTTGGAGGTTCTTAGGATCAGTTTTTGCTTTTAGCGGAGTTTGCCTACAATAACAGTTATCAGTCGAGCATCCAGATGGCTCCTTATGAGGCATTATATGGTAGAAGATGTCGATCGCCGGTTGGGTGGTTTGAGTCGAGGGAGGCTCGGTTATTGGGTATAGATTTAGTGCATGATGCCTTGGATAAGGTTAAGATCATTCAGGATAGACTTCTTACAGCTCAATCCAAGCAAAAGAGTTATGCCGACCATAAGGTTCATGATGTGGCATTTATGGTCAGAGAGAGAGTGTTACTTTGGGTGTCACCCATGAAGGGTGTGATGCAGTTTTAGGAAGAAGGGCAAGTTAAGCCCTAGGTTCATTGGGCCTTTTGAGATCCTTGATCGAGTGTGAGAGGTGGCTTACAGACTTGCGTTACCACCAGGCTTATCATCGGTACATCCAGTGTTTCATGTGTCCATGCTTCGGAAGTATCACGGTGATCCATCCCACATGTTAAACTTCAGCATTGTCCAGTTGGACAATGATTTGACCTACGAGGAAGAGTCAAATAGCTATTCTAGACCAGCAGGTTCGTCAATTGAGATCGAAGAGTTATCCTTCGATTCGAGTGTAGTGGATAGGTCAGCCTGTTGAGGTAGCTACCTAGGAGTTCGAGTCCGATATGCGGAGCAGATATCCCCATCTTTTCACTAGCTCAGGTACTTTTCAGTGTCCGTTCGAGGATGAACGGTTGTTTTAGAGGTAGAGAATGTGATGACCCAAAAGGTCATCTTTTGTTTTAGGACTCGATTCCGTATTTCAAGGCCTTAAAAACATCTTTTTATCTATTCTCAATTTGCGTGCACATTACGACCATATATCCGGAAAGTTTTTATGTGAAAATTTGAGGAAATAATAATTTTTGGCTTAAGAAGTTTCTTTTTGTTGACTTCGGTCAACTTTTGGGGTAAACGGACCCGAACCCATGTTCTGACGGTCCCAGTGGACCCGTAGTAAAATATGGGACCTGAGCGTATGCCCGGAATCGAATTCAGAGGTCCCTAGCCCGAGAAATAAATTTTTGATGAAAATTGTAAAACTGAAATTATAATGGTTTTGAGAAAAATGGTTAATATTTGATCTCGTTGGTATCGGGTCTGTATTTTGGTTTCGGATTCCGATACAGGTCCATTATGATATTTATACCTTATCTGTGAAATTTGGTGAGAAACGGGACTGATTTTACGTAATTCGGACCTTTGATTGAGAAAATAGAAGTTTTGAAATTTTCTTGATAATTTCATGCAATTTGGTGCTAAATTCATAGTTCTAGTGGTTATTTTGGTGATTTTGATCACGCGAGCAAGTTCGTACAATGTTGTTAGACTTGTGTGCATGTTTGGTTTGGAGCCGTGAGGGCTCGGGTGAGTTTTGGATAGGCTACAGAGTGATTTGGAACTTAGAAAAGTTGCTGGTGTTCTTCAACTGTGTTGCAGGCCTCAGACCACGCAAATGCGAGGTCAAGGTTCGCATTTGCGATTACTGTGGAGGTCGCATTTGCGAGCTTCTCATCGCAAATGCGAAGAGAAGTTGGGCCAGCCTATGTTCGCAAATGTAAACAACCTTTGCATTTGCGGAGTGGTCAGGGGAAGGGGTCCTTCGCAATTGCGATAATTACTTTGTATTTGCGACAGTAGCAGAAATGCGACAGGTTCGCATTTGCGATGCCAGTCTTGCATTTGCGAGATTCGCAATTTCAAAGCTCAGGTCGCAAATGCGACATTTACTACTGTGCAAAAAGGGACTTAGACGGGATTTTTCATTCATTCTCCCATTTTTCAAAACCTAAACCTAAAGAGGCGATTTTTCAAAGACTATTTCTTCTCCAAATCATAGGTAAATGAATCTTAACTCATTTCTTTCAATCTTCTACTTCTTTTTACAAGATTTCATCCTAGAATCTAGGGTTTTTCATGGTGGAATTGAGAATTTTTATGTAGAACTTAGGAATTTCGAAATTTGGGGATTTAGACCTCAAAGTGAGGTCAGATTCCAAAACCAATTATATATCCGGGCTCGAGGGTGAATGGGTAATCGGGTTTTGGTCCGAATTTTGGGTTTTGACCAAGCGAACCCAGTGTCGATTTTTGACTTTTTGGGAAAAATGTTGGAAAACCTACAATTATGCATTGGAATTGATTTCTTTAGCGATAATTGATGTTATTAAGTTAATTATGACTAGATACGAGTGGATTGGAGGTGGAATCTAGAGGAAACCCAGTAATTGAGCTTTGAGTTGGCCGTTGGTTTGAGGTAAGTGTTTGGTCTAACTTTGACTCGAGGGATTAGGGATCCTCGACTTAATTGATATGTGAAAACTCATGTGTGTGGCGTATAGGTGAGGTGACGAGTACCTATGCATCATCAAATTACCTGTTTAGCCTGTTCCTTTCCCCGTTCTTAATATATTGCCCACCTGCCTTAACTGCTACATGCTTATTGGTGTTTCCATGTTTAATTGCTTCTTATTAAATGTTGTTTTCTTCATTGAAGTTATTAATTATTCTGGAGCTTCATTGTATTTCATTATTGGTTTGAGTTGGTTTATCGGTGTATCATGGTATACTTTGGTTGGTCTCGTTGTGTAGTAGTAATTGAGTGAAGTTTCATAAGTGTATAGCCTCTTATTTGCTTTGGTTTGAGGCATAGATATTGTGGAAGGTTTTAAGCTAAATTGTGAAATACTTGTTCTTATTGTGTGATTGGTACTTATATGGTGGGATCGGGTTGTACGCCGCAACACGAGGAATAAGGGTGATATATTGAGGAGGAATAAGGGTGAAATGTAATTGTCTGGTGGGATCGGGTTGCGCGTCGCAACAAGAGTAATAAGGGTGGATTGGTGGGATAGGGTTGCACGCCACAACAGGAGTAATAAGGGTGAATGTTCATATTGTTACTGATTATATAGTAGGATCGGGATGCACGCCGCATCAATTTGTTGTTTATGTATTCTTCCTCTGTTGTGATTTTATTCTATAGCACTGTAACTCTCTTAAGGATTGGTTATAGCTGAATACTGGCAAGATAATTGAGTTCCATATTTATTTTGCTGCAAGTTACTGTTCTCTTTCGTTCCGTACTTCCTTTTGATTTATTATACACTGTATACAGGTTATATTGTAAATGCCCCGCTGTAGCCTGTCACACCCCTTTTTTCACCTCATGATACCCTCTTTAAAATAATAAAAGAATTTGTGAAGCTCAAAAGAGGTTTTAATTAAAAAGTGACAAAATTGTGTTCAAAAGAAAATAACTCAGAGTCGCCAACTGATATTCTTTTCGGTGTGCCAGGTCACCGTTTTAAAAAAATGATTTTCCTTTTAAAATACTTTGGACTCCAAATTAAGTCTGCACCAGAGATTTAGGTAAGGGGGTTCATTTGACTCGGGGAGAAGGTGTTAGGCACTCCCCAAGTCCCGTGAAGGTCACGGTTGTGTACTCGATCTAGTTGGCTTTTAAAATATTCAAATTGAGCTAAAAACAAACACAGAAAAGAAAAACAAACATGCAAGAGGCTCCAGATCGTTTCGACCTAAGAAAAATAAAAAAAATAAAAATGAAAATAAAAATACTACGAGTTCCACTTTTGGCCTCCAAATACAAGTACTTCGGGGCATACCCCGGGAAATATATACAAATTACGCGGGGCATTCCACGGATAATAAACTAAAAGAAACGACATCTTGCCTCAAAATCCAAACAAAATCCTAAGGCTTGCCTACCCGAATGAGGTCGGCCTAAGCATGCTCCTACCGGATGATGTAACCAAATAAAATAAAAGAAATGAAATCAATTTCATGCTCATTCCGTTTTTAACTTCTTATTTCATGCATTTGACCAAGCCTAATCCTAAAACATGAGAATTATTAATTACTAATAGGCTTTGGTCATTCCCAACTCCCACAACCCAACAAGCAATTCGCGTACTACATACAAATAACGAAAATGCACGATAAATCCAGATAAGCACACATTCGATCACTTAAAGAAAACATGTTCTAAGAAAGGTAAATATCCAATCTATCGGAAGAGCCGTTAAAGATACTACCCCCACCCGATCAATTTATGCCTTCAATTGCGTTTCATCATTATAGTTAAAATTATCACCAAGTTATCTGCCTACTTTCAACACATATCCCTTTTTCATCCCATGGTTTGCCACCATAATTCCAAGAATGTACAAAATGATTAATTACCCAAGGTATAAAACTAACACAAAGGAAAATCAAGATCTTATTGACATGAGTACTACATTGGTTAGTTCAAAGCTAAAAGGATACGTCTCTGCCGAGATTCAACAAAGGAAGTAACTCTTCAATGCATATGGGTTGGAGTTAATAGAGAGTTTAGAAAAAAGCTAGCCAAATATTTTCTTTGATAAATCACAACGAAGAGAACATTCAGTAATTAAAGTAAAGTAGAAACAACATGCTAGGAATTTTGTTTAGGTACTCCGCTCATTCAAAAAATGACATCATTTTAATGGTTAAAGAGGAAAGACTTGAAATATGACCTTTAGCTCAAATAGTGTTAAATTTTTCAAAATGCTTGATTAATTAAATCCAAACAGTAGCGCATAAAATCTACAACAGTTAAAATTTTACCACATAGTGTTAAAGTCTCTTAAGACCCAGATTGAAACAACATTAAAATACATAAGCAAAAACAGCCAAAAACCCAATTTTAATAACTATTATATTAAAATAAAACTTAAATCAAATTTGAAACTACTTTTGGTATTTTCAAGGATTTTATTAGAATACAAATAAGTTAAAAATAATATATCTTTCTAAAAAATACCTAATACTGAGTTAAATAGAAAAGTGAAACTATTTTTTTTTTTTTTGTATTTTTAAATTTTTGTGCCTAAAAATAGAATTAAAATTAATAATGAAGTGAAATCATATAAAAATAAGCTCAAGTAATATTCTAAAAATACTTGGACTATTAAGGGTAATTTTAATGCGTGGGTCAAAAATTACATGTCTACATAGCCTCGTCACTATCTCATCGAGGCTAGGCTAGGCACTTACCAGTACATGGGTAGGTTATACTGATATTGCACTCTGCACTTTCTGTGCAGATTCTGGAGCTGGTTGTGGCTAATCGAGAAGTCGGTTACAGATACTTCATCTAGGAGACCCAAGGTAGTCATATTGGCGTCCGCAGGCCCTGGCGTCCCCTCCTATGTTTCTACCTTCCTGTTTTCTTTTCTTTCGAGATAGATGTAATTTCTTTCAGACCAATATTTGTAGTAATTCGTAGTATGTTCGTGGATTGTGACACTAGTTTCTGGGTGGTAACAGTTTTGGAATTGTTAATAAATATAGATAACCGGTTTAATATGTACTTCCACGTTTATTTCTGTTTGATTTAGCTTTGTTAATTTTAACTACAAAAATGTAAAGGAAAAAGGTGAATATAACTCTAACGTTGGCTTGCCTAGCGAGTGCGATGTTAGGCACCATCACGGTCCTCACGGTGAAAAATACGGATTGTGACAGCAATACTCTTTATCAAGACAAAAATAATTCCCCCATTGCCTGCTCTTTCCACGGCCACACTAAGTTCCTGCTATGTGCGTGGTCCAGGGAACAGCAGGACCACAAGGGTCTATTGTACGTAGCTTTATCCTGCATTTCTGCAATAAGTTATTTCCACAGTTCGAACCGGTGATCTTCTGGTCATATGGTAGTAACTTTACCAGTTACGCCAATGCTCTCCTTACGAGGATGAGATTGTCCTTAGGAACTATTCCACGCCATTAGCATGATTATTGCATCTTCTTCCCTTGGTTTGTGTTGCATCGCCAGCTTAAATATATGTGTCTTATCATAAGTTTCTAGTTACCAACTAGGTGCTCGACTCACTTTATTTTATTTTTCTTCCCAAAATCGAAAAGCTTTTCCGGTTACTTATGTTGCTTAAGCTCTTCAAAAATATTGTTGCATGTGTGTCGGATCCTCTAACGTTCGAAAATTTCGGAGGACCTGACACTGGTGTGGCAACATTTTAAAGGTCCAAGCAGCGTAGCTGGTTATGGCTCTGCATATTTATGGGGAAGTTGAGCAGCATAAGAAGTTCTAAGGTCTTCTAGTAAAAGAAGTTTTTAGTATGTCGCATTGATTTTGCTAATACTTCTTCAAACTATATATTTTAAAGATTCAATAAACCTCGCTCGCCTCAGTAAAAAGCCCGTCTTCTCTCAGTTTTGCCTCTTTCATTTGAAAATGGAATAAAGTGAAAGCAAAGTGTTAAGTAGATGAATTTGGAATATAGAAAAAAGGGGATAATGTTAAACAAAATTAATAATTATGAGGCAGAGGGTTCAGACTCCAAACTTTTAAGTCAAAATATTATTTTGTCTCCGAAAATCTTTCCTGGCTTTAAATTTCTTTTAATGGGAAATTAGAATGGTTTACAAAGTGGTTCCAAAAAATGCCAGCAAATGGCTCATAAACTATGGCTAACAATACAAAAGAACTTAGTTATCACCAAATGCCCCTTAGGCCAAAATGGTGTCAAAATATGAAAAACTTCAGTCAAGAGGCTGCTAAATGATAGATGAAAAGGCCAATTATGCCCCGAAAAATACTTTACCCTACAAATGTCATTTCCCCTCTGATCCTCTCGTGATGTTCTAGAAATCTAAGAAGGGGATTATTGATGACTGGTTAGAGTTCTGTTTACATTCATTTTTTTCTTTTATCAGTTCATTTGGAAACACTAACAACTATTTTGAGATAATCCTTAATTACCATATGTACTACATAAAACCTTTGTTGACATAGTGGGAGAACAAATTCTGGTCTTGGACCAAGGTATACTGGTGAATGCGATCACCGGAATAATTTAATCTTGACTTTTGTTGTCATATTATGTGTTTATTCTATTATCTCCGGTTACTATAAAAAACTTACCGATGGATGTCACACCTCCTTTTTTTCGAGGGGATAAGAAGTTTTTCCAATTAAAGTGACATTAATCGAATTAAGATTATTTATTTATTCAGAGTCGTCACCTGGGATAATTATTAGGGTGTTCCAAGTCACCGGTTTATTTTAAATCCCAAATCGAGGAAGTTTGACTCTATTTAAGTCTGTAAAAACCAAAAGACCGGGTAAAGAATTTTGTTAACCCGGGAGAAGACATTAGATATTTCCGAGTTCCGTGATTTTAGCTCAACTGCAATAATTGGCCTAATTGTCCGTTTTAAAACATATTTAAAACCTATTGTGCATTTTTTCTTTTTAAACCGCTTTAGTATTTATGGAATTTGTTTGAACAAGTCACGATATCGCGTACTCGTTTGTTTTTGTACACATTGCGAATCGCGCCACGTGAAATGCACCCGCGATTTACAACATGTTTATTTTATTAATATTCAAAGTTATGATCGGGTCACATGAAATACACACTCGAATTTGGATTTACGTATTGTGAATCTCCCTTGTATAGCATTGGCTTCAACCGGTCAAAAAAAAAAAATGCTAGCCTGAAGCAAGTACAGGCAATGTCCTATATACACAAAAGAAATGCTAGCCTGAAGCAACAAAAGTCCAACTCGTTTCCATATTATCTGTGTATATAATTCGAAGAAGCATATCACTTTCGATATCAGTATCCACACTGTAAAATCTTTCTAAAGTCAAAATAACAAAAAAAGAATCATATCGAAATATCTTCCCAGTATAGCATTGGCTTCAACCTGTCAAAAAAATCACCTCTTTCTTAGAACTAAGCTCGTCTCCTTATGTTTTTATCCAATAATAAATGCTTCTATCTTCCTTCTTTATGAACCTCTCCTTTTTCCCAACCAAACACGTTAATAACACAAAGAAAAAAAAAAGTACATACCAAATATTTGGAAAATATTAATATCAATTAAAAAAATTCTGAACTACATATTAATAGTGTAATATAAAATACAATTTGATTAGCTCTAAAGGAAAACTATTTCTGACTCAGAACTTTACGCTTTTACTGAGGATTGAAACTCTTTTTGGGTTCTTCATCTAATCTATTTCCATCAATTCCTGACATTTTTCGCCCTAGTATAACAATGATCCACGTCTCCAGGCAAAGATATAACATTACCATGTTGGTCTAAATATAACAGATGGATCCCTATCTTCTTTATTGTAATGTCTTCTGACCCCACTTCTATCCTTTCCCCGATGTCTTCTGACCACACTTCTATCCTTTCCCCGCCTTTGATCATTTGGCCATCAAAAGCTTTATGTAAGTAAGATATGTAATATACACACATCGACGGAGGTTTTTTCCATCTTCTCCACCGAATATTTGAAGGCTTTCCATGAGCAATACTAATCCTGAAGCATGGTTTTTGCGGGACTACATCGAACAAGTCGGTAACAAACCAGAGGACCATTCCTAAGAAGTTATTATGTGTAGGCATAGTCAAACACATAGATGAAGCTGTTACTTGATTCTTGCACCAGTCTGGAATCTCATTACATTCGAGATAAATTCTAATAGTATCCTGCATCTGCATCGGACAAAGACTCAAGATCACTAATATGATAGGAGAGAGAGGGAGGGAGGGAGGGAGAGAGAGAGAGAGAGACTAACCTTATATCGAGCAGGTGCACTAAATGCAAATAGAGCAGGTGCACTAAAGAAGCCTTCATTGAATGGATTCTGCAGAGAACTACAATTAATCATATTAATCCGCTCTATACAAGGGAGGTTGTCCAACTCTGTAATCTTGACCAATTTTTGGCAATTATTAAGTTTAATTGCATAAAGATTCTCTAAATTTGATACTGACGGGAGTGTTTGGAGATTCTCACAGTCCTTCAAACTTAACTTCTCCAACAATCGTAACTTAGAAAAATCAATGGGTAGACAACGGAAACTGTTGCCACTCAAATCTAAATATTCTAAGGAGGATAAGCTCCCAATATCCCTAGGAATATCAGCCTCGGACAAATTACAGTATGTAAGGCTCAAATTGGATACAAAAGTTGGCAAGGAATATTGTATACGATGGACTCCTCTTCCAGAAATACTCCTTTCGGTCTCTACCTTTCGACCTCCCACTTCCAATATTTTAAGATTTCTTAGCATTTCAATGGATCTAGGCAATTGTTTTATACCCGTATCATATGCATCAAGAGATCTTAGACTTTTCATATCTCCAAGGTTATCAGGCAGTGTTTTTATTGATGAGCAGTTACTAATGCTCAAGTAATTAACGGATATTAGCTGGCATATGCTGTTTGGAAGATCCGTAAGTCTATTGCAACCAGACATAGATAGCTCGCATAGTCTGGACAAATTTCCGATTGATGGATGGATCTCTATCAGACTTGAGCAACCATAGAGATGCAAATTCTCAAGACTCAGAAAACCATTGAAGTTTGGAGTGCTTCTGAGTTGCTTGCAATGAGAGAGATTCAGCTCCTTCAAACTTTTACAACACTAAAAGTAAACCAAATATAGTTTCAATTAGCATTTTCTTTCACTCAGTTGCAATAACAGTAAACATGAAATTGTAAAATTGAATAACAAACCTGCAAATTCAATTGAAATTCTTGGATATCACTCTCCCGCATATCTAGAACTACAAGATTCTCAGCTGGAAAATTTGATGGTATACATTTTAAAGGACATTTTTTCCAAGACAACCATCTGAGCTTCTTGGACAACAACCCAAAATCTCCACTAATATGTAACTCATCCATTATAAGAACCCTAAGGTTTTTCATTTGTTCAAATGCTTTGGTGCTCAAGTTCACTCCGTTTAATGTCCCTCGATCTAACTTCAGTACTTCTACATTTTCGGAACCCTGCAGCTCAGTAAAAAAGAAAAGTAACGTAAGCTCATGTTAAGTCCTAGAAATTAAGCGAGAAAAATGCTTTATAAAAATTGGTGGACAAACAAAGAGAATACACCATGTATCAACAAAAATGAACGTACACATTAGAGAATGTTAAAAAAATTTAAAATTGCTTAAAAAGCTAAGATGAGCCTTTCAAAACTGGCTAGCAGCATTCAATAAGTTCACATGATAATAAGGAAAACCAAAAGAGATGAATTAAGAGAATAAATTGCATCTAGAAACCTGATAATAGCACCAATTGAAGATAGAATATATATTTGAATATATTTAAAGAACATTTTGTATATATCGTTCCAAACGTTCACATGCCTAATTTCTTCGAGCAAGCTTAATTTCCGCATTTAGTTAAGTAAAGTCAAATATCTTTAAATAACTAATCATGGAGATACTATGGTCGATGCCCATAAGCATGTTAGTTATAAGAATTTAATAAGAAATATGCATTACCAAATTTGGATAATTGTTAAATAGGTGATTTTTTGTTTGTGTTTTTGCCTTTGGTGTGAGTTAAGAATTTAGCAAATGTCATTTCTTGTTTACAATGGTTGACAAACAACTACAAAATACTTACTAAACGGAGACGAAGCACAAATGATTTCTTATGATGACAATAAAAATTATAAGCAGGAAACAATTTAATTGAAAACAAATATAACCAAGATAAAGATGAAGGATTTACTGACTTCATTTCCTTGTAGAACATCACGAACTTCTCGAGGGATGAACAATCTACTTCGTTTTCCGGGGTCTCGAGGTGATTCCAAGCGAACGATTTCTCTTCCCATATCTCGCACTAGATCATGCATCACCAAATGATACGGAGTTCTTTGGAGCAAGTGTTTTTGGACTAAAGTTGCAATTGCAATTTTAGCATGAAAGCCACATGCATTTAATATTTCAGTAACTTCATGCTCATCAAACCCATGGAAGGTGCATGCAATATCGAGGAAAACAATCTGTGTTTCACCATCAAGCCCATCAAAGCTTATCTTGAGAATCTTTTGGATATCACAATGAGGAATTGTTCTTAGTTTTTCTAATTCAAATCCCCATTCTTCTACAGAACTTCCTTGTAAATGTGACCCCAATGTCACAAGAGCTAATGGCAGCCTATCTGAATATTCGATTATGTCGTGTGCCAAATTAACATAATCTTTTGGTGGAAAATGACTGTCAAAAGCATGCCAACAAAAAAGTAACATAGCTTCATTGCCATTTAATAGTTTGGCCTCATATCTCTCTTTTTCTCCAAGCCGACATAGCAATCGCTCGTCTCGGGTGGTAATGATTATTAAACTACCTGAACCAAACCAACTTCTTTCTCTTGTTAAGGCTTCTAACTGTCTTTTATGATCCACATCATCAAGAACAATTAGAACCTTCTTTGACCCAAGTCTTGCTTTGATTAGATTAACGCCTTGAGCAACACTCCCAACTTTGATGTCCTCGGTTTTGAGAACTTGTTGAAGAAGTTTCTCTTGTAGCTTGACAAGACCAAATTCTTGAACTTCTGATCTAACATCTGAAAGGAAGCAACTACTATCGAAGAGTCGAAACATTCGATTGTAGATAGCTTTTGCCAGAGTTGTTTTCCCTACGCCACCAACTCCGTGAATACCAATAATTCGAACTTCATCTTCATATTCATTTTGCAATAACAACTCTATATCTTTAACACGAGAATCTACTCCAACTGGGTGCCAAGCAACATCAAGAGGTGTCTGGTTGACCTCTTGTAGAACTTGCTGTATAATTTTTTCAATAAACTTTGATTCATGCCTACAGATTTTTTAGCAAAAACGAAAAATGAAAAGAAATACTACTCCAGTGTAAATAACACAATGGAATGAATCTAATGTAGATAACTTACCGCTTCATATAGGATATTTTAAGAAATAATTTAAGTTATATATATTGATAGTGTAAATATTTCAATAGTGTCAATGTATAAGAAAACTCTTTTTAACAGTTAGTATCATATCGTATAAATAACAAATGAAATTATATAGCTGTATCAAGAAAATGTACCCGTCAGCAACATTTTGCAAATCCCATCCAGATAAATTTGCAGCTTCAGTAAGTGCAGCTCTCCATTTCTCCACCCTTTGAGCTCCAAATGGTCGTTCCTTGTGTTTAGCCAAAGCTTCCCCAAATAACCCAGTTTGCTTTCGTACCTCGGAAGGATCAACATCATAGAAAATAGGCAAAACCATCTGCTTTAGTTTCTCTTTGCATTCAAGAATTTTAACCAGTTCATTTAGACACCAACTAGAGGAAGCATAATTTCTTGAGAAAACAATAATGGAAATTCTTGACTCTTCAATTGCTTTCTCTAGTTCTCTTGAAATCACATGACCCTTTCTCAATTCCTCATCATCAATGAATATATTAACTCCAACATCACACAATTTGGAATAAAGATGACCAGTGAATGTTTTTCGGGTGTCTTCACCTCTAAAACTGAGGAATACTTCATAAGAGAAGTGAGATGATTCTCCTCGAACTAATTGAGTATCCATTTAATGAATTAAGGGTTGATGAGAATGAAAGAATTAAGGGATAATTTTTTAGTAAATCTTTAGACCGAAAACACAGAATTTAATCCATGGCCGTCCCCTACCCAATAATAAAGTTCACATCTCACTTTCTATCTCCTCCACTTCTTCGTTCCTTAACCCTCAACCCCTTTTTTCACTTTCCAATTATGGCAACTCTGCAAAAATTCAAGCTAGTAGCGACCCAATTTGCTGTAGCAGCAGGAAGCCCAACTCGAAGCCCAACAACTAGCCCAATCATTCACCTCTGCCGCCGTAAAACTCTCCGCATGCTCCTCACCCGCAGCGGCAACGCCGGCAGCGACGGAGGAAGTGATCGACGGCTATTGTCCGAGGACGATGCGTCGCCGGATCGGATTTTCAGCGACGGAGATTCGCCGGATATAAAGGAGGGGGGGTTGAGAAACAAGCTTAAGGATTTGTTCGTTTCGTCGCCGGAAAATTCGAAGGGATTTTCACCGGAAATTTCTAGCGCTAATTGCGGTTAGTAGAGAATAAATAAAGTTTTCAATCCTATTTCTTTTTACATATTTCTTATGGTTTTCAAGTGAATTACAACCATTCGGAAGGAAGTTTCCAACTACAACAACAAAACAGTATAATCCCACTTAGTGTGTACGCAGACGTCAGAAGTAAGTTTCCCTTGATATTTAATTTCTTAGACTTTATGGTTGGAAACATAATTCTTGTACATATTTCTTAGATTCCGAAGATATTTCTTAGATGGAGTATCTTTTTTGTACAAAATTTTTGGTCTTATAGTGTAAATAAATTTCACATTGTAATTCATCCGGTACATCTACTAAAATTAAAATGGATCAAATCGAATTAATTCAAAATGGATCAAATTAACGAAATGTACACCTAAATTCAATTTCGTAACTAATAGTCGATTTGCATTAAAAACAGTAACATATGTAACCATTAAATCCTGGATCCACTTCTGAATTTACAGATCATACATGACCCTTAAGTGTATTTTCTTGTAGAGTGGTGAAATAAGAATTTTGAAAATTCCTTTCAAAATTTTAGGAAATGTAATCGAATAAAATTAAATAAGAGCTTACTGAAACGGAAATATAAATGCATGCAGTATAGTTCACGGTTTGTGAATTGTTCTAGAAAATTACCTTTGAGTTTTTCGTATTGATAGTATATACAACTTGCCTTGATAGAAATTGAGTATAAATACTCGACAAGTTGTTTGCGGGATTCTCTTCTTTTGCATCTCAAAAGTATTTTTCTTTGAATCGCCTTCACATTATCGGCAAAGTGAATTGAAAAAATTGGTCAAAATTCATTTATTACATCCGTCTTAATTTATGTGATGGTATTTTTACAAATATGAAATTTAAAATAAAATAAATTTTTCAAAACATGTGGTATAAAACAAGTCAATAGTCAATAGAGTAATAATAACTCCTTGTCAAATTTAAATTTCTAGTTTTCAGAGTACATTTTGTTTCAATATTGTGTCTAATTTTCTTTTTAAAAGAAAGTTTTCTTAAATACTGATCTATACTTATAGTCTTTTACATTACTAATTCTTCCATTAAAATTATAAGTTGGGACTCATTTTTATTCTTTATCTATATATTGAAATATCATCGGTCTTTTAATATGAGACCAGTTCCTACTTTTAATTTAAACCTATTTTATTTGAACTTTGGGGTTTTAGGTATCGAAATGAAACTCTTTAAATATGAAGCGAAGTGTAACACACTTTATTTTTTAGTCAGTTTTAAAAATATTATTATTTTTTTATATTTAAAAAAAATTGAACGTTAACATAGTCATTTAATCTTAACGAGATAATTTATAGTTGCACCAATGTCTAATGCTTATTTTAGACCGTATATTTCAAAAGCCTTGTTAAGCTCCGTGTCTAGTTAAAAAATATTATATAATTTAGGACAGAAGAAGTATTATTTTTGGGTCAAGTCATTTACAACCCTGCAGAAGGGTCAACGGAAAGAAAGCAGAAGTTTCCCTAGATATTTCTTAGGTAGTTCCTCTTTTGCATAACCATAATAAAAGAAGTTTAGAATTTTTAGGCCACTACAAATTGAAATATTCATAAATTTAATTGAATAAAATTAAACAAGAGCTTCCTAAAGTGGGAGTATAAATGCAGTACAGTTTATGATTGTTATTCTTTCTAATAAATTACTTGAGAGTTCATCAAAAGTCAATTTGTCATTCAATATATTGTAGGGGAAAATTGATAGAAATTAAGTGGAAACATTTAATTTTTCTTTTTTTCTTTTTGAAATTTTCAATATTCAAAGAATAAAGACATTTATTACTAGTGAATTATGATATATAAATTGTGCCCTACAATGCGTTGGATGGTGATATCTTATCAACATAAAGACCTCATAATTTGTAACGGCCCGACCGGTCGTTTCGAGAGTTATAGCCATGTTCCCTTATTTTCTGCTTCTTTTGTGTTCTACATCTATGTTGTGATATACCGGGTTAATTGGTTCGGGTCCGGAGTAGTTTCAGAGTGAATTGAGATACATAGTCTCTTATTTGAAAGCTTAAGTTGGAAAAGTTGACTGAATATTGACTTATGTATAAACGACCTCGAATTTATAGTTATGTTAGCTCCGTTAGGTGATTTTGGACTTAGGGGCGCATTCGGAATGTGATTTGGAGGTCCGTGGTAGAATTAGGCTTGAATTGGTGAAAGTTTGAATTTTGGCGATTTTGGCCGGCAGTGAAATTTGGACTTATTATTACTGGTTCAAGGTGTACTAGTTGTTAAAATTCTTCTATTGTTGTGATTCTTTATCTTGCAAACCCTTTAGTGTGCTTCCCCTCCCGTTAAGTTCTGTTTAGCTTCTATTAGTTGTATTCTGCTAGTTTATTGTTTAATTGCACATGTTATGTATGTGTCATGTCCTAGCCTCGTTACTACTTCGCTGAGATTAGGCTCGGCACTTACCAGTACATGGGGTCGGTTGTACTGATACTGCACTTTGCACTTTTTGTGCAGATTGCGGTACTGGACCGTATTGACCTGAGTTGAGTTGTTGTCTTCAATCCAACAGGAGACCCAAGGTAGATCTGCCGACGTTCGCAGACCCTGGAGTCCCCTTCCAGTTATCCCAGCTTACTGTTCTTTTAATTCAAAAATAGTTGTATTTTTCTTCAGCCAGTATTTGTGGTGACTCTTAGAAGTTTGTGAATTGTGACACCAGTTTTTTGGTAGTCGTGAATAAGTACTTAGGTTATTATGAGATTTTGTACTCCTTTAATCTGTTTTGGTTTAATTGTTGTTATTTACTGAATTGATTATTAGCGTATTATATCTCTATCTGTTGGCTTGCCTAGCATCAGAAAAGTTAGACTCCATCACGATCCCGACGGTGGTAAATCCGGATCGTGACAAGTTGGTATCAGAGCACTAGGTTGCCTAGGTCTCACAATTCACGAACAAGCTAGATAGAGTCCGAGAGATTGGTACGGAGACATCTGTATTTATCCCCTAGAGGCTATAGAGTTTAGGAACAATTTCACTTCTATTCTTCTCTATTGTTTGATTTGATCTCTCAATGCTAATTGAACTCTCTACTCTTGTTCTTTGGCATATGGCGAAAACACGTACCGCTTCTTCAGCTGAGAAGCAGCCAGAGCCCCCAATGACAGCTCCTATGAGGGGCAGAGGACGAGGCCGAGGCCATGCTAGAGGCCGAGGCAGGGGCAGGGCTCAGCCCAGAGCTCGAGCGGTAGCACCAGCGGCGGAACCTCAGGTAGAGTTTGATAAGGAGGCTCCAGCCCAGACCATTCCAGCAAGGCCAGCTCAGTTTCTAGAGCGGTTCGTCGCTAACCCGGTACTTCAGGATGCTCTGGTCCGTCTAGTGGGCCTTATGGAGAGTGTTGCCCAGGCTGGCATGTTTCCTGTAGCACCAGTTGTCTCTCAAGCTAGGGGAGGAGCCCAGACTCCCGCTACTCATACCCCGGAGCAGATGGCTCCCTAGTTTAAGACTCCAATAGCTAGCCAGTTGGGGTAGTTTCGCCGGGTGTTGCAGCACAGGCTGGCGATGGATCAGCTATGTCTTTTGAGGATTTTGTGGAGATTGGATAGGTTTACCAAGATTTTCACCACTTAGTATGGCGGTACACCTTCAAAGGATCCCCAGAACTATCTAGACAGTTGTCACGAGGTGTTACAGAACATAGGGATAGTGGAGACCAATGGGGTCAACTTTGCTTCCTTTCATCTGTCAGGTTCCGCTAAGAAATGGTAGAGGGATTTTTGTTTGGCCAGACCAGCCGGGTCGCTTGCTTTGACTTGGGACCAGTTCTCTCAATTATTTCTCGAAAAGTTCCTTCCTGTTAATCTGAGAGAGGACTATCGCAGGCAGTTCGAGCGTCTCCAGCAGGGCAGCATGTCCGTTACTCAGTAGGAGACTCGCTTTATTGATTTAGCCCGTCATGCTCTTCATATACTTCCTACCGAGAGAGAGGGTGAAGAAGTTTATTGAGGGAATTGCTTAGCCTATCAGATTGTAGATGGCTAAGGAGACAGGGAGCGAGATTTCTTTCGAGGATGCAGCCAATATGGCCAGACGATTTGAGATGGCTTTAGCTTAAGGGAGTGGTCAAGGGTCTGACAAGAGGCGTCATCACTCCGGTGGATTCAACGGGGCCTCATCTGGAGGCCATGGTACTTTTGGCAGATGCCATCCTCCCAAGCCATTTCATTCAGCACTTCGGGCTTCTCACGGTGCTTCAGGTGGTCGTGGCTCTCATATGCAGTATCCCGATCAGCTAGCCCACTGCACCACCAACTCCTATCAGTGCACCTCCACTCCAGAGTTTTCAAGGTGGTTGCTCAGGCTGCCATGGTCAGTATTAGGGTCATCAGCCACAGCCGCCGAGATCTTGTTATACTTGTGGCGATCCGAGGCACATTGCTAGGTATTGCCCTTGAGAATCGAGCAGTTCTCAGCATCAGGATTCTCGTGCTATGGTCCCGGCACCGGGTGTTCCACCGCCCAATCAGCCAGCTTGAGGTAGGGGTTAGACAACTAGAGGTGGAGGTGGAGGTATTAGAGGTAGAGGTCAGGCTGCTAGAGGTGAAGGCCAGCCAAATAGGGCCCATTCCTGAGATATAGTTCAAAGTGGTGGGGCCCATTCCCAATGTTATGCTTTTCTAGTCAGGCCTGAGGCTGAGTCATCTAACGCGGTTATCACAGGTATGGTCTCAGTTTGCAGTGGGGATGCCTCAGTATTATTTGATTTGGGATCTACTTATTCATATGTGTCATCCTATTTTGCTTCATATTTGGTTGTGCCACGAGATTCTTTGAGTGCCCCTGTGTATGTGTCCACACCTGTGGGGGATTCTATCATTGTAGATCATGGCTATTGTTCGTATGTGGTTATTATTGGGGGTCTTGTGACTCGTGTAGATCTCCTACTTCTCAATATGGTTGATTTCGATGTCATTTTGGGAGTGGATTGGTTGTCACCTTATCGTGCTATATTGGACTGTCATGCCAAGGCAGTGACCTTAGCTTTTCCGGGGTTGCCTCGATTAGAGTGGAGAGGGACTCCTAGACATTCTACCAGTAGGATTATCTCTTATATGAAAGCTCAACGTATGGTCGAGAATAGATGTTTGGCTTATGTTCGTGATTCTAGTGCGGAGGTTCCTTCCATGGATTCTGTACCAATTGTTCGGGAGTTTCCTGACGTATTTCCTGCAGACCTGCCAGGGATGCCACCAGACAGGGATATTGACTTCTGTATTGATTTGGTTCCGGGCACTCAACCCATTTATATTCTGTTATACCATATGGACCCGCCAGAGTTGAAAGAATTGAAGGAGAAGTTGCAAGATTTTCTTGATAAGGGATTTATTAGACCTAGGATTTCTTGAACAAAGCCACTATCAAGAACAAGTATCCGTTGCCGAGGATTGATGACTTATTTGATCAACTTCAGGGTGCCAAGGTGTTTTCAAATATCGATTTGAGGTCTGGCTATCATCAGTTGAGGATTAGGGCATCAGATGTCCCTAAGACAGCTTTTCAGACTCGGTATGGGCATTATAAGTTTCTACTGATGCCATTTGGGCTGACAAATGCCCCGACAACATTTATGGATTTGATGAACCGGGTGTTCAAGACATACCTGGATTCCTTTGTGATTGTGTTTATTGATGATATCTTGATCTACTCCCGCAGTCGAGAGGAGCACAAGCAGCATCTTCGGATCATTTTTCAGACTCTGAGAGACAGCCAGTTAAATGCTAAGTTTTTGAAATGTGAGTATTGATTGAATTCAGTTGCTTTCTTGGGTCACATTGTATCAGCAGAGGGTATTCAGGTGGATCATAAGAAAATTGAGGCCGTTCAGAATTGGCCTAGACCTACTTAAGCCATAATGATCCGTAGTTTCTAGGGTTTGGCGGGTTATTACCATCGGTTTGTGGAGGGGTTTTCATCTATAGCAGCCCCGTTGACCAGGTTGACCTATAAAGGTGCCCGGTTCAGACTGTCGGACGAGTGTTAGGTGAGCTTTCCGAAGCTCAAGACAGCTTTGACTATGGCACCGGTGTTGGTTTTGCCTATAGGTTCAGGGCCTTATATAGTATATTGTGACGCATCTCACATTAGACTTGGTGCGGTATTGATGCATAGTGGCAAGGTTATTACATATGCTTCGCGGCAACTAAAGATTCACGAGAACAATTATCCTGTTCATGACTTAGAGCTGGCAGCCATTGTTCACGTGCTGAAGATTTGGGGGCACTATCTATATGGCATGTCGTGTGAGGTGTTCACAGATCATAAGAGTTTACAGTAATTGTTTCAAGTAAAAGGAGCTTAATTTGAGGCAGAGGAGGTGGTTGGAGCTATTAAAAGACTATGATATCACCATCTTGTATCATCCCGGGAAGGCCAATGTAGTGGCCGATGCTTTGAGTAGGAAGTCAGCTATTATGGGTAGTCTTGCGTGCATTCCAGTCGGTGAGAGACCGCTCGCATTGGATGTTCAGGCATTAGCTAATCAGTTCGTGAGGTCGGTTGTTTTTTAGCCCAGCCGTGTTTTAGTTTGCATAGTCATTCGGTCTTCCTTGTTTGAGCGCATCAGAGATCGGTAGTATGATGGCCCTCATTTGCTTGTCCTTAGGGATACAGTGCAGCACGATGACGCCAAGTAGGTTAAGGTTGGAGATGATGGAGTTTTGAGGATGCAGGGTCGTGTTTGTGTGCCTAATGCGGATGGACTTTGTGAGTTGATTCTAGAGGAGGCTCATAGTTCTTGGTATTCTATTCATTTGGGCTCCGTTGAGATGTATCGGGACTTGTGGCAGTATTATTGGTGGAGATGAAGAAAGATATTGTTGCATATGTAGCTCGGTGTTTAAATTGTCAGCAAGTAAAGCACGAGCATCAGACACCTGGTGGGTGTCGCGCCCCCTTCTTCCTCACGGAGTCCGGATTTCGACATATTGGGACAACTCATTTCCTTTTGGGAATTGGGTAAGAGATTTGAAGAGTCGCCACCTAACAGATTAAGGTGCGTTAGGGCACCTAGAGCAACGAACTCGTGAACTATTTTACATTAGCAGAGATTGGGTAAGGGCTCGAAATTACCTTGAGGGGAAGGTGTTAGGCACCCCTCGAGGTCCACAACAGTGGATCCCGACCAAACTCGATTTAAGCGAATTAGTCTTATAAGGAAATAAAGCAATTTAAACAAATAGACATTACTTTTAAAACAAGGAGCAAAAGGGGTCTTAGGTTTTTAGCCTATAGGATCACTTCTATGTAATACTTGGTAATCGTCCCCAAGTTGGGGTGCTACACATAGCATTAGCGCACAGGCCATCATTTTCTTTACTACCCAATTACCCCCTCCCTTTCAATTATTACCTAAGCATTCTAATAACATCTAGTACGTACCTTATGCATGCACTACCCGTCCCTTACCTGTGGCCCTGGAGGTATTTAAGGCCTCTATTTAAGGCGGTTCTAGACTCACCTATATTGTTTAAAAGGAGAAAACTAAGCGACGAACAAAAGCCAAGTAGGACTGTCACACAAGAAGCAATTAAGTGGGCTCATGTTAACCTCCACAAATAGACAAACAAATGCACGCTGTTCAAACAAGAAATTTTAAATGATTTTAGGATCCTATAGGCAGGATGTCTAAATGAGCATCAAAAGCAGAATATACAGTAATCTTGAAGCGAACAGACAAGTACCTATCAGTTTGCCTATTGATTTGGTTAATACTCTGAATCTAGGCATACGTCAAGCAGTCATAGTTTTAGACCCTGAATTTGATTAACCTACAAGCTTGCCTAAGTGATAGTCGGGCAGAACCCTATAGACATGACATCTAAGCTGTAAATCAACTACTAATTTTTAACAGGCAAATTTTATCTTTAAATCTTACTGGCATGCTTTCTAAGTGCTAAGAGGGGATTTTAAAATCCTATAGGCATGAGTTCTAAATGCAGAAACCAATTTCAAAACCTTATGGGCATAATACCCAAAAGCAAAAACTGATTTTGAAATTGTATAGGCATGGTTTCTAAATACAGAAACTGGTTTTAAAACCTTATAGGCATGATATCTAAATGCAGAAATTGATTTTAAAAACCTTATAGGCATGATATCAAAATGCAGAAACTATTTTTTTAATCCTATAGGCATGATATCTACAATTGTAAACCTATAGGCATGATTTCTATTAATTACATGTGGGCAGAATTCTTAAAGCACATTGCAAGAAAATGGTTATTCAAACAGACAAAATCCTATAGACCTGGTTACTAATGCACATCGAATTGAAAATACATGCAGATCCTATAAACAAGATTTCTAATGTGTAGAATTAAATGTAAAGTCCTATAGCAAGATTTCTAACATGCAGATGTGTAGCATAGAGTCAAACAATCATAAAAATCTTAAAGGCAGGATCACAGTACAGTATCCACGTAGTGCAATCGACATAGTTAAATTCTATAGAGAGGATTTCTACCCAATTTCAACAAGAGACATGAGAATAGACCCCCCCCCCCAGATTTACTAATAACCTCAATATCTATTTATTAAAGAGATTATTACAGGCCCAGATGAAAAAATTACACAATAAGAATCATTATACTATAGGGAGCCTTAGCAGGCCCAACATCAATCCTGGAAACCAGGCCTTCAAGCAAGCAAGTCTGATATACATATGTGGCAGGATCCATAACACCTTAAGCCATGCTTCCAGTGTGTCAAAGTTCCCGACGAGCCTCAAAGACCCCGGGAAATGCTCACACTGGATCCATACATTCAACACATGATTCATAAGAGATTGGAAGCTTGCTCTAATGTGTCAGAGTTCAAAGGAGTCTCAGGGACCCTAGGCAATGCTCACATTGGAGGTGGTAGGAACCTAGGTAGCTAAGAGTAGCAATTTGAAAAGGTAGTATATGCAAGGGGGTGGAGAATAGTTTTAGAAAATAGTTTTTCTTCAGGAGCAAGCAGAAATAGAATTCTACCTAGACAGGCATAATCCAGACAGATTGGTAAGTACTGTGTCAACTAAAGCAATCACAAAAGAGCAGGGACACTTGAGTTACAAGCAGAACTGACCATACATATTTGCAATATCTAAACATGTTATGAATAGAGGCATACAACTGAATCAACAAGGTTTCAAATGTCTGAAGTTGATTTGGCTTATTAATTACCACTAGGTGGAAACATGTAGACATATATTGAACAGAAGCATGCTGAAGTTAAGATAACCAACCAAACAAATACATAGAGCAGGATAGTAGGAAATTAAAGCATACTAGTTTAGAAAGAAGTACACAGAAATCATAGATCAAACAGAAACATGTTAGGGTGAACTACCTATATTAGCATACAGAACATGATAGACTAACAGGAATTGAGACATGCTAGTTAAGAAAGAAAGAAACATGAAACAGAGACATGTTGATATCTATTGTGAACTGACTATATAGCAATAGAATAGAGCATGGTAACAAAAATTCAGGCATACTAGTTAAGAGAGTAGTAACTAGGAAACAGAAGGGCAACCATACTCATATTGAAGTTTAACTACATAGCATATAGAAGAGAATATGATAACAGAAATGGAAGCATAGCAGTTAAGAGAGTAGTAAACATGAAGGTGAAGATGAATGAAATCCTAGGGTCTAGCCTTGACTTTCAACCGGCTAGACAGTGCAATAAATCAAAGAACTGTAAGTGTGTATCAGTGTGTGCTTGTGAGTATAGATGTCTGAGTCTCTGCGTGTGTGTTCGTGTGTTTTCAAAAATTAGAATGGTGATGTTATATAGCATTCAGCAGAGTAGAACAAATAAGGTAAAGGAAATTAAGAGTTCACAAATAAGGTAGGCAAATCATTCAGCTAGTTAATTAAGGCTATACTCAATCAATTAACACGATAGGATCCGAAAAGACCCCTTACATTATGGAAAATCTCATACGAATTTAGCTGACAGAATTGAGGTTTGAATAAGGTAAGAAATAAGTCAAAGACCATTTATAGCTTGGTCAGAACAAATCAAACCTAGAAATCAAGCCAGTGGCATAATTAAGGAAGACAGTACCAATTATAAGTCACATATAAGGAAAGGGTAAATAAAAATATCAGAAAGATACCAATTTAAAAGAAAAATATAATTTCAAACCCTAATTAGGCAAATAAATCAATTAACTAATTTATTTAATCGGACCATAGTGAACGGGCAAGAACAGTGAGACAAATGATCGAATAACGGATAACTTTAAGCATATTGAAACACAGAGATGAACCATCAAACAAGGAAATTAGTCGAGCATTAAAGAAGAAAGGCCCTGGTTGAACCTTTAAATGTTTTAAAACATTTGCATAGACTTAAAAGATGAAACCCTAGTTTCTTTAGGGAAAAACGAAAATCGGCCAACAATAATAAGGAAAACAACAGAATACTAAAAAAAAGTAACAAACAAACTCAAACCGTTCCAGATCTAAGAAGATCTGAACGATTTAACCATAAATAGTTAGGCCAGGTAAAAATAAACAGAGGTGAGTTAAACACGAAGATACCAGCACTCATGAACATAGAGATGAAAATAGGCAGGTTGATCGAGAAAAAATGAAGAGTTGAAGCCAGGTCCATGTTGAATCTCTTCAAGATCCCATCAAACAACAAGGAAATCGAATAGCCAATAGAGATAAGAGACCGAATAGGGCCTAAGATCGAAGAGAAACACCATAGATAGGAGGGTTTCAAGTGACGACGGCTAGGGTTTGAGAGTGAAGAGAGGGGAGATTGAGAGAGAAGAGAGGAGGAGGGATTCAAGGGCGGCGGTGTTTAAGAAAATGGGTAGGGTTTGGGGGATCGTTTGGTTAATAAAAAATGAAATGAATCCTAGGCCGTTGATCTTCTAAGATCAACAGCTAGGATTCCATCGGGGTTGGGTAGGTTATTTGGAGATTGGGTTATGGGTTATATTTAAGTGGGCTAGGGTAGTTTGGGCTAGGTCTGAAAATTTAACAAAATTAAAGAGGCTATTTGTTAAATACCCAATTATTTGATAAAATAATTTGTAAAATAGTTAATGAAATGATAAAAATGATTTTTATGTATGAAAATGATTTAAAATAATTACTTAATATTATAAAAATAAAAAAAATTATTTTCTTATGAAATAAAGTAATTATGCACACATGGGCAGTTATTGCAAAGTTATTGCAATTATAACCCTAACATGTACATATGGTTGTTCATGAAGTAATTAAAGCTTAGTATAAATAAAAATAATAAAATTAAGCAATAAAATTATCATAAAATCATTTGTGATGCAATTAGTAATTATTTGGATAATAAAATGCTATAATAAATTAATTAAAATCCTTTAAAATTACAGAAAATTATGGAAAACTACTAGTCGAGTGATCATGCACTATTTTGAAAGTATATATGCATTTTTAAATATATGAGCAAATAATTGGGTATCAACAGCTGCCCCTTTTTACCCGAAAAGGATGAAAGAGTTTTTGGGTAAAAATATGATGACCGATTTTGACCGAATGGGTGTTTTGAAAAAATAGAGGCCGCACCCTGGTCTCTGAGTTGCCTACGTATCTCTGGTTTTATAGGAATCAGGACATGTGTAGTTCTGGACCCAATGGTGAATGAGGCCGATGGATTTGTTATAGGAATGGTAGCAGGTTTCAGAAAAGTTTCTTTTGTGAAGGGTAGTATCAGATGGGTTTGTGCGGAGTTATGAATATGGATATAAGTTGTAACGGATGTATGATAGGGTAGATATCTGAACGGTCACGGAGTAAAGGTGGGTGATTGATGAGAATCGATTAAATGGCAGAGTTTAAGTGGTACGAGTGGAAACCGGAGCGAAGGTTGCTCCTGTTTGAAGACTGGTTACGTCCTGGACTTCCTGCAAAACTTAAAACACGATGCATGCAAGTATATAGATTATTGAAAGAATTTAAACATGATACAAATTCCATTTGGACCATGAAGGTTGTCTTTAGACAGTGCATATGATGTCCTTAGACCATGACATCTCGGGCCATGAATCATGAGATAAGAAATTTGCAAGCCATGAAATGATGTTCTCGGGCCATGAAAATGGTGCCTCTGAACCATGACACCTTTGAATAATGACGTGCAGTATTGAGAAATCCTCAGGCCATAACATGGTGTCTTCAGGCTATGAGGATGATGCCTTCAGACTATGACGCCTTTGGACAAGTCGGCTCTACATCAGCCTATGAAATGCAAAGACATGATACCAAAGGTAACAACAAGACAAAGCTTAGAGCATGTTTGGCCAAGCTCCTGGGAGGCCAAAGGTACTTTTTTCCTCTAAAAAGTACTTTTTTAAAATATAAGTTGTTTGGCCAATACAGATAAGTACTTTTGGCCAACAGCAGAAGTAGTTTTTCTGCTTTTGGAAAGAAGCAGAAAATTCTAGTTTCTTCCAAGAAGCAGAAGCAGAAGTGAAAAATTAATTTATTCAAGACAAAACTATCCTCACCATAAATTTATATTTTCCAAATTATCCCTTACTAATTTAAGTTTTTTCTTTTCATTTTTGTTTCTAGTTTTTATCATTCTTTTAAAATTAAAGATATCATATACATTAATCATATTGTAACTTTCTAAATTCTTTATTGACTTTTCTTGTTTTTGATTTTTTTTGTAGTGTCTTGTAACTTTCCAAATTATCAACACCCTTCTTTGGATTATCAATTCTCTTTCTATAAATAATTATTTATAATTTCTTTTGCTATATGCTATTAGTTCCTAAATCTTTAAAACAATTATCAGATCTAATTTGTGAAAATTACCTACAGATAGGTAATAAATTTACAATTGCATCGTATAATATATTTATATATTATTAAAAGAAGAAGATAAAACATCACACATTAAGCCGAGTGGCAGCCTGACAATAGGCCATTTGGTAATTTAGGACAAAGTTAGTAAGGTTAGGTAATACTAATTAGTTTCTTTTTGAATTTAAATTTTAAAAAAAATTAAATTATACATTATGTGTTGTTAACAATTAGTCACTCTTTTTGAATTTGAATCTAAACATACTTAACTATTGTTTTACAATTTTTTTTATATATTTAAATTTATTTTTATTTTATGCTCAATACCATCTTTTAAGTTTGACACTCAAAAAAAAAGTTTGACACTCAGAATCATCTAGTTATAATTACCATGGCTATACATAATTTCATCTGACGTTATTCTTCTACCGATAAGAAATTCAATTATTATGCTAATGAAGACATTACTGCGGAGATTGAGGAAGGAGTTGGGCCTTCTGATATTCCTTTAGAAATGCAAGGCAAGTCTTCTACTAATATGGAGGCGTTGTGTGATAAACGTAGAGATGAAATTTTTAAGAAATATTATCATGTGTGAGTGACTTTACTTATTATTTCATGGTAGATTATCAATATATAGTAATTTTTGGAATAGACTTCTAATTCATACTGAATGATGTATTTTGATTATTCAAATCATCATGTAACAATAAGTAATTATACTAGATAATAACATATGCTTTGGTATAACTATATATGTAAAATTGATTTAAATCTTTAATATGCTTGCTTACTTTATGTTTTATAATTTAATTAAATAAAATAAAAAATAAAAAAGCCTCTTATGATAAATATTTAAGTTCATTTTTCTCTTTAAAAGAATTATAAGACCTTGGTACTATCCTTTTTGGTAATTTGGCACTTAAAAGTACTTTTAGAAAGATTGGCCAAACACAATTTGTTTACCAAATATTGCAAAAGTACTTTTTAAATGAATTGGCCAAACCTAAACTGTTTTTTCCAAAAGTACTTTTGAAAAAAAGTACTTTTCAAAATAAGCAGATTTTGGCAGCTTGGCCAAATGGGCTTTTAGTCTTATGCAGAGTTTTGGGGCAGAGCTTAGCCCCGAGAGAAGAAGATAATGCAGAGTCTAGAATAGGGCAACACTTATGCAAGGGGAGACAATGCTTAGTCCCATGAGAAGGAAGTGCTTAGCCTTACGCAAATAGGGAGGCAGGGCTTAGCCTCATGTAAGATTTGAGATATGGCTTAGTCTTATGCAGGGAGAAGGCAGTGCTTAGCCTTATGCAAATACGGAGGCAGGGCTTAACCTCATACAAGATTTGACACAGGGCTTAGTCTCATGCAAGGAGAAGACAGTGCTTAGCCTTATGCAAATATGGAGGCAGGGCTTAGCCTCATGCAAGAATTGAGATAGGGCTTAGTCTCATGAAAAGAGAAGGCAGTGCTTAGCCTCATGCAAGAATCGAGACAGGGTTTAGTCTCATACAAAGAGAAGGCAGTGCTTAGTCTTATGCAAATATGGAGGCAGGGCTTAGCCTCATGCAAGAATCGAGACATGACTTAGTCTCATGCAAAAAGAAGGCAATGCTTAGCCTTATGCAAGTGAACAAATAGCAGATAGGAGTAGAATATTTCTTAGCTGGAGATATATTTGCGTCTGATGGCCTAATTGTTATAAGGACAATGACTTTGATATGTGTATGTTTGCGAATACTCCTGTTATGTTCACTATGCCTACATCCAAAGAAAAATCATGAGTTTCGTAGGGGGAGGCTGGTTCATGCCTTTGTCTGCTTGCTTTGCTTTGCTTTGCTCTGGAGACCCTGTTCGAGTTGTCTTGGGTAACACCTAGCTGCCATAGAAATAAAGTTTTTTGGAAAATATGCACTTATTTGATGGAATATAGTTATTTTAGAAACATAATGGTGTATAACATCAATTAAGTTAGATGAACTAATGACTGTAACACTTTTAGAGACATTGCGGCTTCCTTGCAATAGAATTTTGAGGGTCCTCCTCAAAATTCTGCCCCAGCTTGATCTTTTGGTCGTTCTGTGTGCAACGAAGTTTGTTGGATCTGTTCCGGAATTTTGAGAATCCTTCTCAAAATTCTGCCCCAGTTACTTAACCGATTTCTGACTTTTTGGCATGCGATGGCGTCGGCTAGACTTGCTCCGGAATTTTGAGGGTCCTCCTCAAAATTTTGCCCCAGTTTCTTGTTCTGAGGGAAATGAAGATTTTATTGAGATATGACCGAAACCATAGGACTGCCTACGCATCCGTTCTTAAATGGTAATCAGGCCAAGCATAGTTCAGTTACATCATACAAATGAATGTATACAATTTAAACATAATATCTCTTGACTGCATCTGAATTGATGGGTTTTGGCCAAACTTCTCCGTCCATTTCTGCAAGTATGAGTGCTCCTCCTTTTAGTAAGGACCTTGCCAGTTGGGTGAAAATTTCCCTTTGGCTTCATACTGATGCGGGAAGATCCGCTTTAGCACCAGCTGCCTCGGTGCGAATTGTCTTGGTCTGACCCTTTTATTGAAATCTCTGGACATTCTGTTCTGATAAAGCTAACCGTGACATACTGCATTCATTCTTTTTTTTTTTATCTATGAGGGATAGTTGCTCATAGCGGCTCCTTATCCATTCTGCATCACTGAGTTCGGCTTCTTGTATGATCTTTAAAGAAGGAATTTCTACCTCAGCTAGAATGACAGCTTCGGTACCATAAACAAGTAAATAGGGTGTTTCCCCAGTTGATGTGCGGACCATAGTACGATACCCCAATAGGGCAAAGAGTAACTTCTTGTGCTATTGTTTGTGATTTTCTACCATATTCCTTAGTATCTTCTTGATATTCTTATTGGCGGCTTCCACAGCTCCGTTCATTTGAGGCCTGTATGCTATAGAGTTTTTGTGCTTGATTTTGAAGGTTTCACATATGGCTTTCATCAGTTCACTGTTGAGATTGGTGGAATTATCAGTGATAATGGACTCTGGAACCCCGAATCAGGAAACAATACGATCCTTGACAAAATCTGCGACGACTTTCTTGGTTATAGCTTTGTAAGATGCGACCTCTATCCATTTTGTGAAATAGTCGATAGTTGCTAAAATGAACTGGTGCCCATTAGAAGCGGTAGACTTGATTGGACTGATGAGATCTATCTCTATACAGCAAAATGACAAGGTGCACTTGTTGCATTGAGCTCATTCGGTGGTACCTTTATCATGTCCGCATGTACCTAACATTGGTGACATTTCTGGACGTATCGGATGCAATCCGTTTCCATGGTCATCCAAAAATATCCAACTCTGAGTATCTTCTTGGCTAAAACAAATTCGTTCATATGTGGTCTGCAAGTTCCGGCATGTATCTTCTCAAGCAATCTAGAAGCCTCTTTTGCACCGGCACACCTTAACAATCCCAAATCAGGAGTTCTTCTATGCAGGCTCCCTCCGCTTTGGATGAAGTGATTGGACAGCCTCCCCAGAGTGCGTTTCTGAGCATGGTTTGCCTGTTTTGGATATTCTCCTTTCGCCAAATATTCTTTGATGTCGTGAAACCAAAGTTTTCCATCCGTTTCTTCTTCAACATGAGCGTAGTAAGCCGGTTGATTATGGATCCTTACTGGGATGAGATCAATGAAATTCTTATCTAGATGTTGTATCATTGATGACATGGTGGCCAGTGCATCTGCGAACTCATTTTGAATTCTGGGCACATGTTTGAATTTGATCTTTGTGAATCTCTTCATCAATTCCTGCACATGATACAAGTATGGTAGTATCTTGGTGTTCTTCGTAGCCCAATCTCATTGAACCTGATGTACCAAGAGATCCGAATCGCTAATTACCAACATCTCTTGTATATTCATATCGATGGCCAAATTGAGCCCCATGATGCAAGCCTCGTATTTTGTCATATTGTTAGTGCACGGAAACCTAAGCTTTGCGGATACCTGGTAATGTTGACCTAATTTTGATACCAAAACTGCTCCAATACCCACTCCTTTGAAGTTTGCAGCCCCATCGAAGAACATTCTCCAACTGTCGTAAGCTTCAGCAATGTCCTCTCCTACGAATGATACTTCTTCATTAGGAAAATACGTTTTCAAGGGTTCTTATTCTCCTCCCACAGGATTTTCAGCAAGATGGTCTGCCAATGCTTGTCTTTTGACTGCCTTCTAAGGTACATAGATGATATCAAACTCACTTAACAATATCTACCACTTGGCTAACTTCCCAACTGACATGGGATTCTGAAAAATGTACTTCAGAAGGTCCATCCTGGATATGAGGTATGTGGTATAGGAACATAAGTAATGCCTCAATTTGTGAGCTGTCCAGGTCAAAGCACAGCAAGTGCATTCCAGTAGAGAGTAACGTGCTTCGTAAGGTGTGAACTTCTTACTCAAGTAGTAAATGGCTTGCTCCTTTGTTCCTGTCTCGTCATGTTGTCCCAAAACACATCCAAAAGCTCCATTTAATACGGACAGATAGAGTAGCAAAGGTCTCCCAGGTTCTGGTGGGACTAGGACTGGCGGTGTAGATAGGTATTCCTTGATTTTTTCAAAAGCCTTCTGACAATCCTCGGTCCAACTAGTTTCGGCGTCTTTCCTCAACATTTTGAAGATGGGTTCACATATTACCATGGACTGTGCTATGAAGCATCTGATGTAGTTGAGGCATCCTAGGAAGCTCATTACGTCCTTTTTTCTCTTTGGTGGTGGTAACTCTTGGATAGCCTTAACTTTGGACGGGTCCAGCTCGATTCCTCGGTAGTTGACAATGAATCCTAACATCTTTCTTGTGGGAACCCCGAATGCACATTTTGCGGGGTTCAATTTTAAATTGTATCTTCTTAGCCCGTCAAAGAACTTCCTCAAGTTTGCTTTGTGATCTGTGGCCCTCTTGGATTTGATGATGACGTCGTCGACATACACCTCTATTTCCTTGTGTATCATATCATGGAAGATGGTTGTCATGGCTCTCATGTAAGAGCCCCAACATTCTTTAGACCATACGACATCATCTTATAGCAGTACACTCCCCATGGTGTAATGAAAGTTGTTTTCTCTGCATCTTCTTCGTCTATCCAGATCTGGTGATAACCCGCGAAACAATCTACAAAGGATTGGAGTTCATGCTTGGCACAATTGTCGATCAGGATGTGTATATTTGGCAGTGGGAAATCGTCCTTGGGACTTGCTCTGTTTAAATCCTGGTAGTCAACACACACCCTGACTTTCCCATCTTTCTTTGGAACTGGTACAATGTTGGCTAACTAGGTTGGGTACTCAACTACCCTGAGGACTTTGGCTTTGATCTGCTTAGTGACTTCCTCCTTAATTTTTAGACTCATATCTAGTTTGAACTTTCTGAGTTTCTGCTTCACTGGCGGACATATTGGATTGGTAGGCAACTTATGAGGCACTATAAATGTGCTCAGACTAGTCATGTCATCATATGACCATGCAAATATATCCTTATATTTCTTTAGGAAACGAATGTACTCTTCCTTTTATGACGGTGATAAGTGAATGCATATGTGAGTCTCTTTGACGGTTTCGACGTCTCTCAAATTGATCGCTTCGGTTTCGTCCAGGTTGGACTTAGGTTTGTTCTCAAAGTTCTCAACTTCTCTGACACCTTCCTCAGGTATTTCATTTTCTTTTTTCTGAGTCACTATCCTTATATTGCGTTGTCTCATTAGATGTCACAATCATCGGTTCATCAGGAAAAGTAATAATAATGTTGTAGAAGAAAAATGTGAAAGATAATAATGAATAATAAATAGCAATGCATTAATTAAATTTGAAAATATCCAAAACAAGTACGACTCGGTGGCTTGAGCAATTATTTTGAAACAAAATGCATCTTTTAAAACAAAATTACTGAAAATATCTTAAATGCCTAGCTTGGCTACTAAAACAAGTCAGGCTAATTGCCAAGCTACCTAGGAACTTGACGGGCCTGGGATGGTATGGCAGTCCAATTCTTGAGAACAACTCCCTTCTCCACAGTCTTAATGGTGAGGCCTTCTTCCTCCTCCTCCTCAATTAACACATTGCAATCCATATTCTCGTCTTCCAGGAACAAGTTTCTCAACCCAGCCAAAGCTTCTTCCTCTATAGATCCCTATATTATATCGGCCTGATGAAAAGTCTGACTTAGATGTGGTATCGGTTGCTCGAGAGGGTAATAAGGACCACACCATGGAGGCGACCAATCATTATATTCCTGCCATGTATACTGATATCCGAGCTCAAAAGTTGTGCCATGACATTTCAACTGTATCGGTTTATTAATGCCCTGGAATTTCTTCCCCATCCCTTTGTCAGGTTCATACCCAGACCATGTCAGTATGTTTTCTATTTTGTTACTCTACTACTTGTCCTTCTTAATCGCGTTGACATGCTCGATGTGGTGATAAGTTTCTCCACCCAGCCTTCTTCTATTCTCGATAACCGGAATAGTGTGACTGGTGTAAATGGGGTTACTTCCATCTCCATGAATGATTACTTTCTGATGGTTTCATTCAAACTTTACGGCTTGGTGTAGCGTGGAAGCCATAACCCCAATGGTATGTATCCAAGGTCTACCCAATAGAAGATTGTTTGTAGCTGATATGTCTAGTACTTGGAACTCAACATCAAACCAAGTTGGTCCCATATGTAGACAAAGGTTAATCTCCACAATTGTGGCCCTTTGAGACACATCAAATGCTTTCACGTTCATACTTCCTGCCCGTATCTCGTGGAAATCTTTGCCCAATCTTTTCAGAGTATTCAATGAACAAATGTTGAGGCATGAACCTCCATCTATTAGGACCCTGCCAATGAATTTGTCTTCAAACTGTACCGTGATATACAGTGCCCTATTGTGACTTAACCTTTCAGGCGGTAGTTCATCCTTATGGAAGGTGATCTTGTGACTCTCCAATACATTCCCTACCATATTGTCCATCTCTCCACTAGTGATATTGTTGGGCACATTAGCTTCGTTCAACACCTTCATCAGAGCATTCTTATGCGCCTCTGAATTTTGCAATAGGGACAGGATGTATATCTGGGTGGGGGTATTGTTTAAATGACCGACGACAGAATATTCCCTCGCCTGTACTTTTCTCTAAAGCTCGTCCGGTCCAATTTCAATGACAGATTGTTTGGTAGCAGCCTCCTTGATTGATCCTCCCAAATTTTTGGGTGTATATATCCTTCCAATTCTGGTCATTCCTTGTGCGGTACCAGATTCTTTCATCTTTGCTTTTCCCTTTCGCCTAGCTTCGGCAACGTAATCCCAAGGTATGAAATTGGGCTTGAAAAGAGGCGTGGTTACTACTGTCACTATGAAAGGTGTGGCCACTTCTTTCTCAAATGGAATAGGTGTGGCTGTAAGTGGTGTTACTTCTACCTCAAATGGAACCGATGTGGTTACCTCAACTAGCGGATGTACTTGGACCACAATAGGATTGAGTATGACTGCAGGTTTCTTAGGATCATCGCCCTCTTTGATAAGTCCAATTGATCCCTTGGGATCCCACTCCTCATTAGCTTCTATCACATTGATCCTTCGCCCCTATGATCTAGAAGAGTATTGTTGCGAACGTCGGGTGTAGCTTCCTTCACCTGTATAACCTTACTATCGATCAATGTCTGGATCTTATCTATCAATGTCCGGCACTCATCAATAGTGTGTCCCTTCATACTAGAATGATATGCATAGGTTTTATTCGGGTTGACCCATTGAGATGAATTCTCCATTGCCATAGCGGGAATATGGGTGACATAACCAACAACCTTCAACCTTTTGTACAACTGGTTGATGGGTTCAGCAATGGCGGTGTATTATCTGGGTGGTTTGTGATCAAAATTAGGTTGGGGTTTCTGGTAATTTGGACGAGTTGGAGGTTAATGATAGTAGGCTGGTTGGGTGTTATAAGTGTGATAGGCGGTGGAGGGTTGAGAATATCTGAGAGGTGAGGGTTGGTATGTAGGTTGAGGTGTTTGGTACGTGAGTGGATATTTTGGGCCTTGGGCCACCATTACTGCCCCTACTTCTTTCTTCTTTGATATGCCGCCTGATTGCAATGCTTTGTTCGTGGCATGCAGTGCCTCAAAATTTGTCACCATCCCGCTTTTAATGCCCTCTTCAATCCTCTCTCCGAGCTTGATGATATCAGAGAACTTATGATTCTCAATAACCATTAGCCTTTCATAATACTGTGGGTCCTGTGCCCGGATAAAGAACTTGTTCATATGTTCCTCGTCTAATGCTGGTCTGACCTTGGTTGCTTCTGATCTCCACCGAGTAGTATACTCGCGAAACGTCTCAGTTGGCTTCTTCTTTAGGTTCTGGATATAGAAGATATCTGGTGCATTCTCCGTATTGAATCTGAACCGGTCCATAAAGTCTGATGACATGCTCACCCAATTGGCCTATTTCTTAGGATTCTGGCTTATATACTAGGATATGGCATCTCCGGTAAGACTTCTCATGAAGAGCTTCAATCGAATTCTTTCATATTTTTCGACCCCCATGAGCTTATCATAATAAGTTCTCAAATGAACCTTGGGATCAGCTGTTCCGTCAAACATTTCGAACATGGGAGGTTTGTAACCCTCCGGCAGTTCCACATCTGGTGGTATGCATAAATCCTCATAGTTCAGACCTTCTATCCCTTTACCTCCTTCAATACCCTAAACTCGACTTGTCAATTTCTTGAGTTCCTCAGCCATGTTCTTGATGAGCAGGTCCTTCTCAGCGAATTCTGGTGTATAGGAGATTGGTTGAGTAGAGTGAGGTAGGGTTTCCACGTATATGGGTTTGTTTTGGTGGGTGCCAGGGATTTGGGTGTAGTGATGGTCATTGATCGAGTTTTGAGGATCGGGAATAGATTTTGGTGTCTTCTGAAGAGTGTGATAGGTAGTGGTTTATGGGTACTAGGTTGGTTGATGAGGGTGTTGTGGAGGAGTTGGTACCAGTAGAAGATTAGGATTTTGAGGTGGTGTGGCGTACTGATGGGGTGTAGGAGGATTTTGTGGATGTTAGTTTGATGTATTTTGAGGAAGTGCTGGGTTTTGAACATTTGGTTGGTTAACATCTGGGACGTTCAGAGTGAGGGAGAGGTTTTCCAAGTTGCGGACCTGCTCAAGTTCTCCTTGTAACTCCATTATTTTATGCTCCAATCGTAGGACCAAATCATTCTGGGCCGGAGTACTCTGACCGTCTAAAGTTTCAATATTCTCAGCATTTTCTTTTCGTATACCACTCAAGTCATCCATCTTAGGTTTTCCTCTTCTTTTCGGATTATTCGATGGAGGAGGAGGTGGAGGGCCTCTAGATCTGGTGTGATATGTTGATGATGTCAGTATGTGCGAACCAACCATAGATGATGGGAATAATAAAAATAAAGAAAAATAAAAGGTAAACAGTTATTAATGATTCTGAAAGTGTTTGTAGTATTTAAACACATATTGCGAGAATGTAAATACGCATCCTAATTTGGGAGCCTCGTTGTGCCCGAGGTAGGCCTAGTGACAAATAGTTTTGGAGAATTTCAGTGCCAATAATTGCCTCATTTCATTAATGTAAAAATAGATGAATCTAAAATGACACTAAAGAAGATAAGTCACTAATGGCACTTCGCCTTATTACATTTGAAAAAGCAAATAAACCTAATCTACTTGGTCCCAGAAGGACCATCTTCAGGCTGGATGTTTTTGGCTTCATCGATCAAATTTCCCAATTCGCACAGGTTCAGCAGTAGGTATGCCCTTGCTATCCAATCGGTGACTCTCTTCCTCATTTTGCCCGCCAATTCTATCAGACTATACTCCAGATATTCCAACCTTTCGCTTGATTTAATAGCCATCTCCCTCTATTCATTAATTAGTTCCATATCGGTCTTGTGTCGCTCCATGTGCTTGGCCTCGGACTCGTGAACTCTTTTGCGTAGTTTGTTGTACTTCACTTGTGCCTCAACAACTACATCTATGACTCTATTTCCTGGACCAACCCTTGGCTCAAATATTTCTGCTATGTTATCCTCTAACCATGATGGGTAAAAGTACACATGACCAGCATGATATCGATCTCGCTCGATGGTATCCTTTTCCATGATAAATTTTAAATGCCACATATGCTGAGCTTCAGATTTGTATGGGATGTCGTCATCCTGAAAATCTGCCCTTTAGTGACTCATTTTAGCAACTCGCGATATGACCTACTTCCTGCCTGCTTGTCTCATAACTCTGATGGGAGCATAAGGGTATATGCCCCTCAACCCGATTAGTACCAAGTGTGGAACATCCCTAGATTTGATTATAAACTCGTCAGTAGGGAACCATTCGAACATCCATTGAACCTGATCCTCGATCAAATTGCTGAAAAACTGCGCCCATCCTGTAGCATTTTCGGGTCAAGCAAACCTGTCTGGGATATAAGTCATTCTCTTAGGATAATGGAAAGCTACGTGGTCATTCCACGACCTTCACCGAAGCTCTTGACGGTATTGACCTTTTTGGAGATGCTCTAACAACCAAACTTGTAACAATAGATTACAACCTTTGAAGTATTTGTACCCCTTCTCACAGTGCTCTAAGGCCCGGTATATGTCTGCTATGATCATAAGGATAATGGTATATGTCTGCCCCTTGATTCCATCCATCAAGGTTTTGGCTACCATGACCAGTCTAGTGAGAATTCTGTCCCCTTGGATCGGGAACACTAACATACCCAAGAAATAGACAATGAACACAAAAACCCTACGGTGAATCCAACCCAAGGAAGTGATGGGGAATTCGTCATCAGAAATACGATAAGATGTGTTGTGACCGTATCGTTCATAGAGGAAGTCAAAGGTTATGTAGGAATTTTTCAGGCACTCCAAGTCATCATTCTTCTTTAATCCCATCATCTTCAGAAACCCCCTAGTAGAGCGATTTTCCGGCACCAATAAACCAGGACTATCCCAAGGTAGTTCAGTGAATCCCCCTATTTCTTCCAAGAGATGGGTCATTTCTATGTTTACAAAGCGAAACACGGCTCTTTCTTTGTCCCAAAACATTGTGGCAGCTTCGATTAACATGTTGTTCGGATGGAGGTCCAATAACGAAGGCAAATTTTCCAAGACAATTTTTGTTACACCCTGCAATATTACGTCAATATTACGTCCCGAAGTATTATATTACGACAATGTTATGCTCTGCAGTAATATATTATGATGATGTTACGTCCAACAGTATTAAGTTACGATAGTTTTCTACCTAGTAGTATTATATTGCGGTGACGTTACGCTTCACAGTAATAAGTTACGACAATGTTGCACCCTGCAGTATTTTATGTTGAATTTGTCGTAAGGTAATTGACATCAGTCCAAGGAAAATATTATTTGGGGATTATAAGAATTATGCTATTTCACAAATGATTAGTAAAATCTTGAAGGTTAAAGGGGGAGCAAGTCTAAGAAAATGAATTTTGTCAAAGTTTGGCATTTTGGGATAAAATACGGCCCGAGCTAAAATACCTGATATTTATGGATTAGTACCATACGAGGTACCACATGACCATAATAGTAAGGTGTATAAGGTATGTGAAAAGTGAGTAATATTTTAAGTAAGTGGGAATAATTCTCAATTTTGCGGGTAATTGATTAATTACAAGGTACCGAGACATTACCTAATTAATTGGGGATATATTTGGATAAGATATATCCAAAAACGTGGCAGCTAGGCCATATCCAAAATTGTGACCCTTGATCAAGTCTTATTATGTGGCAATTTGACACAATTCTCAACACTAATATATCAATTTTGTAGTTTACTTTTATTGAAAAATTAACAAAGATATGACAACCCAAGTTCAGAAATACATCTCCAACTACTTTGAGAATTGAATGACTCAACTTGAAGAGTTCCTTAGGCTACTACTTATTGTTCCAAAGGAAACTTCATATGTCAAAGATCATGAATCTTTGGTGATCAAAATGACCACACATCACAAAGATTACTACACGGTCAAATGGGCAGCAGCGCAAGAAGATATCTTGTCATTTTTCAATCCAGTTTGGTTAAGCCCTTTGGAAAATGCATACTCATGGGTCACTGGCTTGAATCCATCAATGGCCTTTCACCTAGTTGTTGCTAATTCCGAGTTGAGTGATGAACATGTATGTTATGGCTAAGCTCTTCCTTCATTTTGGCATGATCCTGTCATTACAAAAGTTTGATAACAAGGTATAAAGAGAAATTCATATTCCATTGAGTATTTCCTTCTTCCAGTCAAGAGAGTAGAGAGTCTATATATATATATACAGTATTAAAAGTATTTTCATTACCATCGAGCTATAATCGATGGGCAGGCCTCTATTGGGAAACCTCTAATCAGATGGTAAGTTATATACCGATCCTACTGTGGCCGAGCACTTATGAGCAAGCCCAGTTGGTCGAGATACAGAGCCTAATATGGCCGAGCGCGTATGAGCGAGCCTACTACGACAAAGCAGTTATATATATACCGAGCCTACTGTGGCCGAGCGCGTATGAGCGAGCCCAGCATGGTTGAGATACAAAGCCTAGTATGGCCGAGTGTTTATGAGCGAGCCTACTACGGCAGAGTAGATATACATGTATACTGAGCCTTATAGGGCCAGACAGCTATTTTACTTAATATATTGAGAGAATTGAGTCAGTATCAGTAGGTAAGCATATCTTCAGATTATCTTTGACTTCTAGCTACTTGCAGTTATTATATTATCAGTTCAGTTTCAGTTTTCAGTATATTGCCTTACATACTCAGTACATTATTTCGTATTGACGTCCCATTTCTGGGGGCACTACATTTCATGCGTGCAGGTCAGACAGACAGACGAGTAGGCCTCTTCAATAAGTGTTGCCCGAGTTCAGCTTGATCGATAAGCTCCATGCCTTTCAGAGTTTCCGGGTCTAGAGTCTTATGTATATCTTGTACATATACATATATGTATGTCATGAGTAGGTCGGATAGCCATTCCGATCACAGTATATCCATCAGTAGAGGCTTGTAGACATATCTTGTCAGTTAGTGCAGTATGTTGGGCTTTCAGGCCTTGTATGTATATTTGGTTGGTTTGTGAGTTGCAATAAATATGACGGCCTTGTCGGCCAAATTTTATATTGATATTTAGTCAGCATTCGCTGTCGTCTTAAAATGTGGCTCATGGACAAAAGTATGACATCATATATTCAGAATCCCTTCGTTGCAAGTTGGTACGTAAGGGTAGGTGAGGTACTCGGTGCCGGTATCGCCCCCCCAAGTTTGGGGCATGACAAAAGTGGTATCAGAGCAGTTCTGTCCTAAGGAGTCTACAAGCCGTGTCTAATAGAGTCTTGTTTATGGGTGTGTCGTGCACCACACTTATAAGCAGGAGGCTACAGGGTATTTAGGATTGTCACTCTTTCTTCTTACTCTAGATCGTGTGGTAGAGCTCACTTATAAGAATTCAAGTTCTGAAATTCTATTTTATTCGAAACAAGACGATGCCTGCATCCGGAAAGAAGGTTGGAAAGAGAGATAGTTGTGGAAGAGCAGAGTCAGAGGAGTTGGAACTTTGTATGATGCCTACGATAAGTAAATATGAGGTCTTTAGCAGATCATGGGTATACTGAAAGGTGTAAGCTTCCTGATAAGAAGCCTTAAGGCACGAATGCTTATCCATATTTATGGTAAAGGACAATGAGAGATTAAGAAGATAAGTACAAGTTTTAGCAAGTAAAAGGAGCAAGGTGAAAAAGGGTACGAGGTACCCAGTTAATGAAGGTTAACAACGTTTATAATTGAGGCAGATGAACATAAGCTTTTTGAGTTATATTCAATAGTAACAGAGGTATGTACAATTGATCACACCCATTTCAGTTATGCCTTGTAGAGGCTAACAAGTATAGTTAAGAGAAGGATGGAATATCAAGATCCAATTGTGATTAGGGTAACCTAAATTGGTGAATGGATTACTTGTATTAGTTGACATTGCAGAAGGATATTGCAAATGTGCTAATATATCTCTTTGTGAGACACTCAAATGATACACTCTAGAATATTACAATTAGATGTGAATACTAGCATGATAAAAAAAATCAGATGATAGGCACTGAAAGCCTGGAAGAGATAAATATTACCTTAGTATGACTCTTGTCCCTAGTAGAGCAAGGACGTTGAGCAACCCGAAGAGTCAAGGAATGAAGAAAGGAGAGCTAAAAGCGAAAGAATGTCGTGTTGAAGTTTTCACAAGAAAAGGGATATGCAGAAATATTAGCAGAGTAATGAGAAGAAAGATAAAAAAACATTATAGATAAGGTGTGATACATGGATAACGACGGTAGGAAAAAAAATAATAAGAAGAAATGACAGTATTACAGAGTCTAGTTAAGTGAATGAAGAGACGAGAGGTGACAGGCCTTAGGACAACAACATAGTATATGCCATAAAGTCATATCCTCATCTCAAGGAATAAGTTCGTGACTCTAACGTGATTACCAGAAGGGAGAATTAAACCCCAGGATACACTACTAAAAAAACCAGGGTTTAGCGACGGAAAAAATCTGTAGCTAAAAAGAAAAATCCGTCGCTAATCTCATTTAGCGACGGATTATCAAAAGATTCTTCTAGCAACGAGCATTTTAGCGATAGATTAGCGACGACGTTCGTAGCTAAATCCACTTTTTTTGTAGTGATAATAGAAATCAGTATGGGCTGGTAAATAAGATAAACTAAATATGAATTAGGGACTGAGTGATTTGATAATAGTCAGCATCATGAGAAATTCAGATCGTGTTTCGGCAATAATAGGACGGACAACAGAAGAAGATTTATAAGAAATTCAGAGAATGGTCATTCAGGAAGACGCTTCCCTAAAAGCAAGCAATGTTAGCAAAGTTAAGCTTAAGGGACTGTATATACCAGTTACATTAAGTGTCACCCTCGCAAGTAAGGGAATTTGTCATCTTTGGTACAGAAGGATTGCCACAAGGCGAGTAAGGATCATTGGTGTTGTGAAACAACGCCAAAGATGAAGAGGTAAAACATCTATAGGTAAATCCTCGTGGCTTCAACTCTTAGTACACCTCAAAGGGGGGAATATGAAGTGATGTGGTAAGTCAGAATTAAGTGGTTCTAGTGACTATGGCATGGTAAAGGAAGAATGCGATAAATGAAAAAGGAATGAGATGACACTTATCCAAATCTTACAGATACGCTACGATTCAAGAATATTGTGCAAGTACGACGTCAAGGAGAGGAAGCAAAGGTTCCTGCCCGAGCTGCTATTAATAGATAAGAAGCCAATGCAAGACGTAAGTTAAGACAAAGGAAATAACCCAAGAAAAATTACGAGGAATACTGATATGAGAATGGGCCAACGAGTAATTAGTAATTGGTCAGAGAGATCCCAGTTATGGCTAAACAGGAGGTTACAGACGAGTCATCTGATCGTGTAAGATAAACGTAGTAGAACCCAACATAGGGAATTTAGCCTCGAAGAATATCATTATAATACTTGAGATATATTCAAACAAAAGTAAGGGTAGTTAAAGGTACCGTATGAGTGTTTTGGGGATAAAAGAAAATACCACTAGGAAGACAGTCAAAATATGGGTTCAGAAGCAACCATACAAGCACAAGGGAATGGAAGTAAGCAACTGCGGATGATTATAGGCAAGTAAGGACATCAAAAAGGTTTGTAATAAGCTCACAGCTTTATGAGAGTCAAGGGTTATCCCTAAGTACTACAACGAAAGACTAGCTGAGGAGATAAGAAAGAAGGCTTCAATCTAAGCACAACGACCTAAAGAGGAAATGGTCGTGTAACAACAATCTCGCAACAACATTGTAAGTATTTTAAAGGAAAGTAGCACCTACCGTGGCTAATGAACAAGAAGTAAAATTAAAAGTAATATCCGAGATAATATGAGTTGCACAAAAACTCGGGCATGTGTGGGCACTAAGATAACCTAAGTATGGACGCAACAATAGGGCAGAAATACCATAAAATAGCTTACGTTGAAAGAAAGCTAAGATGGAATGAAAGAAATTATTCGATCAATGATTCAGAATTGGTTACGTTATGGATGCACTTAAGGGTTCGAAGATTTATGCATGCAGCATATACAGCCGTAGAAGATTCTGGTATATATTAAAAGAAAGAATTGAACCTAGGTCATGAACGAGAGATTAAATTATTAAAGGATTGTATCATGCATATTCCTCAGTGCCCATGAAAGGCTAAACAAAATAACTAATACCATGAACCCCAGATCGGAAGGTAGCTTAAGACGATGTAAAGGCCGATCAAAAGAAGGAGGAAACTAAAGAGTTACATCACCCAAGTAAATCAGGAGTTTGTTTATTGGACCCAGAAAAATAGAAACATCGTGATCGAGAACATTGCAGGATCTCCCTTAAAAATCAGAGGTATGAAAGAGATAGAAGATATGATGTGAGGCTTTAAGGAAAGTAAGGTAAAGGTGCACAACGTACGAAATACTCAAGTATAGGAGGATGAGAGTGGTCCATACTTCAGGTAAAAGACTAGAAGCACTGAGATTTAGTATCCAAGGATGATAGCAGTATCATCAGTAGCATATCTTCCAGCCTATGGTTTCTAAGTACCGAAAGGTCTAATTAGAGAGTAAAAGAAGATTTAGAGACGATGCGATGTCTCTCTTGATGTTCCAGAAAAGCCTAAAGGAATCGATCACAAGCTAAAGTGTGATAGAACGACAAGGTTTTAGAAAGACAAGAGTAAGGATAAGAAGAAGGTAAGGGAGAGGGTGACAAAAATGGATAAGTCCTCGATTAAGCCCGTGAAAACAAAGGAGCTGATGGTTCCTCTAAGTTATAAAAATCTCAATATAGCTTGAATGAGCTCAAAGGAATCTAAGACTAGTGGCATTTAGAAGAGATGGAATGTTGCTCTGCTAATAGAATGAGGGTATAATTTAGGCCTTCGATTGAGTAATGATCTGACAAAGAAAAGAAAGGGATCTCATAAATTGGAAAGGATTATATACCCACGCAAGGTGAATCACATTGTGATGCTGTGAGATACGTTTATGAAAGCATGGTATCGCCGTAGGTGGATCAATCTAATCATTTCAGACATTCCCCGATAAAATGTGAATCCTAGTAGCAATATTATATAAAAGGTTAAGTTATCAATGGTATATTGTAGACCAAAATTGAGGTAAATCAACAATGAATGGATAACCAGGTCTATAAAACAAGACGTAGCAATATTCGTAATTTCAATGAAGTACCAAGAAAATAACTTTAGTATACCTACAAATGCCCAGAGGGACATTTTATCAAGCTTTGTATGTGTTTGCAAAGTGATGTCTAGAGATTGGCTAGAAGCTAGAGCAAAAAAAAAAAGAGGAAAGAAGAGTCCCATAGGCGCACTTACAGGCTGCATGACAGAAGATAGCAACATTTATGAGATTAGAAAGATTTCGAACACAAGTCATGATATGAACAAGAAAACCAAAGAGGGGATGCCCTAGACTTTAGACTTATTCACAGAACAGTCACCTAGATGGCAAGAAAAGTTCTAAAGTATTCGGAAGATATAAGTTAAGAAAATGATAAGAACATTACTCAGCATTCAAGGACGAATGTTCCAAAGGGGGGGAATGATGTTACACCCTGCAATATTACGTCCCGAAGTATTATATTACGACAATTTTATGCTCTGCAGTAATATATTACGATGATGTTACGTCCAGCAGTATTAAGTTATGATAGTGTTCTACCTAGCAGTATTACATTACGGTGATGTTACGCTTTGCAGTAATAAGTTACGACGATGTTGCACTATGCAGTATTTTACGTTGAATTTGTCGTAAGGTAATTGACATCAGTCCAAGGAAAATATTATTTGGGGATTATAAGAATTATGCTATTTCACAAGTGATTGGTAAAATCATGAAGGTGAAAGGGGGAGCAAGTCTAAGAAAATGAATTTTGTCAAAGTTTGGCATTTTGGGATAAAATATGGCCTGAGCTAAAATACCCGATATTTATTGATTAGTACCATACGAGGTACCACATGACCATAATAGTAAGGTGTATCAGGTATGTGAAAAGTGAGTAATATTTTAAGTAAGTGGGAATAATTCTCAATTTTGCGGGTAATTTATTAATTACCGGGTAACGAGACATTACCTAATTAACTGGGGATATATTTGGATAAGATATATCCAAAAACGTGGCAGCTAGGCCATATACAAAATGGTGACTCTTGATCAAGTCTTATTAGGTGGCAATTTGACACATTTCTCAACACTAATATATCAATTTTCTAGTTTCCTTTTATTGAAAAATTAACAAATATATGACAACCCAAGTTCAGAAATACATCTTCAACTACTTTGAGAATTGAATGACTCAACTTGAAGAGTCCCTTAGGCTACTACTTATTGTTCCAAAGGAAACTTCATACGTCAAAGATCATGAATCTTTGGTGATCAAAATGACCACACATCACAAAGATTACTACACGGTCAAATGGGCAGCAGCGCACGAAGATATCTTGTCATTTTTCAATCCAGTTTGGTTAAGCCCTTTGGAAAATGCATACTTATGGGTCACTGGCTGGAAGCCATCAATGGCCTTTCGCCTAGTTGTTGCTAATTCCGAGTTGAGTGACGAACAGGTATGTTAAGGCTAAGCTCTTCCTTCATTTTGGCATGATCCTGTCATTACAAAAGTTTGATAACGAGGTATAATGAGAAATTCATATTCCATTGAGTATTTCCTTCTTCCAGTCAAGAGACTAGAGAGTCTATATATATACAGTATTAAAAGTATTTTCATTACCATCGATCTATAATCAATGGGCAGGCCCCTATTGGGCAACCTCTAATCAGATGGTAAGTTATATACCGATCCTACTGTGGCCGAGTGCTTATGAGCGAGCCCAGTTGGTCGAGATACAGAGCCTAGTATGGCCGAGCGCGTATGAGCGAGCCTACTACGACAGAGAAGTTATATATATATCGCGCCTACTATGGCCGAGCATGTATGAGCGAGCCCAGTATGGTCGAGATACAGAGCCTAGTATGGCCGAGCACTTATGAGCGAGCCTGCTACGGCAGAGCAGATATAGATGTATACTGAGCCTTATAGAGTCGATCAACTATTTTACTTAATATATTGAGAGAATTGAGTCAGTATCAGCAGGTAAACATATCTTCAGATTATCTTTGACTTCCAGCTACTTGTAGTTATTATATTATCAGTTCAGTTTCAGCTTTCAGTATATTGCCTTACATACTCAGTACATTATTTCGTACTGACGTCCCTTTTCTGGGGGCACTGCATTTCATGCGTATAGGTCAGATAGACAGACGAGTAGGCCTCTTCAATAAGTGTTGCTCGAGTTCAGCTTGATCGGTAAGCTCCATGCCTTTCGGAGTTTCCGATTCTAGAGCCTTATGTATATCTTGTATATATACGTATATATATGTCATGGGTAGGTCGGAGGGCCATTCCGATCACAATATATCCATCAGTAGAGGCTTGTAGACATATCTTGTCAGTTAGTGCAGTATGTTGGGCTTTCAGGCCTTGTATGTATATTTGGTTGGTTTGTCAGCTGTAATAAATATGACGGCCTTGTCGGCCAAATTTTATATTGATATTTAGTCAGCATTCGTTGTTGTCTTGCAATGTGGCTCATGGCCAAAAGTATGACATCATATGTTCAGAATCCCTTAGTTGCAAGCTGGTACGCAAGGGTAGGTGAGGTACTGGGTGTCGATCTCTCCCCCTCCCCCCCCCCAAGTTCGGGGCGTGACAATTTTCACATGAATCTTATCACTTGATGGAAGATCCTCCCACCAATCTATCAACAATGGTGGTATTTTACGGACCATGCCGAACCTGGGGACTTCGTGCCTCATTTTCTGCAAAACAAATATGATTAGATCCTTTCCCCCTCCATATCCGACTATTTATACAATAACGATTAGCATATTGGCACTTATTTATCCAAAGTTAATGCACATAATCATGGTTGTGTTCGTTGGGATTATGGATAACCGGATGGACTTTTGGACGAGGCTTGTCTTAAAGGGTTATTATGTGGACAACATATTAACCCGGCTAGGTTTGACCATGATGCATGTACAATTAATCAGATTAAGGTTTCTAGAGAGGTCTAAACTGGTACCCTCAAGTGGACAACTTGAGGGGGAAAAGCACAGAATCGTTGACTGCACCACTGATCGACTAGTTTTACCGCAAATATGCCTTTCCGAATTTAAAGGGTGATTTATAGGAAGGGCGCAAACATTTGTTGATACCCAATTTTTCTCTATAATATTTTCAAAACTATGCATTGGTATCAATTATTACTTTTCATACAACTGCATTTTAAAAGATTTTAATTAATTTATCCCAACATTTTATTTATAAAACTGTCACAACCCTAACCCCGAACCCAATCGTGATGGCGCCTATTGTGAAGACAAGACTAGCCAGTTAAATCCAATTTACCTTTTAAAGCAGTTAATTAATAGAAAAGCAGTCTAAACATGATTTTACTAAATAGCGGAAAATATCGATAACAATGCAGAAAATCCAACCCGACATAGCCCTAACCGGGGTGTCACAAGTCATGAGCATCTATAAGCCATAATACAAGTTTGCTAAAGTCATAAACTACGACAAATGTTTGAAAAGGAACAAAAATGATAGAGGAGTAGAGACACGGGGCTGCGGACGTCGACAGCTACCTCATAATCTCCGAAAGGCCCACCTGGAACTGGAGGAAATCAGCACTCCAGAGCAGAACCAGCTACGCCTGAATTTACACACACGGTACATGGATTAAAGTGAGTACTCCAACTCAGTGAGTAACAAACGTAAATAATGACTGAAAGTAAGAAAGCACGTAAAGTATAAGGCATTCTATAATGAAGCAGTCAAATCATTTAAAAGCAGTAAACTAGTGAAAAGTAGAGAAAAATCCTTTTTCAACAAATAAACAGGTAATTGACAGACAATTAAGATAAAGTAGACAGATAGAAGTTCGCCCCTCGGGCACAATATCAATAATTTCTGCCCCTCGGGCTCAATCTCACAACACAATGGGTACCCACACTCACTGGGGGTGTGCAAACTCCTGGAGGGGCCCCTTACGGCCCAAGCGCAATAACAAGCCATCTCGTGGCATCAAATCTAGGCCCTCAGTCTCATATCAATCAAGCCACCTCGTGGCGTATATATCTTAGGCCTTCGGCCTCAAATCGGTATCGGTGTTTCCTCAGAATATAGGCCATCGGCCTTACTCAGTCAAAAATACTCACAAGCCCCTCAGGTATTAGTAAAATAGTATTTCTCAGCCTAAACATCATTTAAAATATCATTTAAGTCTTAAAACTGAGTAAACATGGCTGAGTAGTAAAACACTAGAAATTAACATGACTGAGTTCTAGTAATAAGTCAAAACAGTGAGGAAACAGAAATAAAAAACCCCGAAGGGGTTCAAATAGTTGGCACTAAGCCCAAATATGGCATTCAACCCAAATGATGATAGCAAGTAAGTTTCAGTCAAATACGCGGTAAAATCATCAACCGGGACAGACCAAGTCACAATCCCCAATAGTACACGACCCCACGCTCGTCATCAAGCATGTGTCTCACCTCAATATGGCACTACGATGTGAAATCCGGGGTTTCAAACCCTCAGAACATCATTTACAATCATTACTCACCTCGAACCGAATAAATATCTAGCTCGCGACGCCTTTGCCCCTTGAATCGGCCTCCACGCGCATCGAATCTATCCAAAATCAGAACGAGGACGTTAAAATATGCTAAGGGAATGAAGCCCAAGTGAAAACAATGAAAATACTACACGAATCCCGAAATTACCAAAACTCGACGCCCGGGCCCACGTCTCGAAATACAGAAATTTTTACATCAATAGATTCCTTATCTTCCTTCGAGTTCATACATATCAAAAGTTCTCAAATCCGATCCCAAATGGTCCTTCAAATCCTAAATCAAAAGTCTAATTTCTCAAGCCCTAGTTCTTCAATTTTTAGCCTTTTAATTCCTTTAAATTCAGTCTTAATCCATGAAATACTACCATAGAAATGTGTTTTAGGTCCAAAATCCTTACCTTAACGAAGTTCCCTTGAAATCCCTCTTCCAAAAAGCTCCAAGCCGAAGTCCAAAAATGGTGAAATAACTCAAAATCGTGAAAGAAAGCTTATATACATTCTGCCCAGGGGTGCCTGCATCTGCGGTCCAAAACCCGCTTCTGTGGTACTGCATTTGCGCTTCACCCTCCGCTTCTGCGGAAACAACTTAACGGACCATACACCGCATTTGCGGTCCACTCGCCGCATCTGCGACTCTGCAGGTGCGGTCCTTCTACCGCATCTGTGGTTACTGACCATTCCTTTTGAATCCGCTTTTGCGGCTCCCTTTTCGCACGTGCGGCACCGCACCTACGGTCCCCAAACCACAGGTGCAAAAACACCAGAAGCAGCAAAAACTTCAGCAGTTGCAAAACATCTCAACCTCTCCATTAACCACCTGAAATCATCCCGAGGCCCCCGAGACCTCAACCAAAAGCACAAACATAACCCAATACCTTATTCAAACTTGTTCCAATCATCGAAACACCTCAAGCAACATCAAATCTACCAAATCACATCAGATTCAAGCCTAAGTTTCTAAAATCTTCCGAAATATGCTTTTGATCAAAAACCCAACCAAACCACATCCGAATGACCTGAACTTTTGCACACACATCCCAAATGACACGACAAAGCTACTACAACTCTCGGAATTTCATTCCGACCCATATATCAAAATCTCGCCTATCAACCGGAAATCGTCAAAATATCAATTTCGCCAATTCAAGCCTAATTCTACTCCGAACCTTCAAAACCCATTCCGATCACACTCCTAAGTCATAAATCACCTCCCGAAGCTAACAGAACCATCATAACTCACATCTGAGCCCTCTAACACATAAGTCAACATTTGTTGACTTTTCCAACTTAAACTTCCTTAAAAGTGACTAAGTGTCTCAAACTTTACCAAAATCATTCCGGGCTCGATCTGACCAACCCGATACCACAAAACACTGATAACGAAGCATAAAGAAGTAGAAATGGGGGAAATAGAGCGGTAACTCATGAGACAACTAGCCGGGTCATCACATCCTCCCCAACTTAAACAAACGTTCGTCCTCGAACGAGTCAAGAAACATACGTGAAGCCTCAAACAGGTGAGGATATCTGCTCCGCATCTTCCGCTCGGTCTCCCAAGTAGCCTCCTCCACGGGCCGACCTCTCCACTGCACCTTCACTGAAGCTATATTCTTTGACCTCAACTTCCGAACCTGACGACCCAAAATAGCTACTGGCTCCACATCAAAGGTCAAATCATCATCCAACTGAACCGTGCTGAAGTCCAAAACATAAGATGGATCCCCAATATACTTCTGGAGCATAGAAACATGAAATACCAGATGCATACTCGACAAGATGGGTGGTAAATCAAGCTCATAAGCCACCTCCCCAATCCTCCGAAACACCTCAAAAGTCCCAATGAACCGAGGACTCAATTTCCCTTTCTTCCCAAATCTCATAACACCCTTCATGGGTGAAACCTTCAATAGAACCTTCTCGCCAACCATGTAGGACACATCTCAAACCTTCCTATCAGCATAACTCTTTTTCCTCGACTGCGCTGTACGAAGCCTCTCCTGAATCACCTTCACCTTCTCCAAAGCATCCTGTACCAAATCAGTCCCCAATAGCCTAGCCTCACCGGGCTCGAACCAACCAACTGGAGATCTACACAGCCTCCCATACAAAGCCTCATATGGAGCCATCTAAATACTCGACTGGTAGCTGCTGTTGTAAGCAAACTCTATAAGCGGTAGAAACTCATCCCGCGATCCTCTGAAATCAATGACACAAACATGCAATATGTTCTCCAATATCTGAATAGTACGCTCGGACTGCTCGTCCGTCTGAGGATGAAAAGTTGTGCTTAACTCAACCTGAGTACCCAACTCTCTCTGCACGACCCTCCAAAACTGCAAAGTAAAATGAGTACCTCTATACGAAATAATGGAAACCGAAACACCATGCAAACAAACAATCTCTCGGATATAAATCCCTGCCAACCACTCTGAAGAATAGGTAGTACACATAGGAATGAAGTGTGCAGACTTGGTCAGCCGATCCACAATCACCCAAATAGCATCGAACTTCTTCAAAGTCCATGGAAGTCCAACAACAAAGTCCATAGCGATCCTCTCCCACTTCCACTCAGGAATATCCATCTACTGAAGCAAGCCACCCGGTCTTTGATGCTCATATTTCACCTGCTGACAATTGAGACACCGAGCTACAAATCCCACAATATCTTTCTTCATTCTTCTCCACCAATAGTGTTGCCTTAAATCATGGTACATCTTCACGGCACCTGAATGAATGGAATACCACGAGCTATGAGCCTCCTCCAGAATCAACTTCCGAAGCCCATCCATATTGGGCACACAAATCCGGCCCTGCATCCTCAACACCTCATCATCATCGATGGTCACATCTCTGGCATCATCATGCTGAACTCTATCCCTAAGGACAAGCAAATGCGGATCATCATACTGCTGCTCTCTCATGCGATCATATAAGGAAGACCAAGAAACCACACAAGCCAACACCTGACTGGGCTCCGAAATATCTAACCTCACGAACTGATTGGCCAAGGCTTGAACATCAACTGTAAGAGGTCTCTCCCCAACTGGAATATATGCCAAACTCCCCATACTCACTACCTTTCGGCTCAAAGCATCGGCCACCACATTGGCCTTTCCCGGATGGTACAATATAGTGATATCATAATCCTTAAGCAACTCCAACCATCTCCGTTGTCTCAAATTAAGATCCTTTTGCTTGAACAAATGCTAAAGACTGCAATGATCAGTGAACACCTCACAAGATATGCCGCCAAACCTTCAATGCGTGAAATATGGCAGCCAACTCCAAATCATGAATGGGGTATTTCTTCTCATGGGGCTTCAACTAACAAGAAGCATAAGCAATAACTCTACCCTCCTGCATCAACACACAACCAATCCCAACTCTCGAATAATACACGGTATATGAACCTGAAGCTGATGGAAAAACCAACACTGGAGCTGTGGTCAAAGCTGTCTTGAGCTTCTGAAAGCTCTCCTCACACTCGTTCGACCATACAAATGAAGCACCCTTCTAAGTCAACTTGGTCAAGAGCGATGCGATAGACGAGAATCCCTAAACAAACTGGCGATAATAGCCTGCCAAACCAAGAAAGCTACGAATCTCTGTGGCTGAGGACAGTCTGGGCCAACAATGAACCGCCTCTATCTTCTTTGGATCAACCTGAATACCCTCGTTGGACACCACGTGCCCCAAGAAAGCCACTGAACTGAGCCAAAACTCACACTTGGAGAATTTTGCATAAAGCTTCTCCTCCCTCAGTCTCTACAACACAACTCTCAAATGCTCCGCGTGCTCCTCCTGACTACGCGAGTACACTAGAATATCATCAATGAAGACTACGACAAATAAATCGAGATAAGGCCGAAACACATTGTTCATCAAATGCATGAACGCTACTGGGGCATTGGTCAACCCAAAAGATATCACAAAGCCGTCTTGAGAATATCCGAATCCCTGATCTTCAACTAGTGATAACCCGAACGAAGATCAATCTTGGAAAACACCCTCACTCCCTGAAGCTGATCAAATAAATCATCAATACGAGGCAAAGGATACTTGTTTTTAATTGTTACCTTGTTCAATTGCCTATAATCAATGCACACCCTCGTTGTGCCATCCTTCTTCTTCACAAATAGAACTGGTGCACCCCAAGGTGACACACTAGGCCGAATGAACCCCTTATCTTGGAGTTCTTGAAGATGCTCCTTCAACTCCTTCAACTCCGCTGGTGCCACCCAATACGGCGGAATAGAAATGGGCTGAGTGCCCGACACCAGGTCAATACCAAAATCAATATCCCTGTCTGATGGCATGCCCGACAGGTCTATAGAAAACACATCGGAAAGATCCCTCACAACTGGAACAAAATCAATGGTGGGAGCCTCAGCTCCGACATCCCTCACAAATGCTAGATATGAAAGACAACCCTTCCCAACCATACGTTGGGCCTTCAAGAAAGACATCACTCTACTAGGAACATAATCAGTCACCCCTCGCCACTCGATCCGTGGCACACCCGGCATAGCCAAAGTGACTGTCTTAGCATGACAGTCCAGAATAGCACGACACGGAGATAACCAATCCATGCCCAAAATGACATCAAAATCCACTATGCTCAATAGCAACGGATCCACCCGGGTCTCCAGACCCCCAATAGTCACCACACATGACAGGTACATATGGTCTACAACAACAGTATCACCCACCGGGGTAGATACATGAACAGGTAAAGTAAGAAACTCACGGGGCATACCCAAATAACGAGCAAAGTATGATGACACATAAGAAAAGGTGGAACCAGGATCAATTAATACAGATTCATCTCTGTGGCAGACTAAAACAATACCTGTGATGACAGCATCTGAAGCAATAATGTCTAGTCTACCTGGGATGGCATAGAAACGGGCTTGACCGCCCTCTGATCGACCTCCCCCTCTGGGGTGACCCCTGGCTAACTGGCCTCCACCCCTAGTTGGCTGAGCGGGTGGTGATGAAGAAACTAGCACTGAAGCCGATAATTGACCCCTCTGCTGGGACGAACTAGCAACACGATGAGGACACTGCCTCCACATATGGCCCATCTCACCACGCTCAAAACAACTCCCAGGTGTTGGAAAAGGGGACTGAAGGGAATCCCTCGCACCGAAGTGACTAGCAGATGCACTCGACATAGAAGAACCCTGAACCGATGGAGCACGGGTCGAACTTTAAGATGGAAGGGAGCTGAGTGATGAATGGCCCTATTGAGATCCATGATAACCATGACCCGAAGATGCCCCACGATAACCTGGGCGAGCTGACTGAGCAGGCCTGAATGAACAATCTCTACTGTGCTGAAACTGGCCCTTCGAAGGAGCACCACTATAGCTGCCAGATCCTTGAGGCCTCTTGGCCTCCCTCTCCTCTCGCTCTTGACGGCAAATCGACTCAATATCATGGGCAATATCAACCACCTCCTCGAACGTAGCACCATATACCCTCTCCCTAGTCATAAGAATATGGAGCTGATAAGTAAGATCATCAACAAATCTCCTGATCCTCTCTCGATCTGTCAGAACCAACTAGATGGCATGACGAGCCAACTTAGAAAACCTCAAGTCATACTGGGAAACGGTCATCTTTCCCTGACGTAGCCACTCAAACTGCCTACGCAGCTCCTCTCTGTGGGACTGCGGCACATACTTCTCCAGGAAGAGAACGGAGAACTGCTACCAGGAAAAGGGTACTTCACCAACAGGAACCTCTCAAAATCCTCCCACCAAGTGAAAGCAACTCCTTAAAACTGATAGGTAGTAAAAGCGACCCCACAGGTGTCCAGAATACCTGCAGTACGAAGCATCTTCTGACACTTATCCAAAAATCCCTAGGCATCCTCGCCCTCTATGCCACTGAAGGTCAGAGGCTACAATCTACCAAATCTATCCAACCTATGATGCTCATCCTCCGGCATGACAGGAACCACATAGTCTTGAGCATCTGCAACCGGCTGGGTTGGATGCGCCCCCAGCGTCTGAAGTACCTGCACTACCTGCTCAGGTGTGCGAGCGACGGGAGTTTGATTGCCTCCCCCAGCCTGTGAAGTAGCTACGGTTGTAGTGGCTGAAATCGCCTGAGCCAAGCCAGTGCAAACTGATAAGATTTGTGCCAAGGCCTCCTGAAGACCCAGAATCACGATGGGCACAGCTGGTGCCTAGACTGGTGCTGCTGGAGCATCCATAGCTGGAGCCTAATCCTAAGGTGGGGCAGCTGGTGGATCTACAAGTGCTGCCCTCGGTGCTCTGCCTCCGCTACGACCGTGACCACATCCTCGGACTCTGGTGGCCTCGGCTGGTGGCACTAGTGGTCGTCCACCCCGTCCGGTAGCGCGCGTCCTCACCATCTATGAGAGAATATAATAACAGAAATTTAGTACTCGGATCAACAAGTTCGCACGATATGAATTTCAAGAATATGAAGTTTTTCCTAAAGGTTCTACAGCCTCCCGAGGATAAATACAGACGTCCCCATACCGATCCGTGAGACTCTATAAACCTGCTCATGACTCGTGAGACCAATGTAACCTAAGCTCTGATACCAACTTGTCATGACCCTAACCCCAAACCCGGTCGTGATGGTACCTCTCGTGAAGACAAGGCCAACCAGTTATATCCAATTCACCTTTTAAAGAAGTTAATTAATAGAAAAGCGGTCTAAATATGACTTAAATGTACTAAATAGTGGAAAATATCAATAACAATGCGGAAAATCCAACCCGACACAGCCTTAACCGTGGTGTCACAAGTCACGAGCATCTATAAGCCATAATACAAGTTTGCTAAAGTCATAAACTACTACAAATGTTTGAAAAAGAATAGAAATGATAGAGGAGTAGAGACACGGGGCTGCAGACGTCGACAGCTACCTCATAATCTCCGAAAGGCCCGCCTGGAACTGGAGGAAATCAGCACTCCAGAGTGGAACCAGCTATGCCTGAATCTGCATACAGGGTGCAGGGAGTAAAGTGAGTACTCCAACTCACTGAGTAATAAAGGTAAATAATGACTAAAAGTAAGAAAGCACGTAAAGTACAAGACATTCTATAATGAAGCAGTCAAATCATTTAAAAGCAGTAAACTAGTGAAAAGTAGAGAAAAATCCTTTTTCAACAAATAAACAGGTAATTGACAGACAATTAAGATAAAGTGGATAGATAGAAGTTCTCCCCTCGGGCACAATATTAACAATTTCCGCCCCTCGGGCTCAATATCACAACATATTAGATACCCGCGCTCACTAGGGGTGTGGAAACTCCCGGAGGGACGCTTTACGGACCAAGCACAATAACAAGCCATCTTGTGGCATCAAATCTAGGCCCTCGGCCTCATATCAATCAAGCCACCTCGTGGCGTATATATCTCATGCCCTCGACCTCAAATCGGTATTGGTGTTTACTCACAATATATGCCCTCGGCCTTACTCTATCAAAAATACTCACAAGCCCCTTGGGTAATAGTAAAATAGTATTTCTCAGCCCAAACATCATTTAAAATATCATTTAAGTATTAAAACTGAGTAAACATGGTTGAGTAGTAAAAAAGTGGAAATTAACATGACTGAGTTCAAGTAATAAGTCAAAATAGTGAGGAAATAGTAATAAAAATTCCCGAAGGGGTTCAAATAGTTGGCACTCCCAAATATGGCATTCAGCCCAAATAATGATGATAGCAAGTAAGATTCAGTCAAATATACGGTAAAATCATCAGCCAAGACGGACCAAGTCACAATTCCCAATAGTACATGACCTCATGCTCGTCATCAAGCGTGTGTCTTTCCTCAATATGGCACTACAATGTGAAATCCGGGGTTTTGAACCCTCAGAACATCATTTACAATCATTACTCACCTCGAACCGGCTAAATCTCTAGCTCCCAATTCCTTTGCCCCTCGAATTGGCCTCCACGCGTGTCGAATCTATCCAAAATCAGAACTAGGACGTTAAAATATGCTAAGGAAACAAAGCCCAAGCGAAAACAATCAAAATACTACACGAATCCCGAAATTACCAAAACCCGACCCCTGGGCCCACATCTCAAAATTCAGAAATTTTCACATCAATAGATTCCTTATCTCCCTACGAGTTCATACATATCAAAAGTTCTCAAATCCGACCCCAAATGGTCCTTCAAATCCTAAATCAAAAGTCCAATTTCTTAAGCCCTAGTTCTTCCATTTTCTTCCTTTTAATTCCTTTAAATTCAGCCTTCATCCATGAAATACTATCATAGAAATGTGTTTTAGGTCCAAAATCCTTACCTTAACGAAGTTTCCTTGAAATCCCTCTTCCAAATCGTCCAAAAAGCTCCAAGCCGAAGTCCAAAAATGGTGAAATAACTCAAAATCGCGAAGGCAAGCTTATATACATTCTGCCCAGGGGTTCCCGCATCTGCGGTCCAAAACCCACTTCTACGGTACCGCATTTGCGGTCCACCCTCCGCTTCTACGGAAACAACTTAACGGACCAAACACCATATATGCGGTCCACTCGCTGCATCTGCGACTCCGCAAGTGCGGTCCTTCTATCGCATCTGCGATTACTGACCATTCCTCTCGAATCCACTTTTGCGGCTCCCTTTTCGCACGTGCGGAACCGCACCTGCAGTCCCCAAACCGCAGGTGCGAAAACACCAGAAGCAGCAAAAACTTCAGCAGTTGCAAAACATCTCAACCTCTCCGTTAACCACCCGAAATCATCCCGAGGCCCCCGGGACCTCAACCAAAAGCACAAACATAACCCAATACCTTATTAAAACTTATTCCAATCATCGAAACACCTCAAATCTACCAAATCACATCAGATTCAAGCCTAAGTTTCTAAAATCTTCCGAAATACGCTTTTGATCAAAAACCCAACCAAACCACGTCCGAATGACCTGAAATTTTGCACACACATCCCAAATGACACGACGAAGCTACTGCAACTCTCAAAATTCCATTCCGACCCCTATATCAAAATCTCGCCTATCAACCGGAAATCGCCAAAATATCAACTTCGCCAATTCAAGCCTAATTCTACTCTGAACCTCCAAAACCCATTCCGATCACACTCCTAAGTCATAAATCACCTCCCGAAGCTAACCGAGCCATCGGAACTCACATCCGAGCCCTCTAACACATAAGCCAACATCCGGTTGACTTTTCCAACTTAATCTTCCTTAAAAGAGACTAAGTGTCTCAAACCTTACCAAAACCATTTCGGACTCGATCCGACCAACCCAATACCACAAAACACGGATAACGAAGCATAAAGAAGCAGAAATAAGGGAAACAGAGCGGTAACTAATGAGACGACTGGCCGGATTATCACAAAAACAATCACTGATTGCGTTACAAATAGTTTTATAATAACTTTTGGCTTAATTTTATCATTTGCATTTGTATTGAGTTTCAATTATTGCATAAATAGACACATTTATATTTTTTAGGTTACAATTGCAATTGTTTTGGAATTATAGCCTATGCATGCGTTATTACATTGTTTTATCGGGAAATAGCCTTTTATATTTTTAAAATATTAAGTAATTATTTTAAAATATTTTTAGGCATAAAAATCATTTTTTATAATTTATTAACTATTTTTTAAAAATTATTTTTATCAGTTAAATGGGTATTTAACAAATGACCCATTTTATTTCAGACCTAGCCTAATTAAATGGCCCAATTTCAATCCCAATTAAATTAAAATTAGCCCAAACACACCCAGGCCCAAATCTAACCCTAACCCAACTAGACCTACCCGACCCAATAACCCCATTAAATCGTGACTGTTGATCTTTTAGATCAATGGTCCACGATCAAACTTTCCCTTTTAATTCCAAACGACCCCCCAACCTAGTTCATTTCTCACCATACTCCCCCACCCTCATTCCCTCATCTCTTCAGTTCTCTCTCTGAGACCTAAACCTAACCCTAGCCCCCACCACCCAAAACCAGCCTTAATCCCTCCGATCTTTACTCGATCCATGAGTTTCCATGGGTGTTTAAGACACCTGATGATCTTCTACGTTTCCTGGTTGCTCGTTCTTATGATTTCCTGGAAAAATCTCGAAGAGATCTAACCAGATCTGGTTCAAGACTCTTTGAAAGTCCCTCTATAGTTGTGAGTGTTGTTATCTCGATGCTTTTACAGTCCAAATCTCTTGTTTGAGACTGGATTCCCTTTACCCTTTCGTTCTTTATCAAGACCCTAATTTTTAAACACGGATCCTTCCAGATCTTTGTAGATCTGGAGAGATTCCGAGTTCGTCACCAATTTTTCTTTAATGTTCTTCTGTTTCCCTACTGATTAATCGATTTTTAGCACTATATTACTTTATATTTTTGAGTTCTTTGTTATCTGTTGTTTGAATCTCTGCATACTTGAAATGTTTTCAAGTTTCCTGATTTTTCTTTAAGTTTCTCTTATTCTTTTACTATTAACCGATTTTTAGAACTATGATACTTTAGGTTTTTGATTTCTCTGATTTTTGTTGCTCAAATCTCTATATGTTTGAGGTGGTTTCTGTTTCCATGGCTATTACTTTAAACTGCTATATATACACTATTGTTTTACCTCTCAACACACGAACACTTAATTCAAAATACACACACACACACACTCAAACTCTCTCTTCTTTTTCTGCTACTTGTGCTAACTATTTTTCTAGCCGGCTAAAAGCCAAGGTTAGACAGTGGCATTATACTTGCTTTCATTCTGCACTTTGCTTCTTTAAACTGGTATGTCCCTAGTTCAGTTCTGAAACTCAAACTTTGTGTGTTCCATGTCTATAAACCTATTGGCTATGGATTCAATTTGTCTTCCTGTTTACTGCTTTATTCAGCATGTCTAAATTCTGTCTTCTTTGTTCAAACATGTAATCGGCATGTCTAGGTCTCACTTATTTGTTAGATACTTGGCTAGCATGTTCATTAGTCTCTATTTACTCCCCTAAATTGGTGTAATTATGTTAGTAACTTAGTCTCCTAATGTACTTGATTGACCATAATTGTATGGCTAATCATGTTCAATGAACCCCTATCTTCAACATGACTATTCCTACACCCTGCCTCTATGTCTTAATTGCTTATTATCATGACTAACCTGTTAGGTCTCTGAATCTGTGACTCCTAATTATTTTGTGCATTTGCTTCCCCTTTGTACCATGATCATGTGTCCCTGATGTAAGCTCTATATGTTCCCAGCCCCCTGACCCTTTTTTTGTAAAGTTGCTTGTTACATGGTTGTGATTCTGGGCATTCCAAGTCTGTATGATTGTATTTTTGAATATTTGTCCTTCTCAGAATTGATTTCAAAAACTATTTTTCACTCTTAGTAGTTTCTCAAAACTGTTTCTATTTCTAAAAATCTTTTCACTCCTGAAAGTTATCTCTGCACTGTTTTACTAAGTGTTTTCTAAACTATGTCAAGCACTCTCACTTTACTCTTATACTATTAAGTTCTGCCCCTCTGATGTGTGTACTACTTAGGAATCCTTGAGATTCCTCTGAACTCTAGCACACCAGGGTTGGCCCTTCCACACTACACATAACCAGTTCTCTATTTTAAGAAAGGGTCTTGGTGTGAGCACTGCCTGGGATCCCTGAGATCCTTAGGGAACTTTGACACCAGGACATACCATTGGCTATGAGACTCTTGGCATTTGAGACTGTTCTGAAGGCCTGGCATCCCCAGGTTTACTATTGGGCCTAATTCATGCTCCCTATAGATAGTTTATATTTATTTATATAATTCATTCACTATTGGTCTATAATAATAATTTCTTGTTAATAGATATTGGGGAAATTAGTAAAAGGGAAGGACTCTTATATATCTTTTGTGGGAATCGGGTAGAAACAATGCTCATAGGACTGTTATGATTGTCTACATGCAGTAGAAACCATGTTTATAAGACTATTATGATGCATTAGAAACCATGCTCATAGGACTGTTATGATTATTTGTATGAGTTAGAAGCCATGCCTACCGGATTGTTATGTGCATTAGAAAACATGTTTATAGGATCACTACACTATCTATTTTAAACTGTCATTATGCATTCACTTACTTGCATCAAAAATCTGGTTCTTAGGTTATTTATCAATTATGTCTTAATAATCAGATTTAACAACTGCTCTATGTGCATTAGAGGTCATGTTTCTAGGATTTTTACTGCATTTGCTTAAAACCATACCTATAGTATGAATGCGTAAAAAATCAGTTATCACCTAGCCTATAAGGAATACGCTTAAAAACAATCTCAACACTTAGACATCATACTCTTAGATATGAAAGTGTGAAATCAATTCTGTAATGCTTGTGATCATTTTTCAACACCTAGACAGCATATAGGTTCAATAAAAAAACAACATCTATCTGCCAATTACTGACTCAGAATGGTCTTTCGTTAATGTCTAGATGATATATTACTGCTAATCCACACCTAGGCAAGCCTATAGGTAATCAATGTTTAATAAACTATGAAACTGCTTTGCTTATTGTGACTGCCCAGATTTAACATGTTCTAAATTCAGTAGGCAAACTGAATAGGTCTTCAACACTTTTGCCTTAACTTAGCATTGCATATGTTCTTACTTGTGTTCACCTAGATATCCTGTCATTAGGACTCTTTTTAAATGTCTAAAACACTGTTGTCTGAGATGTGCACTTACTTTCTCTATTTGTGGAGGTAAAATGTGAACCTTTTAATTGTTCTATCTTTGGTCCAGTCTTATATGTTTTGTATGTCGCCTAGAGTTTCTCTTTTTAATTACTGTAGGAGAGTCTAGATCCACCTTAACTAGAAGTCCCAAATACCTCCGGACTATATAAGCAAAAGGACGGGTAGTGCACGCATAGGATACATCTTGAGATTGCTAGAACGCTTTAGGCTATGACCAAGGGGAGGGTAATCAGGTAGTAGAGGATATGATGACATGTGCGCTAATGCCACGTGTAACCCTTCTATTTGAGGAAGGTTTATCGGGTATTGTACAGATGTGATCCTATAGGCTAACAAACCTAGGAATTCCCTTCCTTTATTTACATATGTTTGCTTAGACTACCTATCCGTTAAACTTCCTTTATTTACATATGTGTGCTTAGACTGCCTAAACTTCCTTTGTTTGCAAATGTGTGCTTAGACTGCTTATCTGTTAAATGACTAATTCACATAAATGAGTTTGGCTTGGACCCACCATTGTGGACCGCGAGAGATGCCTAACACCTTCCCCTCAAGGTTATTTTGAGCCCTTACCCTAATCTCGGGTAATGCAAACTAGTTATATGAGTTAATTGCTCTAGGTGCCCTAACGCACCTTAATCCATTAGGTGGAGACTCTTCAAATACCCAATTCCCAAAAGGAAATGAGTTGTTCCAATGAATGTCGAAACCCGGACTCCGCAAGAAAAAAGTGGACGCGACAACACTCATCAAACATTGCTATTTGGTTACGCACGAGTGGAATATGATGTTGATCATAATTTATGCAACAATAAATAGCATGTTGTCACGTCTTTGCATGTTAAAAATGATAAATGCGGTATTTAATAATTGAAAGACGTTTAAGAAAGAAAACAAGAAGACAAGAGAGTTTCTGTAATAAAGGAAATCATAAATGCTTGAAAATAGGCAGTTAAATCCAAATAAAGGGAAAAGGGAAAACGGTGCTCACGTATTAGCAGAATAAAACATGCTTAACACTAGCTCACAAAAAGCAAGTTCGTTATGGTAAGAGCCTAAAATATTTCCAGCAGAGTCACCATGTTGTCGCTCCCCCTTCTTCCTCGTGGAGTCCGGGTTTCGACATATTGGGACAACTCCTTTCTTTTGGGAATTGGGTAAGAGATTTGAATAGTCGCCACCTAACAGATTAAGGTGTGTTAGGGCACCTATAGCAAAGAACTCATGAGCTAGTTTACATTACCAGAGATTGGGTAAGGCCTCAAAATTACCTTGAGGGGAAGGTGTTAGGCACCCCTCGAGGTCCACAACGGTGGGGGCCAAACTCGATTTAAGCGAATTAGTCTTATAAGAAAATAAAGCAATTTAAACAAATAGACATTACTTTTAAGACAAGGAGCAAAAGGGGTCCTAGGTTTTTTAGCCTATAGGATCATATCTGTGCAATACTTGGTAATCCTCCCCAAGTTGGGGTGTCACACATAGCATTAGCGCACAAGTCATCATTTTCTTTACTACCCAATTAACCCCTCCCCCTCAATTATTACCTAAGTGTTCTAATAACATCCAGTATACCTTATGCGTACACTACCCGTTCCTTACCTATGGACCTGGAGGTGTTTAGGGCCTCTATTTAAGGCGGTTCAAGACTCACCTATGTTTTTTAAATGGAGAAAACTAAGCGACGAACAAAAGCCAAGTAGGACTATCACACAAGAAGCAATTAAGTGGGCTCATGTTAAGCTCCACAAGTAGACAAACAAATGCACGTTGTTCAAACAAGCAATTTTAAATGACTTTAGGATCCTATAGGAAGTGTGTCTAAATAAGCACCAAAAACAGAATATACAACAATCTTGAAGTGAGTAGACGAGTATCTATCAGTTTCCCTACTGATTTGGTTAATACTCCAATCTGGGCATATGTCAAGCAGTCATAGTTTTAGACCCTGAATTAATTAACCTACAAGCTTTCCTAAGTGATAGTCGGGCAGAACCCTATAGACATGTCATCTAAGCTGTAAATCAACTACTAATTTTTAACAGGCAGATTTTATCTTTAAATCCTATAGGCATGCTTTCTAAGTGCTGAGACGAGTTTTTAAAATCCTATAGGCATAAGTTCTAAATGCAAAAACTGATTTTAAAACCTTATGTGCATGATACCTAAATGCAGAAACTAATTTTGAAATTCTATAGGCATGGTTTATAAATATAGAAATTGGTTTTAAAACCTCATAAGCATGATATTTAAATGTAGAAACTGATTTTAAAAATCTTATAGGCATGATATCTAAATGCAGAAACTAATTTTTTTTAAATCCTATAGGCATGATATCTACAATTGTAAACCTATTGACATGATTTATATTAATCACATGTGGACAGAATTCTTAAAGCATATTGCCAAGAAAATGGTTATTTAAACAGACAAAATCTTATAGACATAGTTACTAATGCACATCGAATTGAAAAATAAACAGGATTTCTAATGTGTAGAATTAAACGTAAAGTCCTATAGAAGGATTACTAACATGTAGATGTGCAGCACAGAGTCAAATGATCATAAAAATCCTACAGGCAGGATCACAGTACAGTATCCACGTAGTGCAATCAGCATAGTTAAATCCTATAGACAGGATTTGAACCCAATTTCACAAGAGACATGAGAATAGACCCCCCAGCTTTACTAATAACCCCAATATTTGCTTATTACAGAGATTATTACAGGCCCAGATAAATAAATTACACAATAAGAATCATTATACTATAGGGAGCCTTAGCAGGCCCAACATCAATCCTGGAAACCAGGCCTTCAAGTAAGCAAGTCTGATAGACATAGGTGGCAGGATCCATAACACCTTAAGCCATGCTTCCTGTCACGCCCCAACCTTGGCCTTAAAGTAAGCAAGTCTGATAGACATAGGTGGCAGGATCCATAACACCTTAAGCCATGCTTCCTGTCACGCCCCAACCTTGGGAGGCATGGCTGGCACCCGGTGCCACACTGGTCCGAGTGAACTACTCTGTAACTTATTCATTCTTTTTGTAACTATCATGTGCCAACATGGCCATAACTCGAAATATACAACTGTAAGTGGGACAACACTGTATCATTGAACCATTTTTCTTAAAACATGAATACATATGGGCCGTCAAGGCCTCTGACATACTATACAAAACGAACCTCTGTCTACAAAGCCTCGAAGATTATTGGACATGAAATAGGACAGGGTATCGGTCTACCTACAAGTCTATAGCAAAACTCTGACATGGTGACGCATAGACTCGGCTCCACTCCGAATGAGATGGAGTCTTACCGATCCTTCGCTGAATGTCAATCTCGTCTATTATGAGGGCTCGTCAAACTGATTATCTATACCTGCAGGCATGAATGCAGCGTCCCAAACAAAAGAACGTCATTATGAATAATGTACTGAGTATGTAAGGCAGAACTGCAACGTAATAGTTAGTCAATATTAATTAAGGATATGGAAGAAATATGGAGTAAAGGACTCAACCTGTAAGTCTGAATACCTCTATAAATCATGAAATATTAATAGTATCATGCATATGCCTATGAATCTCATGCAATGCATAGTTCTGTATAAACATAATATCATAAAGCCTCTAAGGGCATCCCATCATATCATCTTAGCCACTATGGGCAAATCATCAACGTATACCAGCAGATCAGGTGGTGGTGCGTATATAACGCCATAACTTTTTCCCATATCCCATATATATATATATATATATATATATATATATATATACATATATACGCGTATATAACGCCATCTGAGTCATATTTCAGCCACTGTGGGCAACATCATCTTCGTATACTAGCTGATCAGGTGGTGGTGCGTATATAACGCCATAACCTTTTCCCGTATCCCATATACATATATATACATATATACGCGCATATAACGTCGTCTGAGTCATATTTCAGCCACTGTGGGAAACATCATTATCGTATACCAGTTGATCAGGTGGTGGTGCGTATATAACGTCGTAACCTTTTCCCATATCCCATATACATATATAAACATATATACATGTATATAACGCCGTCTGAGTCATAATTCAGCAAATGTGGGCAACGTTATCATCGTATACCAGCTGATCAGGTGGTGGTGTGTATATAACGCTGTAACCTTTTCCCATATCCCATATACATATATTTACATATATACGTGTATATAACGCCATCTGGTCATGGATCAATGCACATGTAATGAATGTAATGCATGAGAAGTACTTTACTAAAATTTCTCGAAATATCATAAAATCATTATACCTCTGATTAATATTAGGAACTCCATATCACTTGAACACTATCGTGAATTTACAAGTTTCTTATAGTTATCCTAAAAAGGATTCAAATATAGCATGACTTGTAATCTTAAAATGGAGGAACAAGACTTAATTGATTCTTATTTTAAAGAAAGAAAAGGTTGAGAATCCTCAATATTTCCAATGCCACATTAAAAAAAGGGTTAAAAGAACCAGAAAAGGAGAAGGGCACAATGATGTGCTTACTCAGATGCAGCCAATGACAACTAACATGAGAAAATACACAATGGAATATTTTATTTTATTTTATGATAAGTGTTCAAAGACATGAAGACCAGCTAGTCGTTTGTGAAACAGGCTTTAATATTAATGTAATGACTAGACCTCAAAGCCCTCAAGTTCTCGCAAGTCATTACATAACTAGAGGAGGATTCCCACGCACAAACAAATCATATATAAGTAGGTAGCATTCAATAAATAAATTAACTACTTTTTACAGCTAAAGAATATTCACATCATCATACTTTGAGCTAAAATACAACTTATAAGAATTTAAGATTCTGATTCTGGTTTGAGCATTACAAGTGAACTATGTCATATCAATTTATGCAAAATACTATAGACAAGTTTGAACAGGTCCTCTCTTAAGGCATGCTTGGGTCGTGACATAAAAAAAATATCATGCTCAGGGAAAGAAATGATCCACACAGCTATATGCCAAGGTAATTCAACAAATCACATTGCATTGCATTTTGTTTAACAAAAAGAGGGACTGACAATGCTATGATTCTATATGTAAAAGCTACAGAGATAAAAACAGACACGTGTTAGCAAATTACTGAATTTCAAATGCTCAATTAAAGGGCACGACACTAATTGCAAATCGTCAAGCTTAACACACAGAACTTGTATTCAAATCATGCTCCAAACAGAGGTTGTATTTTTCCATTACTAAGGCATGCTTCTGTTAGAATACTCCAAACACATATTTTGAAGCTAAGAATAGATTCAACAGGCTCGAGTATCACTTTATAGGAATGAATAATGTAGATATTCTTAATTGCTAAGAGTAGAACCAAATATGGAATAGTATTACGTTTACGTATCGTTACTTGAATCATGCCAAAAAGAAAGAAGGGATAACCTTAACATACCTGGAGTAGGGGAAAAAATCGGTTGCTTAAAATACTAAAAGTTCTCGTTTGATTTCTTGGAGATGCTGTGAAATCTTGTAAGACTACTTGCGGTATCATGTCTCCCATTTTTCTTTTATTATTCTGCTCTAGAACCAGCATAACGTCATTACTGATACCATCGATACATACATCCTGCATATTAGCATTACTGGTTTTTGCTTGAATTAGGAAGGGCTCGTGTCCTCAATCTCACAGCATTTGAACATGTGAAACATGAATCGGAGATCACAGGTTGCTATTTGCCATAGTATTAAACGTTAACCATCTTTTAAACACATGGAAGACCGTTTTCCCTTTCCTCATTTTCTCTTTTAGTAAACCAACTAATCCTTAACTAATTCTTTTGTTATCTCTACTGATATACAAATATATAAGTAACACTTGAGATCCACTTGTAGCCATTCTGCCTCCAAGCTGCACTAATGACTAGTATGATTCTAAGAATAAGAACAATGGTAAACATTCCAGTGCTATTTCAAGCCCCATGAAAGATGGACCATACGGGAATAATCACTGAGTTAATATCATGGCCTATACATATAACTTTAAACAGAAAGTTTGGTTACTTAGCCAAAGTTCTTTCTCTAGATGCCGCCTTTCAATTACACCTAAGAGTCACCAAGTGAAAAAGAAAGAGGGCTGCCACGTGGGGGTGGGGTGGAGAATTTAATGTTATCCTATAGTTAATTAATTAATTAGGTAATATCCCGCTATCTGGTAATTAACCAATTACCAGCATAAATAAGAATTATTTCAAATTACCTAATATACTATTCACTTTATATATACTCCACTATCATGGTCATGTGGTATCATATAAAATCAATACATACACTATTATTTCATCAAAACATCTATGTAAAAATACATATATTTTCTTAACTTCTAATTTTCCTAATTTCATATAAAGAGTACAAATTTTCGTACTCTTAATTCTTAAAATGGTAAAAAGATATCCTTCTTTTCTTGTGCGAAAATAATTTCTATCTTTACAATAAAGAAAATCTCATACACTTTCTCATATTATGTGTGTAATTTAAAACATATTCGAAAGTAGTAATATTAGTGACTGTATAAAATTATATATTTTATTTTGAAACCATTTTTTTTTTACAAAAATATTCCACTCAAAATACCATATCAAATATATATACAACGGTATCAAGGTTGTAAAACTTACGTGGTATAATACTTTCAGTGTGTCAAACTTCCCAAAGAGCCTCAAGGACACCAGGCAATGCTCACACTGGATCCATACATTCAACACATGATTCATAAGAGATTGGAAGTCAGCTCCAATGAGTTAGAGTTCCAACGAGTCTCAGGGCCCCTAGGCAGTGCTCACATTGGAGGTAGTAGAAACCTAGGTAGCTAAGAGTAGCAATTTGAAAAGGTAGTACATGCAAGGGGGTAGGGAATAGTTTTAGAAAATAATTTTTCTTCAGGAGCAAGCAGAAATAGAATTCTACCTAGATAGGAAGAATCCAGACATATTGGTATAAGTACTGTGTCAACTAAAGCAATCACAAAAGAGCAGGGACACTTGAGTTACAAACAGAACTGACCATACATATTCACAGTATCTAAACATGTTATGAATAGAGGCATACAACTGAATCAACAGGGTTTCAAATGTCTAAAGTTGATTTGGCTTATTAATTACCACTAGGTGGAAACATGTAGACAATATAACAGAAGCATGCTGAAGTTAAGATAACCAACCAAACGAACACATAGAGCAGGATAGTAGAAAATTAAAGCATACTAGTCTAGAAAAAAGTACACCGAAATCACAGATCAAACAGAAAGATGTTAGGGTGAACTATCCATACTAGCATACAGAACAGGATATGCTTACAGGAATTGAGACATGCTAGTTAAGAAAGAAACAAACATGAAGCAGAGACATGTTGATGTCTATTGTCAACTGACTATATAGCATATAGAATACATCATGGTAACAGAAATTGAGGCATACTAGTTAAGAGAGTAGTAACAAGGAAACAGATGGGCAAACAGAATCATATTGAAGTTTAACTACATAGCATATAGAAGAGAACATGATAACAAAAATGGAAGCATACCAGTTAATAGAGTAGTAAACAGGAAGGTGAAGATGAATGAAATCCAAGTGTCTAGTGTAGACGTGTGATTTTTGACCCTCCCCAAAAAAAATTCATATTTTAGCATGTAAATATTTAATTGAGCCCTAATATAGCTATTTCAACTAATTTTTACTCTCTTACTTTATTTTACTACAAGAAAATAATATTACAAAAAATAGTTTCGTTAATGTTTTGTAATCATTTTAATCTTGAAAAAATACCCAAAAATAGTTTTTGTTTTAATTGTCAGTCTCATTTTAATAGTTATTTTGCTTACGTAGGATTAATTTAATAAGATCGTGTTTTTATTCTCGGTTGCGGGGAAAGAATAACATTTGAGTTCAAACGACCCATTTTTAGGCCCAAAATTCGGATAACCCAATACCCAAGCCCACTACCCTAAACCTATACCTAGACTCTACAAAAGGGGGGACTTCAGCCGATTTTTGGGGGATATAGAAAGGGACCACTATTTCATCTTCTTCTTCAAAAAGGAAAAACAAGGAAGAACCCTAGGAGGAAAACCCTAGTCCCCTTGCTTCCTCTTCTTCGTGATAACAGCCACACACGACCTCCCTCACCTCAAAACGACCCCTTCCATTGGCCACCCTTCACCAGGCGTCGAATCTCCATAGACACCGGACAGAGAAAGCAACGAACACCAAGCCATTCATTCGTTGCTTCTGCTGCTGCTTCATCAACCAAGAACAGCCACAGCAACAACCTTCTCCCTCGTTTACCGTCGTCAATACCACCCCAAACGACGACCATGACTGCCTGAAACCGGCGACCACCAGCAGTCCACCACTGCAGCCACAGTCGTCTTCTTTAGTAGCGACAGTCACACACAGCAAACGACCACTCCTTCTCCTCCAATCTCCATCGCAACCAGTCGTAAAATCAACCCCAGCCCGCCTCCTCACCCCCAGCAGCGAACCAGTAATACCATACCAAGCGACCATCCAGTCGCCACCCTCACGTCCAAACGACTGCCTGCAACATCCAGCCATGAACGACCCTCCCTCATCACCATGACTGACCAAAAAACACACACACGCACACGCTGAAACCTAACTGAAAATGTTCAAAATCGCCCAGAAGTCCTGTCCGGGGTGAGGTCCGTTTGAGTTTGTCGTTGACCAGTCGTTGTTCGTGGTTCCGGTCAGGTTCGAGTTCCCGTTGCAGCCACAGTTTTGGTTTTGCTCGTGTAGTAGTGGAACACTTTGAGAAATCAAAACACCTACTTCAGGTGCATTCTCACCCCTGTTATTTCCTTTTTCTAGAGTTTTCTCATGTGTTGTCTAAATTTTTTTACATAGTATGTTTTAATCGTTGTTCGCAACTGATTTGGATTTTTCTTTTTAGATCCAGTAGACTAAAAGAAGAATTAGAACAATAAGAAATCTTTAATGTTTCTCCTTATAGTGTTGGCTTGTCAATTGTAGTATTCTGTTATGATATTTAGATATGTATTTGTTTAGTTTTGTTGAATGGTATCTATGTCTATTTAATGGATTGTTTAATTCCATATTTTGTCGTCTGTCGTTTGTGTTCATCATCGTGGTATGCCTCTTTGTAGGTTAAGTAATATAGAAGAACGCCTTGAACTCTCGTAGTTGCTTTATTCACGTAGTTAAGCCATCATCGTGATTATTGGTACAGTTCCCGTGACATGGTTACAATGCCAAAAATTTCGAGGGGTGCATTTCATGTAACCCAACTACAATGACTTTGGAATAATAAAATCCTTTAGAAATCAAAGTGTGCCATTTTTTGAATTTTCCATGGCCCATCGCAAAAATAGAAAATGTAGTCGTGATAAGATTATCCTTTTAAAAAATAATGAGACGAGCCTCGCCAAATAAAAAATGCAAATTGCAGGGCCCTCAATAATTGGTCATAATAAATACTTAGAATTTGGGATGGACGGTTTAGTGAATTTCACTGCCCTCCCCAAAGATAATACCGCGTTAGACTCTTTAGAAGCGATTTAATTAAATTACTTTCTTAAACTCGGGTGCACATTTATGTGACCCAAATCCAAATCTCAGCGGAGTTGAGACGTGTCTCTAATCACGGGTACATTGATTGTGACGTGGTTCGAGATGCGTGTCCATGACGTTGCAAATTCCTTTTTAAAAAATAAGAATGAGATGAGCCTCGCCGAATAAAAATACAAAATTGCGGGGCCCTCAGTAAATATTTGTGTTAAAATTGCTTAGACTTCGGGATGGACCGTTTAGAAAAATTTCACGGCCCTACCCAAAGTAAATGATACGCTAGTCGCTTTAGGCGAGCCTTTAATAATTTAATTTTCTTAAAATAATAATAATAATAATAATAATAATAATAATAATAATAATAATAATAATAATAATAATAATAATAATAATAATAATAATAATAATAATAATAATAATAATAATAATAATAATAATAATAATAATAATAATAATAATAATAATAATAATAATAATAATAATAATAATAATAATAATAATAATAATAATAATAATAATAATAATAATAATAATAATAATAATGAAAGCGGTAAAGTTTTAAAATCTGCACATAAGTTCATATTTGTATAAAATCAGATAATCAAGTCGAATATGACAGTTGGGCGACCGTGCTAGAACCACGGAACTCGGGAATGCCTAACACCTTCTCCCGGGTTAACAAAATTACTTATCCGGATTTTTGGTGCGCAGACTGTAATATGGAGTCATTCTTTTCCTCGATTCGGGATTAAATTGGTGACTTGGGACACCCTAAAATCTCCCAAGTGGCGACTCTGAAATAAATAAACAAATTCCGTTTCGATTGTCCTTTAATTGGAAAAACTCCTTCGCCCCTCACGGGGGAGGAAAAAGGAGGTGTGACAGCTCTGGCGACTCTGCTGGGGATAAATAGGCAGAACGTTTTGTTCAGGGTTCAGAATTCGAGCTTGGAATAATTGTTGCATTTAGGCTTTGTTTGATTTTGTTACATGATATATGCCTAATGTGCTAAATTATGCTTTTACCGCTTTGATATTATCTGAATTGTATATAAACTGTGCCGAAACCCTTCTTTTCTTACCTCCGGGGAGAAGCTCGCTGGTTGAGACTCCCTATTCTGTTAGTGTCAATACCTGAAATAAGAAAGAGGTCGGACAAGTTACAAAGCCGGACGATCCTGCGGGTCCCCGGTACGTAGCCCCCTCCTCGACTCGAGTTGTCAGCTCGGGTACACAGTCTAGAACAAATACCCATGTTATGAACTTAGAATAACTCAGCTTCATGCCGGATCCCTAGTAGGAATGTTTGTTTGCATCACATGCATCTGACTTTGGAGGCTCAACACAGGGGTTGGGTCTGTCTAGGACAGGTGTACCAAAAAAAATGAAAATGACCATCCCGATGCATCTTACTTGCTGCTACTTGTGCATTTATTTGATTCGGACTTGTGTGTTGACCGGCTTTCGAATGTCAGGAATATTGTGAAATTAAAAGAAAAAAGAAAAAAAAAGAAATAGAGGTTAGGGAAATAATTATTTATTTTTGAAAAAACTCAATGCCCAAATACTGTCAAAACTCTGCCGAAATTTTGAGAAAATGAGAAAACAAATGTCTTATTAGTTTGTTTTATTAAAAACAAAGGAAAAATGAAAAAAAAAAGAGTCGTTGTTCTGTCTTGTTTTTCAAAAAAAAAAATAGAAAAGGAAAATAGTTTATCTTGCCATTAAAATGAAAATGAATAAAGTCTTGTTTTATTTTGCCCAAAAAGAAAAATAAAAAGAGTCGTGCTTTGAATGTGGTTTTGTTATTTGCTTATGAAATGCCAAAAATGAAAATGAAAAAAGAGTCTTGTTTTTTAAAATAAAAAAATAAAAACAAAAAATAATATAGTTTGTTTTATTCCCGAACTACGCGGGTCTGATTCTCATCGGATGTGAGATATGTAGGCAAACCTCTTCGGTTCCGGCCCACCATATTCCAAAAAATGCAAAAAAATATTTTCCATTACTTAGTCTTTTAGACCTCGATTAAAAAAAATAATACAAAAATATTTCCTTTTAACCTCTCTCAAAATCCAAAATATTTGTTTAAAAATTCAAAATTCCAAAAATATTTTTCCTTTTGTTTTGTAGTATTTTTTCAGAAATTTAGAGTAATAGTCCAAAAATATTTCCTTTTTCTTTAGAATATTTTTCGAATTTTCCAAAAAAAAAAAATATTTCTTTAGTCGTCGTTTCTTTTCATAAAAAATAAAAATAAAAAAAGAGTTAGTTTATTTCCTTTATTTCTGATGGGCGAACTACGCCGGTTTGATTCTCATCGGATGTGAGATACGTAGGCAACCCTCATCGGGTCCAACCTCCCCTTTGCTAAAATAGCCAAAAAAAACATTTCAAAATTTCAATTTTGTCATAAATAAGTCGGGTGATGTCCAACCTCCCATTTGCTAAAATAGCCAAAATATATGTCAAATTTTAATTTCATCATAAAGAAGTCGGGTGATGCTGTTTTTGTCAAAAATAGCCGAATGTTCTCGAAAGGGACACCGGAAGGCTAACTTTGCATAAACAACCACCTTTGGGGTCATTTTTTTTAGATTTTGACCGATTGACCCACACAGCCTTAAAAATTTACGTCCTGAGGCGTTGAAAGGCCGTGTTTGCAATATCGGGTCTTCTATTTTGAAAAACAATAAAAAGAGTCACAAATAAGTCGGACGATGTTGTTTTTGTCAAAAATAGCCGAATGTTCCCAAAAGGGACGTCGGAAGGCGGACTTTGTATAAACAGCCACCTTGGGTCATTTTTTAGGATTTTGGCCGGTTAGCTAACACAGCCTTAAAATCTTTGTTCCCCGAGACACTGAAAGGCTGTGTTTGCAACACCAGGTCTTTTATTTTAATTTAAAAAAAAAAAGAGTCAGCGGCCAGGTGAATACCGTTTGGATTTTTGGTCAAAATAAGCCGAGCCAGCATAGGCAGTGTCTTAAACCATTCTTGCCGAGATAGCCTTAGAATATCTTTCAGTTGTAGAAAGGTTATTTTCGTAAAAGAACGGACAAGTTTGTAAAATGTCATAAAATTATCCTCCCCGGCCTCAAAATTCATGTGAAATTTGGAAGGGGCCACGTTTGCAAAAAATAACCATTTGGTTGCATTTATCAAACAGAGAAAGGAAGCTGGCCGTTTGTTTTTGAGTTTGTAAATCTTTTTATTAGAATATGTAGGTTGTTTGATTTTCGGGTTTGTAGGTCATCTTTAAACCTTTGAAAGCCAGTTTGTTCTATTATGAAAATTGATAATTCCAAAAAAAAAAAATGTTTCATTGTTGTTACCTTTCATTTTGTCCGAACTACGCAAGGTCTGATTCATGCGGGGTCATGATACGTAGGCAATCTCCATAAGATTCGACCACACACAAAAAAAAGAGAAAAAAAAGAAAAAAAAAGAAAAAGAAAAAAAAAGAAAAAGAAAAAAAAAAAAAAAAAAGGGGAAAATATGTTGTTAATAATGAGGACCGACTGAGTCCATTCTAACCTGTTTTGTTTTGAACCTCAAAAAAAGTTGAGGTGGTTGGTTTGTGGTAAGCCGGAAACACAAGATCCAGAAGCACACTTTGCGGGGATCAGGCCTGATGACAGAAGCACTCGAATCCTATTGGGGACTTATTTACTAAGGTTGATGATATTGAAGTTGGCAATGGTCTGGGCAATACTGATGCGAGGCTCAGTGGCTAAGATGCCAGTTTTGATAAAATGGGAGGACGCTCCTTTCCTTGGTCAGCAAGAGAGAAGCTTTTGGTGGCTTATTTTGTTGTCATTTCTGTTGTCCGGATTATTCTTAGGGTTGTAATACGGATGTTGTCTTGTGTCAAACTTTCTTATCTTTCCATTTTGTCATAGCGGTTTGTTTAAGTTTTGTCCAGGTTATTTCGGGATTTTATTCTGGTTTGTTTTTGTTTGTTTTGTTATTCAAACCATTTCACCGTTGGTCTAATGCAAAATCCGATCTTTTATTATTTCCAGTCATCTTTTTGTTTAGTCCTTTTATCATTATTTTCAGCGCCGATTCTAGTAACATGACATAAGCACATAGTTTGGGCCTAATCTCAAAAGTTAATCATAAAACCCCGGAAAGGTGATCAGAACATTTAAAGGAAATAAGGACGGTTTGAGATTATTCGGAGCTCGAGTCATGTGGAACTGGGGCAAGTAAAACATAAAGAAAACCGTTAAAGGCAAGATTCACCAAATTGACATGAGGGTCGTTCACGATAATGAGAGTGAGAGTGTTGCCCAACAGTGCTTTAGAGGTGACAATTGAAAAAGCAAATGTGTGAATATAATTGTCAAGTCTAGCACCATCAGAAGAGGCTACAAATCTTTGTTTAAATGTGTTGTTTGTACTTAGCATGTTTTGAAGACTGGAATGACAAAGGCATTTCGTTCTGCTACCTAAACACTTTATCCTTCGTTACCCCTTTTAAGCCTTATTTATTTTTCTTTTCATACCCCTCATTCGGAATCGATAACAACAGGTTAGAAACACAAATGGGGAAGAAAAAAAAGAAAAGAAGAAAAAAAGGGAAAAGAAAGCAACAAAAAAAACAACAACAAAAGCAAAAAAAAAAGAAAGTCAGAAGAAAACAAAGGAATTGGGAACTACGTTTGACCTGATTCCTCAAGGAGGATACATAGGCATTTCACGGCTCGGTCATAGGGTGCATAATGTGTATAGTGTGCATAGTGTAACATAGTATAACGAAAATAAAAATCTCCAAGCAAGAAACTGGGGCAAGAGTTGCTCTTGTTGTAAGCAAATATGGTTCTGAAGGTTGTAATTTTGAACCCCAAATTTATTTTATTTTTGAGCCTTTAATACCCTTTCTTTCTAGCCTATCCAAAACCCCACATTACGGTCCAAAGAAAAACCTTCTGATCAGTCTTCAAAAGATGTCAAGTCAGACAAATGAGAGTCTTACCGGTGAACATAACACTCCGTTCCACAGCAGAAAGGACTCTAATCCCCAGCAGAGAGAGTCATATCGGCAACACTCAGAATCCCCAACTAGAAAGTGATACAAATGAGAGAGTCTTATCGGTGAAAATCTTCACGGACACCATAAGGCGATGAAAGCTGAGAGAAAAACCAAAATGAGAGAGGCTTGATAGTGAAAAGCCTTCGGGCACTACAAGTCGAATAAGATTGAGAATCAGATGGGGAATCGCCAAGGGAAGATATTGAAAGACGATTGACGGCAAAGGATAGGCCATATGTGCATGTCATGACCATTAAAGTCGGTATCTGCGTTTGATAGGTTTTTATTTATAGTTTCTCCAGTTAAAGAGTCATCTTTTTTCCTTTGTTTTTTTATTCGGTCCCTTTTCGTTTTGTTTATCTTTCTCCTTTCATATAAAAATTTCCCAGTAGAGTCTGTTTGGTCAGAACAAGTGAGAAATTACTTCAAAATCTGCCATCAGCTTTCCAATTATGCAAGACCGGATCCGATTAGAACATCCAAATGGTCTAAGTCAGGAAGGAACAAGCGCGAGGCCAGTGTCCAAAAAAGATATCCCCCGCAAAAGGGAATTGACAAAAAGGATTGACGAGTGTCAAGAGGGATATCCTTGCCGCAATCAAAGGTTATAAACCTCAAAGCCGAGGCCCGTGGACAAAGCAAGGAGAGCAATGAGCATGATTTGGGAAATTCATATGAGACTAAAAGGTCGGGGAAATGCCAGTTTCCGAGATATGCCACAAAAGAAGAGGGATATCCCCAGCAGAAAGGGATTATCCCCAGCAAATAATATCATCCCCAACAAGTTTTGGAACACAAAGCAAGGAAGGAGAAAGGGAAAAGCCATCCCAGTAGGAGTATCACAACCAACCACCGCATTTTAAACTAACCAATTTTGTTTGATTTGAAACAGGTAAAGGAAATGGCATTGATGACAGAAATGCATGCCACAAAGGAGATTATCAAACTGGGGCAGAAAATTTTCCTTTCATTTAGAAAATTTTCTGGAAGTCAGGTACCCATTTGGGGAAGAATAATGATAGTACCAGTCTCAAGGGAAGTGGTCTTTGAACCAGTGTTACCCCCAGCATAATAAGTTTTAATGAAGGAAGTTATTCCCCAGCGAACAGAACAAAAGGATGAAACTTGTGCTCGGAAAAAGCAAAAGGCCAGTGTCATTCCCAGCAGCCTTCCGAAGAGTGAAACACTAGTTTTGAAGGAATCAAAATCCCCCAGCAGTGTTATCCTCGACAGCGTTATCCCCAACTGATAACATTTTATCCCTCAACATTTAAGTAAATAATTCCCCAGCAGTGTTATCCCCAGCAGTTTCGAGGGAAGACAACACAAGTTTTTAAGGAAAGCAGTTCTGTAAGAAGGTAATTCAGGAAGAAGGAAACACGCATAGGAGACGCACTTCCTAAATTAAGATTTCATTCATAGGAGACGCACTTCCTAGTTTAAAATCATTAAAGTTTTACCCATAGGAGACGCACTTCCTAAGTTTATTTTACCCCTAGGAGACGCACTTCCTAAGTTTAAATTTCATGCATAGGAGACGCACTTCCTAAATTAAGATTTCATGCATAGGAGACACACTTCCTAAATCAAGATTTCATTAATAGGAGACGCACTTCCTAGTTTAAAATCATCAAAGTTTTACCCCTAGGAGACGCACTTCCTAAGTTTAATTTCATGCATAGGAGACGCACTTCCTAAATTATTTACTTTCATAGGAGACTCACTTCCTAGTTCAAAATCATTAAGGTTTCACCCATAGGAGATGCACTTCCTAAGTTTATTTTTACCCCGGGAGACGCACTTCCTAAGTTTATTTTCATGTATAGGAGACGCACTTCTTAAATTATTTTCACTCATAGGAGACGCACTTCCTAGTTGAAAATCACTAAGGTTTCACCCATAGGAGACGCACTTCCTGAGTTTATTTTACCCATAGGAGATGCACTTCCTAAGTTTAAATTTCATGCATAGAAGACGCACTTCCTAAATTAAGATTTCATGCATAGGAGACGCACTTCCTAAATCAAGATTTCATTAATAGGAGACGCACTTCCTAGTTTAAAATCATCAAAGTTTTACCCCTAGGAGACACACTTCCTAAGTTTAATTTCATGCATAGGAGACGCACTTTCTAAATTATTTTTTTCATAGGAGGCGCACTTGCTAGTTCAAAATCATTAAGGTTTTACCAATAGGAGACGCACTTCCTAAGTTTAGTTTTACTAATAGGAGACGCACTTCCTAAGTTTATTTTACCCATAGGAGACGCACTTCCTAAGTTTAATTTTATGCATAGGAGACGCACTTCCTAAGTTTATTTTACCCATAGGAGATGCACTTCCTAAGTTTAATTTCATGCATAGGAGACGCACTTCCTGAGTTAAAGTTTCACCCATAGGAGACGCACTTCCTAAATTAAGATTTCATTCATAGGAGACGCACTTCCTGAGTTTATTTTACCCATAGGAGACGCACTTCCTGAGTTTATTTTACCCATAGGAGACGCACTTCCTAAATTTATTTTCATGTATAGGAGACGCACTTCCTAAATTATTTTCATTCATAGGAGACGAACTTCCTAGTTTAAAATCATTAAAGTTTTACCCCTAGGAGACGTACTTCCTAAGTTTAATTTCATGCATAGGAGACGCACTTCCTAAATTAAGTTTTCATTAATAGGAGACGCACTTCCTAGTTTAAAATCATTAAAGTTTTACTCCTAGGAGACTCACTTCCTAAGTTTATTTTTACCCCTAGGAGATGCACTTCCTAGTCTGGTTCATTTGAAATTTCATTCGTAGGAGACACACTTCCTAGTCTGGTTCATTTAAGATTTCACTCGTAAGAGACGCACTTCCTAAAGTTGATAGTTCATTTATAGGAGACGCACTTCCTAAATTTAAATTCATCCCTAGGAGACGCACTACCTAGTTTAGGTCATTCTAGTTCAACCATAGGAGACGCACTTCCTAGTTTGAGCCATTGAGATTTTACCCATAGGAGGAACACTTCATAAAATTGATAGTTCATTTATAGGAGACGCACTTCCTAGTCTGACTTTTTCAGGTTATATTTTATTTTAGGAGACGCACTTCCGGAATTGAGATTTACCCTTAGGAGATGCACTTCCTAGTTTGATTCATTTTAAGTCCGATTGTAGGAGACACACTTCCTAGTCTAGTTTATTGAGGTTTTGTCTGTAGGAGACGCACTTCCTAATCAAGGTCTTTCAAGTTTTTCTTTTAGGAGACACACTTCTTAAATTGAGATTTTATTCATAGGAGACGCACTTCCTAATTTTAGTCACTGAAGTTTTCACCCCTAGGAGACGCACTTCCCAGTCTTGGTCATTTAAATTTATCCCTAGGAGACACACTTCCTAGACTGGTTCATTCAGGTTTTATTTTAGCAGAAGCGTTTTCTAGTCAATTCTTGGTTTTAATCATAGGAGACACACATCTTAGTCTAGTCTTAGGTTTACTCTCATTGCATCATTGGTATAAGTGGTTTACAATTTTGCTAACAACTCACAAGTCTTCCTAGTGCAAACTGGGGAAGAAAATTTTATTTGTTTTGTTTGTTTTGGTTGCAGGATCCCACTTGGAAAACAAGGAAACACAGAAGGTTTCGGCAATCAGGCTCCCACCTGGAGAACAAGGGAAAACAGTTCAAGCTTCGAGGAAAAACAGTGCAAGTATTAGCAATCAGGCACCTACTTGGAGAATAAGAGAATTCACTTCAGAACACAATTCAAGTTATCAACAAAAGGAGCTCGTGGCAAGAATGCCAGTCAGCAGTCCAAAGTGATCAACAGAAGTTAGTTCCAATAAAAAATAAAAAAAATAAAAAGAGAAAGGAGAAAGGAGAAAGACAAGAAGTCAATCAAAAATGCAGAAGTTGATATGGGCTGCTCAAGACATGGCCAAGGTCACAAGTACTCCACGCCCGGTCCTGATCCAGAAAACCGAAGAAGGATGAACTAGCACCTACAACTAGCAAGCATCAAGGTTCAAATCTAAAGTCTGTATGAAGAACCATTCAAGACTCAAGATCAAGCTTCAGAAGACTTATAGATAGGAATCTTGTAACCCATAATTGATAGGCCTAGTTAGTCATTTTTATGTTTTGATTTTTGATGTAACAACAGGACCGCGGATCGGAACCCCAGCGGAACGGCACCTTGTCCGGCTCTTCACCTCGGTATACTCTATCATCTCACTCACCTCTGAACTACACGTGGCCTGATTCCTTTATAGCCAAAGATATGTAGGTAGCTCAAATACCAGGGCTCGGTTACATTCCCCTTTTCTCTTAGTTTTAGTCTCTCCAAATAAGGGTCGGGTCAAAATACCCGTCTAGTCGTTCTTTGTCTGAAAACTCTTCATGTTTCCAATCAAAAAGGGGCAGCTGTAGACGTGTGATTTTTGACCCTCCCCAAGATTTTTCATATTTTTGCACGTAAATATTTAATTGAGCCCTAATATAGCTATTTCAACTAATTTTTACCCTCTTACTTTATTTTACTACAAGAAAACAATATTACAAAAAATAGTTTCGTTAATGTTTTGAAATCATTTTAATCTTGAAAAAATACCCAAAAATAGTTTTTGTTTTAATTATCAGTCTCATTTTAATAGTTATTTTGCTTACGTAGGATTAATTTAATAAGATCGTGTTTTTATTCTCGGTTGCGGGGAAAGAATAACATTTGAGTTCAAACGACCCATTTTTAGGCCCAAAATTCGGATAACCCAATACCTAAGCCCACTACCCTAAACCTATACCTAGACTCTACAAAAGGGGGGACTTCAGCCGATTTTTGGGGGGATATGGAAAGGGACCACTATTTCATCTTCTTCTTCAAAAAGGAAAAACAAGGAAGAACCCTAGGAGGAAAACCCTAGTCCCCTTTGTTTCCTTTTCTTCATGATAACAGCCACACACGACCTCTCTCACCTCAAAATGACCCCTTCCATCGGCCACCCTTTACCAGGCGTCGAACCTCCATAGCCACCGGACAGAGAAAGCAACGAACACCAAGCCATTCGTTCGTTGCTCCTGCTGCTGCTTCGTCAACCAGGAACAGCCACCACAACAACCTTCTCCCTCGTTTCCCGTCGTCAATACCACCCCAAACGACGACCATGACTGCCTGAAACCGGCGACCACCAGCAGCCCACCACTGCAGCCACAGTCGTCTTCTCCAGTAGCGACAGTCACACAAAACAAACGACCACTCCTTCTCCTCCAATCTCCATCGCAACCAGTCGTAAAACCAACCCCAGCCCGCCTTCTCACGTCCAGCAGCGAACCAGTAACACCATACCAAACGACCACCCAGTCGCCACCCTCACGTCCAAACGACTGCCTACAACGTCCAGCCATGATCGACCCTCTCTCATCACCATGACTGACCAGAAAACACATATACGCACACGCTGAAACCTAACTGAAAATGTTCAAAAATCGCCCAGAAGTTCTGTCTGGGGTGAGGTCCGTTCGAGTTCGTCATTGGCCAGTCGTTGTTTGTGGTTCCGGTCTGGTTCGAGTTCCCGTTGCAGCCACAATTTTGGTTTTGCTCGTGTAGCAGTGGAACACTTTGAGAAATCAAAACACCTACTTCAGGTGCATTCTCACCCCCTGTTATTTCCTTTTTCTAGAGTTTTCTCATGTGTTGTCTAAATTTGTTTACATAGTATGTTTTAATCATTGTTCGCAACTGATTTGGATTTTTCTTTTTAGATCCAGTAGACTAAAAGAAAAATTAGAACAATAAGAAATCTTTAATGTTTCTCATTATAGTGTTGGCTTGTCAATTGTAGTATTCTGTTATAATATTTAGATATGTATTTGTTTAGTTTTGTTGAATGGTATCTATGTCTATTTAATGGATTGTTTAATTCCATATTTTGTCGTCTGTCGTTTGTGTTCATCATCGTGGTATGCCTCTTTGTAGGTTAAGTAATGTAGAAGAACGCCTTGAACTCTCGTAGTTGCTTTATGCACGTAGTTAAGCCATCATCGTGATTATTGGTACAGTTCCTGTGACATGGTTACAATGCCTAAAATTTCGTGGGGGAGGGGGGGTGCATTTCATGTAACCCAACTACAATGACTTTAGAATAATAAAATCCTTTAGAAATCAAAGTGTGCCATTGTTTGAATTTTCCATGGCCCATCGCAAAAATAGAAAATGTAGTCGTGATAAGATTATCCTTTTAAAAAATAATGAGACGAGTCTCGCCAAATAAAAAAATGCAAATTGCGGGGCCCTTAATAATTGGTCATAATAAATACTTAGAATTTGGGATGGACGGTTTAGTGAATTTCACTTCCCTCCCCAAAGATAATACCGCGTTAGACTCTTTAGACGCGATTTAATTAAATTACTTTCTTAAACTCGGGTGCACATTTATGTGACCCAAATCCAAATCTCAGCGGAGTCGAGACGTGTCTCTAATCACGGGTACATTGATTGTGACGTGGTTCGAGATGCGTGTCCATGACGTTGCAAATTCCTTTAAAAAAATAAGAATGAGATGAGCCTCACCGAATAAAAATACAAAATTGCGGGTCCCTCAGTAAATATTTGTGTTAAAATTGCTTAGACTTCGGGATGGACCGTTTAGCAAAATTTCATGGCCCTACCCAAAGTAAATGATACGCTAGTCGCTTTAGGCGCGCCTTTAATAATTTAATTTTCTTAAAACCCGGGTGCACATTTATGTGACCCAAATCCAAATCTCAACGGAGTCAAAGTGTGTCGACGACCACGGGTACATTGATTGTGACGTGGTTCGAGATACATTTTCACAATGTTGCAATTCTCTGTAAAATAATAATAATAATAATGAAAACGGTAAAGAGTTAAAATCTGCACATAAGTTTATATTTGTATAAAATCAGATAATCAAGCCGAATATGACAGTTGGGCGACTGTGCTAGAACCACGGAACTCGGGAATGCCTAACACCTTCTCTCGGGTTAACAAAATTCCTTATCCGGATTTCTAGTGCGCAGACTGTAATATGGAGTCATTCTTTTCCTCGATTCGGGATTACATTGGTGACTTGGGACACCCTAAAATCTCCCAAGTGGCGACTCTGAAATAAATAAACAAATTCCGTTTCGATTGTCCTTTAATTGGAAAAACTCCTTCACCCCTCGCGGGGGCGGAAAAAGGAGGTGTGACATCTAGCCTTGACTTTCAACCGGCTAGACAGTGCAATAAATCAAAGAACTGTAAGTGTGTAAGTGTGTATCAGTGTGTGCTTGTGAGTATAAATATCTGAGTCTGAGCGTGTGTGTTCGTGTATTTTCAAAAATCACAATGGTGAGGTTATATAACATTCAGCAGAGTAGAACAAATAAGGTAAAGGAAATTAAGAGTTCACAAATAAGGTAGGTAAATCATTCAGCCAGTTAATTAAGGCTATACTCAATCAATTAATACGATAGGATCCGGAAAGACCCCTTAAATTATGGAAAATTTCATACGAATTTAGCAGACAAAATTGAGGTTTGAATAAGGTAATAAATAAGTCAAAGACCATTTACAGGTTGGTCAGAACAAATCAAACCCAGAAATCAAGCCAGTGGCATAATTAACGAAGGCAATACCAATTATAAGTCACATATAAGGAAAAAGTAAATAAAAATCTCAGAAAGATACCAATTTAAAAGAAAAATATAATTTCAAACCCTAATTAGGCAAATAAATCAATTAACCAATTTATTTAATCGGCCCAAAGTGAACGGGCAAGAACAGTGAGACAAATAATCGAATAACGGAAAACTTTAAGCATATTGAAACACAGAGATGAACCATCAAGCAAGGCAATTAGTCGAGCAGTAAAGAAGAAAGGCCTTGGTTGAACCTTTAAATGTTTTAAAACATTTGCAGAGACTTAAAGATTAAACCCTAGTTTTTTAGGGAAAAACGAAAATCGGCCAACAATAATAAGGAAAACAACAGAATACTAACAGAAAAGTAACAAAAAAATTCAAATCGTTCTAGATCTAAGGAGATCTGAATGATTTAACTAGAAATAGTTAGGTCAGGTAAAAATAAACAGCGGTGAGAAAAATCTGGTTTGAACCAGAGATTTTAAGCCATGAACACAAAGATACCAGCACTCACGAACATAGAGATGAACATAGGTAGGTTGATGGAGAAAATATGAAGAGTTGAAGCCATGTCCGTGTTGAATCTGTTCGAGATCCCATCAAACAACAAGGAAATCGAATAGCTAATACAGAATAAGAGGCCGGATAGGGCCTAAGATCGAAGAGAAACCCCATAGATCGAAGGGTTTTAGGTGAAAACGGCTAGGGTTTGAGAGTGAAGAGAGGGGAGATTGAGAGAGAAGAGAGGATGAAGGATTCATGGGCGGCAGTGTTCGAGAAAATGGGTAGGGTTTGGGGGGTCGTTTGGTTAATAAAAAAGGAAATGAATCCTGGACCGTTGATCTTCTGAGATCAACGGCCAGGATTTCATCCGGGTTAGGGCAAGTTATTTGGATATTGGATTATGGGTTATATTTAAGTGGGATAGGGTAGTTTTGGGCGAGGTCTAAAAATATAACAAAATTAAATAGGCTATTTGTTAAATACCCAATTAATTGATAAAATAATTTGTAAAATAGTTAATTAAATGATAAAAATGATTTTTATGCATGAAAATAATTTAAAATAATTACTTAATATTAAAAATATACAAAAGGTTATTTTCTTATGAAATAAGGTAATTATGCACACATGAGACTATTATTGCAAAGTTATTGCAATTATAACCCTAACATGTACATATGGCTATTCATGAAGTAATTAAAGCTTAGTATAAATAAAAATAATAAACTTAAGCAATAAAATTATCATAAAATCGTTTGTGATGCAATTAGTAATTATTAGGATAATAAAATGCTATAATAAATTAATTAAAATACTTTTAAAATTACAGAAAATTATGGAAAAATACTGGTTGAGTGATCATGCACTATTTTGAAAGTATATATGAATTTTAAAATATATGAGGGAAAAATTGGGTATCAACAGCGGGTTGCTTCAGAAGATAGAAATTCCTGAGTGGAAGTGGGAGCGTATCACTATGAATTTCGTTGTTGGACTCCCACGCACTTAGAGGAAGTTCAGCGTAGTTTGGGTTATTGTGGATAGGCTGACTAAGTCAGCGCATTTCATTCATGTGGCAGTTTCCTATTCTTCGGAGCAGTTGGCAGAGATTTATATCTGTGAGATCGTTCGTCTTCAAGGTGTGACCGTGTCTATTATTTATGATCGAGGTACGTAGTTTACCTCGCATTTCTGGAGAGCTACAGTGTGAGTTGGGTATGCGGGTCGAGTTGAGCACCGCATCTCATCCTCAGACGGATGGACAGTTCGAGCATACTATTCAGATCTTGGAGGATATGCTCTGCGCCTGTGTTATTGAATTTGAAGGTTCTTGGGATCGTAAGGTTCGTGATATAGCATTCATGGTTGAAGAGAGAGTGTTGCTTCGGGTGTCGCCCATGAAGAGCGTAATAAGATTTGGGAAGAAGGGAAAGTTAAGCCCTAGGTTCATCGGGCCTTTTGAGATCCTTGATCGAGTGGGAGAGGTGGCCTACAGACATGCGTTTCCACCGGGCTTATCAGCGGTACATCCAGTATTTCATGTGTCCAAGCTTCAAAAATATCACAGCGATCCATCCCACGTGTTGGACTTCAGCACTGTCTAGTTGGACAAGGATTTGACCTACGAGGAGGAGGCGCTAGCTATTTTAGACCGGCAGGTTCGTCAGTAGAGATCAAAAAGTTTTCCTTTTGTTCGAATGTGGTGGAGAGATCAGCCTGTCGAGGCAGCTACTTGGGAGTCCTAGTCCGATATGCGGAGCAGATATCCCCACCTATTCACCAGTTCAGGTACCTTGCTATGTCCATTCGAGGATGAACAGTTGTTTTAGAGGTGGAGAATGTGATGACCTAAAGGGTCATCTTATGTTTTAGAATCGATTCCTTGTTCTAAGGCCTTCAAAGCCTCATTTTATTCCTCCTTGATTTACGTGCGCAGCTCGGCCGCGTTTCCGCAAAGCCTTTATGTGAAAATTTGAGAAAAATAATAATTCTTTCCTTTAAAAGTTGATTTAGTTGACTCCGGTTAACATTTTGAGTAAATAGACCTGAACTCGTATTTTGACAGTCTCGGTGGGTCCGTATTAAATTATAGGACCTAGGCGTATGCCCGAAATCTGATTCGGAGATCCCTATCCCGAGTAATGAATTTTTGTTCAAAATTATAAGTCAGAAAATCTAATGATTTAAAGAAATTTATTAAGGTTTGATCTCATTGGTATCGAACCCGTATTTTGGTTCCGGAGACCGATACATGTTTAATATAATATTTAATTCATGCCTATGAAATATGGCGAAAATCGGAGTTAATTTGACATGATTCGAACGTCCGATTGAAAAGTTAGAAGCTTTAAAACTTTCTTGAATTTTTTTGCAATTTGGTGCTAAATTGGTAGTTCTAGGTGTCATTTTGGAGATTTGATCGCGCGAGCAAGTCCATATGATATTTTTAGACTTGTGTGCATGTTTGATTTGGAGCCCCGAGGGCTCGGGTGAGTTTCGGATAGGCTACGAAGCAATTTGGAACTTAGATATTTTTGCTGGTATAGCTGAACTTGTTGCAGGCCTCAAACCTCGCACATGCGAGGTCAAGGTTCGCATTTGCGACTAGTGTTGAGATCGCATTTGCGAGCTTCTCATCGCAAATGCGAACAACCTTTGCATTTGCGAAGTGTGTCTGGGGAAGGGGTCTTCGCATTTACGACCAATTGGTTTACATTTGCGATAGAAGCAGAAATGCGATAGGTTCGCATTTGCGATACTTTTCTCACATTTGGGAGCTTCGTAATTGCGAAGCTCAAGTCACAAATGCGACATCTGCAGTAGTGTAAAAGGGACTTAGACGGATTTTTCAACCATTCTTCAAATTTTCAAAACAAGAAACCCTCTAGGCGATTTTCTAAAGACCAATTCTTCCCCAAATCGTAGGTAAGTGATTCCTAACTCATTTCTTTGCATCTTTCACTTCATTTTACAAGATTTCAACCTAGAATCTAAGGTTTTCATGGTGGAATTGGGGATTTTTGGGTAGATATTAAGGATTTCAAAATTTGGGGAATTTAGACCTCAAATTGAGGTCGAATTCCAAACCTAATTATATATTCGAGCTCGGGGGTGAATGGGTGACTGGGTTTTGGTCCTGAACCTCGAGTTTTGACCAAGCGGGCCTGAGTCAGTTTTTGACCTTTTGGGAAAAATATTGGAAAACTTATAATTATGAATTGGAATTGATTTCTTTAGTGATAATTGATATTATTAAGTTAATTATGACTAGATACAAGTGGTTCGGAGGTGGAAACTAGAGGAAAAACGGTGATTGGGCCTTGAGTTTGGCCGTGGAAGCGAGGTAAGTGTAATGGCTAACCTTAGCTTGAGGGATTAGGTACTATTTGCTTATTTGTTACGTGTTTGGATGTTGAGTACAATGTATAGGTGAGGTGACGAGTATCAATATGTTGTTGCCGAGTCATAGCATGTGAGCAAGTCTTATTCTTGTAAATGTTGTATTCTTGATCATATTATTCATGTTAGGTTATCTATTCGATATGTTGAGCCATTTCCTGTCATGTTATACTGAATTTAGTTTTGATTGAGTATTGACTCAAAGTTGAGATTGGTATTGTGAGACTAAGTGTTGAAGTAAGACTTGATGTTGTCATTTCTATCCCTCTATTATTGTTGTCTCTTGTTTGGGTGAGGTGGAGTGATAAAGCATGAAGGGTGATGTCATGCACATTATTATTATTTATATGGTGAGAATGAGTGATAAAGCACGAAGGGCGATACCGTGCATGTTTCTATTATTTATATGGTAAGCTTGAGTGATAAAGCACGAAGAGTGATGCCGTGCACGTTCCTATTATTGATTATCTGGTGAGGTTGAGAGTAAAAACACGAAGGGTGATGTCGTGCCCTTTCTGTTTGCTATGTTTACTTATTATTACTGGTTCAAGGTGTACTAGTTGTTTAAATTCCTCTATTGCTATGATTCTTTATCTCGCAACCCCCTTAGCATGTTCTTCCCCCTTGTTAAGTTCTATTTAGATTATATTAGTTGTATTCTGCTAGTATATTATTTAATTGCACAGGTTATGTATGCGTCTGGTCCTAGCCTCGTCACTTCTTTGCCGAGGTTAGGCTCGAACTTACCAGTACATGTGGTCGGTTGTACTGATACTGCACTCTATACTTTCTGTGCAGATTTCGGTACTGGGCCGTATTAACCTGACTTAAGCTGATGCCTTCAATCCAATAGGAGACCCAAGGTAGATCTGCCGATATTTGCAGACCCTGGAGTCCCTTTCTAGTTATCCAAGCTTATTATTTCTTTTAATTCAAAAACAATTGTATTTTCTTTCAGCCAGTATTTGTAGTGACTCTTAGAAGTTCGTGAATCGTGACACCAGTTTCTGGGTAGTCGTGTATAAGTACTTGGGTTATTATGAGATTTTGTACTCCTTTAATCTGTTTTGCTTTAATTGTTGTTATTTACTAAATTGGTTAGTGGTTAGCGTATTATATCTCGATAAGTTGGCTTGCCTAGCATCTAAAAAGTTAGGCACCATCACGATCCCAATGGTGGGAAATCCAGGTCGTGATAATTTTATATCATATCTCAGTCTCAGTTATTTATTGATTCTTCATATCATTGTTCCGGGTTGTTTTCATGACATTGTGAGCCCATGGGTGAGACTGGAGAGATTGAGGACTGAGTGAGCCCGAGAGAGTGATTATGACTGATAATTATAGGATCGAGCTGCACGTCGCAGCGGTTATATTGATGATTATGATAACGCTTGGGCTGTAGGAGCCCTTCCAGAGTCTGTAACACACCCCCAATGAGCGCGGACGATATTATTGAGTGATAGATATTCCATGTACATGGATCTTGTTCGAAGCATTTGATACCTGAAGATGGATCTTCTCCACAAGGCTGGATTGTCCTTCTTCGGTATTGAGTGACAGTTGTCAGTGATGTGTATATATTCCGAAATGGATCTTTCCTGGACCGTATAAGCCATATACAGTACCGAGTGGTTGAGTATTTGAGAGAGTGAGCACATGGGGCTGATAGCACGGTGCATTCCATACAGCATGTGCATTAGAATGTAGAGGTAGTAGAGATATATTCCTTACACTGTTCGTATCTGCTCAACTTTACTGTTTGAACTGGCTATTAAATTGAAGTATGCCTACGTTTCTGTACAGTTATTTCTGTTCTTATCTGTATCGGTTGAGTTTGTCACTACCTGTCAGTCCAAAGTTTGGACTCGTTACTTACAGAGTTGGTATACTCACGCTATCCCCTGTATCTTATGTACAGATCCAGGCGATATCGGTCTTAGCGACGGTTGCTGATTGAGTTATTTCAAAGATTGGAGACTATTGAGGTGGTTGCACGGCGTTCGCAGGCCTTGACTCTCCTTCTTTATCATTTGCCTCATTTCAGTTTATTTCTCTAGACTCTATAGTTGTGACGATCTGGCCAGTTGTCTCATAAGTTACCTCTTCGTTTCCCCCATTTCTGCTTCTTTGTGCTTCTTTATCCGTATTTTGTGGTATCAGGTTGGTCGGATCGAGTCCGGAATGATTTTGGTAAGGTTTGAGACACTTAGTCTATTTTAAGAAGGTTTAAGTTGGAAAAGTCTACCGGATGTTGACTTATGTGTTAGAGGGCTCGGATGTGAGTTTCGATGGTTCGGTTAGCTTTGGGAGGTTATTTATTACTTAGGAGTGTGATCAGAATGGATTTTGGAAGTCCGGAGTAGAATTAGGCTTGAATTGGCGAAGTTGATATTTTGGCGATTTCCGGTTGATAGGTGAGATTTTGATATAAGGGTTGGAATAGAATTAGGAGAGTTGCAGTAGCTTCGTTGTGTCATTTGAGATGTATGTACAAAATTTCAGGTCATTCGAACGTGGTTTGGTTGGGTTTTTGATCAAAAGCGTATTTCGGAAGATTTTAGAAACTTAGGCTTGAATCCGATGTGTTTTGAGTGATTTGATGTTGTTTGAGGTGTTTCGATGATTGGAACAAGTTTGAATGAGGTTTTAGGATGTGTTGGTGCCTTTGGTTGAGGTCCTGGGGGCCTCGGGTGAGTTTCGGGTGGTCAATCAGATTATTTTTGAGTTTAAGAAATTACAGATTTTGAGTTTCAGCTATTGCAGAGAATTATCTCTTTGCTTTCGCTAGTGGAGTCTCACGTTCACGTAGAAGGATTGTAGGAAGGACAGAGTTAAGCCTTCGCGTTCGCGTGTGAGGCTTTGCGTTCGCGGAAGGCTGGAGAGATGCGCATCGCGTTCGCGAGAAGGCACTCGCGATCGCGTAGAGGAAGATGGGTCAGATGGGCTGGAGGTCAATTGTTCATCACATTCGCGTAGGGGTTGTCGCGTTTGCGAAGGTGTAGGAGGCAGAAGCATCACATTCATGATTGGTGTCACGCGTTCGCGAAGAGTAAAAAGTGGTCAACGTAAGTTCGTGCTACGCGAACGCGAGGGGTTGACCGCGTTCGCGAAGAAGGAAAGTCAGGCCTGGGTATAATATTTTTAAGTTGTCTTGTCTGCAATGTTAGGTCTATTTTACCCATAGCTGCTCATTTTGAGAGATTTTTGAAGGAGATTAAAAAGGGATTCAAGAGAAATCGATTGGAGGTAAGAATTTCGGACTTAAAACTCGATTATTGTGTAATCTACCTAGAAAATCATGGAAACTTAAGCTAAAAATGGAAGAACTAGGGCTTGGAATTTTGGACTTTTGATTGGGGCTTGGAATTTTGGACTTTTGAAGAATAGTGACACTAATTCCATTACTTTTTTCCGACGACCAACGACTGAAAACTTCATAAAAATAAATTATTTATTTATTAATTTTCGACGTCCAAAAGTCCTCCATTAGAAATAGGGGTGGGCATCGATCAGTTCAGTTCGGTTATGAATATTATCGGTTATCAGTTTACAAATATCATAACCCGATAACCAAACCGATAAGATATTGGTTATCAGTTATCGATTATTATCAGTTCGGTTATCGGTTTACCTGATAAGATAAAACAACTAAAACAATTTCGCAATGTATAAAACAGTTTCGGTATAAAACTATTTTGCTAAAATAGTTTTATAAGATTTGTAAAGTGTAAAACAGTTTCGGTAAAATGAGTGTTCTTAAGATCTTCTTTGTTCAAACAACTAGCAGTAACTCTTTGTACATTGATATCTACTATTTTACTCTAGTACAAAATTATGTATATAAATTAAAAAGTTTATTAGTTATGATATACAAATTTTATAACAACTGACATAAGATAACTTTGTAACAGCTCAACAATTAAAGCACACGACATCTCACTTCATCTTTCAAACAAACTAAGAAAAATTCAGAGCTAGAATGCTTTCAAACAAACTAAGAAAAAGATGAAGATGAAGCAACTAAAAACTTACATGAAGAATCAAGATGAAGCTGAAGAATGCGGCTGAGAAATGCGACAGAAGAGTGAAGTGAAGATGCGACTGAAGAGTGAAAGAAAGAAGTTGAGAAATGCGACTGATGCAGGCGTGAGTTTTGACGAGCTGACTGGTGAGGGCGTGAGGCGGAGAAACTAAGAAAGAATAGGGAAATCAAAGAGTGAACTATGAATTATGAAACCCTAATATGTATATACTTTAGGGTAAACTAGTAAATTAGTTAATCCTTATTGGGTTATCGGTTTTACCCAATAACAAAATTGTCAAATCGAGCCCGAACCGATAACCCAATAAAAAAAATTTAATCTGTTACTAACCGTTAACCCAATAACCCAATACCGATAACCCAATAAATAATTAACGGTTCGGCTTATTGGTTTTACCCGATATATGCCCGCCCCTAATTAGAAACCACAACCGATCGAACACATTGATAATACAAAAAAATATATAACAAATATTTTGAAAAAGATCAATATCAATTAAAAATTATCTGACCAACTACATATTAATAGTTAATACTAGTGTAATATAAAATACAATTTGATTAGCTCTAAAGGAAAGTTATCTTAACTCAGAACTTTGCTCTTTTATAAGGAGGAGTTGATAAGCCTGTTAGAAACTCTTTTTGGGTACTTAGAATAAGAATGATCCACATCTCCCTGCAAAGATATAACATTACCATGTTGGTCTAAATATAACAGATGGATCCCTATTTTCTTTACTGTAACGTCGTCAGACCACGCTTCTATCCTTTCCCCGCCTTTATCATCTGGCCATCAAAAGCTTTATGTAAGTAAGATATGTAACTTACACATGATACTTCTGTGTTGTAAGATAACTACTACACGCAATAATTAAAGGCTGTTTATGGGCAATACTAATCCAAAAGAATGGATAAGGTGCATTCACAGTGTCTCTAACAAACCAGAGAACCATTCCTAAGAAGTTATTATGTGTCAGCATAGTCAAACAGATAGATGAAGTTGTTACTTGATAGTTGCACCATTCTGGAATCTCATTGCATTCCAGATAAAAATCTAAAACAGCCTGCATCAGACAAAGACTCAAGATCATTAATAGAGAGAGATAACGGTTAAATTTAATTATGGGACTCTAAAAATACGTGATCTATTTTTATGCTAGTTGTTAAGCAGTTGATGCTATGTGTGAGGTTTAAAAACGAGATAAGAGTAAGGAGTAAGGTGATAATCAAAACTGATAAGTTAACAATCAGGGCCTCGAGCTTGTCGATTCGGGGGCCTCGAGGTCGATTCCGGAGCTCGGCTGTGAGCTATCGAAGGTGATCGAAATATGACTAACAATTATAATAAACCAACAAAGGCTCTTTATGACCAATGATAAGTAATAGATGAAGAACAGTAATGAAAGCAATAATGAAGACAATAAATGAAAGAAATAATATCAAAGAATGTGTTAGAGTGCAAAGAGAATGTTCTTGTATATTTCGTGTGGAGCAACTGAAGCAACATGGGTTTCTAAAATGACAAGGGTCCCCTTTATATATGAGGAGAATCTCAACATAGTACAAAATGCATTAATTACAAAGATATAGGGATGTGACAACTAGATGACACCCTGATTCAGGACTAGGGTAGTCCACTAGGCTCTGTCAGTCCTAGCCGTGTATCTTGGGAACTCCCCAATTCTACCATAGCTGTTGTCGACATTATCCCAAGGTCGGGCATCGACGAACCTCGAGGGGGGGGAGGGGGGAAACTCGACCATAGCCTTGTAGCCTCGAGGCTTCGAGATGATCTTCCGAGGCGTTTTGATGACGAGGAATTAGATCCTCCGATTTCACCGTATACAATATTGGAGCATTATTTTCCAAATTTGTTTAGTATTTGTCAAAGACCGAAAAGCACCTAAAGCATCAAATAGTGGTTTTACTCTCGGAGGCGGATCCAGAATTTTGAATTTATGGGTTCCTACAGAAATATCAAGGGGCATTTGTATCTATACCCGCTTTTTGGGTCACGTTTAACTTGTGCCCGCTTTGCAAAAAAATTGCAATCGTACTCACTTTTTCAAGTAGCTTCCGCATACGGGGCTGAAGTAGCAAAAACAATCACGCAAAACTTTAGCATTCTAGTAGATGGGCCTGAAGTAGCAAAGGCAATATGCTGAATTTTTTTGTCCTGGATAAGATTTTTCAAAAACTTCAGCAGAAGATGCTGAAATTATTTAGTTCATTTGTAAAAACTTCAGCAACTGGATTCATTAGTTTTGTCATAAAGCTTTTTCAAAAACTTCTGCTATGTTGAAGTTATTTAGTTCATTTGTAAAAACTTCAGTACTAAATAAGCTGACGTTTTTTTGTCCTGGATAAGCTTTTTCAAAAATTTCAGCAGAAGATGCTGAAGTTATTTAGTTTATTTGCAAAATCTTCAGTACTATATAAGCTGAAGTTTTTGAAAAAGCTTATATAGTTTTTTGATCCATACAATCACTATATTGGATCTTCATTTTTCTTCTTCTTTTTGAATGTTTTATGGAGCAGTAATTACATTAGGAAAATATGTCTTCACTGGAAATAAATCAAATAATCATAAAGTTTAAGTGATATAAAGTGAAACTATTACTTTAACCCCACAAATCAATTCATTTGATTCAAAGACAAAAATATTACATCAAAAATGCAAAAAAAAAAAAAAGAAATCGTGCAGCTTATGTTAGTTGATTCATTGTTATTGATAAGTCGTAACAATGAAGGCCAAATGCTAACCTGTGTTATCGTACTGAAAATATCTTAAGAAAACGGAGGAGGAGAAAGGGGGCTGAAGTTACTTAAAAAGTGCGTACAAGTTAAAACATTTTTAAAAAAAATGGGTATAGGTTAAATGGGGGCGACCAAATAGGGCGCCCCGTGCAATTTTTACAATATCAAGTTAATATACAAATAATTGGACTAACGGACTGGGTTCCAAGCTAAATATTCTTATACGTTTAATGGATTTTTCAGTACAAATACAAAATCAAAAAAAAAAAATTACTGAGTTCACGGAAAAGCATAGCTATTGCACTGAATCCGCCCGTGTTTACTCCTCTTTCAAAAAGATAGTTAAACTTTTAGGTTGTTCACGTCTTATAATTAATCTTTTTTTTTCCTATTTTATCCTCCATGTAAATTCGTTATGTGCAATACTTGAGATTGCTTTAAAGATATAGTCCGAACTTGACAAAGAAAAGGACATCTTAGAAAAATATGGATATTGTTTTTAAATTGGTTGACTAATACTACAGTCAAATATCTTTATAACAATTTCGTTTATTCCAATATTTTTTGGTTGTTATAGTAAAATGTTGTTATAGAGGATATATATTATAACACAATATCATAATTGATTTCGAAAAAAACTTAACTTTTATAGTGAATGACTTTGTTATATATATGAGATTAAATACCAAATGTATTAGGCTATTAGCCACTGATATCAGTTCAGTGAACCTTCCAGCTTTCGGTGAGCAACTGCTTACCTTTTCTTCGTTTCTTCTAATGACTTTGGTATACAGAAATCTTCTTTCCCAAAATATATTGTTTTTCCCAATTCTTCAAATATTACTTGTTGGAGAAAACCAACTTTAGAAAGAGGAGCTGGAAAAAGACTGCAAATTGTAAATTCCCAAAATAAGAAGAAATGTTTGAGGTGCAATATTCTTTATGAAGACGAAGATAATTCCCCCATTGCCTGCTCTTTCCACGGCCACACTAATGGTAGTTAATTATCCTCTGTCAATTCTTGATTTTGCTGCTTAATTCCGGTGTTTTATTTTCTCTGTATAAAGAATATAGTAAGTGTTATGAGTTAGTATGTCTCTTGGTAGGAAATAAAAATGGTTAGAAATAGCTGAATAATAAGTATTTTTCCGGTTCCGGGAAGGTTTTGGAGTGAATTAGTTTAGTTCCATTGTCGGAAGTTTAAGCTGCAAGAGTTGACCAAAATTTGACTTTCGCGTAAACCACTGGTGTGATGGCATGCTTTGGAACTTCACTTTTGTCCAAAATTTTGCCTTTTGTCGTCTGAAGGAATCATTTTGTCCATTACAATAGGGCACATAAAGTGATAGCTCAAAATAATTCCTTTCAAATTAGTGTTGCCTTCATTACATCTAGAGGATGGGATTGTAAAAAGGGTAGTCTGATGCACTAAGTTCTTGCTATGTGCGTGGTCCAAGGAAGAGTCGGACCACAAGGATTTATTATATACAGTCTTACCCTGTATTTCTGGCAGTGTTTTTATAGATGAGCAGCTTTCAATGTCCAAGCAATAAAGGGATTTTAGTTGGCATATGCTGCTTGGAAGATCCGTAAGTTTTTCGCAATGAGACATGTAGTTCAATTAGCCTGGACAAATTTCCTATTGATACAAAGTCTCAAGACTCAGTGAACCATTGAAGTCTGGAGTGCTTCTGAGTTGCTTGCAATGAGAGAGATCCAACTTCTTCAAACTTGTACAACACTAAAAGTAAACCAAATATAGTTTCAATTAACATGTTCTTTCACTTAGTTGCAATAAAAGTACACATGAAATTGTAAAATTGTGTAACAAACCTGCAAATTCAATTGAAATTCTTGGATATCACTTTCCTGCATATCTATAACTACAAGATTCTCAGCAGGAAAATTTGATGGTATATATTTTAAAGGACAATTTTGCCAAGACAACCATTTGAGCTTCTTGGACAACAGCCCAAAATCTCCACTAATATGTAACTCATCCATTATAAGAACCCTCAGGTTTTCCATTTGTTCAAATGCTTTGGTGCTCAAGTTCACTCCCTTTAATGTCCCTCGATCTACCTTCATTACTTCTACATTTTCGGAACCTTGTAGCTCAGTAAAAAGTGATGATGTCCATCTCATTGAAGAAGTATTAGGCATGTGCCTAATAAGAGTTTTCTTTGGTTTGGTAGCCAACCTTGTTGACTTGGTTTGGTTGGTAGCCAACTTTGTTGAATTTCTTTGGTTTGGTAGCCAACTTTGTTGAATTGTGAAAAGTGTGTGTAAATTGTCAAATATTGTAGGCTTTAGAGGGTGAAGCTTTGGCTATAAAAGGAGAGCTTCAACTCTCATTTCTACACACCAACAAAGAGAGAAAGAAAGAGTAAGGTTTCACAGACAAGGTATAAGAAAATAGTCTGTGAGGAAAATAGAGAGTGAGCGATATTGTAGTGAGGTGGGAATATCAAAAGAGGGTTATTTCTTTTGAGTGTTGTAGTGGTCTTTGGAGTATTTACCTCCGACCTACAAAGTTGTAAAATTCCTTACTATAGTGATATCAGTTGCTCCTCTCGGGGTCGTGGTTTTTTCCCTTATTCAGAAGGGTTTTCCACGTAAAAATTTTGGTGTCATTGTTACTCTTTTATTCTTGTTAATTACCGTATCTCGGTGCTACATTATTATTCCGCTTTATTACCGTGAATATTATTTTGGTAAGGGGTTTATTCCCAACAACTGGTATCAGAGCACGGGTTCTGCTCGTTCACTGAAATACTATTCACTGTCGGTAGTACTATACTTGGTGAAAAAATAAAAATGTCCGGAGTAAAGTACGAGGTAGCAAAATTCAACGGAGATAACGGTTTCTCAACATGGCAAAGAAGGATGAGAGATCTGCTCATCCAACAAGGATTACACAAGGTTCTAGATGTTGATTCCAAAAAGCCTGATACCATGAAAGCTGAGGATTGGGCTGACTTGGATGAAAGAGCTGCTAGTGCAATTAGGTTGCACTTATCAGATGATGTGGTAAATAACATCATTGATGAAGACACTGCACGAGGAATTTGGACAAGGTTGGAAAGCCTATACATGTCCAAAACGCTGACAAATAAATTGTACCTGAAGAAGCAGTTATACGCCCTACACATGAGTGAAGGTACGAATTTTTTGTCACATTTAAATGTGTTTAACGGACTAATCACACAGCTTGCCAACCTCGGAGTGAAAATCGAGGAAGAAGATAAAGCCATCTTGCTATTGAACTCGTTGCCATCTTCGTACGATAACTTGGCAACAACCATCCTGCACGGTAAGACTACTATTGAGTTGAAAGATGTCACATCGGCTCTTCTACTCAATGAGAAGATGAGAAAGAAGCCTGAAAATCAAGGACAGGCTCTCATCACAGAAGGTAGAGGCAGGAGTTATCAAAGGAGTTCGAACAACTATGGTAGATCCGGAGCTCGTGGGAAGTCAAAGAACCGATCCAAATCAAGAGTCAGAAATTGCTACAACTGTAATCAACCAGGTCACTTCAAAAGAGATTGCCCAAATCCAAGGAAGGGCAAAGGTGAAACCAGTGGCCAGAAGAATGACGACAACACAGCCGCCATGGTGCAAAATAATGATAATGTTGTCCTCTTTATAAATGAGGAAGAGGAATGCATGCACCTGTCAGGTTCAGAGTCGGAATGGGTGGTTGACACAGCGGCATCTCACCATGCCACACCGGTAAGAGATCTTTTTTGCAGATATGTAGCAGGTGATTTCGGCACAGTGAAAATGGGTAACACAAGTTACTCAAAGATTGCGGGGATTGGTGACATTTGTATCAAGACAAATGTCGGATGCACATTGGTTCTAAAGGATGTGCGGCATGTACCTGATTTACGGATGAACTTGATCTCGGGAATTGCTTTAGACCGAGATGGATACGAGAGCTATTTTGCAAATCAAAAGTGGAGACTCACTAAGGGATCATTGGTGATTGCAAAGGGAGTTGCTCGTGGCACGTTGTACAGGACAAATGCAGAAATATGCCAAGGTGAATTGAACGCGGCACAAGATGAGATTTCTGTAGATTTGTGGCACAAAAGAATGGGTCATATGAGCGAGAAGGGATTGCAGATTCTTGCCAAGAAATCACTCATTTCTTATGCCAAAGGTACAACGGTAAAACCTTGTGACTACTGTTTATTTGGTAAGCAGCATAGAGTCTCATTTCAGACATCGTCTGAAAGAAAATTGAATATACTTGATTTAGTATATTCTGATGTTTGCGGCCCAATGGAAATTGAATCAATGGGCGGTAACAAATATTTTGTTACTTTTATTGATGATGCTTCACGAAAATTATGGGTTTATATTTTGAAAACCAAAGATCAGGTGTTTCAAGTTTTCCAGAAGTTTCATGCTCTAGTAGAAAGGGAGACGGGTCGAAAGCTAAAGCGTCTCCGAAGTGACAATGGAGGTGAGTACACTTCAAGGGAATTTGAAGAGTATTGTTCAAGTCATGGGATCAGACATGAAAAGACAGTTCCTGGAACCCCACAGCACAATGGCGTAGCCGAGAGGATGAACCGCACCATTGTGGAGAAGGTGAGAAGCATGCTCAGAATGGCTAAACTGCCTAAGTCATTCTGGGGTGAAGCAGTTCAGACAGCCTGTTACCTGATCAATAGGAGTCCATCAGTTCCGTTGGCGTTTGAAATCCCAGAGAGAGTCTGGACCAACAAGGAGGTGTCCTACTCGCATCTGAAGGTGTTCGGTTGCAGAGCTTTTGCACATGTACCAAAAGAGCAGAGAACAAAGCTGGATGATAAATCTATTCCCTGCATATTTATCGGATATGGAGATGAAGAGTTCGGGTACAGACTGTGGGATCCTGTAAAGAAGAAGGTCATCAGAAGTAGAGATGTAGTCTTCCGAGAAAGTGAAGTTGGAACTGCTGCTGATATGTCAGAAAAGGCGAAGAATGGTATAATTCCTAACTTTGTTACTATTCCTTCTACTTCTAACAATCCCACAAGTGCAGAAAGTACGACCGACGAGGTTGCCGAGCAGGGGGAGCAACCTGGTGAGGTTATTGAGCAGGGGGAGCAACTTGATGAAGGTGTCGAGGAAGTGGAGCACCCCACTCAGGGAGAAGAACAACCTCAACCTCTGAGGAGATCAGAGAGGCCAAGGGTAGAGTCACGCAGGTACCCTTCCACAGAGTATGTCCTCATCAGTGATGAGGGGGAGCCAGAAAGTCTTAAGGAGGTGTTGTCCCATCCAGAAAAGAACCAGTGGATGAAAGCTATGCAAGAAGAGATGGAATCTCTCCAGAAAAATGGCACATACAAGCTGGTTGAACTTCCAAAGGGTAAAAGACCACTCAAATGCAAATGGGTCTTTAAACTCAAGAAAGATGGAGATGGCAAGCTGGTCAGATACAAAGCTCGATTGGTGGTTAAAGGCTTCGAACAGAAGAAAGGTATTGATTTTGACGAAATTTTCTCCCCCGTTGTTAAAATGACTTCTATTCGAACAATTTTGAGCTTAGCAGCTAGCCTAGATCTTGAAGTGGAGCAGTTGGATGTGAAAACTGCATTTCTTCATGGAGATTTGGAAGAGGAGATTTATATGGAGCAACCAGAAGGATTTGAAGTAGCTGGAAAGAAACACATGGTGTGCAAATTGAATAAGAGTCTTTATGGATTGAAGCAGGCACCAAGGCAGTGGTACATGAAGTTTGATTCATTCATGAAAAGTCAAACATACCTAAAGACCTATTCTGATCCATGTGTATACTTCAAAAGATTTTCTGAGAATAACTTTATTATATTGTTGTTGTATGTGGATGACATGTTAATTGTAGGAAAAGACAAGGGGTTGATAGCAAAGTTGAAAGGAGATCTGTCCAAGTCATTTGATATGAAGGACTTGGGCCCAGCACAACAAATTCTAGGGATGAAGATAGTTCGAGAGAGAACAAGTAGAAAGTTGTGGCTATCTCAGGAGAAGTACATTGAACGTGTACTAGAACGCTTCAACATGAAGAATGCTAAGCCAGTCAGCACACCTCTTGCTGGTCATCTAAAGTTGAGTAAGAAGATGTGTCCTACAACAGTGGAGGAGAAAGGGAACATGGCTAAAGTTCCTTATGCTTCAGCAGTCGGAAGCTTGATGTATGCAATGGTATGTACTAGACCTGATATTGCTCACGCAGTTGGTGTTGTCAGCAGGTTTCTTGAAAATCCTGGAAAGGAACATTGGGAAGCAGTCAAGTGGATACTCAGGTACCTGAGAGGTACCACGGGAGATTGTTTGTGCTTTGGAGGATCTGATCCAATCTTGAAGGGCTATACAGATGCTGATATGGCAGGTGACATTGACAACAGAAAATCTACTACTGGATATTTATTTACATTTTCAGGGGGAGCTATATCATGGCAGTCTAAGTTGCAGAAGTGCGTTGCACTTTCAACAACTGAAGCAGAGTACATTGCCGCTACAGAAACTGGCAAGGAGATGATATGGCTCAAGCGATTCCTTCAAGAGCTTGGATTGCATCAGAAGGAGTATGTCGTCTATTGTGACAGTCAAAGTGCAATAGACCTTAGCAAGAACTCTATGTACCATGCAAGGACCAAACACATTGATGTGAGATATCATTGGATTCGAGAAATGGTAGATGATGAATCTCTAAAAGTCTTGAAGATTTCTACAAGTGAGAATCCCGCAGATATGCTGACCAAGGTGGTACCAAGGAACAAGTTCGAGCTATGCAAAGAACTTGTCGGCATGCACTCAAACTAGAAGACAGTGCTACCTCCTCTAGATGAATGAGACTGGAGGGGGAGATTGATGATGTCCATCTCATTGAAGAAGTATTAGGCATGTGCCTAATAAGAGTTTTCTTTGGTTTGGTAGCCAACCTTGTTGACTTGGTTTGGTTGGTAGCCAACCTTGTTGAATTTCTTTGGTTTGGTAGCCAACTTTGTTGAATTGTGAAAAGTGTGTGTAAATTGTCAAATATTGTAGGCTTTAGAGGGTGAAGCTTTGGCTATAAAAGGAGAGCTTCAACTCTCATTTCTACACACCAACAAAGAGAGAAAGAAAGAGTAAGGTTTCACAGACAAGGTATAAGAAAATAGTCTGTGAGGAAAATAGAGAGTGAGCGATATTGTAGTGAGGTGGGAATATCAAAAGAGGGTTATTTCTTTTGAGTGTTGTAGTGGTCTTTGGAGTATTTACCTCCGACCTACAAAGTTGTAAAATTCCTTACTATAGTGATATCAGTTGCTCCTCTCGGGGTCGTGGTTTTTTCCCTTATTCAGAAGGGTTTTCCACGTAAAAATTTTGGTGTCATTGTTACTCTTTTATTCTTGTTAATTACCGTATCTCGGTGCTACATTATTATTCCGCTTTATTACCGTGAATATTATTTTGGTAAGGGGTTTATTCCCAACAACTGGTATCAGAGCACAGGTTCTGCTCGGTCCCAAAATTTAAGCGAGAAACATGCTTTATACAAATTGGTGGACAAACAAAGAGAATACATCATGTATCAACAAAAATGAACTTGCACATTAAAGGATGTTAAACAAATTTAAAATTTCTCAAAAAGCTAAGATGAGAGCCTTTCAAAACTAGCTAGCAGCATTCAATAAATTCACATGATAATATCAAAGGGAAAAAAAAAAGATGAATAAAGAGAACAAATTGCATTTAGAAACATGATAATAGCGCCAATTGAAGATAGAATATATATTTGAATATATTTAAAAGAACATTTTGTATATATCGTTCTAGAAATAATGTTTCACATATGTACCTATTCAACAGTTTTCAAACGTTCGCATGCCTGATTTCTTCGACCAAGCTTAATTTTCACATTAGTTAAGTAAAGTCAAATATCTTTGAATAACTAATCGGGAGATACTATGGTCTATGTTCAAAAGCATGTTAGTTATAAGAATTTAATAAGAAATATGCATCACCAAATTTGGATAATTGTTAAATAGGTGATTTTTGTTTGTTTTTGCCTTTGGTGTGAGTTAAGAATTTAGCAAATGCCATTTCTAGTTTACAATGGTTGACAAACAACTACAAAATACTTACAAACCAGAGATGAAGCACAACATGAATTCCCTTCTTATGATGACAACAGAAATTATAAGCAATAAACAACTAAATTGAAAAAATTATATTATAACCAAGATAAAGATAAAAGATTTACTGACATTATTTCTTTGTAGAACATCATAGACTTCTTCAGGGATGAACAATCTACTCCGTTTTCCATGCGAACAATTTCTCTTCCCATATCTCGCACTAGATCATGCATCTTCAAATGACACCCAATTCTTCGGAGCAAGTGTTTATGGACTAAAGTTGCAATTGCACTTTTAGCATGAAAGCCACATGCATTTAATATTTCAGTATCTTCATGCTCATCAAACCCATGGAAGACGCATGCAATATCGAGGAAAATAGTCTGTGTTCATCATCAAGTCCATCAAAGCTTATCTTGAGAATCTTTTGGATATCACAATGAGGAATTGCTCTTAGTTTTTCGAATTCATATCCCCATTCTTCTATAGAACCTCCTTGTAAATGTGACCCCAATATCACACGAGCTAATGGTAGCCTGCCTGAATATTTGATTATGTCTCGTGCCAAGTTAACATAATCTTCTGGTGGAAAATTATTGTCAAAAGCATGCCAACAAAAATGTAACATAGCTTCATTGTCATTTCATAGTTTGGCCTCATATCTCTCTTTTTTTCCAAGCCGACATAGCAATCGCTCGTCTCGGGTGGTAATGATTAGTTTGGTAATGATTAGTAAACTATCCCAACCAAACCAACTTCTTTATCTTGTTACGGCTTCTAACTGTCTTTTATGGTCCACATCATCAAGAATAATTAGAACCTTCTTTGACCCGAGTCTTGCTTTGATTAGATTGATGCCTGTCACATTCTTTTTTACAAACCTTACTAAACTCTCTTAAAATAATAAAAAAAAATTGTGAAGCTCAAAAGAGTTTTCAATTAATCCACTGATTAGGCAGGGACAAGATTCGAACCTGCAATCTTCAGGTCATGAGCCTGATGAGTTGACAAAAGATTGTGTTTCGAAGGACTTTTCAGAGTTACTACCTGACATTGATTTCGGTGTGCCAGGTCACTTTTTTTAAAAAATGATTTTTCCTTTTAAAATACTTTGGACTCCAAAACTAAGTTTGCACCAGAGATTCGGGTAAGGGGGTTCATTTGACTTTCGGAGAAAGTGTTAGGCACTCCCCAAGTTTCGTAACTAGTACGGTTGTATACTTGATCTAGTGGCTTTTTAAAATATTAAAATTGAGGTAAAGAAAACTCATAAAAGAAAAATAAACACAAAGATGCTCAAGGCCACCCCCATCTAAGAAAAGGAATATGAAAAAAATGAAAATAAAATATAAAAATACTACAAGTTCTACTCTCGGTCTCCAAATACAAATACCTCGGGGCATACCCCGGATAAAAATATATACAAATCTCGCAGGGCATTCCCAGATAAATTCAACTAGGGGGCGACCTGTCACCTCATATAAGAGAAAAGAAACGGAAAATCCTAAAGTTTGCCAACTCGAGTGTGGTCGGCCTAAACATGCTCCTAGAGGACGATGTAATAAAAGTGAAATGAATAAAACTAAAATTAATAAAAATTAATCACTCCCTTCTTAATTTCTTATTTCATGCATTTGACCAAGCCCGATCCTAAAATATGAGAACAATTAGTTACTAATGGGCTTGGGTCATTCTCCCCTGCCCGCAATTCAACAATCATCCAAACAGATATTATCCAACCAAATGAAATAGTCATCTAACACATAGAAATGTGAACACCAATAACAATAAAAGAAAGGAGCGATGGATCCAAATACGATAAGAGCCTTAACCTTCCCCGTTAACCCATGCCAATTTCGAAGAACAATCAACTAGCAGAATCTTACACTATTTCATGTGAAAGAAGGCTCAATGTCTAACGAGACTACCAAAGAACCAATAAGTCAATCAAAGATACCAACTAATCTGCCAAAGATTAAAATTAAGAGAGATGCGAGGGATGCCAAAATCAATCAAAGGTGAACGAGAATTTTCAACAAATGCATCAGGGGTGCCAACTCTAAAACATGTACTATAAGTTATTGACTAGCTACAGCATGCTCTTCAAGATTCAGGATATCAAATAAAACTTATATGACCAGTGATGATAGATATAGGAAGAAAATACGAAGTATGACCTATGAAACATCACATTAAACATGAATATTATTGCTCTCAGTCAACAAAACTGATGGATTTTACAAACAAACTAAAGATGCACCTTCTGATTCATCCTCGTGTAAAAATCAGTACGGGTAATACACCTAAAGCATGATTTCCAACGAGCTTCTGAACGGAATGCTTCTAATGAAAATCTTAATCGTACTCAAATCGATAAACTGCTTTGGATATATGTTCACACTATAAGTCAGCAATGAAGAACAATGAGCATGAAGATTAAATGAAATTCACACTAGAATACATACAAAACAGTAAGAAAAGGCTTTAAACATTCTGGCAAATAAACATGCCAAGCATTAACTTTAACTAAATATTTTCAAAAGGAAAAAGAAAGCAATCTCAATTTGTTTCACTCACAATGAAGCTCCAACAGATTTAGTACTAGAACAATGCTTCAAGCACTTGGTGGATCCACACATACCAACATGTAAAGGAAAACAACGCAAACTAATTCTCATAAACCTCGGCTAAATTGGTTTATATTAGCATTCAATTGAGAGCTAAATAAATTATCAATTTCCCAATCCCATTTAGCTATAGCCAAAGCTTCACCAAATAACCCACTTTGCTTTCGTACCTCAGAAAGATCAACATCATAGAAAATAGGCAAAACCATCTGCTTTAATTTCTCTTTGCATTCAAGAATCTTAACTAGTTCATTTAGACACCAACTAGAGGAAGCATAATTTCTTGAGAAAACAATAATGGAAATTCTTGACTCTTCAATTGCTTTCTCTAGTATATAACAAATATTTGGAAAAATATCAATATCAATTAAAATTATCTGACCAACTAAGAATCTCTTCCCGCCAATTCCTGACATCTTTCGCCCTAGAATAAGAATGATCCACGTCTCCCGGCAAAGATATAACTTTACCATTTTGGTCTAAATATAACAGATCCATCCCTATCTTCTTTAGGGTAATGTCTTCAGACCACACTTCTATCCTTTCCCCGCCTTTAATCATCTGGCCATAATAAAGTTCATTTAAGATAGATATGTAATATACACATGTCAGTTCTCTGTGTCCATCAAGTATTCCAATATTACTCCACGGAATACCTGAAGGCACTTTATGGGCAATACTAATCCTGAAGGTTGGAAAAAGGGCTACATCCAAAGCGTCGACAACAAACCAGAGAACCATTCCTAAGAAGTTATACTCCTCATTATTATGTGTCTGCACAGTCAAACAGATAGATGAAGCTGTTATTTGATTGCTGCACCATTCTGGAATCTCACTGCATTCCAGATAAATTTCTAAATAACCCTGCATCAGACAGAGACTCAAGATCATTAATCTGATATATAGGAGAGAGAGAGAGAGAGAGAGAGAGAGAGACTAACCATATGTCGATCTTCTCTAAATGGAATTGATAGAGCAGGTGCACTAAAGAAGCCTTCATTGAATGGATTCTGCAGAGAACTACAATTACTCATGTTAATCAACCGTATAGAAGGGAGGTTGTCCAACGGTGTAATCTTGACCAATTTTTGGCAATTTTGAAGTTCAAGATGTCCAAGATTCTCTAAATTTGATACTGACGGGAGTGTTTGAAGATTCTCACAGTCATTCAAACATAACTTCTTCAATACTCGTAACTTAGAAAAATCGAAGGGTAGACAATGGAAACTGTTGCCACTCAAATCTAAAAACTTTAAGGAGGATAAGCTCCCAATATCCCTAGGAATATCAGCATCGGACAAATTCCAGTATCTAAGGCTCAATTCGGTTACAAAAGTTAGCAAGGAATATTGTATCCGATGGACACCTCTTCCAGAAATACTCCTTTTGGCCTCTAACTCTTGACCTCCCACTCTCAAACTTACAAGATTTCTTAGCATTTCAACAGATCTGGGCAATTGTTTTATACCCGTAGAAGATGCAGAAAAATATCTTAGACTTTTCATATCTCCAAGGTTATCTGGTAGTGTTTTTATAGAGGAGCAGTGATGAATGAACAATTCTTCAAGGGATATTAGCTGGCATATGCTGCTTGGAAGATCCCTAAGTTTTTCGCAACCGGACATAGATAATTTAATTAGTCTGGACAAATTTCCTATTGATGGATGGATTAGAGTCAGACTTGAGCAACCAACAAGTAGCAAAGTCTCAAGACTTTGTGGACCATTGAAGTTTGGAGTCCTTCTGAGTTGCTCGCAATAAGAGAGATCCAGCTTCTTCAAACTTGTACAACACTAAAAGTAAACCAAATATAGTTTCAATTAACATTTTGTTTCACCCAGAGGCAGTAACAGTAGACATGAAATTGTAAAATTGAGTAACAAACCTGCAAATTCAATTGAAATTCTTGGATATCACTCTCCCGCATATCTAGAACTGCAAGATTCTCAGCTGGAAAATTTGATGGTATACATTTTAAAGGACATCTTTTCCAAGACAACCATCTGAGCTTCTTGGACAACAACCCAAAATCTCCACTAATATGTAACTCATCCATTATAAGAACCCTCAGGTTTTCCATTTGTTCAAATGCTTTGGTGCTCAAGTTCACTCCCTTTAATGTCCCTCGATCTACCTTCAGTACTTCTACATTTTCGGAACCCTGCAGCTCAGTAAAAAAAAAATAACTTATGCTCATGTTAAGTCCCAGAAATTAAGCTAGAAAAATGCTTTATACAAATTGGTGGACAAACAAAGAGAATACACCATGTATCAACAAAAATGAACTTACACATTAGAGGATGATAAACAAATTTAAAATTGCTCAAACAGCTAAGATGAGAGCCTTTCAAAACTGGCTAGCAGCATTCAATAAGTTCACATGATAATATCAATGGAAAAAAACATAAATAAAGAGAACAAATTGCATCCTGAATGCCTGATAATAGTATCAATTAAAGATAGAATATATATTATATTATATTTAAAAGAATATTTTGTATATATTGTTCTAGAAATAATAACATAAATGTTCCACATATGTACCTATTCAACAGTTTTCAGAAGCGCACATGCCTAATTTCTTCGAGAGCAAGCTTAATTTCCCCAATTAGATAAGCATAGAAAGTCAGTAAGAACATAATTAAACAAAAAATAAATGATGAATTGAGAAAAAAAGAAGAAGATAAATTCCAACATCTCTCAATAACTAATCTTGGAGATAATATGGTCTATGCCCGCAAGTGTGTGTCTATATATATATATATATATATATATATATATTATAAGTGGGAAGACCAAAAGTGAAAGTTGAATTACTATATTACCCAAATAAAACTAACTGGCAATTTTACCCTTTTCTTAAATAATGTTTTTATATTAAAAAGTAAATTTACTGTACGATAAATGATAAATTTGTTCCACCCTACCAAAACACTCATGGAACGTTACACGAAAAAACAACCAGTATTAAGTTAAGAATTTGAGGAGTTACAATTATTAATAATATAATAGGAATCAAATTCTCTTCAATGCAAATTGTATCTGAATAGTTCTTCCGTTGTACAAAAATATACTCTTCATATATGTCTCTTCAATTGCTATTTGTACTCTTTTAAATTTAACTGATATGAATTTCAATATCATCTCGGTTAATCTAAACATGAAAGCAAGTGAAAGGACCCATCACTTATGTTGATAAATTAATTAATACATTCATGAACTAACATCTTTTGCATTCCTCATGTTGTATGTCTATTCGTTTCCCTCAATTTATCTTTCTCCTTTCAATTATTACAATTGTTTTTTTCTGATAAGCTTATTTATTTAGAGCCCGTTTGGCTTAGCTGATTTAGAGTAGCTGATAAGCATTAGGTGCTGAAAAGCACTTTTAAGTGTTGAAGCTGATTTAAAAAGTAAGCAGTTACGTGTTTGGATAAAAGTGCTGAAATTAATAATAAGCAGCTGAAGAATTGAGTGTACGAAGAGTTTTGTTTTAAAAAGAAGTATTTTAGGGATAAAATAATAAATATTTTGGTCAAACCTAAAGTGCTTATAAGCTGAAATTTGATAAGTTGGGGGAGACCAACTTATGACTTTTGGCTTATTTTTGGCTTATAAGCACTTAACTTATAAACACTTTTAATTTTACCAAACACGATAAGCCAAAAAGTGCTTATAAACTAATTTGACCAGCTTATAAGCTTAGCCAAAACCCTCTTAAAGATTTCATAAAAAAAAAGTCATGTTGTAAGACGAATGTCTTCAAAACTTGGTGGCAATAGCAGAGCCGAAAAGATTAATGTTCGACTACTTTTGATAGAATTCTTAATTCCATTACTTTCAAGAATGAGTAATATCAAGGCTATATGATGCAATGCTTTTGGCACAAATCTAATTTGCTGGAAAAATAAAAGTGAGTTTTCTATTTTTTTGACCATATTCTATTCACATAATTCAAAATTATTTACTTTTTATTGATGTAAATTGAATTATTCTTTTCCCTCCGGACACATGATTATTAACCCTTTTTTTAAAGTTTAATTTTGTTTGTTTTCAACAAATACAATACAAATATATATAGGTATTGTGTAAGGAGTGAGCGATAAATTCACTGAGCTGAGTTTAACGAGAATGAACTTTTTAACATTGGTTGAGTGCCTTAGATATATTCTTAACTACTTTATGAGGATATATTGAGTCCTATTGTTGTTTCTGGGTGATTTTTGTTTCGATAGCAGAGAACGATTTTTCTTCTCACACATGTTCTCTTTAAATTTTTTCATTTTTGCTTCTTACTTATCGTGTAAATCATGTTAGTTTAAGAGTTTGCTCTACCACGTGAAATAAGTTGGTAGATTTTGTTTTCATCAAGTTTGTGATCATGGGATTTTCGTTTTCGGGAAAAAATGGATCGCGTGATGCTATTGTAGATAATTGAATGGACCTCTCGGCTAGCTTTACTATGATGGGCATCAACACAAATGAGGTGTGCGTATTTCTAACTTGAATCTTTATTCTTTGGCTCAGCTTTTGAAATTCTAATTCTTTTTGGATAATTTTTTATTTGATTGTGTAGTTTGTATTGTAAAAAGGATCTTGTCATATACATCTAACTATCTTATGGTTAATTTGATATCAACTGTACTTTTTAAATTCGAATCTCTTGTCATTATAATCCTCTCATGTATGGTGCACAAAGTGGAACTTCTTGCAATATTGTACTTTTAGAAGTGTATTTTTTGGTTCGGTGATGACTAATTTATAAAATTTATGTTTTACTTTAATTTTCTTGCTTCCGAGATAATAACATAATCTTATAACCAACGTTTTCCCTCAATTACACACGTAAAAGATCAACTAAGACAATCATTAATTAAAAGGGACAGAGAATAACAAATGAGCAATAATGATATTGTAGCTACACAATAATGAAAAAAACAACTAAAATAATGTGATCGAATATACAACAAGAATATTGTATATGAGAAAATGTTAGGTAGTCACGACCAAGTGACATATTTTTACCTCATAAACTAAAATAATGTGATTATAAATAATAAACTAAGTTAATGTAATGGTTCATCTTTTCAGATAGAGAAGATTATTCAATTATTTTGAATTTGATTTACTTTGAATTTGAGATATGGTCACTTAAATATCATATATTCTCACTCAAATGAGCTGTAACTTTTCATATGTATAATTTCTAATAATATATCAACAATATTCCTTGAACAATACGTATGTAATTTTGAATTTATTATATTTTATCTAACTTTTATAAAAATAATTTGGAATACACGATGCAACGCACGTGTTCGGAAACTGGTATATATATAAAAACCAAAGACGAAAGCACAAATGAATTTAATTCTTATGTGTTGAAGTTTGGCAAAATGCCAAAGTCCCACATTGGTTGGGAGTTAAGTTTGGGGGGATTTTTCCCCTATAAAAGAAGGCCTAATGTTTAGGATTGAAACACACCTCTCATTTGCCTTCTCATCTGTTTAAGGCATTTGTATCTTCTCTCTTTAGTATTATTTCACTTGTATTTTTGGAGTGAAATAAAATATTGGTTGTGTCCGAGGAGTAGGCAAAATTAGCCGAACCTCGTAAATTCTGGTGTTCCCTTTATTGTTGCTTTATTGTCTTATTTATTATTTGGTGGCTGTCATAATTTTTGGTATAGTAGTTGTGACTTATTCACACTATATACATTTGGCTTCCGCAACAATTGGTATCAGAGCCAAGGTACTGTCTAAGTATGCTCTGTGGTTGCAGCATAGTCTGATCTTCCACATCAGAAAAGATTTATCTTGGTAACTGAGTCAAGGTTCTGTCTGAGTATGCTCTGTAGTTGCAGCTTAGTCTGATCTTCTACATCAGAAAGGAAATAATCTTGATTTGTGTCGTCAGCTATTAAATAATATTTGTGTCAAATATGGGAGACAATAAACAAGAAGAATCTACATCAAGTGTCAACAATACGTCATCATTGGCATCTTCGCTTATGACAAGAATTGTGTCAAATGCGAAATTTGCGGTAGAAATTTTTGACGGGTCCGGACATTTTGGGATGTGGCAAGGCGAGGTTCTAGATGTCCTTTTTCAACAAGGGCTAGATCTGGCCATTGAAGAAAAGAAACCAGATGTTATTGGAGAAGAAGATTGGAGAATTATCAACCGTGTTGCTTGCGGTACCATTCGATCCTACCTTGCTAGAGAGCAGAAATATTCATACACAAAGGAAACTTCTGCAAGTAAATTATGGAAAGCACTGGAGGATAAATTTTTGAAGAAAAACAGTCAAAATAAATTGTACATGAAGAAGAGACTGTTTCACTTCACCTATGTTCCTGGTACCACGATGAATGAACATATCACCAGTTTCAATAAGTTGGTCACAGATTTGCAAAATATGGATACAACTTATGATGATGGTGACTTGGCCTTAATGTTGTTGGCGTCACTTCCTGATGAGTACGAGCACCTTGAAACTACTCTACTCCATGGAAATGACGAAATTTCTCTCAGAGAAGTTTGTTCAGCTTTGTACAGCTATGAACAAAGAAAGCGAGAAAAACAGAAGGGCGGAGAAGGAGAAGCACTGTTTGTGAGGGGTCGTCCTCAAAATCAAACGAGGACAAAGAAGGGAAGATCCAAGTCAAGATCCAGACCCAGCAAAGATGAATGTGCCTTTTGTCGAGAAAAAGGGCACTGGAAGAAAGACTGTCCGAAGTTGAAGAATAAGGCCAAACATAACAATGGAAAGGCTATTATGGATTCAAATGTAGCTGATTGTGATGATTCAGACTTCTCATTAGTTACAACAGAGTCATCAACATCATCAGACATATGGTTGATGGACTCGGCTTGTAGCTATCATATGTGTCCCAACAGGGACTGGTTCGTGGAATTTCAAGAAGGAGAATATGGAGTCATCCACACAGCGGATAACAGCCCTCTTACCTCATATGGCATTGGTTCAATACGATTAAGGAACCATGATGGAATGATCAGAACATTGATAGATGTTCGATATGTACCGGATTTGAAGAAGAATCTCATCTCTGTGGGAGCCCTAGAATCAAAAGGGTTCAAAATCATTGCAGAAAATGGAGTGATGAGAGTATGCTCCGGTGCACTAGTGGTAATGAAGGCTAATCGGAAGAATAATAATATGTACCGCTATCGTGGCAGTACAATTATTGGGACAGCGACAGTAACATCCAGTGACGACAAAGAGGCAGAAGCAACCAAGCTATGGCACATGCGCTTGGGACATGCTGGAGGAAAATCCTTGAAAACTCTATCAGATCAAGGATTGTTAAAAGGAGTAAAGGCTTGCAACTTGGAGTTTTGTGAGCATTGTGTTAAAGGGAAACAGACAAGGGTTAAATTTGGTACAGCGATCCATAATACTAAAGGCATTTTGGATTATGTACACTCTGATGTTTGGGGTCCTTCCAAAACACCTTCATTGGGTGGGAAGCACTATTTTGTAACCTTTGTTGATGATTTTTCCCGAAGAGTATGGGTGTATACAATGAAGAGCAAAGATGAAGTGTTGGGAATTTTTCTCAAATGGAAGATGATGGTGGAGAATCAGACAGGCAGGAGAATCAAGTGTATTCGCACAGACAATGGAGGTGAATACAAAAATGATCATTTCAATAAGGTCTGTGAAAATGATGGCATCATCCGACACTTCACTGTTAGACATACACCACAACAGAATGGAGTGGCAGAACGTATGAACCGGACCTTGCTGGAGAAGGTACGGTGTATGTTGTCCAATGCTGGCTTGGGCAAAGAATTTTGGGCTGAGGCAATTACATATGCATGCCACCTCATTAATCGTCTACCATCTGCTGCTATTGATGGCAAAACACCATTTGAAAAATGGTACGGAAAACCTGCTGTAGATTATAACTCTTTGCACGTGTTTGGCTCAACTGCATATTATCATGTGACGGAGTCAAAATTGGATCCAAGGGCAAAGAAGGCTATTTTTATGGGAATTACTTCTGGAGTCAAAGGATATCGCTTATGGTGTCCTATGACAAAGAAAGTAATATTCAGCAGAGATGTTACCTTTGATGAATTTGCTATGGTAAATAAGGTAACAGAAGATACCAAACAAAATGAAGGTGCTTCTAAGCAGGTGGAGTTTGAGGGAAAATTTATTTTTCCTACACAAGAAGCAGAGGAGGAAACAAATGAAGATTACCCTCTGGAAGGAGAGCCAGTAGAGGAGATTCCAACTCAGGAATCTCAACAACAACTTGAATCAATAGCAACCAGCAGGCCAAAAAGAACAATAACGAAACCTGTTCGTCTCATAGAGACGGTTGCTTGTGCAACCTCAATTGTAGCTGATGATGTTCCTACTACTTATAAAGACGCTGTTCAAAGTTCAGAAGAAGATAAGTGGAGGATTGCCATGAATGATGAGATACAGTCCCTTCATCAGAATCATACATGGAGATTGGCCAATCTCCCGAAGGGAAAGAAAGCAATTGGGTGCAAATGGGTATTTGCAAAGAAGGAAGGATTTCCTAACCAAGTAGATGTTCGCTACAAAGCAAGATTGGTGGCCAAAGGATATGCTCAAAAGGAGGGAATTGATTACAATGAAGTGTTTTCTCCAGTTGTAAAACATTCCTCCATTAGAATTATGTTGGCTTTGGTAGCACAATTGGATTTGGAACTAGTTCAGATGGATGTAAAAACTGCGTTTTTACATGGAAACTTGGAGGAGGAAATCTACATGACTCAGCCAGAAGGATTCAAAGTTGCTGGAAAAGAAAATATGGTGTGCAAACTTGAAAAATCGTTGTACGGATTGAAACAATCTTCTAGACAATGGTACAAGCGATTTGACGAGTTTATGTTGCGGCAAGGGTACAAGAGAAGCAAATACGATCATTGTGTGTATTTGCACAAGCTTAAAGATGGTTCCTTTGTATATCTTCTCCTATATGTTGATGATATGTTGATAGCTTCCAAGAATTTGGAAGAAATTGATAAGTTGAAGATTCAACTGAAGAAGGAGTTCGAGATGAAGGATTTGGGTGAGGCAAAGAAAATTCTTGGCATGGAGATAATTAGAGATAGACGTTCAAAGAAACTCTGTTTATCTCAAAAGGAATATTTGAAGAGAGTACTTCAACGTTTTGGCATAGATGACAAGACTAAGCCAGTTAGTACTCCACTTGCTTCCCATTTTAAGCTAAGTACTACTATGTCGCCAATGGATGAAGCTGAACGAGAGTATATGTCAAAGGTACCATACGCAAATGTTGTTGGTAGCTTGATGTATGCAATGGTTTGCACAAGGCCTGACATTTCACAAGCTGTTGGAGTTATTAGCAGATATATGCACAATCCAGGGAAGGAGCATTGGCAAGCTGTGAAGTGGATTCTACGGTATATTCATAATACTGTAGATGTCGGGTTAGTTTTTGAGCAGGAAGACAATCAGTCTGTAGTTGGATATTGTGACTCAGATTTTGCGGGTGATATGGACAAACGAAGATCAACTACTGGTTATGTGTTTACTTTTGCAAAGGCACCAGTTAGTTGGAAGTCTACTTTGCAGTCAACAGTTGCTTTGTCTACAACAGAGGCAGAGTACATGGCTATTACAGATGCTGTGAAAGAGGCAATTTGGCTTCAAGGATTGCTAAAGGAGCTTGGTGTTGAACAAAAAGGTATCACAATTTTTTGTGATAGTCAAAGTGCTATTCAATTAGCGAAGAACCAAGTTTATCATGCAAGGACGAAGCACATTGATGTTCGGTATCATTTCGTACGAGAAATCATAGAAGAAGGTGGAGTCACGGTGAAGAAAATTCATACTACAGAGAATCCTGCTGATATGCTGACAAAGGTGGTGACTGCGGTCAAGTTTCAACATTGTTTGGATTTGATCAACATTGTTGAACACTGAAGATTGAAGATGAAGACACAACCAAAATTTGTTATTGAGAGAGAATTGAAAATGTGGAATTTTGCCAAGGTGGAGATTTGTTGAAGTTTGGCAAAATGCCAAAGTCCCACATTGGTTGGGAGTTAAGTTTGGAGGGGATTTTTCCCCTATAAAAGAAGGCCTAATGTTTAGGATTGAAACACACCTCTCATTTGTCTTCTCATCTGTTTAAGGCATTTGTATCTTCTCTCTTTAGTATTATTTCACTTGTATTTTTGGAGTGAAATAAAATATTGGTTGTGTCCGAGGAGTAGGCAAAATTAGCCGAACCTCGTAAATTCTGGTGTTCCCTTTATTGTTGCTTTATTGTCTTATTTATTATTTGGTGGCTGTCATAATTTTTGGTATAGTAGTTGTGACTTATTCACACTATATACATTTGGCTTCCGCAACAATTGGTATCAGAGCCAAGGTACTGTCTAAGTATGCTCTGTGGTTGCAGCATAGTCTGATCTTCCACATCAGAAAAGATTTATCTTGGTAACTGAGTCAAGGTTCTGTCTGAGTATGCTCTGTGGTTGCAGCTTAGTCTGATCTTCCACACCAGAAAGGAAATAATCTTGATTTGAGTGTTTTTGGACTAAAGTTGCAATTGCACTTCTAGTATGAAAGCCACATGCATTTAATATTTCATTAACTTTATGCTCATCAAACCCATGGAAGGTGCAAGCAATATCGAGGAAAACAGATTGTGTTTCATCATCAAGTCCATCAAAGCTTATCTTGAGAATCTTTTGGATATCACTATGAGGAATTGCTCTTAGTTTTTCGAATTCATATCCCCATTCTTCTATAGAACTTCCTTGTAAATGTGACCCCAATGTCACAAGAGCTAATGGTAGCCTACCTGAATATTCGATTATGTCGTGTGCCAAATTAACATAATCTTGTGGTGGAAAATGACTGTCAAAAGCATGCCAACAAAAAAGTAACATAGCTTCATTGCCATTTAATAGTTTGGCCTCATATCTCTCTTTTTCTCCAAGCCGACATAGCAATCGCTCGTCTCGGGTGGTAATGATTATTAAACTACCTGAACCAAACCAACTTCTTTCTCTTGTTAAGGCTTCTAACTGTCTTTTATGGTCCACATCATCAAGAACAATTAAAACCTTCTTTGACCCGAATCTTGCTTTGATTAGATTGATGCCTTGAGCAACATTGCCAACTTTGATGTCCTCAGTTTTGAGAATTTGTCGAAGAAGTTTCTCTTGTAGCTTGACAAGACCAAATTCTTCAGCTTCTGATCTAACATCTGAAAGGAAGCAACTATTATCGAAGAGTCGTAACATTCGGTTGTAGATAGCTTTTGCCAGAGTGGTTTTCCCTATGCCACCAACTCCGTGAATACCAATCATGCGAACTTCATCTTCACATTCATTTTGCAATAACAACTCTACATCTTTGACACGATAATCTACACCAACTGGATGCCAAGCAACATCTAGAGGTGTCTGGTTGACCTCTTGTAGGATTACTTGTATAATTTTTTCAATAAATTTTGATTCATGCCTATAGATTTTTTAACAAAAACAAAAAATTGAAATACTCCAGTAAATAAAACTTTGATATTTGAAACAATTTGATGGTCAAATCAAAATCCATAGCCAAGACATAACACAGTGTGGTGAATCTAAGCAGTAAAATAGATAACTTACCGCTTTATATAGTATATTTTAAGAAATTGTTTAAGTTATATATATTGATAGTAAAGATCTTTTTTCACTATATTTATCAGAAAATTCACCAGTAATTATATAATAAGAGATCTAATTGTATAAATATTTTGATATGGTCGATTTATAGAGCTTAAACTCTTTAAGTATGTGCCGAAAGCCATGCATAATTATTTGGTTGTGTAATTATTAGGGTAGTAATTATACAATATAATAATTATAATGACCTGCTTGTTTGCCACGGCATAATTATTGAGTAACCGTCACTTTCATGTTTGCTTGGACAAGTGCAATTACATAAAGGTAGTAACTTAGCAAGGTACCGATTTTGTTTTTACCAGACTACCCCTAATAATATTTTAATAATGGGTTAAAGTGAGGGGCTTTATTGACTTTTCACCAAAACCTATATTCAAATGCTTCTTCCTCTTTTAACTGCAGCCATTCTCTCATTCAACTTAACAAGAAGGCCTTTTCCGTTACTGTATTAACCATTTCCTCAAGGAGACTAAATCACTATTTTTAGTTGGAGTTGAAGAGTTGCAGACAATTGTATAAACAATTCATAGGTAGCTTTCCAATCTATCCCATCATATAAGCAATTGTACAAATAACAAATAAACTTAAATTTGTTTATCCTATTTCCTATCCCATACGTACCCGTCAGCAACATTTTGCAAATCCCATCCAGATAAATTTGCAGCTTCAGTAAGTGCAGCTCTCCATTTCTCCACCCTTTGAGCTCCAATTGATCGTTCCTTGTGTTTAGCCAAAGCTTCACCAAATAATCCAGTTTGCTTCCTCAATTCAGAAGGATCAACATCATAGAAAATAGGCAAAACCATTTGCTTTAGTTTCTCTTTGCATTCAAGAATTTTAACTAGTTCATTTAGACACCAACTAGAGGAAGCATAATTTCTTGAGAAAACAATAATGGAAATTCTTGACTCTTCAATTGCTTTCTCTAATTCTCTTGAAATCACGTCACCCTTTCTCAATTCCTCATCATCAATGAAGGTTTTAACTCCAACATTATCCAATTTGGAATAAAGATGACCAGTGAATGTTTTTCGGGTGTCTTCACCTCTAAAACTGAGGAATACTTCATAAGAGAAGGGAGAAGATGTAGATGATTCTCCTCTAACTAATTGAGTATCCATTTGATTTGATGAGAATGAAAGAATTAAGGGATGATTTTTCAGTAAAGGGAAAGTAGCTAAGCAGAGCTACATATATAAGCAGAGGTCTTCCTTTGTGGAAGTCAAGTCAACTACAATCCTTCAACGAAATACAATGGAACTTTCTGGCAGGAAACAAGGGCTAAAAATACTACTTCACTCACCTTTTTAGTTTAATTATACCCTTTGACCGGTCAATGATATATTAAAAATAATAATTATTTAAATTTCACGTGAAAATTTTTTATTAGCCGAAATTAAAACATCTAACCGATTAGAAAGACCCAACCATATCTATCCGTTGTTCGTACTAACCCATCCCAAACACTAACCCGACCCAAATAAAAAGTTCAACTAAGAAAAAGACCTGGTTCTGACGGGACCAACATAGGTGGGTTTGACAAGTACCCCTTTATCTTATCAAATGCTTCCTGACATTCATCTGTCCACTTGACCGCACCATCTTTCTTTAACAGTTTGAAGATAGGCTTACAAGTCGTCGTGAGCTGAGCAATAAACCTACCCACTTCTTAAATTCCTCCTTACTGGTTATCTTTGGTAAGTTCTTCACAAATACATGGTTGAACTTTGCATTTCTCGTTGCAGATTCTCCACTTCGTTTAATAGAAAATGTTCGACATGTATTCTTTTATCAGTGAACATACCATCGTTCCATTTTGTGGAAATTATCAACTCCTTTAGACTCTGAAACTGCAAGGGCAAAATTTTGTTCGCTCTATTGACTCCTTTGATACTGCGACTTTCAGCGCACCCATCATTGTCATGTTGCTGAGTAGGTTACTTGCCAATCTCTGCCATGTTAGATGATTGTAAGAGAGAGTACGTGAATGGGTGAATAGCAAGACAAGTAGCAAAATGATAAATGTAAAGAACATCACAATATATTTATATATGTTCGGCTCAAATATTGTGGTTTTTGCGCTTGTCACTGTGAATGCATGATTTTCTCGATCACCATGAATGATCAGATTTATCTCTTTCTTAGTAATAGCGAAGCCATGGTGATATTTTGACACGCTCACCACCAAAGTTTCAACAGCACAAGCACTCTCCTGTTCACCCTTTACTCCTTGAGATAACAGATAGCTCTAACAAGTATGCAGAGAATGTAAAGCTGTAGAAATTTGAGCAATGTTCTTCTCCTTCTGCATTGTCTCTTGCTTCAATATTAAGTGGGGCATTTTTTTTAGTTTGAACTTTTTATTCGGGTCGGGTTAGTGTTTGGGACGGGTTAGTCCGAAAAAACGGATAGATATGATTGAGTTTTTTTAATATGTTAGATATTTTAAGTTTGACCAATAAGAAATTGTCACGTGGAATTTAAATAATTATTATTTTTAATTTGACCATTGACCTAACGGTCAAAGGGTATAACTGAACTAAAAAAGTTGATGTAAGAGTATTTTTAGCCCAATAAGTAGATGGAGAGTATTTTTAAATCTTTTTCAATAGTTTAGGATTATTTTAAACCCTTTTCCGTTCTAAGAAATTACTTGAAGGTTCATCATAAGTCAATTGTCATCCAACATATTGTACGGAAAAATTGATCGAAATTAAGTGGAAACCTTCAATTTTCCTTTTTTCTTTTTCTTTTTAAAGTTTTCTTATTCAAAGAATGAAAACATTTATTACTAGAGAATTTTGATCTATAAACTGTGCCCTGCAATGAGTTGGATGGTGACAAATTGGAACATCCACAAATTTAAGTGAATAAAATAAAACAAGTGCTTCCTGAAGTGGGAGTATTAATACAGTACAGTTCATGATTGTGATTCTTTCTAAGAAATTACTTGTGGGTTCTTCGTAAGTCAATTTGGCATTCAACTTATTGTAAGGGAAAGTTGATAGAAATCTCGTATCTAGGTCAAAATATGAAATAACATCCCAAATCTTGTATTTATAATGCACCTTCCAGATTCCCTCACCGCTTACTGCGGAAAAATCACCGCTGACCGCGGTAAAACACCTCTGACCGCACTTCAGGTGGCTGCACAGACATGCCTTAGTATTTTGTCCATAACTTTCTCTACAAATGTTCTAATTATGATTTCTTTATCCTTCTGGAAACTAAACACGAAGATCTATAACTTTCATTTTTGAATCATCTCAAAATTCCTTGTAGATCAAAAGTTAAAGGCTTCCGAAGTTGGACTAGCGGCCATGCGGATTCTTGAAGACCGCGGCCGCGGACCATTTTCCACCGCAGCGGAACTGCTGCGGCGAAATATCACCACTAACAGCGGTCCTTTTGGCTGCTGGGCAATGATTTTTCTGCTGTCCGCGGCCCCCCACGATCCGGAACAACTTCCGAGTGCCAAAATGTCCGAACTCGCTCAAATCTCACCTCGAAACTCACCCGAGGCGCCCGTGACCTCAATCAAATGTACCAACACATCCCATAACATCATTAAAATTTATTCGAGCCTTCGAATTACTCAAAACAACACCAAAACACCAAATCCACCTCGGGTTCAAACCTAAGGGATTAGAAACTTTCAAATTCTACAAACAAAAGCCGAAACCTATCAAATCAAGTCCGATTGACCTCAAATTTTGCACACGAGTCATAAATGACATAATGGAGCTATTTGTCCAACAACTTTCTTCCTCCGACTTCTTTAGCCACTTCCGCATCTGTCGTATTCGGGAAAGCTTGCTTCGTGGCGGAGCATTTAGCAATGCCAGCAGCCTGGTGAGGGCTGGCTGTCTGAGGACAGGTTAAGGCAGGGCCTGCTGGGCTTTCTTTTCATGAGATTGGGTGAGGGAATCAGAAAGGGTCTCAAAAACCGGGCGGGCGGGCAAGCTCCCCGTCGAGCTGCCGATTTCCTCAATTTTCGGAATCGGATTTTGATTCCGATATCAAAAAGTCAACCCCTCGGTGAAACTTCCAAACTTAAATTTGCCTAAATTTACCACGGACCTCCAAAATACGTTCCGAACATGCTCCTAAGTCTAAAATCACCCAGCAAAGCTAATCCAATCATAAAAATTCAAATCCGAGATCGAGTACTAAAAGTCAAAGACTTGGTCAAACCTCTCAAATTTTAAGCCTTAAGCTGAGAACCATTCTTCCATATCTGTTCTGTTCCACTTGAAAATCAAAACCGATGATTTACATAAGTCATAATACATTATACGAGGCTAGCCATGCCCGAAAACAAGCGAGCGAAATGCAAATGCTCAAAACGACCGGTCGGGTCGTTACACTAAAACATTAGGTAAGTATCTTTAACTAATTTCTAACTATATTTCATAATTTTATACAAGATTTAACATCAAATTCATGAGAAATCTATGGAAAAATTTGGGGATTTTATCAAAGTTTTAAAAAATAAAAATTTAGGATTCGAGAGTCGAATAGGACTCGGATTTGAAAATAAAATACATATTTGGACTCGTGAGGCTATGGGTAGTCAAGACCTATCCTTGGACCCGGGTTTTGACAGGGCGGGCCCAGTGTTTGACTTTTTAAAAATTGAATAAAAATCACAGTTTTATTAATTGAAGTTGTTTTCTCTTGCATTGTGTGATGTATTCAAGTCGTCATAAGCTAGATTGAGTAGAGCATAGGCGAATTTGTAGAGGAAAAGGCTAAGTTGAGTGTTGAGTTAGCTGAATCGAGATAAGTATTTTGCCTAACTTTGTTGAGGGAATTTTTCCTCCTATTTGTCATTTTCTGCGACATGCGGGGGTGATACATATATGAGGTGACGAGCGTATATGTATGTGTCGGGGTTAATCATGCTCGGGGGTAGGCTGTGCTATAATTGTGCCTTGAAGAATTACATAACTTCCTTGCTCCATGCCTCACTAGATTTACCGATACTAAGAACATAGTATAATATGTTGGTAATCAAGACTTAGCCTAATATAACTTGATCAAATTTGATAGAATTCTGAGAATATATGGATGTGTCTAGTTCTGTCATCCCTATGCAAAATCATTTCTACATTGCTACGACCGATAGTCCGAGATGCTAGATTCCATACTTGTGTTATTGATAAATGGTGTGATTTGTGGAAGTACTTGAATTATATAAACCTTGAAGGTTCATTGAATCATTGTTGACTTGTAAAGTAGTGATTGAGAATTTGTTTGGAATATTCGTTGAACACTCTCCCCGATGTTATTTATACTTCCTGCCTTGCCATTTTATGATATTCATATGCTTGGTAAGGAAGAGTGTAAAGCGCGAAGGGTGATGCCATGCTATTTTATATTTATTATAATGTGAGGAAGAGTATAAAGCACAAAGGGTGATGCAGTGCCATGTTATTGAGAGTAAAAGCACGAAGAGTGATGTCGTGCCATGCTATTGAGAGTAAAAGCACGAAGGGTGATGTCGTGCTATATTATTGAGAGTAAAGGCATGAAGGGTGATGTCGTTCCATGTTATTGAGAGTAAAAACACGAAGGGTGATGTCGTGCCCTTTCATTTATATTGTTATGATTGTGTGTTATCGTGAGGTCATGGCACGATGGGTATTTCTATGCATGCGAGGATGAGGGACATGCATTATGTTTGATATCAGTCTTCCGTGTATACATTCATGTCTTTATCTTGAACTGTTATTGTCATAATTATAGATCTGATGTGACTTGTTGCTATTATTCTGTCATTGATCTCCATTTCAATTGTTGTTGCATTGCTCACACCTTTTACTTGCTTACACCTTTTACTTGCTTAATTTGCAAATACCATGCATATTTCCTGCTTTTATAATTATACTCATGTTGTATCTATTCTGTTGCACTTTAGTATAAGCCTTCCACCATGTTAGCCATTCATTCCCTTACCGGTCAACTTGTTAAAATCATGTATTTCCGTCTTATTTATTATATTTGTACTTAGGCCTCCAATATGCTAGTTAATTGAAGTTGATATTCGTTCTTTTCCAATTGTTGTTATTACTCACGTGCTTTTATTGTTGTTTTCGCTTAGTCTTTTATTGTTGCACACATGTGTATCCTTGTCCATTGTTGTACTTGCGTATTTCCTACTTTGTAATTCTTGTTATCGATATTTCTATCATCTGGTTGATTCTATTACTCGTACATTTGGGAGGATGAGTTGAACACACGAAGGATGTTGCCGTGCTAATTGATTTGTCACAAATAAATTTTATATATATAGTGAGTTAGAGATAGAAGCATGAAGGGTATTACCGTGCCGTTTGACTTGATATCTTGGATATACTTCTTATACCAGGAAAGTGTGATGACCTAAAAGGTCATCACTTGTTTTGAAAGTCAATTATGTGTTCCAAGGTCTTAAAAACTCCCTTTGTATCACCTCGATTTGCGTGTACAGTCCGAACATATATCCAGAAAGCTTTTATGTAAAAATTTGAGGAAAATGCTAATTTTGCTTTTAAAATTAAATTTAAGTTGACTTCGGTCAATATTTTGTGTAAATGAATTCGGGCCCGTGATTTGACGGGCCCGGATCCATAGAAAGACTTGGGACTGAGAAATAAATTTTTGAAAGAAATTATTTAACTGTAATTATAAGAGTTTTTGGAGATTTAAAGATGTTTCAATTTGAGGGTATCGGGCCCATATTTTGGTTCCGAAGCCCGGTACAGGTTTAATATGGTATTTAAGTTGTGCCTGTAAAATTTGGTAAGAAACTGAATTTATATGAAGTGAATCGGACCCTCGGTTGTGAAAATGGAACTTTAAGAGTTCTTGAAATTTTTCTTTGATTTTGATGCAAAACTTGTAGTTTTGGGCATTATTTTGGCGATTTGATTGCACAAGTAAGTTCGTATGATGTTTTTATGTTAGTATGCATGTTTGTTTTGGAGCACCGAGGACTCGGGTGAGTTCCGAATGGGGTTTGGGATGCTTTAAGACTTAGAAACTTCTGCTATCTTTGTTGCTTCTGGTACACAGGCATTTTATGCTTCGCGGTCGCGAAGCCACTCTCGTGATCACAAAGTGTAATCAGGGCTGGGGCTGGGTTTGTTCAACGCGAACGCGTATCTAGGATCGCAAACGCGGAGCACTTGGGGCTACTCTACGCGAATGTGTCACGCAAATGTGAAGGTCAGGGGGGCTTACCCTTCGTGAACGCATGGAAGAACTCGCGATTGCATAAGCCCGAGAAAGGCAGCTCTTTGAGAATGCGGCAGGCCTTTCGTGAATGCGAAGAAGGCCTTCCTAGTCTTTTTAAAACAGAACCGGAATGGGAAATAACCCAAAATTTCATATCTCATTCCCTATAGTCTGACCTGGGTGATTTTTGAAGGGAGATTTCATCACCAAACCATAGGTATGTGTTCTTAGACTCATTTCTTTCATTTCTCATCAACACTCATTAGATTTATAGGTCTAAATATTGTTCTTTAAGGGTAGAAATTATGGATTTAAAGAGAATTTGGGATTTTATTGTAACGACCCGACCGGTCGTTTTGATCTTTTGCACTTAGCTCGCTCAGTTCTCGGGCATGACTTGCCCCGTGTGATGTATTATGACTTATGCAAATCATTGGTTTTGTTTTTCAGGGTAATCAGAATGAATTTGGAAGAACAGTTCTCAGTTGAAGCTTGAAATTTGAAAGGCTTGACTATGATTTGACTTGTTTGTATATGATCTCAGATTGGAATTTTTATAATTTGGAAGCTCCGTTAGGTGATTTGGGACTTAGGAGAGTGATCGGAATGCATTTTGGAAGTCCGTGGAAGGTTTAGGCTTGAATTGACGAAGTTGATATTTTGGCGATTTTTAGTTGGTAGGCGAGATTTTGATATAGGGGTCAAAATGGAATTCCGAGAGTTGCAGTAGCTCTGTTGTGTCATTTGGGATGTGTGTGCAAAAGTTCAGGTCACTCAGACGTGGTTTGATTGAGTTTTTGATCAAAAACAGAATTTGGAAGATTTTAGAGAGTTTGGCTTGAATCCGATGTGTTTTGGGTGATTTGATGTTGTTTGAGATGATTTGATGATTGGAACAAGTTTGAATAAGGTATTAGGATATGTTTGTGCTTTTGGTTGAGGTTCTGGGGACCTCGAGGTGATTTCGGATGGTTAACAGGAAGTTTGGATTGTTGTTGCAGCTGCTGAATTGCTACTTCTGGTATTTTCGCACCTGCGGATTGGGGACCGCAGGTGCAGCGCCGCACGTGCGGGAGATCTATCGCAGAAGCGAAAAAGGGTTAGGTGAGCAGAGACCGCAAAACCGGTAAGGTGACCGCATCTGCGATGTCGCAGATACAGAAATGTGGTCGCAGATGCGATCTAGGCTGGATAAGTGATTTCTGCAGAAGCGGAGGATTTAATCGCAAATGCGGTACCGCAGAAGCGGGTATTGTGCCGCAGATGCAAAAAGGTCTGGGCAGAACATATAAGTTATTTCATTTCGCAAATTTGAGCTATTTCACCATTTTTGACTTTGGCTTAGGAGTTTTTTGGGCGATTTGAAAGAGGGATTTCAAGGAAACTTCATTGAGGTAAGGGATTTGGACTTAAAACTCATTCCTATGCTATTATTTCACGGATTAGAGCTAGAAATTATGGGAATTAAGGGTGAAAATTGAGGAAACTAGGGCTTGAGAACTTAGGCCTTTAATTGAGGATTTGATAGACCATTTGGGGTCGGATTTCTGAACTTGTGATATGTATGAACTCGTGGGGAGATAAGGAATCTATTGGTGTAAAAATTATTGAATCCCAAGACGTGGGCCCGAAGGTCGGGTTTTGGTAATTTCGGGATTCGTGCCCTTTATTGATTGTTTTTGCTTGGGCTTTGTTCCCTTAGTATATTTTGACGTCCTCGTTCTGATTTTGGATAGATTCGACGCACGTGGAGGCCGATTCGAGGGGCAAAGGCGTCGCGATCTTGAGATTTAGCCGGTTCGAGGTGAGTAATGATTGTAAATGATGTTCTGAGGGTTTGAAATCCCGAATTTGCATATCGTAGTGCTATATTGAGGTGAGACACACATTTGATGACGAGCGTAGGGTCGTGAGCTATTGGGGATTGTGACTTGGTCCGTCCCGATTGATGATTTTACCGCATATTTGATTGAAAACTATTTGCTATCATCATTATTTAGGATGAATGCCATATTTGGGCCTAGTGCCAACTATTTGAACCCTTTGAGGCTTTCTGTTGATATTTTCTCACTGTTTTGACTTATTACTTGAACTTAGTCATGTTATTTTCCATTATTTTCATACTCAACCATGTTTACTCAGTTTTTAAGACTTAAATGATATTTTAAATGATGTTTGGGCTGAGAAACATTATTTTACTATTGCCCGAGGGGCTTGTGAGAATTTTTGACTGAGTAAGGCCGATGGCTTATATTGTGAGGAAACACTGATACTGATTTGAGGCCGAGGGCTTGAGATATGTACGCCACGAGGTGTCTTGATTGATATGAGGCCGAGGGCCTAGTTTTGATGCCACGAGATGGCTTGTTATTGCGCTTGGGCCATAAGGGGCCCCTCCAGGAGTCTGCACACCCCTAGTGAGTGCGGGTAGCCATTGTGATGTGAGACATAGCCCGAGGGGATGATATTGTTCTATGTAATTGCCCGAGGGGCTGGTACTATTTTGAGATATTGCCCAAGGGGCGGATTTGATGACACTGTGTCTGAGGGGCGAACCTTTATGTGTGTATCTTCTTAATTGCCTGTCATTTATCTGTTTAATCGTGTATTTGTGCCCGAGGGGCGAATTTCTATGCTTATCTGCACTAATTATTTCGTATTCATTTGCTTAACTGTTGAAAAAGTCATTTCCAAAGAAGTTTAAGCTGAGATAAGATGTTTTAAGAGATTTTACAGCTTCATTGCTTTCTTACTGGTTTTCGAACTGCTTCTATACAACATGTTGATGCATTTTTTGAGATAGCCACCTATGTGCAGATTCAGGCATTGCGGATCCTGCCAGTGCGAGTTGAGAGCTCCTGGCAAATATCAGAGTCCACGAGGTAGCTGCTTGACGTCCACAACCCCGTGTTTCTCCCTCTTTATCATTTCCATCTCTTATCAGAAATTTGTAATAGTTTGTGGTTTTTCAGACTTGTATTGGGTTTTATAGATGCTTATGACTAGTGACACCCCGGTTAAGGCTGTGTATGAGTGTTCTTCCGCGTTTTTATGTCATCATCTGTTATTTCGGATTTATTTTATCATGTTTAGATTGTTCTTAATGCTTAACTATAAAAGATTTGGCAAATGGGGAGTGTCAGCTGACCTTGTCTTCACGAGAGGCACCATCACGACCGGGTCCAGGTTTAGGGTCGTGACAAGTTGGTATCAGAGCCTAGGTTACATAGGTCTTACAAGTTATGATCAGGTTTAGTAGAGTCTCACAGATCAGTACGGAGACGTCGGTATTTATCCTCGAGAGCCTGTAGAACCTTTAGGAAAAAAACTTCATATTCTTGAACTCTTATCATGCGTCCTTGATTCAGCTTGAAAAGTAACTCTTGAAATTCCTTCCACGCGTTCGTATGCGCGCATGGGCGCTCAGTATTAGATGTGCATCGATGGCTTGTGATTCCCTGATCGAGGGGCGAGATATGATCTCTGTGAGTTGATGTTGGGCCAGTTTAGAGGTTGAGGCCGGATATTTGCCTATAGCTTGAGCACCGAGGTGCTGATTGTGTAAGCAAGTATTTTAGAACTTATATGTTTGGTACCTATTAGTGGAAGTGACGGCTGGTTGGCTATGTGATGAGTATGTTAGTATGGCGAGATGTATCCATATGATTTGGAAGCGACAAGAAGGGTCTGCTAGAGGTTAGAAGAACAATTAGGTGCTTGAATTCCATCTTGATTCGAGGTATAGCCCCGGGTTATGGGCGTGTGAAGAATCTTTTCACGTTTCCCAGTTGAGAGTGAAGTAAATTTCATGTTACGGTATGAGTTCAGACCCAGGAAGACTAAGTGACTGCGTAAAGTTCATGACGGTGGAAGGCATACAGAAAGGCTAGTTCGAGGCGAAGCAGGTGGATTATCACCTCTAGAGTGTTTGGAAGTTTGTGTGATCTTTATGTTGTCTGTTAGAAGATCTCATTTGCAAGTGAAATATATGTGTTGTAATTTAAAATGGGTCGCTTAAGAGGGTAGGTGTAACTGTTGCAAGAGTGAATGCGAGATTTGCAGAACATTTAAAGTATTAGATGATCCGCGTTTTCACAAGTTTATAAAGGATTTGAGTTTAATCTCACTATGGTATTATGGAAGCAAAAGAGTATATGCGTTATGAGTTATTGAGCGTGTTTTGATCTATGGCTTCGAGCCAAGTGGGAGAGTCTGCTATTGATTAGTTGATTGCACGACTATATGCTATGTCGGTTCCAGTTTGAGTAGCTATATGAAAAATGCAGAAATCTTATAGGCAGGCATGGTAGCTATATGAAAAATACAGAAATCTTATAGGCATGGTAGCTATATGAAAAAATGTAGAAATTTTATAGGCATGGTAGCTATATGAAAAATGCAGGAATCTTATAGACAAGTTATCTACCCTTTTTTACATGCATGATTACCCTTCCCTTTTTACTAACCGTTCCCAAAAATCCCCAAAAGTTATTACAGTCCAAATAAAATAAAGAAAAATACATCAGAAATTGAAAATTACAACCAAGGAGAGCCTGATTCAGACTTCCTGTCTGAAGTATGAAGTAAACCAACTCCAAAGATCATGTTTCCAAGACTTTCTCCCACTTGGGTGTGTCAGAGTTCCCTAAGAGTTTCATAAGAACTTCGGGTAGTGCTTGCACCCAAATGTATCACCATATTAAGCCAAAGTGAAGTGTGGAAGGGTCAGCCCTTAGGTGTCCAAGTTCAGAGAGGACTCAAGGTCCCAAGGAAAGGCTCACAAGAGGGGGGCAGAACTTAGGAACTAAGAGAGAGTGTAAGTGCAGAATTTTGAAAAGGGGAAAGGAAAAGGGAAACAACACACATATGGATATACGGAATGGGGAGTTTCAAGAGGTAAAAAGCAGGCTAGTAGGCATAACCCAACAATGGGAGATGCTGGCACACCCATAAGCCTACTGGAACACATTGTTTAGAGGTTAGGATCCCCTAAGGGATCAAGTTCAATCCATAGACAATAACTTGTATATTGCCATGTTTTAAACTGTAACTCAAAGCACATAAAGGGAAGTAGGGAATAGGGATTCACAGTAGAAACAAGCAAAAGGGAATCAACATGCTAGTTTAAGTATTTAACTCTGCAGAAGTAGTAAAGTAGACATAAATGCAGAAAGCTGTAAGTAAACACATTGGAGATGCTGAAATTTGAAATTAGCACAAACCAGTTTCAAAGAAACAAGTAGAGAAAAATACAGTACTCTGGTAAAACCCCCAGTGCAGACAAGAAGAGAGAGTTCTATTATGTTAGTAAGAGTTCAGAAGAGATTGTGAATTGTGTCCTCTGAAGTGTAGAAAGGTCTTGCCCTTTTATAGTGTAAAAACCAAGTAGAAAAAAGGTAAGAAATAATTGAAGAACTGATTGTCGATGAATTACACAAGACTCCCTTCAGTTAAGGGATTCAGATCCAAACGGGTATAAACCAATTAAGGAAAGAAATTAATCAAACATTTTGTGCAAAGTAGGCAATTACGGGTGAATACATAAATGTTATTTAAGGACATGATTTTTGAAATACACGATTTGTATAAATAAGGTAAGGAAATCAATTGACAGCCAGTAAATCAACAGTCAGGGATTTTGTATGAATGAACCGAGTCAAAAAGATAGGAAAGGTTTTTAACTTAAGGGAAATCAATAAACAATGGAAAGGGAATCAATCTGACCATATTCAGAGGGATGTATGAACTAGTCACAAATTTAAAATCCACTTTAAAGGGAAGTCTATCATATATAAGGAGCATACGGACATGTTAAGCATGAAAGAAAAGATTGTCATATCACTGTAACATTAGTAGAAAAATCCAGAGTAGAAGGGTTTAGTAAAAAGGTCAGAATCATATGAAAATAAGGAATTGGTCTGAAAGAGTTGGGGGTTTGGAAATAAGACCCCTAGTTCAGGCAAATCGTAAAATCAAACTTGGCGGTACCCCCAAATTCTAGGGTTTCCACCTTGAATCAAGTACAGAGATGAGAAGGCAAGTAGTCGAAACATGCTCAGAGGTTTTAGAACTGAAACCTCTTGCATGCTTCTTTCATCAACAGAAACTCATGAGAAAACATGATAGCAAAGTAACATGCAAACACAGTAGAAGGATTCAAAGAACATAATGAAAAATACTGATAAGAACAGTAGAAGAAGCATTCTTAAGAGGTTTTCTAGAAGAAGCATAAACAGGGCTCAGTAGAAGAAAAAATAGTAAAAACACTTAAGAATACAGTAGAAAAATATAGTAGGCAGAACATAATAGAACATGATAGAAGAAAATACTAGAACATAGTAGAAGAGCATGTGAGAACATAGTATAGAAAACACAGTAGAAGAACATACAAGAACGGGTATAGAAAACACAGTAGAAGAACATACGTGGTAGAAGGAAAATATAAAAACATACTAGAGGCAAATACACACAAAAGAAAAAGGAGAGAAAGTCAGAGAAACACTTAAACATTTTCACAAAACCCTAGATCGGAAATGAAGCAGTTTTGAAAGTAATTTTTGAAAGAAAAGTGAGGGAAATCGTTTGAATACTCAAGGAGAGCACAAATACACAACAGATCTAAAGAAATCGGAGAAAACCTCGAAGGGTTATGGTTTCAGAAGAACCCTAGAAGTGAGATAGGCTTTGAAAGGTCACCGATCTGAGTCGGAAAGGTCGGAATTAGGCTCAAACCACCATGGTAGGCCGGAGCAAGGCTGGAGATGACCGTGGAACCTCGAGTCGGTAGAGGTCTGGGTGCAAACCTTCAAGGTCAGGCATCGAATCTTCAGGTATCAGGTGTATGGGAGCAAGAGGAGGTGGGTATGAGACTCCCACAGCTTGAGAAGCCGTGGATTCCGGTAGGTTTCAAGGTAGAAGTGGTGGTAAGAGGCGGTTAGGGTTTGGGAATGTTCGAGAGAGTTTGAGAGAGTTTGAGAGTTGAGAGGCGGCTGGTTAAGTGAAAATGATTTAGGGTTAGGGTGTTGGTAGATTAAAAAAGGAAAGGGAGAACGTGAGTCGTTGATCTGTTAGATCAACGACTGGGATTTAAAGGGGGGCCGGGTGGGTTATTTTTTAAAGGTCGTGGGTCGGGTAATTTTGAAATTGGGCTGGGCAATTGAAATTGAAATTGTGTTGGATTAGGGGTGCCAAATCTGCCCAAAATCGAAATAAAAATAGGCTAACATTTAAATAGCCATTTTCCCTGATTTATTTTATAAAAAAAAGTAAAATAATTTCTTGAAACAAATTAAAGGTATTAAATTAACTAATAATACACAAATATTAAATTAAAAATATTGGGATTAATTTTGTAATTATAAACGCAATTAAATTTTAAAATAGGCTAAAATTACAATTATGTGCAATTTAACTTTAAAATGCTAAATAAATTTGTAAAAAATGTGAAAATATTACCTTAGCTATATTTTGGTATAAATATGAGAATTAAATAAAGTTGTTACCAAAAATGATAATTTGGGAAATAATTATAGGTTTTTTTCCTGATAAAATAAGGCGATAAATTGATTTAAAAATCTTTTTAAAAATTGAAAAAGTAATAAAACACTTGGACATGCTTATATATGCATACGTATGCTATTTTGAAAGTATTTTGCATATGAAAAATATATAGGGAAAAATTGGGTATCAACAACTGCCCCTCTTTACCCGGGAAGGATGAAAGAGTCGTCAGGTAAAGATATGATGACCAATTTTGAACGAATAAAATGGTTTGAAAAGGTTGACCGTGCCCTGGTTCCTAAGCTGCCTACATATCCCTGGTCTTATAGGAATCATGCCATATGTAGTTCAGGATCCGTCAGCAGAGTATGCCGTTGGAGGTTTTCCAAGAACAGACGCAATGTTTAGGTTGGGGTGGATGGTTAAGTCCTAATGGGGCTGCGGGAACTGGAGCGGGATCGCTCCTGCTGAGACGGCCATTGCTCTCCGGTTTACCTGCAAATAAATAATGTATTGTGCGGAAATTTAAACATGATGCAAGTTCCCATCGGACCATGAATGTTGTCTTCGGACGGTTAGGATGACGTCCTCAGACCATGATGTCCTAGGCTATGAAGCGTATAATAAGGATTCGCAGGCCATGAAATGGTGCTTTAGGGATATGAGAATGATGCCTCCGAACTATGACGCCTTTGAATAATGATATGCAAAAGATAAAAGGGGTTCTCAGGCCATGGCATGGCATTCTCGGGCTATGAAAATGGTGCCTCCAAACAATGACGCCTTTGGATGATTTGGCGATCTTTCAGCCTATGAGATGCGGTAGGTGGCGATCTTTCAGCCAGTGCAAATGTAAATAAGGTGGCGATCTTTCAGCGAATGCAAAATGTAAATGAAGTGGCGATCTTTCAGCCATGCAAGATGTAAATGAAGTGGCGATATTTCAGCCATTGCAAAATGTAAATAAAGTGGCGATCTTTCAGCCATGCAAGATATAAATGAAGTGGCGATCTTTCAGCCATGCAAGATGGAGGTAGAGCTTAGCCTCAGAAGGCAAAATGGTAGCCTTATGCAATGTAGAGAATGCAGATGGAGATAGAGCTTAGTCTCGGAAGGCAGAATGGTAGCCTTATGCAACGTAGAGAATGCAGATAGAGACAGAGCTTAGTCTCGGAAGGAAGAATGGTAGCCTTATGCAGGAAGTAAAAATGGCAGATGGCAATAGAGTTTTCTTAGCTGATAGCGGATTGCGGTATCGTGATTGCTGGGGATATTGTGCCTGCTAGGGACACTGTTGTGCGGATAGCAGTTGCGAGCAAGTTCAACGGTTCGGATAGTTGTATTCCTGAACTTTGTGAGTGAGCGTATAGTATATTTGATGATTTTGCAACTCAAGTGTCTGTATCCAAAGAAAAATCGTGAGTTTGTAAAGGGGGAAAGGTTAGTTCGTATCCCCGCTGGTTTTGCTTGACCTGCTCGGTTTTGATCGTACTGTACGTATTATTGGGGTAGCATTGCTAAACAAGGTAATTTTAGTACTAAACATGCATGATATAGTAAAAGCATAACATAAGTGCATAATTAAGAATAATTTTCTTTAGATGAACCGACGTCTGCGACATGGTTCAAGACATTGCAACTTCGCTTGCTCCGAATTTTTGAGGGTCCTCCTCAAAATTCTGCCCCAGTTTACTGGGTTGCTGCTCTTGACGGCTGTTAATGATAAATGGCTGGAATCGACTTCGAAATTTTGAGGGTCTTCCTCAAAATTCTGCCCCAGTTTCTAATAGCGGGGGAAATGGAAATTTTATTGGATTGTGACCAAACCGATAGGGCTTCCTACATATCCCCTCTTAAACGGAAATCAGGTCAGGCATAGTTCAAATTACATCATATAAGGAAAGCATAAAGAGTACACATAGTATCGCTTGACTGCGTCTGAATTGATCGGCTTTGGCCAAACTTCTCCGTCCATTTCTGCAAGTATGAGGGCTCCTCCTGTTAGAACCCAGTGAACTATGTACGGACCCTGCCAGTTGGGAGAGAATTTCCCTTTGGCTTCATCTAGATGTGGAAAGATTTTCTTTAACACCAGCTACCCCGGCGTGAACTGTCTCGACTTGACTCTTTTGTTGAAGGCTTTGGACATTCTGTTCTGATAAAGCTGACCATGGCAAACTGCATTCATTTTTTTCCATCTATAAGAGCCAGCTGTTTTTAATGACTCTTCACCCACTCTGCATCATCGAGTTCTGCTTCCTGTATGATCCTCAAGGAAGGGACTTCCACTTCGGCGGGAATGACCGCTTCTGTACCATATGCTAGCATGTAGGGGGTTGCCCCTGTTGATGTGCGAATTGTGGTGCGGTATCCCAATAAAGCAAATGATAGTTTCTCGTGCCACTGCTTATGCTTCTCTATCATTTCTCTTAGTATCTTCTTGATATTCTTGTTGGCGGCCTCTATGGCTCCATTCATCTGAGGTCTGTGGGCTGTAGAATTCTTGTGTTTGATCTTGAAGGTTTTACACATGGATTTCATCAAATCACTGTTGAGGTTGGAGCTATTATCACAAATGATTGACTCATGAATTCCGAACCGACACATGATACGGTCGCGTACGAAATCCGGCATGACTTTCTTAGTCACTGCCCTGTAAGGTGCTACTTCAATCCATTTGGTGAAATAATTAATTGCTACTAGGATAAACCTGTGCCCATTTGACGCGGCGGGTACGATTGGTCCGATAAAATCCATTCCCCAAGCGGCGAACGGCCACGGCGAGCTTGTTTAAGCTCATTTGGAGGCACATTTATCATGTCTGCATGTATCTGGCAACGGTGGCACTTTTGGACATACTAGATGTAGTCTGTTTCCATATTCATCCAAAAGTAACCAGCTCGGAGTATTTTCTTTGCTAAAACAAAGCCGTTCATATGTGGACCGTATGTCCCTGCATAAATTTCCTCTAATAGCCTGGATGCTTCCTTTGCGTCGATACACCTTAATAATCCCAAATCAGGAGTCCTCCTGTATAGGATTCCTCCGCTATGAAAGAAATTATTGGATAACCTCCGAAGCGTGCACTTCTAAATAGCGTTTGCAAGCTCTGGGTATTCTCCTTTTGCCAAGTATTCCTTGATATCATGAAACCAAGGCTTTCTGTCTGCTTCTTCTTCGACATGAGAACAGTAAGTGGGCTGATCATAGATCTTTACTGGAATGGGATCAATGAAATTCTTGTCTGGATGTTGTATCATGGATGATAGGGTAGCCAGTGCATCGGCGAATTCATTCTGGACCTTAGGAACATGCTAGAATTCTGTCTTTGTGAACCTCTTTCTCAACTCCTGCACATGATCCAGATAAGGGATTATCTTAGAGTTCTTGGTCGCCCATTCTTCTCGGACCTGATGTATAAGCAAGTCTGAATCCCTAATTACTAGCAACTCTTGGATGTTCATGTCAATGGCCATCCTGAGCCGTAAGATGCAGGCTTTATACTCGACCATATTGTTGGTGCAAGGGAACCTGAGTTTGGCAGCCACTGGATAATGCTGATCGGTTTCTGATACTAGGACCGCTCCTACGCCAACTCCTTTGAAATTTGCTGCTCCATCGAAAAACATTATCTAGCTGTCATAGGATTCTGCAATGTCTTCTTCTATGAATGATACCTCTTCATCAGAAAAATATGTTTTTAGGGGTTTGTATTCTCCGTCCACAGGATTTTCAGCAAGGTGATCTGCTAGTGCATGTCCTTTGATTGTTTTCTGAGTCACGTAGACAATGTCAAATTCATTTAGCAGGATTTTCCACTTGGCCAGCTTGCCAGTGGGCATGGGCTTTTGAAAGATGTACTTCAAGGGATCCATTCTTGATATGAGATATGTAGTATAGGCACAGAAGTAGTGCCTCAACTTCTGAGCTACCCAAGTCAAAGCACAATAGGTGCACTCTAATAGAGAATACCGAGCCTTATACGGGGTGAACTTCTTACTGAGGTAATAGATGGCCTACTCCTTCCTCCCTGTTTCATCATGCTTCCCTAGAACACAACCAAACGCTCCATCCAATACTGTAAGGTAGAGTAATAGAGGTCTACCTGGCTCAGGCGAAACTAAGACTGGTGGTGTTGATAGGTATTCCTTAATTCTGTCAAAAGCTTTTTGGAAATCATCAGTCCATGTGGTAGCAGCGTCATTCTTCAACATCTTAAAGATGGGCTCACAGATGACCGTATATTGTGCTTTGAACCGGCTAATGTAGTTAAGTCTTCCCAGGAAGCTCATTACGTCCTTCTTGTTCTTTGGCGGTGGCAGTTCTTGAATAGATTTGACCTTAGATGGATCCAATTCTATCCCTCGGCGACTCACAATGAACCCAAGTAGTTTTCCGGTAGGAACCCCAAATGCACATTTTGTTGGATTCAGTTTCAGGTTGTATCTTCTCAGTCTGTTGAAGAACTTCCTCAAATCTTCCATGTGGTCAGTGGCTTTCTTGGACTTTATGATGACATCATCTACATACACCTCAATCTCCTTGTGTATAATATCATGGAATATAGTAGTCATGGCCCTCATGTAGGTGGCCCCTGCATTCTTTAACCCGAATGGCATTATCTTGTAGCAGTACATCCCCCATGGCATAATGAAAGCTATTTTCTCAGCATCTTCTTCATCCATCCAGATTTGATGATATCCAGCGAAGCAATCTACAAATGACTGTAACTCATGCTTGGCACAATTGTCGATCAGGATGTGTATGTTCGGCAAGGGGAAGTCGTCCTTTGGACTGGCCCGATTAAGATCCCGATAGTCAACACAGACTCTGACCTTCCCATCCTTCTTCGACACCGGCACAATATTGGCTAACCATGTCAGATATTCCACTACCCTAAGAACCTTAGCTTTGACCTGCTTAGTGACTTCTTCCTTGATTTTCAGACTCATGTCGGGTTTAAACTTTTTGAGCTTCTATTTTACCGGTGGACATGTTGGATCAGTTGGCAGTTTATGGGCCATAATAGATATGCTCAACCCAGTCATGTAATCATATGACCAGGCGAATATGTACTCATATTACCTTAGAAATTCTGTGTACTCTTCCTTTTCAGAGGGTGACAAATGAACGCTGATCCGAGTTTCTTTGATATTTTCTGCATATGCCAGGTTAACAATCTCGGTCTTGTGTAGGTTGTATTTAGGTCTGTTTTCAAAATTCTCGACTTCTTTAACAATCTCTTCCGATATATCCTCTTCCTCTAAATCTATGTCCGTTTGTTGCGTTATCTCGTTGCATGTCACATCCATTGGTTCATCAAGATAGGTAATAGTAATGCTGTATAAGTAAAGTAATGAGAGAAAATAATAAGAATAAGATTTGTAAGGAAACCGTATTTATTTAATAAATTTCATAATTGTTTTGAACATTGGAAGATCATATTGCGAAAATTCAAAAATGCGAAAGGAAAATCAACTAGTAAAAATAAAAGATAGTGCATGATGCTTTCTTTAGCCTTGCTACCCCGAGGCTTTCCGGGCTTTGGTGGTTCTGATGGTCCAATTGTTTAGGCATGCTCCTCGGCCTACGACCTGTATGGAAGGGTTTTCCTCCCCCTCCTCGAAAATGACACAACAATCCATGTCATCATCTTTTAAGAACAAATTTCTTACTGCTACCAGTGCTTCCTCTTCTTCCAACCCATAGATAACATTGGCCGGCTGGAAAGTTGCTCCAAATGTGGTATTGGCTGCTCCAGCGGGTAGTATAGACCACATCATGGTGGCGACCAGTTGTTGAATTCCTCCCAAGTATACTCATATCCCAGACCAAAAGTGTTTCCATGTTTCTTCAGTTTGATAAGCTTGGCAATTCCTTGGAGATTCTTGCCAAGTCCCTTGCCAGGTACATATCCGCACCAATTTAGTATGCTCTCAATTTTGTTGCCCCACCACTTGTTTTTGTCGACGACATTAACTCGCTCGATGTGGTGATAGGTTTCCTTGCCTATCCTTCTCCTTCCCCCAATTGCTGGGATGGTTTGGCGACTGTATATGAGATTGCTACCATCGCCGTGAATGATCACCTCTTGGTGGTTCCACTCAAATTTCACCGCCTGATGTAGTGTCGATGCTACGGTCCCAACGACATGAATCCATAGTCGTCCCAACAGCAAGTTGTAAGATACCGGCATGTCTATAACTTGAAAATCAACGTCGAACCAAGTAGGCCCCATTTGCAAACACTGGCTGATTTCCTCAATGGTGGATCTTTGGGAACCGTCGAAAGCTTTAATGTTGATGGCCCCATCCTTGATCTCATGTAGCCCCATCCCCAATGTTATGAGTGTTACCAATGAACAAATATTAAGGCTGGACCCTCCATCAATCAGGACCCTAGTGATAAAATAATCTTTGCATTGCACGGTGATGTGCAACGCTTTGTTGTGACTCAACCCTTCTGGTGGCACCTCATCTTCATGAAAAGTGATCTTGTGACTTTCCAATACCTGCCCTACCATGTTTGCTATTTCTACTCCGGTGATGTTGCTTGGTACATATGCCTCACTTAGCACCTTCAACAAGGCATTCTTATGTACGTCGGAATTTTGCAGCAAAGCTATGATAGAAATCTGTGCCGGTGTTTTGTTCAGATGATCAATGACTGAGTATTCCTTGGGTTGTATCTTTCTCCAATGATCATTGGGCCCAGTTTCAGTGATGGTCGGCCGACCAGAGGTCTGCTTACTCGACTCAGCTAAATGCTCCAGAGTATAAACCCTGCCGATTCTTGTCATACCCTGTGCCACAACTGTTTCCCCGAATTTAGCTTTTCCTTTCCTTCTCGCCTCGGCTATATAATCCCAAGGTATGGAATTTGTATGGAACGGTGCTACGACCGACATTGTTACTGGGATGGGCACCTTTACTCCTAACGGAGCATGTATTTTGGAGGGTAAAACCGCAACTTCAAATGGTGCGGGTGCGTTTGTTGGAGACCCAAACTCGACTTCAATTGGTGTTGGCGTCTTTGTAGGGGTGGTGCTTCAAATTCAAATGGTACAGACATGTTTACTTCGGCATCCCCAGAAGGCTGAGTTTGGACTACGATCGGATTGAGGGTGACTATCAGCTTCTTTGGTTGGTCACCTTCTGTGATTAAACCGATCGATCATTTGGGGTCCCAATCATCTTCTATTTCAATCACGTGAACACTTCCACCCTTATGGTCCGATAGAGGGTTGTTGCGAACATTCGGAGTAGGATCCTTTGCTACAATAATCTTGTTATCGATTAGAGTCTGGATCTTATCTTTTAGAGAGCGGCATTCATCAATAGAATGTCCCTTCATGTCGGAATGGTATGCATAGGATTTATTTGGAATGACCCATTGAGAAGGGTTTTCAGGGGTTATAGCAGGGATAGGGGTGACATAACCAGCAGCTTTGAGCCTTTCGTACAACTGGTCAATCGGTTCAGCAATGGCGGTATACTGTTTGGGGGGTCTGCGGTCGAAATTTGGTCGAGGTCTAGGAAAGTTTTGACGTGTGGGAGGTGATTGATAGTGGGATGGCTGAGCATTGTAGGCTTGGTAGACATGTGCGGGTTGGGAATATCTAGGTGAACTAGGTTAATATGTAGGAGGTGGGGGTGATTGGTAAGTAGGTGATGGAGTTTGGTAAGAGGGTGAGGGTGCTTGGTAATTCGGGGTAGGTTGATATGTGAGTGGAGGTATCGTATAGGCTTGGTATTTCATAGGCGATTTGGCTCTTTGTGCAACCATTACGACACCTACGTCCTTTTTCTTGGATGCACCACCAGACTGTAAAGCCTTATTGGTAGCTTGCAAAGCTTCAAAGTTTGTAACCATACCACTTTTGATGCCTTCCTCGATCTTTTCCCCTAGCTTGATGATGTCGGAAAATTTTTGGCTCTCAATCAACATTAGCCTTTCATAGTACTGCGGGTCTTGAGCTCGAACAAAAAACTTGTTCATTTGTTCTTCTTCTAAAGCAGGTCAGACCTTAGCAGCTTCTAATCTCCAGCGAGTGACATACTCGCGGAATGTTTCTGTGCGCTTCTTCTTTAAGTTCTGGATGTAGAACACATCTGGAGCATGTTCTGTATTGAACCTGAACCTATCCATAAAGTCGGACGCCATACTCACCCAGTTTGACCATTTCTTCGGGTCTTGGCTAATGTACCAAAACAGAGCATCTCCTTTCAGACTCCTCATGAAAATCTTCATGCGAATCCTTTCGTCTTTCCCTACTCCAACCAGCTTATCATAGTATGTTCTCAAGTGGACTCTCGGATCCTCTGTACCATCAAACATCTCAAACTTAGGAGGTTTGTACCCCTTGGGAAGCTCGACATTCAGTTGTATGCAAAGATCTTCATAGTTCAACCCTTCAATCCCTTTACTTTCTTCGACATCCTGAATTCGACTAGTCAATCTCTTGAGTTCTGCAGCCAGGTTCCTGATGAGTGAGTCTTTATCATCAGACTCAGGTGTGCTTGAGACTGGTTGGGTGGAGGGTAGCATTGTTTCGACATAGATGGGGGTCTTATGGTGGAAATGGTCATTTGTAGAATTCAGAGGTTCTGGGATGAGTAGTGGAGTGTGGCAAGTATTGCAGTGGTGGTGAGGAGTGGGATGGTTTTGTGGTTTTGGGATGTTTTGTGGAGGCGTGGGGTTCTGAGCGTTTGGAAAATTGATATCTGGAGTGGTGAGGGAAAATAAATTTGCCAGATTCCGAACCTGATCAAGTTCCTCCTGAAATTTCACCAGTTTCTGCTCGAGTAGGGACACACTTTCTTTGGATACCTGAGCACCATGAGTGACCTCTACCCGTTCAGTTGAGTTTTCCTTTCTGGTGTTTTTCAAATCTTCCAGTTTTCCTTTGTTCCTGCTTCTGATAGGACTAGGAGGAGGAGTGGGTGGAGGGCCCATATGATGACGATGTCAGAGTGCATGAACTAACATTTGGGGAGGGGAGTAAATAAACAAAAAGTAAAAACAAAAAGGTAACAAGTCAGTGAGGATTATAAGAAAGTGTTGTGATATTAAACACATAGTGCAAGAATGTAAATCGCGTCCTAATTTGGGAGCCTTGTTGTGCCCGAGGTAGGCCTAGCGACAAATTGATTTGGAGAACTTAGAATGCTAAATGCCTTATTTTATTGATAAAAGTAGACGAATCCCAAAACGACAAGGAATAAAATGTCACTAGTGGCCATTGGCCTTAGTAAAAGAAAACTCCTATCTATTTGGTCCCAGAAGGACCTTTCCCAGACTCGGCATCTTTGGCTCCATCGAACAACTTCACCAGCTTGCGAAGTCCCAGCAGCAGGTAGGCTCTGGTCATGTGTCCACCCTCGTTTCCTTCAATATTTTGGCAGTCCTCGTTCCTCTTGAGAAACTTCCTCTCCAGCTTCACTAAACCTCATTCCAGGTGTCCTAGTCTCTTGTTGGCACTGACAACCATGTCTTTCCACTCTTCAATCAGTTTTTGGTGGGCTTCTTGAATCTCGCGGTGCTCGTTTCACATTCCCGACTCCTCTTGCGCAATTGGTTGTATTTGACATGTGCTTCAGCCCTTCCATCGATGATTTTGTGACCTCGAACAAACCCGAGTTAGCCCAGACCATTGTGATTATCCTCTAGCCAACCTGAATAGTATGGGGTGCAGCCAGCATGGTATTTGTCTGGTTCGATAATATCTCTTCCCATGATGATCTTGCAATGCCACATATGCTGAGCTTGGCACTTATAAGGACTGTCATCAGCTTGGAAGTCAGCCCGGAAGTGACTCATCTTGTCGACCCTTGGTATAACCTGCTTCCTACTAGCCTGTCTCATAACTCGGAGAGGGACATAAGGGTAGGTTCCTCTCAAACCGATCAGTATCAGAAATGGTGCATCCCTGGATCGGGCGATGAACTCTTCAGTAAGGAACCACTCGAACATCCACTGTATTTGATTCTCAGTTAGATTTTCAAACAGCTCCACCCACCCCTTGGCGTCTTCTGGCTGAGCAAACATGTTAGGCATGTAGTTCATTAGCCTTGGTTGATGGAAGGATATATGATCGTCCCAGTCTTTACGCTGAATCTCTTGCCGATATTCACCCTTTTGAAGATGCTCCATAAGCCAGAGCTGGAGTAGCAAGTTGCAGCCCTCGAAGTGTGTGGCTCCTTGTTGACACTTTTCCAAGGCTCGGTATATCTCTGCGATGATCATGGGAACTATGCTAAATGGTTGTCCACCAATTCCCCCCATCAAAGTTTTGGTAACCATGGATAGCCTGGTATGGATCCTTGCTTTCTTCATTGGAAACACTATCATCCCCAAGAAGCAGAACATGAAGACAAAGACCCTTCGGTGAATATGCCCCAATGATGTAAGGGCGAACTCATCCGGATATTTACGGTAGGATTTACTGTGACCGTACCTCTCGTACAAATAATCAAAGGAGATGTAGGACTCCTTCAAACATGTCAAGTTTGGATTCTTCTTTAGGCCCATCATTTTGATAAAACCTCTACCCTTGCGATTTTCCGGCATTAACAAACCCGGGGTCTCCCATGGTATACCAGCCAATCCTCCTATGTCCTCTAGCAGGGGTGTCATCTAAATTTCACCGAAGCGAAACACAGACCTATCACAATCCTAGAACAGAATAGCATCTTCTATGATTTTGTTGTTGGGTTGGACCTTTAGGAGGGAAGGTAGATTTCCTAGGTATTTTCGGACAAGAGTCTGATCACTGGAATGAAGATCCTCCCACCAGCTTAGCAAACTTGGGTGGATGTTTGTGACCATGCCGAATCAGGGGACTTCGTGCCTCATGTTTCTGCAAGACAAAAGAGTTAGGCCCTTACCCCCACCAAACTCGACTATTAAATACCAATAATTGGCATAAAAGCATTTAATTCTCCAAATAAATGCACAAAACGTGATAGTGTCCATTTGGGTTTTTGGGAAACCCAGTGGACTTTGGATAAGGCTATCTTAAAGAGTCATTATGCGGACAACATAACTGACTCGGCTAGGTTTGACCATGATGCGTGCACAATTAAACAGAGTAAAGTTTCTATGGGGGTTTTAGACTGGTACCCTTGAGTGGACAACTCAAGATGGAAAGGCACGGAACCGTCGACTACACCGTTAATCGATTGGTTTTACCATAAATACGCCTTTGCCGGATTTAAAGGGTGATAATATCGAAAGATCACAACCACTCATTATAAGCGTTGCTATGGTATTTTGTTTGACATGAGTGGAACATGATGTTGAATATGCAATTGCAATATTTAAACAAGTTGTCACGCATTTGCACGTTCATAAAGTAATAATTACAACAATTCCTCAGAATTTAAAGCGGTAATAAAGGAAAGCAGTAAAAGAAATAAAGGAAACAAACAAAGAGCCAAGTCAGTTTCGTAGTTGAAGAGGGAAATAAATATTTAAAGGCATTAAATAAAGACATGTAAAGAAGCGTAAAGTCACAAATAGCATGAAATGGTAAAAGCCTAAAAGATATCCCCAGCAAAGTCGCCACGCTGTTGCGCCCCCTTTTTCTCGCGAAATCGAGTTTGTGACATTTGGGAGGACAACTCATTCCCTTTTGGGAATTGGGTTTGAATTGAAGAGTCACCACCTAATGATTAAAGTGCATTAGGACACTAAGAAGGGTTTGATTTAGAAACCAGAGATTTGGGTAAGGGCTTGAATTATCCCGAGGGGAAGGTGTTAGGCACCCCTCAGGATCCACTAGTGTGGTTCCCGACCAGGCTATGGTTGTGACTTTAAGTACAAATAACATGTAGGCAAGTGAAACTTTCAAATAAGAGGGGATTTTCATGTAATGGTTACAAATAAACAAAAGTAAGAAAAAGGAACTAAAAGAGTTGATTTTCTTAAAAGAAATGGTAAAAAAAAATTAAAAGAAACAAAGAAAACAAAGGGAAGGGGGATCCTAGGTTTATTAATAATATGGATCACCCCACACAACATCCGGGAATCAATCCTCAGTAAGAGGCTACACGTGATGTTATCGCATGGTCATCATATCCATATCTACCCTTCCCACCCCGTTAAGGTATTAAAGAGATTGGTCTCGTTTACTTATTGCATGCTATTACCCACCCCAACCCATCAGCCTCGGAGGTACTTGGGACTACTATTCCTAAAAGGGAGGAGAAGTTGGGCTTATTTGTGGTTTCAAAGGTAAAAATACTAAGGCGACAAGCAAATATATATATATATATATATATATATATATATATATATATGAGAAGCACATAAGCAAATAAGGCTCAAACAGACCTCCTTAATGTCACACCTCCTTTTTCCGCCCGGCGAGAGGCGTAGGAGAGTTTTATCCAATTAAAGGACAATCGAAACGGGATTGGTTTATTTATTTCAGAGTCGCCACTTGGGAGATTTAGGGTTTCACAAGTCACCAATTTTAATCTCTAATCGAGTTAAAGAATGACTCCATATTATAGTCTGCGTACCAGAAATCCGGATAAGGAATTCTGTTAACCCAGGAGAAGGTGTTAGGCATTCCCGAGTTCCGTGGTTCTAGCACAGTCGCTCAACTGTTATATTCGGCTTGATTATCTGATTTTATACAAATGTGAACTTATGTGCAAATTTTATCTTTTAACCGCTTTTATCATTTAATGTTATTTTTATCAAGAATTGCAACATCGTGGAAACACACCTCGAACCACGTTACAATAAATGTACCCGCGGTTAGAGCTACGTTTCAACTCTGTTGAGATTGGGATTTGGGTCACATAAATGTGCACCCGAGTTTAGGAAGATAACATTATTAAATACGCGCCTGAAGCAACTAGCATATTGTTATGTTGGGAAAAGGCCGTGAAATTCGCTAAACGGCCTGTCCCGAATTCTAAGTATTTTAATATATACATTCAGAGGGCCCCGTAGCTTGTGCATTTTTGTTTGTCGAGGCTCGTCTCATTCATTATTTTTAAAAGGAATTTGCAACGTCATGGAAATGCATCTCAAACCACGTCACAATCAATGTACCCGTGATTAGAGACACATTTCGACTCCGTTGAGATTTGGATTTGGGTCACATAAATGTGCACCCGAGTTTAAGAAAGTAAGGTTTATTAAGGCGCGTCCTAAAGAGACTAACGTATTGTATTTTGGGAAGAGGCCGTGAAGGTTCATTAAATGGCCAAATCCAAAGTCTAGTCAATGGTTATGTATTTTATTGAGGGCCCCGGCGATGTGTGATTTATTTAGCGAGGCTCGTCTCATTTTTATTTTAAAGGATAAACCTATAACGGCTACATTTTTCTATTAAGTTTGTCTCTAAAAATAAAAGAAAATTTCTTAATTAATTACATACTTAAACAAACGTAACTTATTAGTTATTAGTTTACGGCTAATGCGAATGGAAAATTGCGATCGAGTTTGTACAAAGAAAAACTGCTTTCATTTTATATTCTGTTATTCAATAATACTAGAACATGAGATTGACCATAATATCAAAACAGATTAATTATTCTCCGATTAATTTAAACTAACATTATTAGATGAAGAAAGTATACATATGCAACCTCATTATTCATTAATCATTCAACTACATCTTTATACGAAGAAAGAAAAATTATATTCAACCACAAATCTAAACAGGAGGAATTCAACAGGAACAAAGCCTGATTAATATTTCATTTTTTGCTTCAAGCCGAGATTGTACAAATGTGTACCTGGAAACAGCAGTACAAGAACAAAAGAAGGAGAAGTCAGCAGCAATAATACCACAGCAACAGCAGATTCAGTAACACCGCAAACCAGTAACAACCAGTAAAATAACCCAGTAACAGATTGAAAACCCAGCAATGCCAAAGTACAATCGCAGTCAAAGCAGAAAAGAGAAAAGATACAAGATGCAGTAGTTTCTGATTTTTGAATAACACTCGAGAAAAGCAAACGGAAATTATTCGAGTGAAGTTCAAGTTGTCTTTTTCTTTTACTCTCTAACACTCTTGAAATTTTTCAGAATGTATTACTCTCAAAAATATTCTCCCAATAATAATAATCTCTAAGTCCTCTCAATAATGTTCTCTCAAGTTCAAGTCCTCTTTAATGTGTCAAATGACCATATATATATATATATATAGCAAGACCTTGTCTTGAATTCCCAACCCCAAATTATTCCCCCAATGACATGCTTTGTCCCCACTATTAAATGTTTTCTTTATTTTAAACTTTGTCCCCCATGCCTACATTAAATAAATACCATATTCCCAACCCATTATGATTTGTCCCCCATGCTTACATTAAATAAATGCAATATTCCCCCTCATTATGTTTTGTCTTGTCCCCCATTATATTAAACAAGTACATCAAAAACCCCACCCCATTATATTTTGTCCCTCATGCTTAATATAAAGAATCAAAATAATGTTCAATTACCAAACTACCCCTCCGACCTTATTGCAATTACAAATCTACCCCCGAATGCAATGCAATTTACCAGATTACCCCTCTGCTCTAAACAATCAATTAATCATAACTTGACCAAAATATAGTCAAGATGACCAATTTCTCAACAATCTTCAACAACAATTATATGAACACGATGAACAACACAACTCCAAATTAATGGAACTAAATTAACCATATCGGGAACCAATCCTGGTTAATTTAGCAAGGATACAACAATACAAACAAAAAATACATGATTCAAACTAAATCAAACCAATCAAAAACAAACATAAACTCACATTAAATCACTGGATTTAAACATGAACTTCAAACCAAGACGAACATGAATTAAATCTATTTTTAAGCAACAAAACATGATGGATTCACATGATTCAAACAACATTAATAATTTCTGGAAAATACATAACAACATGAAACAAATTGAAGAAATAATTAATTAAATTTCAATTTGAATCTAACAAACACTAAACTAACAAGTATTCACTTAAACAACAATACAAACATGAAGTAAACATGAAAAACAACTAATTAACTTCCATTTGAAATCTGAAAATTAATTCAACAAAAACACATGAACATGAACAAAACCAAAAATCATATATCTGACCATAGACATGAACAAAACAAACATTTGCCGATTTTAGATTCGAAAATATCAAAACAAAATACGGACAAAATAAAACTCTAAAACTTACTAACCGGATCGAAATGAAATATGTATGGACTGTTTCGACAAACTTCGACCAAAACTCGAGCAAACGACGACGAACATGAACCTACGAAGCAACTGAAGCAACAACAACAGTCGTCCTGGCAGAAGCGATGCTCGAGCAGCAACGACATCCATGGACGACGAGGTTTCAGTACAGACCCATATGAGAGGTCGACGGATAGCGAAGACGCGACAGCTGGGGATGGGGGGCTTCGAACTGGATGATGAGCTTGGCCATGGAAACGACTGGGTGTAACGGTGGAAGAAGGCGATGGACAGTGACGACGCAGCAGCAACAGCTGCTGCTCGTCGGGGCTTCGGTGGTCGTTTGGCGTGAGGACGGAGCAGCTATGGAGGGTCGTTTGAGCAGTGACGACGGAACAACAACAACTGTGGTCATCGGCTTCAATGGAGGAGTGGTCGTGTGGGCAGTGACGACGAAGGGGGGGAGCTGGTGGTTGACGGACGTGAAGGAGAGTTGGACAACGCAGCAGCAGTTGCTGCTGCTTGACGTGGGATGAGGGGTGATGGGGCTGACTATGGTGGGTTCACGGTGGTGAGGTCGAGGAAGAAGAGCAAAAACGCAGCAACAACGTTGCTCGTCAATGGCGGACGGTGGAGGGGTCGTTTAAGAGGGTGAAGAAGATGAAGACGTGAGGTGTATGTTTGGAGGGTGGTTGCTGGGCAGCCATGGCAGCTGGTCTGCAGAGGTGAAGGACAAGGAGAAAGTAAGGTTGGGGGCGGGTGAGTTTTGGTCCTTTTTTAGGGTTTTCTTTTGTCTTCTTTCTTTTGTTTTTTTTTGTTTTGGACAAAAATGAAGAAGGGGTGTTGGGTTAATGGGGCGGACCGGGTCAACCCGGTCTAAAGTGGACTGGGTCATGGGGAAGATTGGGCAATTATTTGGGCCTGGGGTTGAAATTTGAAGAAGTGGCCCAATCCGATTTTTCTTTGTATTTTTGTTATTTTTCTTCTTTTATTTTCTAAAACTAAATTATAAAAGTACTCAAATTATTATTAAGAACTAAATTAAGTTATAAAAGCGCAAATTAACTCCCAATAACAATTAACGCACAATTAAGTAATAATTAAGCATAAAATTGTTCATTTGGACATTAAATGCTAAAAATGCAAAAGATGTCTATTTTTGTAATTTTTAATTTTTGTAAAACTAATTTAATTACTCACAATTGTAGAATTAAATCCTACATGCAAAATGCGACATATTTTTGTATTTTTATTAATTTAACAAATAAGCAAACACGGACAAATACAAATAATTATCCAAAAATGTCACAAAAATACTCAAAATTGCACATCAAGGAAAATCATTTTATTTTGCATTTTTGGGAGTATTTCTCATATAGGGCAAAAATCACGTGCTTACAGCTGCCCCTCTTTGCCCGAAGACACGAAGGGTTTTCGCGCAAAGATAAAGCGAGCGATTTTTGCCTATCCGAGTACTCCGTGTGAAGCATTTTTTGAAAAGATTTAACCGAACCTTTGCTTCAAAGGTTTCCTACATATCCCTGGCTAAAGGGGAATCAAGTTAATGTAGTTCGGGAAGTTTTGGTAGCTGGGACTACCGTGGGACTGCAATGCTACTGCTGTTGCATGCTGTTATCACTGCTTACCGATCTCCTTGTTACACCGTGCTTAAAAGAAAACAAGAATCTAGGCTAGACTAAAATCTGTTCTTGTTGCCTTGCTTTCTTGTCGGCTTGTGTTTCCTCCGGTGCTTTCCTTCCGATGCTTTTCTTCATTTTGACCCATGCGCTTGAGTTTGTGCTGGGACCTCTTGTTGCAACCTTTTACTTCCCGGTGCTGGGGATTTTATTGTTTCCTGTTGGGGATTCCTGCTGTAACCCTTTGTTTTATTGTCCTCTGACTTGATCTTGAAACGTATGCCTCTGTTGTATGGGCGGGCTCCCAACTTCAATACTTGAAAATTAATGTTGTGTATTCCTCTGTTATCTGGGCGGGCTCCCAACTTCAATGCTCGAAATATAAAGACTGAAATATATGCCTCTGTTATCTGGGCGGGCTCCCAACTTCAACACTTGAAAGTAAAGACTGGAATGTATTCCTATGTTATTATGGGCGGGCTCCCAACTTCAACTCTGGAAATATAAAGACTGAATGTATTCCTCTGTTATTATGGGCGGGCTCCCAACTTCAACGCTTGAAATGTAAAAACTGAATGTATGCCTCTGTTATCTGGGCGGGATCCCAACTTCAACACTTGAAAAGTAAAGACTGAATGTATTCCTCTGTTATTATGGGCGGGCTCCCAACTTCAACTCTTGAAATGTAATGACTGAAATGTATTCCTCTCATTATGTAGGTGGGCGCCTGACAAGAAATTTAAAGACTGAAAAGTATTCCACTCGTTATGTAGGTGGGCGCCTGACAAGAAATTTTAAAGACTGAAAAGTATTCCACTCATTATGTAGGTGGGCGCCTGACAAGAAATTTAAAGACTGAAAAGTATTCCACTCGTTATGTAGGTGGGCGCCTGATAAGAAATTTAAAGACTGAAAAGTATTCCACTCGTTATGTAGGTGGGCGCCTGACAAGAAATTTAAAGACTGAAAAGTATTCCACTCGTTATGTAGGTGGGCGCCTGACAAGAAATTTAAAGACTGAAAAGTATTCCACTCGTTATGTAGGTGGGCGCCTGACAAGAAATTTAAAGACTGAAAAGTATTCCACTCGTTATGTAGGTGGGCGCCTGACAAGAAATTTAAAGACTGAAAAGTATTTCACTCGTTATGTAGGTGGGCGCCTGACAAGAAATTTAAAGACTGAAAAGTATTCCACTCGTTATGTAGGTGGGCTCCTGACAAGAAATTTAAAGACTGAAAAGTAGTCCACTCGTTATGTAGGTGGGCGCCTGACAAAAAATTTAAAGACTGAAAAGTATTCCACTCGTTATGTAGGTGGGCGCCTGACAAGAAATTTAAAGACTGAAAAGTATTCCACTCGTTATGTAGGTGGGCGCCTGACTTTAAATAAACAACTTTTAAAATAAAATGTCATTCCTCTCTTCAGGCGGGCTCCTGATTTCAACAACAACTTAGGAGGAAATGCATCTCCTATGGGTGAACCTAAAACAAATTTAGGAGGAAATGCCTCTCCTATAGGTAAAATAAACTTTAGGAGGAAATGCGTCTCCTATGGGTAAAATAAACTTTAGGAGGAAATGTGTCTCCTATGGGTGAAACTAACTTAGGAAGTGCGTCTCCTATGGGCAAAACTAGACTTAGGAAGTGCGTCTCCTATGGGAAAAACTAGACTTAGGAAGTGCGTCTCCTATTGGAAAAGACGTGGAATGTATTCCCTTGTTATACAGGTGGGCGCCTGATGGTAAAGACACAAAATGTATTCCCTTGTTATACAGGTGGGCGCCTAAAGTATGAAATGAACAGACAAAAAGTATTCCTCTCGTTATTCAGGTGGGCGCCTGTCTTCAACAACAACTTTGAAGATAAAATCCTATTCGAGGGCAGATGAACCCGACATATCCTATTCGAGGGCGGATGAACCCAACATATTCTATTCGAGGGCGGATGAACCCGACATATCCTATTCGAGGGCGAATGAACCCGACATATCCTATTTGAGGGCGGATGAACCCGACATATCCTATTCGAGGGCGGATGAACCCGACATATCCTATTCGAGGGGGGATGAACCCGACATATCCTATTCGAGGGGGGATGAACCCAAAATGTCCTATTCGAGGGCGGATGAACCCAAAATATCCTATTCGAGGGCGGATGAACCCAAAATATCCTATTCGAGGGCAGATGAACCCAAAAAAAAAAAAACTTGAAAAAGGTATTACCTCGAAAACTTGCTGGGGATTATTTTGCTGGGGGATGAATTTTCCCTTTCTTCCTTCCCCATTATGGGTTGTCCGACCCCTTGAAATTCGGTCGAAAATCTGTCGAAGATGCTTCTACATCTTGATGATCCGCTGGGGATAGCACTACTGAAGATAACTCTGCTGAGTAGGATGTTTCATTCCCCTGCAAACTACTTCCCCTTTTTTTCTTTTTCTTTTTTTCTTTTTTTCTTTTTTTTTCTTTTTATTTTTTATTTTTTATTTTAGCTTCTTCCTTCGAAGACCAACTCCCTTAAGACTCGCTTTGCCCTTCCCCGAAAGGAACCGCTGAGGATACCAATTTGCAACAAACCTGTGTTGGACTCCTCGAATCTGCTAGGGATAACATTGTTGGGGAATTATTTACTTACCTGTTGGGGGGTAAAATGTTATCAGCTGGGGGTACCTGACTTCCAGAAAATTTTCTAAATGGAAGGAAAATTTTTTGCCCCAGTTTGATAATATCCCTTGTGGCATGCATTTCTGTCATCAATGCCATCTCTTCTACCTGCTTCAAATCAAACAAAATTCGTTAGTTTAAAATGCAGTGGTTGGTTGTGATACTCCTGCTGGGATGGTTTTCCCTTTCTCCTTCCTTGCTCTGCATTCAACAACTTGTTAGGGGATGATATTATTTGTTGGGGATAATCCCTTCCTGATGGGGATATCCCTCTTCTTTTGTGGCACAGCTCGAAAACTGGCATTTCCCGACCTTTTAGTCTAGTATGAATTTCGCAAATCCTGCTCACTGCTTTCCTTGCTTTGTTCACGGGCCTTGGCTTTGAGGTTTATAACCTTGGTTTTGGCAAGGATATCCCTCTTGACACTCGTCAATCCTTTTGTCAATTCCCTTTTGCTGGGGATATTTTTCTTGACATTGGCCTCGCGCTTGTTCCTTGCTGACTATACCATTTGGATGTACTAGTCAGATCTCATTTTGTATAATTGGAAAGCTGATGGCATATTTTGAAGTCAATTCACTTGTTCTGACCAGATAGACTCTATTGGGGATTTTTCTATGAAAGGAAAAAGATAAAAGGGAACAGAATAAAAAGACAAAGGAAAAAAATGACTCTTTAACAAAAAAAACTATAAATAAAAACCTATCAAATGCAGATACCGACTCTAATGGCCATGACATGCGTATGTGGCCTATCCTCTACCGTCAATCATCTTTCAAGATCTTCAATTGGCGATTCCCCATCTAATTCTCAATCTTGACTTGTAGTGCCCGAAGGGTTTTCACTATCAAGTCTCTCTCATTTTTGGTTCTTCTCTCAGCTTTCATCGCCTTATGGTGCCTGTGAAGGTTTTCACCAATAAGACTCTCTCGTTTTATATCTCTCTCCAGTTGGGGGATTTGGAGTGTTGCCGGTATGACTCTTTCTGTTGGAGATTAGAGTCTTTTCTACTGTGGAACAGAATGTTATGTTCGCCGGTAAGACTCTTCATTTGTCTGACTTGGCATCTTTTGAAGACTGATCAGAAGGTCTTTCTTTGGACCGTAATGTGGGTTTTTGGATAGGGCTAGAAAGAAAGGGTATAAAAAGCTCAAAAATACATTAATTTTGGGCTATTAGTTACAACCTTCAGAATTAGATTTATTTACAACAAACACAACATTTGCCCCAGTTTCTTGCTTGGGGATATCTTAATTGATATTTTTTCATTTTTCAAAACTATGACCGAGCCGTGAAGCGCCTACGTATCCTTTTTGAGGAATCAGGTCAAACGTAGTTCCTAATTCCTCTTTTCCATTTGACTTTCTTTTGTTTTTTTTTGTTTTTGTTATCATTTTTCTCTTCTTTTCTCTTTTCTTTTTTTTCATTTTTTTTCTTTACCTGCCATGCTTGCGTTTTCTAGTCGTTTCTACTGATTCCGAACGAGGTGTATGAAAGAAAATAAATAAGGCTCAAAAGGGGTAACGAAGGATAAAGTGTTTAGGTAGCAGAACAAAATGCCTTCGTCATTCCAGTCTTCAAGACATGCCAGGTGCAAACAACATAATTAAACAATAGATTTATAGTCTCTTCCGATGGTGCTGGACTTGACAATTATGTTAAACATTTGCTTTTCCTTTGTCATTTCTAAAGCACCGTTGGGCGACACTCTCATTATCATGACCGACCCTCATGCCAATTTGGCGAATCTTGCTTTTAACGGTTTTCTTTGTGTTTAACTTGCCCCAGTTCCACATGACGCGAGCTCTGAATAATCTCAAACCGTCCTTATTTTCTTTAAACGGTCTGATCGCCTTTCCGGGGTTTTATGATTAACTTTAAAGACTAGGCCCAAACTGTGTGCGCATGTCATGTCACTAGAATCGGCGTTGAATAAAAACGATAAAAGGACTAAACAAAAAGTTGACTGGAAATAAAAGACCGGATTTTGCATTAGATTACCGGTGAAATGGTTAAAACAAAACAAACCAGAACAAAACCCAAAAAACGAACGGGACAAAACCTAAACAAACCGCTATGATGAAATGGAAAGATAAGAAGGTTTGACACAAGACAGTATTCGGATTACAACCCTAAGAATAATCCGGACAGCAGAAATGACAACAAAATAAGCCACCAACAGCGTCTCTCTTGCTAACCAAGGAATGGAGCGGCCTCCCACTTCATCAAAAACTGGCATCTTAGCCACTGAGCTTTGCATCAATACTGCCAAGACCATTACCAGCTTCAATATCATCAACTTTAGTCAACAAGTCCCAATAGGATTCGAGTGCTTCTGTTATCCGGCCTGATCCCCACAAAGTGTGCTTCATGAGGTGCAAGTAAAGGATTCTGGGTGTCATTGTCTGGCTTACCACAAACCAACCACCTTAACTTTCTTTGCAAAACAAACAGGTTAGAATGGACTCAGTCGGTTCCCATTATTAACAACATCCTTTCTTTTTTTTTTTTCCTTTTATTTCTTTTTTTTTCCGATTTTTTTTTCTTTTCTCTTTTTTCCATTCTCTTTTTTTTTTTGCTTTTATTTTTGTTGTGGTCGAATCTTATGGAGATTGCCTACGTATCATGACCCCGCATAAATCAGACCGAGCGTAGTTCGTGACCAATAAAAGATAAACAATAATGAACATTTTTTTTTCAATTTTCATATTAAAACAAACTGAGTTTCAAAGGTTTGAAGATGACCTACAAACTCGAAAATCAAACAACCCACATATTCTAATCAAAAGATTTACAAACTCAAAAACAAACGGCCAGCTTCCTTTCCCCGTTTGTCAAATGCAACCAAACGACTATTTTTGCAAATGTTGCCCCTTCCAAATCTCACATGAATTTTGAGGTCGGGGAGGATTATTTTGACACTTTACAATTTTGTCCATTCTTTTACGAAAATAACCATTCGACAATTGAAAGATACTCTAAGGCTATTTCGGCAAGAACAGTTTAAGACGCGGCTGAAGCTGGCTCGACTTATTTTTGACTAAAAATTCAAATGGTATTCACCTAACCGCTGACTCTTTATTTTTTTTTTCAATTTACAATGAAAACGTGGTGTTGCAAACACGTCCCTTTAGCGCCTCGGGGACGAAGATTTTTAAGGCTGTGTGGGTCAACTGGACAAAAAATCCTAAACATGACCCAAAAGGTGGTTGTTTATGCAAAGTCAGCCTTCCGGCGTCCTTTTCGGGAACATTCGGCTATTTATGACAAAACAACATCACCTGACTTATTTATGACTCTTTTTATCGATTTTCAAATTAGAAAACTCAATATTGCAAACACGGCCTTTCAATGTCTCGGGGACGAAGATTTTTAAGGTTGTGTGGGTCAACTGGACCAAATCTCAAAAAATGACCCAAAGATGGCTGTTTATGCAAAGTCAGCCTTCCGGCGTCCCTTTTGGGAACATTCGGCTATGTCTTGATAAAACAACGTCACCCTACTTCTTTATGACAAAATTAAAATTTGACATGTTTATTTTTATTATTATTTTTTTTTTTGGCTTTTTAGCAAAAGGGGGGGTTGGACCCGATGAGGGTTGCCTACGTATCTCACATTCGGTGAGAATCAAACCCGCGTAGTTCGGGTCGTTTTGAATAAAGTAAATGAACTAATTTCTTTTTTTTTTCATTATTATTATTATTGTTTTTTGAATTTGTGAAAGAACTACTTTAAAAAAAGAAAGGAAGTATTTTTTTTGGATTAAAAGAAAGACTTCTAAGATATTTTTCTGAATTTTCATTTGTTTTTTTTTGTTTTTTGTTTTATTCTAAAGAAAAAGAAAATATTTTTCGGAATTTTACCTTTAATAAAAGAAATGCTTCTAAATATGTTTTTTTTGAATTTTGAATTTTCTTTTCAATTTTTAAAGAAGAGGGAAAATATTTTCGGATTTTTTTTATATATATATATATACGTTTTTTTAATAATTAAAAAGACTTTCTAAAGAAGTCAATAATGTAAAATATTTTTGGATTTTTGTTTTGAAAACTGGGAGTCTAAAAAAACTTTTCTAGACTTTGCAAGACAAATATTTTTGCAACAATTGAAGATATATATACATTTTTGGAAATAAAGAAAAACTTTTGGATTTTATATATATATATTTGCAACAAATAATAAAATCGCTTTCAAAACAAACTATTTTTTAAAAAACAAACTATTTTATTTATTTTTTCTATATTTTTTTTTGAACAACCAAGACAGAACAACTATTTTTTTTCTTCTATTTTTCCTTTGCTTTTAATAAAACAAACTAATAAGACATTTTTTTTTCATTTTCTCAAAATTCGGCAGAGTTTTGACAGTATTTGGGTATTGAATTTTTTCAAAAATGAACAATCAATTCCCTAACCGCTATTTCTTTTTTTTTTCAATTTCACAATATTCATAATATTCAAACACCGGTCAGTGAGACAAAATAAATGCACGGAAAACAAATAGGATGCATCAGGATGGTCATTTTCATTTTTGGTACACCTGTCCTAGACAGACCCAACCCCTGTGTTGAGCCTCTAAAGTCAAATGCACGTGATGCAAACAAACGTTCCTACTAGGGATCCGGCATGAAGCTGAGTTATTCTAGGTTCATAACCTGGGTATTTGTTCTAGACTGTGTACCCAAGAGGACAACTCTAGTCGAGGAGGGGGCCACGTACCGGGGACCCGCGGGGTCGTCCGGCTTTGTAACTTGTCCGGCCTCTTTCTTATTTCAAGGTATGACACTAACAGAATAGGGAGTCTCGACCAGCGAGCTTCTCCCCGGAGGTAAGAAGAGAAGGGTTTCGGCACAGTTTATATACAGTTCAAATAATATCAAAGCGGTAAAAGCAGCATTTAGCACATTAGGCTCAAAACATGTAATAATCAGATAATAAATAAAGCCAAATAATAACAATTATTCTAAGCTCGAATTCTTAACCCTGAACCAGTGGTTCTGGGCTATTGATCCCCAGCAGAGTCGCCAGAGCTGTCACACCTCCTTTTTCCGCCCGGCGAGGGGCGTAGGGGAGTTTATCCAATTAAAGGACAATCGAAACGGGATTGGTTTATTTATTTCAGAGTCGCCACTTGGGAGATTTAGGGTGTCCCAAGTCACCAATTTTAATCCCGAATCGAGGAAAAGAATGACTCCATATTACAGTCTGCGTACCAGAAATCCGGATAAGGAATTCTGTTAACCCGGGAGAAGGTGTTAGGCATTCCCGAGTTCCGTGGTTCTAGCACGGTCGCTCAACTGTTATATTCGGCTTGATTATCTGATTTTATACAAGTGTGAACTTATGTGCAAAATTTAACTTTTAACCGCTTTTATCATTTACTGTTTTTATCAAGAATTGCAACGTTGTGAAAATGTATCTCGAACCGCGTTACAATCAATGTACCCGTGGTCGTCGACACACTTTGACTCCGTTGAGATTTGGATTTGGGTCACATCAATGTGCACCCGAGTTTAAGGAAATTAAATTATTAAAGGCGCGCCTAAAGCGACTAGCGTATTTATTTTGGGTAGGACCGTGGAATTTTACTAAACGGTCCATCCCGAAGCCTAAACAATTTTTAAAGCAATATTTATTGAGGGCCCCGCAATTTGTATTTTTATTTGGCGAGGCTCACCTCGTTCTTTATTTCTAATGAATTTGCAACGTCATGGACATGCATCTCGAACCACGTCACAGTCAATGTACCCGTGATTAGAGAGGCATTTCGAATCCGTCGAGATTTGGATTTGGGTCACATAAATGTGCACCCGAGTTTAAGAAGGTAAAGTTTATTAAAGCGTATCCTAAAGAGACTAACGTGTTGTCATTTTAGGAAGGTTGTGAGATTTGCTAAACAACCCGTCCGGGAAACTAAATGCTTCAATGATTTACATTTAACAAGGGCCCCGCATCTGCGTGTTTTGTTTATTTTCATCGAGGCTCATCTCGTTCTTATTTTAAAAGGATATCCTATAGCAACTACGTTTCTTGTCGTGTTCGTCTCTATCAATTGAAAACGGTAGACAGTCCTAATTAATTACATGATTGCGAGTTTACTTATAACAGGATTTAAAATGCTTTTACAGAATAATAAAATGTGACTGCGATTATGGATAACTAGCCGAAAATTATGGGCCCAAACCTAGCTCATGCGAGATGGCCAGACTTAGGCCCCCTTTTTCGATATGGGCCTAACTGATTTGTTTCGATTTGGGCTCGGCCTTCATGAGATTGAGGCCTAGGACTGATTCTTTGTTCTGTGAAAGAAAAATTAATATTCAAACAAAAATCCAACAGGAGGAATTAAACAGGAACAAAGCCTGATTAATATTTCATTTTTTGCTTCAAGCCGAGATTGTACAAATGTGTACCTGGAAACAGCAGTACAAGAACAAAAGAAGGAGAAGTCAACAGCAATAATACCACAGCAACAGCAGATTCAGCAACACCGCAAACCAGTAACAACCAGTAGAATAACCCACTAACAGATTGAAAACCCAGCAATGCCAAAGTACAATCGCAGTCAAAGCAGAAAAGAGAAAAGATACAAGATGCAGTAGTTTTTGATTTTTTAATAACACTCGAGAAAAGCAAACGGAAATTATTCGAGTGAAGTTCAAGTTGTCTTTTTCTTTTACTCTCTAACACTCTTGAAATTTTTCAGAATGTATTACTCTCAAAAATATTCTCCCAATAATAATCTCTAAGTCCTCTCAATAATGTTCTCTCAAGTTCAAGTCCTCTTTAATGTGTCAAATGACCATATATATATATAGCAAGACCTTGTCTTGAATTCCCAACCCCAAATTATTCCCCCCAATGGCATGCTTTGTCCCCACTATTAAATGTTTTCTTTACTTTAAACTTTGTCCCCCATGCCTGCATTAAATAAATACCACATTCCCAACCCATTATGATTTGTCCCCCATGCTTACATTAAATAAATGCAATATTCCCCCCCATTATGTTGTCTTGTCCCCCATTATATTAAACAAGTACATCAAAAACCCCATCCCATTATATTTTGTCCCTAATGCTTAACATAAAGAATCAAAATAATGTTCAATTACCAAACTACCCCTCCGACCTTATTGCAATTACAAATCTACCCCCGAATGTAATGCAATTTACCAAATTACCCCTCTGCTCTAAACAATCAATTAATCATAACTTGACCAAAATATAGTCAAGATGACCAATTTCTCAACAATCTTCAACAACAATTATATGAACATGATGAACAACACAACTCCAAATTAATGGAACCAAATTAACCATATTGGGAACCAATCCTGGTTAATTTAGCAAGGATACAACAATACAAACAAAAAAATACATGATTTAAACTAAATCAAACCAATCAAAAACAAACATAAACTCACATTAAATCACTGGATTTAAACATGAACTTCAAACCAAGACGAACATGAATTAAATCTATTTTTAAGCAACAAAACATGACGGATTCACATGATTCAAACAACATTAATAATTTCTGGAAAATACATAACAACATGAAACAAATTGAAGAAATAATTAATTAAATTTCAATTTGAATCTAACAAACACTAAACTAACAAGTATTCACTTAAACAACAATACAAACATGAAGTAAACATGAAAAACAACTAATTAACTTCCATTTGAAATCTGAAAATTAATTCAACAAAAACACATGAACATGAACAAAACCAAAAATCAAATATCTGACCATAGACATGAACAAAACAAACATTTGCCGATTTTAGATTCGAAAATATCAAAACAAAATACGGACAAAATAAAACTCTAAAACTTACTAACCGGATCGAAATGAAATATGTACGGACTGTTTCGACAAACTTCGACCAAAACTCGAGCAAACGACGACGAACATGAACCTACGAAGCAACTGAAGCAACAGCAACAGTCGTCGTGGCAGAAGCGATGCTCAAGCAGCAACAACATCCATGGACGACGAGGTTTCAGTACAGACCCATATGAGAGGTCGACGGATAGCGAAGACGCGACAGCTGGGGATGGGGGGCTTCGAACTGGATGATGAGCTTGGCCATGGAAACGACTGGGTGTAACGGTGGAAGAAGGCGATGGACAGTGACGACGCAGCAGCAACAGCTGCTGCTCGTCGGGGCTTCGGTGGTCGTTTGGCTTGAGGATGGAGCAGCTGTGGAGGGTCGTTTGAGCAGTGATGACGTAACAGCAACAACTGTGGTCGTCAGCTTCAATGGAGGAGTGGTCGTATGGGCAGTGACGACGAAGGGGGGGAGCTGGTAGTTGACGGACGTGAAGGAGAGTTGGACAACGCAGCAGCAGTTGCTGCTTCTTGACGTGGGATGAGGGGTGATGGGGCTGACTATGGTGGGTTCACGGTGGTGAGGTCGAGGAAGAAGAGCAAAAACGCAGCAACAACGTTGCTCGTCAATGGCGGACGGTGGAGGGGTCGTTTAAGAGGGTGAAGAAGATGAAGACGTAAGGTGTATGTTTGGAGGGTGGTTGTTGGGCAGCCATGGCAGCTGGTCTGCAGAGGTGAAGGAGAAGGAGAAAGTAAGGTTGGGGGCGGGTGAGTTTTGGTCCTTTTTTAGGGTTTTCTTTTGTCTTCTTTCTTTTGTTTTGTTTTGTTTTGGACAAAAATGAAGAAGGGGTGTTGGGTTAATGGGGCGGACCGGGTCGACCCGGTCTAAAGTGGACTGGGTCATGGGGAAGATTGGGCAATTATTTGGGCCTGGGGTTGAAATTTGAAGAAGTGGCCCAATCCGATTTTTCTTTGTATTTTTGTTATTTTTCTTCTTTTATTTTCTAAAACTAAATTATAAAAGTACTCAAAGTATTATTAAGAACTAAATTAAGTTATAAAAGTGCAAATTAACTCCCAATAACAATTAACGCACAATTAAGTAATAATTAAGCATAAAATTGTTCATTTGGACATTAAATGCTAAAAATGCAAAAGATGCCTATTTTTGTAATTTTTAATTTTTGTAAAACTAATTTAATTACTAACAATTGTAGAATTAAATCCTACATGCAAAATGCGACATATTTTTATATTTTTTATTAATTTAACAAATAAGCAAACACGGACAAATACAAATAATTATCCAAAAATGTCACAAAAATACTCAAAATTGCACATCAAGGAAAATCATTTTATTTTGCATTTTTTGGGAGTATTTCTCATATAGGGCAAAAATCACGTGCTTACACTTAAATCAAAGAAAAGCATACAGTTTAGCATGTCTTACACGTACTGATTAGGGTCTGAATAAACTTAAAAGTTGTGGCAGACTGATTTATTGCATATTTCAGATAAGAAGCCCGAATTAGGCATGCATGCTGGTTGTAGTTAATAAAATCTGATTTAGTTTATAAACTGTCTTATGGCTTGCCTAAGTGTTAGACGAAAACCTATAGGCATGATATCTACTGATTTCAGAAAAGATGAAGTATACTGATTTTAGAAAAGGTTGTCAGTTATTCAGGAAAGACGAGTTTTGAGAAAAGATCATAAATTCTGCAGACATTAGACATTGTTGTTACTGGTTTTAGACTTATAAGCGAGTGAAACGTTTCAGACTTGGTTGATAGTTCTTATAGGCATGCTTTCTATGCGTTGCTGATTTTAAAAAAACCTTTTGGACATAATAAGAATGCAGAAACCCTATAGGCATGACATCTAATGTAGTTGATTTTCAGAACCTATAGATATGTTCTCTACATGCATATGCAGAAGTCACGATATTTACATGAAAGTGCAAGGTCCCTATAGTCATGGTATCTAAATGAGAATGTTGAAGTTCCTGTAGACGTGGTAACTAAATGAGAATGCAAAAAATCTTATAGACATGGAGACTAAATGAGAATGTAGAAATCTTATAGGCATGGTAGCTATATGAAAAATGCAGAAATCTTATAGGCATGGTAGCTATATGAAAAATGCAGAAATCTTATAGGAATGGTAGCTATATGAAAAAATGTAGAAATCTTATAGGCATGGTAGCTATATGAAAAATGCAGGAATCTTATATGCAAGTTATCTACCTTTTTTTACATGCATGTTACCCTTCCCTTTTCACTAACTATCCCTAAAAGATATTACAAGTTATCTACCTTTTTTTACATGCCTGATTCAGACTTCCTGTTTGAAGTATGAAGTAAACCAACTTCAAAGATCATGTTTCAAAGCCTTTCTCCCACTTGGGTGTGTCAGAGTTCCCAAAGAGTTTCATAAGAACTCCTGGCAGTGCTTACACCCAAATGTATCACCATATTAAGCCAAAGTGCAGTGTGAAAGGACCATCCCTCAGGTGTCCAAGTTTAGAGGGAACTCAAGGTCCCAAGGCAAGGCTCACAAGAGGGGGGCAAAACTTAGGAACTAAGAGAGAGTGTAAGTGAAGAATTCTGAAAGGGGGAAAGGGAAAGGGAAACAACACACATAGGGATATAGGGAATAAGGAGTTGCAAGAGGTAAAAAGCAGGCTAGTGGGTATAACCCAACAATGGGAGATGTTGGCATACCCATAAGCCTATTGGAACACATTGTTAGAGGTTAGGATCCCCTAAGGGATAAAGTTTAATCCATAGACAATAACTTGTATATTGCCATGTTTTAAACTGTAACTCAAAGCATATAAAGGGAAATACAAAATAGGGATTCACAACAGAAACAAGCAAAAGGGAATCAACATGCTAGTTTAAGTATTTAACTCTGCAGAAGTAGTAAAGTAGACATAAATGCAGAAAGTTGTAAGTAAACACATTGTGGGGATGCTGAAATTTGAAATTAGGACATACCAGTTTCAAAGAAACAAGTAGAGAAAAATGTAGTAGTCTAGTGAAAACCTCATTGCAGACAAGAAGAGAGAGTTCTATTATGTGAGTAAGAGTTCAGAAGAGATTGTGAATTGTTTCCTCTGAAGTGTAGAAATATCGTGCCCTTTTATAGTGTAAAAACCAAGTAGAAATAAGGTAAGAAATAATTGAAGAGCTGATTGTCAATCAATTACACAAGACTCCCTTTAGTTAAGGGATTCAGATTCAAACGGGTATAAACCAATTAAGGAAAGAAATTAATCAAACACTTTGTGAAAAGTAGGCAATTAGGGGTGAATACATAAAATTTATTTAAGGATAGGGTTTTTGAAATACACGGTTTGTATAAATAAGGTAAAGAAATTAATTGACAGCCAGTAAATCAACAGTCAGGGAATTTGTATGAATGAACCGAGTCAAAAAGATAGGAAAGGTTTTTAACTTAAGGGAAATCAGCAAACAATGGAAAGGGAATCAATCAGACCATATTCAGAGGGAAGTATGAACTAGTCACAAATTTTAAAGCTACTTTAAAGGGAAGTCTATCATATATAAGGAACATACGGACATGTTAAGCATGAAAAAAAAGATTGTCATGTCACTGTAACATTAGTAGAAAAATCCAGAGTAGAACGGTTTAGTAAAAAGGTTAGAATCATATGAAAATAAGGAATTGGTCTGAAAGAGTTAGGGGTTTTGAAATAAGACCCCTATTTCAGGCAAATCGTAAAATCAAACTTGGCGGAACCCCCAAATTCTAGGGTTTCCACCTTGAATCAAGTACATAGATGAGAAGGCAAGTAGTCGAAACAAGCTCAGAGGTTTTAGAACTGAAACCTCTTGCATGCTTCTTTCATCAACAAAAACTCATAAGAAAACATGATAGCAAAGTAACATGCAAATACAGTAGAAGGATTCAAAGAACATAATGGAAAATACTGATAAGAATAGTAGAAGAAGCATGCTTAAGAGGTTTTCTAGAAGAAGTTTAAACAGGGCTCAGTAGAAGAAAAAATAGTAAAAACACTTAAGAATATAGTAGAAAAATATAGTAGGCAGAACATAATAGAACATGGTAGAAGAAAATACTAGAACATAGTAGAAGAGCATATGAGAAAATAGTATAGAAAATACAGTAGAAGAACATACAAGAACAGGGTATAGAAAACACAGTAGAAGAACATACGTGGTAGAAGAAAAACGTAAGAACATAGTAGAGGCAAATACACACCAAATAAAAAGAAGAGAAAGTGAGAGAAACACTTAAATATTTTCAGAAAACCCTAGATCGGAAACGAAGTGGTTTTGAAAGTAATTTTTGAAAAAAAAGTTAGGGAAATCGTTTGAAAACTCAAGGAGAGCACAAATACACAATTGATATAAATAAATTAGAGAAAACCTCGAAGGGTTAGGGTTTAAGAATAACCCTAGAAGTGATATAGGCTTTGAAAGGTCACCGATTTGAGTCGGAGAGGTCGGAATCAGGCTCAAACCACCATGGTAGGATGGAGCAAGGCCGGAGATAACCTGGAACCTCGATTCGGCAGAGGTCTGGGTGCAAACCTTCAAGGTCAGGCCTCGAATCTTTAGGTATCAGGTGCATGGGAGCAAGAGGAGGTGGGTATGAGACTCTCAAAGCCTGAGAAGCCATGGATTCCGGTGGGTTTCAAGGTAGAAGTGGTGGTAAGAGGCGGTTAGGGTTTGAGAATGTTCGAGAGAGTTTGAGAGTTTAGAGGCAGCTGGTTAGGTGAAAATGATTTACGGTTGGGGTGTTGGTAGATTAAAAAGGTAAGGGAGAACGTTAGCCGTTGATCTGTTAGATCAACGACTGGGATTTAAAGGGGGGCCGGGTGGGTTATTTTTTAAAGGTCGTGGGTCGGGTAATTTTGGAATTGGGCTGGCAATTGAAATTGAAATTAGGTTGGATTAGGGGTGCCAAATCTGGCCAAAATCGAAATAAAAACAGGCTAACATTTAAATAACCATTTTCCCTTATTTATTTTATAAAAAATAGGAAAATAATTTCTGAAAACAAATTAAAGGTATTAAATTAATTAATAATACACAAATATTAATTTAAAAATACTGGGATCAATTTTGTAATTATAAACGCAATTAAATCTTAAAATAAGCTAAAATTGCAATTACGTGCAATTTAACTTTAAAATGCTAAATAAATTTGTAAAAAATGTGCAAAAATTACTTTAGCTATATTTTGTTATAAATATGAGAATTCAATAAAGGAGTTACCAAAAATAATAATTTGGGAAATAATTATTGGTTTTGTTTTCTGTTAAAATAAGGCGATAAATTGATTTAAAAATCTTTTTAAAAATGGGAAAAATAATAAAACACTTGGACATGCTTATATATGCATACGTATACTATTTTGAAAGTATTTTGCATATAAAAAATATATAGGGATAAATTGGGTATCAACAGATATATATTTATTTCTCATTCTTCATTTATTGTTGGTGGTTGCAAACATTAACAAGTGCCATTAAATTCTTTCTTTACTTGGAAAAGTGAGTTAGAATTTGGTAGAAGTAAATATCAAAGACTCAAGGCTTTAAACCTTGTTTAATAGAATCACTTAGGAATAAGTGTGTTTTATTTGGCATATATTGATTGTTCTTAATAGCAACTCTTTTATATTTGGAAAAATCCTAAAGAGGAAATACTATACCCAGATATTGGAAAATATTGGGTAGTAACTTAGAAATCATTTGCATATCTAAAGAACCTTCCATTAGAAATATATCATATTAACACCGATAGCATTACATTTCATTGAAGGGGACACAACCTTGGTTTCCTTAATCAAACTATTTACATTCTCAACGTTACAATTAGTTATTTCTTCAAATCACAATTATATCATACTCTTGTTACAATTAACCGAATAGAATTACGATATAAGTCAAGTAACACACTACTCGAGTAACCTTTTCACGCCTATTCCCTGTGGGATTCGACCCCAACCTTGTTGGGTTATTATATTTGACACCGACTACCTTACACTATTTAATTAAAGTGTAATTTGAGATAGGGAGAGAGATTTCTTTTCAGGATGCGGCCAATGTGGCCAGGAGAGTGAGATGGTTCTATTATAGGGGAGTGATTAGGGGTCTGACAAGAGGCCTCATCATTCTGGAAGGTTTAGTGATGCCTCGTCTAGAGGTAGGGATTCTTTTGGTAGAGGCCATTCTCCCAGGCCATTTCATTCAGCACTTCATGCTTCTCATGGTGCTCCAAGTGGTCGTGGTTCTCATATGAAATATTCAGATTCGCTACCTTCCAGTGCATTACCAGCTCCTATCAGTGCACCCCCACTCCACAGTTTTTAGGGTGGTTACTTAGGCCATCAAGGTCAGCAGTCCTAGTAGCCGAGGGCTTGTTATACTTGTGGCAACATGAGGCATATTGCTAGATTTTTCCCTCGAGCACTGAGCAGCTCTTACCATCAGGGTTCTCGTGCCATGGTTCAGGCACTGAGTGTTCCACTGCCCGCTCAACCAGCTAGAGGTAGGGGTCGAGGTGTTAGAGGTGAAGGTCAGCCCGTTAGAGGTGGAGGTCAGGCCGTTAGAGGTGGAGGTCAGGCCGTTAGAGGTGGAGGTCAGGCAGTAAGAGGCCGTCCTCGGGATATAGTTCAGAGTGGTCGGGCCCAGCCCCGATGTTATTCTAGTCCAGCCAGACCTGAGGCTGAGGCCTCCGATGCAGTTATCACATGTACGGTTTTGGTTTACAGTAGAGATGCTTCAGTTCTATTTGATCCGGGGTCTATATATTCCTATGTGTCATGTTATTTTGCCCCTTATTTGTTTGTACCTAGTAATTCTTTGAGTGCACCTGTATATGTCTCTACACCGGTGGGTGATTCTATTATTGTAGATCGAGTCTATCGCTTATGTGTGGTTATTATTGGGGGTCTTGAGATCCGTGTAAATCTCCTACTTCTCGATATGGCAGACTTCGATGTCATTTTAGGGATGGACTGGTTATCCCCGTATCATGCTGTATTGGATTGTCACGCCAACATCGTGACCTTAGCATTGTTGTGGTTGCCTCATTTGTAGTGGAGACGGACTCCTGGTCATTGTACCAATAGGGTTATCTCATATATGAAGGCTCGGCGTATGGTTGATAAGGGATGTTTGGCCTATTTAGCGTATGTTCGTGATTGTAGTGCTGAGGTTCCTTATATGGATTTTGTGCCCGTTGTTCGCGAGCTCCCAGAGGTATTTCCTTCAGACTTGCTGGGGATGCCACCCAACAGGGATATTGACTTTTAAGTTGATTTGGCTCCGTGAACTCAGCCCATTTCTATCCCGCCATATCGTATGGCCCCGCCAGAGTTGAAAGAATTGAAAGAAAAGTTGCAAGACCTACTTGATAAAGGATTTATTAGACCTAGTGTCTCGCCTTGGGGTCCGCCAGTGTTATTTGTTAAGAAGAAGGATGGATCGATGAGGATGTGCATAGACTATCGGCAGTTGAATAAGGTCACAATCAAGAATAAGTATCCATTGCCGAGGATTGATGATTGTTTTAACCACCTTCAGGGTGCCAAAGTGTTTTCGAATATTAATTTGAGATCTAGCTACCACCAGTTGAGGATTAGGGCATCCGATGTCCCTAAGACAACTTTTCGCACTCGGTACGGGCATTATGAGTTCTTAGTGATGTCATTTGGGTTGACAAATGCCCCAACAACTTTCATGGATTTGATGAATCGAGTGTTCAAGCCTTACTTGGATTCCTTCATGATTGTCTTCACTGATGATATTTTGATCTATTCTCGCAACTGGGAGGAACATGAGCAACATCTTCGAGTCGTTCTCAAAACTCTGAGGGATAGTCAGTTGTATGCTAAGTTTTCAAAATGTGAGTTTTGGTTGAGTTCAGTAGAATTCTTAGGTCACGTAGTTTCAGCAGAGGGTATTTAGGTGGACTCTAAGAAGATTGAGGCAGTCAAGGACTGGCCTAGACCTACATCAGCTATAAGGATTCGGAGTTTCTTGGGTTTGGCGGGCTATTACCATCGGTTTGTGGAGAGATTTTCATCTATTGTAGCCCCAATGACTAGGTTGACCCAGAAAAGTGCCCAGTTCAGGTGGTCAGACGAGTGTGAGGCGAGCTTTCAAAAGTTCAAGACAGCTTTGACTACGACACTAGTGTTGGTATTGCCTACAGGTTTAGGGCCATATACAATGTATTCTGATGCATCTCGTATTGGACTTGGTACGGTGTTAATGCAGAACGGCAAGGTTATTGCATATGCTTCATGATAGTTAAAGATCTACGAGAATAATTATCTAGTTTATGATTTGGAGCTAGCAGCCATTGTTCACACACTGAATATTTGGAGACATTATTTATATGGTGTGTCGTGTGAGGTGTTTACGGATCACAAGAGTTTGCAATACTTGTTCAAGCAGAAGGAGCTAAATTTGAGGAAAAGGAGGTGATTGAAACTATTGAAAGACTATGATATCACCATCTTGTATGACCCAGGGAAGGCCAATGTAGTGGTCGATGCTTTGAGTAAGAAGTCAACCAGTATGGGTAGCCTTGCATATATTCCAGTCGGTGAGAGACCGCTTGCTTTGGATGTTCAGGCTTTAGCCAATCAGTTTGTGAGGTTGGATATTTCTGAACCAGCCGTGTACTAGCTTGCACAGTCGCTCGCTCTTCATTATTTGAATCCGAGATCGGCAGTATGATGATTCTCATTTGCTTGTCCTTAGGGACACGGTGCGGCACGGGTGTGACAAGCAGGTTACAGTTGGAGATAATGGAGTTTTGAGGATGTAGGGTCATATTTGTGTGCCTAATGTGGATGGACTTCGTGAGTTGATTCTAAAGGAGGCCCATAGTTCCTAGTATTCCATTCATCCGGGCGCCGCTAAGATATATTAGGACTTGCGGCATCATTATTGGTGGAGGAGGATGAAGAAGGATATAGATGCATATGTAGCTCGGTGTTTGAATTGTCAGTAGGTAAAGTACGAGCATCAGAGACCTGGTGATTTGTTCCAGAAGATTGAGATTCCCGAGTGGAAGTGGGAGCATATCACTATGGACTTCGTTGTTGGACTCCCACGAACTTAAAGGAAGTGTAACGCAGTGTGGGTTATTGTGGATAGGCTAACTAAGTCAGCGCATTTCATTCTTGTGGCAGTTTCCTATTCTTCTGAGTAATTGGCAGAGATTTATATCCTGGAGATTGTTCGTCTTCATGGTGTACCCATATCTATTATTTCTGACCGAGGTACATAGTTTACCTCGCATTTCTGGAGGGCAATTCAGCGTGAGCTTGGTACTCGGGTCGAGTTGAGCACAACATTTCATCCTCGGACGGACGGACAGTCCGAGCGTACTATTCAGATTTTGGAGGATATGCTCTGAGCATGTGTTATTGACTTTGGAGGTTGGTGGGATTAGTTCTTTCCATTAGCAGAGTTTGCCTACAACAAAAGTTACCAGTCGAACATCCAGATGGCTCCCTATGAGGCATTATATAGTAGGCGGTGTCAATCGTCGATTAGATGGTTTGAGCCAGGAGAGGTTTGGTTGTTGGGCAAAAATCTAGTACAAGATGACTTGGATAAGGTTAAGATCATTAAGGATAGGCTTCGTATAGCTCAGTCCAGGCAAAAGAGTTACGCCGACCATAAAGTTCCCGGTGTGGCATTCATGGTCGGGGAGCGAGTATTGCTTCGGGTGTCGTCCATGAAGGGCGTGATGAGATTTGGGAAGAAGGGCAAGCTAAGACCTAGATTCATCAGTCCTTTTGAGATTCTTGATCAAGTGGGAGAGGTGGCTTACAAACTTGCGTTGCCACCGAGTTTATCAGCTGTGCACCTAGTGTTTCATCTGTCCACACTTCAGAAGTATCACGGTGATCCATCCCATGTATTACACTTCAGCACTGTCCAGTTGGACAAGGACTTGACCTATGAGGAGGAGCCGGTAGCTATTCTAGACCGGCAGGTTCGTCAGTTCGATCTTACTTTTCTATGTCCGTTCGAGGACAAACGGTTGTTTTAGAGGTGGAGAATGTGATTACCCTAAAGGTCATCTCTTGTTTTAGAAGTCAAAACTGTGTTTCGAGGCATTAAAACCTCTTTTTTTGTCACCTCGATTTGCATGCACAGTCCGGGCCTAATTCTAAAAAGCTTTTATGTGAAATTTAAGAAAAAGATTGATTTTCACCTTTAAAATTAATTAAAGTTGACTTTGGACAACATTCTTGGTAAACAGACCCGGACCCATGATTTTATGGTATCGTAGGGTCCGTAGTAAAATATGGAACTTGGGCATATGCCCAAAATTGAATTCCGAGGTCCCTAGCCCGAGAAAAGAATTTTAAAGAAAATTATTTGCTGGAAAATATAAAGACTTTTTGAAATGAAATGATGCGTATTCTTGATGGTATCGGGCCAATATTTTGGTTCTGGAGCCCGGTACAAGTTTAAAATAATATTTAAGTCGAATTTGTGAAAATTGGAAAGAATCAGAGTTGATTTGGTATAAATCAGACCTTTAGTTGAGAAAATGAAAATTTTAATGTTCTTAAGGAATTTCATGAATTTGAGGTTAAATTCATAGTTGTTGACGTTATTTTGATAGTTTGATCACACGAGCAAGCCCGTATGATATTTTTAGAATTACATGCATATTTGGTTTGGAGCCCCGAGGGCTTGGGAGAGTTTTGCATAGGCTACGGAGTGAGTTTGGACTTCGGAAATTTCTGATGTTCATCTGGTATTTATTGTAGGCTCTGATCTCGCAATTGTGAGGTCAAACTTTGCAATTGTGAGCCTGCCAGGTTTGATAATTGCGAGGGGTTGATCGCAAATGCGATGAATTCCTTGGCCAGCCTTGCTCGCATTTGCGAGCAATTCTTCGCAAATGCGAAGTTCTTAGTTGTCGCAAATGCGACGTTTTCTTTGCAATGCGAAAACAACAGATTCTCAAAGGGTTCGAAATTGTGAACCCCTGGTCGCAATTGCGATATCTGCGACCTGTTAAGTGGGATATTGACAAGATTCTTCATCATTTTATAACTTTCTCAAACCCTAAACATCCTTAGGCGGTTTTTCAAAGGCTAAAACTTCTCCAGATCATAAGCAAGTGATTTTTAACTGATCTTCTTCAACCTAATCCATCATTTTACATAATTTCACTTCAAAATCTAGGGTTTTTCACGGGAAATTGGGGGTTTTTGGGTAGAAATTAGGATTTTCAAATTTTGGGGATTTGGACCTCAATTTGAGGTCGAATTTCAAAACTAATTGCATATTTGAGTTCGTGAGTGAATGGGTGATCGGGGTTTGGTTCAAACTTCGGGTTTTGACTAAGCAGGCCCAAGGTCGATTTTTGACTTTTTGGGGAAAATAATGGGAAATCTATTCTCATGCATTAGAATTGATTTATTTAGCATTTATTGATGTTGTTAAGTAAATTATGACTAGATACACGCGAATTGGAAGTGGAACCAAGAGGTAAAGCGGTAATTGAGGCTTAATCTTGTCCGTGGTATCAAGGTAAGTGTTTGGCCTAACCTTAGCTTGAGGGAATATGAGTTGTGGTCTTATTTGCTATGTGTTAGTATGAGTACAACGTATAGGTGTGGTGTGACGAGTATCTATACGTTGGTGTCAAGCATGCCTGTGGGTCTTATATCATGATTGTTATGACACTATTATGCATTGTCTATGCTTAAATTGATAATTATCGATGTTGAACAATGCTTATGAAAGTTTCTTGGTAATTGACTATTGTTGAGTATTGACTCAAGTTGAGTTTCATTTTGTTACGTAATTGTTGAAAATGAGATTGGTTATAGCTGAATCCCTTGTCGGGATGTTTTTGTTGATATTGTTGATTCCCTTGCCGGGAAATATTGTTTCTATTGTTTGGGTAAGAGAGAGTGTAAAACACGAAGGGTGATGTCGTGCACGATATTGTGAGTGAGTGTTAATGCACGAAAGGTGATGCCATGCCGATATTGTGAGTGTTAATGCACGAAGGGTGATGTCGTTCCATGATGTGAGAGTTAATGCATGAAGGGTGATGTCGTGCCGATATTTTGAGAGTTAATGCACGAAGGGTGATGTCGTGCCATGATTATGAGAGGTGATGCACGAAGGGTGATGCCGTGCAGTTTCTATTGTTTCATATGGTGAGAACGAGAGTAAAAGCACGAAGGGTGATGCCATGCCGTTTCTGTTGCTTCATATGGTGAGAACGAGAGTAAAAGTATGAAGGGTGATGTTGTGCACGTGTTAATGTTTTCTTTATGCCTGTTAATTTAACTATGGTGCTCTTTATGCTTCTCTATTAGTTTATTGTTAGAACTTGTTATTCCCCGCAACATGCCCCCTTCCCACCTTATTCTGTTGATTCATGTTATTATGATTCTATTTGTATATCATTTAACTGCACAGCTTTATATGGATGTCATATCCTAGCCTCATCCCTACTTTACCGAGGTTAGGCTCGAAACTTACTTAGTACATGGGGTCGGTTGTACTGATGCTATACTCTGCACTCTTTTGTGCAGATTTCGGTACCAGACCCGGTGAGTAGCTAAGGTAGCTGCCTTCTGTCCAGGGAGACCAAGGTAGATCTACTAGCGTCCATAGAGCCTAAAGTTCCCCTTCCCTGTATTAGCTTTCTGCAGTCTCTTTTCATTTCGAGAACAGTTGTACTTCTCTTTCCAGACTTGTGTTTGTGGTAAAAATCTTAGTCATTCGTGAAATTGTGATACCAAATTCGTGGGTAGACATGTATCAGATTATTTGAATTTGTTATAACTCTTCCGCACTTTTCATCTGTTTATCTTTAATTACTGTTTATATTTGTTTGGGTTGATTGCTAATGGGTTGAAACCTTAATAGTTGGCTTGCCTAGATTTCATGAGTAGGCGTCATCACGACTCCCGAGGGTGGGAAATTCGAGTCATGACACGGAGTCTGCTCATCCACAATGAGCGCAAGTACCTACTGAGTGCGAGTGCGAGTGCCGAGTGATTGGGAGGACTGAGTGATTGGAAGGACTGAGTGACTATTAGGACTAAGCGATTGGGAGGACTGAGTGAATTGATACTTTGAGAGTATGCATATGGTTTATTCATTGTGTTGTATTGCATTCGACATGCACACTTGACATACATGTATAGAGATATATTTTCCTCATGTTGTACGCTATCATGTCATTCATGACTTCGCATACACACTGACATGTAGGAGTGGAGATATACTTTTCTTATGCCATTTGATATTGAAAGTTTTGGAAAAAATCATAGTTTTACAAACTTACTCATATTTTGGTGATTTTGGTAAAAGATTTAGGTTTTCACTAATATACTTGAAAAGCATGCCTATTTCTAGAACTGTGAATAAGGTGAGCATTATATCTCTCAGTTACTTCTTTTATCACTTTTATTATGTTGTTATGAATGTTGGCTATTTGTGTTGGACACTGACCTTTGTTCCAGCTCGTCACTACTTTAAACCTAAGTTTAGGTTTGTTACATATTGAGTATATAGGGTCCGTTGTACTCATACCACATTCCTGCACCTTGCGTGCAGATGTTGCTGTATACGACAGGACCAGGATTTTGTCACGACCTAAGTTTTCCCTCCGTGACTGTCATGACGATACCTAGTCTGTACCACTAGGTAAGCCTAACATTTGCGAAAATGAAACGAAACATAAAATCTAACAACTGGAAGGTAAATTCAAATAAGAAATTAAGATGTCACTTTGGATATACAATAATCACTCTCGAAATGTACATAAACTCTCTCAAAACCCAAAATATCGTAAGTCACAAACTACAGAAAGAAAATAGTATTTCTATACTCCAGAGTCTAACAAAAAGGAAATACAAGAAGTGTTTGGCATGGGAAAGAGTAGATAGGGACTCCGAGGTCTGCGGATGCGGCAGATATACTTTAAAGTCTCTACCGCTCACTCGCCTCACTGATAATGCAGCTTATAAGCGGTACCTGGATCTGCACACAAAAAACATGTGCAGGGAAGGGCATGAGTATACCACAATGGTACCCAATATGTCAAGCCTAACCTCGGTCGAGTAGTGACGAGGCCAAGTCAGGGCCCTACTAGTATATATATATAATAAAACATGATAGAATGAAATACAACAGTAAAATAAAGGCTGAAATTAAACAAGAGCAAAATCATAAAAGATAACACCTCAGAACACAGAGATAACAACAAGGGATCTCCCGAGATACTGTCTCGCAGTCCCAAACATAAATGTGCAGGGGATCTCCTGAAATACTGTTCAATAGCCCCAAAGTAAATATGCAAGACAAGGGGATCTCCCGAAATACCGTTCCTAGTCCCAAAGTAAATATGCAGTACATGGGGATCTCTCGGAATATCTTTCGATAGTCACAAAGTTAATATGCAGCTCAACAAACAGAAATAATAGTTACAGCAAGAAAACTTACAATTGAGACTAAGTTCAAGTCAAGAAAAAGCATAAAGTTCACTAAACATGCTGCATATAGTTCAGATAGGCAGTTAACACACGTAGGCATGCTATTCTAAACTAAACAGGATAGTTACATATGCTAGTGTAGCTAAAATAAGGAGAAACATGTTATTACTTAGTGAAAAATAGAGTTTTACAACAAATATCCCATGTACGTGCTCGTCACCTCACATATGCGACGCTCACATATCAAAATAATACCAAATCCTAATGGGAGTTCCCCAATATAAGGTTAGGCAAGCCACTTACCTCGAACCAAGCTCAAATCAATCCGTCACAATGCTCTTTCCATGAATATCTGACTCTGAATGGACCAAATCTAGCCAAACCCAATTACATAACATAAATATAACTACATGAAAAAAATCTAGCTAATGAAATCAAAACTACTGCAAGAAATTGGAAAATCGCCCAAAAAGCCTCCCCGACCCCACGTCTCGGAATCAGGTAAAAGTCACAAAACACCCATTCACTCGTGAGTCTAACCATACCAAATTTAATCAAATTCGATCCCAAAATCTCGATCAAAACCCTAAAATTTGGCCTAAAAACATTTCTCAAATTTTCCCCAATTTCCACCCCAAACCACTAATTTAATGATGAAATTAAGGACATAACCATGGGAATTAACCAAATGTTTACCGTGAAAATGGTAACAACAATTAAATTTGGAAATGGGATTCTAAAAATACGTGATCTATTTTATGCTAGTTATTAGAGCAGATGATGCTAAGAATATGAAGTTTGACGATAAAATACAAGCTAAAACGGGGCAGTGACCAAACCGAGGAGCCTGCTGCCCTGGCTTCTGTACGTCTCCCCGCCTTTTAGTGTTCTAATTCTGCGGCTGCTATGGCGGAAATAACGGGATTAATCCGACAAAGGGGGAAGCTCCCCCCGATTTTCGGGGCCATAAGGGCCTGCTGATTCCATGGTGCCTGTTGATCACGGCTTTAATCGTTGTTGCCAGGGACGGCAGAGATCGGTCATGGACAAATCACTCTGCTCAGGTGCTGACAGCTAGTATTATACCTTACGAACCCGAATTATTTGCTCAAAAAATGGAGAAATACTCTTTAGGTGGCGCGCTTTGCAGTTCTGCCTTCTCCTGTTATGTTTAGACGGATGTCTGTAGGTATCGGATGATCCCCCCGGGGTAAGGCCGTGCTTCTCTGGAGATAGGGAGAAGTTGTGGGCTTCCGATCCAGGAGGCGATGTCGATAGACGGGATACGCACTCGTAGGGCAATGAAGCTTTTAGTGAGGCTAAACGGGTCCATGTCTCTGGCAAGAGGACATCGTCCGAGCCTGCTATTATTGAAGTTTTTGACTCCGGAGGGGTGGTTCCTCCGAGTGATCGTGCTTCAACTGAGGTCAGTTTTTTCCAAGGCCGAGGGGGGCTGGGCCTGTAGGAATGTGCTTCGGCCTTCATGGAATTCCGTCGGCTTTACTTTGCGGTGAGCCTTGGCACAGTTCTTTCGCATCTCGTGCCTTCCCTTCTTTACCAAGTTTTCCTCCTGCATGATTTTGATAGGCTCAGGTTTGAGCTGCTCCGTCATGGGGCTAGACCTCAGAGGGATCTGGATGAGGGTGATTCCTTTAGGCTCCTTAGCATGGGGAAGGGTGTTGAGTCAATGTACTGGCAATATGGGCTGTACCGGAGCTTGAGTTATGACAGCCATTTGATGGGACAGATGATCTTTCATAGCGAGCGTTTCGCTTTTTTAACCTTTGAGGTTAGGCTTTCACCTATTCTTTAGTTTGCAAAAAGAAGGACGAAGGCTCAGGAGTATCTTAGGGGTGAAACTGACCGAGTTAGGAATGCTTGTGGTGAATCGGGGGCTTAGGCGCAGGTTCAAGCTTCGGATTGAGTGGATATGATTGCAAAACTGGAGTTTGATCTCACAAAGGTCCGGGTCAGAATAATCGACGCTTGGACTGAAGCAGCATTGGGTTGGACCCAAGTTGATGATGAAATGGCGATCCATTTGAAGGACGTCGCCGATGTCCGAGCTGAGTTGGAGCGGGTCCTCGATCATGAGAAAAGAAATGAGGGATACATTCGTTGTGGATCCCGAGGAAAGATGCCTGAAGTGATCAGCGCCAGGGGTTTTGTCCTCCTGGAAGAGTTTGAGCGCAACTGAGGCTGGTGGGTCGTAACCTTGTAGAGAGAAGCATGGATTTTGCCATTTTGTATCTGCTATTCGCAGATCATGTTTGTATATAGAGACCGCACTTTTTGCTCTTGCAAAAAGGAAGGAAATTTGAAGCTTTATCTTCTTTATATCTCTTTCTGCATTGCTTTCAACCAGGCGAGCTAGTTTTGGTGTCCGGCGGTAGCCTGGTGGATCCGGAGCTCACTTAGATAGGCCCGGAGGCTCTTAAGTGCACTTTCTGACATGAGTAGGCGTGAGGGCCTTTGTGCTTTGTTAGGGCCTTTGTGCTTTGTCAGGGCCTTTGTGCTTTGCCCAGCTGTTTAGGCCTAGTCTCTGAGTTGGGCCCTGATTCGAGCTTACCTGACCTCTGATCTCCCGCTCCTGTGTGTGCGGATGGTTATTGTCTTTATTCATTGCGCTTGGGCATTTGTGTTTCAACTATCTCGGGTCTAGTCTCTGTGTCGCATTAGGACTTGAGATTTAATTGACCCTCAAGTTTTTTTGTGTCTGCATGGGCGGGCAACGATTGCCCTTGTGCTTCAGGTTGAAGCGACCTTTTAAGTGTGTGGCCCAGAGGCTTGTTCGGCTGGAAACAATAACTCTTACGCTTTTGCCCATGGGCATTTTGTAGTTAACTATTTTGGATCCAATCTCCGAATCGGGTTACGACTCGAGCTCATTTTAATCCTCAAGTTTTCAATTTTTAAGTTGGCGATAGTGGCTCTTACGCTGTTTGGTCGTTGAGACCTTTTAGTGTGCGGCACGAAGGCTCATTTGGCTGGCGATAATGGCTCTTATACTTTTGCCTGTGGGCATTTTGTAGGCTTTGTTTTCCTCTCGTTAAGGTCTTTTTGAAATGATTTTGCCTGACCCGTCGTCAGTTCTGGAAGAACCTTGATTTCAAGTCGTTAGCGGCAATGTTCGACCACCTCGAAAGGTTCTTAGCTCGTAGGTATCGAAACCTTGTGTTTTTTGGAGCTGACATGGTCGAAGCTCGTTTTCCTATTGAGGGAAGCCTGTTTTAACCGGTTCTTTTTGAAGTATATTCGAAGTATTGTCCTGCGATTTGTTAGCAATAGTCGGGCGTCCCCGAGTCACGTTAATCTGACTGGTGCAGCCATTTTGACTATAGTCATATGTGTTTGGCCGGAGCCATTTTTGATCCCGAGTGATAGTTTAGGCGTCTACACCGAGGATATGCCCTTTCAGGATTCTTACAAATGCGACGTATAGCCTAAACTTCGGGATTGAGTTTTATGCCTGTAGAAAGGTCTTACAAAATTTTCATGCATGTTGAGGTCTTACAGTTTATCATGCCTGTTGAGGTCTTACATTTTTTGTTGCTATGTAGAATAGATCTGGTTATATCGAGTCTGCCCACTCGGGGTCTTATGGCCTCGGGTTTTCTAGTATATGGCGAGTGACGACAGTCTGCGAGTCATCGAGTTTGCTTAGGCTTAAAGGCCGTTATTCATGAGTTTGGAGTTGCCTTGTTGGGGCCTTGTGAGCCAGGAGTTCTGATCCTGGGGTCGTGCGGGTGCCAAATTGTTGACGCTAAGTCTCTGAGTATTCGGGACGCGTTTGATGGAGGGATCACTACCGAGAGTATGCTGAAATCCCCCTTTTTGGAGTGTGAGGCACTTTTGGTGACAGATACCCTTCGATCCATTGATGTAGCTATGTTGTTGTGTTGTATAGATCTTTACTAGACCAAGTATGCTCACTTGAGGTCGTATGGCCTCGGATTTTCAAGTGTGTGGCAATTGGCGACAATCCTCGAATATTCAAGGTACCCCCGATGTTGGTGACGCGAGGCGATTTTCGCGTTGCCTTACCCGAAGGCTTTGTAATTTTAGAGTTTCGACCCGGAGGCCATCTAAGCAGCGAATTGCTGGAATCAGTCCCAAGTGTTCGAGACGCTTTTGGCGAGAGAATTGTAATCTTACTTTACGAAGGCATTTTTGACAAAAGATATTCTTTGATTGCTTGGTACAATAGCACACGTATTTGCCGATGGGAGCCTGACTTTACGGATATTGTTTTTTCGACCGTTTGGCTTGGTACATTGCTTCCCTTTTCGAGCGGGTAGCTTTCTGGGGGAACGCCCCTCATTGTTCAAAAGGTTGTCTGCAAGAGGAGTCTTGAGTATTTACAGAGTTTTTCCTTAGGCAGCTCGCAGTCATTGCCTCATTAAAAACCTTGCCGGTAAAACCCTTCTTTTAGGACAAAAACTTGGTTGAAGGAAAAGAGTGCAACAGGTGTGTTTTTAGAGCCTTGAGGTCTTCAGGCGATGCCAATGCTATGACAGTTCTGATCAGGTGCCTGCGCAAGGGTTTGTTCTGAATCCGAAATAAAAAAGGAGATGGTCGTACCTTGAAGTGAGATGCGCTGACGATGCCTTGGGATTGATTTGTTGTAATTACCTAAGGTGAAGACGCAGCACGGACTTCCGCTTCATTTTGTCAAGTTCAATCGAGGGTGAGACTCGATTCGTCCTTTGGCTTATTCGGGGGCGGAGGCAGGAACGTTGGTACCACGTCATGTATTGCGAACATTTCCCTTGCCGCGTGCTGTTCCCCGTAGAAGATTTTGATCCCGTCCTTTGTTGGGAATTTGATCATCTAGTGAAAGGTGGATGGCACTGTTCTCATGCAGTGTATCCATGGCCGCCCGAATAAGGCGTTATACCTCATGTCTCCCTCAATGACATGGAATTTGGTGTCTTGAGACGTGCCCGCCACAGTGACCGGGAGGATGATCTCTCCTTTCATTGTTTCACTTGCCATGTCGAATCCGTTGAGGACCCGAGTGGCGGGCACAATTTGGTCGAGCAACCCGAGCTGTTCTATTACCCTCGACCTGACAATATTGGCCGAGCTATCTGGATCCACGAGTACACGTTTTATCTGAAAAATATTTACATAGAAGGAAATTACCAGGGCGTCGTTGTGGGGTTGAGACAGGGTCTCGGTGTCTTCTTCGTTGAACGTGAGGGCGTCTTCGGGGATATATCCCTGAGTCCTATTTTCTCTGGTGATGGATATTTTTGTTCTTCTCATTACGGGTTCCTGCGGGGCATCGGCACCCCCCATGATCATGTGGATGATGTGTTGCGGCTCGTTTGCCTCGTTCTTCTTGGTTGCCTCCCTTCCTCGGAACTGATTTTTGGTTCGATCGCTAAGAAACTCTCAAAGATGTCCCTTGTTAAGCAGTTGAGCTACCTCCTCTCGTAGTTGATGACAATACTCGGTCTTGTGGCCATGCGTGTTGTGAAACTTGCATACTAAGTTGTAATTGCTTTGCGAAGGATCTGACTATATCAGTTTGGGCCATTTGGCGTCTCTGATCTTACTGATAGCGAACACGATGTCTAACACCTCAACATTAAAGTTGTATTCTGATAGGTAGGGTGCACCTATTGGTAATACATTTCGATCGATCTTGGCTCTGTTAATGAGCCCTCGAGGGTCCTGTCCTCAATCCACCCTCCGATCGTTGCGGGGTAGATTGCGCCTCAGGGCGTTCCTCCTATCCTCGAGGTATGGTTGATACCTTTTTTGTTTGGCTTTCGTTCTTTTTCAAGGAGCTTGTTCGGGTATACTAATCCCGAAGAGGCTCCCAACTAGTCATCATCGGCTCTGATCTTCGACTGGTACTTGTTGTGGACGTCCGACTAGGTCACGACCGGATACTCGATCAGGTTCTATTTCAGCTGTTTTGAAGCCATCGAGCTTTGTTCATTCAGGGCTTGGGTGAAGGCCTGTACTGCCCAATTGTCGGAGACTAGCGGTAGCTCCATCCGTTCCAGCTTAAAGCGGGACATGAATTCCCGTAGTATCTCGTTCTCTCTTTGCTTGATTTTGAAGACGTCAGACTTCCTTGTTGCTACCTTGATGGCTCTGGCATGCTCCTTTACGAAGGAATCTGCTAGCATGGCAAATGAATCTATGGAATTAGGAGCCAAGTTGTGATACCACATCATGGCTGCCTTCGAGAGTGTTTCCCCAAATCTTTTCAGCAATACTGACTCGATCTCACCATTTTTTATATCGTTGCCTTTTACTGAGCAGGTGTAGGCAGTAACGTGTTCATTAGGGTTAGTGGTAATCGTTGTTCTTAGGGAGTTCCGGCATCCTGAACTTCTTTGGAATGGGCTTCGGGGCCGCTTCCTCGGGGAACGACCTTTGTATGAACTTCTTCGAATCGATGCCCTTGAGGACCAGGGGTGCACCCGAGATCTGATCGACCCTAGAGTTGTAGGTCTTGACCTTTTTATCGTTGGTCGCTATCATTTTCTCGCCTGACCCGATCCTTTTGGTGAGGTCCTCGAGCATCATTATTATGGTGGGGTCGGTTACCGATCCATTATTGCTCGATCTCTCGTGTATTTGTTCGGCGGTGGGAGCTATTTCTGGCGCCGCTATGCTGGGAGTCTTTGGATGACTTTGTAACTGAGCGATGGCCAACTGTTGTGCCTGCAACATTTCAAAAATAACATGAAGGCTAACTTCCTATTCTTCCCGGGCTGGGGATTTTTTGGCTTCTTGTCAGTCGCTATGTCGTATGCTTCTATTGGTGTGCGAGGTTTCGTCGACCTGTTGTGCATCCTGTGAGTCCGAGTCCGCTAGAATCGGCCCGGTCGCATTATCGGGGTTTTGTGGTTGCGTTCCGGCAGGCAGAACAGCCATGCCGTTTTCCCTGTGGTTTTCAAGGTTGTCGTTCTCGATTCTATTTACCGAGCCAGACATTTTGACCTGAAATGAAGAGATCTTGGACAAGAAAAAGTGTGAAAGATACCTTGCGTTTTGTAACGAAACCAGTAAGGAAATAATCACAATTATTTTTAGCCCCACGGTGGGCGCCAAATTGTTTACCGTAAAAATGATAACAACAATTAAATTTGTAAATGAGATTCTAGAAATACGTGATCTATTTTATGCTAGTTATTAGAGTAGATGATGTTAAGAGTATGAAGTTTGACGATAAAATACAAGCTAAAATGGGGCAGTGACCAAACTGAGGAGCCTGCTGCCCTGGCTTCGGAATGGTCGATGGAGGTCCTCGAGGTCAATATCTGGGCTCAATCTCGAGCTATCGGGGGTAGTCGGGAATGGGATAACAGTTAAGATATGATTAAACAAGGCTCTTTATGGCCAATACCAAGCAATAAATGAAGAACAAGTGAGAGAATAGTAAATGCTAGAGTGGCCTCGAGCTAGTAAGAACGAGAAAGTTAGATAGAAGAAAAGGAGAGAGATATTATTGATATTGTGTGGAATCGTTGAAGCCCCCCTCTATAGAGTGTTAATGACTCCCCTTTTATAATAGGGGGGAGCCCAGACTTAGTACAAGATACGGTTGGGAAAAAGGATAATGGGATGGGACAGCTAACTAGCTTTATGACGTCTGCGTGGACCGATGTTGAGCCGCTCAAATAGACTTAATTGATGCCAGATGCATTCTTCGGAAGCTTCCCGTATCCGTCGGGGTTTAGGCTGATGTTATCCTTGGCCGGGTATCGACAGATCTTTAGGGAAATGACCAGCTCGAGGTCCCGAGCCTCCGAGGTGGCCTACTGAAGCAATTTTGTCAATGAAAAATCGGTCCTCCGATTTTACCGCGTACAACAAAACTATGTAAGAATCACTTACCCCAAATACCCACGCAAGAATTTCTCCAAAAATTGCCTTCTACCAAGCTCCCAATTCAATTTTTGTGATATGAACTCAAAACCCTCGATTTAGAACTTCAAATTCTGCCTAGGTACTCCCTTCTTCGCGAACGCGGTCAAAGCCTCGCATTCGCGAAGCACAAGCTGTTTCCATTCTAAAAACACTCATCGCGAACACGATGCACCGGTCATGAATGCGAAGCTCACCTTATCTCACCCTAACGCGAACGCGGGACACACATCGCAAATGTGTAGGCTATTTAGCCTAGAACCCTGATCACGCCCAACTATGCCTTATAAAAAGGACAATGTGGACGTTGCAAATATAACCTAAGTATTCTGCCCAGAGTCGAATCCACAGAGAATTAACCTATCAATCACTATCTTTAGAACTACTAAACTCTTGAGAACCAATTTCCCCAAACATTTGAATCACAGTTGATGGTGTCTTCAATAGCTAAAATTGCAATTAAATAAACAGCTGTAAACTAAGGATGCTAAGGTTGTAAACAATAATGAGAAAACGCTAAGGTAATGACTTCCCCTATTGATGGAATCACTTCTGCTTATGCTTCATACAAATTGACCAACACCTCTCTATCAACCATGAACGCTCATCTTACCGTAAATCTCTCCCAAGTAATCACAGTAATATACTCAATGCACTCTCCCGAGATACACTAGCTAGCTCTAATTAACACGGTTCACTTTAGATTGCACTCAAGGCTTCGTTATCCCTAATCCCGCCTTTAAACCCGCAGTTATAGATCCCTCTTATACTTTGGGAGTGGTGTTGTTCAACAATAACCTAAATATGCACTCTCTCCCGAGTTATGCACACTAAATAGGCACAGCTAATTGAGGATCCTGTCAATTAACTACAACATACACAAAGTTGAACAAATAAAGATTGAGACTAGCAATTTGTATTCACATAAACAAGAAGTTCATCCCCCAATAGGTTTCATCAAAACCTTAGACAAAGGATTTAGCTACTCCTAACTATGGGTAAATAAACTAAAACAATATTCATCATAAAACTTGCAAGAAAAATAAAGAGAATAAGAAACCAAGATGTTTTGGGTGATCTCTCACACTTGTTCTTCTTGCCAAAATACTCTCCAAAACAATACATGCCTCTCTTAGGGGAAGTCTAGTGTTTAAAATAGGGTTTTGGGCTAAAAATCCTGTGTTTTGCACTTTAGTCCCTGAAATTTCCGCCTCCTTCCATGGTTCTACAGTGGTCGCGATCAAACCGCGGCCAAACATGGCCTCTGATTCTTCAATTGTCTGCGTCTGCACTCTGCCGCGGTTCTGCCGCGGTCTCAGTGAAACCGCGGTTTTTCATCCTCTTACATTTTGAATTTGGAAAAACGCAAAACATGATAGTTGTATCCCTTTGAGTTATCTTTCCAACCATATATTATCTAGACAAAATGGAGTTCTGAGTAAAACGTTATGTGCATTTTACTAGACAGTGCGCAATATGCCTCATCGAGTCTTCGTTTGTTCTCAACTATCAAATTTGACCACTGAACACGATCCCAGCTTAATTCCTTGAGCTTTTACTCAGACTTCAAAACTTCAAATCACTTAAATTCATTCATTAACATCTATATAGCTCGAAATCACACCTACAAGGCATAAAACACATAATTAGTGCAAAACACTAGCGATTAAAGCGCAAACTCAACTAAAGTGCAGTAAATTAGAGTGTAATAATCAACTAAAACACGTAATTATAGCCTATCATCAACACCCCACACTTAAACCATTGCTCGTCCTCGAGTAATCAAACTACACTTTATATAGACACGACCTTTTTAAAGCAATTTTCCTAACTCATCACACCAAGAATATTTAAAATAGACTAAGCACAAAAGCGTAACATCTTCACCTCAAGATTTGACTCACAAGTACCACGCATTATTCACAACTCACCCACTTACTCTAATATAGAGGTCACTGACATTACCTTTCCTTCATGAATCAAGTGCCCTTACACAACAAAAAAACAAACAAAAAAAAAGTGTTTCCACACAATAAAATTTAAGAACACTTAGGAACTCAAGATAGAAAGGATTCACTCACTCTCAGAAATAATATTCATATGCCACAAAAGATGAACCATAAGCTTTCCCGTAGTGTACTACTCTACTAATCGAGCTCATTCAATCTAGGATCAATTAGGACTTTATTTGGTTGTAATGTAGGCTACGGGACGGGTAGGATACATTTAGATATAAGAGTGACTACACCTCCCTAAGCACTTTAATACATATAATTTTACATTCAAACCCCATACTTATGTTAAACCAAACTCCACATTCACATCAATATACATCAACTCCCAAATTATTTAAGCACAATTATATCAAGAGTCACCACTATCAAAGAATTTTTTTTCTTTTCCTTTTTTTTCCAATTCAAGTGGCTCTTGCTTTTTCAAATCAGTGCACCTTTCTCCTTATTTCATTGGTTCCACTCAAAAGCCAAACCAACCACCCCACACTTTAACTTTTAGAAAGTTCATAATAATTTAAGTGCTCATGAGAGGTTACACTGGTTCAAATAGATGGTTAATTCAAACAAATGGGTAAGGCTTGTAATGTGGTTGCCAAAGAAACTAGATTACAGGCTCAAAGGGGTTAACTACGATACATAACAATTAGGCAGGTAAAATATACATATCTGGCTCAACAAAGAAACGCATATATCACTTCCAAGACTGAACAAAACTACTATTTCGCTTTGCAAACACACAGGGCATGTTCTAGACATCAAATAAAATGCACAGAATATAACAAACCTCACACACGCATGACACATAACTCACTCAGGATTGGATTCATCAAGACACTCTAGTCAAAGCAGTTGAGCAAAGTTAAGATAATACAATTTAAGGTACTTCTACAAGAGTCAAAAACTGAGCCTAAGCATAACAACCAAAGTACTCACTATTCTCAAGGCATAACAAAGTCAAGAGATATTTCTTCACTTCAAAACACAACACAATGGCTCCTACTCCCAAAAAAACTAACTACACCCGGTTCAAATAAAACCCTTGGAAAAGAACCGTGGTTTAAAGAAAAATCAAGGGGGAATTACTACACTACCTAGAAAAGAACAATAAAATAAAATAAAATAAAAAGAAGCTACATGGACTACTTCCCTCAAGAGTACTGTCCAAGTGGTCCGTCCTCAAGAAGAGTCCTGTACCTTTGTTTGTTTGTTTGTTTGTTTTAGATCCAACTTTGACTCTCAAGAGACCCGTCGACAAGCGTCCGTCGTTGGGCCAAGTCAGTTACTCCTAATGTGAGTACAGTCAACTATACGCAACAACACATATACAATATTACAACATGTTCCATGTCTATGTACACTACAATACAATATCAAGGCAAGTCTCCCACCCCACACTTAAAATTGTGCATTGTCCCCAATTCACACTATACTAATAAGAGGGTAAAAGAAACTCCCTGGTAGGCCAAAGGCCGAAGCACTACCAGCTCATGGGGTACTTAGACTTCTCCCAATCTTGGTCCTTCGTGCGGGTACCTCACACTTAGTTCCAACCAATGGTTTGTTGTTACATCCTTCCAATGGCTTTGTGTTCCATGTTCCTAAAAATAAAAAAATCTACACTACAATAATAATACAATAATAAATAAAAATAAAATAAAATAAAATAAAATAGGGTTGCCTCCCAACAAGCGCTTGATTTAAAGTCGCGGCACGACGCAAACAATTTCACCACTTTTCTCGCCACTTGGACGATATGAACTGTGCACCTAGCTTGGAATCACGATTGTGACCACGAGCGATAGGGGGTGGTAAGTTGATTATCGAGTCGAGCCTTAAATTCTTCATTTTGCACTTCTTGGCTCTCATGTGAGGAATGTCATTTTGGTTTTTTGTTTCATCAAATTGTAAAATGTATGGTTGTTGCCTTTCCTCCTCGCAGTCCCTCACGGACTCATGTAGTTCAATTTTTATATCACTACACAATTCTAATGTTGAAAAATGCTTGGAATGTGACTTCAAACCTTCATTTTGCAATTTTTCTATTCTGACATCCTCTTCTTCCCCCGGACTAGAGTCATTCTCAACCAGATTTTTATTTACACCGGTTGATTCTAAGTCCATATTTTTCTCGGCATCATTGGTACTCATGGGGTCGGTTGGCGGAGGTTCAATTCTTGACTCTTCAAATTTTAGCTCACATTCTTCCTCATTTTCAAGAATGGTCTCCAACATGAGCATTATTTTCTCATTTTGGGCATTTGAGAGTTCTTGGTTTTGATTAAGTGCCAAGGAATTTTGGAGACTATTTTCCAAAAGCTCCTCCAAGGCACTTTGTTCTTTGTGTCCTCCTTCAAGTAAGCACTCCAACATGAGCTTGAACTCTCCCTTTCGGCCATGCTCAACTTCTTCCAATTCGTTAGCCCTATCATTTTCATCAAAAACAATAGAATCATCATAGCGGGGGCTTGGGGAAGGGAAGGACCAATCAACACAATCATCCCAATGACCATTTTGAAAACCACACTTATCACGAATACTCCACTCATGGGTTTGAGATTGTGCGCACAATCCACCCCTGGGAAAATTTAAACAATTTTGCCACGAGTGTGGTCCTCCACAATAAAGACAAGGGTCATCACAGTATGAACAACTACCATCCCACCAATTTTTATTATATGATGCCATTTTTCAAAACTAAGAAAATAAACAAGACCCAAACAATAAAGATAGACTAAGGTAAGAAAAATTAATTACACAAATATTCACAATTTGGGTATAGAGAAAACTGACCACACTAAGAATATTTGTATTTCTATCAATGGTAATTGATAATTCCGTTAACTCCCCGGCAACGATGCCAAAATTTGATCACGCCCAACTATGCCTTATAAAAAGGACAATGCGGACATTGCAAATATAACCTGAGTATTCTGCCCAGAGTCGAATCCACAGAGAATTAACCTATCAATCACTATCTTTAGAACTACTATACTCTTGAGAACCAATTTCCCCAAACGTTTGAATCACAGTTGATGGTGTTTTCAATAACTAAAATTTTAATTAAATAAATAGCTGTAAACTAAGGATGCTAAGGTTGTAAACAATAATGAGAAAACGCTAAGGTAATGACTTCCCCTATTTATGGAATCACTTTTGTTTATGCTTCATACAAATTGACCAACACCTCTCTATCAACCATGAACGCTCATCTTACCGTAAATCTCTCCCGAGTAATCACATTAATATACTCAATGCACTCTCCCAAGATACACAAGCTAGCTCTAATTAACACGGTTCACTTTAGATTGCACTCAAGGCTTCGTTATCCCTAATCCCGCCTTTAAACCCGCAGTTATAGATCCCTCATATACTTTGGGAGTGATGTTGTTCAACAATAACCTAAATATGCACTCTCTCCCGAGTTATGCACACTAAATAGGCACAACTAATTGAGGATCCTGTCAATTAACTACAACATACACAAAGTTGGACCAATAAAGATTGAGACTAGCAATTTGTATTCACATAAACAAGAAGTTCATCCCCAATAGGTTCCATCAAAACCTTAGACAAATGATTTAGCTACTCCTAACTATGGGTAAATAAACTAAAACAATATTCATCATAAAACTTGCAAGAAAAATAAAGAGAAGAAGAAACCAAGATGTTTTAGGTGATCTCACACACTTGTTCTTCTGGGCAAAATACTCTCCAAAACAATATATGTCTCTCTTGGGCGAAGTCTAGTGTTTAAAATAGGGTTTTGGGCTAAAAATCCCGTGTTTTGCACTTTAGTCCCTGAAATTTCCGTCTCCTGCTGCGGTTCTACCGCGGTCGCGGTCAAACCGCGGCCAAACATGGCCTCTGATTCTTCAATTGTTTGTGTCTACACTCTGCCACAGTTCTGCCGCGGTCACGGTGAAACTGCGGTTTTCATCCTGTTCCGTTTGGAATTTGGAAAAACGCAAAACGTAAAAGTTGTAGCCCTTTGAGTTATGTTTCCAACCATATATTATGGAGCCAAAATGGAGTTCTGAGTAAAAGTTATGTGCATTTTATTAGACAGTGCGCAATATACCTCATCGAGTCTTCGTTTGTTCTCGACTATCAAATTTGACCCCCGAACACGATCCTAGCTTAATTCCTTGAGCTTTTACTCAGACTTCAAAGCTTCAAATCACTTAAATTCATTCCATAACATCTATATAGCTCGGAATCACACCTACAAGGCATAAAACACATAATTAGTGCAAAACTCAAGCGATTAAAGCGCAACTCAACTAAAGTGCAGCAAATTAGAGTGTAATAATCAACTAAAACACGTAATTATAGCCTATCATCAAACCCATCTGACCGTCGACTCTAAGCGACCGTGAGGTCCTTATCGCGAACGCATAGCCTTAATGTTCCTTACCTTCGCGAACGCGGGAACAACGCCGTGAACGCGAACAAAAAACCTAGCTATCCTCTCAGATGACCTACGCGAACGCGAGACCTCTCTTACGAATGCGATGAAGGAATGGTTTGCAACAAAACACCAGAATATCTGCCAACTCCCAAAGTCCAAAAATGATCCGTTAAGCACCCGAAACTCACCCGAGGACCCCAAGACCTCAACCAAACATACCAATCAATCCTAAAACACCATACAAACTTAGTCAAGCCCTCAAATCACAACAAACAACACTAAATTCACGAATCACCCTCCAATTCAAACTTAAAGAACTTGAAACTTTATATTTTTACAATCGATGCCGAAACCTATCAAACCACGTCCGATTGACCCCAAATTTTACACAAAAGTCATAATCAACATTACGGACCTACTCCAACTTCCAAAGTCGGATTCCAACCCCGATATCCAAATTTCTACAACCGGTCCAAATCTCCCAAAATTTGACTTTCGCTATTTCAAAACTAAATGAGTTACGGACCTCCAAAACACAATCCAAAACCCTCCTAAGCCCAAAATCACCCAACGGAGCTAAAGCAATTGACAGAACTTCATTCTGGATTCGTCTTCATACAGTTCTGACTATGGTTCAAATCCTAAAACTTAAGCTTCCGTTTATGGACTAAATGTCCCAAAACACTCCAAAAACCAAAACGAAACCTCCCGAAAAGTTACATAGCATAGAAAGATATGGGGGAAGTATTAATAGGGGATCACGGCTATAACTCTCCAACAACCGGCCGGGTCATTACAGATTTGAAGATGTAACTACATTATGATCATAGCTGCCTCTTGATCTTGGTAGCTCTAGAATTTTAATCTGTTCATGTATATTTCAAACAGATGGTGTACTTTATTTCATATCAGCTTTGTAAATTCTAAATTTTAGAAGCTCATAATTTGTACTACCAACAACAACAACATACCTAGTATTATCCCATACTATGGAGTCTGGGGAGGGTAGTGTGTACGCAGACCTTACCCCTACCTCGTGAGGATAGAGAGGTTGTTTCCAATAGACCTTCGACTAAGGAAAGCGTAAGCGCCATATTAATAAAAATATAGACACGAACGGACAGTACCAAAAAGCCATATAAAAGCATAATAAAAACAAGATAGTAAGGCGATCTACAATAAAAAAAACAACGGTTAGTCATAAAAACCTCCTACCAATAAAAAACTAGACTGCGTGCCAATACTACTATTATGAATACTCTAGACTACCTAATCTACTATCCTAATCCTCGACCTCCATACCTTCCTATCAAGGGTCATGTCCTCGATCAGCTGAAGTTGCACCATGTCTTTCCTAATCACCTCTCCCCACCTCTTCTTTGGCCTACCTCTACCTCTCCGTAGGCCCTCCAATGTCAACCTATCACACCTCCTCACCGGGGAGTCTGTGCTCCTCCTCCTCACATGACCAATCCACCTAAGTCGTGCTTTCCATATATTGTCTTCAATAGAGGCCACACCTACCTTATCGTAAATAACCTTATTTCTGATCATATCTAACCTGATGTGCCCGTACATCTATATCAACATCCTCATCTCTTCTACATTCATCTTCTAGACATGAGCGATCTTGATTGGCCAACACTCCGCCCCATATAACATTGTTGGTCTGACCACCAAGTAGAACTTACCCTTAAGTTTCGGTGGCACCTCCTTGTCACACAAAACACCAGAAGCGAGTCTCCATTTCATCTATCCCGCCCCAATACGATGTGTGACGTCTTCATCAATATCCTCATCCCCTTGAATAATAGACCCAAGATACTTAAAACTACCTCTCCTAGGGATGACCTGCGAGTCTAGCCTCACCTCCCCTTCCCCTTCTCGAGTCTCGCCACTAAACTTACACTCCAAGTATTCTGTCTTGGTCCTGCTCAACTTGAAACCTTTAGATTTCAGGGTCTACCTCCATTCCTCTAATTTCGTAATCATACCATCTCGTGTCTCTTTAATCAATACAATATTATCTACAAATAGCATGCACCACAATACCTATCCTTGGATGTGGCGCGTCAGTACGTCTATCGTTAGAGCAAACAAAAAGGGCTGAGTGATGACCCCTAATGCAACCCCATCATAATCGGAAAATGGTCCGAGTCCCTACCCATCGTCCTCACTCGATTCTTTACACCATCATACATGTTCTTAATCAACCTAACGTAGGTAACAAGTACACCTCGAACCTCCAAAAATCTCCACAAAATCTTCCTCAGAACTTTATCGTACGCCTTTTCTAAGTCGATGAACACCATATGCAAGTCCTTCTTTCTCTTCCTATACTGATCCATAAATCTCCTAACAAGGTGTTGGCTTCTGTTGTCGAACGCCCCGGCATAAACCCAAACTAGTTCTCAGAAATAGAAACACTCCTCCTCATCCTTAGCTCTATCACTCTATCCCAGACTTCCATAGTATGGGTAAGAAGCTTGATACCCCGATAGTTATTGCAATTTTGGATATCACCCTTGTTCTTGTATACAGGAACCATAGTGCTCCACATCTACTCTTCGGGCATCTTCTTCATTCTAAAAATAACATTAAATAACCTAGTGAACCACTCCAAGCCTGCCTTGCCCGCACTCTTCCAAAACTCCACCGAGATTTTATCCGGCCTGGTCGTTTTGCCCTTGCTCATCTTACGTATAGCCCCCTCAACTTCATCAGCTCTAATCTGCCTACACTACACAAAGTCACAAGTTTTGATCTTCATCTTCTTCCTTTTGCCTTGGTATTCAAATGTCGGGCAGAGCTATTGTTATAGTTATGAATTCGACAAAATCCAGTAAATTTAGCTCAAATAATATTTTGTATTAAAAAGTTTATTCAATATGTAGTATTCAGAATCCAATAACCAAAAAAGATTATGGTTTAGAATCTAGAAGATAAAGATCCTGGCTCCGCCCTCTTTCAATGTCTTAGATAAAACACAAGTCACAAATACCTAAAAAGTCATTTCCAACAAGCAAATAAGTTACAAGGACAACAGTTAGACAGACAATTTGATAGTAGTTACTTAGTACCTTTCATCTATTCATTAATTCCTACATTATGCAGTTGTTACTGCATTTTTCTCTTTGTAGTTGAGGGTAATTTTATGTTATATCATTCTTTATAAGGAAGGAAGGTACATTCTTTTTAAGTTGAGTTTGATCATTTTCAATTGGTCATACATAGTGATTATTTGACTGTATATTTTTCTTCTTTATTTTTCTCATTTATTCGTTTTACTTTTTGCTTAGAATGTTGAATTTGAGTAAAAGGAAATAGAGTTGGTGCTAATTTCGGAAGAAGCGAGCTTAAATAATTACTTGAAATCATACATATAATTTTAAGTGAATTTTCATGCACTTCATGACATTTCATATCATGTTCACATCTAATTCATGCTAAAAAAGACTCAAGTTGAGCAAAAAAAATGGAACAAATAACAAAGTTTAGAAAATTTTGGAACACCAAAAAAAATCATAAATTTAATCGAATAAAAATAAGGATAGCGTACTGAATTAACCCTATAAAGGCACGATTCAAGAATTATAATTGCTCTGAGGATAGTCCAATTTTGAGGTCTTTGGGTTGATAAGACATCAGAGCATCTAACGCCTTGTTGCATAGAAATTAAGTGGAAGACTCAAAGTAATTCTTAGAAAGAATCAAAATCATAAACTGTATTGTATTTATACTCCCACTTCAGGAAGCTCGTGTTTAATTTTATTCAATTAATTTATGAATATTTCAATTTGTAGTGGTCTAAAAATTCTAAACTTTTTTTATTATGGTTATGCAAAAGAGGAACTACCTAAGAAATATCTAGGGAAACTTCCGTTTTCTTTCGGTCGACCCTTCTGCAGGGTTGTCAATGACTTGACCCATAAATAATACTTCTTCCCTCCTAATTTATGTAATATTGTTTAACTAGACACAAAGTTTAATGAGAGAAATGAAAGACTTTTGAAATATACGATCTAAAACAAGCATTAAATATTGGCGTGACTATAAATTATCTCATTAAAATTAAATGCGTATTTTTAAGTTCAATTATTTTTAAACATAAAAAAGTTATTTTTTAAACAGACTAAAAAAAGAGTATTAATTAATAGGAACAAAAGAATTATTAATGAGGTCACTCATAAACAAAGTTACACCGCGCTTCATATTTAAGAGTTTCATTCGATCTCGTATTAAAAGGCCGCGATGATAGTTCAATACATTTATAAAGAATAAAATGACTCCCAAATTATTAAATTTTAATGGAAGAATAAGTATATATCAGTATTTAAGAAAACTTTCTTTTTATAAGAAATTAGACACAATTTTGAAACAAAATATACTCTGACAACTAGAAATTTAAATTTGACACGGAGTAATTACTACTCTATTAACTATTTAGTATTTAAAAGACATCTTTTACCAGAATATGTCTCAATTTCCCCAAAAAGTGATATTCTGTAAAAAGTCAATTTTACAGAATATCTTATCTTTTAAAGCCAAACTTCTAACGGTTGTTATCCTTTTATTTTAGGGAAATTTTCATAAAGCACCATCTTTTAGTAGTAATTAGTCATCTATAGATATCATTTGCTATATTACGCATTATAGATATCTTTTTTGTGGTTATAAGATGTATTTGATGTATTTAAGCTATTGTATTCATGAATAAAGTAGCAAAAATAGGCATGAATCAGGGAAGTCCAGCTAATCAGTTGTTGTATTCGAGTGTATTCGACTGTATTCATGGAGTGAAATATGGGATTACAGCTGGACAGATTATTGTATTCGACTGTATTCACGGCGTGATAGGGGATTACACTGTTTTTAAAACGGAAAGTGAATCAATTAACATAATAGACTCCTAATATAACTCAACAAACTCAATTATAACACATAAAAATTGTATTTTCAATTATAAAAAAGATTCTCAACCAAAAAATACCCCAAAAACATAACAATCTTCAGAGAAATTATATAACACATCTGAATACATAAATTATATTAATTAAAAACAATATGAATACATTCATGGCATATAGCGAGACAGTGAATACAATAAAATACATAGAATACAGCAGTATACATTGAAATATAATGAAAAAAAGACAGTGAATACAATGAAATACATGGAATACAACGAGATACATTGAATTACAATGAAAAAAAAGACAATGAATACAATGAAATACATGAAAATATATTGAAATATATTAACAGAAAATCAAGTTGCTCAGCCCCAAACTCCGTCATCTTTGTTCAAGAACAAACCCTAATTTCCGGCGAATCCGTCGTAGCAATACACTTCAACCAACGACGAAACAATCCATGAAACCCTCTCAAACTCTTCCTATAACGGCGAAATGGCAAAAACCTACCCCTTGAAGCTCGACCCATTTCAAGAAGTATCTGTCGCGTGCTTAGAACGTAAAGAATCAGTTCTTGTATCGTTACACGGTGCAAGAATTGATCGGAATGAAAAGAAAATAGTGTGGGTGAGAGGAATTTTGAGATGGAGCATCGTGTTTTCAGGGAATGGGGAAGACAATGGGATGTATCAAAGTAGAGAGAGAAAGAAAATAGTGTAACGGAATAACGTATTTAGTGGCTTAGGGCTAGGAGGTAACCAAAATTAAATATTTTGCTATAAACCTTAAAAGGTATCTAAAGAATATAATTTTTTAAATGGTATTAGCCGACCTTTCCCCCCTCTTATTTTGAGGTCATATCTAGTATTCAGAGTTTGCCTCGATTTGGTACCGCTCTCGCGGCCCGCACCGAAACCGTGCTTTACCCCTAGATGTCCAGTCAACTGATGCGCCTCAACGTATTTTGGGGATTTATTTAAAAAAAATAAGGTGTTAACCTTTGCTATAGGAGGTAAATATTTCTTTATTTTATTCTTATTGTAATGATTTATTGTGTGACTTGCTTTATACCATATGTTTAAAAAATTTATTTCCATTTTAAATTTCATGTTTGTAAAAGTTCCATCACATAAATTGAAACGGATGAAACAAATGAATTTTGACCAATTCCTTCAATTTACTTGCCTATAATGTGAAAGCGATTCAAAGAAAAAAACTTTTGAGATGCAAAAGAAGAGAACTCCACAAAAATTTTTAGAGTGTTTCTACTCACAAACCGTGAACTCTAAAAAACGTTTTAGAGTGTATATACAAAAATTTATTGTATATACTATCAATACGGAAAACCCCAAAAGAAATTTCCTAAAACAACTCACAAACCGTGAACTATACTGTACGCATTTATATTGTCACGATCCAAAATCTAACTAGTCGCGATGGCACCTAATCCAACCCGCTAGGAAAGCAAATTAACAACTATTCAATTTAATGAGATTTATTGAGATAAATAAATAATAAAATAACGGAACCTTAATACATTTTTCAAGGACTGGTAGTACAAATCAGTGATTATTTACTCTGCAGGAAGTCCGATAAAGATCTTTGCACGGATTGCAAGGTCATCTCGAGTGAGAACCTCTCGATCCTTCATAGGCTCCTCATCATGGACCTTGAAATCACGAGGAGGAAGAGGGCAATGTATAGCCAACATAGGATCAAGTTGACAGAAGTTAAAGCGCGGGAGTTGGGGGTCAAGCTGGTGACTATGGGGGCTTGGAGGAGTAGTGGGGACACAAGCGCTATGTGGACCACGACTGTGCAGTGCATTAGGGAAGACCGCGAGAAAGGTATTATGGGTCTCAAAAGGTTACTTTGGTGGTCACAATGGAGAGTGGTGGTGTAATGGAGATTTGCAAGGAAAAGTGGAAACCAAGAAAGCAGCATATCTGAAGCTAGTGGAAAGTGTAGATGAGGAGGAGAAGATGGTGAATAAGAGCATTATAAGTTGGCTAAGAAAGTGGCAAAGATGGCAGTTACGGCGGCCAAAACTGCATCTTTTAGTCGTTTGTATGAGGAACTCGAGGGCCGAGGTGGGGATAAGAGGTTGTTCAGGTTAGACAAGGCGCGAGAAAGGAAGGCGCGTGACTTGGACCAAGTTAAGTGCATCAAGGATGAAAAAGGTAGAATTTTGTTGGATGAAGGGCTTATCTGTCGGAAATAGCAGACCTACTTTCATAGTCTCCTGAACGAGGAGGGGACAAGAGCACTGTATTGGGTGATTTGGAACTCTCGAGGTCGATGCTAATTTTGATTGAAAGATGGCCTTTTTTGCTCGACATTTAAAATGTTGGCTAAACTTTAAATATCATGCCAAAAGCTCGCCAGCCACACTATTTGTACTAAACACCAAAAAGAAGCCAACTGCCCAAACCCAATATTTATAAAATCCAATTCTTGATATTTAATTAAAATCATGGTCAAAATTATGCAATCTCACATGGTCCATCTTCACTGGCATTTGTTAAACTCCAAAATGAAATATGGAGTTTATGATCACAAGCCTGCTATTTTAACACCAGAATTATTTTTTACTCTAAATAAATCTCACAAGCACTTATAATGCAAATTAAAAAGGATGAAAATGAGTGATAAAAGCGAGAGGATGAAAATAAATCTCATCTTCCATCCCTGCCAGTAACTCTCACTCTATATTTTCTCTAATCATCCTCCCAATAGAGAACCACATTCGGCTTCAATTTTTAGATCTTTATCCTTCAACACTCATAGATTACGCTCTCCCACTCAGATTTTTTGGCCTTAATTTAATTTTAAAATTAATATTTTTTAAATAATCAATATTCTGAGTGAAATCTGGTATTTTTTAGAATTAAAATAATGGTTCATTTTAAGATTTTAGGGTTTAATAAGTTATCTTTCTGCCAAAGTTATATTTGTTGTGCCACCATGTAGCTTTTTGGAGTTAATTGAAATCATGCGAGCAAATTAGCTTCACGGTTCGTCGGTAGTGATTAAGTTGGGGAAGATGAACACAGAAAGAGATAAGATACTAAATAATAAATTAATAAAAAGAAAAATATAAAATTTTGACAAATAAAACTAAATAATGATTGGATCATGAGTGGGGGTGTGGAATTGGGAGTTTTGAGGGGCTAAAAGGGGGGGGGGGGTTAACGGGCCAGAATAGTTAAAATGAGTCGTGGGTGAGCTAATTATGGATTAGATTTGGGTTGGAGATTTTAATTTTGACCAAAAAGCAATTGTCATGTAACGACTCGACTGGTCGTTTTGCTTTCTAGAACCCTGTTATCCTAAATAAGACTTCTTGTACTCGCTTTTACTGATTTATGTCTTGCGAGGATGGTTGGTTCGGGATTTAAAAAAGTTTGGGTTAAAATCGCAACACTGGGTTCCTTAAGGTTGACTTTAAATGCCAAGTTTGACTTCGGTCAACATTTTGAGTAAACAGCCTCGAAATCAGGGTTTGACAGTTCCAATAGGTTCGTATGATGATTTCGGACTTGGGCGTATGTCAGGATCGGGTTTTGGATGACCGGGGAGCGTTTCAGCGCCTAATAGTGAAGGTTGATTCCTTAAGGATTTTGAAGTTCTCTAAATTTGGGTTGGAGTAGGTTTTTGTGTTATCGGGGTCCGAACAGAATTCCGAGACCAAGAATAGTTCTGTATTATCATTTAAGACTTGCACGCAAAATTTGGTGTCAATCCAAGTGGTATAAGTGTGTTTCATTATATTGGAAGTAAATTGAAGAACTTGAAGTTCATAAGTTTGAATCTGTAACGACCCGACCGGTCGTTTTGAGCTCTAGCATGCCGTTCAGCAGTTTGGGGTCATGAACAGCTTCATTTCAGGTATTATGACTTGCACGCGTGGTCGGAATTGAACTTCGGGGAGTTCGGAATTGATTTAGAAAGAGAATTCTCATTTCAGAAGCTTTACGTTGAAAGAATTAGCTAAGATCGGAATTTTTAGTAAACGACCTCGGAATCGGGATTCGAGGGTTCCACCAGGTTTGTATGATAATTTCGGACTTGGACGTATGCCCGGATCGGGATTCGGATGACCCGGGAGCATTTTGGCGCCTATTATGGAAGTTAGCATTTTGGAAGAAATTTCATAAGTTTGGGTTGAACTGCATTTTGGTGTTATCGATGTCTGTTTGAGATTCCGAGTCTGGGAGTAGCTCTGTATGGTGATTCTGGTGTTGGAAGCGCGATCGGAAGTGAATTCGGAGGTCGGTGGGTCATTTTGGAGTCATTTGGCTAAAGATAGAAATTTGAAAGTTTTTGAGAAGTTTGACCGGAAGTGGACTTTTTGATATCAGGGTCAGAATCCGATTCCGAAAGTTGGAGTAGGTCTGTAATGTCGAATATGACTTGTGTGCAAAATTTGAAGTCAATCGGACGTGATTTGATAGGCTAAACATCGAAAGTAGAAGTTTGAAATTCTAAAGTTCATAAAGCTTGGATTGGAGGTCGATTCGAGGTTTTAGCATTGTTTGACATGATTTGAGGCCTCCAGCAAGTCCGTAATGTGTTTTGGGACTGGTTGGTATGATTGGTTGGGGTCCCGAAGGCCTTGGGTAGATTTCGGGTGGTTAACGGAACGAAAATAAAATTTGGAGAAGTGTTGAAGCATCTGCTTCTGTCATAACCGCACCTGCGGTTGGTCGACCGTAGGTGCGTGACCGCAGAAGTGGTCGTAGCCTCGCAGATGCAGCCCAGAGCTTGCCATGACAAACCGCAGAAGCGGCTTCAAGACCGCAGAAGCGGTCCTAGCCCTTTTAGCCAATTCTGCAGATGCGGCCTCCCTTCGCAGATGCGGGACCGCAGATGCGGAAATTGCTGAAGCAGTCAGCTTCATTTAAATCGAGCCCCAATTATTTTTGACCATTTGGCACTCGGGTATTGAGCGCTTTTAGAGCTCTTGAGAAGGGATTTGCACATAGCATCGTGAGGTAAGTTCATCCCCCTTATTTCTAAGTTTAACACTCGAGTTTTGGGTAGATTAACACCTAAAGATTTGGAGAAATCAAGGAGTTAGAGCTAGACCTAGGGTTTTAATAAAACCTAGATTTTACCACGAAATTGGTTATGAAATGGATTAGAAATCGTATATTATTGGTCCTTAGGCTATAGAGAACAACTTCCTTCGGAAAATTTTGGAATCCGGGCACGTGGGCCCGGGGATGAATTTTAGGAACCTTGCATTTAGGGTTGGGAACTTGGTTTAATATTTAGAATATGAACTTTTGAGCATGTATTGACTAGTTCTTACCCTATTTGAATAGTTTTGGATCGTTCGGCTCCAAATTGGAGGTTTGAGCACGTTCTTGAATCGGAATATAGGCTTCGGAGCGAGGTGAGTCTCCTTTCTAACCTTGTAAGAGGGAATTGTCCCCATAGGTGAGTTAATTGGTTATGTGCTCCTATTTGTGGGGGCTACGTACGCACGAGGTGACAAGAGTCCGTGTGTAGCTACTATTATGCTATTGTCCGGGTAGTCTAGGTCCTAAAAGCATGTTGTACTTGGAAATATTTGTAATCCTATCGACGGTTTGAATTGCTTAAATCACATCGGATTAGTAAGTGAATTTCTAAAAGATTGATCTTCATTTTCTTGAATTGTAAAAAGAGAATTGGATTTTTCTTGGATAGTCGTTCCCTAATGAAGTCTTGATTAACTGTTTGTATATGTGATTCTATGTGTACTTGCGTCGCATGTATGATTCGCGAGTAGGGTGTTTGTTTATTTTATGTTGACCACGTCGCATGGATGATTCGCGAACGGGGTAATAGATGCATCTATGGTTTGCGCCATTCGACCCTCGGCAGTGCACATTTTACACTTATGTTGGATCGGGCCGTACGACCTCGGCATGATATGTGCATGCTTGTATTGTTGCTTGGGATTTATAAATGTTCTCATTTGCCTTTCCTGGCCGGAGAAAAATTGATAAAGATAATGAAAAGTAAATTCTTTGGAAATTCATTATTATTTGGGAAGTTGTTTACCTACTATCTGGCTTTATGAATTATAATTGTTGTTTTAATAAAATTTCATGATCTCCTCACATTTTTACTATATTATTGTTGGACCACTAGTAAGTGTCGAAGTCAATCTCTGGTCTCTAGTTCTTTGAGGTTAGACGGGATACTCATTGGGTACACGTTGTTTTCGTACTCATACTACACTTGCTGTGCATTTTTGTTGCACAGGTTCATATGTGGCTAGTGGCTTAGTGTCATAACGGCATGGTTAATACGGAGACTTAGGTGAGTTGCATTTATCGAGACGTCCGTAGCCACCAGAGTCTCCTTCAGAGTATTGTACTGTATTTTTATTTGTGTCCACTTGTATTCCAGACAGTTACTGTATTTTATTTCATTCCCTAAAAATTGCTCATGTACTTGTGACACCGGGTTCTGGGATGATCACGTGATTTTTCAGTAGTTAAATTTTGTAAAGACACCCTCTTTTGTACAGCGGAGTTTATTATTCATTATTTATTTGTTTAAAGGAAATGATTTCAAAATAATTTAAAATGAGAGATTGCTAGTAAATTGTAGTTGGCTTGCCTGACAAAGGTGTCCAGGGCCATCACGACCGTTAGTGGAGTTGGGTCGTGACAGAATCAATTGGTTTTAGGGTGTGATTTCTGGTTTTAATGTTGTTTCCGATGTTCCGAGGGTTCGAGCGAGTCCGTTTTATCATTTCAAACTTGTAAGTGTGTTCGGGCGGGGCCCCGAGCGTCAATCGAACGAGGCTCGAGCTAAATTGAAAATTTGAGGAGGAGCTGAAACTCCTGGTTCCTGTCATAACCTCACCTGCGGTTGGCCAGCCGCAGGTGCGAGCCCGCAGATGCGGCAATGGGTGGCCAGCCAAGGAACCGCAGATGCGGCAATTGTTGGCCAGCCAAGGAACCGCAGAAGCGGCCTCATTTTCGTAGAAGCGGCCTCAACGCCGTAGAAGCGAAGCCGTAGAAGCGCATGTCTTCCCGCATAAGAGGACTAGCCAGCCCAGTGGAATTTCCGCAGGTTGCGGTGGGCGCAGGTGTGGTCCAGGACCGCAGATGCGGAAATCACTATAGGCCACTTCATTTATTGCAGAAGTTAGCCATTTTTGGCTCATTTCCACTCAAAGGTTGGGCGATTTTGGAGCTCTTGAGAGAGGATTTTCACCAAGCTTTTAGAGGTACTGCTATATGTGAGTTAAAATACTTAGATTTGGGGTAGATTAACATGCAAAGATTAGTGAAAATTATGGGATTAGAGTAAAACCTAGGGGTTTGATAAAAAAATATTTAACCACAAAATTCGTTATAGAAAGAAGTAAAAATCATATATTCTTGATCCTTAGGTTAAGGGTAACAACTTTCTTTAAAAATTTCCGGAATCTGGGCTTGTGGGCCCGGGGATGATTTTTAGGAACCTTGCATTTAGGGTTGGTAAATTACATTAATAGCTAGAATATGAACTCTTGAGTATGTATTGACTAGTTCTTACCCCATTTGAATAGTTTTGGATTGTTCGGCTCCGAATTGTGTATTTGAGCGCATTATTGAATTTGGAAGTAAACTTCGGGGCAAGGTAAGCCTCTTTTCTAACCTTGTAAGAGGGAATTGTCCCCATAGGTGTTTTAATTAGTTATGTTTTTCTAGTTGTTGGGGCTACATACGTACGAGATAACGAGAGTCCTTGCGTAGCTACTATTATGTTTAAGTTTGGGTAGTCTAGGACCCAAAAGCATGCTTTACTTGCCGTACTTGTAACTTGGTTGTCAATTTGAATTTGCGTAAATCATATTGAACTTGGCAAATGAATTTCTAAGAAGTTAAAACATCATTTTCTTGACAGTCAAAGAGAAATTAACATTTCTTTGGGTAGTTTCCTTCTTGATAAATTCTTGATTGATTGTTTGATGTGTTTATTTTTATTTTACCACGTCGCATGTGTGATTCACGAGCGGGATAATAGATGCATCTATGGTTCGCGCCGTTTGACCCTTCGGCAGTTCACACTTTATTATTATGTTGGATTGGGTCGCACGACCTCGGCATTATTTGCGCATGTTATTTGCTTAGAACTTTCTGTGATTTGAACTGCTTTAAATGCCTTGAAATATAGATTGTTAATTGAAATGTCGGAAACTGAAATACTATTTATGAAAGAACTATCACTTCCTGTTGTTAACTGTTATTTATTCATGACATCCATGTTTAGCGTAACATTTAAATTATATTATTATTGACCCTAGTAAGTGTCAAGTTGACCCCTTGTCACTACTTCTTCGAGGTTAGACTGGATACTTTCTGGGTACATGTTGTTTATGTACTCATACTACGCTTCTGTACTTAATTGTACAGGATCTGATGCAGGAGCATCTAGCTACCCATCCGGTGCGTGTTCCTGATTTCTGATCGAGATCTCACGGTAAGCTGCCCCTCTTGAGACGTCCAGTAGCATACCAGAGTTCTCTTCTTTTGTTGTTGTTATGTACTGTCTATTCTATTTCAGGCAGTAGGATAGTGGTATTTTGGTACATTCTACTAGTTGCCCCAGTACTTGTGACACTAGTCCTGGCATGCACTTTATAGACTATTATTTTGGGGTGCAATTTCATTATTATTATTATGAACTCATTAGTTTCTGACTGCCTAAAAGTTTAAGATTTAGAAAAAATGTTTTGGGATTGTTTTGGTAAAATAAATGGGAACTCACTAGTTGATTAGGGTTGGCTTGCCTAACAGCGGTGTTGGGCGCCATCGCGATCTATAATAGAATTTTGGTCGTGACATGCCATGTCAATATAATAATTATTCAATTTCAACAATAGTTCATCAGAAATAAGGGCATGAAAGGGCCTGATTGTTAACGGTGAGGGCAGTTTTAACATAATAGATGGATGAGGGGTATTTTTAAACAAAAGCAAATAGGTTAGGGGCAGGTTTGGTCCTTTTCCGACATAAAAATAGGAATAACCATGATCCTAATGAATATGAATTCCAACATTATTGAGATTTTGAAGGTTTACATCTTTAAAGAGCAAGAATTAGGCTACCAATATAACATATTAATTGATATAAGTCGAGACATTTTGTTTTTAATATTCAATGATGCATCTGAGTAGGTTATAAGTCGATGAATCAATTTACAAGTGTATAAATCCCAAAAATAACCCGACCCTGTGTTGCTATATATATATATATATATATAAGAACATGAAGTTCTAGGAACACATGGTCGGGTAATTTTAGGGATACATATATACGGCTATCAAAGTGTGTGTGTGTGTATATATAGACACATACATACAGACACTTCACTGTAATACTATAACGTATATATAACTTGTTATAGTATATGTTAGTGTGTGTATATATATAACACACACACTTTGTGCTGCTTTAACTACATATATAGCATGTTATAGTATATGATATTGTATTCATTATTTGTATTATAACAGAGTTAATGAATTACATTCATGTATTCTTTTAGGATTGATAGAGTTGTCAAGATCCTAATTAATATATATAATTTTTCATCAAATATACATGAATGTAATTCATTAACTCTGTTATAATACAAATAATGAATACAATATCATATACTATAACATGCTATATATGTAGTTAAAACAACATGAAGTGTGTGTGTTATATATATACACACACACTAACATATACTATAACAAGTAATATATATGTTATAGTATGACTGTCAAGTGTCTGTATGTGTGTGTCTATACATCTATATATATATACATCTATATATATATATATAAGAACATGAAGTTCTAGTAACACATGGTCGGGTTATTTTAGGGATTTATACACTTGTAAATTGATTCATCGACTTACAACCTACTTGGATGCATCATTGAATATTAAAAACAAATGTCTCGACTTATATCAATTAATATGTAATAATTGATTTATCGACTTATAACCTAGTGATGAATGAATGTAATTCATTAACTCTGTTATAATACAAATAATGAATACTATTATATCAATTAATAATATTATATTGGTTTATCAATTCATTAATTATTCGTACATAGTAATGTATAATATTGACCATCAATTACAATATAGTTTATGCGTGTGTATGAAATTACTCATATACTTAAATATAACTTAAAAAATTACTTTACATAGATGCTATTATAATCTATTAAAAGTAATTACATAGTTAATAGTTATTTATATTAATTGTATTTAAATAAAATAAATATTTATAACTAAAAATAATTTTTTATAGCTTATAATATTTAAAAACCAAAAAAGAAAAAAAAATTAATTTTTTTTAAATAGCTACCAACGTTGGTCACTATTTTTGGTCAAACGGTCAAAACTTATTTACAGACCAAAAATAGCGACCAAAGTTGGTTGCTTTTCCTAATTCTAGAGACAACATATTTCCCCCCATTTCTCTTATTTCCTTCCCCAAAATTTCCCCAACTCTCTCTTTCCCTCCCCTTCTCTATTTCACTCACCCAAATCCCATCCCCCACCACGTGCCACCACTGCCCCCTTGCTCGCCGCCGCCTCGCCGCCCACTGCTCGCCAGCCACCACCATTGTCGCCCCTCTCTCTCTCCTTCTCCACCTAAAAAAAACCAAGGTTAGAATTATAACCTTCAATCTTTGTTATTTCTAGTGTGTGTGTTACAATATTTGATGTATTGTAGTTTATTGTTTCAATTAGTGTTTTATTCTTTGAAAATTAAATTTTATTGAGGATTAGGGTTTAGGTCTTGTTTTAATTAGTTTTGTTAATTAATTTTATTAACTAGTTAGTTTAATTAGTGTTGAATTTAGTTTAGTTAGATTTCAATTATACTTTGTATTGTCTTGATAGTTTAGTTAGAATCTAGGGTTTAGGATATGAATTGAACCTTTAGGATATGAATTGGACTTTTAGTTTATGTATTGGACTTGTAGTTTATAAATTGTAATTTTAGGATATGATTTGAACTTTTTGGATATGAATTGGACTTTTAATTTACAAATTGAAATTTTAGGATATGAATTGGACTTTTAGTTTATGTATTGGAATTTTTATGAATTGGACTTGTAGTTTATAAATTATAATTTTAGGATATGATTTGAACTTTTAATTTATGAATTGAACTTTTTGGATATGAATTGAACTTTTAGTTTATAAATTGAAATTTTAGGATATGAATTGAACTTTTAGTTTATAAATTGAGTATTTTAGAATATGAATTGGACTTTTAGTTTATGAATTGAACCTTTTGGATATGGATTGAAATTTTAGTGTATGAATTGAATTTTTTGGATATGAATTGAACTTTTAGTTTATGAATTGAACTTTTAGTTTATAAATTGAGTATTTTAGGATATTAATTGGACTTTTAGTTTATGAATTGAACCTTTTGGATATGAATTGAACTTTTAGTATATGAATTGAACTTTTTGGATATGAATTGAACTTTTAGTTTATAAATTGAACTTTTAGCTTGTAAATTGAAAATTTAGGATATGAATTGAAATTTTAGGATATGAAATTAATTAACTAAAAATAGATCAGGATATGAATTAACTAATTAATTTGTTCTTGTTTTATTTGTATAGATGGAACATCGTACTAGGATGTACAATAGGAATTATCCACCTCTGATACTTTCAGGTGAGGAAATTTGGGAGAGGGTCCAGAACTTCAGTAAAGTTACTGAAGCTACACCTTATAGATTCCCCGAATATGGTGTTACTAATAATTGGACGAAACAGAGTTTTGGGAGTTGCCTTATTGGAAGGATAATCTTCTCCATCACAACCTTGATGTCATGCATATTGAGAAAAATTATTTTGACAATTTGTTCAACACAGTGATGGATGTTAAAGGTAAGACAAAGGATAACCCGAAGGCTAGAATGGACTTACAAGAATATTGCAGGCGGCCTGAATTACACTTGCAGACAGCAAACAATGGTAAGTTATTCAAGCCCAAAGCAAGTTACACATTCACTTTGGAGGAAAGACGGCAAATTTGTGATTGGGTAACAAAATTGAAGATGCCTGAGGGTTATGCGTCGAATCTTGGAAAAAAAGTTGATATGGTGGTAGGGAAGTTGAGCCATTTGAAAAGTCATAACTGTCATGTTTTCATGGAGACCTTAGTGCCTATTGCATTTTGTGGTTTGCCTGAAAGAAGCTAGAAACCCATCACAGAGATTAGTTTGTTTTTCAAAGACTTGTGTGCTTCCACATTAAGGGAAGAAAACCTACACCGTATGGATAAGAACATTCACATAACTTCTACTAAGATGGAAAAGAATTCTCCATGTGGTTTTTTTATGTGATGGAACACCTTACAATCCACCTTGTACACGAGGCACAATTTGGAGGGCATGTTCAATGCAGATGGATGTATCCCTTTGAGAGGTAGTATTATAAGTTTGATGTAATTTTCTATTTTATTTGAATGTTCTTGGATAACCTGAAATTATGTAGGACAATTGGCAAATGAAAACAATTTGTTAAGCAACTCCCACTTCTAACCGAGAGGTTGTGAGTTCGAGTCTCCCCAAGAGCAAGGTGGGAAGTTCTTGGAGGGAAGGATGTCGGGGGTCTATTTGGAAACAGTCTCTCTACCCTATGGTAGCGGTAAGGTCTGCGTACACACTACCCTCCCCAGACCCCATTAAGTGGGATTATACTGGGTTGTTGTTGTTGTTGTTGTTGTTATCTTGCAAGGGAAACTGCTCATTTTTGTTCTTATTATTTTAAGAGTAATATGCCATGTTCTAGGAATAAGCCCAATAGGCACACGGTTGAATGTGTGAATGATCCATTATATCTGCCTATGTCCATATTCAATCAACCAGGCCGATGTTCTAAGGATGTTAGAAAGAGAAGTTAGAGTGATATGGAGTACAAGTCAGTTGCACTTCATATGTTGCTAAATTATCCCGAAGTTGTACCATTTCTCAAGTAAGTATTGATTTAGTAGTTATCAAAATATAAAATTTATTTTGATTACATCTCAATGCAACTACTAAAAATTTTTGATGTGTCACAGTCACTTCGTGGGTCAATTTGGCCATGATGTTGTATATACGAGATTTGATACGTGGTTCAAATAATTTGTAAGTTTATACTTATAATATTCTAACACTATGTAGGTAAACAATGTTTGGAAGTTATGCTAACTTATGATTTTTTTTTAACAATATGTAGGTAAATGATCCAAATAATGGTGTAAATCAATTTTTGAAAGATATATTTTGGGGACCTGGGCTTTAGGTCACAACAATGTCTAAGTACGTTGTGAATGGTTATAAGTTTCATACAGAGGATTGCTCTAAAAATAAAAATAGCAACAACAGCGGGGTGTGGGTTCAAGGTGGTGATGGCAACCAAGTTAGAGATATTTATTATTATGGTGTGCTCAAAGAAATAATAGAACTAGAATATACAGGTTGGCCATTTAAGAAATTGATACTCTTTAGATGCAAGTGGTTTGACCCAAATCCAACAAGAGGTACAGGAGTACACAATCAATATAACATAATTAAGGTTAATCATACGAGGGAGTATGATCGCTATGATCCTTTCATAATTACACATAATGTTAGGCAAGTGTATTATGCTCCTTATCCATTATGGTGGAATAAGTCCGATTTTTGGGTTGTAATAAAAACTAAGCCTGTAGGTAGGGTGGAAGTCGAGAATGTATTAGATGTTGCATATCAAAACGGTATCTCCAGTGTTCACCAATAGTGGACGGACATTTAGAAAATGATTTGGAGCATCCTGAACACATATTGGAAGAAGTTGATATAAATGAAGTAAGAATTATAGAAAATGAGAAAGAATAATCAACTGATGAAGCTCAAACTAGTGAGGAAAAAGAATTCTCAGACGAGGAACAATATGTCGATGAGCTTTAAAAAGTTGTAACTCTCGTTTTATAGTTAGTTTCTTATATGTTTCAATCTAAATATGTATTATATTATGCAGATGACAAGCAAGTGTCGATGTAACAATGACTCTACTGGTTCTCGGGGTCGAGAAAAGGCTAGGAAGGCAAAGAGGAGGGTAGAAGATAATACTGCATCTTTTCCACCCTCTTCAGAGATGCCTAGGTCTTATCCTCCACCCCAGGGCTATTCTGAGCTGCCACAGCATCACGAGCCTACACCTTCATGCATACACCAGGTCTTTCATACAGGGCCATAGGACTATACGTCCGGCATATAGTCCAGCTGCCTCACGACCACGTAGATCGCATCCATCTTCATCGCATAGATCGCATCCATCCATGTCACATCTACATGGATCACATCCATCCGTGTCACAGCCACTGGGGTCACAGACATCAGTATCACAACCACTTGCGGTCCATCAAGCTATGTCGCAGTCATAGGGACCGCATCCATCTTCATCAGTGACTCCATCTATTTCAGGCCTTCGCCTGCGAGATAGTAGCTCTGACCCCCCCACACCTTCCACACATGCCTATGATATACATGCTTTGGATGGTGATGTTGATGATGATGAGGAGGTGCATTATGATGAATATGGCAGGATCATCATAGTCCCTGAGGGTGATGGGTAAGAGTTATTTGTTATTTTTACGTTTATTGTTTTGTACAGTTTGTACTGAGATATTAATGTATTTTTTTTATTAAATTGCATGTTCATCCCGAGTAATATTACTACGAGGATAATCACCAAAGTCACCAGAAAGCTTTATGATGGCCCTTATGTGACTTGGAGTGAATTCTTATTCTCGCTGAAGGAGCAAATTTTCAATCAATTTAAGGTATAAATGTTCTTTTAAGCAGTATAATTATTTATATTTATGATATTTCCATATAATATTTAACTTTTAAAATACAGAGCAAGTGTGTATGGGAAAACCACTATAGCGCGGAAGTGGCTGCAAATTTTCATCACAAAGCTCGCAAGCGATTGTCGCATAGTTTCTACAAAGCTAGAAACTTGAACCAGAAGCTTGATGTAACGACCCCGACTGGTCGTTTTGCCTTTTTGAACCCCGTTCCCTAAAATAAGACTTCCCGCACTTGCTTTATCTAATTTACTACTTGCGGAGACAGTTGGTTCGGAATTTGGAAGAGTTTGGAGTGAAAATATGTCCATTTGGTTCCTTAGGGTTTTCTTAAAAAGGATAAGTTGACTTGGGTCAACATTTTCAACAAATGGACCCGGATTCATAATTTGAAGGTCCCGGAGGGTCCGTAGGAAAATATGGGACCTGCGCGTATGCCCGGAATCGAATTCTGAGGTCCCTAGTCCGAGTAATAAATTTTTATTAGAAATTGTTAATCTGAAGTTTTAAGGATTTAAAGAAACTAATTAATGATTGATTTCGTGGGTATCAAGCTTGTGTGTTGGTTCCGAAGCCCATTACATGTCCGATATATCATTTAAGACTTGCCCACAAAATTTTGTGTCAATCCGAGTAGTTTAAGGGCGTTTTGGCGCGTTGGAGGAAAACTAAGAACTTGAAGTTCATAAGTTTGATTCCTTTGGTTTTAGGGAGTGATTCTTAGATTTAGCGTTGTTTCGGGTGTTCTGAAGGTTCGAGTAGGTCCGTTATGTAATTTCAGACTTGTCGGTATGTTCGGATGGGGCCCGGGAGCCCCGAGCGTCAATCAGACGAGGCTCGAGTGAAGTGGAAATTTTTGAGAAGTGCTGAAGCTGCTGCTTCTGTCATAACCGCACATGCGGTTGGTGGACCGCAGGTGCGGCCCAGGGAAGGTCAGGCCAAACCACAAAAATGGCCCTCGACCCGCAGAAGTGGTCCCAGCCATTTTTACCCATTTCGCAGATGCGGTCCTTTTCTCGCAGATGCAGGACCGCAGATGTGGTCCCCTGACCACAGATGCGAAAATCGTTGAGGCAGTGAGATCATTTATTACGGGTTCTAAGTCTATTTTTGCCATATTTCACTCCTCAATTGGGCTATTTTAGATCTTTGAGAGAAGACCTTCACCAAGCATCTTGTGGTAAGCGTGTTCTACCTATTTCTAGTTTAATATTTATGTCTTAGGTAGATTAAACACTAGTATTAAGGTGAAATCATCGGGTTAGAGCAAAAACCTAGGGTTTTAAAAAGTTAGATTTAACCACAAAATTTGTTATGGAATAAATTAGAAATCATATATTATTTATTCTTAGGTTATAGAGAACAACTTCCTTTGAAAAATTTCGGAATCCGGGCATGTGGGCCCAGGGTCGAATTTTAGGAAACTTGTGTTAAGGGTTGGGAAATTGCTTAAGTAGCTAGAATACGATCTTGTGAGTCTATATTGACTAGTTCCTACCTCATTTAACTAGTTTGGGTTCGTTCGGCTCAGAATTGAGGGCTTGGACTCGTTCTTGGTATTGGAAGTGCACTTTGGAGCGAGGTAAGTCTCCTTTCTAACCTTGTAAGAGGGAATTGTCCCCATAGGTGTAATAATTGAGTAATTTGCTACTAAATGCGGGGGTTGCATATGCACGAGGTGACGAGAGTCCGTGCGTAGCTACTATGATGTTAATTGTCCGGGTAGCCTTGGACCCACATCATGCTATATTCGTGAACATCTCTATATTTTCTTGCTAATGTGATCACTTAAGATATGCTAGAGGCTTGGAAAGGTATATAAGTGAGCATACATACTTGTTGAACCCTTGTATGAATTTATTTGAATATAAATGCGCCTTTGTGTGTTTCCTTGATATTATTTGAGATTTGTGGATTAGGACGATCGCCTTGGTATAAATAGATGCATCTATGGTTCGCGCCATTCGACCCTCTGGCAGTGCACAGTTTATTTTCTGTTGGATCGGGACGTCGACCTCGGCATAGTGTTCGCATGATATCTATGTGAAATTTTATCCATGACTTGACCGGCTAAATATTTGAAATGTAAATGGCTAATTGTAAAATTGTTAAGAACAAGACATATTGCCTCTTGCTATAAACTGTTGATTATTTGTGACTTCCATGCTTAGTGTAACTCTACATTGTTTTATTGACCTTAGTAAGTATCAAGTCGACCTCTCGTCTCTACTTCTTCGAGATTAGACGGGATACTTACGGGCTACATATTGTTTATATACTCATACTACACTTCTGTACTTAATTGTACAGGATCTGAGACAGATATATCTGGCTATCAGACTGGTGTGCGCCCCTGATTCATAGACCGAGACTTCCACAGTGAGCTGCTCCCTTCCTGCACTGTTCAGCTGCTTGATGGGGTCTTTCTTTACTTTTGTTGTATATTCTATCCCAGACAGTAGGATCGTATTATTCTTTTGTACATTCTACTAGTTGCCCACTACTTGTGACACCAGGTCTTGGCACACACGTTAGTAGACAGTTATTTTGGGTTGTATAATTATTGTTAAATATTGCTTATCATCACCTGTTTTAATTGCAAATTAAGAAATGATGTAACTGAATTGGGTAAGTAAAAATAAGAATTTACTAACACTTCTGCGTTGGCTTGCCTGACAACGGTGTTGGGCGTCATCATGACCCTTAGTGGATTTTGGGTCGTGACAACATGGTATCAGAGCACTAGGTTCACGTAGGTCTCACAAGTCATGGACAAACCTAATAGAGTCTTGCGGATCGGTACGAAGACATCTGTATTTATCTTCAAGAGGCTATAGGGTGTTAGGAAAACTACTCTTTATTCATTTCCTATCGTGTAGTGGTTGTTATGCTAAATCTCCCTCTTCTATTCTCTCACAGATGGTGAGGACACGCACGACTGATGTTTCAGGCCCAATCAGAGCTGCTACCCCATTGCTATAGGCCGAGGCAGAGGCCAGGGGAGGGCACCGGCCCTAGGTAGGGGACGAGGGCATCCCAGAGTTATCCCAGTAGTACCACCAGCAGATCCCGTGGGAGATCCTATCATCGAGGAGCAGGGTGAGGTGCCCGCAGCTGAGCCCACCCCGGTGGACTTCATGACAGCACCGGAATTCTAGGAGGTCATGGGCTATATACTACGGTTCATGGATTTTATGACTTAGGCTAGTTTATTTCCAGCAGATCCAGCTACATCATAGGCAGGAGGGGGAGCACAGACCCCTACTGCTCAGTCTCCTGGTCATGTAACTGCAGTGTATCAGACACCGAGTGCACTACCCACAGATGGGGTCTGCCAGTTGCTGCAGTGGCACCCCAGCCCAAACCAGTTGTGGATGGCGATCCGCAGAAATTATTGGATAGGTGGACTAGGCTTCACCCTCCAGTCTTCGGGGGCGAGCGTCATGAGGATGCCCAGGACTTCATAGATAGGTGCAGGGACAGACTGCACAACATGAGGATATTGGAGTCGCTTGGAGTTGACTTTACTACTTTTCAGCTTGAGGGCAGGGCCCGTAAGTGGTGGTAGTCTTATGTTCTTGGCAGGCCAGCAGGTTCTCCTCCCCTCACTTGGGGTCAATTCGCACAATTTTTCTTGGATAGGTACATTCCACCCTCTGAGAGGGAAGAGCTATGGTATCATTTTGAGCATCTTGAGCAGGGTTTGTCGCGCCCCCTTTTTCTCGCAAAATCGGGTTTATGACATTTGGGAGGACAAATCGTTCCCTTTTGGGAATTGGGTTTTTTGATTTGAAGAGTCGCCACCTAATGATTAAGTGCATAAGGACACTAGGAAGAATTTGTTTAGAAAAACCAGAGTTTGGGTAAGGGCTAGAAATTATCTCGAGGGGAAGGTATTAGGCACCCCTCGAGATCCACTAGTGTGGTTCCCGGCCATGCTACAATTGTGACTTAAGTATAAATAATAAATAAGCAAATAAGGGTTTCAAATATGAGGGGGTTGTCACATTGTGATTGCAAATAAGTTAAAGTTTGAAGAAACAAGGAAGCTGAAATTTGAGAAAAAGAGTTTTGAAATTTTGAAAGTAATAAAATAAACAAGTAAAGGGAAGGGGGTCATAGGTTTATAAATAATATGGATCACATCAATGCAATACCCGATAATCACTCCTCAGAAGAGGGGTTACACATGGTATTAGCGCACCAGTCATCATATCCATATCTACCCTTTCCTACCCTGTTGAGGTATTAAATGCAGAATGGTTTCGTTTACTTATTGCATGCTAGTACCCGCCCCAATCCTATCAGTCCCGGAGGCATTTGGGACTACTAGTCCTAAAGGGAAGGGAGATTTGGGCTTTGTATGGTTTAAAAGGATAAAATTCTAAAGCGACAAACAAAAACACATAAGGCAGATATGGGAAACACATAACAATTTAAAAGGCTCAGACATGCCTCCTCATTTAAAGACAGATTGTTTAGCATGTCTTGCAGATACTGGTTATGGTCCGAATTAAACTTAAACGTTAAGGAGGCAGACTGGTCTATTACACATGTCAGATAAGAAACCGGAATCAGACTTGCCTGCTGGTTGGAATTAACAGAGTCTGATTCAATTAGCTAATTTACCTTATAGCTTGCTTAGGTGAAACCTATAGGCATGATATCTAAATATGAGAGAAAGATACTGATTTCAGAAGCAGATTTATTAATAGTAGGAACATAAGTTCTGCAAGCATTTAAGTAATGTTATTACTGATTTTAAACTTATAAGCAAGTTGAGGGATTCAGATTAGTTGCTTATTCCTATAGGCATGCTTTCTAAGTGTGACTAATTTTAACCTTTACGAAAATGTAGAAATCCTATAGGTATGGCATCTAAAGCGCTGATTTTTATTATTCAAGCCTATATATCATTTGCCTAGTGATGGATATGTATGCAGTATTCAGAAACCCTATAGGCATGCTTTCTATATGATAGGCAAAATGCAGAATCTTATAGTCATGTTCTCTATATGAGATGTAGAAATGCAAAAGCTATTGATGTGATATATATGCAGAACTTATAAGCAAGATTTCTAAGATGCAAAAGTGCAGAAGTTTATAGACAGGATTTCTATATGAAAATATAGAAGTGCAGAACCTAAAACAGGATTTCTATATGAAAATGTAGAAGTGCAGAACCTAAAATAGGATTTCAAAGATGCCGAAATGCAGAACTTGCCATGATTTGCAGGAATAAAGACCTAATGAGCATGATATCTACCCTTATGCATACATGAGTACCCCTCCCCTTTTCACTATAAGCCCCCATGAGTTATTATAAATTATAACAGCCCAGAATGAAGAAAAGAAAGTAAAAATTACATCAGAAATCTAAAATCCCAACCAAAGAGAGCTTGATTCAGGCTTCTGACTGAAGCATGAAATAAACCAACACCAAAGATCAAATTCCAAAGCCTTTCTCCTATTTGGGATGTGTCAGAGTTCCCTAAGAGTCTCAAGTGGACTCCGGGCAGTGCTTACACCCAAATATATTGTAGAATTGGATTATAGTGCAGTGTGTAAGGGACAACCCTCAAATGTCCAAGTTTAGAGGGAGCTCAAGGTCCCAAAGCAAGGTTCATAGGAAGGGGGCAGAACTAAGAGAGAGTGCAAGTGCATAGAGGGGATTTTGGGGAAGGCCAAGATAGGCTGGTGGTCATACCCAGCAATTATGAGTGCTGACGCACCCCTAACCAGCCTGTTAGCCACATTGTTTGGGAGTTAGGATCCATTAAAGGATCAGGTCCAGACATGAGCAGCAATTTGGATATTGCCATGCCTGAACCTTAACTCAAACACATAGAAGGGAATAAGGGTATGGGGAATTCACACAGCAACAGATGCAAAGAGAACAGCATATTCAACATAGATCATAAACAGCAAAGTAGACAAGATTGTTAAAACTGTAAAGCAAACACATAGGGATGAAGCCGAAAGTTAAATTAGAACATACCAGTTTCAAGGAAATAAGAAGAGAAGAGCAGTAGTAAAGCCAAATTGCAAAAACACAGCCAAAAGAGAGTAGAGTGTTGAATTGAGAATGTAGGAGTATTGAAATTGAAAATGTTCAATAAGTGTTGAACTCAAGGTCTTAAAGAGTATTGAATTGGAAGTCCTCAAAAGTGTAGAAGGATCGTGCCCTTTATAGTGCAGAAAGTGAGTAGAAATAGGTAAGAGAATAATTCAGAAATCAATTACACAAGTTGCCCTTCAATTAAGGATTCTGATTTTAAACAGGTAAAGGATAATTAAGGAAAGAGTTTGATCAAGAACTTTTCCAAAGTAGCACAAAAAGGGTAAACACACAGAAGTTATTTAAGGAAAGAGTTTGATAGAAACACGGTTTGTGCAAACAAGGAAAGGCAATCAATCAACAGCCAGTAAAAATCAGAAATTGAGTTTTGGTATGAATGAATCCAACAAGAAAAGGTGAAGAAAGGTTTAATTAAAGAAAAATCAATAACAATCAATCGATCCTTATTAAAAGGAATTCTGAATCAATCACAAATTGGCAAAACCTTTTTTGAAGGAAGAATTCATCATATATAAAGTGCACAGACATGTGAATAGAGAAAGAGTTGTCATGCTAATTAGAAAAGCCTAGCATAGAAAAGTTCAGAGTCAAAGAAGTTCGAGTTCAATGCAAAGACTCAAAAAGAGTCTGAGAAACCTAGAGTTCCAAAATAAACCGTAGTCTCAAACACAAGATCGAAACTCGTCAAAAACCCGAAACCCTAGAGTTTTCAACTCGAGTCAGATATATAGAAAAGAAGACAAATAACGGAAACAGGCTTAGAGGTCTTCTTTAAGGGATTCATGTGAAAACAAACAGATAAAATAGCAGGTTCAAGGCAAATAGAATGAAGAACTGATTTGAAGCATAGAGAACACATTTTAAGAAAGGCTTGGGACCTAAACAAGTTCAAAAGGGAAAAGAGGTAGTATAAACTGAGGAAAGCAGTAGAGGGAACGTGTGTAGAGAGAACTCAAACAAAGTCCAGAAGAAGGCAACTAAAGACCTAAAAGCTTAGTAGAAAATACAGTAAAGGAACATAGGGGTAAACGAACACATAAGATAAACATATGAAAGCATGATATAGAAACCAGTAGAAGAAAGAACGGAGCACAATAGAAGAACATGCAAAATAAGGCAAAAATAAAGATACAGGAGAAGAACATGCTAGGTAGAAAAAGAAAACATACGAACATAGCATAAACAGATACACATAAAGAAAAGAAGAGGAAGAGGAAGAGAAACGTTTCGAAATTTTTTTAGAAACCCTAAATCGAAGAGAAACAAATTTTGAAAGAAAAAATTGAGGAAAACGTTTTAAAACTCCAGTAGAGCACAGAAATAGCATAGATTTAAGAAAACAACCAGATAAAAACCTCGAATGGATAGGGTTTCAGAGAAACCTTAGAAATGAGAAAGGCTTGGAAGAAAAGTCTGATCTTGAGTCGGATGAGTTAGAACCAGGCTCGAAATGCTTTAGATGTGCCGGAGCAAGACCGGAGAGGCCTCAAAACCATGGATCTAAGAGGATCTGAACGGACACCACTGAGGTCAGACCTCAAAGCTTCGAACCCTAGGCGTTTGAGAGTGGAGGGAGGTGAGTACAGGCCATCCATAGCCTGAGAAGCCATGGATTCTAGTGAGGTTATGGTCGGAGAGGATGAGAGAGGCTAGGGTTCCAGGGAACCTTCGAGAGAGTTTGAGAAAGGAGAGTATTCAAAGGCGGCTGAGAGATGGAAATGAGGGGATTAGGTAGGGTCGGTGGATTAAAAATGGTAAGGGGTGATCGTGGCCGTTGATCAAAATGATCAACGGCCTGTATTGAAAGAAGGACCGGGCGGGTTAATTGGTTGGGTTGAGTTAAAATTGAAATTGGACCGGTCCAATTGGGGGTCAAGATTGGGTCAATTGGAGGGTCAATTTTGGTTTTAATTGAAACAAATTGGGGTTATATATTAAATGGCAAGTTTTTCCTTTTTATTTTACAAACAATAGTAAAAATGCTTTTGAAAAAAAATTAAAAGCACTGGATTAGTTAATAACACATAAATATTAATTTAAAATTACTGGAACCAATTTTATGATTATAAAAATGCTATTAAATCTTAAAGTAGGCTAGAATTGTAATTATATGCAATTTAGCTTTAAAAATACCAAATAAATTTGTAAAAATATATATATAAATTAACTTAACTATATTTTGGTATAAATATGGGAATAAAATAAAATTGATGATTTTGGGAGTAATTATTGATTTTGTATTGCTAAAATGGACAATAAATTAGTTTTAAAAATCTTTTAAAAATTGGAAAAAATACTAAAACACTTGAGCATGCTTATATATGCGTACATATGTTATTTTGAAAGTATTTTATATATATAAAAAATATACAGGGAAAAAATGGGTATCAGCTGGGTCAGATGTCTGTGACCGATTATGAGGCGAGGTTTTTTGAGTTGTCTCGCCATGCACTCATGATACTTCCCACAGATACAGAGAGAGTGCGGAGATTTGTTGTGGGGTTGCACTCCGGTATTCGATCTGGCATGGCCTGAGAGGTGGATATGGGTACAGAGTATCAGCTAGTGGTAGAGATTGCTCGCAGGATTGAGGGATATCCCCAAATGGGTAGAGAGCAGATGCAGCAGGATAAGAGGGCTCAATTCTACGGAGAGTTCAGAGGTGCCCCGGCTAGGGGTAGAGGTCAGTTGAGGAGGGGTCAGCCGAGTAGGCCCCCATACTTAGCACCACCGCCTGCATGAAGTGCTCCAGCACATCCTTATTTCAACGCCATGCCAAAGAGCTCGTATCGTTCGCCATCTATTCAGGGTTCCTCCGGGGGGTATTCAGGTCCTTAGGGCTCTTCTGATTCTTATTTCAGTGCTATGCCGGAGAGTTCATACCGTCCACCGGCTATTCAGGCTTATTTCAGTGGGTATATAGGCCATCAGGGTCAGCCATCAGGATAGCAGGCCGCTACATCGCGGGGTTACTTTGAGTGCGTAGATCTTGGCCATATGAGGAGGTACTACCCGAGGCTTCGGGGCAAGGCAGTACAGCAGGGTCAATAGCCTATGAATTCAGCACCGGCTGCCCCGCCACCTAGAGGTGGAGGGCAGACTGGTAGGGGCCATCCTAGAGGTGGAGGCCAGGCAAGGAGAGGTCAGCCAGCTATTGCATAGTTAGGTGGAGGCCAGCTAGCCGGTGCTCCAGCTAGATTCTACGCCCTTCCAGCCAGACCAGATGCATTGGCCTCAGATGCCGTCATCACAAGTATTATATCCGTCAGCGGTAGAGATGCTTTGGTATTATTTGACCCAGGGTCTATGTATTCTTATGTATCATCTCTGTTTGCTCATTTCCTAGTTATTTCTCCTGAGCCTTTGGGCACTCATGTTCATGTGTCCACTCTTATGGGTGATTCTGTGGTTATGGATCGGATCTACCAGTCCTATATGGTCACATTCTATGGTTTTAAGACTAGTGCGGATCTCCTGTTGCTTGATATGATCGACTTTGAGATCATCCAGGGCATGGATTGGTTGTCCCCATATCACGTCGTCCTAGATTGCCATGCCAATATTGTTTCATTAGTGATGCCAGGGTTCCCGAGGTTGGAGTGGAAGGGTTCCGCAGTTGATATATCTAGTAGGGCTATTTCTTTCTTGAAGGCTAGACATATGGTCGAGAAGGGGTGTTTGGATTATCTAGCTTATGTTCGGGACACCACCGAAGAGTCCCGGACGATTAATTCAGTTCTGATGGTTCGAGAGTTCGCCGATGTGTTTCCTTCTGATCTTCCTGTCATGCCACCGGATCGTGATATTGATTTCTGTATTGATTTGGCTCCAGGCACCCAGCCTGTATCCATCTCACTGTACCGTATGGCTCGGAAGGAGCAGCTTTAGGAGTTGTTAGTAAAGGGGTTTGTTAGACCCAATGTATCGCCTTGGGGTGCACCCATGTTATTTGTGAAGAAGAAGGATGGGACTATGCAGATGTGCATTGATTACGGCCAGTTAAACAAAGTCTCCATCAAGAACAAGTATCCGCTGCCCCATATCGATTTATTTGACCAGTTATAGGGTGCTAGGGTGTTCTCCAAGATTAACTTGAGGTCAGGGTATCATCAGCTGAAGATTCGGGACTTGGATGTTCCGAAGACTGCATTCCAGACTAGATATGGCCATTATAAGTTCCTGGTGATGTCCTTTGGCTTGACTAATGCCCCAGCCATATTCATGGACTTGATAAACATGGTATTCAGGCCTTACATTGATTCATTTGTCGTCTTCTTCATTGACGATATCTTGATATACTCCCGTAGCCTGGGGGAGCACGAGCAACATTTGAGAGTAGTGTTTCAGACCTTGCGAGAGTAGAAGCTATATGCTAAGTTCTCCAAGTGCGAGTTCTGGCTAGAGTCAGTGGCATTCTTGGGGCATATTCTGTCAGGAGAGGGTATTAAGGTGGACCCCAAGAAGATTGAGGCAGTTCATAGTTGGCCAAGTCCTAATTCGGTGACCGAGATTAGGAGTTTCCTGGGGTTATTAGGCTATTACAGATTATTCGTGCAAGGCTTTTCAACTATTGCATCACCTCAGACTAGATTGACCCAGAAGGGTGATCCTTTCCATTGGTCCGATGATTGTGAGGTGAGCTTTCAGAAGCTCAAGACAGCCTTGACTACAGCACCAGTTCTTGTGTTTCCTTCTGGTTCAGGGATGTATACGGTATATTGTGATGCTTCGCGTGTTGGATTTGGATGTGTATTGATGCAGGAGGGGCGAGTTATTGTCTATGCTTCACGCCAGCTAAAGGTTCATGAGAAGAATTATCCTGTGCACGATCTAAAGTTGGTCGTGATCATTCATGCTCTTAAGATATGGAGGCATTATCTGTATGGGGTATCATGTGAGGTTTATACGGATCATCGCAGCTTACAGCATTTGTTCAACCAGGGGGATCTTAATTTGAGGCAGCGCAGGTGGCTTGAGTTACTGAAGGATTATGATATCACCATTCTTTATCATCCGGTAAAGGTTAATGTGGTCGCGGATGCCTTAAGCAGGAAGGCAGAGAGTATGGATAGCTTGGCATTCATTCCAGCGGAGGAGAGGCCACTACCATTGGACATTCAGTCCTTGGCTAGCAGACTTGTGAGGTTGGATATTTTAGAGCCCAGCCGAGTTCTTGCATGTATGGTTGCTCAATCTTCATTATTGGGGCAGATCAAGGCTCGACAATTTGATAATCCACATGTGGCGGTTCTCAGAGAGACGGTGCTTCATGGAGGTGCCAAGGAGGTTTCTATTGGTCGAGGATGGTGTTTTACGACTCTAGGTTCGTTTATGTGTCCCTAATGTTGATGGTTTGAGGGAAAGGATTCTAGATGAGGCACACCGTTCGCGGTATTCCATTCACCCGGGAGCTACGAAGATGTATCGTGACTTGAGGTAGCATTATTGGTGGCGGAGGATGAAGAAAGACATAGTAGAATATGTGGCTAAGTGTTTAAATTGTCAGCAGGTCAAGTATGAACACCAGAGGCCGGGTGACCTACTTCAGCAGATGCCTATACCAGAATGGAAGTGGGAGCGCATCACCATGGATTTCGTAGTTGGGTTGTCGCGGACTTTGCGGAAGTTTGATTCAGTATGGGTCATTGTCGACAGGTTGACCAAGTCGCCCCACTTTATTCCAGTGGAAACTACTTATACAGTAGAGAGGTATGCTCAGACTTACATTCGGGAGATGGTTCGGTTGCATAGTGTGCCTATTTCTATCATATCATACAGAGGCCCTCAGTTCACTTCCCATTTCTGAAGGGCTGTTCAGAGTGAGTTGGGGACCAGTGTAGAGCTCAGCACAGCATTCCATCCTCAGACCGACGGGCAGTCAGAGCGGACAATGCAGATTTTGGAGGACATGATCAGAGCATGTGTGATTGACTTTGGAGGGCAGTGGGATCAGTTCTTGCCCTTGGTGGAGTTTGTATACAACAACAGCTATCAATCCAACATAGAGATGGCTCCATTCGAGGCGTTATATGGTCGCCGGTGTCGTTCTCCTATCGGGTGGTTTGATCCTGGTGAGGCTAAGTTATACCGTACGGATTTGGTTACAGGATGCCTTGGACAAGGTAAAGTTGATTCAGGAGAGGCTTCGCACAACTCAGTCCAGACAGAAGAGTTACACGGATCAGAAGGTGCGTGATGTATCATTCACAGTTGGCGAGAAGGTTCTCTTGAAAGTTTCGCCAATGAAAGCCATCATGAGGTTCAAGAAGAAGGGCAAGCTAAGCTCAAGATTTATTGGCCCCTTTGAGATGTTGAGACGAGTTGGGGAGATTGCCTATAAGCTTGCCTTACCCCCCAGCTTATCGAGAGTTCATCCAGGTTTTCATGTATCGATGCTTTGGAAGTATCATGCCGACTTGTCCCATGTGTTAGACTTCAGTACTATTCAGCTGGATGAGAGTTTGGGTTATGAGGAGGAGCCAGTTGCCATTATAGATAAGCAAGATCGCCAGTAGAGGTCCAAGAGTATTTCTGCAGTGAGGGTCCAGTTGAGGAGGCGACCTGGGAGTCCGAGGAGGACATGCGGAGCAGATATCCCCATTTATTCAGCAGCCATGTACTTTTCTATGTCTGTTCGAGGACAAACGTTTGTTTAAGAGGTGGAGAATGTAATGAACCGACTGGTCGTTTTGCCTTTTTGAACCCCGTTCCTTTAAATAATACTTCCCGCCCTTGCTTTAGCTAATTTACGACTTGCCGGGATGGTTGGTTCAGGATTTGGAAGAGTTTGGAGTGAAAATATGCCCATTTGGTTCCTTAGGGTTTTGAGCAAAAGACTAAGTTGAGTTGGGTCAACATTTTGAGCAAACGGACCCGAATTCGTAATTTGATGGTCTCGGAGGGTCCGTAGGAAAATATAGGACCTGGGCGTATGCCCGGAATCGAATTCTGAGGTCCCTAGCCCGAGTAAAGAATTTTTATTAGAACCTGTTAAATTGAAGTTTTAAGGATTTAAAGAAACTAATTAATGATTGATTTCATAGGTATCGGGCTCATGTGTTGGTTCCGAAGCCCGGTACAGGTCCGATATATCATTTAAGACTTGCCCGCAAAATTTGGTGTCAATCCAAGTAGTTGAAGGGCGTTTTGGCCGTTGGAGGAAAACTAAGAACTTGAAGTTCATAAGTTTGATTCCTTTGGTTTTAGGGAGTGATTCTTAGATTTAGCGTTGTTTCGGGTGTTCCGAAGGTTCGGGTAGGTCCGTTTTGTGATTTCAGACTTTTCGATATATTCGGGGGGCCCGGGAGCCGAGTGTCAATCGGACGAGGCTCGAGAGAAGGGGAAATTTTTGAGAAGTGTTGAAGCTGCTGCTTCTATCATAACCACACCTGCGGTTGGTGGACCGCAGGTGCGAGACCGTAGATGCGGTCCATCTATTGCAGATGCGGCCCAGGGAAGGCTAGGCCAAACCGCAGAAGCGGCCCTCGACCCACAGAAGCAGCTCCGCAAAAGCGTCCCCAGGACCGTAGAAGCCGTCCCAGCCCTTTTTGCCATTTCGCAGATGCGGTCCTTTTCTCGCAGATGCGGGAATTGCTGAGGCAGTGAGATCATTTATTACGGGTTCTAAGTCCATTTTTTCCATATTTCACTCCTCCATTGGGCGATTTTAGAGCTTTGAGAGAAGACCTTCACCTAGCATCTTGAGGTAAGCATTTCTACCTATTTCTAGTTTAGTATTTATGTCTTAGGTAGATTAAACACTAGTATTAAGGTGAAACCATGAGGTTAGAGCAAAAACCTAGGGTTTTAATAAAAGTTAGATTTAACCACGAAATTTGTTATGGAATAAATTAGAAATCGTATATTATTGATCCTTAGGTTATAGAGACAAACTTCCTTTGAAATATTTCGGAATCCGGTCATGTGGGCCCGGGGTCGGATTTTAGGAAACTTGTGTTAAGGGTTGGAAAATTGCTTAAATAGCTAGAATACGATCTTGTAAGTCTATATTGACTAGTTCCTACCTCATTTAACTAGTTTGGGATCGTTCGGCTCCGAATTGAGGGCTTGGACTCGTTCTTGGTATTGGAAGTGCACTTTGGCGCGAGGTAAGTCTCCTTTCTAAACTTATAAGAGAGAATTGTCCCCATAGGTGTAATAATTGAGTTATTTGCTACTAAATGCGGGGGCTGCGTAAGCACGAGGTGACGAGAGTCCATGCATAGCTACTATGATGTTAATTGTCCGGGTAGCCTAGGACCCACATCATGCTATATTTGTGAACATCTCTATATTTTCTTGCTAATGAAATCACTTAGGATATGCTAAAGGCTTGGAAAGGGATATAAGTAAGAATATATACTTGTTGAACTCTTGTATGAATTTATTTGAATATAAATGCGCCTTTCGTGTGTTTCCTTGATATTATTTGATATTTGTGGATCGGACCGATCCCCTCGGTATAAATAGAAGCATCTATGGTTCACGCCATTCGACCCTCTGGCAGTGCACAGTTTATTTTCTGTTGGATCGTGTCGTCGACCTCGGCATAGTGTGCACATGATATCTATGTGAAATCTTATCCATGACTTGATCGGCTAAATATTTGAAATGTAAATGGCTAATTGTAAAATTGTTAAGAACATGACATATTGCCTCTTGCTATAAACTGTTGATTATTTATGACTTCCATGCTTAGTGTAACTCTACATTGTATTATTGACCTTAGTAAGTATCAAGTCGACCTCTCGTCTCTACTTCTTCGAGATTAGACGGGATACTTACAGGGTACATATTGTTTATGTACTCATACTACATTTCTGTACTTAATTGTACAGGATCTGAGGCAGGTATATCTGGCTATCAGACTGGTGCGCGCCCCTGATTCATAGACTGAGACTTCCACGGTGAGCTGCTCCCTTCCTGCGCCGTTCAACAGCTTGATGGGGTCTTTCTTTACTTTTTCTATCTATTCTATCTCGGACAGTAGGATAGTATTATTCTTTGATACATTCTACTAGTTGCACACTACTTGAGACACCAGGTCTTGGAGCACACATTAGTAGATAGTTCTTTTGGGTTGTATAATTATTATTAAATATTGCTTATCATCACCTCTTTTAATTGCAAAATAAGAAATGATGTAACCGAATTGGGTAATTAAAAATAAGAATTTACTAACACTTCCGCGTTGGCTTGCCTGACAATGGTGTTGGGTGCCATCACGACCCTTAGTGGATTTTGGGTCGTGACACCTGACTGGTTGCTTTAGAATTATGGGAGGATTTGCAAAGGCAATGGCTTACCGCAAAGTTCTTAGAGAAGAGCAAAAAAGGAAAGAAAGCTCGCGCATTTGAGAAGGGAGGATCCTTACACACTGGAGGTGCAATCAGCCTAGGGACAATAAAAAAAGATTGGTACGTAATTGCTTAATTTATTTTAATTTTCAAAGTATATTTATTCTGTTTATTAACTAAAATTTGTGAGTTTTCAGGAAAAGAAGTTGGGGCATCCAATGAACCAAGATGATCTATTCAAGGAGACTCATATTGTAAAGAAGAAGAAAGAGACGGATCAAAAAAAGTGGGTCGAGGGCCGAGCCTCGACTGTACATGTAAGTTTTCACTTTTCATTAAGTATTTTGATTTACTTTTATACAAATTTTGAAATACTAATTCAATGTAATTTTTCTTATAGGGTCGCTTCACAACTGACGTGGAGAAATTCATACGCAGTCAGCTACCTAATGAGTCAGGCGAGCCTATCCAACCTTCGGACGAGGATGCTGAAAGAATGTGGACGGAGGCTGCTGGCGGTCTAAAAATGGGGGAAGGTATACGCGCTTCCTACTAAGAAATTTCATCGCTATAAGTGTGGAATGCAAGGAATAGGGACTTCCTCGCAAGGCGAGAAACTTGATGGAGAGAGCCTCTCCGCTATGCAGGAAACGATGACAAAGCTCACATCCGAGCTAGAAGCGGCCAAGGAAAGAGAAAATCTTAGAGATGCTCAGTACATTGGCATGCAAGCTCAGTACCAGGGCATGCAAGAGTAGCTCAAATCTCTCCTAGCTTCCGGAGGTTTTCCGATTCCCCGGTCTCGTGAGTCATCGCCAGAGGCTTGACTTGGACGTATGCGTTCCTTCCGTCCTCCTCGTGCTCGTTCCTCCCGTCCTCCCCATGATCGTTCTTCCTGTCCTCGGCAAGTAGACCCTTCTGTATACCGTCTTGATGATGAAAGTTCATCAGACGGTGATGATAATGATGTTGTACAAAACACTCTTTGACTTTTATATACTTTGAACTAGACGAATAGAACCGATTTTGAACTAGGTGTAATAAGCGTTAACTTAGTTTAATTTGTTAGTTCTATTGAACTTTAATTTGTTGATTTTAATGTGTTTTTTGAATTGTGTTGTTGTTGTTGTTATTGTTGTTGTTATGGTGGTGTTGTTGTTGTGGAGATTTTGGTATTGAAATTGTAGTTTATGAATTGAATTATATTGTTATTTAGGAAATTTGGTATGCTGGCAGGTGGTGTAGCTGCCCAAATAGGCAGTGTCTGCTAAAATTATACTCAGAAAAGCGACCAACTTTGGTCGCTTTTCTATTTAAAATAAAATTCCGGGCAATAGCGACCAAGGTTGGCCACTAATTAACCCAGATTTCCTAAAAAGCGACTAACTTTGGTCGCTATTCTATTAAAAAATCTGGAAATTAGCGACCAATTTTGGTCGCTTATGTTTAAAAAAAAATATTCTTGAAATTAGCGACCAATTTTAGTCTCTTATGTTTAAAAAAAATTAAAAAAAAGCGACCAACTTTGGTCGCTATTTTTCAGATTTTAAAATATAATTTTGGTTTACAGACCAAAGTTGGTCGCTATATCTTGAATAATTATAAATAAATAAAAACGTAATTTAAATATAGAGACCAACTTTGGTCGCTAAATTTAAATTATTAAAATATTAAAGCGACCAAAGTTGGTCGGTATGTTGTTTACCCGGAATATTTGGTCCTTTTACCTGCGACCAACTTTGGTCTCTAAGGTAAAGCGACCAACAAAGTAGCGACCAAGCCAGTTTGGACACTTTTTGGTCGCTTTGTGACTTGTAAGCGACCAACTTTGGTCGCTTTTTGTGGTCGTTTTTTCCCGGATTTCAAGTAGTAAAACTAAATATCTATAAATATAAATATTTGACCGTACACAATTATTATACCATTAACTTGAGATCATCATATAAACCCATAAATTTCAAGTTCTGAATCCGCCTCTAATTACTGGAGGATTTGATACTAATATAGCTCTAACACACTAGCAATCCTTTTCATCTATTATTCTTTCTTGAGTTTTCTACATCACAGTTGGATATAGTAGTTCAATTAAATTGCTCTTAGACACAGTACAAAATAAATTTAACTAAATTTCAACAAATATTTAATTGTGAATTCAGTCATTATTGCAGTATTAACTTTAGGGCGTCGTAGGAACTCATAAATTTCAAATTTTGAATCCGCCTCTAATTATGCGACAAAATAAAATTCGCTAACCTTAGTTGCATCCATTTGGGGGCACAGTTCTGCGGTGGCAACGAATCATCTGATGAACAACGAGATAACACGAAGAATGATTTGGAAAAAATACACAGCTCTCCCCTTTTACTCTTTCCAGGAAATCCAATAATTCCGACGATATCTCCATGCTTCATACCATAATGAAATTTATTAAATTCCTCTTCATACAACTCAGAATCTTTTGCACTTGCCTTAACTAGAATGTTGGCACCTTCACTATGTAAATCATAGAAAAATAGATTTGTAGAATTCGCACGTTTGTTCGTTATTCTTCCTACACAAAAGACATTAATAAGATGTAAAAAAAAATTAATAAAAAAAAAAACATAAACCAAAACAAATATTGTAAATTTTCAGATAAGGTCACGAGTTCATCCCAAATATTGTAAAAATTCTCCATATTTGAGACGAGATTATGAGTCTAGAGTTTAACCAAACTCTTAACCAAATTCCAATATTGCTTGGGTGGCGCAAGAAACTTCTTTTTTATATTATGCAGTCACATAAATAAATAATTTTCATAAAACACAAGTTATTTTTCCTAAATTGCTTTGGTTAAAATATTTCCATATAATAACCAAAACCTTTTAGGATTCTAATTGCTTGGTCCACAAGTAAGATTATTTCGCCAAAACTATTCACAAACAAATTACTCAAAAAAAAAAAAATAACAAGCATATTGAATTTGTTAATCATCAAAAACAACACCAAAATAAGTCAACAAATATCAAGTTTATCTTCTTTTTTTTGCTGAAAATTGTAGTGATGCGCTATGCGTATTTTTTCAAATTTTCATTCTTTTGAACTGCAAATTTTCAATAGCAACTCAGAATTTGCTGCTGGACACATTTGCGGGTTCAGCGTTGGACTTTTTCCATCTTGTTGTTTATTGTATATAGGAATTGTGTTTATTAGAGTGTGTTCATCTATATGTAAATGGTTAACTGTGAATATGAAGGTTGCAATCTATTTATGTCAACGAGTCTGTTTGCATGAAATTATTCTGATGTTTACTTCGTTTTAGTTTTTGCCATCTCTTTCAAGATGATGATAGAGTTTCACAAAATTCGTTCCCACTTAATATTTGAGTTGACTTCAGTCAACGTTTTGAGTAAACGGACTCGGATCCGTATATTGATGGTCCTGGTGGGTCCGTATCGAAATATGGGACCTAGGCGTATGCTTGAAATCGAATTCGGAGGTCCCTAGCTCGAGTTATGATTTTTTGTTGAAACTTAAAAGCCTGAAAGTTTAATGGTTTGTAAGAATTGATTGAAATTTGGCCTTGTTGATACCGGGTCCGTATTTTGGTTCCTGAGCCCGGTGCAGGTACATTATAATATTTATGACTTGCCTGTGAAGTTTGGTAAGAAACGAAGTTGGTTTGACATGATTTGGACATCCGGTTGTGAAAATAGAAGTTTTAAAGCTTTCTTGAAAATTTCATTCGATTTGGTGTTCAATTTGTAGTTCTAGGTATTATTTTGGTGATTTGAACGCACGAGCAAGTTCGTATGATATTTTAGGACTTGTGTGCATGCTTGGTTTGGAGCCCCGAGGGCTCGGGTGAGTTTCGGATAGGCTACGGTGTGTTTGAACTTAGAAAAAGCACAACAACTGATGCACCTGATCTGCAGACTTCGCATTTGCGAGGTCTGGCTCACAAATGAGAGCCTCGCATTTGTAAAGCGGCCATCGCATTTTCGGCTTGCGAGCAATGGGACTGGGGGGGGGGACCTTCGCGATTGCGAATCTCTGGATCGCAGTTGCGATCATCACAGGCCGCATTAGCGAACAATTGTTCGCATTTGCTATGGCAGCAAATTTAGGCACTCTTTGCATTTGCGGGGTTTACATTTGCGGGGTTCGCAAGGTCGCAAATGCAACACCTGCAACTGATCAAAACTTAAGTTAGACGGGATTCCTTGGAGGCGATTTTTCCAAGACCATTTTTTCGACATCGGGGTGTCACAAGTCACGAGCATCTACTAAGGTTTGAATACAATGAAGAGTCTGAAAATTAACTAAAACAGTCTAAGGAAGACAAGAGAGAGAAGAGCAGGGTTGCGGACGTCGGGCAGCTACCTTGCTAACTCCGATGACTCTGCCACTGAGCAATCAACACCCGCTACCGGGTTCAGAAATACCTGAATCTGCACACAAGGTGCAGAGAGTAATGTGAGTACGCCAACTCAGTAAGTAATAAAAGTAAATGAAAGCTGAGCAGTAAGAAAGCACATAATTTCATGTTATAGAACTACAACAAATACCGTATATTTCCAAAAACAATACAGAAACCATTTACTTCGTAATTCAAGCTCAGTTTCAGTAAAACCTTTTAAAACAACTTTCAATAGTTTCAAACGAGTGATAAAACTGTAAATAAAAATGATAGAAATGTAAACAGTCCCTCGGGCAAAACATGTACCATAAACCGCCCCTCGGGCATAATATCAACAGAACCAGCCCCTCGGACTACCTCACAATCACTAGTAATCAGCCCTTCGGGCATAACATGAATCAAGAACCGCCTCTCGGGCAAAACATGGATCAAGAACAGCCTCTCGGGCAACAATATGAAACAACAACAGCCCCTCGGACTACATCTTATCACTCACACTGGATACTCGCGCTCACTGGGGGGTACAGACTCCTGGAGGGGCCCCTTACGACCCAAGCGCAATAACAAGCCATCTCGTGGAATAATCAAATAGGTGCTCAGCTTCATATCAACAAGCCACCTCGTGGCGTAACAAATCAAGCCATCGGCTTCAAAATTATGAATCAGTATAACACTGTTGCGGCGCGTAGCCCGATCCCATAGTATCCTCACAACATAGGACCTCAGCCTCACTCAGCCAGAAATCTCTCATGCCACTCGAGCAACAGTAAAATATGATGCTCAGCCCAAAATATCATTTAAAATATTAAAACGGAGTAAATATAGTTGAGTTATGAAAACAGTAGAATACAGCATGAGTGAGTACAAATATGAAGTCAAAACAGTGAGGAACAGTAGTAAAAAATCCCCTAAGGGACCAAAACAGTTGGCACGAGGCCAAATATGGCATTCAACCCAAAACATGATAATACTTTCCAAAACACAATGATATCAAACAATTTTCAATCAAACCCTCAGGACAACATTTACCATCATTACTTACGTCGAACTAGCCCGAAAAGCTACCCTGCAACACGCTTGCCTCTCGACCCAACTTCCGAGTGCTCCAAATCTACCAAGTTCAGATTTTTATAATCAAATTATGCTAAATGAATGAATTCCAATTGAAAAATATCGATTTTAAACACAAAACCTAAATCAGTCAAAACCCGGCCCTCGGACCCTCATTCCGGAACTAGACAAACTTTATACCAAAATGTTCTAAATTATATCACGAGTCCGTACATATAAAGAACTCAAAAATCGTAGTTCGTTTGACCCCTCAAATCATCCATAAAAGGTCTCATAATCTCAAGCCCTAACTCCAGCTTTTTCTACTGATTTTCATGTCTAAATCCATGTAAGATCACATATTTAACTCAAAAATAGAAAGAAATCACTTACCTAGTGTTGCTCGGTGAAAATCACTCCTTGAGCTCTCCAAAATCGTCCAAGTCAAATGAAAGGAATGAAAGAAATGGGCTAAAACTCGTGTTTAAAACAATCTGCCCAAGCTTCATCGAGTTGTACCTTGCGCTGTGTAGGTTGTACATAATCTTACCATTTTCCCTGTTGTACACCTTCTGTTAAAACGCCCATAACTCCTTATGAAAATATCCAAATGACAAACAATTCGAATATTTAGAAACTAGACTCGAAGATCTTTCACTTGATAGGTTGTACACCATATAACTCTTTATATATTCTGAGATATGAGCTTCTAAAATGCATAAGAAAATTCTGTCGAAACTGCTCCACCAGCCATTTTCGATCCATCATAACTTTCTGATAAAATATCTAAATCATGAATGGTTTAACTTTCCGGAAACTAGAATACAAGGGCTACAACTTTTACGTTTTGTGATTTTTCGTATTCCTTATATATTGCAAGATATGAGCTTCTAACCTAGACTCCTCGCACCAGAATTTTTCTGGTGCACAGCTGAAGCTCAAAAAAATCTGCAACTTTTCCAAAGATGAAATAGTCCGTTTAACAGCCCGAAACTCACCCGAGGCCAATGCGACCTCAACCAAATATGCCAACATATCCCATAACATCATTCAAACTTGTTCCAACATTCAGAACGCTCAAAATAACATCACATCACCAAATTCGCATCGGATTCAAGCCTAAGAATTTCAAAATCTTATAAATTACTTTTTTGATCAAAAACCCAACCAAACCACGTCCGAATGACATGAAATTTTGTACACACATTCCAAATGACACAACGGAACTACTGCAACTCTCGGAATTCCATTCTGACCCCTATATCAAAATCTTACCTATCAACCGTAAAACGCCAAAAATATCAACTTCGCCAATTCAAGCTTAAATCTACTACGAACCTCCAAAACTCCTTCCGATCACGCTCCTAAGTCATAAATTACCTCCGGGAGCTAACCGAACCATCGTAACTCACATCCGAGCCCTATAACATATAAGTCAACATTCAGTTGACTTTTCCAACTTAAGCTTCCTTAAAAGAGACTAAGTGTCTCAAACCTTACCAGAATCATTCCGGAATGACTTCAAATTTTTCACACAAGTCACATTTGATATTACGGACCTACTCCAACTTCCGACATCGAAATACGACCCTGATATCAAAATTCAACTATCAGTTAAACTTCTCAAAAACCATCAAATTTCTAACTTTTGCCAAAATGCTTCAAATTGTCCTACGGACTTCCAAATCCAAATCCGAACACGCTCCTAAGTCCAAAACATCATAAGAAACTATTGGAATCATCAAAATTCTATTCCGACGTCCCTTTCTCAAAAGTCAAATCTCCGGTCAAACTTAAGAAATCTTTAGTCTTAGATTTTTAGATTCCGTTACATGGCGATAATTTGAGCTAGGGACCTCCGAATTCGATTGTGGGCATATGACTAAGTCCCAAATCACGATACGGAACTATCGGAATGGTCAAAACTTAGATTCGGGTTCGTTTGCTCAAATTATTGACCAAAGTCAACTCAATTGAGTTTTTAAGCTCTAATTCACAATTTAATCCATTTTTCACATAAAAACCTTCCGGAAAATTATACGGACTGCGCACGCAAGTCGAGAAATTATTGATACCACTTTTCAAGGTCTTATAACACCGATATGATTATTTAATTTAAAGATGACATTTTTGGGTCATCACATTCTCCACCTCTAAAACAAACATTCGTCCTCGAACGTACTAAGAATTATTCTCAGGTTGCCAAATTGACGATTTTATTTTTACACAAATATTTGTGGTTGATCCCGCATTATCACATTCAACATAAGTCTGACAATACCATTTCAATTGAGATTATTTCCTTTATCCATATTTGTAAACTTGAAGACCAAATTTCTTACACTCCAATCATTTCTAGAAAGGTCCGATTTTCACGTCACCACATGATATTAGTCTCGACTGGCTATAGCAACTCATGCCTACGCACCCATCAAATATGGGGTATTACATTCTCCCCCACTTAGGGTCATTCGTCCTCAAATGAGAAGTAGAGTCTGTCTTCAAACACATAATGTAAATTATCTCTTTCTTTGCACATCTCAATATCCCAAATTTTTCTAACTCCCAATTTTTTTTTTCAGAAATTTGTGCAGAGTCTCCCCTGTAATTGGGTTTATCCACCTGTCAGAGTAACACCAAAACAACTCCTAACAACATGTCCACAACCTAGAAAAGCACCACAAAGTATATATCAAGAACACTAATCTCCGCATTACAAGTACGACATTATCACAATGATATTCATACAAGATTTTGTTTTTTTGCAGACAAGTCTAATAGGCATGACTCCTTATAAGTACTATAGTACAAATTTTAATTTCAAAAAGGGGGCATTTAAATACATAATTTCTTTTCACCGCAAGGACCTCGTCCTTATATAACATCTATCGAAGCTTGTAGCCCTGTTTAAATATTTCACATTATATAAAATACGAGGATCTCGTCCTCAACTCTGTACCACAAGTAATATGCACATAGTGCCAAATTGGAACATTCCATTTTCTTCTTTCTAATAATTTTCCGTTTAAAAAATCACAACACATAATGATAGACATAGCTATCTTCATCGAATCTCCCAACAGGAGTATTCACATAAGCAGATTTCAGAATTACGAAGCTCACTCAGAAGTGGAGCACAATAGGAGGACTTGCCTTGATACTCAGAACCGAATCAAGTTAACAAAATTGTTACTTTATAATAATTCGAGACCGTATGTCACACCTCCTTTTTCCGCCCCCGCGAGGGGTGAAGGAGTTTTTCCAATTAAAGGACAATCAAAACGGGATTTATTTATTTATTCAGAGTCGCCACTTGGGAGATTTAGGGTGTCCCAAGTCACCAATTTTAATCCTGAATCGAGGAAAAGAATGACTCTGTATTACAGTCCGCAAATCAGAAATCCGGATAAGGAATTCTGTTAACCTAGGAGAAGGTGTTAGGCATTCCCGAGTTCCGTGGTTCTAGCACGGTCGCTCAACTGTCATATTCGGCTTGTTTATCTGATTTTATACAATTATGAGCTCATGTGTAAATTTTAACTCTTTAACACTTTTATTATTATATTTTAAAAGAATATGAACATCGTTTGAAAACATGTCTTTGGATTGCGTCACATGAAAAGCACCTACGATCCGGAACGCATTTTTATTCAATGTTTTGGGATTTGGATTTGAGTCGCATAAATGCGCACCCGAGTTTAAGAAGGTAAGATTATTAAAATGCGCGCCTAAAGCAATTAGCGTATTATTATTTCTGGGTAAGGCCGTGGAATTTTGCTAAAACGGCTCATCCCGAAGTCTAAGTAATTTTAATTAAACATTTATCGAGGGCCCCGCAATTTGTGTGTTTTATTGGGCGAGGCTCATCTCATTTATAATCCTAAAGTGCCTCCATTTTTTCTATTAAAATTGTCTCTACAAAATGAAAGAGAAAAAGGTCTTAATTTATTTACATGCTTGAGTTGTTATATTTAGGTTTCGAATATGATTCATAAATTCTAAAAATGATGCAAGCGGGGCAATCTGTTGCCAATGCGGGCCCAGGCTCAACGTGTATGGCATAAACTAGACCTGGGCCATCTTATTCACATGTTACTACCTAGTTACATTATACTAGGCATGTTCACAGCTTGTCAAATTAAAAAAAACTTAGCAATCTAATTTTAATTCTAAACCATTTACATGCTGAAATTAACCAATAGTATTTAACTAAACAACATTCCTACAAGTTCCTAAATGGTCTATTCGTTTGATGAACTAACGTGCTTTTTGAGACATGGTAATCATCCAACAATAACGAATTAACTAGACGGAGTTACTACACCATTTATTTATTTTTAGGCAATATATAGATAGTTCGTCTGTGAAGCTATCATCAGATGTTCCACTATATATATTAACAGCTACATGATTCTGATTAGAGTAAGCTAAATAATTTATATATACAAATAAAATTCAGAATATAATTAAAATAAATTTAGAACTTCAACTCTTCATTTTTGTATTCATGCTTCATGTTTCAGTTTACAATAATCAGCGTGTCAGTTGTGTACCTGATATTGGAAGCAAAAGAAAATGGAGATCAGCAGAAATTCAGTAGCATACAACAACAACAACCCCAGCAACGAGAAACCAGTGACAGATTTTAAAATCAAGATAAAAATCCAGAAACACCGACAACAATCAATGGACAGAAGCCAAAGGAATCTTTTCAGATTTGAAAGACTAATTAATGTTCAACCCTTAATTTCTGAATCCGTATATCAGAATATTTAAATTGTATATCGGGTGTATATTACTCTCTCTTTTGATTTCCAGAATGTTTTTCTTTTTATTTTCTGAAGTCTTAATATTTTCGGAATTTTTTTCTCTCTCTTTAATATCCAACTCTCTTTTTTTTTATCTCTATCCTCCTCCTTCTCTTCTTTTTTAAAATCTGATCAAGTCCCCCTATTTATCTCTCATCCCAAACCCTTTAGTCAATTAATCAAATAATAAAACAACCACTTTCTCTTACCAAACCCACTACTACATAAAAAATACAATTATTATTTATTTAAACAATTTTTCTTGAGCCCCGCAATCCCACTATGTCTTGTTCTCCACTTTTGATTAAACAAGTACATTATCTTCCCCCCATTATATCTTGTTCATCATGCTTATATTAAACAATTGCATTATTCTCCACCATTATATTTTGTCCCCCATTATTGATTATTTTAATATTATTTTAATCTTAATGGTCAGAGCACTCAAAATAAATAATTGTTCAGAATTTTAATTCCAAAAATACCCCTCTGACCTTACTGAAATTACCATTTTGACCCTGAAAACATTATAATTTACCAATCTACCTCGTCAGCTATAACAAGTTCAACTAATCAATTCTAACCAAAATATAGCAGCTATAACCAATTCCTAATCAGATTTTATGAACAAACTCAAACTATATGATGAACAACAAAGAAACAACTTGAATTATTTTGACTGAACAATGTTTTTACACAACAAACTTATTTTCAGATTTACCAACAATAACAAACAAATATATTCAAAGCATGAGCTCAAATTCAAATTAAACTTTAAACAAAATAAATAAACAGATTCAAATCACTAAACTCAAATAATCAATTGATTTTTAAATTAAATTCAACAAAATTATAACAAAGATACATGATTCAAACTAAATCAAAAAATTAAAAATTAAAACATAAACTCACATTAAATCACTGAATTAACATGAACTTCAAACAAAAAATGAACATGAATTATATCTAAATTAAATAACAAAGAACGGATTCAAGCGATTTAAACTAACACTCTTCTATATTAAAATTAAATCCTTTTAAATTAATAAAATAAACTGAAAAATAATTAATTGAATCTTCAACTCAAATCTAACAACATTATAATTAAACTAATCAATTTCTACCTAAAAATAAACAAGAAAAATGAATGAAAACAAACTGAAAGATAAAAAAACGATGAACATGAAATTAATATCAAACAAATTTGATTTCAAATCCGAAAAATATCAAACAAAAATACGGAAGAAATAAAACTTAGAACAATTGACCGTAAATGACCAACGACGAACTCGAACGAACAACTTAAACGAAACCAACGAAACCTTGACATAAACGGACTTGAAGACAACGAAGCAATAGTTGCGACAGCAGCCATGGTGAAAGAAAAAGAAGATGAAGCAGCAGCAGCGACAGCAACCATGGCGGATAGTGAAAACGCAGCAGCAACGATCTTGAAGAAGAAGAAACACAAGCACCGACGAAACAATGAAGCAGCAGTGCAGCAGTGCGACGAAACTCTCGTGGTTGTTTGGACGAGCTCGAAGACGCAGCCATGGCGGACAGTGAAGAATGCAGCAATGATCTTGAAGAAAAAGCAACCAACGTGATCTTGGAGAAGAAGAAGCATGGGCAGCAGCAACGCGGACGCAGAAGAAGCAGCAAAAATAGCAGCCATGGGGTTCGTTTGGACGTGAACTGAGTGGTCGTTTGGTTGGTTATGGCGATGTGGGGTTCGACGGAGGGTTGGCTGCGTTTTTATTGAAGAAAGAAGATGAAGGAGTTGTGCGTGTGTGAGTGTGTTGGAGGTGTGAGGGAGGGGGGGAAGAGTAGCAGCCATGGCTGCCATGGGAGGGGAGCTTGGGGTGTTTTTGGAGAGGAAGAAGAAGGAGAAGGGGGGCGGGTAGTTTTAGGGTTTCTTATGTTTGGGTTTCAACAAGAAATGAAAAATGGGAGGGGGTTGGGCGGATAGTTTAGTTATGGGGCAGACCGGGTCGACCCGTGTTGAAATGGACCGGGTCATGGGGAAGGTTGGGTATTTTATTTTTTTTGGCCTGTGGTTTGAAATTTGGAGAAGAGGCCCAATTCCGATTTTCTTTATATTTTTTGCTCTATTTTCTTCTACTTTCTAATTAATGAAACTAAAATTCTAAATTAAGTTATAAACTAAATTAACTTATCAAAAAATACTAATTAATTCCAAATAACTATTATCGCATATTTAAATAGCAATTAACGATAAAATCGCACAATTTAGACGTTAAATGCTAAAATGCAACGTACATTATTTTTTTATGATTTTCTCATTTTTGTAAAACAAACTTAAATAAATACTAAATGAAAATGCGACATATTTTATATTTTTATTAATTTAAACAAATAAACATGCACAGACAAAAATACAAATAATTATACAAAAATACCACAAAAATTCAAAAATTGCACACCAAGGAAAAATCGTTTTATTTTGAATTTTTTGGGAGTAATTCTTTCATAGGGCAAAAATCACGTGCTTACATTGTACATGTAACGACACCATCTGGTGTTGCGACCTCAGCCATACCATAGAAAATATATCAACGGCTCGGTCTCCACCTCTAGCAGTCTCACCTCCACCTCTAACATCCTGACCCCTACCTCTGGTTGGTCATGTAAGTGGAGTAGTAACTGTAATGGGGCACGTAGCCTGAGTGCTTTTATGAAATACGTTTCTCCCAAGTCTAGGACAATTTTCCCATGATGTGCCTAGTACTACCACATTCATAACAATCCCTTTGAGGGTTCAGCTGCTCATATTGAGTCTATACTAGATAACTAGAATAACGATTATATGAACCTCGTGTCGGTAGTACATTAAAAGAACTTACTGGAGCACCCCGAGTAATCAGATATATGACTGGGTTGGCCGGCTGCCCAAGCCCCTATCATAATGATTTGTAGTTTTAGAGTAGAATCTGTTGAATCCTTTAAAACCTCGAGACCTCTTGGTCTTCTTAGCTTCCTTGTTTTATCCAGAACACATTCTAACATTTTGGCGATTTCTACCACTAGCCGAAATGAAGCATCAACCTGTAGCTTCCCGGGTTTTACTAAATTTCAAGATCATAATTGAGTCCTTTAATGAGTCAGTGGACTCGCTCTCTGGCTTAAGAACCAAAGTAGGAGTGTGACGGCAAACTTATTGAACCTGATGACATATTTTGACACTGTCATGGTGACCTGACACAACCGTTCAGACCACATATTACAGGAATTTGGGAGACAAACTCCTTCAAAATCATTTATGAGAACTGAGCCGAGTAGATGGTGTTGCATTGGCTAGTCTACCCTCTTCATAGGCTTGCCACAAACACCGGCAGCTAATTTCTTCTTTTTCTATGTTGACTCAACACTGCTGAGCTAACATATTTATTCGTATACTCTTCGATTCTTATTTGGGGTAACTCTTTCCCCCAATTATGAACAATGATCACAAAAGTATAGCTCCATCAAGATAAATCTTGGCACGAACTACATAGTCTAGAAGATCGTCAACCACTGTACTTCCTTTGAAGCACCCAAAATCTGCAACCTTAACTTTCACACTGAGCCGACCTTCTATAAATTTATAGTTGTTTTTCTAACTCCTTTGATACTGAAGTATTGTATAATTAAAGAGGCAGACTTACCGCAAGTCCCAACCTTATCCCCTGCATGTCTCAGGCCTTAATTATGTGTAAATTATTGGGCAGCCTTTTAGTACCATATATATACATTTCAGGTCAAACTGATATAACACATGACCATTCGATCTATTCATTGATAGTGGACATCCTTATTTTGTGCGAAGTCATGGGTCACAACGTCCGACAATCCACAATGTTGACCTTTTAACTCATATAAATCGACCAGACGTCAAAGGTCTGTTGCACCCCTGCATGATTCACTGGGTGATCTTCTCAATACGTCCGCATCCTTAGATGGAATTATAATGGGTCTAGTAAATACCTAATCTTTCTACCACCTCTTGGCGGAACCCTTCATCTAAAACACAGTAAAATCAACCCCTATTTCTTTTAACTATTCCTATATTTTGCAATACTTCATGGCAGTGGTTCAGAAAATCTTGTGGGTCCTCAGAAGGTGCACCACTGAAATAGAATTGAAATAGATAGGTAAACTTATCCAATCTCAGCAAAGCCTCAAAAGACAAGGCATCATGTCATCGGCCTGTGCTGCAATAACTGGTTGAACAGACCCAACTGGATAAGATTAAGCTAAATCCTTCATAAGCTCATGCAACACAACCCATCTAATTCCTCAAACCATTTGCAAATCTCGCATTCACCCTCGTAACAGTCAATCTAACTCATAACACAACATGAAGATTTACTCTACTCCACAACTAAACTAAATGAGAGGTCCTTCAACACACCCATAGCTCGAGGTCATACATCAACTCAAGACGGAAGTCAAACACCCAATAGTCCTTAATACATCTCCAACAAACTCTTCTTGTCACATTCGAACAATCTGAATACATCTCGCAATCAAATCATACTCGCCTCATAGTTATCCAGTCACAAATCCCACCAATAAGGACATAAACGGATAAGTCTCAAATGCACGTGCTCACACAATCGAAATCTCAGAACTCAAGCCATAGACAAAACCCGGCCTCAAGTCCTCCAGACTGTCCCAACATCACACACAGAAATCATATTTCGCACCTCATCCAGGGAATCACAAGTTGTCGATGCAAAGTAGATACCGAGCGCTAATGTGCGCACACGAATGCGTGAAAGGAATTCAAAGAGTTACATCTCAAGCTGAATCAAGGACGCACGATAAGAATTCAAGAATGTAAAATTTTTCCTAAAGGTTATGTAGCCTCCCGAGGATAAGTACAAACGTCTCTGTACCGATCCGCAAGACTCTACTAAACCTGCTCATGACTCATGAGACCTATGTACCCTAGGCTCTTATACCAACTTGTCACGACCCCAAACCGAACCCGGTCGTGATGGCGCCTCTTGTGAACACAAGGGCAGCCTGCACAATTCCCAAATTCATTATTAACAATTTAATAAGTCATTTATAAGAATAAATCCCCAACAAGTATAAATTTAGCGAAATAGAACAACTACGGAAATAGATACAGCCCAACATCAGGGTGTCACAAGTTACGAGTATCTACTAAGGTTTGAATACAATGAAGAGTCTGAAAATTAACTAAAAAAAGTCAAAGGAAGACAAGAGGGAGAAGAGCAGGGTTGCGAACGTCGGGCAGCTACCTTGCTAACTCTGATGACTCTGCCACTGATCAATCAACACTCGCTACCGGGTTCAGAAATACCTGAATCTGCACACAAGGTGCGGGGAGTAATGTGAGTACGCCAACTCAGTAAGTAATAAAAGTAAATGAAAGCTAAGCAGTAAGAAAACACATAATTTCACGTCATAGCACTACAACAAATATCGTATATTTCTCAAAAACAGTACAGAAACCATTTACTTCGTAATTCAAGCTCAGTTTCAGTAAAACCTTTTAAAACAACTTTCAATAGTTTCAAACAAGTGATAAAACAGTGAGTAAAAATGATAAAAATATAAACAACCCCTCGGGCAAAATATGTACCATAAATCGCCCCTCGGGCATAATATCAACAGAACCAGCCCCTCGAGCTACCTCACAATCACTCGTAATCAACCCCTCGGGCATAACATGAATCAAGAACCGCCCCTCGGGCATAACATGAATCAAGAACAGCCCCCCGAGCAACAATATGAAACAACAACAGCCCCTCGGGCTACATCATATCATTCACACTGGGTACCTGCGCTCATTGGGGGTATACAGACTCCTGGAGGGGACCCTTAAAGCCCAAGCGCAATACAAGCCATCTCGTGGCATAATCAAATAGGCTCTCGGACTCATATCAACAAGCCACCTCATGGCATAACAAATCAGGCCCTCGGCCTCAAAATCATGAATCAGTATAACATTGTTGCATCGCGCAGCCCGATCCCATAGTATCCTCACAACACAGGCCCTCGGCCTCACTTAGTCAGAAATCTTTCATGCCACTCGGGCAACAATAAAACATGATGCTCAGCCCAAAATATCATTTAAAATATCAAAACGGAGTAAATATGGCTGAGTTATGAAAACAGTAGAATACAGCATGACTGAGTACAAATATGAAGTCAAAACAGTGAGGAACAGTAGTAAAAATACCCTAAGGGTCCAAAACAGTTGGCACGAGGCCCAAATAGGGCATTCAGCCCAAAACATGATAATACTTTCCAAAACACAATGATATCAAATAATTTTTAATCAAATACGTGGTTTAACAGTCATACGGAACGGACTAAGTCACAATCCCCAACGGTGAATGACCTCATGCTCGTCATCTAGCGTGTGCGTCACCTCAAAGTAGTACAACGATGTGAAATTCGGGGTTTCATACCCTTAGGACAACATTTACAATCATTACTTACCTCGAACTAGCCTGAAAAGCTACTCTACAACACGATTGCCTCTCGACCCAACTTCCGAGTTCTCCAAATCTACCAAGTTAAGATTTTTATCATCAAATTATGCTAAATGAATGAATTCCAATTGAAAAATATTGATTTTAAACATAAAACCCGAAATCAGTCAAAACCTGACCCCCGAGCCCGCATTCCGGAACTGGGAAAACTTTATACCAAAATGTTCTTCAACATCTCACGAGTCTGTATATATAAAGAACTCAAATATCGGAGTTCGCTTGACCCCTCAAATCATCCCTAGAAGGTCTCATAATCTCAAGCCCTAACTCCATTTTTTTCTACTGATTTTCATGTCTAAATCTATGTAAGATCACATATTTAACTCAAAAATATGAAGAAATCACTTACCTAGTGTTGCTTGGTGAAAATCCCTCCTTGAGCTCTCCAAAATCGTCCAAGCAATGAAAGGAATGAATGAAATGGGCTAAAACTCGTGTTTAAAACAATCTGCCCAGGTTTCATCGAGTTGTACCTTGCGCTGTGCAGGTTGTACATCCTCTTACCATTTTTCCTTGTTGTACACCTTCTATTAAGATGCCCATAACTCCTTGTTAAAATATCCAAATGACAAATAGTTTGAAGATTTATAAACTAGACTCGAAGATGTTTCATTTGATAGGTTGTACACCATATAACTCTTTATATATTCTGAGATATGAGCTTCTAAAGTGCATCAGAAAATTCTGTCAAAACTGCTCCACCAGCCATCTTCGATCTATCATAACTTTTTGATAGAACATCCAAATCATGAATGGTTTAACTTTCTGGAAACTAGAATGCAAGAGTTTCAACATTCGTGTTTTGAAATTTTTCTGATTCTTTATAGATTACAAGATATGAGCTTCCAAACTGGACTCCTCGCACCAAAAAATTTCTGGTGCACAGCTGAAGCTCAAAACAATCTACAACTTTTCCAAAGATGAAATAGTCCGTTTAACAACCCGAAACTCACCCGAGGTCAATGGGACCTTAACCAAACATGCCAACATATCCCAAAACATCATTCAAACTTATTCCAACCTTCGGAACGCTCAAAAAAATATCACAACACTGAATTCGCATCGGATTCAAGCCTAAGAATTTCAAAATCTTCTAAATTACTCTTTTGATCAAAAACTCAACCCAACCACGTCCGAATGACATGAAATTTTGCACATACATCCCAAATGACTCAGCGGAACTATTGTAATTCTTGGAATTCCATTCCAATCCCTGTATCAAAATCTCACCTATCAACCAGAAAACGCCAAAAATATCAACTTTGCCAATTCAAGCCTAAATCTACTATGAACCTCCAAAACTTCTTCTGATCACGCTCCTAAGTCATAAATTACCTCTCAGAGCTAACCGAACCATCTTAACTCACATCTGAGCCCTCTAACATATAAGTCAACATTCGGTTGACTTTTCCAAGTTAAGCTTCCTTAAAAGAGACTAAGTATCTCAAACCTTACCAAAATCATTCCGGAATGACTTCAACTTTTGCACACAAGTCATATTCGATATTGCGGACCTACTCCAACTTCCGGAATTGGAATCTAAGATTTTTGCCTATTTTGTGATGTAAGTAATATCTATCTAATTAACTGGCTATTGATTTGCCTGTTTTGTGATGTAAGTAATATCTATCTGATTAACTAGCCTTATCAATAGCTTCTTATACTACTAAGTCTAAACCCAATACATTAGTCTCATTGTTTTTAATCATTTAATAAGGGAGTAAATTCGTCACAATGTTTCATATGATGCCATGCTTTAAGCTAAAGCTATCATTATAGGTAAGTTCAGTTAAAGGTTGGAAATCATCCCAAGTACCTTCGAGAGCAAATATTCAAGCTCTCAACATGTCCTCCAAGATTTATGTAGTACGCTTAGACTACCCGTTTGACTACAGACAAAATGTAATGCTAAGATCTAATCATGTACCCGATACTTCTTGAAAAGATTTTCAAAAGTTTAACGTGAATTGTGATCCTTGCTAGTGATGATGGACATGGGAATCTCGTGTGAAGTTAGAAATTTCTTTCATGTATATTTATGCATATCTCGCCCCGCTGTATGTAGTTTTGATCGATAAAAAGTATGTGTCACAACCCGAATTTTCCATCCTCGGGGAGTCGTGATGGTGTCTACTCATAAAAGGTAGGCAAGCCACAAAATTAGAAAGTCTTAACTCTTTTGTTTTAATCCTTTTTATAACATACATTAACGAGCGATAAACATTTATTAACAGTGGAATATGAGATTAAGCGGAAGACTTAGATAAAATGAATCAAAATAATAAGAAACTCCACATGTGCCTTTACCCAGAAACTGGTGTCACAACATTCACAGACTAACTATAAGTACTACAAATAGGTGTTTGAAAGAAAAGAACATAGTTTGTTTCGAGTACAAATGATAACAGAACATAAAAACTGATAGAAGAGATGTCGGGCCTGCGGATGCCTGCAGGGCTACCTCGGAGTCTCGGTGAACTGAAGGCTGACTCCCCTACTACTGTTGACCAACTGCTACTCCGGTATCTGCACAGAGTGCATAGTGTAGTATCAGCACAACCGACCCCATGTGTTGGTAAGTGTCTGGCCTAACCTCGGCGAGGTAGTGACAAGGCTAGGACCAGACTCCAGAAAAACCTGTGCAGTTATATATATACATGGCGGGAAATAAACTGATACAAGCAATAAAAGCTGGGGAGGGGGAAACATGCTTCGGGGGAAATAACAGATAAAAACAAAATATCAAGAAAATTATAAAGAAGCCAAAATTTACTTCTAACAAGAATAGAGAAAACAATGGCAGACTTCATTTTCAGTTCACATCTTGTTGTAGGCGTGCAACCCGATCCCATTTCTCGTATCTCGTGGTAGACATACCACTCGCTCCCATTTCAGTAAATCTTGTGGTAGGCGTACCACCCGCTCCCATTTCATCAAATCTCGCGGTCGGCGTACCACCCGCTCCCATTTCATTAAATCTTGTGGTAGGCGTACCACCCACTCCCATTTTATTAAATCTCGTGGTAGGCGTACCACCCGCACCCATTTCATTAAATCTTGTGGTAGGAGTACCACCCGCTCCCAATTAAATTTCGTGGTAGGCATACCACTCGCTCCCATTTCATCAAATCTTGTGGTAGGCGTACCACCCGCTCCCATTTCAAGCCAATACAAAAGAACAAAGAAATCCCGGCAAGGGAACAAAGCAATATAATAACTTCCCGGCAAGGGAACAAAATAGTATAATAACTTCCCGGCAAGGGAACAACAATATCGAAACAAATATCCCGGCAAGGGAGAATCAACTATAACCAATCTTAACTCAACTTCTACTCAGCTCAATTAATATTGATACTCAGACATAAATAAGTTCCACGAAAATAAACTAAATCATTCCCCAATATAGAGAATCATCAGTTAAAGCATCCGTAAATCATTTAGGAACACAACAAATATCAATTTAAGACTCACGGTCATGCTCGACACCAACGTATAGATACTCATCACCATGCCTATACGTCGTACTCTACAATAAGCAATTAGCAAATAGGACACAACTCCTAATCCCTCAAGCTAGGGTTAGACTGGACACTTACCTCAAACTTCCACGGCCAACTCAAGCCTCAAACACCGCTTTTCCTTTCAAATTTGGCTCCAACCCAATCGAATCTATACATAATCGACTTAATAACATCAATAAATGCTTAACAATCCAATTCCAATGCTTAATTATAGCTTTCCAACCATTTTCCCAACAATCCAAAAATTGACCCCGGGCCCGCTTGGTCAAAACACGAGGTTCGGACCAAAACCCGATCACTCATTCACCTACTAGCCCGAATATATAATTTGTTTTTAAATTCAACCCCAAAACAAGGTCTAAATCATAAATAATCAAAAAGCCCTAATTCTACCCAAATCCCTAATTTTCTACCCTTAATCACATGTTTTAGGCCTAGAAATCAAGTGAGTGTTGATGAAAATGGAAGAAAACAAGTTAATGATTACTTACCCAAGAGATTATGGTGAATAAATGCTTCAAAAATCGCCTAAGAGCTTTGGAGAAGAAGAAGTTTGTGAAATTTTTATAAATTCCTGTAAGTGTTCTGTTTTTGGTCTTTTAAAATCACTGGGCGAAAATGCCCTTCGCGATCGCGACAGACCCTTCGCGTTCGCGATAGGTCAGGCTAGTTAAGCCTTCACGTTCGCGTAAACGGGCTCGCGTTCGCGGAGCTTTAACCCCTCGATCCCTCGTGTTCGCGTCCAAGGGGTCGCGTTCGCATAGGGTAATTGCCCCACCCCTGCCCAGGCCCACTTTAGACTTCGCGTTCGCGTGGCCAAGCCCGCATTCGCGAAGGGATAACCCCCCATTGCCTCGCGTTCGCGACTTGAGCTACGCGTTCGCGTAGAAGGATTTTCCTTCGACAAAATTAATGCATCGCGTTCGCGTGGCTTCTTCCGCGAACGCAAAGAAGAAAGTATCAGAATACCAGATCTGTTGTTTTCGGCAATTTTCTTAAGTTCAAAACTTCCCGAAACACCCGAGCCCTTGGGGCTCCTAACCAAACACATGTGCTAACTCAACAACATCATACGAACTTATCCGTGCGATCAAATCGCCAAAATAACCTCAATAACAACGGATTAAACCTCAAAATCAAAGGATTTTTTTCTCAAACTTCTTAAAACATCAACTTTAGCTATTTAGGTCTGAATCACGTCAAACGACGTCCGTTTTTCACCAAATTTTAGAGAAATATCTTAAATCATATATAAAACATGTATCGGGCGCCGGAACCAAAATACGGGCCCGATGCCATCACATTCTAATCAAATTTCATTTCAAATTTCCTTAAACAATTTCTGAAAATAATTTTCTTTAAAAATTCATTTCTCGGGTTTGGGACCTCGGAATCTGATTCCGGGCATATGCCCAAGTCCCATATTTTCCTACGGACCCTCCGGGACCATCAAATCACGTGTCCGGGTCCGTTTACCCAAAATATTGACCGAAGTCAAATTAACTCATTTTATAACCAAATTTTATCATTTTTCATAGATTTTCATATTTAAACTTTCTGGCTACGCGCCCGAACTGCGCACGTAAATCGAGGTGACTCTAAATGAGGTTTTCAAGGCCTCGAAAACATAGAATTTAGTTTAAAAACAAGTGATGACCCAAAGGTCATCACAGTATGCTAGTTTAGTAAGTCGATCTACAATTACCCATACTTTTTCATGACCTATAAGCATTCGAGGTAACCCCGTCATAAAATACATGGTAACTCTTTCTTGTTTCTACTTTGGGATCTCTTGTTATTGTAGTAAGCCAGAGGGCCATGGATGTTCCACCTTGTCCTGCTGACAAGTTAAATAACTAGAAATAAAGTTAGTAAATTTTTTTTCCTTCCTACCAATATAATTGCTCCAGGTATGGTGCATATTTGTGTATCAAAAGTCTTGGGCTTCATCAAGTCTATAACCCATCTCAACCCATCTACGTATGCTACACATGATCTATCACCTAATCGAAGAATATAACTTTTATCAATAGTCATATCTTTGTTTTTACTAGCTAAGACCTCATTCCCATGTTTGTACAATCGCTCATCTTTATGTTGAGTGGCATTTATGCATTTTACCAATGAAGACTTTGCTTGAACACAAACCAACAACAGCTCTGAATTTTTTTGGCACTATTTAGGTCGTGAAAACAAAAGTATAACTCTATTTTAACGGAAGATAGAGTCTATACGTTTCTGGATAGATTAGATGATCGTCTTGACAAGATCGGAGGGGATATGCTTCAACTTCAGTCATTTCCTACAGTAGAACAGGCCTCTGCCCATGTTCGCCGTTAAGATCTAAGAGAAACGGTGATGTTAACAAAGGGAGATGTTGTTCCTGGTGCTGCTGCTATGATTTCAAAGGGAGGACAGAAGCAACATCAACAACTTTCACTTCATCTACGCTCAAATGGGAAGCCTAGTACATCAGCAAAGTCAAAGTCAAAATCAGAGGATGGGGTGCTGCACACACTGCGGAAATATGAAGCACACTAAAGATACATGTTTCAAGTTGACGGGATATCCAAAATGGTGGCATGAGATCAAGGCAAAAAGAAAATGTGAAGCTGGTCGAGCTGCATTAGTGAACACTAGAGACTTCCTTAATGCTACGACAAACATTAATTCTCAACTTATTCAACAAACAGACTCTTCTTTTCGTGCAGAGAATATATCTATGGATTTTAATGATTCAGGTAACCTTGATTGGATTATTGATTCAGGGGCGACTGATCACTTGACGTTTGATTCAAGAGACTTTGTTGAATCCAATCAACCAAAAAGAACGTGCATTGCTAATGCTAATGGAGTAACATATCCAGTTATAGGGGCTAGAAAAGTTGCACTATCACCCTCTTTTTCACTACCAAACACTCTTCTAGTTCCATCTCTTTCCACTAAATTTTTATCTGTTGGCCAAGCTACTGAGGAAATGAACTGTTGTGCACTAATTTACCCCAAGTTTTGTTTGTTTCAGGATATTCTCACCAAGGAGATTATTGGTCGTGGTACTAAAAGAGATGGGATTTAATACATGGATGATATCAGCCTTGGCTAGGCAAACTGCCGGTGAAAAAGAACGACAGATTCGGTTGTGGCATCGTCAACTGGGACATCCCTTATTTTCTGGCTTAAGACATTTATTTCCAAGTTTGTTTTCCAACATATGTGAATCTGATTTTAGGTGTGAACCTTGTATCATGGCCAAAGGTCATCGTATTTCTTATCCAATAAGTTCAAAAAATGGTGAGATACCCTTTATGTTGATCCACTTGGATGTTTGGGGACCAGCTCGTATATCGATTTCCTTAGGTTATAGATGGTTGTAAAATTCATAGATGGTTGTACATGTATGACTTGGCTTTATTTGATGAAAAATAAGAATGAGGTATTAGCAATTTTTCGCTCTTTCTATAACATGGTCAAAACTTAATTCTCTGTTAAACTTTAAAGAATACTTTAAAGGTGGAGAATATGAAAATAATGAGCTATGAGAATACTTTAAAGAACATGGCAAGTATCATAAAACTACTTGCTCTTAATCGTCACAACAAATGGTATTGCGGAGCGGAAAAATAGACATATCCTTGAAACAGCTCGAGCGCTCTTAACAGTAGCACATGTACCTCGACTTTATTGGATAAATGCAGTTGTTGTTGTTTATTTATTGAATCGAATGCCATATCGAGCATTGAAATTTGAAACACCATTACAAACTCTTGCTCATCATGTACTATTGCCATCTGTCTTAGTGCTTCCACCTCGCATATTCGGTTGTGTTGCTTATGTTTATCTTCACAAAAATCAGCGAACCAAGCTTGATCCATGTGCTGTCCATTGTGTGTTTCTAGGATATGAGACTCACAAGAAAGGTTATAAATGCTATGATCCTACTACCAAGCGCCTTTATGTTACAATGGATGTTACATTTCTTGAATCTGAAACTTTCTTTGGAAAATTAGATTCGAATACTTCTCTTAAGGAGAAGCTTCTTGGTGAAGAGCAAAATGTGAATGGTTGGGAAAACTAGCCATGCTTTGAAAATACAAACATGGAAACAAGTGACACTGATGGTGCAACTAAATCAGATGGAGTTCAATTGCTACAACATGTTCTAGTTGAGACTCAACTAATTCCTAAAGAAATTCAAGGTGACTTGGTTAAGCAACCACCAATGGAAATGACAAGTTCGGAAGAAAGTTACTTGACCAAATCTCATCCCATTCTCCGCCGCCTCTCTCCATATACAATCCATTATTAGTGTCTTAAATTAGAGGATTTAGTTACACTCTTTTTCTTTTTTCTCTCCTCTCATCTTTTCCTATTCCCTACCACGTACAAAGTAAAAATAACATTTCGTACAAATTTGATACATCTACAACAACATATAAACTAAAAATAAATTTTATACAACTAATTATATAATATACAACTTATTTTTAACTTATCTATAACTTTCATACATTATTTTTACACAGTTAGATACAACTACAACATCATACCACTTAAACATAATTGTCATACAAATTTTATACAAATATGTTGTTTTGTATGTATCTTGTATATATTTTGTATGTGGTGTGTTCTTCTTCCTCTCTGAAATTCCAATCAAAATTTTCTCTCTTAATACAATTTTAATACATATCAATAACTTTATATAAAAAGATAATATTTATAACTTAAACACCAATTTCATACAACGATTCATACATTATACAACTATTTTTCAACTTTCAAGCAGCATACAAATTAAAAATATATACTATTAAAACAAAATACAACTTAAATACAATTATATTAAAACTTTAATACAATTTTGTATGTATATTGAATGTCATGTGTTCTTCTTCTTATTCGAGTTTCAATATGAAATCTAACCAAAATCAACTCTAATCTTCATCATACACCCTCAAAAGGAATGTGAGATATAGAGAAAGAGAGGGGGAGGGGTTAATTGATATTTCTTATTCAACTTCTAATACAAAGGGATACTTATTAATACTAATTTGTATATAATTGGTAAATTGTATATTAACTTGTAATTAAGTTAAAACCTAAACAGTGAGGGTAAATAAGTTTCTAATATAGTACATATAGGTAAAACAATCTCATGGGGAATACTAATTTGTATAACCAAGCGCAAAAACATATATAAATAAATAAATAAATAACTAAAGGGCAGTCCGATCGCGTTCACACAGGATCTGGAGAAGGATCGTACTCCCAAGGTATGCGATATAAACAGTCTACCATAATACAAGTATTAATGACTGCTTCTACGACACGAATTCGTAACTTATAGGTCACATAGAGATAATTTTTACCGCTACTCCAAAACTCCCCTTCAAATAAATGAATAACTAGAAAAAGATAAAATGGAAAACGTGACAAACACACGTGCAAAGATGTAGCTTTAACCTAAGAAATGTCTTGGTAAGTTCCCTTTTATTTCAGTTAACCCTTCGCTCCAGGTGTTACATATAAGTTAGACCGAAATTGAAGTTTCCGGGAAGAAACAATAAGCTGTCCTTCCTTTAACAAATTCGCTAAATATTCATCCCTTTATTTTTGCATATCATCAAATGGATACTCAATATTGTCACTACCCAAGTTCGTCTCCGTGAACTGTCGTGACGGCACCTGTCTTTATGACTAGATAAGCCTAACAAATTGTAGAAAAGAAAAAACGAAATACGAAACTAGCAAAAACTATGCATAAGACATAATAAAAGCGTTTAAAATGTCACTCGGCATATACAATATATACTCACAATACTACAACAATTTACCAAAACCCGAAATCTCATGAAATCACAAGCTATTGAAACTATATAGTGTTCTAACTCCAGAATATCTAGTGGCGGATCCAGGATTTTGAGTTCGTGGGAGCTTAACTTTTTTTGACATAAAATTACTACTAATACATCGTATAAGTATGCAATTATTTAAATATTGGAGATAAAAAAATTAATGAGAAAACTATAGTACCAATATGAACGACGCCGTAAAAATGTGATGAGTAACACAATTTACGGTTCTGGAGGAATCCTTGGTTTTTAAAAGCACATATTCTTTTCTTTCTTTGCTATGGTGAATTAGATAAAGTAACAAAAGAAAAGTTTAAAAAAAAAAGGTAAAACAAAGTTAGAACCAAAGAATAAAAGTAGTAGTATTTGATAAACAAAAGTCGACAATGAAAACTTAAAGAGCAAAATAGATGACCTAATAATTGGAGCAAAAGAAAGTTAGTGCTTGATAAATGGAGGAAAAAGTCTAGCTAGGAGCGTGAGATTCGATCTCTCTACCATAGACTCTTAAATCCCTTCAACACTCATCATAACCAAAGCACCCACCAAGCCTTTTGGTATTTGGGTACTTGCTATTTTATTATATCCTTTTTCTTAAATTCTCTATATAATTATACGTATTCGGGTTCGAGGTTAATGGGTGCTCGAGCACCCAATTTTTATAAGTAGATCCGCCCTTGAGAATATCTAATCAAAAGAAATACAGGAAGTCTAAGCTGAAGGGAAGAATAGAGAGGGACTTCTAGGTCTGCGAACGCGGCAGATATCCTCGAAGTCTCTGGTGTTGCCCACCTCACTGGTAGAACGGTTGAGCAGAAGAACCTGGATCTGCACACGAAAAACATGTACAGGAAAAGGCATGAGTACACCACAGCGGTACCCAGTAAGTTCCAAGCCTAACCTCGGTCAGGTAGTGACGAGGAAGGTCAGAGCCTACTGGTTATATATATATATATATATATATATATATATATATATAAAAGACAAGGTAAAACAGTATGAAGTGCGACAATATAATTAAAAACACTAACAGTCGATAAAGAGTAAAATCACAGACAAAATATACTCAGTACACAGAGATAGCAACAGGGGATCTCCCAGAACATCGTCTGTAGTCCCAAACGTAAATGTACAGAGGATCTCCCGGGATATCGTCCCGTAGTCCAAATCATAAATATGCAGGAAAATTCCCGGAATACCAATCTGTAGTCCCAAAGTAAATATCCAGTACAGAGGAATCTCCTAGATGTCGTCCCGTAGTCCCAAACGTAAAAGTGCAGGGGGGTCTTCCGGAAAACCGATCTGTAGTCCCAAAATAAACATGCAGGGAGTTCTCCTGGAAAATCGTCCCAAAGTAAACACACAACAGTCTCAAGAAAGAATTTACAGTCCTATTCGAGAATTAAACAGGAAATTCTACTCTAAACATGTTGCACAGAGTACAAGTAAGCAGTTGAAGCGGGTAAGACAATTAAATCACATAAGTATGCTTTTCCTAAACTAAACATTATGCTTCAAGTACAATTATTATTCAATTACAAGACACCATAGATACTTACTTAATGAAAATGGGGTTTTTCAACATTAGCATGTGTACGCACTCGTCACCTCATGTACACGGCACTCATATAATAACAATACCAAAATCCTAAGAGGAATTCCCTCACACAAGGTTAGACAAGCCACTTACCTCGAACCAGCTCAAACTCAATCTGAAATCACGCTCTTACCATAAGTATCCAACTCTGAGTGGCCCAAATCTAATCAAATCAATTTCATAATGTAAATATAACTACAAACAACGAATTTAGCTAAAAGAATCGAAGCTAAGGTAAGGAAATAGAAAAACGCCCAAAAATCCTCCCTAGGCCCACGTCTCAGAATCGGGTAAAAATCATAAATTATGAACTCCTATTCACTCACGAGTCTAACCATACCAAAATTACTCAAATCCGATACCAAAACCTCGATTAAAATCCCAAAATTAGGCCTAAGAACCTTTCTCAACTTTTTCCCAATTTTTCATCCAAATCCCGAAATTAAATGATAAAACTAATAATAGATTAATGTATTAGAACCAAATTAGAGTTAGGATTCATTAATCAAGCTTCCTTCTTCAAAATCTCTCCAGAAATCGCCCTTTACCGAGCTCCAAATTGATTTTCCAGCTTATGAACTCAAACAGTCGATTTTCTCTTTTTCCGCCCAGCGATTTCCGCATCTGCAAGGGGTTGACCGCACCTGCGGTCCCGCTCCTACGGCTCCTACTCCGCACCTGCGGATTTTCATTAAACGGCTAGAAATCGCACCTGCGACCCTCTACTCGCAAATGCGGTCCGCTTCTGCTGTTCTTGAGCCGCATCTGCGACCAGCTTCACATGTGCCTCATACCGCACCTTCCCAAACCGCTTCTGCAGTGCCGCACTGCGGTCCCACACATGCAGGTCCGGTTATGACAGGTTCAGCAACCTCAGCTTTTGACTAAGTCCAAATTCCAATCCGTTAAGCATCCAAAACTCACCCGAGGCCCCCGGACAAATCCTAAAATATCATGCGAACTTAGTCCACCCCTCGAATCACATCAAACAACGCTAAAACCACGAATCACCCTGCAATCCAAGCCTAAAGAACTCGAAATTTCAAGAATCCTACAACCGATGCCGACACCAACCAAACCAAGTACGATTGACCCCAAATTTTTCACACAAGTCACATTTAACACTAAGGAGCTATTCCAACTTTCGGAATCGGATTCCGACCTCGATATCAAAATCTCACTACCGATCCGGAAACTTCAAAAATTCAACTTTTGGCATTTCAAGCCTAAATAAGCTACGGACCTCCAAAACACAATCCGAACACGCCCCTAAGCCCGAAATCACCCAACGGAGTTAATGAAACGACGGAATTCCATTCTGAGGCCGTCTTCACATTGCTCCGACTACGGTCCAAATTCTAAAGTTTAAGCTCTCATTTAGGAATTAAGTGTCCCAAGATACCCGAAACTCAAAACGAATCCTCCCGGCAACTTACAATAGCAGAAACAAACACGGAGAAAGCGGTTAATAGGGGATCGGGGCATTAATTCTTAAAACGACCGGTCGAATCGTTACAAATATACTCAAGGAGAATCATCTACATCTTCTCACTTCTCTCATGAAGTATTCCTCAGTTTTAGAGGTGAAGACAGCCGAAAAATATTCATTGGTCATCTTTATTCCAAATTGTGTGATGTTGGAATTAATACCTTCATTGACGATGAGGGATTGAGAAAAGGTGACGTGATTTCAAGAGAACTAGAGAAAGCAATTGAAGGGTCGAGGATTTCCATTGTAGTTTTCTCGAGAAATTATGCTTCCTCTAGTTGGTGTCTTGAAGAACTAGTTAAAATTCTCGAATGCAAAGAGAAAATAAGGCAGATGGTTTTACTTATTTTCTATGGTGTTGATCCTTTTGAAGTGCGAAGACAAACTGGGTTATTTGGGGACGCTTTGGCAAAACATAAGGAACAATCAATTGGGGCTCAAAGGGTGGAGAAATGGAGAGCTGTACTTACTGAAGCTGCAAATTTATCTGGATGGGATTTGCGAAATTTAACTAAGGGAATCCGCTAAAGTCCTATTTCATCACTCTACAAGAGAATAAAGTAAGTTTATGTAGGTCACAGTTTACGTCCCATTTTGAGGTCTTTATGTTGATAAGATATCACCATTCAACGCATTATAGGGCAATGTTTATAGATCATAATTAACTAGTAATAACTGTTTTCATTCTTTGAATATGGAAAATTTCAAAAAGCTAAAAAGAAAAATTGAATGTTTTCACTTTATTTCTATCGGAGTTTTTCCCTACAATAAGTTGAATGACAAATTGACTTATGATGAACCCTCAAGTAATTTCCTAGTAAGAATCACAATCATGAACTGTAACTGCATTAATTATACTTCTACTTGAGGAAGCTCTTGTTTAATTTTATTCAATTAAATTTATGGATATTTAATTCTAAACTTCTTTTATTATGGTTATGCAAACGAGGAACTACCTAAGAAATATCTAGGGAAACTTCTGTTTTCTTTCGGTTGACTCTTCTACAGAGTTATAAATGACTTGACCCAAAAATAATACTTCTCCCGTCCTAATTTATGTAATATTGTTTAACTAGACAAAGAACTTAACGAAAGAAATAAAAACTTTTAAAATTTGTGCTTTAAAACAAACATCAAACATTGGTATGACTATAAATTATCTCATTAGGATTATTGAGTATTTTAAAGTTCAATTGTTTTTAAATATAAAAATATAATATTTTTTTTAAATAAACTAAAAAAGAAAGTGTGTTACGCATCGCTTCATATTTTAAGAGTTTCTTTCGATTTGGATACCTAAAACCCCAAAGTTCAAATCAAATAGGTTTAAATTAAAAGTAGGAATTGGTTTCATATTAAAGGGCCGCGATGATATTTCAAAACGTTGATAAAGAATAAAAATGAGTCCCAAATTATTATTTGTTAATGGAAGAATTAGTAATGTAAAAGACTATAAGTATAGATCAGTATTTAAGAAAACTTTCTTTTTATAAGAAATTAGAAACAATTTTGAAACAAAATATACTCTGACAACTAGAAGTTTAAATTTGACACGGAGTAATTACTACTCCATTGACTATTGACTTATTTGGGAGCGGATTAGCTCCAGGACAAATTTGTCCAGTAATCTTCAACGATACATTTGATTCATGCCACCTATACTAGTAATTAATGATTGGGAAATTTGGGATCATGCCTTTATTTATGGCTACTAAAACAATTAGAAAAGCTAAAATAAATTAAATAAGAAAAACGTAAACTAACAAACTTACGATAATGCCGCCTCTTAACGTAAAACAAAATTCGAAAAAAGTAAAACAAAATTCGGAAAAAAGATATCTAAGTAATTACTACTCTATTGTCTATTGAGTCAGAGTATCTAAAGGACATCTTCCCCAAAAAGTAAAAGGCCAAACTTCTAACCATTGTTATCTTTTTAATTTAGGAAATTTTTACATTCCTATGCCACGTAAGAAATAAGATTTAATTTAATTACACTTAGTATACTAATTTATCAATTGTATATCATAATTAATTAAGGGTATAATTAATTGTATGTTTTTTTACTCTTTAATTAAAGGAATCTGTATATCCCAGTATCCCAACACATCTCACGTTTCTCTCTCCTAACCCCTCAGCCCCACCCACGTTTTACCCATACCCACGTTCTTTTTACCATTTTCCATCTTCTGAAACTAAATTCTCCCTCTAAATTCACAAAAAATTGAAGAAACCCTTCAACAAAGTTGGTTCCCCATTTTACTCCAGTTGAAGTTCATCAATAAAGAACAACAAAGCTTCGAAACAAAGTCCTAAAAAATCAACAGTAGCTGATATACCTTAATTTGATTTGGGTGTGTTATCACCAAAATCACCCAAAAAGCAAGGCAAATCTCCACATGCAATTGCCGAGACTACGCATAGTTCCTCTCCCCGACAAATCAGAGCTGAGATGAGAACCAAACAAAAACATGAAGTAGATGCTGGAGAAACTTCTACACCAGGAAAACAAGTCAAACGAAAAAGAAAAGAGATTTTGGTAGACGACGACTTTGTAGAAGAGGTCCCTAATCTTCGAACAGGAAAGAAAGCAAAGATGTCTCTTGGTTCGAAAAATCCAAAAATGAAGAAATGTTTCTGTTTTGTAGTTAATTGTAGTTATAATATAAAACAGAAGAGAAAATTGTAGATAATTGTATAAGAGAAAAGATAAACAATGTCATTACAATTTTGTAGAATCTTTGTAGATAAATTGAAGATGAAGAGAAAATTTTGTAGTCAGCATTTTTTTCCACATAGATTGTAGTTTAATTGTAGTATAAATGTAGTAATTATGTAGATACCCTTACAAATAATACTGCTTTATACATACTTAAACTGATTTGTAGTATATTTGTAAAATTTTTGTAGAAAATATATAGATAAAGAGAAAAATTTTGTAGTTAATATTTTTTCAACATAGATTGTAGTTTAATTGTAGTATAAATGTAGTAAATTTGTAGATAATCATGAAAACAATATTGCTTTATATATCCTAAAATTGATGTGTAGTTTATTTGTAATATTGCGTGTCGTTGCTGAGGTATTGTTCAATATTTTGTCGCTTTTTAAATTTTTTTGGATTAAGAAAAAAGATGAAGAATAGAGTGTCGGCAGAATTGATTTCTACAATTTGACTTGAATTTGTTGAATATTTTGTCGCTTTTTTGATCAGTGGATTGAGGAAAAAAGTCGACGAACTTAGCTTTTGCAGAACTGATTTCTACAATTTGATTCGAATTTGTTGACGATTTTGTCTTTTTTTGATTTGTGGCTTAAGGAAAAATATCGAAGAACAGAGTTTTGCAGAAAAGAGTCTATGTAATTTAATTTTAAATTGAAGATAAAGGATTTCTGTTTCAAATTTGATCTGAAGGTCGCTAAATCAATCAAAATACTTTGTTCCTGATTTGTAGCGCGCCTAATTAGGAAGATTCGGCTACTAATAATTAGTATTTAATGAATGGTATAATAATTGTAGAAAAAGTGTGAACATGGCGGATAAATTAGAAACTATGCACATATTTGGTAATAAAGTTTCATATATGGTATAGGAAGGAAAAATCTCTTTATTTTATTCTTACTTATTGTAATGATTTATTGCGTGACTTGTTTTATACCACATGTTTTAAAAAATTTATTTTTATTTTAAATTTCATGTTTGTAAAAATACCATCACATAAATTGAGACAGATGAAATAAATGAATTTTGACCAATCCTTTCAATTTACTTGCCGATATGTAAAAGTGATTCAAAAAAAAAGACTTTTGAGATGCAAAAGAAGAGAACCCCCAAACAACTTGTAGAGTATTCTACTCTATTTCTATCAAGGCAAGTTGTATATACTATCAATACGAAAAAACTCAATTTCCTAGAACAACTCACAAATCATGAACTATATTGCATGCATTTATACTTCCGTTTCAGTAAGCTCTTGTTTAATCTTATTCGATTAAATTTATGAATATTGTTTCAGTTTATAATGGCCTAAAATTTCTAAAGGAATTTGCAAAATTCCAATTTTATTACTCTACAAGAAAATATACTCAAAGGTCATGTATGATCTGCAAATTTATAAGTGGATCCAGGATTTGATGGTTACGAGTGCCACTGCTTTTAATGCAAATCGACCACTAATCTAAGAAGAAATTTTTACATTCCTATGTCATATAGAAAACTATATTACCCTCAATGTTTAAGGTTTGATATAATTACATTTAGTATACCTAATTACCAATTATATATCATTAGTGATTTTTAAGGGTATTAATTACACTCCTAATTTAATGGTACCGTATATTCCTTCTAATACTACTCCCCCGCGTTTCTTTCTCCAATTCCCACACCTTCACCCACGTTTCCCTCCCACACCCATGATTTCTGTATCAAAATCCCATTATTTCTTCCATAACCAAGGCATTGTCGGCAGCTCTACAATCTTGTCCCAATGTTTTTGTGCCCGGGGAAGATGAGCACAAGCCTGGTCGATTTGATGGTTATGATTTCGGGTTCCTTCAGTAATATAAGAGGAAAGGAAAAGAGAGCAGCGATTCCACCATTGACAGCCATTAAAAAGCTTTGAAGCTTTGAATTCAAATTTGGGTTTTCAAAAATCATTATTTGTTTGGATTGGGTGTTGCTGTAAATAATTGGGAATATGGTTTGGAGTTTATTGTGAGCACGAGATTTTTGCCCTAAGCAGATTATTCCCAAAAATTCAAACAAAACAACTTCTTTATTATTTTGCAATTTTGTGAATTTTTGTGTTACTTTATGTTAATTGTTTGTAATTTTGTTTGTGCATTTTAATTAACGAAAAATACAAAATATGTTGCATTTAACATTTAGGACCTAACTTTACATTTCAGGGTTAATTAGAAAATCATTTGTTGTGTAAAATGAAAAAATTACAAAAATAGCTTAAAACTGCGCTTTTTATTCTAGCTTTGATTTTGTCATGTTTACTGTTAATTTGTATTGAATTAATTGTTTTAATCATCATTTTAGATTCAATTAGCTTTTAGTTAATTAAGAGTTTTAGGAATTTCGATTTTTATTAATTTTTGAAAAAAAGGGGGGAATTAATTTGTTGAAAAAGAAAAGAAAAGGAAAATAAATAGGCTGGTTTATTTTTGGGGCCAGATTGGCATTGGCCCAAACAATCCCCTCCCCAAAACCAGCGGTCCAGGCCCAAATACCTGATACCCGGCCTGTTCCCCCCCCCCCCAAATGAAACGACGTCGTTTGGTGTGGCATTTATCTCAGTCGTCGATGTTTCTAGATCCAACGGTTCAGAACTGGTGATCCTGAGTTATATAAATGTCCGAAAGTTAGCCCACTCCTCTCAGACCCCCCCCCCCCCCGTCCATCTCTAACCTAAACCCTAAAAACCAATCGCCCCCATATCCTTTCATCGGAGCTCGTCGGCGGTGAACGCCACCTACTCCAAATTACCACAAAATAACACCACAAGACCTCCTCTTCTCCCTCATCATGAATCCACCACCTGTTTCCTTCAAATCCCGCCCTAGCTCGTCGAATCCTCGATCAAAGATTCTCCGGCCAAAACCCAAAGTAACCCAATCACCACCAAATTAACACCATATGACCGCCTGGGCCTCCTCTACCCAACCCCCAAACCTCGTCCTTCGAATCTCACCAGAACAGCTCGAATATCAAATTGAAGGTTTCCGACCAAAAACCCTAATGCAAAGTCTCTATGATTTCGGACCCTAACAGCCCTAACCAAGTGTTTTCTTATGAAAACACTTGGTTAGGGATATTACGGGTCAGAAATTTCTGAGGATTTAAAGAAATAACCACTGGCCGGAGCTCTTTGTTGTCAGTGAGTTCTTGTTGGCATTTTCTTTTATTTCAGTTCTTTTTCCTTTTCTGATTTTCTGCATTTGTGAATTCCATGGTTAATGTCTAGTTTAATCTGCGTTTTTATTTTTTGTCAATATTGTTCTAATCTTGTGTCCTGATTTGTTTTGATTAAGTCTAGTTGTTTGTTTGATTTTAATATGTTCCAATTCCTGATCTTAGTTTGATTTTTAGTTAAGCTGTTGATAATTTGTTAATTAGTTTTACTAAGTTTTGTTTGAATTAATTTCTGGTGTTCCTTTAGTTTAGGTTAATTACTAGTTAGTTCAGCTTCAGTTTAATTAGTCGTTGTTTGGTAGTTAGTTTGGTCATTAATTCTGAGTTCAATCGATAGATTCAACAAGAGTTTAAATTGGGGTATATTCAGAGCTTAAGAAACTGTCTTGGTTATAGCTGTAATTTTAGTTTAAGTTCAGGGGTAGTTTAGGCAAAAAGGACTGTTTTGTTAAGAATAGTAATTTCAAAACCAAAATAAGGGTAGATAGGTATTCTAGAGGTAGAAGAACACCCTAGGGCCTTCTAGAAGGGGGCCTTGGTGTAAGTTTCAGTTTTTTAGAAGCAGTAACTTGAGTAACAAGTTAGAAAATGAGGGTGTTAACTTGGGTAATAAGTTAGAAAATAAGGGACTAATAGGCAATTGAAAATCTGAACCTTCCCCTTAGTTTTGCCTATAAAAGGAAGTCTTTATTGCTTTGTTGGACAAGGTTGGAACCCCAAAAATTTCCCCCAAAACCCTCTCTGCAGATCTGAGCCTAAAATTTGAATTTGAAAGCAATGGAAGTTCAAAAATCCTCTTCTAGATTTTAGTTTCGAAAATCTAGTAGAAAATCAAAAAAAAAAACAATAGAAAACTTGAAAAAACTACATTGTTTTTCCTTAGGCTATTTTGAACTCCAGCGCTTAATTCAAGTTTTTAGCTCGATTAGGATCCAAAACTGTTTGAATTCCTTTGTTTCCATTTGGTATTTGAGGTATGAAGGTAATTTGGGTTAGCTGGGCATTGAGTCTGATTAAATCGAGTTGATTATGGTGATCTGTTAAGTGTGTGGATATGCTGGGTTCATTTTCTGGTTGTTTGATATAGTTTTGGGTTAATTTGTTGATTCTGCTTGGTCTTCAATTCATTTTTGAACTGCTGAATCCTTTCTGGGCTATTGTACTCGTTCGTTGACTGCTGTCGGGTTATAACTGGTTCCCTGGAACTGTTACTGCTGCTGACTTCTCTTTTTTTCTACTTGATTCGCACTTCAGGTACACATAGCTTCGAACTCATGTCAGTGTAACCTTGAACTGGAGTGTAAATAAAATGTTCATCAGATTTACGTGCGTGGATTATTTTCTGTTGTTCGTAGTTAGATAGATTGTTGCACTTATTTGGTTTTGTGTTACATGAACAATGGATGTAGGGCCTTTATAATCAGGACTGCTTTAGTTTGGTTTGGACTGTTCGGGCTATTAATGTATATTGGATTGTTAATGTGTCTTAGCTTAGTATGACTTTATTTAGCGGTTAGTTAATGGTCGATATTAGTAATAACATAATTATGAAAGTTGGATTTAGGTCTTAATTTGTAGTTAGTAACTCAATACTTGAATAACAGCAAGTGAAAAAAAACGCCAGCATTAGCGTGAATCAATTTAGATTTGTTAGATTACTAGTGGGAAATTACAATTAATTCAGATTGCTGGACAGTTTCTGTTTTATGTTAGTGCAGTCTTATTAAGGGTATTAAAATACTTGGTGTTGTTTTGGATTCAAAAGCAATAAATATATCCCATTTTGGAAATAATACGCGACATATTAGTATGGTGAAAGGCCATTTCATCTCTAGCCCTTATAACTGAAATTAATGCTCATGTTTGCCAATATGTACGCTGTTAAGTAAATGGAATGGCATGGATGGTCCACTGATTGTGAAATAATGTGCAATTTGTTTATGGGCTCGTCATGGGCTCAAATTGTTCAGCCCTCTCTAGATGAAGCTTGGTTCGTTTTGAACCACTTGTGGAAAGTGTCCTGCTTCACTCATTCAGTTACTGGGCCTGATTGGTTGATATTGAATTATAAGAACTTGGTCCTTTCAACATGGTAATTAATTAGAATTTTTTTTATTTTAGAGACAAATAGAAACTCGCAGTCACTTTTAGGTTGGCCTTTTAATAGAATAAAATGAGATGAGCCTCGCCGAACAAAGATACAAATGCGGGGCCCTCAATAGTATTATATGAAAGTTAATTAGAATTCGGGATGGCCGTTTAGCGAATTTCACGGCTTTTCCTAAATAATAATACGCTAGACTCTTTAAGCACGACTTTAATAAAATTACATTCTTAAATACGGGTGCACATTTATGTGACCCAAATCCAAATCTCAACGAAGTCAAAATGTGTTAACAACCACGGGTGCATTGATTGTGACGTGGTTCGAGACGCGTTTTCACGACGTTGCAATTCTTTTAAAATAATAACAAAAGTGGTTTACGAATAAAAAGCACATAAGCTAGCATGTATTTAAATCAGATAAAATCAAATACAACAGTTAAGCAACCGTGCTAGAACCACGGAATTCGGGAATGCCTAATACCTTCTCCCGGGTTAACAGAATTCCTTATCCGGATCTCTGGTTCGCGGACTGTTAACAGAGTCGTAATTTCCTCGGTTCGGGATTCAACCGGTGACTTGGGACACCATAATCTCCCAAGTGGTGACTCTAAATAATTAATAATTAAATCCCATTCCGATTGTCCTTTAAGTGGAAAAACTCCTTTATGCCTTTTGCGCGTGTATTAAAAAAGGAGGTGTGACAGCTCTGGCGACTCCGCTGGAGAACGAACCCAGAATCTCTGGTTCAGGGTTCAGAAGTCGAGCTTAGATAAATTGTTGTATTTGGTTATATCTGATTTTCCTACATGTTTTGTGCTGAATATGCTAAATGTCACCGCTTTGATATCATTTGAACTGTATATAAACTGTGCTGACACCCTTCTCTCTTCACCTCCAGGGATGTGCTTACTGGTTGATACTCCCTATTCTGTTAGTGTCATACCCTAAAATAAAAAGAGACTCGGATAAGTTGCAAAGCCGGACGATCTCGCGGGTCCCCGTTACGCTGCCCCCTCCTCGACTCGAGTTGTCCGCTCGGGTGCACTGTTTAGAACACATACCCAGGTTTTGAACCTAGAATAACTTGACTTCATGCCGGATCCCTAGTAGGAGCGCTTAATTGTATCATGCTGCATTTGACTTAGGGGACTCAACACAGGGGGTTGGTCCGTCTAGAGCTAGCAACCTAAAATGAAAAGACCATCCTGATGCATCCTATTTGTTCTGTACATATATTTGTTTCGAACTAGCATGTTGACCAGCTTTTGAATCTCGGGAATGTTGGAAAATTGAGAAAAAGAGGAAAAGAGAAAAGAGAGAAATAACAGTTAGGGGGTTAATTGATTATTTCAGAAAAACTAATGACCAGATACTGTCGAAACTCTGCCGAAATTTTGAGAAAATAAAAAAGAAAAATGCTTTATTTTTAATAGTTTGTTTTACTAAAAGCAAAAGAAAAATATAAAAAGAGTCTTTTATTGAAAAGAAAAAGAAAAAAAAATTATTTTAGTTTGGGAAAAATAGGTTGTTTATTGTTTGTCGAAAATGAAAAAGAAAAAAGAGTCGTTATTTTGTCTTGTTTTCAAAAAATAGAAAGGGAAAAATAGTTTGTCTTGCCATGGAAAATGAAAAAAGGGTCTTGTTTTCAAAATATAGTTAGTTTCTCGGCCCGAACTAAAAAGGTTTGATTCTCACAGGGCGTGAGATACGTAGGCAACCCTCATCGGGTCCAACCTCCCCTTTGCAAAAAATAGCCAAAAAAAAATATATCAAATTTTTAATTTTCGTCGTAAATAAGTTAGGTGATGTCGTTTTTGTCAAAAAACAGTCGAATGTTCCCGAAAGGGACGCCGGAAGACTGATTTTGCAAAGATGGTCATTTTTGGTCATTTTGATTTTTGACCGGTTGACTCTCACAACCTGAAAATCTTCGTTCTTGGGAGTGCTGAAAGTCCATGTTCGAAAACCGAGTCTTTCATTTTACATTTGAAAAAAGGAAATAGTTAATTTTGTTCTGAGTCAAATAAAAGTTTTGTTTTTGCTTAAATCACTTTAATAAATGTGCAGGATGAGCACGATGCAAAACGAACCTTTCTCAATAATGACTAAAATCACTTTCGAGTTGTGGCTATGGTGGAACGATTTAGGCAAAGAAGGACAAGACGAAGTCAAGAAATATCTGAAAGGTCTTACGGGTTTATTGGAAATCAAGCCTCAGGGTGATATTATAAGAGCGTTGGTCACTTGCTGGGACCCGGCGCACAATGTCTTCCACTTCTCAGATTTTGAGCTCACCCCAACTCTGGAGGAAATCGCCGGGTACATCGGAAATGCTGAGGTTCCGTTAAGAGGAAAATATCTGGTTGCTCCAAGAGCCATCACGGTGCATCGGTTTTTAAACTCATTAAAGATACCCGGGACAGTCCATAATCCAGATTTGGCAAATGGCTTCTGCACTCTGCGCTTCATATACGATAGGTACGGCCACGTGGGAGGGTTTAACAAGACGGACATCAAGCTATGCAGTAAAAATAACCATCAAAAATGGGATGAGCACAGACGGGTGGCTTTCATGATAACCTTTTTGGGCCTCCTGGTGTTCCCAAGGAAAGACGAGAATATTGATATAAAAGTGGCCGGGGTCGTCAGTACCTTGCTTACTCAAGATGAAAGCACTCTTGCGCCTATGATCGTGTCTGACATTTTCCGAGCTCTCACTGCCTGCAAAGCCGGGGGCAACTTTTTTGAGGGGTGTAACTTGTTGCTACAAATGTGGATGACCGAGCATTTATGCCACTGTTCCCAGCTCTTGAGTTATGGTTCGTCTGACAAAACATGTATAGGAGAGTTTTACACAAGGATTGACGGGGTTAGTCTGCCTGAAGGAGTAACAGCATGGATATCATACTTTTGTACTCTCACGGACAGTCAGATACAGTGGATGTTGGGATGGTTGCCTGTTCAAGAAATCATATACATGCCAGCAGCTAGGTCGCATTTTCTTTTGATGGGACTTAAGAGCATCCAGCCTTATGCTCCATGTCGGGTTCTGAGACAACTCGGGAGATGCCAAACAGTGCCACGGGAGGAAGATCTTAGTGCTCAAGTAATTGAGATTAGCCCTGACGGACAGTTTCCCAAGCAAAAGTCCGCGAGATTTGGAATGAATGTCAATGTCTACAAGCAGATACTTGTGTACAGGATCGGGCCAAAGGAGAAATGTCGCCAGAATACCTCGCATGGTACAGAAGAGATCTTGAGCATCAGAGGCCAGCTAAAAGACCCCACATCCAGGATTTCACTGAATCATCACAAGAACAGCAAAAGAAGAAGGCTATCAGGCTGAAATCGGCAAGCTGAAACAATAGATTGGAGCTCTGAAATTTGAGAACAGTGTGCAAGTTGTTGCTGATCAGGGAGAAAAGAACAGGTTGGCCCAAGAAAACGAGGCGCTTAGGGCCCAAATCCAGAAAATGAGGATAGCTGCCAATAACCAACAAAGGAGCCGGTTGGACGAACGGTTGATAAAGGGGTTGAACAAGGAAATTAGTGAGTGCCGAGATGAGCTGAAAAAATCCGAAGGCGCCATAGCAGAACTCCAGCCACAATTGGTAAAAAGAACAGAAGAACACACCCATTACATGCAACAATTAAAGAAGGATAATGAAAAGACCATTGCTAGTCTGAAAAGAAAAATGGTCACCTTTGAGGATAAGGTAGCTAAGCAAGCTAAAGCTTTTGAGACCGAAAGTGGACACTGCTATGACTTACTGGCCCGAATGGAAGTAGAAATACAGCAGTTGCAGGATCAGTACCTTCAGGATTCTCATGTGTTGGAGGCTCGCAATAATCAAGTAAGGCGATTGCTTATAGAAAAGGGTCGAACAAGAGACAGGATTGAGACCATTGCCCACGCCATCCTCAGGAGATGTCGGGCATGTTAAGACATGACCCGCACTACCTTCTTTTCAGCAGTAATGATTTATGTCAAGCGCACCATGTATGCGCTGGAGCAACTTGAAAGGGATTTGGCACCTAAGCCCGCGGCGAGGCCGAACGATGCCCCGCGAGCACCCACTTTTGAAGCACTAATGTATTCATAGATCGAGTCTATATTTTCCATTCTAGAGTTTATTGTTTGTCAGTCTGTTTTCTTTTTGCATCCAAGTATGCTAGTATGTTCGGAGTTTGTATTTGAGTTTAGTTGGAGTCCGTTATTTTCCATTTCAAAATGTTTAGTTTGTAATAGAATGTTATGGTAATGAAAATCTGAAAATTCCCAAAATTTGTTCCTTTATTTTGGCACTTATTTTCAGGAACTACGCCTGGTCTGATTCGTGCGGGGTCACGATATGTAGGCAATCTCCATAGGATTCGACCGTAACCAAGTAAAGAAAAGAAAACAAAGAAAGGGAAAGAAGAAAGGGAAAAGCGGAGAGACGAGGAAAAAATGAATGAAAATAAGAGAAGAGAGAAAAGAAAACAAAAAGAAAAGAGAAAGCTTACAGTTGGAACTAAGGAAATGTCGGGATGACGTATGCGGTTGAACAAATGTATAATAGAAATGGTTAACTGTATAGGTGCATTCATGCCCAATGTGCGGTTATCCAATCTGTTAAAGCCGAATCGCTAACGGAATTGTTGTCTAAATGTGTGAGTTCAGGTAGGTGGTTAGTTGTTTGGCATTCTAGCAACTCATCCATACAACACCCGGTCTAAAGATAAAGTAAACATGACTGGCCCAGAATATGATACGAGTATTGTTGACCCATCGAAAGAAGTAGAAGAAATGGACGTTCATGCAATGAGGGAGGATATGTATAAGTTGAAACAACAGATGGTTGAAATGTACCAAGCCTGGGCGAAGGGGCATCCACCGCCAGTTTATCCCGCTAACCCCACTTATATCCCACCATTGGCTCAGCCTCAGGAGCCACCCACTGTGAATTCATCTCCAGCATTTCCACTCTACCAACAATGCCAAGGCACCACTTCTCATACATCACAGGCTCCTCCATCCAAACAAGTCTCATACCCTCTTCCACCAATCACTCCCGTTTTTGTAGCACCTCCGCCTGCTACACTACACCGATCCCCCAGTGAACCTCTGTTCCAAACGCACGACAACCAGTATTATCCCCTGAGCCTACCTTCAAAGTACCAGAACCCTACTCTTATACCCCTCATCTTGATCTCACGGCAGGCACCGAGAAGCCGCCCAAAAACCCTGAGCAAGAGGAGATGATCAGAAAGGTCAAAAACTAGACCAATCATTCCGAGACATGAGGGGGTTACGGGGCCAAGTAAGTGTGGCCTATAAAGATTTATGTTTGTTCCCAGATGTTCAGTTGCCGACCGGGTTCAAGATGCCTAAGTTTGATTTGTACGACGGGCATGGCGACCCAGTAGCACATTTAAGGGGATTCTATAGCAAGATGAGAGGAGCACGAGGGAGAGATGAATTGCTGATGGCATATTTCAGCCTAAGTTTGAGTGGATCGGCATTGGAATGGTACACTAGACAAGACCATAACAGGTGGTACACCTGGGATGACTTGGCCCAAGCCTTCGCCTGTCAGTTTCAATACAATCTTGAAATTATCCCAGATCGACTGTCATTGAAAAAGATCGAGAAGAAGCCCGGTGAGAGCTTTCGAGAATATGGGTTCCATTGGAGAGAGCAACCGGCGAGGGTTCACCCCCCGATGAAAGAGAGTGAAATGGTTGATTATTTCTTGCAGGCTCTGGAGCCCACCTATTTTGGTCATTTGGTGTCAGCAGTGGGCAAGTCCTTTAATGAAGTCGTGAAAATGGGAGGCATGGTTGAGGAGGGACTCAAATCCAATAAGATCATGAGTTATTCAGCAATCAAAGTAACCACCCAAGCCATTCAAAACGGCATTGGGGGTGTACTTGGGAAGAAGAAGAAAGAAGAGGTTGCAACTGTCGAATCTGGAGTATGGTCCAGGTCTAGAAGCCCTTCACCCTATTACAACCAACCCAGACCCTACCACCCAAATTACCCATATACTCCATATGGCCCTCCTCAACACTATTATCCACCACCAGAGCCACATTTTTCCGTCCATCATGCCCAAACTTATACCCCGCCTCCGGCTCAGGCGCAATGGCGTGCGCCGGCTACCCAAAACACATACACAGCTCCACAAAGCACATATCCACACCTGAGAGCTTATAGGCCAGGATCCGGCTTCCGCCCAAACCAGGCTTTCAGAAACGAGAGAATGCAGAAACAGAAAACATTCACTCCGCTGGGAGAATCCTATACCACTCTTTTCCACAAACTGAGACAGGTAGGCCTGTTGAACCCGGTTGAGGCCAAAATGCCAAATCCCCTTCCTAGAAATCTGGACCATTCAGTGAGCTGTGAGTATTGTTCAGGGGCTCCCGGACATGATACTGAGAAATGTTGGAGATTGAAAACTGTTGTGCAAGAGCTTATTGACACAAATAGAATCGAGGTTCAGGCCCCAGAGGCACCCAATATCAACCAGAACCCGTTGCCAGCGCATCATAAGGCCAACATGATTGAACTGATACATAAGGGAGCAGAGTTTAAGAAGCCCTCACAGACAGTCATGCTGATCCGTTCTAGTGAAGCGAAAGTGAATGAAAAGTTATCTAGTGTGAAACCATCGGTTCAGTTGAAAATAATAGACAACAAGCCAGTTGTGGTGATGGGGAAAGGATCTTCCGTCGTTGCGAAAGAAACCAGAGCCGATCAAGGTAGTGGTTGGGGAGTAACAAGCACACCTGCAGCAGTCGTGAAGGGGGCTCACATAGAACCAGTTGTTATAAAGCCAGTAACCCAGTTACCAGTAATTGACAGTAAAGCTGTCCCGTGGAAGTATGAACAGGTAGTTGTGACCTACAAGGGGAAGGAAATCAAAGAGAAAGTCTGTGAAACACAAGGTTTAACTCGCTTGGGACGTTGTTTTGCCCCTGAAGAGTTGAGAAAGGCTAGGTCTCCCAAGGAAAATCCAGCACCAGTTAAGAAAGCTATTACGAAGGAAGAGGCATAAGAGTTCTTGAAAAAGATGAAAGTGCAAGATTATTCTATTGTTGAGCAGCTAAGGAAAACGCCAGCCCAAATCTCGTTGCTTTCGTTTCTTATCCACTCGGATGAACATCGCCGGGCTCTGATAAAGATATTGAACGAAGCTCATGTCCCCGATAAAATTTTAGTAAATCATTTGGAGAAAATCGCGAACAAAATCTTTGAGGTAAACAGAGTGACATTTTCTGATGATGAATTGCCCGTTGAGGGTACAGAACATAATAGAGCTCTTTATTTAAACGTGAAATATGAAGATTCGATAGTCACTTGAGTACTGATTGATAATGGGTCCAGTGCCAATATCTATCCTTTGTCTACATTGAACAAGTTGATGGTTGATGATGAAACAATTCATAAGAATAGCATCTGCGTTCGGGGGTTTGATGGTGGTGGTACAGACACAGTGGGTGACATCATACTTGAATTGACAATTGGCTCGGTCGAGTTCACCATGGAGTTTCAAGTGTTAGACGTGGCGGTGTTTATAATCTTCTGTTGGGGCGACCATGGATCCACGCTGCCAAAGCGGTGCCTTCTACACTACATCAGATGGTCAAATTCGAGTGGGATAGACATGAGATTGTAGTACATAGGGAAGACAACATGAGCATTATAAGTGATACCATCGTACCCTTCATAGAAACTGATAATGATAAGGGGTCGTGGGTTTACCAAGTTTTCGATATAGTCTCAGTAGAAAAGGTTCCTGAGGGGAAAAGCGTCCCGGTCCCCAGAATAACAACTGCAACTGTCATGGTAGCCTCTGAAATGTTGAAAAACGAGTTTGTACCAGGCAAAGGGTTGGGTGCTGATTTGCAAGGTATTGTTCAGCCAGTTTATTTGCCTAAGAATCTGGATACCTTTGGGCTGGGGTTCAAGCCTACGATGACAGATGTAAGACGAGCCCACAAGATGAAGAAAAGAGGCTGGGTTCTTCCCAAACCAATTCCACGTTTGTCCAGGTCCTTCGTCAGGCCAAGTATCGGGAAGCAATTATTGGCAAAGGTGTTTGGTCCATTGATTAGTGCGGATGGGAACTTGGATAAAGGGCTTGAGAAGGTATTTGCTGAGGTGAACATGGTTGAGGCCGGGGAAGGGTTGAGTAAAGCAGATATACAGTACATCGGGCCACATGCTAATGTCAACAACTGGGAAGCCACTCCTCTTCCATCTCGGAGGGAGTCGCGGTAGTGGGTTTTGTTTTCCTTTTGTTCACCTGGATTATTCCAGGGTTTGTAATTCAGTTGCTATGTTCCGTCCGTTTGGATGAGTTAAAACCCTGTTATCTTTACATTCAATGAAATGCAATTCCTTTTCTTTCTTAATTCCTAATTTTGTTTCCATTTCTTTTTCTTTTTCTTTCTGTACAGTTCTTTTTATGTTGATATCGATGACATGACATGCATGAGGAATCTTCGGCCCAGTTTTAAAAGCCAATCTAATTCAAAAATAATAGTGCAAGAAATTGAGTGTCATGATGAGGTGGAATATGATGATGACAAGGCCTATGAGGAAGTTAGTAAAGAATTAAGTCACTTTGAAGAAAAACTCAAACCTAACCTAAATGACATAGAAGTAGTTAATCTAGGGGACCCAGACAATGTTCGTGGAACTAAAATAAGTGTTCATCTGGAGTCACAGCTCAAGGAGGGGATAATCAAAGCATTGTTCGAGTACAAGGATGTTTTTGCATGGTCGTATGATGATATGCCGGGACTAAGTACCGATTTAGTGGTTCACAAATTACCCACTGACCCGGCATTCCCTCCTGTCAATCAAAAGTTGAGAAAGTTCAAAACAAACATAAGTGTAAATATCAAAGAAGAGATTACCAAGCAGTTCGATGCGAAGGTCATTCGGGTCACGCGATATCCCACCTGGTTAGCTAATGTTGTGCCTGTGCCGAAGAGATATGGCAAGACCAGGGTGTGTGTCGTTTATCGGGATCTTAACAAGGCAAGTCCAAAAGACAATTTTCTGCTACCGAACATCCACATATTGATTGATAATTGTGCCAAACATGAAATTGGTTCTTTTGTGGATTGTTACGCAGGTTATCATCAGATTTTAATGGATGAGAGAGATACAGAAAAGACGGCATTTATCACGCCATGGGGAACATACTGTTATCGGGTCATGCCGTATGGTTTGAAAAATGCTGGGGCAACTTATATGAGGGCAATGACAACAATATTCCATGATATGATACACAAGGAAATCGAGGTGTATGTGGACGATGTGATTGTAAAGTCTAGACAGCAATCTGACCATGTCAGGGATCTAAGAAAGTTCTTCCAAAGGCTTCGCAGGTACAATCTCAAGCTTAATCCTACAAAATGCGCATTCGGGGTGCTGTCTGGAAAGTTGTTGGGGTTCGTAGTCAGCCGTCGGGGTATTGAACTGGATCCATTAAAAATCAAGGCCATCTTTGAATTACCACCTCCGAGGAACAAGACCGAGGTGATGAGTTTGCTGGGGAGATTGAATTATATCTGCAGGTTCATCGCCCAGCTCACGACAACTTGTGAGCCTATTTTTAAGCTGTTAAAGAAAGACGATGCAGTCAAGTGGACAAACGAATGTCAGGAGGCGTTTGATAAGATAAAGGGGTATTTGTCAAATCCACCCGTGTTGGTTCCGCCAGAACCAGGGTGACCTTTGATTCTATATTTAACGGTACTGGACAATTCATTCGGTTGTGTATTGGGTCAACATGATATCACTGGAAGGAAGGAGCAGGTCATCTATTACCTCAGCAAGAAGTTCATACCCTACGAGGTTAAGTATACTCATCTTGAAAGGACGTGTTGCGCCCTAACTTGGGTGGCGCAAAAGCTGAAACGCTATTTGTCATCTTATACTACTTACCTCATATCTCGTTTGGATCCGTTAAAGTATATCTTTCAGAAGCCTATGCCCACATGGAGGCTTGCAAAGTTGCAGATCCTGCTCACAGAGTTTGACATTGTCTACGTGACTCGGACTACGATGAAAGCACAGGCTTTGGCGGACTATCTGGCCGAGAATCCGGTTGATGAAAATTATGAACCTTTGAAGACTTATTTCCCTGATAAAGAGGTGATGCATGTTGAAGAGGTGGAACAAGGTGAGAAACCAGGATGGAAACTTTTCTTTGATGGGGCTGCAAACATGAAAGGCATGGGAATAGGAGCGGTGCTTATTTCTGAAACAGGGCAACATTACCCTATTACAACTCAGCTTCGTTTTTATTGTACGAACAACATGGCAGAATATGAGGCATGTATCTTGGGATTGAGATTAGCTGTAGATATGGGTGTCCAGGAAGTCTTGGTCATGGGTGACTCGGACCTACTGGTACACCAAATTCAAGGAAAATGGGAAACACGGGACTTAAAGCTTATACCGTACCGATAATGTTTGCATGAGCTTTGTCAACGGTTTCAGTCAATAGAATTCAAGCACATTCCAAGGATTCATAATGAAGTGGACGATGCGTTGGCTACTCTGGCGTCGATATTACACCATCCGGATAAGGCTTACCTGGACCCTTTGCAGATTCAGGTCCGCGATCAGCACGCTTATTGTAATATGGTGGAAGAGGAACTTGACGATGAGTCGTGGTTTCATGACATCAAGGAATATATCAGGATGGGTGTGTATCCGGTACAGGACACAGGTGATCAGAAACGAACAATTCGACGGCTGGCAAGCGGGTTTTTCCTTAGTGGAAGAGTGTTGTACAAAAGAACTCCAGACCTCGGGTTGTTGAGATGCATTGATGCGAGACAGGCCACATTTATCATTGTCACACCTCCTTTTTCCGCCCCCACGAGGGGTGAAGGAGTTTTTTCCAATTAAAGGACAATCAAAACGGGATTTGTTTGTTTATTTCAGAGTCGCCACTTGGGAGATTTAGGGTGTCCCAAGTCACCAATTTAATCCCGAATCGAGGAAAAGAATGACTCTGTATTACAGTCCGCGAACCAGAAATTCGGATAAGGAATTCTGTTAACCCGGGAGAAGGTGTTAGGCATTCCCGAGTTCCGTGGTTCTAGCACGGTCGCTCAACTGTCATATTAGGCTTGTTTATCTGATTTTATACAATTATGAGCTCATGTGCAAATTTTAACTCTTTACCGCTTTTATTATATTTTTAAAGGAATGTGAACATCGTTTAAAAAACATGTCTTTGGATTGCGTCACATCATGTGACGCAATCCAAAGACATGTTTTTTAAACGATGTTCACATTCCTTTAAAAATATAATAAAAGCGGTAAAGAGTTAAAATTTGCACATGAGCTCATAATTGTATAAAATCAGATAAACAAGCCTAATATGACAGTTGAGCGACCGTGCTAGAACCACGGAACTCGGGAATGCCTAACACCTTCTCCCGGGTTAACAGAATTCCTTATCCGGATTTCTGGTTCGCGGACTGTAATACAGAGTCATTCTTTTCCTCGATTCGGGATTAAATTGGTGACTTGGGACACCCTAAATCTCCCAAGTGGCGACTCTGAAATAAACAAACAAATCCCGTTTCGATTGTCCTTTAATTGGCAAAAACTCCTTCACCCCTCGCGGGGGCGGAAAAAGGAGGTGTGACAGCTCTGGCGACTCTGCTGGGGATTAGAGTCCTTTCTGTTGTGGATCAGAGTGTTATGTTCATCGGTAAGACTCTCATTTGTCTGACTCGGCATCTTTTGAAGACTGATTAGAAGGTCTTTCTTTGGACCGTAATGTGGGTTTTTGGACAGGCTAGAAAGAAAGGGTATTAAAGGCTCAAAAACAAATCAATTTGAGGTTCAAAATTACAACCTTCGGAACCATATTTGTTTACAACAAGCGCAACCCTTGCCCCAATTTCTTGATTGTGGATTATTTATTTATTTTTTTAATTTTTATTACACTATGACCGAGTCGTGAGGCGCCTACGTATCCTCTTTGAGGAATCAGGTCGAACGTAGTTCCCAATTCCTTTGTTTTCGTCTGATTTTCTTTTTTTTTTGTTATCATTTTTCTTTTCTTCTTTTTTTTTTCATTTTTCTTTTGTCGTTTTGTTGATTTTTTTTCTTTTTCTTTTTGTGTTTTTTTTTCTTTTTCTTTTCTTATCTTTTTATGTTTGTGTTTCTACTCTTTGCTACTGATTCCGAAAGAGGGGTATGAAAGAAAACAAATAAGGCTCAAAGGGTTAACGAAGGAGAAAGTGTTTAGATAGCAGAATAAAATGCCTTCGTCATTCCAATCTTCAAAACACGCCAAGCACAAACAACACCATTAAATATTCGCCATATCTTCTGATTGTGCCGGACATGATTACCATGTGCATACATTTGCCTTTTTCTTTCGTCATTTTTAAAGCACCGTTGGGCAATACTCTCACTCTCATTATCATGAAAGGCGAATCTTGCTTTTAACGGTTTTCTTTGTGTTTTACTTGCCCTAGTTCTGTATGACTCGAGCTCCGAATAATCTCAAACCGTCTTTATTCCTTTTAAATGTTCTGATCACCTCCCAATGGTTTTATGATTATCTTTTAAGATCAGGCCCAAACTGTGTGCGCATGTCATGTCACCAGAATCGGCGCTGAACAAAAATGATAAAAGGACTAAACAAAAGACGACTGGAAATAATAAAAGACCGGATTTTGCATTAGATTACCAGTGAAATGGTTTGAATAACAAAAACAAACCGGAATAAAATCCTAAAACAACCTGGACAAAACTTAAACAAACCGCTATGACAAAATGGAAAGATAAGAAAGTTTGACACAAGACAATATCCGAATTACAATCCTAAGAATAATCCGGATGACAGAAATGACAATAAAATAATCTACCAAAGCTTCTCTCTTGCTAACCAAGGAACGGAGCGTCCTCCCACTTTATCAAACTTGGCCTCTTAGCCACTGAGCTTTACATCAGTATTGCCCAGACCATTGCCAACTTCAATATCATCAACCTTAATCAACAAGTCCCCAATAGGATTCGAGTGCTTCTATCATCAGGCCTGATCCCCGCAAAGTGTGCTTCTGGATCTCGTATTTCCGGCTTACCACAACCCAACCACCTCAACTTTCTTTGAGGTTCAAAACAAAATAGGTTAGAAATGGACAACATTATTGACAACTTTTTCATTTCTTTTTTCGATTTCTTTTTTTTCATTTTTTTTTTCTCTTTTTTTTTTGTTGTGGTCGAATCTTATGGAGATTGCCTACGTATCATGACCCCGCATGAATCAGACCTTGCGTAGTTCGGACCAATAATAATAAAACATTTTTTTTTGGAATTTTCAATTTTTATATTAAAACCAACTTGATTACAAAAGTTTAAAAACTGACCACACTAACAGACTTTGACAAAAGACAACAAACGGCCTCGAAAATAAAATAGCCCGCATACTCTAATCAAAGAATTATAAACTCAACGACAAACAGCCAGATTCCTTCCCCTATATGCCAATTTTAACCAAATGGTTGTTTTTTCGACGTGGCCCCTTCTCAATTTCACATGAATTTTAAGGCCGGGGAGGATTATTTTATCACACTTTATAGCCTTTCGACAGCTGAAAGATACTCTAAGGCTATTTCGGCAAGAACAGTTTAAGACGCGGCCGAAGCTGGCTCGGCTTATTTTTGACTAAAAACCCAAACGGTATTCACCTGATCGCTGACTTTTTGTTTTTTTTTCAAATTACAATAAAAACCTGGTGTTGCAAACACGGCCCTTCAGCGCCTCGGGGACGAAGATTTTTAAGGCTGTGTGGGTCAACTGGACAAAAAATACTAAAAAAAATGACCCAAAGGTGGCTGTTTATGCAAAGTCAGCCCTCCGGCGTCCCTTTCGGGAACATTCGGCTATGTTTTGACAAAACAGCGTCACCCGACTTCTTTATGACAAAATTAAAATTTTGACATGTTTTTTATTTATTTGTTTGTTTTTGGTTAATTTAGCATAAAGGGGAGGTTGGACCCGATGAGGGTTGCCTACGTATCTCACACCCGGTGAGAATCAAATTCGCGTAGTTCGGGACACCATGAATAAAGTAAATAAACTTTTTTTATTATTATTATTATTTATTTTTTGAAGGAAAGACTTATAAAGAAGAAATGAAGCATTTTTTCAAAGAAGGATTTCTAAAGGAATTTTTTTTTTGAATTTTGAAAGAGAAACTTCTAAAGAAGAAAGAAAATATTTTTGGAATTTTAATTTCGATGAAAGAAATGCTTCAAAAAAATATTTTTGAATTTTGACTTTTTTTTCAATTTTGAAAGAAGAATGAAAATATTTTCGGATTTTTTTTGGAAGAAATTAAAAGAAAATATTTTTATTTTTTTAAAAAAAATTTTTTTAAAACAATTAAAAAGACTTTCTAAAGACATCAATAATGGAAAATATTTTTGGATTTTGTTTTCTTGAAAATTGGGGGTCTAAAAAAAACTTTTTTAGAAAGGAAATAAAGAAAAATACTTTTTGGATATATATATATATATATATATATATATATATTGAAACAAATAATAAAACCACGTTCAACGCAAGACTCTTTTTATTTTTATTTTTTGGCATTTCTATAAACAAATAAATAAATAAATAAATAACTATTTTAAAAACAACTCTTTTTTCATTTTCATTTTTCATGGCAAGACAAACTATTTTTCTTTTTCTTTTTTTTTTTCATTTTGAAGACAAGACAAAGTGAAGATTTTTTAGTTTCAACAAAATGATCAACCTATTCTTCAACCTAAAAATAAGGGACTCTTTTCTATTTTTTTCTTTTGCTTTTTGAGCGAAACAAACTATATAAAAAAAATATTTTTCTTTTCTTTTTCATTTTTCCCAAAATTTCGGCAGAATTTCGCTAGTATTTGGACATTGTTATTTTTTCAAAACAGAAGAGTAACCCTATACACTGCTATTTTCCTTTCTTTCTCTTTTTTTTCTAAATTTTTCCCAATATTCAAAACCGGTCAGCATGCAAGTCCAAAGCAAATAACATGCACAAGCAGTAAGTAGGATGCATCAGGATGGTCTTTTCTATTTCAGGTTGTTATTCCTAGACGGACCCAACCCCTGTGTTGAGTCCCCTAAGTCAAAAAATGCACATGATGCAGATAAGCGTTCCTACTAGGGATCCAGCATGAAGTTGAGTTATTCTAGGTTCAGAACCTGGGTGTTTGTTCTAGACCTGGCTTACCCGAGCGGATAGCTCGAGCCGAGGGGGGGCGTACCGGGAATACAGAAGCTTCACCGGCTTAGCAACTTGTCTGAACCTCGTTCTAAATTGGGATTTGATACTATACAGAAAAGAAGTCATACGAAGTACACCCTTCTTCATGACTCAGAAGACTTAGAGAGGAGATGGGTTTCGGCACAGTTTATATACAGTTCACGTAATATCAAAGCGGTAAAAGGCAACCAATTAGCACATTGAGCCAAAACATGTAACAAAATCAGATAAAACCAAATATAACAATTTATATAAGTTCGAATTTCTAACCCTGAACCAGTGGTTCTGGGTCATGTAGTCCCCAACAGAGTCGCCAGAGCTGTCACACCTCCTTTTTCCGCCCCCGCGAGGGGTGAAGGAGTTTTTTCCAATTAAAGGACAGTCAAAATGGGATTTGTTTGTTTATTTCAGAGTTGCCACTTGGGAGATTTAGGGTGTCCCAAGTCACCAATTTAATCCCGAATCGAGGAAAAAAATGACTCTGTATTTCAGTCCGCGAACCAGAAATCCGGATAAGGAATTCTGTTAACCCGGGAGAAGGTGTTAGGCATTCCCGAGTTCCGTGGTTCTAGCACGGTCGCTCAACTGTCATATTAGGCTTTTTTATCTGATTTTATACAATTAGGAGCTCATGTGCATATTTTAACTCTTTACCGCTTTTATTATATTTTTAAAGGAATGTGAACATCGTTTAAAGAACATGTCTTTGGATTGCGTCACATGAAATGCACCCGCAATCCGGAACATATTTTATTCAATGTTTTGGGATTTGGATTTGGGTCGCATGAAATGCACACCCGAGTTTAAGAATGTAGGATTATTAAAATCGTGCCTAAAGCGATTATCGTATTATTATTTCTGGGTAAGACCGTGGAATTCACTAAACAGTCCATCCCAAATTCTAAATATTCAATTAAACATTTATTGAGGGCCCCGCAATTGGTGCATTTTATTATGCGAGGCTCATCTCATTTATTTTTAAAGGACAGTCCTAAAATACCTACATTTTTCTCTTATTAAATTTGTCTCTACAAAATAAAAGAGAAAATGTCTTAATTTATCTACATGCTTGAGTTGTTATAGATGGGTTTCGAATATGATTCATAAAATCTGAAAATGATGCAAACAGGAAAGTCCGTTGCCACTGGACGTGTATGACATAAAACTAGACTTGGGCCGTCTTATTCACATGTTACTACCTAGTTACATTATACTAGGCATGTTCTCAGTTTGTCAAATTAGAAAAAAACTTAACAATCTAATTTTAATCCTAGACTATTTACATGCTGAAATTAACCAATAGTATTTAACTAAACAACATTCCTACAAGTTCAAAATGGTCTATTCACTTGATGAACTAACATGTTTTTTGAGACATGGTAATCATCCAACAATAATGAATTACCTAGACGAAGTTACTGCATCATTTATTTATTTTTAGGCAATATATAGATAGTTCGTCCGTTAAGCTATCGTCATATGTTTCACTATATATATTAAACAGCTACATGATTCTGATTAGAGTAAGCTAAATAATTTATATATACAAATAAAATTCAGAATATAATTAAAATAAATTTAGAACTTCAACTCTTCATTTTCGTATCCATGCTAAATGTTTTAATTTACAATAATCAACGTGTCAGTTGTGTACCTGATATTGGAAGCAAAAGAAAAGTGAGATCAGCAGAAATTCAGTAGCATACAACAACAGCAACCCCAGCAACCAGTAACAACCAGCAACGAGAAACCAGTGACCGATTTTAAAATCAAGATAAAAATCCAGAAACCGATAACAATCAACGGACAGAATCCAAAGGAATCTTTTCATATTTGAAAGACTAATTAATGTTCAACCCTTAATTTCTGAATCCGTATATCAGAATATTTAGATTGTATATCAGGTGTATACTACTCTCTCTTTTGATTTCTAGAATGTTTTTCTTTTTATTTTTCTGAAGTCTTAATATTTTCAGGACTTTTCTCTCTCTTAAATATTCAGCTCTTTTTTCTCTCTCTCTTCTTTTCTTCTCTTCTCCTTATCTATTTTTCTGTCTCTCCTTTAAAATCTGATCAAGTCCCCCTATTTATTACCATATTTCAGCATTTTTAAACATAAAACCCACTATCTTCCCACTCATCCCCTTTTAATCCCACTATGTTTTATCCCCCATTACATTAAACAAATATATCAACCCCACCCCATTACATCTTGTCCCATATGCTTTACATAAAAAATTACATTATTCCCCCACTAATTTATGTCTTGTCCCCCAGTATATTAAACAATTGTTCAAATGTTTAATTCTAAAAATACCCCTCCGACCTTACTGAAATCACCAATTTACCCCCATCGGCTATAACCAATTCACCTAATCAATTTCAACCAAAATACATCAAATATGACCAATTTCTAAATAATTTTCAACAACAAATTCAAACTAAATGATGAACAACAAAGAAACAACTAAAATTATTTTGATTGAACAATATTTTTTAACAACAAACAAACCTACTTTCAGATTCAACAACAACAACAACAAACAAGTATATTCAGATTTCTAAATTCAATAATCATTTGAACTTAAAATTAAATCTAACAATATTACAACCAACAATTTCTATATTAAACTAAACAAAAATCATGAAACAAACTGAAGAAATAATCATAAATGATAAACAACAAACAAGAAAATCAAACTTATACTAATTTCGGATTCAAGAACAATCAAACAAAGTATGGACATAAATGAAAAGATTCAACAACAATAACAAGCAAGTTTTATTCAAATTCGAATTAAACTCGAATTAAGCTTAAACAAAACAAATAAACATATTCAAATCACTAAACTTCAAATAATCAATTGATCTTTTTAAATTAAATCCAACAAAATACAACAAAGATACATGATTCAAACTAAATAAAAAAATTAAAAACCAAAACATAAACTCACATTAAATCACTGAATTAAAAATGAACATGAATTAAACAACAAAACATGACGGATCCAAATGATTAAACCAACATATTTCCATATTACAACTAAATTTTTTTAAACAAATAAAAACAAACCGAAGAAGAAACAACATTAAAATTAAACTAACAACATTAATTAAATTTCAATTTGAATCTAACAACATTAAAATTAAACTAACAATTTTCACATGAACAAACTGAAAATTTAACAAAATGATGAACAACGAACAAAACAAGAATCAAACATTTACCGATTTAGATTCGAGAAATATCAAAACAAAATACGGACAAAAACGAAACTTAAACCAACTAACCGGATCGAAACGACGATGAACTCGAACAAAAACAAATCTGCACGGAAACAATTATCGCACCAAAAATAACTTGACGCCGAAGACAACCACGAACGGACGATCGAAGAAGATGGTCGTTTGGTGTCGTTTGAAGACGAAGCAGTGGCGGTGAGGATGAGGCGAAGCAGTAGCAACTGCTACTGTTGAACATAGAGCTCGACGAGGCAGCTGGTGGTCGACTGGGCAGTGTCGACGATGGGTCGTTCGACTGAAGGAGACGACGACGAAGTAGCAGAAAGAGCAGCAAACGCAGCAATGGCGTAGCAGCATCATCGACGGGCAGCAGCAGATGCAGCAGTGGCGGAGCAGCAGCAGCAGACGCAGCAGCGACGAGCAGCAGCAGATGCAGCAGCCATGGCGACTGTGTGTGACTGCGTTTCTTGGCGTAGATGGTGGTGGTTTGGTGTAGAAGTGAAGAAGAAGATGAAGACGATGCAGCCATGGGAGCTTGACAAGCTCGTCAATGGCGGATAGGGGCGGAGGTTGTTGGACGAAGAAGAAGGAGCAGCCAGGGTGGTCGACGAGCAGCTCTGCGTGTGTGAGTGTGTGTGTGTGTCGACAAGGAAAATCCATGGACGAGCTTGAGGGGGCAGCCATGGATGAGCTTGGAGAAAATGGAGAGGAAGAAAGAGGGGGGCGGGTAGCTTTAGGTTTTGTTTAGGGTTTTTTTTTTCAAGAATGAAAATAGAAAGGGTGGGGTGAGGTTTTGGGTTATGGACTGGGTCGACCCGGTTTGAAATGGACCGGGTCGTAGGGGAAGGTTGGGTATCCTTGGGCTTGTGGTTTAAAATTGAAGAAGAGGCCCAATCCGATTTTCGTCTATTTTTTGTTCTCTTTTCTTTCACTTATTGATAAAACTAAAATGTATGAAATTAAATTATAAAAACCAAAATTATCTTAAAATACTAATTAACTTCTAATAATAATTATCACCCAAAATTAAACATCAATAAAATCAAATCACACAATTTGGACATTAAATGCTAAAAATGCAAAAGATGCCTATTTTTGTAATTTTTTCATTTTGTAAAACAAACTTAATTACTCTAAAAAATACAAATGCGACATATTTTATTTTTTATTTTTTATTATTAATTATTGCAAATAAATATGCACAGACAAAAAAAAATGAAAACAATACAAATAACACAAAATTCACAAAAATTCAAAAAATTGCACACCAAGGAAAAAAATCGTTTTATTTTGGATTTTTTGGGAGTAATCTCATAGGGAAAAAATCACGTGCTTACAATCATGACTGAGGTACATGCCGGAGTTTGTGGACCGTATATGAGTGGGTACGTTCTAGCAAAGAAGATTCTCAGAGCAAGTTATTACTGGCTCACTATGGAGCGGGATTGCATAAGTTTTGTGCGTAAATGTCATCAGTGCAAAGTGCATGGAGATTTGATTCATTCTCCATCATCCGAATTACATACAATGTCTGCACCATGGCCCTTTGTTGCTTGGGGCATGGATGTCATTGGGCCAATTGAGCCAGCAGCATCAAACGGACACAGGTTTATTCTGGTGGCCATTGATTATTTCACCAAGTGGGTTGAAGCGAAAACTTTCAAATCCGTGACCAAGAAAGCGGTGGTTGATTTTGTGCACTCAAATATCATCTATCGGTTTGGGATTCCGAAGGTAATCTTCACGGACAATGGCGCCAATCTCAATAGTCATCTGATGAAGGAGACATGTGAGCAGTTCAAGATTACTCATCGTCATTCTACTCCATATCGCCCTAAGGCAAATGGTGCGGTTGAGGCAGCCAATAAGAATATAAAGAAAATACTCCGGAAAATAGTGGAAGGATCTAGACAGTGGCATGAAAAGCTGCCTTTTGCATTGTTGGGATACCGCACCACTGTTCGTACCTCGGTGGGGGCAACTCCTTACTCTTTGGTGTATGGCACGGAAGTAGTGATACCCGCAGAAGTGGAAATCCCGTCTCTCCGAATCATATCAGAGGCTGAGATCGATGATGATGAATGGGTGAAAGCCACCTTGAGCAGTTGAGTTTGATTGACGAGAAGAGATTGGCATCCGTGTGTCATGGTCAGACGTACCAGCAAAGAATGGCAAGAGCATACAACAAGAAAGTGCGTCCGAAGAAGTTTGAGGTGGGACAGTTAGTGTTGAGACGTATTTTGCCTCATTGGGCAGAAGCAAAAGGAAAATTTGCTCCAAATTGGCAGGGACCATTCACCGTAACCAGAGTGTTGTCTAATGGTGCATTATATCTGACAGATGTGGAAGGCAAATGTGTAGAAATGGCCATCAATTCCGATGCAGTCAAGAGATACTATGTATGAGTTCTTTATTTTAATTGTACTTATTTGTATTTAGCATATTTTAAAGATTGAAATGACGAAGGCGTTTTGTTCTGCTATCTAAACACTTTTACCCCTTGTCATCCCCTTTGAGCCTTACTTATTCTCTGTCATATCCCTCTTTCGGAATCAATGGCACCACTAAAAAATGCGAGTGCGGAAGAAAAGAAAATGAAAAGGAAAAAAGAAAGAAATGTGGAAAAAAGAAGGAAGAAAAAAAGGAAAAGAAAAGAAGAGGAAAATTGAAAGTGAAAAGAAGAAAGAAAAGAAACGGAAAAGAAAAGAAAATGAAGAAAAGAAAGGAAAAGAAGAGCGAAAAAAAAAAAGAAAAATAAAAACAACAACGTAGTCTCTATGACGTGAACTACGTTTGACTTGATCCCGAAAGGGTACGTAGGCAGCCTCTCTGAGGTTCAGTCATACCAAAATAAAATCTAAAGTCCCCAAGCAAGAAACTAGGGCAGAAGTCGTGTTTGTTGTAAGAAATCTGATTTCGAAAGTTGTAATTTTAACCCATTTTGAAATTATTTTGAGACTTTCATACCCTTTCTTTCTAGCCCCGTCCAAAGCCCACATTACGGTCCAAAGAAAGGCCTTTTGATCAATCTTTGAGAAATGCCAAGTCAAGCAGGTAAATGTAATTCATGTCTGGGGCAACACTCTGGTTCAAGCAAGAAAAGCAAAAAGATAAAAATGAGAGAGTCTTATTGGTGAGAACCTGCACAGGCACCGTAAGGCGACGGGAGTTGAGAGAAAGAATAAAATGAGAGAGTCTTATTGGTGAAAATCTTTGCGGGAACCTTGAGGCGAAAGTGAGTTGAGAAATGATTGATAGAGAAAGGTCTGTTGGTGGAAAATTGTTTCGAGGCACCACAGGACGAACAAGGATAGGGTTTGGATAAAGTAATAAAGTGATGGAAATTCTGGGGCAACGAAGGGTGGCGACCAAGAGTTGGTTAGTTGGACAGATTGGGCCGATTAGTCCGAAATGCATGTCATGACGATTGGTACCGGCTGTTCCGGTCAGATAAGTTTTGTTCCCTTTTTCTTTTTAGCAGTCATCCAGTTTTTGGATTCTTCTTATTCTTAACTCGTAAACTCATTGCATTTCATTTTCTTTGGGGGTTTTATCTGTCTAAAATGTTTCAATGTCAGTTTTGTTCAAAGCAAGTGGAAAGGGATTTCAAAACTCACTACCAGATTTCGGAAAGCGTAAAGCGTGATGTGGTCAGAGCATGTCAAAAATAATGTGATGAAAGGTGGAATACAGGGAATCACCGGAAATGTCATCGGTGGAATGATTGGGAAATGTCGTGGGAAGTGCAAAGGTTCAGAAAAAGGGTCAGAGGTGTGAAACAACAACATGGGTACAGAACACTCGGTTTGTCAGAGTCAGGGGTTCGAAAATCAGTCAGAAAGTCAAAGCAGTTCGGGGCCAGTTCGGGGAGCCAGTCGGAACAAAACAATGCAGCAGAAAGATCTCCAGCAAGAATGCCACCAACTAACCACCATTTTTGAACTGACAATTTTTTTTTGATTAAAATAGGGGCAAAGTTCGTTTGTTTCAGGGGAACTCTCTGTGGAGAAAGGCAGTCACCAAAAAGGTATGCTTTTTGATTTTCAGGACCCTCCTGGAAAATGGGACCTAGTTTAAAGTTCAAAAATAGCATAATCTAGCATAAATGTATCCTAAAGGAATATAAGTTGGCTTAGAAGTGTGCATGTTCGAGACAGGATTCAATTAGGAGTTTCCAAGACTCTCATAAATAATGGGACTTAGCTCTAAGATTTCAATTAGATAACCACATTTAGCGTAAACTCTATTGTAGGGTAGGGTAATTCATACGTGAAAGTTGTCACCCTTAAGATAAAATTTGACCTTTGATTTTCAGGACCCTCCTGGATAATGGGGAGTACTTTAAAGATCCTCTTAGATAGAAAGATTTAGCAGAAGTCGTACCTGTAGAAGATATAACTTAGATTTTAATCCGTCGTTTAGTTAAGGGTTGTCAGGGGGCCCCTGAATAATGGGACCTAGCTTTCAAATCCTTAGTAATACTTGGTAATATGGTTTAGTTTTACATTCACATCTGCCCCCAGCCACCAAACTGGGGCAGAAAATTTTCTTTGTTTTGTCTATTTGAAGTCAGGAGCCCGCCTGGAGAGTAGGGAATACTTTCAAGCGCAGCAGTCAGGAGCCCGCCTGGAGAACAAGGGAGTATAATTTAAATTTTAGCTCTCAAATTCTTTGTTCTGTCTATCTTGGAGTCAGGAGCCCACCTGGAGAGCAGGGAATACATCTCACGTCAGAAGTCAGGAGCCCGCCTGGAGAGCAGGGAATACATTTCAAGTCAGCAGTCAGGAGCCCGCCTGAAGAGCAGGGAATACATTTCAAGTGTAGAAGACAGGAGCCCACCTGGATAGCATGGGAATACATTCAAGTTTGGAAGTCAGGAGCCCGCCTGGAGAATAGGAGAATTCATTTTGAGCTTTGAAATCGGGAGCCCCACCGTACAACAAAGGAATACATTCAAGTTCAGCAATTTGAAGAAAGGAATAACACCTCAGTTTGTAGTTTGCAATGGCAACAAGGGATTTTACCAAGAAAACACAAGACAACAAGGCAACGAGGAAGTACAACAACAAGTTTGAAGAATTTAGATAGGATTTTGTAATTCATAGATCATAGTTTAGTTTAGCTTCTTTTAGTTTGACATGGTGTAATAAGGAGGGTCAGCAAGCAGTAGCAGCAACAATCGCAGTGAAATCATAGCTCCTGGTAGTCCCAACTACCTGACACTCCCGAACTACACTGACTTGATTCCTGTTTAGCCCAGGATATGTAGGCAACCTCTGAAGCAGGGTGCGGTCAACTTTTTCAAAATGCTTCACACGGAATATTCAAACAGGCAAAAATCGCTCATTTCCGCTCACTTGTCTTTGCACGAAAACTCTTCGTGTTTCCGGGCAAAGAGGGGCAGCTGTGAGCACGAGATTTTTTCTCTAAGTAGATTATTCCCAGAAATTCAAACAAAACAACTTCTTTATTATTTTGCAATTTTGTGAATTTTTGTGTTACTTTCTGTTAATTGTTTGTAATTTTATTTGTGCATTTTAACTAACGAAAAATATAAAATATGTTGCATTTAACATTTAGGACCTAACTTTACATTTCAGGGTTAATTAGAAAATCATTTGTTGTGTAAAATGGAAAAATCACAAAAATAGCTTAAAACTGTGCTTTTTATTCTAGCTTTGATTTTGTCATGTTTACTGTTAATTTGTCTTGAATTAATTGTTTTAATCATCATTTTAGATTCAATTAGCTTTTAGTTAATTAAGAGTTTTAGGAATTTCGATTTTTATTAATTTTTGAAAAAAAAATGTGGGGAATTAATTTGTTGAAAAAGAAAAGAAAAGGAAAATAAATAGGCTGGTTTATTTTTGGGGCCAGATTGGCATTGGCCCAAATAATCCCCTCCCCAAAACCAGCGGTCCAGGCCCAAATACCTGATACCCGGCCTATTCGCCCCCCTTAAAATGAAACAACGTCGTTTGGTGTGGCATTTATCTCAGCCGTCGATGTTTCTAGATCCAACGGTTTAGAACTGGTGATCCTGAGTTATATAAATGTCTGAAAGTTAGCCCACCCCTCTCAGACCCCCCCCCCCCCCGTCCATCTCTAACCTAAACCCTAAAAACTAGCCGCCCCCATATCCTTTCATCGAAGCTCGCCGGCGGTGAATGACACCTACTCCAAATTACCCCAAAATAACACCACAAGACCTCATTTTCTCTCTCATCATGAATCCACCACCCGTTTCCTTCAAATCCCGCCCGAGCTCGTCGAATCCTCGATCAAAGATTCTCCGGCCAAAACCCAAAGTAACCCAATCACCACCAAATTAACAGCATGTGACCGCCTGGGCCTCCTCTACCCAACCCCCAAAACCTCGTCCTTCGAATCTCACCAGAACAGCTCGAATATCAAATTGAAGGTTTCTGACCAAAAACCCTAATGCAAAGTCTCCATGATTTCGGACCCTAACAGCCCTAACCAGGTGTTTTCTTATGAAAACACATGGTTAGGGATATTACGAGTCAGAAATTTCGGGGGATTTGGAGAAACAACCACTGGCCGGAGTTCTTTGTTGTCAGTGAGTTCTTGTTGGCATTTTCTTTTATTTCAGTTCTTTTTCCTTTTCTGATTTTCTGCATGTGTGAATTCCATGGTTAATGTCTAGTTTAATCTGCGTTTTTATTTTTTGTCAATATTGTTCTAATCTTGTGTCCTGATTTGTTTTGATTAAGTCTAGTTGTTTGTTTGATTTTAATATGTTCCAATTCCTGATCTTAGTTTGACTTTTAGTTAAGCCGTTGATAATTTGTTAATTAGTTTTACTAAATTTTGTTTGAATTAATTTCTGGTGTTCCTTTAGTTTAGGTTAATTACTAATTAGTTCAGCTTCAGTTTAATTAGTCGTCGTTTGGTAGTTAGTTTGGTCATTAATTCTGAGTTCAATCGATAGATTCAACAAGAGTTTAAATTGGGGTATATTCAGAGCTTAAGAAACTGTCTTGGTTATAGTTGTAGTTTTAGTTTAAGTTTAGGGGTAGTTTAGGCATGGAAAAGGGCTGTTTTGTTAAGAATAGTAATTTCAAAACCAAAATAAGGGTTGTATAGGTATTCTAGAGGTAGAAGAACACCCTAGGGCCTTCTAGAAGGGGGCCTTAGTGTAAGTTTCAGTTTTTTAGAAGTAGTAACTTGAGTAACAAGTTAGAAAATAAGGGTGTTAACTTGGATAATAAGTTAAAAAACAAGGGACTAATAGGTAATTGAAAATCTGAACCTTCCCCTTAGTTTTGCCTATAAAAGGCAGTCTTTATTGCTTTGTTGGACAAGGTTGGAACCCCAAAAATTTCCCCCAAAACCCTCTCTGCAGATCTGAGCCTAAAATTTGAATTTGAAAGCAATGGAAGTTCAAAAATCCTCTTCTAGATTTTAGTTTCGAAAATCCAGTAGAAAATCAAAAAAAAACAATAGAAAACTCGAAAAAACAATAGTTACATTGTTTTTCCTTAAGCTATTTTGAAATCCAGTGCTTAATTCAAGTTTTTAGCTCAATTAGGATCCAAAACTATTTGAATTCCTTTGTTTCCATTTGGTATTTGAGGTCTAAAGGTAATTTGGGTCAGCTGGGCATTGAGTCTGATTAAATCGAGTTGACTATGGTGATTTGTTAAGTGTGTGGATATGCTGGGTTCATTTTCTGGTTGTTTGATATAGTTTTGGGTTAATTTGTTGATTCTGCTTGGTCTTCAATTCATTTTTGAACTGCTGAATCCTTTCTGGGCTGTTGTACTCGTTCGTTGACTGTTGCTGGGTTATAACTGGTTCCCTGGAACTGTTACTGCTGCTGACTTCTCCTTTTTTCTACTTGATTCGCACTTCAGGTACACACAGCTTCGAACTCACGTCAGTGTAACCTTGAACTGGAGTGGAAATAAAATGTCCATCAGATTTATGTGCGTGGATTATTTTCTGTTGTTCGTAGTTAGATAGATTGTTGCACTTATTTGGTTTTGTGTTACATGAACAATGGATATAGGGCCTTTATAATCAGGACTGCTTTAGTTTGGTTTGGACCGTTCGGGCTATTAATGTATATTGGATTGTTAATGTGTATTAGCTTAGTATGACTTTGTTTAGCGGTTAGTTAATGGTCGATATTAGTAATAACATAATTATGAAAGTTGGATTTAGGTCTTAATTTGTAGTTAGCAACTCAATACTTGAATAACAGCAAGTGAAAAAAAACGCCAGCATTAGCGTGAATCAATTTAGATTTGTTAGATTACTAGTGGGAAATTACAATTAATTTAGATTGCTGGACACGTTTCTGTTTTATGTTAGTGCAGTCTTATTAAGGGTATTAAAATACTTGGTGTTGTTTTGGATTCAAAAGCAATAAATATATCTCATTTTGGAAATAATACGCGACATATTAGTATGGTGAAAGGCCATTTCATCTCTAGCCCTTATAAATGAAATTAATGCTCATGTTTTCCAATATGTACGTTGTTAAGTAAATGGAATGGCCTAGATGGTCCACTGATTGTGAAATAATGTGCAATTTGTTTATGGGCTCGTCATGGGCTCAAATTGTTCAGCCCTCTCTAGATGAAGCCTGGTTCGTTTTGAACCACTTGTGGAAAGTGTCCTGCTTCATTCATTTAGTTACTGGGCCTTATTGGTTGATATTAAATTATAAGAATTTGGTCCTTTCAACATGGTAATTAATTAGGATTTTTTTTTATTTTAGAGACAAATATAAACTCGTAGTCACTTTTAGGTTGGCCTTTTAATAGAATAAAATGAGATGAGCCTCGCCGAACAAAGATACAAATGCGGGGCCCTCAATAGTATTATATGAAAGTTAATTAGAATTCGGGATGGTCGTTTAGCGAATTTCACGGCTTTTCCCAAATAATAATACGCTAGACTCTTTAAGCACGACTTTAATAAAATTACATTCTTAAATACGGGTGCACATTTATGTGACCCAAATCCAAATCTCAACGAAGTCAAAATGTATTAACAACCACGGGTGCATTGATTGCAACGTGGTTCGAGACGCGTTTTCACGACGTTGCAATTCTTTTAAAATAATAACAAAAGTGATTTACGAATAAAAAGCACATAAGCTAGCATGTATTTAAATCAGATAAAATCAAATACAACAGTTAAGCAACCGTGCTAGAACCACGGAACCTGGGAATGCCTAACACCTTCTCCCGGGTTAACAGAATTCCTTATCCGGATTTCTGATTCGCGGACTGTTAACAGAGTCATAATTTCCTCGGTTCGGGATTCAACCGGTGACTTGGGACACCATAATCTCCCAAGTGGTGACTCTGAATAATTAATAATTAAATCTCGTTCCGATTGTCCTTTAAGTAGAAAAACTCCTTTACGCCTTCTACGCGTGTATTAAAAAAGGAGGTGTGACATTTATATCTCAATTTTGAGGGGTTTTGGGGAAGATTAGACTTGATTTTGGCTGAATTTCAGATTGAAACTCGAAGAAGAAGAAGAAGAAGAAGAAGAAGAAGAAGAAGAAGAAGAAGAAGAAGAAGAAGAAGAAGAAGAAGAAGAAGAAGAAGACATGACATACATTATATTGCAGCAATTGTAGATAAATTGTAGAAAAGTTATAGATAAATTGTAGACTGTTGTTTATTTATTTTTGAGCTTTTGTGTTTTTGTGTTAAAAGTTTTGATGGGAGCATGTTATTCCACTTCGTCTGTTTTGGAGCTAACTTGTGCAGAGAAGAAGATGTTTTTTAAGTTATATATATATATATTGCTATACCTTTAAATTCAAGAAAGTATGGTTGTATTGTATTTAAAGAGGCATGAATTTGTTAGGTTGAATGTGAGGAATTAGTCAAATAAAGACTCACAATGTCTTGTTTTCTACATTTAATCTACAACAAAACTACATATCATTTGAAAAATTAATATGAAAATACATAATTTCAATGTTTCTACAAATTATCTACAAAATTTTACAAATTGTTCATAACAGAATTTATCTTTATTTTCATGCATGTTCGTCTGGAATACTAAAGTTACTTGATATGTCAACATCTCCCGTTATAGAGGAATACAACTTATCTATAATTTTCTACAACTTTCACACATTATTTTCACCCAGTTAAATATATCTACAATAACATAAAATTGGAGCTTTGCGTTTTTGTGTTAAAAGTTTTGATGGGAGCTTGTTATTCCACTTCGTCTGTTTTGGAGCTAACTTGTGCAGAGGAGAAGATGTTTTTTAAGTTATATATATTGTTATACCTTTAAATTCAAGAAAGTATGGTTGTATTATATTTAAAGATGCGTGAATTTGTAGAATATGTTGAATGTGAGGAATGAGTCAAATAAGACTCACAATGGCTTGTTTTCTACATTTATTCTACGATAAAACTGCATATCATTTAAAAAATTAATATGAAATACAGAATTTCAATATTTCTACAAATTATCTACAAAATTTCTACAAACTGTTCATAACAGAATTTATCTTTATTTTCATGCATGTTCGTCTGGAACACTAAAGTTATTTGATATGCCAACATCTCCCGTTATAGAGGAATACAACTTATCTACAATTTTCTACAACTTTCACACATTATTTCCACCCAGTGAAATACAACTACAATAACATAAAACTTACATACAAATTTTATACAAAATTTATAAATATGTAATTTGTATATTTTGTATCTGATTTATACATATTAAAAATAATATTATACAACTTATCTACAAATTATCTACAATTTTCGTACATTATTTCTACTAAGTTATATACAACTACAATATAATACCACTTAAATATAATTTTTATACAATGTTGTTCAACTTTCATACAATAGTTAAATGAATAAAAGAAAAATAAATAAATAACAGAATATAATTTTCTACAATTTCTGCAAAATATAATATATGTCATGTCGTCGTCGTCGTCTTCTTCTTCGAGTTTCAATCCGAAATTCAGCTAAAACCAAGTCTAATCTTCATCAAAATCCCTCAAAATTGAGATATAAACTCCAAATCATATTCCTAATTATTTGCAACAACACCCAATCCAAACAAATAATGATTTTTGAAAACCCAAATTTGAATTCAAAGCTTCAAAGCTTTTTAATGGCTGTCAATGGTGGAATTACTGCTCTCTTTTCCTTTGCTTTGTATTACTGAAATTTGGACATAATTGCGTTTGATGTAGAAGAATTGTAGAAGATTTAGTCGTTTTTGATTTGTGAATTATAGAAGAATAATCAATTTTTTTTTTGAATTGTTTTTAGAATAATCAATTCGTTTTTGAATTGTAGAAGAATAATTGCGTTTGATGTAGAGATGCTAAATTTGAAACGAAACTGAGGAAGAAGATTAATGTGCGTGATTTGCGTTGTGGAAGATCTGTAAGAATATTTAATCCCCCAATTTTAGCGCGCCTAAATAAGGAAGCATACAGCTACAATGATTCTTTATTTAATGCATTGTCTATATTTTGTAGAAATATTATTAGTATGAAGGATAATATGTAAATTATGAACATGCCAATTGCCATGTATCTTGCATATGGACTTCAATCATTTAACCATGGTAAATTATATGTATTCTCATCTAATTAAATTAATTAACTATAGTGAGTTAATATAGTTTGGTGTAAACATCCGGTGTGGGTAAGTATTACCCGGTAATATAGTTTGGAACAAAATTTCCCTTCCTTTTGAAGGGTTGTAGTTGACTTACCCAAGATCTAAGTTTCCAGCTTGAAACCATAAGACCTGTGCTTATATGTAGCTCTGCTTAGCTACTTTTCCTTTACTAAAAACCCTTCCCTTAAATCAAATGGATACTCAATTAGTTAGAGGAGAATCATCTACATCTTCTCACTTCTCTTATGAAGTATTCCTCAGTTTTAGAGGTGAAGACACCCGAAAAACATTCACTGGTCATCTTTATTCCAAATTGGATAATGTTGGAGTTAAAACCTTCATTGATGATGAGGAATTGAGAAAGGGTGACGTGATTTCAAGAGAATTAGAGAAAGCAATTGAAGAGTCAAGAATTTCCATTATTGTTTTCTCAAGAAATTATGCTTCCTCTAGTTGGTGTCTAAATGAACTAGTTAAAATTCTTGAATGCAAAGAGAAATTAAAGCAGATGGTTTTGCCTATTTTCTATGATGTTGATCCGTCTGAGGTACGAAAGCAAACTGGGTTATTTGGGGAGGCTTTGGCTAAACATAAGGAACGATCAATTGGGCTTCAAATGGTTGAGAAATGGAGAGATGCACTTACTGAAGCTGCAAATTTTTGTGGATGGGATTTGCAAAATGTTGCTGACGGGTATACTTTCTTGATTCAACTATTTAAGTTTATTTGTTATTTGTATAATTGTTTATACGATGGGATAGATTGGAAAGCTACCTCTGAATTGTTTATATAATTATCTGCAACTCTTCAACCTCTTTCCAGCAATTTGAGAAGAAACAAAAAATTATTAATGGAGGATAAAAGTATTTTGTCTTTAAAAAATCACATTGCATGCGCGCGCGCACACACAAAAACAAACAAAAAAACTGAGGACTCCAAATGGAAATAGCGATTTAGTCTCCTTGAGGAAATGGTTTATACAGTAATGGAAAAGGCCTTCGTGTTAGGTTGAATGAGAGAATGACTGGCAGTTAAAAGAGGACGAAAGAGGAAGAAGCATTTGGATATAGGTTTTGGTGAAAAGTCAATAAAGCCCCTCATATTTGGGTAAAAGCAAAATGGGTACCTTGCTAAATTACTACCCTTATGTAATTATACTTATTCAATCAAACATGACAGTGACATTATTTAGTAATTACGTTGCGGCAAACAAGCAGGTCATTATAATTACACAACCAAGTAATTATGCATGGCTTTCGGTACAAACTTAAAGAGTTTAAGCTCTCTACATCGAGTGTATCAAAATATTTATCCAATTAGGTCTCTTATTATCTAATTACAGGTAAATTTCCTGATAAATATAGTGTAAAAATATCTTTATACTATCAATATATATAACTTAAATAATTTCTTAAAATATCCTATAGGAAGCGGTAAGTTATATACTTTACTGCTTAGATTGATCCCACTGTGTTATGTCTTGGCTATCAATTTTGATTTGACCATCAAATAGTTTCAAATATCAAAGTTTTATTTACTGGAGTAGTATTTCTTTTAATTTTTTGTTAGGCATGAATCAAAGTTTATTGAAAAAATTATACAACAAGTCCTACAAGAGGTCAACCAGACACCTCTAGATGTTGCTTGGCACCCAGTTGGAGTAGATTCTCGTGTCAAAGATATAGAGTTGTTATTGCAAAAGGAATGTGAAGATGAAGTTCGCATGATTGGTATTCACGGAGTTGGTGGTATAGGGAAAACAACTCTGGCAAAAGCTATATACAATAGAGAATTTCGGCGCTTCAATAGTAGTTGCTTCCTTTCAGATGTTAGATCAGAAGCTGAAGAATTTGGTCTTGTCAAGCTACAAGAGAAACTTCTTCAACAAGTACTCAAAACTAAGGACGTCAAAGTTGATAGTGTTGCTCAAGGCGTCAATTTAATCAAAGCAAGACTTGGGTCAAAGAAGGTTCTAATTCTTCTTGATGATGTGGACCACAAAAAACAATTAGAATCCTTAACACGAGAAAGAAGTTGGTTTGGTTCGGGTAGCTTAATAATTATTACAACCCGAGACAAGGATTTGCTACGTGGTCTTAGAGAAAAAGAGAGATATGAGGTCAAACTGTTAAATGACAATGAAGCTATGTTACTTTTTAGTTGGCATGCTTTTGACAGTCATTTTCCACCAAAAGATTATGTTAATTTTGCACAAGACATAATCAAATATTCAGGCGGGCTACCATTAGCTCTTGTAACATTCGGGTCACATTTACAAGGAAGTTCTGTAGAAGAATGGGGATACGAATTCGAAAAACTAAAAGCAATACCTCATATTGATATCCAAAAGATTCTCAAGATAAGCTTTGATGGACTTGATGGTGATACACAAACTGTGTTCCTTGATATTGCGTGCGCCTTCCATGGGTTTTATGAGCATGAAGTTACAGAAATATTGAATGCATGTGGCTTTCATGCTAAAAGTGCAATTGCAACTTTAGTCCAAAAACACTTGCTCCAAAGGGATGATCTTTATTTGGTGATGCATGATCTAGTGCGAGATATGGGAAGAGAAATTGTTCGCTTGGAATCAACTCGATACCCAGAAAAACGGAGCAGATTGTTCATCCCTCAAGAAGTTTGTGATGTTCTACAAGGAAATAAAGTCAGTAAATCTTTTATCTTTATCTTGGTTATAATATATATTTTTTAATTTAATTGTTTATTGCTTATAATTTCTGTTGTCATCATAAGAATTGAATTCATTTCTGGTTAGTAAGTATATTTGTAGTTGTTCTTTTAAATATAATCTAATATACATAAGAATCGAATTCATTTCTGGTTAGTAAGTATATTTGTAGTTGTTCTTTTAAATATAATCTAATATATACCTATCTTTAATGAGGGGTTGCTCTGATGGTAAGCAATCTCTACTTCCAACCAAGAGGTTGTGAGTTCGAGTCTCCCCAAGAGCAAGGTGGGAAGTTCTTGGAGGGAAGGATGTCGGGGGTCTATTTGGAAACAGCCTCTCTACCCCAGGGTAAGGGTAAGGTCTGTGTACGCACTACCCTCCCCAGACCCCACTAAGTGGGATTATACTGGGTTGTTGTTGTTGTTGTTGTTGTTGTTTAATTGGTACTACTGTCAGGTTTCTGGATGAAATTTATTCTCTTTATTTATCATTACTTTTTTCATTGATATTACCATGTGAACTTATTGAATGCTGCTAAACTAGGTTTTGAAAGACCGTCATCTTAGTTTTTGAGCAATTTTACATCCTCTAATGTGTAAGTTCATTTTTCTTGATACATATGGTATAACGCATTTTTCTCTCTTGATTTCTGGGACATAAGATGGTTCTTTTCATTGAACTACAGGGTTCCAAAAAGGTAGAAGTACTGAAGGTAGATCGACGAGCATTTAAGGGAGTGAACTTGAGCACTAAAGCATTTAAGAAAATGGAAAACCTTAGGGTTCTTATAATGGATGAGTTACATATTAGTGGAGATTTTGGGATGTTGTCCAAGGAGCTCAAATGGTTATCTTGGAAAAAATGTCCTTTAAATTGTATACCATCAAATTTTCCAGCTGAGAATCTAGTAGTTCTAGATATGCAGGAGAGTGATATCCAAGAATTTCGATTGAATTTGCAGGTTTGTTACTCAATTATACAATTTCATGAGTACTGTTATTGCAACTGAGTGAAAGAAAATCTTAATTGAAACTATATTTGGTTTATTTTTAGTGTTGTAGAAGTTTGAAGAAGTTGGATCTCTCTTATTGCAAGCAACTCAGAAGCACTCCAGACTTCAATGGCTCACTGAGTCTTGAGACTTTGTATCTCTATGGTTGCTCAAGTCTAATGGAGATCCATCCATCAATAGGAAATCTGGACAGACTAACTAAACTATATATGCGTGGTTGCAAAAAACTTACGGATCTTCCAAGCAGCATATGCCAGCTAATATCCCTTGATTCCTTGGACATTGATGACTGCTCATCAATAAAAATACTGCCAGATAACCTTGGAGATATGAAAAGTCTAAGATCTCTTTATGCATCTCGTACGGGTATAAAACAATTGCCTAGATCTGTTGAAATGCTACGAAATCTTCGAACTTTGTCAGCAGGAGGTGAAAAGTTAAGAGGCCAAAAGGAGTATTTCTGGAAGAGGAGTCCATTGGATACAATATTCCTTGCCAACTTTTGTATCTTATTTGAGCCTTACATATTGTAATTTGTCCGAGGCTGATATTCCTAGGGATATTGGGAGCTTATCCTCCTTAGAGCTTTTAGATTTGAGTGGCAACAGTTTCCATTGTCTACCCTTTGATTTTTGTAAGTTAGGATTCTTGAAGTGGCTGTATTTGAATGATTGTGAGAATCTTCAAACACTCCCGTCAGTATCAAATTTAGAGAATCTTGAAATTCTTGAACTTCAAAATTGCCAAAAATTGGCCAAGATTACAGAGTTGGACAACCTCCCTTCTATATGGTCGATCAACATGATTAATTGTAGTTCTCTGCAGAATCCATTCAATGAAGGCTTCTTTAGTGCACCTGCTCTATCATTTCCATCTAGAAAAGATCGATATATGCTTAGAGATATGGTTGGAAATATAGTTAGTCTCTCTCTCTCTCTCTCTCTCTCTCTCTCTCTCTCTCTCCTCTCTCTCTCTCTCTCTCTCTCATATTAATGATCTTGAGTCTTTGTTTGATGCAGGATCATTTAGAAATTTATCTCAAATGCAATGAGATTCCAAAAAGGTGCAACAATCAGATCAGAAGCTGGAGAATTTGGTCTTGTCAAGCTACAAGAAAAACTTCTCTTCTTCAACGAGTTCTCAAAAATGAGGAAATCCAAGTAGGCAGTGTTGCTCAAGACATCAATCTAATCAAAGCAAGACTTGGGTCAAAGAAGGTTCTAATTGTTCTTGATGACATGGACCACAAAAAGCAATTAGATTCCTTAACACGAGAAAGAAGTTAGTTTGGTTCGGGTAGTTTAATAATCAATACCATCCGAGACGAGCGATTGCTATGTCGGCTTGGAGAAAATGAGAGATATGAGGCCAAACTATTAAATGATAATGAAGCTATGTTACTTTTTAGTTTGGCATGCTTTTGACAGTCATTTCCCACCATAAGATTATGTTAATTTGGCACAAGACGTAATCAAATATTCGTGTAGGCTACCATTAGCTCTTGTGACATTGGGATCACATTTGTAAGGAAGATCGGCAGAAGAATGGAGATGCGAATTCAAAAAACTAAGAGCAATTCCTCATTGTGATATCCAAAAGATTCTCAAAATAAGCTTTGATGGACTTGACGGTGATACACAGACTGTTTTTCTTGATATTGCGTGCGCCTTCCATGGGTTTGAAGACCATGAAGTTACCAAAATATTAAATGCATGTGGTTTTCATACTAAAAGTGCAATTTCAACTTTAGTCCAAAAATACTTGCTCGTAAGATCTTGGAATCATTTGCAGATGCCTGATCTAGTCTGAGATATGGGAAGAGAAATCATTCGCATGAAATCACCCTTAGACCATGGCAAACAGAGTAGATTGTTCATCTCTCAAGAAGTTCGTGATGTTCTGCAAGGAAATGAATACAGTAAATCCTTCATCTTTATCTTGGTTATATATTTTTCTCAATTAAATTGTTTCTTGCTTATAATTTATGTTGTTGTCATTATGAATCATTTGTGCTTCATCTCTGATTGATAAGTATTTTTTTAGTTGTTTGTCAACCATTGTAAACTAGAAATGAAATTTGCTAAACTATAAACTCACACCAAAGGCCAAAAAATCACCTATTTAACAATTATCCAAATCTGTTTGCTGATGCATATTTCTTATTAAATTCTTATAAGTAACATGCTTATGGGCATAAACCATAGTATCTCCATGATCAGTCATTCAAAGATATTTGACTTTACTTAATTAATTGTGGAAATTAAGGTTGCTCGAAGAAAGCAGGCATGTGAACGTTTGAAAACTGTTGAATAGGTACATATGTGAAACATTATTTCTAGAACGATGTATATAAAATGTTCTTTTAAATATATTCAAATATACGTTCTATCTTTAATTGGTGCTACTATCAGTTTTCTGGATGAAATTTGTTCTCTTTATTCATCTTTATTTTTTTCCTTTGATGTTATCATGTTAACTTATTGAATGCTGCTAGACAGTTTTGAAAGACTCTCATCTTAGCTTTTGGGGCAATTTTACAATTGTTTAACATCCTCTAATGTGTATTTTTGTTTTTGTTCTTGTGTGTCCAACAATTTGTATAAAGCATTTTTCTCGCTTAATTTATGGGACCTAACATGAGCTTAAGTTACTTTTCTTTTCACTAAGCTGCAGGGTTCCGAAAATGTAGAAGTACTGAAGGTAGATCGAGGGACATTAAAGGGAGTGAACTTGAGCACCAAACCATTTGAGCAAATGAAGAATCTTAGGGTGTTTATAATCAATGAGTTACATATTAGTGGAGATTTTGGGTTGTCGTCCAAGAAGCTCAAATGGTTGTCTTGGCAAAACTGTCCTTTATAATGTATACCATCAAATTTTTCAGCTGAGAAACTTATATGCGGGAGACTGATACCCAAGAGTTTGGTTTGAATATGCAGGTTTGTTACCCGATTCTATAATTTTATGTGTGCTGTCATTGCAACCGAGTGAAAGAAAATGTTAATTGAAACTATATTTGGTTTACTTTTAGTGTTGTACAAGTTTGAAGAAGCTGAATCTCTCTAATTGCAACCAACTCAGAAATGGTTCACGGAGTCTTGAGACTTTGTATCTCTAGGAATGCTCAAGTCTGACGGAGATCCATCCATCAATAGGAAATCCCTTGATTAGTTGGAGTTTATGGACTGCTCATTAATAAAAACACTGTTAGATGACTTTGGAGATATGAAAAGTCTAAGATCTCCTTATGCATCTCGTACGAGTATAAAACAATTGCCTAGATCTGTTGAAATGCTCAGAAAACTGGTAACTTTGAGTGTGGGAGGTCAAAAGCTATAGGCCAAAAGGAGTATTTCTGGAAGAGGAGTCCATCAGGTACAATATTCGTTGCCAACTTTTGTATCCTATTTGAGCCTTACATACTCAACTTTTAGATTTGAGTGGCAACAGTTTCCATTGTCTACCCTTTGGTTTTTGTAAGTTAGGATTCTTGAAGTGGTTGTATTTGAATGATTGTGAGAATCTTCAAACACTCCCGTCAGTATCAAATCTTGGCCATCTTGAACTTGAAAATTGCCAAAAATTGGTCAAGATGACAGAGTTGGACAACGTCCCTTCTATATGGTCGATTAACATAATTAATTGTAGTTCAATATTCCGTCAGATCTACATCCTTTCAAAATTGTTCGAGTAATTCTAGTAGGAGAGTCATAATTTCTTTTCCTCCTCTGATTTTGAGAGACCACTGCTTGTTATGCTGATAGAAATTGAAACTATGGCTGTTGAAATAAAATAAATTCCCATTGCTTTTTCCTCATGATCATTTCTAGACTTCCTCGCTCATTAAATTTTATTCTTTTTCCCCGCTATCTTCAATAAAATGCGGTTTATTGATCGAGCTTCCTCCTTCTCGGGATAATATATTAACATTAATAAACAACAGAGAAATGATTATGTACTACGTTTTCATATGCGAAAACAAAAAAACAAAAAAAAACTCGCTTGAAGTATCAAATTATCGTCAAGGCTTATTGAACTAGTAAAATCTGCAGCAAAGGGAAAAAAGAAACAGTCAAAAGAGACTTCTACTGTCCCAGTTAGTGGAGTACAAACAAGGAGAACGCTGTCCAAATCCCAAAACATTTAATGGATGCCATTATATGGAATGTCAGGTCAATAAACACAATGCAAGCATTTGAAAGACTGATTACAATGCACAGAAAACATCATTTTGAGTTCATAGGAATCCTTGAGCCTATTCAACAGTCTCACAAAATGGAGAGGTATAGAGCAAGAATTGGTTTGGCACAGGCTGTGGTGAATGTGTCAAACAAGATTTGGGCTTTTATTGATGAAATTTTTGAGGTTACTAAATATAACATGACTCAACAGCTGACTTTGAGATTAATGCACTCTGAAACACATGTTGAGCTCATCCTTACACTAGTCTATGACAAATGTGATCGCACTGAAAGAATAGAACTATGGGATACGTTGTATGCAATGGCATCAGATATGACAGTACCTTGGCTAGTTGGAGGCGACTTTAATGTGATATGGGATGAGGAAGAGAAATATGGGGGATTGCCAGTTTCCCTCATTGAAGTAGATGACTTCAGACACTGCATCAATACCTGCAACTTGACAGACTTAGGTTTTAAAGGAAGCATATTTACATGGTGGAATGGAAGATCAGAGGAGGACTGCATTTTTAAAAGATTGGACAGATGTTTTGGCAATAATGAATTGCAACAGACCTTTCCTGGATTGGAGATAACTCACCTATCCAAAATCGGGTCTGATCATTGCCCAATGCTACTGAAATGTGATATAGAAACTCCTCCAATTAAGAAGTCATTCAGATTTCTTAACTTCTGGACAAAGCATGAAGCCTTCAAAGATGTAGTAAAGGAGAATTGGAATGTTGATTTTAGTGCTAACTCTTTCTGCATTTTTAACTACAAGTTAAAGAAGCTTAAACAAGCACTATCTACTTGGAGCAGAGCTACATATGGGGATATATTCCAGAAGATTGCAAGCCTTGAGGAGGTGGTCTTGGTTCATGAAAGACAATTTGAAGTCAATCCTACACAGATGAATAGACAAAGATTACAACAGGTCCAAGATGAAATGATTAAATATCTTGCATTAGAAGAAGAATTCTGGAGACAAAAAGCAGGCATGTTATGGTTCAAAGATGGCGATAGAAACATTAAATTCTTCCATGCTCAAGTTAATGGGAGAAGGAAGAGACTGAAATTATCAAGGATCCAGAATAGCCTTGGTAATTGGATTGAAGAAGATCACTTAATAGCAGAAGAAGTAGTAAAGTTCTACAAGGATCAATTTACAGAGAGTGCAGTTCCAAATGATTTTGATATTCTAAATCATATACCTTCAGTGGTAGATAGTGATCAACATGAAAGACTGATGGCTTTGCCCTCCAATGAAGAAGTGAAGAGAGCAATTATGGGGTTGAATGGGGACTCAGCTGGTGGACCGGATGGATTCACTGGAGCCTTTTACCGAACATACTGGGAAATTATTGAAGAAGATGTAGTCCGCATGGTCAAGGCATTCTTTTGTGATCAGCAGTTGCCAAAGAGTGTGACACACACAAACCTGGTTTTATTACCAAAGAAAAAAGAAGTTACGACCTTTGCGGACATGAGACCAATCAGTCTTAGCAACTTTGCTCACAAGATTTTCTCTAGGATTATTCATGAGAGGTTGGTTGAATTATTACCAAACATAATCTCAGAGGAACAGGCAGGTTTTGTAAAGGGCAGAAGCATAGCTGAGAACGTGCTGCTAACTCAAGAAATCATTAAGGATATCAGGTTGAGAACAAAAGCAGGTCCAAACGTTGTGATTAAGCTTGATATGACAAAAGCTTATGATAGGCTTTCATGACTATTCCTGACCAAAATACTAAGAAAAATGGGATTTCCTTAAGCTTTTATTGGCTTGATCTTTGATTTGATTGGGAACAATTGGTACTCTATTCTTATAAATGGTCAGCCTAATGGATTCGTCAAATCATCGAGGGGAGTTAAACAGGGTGACCCTTTGTCACCAACTCTATTCATTCTAGCAGCAGAAGCACTTTCTCGGGGATTGAATTCACTACACACTAACCTGTATTTCTGTGGATTTGGAATGCCAAAATGGAGCCCGAAAATAAATCATCTATCATACGCTGATGATACGATCATTTTCTGCTCATCTGATGAAACTTCATTGAGACTTGTCATGGAGGTTTTGCAAGCTTATGAATCATCATCTGGTCAACTGGTGAACAAAGCCAAATCAACCATATACCTGTATCATTTAACGGATAATGAGGTGATTAACAAGGTGGAAAGGATTATAGGCATAAAAAGACAAGGTTTCCCTATGACCTATCTCGGATGTCCTATTTTTTATGCAAGAAGAAGGGGAGACTATTACCAGGGATTAATCACCAAGGTTATGGACAAACTGCAGTCATGGAAAGGCAAACTCCTATCTGTAGGAGGCAGAGCGGTTTTGATCGCAAATGTCCTGCAGAGTATCCCAATTCATATGTTGTTAGCAGTTAATCTACCAAGTTATGTGATCAACAAATTACATAGCATTTTTGCCAAGTTTTTCTGGAGCAGCAATGTGGGAGGCAGCACTAGACATTGGGCGTCTTGGACTAACCTTTGTATGTCTTATGAAGAGGGAGGCATAGGTTCCAGGTCCCTACATGATGTATCCAAGGCACTGTTCTGCAAATTGTGGTGGAATTTCAGGACAAAGCCCAGTTTGTCGAGTGCATTTATTAGTCAAAAGTACTGCAAGAAACTAAATGCAGTAATTGTACCTTGGAAGGGTGGATCTCACGCGTGGAGAAAAATGCTATAATGTAGGGACTTGATTGAGCATCAAATCTACTGGAAACTGAGAATGGGATCAGCTCTATTTTGGTTCGACAATTGGACTGAGATGGGAGCCTTATATTTTCAAGTACCTGCAGAGTTTGGTATCGATGAGGATATTCATAATGTCAATGATATGGTTGAAAATGGTATGTGGAATGTGGATAAAATGTTTGAGAGCCTACCTGAAAATTTGGCACACCACATTGTGCAGAATATTAGACCACCAACTGAAAGTTCACAGTTAGATACTCCTTTCTGGATGCTTGAAACAAGGGGACATTTTACAGTAAAGTCTGTATGGGATTACGTGCGAAGAAGAGCCAACCCAAGATTAGCTTGCAAGATGATATGGGTAAAAGGTTTACCTTTCAAGATATCATTCTTCCTGTGGAAGGTGTGGAGAGTCAAACTACCACTTGATGATTTCTTACATAAACTAGGATACTCCATGCCATATAAATGTTGTTGTTGTGCTGATCCTAAGGAGGAGTCATTACTACATCTGTTCTTCACATCCAATGCAGCTAGAAGTGTTGGACTTACTTCCTGAGGAGAGCAGGAATTGCATTAGATGGGTTTTCATTACATCAAGCAATTACAAAGTGTTGGACAACACCAGTTGTACCTAGATTGAAGCCCGTATTACAAGCTTTACCTGCATGCATTGTATGGGAACTTTGGAAGAGAAGAAACAGTTTGAAATATGGAGAAGCAGTGTCAGTGAGCAGAGTTATTTACCAGGTGTCGTCTACTGTGCAAGCACTGGTCCAACTGAAAAAGCCTGGACTACGTGTGCCTCAGAAGTGGCTGGACTTATTGACAATGATAGAGCAATACACACCTCGACTGAAATATGATAAAGTTTTATGGGAATTTCCTTCAAGAGGATGGATCAAAGTGAATACGGATGGAGCATGTAGAGGGAACTCACGGAGGAGTTCAATTGGTTTCTGCATAAGGGATGAGGTAGGTGATTTGATATATGCAGAAGGAAGAGAGATTTCTGAAGAAACCAACAATGAATCAGAAGCGGTAGCTATTGTGGAGGCATTGAAGATGTGCAAAATTTTTAATTATTTTCAGATATGACTGCAGACAGATTCTATGCTATTAAAGAACATTATAGAGGAATCATGGAAGCCTCCTTGGTATATTACTGAACATGTAGAGGAGATTTTAAGATTGAAGGAACAAAGTATCATCAAGGTCACACACATATTCAGAGAAGGGAATACATTAGCAGACCACCTTGCCAATTATGCTCTAGATGAAGGAAATACTGAATGCCATGGTTTCTGGGATATGGACTCAAAAGGAAGGAGGATTATTAACGAAGATAAGATGCAATGTCCTTACATAAGAGTGAAGGTTGCAAGGAAGTAGGAGGAAAAAGGGAAGGATCAAAGCCAAAAAGGAGATAAATATGGAGTGGAACAAAGGCAAAATGAGGAGGAGAAACGGACTGGACTTAACTGATCAGCAGGGTCGAATCCTATGGGAAGAGATCTTGATGATTTTCTGTTATACTAACATTTGGTGTTTTGTGCAGGAAATGGTAATGTGGAAATGACTTATCATGATTGTCAATTTCAATGGGTGGTATTAGTACATGGTACTCAATCCCTTGAAAGAGATATCATGATATACACAAGCAGGGAACAAAGGAACAGAATGCCCAGCTTTTATACATGGGGCAGTGAAGTTGAGTCTAATGCACAAGTTGTGATACCCCCTCAAGTATCAAAATGCTTATGGCATTCAATTTTGCAACATTTAGAGACAACATCTGATAAAGAACAAAAGCACTACAATAATCGAGCACAAAAGTAATGGCCTAAGGCATTGGAAACAAATTCAGCATGGGGTGCAAGCGTGCATTCAATTCCTTGGATATACAACAACCTTGGTGTAGAAGTGTTTAATTTTGAGGAGAATCTGGACATTAATCAAAAACAAATGCAACATTTATTAGATTGGAGTGATGCTGAGCTTAAGCTTTTGACAAGATGCTAAAGGCATTGGAAACACAACAAGCATGTGGAGCTCGCATGAATTCGAGAAAAGCTGGAAACAAAGGCCGATGCAGTTTTTGATTTTTAAATGCACGAATGGTTCATCCGAGAGATGGAATGCACGCATGCTTCTACCATTTTTAAATGAAAGAATGCTTCTAGCTGATTGGATATCTACTGTCTTATGCACGCCTATTTCCTTGGAAAATGCAGAGTACATATGCAAATGTCACGGCACTCTATGCATATTTTTTAATGAACTTTCAATTGGTGGTATTAATTCCATGCATTCATTCCAATGGAAGGGATTTAAAAATAGGCAAAAACAGTACAATGCATCGTGGGCTTCACTGTTTAATACTTTGCACGATGCATCATGGGCAACAACAGTACTATGCATCATGGGTATTTTTAATACAGTGCACGCTTCAGCTTTTCATTCGAAGTGCTATTGTCCAATTTTTATTTCTTTTTTACAAGCCTGCGATTTGGAGCTTGCCTATGGAAGGAAACACGAGGCACGCATGGATGCTGGCAGTTTTCAAAACCAAAGCAGCTGGGCAGTGCTTTCTTTGGAGGACATTTTAATTTCCAACAGGGATGCACGCCTGTTTTCACATGGAAATGCATGCTGGAAATGTAAAATATGCTGGATAAGAATGCTTTGGACATTTGAGCATGCACTTGATTTGCACAATTCGAGAAAAGCTGGATTGCAGCATGTGCGACCACAGGGATGCAATTCAAGGCAGATTATGTCCAACAGTTACTACTGAAAGTAACTCGAGTGTAGTAATACACGTAGATGAAATGCAGTATACTATGACTGGATGCACGCCTGCAACGTTTGCGACTGACTTGGGAATAGGATTACGCCTGTTAATGGCTGCAATTGTTCCTTTGAATGCGGGCATGATTTCGAGAAGCAGGATCTCGAGAAAATTCCAGCTCTGTTTTCGACAAAAGGTGTAATTAATTAAGGGCCAGTGATTAAACAATGGCCAGTGCTCACATTTTCAGTGCAGGAACAGGAAGGGGATCGAAGGAAAATAGTATACGCATGGGATGGGGTGCTGGAGCAAAGTGCTGGAGAATACACATGCTCATTGCTACTGTGACAGTGAGCATTAGAGGAGATTTGGGGAATGGGCCATCGCATGGTAATCTTCAGTTTGTAAACACTAACGAAGGCCTGGAGATTCGACACTGGATTAGCATCTTTTACTGACAAAGCTCCGATGGGATGGCAATCAAAACAAAGGTTTCTATCGACCTGGGAAGAATTTGTTGAGCAAAGTGGCTGTGGAAATACTAATCAGTGGACTAGCTTTTAATTTGGCAAATTTTATCAGTAATAGGTTTAATTCATGGGCTAATTTTACTATACAATGATTAGTAATACTTGTGATATCAATTTTGAATGATCTACTCAATTTTGATAATAAGGTACATGTATTTTACAAAGTTTATGCTTTACATTTCGTAGGACATCAAGACATTTGTATTTCTTATTTTTATATATATAAAATCTAACCATAGGCGCATACCTAGCGGATTGCCAAAAAAAAAAACTTTTCGTTAAAGCAGGAAGAATTGCGTATAGGTGTTCATAACACGCAGCGGAAACAATAATAATTTTAGGCAGATACTTTCGTGTTTAAAATTATTTACAAGCAAAAGATCGAATCTAAGACGTATCTGGTGAAGAGAGTCTCGTTTCAAAATTCTTTGATAGTGCGAAAACTTTATGTGCATCCACAGCGAGACCAATCTTTACTATCAATTCTTTGATCAACGAAACCCGCGAACAAACTGAATGAGAAACTCATGCTGAAATTTTTCTCAAACATCTCAACTCAATGGTAGAAGAACAAAAAATAATTTTCTTGTAATAATATTTTCTCCCTTGACTTTGTACAACAACGGCAAATTTTCTCTATCGCCTTTATATAGTATCACCTATAAATCCAGTTCCTGTTTGGTTGAGGTAATGATTTATTTGGGGTAAATATTTAATTCCAAAATTAAATTTTATGGAATTTTTCTAAGAGATTTTTACATATATGTACTATATTAAAAACTTATTTACCATTTCAAAATGTGTGGTTAGTCGTTAAAATCCTCTTGTATCGTCATAAATTTTAAAGATATTTATTTGAAAACTAAATTATTAAAGCTTCAAATTAACGTAACAGTAACAAATTCGACTTTTATACTCTGATTATGTTATCTGGGAAAAATCAATAAGGATTTTTGCAAAAAATAACTAGGGCACCTAATTCCAACTCTAGATGTGTTAGTTTGTTACTTCAGTTTATTTGAGCAAAGTCCAAAAATGCACGTCAAATCAGTATAATCACTTATGCAGTGACCAATTTTAGAACACCATTTAAAATCACTAGAGTTCTTCAAAGCTTAGACATCCCACTTATCTTTCATTTTTGTTACGAAAAGTGAAAGTTGTTTCGCTTAGTACAAGATTACTTCTCGCTATCAAAGTTATGTTTCTCAGTGAGACGACAACAATAATAACAAACCCAGCGTAATTTTATAAGTGAGATCTGGAAAAGGTAGTGTATACGCAGACCGTACTCCTATCTTATAAATATAAAGAAGTTGTTTCCGATAGACTCTTGGCTCAAGGAACAGTGAAAATAAAGCAGCCAAGCAACAAACAATAATAACAACAATGTAATATGATAACAGACGCAAATGATACATTTTGAGTGAGACATGTTCACAAATTGCTTTAATTCACTTGAACTAGTTGCTGAAGCACAAATCAACTAGTATCTTGTAATTTAAACCATGAAAATGATAATTGAACAGGACAAAAAGTGAGTGTATATATATTCTGTGCGCGCCCGATATTTTCGTGTTATGACTGATAACTTATGAGTTCAACTGAATCCAATATATATATTCTGTGTGCGCGATGTTTTTGTGTTATGAATGATAACTTATGAGTTCAACTGAATCCAATATTAGAATTCACTAAAAATTATGTATATAAAAACACATAATTCTGTCAAATATTAACATCATAATTTCAAATGTGAAATAAATTCAATACGAAAAACTTTAAAAATTGAACCTATCAATTTTAGTTACTAGATATACATGTGATCTGGGATCGATCCCTCCTTAATGTTATCTAGGTCGAGCCTGTTGCACAGGGCTTATCTGGTGCGGTTTACATTCCTTGTGTGGTTTGCAGGATATTATATAGTGGGAGTTTACCCAGTACACACAGAATGCCCGCCCGAAGGAAAGAGGCTGTAGCGGCCGCGAGTTTTTCAGGAGTTCCAAACAAAAAAAAAAAATACTACATCAGCCTCCTTTGGTTGCTCTAGCTGCTCAAACATAAGTTTTTAATGACGCAGGATTGGATTTAGTAATACCTAAAACTAGGGGTGTACATAGGTCGGGTTGATTTGGATTTTACAATTACCAAACCAAACCAATTGTGTCGGATTATTAAATCTAAAGACCAAACTAAACCAATAAAACTCGGATTTTTCACTCTCGGGTTTTCGGGTTATTCGGGTTTTTTTAGGGTTTTTTTCCGGTAAAATCTTCGTAGAATAAAATATATAAATTATGCTCAAAATATTTCTTTAGTCCTAGTAAGATACAACTATATAAAGTATTTTCTAAGAAAATAATACGAAATATGAGATATGTCATGCCATTATCCTAAATTATTCAACAATAAAGACAATAAAATTATGTAATATAAATATTGCTAATTAAAAAGTCATAATAAAAATAAACATAATCTAAAAGTACTAAGTCATGCTAAAATAAGTAGACTAATAAGGTATTATTAAATACATGACTAAATGCTAAAGAAAAAATAAAAATGGTTATACATTTTTATCTAAATTATTGCAAAACAAAAAATAGATATTCAATACATTCCCGTTCGTAATATCGAATTAAATGTTTTTTGTTAGAACTAGTATTGATTTGATTTTGGTTTGGGCTTTTGTTAGTACTATTTAATTTACTAATGTTAATGGCTATAAACTTATTGGAACATTCAAAAGTTCTAAGTCCAACCTTAAAATAATACCTCAAAAAATAAAATTATAAAATCTTTTAAGAAAGATTTATAAATTACATCACAATAAGTATATTTATATATTAAATATATCTAAAATTTATATATATGTAATGTCGAGTTGGTTTGGTTTCGGTTTGACTTTCTTTAGTTAAAACCAAACCAATTATGGTCGGGGTAATTTTTTCCAATACCAAACCAAATCAAACCAGTCCATAATCGAGTTTATTTTTCTCAGTTTGACTCAAATTATCGGGTTGGTGCGATTTGTTGATTTCCCTTTATAGACGGCTGCTTAAAACCCAAAAGGCAAAAGACATAGTAAGAAATGACAAAATATCAAAAGAGATGGGATTTTCTATTAAACTACCTTATCTCTTTGGATTTGGTAGGTGAAGTGAAGCTTATAACGCCAAGAAATAAAATTTGGTGGGGTTGGTGGGAGATATTTTAGAGATAGTTTATACTTCAAATGAGACCATTTTATTTCCACCAAGTATTTCAACAAAAATAAATACAAATAAATGACTAATGATTAAGTCTGTCATTCAAGAACTAAGCTATTAAACACAAATCACAAAAACTGCATACAAGGAAAAAATCACATAGAAAATAGAAACAAAATCACCATGTCTAACAACACTTATTTCATTTATATCCCAAGCAAGTTGTAGTTAACTATATGAATTTTCGCTCAACAAATCGCTTCGTTTAAGCAAAATCATGCAATCTCGGGGAACACAAAAGAAAGAAAAAAAATCCTTATTGGCATTAATATTTGCCTTCATTGATCAAACTTACAACTAGCGATGTTCCACACTACCATCCCCTCTCCGCTACTAAGAAGTGAAAATTATCATGTGAAAACAATCTCTTATTGAATACAGGGTAAAACTCCGCGCATTGTTGTCCATCCTTTACTAAAACTCCGCGCATAACGAGAGCTAAGTGCACCAGATTACCTTTACTTTTGCAAAATTAAATAGATGACAAAAGACAAGAAATTACCAAAAAGGGATGGGCGTCTTCACTCTTCTAATTAAACCATCTTTATATTTTTGGTAGGTGAAATAAAGCTTAAAACATCAATATAAGAAAATATGGTGGTGGGAAATCTGCTTTAACATCAATAAATTTTGAACAAGCAAAAATCAACTGAAAAAGGAAAAGTGTTGCTTTGATTTCTTGAAACAAAATCATACACCAAAAGGCAAATGGATCTAACTTACTACAATATCATACCACACCACCAACCATACTCAATCTTATTCAACACATCTTGGTCTTACTTTCAAATAAGACCATATCTTTTCCAGCAAAACATGCCACTTCCTCCCAAATATATCACCAACAATATTCAAAATACTAGTATCCTAAACAAAATCAAAGTATTAAATGCAAAACAATCATGCCGCGACAATGTTGTTCTCCTCTGTGTTCATTCAGTACCTGTAGTGAGCAGGCTTGTAAGGACCTTCAACTGGTACGCTGATGTAGTCAGCTTGATCCTTGGAAAGTTTGGTAAGCTTGGCTCCGAGCTTTCCAAGATGAAGTGCAGCAACCTTCTCGTCGAGGTGTTTTGGCAAGACGTACACCTTCTTCTCATACTTACCACTGCTCTTCTCATTCCACAACTCGAGTTGGGCAATGACTTGGTTAGTGAAAGAACAGGACATCACAAAACTTGGGTGTCCAGTGGCACATCCCAAGTTCATGAGACGACCCTCGGCCAAAACAATGATGCCACTGTTGGTGTCAGGGAAGACCCATCTGTCAGTTTGAGGCTTAATTGTGATCCTCTTGACACCAGGGTAGGTCTCGAGACCGAGCATGTCGATTTCGTTGTCAAAGTGACCAATGTTGCAAACAATGGCATTGTTCTTCATCTTCCTCATGTGGTCAACCATGATAATGTCCTTGTTACCGGTTGTGGTGACAAAGATATCAACATCAGAAACAACGTCCTCAAGAGTAAGAACTTGGAGACCTTCCATGGTAGCCTGGAGAGCACAGATCGGGTCAATCTCGGTCACGATCACACGGGCACCGGCTTGTTTCAAGGCAGCAGCACATCCCTTTCCGACATCTCCATAACCGGCAACAAGGGCAACCTTTCCGGCAATCATAACATCAGTAGCCCTCATGAGACCATCGGGCAGTGAGTGGCGGCATCCGTACAAGTTGTCAAACTGGAAACAAAAAGGATCCAATACAATTGTCAGTCTATGAGCTAAATAACAAACATCACCTTGATATAAGCTAATCATCTACTATTTTATGCATCTCCAACAACTAAGGAGAATGTCACATTTGATTCCTCAAACCAATATTGCTACCAAACCAATGGATTAGACTTCTATTAGTCAAACATGGAGCTACAGTCAAATCTCTCTATAACAGCTCCATTAATTCCAAATTTTTTTGGATGTTAATAGAAAATTGTTGTTATAGAGAATATATATTATAACATAGCATGAAAACTGATCCAAAAAAATTGGCGGCTATTATATAACGATGTTGTTACAGAGAGGTCTTATAAAAGTAAATCAAGTTTCCATTCTTCAACATCGTATGTGGAAAATAGTACACTTTAAGAATTAAATATTAAAATCCAGAAGATTAATCATTCTTTTCCTCTAAGGAAACAACCGATACGAGAAAGTCGATCAGGCATTTAAGAGACAATCTACTCTATGTTTAACAATAATGATCTAGTGAAATATGCATATACCACACAAATATCTCACCAAATCAAGTTACAATTTTTCTAATCCGTGACCAAAAAACAAAAACAGAATTCTCTAATCGGAAAAGATGTCAATTTTTAGCTTTTAAAGTCCAGCACTAAATAAAAGCATTTATTTCCTCCACTTACCAAAAACAGTTAAAGATTCATTTACAAAATTCAACTAACAGTTCACCCTATACTTAAACAATACAAATCAACCAACATTAAGTTCAAAGTATAGTTCCTATGTATCAGATCCAAGTAATGATCAACCATTCCTACCAGATCTAAATAAAAGAAACAATTCACACGACCAATACACATAAATCTGAAACACAAGAAACAAAATAAAGTACGAAAACATGTGTATACCTTGCTCTTGGTAACAGAGTCGTTAACATTAATAGCGGGGAAAAGCAAAGTTCCATTAGCCTGCATCTGATAAAGCCTCTTAACACCAGTGGTAGTTTCCTCAGAAACACCGACGAGTCTTTCCTTCATCTTAGTATACTTTAAAGGATCAGTCTTTAAACTTTCCTTAATAATAGTAAGCACAAGCTGAAACTCAGCATTATCGGTGGAGTTAGGATCTGGGATTGTCCCATTCTTAGCAAACTCTTCTTCTGCCTTAACACCCTCATGAATCAAGAGTGTAGCATCACCACCATCATCGACGATCAAGTCAGGCCCACCTCCTGGACCCCAGTCAAGTGCCCTCTCAGTGCACCACCAGTACTCCTGCAAATTCATCAAAATTCATCACCAACTATAACTATAAAATCACAGAACTATTTGTTGTCACAAAATTGTCAAGTTAAAAGTAACTGAAATTTATCATCTTATACCAATAAAGTCACTAAACTATATCTGCTCAACTTTGAAAGTTGAGATCTAAAACAAGCCATACATATTTGTGTAGCTATAAATTATCTTATTAAGCAATTCAAAAAATTTGAAGTTAAGTTATTTCCAAAAATATAGAAAAATATCACTCTTTTAACCATCTTATAAAAATAAAGTCACTAAACTATATCCATTAAGCTTTGAAAGTTGAGATCCTAACCAAGTCATAGATATTTGTGTAGCTAAAAATCATCTCATTAAGCATATATTGGGTCTAAATTTTTCTGAATACAGAAAAATATCATCCTTTTTACCCTATTTCAACAATAATAAAGTCACATCTTATCCACTCAATTTTGAGAGTTGAGATCTAAAACAAGATCAAGATATTTTTGTAGCTATAAATCACCTTTCTAAAAGAAATATATCATTTTTCTTGGAACAAAACTAAAAACAAAAAGTACCACATATATTAAACAAGCTATACATATTTGTGTGGCTATAAACAAATCCCATAAGTTTAAAGGTAAGCTATTTCCAAATATAGAAAGATTTCATTTTGGAGAGATTAAAAAGGAAAGTAAATCACATAAATGTTAACTATACCTGCAAAGTCTCACCCTTCCAGGCGAACACGGCGGCGCTGTCACGTGCAATGGCAGCAGCGGCGTGATCTTGAGTGGAGAAGATGTTACAAGAACACCATCTAACTTCAGCACCCAAAGCAGTAAGGGTTTCAATCAAAACTGCAGTTTGAATGGTCATATGTAAAGATCCAGTAATTTTAGCACCTTTAAATGGTTGTGAAGGGCCAAATTCAGTACGACAAGCCATGAGACCAGGCATTTCAACTTCGGCCAGCTCGATTTCGAGCCGGCCGAAATCGGCCTGAGACATGTCCTTGACCTTGTACTCGCGGCCAGAGGTGGTTTTCTCGACTAATAGAGCCATGGGTCGAGCGAGTATCAAAGAAATTTTGGTGGTTTGAGATGAGATTTGAGAGGCTTTTTTCTCTTCTTCTAAAGGGATTTTAGAGAAGAGGAAGAGTGTTGCAAGGAGTAAAGGGCGGAGGTAAGTGGTATTAAATAGGTTTGATGGATGTAAATGGACGGTCAAGATTTGTTTCAGATCTGCAATTTTTAATTTTAGATCTGAAAAGTTTATTGGATAAATTGGGGTTTGGTAGATCTGGAAATTTGGTAACTAAAAATCTAAAATAAAAGGATGAGATATATGGGAAGTGGGTGGGTTAATGGTGGTCATTATTTTTTCGATTAATCTAATTACTTGGTTTCTTTTGGATTTTCTTTCCAAAATTTTAAGTATTATTTTCATTATTAATCCAATCGCGAAGCTATGAATGAAGAAGGGTTCAGTTGAATAGCCTTTGCCGAAAATATTATCATTGTATGAGATAAAAAAAAATTGAGTTATATATAACTTGGTGAATTTTTTTATTTTTTTTTTTGACAAAAACATTTAGTGCAGCTTATTTTGAATTCTTTTTTAAAATTTCTAGTTCAGCTACTAATTAATATCACACGCAAATTTTTAAAGTAAAAATTATTTGAAGTGTTAGGATTTCGTCCTGATTTTCTTTTATATTTGGATTTTACTTTTTCTTGAAAGAAAGAAAAGAGTTTATCATAATTAATTTTACTTTTCCTACAAAGAAAATATAGATCTCTTCCTTATTTGATAAATCATTTTCACGAAGAAAAAAGTTGTAACCACTATAAATTGAGTATCTCTCCTTCTGAGTAAAATAATATAGAAAAGTACGTGTCACACCTCCTTTTTCACCTACACCCCCGTTAAGGGACGTAGGGGGAGTTTTTTCAATTAAAGGACAATCGAAATGGGATTTATTTATTTATTTCAGAGTCGCCACTTGGGAGATTTATGGTGTCCCAAGCCACCGGTTGAATCCCGAATCGAGGAAAAGAATGACTATGTATTACAGTCCGCGAACCAGAAATCCGAGTAAGGAATTCTGTTAACTCGGGAGAAGGTGTTAGGCATTCCTGAGTTCCGTGATTCCAGCACGGTCGCTCAACTGTCATATTCGGCTTATTTATCTGACTTTTAATACATGTTGAATCTATGTGCAAAATTTTAACTGTTTACCGCCTTTGTTATTATTTATTCAAAGAATTGCAACGTCGTGAGAATGCATCTCGAATTGCGCCACATAAATGTACTCGCAATTTTCGATACGTTCCAACTTCGTTGAGATTTGGATTTGGGTCACATAAATGTGCACCCGAGTTTAAGAAAGTAAGTTATTAAAAGTACGCGCCTAAAGCAATTTCGTGTTTGCGACTTTGCGAAGGCCATGAAATTCACTAAACGGCACGTCGCGGTTTCTAAGGTTAAACAAAATTAATTGGACGAGGGCCATGCAATTGTCATTTTTGTTTGACATGGGGCACCTCAGCTTGCTCTAATTGGAACATTTTTAAATTAATACATGAGGGCCATGAGCTATTCTTGTTTAATATGGCACACCTCCACTAATTAGATTAACCAAATGAAATTTTGAAGAAACTATGGCTATTTTAAGTCAATGCTCAAACCCAACTTATTATAAAGCCATCTACAATCCAACTTTCAAAGCTTGGGCCTAGATTGAGGCCCAAGGGTTAATGGCGACAGTAAGAGTCCAGAAGGAGCATACGTTAGGATTGCAAGACCTCCAAACAAGAAAAAGGGTGTTCCCTTGCTGGGCTTGCTTAAGCCCAGATTTCAGACATACAAAACCGTCAATGGCATAAGCATCATCAGAATGTAAATCTAATTGAGACATGTTATTGTATTAACGATTTCACCTCTAAATTTCAATATTCGAGTACAAGTTATTAACATGAACTTGCAATTTTTATCTCAGCCTGCATTTTTGAATCAAATTTACTAAGTGAAGGCCTTACGATAACAACCCAAGTTATTGGGCTCATGAGACAAGCCCAAGAACCTCTAACTTATTACCCTCTTTATTGAAACCATGCTGATGCCATAATTAACGAAATGCTCATGCTTGTATTTTAATTTTTCTTAAGCTAACTTCCCACAAACAAACATATGGGATTGGAACTGATCAACCATAAAAAAAAAACTTTTAAACTAAAACAACACTGTGATGCTTTTCAGAGTACAAAACAGGGTCATGGACAGTACTTCATACAACAAGCCTCGATGTCAAACCAAGAAAACTAATGACACCTTCAAGCAGCTTTCCCTTACAAAATATTTGACAGTTCATTCACACGAATAGAATTCGAATACTATCACAATACCCCATACTCTGAAATTACACACTTAATCTAAATAGCTAAGCCACCGTAAGCTATTAGCATGAACCAGAAATTGAATTACCACAAAACAGAAGCATTTAATCACACATAATGGTAGTAATTAACAGTAATTACATCAGAATTTTAATGTCTCCATTTAAACTTCGACTTTAGTTTCCAGATCTTCATACACGCTAGTCAATATTCAATTCCATGACAAGTTTTGAAGATATACATCAAGAGAATTCGAAGCATGTACCTGGTATTGATAATATAAGAAAGAGGAAGAAGAGGGTCAGCGGCAGTAGCAGCAACGAAAATGGCAACCAGCAGTGCAGCAACAAATAGCCAGCAACTATATACTTCCCCAAGTATAGAGCAGAAGTAAAAGGAAGACAGTTCTAGCTAATTTCAGATCCTAAACCAGACAAATAATGAAAATAGCTATTCTTTTTCAACTTTTTCAAGCTTTTAGAATTCAATTTTTTTCAGTCCAGTTCTATAGACCTCTCTCTGCCTTCTTATACTTACTGCCTTACTCCCTCCTTTTCACTAAAAATCTGAATTATTCCACTTTAAATCCCACTAAGGAAAATTTTTCCTTATTTTCAGCCCCCCCAATCCCGTTTGTTCCCCATTATCATATTAATCTAAAGACATTAATATCTCACTAACAAAACACTAACATTAAAATATTATCCTAACTGTTTCATTCCCAAATCACCCCTGAAACCCCTTAATATTACTGCCCCTAATACAATTCAACTATATTAAAACTTTTAATTCTAAAATTTGCTCAACTAGCAATTATCTAAAACTAATTTGATTAACAGCTATAACCAATTCTCCTAACAAACTGAATGATTAAGGTGGAGTTCCCCTTGAATCCCATGGACTGAATTTAAATCACAACACAGAACTCAGCAGAATCATTTAAACTGAAATTGAAAATTGATTCAAAATGCACATGAATGCAGGTTCATTGTCAGCCTACTAACACTACCCTGAAGCTAAGTGTTCACAAATCAAGCATACACAACAAACAATTGACGAGCTTATTGGTTTACAAACAAGAACGAATTAATCGACGAGAACTAATTAACCAATTATCTACAACAATTGATAACAATCAATCTGAAAATAGATAATCAGGCAATTTCAATCGGTATTGACAAGAACAGAGGTTTATAATAAAACAACTAATCGACGAAACTTATTTGAATTGATTATGCAGCCTATAATTATACACAACAAAGAACAAAAACAAATTCGACCAAATAAAAAGGTCTGATGGAGAAGGAAAGAATAATCGACAAAACTGAAAAATTAATATAACAATACCAAACACATAAACAGACACTTAAAACATCAGAAAATAGAATAAAAGAAAGAAAGGAAAAATACCTTAGATAGAACAAAGAACAGGCGGACTTGAATTGACTCGAATTTGAACTTCTTTTGAGGTCAAATGGACCTTAATCGAGTGTTCTCAACTGAGAACACTTCGACTAAGGTCAGTTAAACACCCAAAACCTCTTAAAATTCGGACAGAAATCAGTTTTGGTTTTTCTAGGGTTCTGTTTGTTTCGATTTAGGGTTCGAGTGTTTCTAGCCAGATTCGAACCAAACCCATGGTGGTTTAGTGACGAGGGAGGTCAGGGACATGTCTGGTATGAGTTTGAGATTGGTTGGGGTAGATCTAGTTTTGCTCGAATCTTCGATTGAAGATTCGAGAAGTTGGAGGTTGATTCGAGGCAACCGGGTACTGGATCTGCAACAAGGGTGGTCAGATGGCTTAGGGGTGTTAATTTGGTAGTCATCGGAAGAGGTGAGGTTTTAGGTTGATTCTTTGATTGAAGATTCGAGACGTTGGGCATTGATTCGAGGGAAACTGATACAAAATCTGGAAAGAGGATGTCGTGGGGAGGCTATGGTGTAATTTTGGGCGTGTTTGGACCACCGGAACCACCGTGAGGCGATTTTCGGTAGGCGGAGGACGGTGGTTGAAGGTGGCGGACATGTTTGGTCTCTGAAGCTCGGAGACGAAGGTGGAAATGGGGTATGGCTTTGGGGGCGTATGGTAAGGGATTGGTCTGATATACGGAGGGGTTGTTTCAATCTCGGCCGTTAGATCAATTAAGATCAACGGCCAGGATCAATGGGTTAAACCATACGGCGTCGTTTGGTTTAAGTAGGGGGGTCGGGCTGAACCGGGTAATGGATCGGGGGTCAGGTTTGGTCAAAGCTTTGGGACCGTTTGATCAGCTGAGATCAACGGTCCCGATGGAAATGCCTGAAATGGCGTCGTTTGGTTGAGGCTGGAGACGGGCTGGATTGGGGGGGTGACATTGGGCCTGGGCTGTTTTCTTGTAAAGCTGGCCCAATCCGAAATTTTTCTTGTTTTCTTCTTTCTTTTATTTCCTTTTTCTTTTAAAAACTAAAATTCTAAGTTGAATTATAAATTAAATTAAGTTATTAAAATACTAATTAGCTCTTAATAATAATTATCAAACATGATTAAGTATCAATTAAAATATAAGATCACACAACTAGACCTTAAATGCCTGAAATGCAAAGTACATTATTTTTGTGATTTTATTCTTAACTTAACAAATAAACAGGTACGAACTAATGCAAACAATACAAAAATTCACAAAAATTGCAAATAACACAAAATTTATTTTATTTTGAATTTTTTGGGAGTAGTTCTCGTAGGGCAAAAATCACGTGCTCATAGCTGCCCCTCTTTGTCCGAAAACACAAAATGTTTTCGCGCAAAGATAAAGTGAGCGGATACGAGCGATTTTTTGCCCGTTGGAATACTCCGTGTGAAGCATTATTTTTTGACAAGATTTAACCGAACCTTTGCTTCAAAGGTTTCCTACATATCCCTGGCTAGAAGGGAATGAGGTTAATGTAGTTCGGGAAATTTTGGTAGCTGGAACTACCATGGGACTGCCTTTTGCTATGACTGCTGTTGCATGCTGTTGCTACTGCTTTTCGACCTCCTTATTACACCATTGTTGAAAGGTAAAGAAGTTATACCAAGCTATGATCTATGCATTACAAAATTTTATTCTCAAACTTGGTCATGTGACTGGTGTTGCCTCGTTGCCTTGTGTTTCCTCTGATGTTGCTTTTACTTCTGACTTGACTTGTATTCTCGAACTGGTGTTGCCGCCGATCTCGAACTGTTTATTTCCTTCTTGTGAGCTTCCCGTTATTTTCCTTTGAATCTTGAACTGCCTTCCTCTGTTGGGGATTTTGTTGTTTCCCGATGCTTTACTGACTTCAACAACAATTACTTCTTAAAATATAACACCTCCATTCTCCAGGCGGGCTCCTGACTTCAACAACTTCTTCAAAATAATTCAGCCTCCATTCTCCAGGCGGGCTCCTGACTTCAACAACTTCTTAAAAAAAATAATTCATCCTCCATTATGCAGGCGGGCTCCTGACTTCAACAATTTCTTAAAATGTAACACCTCCATTCTCCAGGCGGGCTCCTGACTTCAACAGCTTTTTCAAAATATAACACCTCCATTCTCCAGGCGGGCTCCTGACTTCAACAACTTTTTAAAACATAATACCTCCATTCTCTAGGCGGGCTCCCGACTTCAACAACAACTTTGAAAATGATTCAGCCTCCATTCTCCAGGCGGGCTCCTGACTTCAACAGCAACTTTGAAAATAATTCAGCCTTCATTCTCCAGGCGGGCTCCTGACTTCAACAGCTTCTTAAAATGTTAACACCTCCATTCTCCAGGCGGGCTCCTGACTTCAACGACAACTTTAAAAATAAATCAGCCTCCATTCTCCAGGCGGACTCCTGACTTCAGCAACTTAAAATTTAACAACCTGCATTTTACAGGCGGGTTTCTGACTTTTTCAGCAACTTTAAAAATAAATCAGCCTCCATTCTCCAGGCGGGCTCCTGACTTCAGCAACTTAAAATTTAACAACCTCCATTTTACAGGCGGGCTCCTGACTTCATCAGCAACTTTAAAAATAAATCAGCCTCCATTCTCCAGACGAGCTCCTGACTTCATCAGCAACTTTGAAAATAATTCAGCCTCCATTATCTAGGCGGGCTCTTGACTTCATCAACTTATTAAAAATACAACACCTCCATTCTCCAGGCGGGCTCCTGACTTCAATCAACTTATTAAAAATACAACACCTCCATTCTCCAGGCGGGCTCATGACTTCAACAACTTATTAAAAATGTAACACCTTCATTCTCCAGGCGGGCTCCTGACTTCAATCAATTTATTAAAAATACAACACCTCCATTCTCCAGGAGGGCTCCTGACTTCAACAACTTGAATCATCTTCTTTCAACTGCTTCCCTCAAAACTGGTGTCTTATTCCTCCGAAAACTGCTGGGGACAACGCCGGTGTTTTACTCACAACTATGTTATTTTCCTTCTTCACAGACTACTTCCTTTAAAGCTGGTGCCTTCCTTCCACTTGGAACTACTTTCCTCAAGCTGGTGTTTTCACTTTTCTGAAACCTGTCGGGGATAACACTGCTGGGGAATTATCTTCCTTCTTTAAGACTAGTTACTTTCCTCCCTTTAACAATGGCGGGGATGATACTGATTCAAAGACCACTACCCTTAAAACTTGGGTTATCTTGCTTCTTCCAAGATTGCTTTCTTTAAAACTTGTATCGCTTTCTCTCACATACTGCTGGGGATTTCACTTCCTTCAAAACTCGTGTTATCTTCCCTCTTCCCTAAGTGGCTATCTGATTTCAAGAAAATTTTTGTAATGAGAGAAAATTTTCTGCCCCAGTTTGATAATCTTCTTCGTGGCCCTGTCTTCCTGCTGTCAATAATACTTCCTTTCCCTGCTTCAAATCAAAGAAAAATTTGTTAGTTTAAAACGTGGTGAGTGGTCGTGCCACTCCTGCCGGGGATGGTTTGTTTTCTTCTCCCTTTCCCTGCTTTGCGTTTTATTACAAAACTTGCTGGGGATGATATTATTTGCTGAGGATGATACTCCTGTTGGGGATGGTTTTTCTCTTTTTCCCCGCTCTGTGTTGTCCGACCATTGCGGAACTTGGTCGAGAATCTGTCGGAGTTGTTCCTGTATCTCGCAAATCTGCTGGGGATCCTCATAACCTTTTAACTGTTGCCTTTCCGTTTTTCTCCAACTGCCCCTGGAAATTTGGTCCTCTTGGGATCTAGACCTACTCATCATTTGGTCTTTCGACCAACTTCTTTTCGCTTTGTCGCCTTATCTTTGGCATGTCCTATTCGCATTTTGCTTTGCACCACTTTAGAAACCGGTAGTAAGCTCTGAAAATCCTTTCCAAAAATAAACTGCTAGGGAGGTAAAGTCTTTAAACCAAGAATGAAAAAGTGATGGTTTCAAAAAAAATAGAAAAAGAAAAAGTCTTTCTGAACAAATGCTGGGGAAAAAGAAAGAAAAGAACTTATCTGAATGATATAACCGATCCCAACAATCATGTCGTGCATTCCGGATTAATCAACCCAGTCTATTTGTATCAATCAATCTTTCGGACGGCCTCATCCTGCTGGGGATAAACAGGCATGCAACTTTTTGCCAACTGCGGATCCTTCCCGCCAATATTGTCTTGTCGCCTCATAGTGCCCTTCGAGGGGTTTTCACTAATAAGACTCTCTCATTTCTCTCGACTCTCATCGCCTTATGGTGCCTGTGAAGGTTTTCACCGATAAGACTTTCTCGTTTTATTTCTCTCAACTTGTGTCACCTTATGGTGCCTGTGGAGGTTTTTACCGATAAGACTCTCTCATTTTATTTTATTTTTTTCAGCTGGGGATTAGAGTGCTACCGATATGACTCTCTCTACTGGGGATTCTTCCGGCTATCAATTCATTTCCAGCTTATGATCCTCTTCTCTGCTGGGGATCAGAGTGTTATTCCCAACTTTCATTTGCTGATCGGGAGGTCTTTTTTGGACATCAATATGGTTTTTGTTTATGGCTAAAGAAAAAGGGTATCAAGAGGGTTCAAAATCATTTTGATGGGTAAAACATTACAACTCTTGGAATCGAACTTTCTTCCCAAAATTACAAACACAAACTTCTGCCCCAATTTTTCTTGCTTGGGGATTTTTATTTGTTTGTTACACTATGTTACATTATGCACACTATGTTACACTATGACCGAGCCGTGAGGCGCCTACGTATCCTTCTTTGAGGAATCAGGTCAAACGTAGTTCCCAATTCCTTTATTTTCTTGTGACTTTCTTTTGTCTTTATTATCATTATTTTTCTTTTTTCTTTTTCTTTCATTTTGATTACTGATTCCAAAAGAGGGATATGAAAGAATAACTAAGGCTCAAAAGGGGAAGCAAAGGTTAAAGTGTCTGGATAAAAGAAAGAATTGCCTCCGTCATTTCATTCTCCGATAAATACCAAGTACAAACAACAACAATTACAATTAAAAGAAATCATACATAATATCTCTTAACTGCGTCAAAATTGATAGCCATGTCGACGCATCTCCCTTCGATATCTGTTAAACATAAAGCGCCATTGGACAACACTCTCGTTACAATGAATGGCCCTTGCCAATTCGGGACGAACTTGCCCTTTGCCTCAGCCTGATGTGGGAGGATGCATTTCAGCACTTGCTGGCCCACTTCAAACTTCCAGGGATGCACCTTTTTGTTGTATGCTCTTGTCATTCTCTTTTGATATAACTGGCCATGACACACAACTGTCAATCTCTTTTCATCAATCAAGTTCAACTGCTCCAAACGGGTTTTGAACCACTCGTCATCATCAATCTCAGCTTCAGCGACAATCCGAAGGGATTGAATTTCAACTTCTGCTGGTATTACTGCTTCATTTCCATATACCAACAAATAAGGAGTTGCCCCTACCGAAGTACGGACAGTAGTGTGATAACCCAACAATGCGAATGGTAATTTTTCATGTTATTGCCTCGAACCTTCTACCATTTTCCGAAGTATTTTCTTTATGTTTTTGTTGGCCGCTTCAACTGCTCCATTTGCCTTGGGACAATATGGGGTGGAATTGCGGTGTGCAATCTTAAACTGTTGACATACCTCTTTCATCAAATTGCTGTTAAGATTAGCACCATTATCCGTGATGATCACTTTTGGGACCCCAAATCTACAGATGATATGGGAGTGAACAAAATCCACCACTGCCTTCTTGGTTACCGACTTGAAAGTTTTAGCTTCAACCCACTTAGTGAAATAGTCGATGGTCACCAGAATGAACCTATGACCGTTGGTAGCTGCCGGCTCAATAGGTCCAATGACATCCATGCCCCATGCAACAAATGGCCATGGTGCTGACATTGTATGCAATTCTGTCGGTGGAGAATGAATCAAATCTCCGTGTATCTGACATTGATGGCATTTTCGCACGAAATTGATACAATCATGCTCCATAGTGAGCCAATAGTACCCTGCTCGAAGAATCTTCTTTGCCAATACATATCCGCTCATATGTGGCCCACAAACTCCAGCATGTACCTCTGTCATAACTGTCGTGGCTTGACTAGCATCTATACATCTCAGCAATCCCAAGTCCGGTGTTCTTTTGTATAACACTCCTCCACTGAGGAAAAATCCATTTGCCAATCGCCGAAGGGCTCTCTTTTGATCTCTGGTGGCCTGCTGTGGGTATATCCCCATCCTGAGGTACTTCTTGACATCATAAAACCATGGCTCACCATCCATTTCTTCCCCTATCATGTTGCAATAAGCATGCTGATCACAAACCTGGATATGCAACGGGCCAACATGAATTTTGTCTGGGTGGTGCAACATTGATGCTAAAGTGGCCAAAGCATCGGCAACCTCATTGTGAACTCTTGGGATGTGTCTGAACTCCACTGATCGGAATCGCTTGCTCAGATCGTGCAAACATTGTCGATATGGTATGAGCTTCAAATCCCGTGTTTCCCATTCACCCTAGATTTGATGCACCAGGAGGTCCGAGTCCCCCAAGACCAAGACGTCCCGGACATCCATGTTTGCAGCTAGTCGTAGACCCAAAATGCATGCCTCATACTCTGCTATGCTGTTGGTACAATAGAAACGCAGTTGAGCCGTAACAGGATAATGACGTCCTATTTCAGAAATAAGTACCGCTCCTATCCCAACTCCCTTCGCATTTGCGGCTCCATCAAAGAAGAGCTTCCAACCTGGTTCCTTGGTCATTTCTAACTCATCTATATATATCACTTCTTCATCAGGAAAATACGTCCTCAATGGCTCGTATTCTTCATCAACAGGATTCTCAGCCAAGTGATCTGCCAGTGCTTGGGCTTTCATGGCCGTCCTCGTCACATAGACGATGTCGAACTCCGTGAGTAATATTTGCCATTTCGCCAACCTCCCCGTGGGCATAGGCTTCTGGAAAATATACTTTAGTAGATCCAAGCGTGAAATGAGATAAGTAGTATATGATGACAGATAATGCTTCAATTTCTGGGCCACCCAAGTTAGGGCGCAACATGTCTTCTCAAGTTGAGTGTACTTAACCTCATATACTGTAAACTTCTTGCTGAGATAATAGATAGCTTGCTCCTTCCTTCCTGTAACGTCGTGTTGTCCTAGTACGCAGCCAAACGAATTCTCCAGGACCATTAGATAAAGAATTAATGGTCTCCCCGGCTCAGGTGGAACCAACACAGGTGGATTTGATAAATATCCTTTGATCTGGTCAAATGCCTCATGACATTCTGCCGTCCATTCTACCGCAGCATCTTTCTTTAGTAACCGAAAAATGGGTTCACATGTTGCAGTGAGTTGTGCAATAAACCTGCTGATATAATTCAACCTTCCCAACAGACTCATTACTTCTGTCTTGTTCTTCGGCGGTGGCAAATCTTGGATGGATTTGATCTTTGACGAGTCCAACTCAATGCCTCGTCGACTGACGATGAATCCCAACAACTTTCCAGATGAAACTCCAAATGCACATTTGGCCGGGTTAAGCTTAATATCGTACCTTCGAAGTCTTTGGAAAAACTTCTTTAGGTCTGCTACGTGGTCTTTCTGATGCTTAGACTTTATGATCACATCGTCCACGTATACCTCAATCACTTTGTGTATCTTGTCATGAAACACAGTAGTCATTGCTTTCATGTACGTTGCCCCAGCATTCTTCAAACCAAATGGCATTACTCGGTAGCAATAAGTCCCCCACGGCGTAATGAATGCTGTCTTTTCCGCATCTTCTTCATCCATCAGAATCTGATGATACCCAGCATAGCAATCTACAAAAGACCCGATCTCACGTCCGGCACAATTATCGATTAAGATATGGATGTTGGGTAATGGAAAGTTATCTTTTGGGCTTGCCCTGTTCAGATTGCGGTAATCGACGCATACCCTGATCTTCCCATCTTTCTTAGGCACTAGCACCACATTAGCCAACCAATTAGGATATCGAGTGACCCGAATAACCTTTGCTTGCAGCTGCTTGGTTACTTCTTCTTTAATCTTCACACTCATATCTGTCTTGAACTTCCTCAATTTCTGCTTGAGGGGAGGGCACGCTGGGTCAGTGGGCAATTTATGAACCACTAAATTCGTGCTTAACCCCGGCATGTCATCATATGACCATGCAAAAACATCTTTGAACGCAATAAGTGCTTTGATTAGTTCTTCCCTGATATTTGGTGCAATGTGGATGCTTACTTTAGTTTCTCGGATATCATCTGCATTCCCTAAATTGATGGCTTCTGTGTCATTTAAGTTGGTCTTGGGTTTTTCTTCGAACTGGCTTAATTCTCTGTTTATCTCTTCAAAGGCTTCATCCTCATCGTATTCTGATTCGTCATCATAATCGACCTCTTGTACAATTAGTTCGGAATCAGATTGATCTTTTAGACTAGGTTGAAGATCCGTTGTGCATGCCATGTCATTAAGACCAGTATAAAGAGAACTATTCAGAAAAAGAAAAGAAGAAAACAAAATTAAAAATAAAAAATAAAATAAGGAATGAAGAAGAAACTTTTCATTTTATTGAATTATGGGATAACAAGGTTTCACACTTTGATGAACACAATAAAAATAAAAAGGAATCTGGATTACAACCCTGGAATAATCCAGAAAAAGAAGGAAAATCAGAGCCAACTACAAGGACTCCCTCTGAGTAGGAAGAGGAGTAGCTGTCCAATTGTTGACATTGGCCCTAGGCCCCACAAACTGTATGTGTGCCTTACTGGAACCTTCTCCAGCTTCTATCATGTTGACATCGGCAAACAGCCTTTCAAAGCCTTCATTCAAATCTCCATCTGGCCCGATCAGTTGTCCGAGAACCTTCGGGACCGACAACTCTCTGATACATGCTCCGACAAATGATCTGGATAGGCGCGGGATTGGCTTAGGGAGGACCCAAACTCTTTTCTTCAACTTGCGGGCCCGCTTTACATCTGTTGTCGTAGGCTTGAATCCCAGCCCAAAAGTATCCAGGTTTTTGGGCAAAGAAACTGGCTGGACAATTCCCTGCAGATCAATCCCCAAACCTTTTCCTGGTACAAACCCGCTGTTTAACATCTCTGAGGCTATCATGAAGGTCGCAGCTGCGATTCTGGGAAGTGGAAGGCCCCCACCCTCAGGAATTTTGTCTACTGAGACTGCGTCAAAAACCTGATAAACCCAAGGGCCCTTGTCATCGTCAGTTTCTATGAAGGGCACAATGGCATCACTGACGGCATGTGTACCGTCATCCCCGTGTACCACAATCTCTTGTCTATCCCATTCAAATTTGACCATCTGATGCAGTGTATAGGGCACTGCTTTGGCTGCGTGGATCCAGGGTCATCCCAACAGAAGATTATACGACACCGCCACATCTATCACTTGAAATTCCATGGTGAACTCGACCGGACCAATTGTCAATTCGAGTATGATATCACCCATTGTGTCAGTACTGCCCCCATCAAAACCTCGGACGCAGACGCTGTTCTTGTGAATCCTATCATCATCAACCTTCAGTTTGTTCAGAGTGACAAAAAGACAGATATTGGCACTGGACCCATTATCAATCAGTACTCGAAAGACCACCGATTATTCGCATTTCACAGTCAGGTAGAGTGCTCTGTTGTGTTCTGTACCCTCTACTGGCAACTCATCATCAGAAAATGTCACTCGATTTACCTCGAAGATTTTGTGCACTATTTTCTCCAAATGGTTCACTGAGAACTTGTACGGAACATGGGCTTCGTTCAGAATCTTCATTAATGCCTAACAATGATCGCTTGAATGGATCAACAAGGATAGCAACGAAATCTGGGACGGGGTCTTCCTCAACTTCTCTACAATGGAATAGTCCTGTGCGTTCATCTTCTTCAAAAACTCCTCTCCTTCCTCCTCCGTCACTGGCTTCTTTATTGTTACAAGATTGACCCTTCTCAATTCTGCGGGAGCAAAACACCTTCCCGAACGAGTTAACCCCTGGGCCTCGCATACTTCTTCCACAACCTCCTTCCCCTTATGCATCACTATCACTTGATTGTAGCTCCATGGCACAACTTTCTCACTTGTTATCGGCAACTGCATTACTGGCCTGATAACAACTGGTTCTATGCGGGCCCCCTTCACCACCAACACTGGTGTGCTTGATACTCCCTGTAGCACTACCTTGACCGGTTCTGGCTTCTTCGTAACAACAGACGAACCTTTCCCTATTACCACAAATGGCTTGTCATCTACCCTTCCCAACTATACCACTGCCTTTCCATTGGTTGGCTTTTCGCTTCGACTGGCACGAATCATCATTACCGTTTATGAGGGTTTCTTGGGCTTCCCTCCTTCGTGCACTAGCTCAATCATGTGGGCCTCATGGTGCACCGGTAACGGGTTCTCATTGATGTTGGGTGCCTCTGGTGCCTGAACCTCGATCCTATTTGTGTCAATAAGATCTTGTACGACAATCTTCAACTTCCAACACTTCTCAGTATCATGCCTGGGAGCCCCCGAATAATATTTACAGCTTACTGAGTGGTCTAGATTTTTGGGAAGGGGATTTGGCAATTTGGGCTCAACAGGACTTAATAGGCCTAACTGCCTCAACTCGTGGAACAGAGTAGTATAGGTTTCTCACAGTGGAGTGAATGTTCTCGGCCTCTGCACCCTTTCATTCCTGAAAGCCTGATTTCCGCGGAAGCTTGGCCCTGAAGGATTCTTGTAGGCCCTTGGTGGTGGATATGTGTTTTGTGGAGGTAGATATGTGTTTTGTGGAGGTGGATATGTATGTTGGGGAGCCAGCGCATGCCATTGCGGGCGAGCCGGAAGCTTGGTGTAAGTTTGGGCGTGATGGACGGAGAAATGTGGCTCTTTTGGTGGATAATAGGGTTGTAGAGGGTTGTATGGAGTGTGTGGATAATTTGGACAAGTAGGTCTGGGTTGGTAACGAGGGGAAGGGCCTCTGGATCTGGACCAAGTACCTGCTTCGACTGTTGCGACCTCCTCTCTCTTCTTTTTCCCGAGCGCACCTCCCGTGCCACCTTGGATAGCCTGAGTTGTGGCCTTAATTGACGAATAACTCATTATCTTGTTGGGCCTGGGTCCCTCTTCACCATACCACCCATTTTTACTACTTCGTTGAAAGATTTACCAACTGACGTCACCAGGTGACCAAAGTAAGTTGGCTCCAAAGTTTATAAGAAGTAGTCCACCATATCACCTTCCCTCATTGGTGGATTGACTCTTGCTGGTTGTTCTCTCCAACGGAATCTGAATTCCCTAAAGCTCTCTCCAGGCTTTTTCTCAAGTTTCAACAGTGTGAGACGATCAGGGACGATCTCAAGGTTATACTGGAAGTGACCTGCAAATGCTTGTGCTAGATCGTCCCAGGTATACCACCTGCTAGGATCCTGCCTTGTGTACCATTCCAGTACGGACCCGCTTAAACTTTGACCAAAATAAGCTATCAGCAGCTTATCCTTTCCACCTGTCCCTCTCATCTTGCTACAGAAGCCTCGTAAATGTGCCATGGGATCACCATGTCCCTCATATAGATCAAACTTTGGCATCTTAAAACCTGCCGGCAATTGAACATTGGGGAATGGACATAGATCTTTGTAGGCCACACTAACTTGGCTTCCCAATCCATGTATATTCCTGAAGGATTGCTCCAGGCTTTTCACTTTACGGAGCACTTCATCCTGCTCCAGATTCTTTGCTGACCTTTCAGTTTCTGTCGAGAGCTGAAGGTGAGGGGTGTAAGTGTATGACTCGGGTGCTTTGAAGGTGAGTTCGGGAGGATAGTATTGGTTGTCGTGAACCTGAAACACTGGTTCATCGGATGATTTTTGCAATGTGGCGGGTGGAGGTGCCACGAAAATAGGAACAGTTGGTGGAGGAGGGTTTTGTTTGGGTGGTGGAGCTTGGGGATTATAGGAAGTTTCCCCTTGATAATATTGGGCAATGGGGAAGATCGTTGATGAACCAGTGGGAGGGTGTTCCGGAGTCCGAGCCGGTGAGAGGGTAGGAGTAGGGGGAAGGGTTGGTGATGTTTGTCCCCTAGCCTAGGCTAGGTGCATCCCAGCTATCTCTTGTCTCAACCTATCTACTTCCTCCTTCACCATTTGCATCTCTGTCTTTTCCTCCTCAACACTTTTGTCTAAACCAGACATACTTTCCGGAATGGGCCCTTTAGATCTTGTGTGGTAATGGTAATCTGCCAGAACGTTCTAACGAGCTAACTGTTTTGAAATCTTTCTCTGGTATAAACAAAAAACTTGTTAGCGTTAGAGTTTAACACATATTTCAATTTCACATTGGGGAATGCAATGTTCCTAGGCAGTTTAACCATTTCTAACATGTCTTTGCTTCGACTGCATGCGTCATTCCGCCTTATGTCCTTTCTTTTATTCATTTTGTCTTTTTTTTTTCTTTTTTTAGTGATGGTCGAATCTTATGTGGATTGCCTACGTATCATGTCCCCGCATGAATCAGACCGGGCGTAGTTCTGCCACAAGTGCAGAAAATAAAGACACCATTTTTGGATTTTTCAACTTTTACAAGTAAAACGTTTTATTATAAGACAAAATATTTTTGAAAGGAAATTAACAGACTCGATACAGACTATAGAATTTTATGCCAAAACGGGAAATACAAACTCCGACGGACAACAGACTCTGAAGACAAGGAAGATACAGACTCAAACTATGAATGTTTCAGAGTTTTGAATTTTGGCACCCGGGGGCGTCGTTCGGCTTCACCGCGGGTTTTGGTGCAAGGACCCTTTGCAGATCTTTCAAATCTTCCATGATCTGGTGGACATAAATCATTATTGAAGCAAGGAAGGTGGTGCGGGACATATCCTCACAAGCTAGGCGCTTTATGGTGATGTAGTGCCCGATATCGTCGATTCTTCCCTTGATTATGTCCCTTTCCATAAGCAATCGCTCTATTTGTTGATTCTGCATCCCCAACATTTGAGTGTTGTAAAGGAGTTGATCCTGAAACTCATTCATCTGTTTCTCATTCGGGCCATTAGATCATAGTAGTGCTTCCTATCTGCTCTGGCATCTCGGGCTTGTCTGAAGATCCGCTCTTCGAGAGTGGATATTGTTTCTCTTAATAGAGTGATGCTCCTTTCGTAGTCCCTCTTCATTTGTTGCATAGACCGTGCTCGATGTTCTGCCTTCATTATCCATTTCACCTGGATTCCTTCTAGACTAGCTTTAGATTTTTCCAGGTCTTCTTGATACTCGAGGACTTTCTTCTTCAGACCGTTTATGAGCTTTTCATCAGCCCGGCTTCTCTTCGGGTTTTTGGCAGCTATTTTCATTTCCCGGATTTGAGCTTTGAGGATCTCGCTTTCCCGAGCTAATTTGTTCTTCTCTCCTTCATCGACAGCAACTTGCACCTTGTTCTAAAATTTCAGATCCTTGATCTGTTGTTTTAGCTTGCCTACTTCGGCCCGGTATTCGCGCTCTTTGGCCAACCAGTCCCACGGTTCTCGTGATGCCTCAACGAACTCTTGAATGTGAGGTTTTTTGGTTGGCCGTTCTGGCTCATCTCTTACAACATCTCTCTTCCTGTACCAGGCGATATAAGCCGGTGAGACTTCACCTCTGGTTAGGTCGTGCACTTGAGTGTTTATCGTTAAATACTGTCATTCATTCCATATAGAACGAACGACTTCTTCATGAAATTGGCCGTTGGTACCAACCTCGATTGCATAAATACTGAGATCTTCATCTGGGTGTACCACATGACATCTCCCTAACTGCCTCATCACCCGGTAAGGCGCATAAGGCTGAATGCCTCGGAGTCCCATTAAGAGGAAGTAAGGACCCGTGGCGGGCATGTACACAATTTCTTCAACAGGAAGCCAACCCAATGTCTACCCTATTCATACTGCTGTGATGGCGCGAAGGCAAGATACCCAGTCTTCAGACCCTTCTGGCAATTTGAGCTCTGAAACCCTTGTGTTATATCCTTCAATGCAACCTTCGTTTGTAGATCTATAGCTCATATACTGAGGATGATGGCACAAGTGCTCGATCATCCATATCTGTAATAACAAATTGCATCCTTCGAAAAAATCTGCCCCGGTTTTGCAGGCTGTGAGAGCTCGGTATATCTCGGACACTATCATAGGGGCAAGCGTGCTTTTGTTGTTGGTAATCAGGACCTTGACGACTCCAGCCACCTTCAAATCAATATTTTTGTCTTTCCGAGGAAACACCACAATGCCCAAGAATGCTACCATGAAGGCGAACTGCCTATGTTTATCCCATTTTGTTCGATTCCCTCTGCTGCAAACCTCGCTTTCCAGATCGTCGAATCCTCCCACATGCCCATACCTTTGGTATATGAATTGCAGAGTAGAAAAACCCCTATCCAATTCAGAGTACGGGACTCCCTTGCTTATCTTTAGCAGATCCATGAACTTGTGCGAATTGACGGCTCTTGGAGCAATCAGATATTTGTGCCTTAGCCCCTCAGTAATGTCCATATAACCTGCTACCTCTTCTAAGGTTGGAGTGAGTTCAAAATCTGAGAAGTGGAATACACTGTGGGCTGGGTCCCAAAATGTAACCAAAGCCTTTATAATGTCACATCTGGGTCTGACGTTCAACAAACTGGTGAGACCTCCCAGATGTACTTTGATCTTATCTCGCTCTGACTTTTCCAAATCCTCCCACCATAAGCGCAACTCCAAAGGGATCTTGCTCCTAACTGTTATCAGCAAACTTGGACCCGGGTCATTCTGTATGTTTGTTTGGGGCGATTAACACTCATTGGACTCAAAGAAAGAATAAACTAAAATTGACACACATTAAAATAAAACTCCGGTCTTGTCAATACGGCCTTTCAGCACTTCGAAGAAGATTTAAAGGTTGTGTTTTACCAACCGGACAAAACATTGAAAAATGACCAAAAGTGGCTATTTTCGCAAAAACAGCCTTCCGGCGTCTTTTTAAGGATATTCGGCTATTTTTACAAGAATGGAATCACCCGACTTATTTATGACAAAAGATTAAAATTTTTGACATTTTTTGGCTATTTTTGCAAAAGGGGAGGTTGGATCCGATGAGGGTTGCCTACGTATCTCACATCCTGTGAGAATCAAACCGGCGTAGTTCGGGCCACGAAAATAAACTAATTCTGAAAACAAGACTTGTTTACTAAAAAACACTTTCTTTCTTCATTTTCTCAAAATTTTGGCAGAGTTTGCTATATGGACACTGTTTTTTTTTCTTTTCAATATTCCAGTATTTTCAGAAGCCTGTCAGCATGCAAGTCTGCGACAAATAAATGCATAAAACAAACAGGATGCAGCAGGATGGTCTTTTTATTTCAGATTGCTTGTCCTAGACGGACCCAACCCCTGTGTTGAGTCCCCTAAGTTAAGTGCACATGACGAAAATAAGCGTTCCTACTAGGGATCCGGTATGAGGTTTTGTTATACTAGGTTTATCCTGGGTGTTTGTTCTAGACCTGGCTTACCCGAGCGGACAACTCAAGCTGATGATGGGAACTGCGTACCGGTAACCAAAAGATCATCCGGTTTTGCAACTCCTCCGAATCCTCGTTCTATTTTGGGATATGACACTAACAGAAAGAAGTCACGACCAGCGTGCACTCCTTAAGAAAGAGAAGAGAGGGATTTCATAGCAGTTTATATATACAGTTCAAATAATATCAAAGCGGTAAGAGCAACATTTTGCACATTTAGGCTAAAACATGTAATAAAATCAGATAATAAATAAAGCCAAATAATAAAAATTATTCTAAGCTCGAAATTTTTGAACCCTGAACCAGAGATTCTGGGTTATCTCCCCAGCAGAGTCGCCAGAGCTGTCACACCTCCTTTTTCACCTACACCCCCGTTAAGGGACATATGGGGAGTTTTTCCAATTAAAGGACAATCGAAATGAGATTTATTTATTTATTTCAGAGTCGCCACTTGGGAGATTTATGGTGTCCCAAGCCACCGGTTGAATCCCGAATCGAGGAAAAGAATGACTCTGTATTACAGTCCGCGAACCAGAAATCCGAGTAAGGAATTCTGTTAACCCGGGAGAAGGTGTTAGGCATTTTCGAGTTCCGTGGTTCTAGCACGGTCGCTCAACTGTCATATTCGGCTTATTTATCTGACTTTTAATACATGTTGAATCTATGTGCAAAATTTTAACTATTTACCGCCTTTGTTATTATTTATTCAAAGAATTGCAACGTCGTGAGAATGCATCTCGAATTGCGCTACATAAATGTACCCGCAATTTTCGATACATTCCAACTTCGTTGAGATTTGGATTTGGGTCACATAAATGTGCACCCGGGTTTAAGAAAGTAAGTTATTAAAAGTACGCGCCTAAAGCAATTTCGTGTTTGCGACTTTGCGAAGGCCATGAAATTCACTAAACGGCACGTCTCGGTTTCTAAGGTTAAACAAAATTAATTGGACGAGGGCCATGCAATTGTCATTTTTGTATGACATGGCGCACCTCAGCTTGCTCTAATTGGAACATTTTTTAAATTAATACATGAGGGCCATGAGCTATTCTTGTTTAATATGGCACACCTCCACTAATTAGATTAACCAAATGAAATTTTGAAGAAACTATGGCTATTTTAAGTCAATGCTCAAACCCAACTTATTAATTATAAAGCTATCTACAATCCAACTTTCAAAGCTTGGGCCTAGATTGAGGCCCTAGGGTTAATGGCGACAGTAAGAGTCCAGAAGGAGCATACGTTAGGATTGCAAGACGTCCAAACAAGAAAAAAGGTGTTCCCTTGCTGGGCTTGCTTAAGCCCAGATTTCAGACATACAAAACCGTCAATGGCATAAGCATCATCAGAATGTAAATCTAATTGAGACATGCTATTGTATTAACGATTTCACCTCTAAATTTCAATATTCGAGTATAAGTTATTAACATGAACTTGCAATTTTTATCTCAGCCTGCATTTTTAATCAAATTTACTAAGTGAAGGGCCTTACGATAACAACCCAAGTTATTGGGCTCATGAGACAAGCCCAAGAACCTCTAACTTATTACCCTCTTTATTGAAACCATGCTGATGCCATAATTAACGAAATGCTCATGCTTGTATTTTAATTTTTCTTAAGCTAACTTCCCACAAACAAATATATGGGATTGGAACTGATCAACCATAAAAAAAAACTTTTAAACTAAAACAACACTGTAATGCTTTTCAGAGTAAAAAACAGGGTCATGGACAGTACTCCATACAACAAGCCTCGATGTCAAACCAAGAAAACTAATGACACCTTCAAGCAGCTTTCCCTTACACAATACCCCATACTCTGAAATTACACACATAATCTAAATAGCTAAGTCACCGTAAGCTATTAGCATGAACCAACAAACCAACATGAACCAGAAACTGAATTACCACAAAACAGAAGCATTTAATCACACAGAATGGTAGTAATTAACAGTTATTACATCAGAATTTTAATGTCTCCATTTAAACTTCGACTTTAGTTTCCAGATCTTCATACACGCTAGTCAATATTCAATTCCATGACAAGTTTTGAAGATATACATCAAGGGAATTCGAAGCATGTACCTGGTATTGATAATATAAGAAGAGGAAGAAGAGGGTCAGCAGCAGTAGCAGCAACAGAAATGGCAACCAGCAGTACAACCACAAATAGCCAGCAACTATATACTTCCCCAAGTATAGAGCAAAAGTAAAAGGAAGACAGTTCTAGCTAATTTTAGATCCTAAACCAGACAAATAATGAAAATAACTATTCTTTTTCAACTTTTTCAAGCTTTTAGAATTCAATTTTTTTTTAGTCCAGTTCTATAGACCTCCCTCTGCCTTCTTATACTTACTGCCTTACCCCTCCTTTTCACTAAAAATCTGAATTATTCCACTTTAAATCCCACTAAGGAAACTTTTCCTTATTTTCAGCCCTCCCCCAATCCCGTTTGTTCCCCATTATCATATTAATCTAAAGACATTAATATCCCACTAACAAAACACTAACATTAAAATATTATCCTAACTGTTTCATTCCCAAATCACCGCTGAAACCCCTTAATATTACTGCCCCTAATACAATTCAACTATATTAAATCTTTTAATTCTAAAATGTGCTCAACTAGCAATTATCTAAAACTAATTTGATTAACAGCTATAACCAATTCTCCTAACAAACTGAATGATTAAGGTGGAGTTCCCCTTGAATCCCATGGACTGAATTTAAATCACAACACAGAACTCAGCAGAATCATTTAAACTGAAATTGAAAATTGATTCAAAATTCACATGAATGCAGGTTCATTGTCAGCCTACTAACAATGCCCTGAAGCTAAGTGTTCACAGATCAAGCATACACAACAAACATTTGGCGAGCTTATTGGTTTACAAACAAGAACGAATTAATCGACGAGAACTAATTAACCGATTATCTACAACAATTGATAACAATCAATCTGAAAATAGATAATCAGGTAATTTCAATCGGTATTGACAAGAACAGAGGTTTATAATAAAACAACTAATCGACGAAACTTATTTGAATTGATTATGCAGCCTATAATTATACATAACAAAGAACAGAAACAAATTCGACCAAATAAAAAGGTCTGATGGAGAAGGAAAGAATAATCGACAAAACAGAAAAATTAATATAACAATACCAAACACATAAACAGACACTTAAAACATTAGAAAATAGAATAAAAGAAAGAAAGGAAAAATACCTTAGATAGAACAAAGAACAGACGGACTTGAATCGACTCGAATTTGAACTTCTTTTGAGGTCAAACGGACCTTAATCGAGTGTTCTCAACTGAGAACACTTCGACTAAGGTCAGTTAAACACCCAAAACCTCTTAAAATGCGGACAGAAACCAGTTTTGGTTTTTCTAGGGTTCTCTTTGTTTCGATTTGGGATTCGAGTGTTTCTAGCCAGATTCGAACCAAACCCATGGTGGTTTGGTGATGAGGGAGGTCAGGGACATGTCTGGTATGAGTTTGGGATTGGTTGGGGTAGATCTAGTTTTGCTCGAATCTTCGATTGAAGATTCGAGAAGTTGGAGGTTGATTCGAGGCCAACGAGTACTGGATCTGCAACGAGGGTGGTCAGATGGTTTAGGGTTGTTAATTTGGTAGTCATCGGAAGATTCGAGACGTTGGATATTGATTCGAGGGAAACTGATACAAGATCTGGAAAGAGGATGTTGTGGGGAGGCTATGGTGTAATTTTGGGTGTGTTTGGACCACCGGAACTGCCGTGAGGCGATTTCCGGTGGGCGGAGGACGGTGGTTGAAGGTGGCAGACATGTTTGGTCTCTGAAGCTCAGAGACGAAGGTGGAAGGGGGGCTATGGCTTTGGGGGCGTGGGGTAAGGGATTGGTCTTATATACGGAGGGGTTGTTTCAATCTCGGCCGTTAGATCAATTAAGATCAACGGCCAGGATCAAGGGGTTAAACCGTACGGCGTCGTTTGGTTTAAGTAGGGGGTCGGGCTGAACCGGGTAATGGGTCGGGGTCGGGTTTGGTCAAAGCTTTGGGACTGTTTGATCAACTGAGATCAACGGTCCCAATGGAAATGCCTGAAATGGCGTCGTTTGGTTGAGGCTGGAGATGGGCTGGATTGGGGGTTGACATTGGGCCTGGGCTGTTTTCTTGTAAAGCTGGCCCAATCCGAAATTTTTCTTGTTTTCTTCTTTCTTTTATTTTCTTTTTATTTTAAAAACTAAAATTCTAAGTTGAATTATAAATTAAATTAACTTATTAAAATACTAATTAGCTCTTAATAATAATTATCAAACATGATTAAGTACCAATTAAAATATAAGATCACACAACTAGACCTTAAATGCCTGAAATGCAAAGTACATTATATTTGTGATTTTGTTCTTAACTTAACAAATAAACAGGCACGAACAAATGCAAACAATACAAAAATTCACAACAATTGCAAATAACACAAAATTTATTTTATTTTAAATTTTCTGGGAGTAGTTCTCGTAGGGCAAAAATCACGTGCTCACAATACGACTAAAATATAGTACTTGAGAGAGTTTTGCTTAAGGAGAGAATTTATTCTCTCATAAGTTTTTTTCCTCTTTTATACTAGTAGATTGTTATAGGTCACTTGACCAAACCATATGAAATTAGTATATCTTTTTTTAATATATCTAATTTGTTGTTGTCAAAAATTTACTTTGTTAACTTCCGCATGACGCCTTGTTATTTTCGATCTCAACACAAAGAACATGACATAGTGATTAATAGGGGTGTACAAAGGAAATTGACAAACCGCACCAACTCGATAATCCGAGTCAAACCGAGGAAAAAACCCGACTATGGTTTGTTTTGAATTGGTTTGGTGTTGGAAAAATAAACCCTGCCATAATTTCTTTGGTTTGGTTTTAACTAAAGAAAATCAAACCGAAACCAAACCAACCCAATATTACATATAGAAATTTTAGATATATTTCATATATAAATATAATTATCGTGATGTAATTTATAAATATTTTTTAAACCTTTTTATTATTTTATCTATTAAAGTATTATTTCAAGGTTGGACTTAGAATTTTTGAATGTACCAATAAGTTTTATAGTCATTAATACTAGTAACTTAAATAATGCTAACAAAAGCCCGAATCAAAATCAAATCAATACTAATGCTAACAAAAGACATTCAATTCAATACTAAGAACGATAATGTATTGAATATCTATTTTTTGTTTTACAATGATTTTGATAAAAATGCATAACCTATTTTTATTTTTCCTTTAGCGTTTAGTTATGTAATTAATACTCCCTTATAAATCTACTTATTTTAGCATGACTTAGTACTTTTAGATAATGTTTATTTTTATTATGGCTTTTTTAATTAGCAATATTGATATTACATAATTTTATTGTCTTTATTGTTGAATGTCTTAGGATAATGCCATGACATATCTCATATTTTTGTATTATTTTCTTGGAAAATACCTTATATAGTTGTGTCTTACCAGGATTAAAGAAATATTTTGAGCAAAGGTTATATGTTTTGTGCAATGAAGATTTTACTGGAAAAAAAATCGAAAAAACCCGAATAACCCGAAAATCCGAGGAAAACTGAGATTGAAAAATCCGAGTGTTATTGGTTTGGTTTGGTCTTTAAATTTAATAACCTGACATAATTAGTTTGGTTTGGTAAATATAAAATCTGAACCAACCCAACTTATGTACACCCATAGTGATTAACATGACCAAAATAGTCTGGGGGAAGATATTCATGGTAATTACTATAAGGGGTCGTTTGATAGGATGCATTAGATAAGTTAATGCATGCATTAGCTTTGTGTATTAATAATATATTGTTTGGTAGAAATTTTGAACCTATGCATTAGTTATGCAAGCATTAGTTATACATCATATTTGGTATTATCCTATGCATAACTAATGCATAGAAAACAATGGTATTAGCAATGCAATGGGTTTTAATGCATGTATTAGGTTAGTTAAAGACAAAATTATCCTTCAGAATTTATGTTTTATTAAAATATGCTAGTTAGTATATTAATGCAAGTTTAAAATAATCCAAATAGTGAGAAATAAAATTATATCCCTAGTAAATAAACAAATACTTAGCATATTTTTTTAATAAATAAATATTTAATTTTATTTTACAATATAGGTAGACAAATAAAATAATTTTTTTAAAACTTTTTCATATAAAAATATTTTTCAACATATGTTTCTTTTAAAAAGTTAGAGTGTGGACTAGTTTTGAGGGCATTCTTAGCAAATGCGAAGAATCTGTTGCATTTGCGACCATGAGAAAATTCTGTCACCTTCGCATTTGCGAGGGACCAGTGGCATTTGCGACATCGCATTTCCGAAAAAGGGTCGCATTTGCTAGGATTGCATTTGCGACACCTAGGTCGCAATTCCCATGCCTGAGGACTTCGCAATTGCGAAGCCTGATCTCACAATTATGAGATCAGAGGCCTGGGCAAAAATATCAGATACTAGCAACTTTTTCCTAAGTTCAATTTCACTCTATGGCCTATCTAAAACTCACTCCAAGCCCTCGGGGCTCCAAACCATACATGCACGCAAGTCCAAAAATATCATACGGACTTGCTCGTGCAATTAAATCATCAAAATAACATCAACAACTATGAATTGAAACTCAAATTCATGAAATCACTCAAGAACATAAAAATTACTATTTTCTTAAATAAAGGTCTGATTTATACCAAACGAACTCTGATTCTTACCAAACTTCACAAATTCAACTTAATTATTATTTCAAACTTGTACCGGGCTCCGGAACCAAGATACGGGCCCGATAAAATCAAGAATTGTATCAATTCACTTCTAAAAGCTTTTATATTTTCCAGAAAATAATTTTCTTTAAAAATTCATTTCTCAGGCTTGGGACCTCGGAATTCGATTTCGAGTATACGCCCAAGTCTTAAATTTTACTACGGACTGTATAAGATCGTCGGATCACGGGTCTGGGTCCGTTTACCAAAAATGTTGATCAAAGTCAACTTTATTCAATTTTAAAAGCCAATTTCTATATTTTACTTAGTTTTCACATAAGAGCTTTCCATAAACCCGCTCGGACTGCGCATGCTAATCGAGGTGAGTCAAAAAGAGGTTTTGAAGGCCTCGAAATATAGAATTTACTTTCAAAACGAATAATGACCTTTTGGGTCAAAAAGGTCATCACGGTGATCATGTTCAAAAGGGTCGAGAAGCAGTAAATGAAAGTTGGAGTAGCAGCAAAGGAAATCCTTTTCCAAAATTAGAAGACCGCTGCAACGCTAGGATATTCAACGACCAAGTATAAAAGAGAAGACACTTGCAATAGCAAATTCACGCAACCTTTTATACAATTGTCTACCAACTACAAGTTCTTTATTCTACTCTTAACAAGTATTGTAATTTACTTTTGGATTTATTGTGTACACAAAAGAGAGAAGAGAGATAGAAAAATATTGGAGAGGCAGTGTGAGGTTGTGTCATTGTTCGTTTCTTTGGTGAGCGAGTGAAAACTAAAGGGTCATTGTTAGTGAGCGAGTGAAAACCAACCCTTGTTTGTTATTGGCGAGCGAGTGAAAACCAATCCTGTAAATGTTGGTGGTGAACAAGAAAATCACACAAGTTGTACTTAACCCAAATTACAAAGAGCTAAAATGATAACATCCTTGCACCCCAAGGAGACTGGATTAGGATACCACATTAGTTCAGAACCAGTATAAAATTCCTGGTGTCATTTATTTTACTGCTCTCATATTTTATTATACACCTTTACTGTTTATTGTGAGTAGTACATGTTTAAATTGAAGTACTAACAGTTTTGGTGCAGGTTGTCTCCGCATAAGTCGACTAGGTCTGAAGAGTAGTCGACTAAAAATTTGCAAGGCTATAATTCATCCCCCCCCCCCCCGTACTTTCACAAAGACATTCCATACATGTGTGAATCTTTAGAAGAATGTTTAAGAGGAAGTGTCAAATAATGAGGTGAAGATCGAAGTAAAGCGTATTTCACAATTCTCATTAATGGTCTTTGATTTTGTCATCTTTACGTTTATGTCGTATAATTTGAAGTAGTGATTTTTTTTCAAATAATACATAGAGATTTTGATATCTGTTTTTTGTTGTATATATTTATACTCTACAATTGCAATAACTTTGAGTCGTGACTTTATCCGATGTTGAAGTCAGATTCTAATGTGTTTTTCTTTTCCTGTTATATATAGATTTATCATTTTTATAAATATAATTTTATGTATGATCTTAATTCTTTTGCCTCTATTTTTTTTTCTTCAATGAACTTTTTCGAATTAGGCATCAATCTATGACGTTGATAATTTGTAGATAACTTTAAATTAACTTATAACGTAATCTAATTAATTAAGAAATCACATGTAATAATAGGTTATTACCGATAAAAAATTTAACAATGTGAATGGGACAGGCTTTCAGTAGAGTTATTAACTTTATGAAGAAAGTATTTTTTATTATCGGGTTATAGTATCGATGATTGAAAACTTAGTGAAGTTTATAATCAACTTGCAAACAATAATCATTATTCTAATGTTAGGATTTACACACAATTAGTTATGATTCTTATCTTATTAACTATGTTATTGAAAGATTTTTTTATTAAATAAATTAATTATTCCTGTGAATACTTGGTGAATTTTATTCTTTAAAGTGTGACATTATCTCTAACTTAATATTGCAGTTACTCAACTAAATGTATCACATAAAATCATGCTTTAACTACCAGAATAATACAATAAATTAACGGAATAAAAATTTTAACATGCAAAGTAAGAAGAAAAGGTCTTACTAATGATCTTTTGTCAAAAAGTATATATTTTTTCTCGTAGAAATTTTCAGCTTCTCAATATACAACTAACAATAATTTAATTTACTTTATTTGTGTAATTGGTAGCTTTAAGAATCTATGCAACTTTTATTTTAATTTTAGGTTTTACTTTTCTTGGTCTTGGACTTTCTTAATTAGATAAAACCTAAGTAATATTCATTGATAATATACAATTAACTATACATCACATAGATTATTTCTACAAATAAACCAAATTTATGAATTAAACCAAATGTATTTTATTTATTGGCGATTTTCTTTCTCATAAAAAGAGGGATAGTATCTATATTTGTTATTAGCTCGATAAATTCTTTTTTAAAATTTTATTGATGTTTCTTAAACCCCGCGCAAAATGTGGGTAAGTTTACTAGTAAAAAGTAAGTTTAAGAACCTTAACGGGAAACTTTTATCAAGAAAGTGCTCCTTTCTAATTCATAACCTTGCAATCCAAGTTCAAGATTTTGAGAATAAACCAATATATGTTTATTCAAGTCAATTAAGATGTAATCTAAAGTTTAAGGTAAACATATTCTGCATTTAGGCACTCAATAGAACGAGTCACAATGCTTCTCAACTTAACAACCTGCAAATTAAAACGTCATTTTCTGTCAATCACCAAAATGCTAAGAGTATTCGACATTTCAGAAAAATAAGTATTACTACAAATTAAAGAGTGGTTAGTACTTAGTACAAGGTGTTTATCAGTCCCGCCAGTGACAAGCTTGTAAATTTGTATATATCCCTTGCGTCAGTGACAATCTTGTAAATTCCATGGGCATGTCATCTCAACTCAATATTTTTATCGTGCAACATAAATTTATACATAAAAATTACAATAAATAGTAGATACGAATAGACATATTAAGTTGAGAGGTTACCGGCACCGGAAAATTTCTATAAAAACTCCATATATACTAATAAATATCTTTAAAAAATAGTCAGATATTAGCATAGGCCATGTGCCAATTATTATATGCAGTGTTAAATTTATATTGAGTGTCGTGGTCTCCCCACGACCGCCAAAGGGATCTACAGCTTCCTATATCGAAATAATGAGATTCAGCATGTTAGAGCACAACCACATCAACATCAGTGCAAGATTCAACAATGTTATAGCTTTAAATAAGTGTGCATATGTTTGTTAACACTGGTAGAAATCCACCGACAGAATTCTGACATCGACTAACACGGATATATGAGATTTTTGAATCATTGATGGTGACATTGCAACTATATCCGGCCAGGAATAGAACTAGAAGTTCGATCAAATTCAGTAGCTTTTGTTTAAATAATATATTTGTGTTAAACTTTTTATTAAATATGTACAAATTAAAAGTTTTAGAACCAAGTTATTAGTGCTTGAAGTAGTTAAACAATGTATTAGTCTGTATTCAGCTAATGAAAGCATTGTATTCTTGAAAAGAAATGGACAAAAGCGTACAAATGAACTTTTAGCATTCCTATATAAATGAGCTTTGTGTAAAAACTGGAGGACAGACTTGATAAGTCTGACCTCTGTAATTACACATGGCAAAATCGCTTAGATCTAACTCACAGTATTTTATTACACAACCAACATTTCAACCTTATCAAAGGCAAATGACAACAGAAAAAAGGAGGAGGGGGGGAGCGGGGGAGGGAGCTCGAATAAAGATACCCCACATGGTCATTTTCATTCCTACCAACAATCTCAACCTATAGTGTAGAAGTCTTACCTCAAATTTGACAGTTTTATATTATTGGTTGAGAAAATGTTAAATTTAAGTTCAGAAGTTGTACATAGACATTAGCACGTTTGCGGCTCTTTACCAAACACTTTACCAACCAAAAAGTTCTACTTATTCCTGGACTTTAGAAAATTCCATTTCTTTGACACGATTCCTATTTCTTATCTTGTAAGGTTCCAAGATCAAGTGGCTATCGCCACCAGGGGTGGCAACATGCGGGTCGGATCGGATTTGGATCGATCAAAATCGGGTAATACAAAAAATGAGTAAATTATTCAATCCGACCTATATTTAATACTATCACAATCCAAATCTATCATGTTATGATGACGTCTAACGTGGAACTAGGCAAGCCAACTCTTTTATCAAAACAACCCGTTATTTCAAAATAAGGGTTACTTCAAGCTATTTAGTTAATAAAACTTCATGAGATAAATCTGAATAACAAGGTGCGGAAAGAAAAGTCCGGCATCGGGGTGTCACTAGTCATGAGCATCTACTAAGAACTGTCCGAAAATACTAAGACAAATACAGTCTGGAAACAAACTAATAACATCTAGAGGAAGATAGGAGGGAGGGAAAGCAGGGCTGCGATCGCCATGCAGCTACCTTGCTAACTCCAACAGATCCGCGACGGATGAAACCAACACTTACTAGCACGTCCAGCAACCCCTGGATCTGCACACAAGGTGCAGGGAGTAATGTGAGTACGCCAATTCAGTAAGTAATAAAAGTAAACAAAGACTGAGCAGTAGAAACACATAAAATCCACATCATGAAATCTGAGTAGATACAATATGCTTTCAAGACAGTATGTGAGTCAAATCATCTCGTTTCAAATCCAGTTTTCAGTAAAAGTCATTTGAAGACATTTTTTCCAACTGTTTCAACAAAGGTTCAATGCAAAAGAGAGTGAAAGTGGTGAAAATCATAACAGTCCTTCGGGAAAAAACTCACTCGTATACGGCCCCTCGGGCAAACATCAATCGTATACAGCCCCTCGGGCAAAACATGAATCACAAACAGCCCATCAGGCAAACCTCACCATCACTCAAATACAGCCCCTCGGACAAACCATCACTCACAATCAGGGTACACGCGCTCACTGGTGGTGTGCAAACTCCGAAGGGACTCCTACAGCCCAAGCGCTATAACAAGCCACCTCGTGGCATAAATCAATCAGGCCATTGGCCTCACAATAATAAGTCACCTTGTGGCATAAATCAATTAGGCCCTCGGCCTCACATAATCATGAATCAGTAACAACTTGTTGTGGTGCGCAGCCCGATCCTATAATATCCTCACAAAATAGGCCATCGGCCTCACTCAGTCATAAATCTCTCAAGCCACTTGGGCTATCAGTAAAAACAGGATGCTCAGCCTAAAATAATATTTTATATGCATCAAAATGAGGTACTATAAACTGTGTTATGAAATTAGTAAAACATAGCATGACTCAGTATAGATGTTCAATCAAAACAGTGAGAGGATAATAAGAAAAAGGCCCCTAAGAGTCCGAACAACTCTGGCACAAGGCCCACAATATGGCATTCAGCCCAATTTATAGAATTCTTTCTAAAACACATAAGTATCATATAGTTTCAGCCAAATATGCAACTTATAGTTGCTACGGGACAGACCAAGTCATAAATCCCCAATGGTGCACGCCAACACGCCCGTTACCTAGCATGCGTGTCAAATCAAAGTAGTAAAACGTTGTAAAATTCTGGGTTTCATACCCTCATGAATAGATTTACAATCATCACTTATCTCAAACTGGTTAAATCCCTACTCCGCGATGATCTTGCCTCTTGAACCGGCCTCCAAATGCCTCGAATCTAGCCACAAACAATTCGATACAATCAACACGGGCTAAATGAATCAATGGCATAAGAAAATGCTAAGCTTTAAGTCAAAAGTCAACAAGTCAACTCAAAAGCCAGACCCCGGGCCCACGTCTCAAAATCCAACCAAAGCCTCAAAATCCGACAACCCACTCGATTACGAGACTAACCATACTAGTTTCACTCAAATCCGACCTCGAATCGGCTTTCAAATCCCAAAAATTTATTTTATGAAACTCCACCAATTTTTCTCGAAATTCCATCCTAAATTACGAATCAAATGATGAATTCAAAGATATATTCATGAATATTAGCCAAAACCGAGTTAGAATTACTTACCCAGACGATTTTCTTGAAAAACTCCTGAAAATTTGCCTCAAGCCGAGCTCCTAAAGTTAAAAATGTGAAATAAAACCATAGACCTCGCTTAAATAGTGCCCTCTGAATTTCCATTCCACAGTCCGCGTATTTCTCACTGCGACCCCATTCTTTCCATAGCGGTCCACGAAGTTTTACCGCGGTCGCGGGCCCTGAGATATCTTTACCGCGATCCACATAAAAATGTATTGCGGCCGCACCAAACCTCACCATGGTCCGCGAAATCCTGTCGTGGCCTCACGCTCCCATCGCGGTCCGCGAAATTCCTAACGCGGCCGCATTTCCAAGATCTGAGACCTACAACATTCAAAAACACCAGATATTAGGTATTTTCCAACTCCCAAAGCCAAATAGTAATCTGATAACCATCCAAAACTCTCCCGAGGCCCTCAGGACCTCAACCGAACATACCAACACATCTCATAACATCATTCAAACTTAGTCGAATCTTTGAATCACTCAAAACAACATCAAAACATCAAATTACACTCGGATTCAAGTCTAAGAGCTTCTAAATTTCCAAATTTTGCCAACGACGCCGAAACCTATCAAAACACGCCCGAATGGGCCCAAATTTTGCACACACATCACAAATGACACTACGAACCAACTCCAAATTATGAAATTCCATTCCGATCCCAATATCAAAATTTTCCACTGCCGATCGGAAATCGCCAAATTTCCAATTTCGCCAATTCAAGCCTAATTCTACCACGGACCTTCAAAACACAATCCGGACGCGCTCCTAAGTCCAAAATCACCTAACAGAGCCAGCAGAATCATCAAAATTTAAATCTAAGGATCAAATACTAAAAGTCAAAACTTGGTCAAACCTTTCAAATTTAAAGCTTCAGGATGAGAAACATTCTTCTGAATCTATTTCGAATAACCTGAAAACCAAAACTGACGATTCACATAAGTCATAATACATCATACGGGGCTAGTCATGCCCGAGAACTGGCAAGAGAAGTGCAAATGCTCAAAACGATCGGTCGTGTCGTTACATCCTCCCCCACTTAAACATACGTTCGTCCTCGAACATGTCCAGAGTTGTTCCAAAAGCTATTAAATCGATGTATGATCTTACTATGCACATAACCGGGGGTGATCCCACGTCACCCTATCTCATATAGATATGACAACACAACATGACTGAAATTTCTTAATCCAACCTAGTCCATAAGTCTTACAACCCAATTTCCAACATCCAGAATTATCTATAGGATCAGAATCTCACATCTACACACTGAATAAGTCTGAACATGCTGTATCAAGCCATAACCGCAACTCAAGATGAAATCAAATGATATACCACACAACTCAAACACTCATGGCGTTAACTTCTAAACACAACAGCTGCTCATACAACCCAATACCGGTAATAAACCTCTTATCAAACAAAGCCTCATCCCAACACTTTCGTATACTGCTAATGATGAAAGAAACACGCAGAAATCATAACCATTTCTCAGATCAACTAGTCATGGAGTTCCCTCTCCTTCGGCAAGGACTATAGTAAATTTCTAAGCCGAATTTCAATGTTATCCTTCCAACATGCTAAAATCGAATCCGATAGTATTCATCCTAGGTCCAATGAACTCATCTCATCCATCACGACTACTCTAGTGGCATGACACATCAATACCATCTAAAGCCACAACCCGTGCAATTCGCGCACCAATAAGAAACAATCCAAATGTATTCAAATCATGGAAAATGACTCAAATGAGAGAACCATCCCACAAGCTCAACCAGTACAACCACTATGCAATGCTAATAACCTATCACACACCGTAGAATCAAAACACACGAATCTAACACAAAGGATTATATCCCAAACATAACTTAGTTGTAATGCACAATCCCATCCAAACATTGGTCCGCATGAAATACTTCAAGCCACCTTGCTCAAAATCAATAACGACGCGCAATTCGACATCAAGTACTCAAAGTGCATTACCATAACCATGGAGAAGCAAATGACATAACACCACACAAAACCCAATAGATCATAACCAATACGTTATTCACCAAATAGTAACCAATACTCTTCACGCTCAAATTCCTCTATAAGACCCCAATAAAACTGCACCATATGTGCATATAACCAACAAGTCATAACTCTTCGTAACACAGAAGGGTAACTCATAGATCACTCCAGAACACGAATAAGCTCAACAACAATCGAATGGAACATCCCTCAACAATAGCAATTCGAAGTCAACAATTCCGACCCAGTGCAGAGCACACATCCATATTGGATCTACCAATGAACCCCAAATCAACTCTGGTCACCCACAACAGCTAAATACCCGCCGAAAGTCTACAATGACTGAATCACAACACCTACTAACCTCTGACTAACCTTGGCTACATTTTTACAGTCCACAACCACGAAATAATCTACTCACGAGAACTCTCAGTCTCCAAATCCATAGAACATACGAATCACCATTTTTGATCTCAACTCCACCGCCTGAATGTCCACACTTCGCCAATTATATGGTCATCCCACGGGGATTACTTCTAAAATTCTTCTGTGCCACAAGGCAAAATTTGAACTCCGGCAATCGATCAAACAGAAGAGTGCCGCAATACCAATGAAGTATCCATAACTCAAACACATCGCCCCTTTCTGAAATATATGCCATCATCAAGCCATACCGATTCGTAATATCATTTATCGAGTCATCTGAAACTGTCCATGCTGCCTAAGAATTTATGACCTTCCTTTCGAGACTGAACCATGACCTTACACATGAAAACCTCAATCCTACACAACATACCGCATATACCACACCATTCTATGATAATGTGAGAACTTTATAATCCAATCCGAGTCACAAGCAACTACGTACTCAACTAGCCAAGAACTTTCCATTTGATCACATCTATGAGAAAATCACTGTACATCACATACTCCTAACCTCATTTGCACAAATCCATGCCAGTAGAAAATATACATCTATAACCATGGTAGAAACCATCAAAAACTCTCCGAACCCCATTTGCACAAAATCAAACCGTTAGGACTGAATCCTTCTAACTCAACCAAGCTATGCAGGTCACAAAAACTCAAGTGCATTGCCACGAACACCTATAGAAACTCATTACCTCATAAGCACTCAAAGAACTAATCATATCTCTTACCATGTCGATCCAACCTACTACCCAGCAGTTTTATTTATCCAAGTTCTTCTGAATTACCTTCTATTTATCCAAGTTCTTCTGAATTACCTTCAAATTGATACTTCTCCTTGCCATGATACCACAATCATCAACCCAAACTCACTACATGAAACTCAAGCATAAAACCGCACCGCTCTAAGGCTCATAAGCCGTCGAATACTCTCTTAAATATTTCCGAAAGTACCACATTCAAAATACTTACCCTAAAGAGACTTCCTGCGAATATAAAGCCATTACCTTCACCTTCCTGATACTGGTATGTATAATCCCTAATGATATAAAAATGTCACAAGTCTTGACACCGTTCAATGTAACCTCAATTCTAGCAAATTACACATCCTGAAGATCCCCAATCGTTACATATAAATCTTTAATCCATTAGAACCATTCTCGAGAGTCATCCACGCTACTCAGGTCTCCATTATCTGATCAAACGAAGCGAACGACTTGTGTCCCATTAGTACAGCAACACCTAAGGAAATAACCCCACCTTAATGCCGCCAGATAAATTATTTCTCCATACACATTACATCCTTCACCAATGACAACTCAAATCATTCCATCATTCCCATATACTCATAAAGCCCAATATAACTCGTATCCAGAAATCTCTTTTACTCGAGTCATCCTTGATCTCAACCTCTGCAAGTCATAACTGATTCACCAGTATACTTCAAACTGATATTAATACAACACTTAGCCGTGCATTCAACTTATCAATAACAGACTCCCCCACTTGGCTCAAAGTCATAGATCAAAACACACAAAATAACTCATAATTCCCATACTCTATTATTGCCATAATACCATAGTGAGATTCAACTAGATCCTCTCGTAAGATCATGCAACACAAACCATCTAGTATTTTAAATCATCTGCAAATCTTGCGTTCATCCTCGTAACAGACAAAATAACTCTCAAACGCGATCCAAACTCAAATTGCAGCACATATAATTCACTGGTAAAAGAGGACTCGCTACAAAATAACATAGGGATCACACGCCCTCAAGACACCCCCGCAAGAGATAACCCACTTGTTTCACCTCAAACTAACAACTCTTTATACCCTTCCACCGTCATAAACATCATGCAATCGCTTAATCTTCCTGAGTCTGAACTCGTATCATGACAGGAAATCTACTTCACTCCCCAACTACACAACACGAAAAGGTCCTTCAACACTCCCAAAACTCGAGACTACACGTCAAATCAAGATGGAAACCAAGCACCAAATAGTTTTTTCTACTCCTCAAACAGACCCTTCTCATCACATTCAAATTATATGAACACATCTCGCAGTCACATCATACTCATCACGTAGACATCCAGCCATTACTTCTACTAATAGGGACACTATCGAACATATAAATCTAAAAGCACGTGCTAACACAATCAACACCTCAGTGCTCTAGCTACAGTCAAAACCTGGCCTCAAGTCCTCCAGACTAGCCCAACATCAACACATAGAATCGCATCTCGCACCTCATCCTAGGAATCACAAGACGTAGATGCACAACTGATACCGAGCGCTCATGTGCGCATACGAATGCGTGGAAGGAATTCAAAGAGTTACACTTCAAGCTAAATCAATGTTGTACGATAAAAATTCAAGAATGTGGAATTTCCTAAAGGTTCTGCAGCCTCTCGAAGATAAGTACAAACGTCTCCGTATCGATCCGCAAGACTCTACTAAACGTGCTCATGACTCGTGAGACCTATGTAACCTAGGCTCTGATACCAACTTGTCACGACCTAAATCTACAATGTCGTGATGGCGCCTAATGTGGAACTAGGCAAGCCGACTCTTTTACCAAAACAACCCATTATTTCAAAATAAAGGTTACTTCAAGCTATTTAATTAATAAAACTTCATGAGATAAATCTGAATAACAAGGTGTGGAAAGAAAATCCCGACATCGAGGTGTCATTAGTCATGAGCATCTACTAAGAACTGCCTGAAAATACTAAGACAAATATAGTGTGGAAACAAACTAATAACATCTATAGAAAGATAGGAGGGAGGGAAAGCAGGGATGCGATCGCCATGCAGCTACCTTGCTAACTCCAATAGAAACCAACACTCACTAGCACGTCCAGCAACCCCTAGATCTTCACACAATGTGCAAGGAGTAATGTGAGTACACCAACTCAATAAGTAATAAAAGTAAATAAAGACTGAGCAGTAGAAACACATAAAGTCTACATCATGAAATCTCAGTAAATACAATATGCTCTCAAAACAACAGTATGTGAGTCAAATCATCTCGTTTAAAATCCATTTTTCGATATAAGTCATTTGAAGAATTTTTTTTCAACGGTTTCAACAGAGGTTCAATGCAAAAGAGAGTGAAAGTGGTGAAAATCATAATAGCCCCTCGGGCAAAAACTCACTCGTATACGGCCCCTCGGGCAACATAGATCGTAAGCAGCCCCTCAAGCAAACATCAATCGTATCCAGCCCCTCAGGCAAAACATGAATCACAAACAGCCCCTCGGGCAAACCTCACCATCACTCATATACAACACATCGGGTAAATAATCACTCACAATCAGGGTACTCGCGCTCACTGGGGGCGTGCAGACTCCGGATGGGCTCCTACAGCCCAAACGCTATAGCAATCCACCTCGAGGCATAAATCAATCAGGCCCTCGACCTCACAATAACGAGCCACCTCGTAGCATAAATCAATCAGTCCCTCTACCTCACATAATCATGAATCAGTAGCAACCTATTGCGGCGCGCATCCCGATCCCGTAATATCCTCATAAAACAGGCCCTTGGCTTCACTCAGTCATAATTCTCTCAAGCCACTCGGGCTATCAGTAATATTTTATATGCATCAAAACGGGGTAATAAAAAATGAGTTACGATATCTGTAAAACATAGCATGACTGAGTATAGATGTTCAATCAAAACAGTGAGAGGATAGTAAGAAAAATGCCCCTAAGGATCCAAACAACTCTGGCACAAGGCCCACAATATGGCATTCAACCCAATTTATAGAAATTCTTTCTAAAACACATAAGTATCATATAGTTTCAGTCAAATACGCAACTTATAGTTGCTACGAGACGGACCAAGTCACAAATCCCCAATGATGCACGCCCACACGCCGGTCAAATCTCTACTCTGCAACGCTCTTGCCTCTTGAACCGGCCTCCAAATGCCTCGAATCTAGCCACAAACAATTCGATACAATCAACACGAACTAAATGAATCAATCCCATAAGAAAATGCTAAGCTTTAAGTCAAAAGTCAAAAAGTCAACTCAAAAGTTGGGCCTCGGGCCCATGTCTCGAAATCCAACCAAAGCCTCAAAATCCGACAACCCACTCGATTACGAGACTAACCATACCAGTTTCACTCAAATCCGACTTTGAATTAGCTTTCAAATCCCAAAAATTTATTTTATGAAACTCCACAAATTTTTCCCCAAATTCCATCCCAAATCACGAATCAATTGATGGATTCAATGATATATTCATGAATATTAGCAAAAACCAAGTTAGAATTACTTACCCAGATGATTTTCTTGATAAACTCCCAAAAATTCGCCTCAAGCCGAGCTCCCAAAGTAAAAAATGTGAAATAAAACCCTAGACCTCGCTTAAATAGTGCCCTCTGAATTTCCATTCCGCGATCCGCGTATTTCTCACCGCGGCCACGTTTTTTCCACTGTGGTCCGCAAAGTGCTACTGCGGCCGCGGACCCTAAGATATCCTTACCGCGGTCTGCATAAAAATGTACTGCGGCCGCACCAAACCTCACCGCGGTCCGCGAAATCCTGTCTCGGCCGCACACTCCCATCGCGGTCCGCAAAATTCCCAATGCGGTCGCACTTCCAAGATCTGAGACCTACAACTTTTAAAACACCAGATATCAGGTATTTTCCAACTCCCAAAGCCAAATAGTGATCCGATAACCACCCGGAACTCACTCGAGGCCCTCAGGACCTCAACCGAACATACCAACACATCCCATAACATCATTCAAACTTAGTCGAACCTTCGAATCACTCAAAACAACATTAAAACACCAAATTACACTCAGATTCAAGCCTAAGAGCTTCTAAATTTTCAAATTTCACCAACGATGCCGAAACCTATCAAAACACACCCGAATGGCCCCAAATTTTGCACACACATCACAAATGACACTACGAACTAATTCCAACTTCCGAAATTCCATTCTGATCCCGATATTAAAATTTTCTACTGCCGATCGGAAATCGCTAAATTTTCAATTTCGTCAATTCAAGCCTAATTGTACCACGGACCTTCAAAACATAATCCGGACGCGCTCCTAAGTCCAAAATTACCTAACGGAGCTAACAGAATCATCAAAATTCAAATCCTAGGTCAAATACTAAAAAGTCAAAACTTGGCCAAACCTTTCAAATTTAAAGCTTCAAGCTGAGAATCATTCTTCCGAATCTATTTCTAATAACCTGAAAACCAAAACCGACGATTCACATAAGTCATAATACATCATACGGGGCTAGTCATGTACGAGAACTGGCGAGCCAAGTGCAAATGCTCAAAACGATCGGTCGGGTCGTTACAAATACGGATAAAAATGGGTTAAGGGCGGAATCTATGGCTTCATGAATATGATTACTTTTGGGAGAATTATAAGTCTCCCAAACTTGAGGAACTCCCAATTTGAGGTTTTACAAATGTAAAAGTTAAACTCATTAGTTATCCATTAATTATATATCACTTATCCACTTGGTTATCCATTTTCTAAGTAGATAATATAATTCTTATCCATATTTGATCCGTTTTTAAAAAATTCATTGTCCAACCTATCCAAATCGACTAATTTGAATTCGTGTCATAGAAAACCTACTGCATGACATTTAACGCTACTTTTTGACTGGATTCAATTTTCGGTACTTAAACCCCAGATTTCTGATGGCTTATTTACAATATTCATAATGGTGAGTAGATTGTTATGTTAATTCTCATTTAAAAATTAAATGTTTACATTATATCTAGTGTTACTCTCAATTATCTCAGCTCCTGTTACTTGGCTCGACACGCAGACCACGTCGAGCCTTTATTTGTCAATTATTGTGTGCTTACCAACTAAAAAGAAAAGTTGAAATAACCTGATTTTATATACTTGTGCGTCTAATGCACTAGTTGAGCATGAGTTGTGGACAAACCTTTTATGTTATTTTATTTAAGTGACTGCTTTTTATAAAAGTAATATAATATGAACAAGGATATAAATACGTCACTTGTATTTTATTTACCCGCCCAGGTTGGATTAGAAAAAAAATCAGAATTACTTTTTATAATGACTGAAAAAAATCATATTTTCTTTTTGAAAAACAGACTTCTTTTTTGTTGGATACCAAACTAAAAGTTTTCAAAAAACAAAAAGGGAATCTAATTAGGTTCTTACAAAAATCGACGATACAAACAGAGAATTTTCCCGAGATTGTTTTTCAAATAATTTGTTACCTTTACATTTTAAAAAATTAACAATAATTAATCGTTCAATCCACAATACGTTTCAAATACACGTCTCATTATGTTGTCACAATATCGTTTGTTAGAGTAGGTAAGATTTGAAAGGTTTACCTTTGGGATTTGTTGAAGTCAATTTCGTCTCCTAGCAGTTTGTACACCAACTCCCTTCCTAATTTTGACATTAGCTTTCTCTAGTGTAACATACCACTAACGGGCGTAGTGAAATATACGGGTCCTGGAAAATAAATTATCTCATAATTAATTATTCCGAAATTAATTATTTCACCTTCTTTTAGGGATAAAAAAAATACTACGGACTCGTTTGGTACGGGGTTAAAGGATAATTGATTCCAGGTTAAATTGAGATGAGTTTATCCCATATTTGTTTAGGATAAAATTGCGGTATAACTAATCCCGGGATTGTAGTATTTTTTTTATCCATATGGAATGGTAGAATAACTAATCCCGGAATAATTAATCTCGGGATAACTTATTTCCAACCGAACGACCTCTACAATCCAGGATAACTAATCCCGGGATTAGTTATACCACGATTTTATCCTAACCAACCATGGGATAAACCAATCTCAAATTTAATCCTGAGATCAATTATCCCTTATCCCTAATACCAAACGAGCCCTACGAGATTCATCTATTTTTATTCAGAAGTTTCGGGTTCGAACTAAATGGATGAAGACCCTTTGATAAGGAAAACTTTTTGCTTTAATGAGTACTACATAGTGAAAACTTGAATTAATCGCGGGGGCGGATCCACCTCCCGACCTATGTGAACCCAATAGATTTTATCCTAACAGTATAAATGTGTTCGAAAAATTTATGAAATATCTAAACATAATTGAATGTGAACCCAATTTTTACTTAATGTCGTTAATTGCAAGACCCGGGGCGGATTTACCTTGTTGGAACCGCTTCGTTGGAAATTTTGTTAAATATATAATGCAAAATAAAAAAAATGAATAAGGTAAATAAAATGACACAACCTATTGCAAAATTCATCCTGGCTCGCTGGTTAGGCTCCTCATATCTTTAACAGAGGTTGGCGGTTCGAATTTCTGCATCGTTTTCCCTGGGAGTAACTTTTTTGAGTACCAAATCCTTTCTGATGAAGTAATACTAATAGTCTATATGCCACCTTCTTTCTAAGAGAAATTTAAACCACATTCACTTTTGTATAGAAAAAGGACAATACACAGTACAAAACCTACGAGGATACAATTATTAAAAACCATAATTTGACTATGTTATTCATTTCATTTTACTGAAAGACTTGGCTTGCTGCTTCGTTTCATTTGTAAGTTGTTTTGGTGCTTTTAATTTTCTTTCGAGTTGGATTTTTTTTAAAACATACATTATTATTTTTATGGGTTGAATTTGATGACCAATTATTTAGAGGTTATGATTGATGTTTTAATTTGTAATTTAGATTAATTTCATAATGAATAGATTTCCTCTAGAGCACTGAATTTTCTAAACTAAGTTCGACATCTTAAAGTTCATCTAACATGGGGACAAGGGCGGATCTATGTAGTGTAGAGGGGTGTCACACCACCCGGACGCTCAGGTAAAATTAAATGTATATACTGATATTTCACATAATAAAATCGATATTAATAAATTGTGCCACCCATAAAAACAAAGTGACTGTTGGTGCCATTGGTAAAAGCTACAGTTTTTCAGGCCTTTAGCCCAGGTAGCCCAGGATCGAAACTTCTTATGTACGTAGTTGTCTTTTTCTTTGTTCTTTTTGTCCTTTTCTCTTATTTCTTCTTTTCTTAGTTTTTATTTTCTTCCTCGTTGTATTTTCTCTCTTTGTTACCACACCAGTTTATTATTTATTTAGATTATGTATTTGCTTCCTTTTTCATTTTCTAGATCTCCAAAGTTTTGTTTGAATATAACTTTAAATTACTTTCCTTTGTTATTCATCTTATTTTTTTCTTGATATCAAATTGGACCAAATATTTTTATTTGGTGATTGCGCATTTATTTATGTACCAAAATTTTGTTAACCGTATTGTATTAATTCTAGATAGATCGAACCGAACTAAGATATTCAAATATAGTGAATCGACCAAACATCACTCTTTTTCAATATCCTTGACTGGTGGTAGCTTGGCATTATGAGTGGCACCCGCAGCCATAAATTCTTGGATCCGCCTCTGCATGGGGAAATGGCTAATGATTCGGAATAACGTCCACAAACATGTCGAGGAGAGTTGTAGCATATTTGTAATTTTTTTATATAATATGATGTCGCTATTGTGTTTGCTTTTTTTTTATATCGACACCGCTTACGAAAAATTTTACGTACGCCCCTGGCAAGACCTATAAACATTAAATCATGGATCCCCTCTGATTAGTCGGACTAATAAATTTCGTACGTGGGTTAAACAATAAAATCATCCATTTGATGTTGACTTTACTTATTCTTGGTTTAGCATAGTTGGTGGCTTGGTCCCCCCTATGAGTGGGAATTTAGGTGTATGAAACTGTCGTTTTTCCCTTTTGTTAGCTTTGATCAGTTTATATCAAATTACTCACCATTCATTATGTTATTTATGAGTTTTATCATTGGTTTATTACTTCTATACTTTAGTTTAAGCTGCTCTATTAATGCTAATCACGATACCATTGTTACTAAATCGTGCTCCATCTTTAGGGTAAGATTTTTTTTAGCAGTATAGGGTAATGAGTTGGACCAATTAATAGCCGAGTTCTCTTTATATAAATATTGCATTTTATATAGTGATGGAAACAATCCAACAAAAAAAAAACTAATCAAATTCAAATTTTAATTATTTTCAAGCTTTTTAATTATTTTTGGCCCTTAGTTGTTTTTAGAAACTAGTGGATTTTAGTCTAAATTCAATTCACTGCAAGAAAAACTGCAATATTCATGACTCCTACGATAGTGACTGCGGATTTTTCTGAATTTTTTTCAATACAATATAAAAATAAACACGATATTTATATATATTCCGTATTTGTTGTACATTTTTGATTCATTTGTTTAGATTCACCTCCTCCGAAAATTACTTTAAATTAAAATTATCCCCATGCTCCCAATTCCCGTGCTTAAAAAAGGAAAGGGGGGCGCTAAATAGTTCTTTATATAATACTACACTCTCCTACTCTTTTTGTCCATTTTTCCATTCGTTTCTGTCGTATTCTAAAGTTAATTATTGTTTTTCTTCGAATTATTAATGGGACATTATACATATAATTAAAATATTAAAAGGATATTTATATAATATGGACGCACATAGATATTTGCAAGGGGCGAAACCGTTGCACGAGGGCCATCCGCAGTCCATACTAAAGAAAGTGTTGTCCCTATTTGACATTATACGCCACGAAGGAATCTTGTTTCTTGCCTTGGAGAATTAGAAAATGAAACTGTATATGTATAACGACTCTTAAAATAATAGTCGAATATATATATTTTTTTTAAATTTTTTTGTAGATATATATTTATGTATATTATATATAAAAGATATACAAATTTTATATATTTTTATGACTAACAAATATACATAATTTCGGTCGCGGACTAAAATTTCCCTAGAAAATTACATAAGAGGTATTACCATCAATTATAATGTATTGCTGTAATAATTAAAAGTATTTGTGGTACATATAGTAATGAGAGGTAAAATGAAACAGATGTACCTATTATTTACCGAAAAGATTGTAATATAGTGCTTTGGCAATTAATTTTATTTCCAAATATTTGTTCCCTTATTGGTTAAAAAGGACCAAATGGTACAAGTGATATTACATGAGTCTCGGGTATGAAAAAAAATCCTGTTAGAGAGCGTTTCCCCCTTAAATGGGCTTTACGCGATGCGAATCGGAATATAACTGGGCTCTAATATAAATAATGAACACCAAATAAAAAAAAGAATTAACCCAAATAGTTGTTCATCCAATTGCTTAAACTAAAAATAGCCAATGGATGTATAATATATGCATAATTTATGTATTATATGTGTATAATTATATATATTCAATGTATAATCTATGTATATGATTAAAAAAATAAACAATAAATATAATAGACTATTTGTGTAAAAATCTCAATAAAAAATAATAAAAGACTATATAGTAGGACCCTTTTGGCAAGTGGGAGGCAAAGTTGCCTAATGCCAACCACCAACAAAAACCGTAGCAGATATTTTTGCAATCATAGTATTCTCACAACGGGTATACATAAAAAAAATTTAAGCTGTGTCAAGATTTAAATAAGTAACCTAATAACTAAATCACTATAATAACAAGTGATATTACTTTTTAGATTTATAATATTTTGCTTTACTCAATATTCATACATACATATTTAATAAAAACATTCGATAAAGTAGTATTATATGACACCGCTAAAGACAAGGTGCATCCACCCATATATTTCCATGGTGGTCTAAGACAGACGATCTACAGGGCATGTATAACTTATGAGTTCACGTAATTTTCGTAAATATTTTATATGTGTTAAGAATATAATTATTTAATTGTAAATTTAATTTTTATAATTTAAAGTTACTGTGAAAATAAAAATAATAAACTTCAAATTCTATATTCGTTTGTGAGTCGGGACAACCGACGACTTGCCCGTTACCTTGAGATCTGCAAAGCCTGTGGGACCGAAATTCAAGATCCCCCACCGCATGCTGTCGGCGGAGATCTAATTGCACAGCTCTCATTAAACTTGAGTTTGGCCAATGCATTCTTGATATCCAGTACTCCACGACAGCTTAATCAAAATAAATTAATAGTATTCATTTTATCTATTTAAATATCGAATGTGAATAAAAATTTTATTCAGTCCAAATGTAAAATAAATTAATCAATTAGAGGTATTATGAACAAATAGAGGTGTAATTCATTATCATTTATACTCTCAATTCTAGTGGGCGTTTGGACATAGAATTATAAAATTAAAAAAAAAAATTAAGTGAAAATGATATTTTAATATTAGAGTTGTGGTTGAACGTGAATATAATTTTGGGTTGTTTTTAAAGTTTTGTGAGTGATGTGAATGAAAATTTTAAAAAATAACTTTTTGAAGTTTTTCGAAAAAAATTCAAAATTCATCTTCAAATGAAAATTGAAAATTTTATTGTCAAATATTGATTTCGGAAAAAAGCCAAAAAAAATTCGGAAATAAATGAAAAAATTATTATATCCAAACGAGCTCCTAATACACCTCAAATCTGATCCTGTATCTACCAGTCTCAAAGAGGAGTAGGGAGCTGTCAATTTTCACTTTGTCAGTCGCTAAGAGTAATTATGAATTTCCTTTTATCAATATTGGACCTCAGACTTTATCCATTGCAAGGAAAAAAGTTGTAAAATGTTTTTGTGTCACTTAATTAAATGCCAGTAGTAGTGGCATAGTCCTTTTGCCGCACCGCATTTTCGCGTGAGCCCTAGAGTAACAATAGAATTATTTTTGTGTGATCTATAGTTTATAGATTATATATTCGAGTCGTGAAAGCAACTATTAATATTTTGCATTCGATAGATTGTCTACATTATACCTTTTGAAGTTCAATCTTTCTTCGATCTTGAATGAATACGAAATATTTTGCGTATCGGACTCCAAAACCGAGAGAAAAAGCATGAAAAAGAGAAAGTGCAAAAGAAAGAATAAGATAACAACAATATACAGGGATTGGACTGTGGCAGATGTAGAAGTGAAAAGGATGGAAGATTTCACCAAAAAGAAAAAAAGAAAGGAAAACAATCACTATACAAAATTAATGTGTACATAATACTTAGGGTCGTTTGGTAGAGTGCATAAGAATAATGTTGAATAGGGTGTATTAGTAATGTTGGTATTAGTTATGTTGACATATTTCTTATTCATTGTTTGGTTTGATGTATTAAAGTATTGCACAGTTTTTAAAAAAAATTATTTGTTTACAAACAACAGGTCTTGAAGGGGTTCACAATTCCAAACCCTGGTCACAATTGCGACATCTACGACCAGTTAATTTGAACTTAGACGCATTTTTCTTCATTTTTCAAGCTCTCTCAAACCCTAAGCTCTCTTGAGCAATTTTCTAAAAAAAGTTCTTCTCCAAATCAATTTTAAGTCATTTCTAACTCATTTTCTTTAATCTATAACATCTTTTCACATGATTTCAATTCAAAATCAAGGGTTTTCATGAGAAAAATTGGGTGTTTTGTGTAGAACTTAGGATTTTTAAATTTTGGGGATTGGACCTCGATTTGAGGTCCAATTTCAAAACAAATTTTATATTTGAGTTTGTGGGTGAATGGATAATCGGGCTTTGGTACGAACCTCAGGTTTTGACCATGTGGTTTCGGGGTCGATTTTTGACTTTTTGGGAAAATCTTTAGAAAACCTATTTTTATGCATTAGAATTGATTCATTTAGCATATATTAATATTGTTAACTAAATTGTGGCTAGATACAAGCAAATTGGTGGTGGAAACAAGAGGTAAAGCGATAGTTGAAGCTTGGATTGTGTTCGTGGCATTGAGGTAAGTGTTTGGTCTAACCTTATCTGGAGGGATTATGAGTTGTATCTTATTTGCTATGTGTTAATTGTTGATGACAACGTATAGGCATGGTGACGAGTATCTATACTTCGGTGTCAAGCATGCCCGTGAGTCTTATACTATGATAAATGTAACTTCGTTTTGTATTGTTCATGCTTTATATGATGATTTGTACTGTTGAACAAGGCTTGTGAAAGTATTATTAGTAATTGAATATTGTAGAGCGTTGGCTCAAGTTGAGAATTGAGTTGTGAAGTAATTATGGAAAAGAGAAGAGGTTTATGATATTATCTCCCTTGCCGGGATGTTATTGTTTTTGATATTGTCTCCCTTGCCGGGATGTTATTACTCATGATATTGTTTCCCTTGCCGGGATATTGTTGTTATGCTATTGTTTCCTTGCCGAGATTTTATTGTGATATTATTGATTCCCTTGCCCAAATTGCTTTGTGATTGTTGCTTGGGTGAGGATGAGTGTAAAGCACGAAGGGTGATGCCGTGCATGTTTTTTGAGAGTGTTAATGCACGAAGGGTGATGTCGTGCCGTACAATGTACAATGCCGTGCCATGATATGAGTGATAATGCATGAATGATGATTCTGTGCCATGGTTATGTAAGGTAAAAGTACAAAGGGTGATGCTGTGCCGATTCTATTGATTTTATGGTGAGGATGAAAGTAAAAGCACGAAGGGTGATTCCGCTGTTTATATAATGTTAATTCACTACTGTTAAAGGATTAAAATGGAAAAAATAAAATATTTGGAATGATTGGCTTGCCTAGCTTTCACTAGTAGGCGCCACCACGATTTCCAAGGGTGGAAAATCCGGGTCGTGACATCAAAGCTCTAGGTTGCTTAGGTCTCACAATTCACGGACAAGCTTAATAGAGTTTGAGGGATCGGTACAAAGACGTCTGTATTTATCCCCAGAGGCTACAGAATTAGGAAAAATTTCACATCTATTCATTCCTGTCGTGCGACTTGATTTCTCAATGCTAATTGAACTTCCACTCTAACCAGCAGCCCGAGCCCCCAGTAGCAGATCCTGCGAGGGGCAGAGGTCGAGGCCGTGCTAGGGTTTGAAGTAGAGGCAAGGCTTAGCCTAGAGCTCGACCAGCAGCACCAGTGGCGGAGCCTCAGGTTGAGTTTGACGATAAGGTTCCTACCCAGACAGTTCCAGTAGGACCAGCTCAGGTCCCAGAGGGGTTCATTGCTACCCCGGTACTTCACGATGCTCTGGTCCGTCTAGTGGGCCTTATGGAGAGTGTCGCCCAGGCAGGCTTGCTTTCTGTAGCACCAGCCATCTCTCATGATGGAGGAGGAGCCCAGACTCTTGCTACTCGCACTCCAGAGCAGATGGCTCCCCATTTTCAGACTCTAGCATCTCAACCAGTTGGGGTAGTTCAGCCTAGTATTGTGGCACAGACCGGTGATGGGCCATCTATGTCTACTGATGCCTTGTGGAGGTTGGACAGGTTCACCAAGATCTTCACTACTACTTTTGGTGGTACTTTTTCTGAGGATCTCTAAGATTATTTGGACAACTATCATGAGGTTCTTCGGATCATGGGGATAGTGGAGACCAATGGGGTCGACTTTACTACTTTTCGTTTGTCTGGATAGGCCAAGACTTGGTGGAGTGATTATTGTTTGGCTAGACCAGCTGGGTCACTAGCTTTGACTTGGGATCAGTTCTCTCAGCTATTTCTAGAGAAATTTCTTCCTATCACTTAGAGGGAGAACTATCGAAGGCATTTGAGCGTCTCCAGTAGGGTTCTATGACTGTTACTCAGTACGAGACCAGATTTATTGACTTCGCCCGTCATGCTCTTCTTATACTTCCCACTGAGAGAGAGAGAGAGAGAGAGAGAGAGAGAGAGAGAGAGAGAGAGAGCGAGGAGGTTCATTGAGGGACTCGTTCAGCCTATTTGATTGCAGATGGATAAGGAGACAGGGAGCGAGATTTCTTTTTAGGATGCGGCCAATGTGGCCAGGAGAGTTGAGATAGTTCTATCATAGGGGGGTGGTTAGGGGTCTGATAAGAGGCCTCGTCATTCGGACAGGTTCAGTGGTGCCTCATCTGGAGGCAGGGATTCCTTTGGGAGGGGTCATTCTCCCAGGCCGTTTCATTCAGCACTTCAGGCTTCTCATGATGCTTTAGGTGGCCGTGGTTCTCATATGTAGTATTCTGATCAGTTTCCCTACAGCACACTGCCAGCTCCTATCAGTGCACCTCTGATCCAGAGTTCTCAGAGTGGTTATTCAGGCCGTCAGGGTCAGCAGCCGATGGCTTGTTATACTTGTGGTGACACGAGGCATATTACTAGATTTTGCCCTCAAGCACCGAGCAGCTCTCAGCATCAGGGTTCCCATGCTATGGTTCAGGTACCGAGTGTTCCACCGCTCGCTCATCCAGCTAGAGGTGGAGGTAGAGGTGCTAGAGGTGGATGTAGAGGTATTAGAGGTGGAGGTCAGGCCGCTAGAGGTAAAGGCCAGCCAACAGGAGGCCGTCCCAAAGATATAGTTCAGAATGGTGGGGCCTAGCCTTGATGTTATACTCTTCCAGCCAGGCCCGAGACTGAGGCTTCCGATGCAGTTATCATATGTACTATTCTGGTTTGTAGTAGAGATGCTTCAGTTACATTTGATCAAGGATCTACATACTCATATGTGTCATCTTAGTTTGCACCGTATCTGGTTATGCCTAGTGATTCTTTGAGTGCTCCTGTATATGTGTCTACACCGACGAGTGATTCTATTGTGGTAGATCGTGTCCATCGTTCATGTATAGTTATGATTAGGGGTCTTGAGACTCGAGTAGATTTGTTACTTCTGGACATGGTTGATTTTGATGTCATATTGGGGATGGACTGTTATCACCTTACCACGCTATCTTGGACTGTCATGCCAAGACTGTGACCTTAGCCTTGCCGGGGCTGCCTTGTTTAGAGTGGAGAGGGACTCCTAGTCATTCTACCCGTAGTGTTATCTCATATATGAAGGCTCGAATTATGGTCGAGAAGGGGTGTTTGGCTTATTTGGCATATGTTCGTGATTCTAGTGTCGAGGTTACTTCTATTGATTCTGTGCCTGTTGTTCGTGAGTTTCTTGAGGTATTTTCTTCAGACCTGCCGGGTATGCCACCTGACAGGGATATTGACTTCTGCATTGATTTGGCTCCGAGCACTTAGCCCATTTCTATTTAACCGTATCGTATGGCCCAACATGAGTTGAAAGAATTGAAGGAACAGTTGCAAGACTTGCTTGATAAATGCTTTATTAAACCTAGTGTCTCGCCTTGGGGTGCGCTGGTGTTGTTTGTTAAGAGGAAGGACATATCGATGAGGATATGTATAGATTACCGGTAGTTGAACAAGGTTACCATCAAGAATAAGTATCCATTGGCGAGGATTGATAATTTGTTTGATCAGCTTCAAGGTGCCAAGGTATTTTCGAATATTGACTTGAGATCTGGCTACCATCAGTTGAGGATTAGGGCATCCTATGTCCCTAAGACAACTTTCCGCATTCGGTACGGGCATTATAAGTTTTTGGTGATGTCATTTGGGTTGACAAATGCCCCAGCAGCTTTTATGGATTTGATGAACCGAGTGTTCAAGCCTTACTTGGATTTGTTTGTGATAGTATGCATTGATAATATTTTGATCTATTCCCGCAACCGGGAGGAGCATGAGCAACATCTGAGAGTTGTTCTTCAGACTTTGAGAGATAGTCAGTTGTATGCTAAGTTTTCGAAGTGTGAGTTCTAGTTGAGTTCAGTTGCATTATTGGGTCACGTTGTTTCAGCAGAGGGTACTCAAGTGGATCGGAAGAAGATAAAGGTAGTCATGAACTGTCCTAGACCCGTATCAGCTATAGAGATCCGGAGTTTCTTGGGTTTGGCAGGCTATTACCGTCGATTTATGGAGGGGTTTTCATCTATTGCAGCCACGATGAACAGGTTGACCCAGAAGGGGACCCAGTTTAATTGATCGAACGAGTGTGAGGTAAGCTTTCAGAAGCTCAAGAGAGCTTTGACTACGGTGCCGATATTGGTTTTGACCACAGGTTCAGGGCCATATACAGTTTATTATGACATATCTTGTATTGGACTTGGTGCGGTGTTGATGCAGGATGACAAGGTCATTGCTTATGCTTTGCGGCAGTTGAAGATTCATGAGAAGAATTATCCAGTTCATGATTTGGAGTTAGAATCCATTGTTCACGCGTTGAAGATTTGGAGGCATTATTTGTATGGCGTGTCATGTGAGGTGTTCATGGATCACAAGAGTCTACAGTATTTGTTCAAGAAGAAGGAGCTAAATTATAGGCAGAGAAGGTGGTTGGAGCTATTGAAAGACTATGATATAACCATCTTATATCATCCGAGAAAAGCCAATGTGGTGGCCGATGCTTTGAGTAGAAAATCAGCCAGTATGGGCAGTTTTGAGTATACTCTGATCGGTGAGAGACCGCTTGCTTTGGATGTTCAGGCTTTGGCCAATCAATTTGTGTGGTTGGATGTTTCCGAGCCCAGCTGTGTGTTAGCTCTCACAGTTACTCGTTCTTCATTATTTGAGCGTATTTGAGATTGGCAGTATGATGATCCTCATTTGTGTGTCCTTAGAGACACGGTGTAGCACGGGGGTGCCAAACAGGTTATAGTTGGAGATGATGGAGTTTTGAGGATGTAGGGTCTAGTTTGTGTGCCTAATGTGGATGGACTTTGAGAGTTGATTCTAGAGGAGGCCCATAGTTCCCGGTACTCAATTCATCCAGGCGCCGCTAAGTTGTATCAGGATTTGCAGTAGCATTATAGGTGTAGGAGAATGAAGAAGGATATTGTTGCATATGTGGCTCGGTGTTTGAATTGTCAACAGGTAAAGTACGAGCATCAAAGACCTGGTGGTTTGTTCCATAAGATTGAGATTCCTGAGTGGAAGTGGGAGCGTATCACTACGTACTTCGTTATTGGACTCCCACGAACTCAGAGGAAGTTCGATGCAGTGTGGGTTATTGTTGATAGGATGACCAAGTCAGCACATTTCATTCCTGTGGTAGTTTCCTATTTTTCTAAGAGGATAGCCGAGATCTATATCCGGGAGATTGTTCGTCTTCATGGTGTGCCCGTGTCTATCATTTCGGATCGAGGTACGCAGTTTACCTTACATTCTTGGAGGGCAGTTCAGCATGAGTTGGGCACACGGATCGAGTTGAGCACATCATTTCATCCTCAGACGGACGGGCAGTCCGAGCGTACTATTCATATTTTGGAGGATATGCTCCGAGCTTGTGTCATTGACTTTGGATGCTCGTGGGATCAGTTTTTGCCTTTAGCAGAGTTTGCTTACAACAACAACTACTAGTCGAGCATCCAGATGGCTCCTTATGAGGCTTTATATGTAGGCGATGTCGGTCGCCGGTTAGATGGTTTGAGCCGGGAGAGTCTCGGTTGTTGGGTACGGATCTAGTACAGGATGCCTTGGACAAGGTCAGGATCATTCAAGATAGGCTTCGTACAGCTTAGTCCAGGCAAAAGAGTTATGCCGACCGTAAAGTTCGTGATGTGGCATTCATTGTCGGCGAGCAGGTGTTGCTTTGGGTGTCGCCTATGAAGGGCGTGATGAGATTTGGGAAGAGGGGCAAGCTTAGCTCTAGATTCATTGGCCCGTTTGAGATTCTTGATCGAGTGGGAGTGGTGGCTTACAGACTTGCGTTGCCGCCGAGTTTATTAGACGTGGATCCAGTGTTTCATGTGTCCATGCTTCGGAAGTATCACGACGATCCATCCCACGTGTTAGACTTCAGCACTGTCCAGTTGGACAAGGACTTGTCCTATGAGGAGGAGCCGGTAGTTATTCTAGACCGGTAGGTTCGTCAGTTTAGATCGAAGAGTTTCCCTTCTGTTCGTGTTCAGTGGAGAGGTCAACCTGTTGAGGCAGCGACCTGGGAGTCTGAGTCCGATATGCGGAGCCGATATCCCAATCTTTTCTCCGACTCAGGAACTTCTTTACTACGTCCGTTCGAGGACGAACAATTGTTTTAGAGGTAGAGAATGTGATGACCACTCATTTTGAAAGTAAATTCTATGTTTCCAGGCCTTAAAAACCATTTTTTGTCTCATCTCCATTTGCATGTACAGTCCGAGCGCGTTTCCAGAAAGCTCTAATGTGAAACTAAGTAAAATATGGAAATTGGCTTTTAAAATTAAATAAAGTTGACTTTGGTCAACATTATAGGTAAAAGTACCCAAACCCATGATCCGACGGTCTCATACAGTCTGTAGTAAAATTTGGTACTTGGGCGTATGCCCGGAATCGAATTTCGAGGTACCAAGCCTGAGAAATGAATTTTTAAAGAAAATTATTTTCTGGAAAATATAAAGGCTTTTAGAAGTTAATTGATGTAATTGATCGGAGTTCGTTTCGTATAAATCGGACCTTTATTTGAGAAAATAGTAATTTTGATGTTCTTGAGTGATTTTTGAGGTTCAATTCATAGTTGTTGATGTTATTTTGATGATTTGATTGCACAAGAAAGTCCGTATGATGTTTTTGGACTTACGTGCATGTTTGGTTTGGAGCCCGAGGGCTTGGGTGAGTTTTAGATAGGCCACAGAGTGAAATTGGACTTAGGAAAACGTTGCTGGTATCTGATATTTTTGCCCAGGCCTCCAATCTTTCAATTGCAAGATCAGGCTTCACAAATGCGAAGTCATCAGGCATGGGAATTGTGACCCAGGTGTCGCAAATGCGATCCTAGCCTGGGCAGGCCTTGGTCGCAAATGCGACCCTTTTTCGCAAATGTGATGTCGCAAATGCGACTAGTCCCTCGCAAAAGCGAAGGTGATAGAATTTTCCCATAGTCGCAAATGCGACAGATTCTTCGCATTTGTGAAGACAACAGGTCATAAAGGGGTTCACAATTGCGACATCTGCGACCAGTTAATTTGGACTTACCCGCATTTTTCTTTATTTTTCAAACTCTCTCAAACCCTGAGCTCTCTTAGGCGATTTTCTAAGGAAAATTTCTTCTCCAAATCAATTATAAGTCGTTTCTAACTCATTTTCTTTAATCTATAACATCTGTTCACATGATTTCAATTCAAAATCAAAGGTTTTCATGGGGGGAAATTTGGTGTTTTGTGTAGAACTTAGAATTTTCAAATTTTGGGGATTTGGACCTCGATTTGAGGTCCGATTTCAAAACAAATTTTATTTCTGAGTTCGTGGGTGAATGGATAATCGGGTTTTGGTTCGAACTCATATTTTGACCATGTGGGCCCAGGGTCGATATTTGACTTTTTGGGGAATTTTTTAGAAAACCTATTTTCATGCATTAGAATTGATTCATTTAGCATTTATTGATATCGTTAAGTAAATTGTGGCTAGATACAAGTGAATTGGTGGTGGAAATAAGAGGTAAAGCGATAGTTGAGACTTGAATTGTGTTCGTGGCATTGAGGTAAGTGTTTGGTCTAACCTTAACTTGAGGGATTAGGAGTTGTATCGTATTTGCTATGCGTTAATTGTTGAGTATGACGTATAGTCATGGTGACGAGTATATATACATCGGTGTCAAGCATGCCTGTGAGTCTTATACTATGATAAATATGACTCCGTTTCATATTGTTCATGCTTATATGATGATTTCTATTGTTGAACAAGGCTTGTGGAAATATTATTGGTAATTGAACATTGTAGAGCATTGGCTCAAGTTGAGAATTAGGTTGTGAAGTAATTGTGGAAAAAAGAAGAGGTTTATGATATTGTCTCCCTTGCCGGGATTTTATTGCTTTTGATATTATCTCCATTGCCGGGATGTTATTACTCATGATATTGTTTTCCTTGCCGGGATATTATTGTTATGATATTGTTCCCTTGCTGGGATTTTATTGTGATACTATCAATTCCCTTGCCCAAATTGCTTTTTGATTGTTGCTTGAGTGAGGAAGAGTGTAAAGCACGAAGGATAATGCCGTGCATGATTTTTGAGAGTGTTAATGCACGAAGGATGATGCCGTGCCGATATTGTGAGGTAAAAGCACGAAGGATGATGCCGTGCCGATATTGTGAGGTAAAAGCACGAAGGGTGATACTTGCTGATAATTGAGTTACGACTTTCTTTACATTCCTCTATTGGTTTTTTGTGCTTACCTGATATTCCCCGTAGTATGTTTTCCCCCTCCTATCTTTAACTGTAAATTTTTGCCTTTATTTTCCGTTGTATATGATTTAACTGCACATGTTTATTTAGTAGTTTTGTCCTAGCCTCGTCACTACTTCGCCGAGGTTAGGCTAGGCACTTACCATCACATAGGGTCGGTTGTGCTGAAACTACACGCTGCACTGTGTGCAGACCCCGGTGCTGCAGCTTTTGGACCACAATGAGGTTGCTGCCTTCAGTCTATCAGGCGACCCGAGGTAGTCCTGCAGGCGTCCGCAGGCCTTGACGTCTCCTTCTATCTTTCCATACTGTTTCTTTTATGTATTTCAGAAACAACTTTGTATTTATCTTTCAGACCCCTATTTGTAGTATTCCTAGATAGTCTGTGAGATTGTGACACCAATTCTTGGTAGCTTTTGTTTATGGATTTGTATCGGTATTATTTAAATTGTTACATTTCGTTCTTCCGTTTTATTATTTTCGCTCTTTATATAATGTTAATTTACAACTATTAAAGGATTAAAAATAGAAAAGGTAAAATATTTGGAATGATTGGCTTGCCTATCTTTCACTAGTAGACGCCATAACGACTCCCGAGAGTGGGAAATTCAGGTCGTGACAATAATAATCCTTGTCTCGATTAAGTCTAATGTTGAAGAGTAACTTGTCATGACCCAAAATCCTCCGTCGTGATGGAACTTATCATGAAACTAGGCCAGCCTCAACTTAACAACCCAACACAGCAATAATAGGTTTGAAAACATAAACAAGAGCATTTAATATTAAATAAAAACTGTTTGAAACTTAAAAAGAATCTCAAAGTGATACAATCCTGCCCAAAACCAGGATGTCACTGAGTATATGAGCGTTTAGATCAGTAAGTACAGTCTACTACAGTATATGAAAATATAAACTCAAAGTACGATAGAAATAAAGAGGAGGGTCAAGGCCTGCAAACGCCATGCAGCTACCTCGACAATCTCCAAACTCTAGAACCTAGATCAGCAACTGTCGCTACGACTGGTATCGCCTAGATCTGCATACGAGGTGCAGGGACTAACGTGAGTACACCAACTCAGCAAGTAAAAAGTCCAAACTTTGGACTGAAAGGTAGTGACGAACTCAACCTCAACAGGTATAATAGAAGTAAATGTGCAGAAATGTAGGCGTGCTTTCAAGTCAAATATACAGCTCAAGCGGTAAAGTAAATACAGATTTGAACAGTATAAAGTATACAACTCAACTAATCTCTACATACCAATGCACAGAATGTATGAAATGCACTATGTTCTCCTACCCTCAAGTGCTCAACCACTCGGTACTGTATATGGCCATCCGGCCCAGGGAAAATACATCCCCGAATATATACAACACTAACTGTAAGACACCCAGTATCGAGGAAAAGGGGCAATCCAACCCTGTGGAGAAATCCATATCCGGGTATCAAGTACTTCAGACAAATCTATGTCCAGGAAAATCCATCCCTTAATAAATATCATCCACACTCACTAGGGTGTGTTATAGACTCCGGATGGGTTCCTACAGCCCAACCGCTATCATAATCATCAAAACAAGCAAAATCCTACTCTGCGATGCATTTGCCTCTCAAATTGGCCTCCAAACGTCCCGAATCTAGCCACAAGCAATACAATGTGATCAATATAGACTAAAGGAATCAATTCTACAAGAGAAATACTAAATTATAGCCAAAATCTGAAATCGACTCAAACCCGTCCCTCGGGCTCACATCTTGAAATCCAACAAAAGTCATAAAACCCGAAATCCCATTCACTCACGAGTCTAACCATACCAAATTTATCAAAATCTGACCTTATATGGTCACCCAAATCCCCAAAATCCACTCTCCAATTCTCAAGCCCTAAATTCACAAATTTCCAACTCAAATCCCCAATTAGGTTATGAATAAAGCCATGGATTCACGAAATTTAGACCGTTACGGGTTAGAATTACTTACCCCAACATTTTCCATTGAAATCCCTCGAAAAATTGCCTCTCTCCCGAGCTCCTCAAGTCCAAAATTGAATGGAAGACAAAATCTCGAGCTGGTGCTTTTCTGCCCACCAATACCGCACCTGTGGTCCATTGGTCTCTTCTGCAACGTCGAACCTACAGAAATTCCATCGCAGGTGCAGATTTCACTTAAAATCCCATATTCAGCTCCTGCGGCTCCATGATATTAGATCTGATTTTAATGATAAAAATAATATATTTGTTCTTTGTATAGGAACTTATGGATAGCATTCAAGAATGAAGGAATTAATCAGAGAAGATCAAGAAACTCGTAGATAGCATACAAGATTGAAGGAATCAATTAGAGAAAATCAAGGAAAGCATCCAAGATTAAAGGAATCAATGATAGTGTCCACTACTGACGAAATCAATTTATGCTTGACTAAAGGAATCAAATCAATCAAGAGTATCGAAATCTTGCAAGATAATCAATCAAGTTTACTAAATCTGGAAGGATCAAGATTCAAGTAAGGATATCCCGCGCTATCAAGTTACGTATAAGGGAAGTCATTAAAGCCTCTCGTCAAGACAAAGCCATTACTGAATAACCTTATTCTTGGAAATAATCAATTTTTTTCTAAGGATCAAATCTCTTGGGTTGACAAATCTCTCAAGAAATCAAGCCTCTTTCAAAGTGTTTAAACTTGTATTTGTACCTTAGCACATATACTTTGATCAAACCAAATACCCTCTCTTTGTTCAACTACAAACAAACATTGCAGCTCTACTAGATCTGTGTGTAACAAGTTAGAGAAAAACGAGAGAACAACACTGATGAGGCATTGTATCAAAGAGAAACGAGTGATATAAGAACTGAACTATTGGTGTAGATCACACCATTCACTGTGTACTCGAGAAACTCATTCACAGAAAGAGAACTCCCTTGCAACCCAAGGGGACTGGACTAGGATTCACATTGAATTCGAACCAGTATAAAAATTTCCGGTGTCTTTAATTCCTACATTTAATTTTTGCATCTTAAATTCTGTCCTTACTGTTATCAAGTTATTATATCTAGTCGACTAATTAGAAAACTAGTCAACTAGTCAACGATAATGAGAACTGTTTCATGGAACGAGGTGAAACAAGCGAGTTAAGGTCTTATAATTGTGAAAGGTGTAGTGAGTTGCAGGATATTCTTGATCTTATTTTGAAAAAGTCTCAAAAAATGATGAATGAACTAAAGAGACTCAACAAAGAAGTAAAATACTGGAAACTCAAGCATGAAGAATGTGAAATCGAAAAAGAAGTACTTTAAGAAGAGTTTGAGGAATTGCAAATTCAATTTAATAGCATGCGCAAATCCACCAGTCATAGTTCTATTAGATCAAACCAGGCAACTTACAAGTCAACTGGAGAAGGACCAGCCAGAACATAGTCCACTAGTACTAACACTAATGAAAGATCCAAAAATGGAGCAGGAGTTACATATCACTACTGCAACAAAAGTGGACATAGATATTCCTTTTGTCGATTTTGTAAATCAAATATTTCAAGATGGATTTGGAAACCCAAAGACATTTCTGAACCTAGTAATACTAACCAACCAGGACCCAAGCAAGCTTGGATACCTAAAAGAAAGTAATCACTATGTTTTGCAGGAACACCACAGGAGAAGTCGCAAAGGAAAATGGTACCTAGATAGTGCATGTTCCAGCCACATGACTGGTGATAAAAACCTATTTAAGGAAGTTACAAAAATAGTTGGAGGAAGCGTTAAGTTTGACGATGAATCAAAAGGAAAAATAGTCGGTATCGGAATAGTTCCCTTCAATAACAACTGTGATATCACTGAGGTTTATCACGTTGATTGACTTAACTACAATCTTCTGAGTATAAGTCAGCTATGCGACTCAGGGTATGAGGTAAAATTCACGAAAACATGTTGTGCTATTGAAGATGAGACATGTAAAATAATCCTCCCAGGTAAAAGGAATTATTGCAGGTGATGAAGATCAAGCTCAAGAAATTCAGGAGACAAGCAAATCTCAAAAGTCGACTAATGAATCTGATGTTGTGATAGACTCAACTAATGAAACCAGCAACAATCAACCAGAACCTCCGAAGGAGTCAATTACTCATATAGTTCGTCCAAATGAATGGAGAAGTGAAACTGAATATCCTTAAAAATTCATCATAGTAGATCCAAGCGAAGAAAAGAAAACCAGGAGAGCTCCCAAGAAGAAAGAAAATATAGTCCTAATCTCTCATATTGAGCCAAAGAAAATATAGGAAGCCCTGAAAGACTCAAGCTGGATGCAAGTGATGCAGGAAGAGTTAGATCAATTCAACAAAAATCAAGTATGGAAACTGATACCCAAACCTGAAAGTGTTCCTGTAACTGGAACAAAACAGGTTTTAAGAAATAAATTGAATGAGGATGGAAAAGTTGTAAGAAACAAAGCCAGATTAGTTGCTCAAGGATATTCACAACAAGAAGGAGTCGACTATGACGAAACCTTTGCCCCAGTAGCTCGACTGGAATCTATACGGATTCTTCAGGCATATGCATCCTTTAAGGGATTTAGTCTATTTCAGATGGATGTTAAAAGTGACTTTTTGAATGGTTTCATTGAAGAATAAGTATACGTTAAATAACCTCCTGGGTTTATAGATTCAAAGTTTCCCTATCATGTGTATAAGCTAACCAAAGCGTTGTATGGACTGAAGCAAGCTCCACGAGCATGGTACAAAAGACTCAGTTCATTTCTTATTGATCATGGATTTACAAGAGGTAAAGTAGACACTACTCTGTTTATTAAAAGATCATCAGGAGGTAATCTCATTATTAAAATTTATGTTGATGATATTATCTTTGGTAGTGCTAATCCTCTTATGTGCAAAGAAATTTCAAATCTTATTCAAAGTGAGTTCGAAATGAGCATGATGGGAGACTAACGTTCTTCCTTGGACTTCAAATCCAACAATCTGAAGAAGGAACGTTCATATGTCAGACCAAATGTACTAAGGAGTTGATCCAAAAATTTGGTATGAGCAATGCTAAAGCTATTGTCACACCAATGAGTCCTTCAAAAAGTCTCGATAAAGATGAACATGGAATTCCTATTGATGAAACTAAGTATCATGGAATGATTGGCTCACTTCTTTATTTAACTGCTAGTCGACCGAATATTATGTTTAGTGTATGTAAATATGCCAGCTTTCAGTCATCTCCTAAGGAATCACATCTATATCTCATTGGAACTGTCTGTCATGGACTATGGTATCCTCGTTCTAACACGTTTAAATTAAATGGCTTTTCAGATGCTGATCTTGCAGGTGATAAGGAAGATAGAAAAGGCACAAGTGGAATATGTCAATTACTTGGCAAAGCATTGATATCTTGGAATAGTAAAAAACAAGGATCAGTTGCATTATCCACGACTGAAGCTGAATACATCGCTATTGGAAAATGTTATGCACAATTACTATGGATGTATCATCAACTTGGTGACTATGAATTATCATTTAAGCCTATACCGATTTTCTGTTATAATTCTAGTGCTATATGTGTCTCTAAAAATCCTGTGCATCATTCTAGGGAAAAGCATATAGACATCTAGCATCATTTTATTAGAGATCATGTTCTTAAAGGAAACATAGAAATATCTTTTGTTGGAACAACCGATCAATTAGCGGATATTTTTACTAAGCCTTTATTAGAAGAAAGATTTTGCTCTCTAAGAGAATTACTTGGCATTATTTGTATTAATAGTTAATATTAGGACCTATGTGCTATTATTTTGCTCTATATGCCTAATGTTTTATTTCTTTTCTTAATCATTAATTGCGCCTCTGATTTCCCTCTCTTTTCAGATCAATTGCAAAGTTCAAAGACGGAAAGCCAATCATCACGTCTAATCAACTAACGCCTTTTCCTTTTCTGTACTCAACCGTTAGAAACCCTCTTTTTAATGCTGAAACCTCTTTTCAATCTCCATCGTCCCTATCACCTAGAAACCCTTCTTAGAAGCTTTGCCCAAAAAAAACTCTTCAATGGCCAAACACCCCAAAAATCCCTCTGCCTCCACCAGAAAGAGTACTCGCTCCAGAGCAAAAACCCCTTCTCTGCCCCAGAACAAGTAGACCTAGGGTCCGATCATTCTGAAGGTTTTGCCTCTTCTCAAGTTAATTTGTCTAATCATTCTCACACATTAGGAGAAAAAGCTTTGGGAAAACGACATATGGAAGAACCTTCTATTTCCTTCACTCCAAAGAAGTCAAAAATAGACCTTTTTAGTTCCCTCGGGTCAGACCTAAATTTCTGGGATTCTCCAAATAGGGACTTTTTCATCACCCTGAAAGACAAGCGTATTGCTCAAGGGAGGGTAGTCGACGTTGATGACATGGAAGCCCTAAATTGTAATGTAAAATATCTTTTCGTTTATCAAGGGTGGTCAAAGTTATTTTCTGTTCCTCCATCTAAAGTTTATGAACCCCTAGTGAAAATATTTTATGCAAATCTTGCTCTAGAAAGTCTGATAAGTTGAAGTCTTTAGTGTTAGGAAAGCGTATTGTTCTTGATTGTGCCTTGTTTGATTCAATCTTTCAATGTAAGTGTTCAGGTTTCCCCATGCTTTTTAAAAATTCCTGGCCCGATGATTTTGAAATTTCTTTTGATCAAGCTAAAAGGTGTATTGCTGAGTGTTCATCTGAATCTCTCCCAAATCAGTTAGGCCCTAGTGATGTTAGTTTCGAAACTCGAGTTCTGGCCCACATTGTTGCAACCACTTTGCTTCCTCGCACTAGCTCTTTCTCCACCTTCTTTAAAAAAGACACCTTTCTGGTCTATTGCCTTGTGACTAAACTCAAAATCAAGTTGTCCTCCTAGGTCATCAATTTTATGATTGAAAGTACAGAAGATTCCACTACTGACAAAGCATTCAAGTAGGTTCATGACAGGCTTGATGGAATGAGTGTTTTAGCCAATGCCAGCTTTGATCGACTGAAGGAGGTGATCTGCAATACTCTTACCTATTTTCTACGTCGTTAATGTGGAAATTTAAGACAATTTTTTTGTTGTGCTATTTTTGGACTAAAAAATTAGTCGGTGGATAATTTTTTTGTTTTCTTTTGTTTTGCTAAGCTTTGCCAGCATATCATGCTATAAATCCTGTTTTAGTATGTAGTCTATTTTACTATTCCCTCTTTGCTGATGTCAAAAAGGGGGAGAAAGGATATATGTATTTGTACAGGTACATACAAGGATAAGTCGACTGAAAGGTAAGTGCAAGTTAATAGCTTGACACTTTTTGAGGGGGAGTCATAGATCCTGTAGAAGAAGTCGACTACATGAGCCTCAACAACTTTAACCAGAGAAAGTCAACTGTTCTCATTGAGGGGGAGTAAAATACAGGGAAGTCAACTGATGTTTATACATATACATATGTCACGACCCAAAATCCACTAGTCATGATGGCACCTAACCAAACCCGCTAGGTAGGCCAACTAACAACTATCCAATTTCAATATTGCTAATAAGTCAATTAAATAAACTAAATTATCTGGATGTATTACATTTCTCAAGGACTGGTAGTACAAATCATGAGCTTCTAAGAATAGAGTTTACAAAGTTGACATGAAAAGAATACATCTTCTGTTTGAACAATACATAAATAGAGTTTTATAATCTAAGGCTACCGTGAACAAGAGGCAGCTACAGCAGGAACGCAGGTACGCCTTCAAATCCAACAACCATCTAATGCAGCAACATCGACATCCAGTATCTGCACGCACTGTGCAGGAAGTGCAGTATGAGTACAACCGACCTCATGTACTCAAAAAGCAACAAATCTAACATCAGGTTGAAAGCAGTGATGAGCTGTAATATAGGTCGGGTCCAACACCAATAACCAACATCAGTTCATACAATATACAACATATAAACAAGGAAATAATCTCAGAGATAAAAATGTTCAGCCTTTGCACAGTTTTCCAAAAATAATTTTGCTTTTCAGAATATCAGTGAAAACCCAAATCTTTTATCGAAATCATCGAAATATTTTGAGATAGTTTGAAAACTGTAATTTTCCTGAAAAATCCTTTTCGCAATACATAAAAATGCTTCATTTCCTTTCCAAATTATGAGTGTGAAATACCACTCTATGCCCACATATCAATGTGTGTAAAAAGTCATGAATGATGTGATACCGTACAACATGAGGAAAATGCGTCTCTATGCAGGTATGCCACGTATGTATGCCAATGCCATGTATCTCATAGATGAATCATATACTCACACTCTCAGAGTACTCAACCTCATTGTATCACACTTTCCACTTATCATATTCAATCACTCGGTACTGTATATGGCCCATACAGCCCAGGGAAATCCATCCTGAAACATATACAATACTGACTATAAGTCACCCAGTACTGAGGAAAAAGGGCAATCCAACCCTGTGGAGAAATCCATCTCCATATGTCAAGAACTTCAGACAAATCCATGTCTAGGGAAATCCATCCCTTAATAATATATAAATGCTCAACCACTCAGTACTGTATATGGCCCATGCGGTCAAGGGAAATTCATCCCAGAACATATACAACACTGACTATAAGTCACCCAGTACCGAGGAAAAGGGCAAATCCAACCTTATGGAGAAATCCATCTCCAGATATCAAATACTTTGCAAATTCATGTCCAGGGAAATCCATCCCTTAATAATATCATCCACGCTCACTGGGGGTTGTCACACCTCCTTTTTCCGCCCCGCGAGGGGGCAAAGGAGTTTTTTCCAATTAAAGGACAATCGAAACAAGATTTGCTTATTTATTTCAGAGTCACCACTTGGGAGATTTAGGGTGTCCCAAGTCACCAATTTTAATCCCGGATCGAGGAAAAGAATGACTCCATATTACAGTCTGCGTACCAGAAATCCGGATAAGGAATTCTGTTAACCCGGGAGAAGGTGTTAGGCATTCCCGAGTTCCGTGGTTCTAGCACGGTCGCTCAACTGTTATATTCGGCTTGATTATCTGAATTTTATACAAATATGAACTTATGTGCAAATTTTAACTTTTTACCGCTTTCATAATTATTATTATTAAGAATGTGAACATCGCTTAAAACATGTCTTTGGACTGCGTCACATGAAATGCACCCACAATCCGGAACATATTTTATTTGACGTTTTGGGATTTGGATTTGGATCGCATGAAATGCACACCCAAGTTTAAGAAAGTAGATTATTAAACACGCACCTAAAGAGACTATCGTGTTATTATTTTGGGAAGGCTGTGAAATTCGCTAAACGGCCCTCCTGAATTCTGAGTAATTTAAAACAAGTATTTACTGAGGGCCCCACAATTTGTATTTTTATTCGGCGAGGCTCATCTCCTTCTTATTTTTTAAAGGAATTTGCAACGTCGTGGACATGCATCTCGAACCACGTTACAATCAATGTACCTGCGATTTAGAGACACATTTCAACTCCGCTGAGATTTGGATTTGGGTCAGATAAATGTGCACCCGAGTTAGGGAGGATAAATTATTAAAGGCTCACCTAAAGCAACTAGCGTATTATTATATTGGGTAGGGCCGTGAATTTTGCTAAACGGCCCGTCCCGGAATCTGAGTATTTAATACATATATTTTGTGAGGGTTCCGCAACCTGTACATTTTTATTTGGCGAAGCTTGTCTCGTTTTTATTAAAGGCAAGCCTTAAAACAACTATGATTATCTACTTTATTCGCCTCTAAAAAATCCTAATTTATTCACTAAGATCTTAAAGTCATTATAATCGGGTTACATAAAATGTACCCCCAAATTTTAAGCATTGTAACCATGTCATGAGAACCGTACCCCTAATCACGATGATGATTTGTATACATGCCTAAAGTAAGCTACGAATGTTCATAACGACCGAAAATAATTAATAAAAATAACGATCAAGGCTCATTCGTTCATGAGAACTAACAGTTTCATAATTCATACACAAACTAAATTCACGCTACATCATTCAATCACAGAAATTTAGAAGCATGCTAAGGGAAAATCCCGAAACAGAGAATCAAAAGATGGAAATTTTACGACTAAAGCAATATCACGTATTCATTCGAGATTCAAGTATCACTCCGGCTAAAAATGTAATCACGCAAGAACAGAACAAAGAGAAAATAAAACTGGACCTCAAACTTGTAATGTTTTCGTTTCTTTTTCTTTTTGAAATATGCTGAATAAAGCATTCAACACATAGTTCAACCATTACAACCCAACTTAAACAAAATACAATCAATGATCAACATTAGGATCATAGTAGATTCCAAAACTCACGGAATCGTGTAATATATCTATGGATCAATAAAAGAGAGTGATAGGAACGGACCTTTCTTTGTCCTCAACGTGACGGACCTCGACGAACAACGACGACCTCAACGGAAACAAAAACTCGGCAAGGCAGAATCGCAGCCACCAACAGCTGCTCGCGAAAGATGAAACAACGTCGACAGCAGTAAGGTCGACGCAAGGGGGGCTGCTGACGGGCCTATTTTGGCAGTGGTCGAGGACTGAGCTGGTAGCGACAGTAGGTCGACCGGGCTGAACGATGAAGAAGGTGTAGTGGTGCGACTGGTTTTGGAAGGGTGACGACGGGACAGCAACAGAAGTTGCTGTTTGACAGAGGCGGAGGCGTGGGGGGTGGTGTTTGGACGTGATGGTGATGGAGTTGGGGGATGGTTATGGCGCTTTGACGTAGGGTCGACTGCTGCAGCGATGGTTGCTGCTGGACTGGTTTGAGTGGTGGTTCCGACGTCGGGGGAGGTGCGACTGGTTTCAGTTGACGACGGAAGGAGCTGGTGGGTTTTTGGGGTCTGTTTGGTGGTGGTTTGGACAGTGATCGACATAAGGGTCGACGGGATGGAGGGAGCTGGTTGCGACGGAGTTTGGGAGGAGACGGGGTGGTCGTTTGGGTGGAGGTTATGGCGTTGTGGGTGGTGGTTTTGGGGTACAATGACAACGGGGGGGGGGGAAGCTGGTGGTCGACGGACGTTGGTGGTGGCGTTTTGGACGTGAGGGAGTAGGGGTTTCGACTGGTTTTGTTGGGGAGCTCCTAGGGTTTTTCGTTTGTTCTTCTGAGGAGGAAGACAAGGCTACAATGCCCAGTCCAAAAAATTTCAAAAGTCTTTCCTTTTTCAAAATCCTTGTCCGTGTATTAATTAGCCTTTTGCCAAGAAAAATGAGCCCCACGCGTGGTGGGGTTCAAGGCTTGTGTCCCCCACGCGTGGTGGGGTTCCCCATGTGTCGTGTTCCGTCCGTGTTCCCCACGCGTGTCCCCCATGTGTGGTGGACTCGGATTATTATGGGCTAGGTCCGAAAATTAGGCCTAACACCGGGTAGTTTGAACCCGAATATTATTCTTTTGCCCGGACCCGATTAAGAACACGACGTTGTTCGACTAATCCTATGTAAGCAAAATAGCTACCAAAATAAGACTAATATTTAAACAAAACTATATATCTTTTTTAATATATTTTTCAAGATTTAAAATAGCTACAAAATATTAATAAAACTATTTTTTTGTAATTTTCGTTTTTATATAAGGATAAAATATAAAGTAATATTTTTTGTATTTTTCAAAAATTAAAATGACTACAAAACATTAATAGAACTATATTTTTGGTTATTTTCGAAATTATATAAAGTACAAAAATAGAGTGCAATTTTTGTATTTTTTCAAGTTTATGAGAAATACATAAACTAAAATTTATATATATATTTTTTGTAATTTTTCTTTTTGCAACGAAATAAAGTAAAAATAGTTAAAATGGCTATATTAGACCCAATTTCACATGTTCACGCTAAAAATGTGAAAATTCTCGGGGAGGGTCAAAAATCAGGTGTCTACAGGGGTGTGCAGACTCTGGAGGGGCTCCTTCAGCCCAAGCGCTATAATAAGCCAATCATGGCATAAATTAATTAAATATGTTGCGGCGTGCAGCCCGATCCCACAACCGTCACTCATAATCAAGCTCTCGGCCTCACTCAGTCATCAATCTCTCCCGTCTCACCCAAGGGCTCACGATGTCATGAAAGCTGACCCGGAAAAATGATATGATGTATCAATAAGTAAAAACTAAGATTGAGATATGATATGAATGCATGAATGTGATTGAGTACAAAATATCAATGAAATTAATAAGATGTCAGCATGAAACAACCGCCAGGGGTCCCAACAATATCAACATAAAGCATAAACATGATATCTAGCATAATGTACAACTCAATTAATTTATGACATGGTGAAAAATACAAATATCAACAGAGTGGGTCGCTAAACAGTGCCCTGGAAACAACAAAGTCACAACTCACAGGGTGCACGCCCACACGCTGGTCACCTAGAATGTGCGTCATCTTAACACCAATCACATAACACATAATTCGGGGTTTTATACCCTCAGCACTAAGTTTAGAAGAGTTACTTAACTAAAACAAGCCAATTCTGACACCGAGCAAGCCAAGTGATGCTCCAAGAATGCTATCACGCGTGTTCCGAACTCCGAACGGCTCAAAACTAATCAAAAACAACTCAAATACATGAAACAATGCTAAAGAAACCAATCCCAAATCGAAAAAGGTCGAATCTTTAATCAAAAGCCCAAAATTGGCCAAAAAGACCAACCCGGGATCGCACCTCGAAACCCGACAAAACTCATAAAATTCACCAACCCATTTAATTAAGAGTTCAACCATACTAGTTTCCTCAAATCCGACACCGAATCAGTGTTCAAAACTCAAAAATTCATATTATGAAACTTTAGGCCAAAACCCCTAATTTCTTCTTTAAAATTCATCAACCAAAAGCTAAAATCAAAGATATATTCATGAAATATAACCAAAATCGAGTAGAGAACACTTATCCCAATTCATATGCTGAAAATCGCCTCGAAAATTGCCCAATTCTGAGCTCCCCAACTCAAAATATGTTAAATGCACAAGCCCCTCATTTTAACATTGTTCTGCCTCGTTTCTTGTGCTAAAAGATCTCGAAACTCACTTTTGATACCTCCAATGGATTTCTTGTGAAATCCTAGTCAAGTTAGTCTCTTGAATCACTCCATTTGACCTTATATTGAAGGAAATATGTTGGTTTCAATATTTGAAAATAGTACAAATTTTTAAATACGCAGTGAATGGCAATTTCATAATTCATCTGAAAAATCTAGCAACCCAATTCTTAGTAAAATGATCATAAAATCCTCATACGATGTCTAAATTCGACGATTCTTTTTGATATGCCTGCATAATTATGATACAGATCTAATGGTTTAACCAAAACAGAAATTAGAGCTCATTTGCTTAATTTTGTACCATTTATGCTTGAAGAAACGACGTCGAAAATAAGAAAAATGAGCGCAACACAGCCCAAACCTATCCAAAACTCACCCGAGCCCCTCGGGACCCCGTAAGAACATACCAAAAAGTCCTATAATATAATATGGACCTACTCAAGACCTCAAATCATGTATAACAACATCAAAAGGATGAAACACACATCAACTCAAACTTGGAAGCTACTCGTGTCCCCAAACTACTGGTGAGGCATATCAAATCAACTCGGAATGAACTCAAATTTTGCACAGAAGTCCTAATATATTATACGGAGCTACTCGTGCCCCCAAACTACTGGTGAGGCATTGTATCAAAGAGAAACGAGTGATATAGGAACTGAGCTATCCGTGTAGATCACACCATTCACTGTGTACTCAAGAAACTCATTCACTGAAAGAGAAATACCTTGAAACCTAAGGGGATTGCGCTAGGATTCACATTGAATCTGAACCAGTATAAAAATTCTGGTGTCTTTAATTCCTGCATTTATTTTTTGCATCTAAAGTTTTGTCTTTACTGTTATCAAGTTATTATATCTAGTCGACTAATTAGAAAACTATTCAATTGGTAGCGATTAATTTTAAAAAATAAACAATTTACCACCTCTTGTACTTTCACAAGACCGCATCTGCGTCCATCGCAGGTGCAGGAATCCATCGCACCTGCAGCCTTCCAACGCACATGCGCCCAGCTGCCCGCATCTACAACCCTTGTAGGTGCGTGAAAATCTTTGCACCTACGGATCCTGCCTAGCTTCTTCTTAGCCGCATCTGCGGAACCTCCTTCGCTTCTGTGAACACACACCTACAGTTCCCACTCTGCATGTGCGATTACACCAGCAACAACATCACTTTAGCTGCATTTCCTCCACTCAAATTAAGCCGTCAATCACCCGAAATCACCTCGAGGCCCTCGGTACCACAACCAAACATACCAACAGATCCTATAACATCCTACAAGCTTAGTCAAAACTTCGGATCACCCAAAACAACATCAAATCACCCAATTATACTCGGATTCAAGCCTAAGAACTTCTAGACTTCCAAATTTCGCAAACGATGCAGAAACCTATCAAACCATGTTCGAATGAACTCAAATTTTGCACACAAGTAAAAAATTACACCACGAACCTACTCCAACTTTGAGAATTACATTCCGACCCTGATATCAAAATTTCCCACTTCCGGCCAAAATAGCCAAAATTCTAACTTTCGCCAATTCAATCCTAATTCTACCATAAGCCTCGAAGTCATATTCTAGACGTGCTCTTAAGTTCAAATCATTCAACGAAGCTAACAGAACCATCAAAATTCCAATCCGAAGTCGTTTACGCATAAGTCAACTTCTGGTCAACTTTTCCAACTTAAGCTTCCGATTAAGAGGCTGTGTCTCAATTCACTCCGAAACCAAACCAACTAACCCGGTAGATCATAATATAGCTAAAGAGCACAAAAGAAATAGGAAATGGGGGAACGGGGCTATAACTCTCGAAACGACCGATCAGGCATTACATCCTCCCCCTCTTAAACAAAAGTTTGTCCTCGAACTAGTCTAGAAACATATCTAGAGCCTCAAATAGGTGTGGATATCTGGTCCGCATATCTCGCTCGGTCTCCCAAATAGCCTGCTCCACGGGCTGACCTCTCCACTGCACCTTCACTGAAGCTATATCTTTTGACCTCAACTTTCGAACCTGACGCCCCAAATAGCCACTGGCTCCACATCATTAGTCAAATCACCATCCAACTGAACCGTGCAGAAATCCAGAACATGAGATGAATCGCCGATATACTTCCAAAGCATAGAAACATGAAATACTGGATGCACACTCGATAATCTTGGTGGCAAAGCAAACTCATATGCCACCTCCCCAATCCTCCGAAGCACCTCAAACGGCCCGATAAACCGAGGGCTCAACTTGCCCTTCTTTCCAAATCTCATAACACCCTTCATGGGTGAAACCTTTAGCAAGACTTTCTCCCCAACCATACAAGACATATCACAGACCTTTTTATCAGCATAACTCTTCTGTCTCGATTGCGCCGTGCGAAGCCGCTCCTGAATCAATTTCACCTTATCTAATGCATCCTAAACCAAGCCTGTGCCCAAGAGCCTAGCCTCACCCGACTCAAACCAACCCACTGGAGTCTACACCGCTTGCCATATAAAGCCTCATACAGAGCCATCTGAATACTCGACTGATAACTATTGTTGTAAGCAAACTGGTCCCATGAACCCCCAAAATCAACGACACAAGCATGTAGCATGTCCTCAAATATCTAAAGAGTGCGCTGGGACTGTTCGTACATCTGAGGGTGAAATGTTGTGCTCAACTCAACTTGAGTGCCCAACTCTTGCTGCACGGCCTTCCAAAATTGCGATGTAAATTACATGCCTCTGTCTGAAATGATGGAAACTAACACACCGTGAAGGCAAACAATCTCTCTAATGTAAATCTTAGCCAACCGCTCTAAGGAATAGGTAGTACTCATAGGAATGAAGTGCGTGAACTTGGTCAGCCGATCCACAATCACCTAAATAGAATCGAACTTCCTTTAAAGTCTGTGGGAGCCCAAATACGAAATTCATGGTGATCCGCTCCCACTTCCACTCTGGAATCTCTATCTTTATAAGCAAGTCACCCGGTCTCTAATGCTCATATTTCACTTGTTGAAAGTTGAGATACCAAGCTACAAACCCAAATATGTCTTTCTTCATTCTTCTCCACCAATAGTGTTGTCTCAAATCCTGATACATCTTCATGACACCCCGATGGATGGAATACCGCGAACTGCGGGCCTCCTCCAGAATCAACTCCCGTAGTCCATCCACATTGGGTACATATGTCAGGCCCTGCATCCTCAATACCCCCCATCATCACCAATATCGCATCTCTAGCATCACCATACTGAACCCTATCCTTGAGGACAAGTAAATGAGGATCATCATACTGGCACTTTCTGATGCGATCGAATATGGAAGACCGAGAAACCACACAAGCTAGGATCCGAATAAGCTCCGTAATATCCAATCTCACGAACTGGTTGGCCAAGGCCTGAACATCAACTGCAAGGGGTCTCTCACCAATAAGAAGGAATGAAAGACTACCCATACTCACTGCCTTCCTACTCAAGGCATCAGCCACCACACTGGCCTTTCCTAGATGGTAAAAAATGGTAATATTATAGTCCTTTAGCAGCTACAACCATCTCCATTCTCTCAATTTGAGATCCTTCTACTTGAAAAAGTGCTGGAGGCTACGATAATTAGTAAACACCTCACAAGACACACCATAGAGATAGTGCCTCTAAATCTTCAATGCGTGGACAATGGTAACCAACTCCAAATCATGAACAGGGTAGTTCTTCTCATGGGGCTTCAACTAACGCGAAGCATAAAAAATCATCCTACCCTCCTATATCAAAACACACCCAATGTAGACCCGAGAAAAATCACAATATACGGTATACAAACCAGAAGTTGATGGTAGAACTAACACTGAAATTGTGGTCAAAGCAGTCTTGAGCTTCTGAAAGCTCGCCTCACACTCATTCGACCATCTGAAAGGAGCACCCTTTTGGGTCAATTAGGTCAAGGGCAATGTAGTAATCGAGAAACCCTGAATGAACCGACGGTAATAACCAGCCAAACCAAGAAAGCTCCGAATCTTTGTGGCTGAGGACGGTTTGGGCCAACCCTGAATCGCCTCTATCTTCTTCAGATCAACCTAAATACCCTCATTGTACACCATATGACCCAAGAACGCTACTGAACTTAGACAAAACTCACACTTGGAGAACTTGGCATAAAGCTTCTCCTCTTTCAGCCGCTGCAATACAACCCTCAAATGCTCAGCATGCTCCTCTTGGCTACGAGAGTACACCAGGATATCGTCAATGAATACAATAACGAACGAGTCGAGATAAGGCCAAAACACGTTGTTCATCAAATGCATGAACATTGTTGTGGCATTGGTCAGCCTAAAAGACATCACAAGGAACTCATAATGACTATATCGGGTCCTGAAAGATGTCTTAAGAATGTCCGAGTCCTTAATCTTCAACTGGTGATACCCTAACCTTAAGTCGATCTTGGAGAACACCCTCGCTCCCTAAAGCTGGTCAAATAAATCATCGTTACAAGGCAAATGATACTTGTTCTTGATTGTGACTTTGTTCAATTGCCTGTAATCAATACACAATCTCATAGTGCCATCCTTCTTCTTCACACAAAGAACTGGTGCACCCTAAGGTGACACACTAGGCCGAATAAACCCCTTATCAAGGAGTTCCTGAAGCTTCTCCTTTAATTCTTTTAACTTTGCCAGTGCCACACGATACGGTGGAACAGAAATAGGCCGAGTGCCCAGCACCAAATCACTACCGAAGTCAATATCCCAGTCCGGCAGCATACCCAACAGTTCTGTAGAAAACAAATCCGAAAAATCTAGCACCACGGAACTGAATCAATAGTAGAAGTCTCTGCACTGACATCCCTCACAAAGGCCAAATAAGAAAGCTAACCCTTCCCAACAACCCACTGGGCATTCAAGAATGAAATCAACCTACTGGGAACATAATCCAACAAACCTCACCACTCAATTCGTGGAAACCCAGTATATCCAATGTCATCGTCTTAGCGTGACAATCCAGAATAGCATGACACAAAGACAACCAATCCATGCCTAATATCACATCAAAATCAACCATACTAATCAAAAACAGTTCAACTCTAGTCTCTAATCCCCTAATAGTCACTACACACGATCGGTATACATGGTCCATAATAATATTATCACGCACCCGTGTAGATACACGAACAGATGAAACTAGAGACTCACATGACATGTCTAGATAATAAGCAAATTACATATATAAATATGTGGGACTAGGGTCAAATAATATAGAAGCATCTCGATGAAATACGAAGACAATACATGTGATCACTATGTCTAAAGCAATGGCATCTGGTTTGGTAGGGAGTGCATAGAACGGTCCTGACCGCCTCCTGATTGGCCTCCCCCTCTAGGGCAACCTCTAGCTGACTGATCCCCACCCCAAGCTGACTGGGCGGGTGATGAAATAACTGGTGCTGAAGTTGAAGGATGACTCCTCTACTGAGATGATCCTCCCATAAGTAGGGGATAGTACTTCTTGATATGACCCAAATATCCACACTTAAATCAACCTCTACCGGCCACTAGGGACTGAAGGAAGCCCCGAGAATCGGGATATCTGCTAGAATGCCCCGACATAGATGAACCGTGAGCTGATGGTACATGAGATGAACTCTGAGTTAGAAGGGCACCGAGAGATGAGTGGCCCTGATGGGAACTATGAAAACCATGGCCAGATGCTGCACCACGGTGAACTGGGCGGGCCGTTTGTGCATGCCTATAAGGACGACCTCTGTCATGGTGAAACTTACCCCCAGAAGGAACACAACCAAAGATACCTGAACCACGATACCTCTTGGCCTCCCTCTCAACTTGTTCCTGACTGCGGACTACCTCTATATCCCAAGCAATGTCAACAACTTGCTCAAAAGTAGCACCAAACATCCACTCTCTAGTCATAAGTATTCACAGATGGTATGTGAGGCCATCAACGAACCTCCTGATCCTCTCCCTGTCCATGGGAACCAACTAAATAGCATGATGGGCCAACTTAGAAGATCGCATCTTGTACTGCATCACCGTCATACCATCCTGACGCAGTTGCTCGAAGTTTCTGCGCAGCTCCTCTCTGCGAGACCGCGACACATACTTCTCCAAGAAGAGAACAAAAAACTCCTGCTATGTAAGTGGTGCTTCACCAACCTACCTACGCCTCTCATAAGCCTCTCACCAAGTGAAGGCAGCTCATGTGAAATGAAAAGTAGTGAACGATACCCCACTGGTATCCAGAATACCTTCTATATGGATAATCCTCTGACACTTGTCGAAGAAACCCTGGGCATCCTCGCCCTCTGCACCGCTTAAAGTCAGAAGCTGGAGCCTCCCAGACCTCTCCAATCTATGCTGTTCATCATCAGGCATGACTGGAACTACATAATCTTGAGTAGGTACAACCGGCTAGGCTGGTGGTGCCCCTGGTTTCTAAAGTCCCTATACCACATGCTCTAGTGCATGGGCGGCGGGAGTCTGAGTGCCTTCCCCGATCTGGAAAGTGGCTTCTACAGTAGAAACAGAGACCGCCTGAGCAAGACTGGTGCACACGGTCAGAATCTAAGCTAAGGTCTCTTGAAGACCTGGAATCACGAAGGGTATAGCTGGTGCCCGAGTTTGTCCCGCTAGTCTATCCACAACTGGGATCTGATCCTGAACTGGTCAGTTGGTGGATCTGCGAGTGCTGCCCTAGCTGTTGTGCGGGCTACACCTCTGCCCCTACCCTGGCCTCGACCGCGACCTCGCCCTCTCGCAATCCTGACTGGTGGCACTGGTAGCTGTCCGTCCTGCCCAGAAGCACGTGTCCTCACCATCTGTGAGAGAATAGAATAACAAAAGTTTAGTTACCAGTATCAACAGATTCGCATGATAGGAATTCAAGAATGTGAAATTTCCTAAGAGTTCTACAGCCTCTCGAAGATAAGTATAGACGTCTCCGTACTGATCCGTGAGACTCTACTAAACCCACCCATGACTCGTGAGACCTATGTAACCTAGGCTCTAATACCAACTTGTCACGACCAAACATCGACCGTTGTGATGACGCCTATCGTGAAACTAGACCAGCCTCAACTTTAAAATCCAACACAACAACAATAGATTTGAAAACATAAACGGGAGCATTTAACATTAAAGAAAAACTATTTGAAACATAAGAAAAATCTCAAAGTGATTCACCACAGCTCAAAACCAAGGTGTTACTGAGTAGATGAGCGTCTAGCTCAGTAAATACAGTCTACTACAGTATCTGAAGATATAAACTGAAAGTACGATAGAGACAAAGAAGAAGGGTCAAGGCCCGCAAACACCATGCAGCTACCTCGACAATCTACAAACTCTGGAACCCGGATCAGCAACCGCTGCTATGACCAGTATCGCTTGGATCTGCACACGAGGTGTAGAGAGTAACGTGAGTACACCAACTCAATAAGTAATACGTCTAAACTTTAGACTGAAAGGTAGTGACAAACTCAACCTCAACAGCTATAACAAAAGTAAATGTGCAGAAACGTAGGCATTATTTCAAGTCAAATATACAGCTCAAGTATAGAGTAAATACAGATCTGAACAACATAAGGTATACATCTCAACTAATCTTTACATACTAGTGTACAAAATGTATGAAATGCACCATGTTCTCCCACCCTCAAGTGCTCAACCACTCGGTACTGAATATGTCCATCCGGCCTAGGAAAAATCCATCCCAGAACATATACAACACTGATTGTAACTCACCCAGTATCGAGGAAAAGGGGAAATCCAACTTTGTGGAGAAATCCATCTCCGGGTATCAAGTACGTCAAACAAATCCATGTCCAGGGAAATCCATCCCTCGGTAAATATCATTCGCGCTCACTGGGGGTGTGTTACAGACTTCGGAGGGGCTCCTGCAGCCCAAGCATTATCATAATCATCAATATAACCACTGCGACGTGAAGCCCAATCCCATAACTATCACTCATAGCTAGTCTCTCAGCCTCACTTAGTCATCAACCTCTCCCGTCTCACCACGGGCTCACAATGTCATGAAAACAACCCAGAACAACGATATGATGAATCAATAAATAACTGAGACTGAGATATGATGTAAAAATGTATGATCATGATTTAGTATGGAATATTAAATTAAACTGGTGAGATGACAGTAAGAAACAACCACTAAGGGTCCAAACAATATCGGAACAATGCCTAACATGACATCTAGCATGATTTACAGCTCAACTACTTTATCACATGATGAAAACAGGGATACCAATAGGATAGAGTCACTAAACGGTGCCATGGAGTTACCTAGGCCACAATTCTCACAATGCACGCCCACATGCCCGTCACTTGGCATGTGCATCACCTCAATACCAATCACATAACACATAATTTGGGGTTTCGAACCCTCAGAGCCAAGTTTGGAAGCGTTACTTACCTCAAACCAAGCAAAATCCTACTACGTGATGCCTTTCCCTCTCAAATTGGCCTTCAAACATCCCGAATCTAGCCACAAGTAATACAATGGGATCAGTATGGAATAAAAGAATCAATTCCACAAGAGAAATACCAAATTATAGCCAAAATCCGAAATCGGCTCAAACCCGGCCTCTAGGCCCACGTCTCGAAATCCGACAAAAGTCACAAAACTCGAAAGCTCATTCACTCACGAGTCTAACCATATCAAATTTATCAAAATCTGACCTCATATGGTCACCCAAATCTCCAAAATTCACTCTCCAATTTTCAAGCCCTAAATCCTCAAATTTCCAATTCAAATCCCTAATTAGGTGATGAATAAAGCCATGGATTCCTGAAATTTAAACCAGTATGGGTTAGAATTATTTACCCCAATGTTTTCCCTTGAAACCTTCGAAAAATTTCCTTTCTCTCGAGCTCGTCAAGTCCAAACCGAATATGGAAGACAAATACTCGAGCTGGTGCTTTTTTGCCCAGCAATACCGCACATGTAGTCCATTGGTCGCTTCTGCGAAGCCGCACCTGCGGAAATTCCATCGCAGATGCGGATTTCACTTAAAATCCCATCCTCCGCTCTTGCTGCTCCAAGACAACAGCTGCGTCCATCGCAGGTGCGGGAATCCATCGCTCATGCGGCCTTCCAATGCACCTGCGCCCAACTGCCCGCTTTTGCGACCCTCGCAGGTGAGTGAAAATCTTCGCACCTGCGGATCCTTCCCAGCTCCTTCTTGGCCGCATCTGCGGCACCTCCTTCACTTATGCGGACACGTACCTGCAGTTTTGACTCCGCAGGTGCGATTACACCAGCAACAACAACACTTCAGCTGTATTTCCTCCACTCAAATCAAGCCGTCAACCACCCAAAATCACCCCGAGGCCCTCGGGACCAAAACCAAATATACCAACAAATGCTATAACATATTACAAACTTAGTCGAACATTCAGATCACCCAAAACAACATCAAATCACCCAATTAAACTCGGATTCAAGCCTAAAAACTTCTAAACTTCTAAATTCCACAAACGATGCCGAAACCTATCAAACCATGTCCGCATGAACTCAAATTTTGCACATAAGTAAAAAATGACACCATGAACCTACTCCAACTTTCGAAATTCTATTCCGACCCCGATATCAAAATTTTCACTGCTGACCAAAATCGCCAAAATTCTAACTTTCGCCAATTCAAGCCAAATTCTACCACGGGCCTCCAAATCACATTCCAGACGTGCTGCTAAGTCCAAAATCACCCAACGAAGCTAATGAGACCGTCAAAACTCAAATCTGAGGTCGTTTACACATAAATCAACTTCCGATCAACATTTCCAACTTAAGCTTCCGATTAAGAGGCTGTGTCTCAATTCACTCCAAAACCAAACCAACTAACCCGGTAGATCATAATATAGCTGAAGAACACAAAAAAGTAGAAAATAGGGGAACGAGGCTATAACTCTCGAAATGACTGGTCGGGCAGCTATATAACTACTCTTTCCTTTGAGTACAAAAGAATATCCATTAAAGAAATCTTTACATATTGCAAACCAATTTCTACATATTTGATCTCACATAGATTTGAGATCTTTTTCTTTACAATTCCAAAAAACAAGGTCATATCATTTAATGCCTTTTGTATAAAATATTCTTTCCATGTAAGTCATCAAGTCTTTATGCGCGTGACTTCTATAAGGCAGATTTTGGATATCTTCTGTCAATGCAAAATTTTCTTTAGAATTGGAAAATTTGAATTTCCAAGCATGATTCCAATATCAATTCTTTCCTTGAATAGATTCATGATTAATAATTCTCTGCAACATGTAATCTTTATGAATATCTACGTGAGAATAGTCATGATGATTCAATCAAAATCCTCATGATTTACTTTTTCATGATTGTAGTAATTACTTATTCTTTATTGATTCCAGTAACTCATTCTTCTTTTCATTTTGTGGTAATAATTGAATTTCCATAAGAATAGTACTTTCCATCGTATCCCATAGTAAATATTTTATTGCCCAAATCGTCTTGAACCTAGACCATTTATTTGTGTCTTCCAATGTATTCCAGTGAGCTTGATGTATAATCTCTGTAACGACCCGACTGGTTGTTTTGACCTTTTGCACTTTGCTCGTCTGTTCTCGGGCATGACTTGCCCCGTGTGATGTTTTGCGACTCATATAAATCGTTAGTTTTGGTTTTCAGGATAATCAACATGAATTTGGAAGAACAGTTCCCAGATTGAAACTTGAAATTTGAAAGGTTTGACCAATATTTGACTTGCTTGTATATGATCACGGATTGGAATTTTTATGATTTGGTTAGCTACATGAGGTGATTTGGGACTTAGGAGCGTGATCGGAATGCTTTTTGGAAGTCCGTAGAAGGTTTAGGCTTGAATTGGCGAAATAGAGATTTCGGCGTTTTCTGGTTGATAGGTGAGATTTTGATATAGAGGTCGGAATGAAAATCCGGAAGTTACAGTAGTTCCGCTGTGTCATTTGGGATGTGTGTGCAAATTTTCAGGTCATTCGGACGTGGTTTGGTTGGGTTTTTGATTTAAAGCATATTTCAGAAGATTTTAGAAACTTAGGCTTGAATCCGATGTGTTTTGAGTAATTTGATGTTGTTTGAGGTGTTTTGATGATTAGAACAAGTTTGAATAAGGTTTTAGGTTGTGTTGGTGCTTTTGGTTGAGGTCCCGAGGGCCTCGGGTGAGTTTCGGGTGGTCAATCGGACCATTTTAGAGTTTGAAAGTTGCAGAAAAATCTGCTCAGCTGTTGAAGAGAATTATCTCTTCGTGTTCGCGAGGGGAGCCTCGCGTTCGCGTAGAAGGATTTAAGGAAGGACAGATTTAAGCCTTCGCATTTGCGAGAGGTGCTTAGCGTTCGTGGAAGGCTGGGAATCAGAGCATCGCGTTCGCGAGAAGGCACTCGCGATCGCGTAGAGTAAATTGGGGTCCAAGGTATTTTGTTCATCGCGTTCACGTAAGGTTGTCGCATTCGCGAAGGAGTAGGAGGTAGAAGCATTGCATTCTCGATTGGTGTAACGTGTTCGCGTAGGGCAAAAGTTGGTCAACATAAGTTTGTGCTTCGTGAATGCGAGGCGTTGACCGCGTTCGCGAAGAAGGAAGGTCAGACTTGGGCAAAATGTTTTTAAGTCTTCTTGTCCACGATTTTGGGTCCGTTTTCACCCATAACTGCTCATTTTTGGAGATTCTTGAAGGAGATTAGTGAGGGATTCAAGGGTAATTGATTGGAGGTAAGCATTTCGAACCTAAAATTCGATTATATTGTGGAATCTACCTAAACAATCATGGAATTTAAGCTAAAAATGGAAGAACTAGGGCTTGGAATTTTGGAATTTTAATTGGGGATTTGAAGGACCATTTGGGGTCGGATTTGAGAACTTTTGATATGTATGAACTCGTGGGGTGATAAGAAATCTAATGATGTGAAAATTTCTGAGTTTCGAGGAGTGGGCCTGGGGTTCGGGTTTTGCTAATTTTAGGATTTTTGGTATTTTTCGATTGTTTTCTCTTGGGTTTTGTTCCCTTAGAATATTGTGACGTATTCGTTCTGATTTTGGATAGATTTGACGTGCGTGGAGGCCGATTCGAGGGGAAAAGGCGACGAGCTAGAGATTTATCCGGTTCGAGGTGAGTAATGATTGTAAATAACGCCCTGAGGGTTTGAAATCCTGGATTGCACATCGTAGTGCTATATTGAGGTGAGACACACGCTTGATGATGAGCGTGGGGTCGTGCACTATTGGGGATCGTGACTTAGTCCGTCCCGATTAATGATTTTACCATATATTTGACTGAACCTTATTTTTTATCATCGTGATTTGGGCTGATTGCCATATTTGGACTTCGTGCCAACTATTTGAACCCTTTGGGGAATTTTATCACTATTCCTCACTGTTTTGACTTATTATTTGAAATCAGTCCTGCTATTTCCCACTATTTTGCTACTCAGCCATTTTTACTCCGTTTTGAGACTTCAATGGTATTTTAAATAATGTTTTGGGCTGAGCAATACTGTTTTTACTAATGCCCGAGGAGCTTGTGATAATTTGTGGACTGAGTACGGCCAAGGGCCAGATGTGAGGATACACTGATACTGATATGAGGTCGAGGGCCGGAGATACCTATATATGCCACGAGGTGGCTTGATATTACGCTTGGTCCGTAAGGGGCCCCTCTAGGAGTCTGTACATTCCCAGTGAGCGCGGGTACCCATTGTGATGTGCGATTTAGCCCGAGGGGCTGGTATTGTTCTGAGACTGTGCCCGAGGGGCGAACCTTATGTGTTTATCTTTTCTTATTTGCCTGCCATTTACGTGTTTAAATTGTGTGTTTGTGCCCGAGGGACGGATATCTGTGTTTATCTGTATTAATTGTTCTGTATTTATTTGCATAACTGTTGCAAAAGTCATTTACAAAGAAGTTTCAAACTGAACTAAGATGTTTTAAAAGGTTTTCACAGCTTCACTGCTTTCCTACTAGTTTTGAACTGCTTCTATACATCATCTTTATTTACATTTGTTACTCACTGAGTAGGAGTACTCACTTTACTCCCTACACCTTTTGTGCAGATTCAGGTATTTATACACCCGGTAGCGGGTTTTGGCTGATCGGAGGTAGAGTCATCGGAGTCTGTACATTCCCAGTAAGGCAGACATTTCAGTTGTATTTATACCCTAGTAGATGCTCGTGACTTGTGGCACCCCAGTTAGGGATGTGTCGGGTTGGATTTCCGCTTTGTTATCTCTATTTCCGCTAATTGTGCTATTAAATCATGTTTAAACTATTCTTATGTTAGTAACTACTTAAAAGGATGAATTGTGTTAGACTGGCTGGCCTTGTCTTCACGAGAGACACCATCACGACCGGGTTCAGGGATAGGGTCGTGACAAGTTGGTATCAGAGCCTAGGTTACATAGGTCTCACGAGTCATGAGCAGGTTTAGTAGAGTCTCGCGGATCGGTACGGAGACATCTGTATTTATCCTCAAGAGGCTGCAGAACCTTTAGGAAAACTCCACATTCTTGAACTCTTGTCGTGCATTCTTTGATTCAGGTTGAAATGTAACTCCTTGAATTCCTTCCATGCGTTCGTATGCATGCATGAGCACTCAGTATCAGATGTGCCTTGATGGCTTGTGATTCCCTAATTGAGGGGCGAGATGTGATCTCTGTGAGTTGATGTTGGACCAATATGGAGGACTTGAGGCCAGATCTTTGCCTATAGCTTGAGCACCGATGTGCTGATTGTGTAAGCAAGTGTCTTCGAACTGACAGGTTCGGTAGTGTCCCTATTAGTGGAAGTGACGGCTGCATGGCTATGTGATGAGTATGTTGTGACTGAGAGATGTATTCTTATGAATTGGAAGTGACGAGGAGGGTCTACTAGAGGATAGAAGAACTATTAGGTGCTTGATGTTCATCTTGATTTGAGTTATAGCCCCGAGTTATGGGTGTGCGAAGAGTTTTTTCATGTGTCCTAGTTGGGAGTGAAGTAAATTTCATGTTGCGGTATGAGTTCAGACTCAGTAAGACTAAGCGACTGCGTACAGTTTATGACGATGGAAGGTATACATGAATGATAGTTGGAGGCAAAGCAGGTGGGCTATCTCCTGCAAAGTGTTCTGAGGTTATGCGATCCTTATGTGTCTGTTAGGAGATCTCATTTGCAAGTGAAAGATATGTGTTGTAATCTAAATTGTGTTTAATCTCATGGTGGTATTATGGCATCAATAGAGTAAGTGTTATGAGTTATTGAGCATGTCTTGATCTATGGCTTTGAGCCAAGTGGGGGAGTCTGCTATTAATTAGGCGATTGCACGGTTAGGTGCTATGTTGATTCCAGTTTGAGGCATGTGGGTGAATCAGTTATGGCTTACAGAAATTGAGACCGAGGATGGCTCGAGTAAAGGAAATTTTTTGACATAGGTTATACTATACTTCATAGGGTATGAGAATCACGGAATGTCTGGAGTCGTTGTTAGTAAACGATGATCGGTGCATAGAGTAGGAAGTAGCTTGGTTCTATTGGGATGAGGTTGCATTCTGAAGTTTCTGAAGTGCTAATGAGGCACAGGTTGTTCGGTTCGTTTGATCAGGCTAATTGCAGTTCGAGTAGAGTGGATGACTCTCAGAAATGGTTCTAATGGGTTCAAGATTTTGCATATAATAATTGGGTAACTTCAAGTTGTATATGTGGTTAGAAACTGAGTTTTCATGGGAAGATGTCAAGACTTGTGGTATTTTCTATATTAATTATGGGATTCCATGTGTCAGTATCAGGAAGGTAAAGGTAACGGATTTGAATTCACAGGAAGTTTCCTTAGAGTAAAGTATTTTGAATGTGGTGCCTTTGGGAATAATTAAGAGAGTATTCAATGGATTATGAGTCTCAGTTGGTGCGGCTTTATGCTTGGGTCCCGTGTGGTAAGTTTGGGGTTGAGGAATTGTGATGTTATAGCAAGAAGGAGTATCAAGGTGAAGGTAAACCTAAAGGAAACTCAGATAGATGGGATAGCTTGGTACCAGGCCGGATCGGTACGGTAAGGGCATGATTATTACCTTAGGTGTTTATGAGGTAATGAGTTTCTACGAGTATTTCGCGACAATGCTCTTGGGTTTAGTGGCCTGCGTTGGTTGCTTGATTTAGGAAGATTCAGTCCTGGCGGAATTGTTTGTGCGAAGGGGAGTCGGAGAGTTCTTGATGGTTTTTGCCTTAGTTGGAGATATATATTTTCTGTGGGCATGAGGAGCATGGGATGTATATAGACTTTCTTCTAGATGCGATCAATGGAAAGTCCTTGACTAGTTGAGTACGTAGATGGTTGTGACTCGGAAGGAAGGTAAAGTTCTCATGGTTATCCTAGAATGGTATGGGTTATGCTGTATGTTGTAAATGTTTGAGATTTGCGGGTGTAAAGTTACGGTTCGGTTCTGAAAGGAAGGTTATAAAACTCTTAGGAAGCACGGGAGTTTCAGATGATTAGAGGAATGAACTTCAGGTGATTAAGGAAATGGTGTTGCTAATTGGAGTGATTTGACGAGGGTATATATTTCAGAAAAGGCAATGAGATTAAGTTGATGGTACTTCGGTAATACTGTGACACTTTCTTGTTAGATCGATTGCGGATATTCGAGTTTGCTTGGTAGCACAAAGGAAAATTAGATTATCTCTTGTGGAATGATTGGGTATTAGAGGTGTGGTATGTATTGGACGGAGGAATTGGGAACAAATATGTTGATTCATGGCCCATATGGAGTTGGAGACGGGAAGTTCTCATATTCAGGCTATGTGGTGGTTGTGAGTCGTGTGTATCAACACTGTTTAGGGACTATCGGGATTTGGAGACCCTAGTGGATCTTTTATTTCTTGGTATGTTAGATTTTGGATGTGATATTGGGTTCAGACTGGTTGTTTCCGTGTTGTGTCATTCTAGACTATTGCGCTAAGGCGACACTGTTGGCTATGCCGGAAATGCCACGGATTGAGTGGCGAGGTCCGTAGGATTATGCCCTAGTGGAGTGGTTTTATATTTCGAAGGCCCAGTGGACGGCTCGGAAGGATTGTCCTTCTTATTTGGGCTTTCATGATGGATGTCAGTGTAGAGTCTTACACTATTGATTCAATTTCGGTGGTGAGGGACTTTTTAGATGTGTTTCTTGTGGTCGGGCATGTCGCCGGGTGGGGTTGTTGATTTCGGTATTGATTTGATGCCGGACATCGTATCGTATGGCACCGGTAGAGTTAAAAGGGTGGAATGAGCAGCTTCACCTTGATAAGGAGTTCGCTGGCAGGCCAATGTGGATGCATGTTCTAACTTGAGTCGGATTGGTTGGTTCCGAATTGTATTATTGAGATAGGTGTTGATTCGTCAGTTATTGAGCTTATTAGTAATCCTGGGAGGCCTATGAGTTACCTTTCTGTGTTGTGAGGCATTAGGATTTGTTGGTTATCGGCACATGTGGTGCGGTGTTATTGGGGTCTCTTAGTAGGATTCGAGTGGGAGGTGTATTGGATATTGGTTGGCGGATGGCGCATCTGTTATGCCCTTTCGGGTTGTGCGGTGTTATGTACTTGCTTTACCGTGGTTATGATGATTTACTTTGATTCTAGACATCAATTGCGCGTAGTTGTCAATTTCGAGCAGGGTGACTTGAGGTGTTCCATGTGGAGCAGTCTTTGGATAAGGCCGTGCATTGCAGCGGATATATATGGAGGTATGACCTTGCAGGTTAGATTCATATGTTCTGTTCCTATGATGTGAGACGGGATCTCATCCTTGTGTTGTGGTGATACAGGTGAGCTTGAGGTACAACTCTTTCATTTGAGTTATTTTCATGATTTAAGTATGTTCAGACCATTGCTTATTGGTGCGCGTATTATGCAAGTTGTGTATTAGGCCTATATTGATGTGTCATGTCACCAGAGTGGTGTGTTGGATTAGAGGAGATCGTTGGGATCATTAATAAATACGAACGGATTCGATTTCAGCATGCTGGAAGGATAATATCGAGGTTCGGCTCGAATATTTGCTATGATATTTGCCAAAGGAGAAGTGGCTTCATGAATGGTTGATCTGAGAAATAGTTATGGTTTATTGCGTGTTTCATTTATCGTTGGCAGTATATGATAGTATTGTAATGAGACTTTAGTTGATAAGAGGTTTTCTACCGGTATTCGGTTGTTGTAGGCAGTTGCTATGAATAGAAGTTATCGTTACGAGCGTTTAAGTTACGTGGTTTATTATGTAATTGCACCTGAGGTTGCAGGTATGGGTTATTACAGCTGGTTCGGGCTTATTTTGAATATAGATGTGAGATTCTGATCTTGTGGATGATTTTGGAAGTGGAAATGGGGTTCTAAGGTTTATGGGCTAGGTTGGATTGTGAAATTTTAGTTGCATTGTGTTATCGGACCTATATGAGATAGGGTGACGTGGGATCACCCCCGCGTGTATGCATGGTAAGGTTATTCAGTGATTGGTTGGCTTTTAGAACAACTCTGGGAACGTTCGCGGATGAACGTATGTTCAAGTGGGGGAGGATGTAACGACCCGACCGATCATTTTGAGCTTTTGCACTTTGCTCGTCAGTTCTTGGGCATGACTTGCCCTGTGTGATGTTTTGCGACTTATGTAAATCGTTGGTTTTGGTTTTTAGGATAATCAGAATGAATTTGAAAGAACAGTTCCCAGTTTGAAGCTTGAAATTTGAAAGGTTTGACCAATATTTGACTTGCTTGTATATGATTGCGTATTGGAATTTTTATGATTTGGTTAGCTCCATGAGGTGATTTGGGACTTAGGAGCATGATCAGAATGCTTTTTGGAAGTCCGTGGAAGGTTTAGGCTTGAATTGGCGAAATTGAGATTTCGGCGTTTTCCGGTTGATAGGTGAGATTTTGATATAGAGGTCCGAATGAAAGAAGTTGCATTAGAACCGTTGTGTCATTTGGGATGTGTGTGCAAATTTTCAGGTCATTCGGAAGTGGTTTGGTTGGGTTTTTGATCGAAAGCGTATTTCGGAAGATTTTAGAAACTTAGGCTTGAATCCGATGTGTTTTGAGTAATTTGATGTTGTTTGAGATGTTTTGATGATTGGAACAAGTTTGAATAAGGTTTTACGTTGTGTTGGTGCTTTTAGTTGAGGTCGTGGGGGGCCTCAGGTGAGTTTTGGGTGGTCAATCGGACCATTTTGGAGTTTGAAAGTTGCAGAAAAATCTGCTCAGCTATTGCAGAGAATTATCTCTTCGCGTTCGCGAGTGGAGCCTCGCGTTCATGTAGAAGGATTTGAGGAAGGCCAGAATTAAGCCTTCGCGTTCTCGAAAGGTGCTCCACATTCGCGGAAGGCTGGGAAGCAGTGCATCGTATTCGCGAGAAGGCACTCGCGATCGCGTAGAGTAAATTGGGGTCCAAGGTATTTTGTTCATCGCGTTCGCATAGGTTGTCGCGTTCGCGAAGGTGTAGGAGGCAGAAGTATCGCGTTCGCGATTGGTCTGACGCATTCATGTAGGGCAAAAGTTGGTCAACGTAAGTTTGTGCTTCGCGAACGCGAGGCGTTGACCGCGTTCGCGAAGAATGAAGGTCAGACCTAGGCAGAATGTTTATAAGTCTTCTTGTCCGCGATTTTGGGTCCATTTTCACCCATAGCTGCTCATTTTTGGAGATTCTTGAAGGAGATTAACGAGGGATTCAAGGGAAATCGATTGGAGGTAAAAAGTTTGGACCTAAAACTCGATTATATTGTGGAATCCACCTAGAAAATCATGGAATTTAAGCTAAAAATGGAAGAACTAGGGCTTGGAATTTTGGAATTTTAATTGGGGATTTGAAGGACCATTTGGGGTCGGATTTGAGAACTTTTGATATGTATGAACTCGTGGAGTGATAAGGAATCTAATGATGTGAAAATTTCTGAGTTTCGAGAAGTGGGCCCGGGGCTTAGGTTTTGCTAATTTCAGGATTTTTGGTATTTTTCGACTGTTTTCGCTTGGGCTTTGTTCCCTTAGCATATTGTGACGTGTTTGTTCTGATTTTGGAAGATTCGACATGCATGGAGGCCGATTCGAGTGGCAAAGGCGTCGCGAGCTAGAGATTTTGTCGGTTCGAGGTGAGTAATGATTGTAAATGTTGCCCTGAGGGTTTGAAACCCTGGATTGCACATCGTAGTGTTATAGTGAGGTAAGACACACGCTTGATGACAAACGTGGGGTCGTGCACTATTGAGGACCGTCCCGATTGATGATTTTACCACGTATTTGACTGAACCTTATTTGTTATCATCGTGATTTGGGTTGATTGCCATATTTGGGCTTCGTGCCAACTATTTGAACCCTTTAGGGATTTTTATCACTATTTCCTCACTGTTTTAACTTATTATTTGAACTCAGTCATGCTATTTCCCACTGTTTTACTACTCAGCCATTTTTACTCAGTTTTGAGACTTCAATGATATTTTAAATGATGTTTTGGGCTGAGAAATACTGTTTTTACTAATGCCCGAGGGGCTTGTGATGATTTGTGTACTGAGTATGGTCGAGGGTCAGATGTGAGGATACACTGATACTGATATGAGGCCGAGGGCCAGAGATACATATATATGCCACGAGGTGGCTTGATATTGCGCTTGGGCCGTAAGGGGCCCCTCCCGGAGTCTGTACACTCCCAGTGAGCGCGGGTACCCATTGTGATGTGAGATTTAGCCCGAGTGGCTGGTATTGTTCTGAGACTGTGCCCGAGGGGCGAACCTTATGAGTTTATCTTTTCTTATTTGCCTGCCATTTACGTGTTTAAATTGTGTGTCTGTGCTCGAAGGTTGGATATCTGTGCTTATCTGTATTAATTGTTCTGCATTCATTTGCATAACCATTGCAAAATCCATTTACAAAGAAGTTTCAAACTGAACTAAGATGTTTTAAGAGGTTTTCACAGCTTCACTACTTTCCTACTGGTTTTGAACTGCTTCTATACATCATCCCAATATTCTTTACGTGATTTCTTGCCTTCAGTCTTTATTTACATTTGTTACTCACTAAGTTGGAGTACTCACTTTACTCCCTACACCTTGTATGCAGATTCAGGTATTTATACACCCGGTAGCAAGTTTTGGCTGATCGGAGGCAGAGTTATCGGAGTTTAATAAGGTAGCTGCCGGCGTTCGTAGCACCGCTTTTCTCCCTCTTCATTCATTAGTCCTCTTTTGTATATTTCAGACCTTTCAGTTGTATTTATACCCTAGTAGATGCTCGTGACTTGTGACATCCCGGTTAGGGCCGTGTCGGGTTGGATTTCCACTTTGTTATCTCTATTTCCACTAATTGTGCTGTTAAATCATGTTTAAACTATTCTTATGCTATTTAAGTGCTTAAAAGGATGAATTGCGTTAGACTGGCTGGCCTTGTCTTCACAAGAGGCTCCATCACGACCGGGTTGGGGGTTAGGGTCGTGACAATCTCTTTCCTTAAGTGATTCCTTGACCAATGTAAAAGATTTGCTTCTTAAAATTAATCATGCTATCTTCTTCCAATAAAATGTTTCCTTTTTGATAGATATCAATATATCTTTGACTCATTTCTTGATATTGAAAAATAATCTCTTTCCGTAATATAGAATATACTATACCTATAAATATTTTCTCTCCATAAAACATATATTCTTCCTTGGCCTTGTAGTATCTCTTCCATATAGTATCTTCCATCCACAAAATAATATATCTTCTCCATGATTTTAGCAACTTTCCTTTCAAGATAATGAAAAACTGTCACGAGCCAATTCTCGAACCTGGTCGTGATGGCGCCTCTCGTGAAGACAAGGCCAGCCAGCCCAAACGAAACACCTCTTTTAAACAGTTAAATATGATAAATAGTTCTAAAGCATGATATAATATCCATTATTTGCGTAAACTAACGATAACCTCAGTAAGAACCATTCTGACACAGCCCAAACCGGGGTGTCACAAGTCATGAGCAACTAAAAGAAATCCTGATACAGTCCATTAATCACTAAACCCAATACAATAGTTCTAAGAACATGAAAATGATAAGATAAGGGAGGCACGGGGCTGCGGACGCCAACAACTACCTCGTGATCTCCGAAACACCGCCTGGACAGGAAGATCAGCACTCAGGAGCGGACTCAGCGATGCCTGAATCTGCACACATGGTGCTGGGAGTAATGTGAATACTCTAACCCAGTAAGTAATAATTATAAATAATGGCTGAAAGCATGAAAACACATAAGGTACAAAGCAATTCTATATCAAAGCAGTAAAAAAAGCCTGAAACAATGTGGGGGGGAACAGGTAAAGCAAGAAACTCACAGGGCGTACCTAAATAACGCTTGTAATGACATCTCTAGGAAAAGGTGGAATCGGGATCAAATAATACAGAAGCATCTCTATGGCAGACTGAAACAATACCTGTAATGACATCATTTGAAGCAATGGCATTTGGCCTACTTGGAAGTGCATAGAAACTAGCCTGGCCACCGCCTGATCGACCTCCCCCTCTAGGGCGACCCCTGGCTGCCTGACCCCCACCCCTAGCTGGCTGGGCGGGTGGTGAAGTAACTGGAGCAGAAGTCGAGGGCTGAAGCAGAAGTTGACCCTCACAAAGTCGAGGGCACTGCCTCCTCATATGTCCAAACTCTCCGCACTTATAATAACTACCTGGTGCTGGAGATGGGGATTGAAGGGAACCCCTAGCACCAGAATGACCAGTAAAAGGACCTGGCATGGAAGAACCCTGGACTGATGGGGCACGTGACGAGCTCTGGGCTGGTAGGGCACTGAGTGATGACTGGCCCCAGTGAGATCCATGATGTCCATGAACCGAAGATGCCCCGCAATACTCTAGACGGGTTGACTGAGCAGGCCTGAAAGAACGACCTCTACCATGCTGGAACTGGCCCCTCGAAGGAGCACCACTATAACTGCCCAATCCTTGAGGCCTCTTGGCCTCCCTCTCCTCTCGATCCTGACAGCGAACCATCTTAATCTCACGAGCGATATCAACCACCTCCTCGAGCGTAGCACCCAACACCCTCTCTCGGGTCATACGAAGATGATAGTTAAGGCCATCAATAAATCTCCTTATCCTCTCACGATCTGTCGGAACCTTCCAAATGGCATGACGAGCCAACTCAGAAAACCTCAACTCATACTGTGACACGGTCATATCCCCCTGTCTCAACAACTCAAACTGTCTACGCAGCTCCTCTCTGCGAGACTGTGATACATACTTCTCCAAAAAGAGAGTGGAGAACTGCTGCCAAGTGAGGGGCGCTGCTCCCATAGACGCCTCTCATACGCCTCCCACCAAGTGAAGGCAGCCCCACTAAACTGAAAGGTGGTAAATGCCACACCACTAGTCTCAAGAATCCCTGTTGTACGGAGTATCTGCTGACACTTATCAAGAAAACCCTGGGCATCCTCGGCCTCAGCACCACTGAATGACGGAGGCTGGAGTCTACCAAACCTCTCAAGACGACGTTGCTCATCCTCTGGCATAACTGGTACTATGAAATCCTGAGCTGGCACAACTGGCTGGGCTGGAGGTGCCCCTAGTGTCTGTAGTCCTTGCACTACCTTCTCAGGTGTGTGAGCAGCGGGGGTCTGATTGCCTCCCTCGGCCTGTGAAGTAGTTGCTGCTGTTGTAGTGGCTGAAACTGCTTGAGCCAAGCCAGTGCAAACTGTCAAGATTTGTGCCAAGGCCTCCTGTAGACCCGAGATCACGATGGGCACAGCTGGTGCCTGAACTGGTGCTGTTGGAGCCTGATCCGGAGCTGGGGCAGCTGGTGGATCAACAGGTGCTGCCCTCGCTGCTCTGCCTCTGCCACGACTACGACCACGTTCACGGCCTCTGGTAGCCTCAGTGGGTTGCACTGATGGTCGTCCACCTCGTCTGATAGCTCGCATCCTCACCATCTGTAAGAGAATAGAATAACAGAAGTTTAGTTCTCGGATCAACAAGGTCGCACGACAAAAATTTCAAGAATATGAAGTTTTTCCTAAAAAAAAGGTTCTGCAACCTCTCGAGGATAAATACAGACGTCTCCATACCGATCCGCGAGACTCTACTAAACCTGATCATGACTCGTGAGACCTATGTAACCTAAGCTCTGATACCAACTTGTCACGACTCAATTCCCGAATCTGGTCCTGATGGTGTCTCTCGTGAAGACAAGGCTAGCTACCCCAAGCCAAACGCCTCTTTTAAACAGTTAAATATCATAAATAGTTCTAAAGCATGATATAATATCCATAATTTGCGGAAACTAATGATAACCTCAGTAAGAACCATTCCGACACAGCCCAAACATGGGTGTCACAAGTCATGAGTAACTAAGAGAAATCCTGATACAGTCTACTAATCACTAAACCCAATACAATAGTTCTAAGAACATGGAAATGATAAGATAAGGAAGGCACGGGGCTGCGGACGCCAATAGCTACCTCGTGATCTCCGAAACACCACCTGGACGGGAAGATCAACACTTAGGAGCGGACTCAACGATGCCTGAATCTGCACACACGGTGTAGGGAGTAATGTGAGTACTCTAACCCAGTGAGTAATAATTATAAATTATGGTTGAAAGCATGAAAAAACGTAAGGCACAAAACAATTCTATATCAAAGTAGTAAAAAAATAAAACAAATCAGGTAAAGTAGTGAATCAGTGAAGAAGTCAAGTGAAATCTCTTTAAATCAGGTAAAACAGGTAATTTAGCAGGCAAATACCGAGTAGAAATCCGCCCTTCGATCACAGTATCAATCACTCAGAACAGTATCAGCTCCTCGGGCTCACTCTCATTACTAGTGCTCATTTCCAGCTCTCGACCCATATATCTCTCATAATAACAATAATCAGAATAGCCGCTGCGGCGTGCAGCCCGATACGTACATTGCTGCAGCATGCAGCCCGATCCATATAGATAGTCGACTGCGCTCACTAGGGGTGTGCAGACTTCGGAGGGGCTCCTACAGCCCAAGCGCTATATTGCTGCGGCGTGCAACCCGATCCATATAAGTATTGCTGCGGCGTACATTCCGATCCATAACATATATAATATCCTCACTGTTAGGTTCTCAACCCCTCTCAGTCATTAACTCACAACCTCTCGGGCACAATAATAGAAGGTAGGGATCTCAGCCCACAAATTCCTCTCATTTAGGAATAGAATGATAAAACCGGCTCAAATCGTTTAAAACAGATAGAAACATGACTGAGGGTATGATTTTTCTTACAAGTAAAGTGAGAAAAATCAGTCAAAAATCCCAGAAGGGTTCAAATAATTGGCACGAAGCCCAAATATGGCAATCAGCCCAAATCATGATGATAACAAATTAGTTTCAGTCAAATACGTGGTAAAAACCATCAGTCAGGATGGACCAAGTCACAATCCCCACTAGTAAAAGACCACACGCTCATCATCCAACATATGTCTCACCTCAGTATAGCACGACGATGTGCAATCCGGGGTTTCAAACCCTCAGGACATCATTTACAATCATTACTCACCTCAAACCAGCTAATTCTCTAGCTCGCGATGCCTTTGCCCCTCGAATTGGCCTCCACGCGTGTTAAATCTATCCAAAATCAGAGCGAATGTGTTACCTTATGCTAAGGGAACAAAGCCCAAGCGAAAACAATCGAATTACCACAAAATTCCAGAAATTGGTCAAACTCGACCCACGGTCCCACATCTCAGAATTTGACAAAATTCACAAAACTAAATTCCTTATACTCTCACGAGTCTAACCATACGAAAATTATCCAATTTCGATACAATTTGGTCCTTCAAATCATCATTTTATATTTTTGAAAGGTTTCACAATTTTCTTCCCAAATCACGAATTAAATGATGAATTCCATGATAGATTCATGTACTCTAGCCAAATCTGAGTTAGAATCACTTACCCCGATGAATTTCTTGAAAAACCTTCGAAAAATCGCCAAAATCCGAGCTCTCTAGGTCAAAATATCAAATAAAATCCAAAACCTCGTATTTATAGAGCACCCCACAGATTTCTACCTCCGCGGGCTGCACAAAATCGACCGCGGTCCGCACAAAAATGACCGCGGCCGCACAGGCTTTCCTTTGCAGTGACAATCTTTAGTATTTTGGCCATAACTTTTGCTACAGATGCATAAATTGCAATATATTACTTTTCTGAAAACTAGACACGAAGGACTACAACTTTTATTTTTGAATCGTCTCAAAATTCCTTGTAGATCAAAATATATGAGCTTCCGAAGTAAGACCAACGGAATGTTCTTCACCGCGGCCGCACACCATTTTGTGCGGTTCGCACAGCACCTACCGCGGCCGCACACCATTTTGTGCGGTCTGCACAGCACTCACCGCGGACATACTTCATTTTGTGCGGACCGCGCTTGTGAGTTTCGAGGCCTGAAACCCTCCTGGACCTGCAATAACTATTATTTTTGGCCTAAAACATCCCGGAACTCGCCCGAATTCCCGGGACTTCAAACCAATTGTACCAACACATCCCATGACATCGTTCAAACTTGATCAAAACCTCGGGACGCTCACAACAACATCAAATCACCAATTTAACATGGGATTCAAGCCTAAGAACTCCATGAACTCTTAAATTATGCTTTCGATCAAAAGTCTATCAAATCTCACCCGAATCACCTGAAATATTGTACACACATCCCAAATGACACAACGAAGCTACTGCAACTCTTGGAATTCCTTTCCGACCCCTATATCAAAATCTCGCCTATCAACCGGAAATCACCAAACTATCAACTTCGCCAATTCAAGCCTAAATCTTTTCTACAACTCCAAAACCCATTTCGATCGTGCTCCTAAGTCACAAATCACCTCCCGAAGCTAACCGAACCATCGGAACTAACATTCGAGCCCTCTAACACATAAGTCAATATCCGGTTGACTTTTCCAACTTAAGCCTTCTTAAAAGAGACTAATTGTCCCATTTTTTATCAGAATCTTTTCCGAACTCAAACTAATCAACCAGATCACATAAAACACGGATAACAAAGCGTAAAGAAGCTGAAATGGGGGGAAACGGAGCGGTAACTCATGAAACGACTGGTCGGAACGTCACGAAAACTTTCCTTCCATAATTTCCGTAGATTCTTCTTCTAATATTTTAGTAAGCCATTCAATATTTGATATTTGACTTTCAAATATTATTCCTTCTACGGCTCTTGCAGATTAAATCTCTAAGAATAATCTTCCTTGATAAATTCTTCACATGATATTCTCTTTCCCATATTTGTTCGAGTCTTTACCAGCATCTTCTTTCTTGAATAAACTTGTGCAAAAATAAGATTACCACAAGTAAATATTATTTGATTAATAATTATGTTGGTTTATTATCATTAAAATTAATACGTGAAACTTTGAAGCTAACACTTTGTGCATTTACCTTAAACAAAAAACATAGAATAGAAATTATACCATATCTTAGTATAATTTTTCTTTTCCACTACAGTCTTTGACATAGAGATAGCTCAAACCATTATAAATAAAATATAAAGTTAGTATCAATCATATTTGTTCAATGCATAGAAGTCCTCATATAAGTACACATGGAGGAACATATAATAAATAGTCATAAACTTACACATTAAGTATTTAGAAGTTATGAATATGAAAGGCATGAGAGTTATTGAGATTATAAAGATATAAGTTATGAAAATAAAGATGTGTGAGTTATGAAGATAGAATTTGTAATATAAAATAAATAAATAAATAAATAAATAAATAAATAAATAAATAAATAAAATGATGAAAACCCCCCAAAAAAATAAAAAATAAATGTGTTTCTTAGCTTAAGAGAAACGCACTTAACTTTTCTATTACCCACTTTTATATACAGAGAGAGATATTTTCAATAGAAGCTACATTTCCGGCTCAAAAGAAAGAAAAGTTACAGATTATGAGCTAAACTAATCTATTATCTCTCACCAATCAACATATCTGTAACCAACACCTTGACCGTTACTCAAATAAATACCATCCGTTTGCACAGTCCATTGACAATATGTTGTTGTTTTTGGAACATTTGCACTATGAACACAAAAATCAAAATCATTGTATACCACAAAAGCTTTGTCCTTAGAACCCCACCAAAAATGACAAAAAAATATAGTTCTAGCCCAAAGCCACATATTAGGATGAAATGACCAAGAGAATCGATCAAGCGGAGCAAGTGTATGGTATCCTAAATCATCGTCTCCAGATGCACAATGAAAATATAGTGGTGGGTTGTCATTTGGGAGGCCATTATGTATAGAAACAGTATATTTTCTCCCTCTGAAGATAGTCCCTTTTGCTTGTGGAAAGCAAAAGAAGAAAATGAATACCAAGAAAATAGTCTTGATTTGTGAATTATCCATAGCTTATAAATATTCAACTTTGCTAGATTTTGACTTCTTATATAATCATTCCTCCTTTTATAAAAGGGAAATATTTTTCAATTTTATGAGCAGATATTATGAGAATTTTAATCAATTACATCTAATCTATAGATACAACCAAGTAATTAATTCATTCTTTTCCAGTTTTAGAGTCTTAAAAGATAACATTTGACTACTAGTTTGACTACTGGTTTGACTGTGTGATGACAAAAAGATTGTGTCAGCATTTTGTCATTCATACAAATGACAGTGATCAAATAATATAGTAATATATTTAATTTTTTCTATTTTTTTGGGAGCATTTTATTTTGTTGCATGTAAAATATTATACAAATATCGTTTTAATATTAAATTATATGTATAATGTCCCAATAATAATTCGAAGACAACAATACAACAACAACAACCCAGTATAATCTCACTAGTGGGGTCTGGGGAGGGTAATAGGTACGTAGACCTTACCCCTACCCCGAGGGACAGAGAGGCTGTTTCCAGGAGACCCTCGGCTAATTCGACGACAACAATAAACTTTAGAATACGACTTGAGACAAAAATATAGTGGACAAAAAAGTAGGAGCGTGTAGTATTATATTAAGAATAATTTAGCTCCCCTTTTTTTGGTTTTTTAAGCATGGAGCATTGGGTATAAAATAAATTTAAATTATAATTTGTAAAGACATAAAGAAGAAGGTCAGTTTAAGCAAATGAATCAAATGCACACCAAATACGGAATACAGTTAAACCTCTCTATAACAGCTTCGCTTGTTCCGAATAGCGAAGCGCTGTTATAGAGAACATATATTATAATATAACATAAAAATTGGTTCCTAAAAAACTTGATTTTCATAGAGAAGTGTTGTTATATAGGGATGCTGTTACAGAGAGGTTTGATGTGTATAAATGCTATGTAATATAAGAACGTAGGAAGGTCTTCTCCATTACCCAATTATTAAAAGAGAAGTTAAAAAGAAACTTCAAGGGCAATCCTGTCCATATATAGGTATTATATGAAAGAAATAGAAACATTATTACTATTTAATATTTGTGTAACATTTTTATTATATAAAGGATTAAGTGGTTGATTCTAAAATATAGAAATATATTGACAATGGAGTTCACAAATAGAGAACGGGACTCTTCTCCTTTACACTAACATTGTCTAATTTCTATGCTAAGAAAGTTGTAAGGAATGCGATAAAGAGAGCAACTAAGGGCTAAAGGTAACTAAAATGCTTGGAAATAATAAAATCGAGTTGAATTTGAATCATTGGTTGCTGTATTTAGGGGTGTACAAAAAAATTCGATAAACCGCACTAAATCGATAATCCGAGTTAAACCGGAAAAAAAAAGATAAAAAAACTCGATGTGGTTTGATTTGACTTGGTTCGGTATTGAAAAATAAAACCTAACCATAATTGGTTTGGTTTGGTTTTAACTAAAAAAAGTCAAGCCGAAACCAAACAAACTTGATAGTACATTTATATAATATTTAAAAATATTGTATACATATAAATATTTATTGTAATGTAATTTATAAATATTTCTTAAACTTTTTTACAATTTTATCTTTTAACGTATTATTTCAAGTTTAGACTTAATATTCTAATGGTAAATAAATTTTATAGCCCATAAATGTAGTAACTCAAACAAAGTTCAAATCAATACTAATGCTAACAAAAGAAATTCAATTCAATACTAAAAATGAAGAAAGTGTTGAATAATTAGTTTAGTTTTATATTGGTTTATAATGAAAATGAATAACTTAGTTTATCTTTTTCTATAAAAATTCGTTATGTAATTAATATTGGTATTTATAGCTATGCTTATTTTAGCATGACCTATATAGTATTTCTAGATTATGTAAATTTTGATTATGACTTATTAATTAACAATATTTATTTTATATAATTTTATTACTTTATCTTTGTTAATGAATATTTTAGTGTAATGCTATGACTTATCTCCTATTATTGTGTTAGTTTCTTGGAAAACACATTATAGAGTTTTATTTTACTAGGACTTAAGAAATATTTGGAGCACAAATTACATATTTTATGCTACGAAGACTTTACCGGGAAAAAACCTGAAAACCCGAAAAATTCAAAAAACCCAAGAAAAATCGAGATTGAAAAATTCAACTTTAATGGTTTGGTATATAAATTTAAAAATCCGACACAATGGTTATGGAACCTGTCACGACCCTAAAACTGACCCGATCGTGATGGCGCCTATCGTGAAACTAGGCCAGCCGATACAACTCCTGAATTAACCATTTAATCAATAACAATTTTTTTAAGCCTTTAATTGATCAGATATCTCATAATGTATGTCTAAATGAACAATGCGGAATAAATACACAAGCCCGACATCGGGGTGTCACAAGTCACGAGCATCTACTAAGGTCTGAATACAACAAAGAGACTATAAATGAACTAAATACAGTCTAAGAAAGACAAGAGGGAGAAAAGCAGTGATGCGAATGTCGGGCAGCTACCTTGCTAACTCCGATTACTCTGCCACTGAGCAATCAGCACCCGCTACCGGGTTCAGAAACGCCTAAATCTGCACACAAGGTGCAGGGAGTAATGTGAGTACGCCAACTCAGTAAGTAATAAAAGTAAATGAAAGCTGAGCAGTAAAAAAACACGAAAACCACATCATAACACTACAACAAATGTTGATCATTTCTAAAGCAGTACACAAATCATTTACCTCGTAAATCAAGCTCAGTTTCAGTAAAAAATCTTTTTAAAACAACATTCAATGTTTCAAACGAGTGATAAAAGTGAGTATAAATGATAGAAACGTAAACAACCCCTCAGCCAAAACATGTACCATAAACCACCACTCGGGCATAATATGAACAGAATCAGCCTATCGGGCTACCTCACAATCAATCGTAATCAGCTCCTCGGGCATAACATGAATCAAGAACTGACCCTCGGGCCAACATGGATCAAGAACCGCCCCCCGGTCAACAACATGAAACAACAACAGCCCCTCGGGCTACATCATATTACTCATACTGGGCACCCATGCTCACTGGGGGTGTACAGACTCCGGGAGGGGTCCCTTACGGCCCAAGCACAATAACAAGCCATCTCGTGGCATAATCAAATAGGCTCTCGGCCTCATATCAAGCCAGCTCATGGCGTAACAAATCAAGCCCTCGACCTCATAATCATAAATCAGTACCACACTGTTGTGGCGTACAACCCGATCCCATAATATCCTCACAACATAGTCCCTCGGCCTCACTCAGTCAGAAATCTCTCATGCCACTCGAGAAACAGTAAAACATGATGTTCAGCCCAAAATATCATTTAAAATATCAAGATGGAGTAAATATGGTTGAGTTATGAAAAAAGTAGAATACAGCATGACTGAGTACAAATATAAAGTCAAAACAGTGAGGAATAGTAGTAAAAATCAAATCCGGTCCAAACTCTAGCACGTGATGACTTTGCCTCTCGACTCTACCTCTGATCGCTCCAAATCTAGCCAAAAGCAGATTCATACCATCAAAATATGTTAAGGGAACAAAACCCACTCGAAAATATCCAATTTATACCAAAAATCCCAAAATTGGCCAAATTCGGCCCCCGGGCCCAGGCCTCGGAATCCGATAAAAATCACATCAATAGAATCCTTACACTCTCACGAGTTTGTACATACCAAGAAACATCAAAATCGGACCTCCAATGGCCCCTCAAATTCCCAAAAGAAATTCTCAAACTTTTCTTCCATTTTTCCCTAATTTCCACTCTAATTTCTCAAATTAAATGATGAAATTCAAGACTAAATTATGGAATTAAACCAAATATTAATGAAGAATACTTACCCCAATTGCTCCTCTGAAAATCTCCTCAAATACTTACCCCAGAGCTCTCTAATGGTTTTTGTGATATTGGACTTAAACCCTCGATTTTGAACTTAAACATTCTGCCCAGTTATTTCCTTCATCGTGATTGCGGAAATTGCCTCGCGATCACGAAGCACAAAAAGGACTGCCCCTCAGCTTACCTTAAGCGATCGCGGACAAAAAACTCAGCAAACATCGCGAACATGACCCATATTATGCGATCGTGTAGAGAAATTCCTTCACCCCACGATTGCCCCAAATCATTCTTCGCGATCGCGACCTTAGCCACACGGTTGAGATAGACAACTCCACAGACCTTCGGGATCGCAGAACAAATTGGCGATCGCATACGACAAATTTCCCAGCTGCCCTCAATAGACCTACACGATCGCGAACCCTTCTACGCGATCGTAGAGAACAAAAGTCTGCAACAAAACTGAAGCCAAATCTGCAATTTCTCAAACATGCAATTGGTCCGTTTAACCACCCAAAACTCACCTGAGGTCCTCGGGACCTAAATCAAACATGCCAATATATCCCATAACATCATTTAAACTTGTTCCAACCTTCGGAACGCTCAAAACAACATCAAAACACCAAATTTACATCGGATTCAAGCCTAAGAATTCCAAAACTTTCAAATTCCGCTTTCGATCAAAAAGTATATCGAACCTCGTCCGAATGATCTAAAATTTTGCACACACATCACAAATGACACAACGGACCTACTCCAACTTTCAAAATCTCACATATCAACCAAAAAACGCCAAAATTCCAATTTCTCCAATTCAAGCCTAAACCTTCCACGGACCTCCAAAATACATTCTGATCACGCTCCTATGTCCCAAATCATCTAACAGAGCTAACCAAATCATAAAAAAATCCAATCTGAGATCATATACTAACAAATCAAAACTTGGTCAAACCTTTCAAATTTTAAGCTTCAAACTGAAAACCAAAATCGACGATTTACATAAGTCATAATACATCACACGGGGCTAGCCATGCCTGAGAACTAGCAAGCGAAGTGCAAAAGCTCAAAACGACTGGTCGGGTCGTTACTTCCTCCCTTACTTAAACATATGTTTGTCCTCGAACGTGCCCAGAGTTGTTTCGAAAGCCATCAAATCGCTGTGAAACCTTACCATGCACATACCCAGGGTTGATCCCATGTCACCCTATCTCATATAGGTCCGATAACACAATGTAACTGAAATTTTGCAATCCTACCTAGCCCATAAATCTTAGAACCACATTGCCACTTCCGAAATCATCCACAAGATCAGAGATACTCATCTATACTCTGAACAAGCCCGAACAAGTTGTGATAAATAGTACATGCAACCACAGGTGTAGTTACATGATATACCACATAACTCAAACACTTGTAGCGACAACTTCTAATCACAACAGTTGCTCAAAACATCCGAATTTCGATAATAAACCTCTTATCAAATAACGCCTCATTCCAACACTTCCGTATACTGCCAATGATAAATGAAACACGTAGAAAGTCATAACCATTCCTAATATCAACCATTCCTAATATCAACCATTCGTGAAGCCACTTCTCCTTTGGCAAGGACCATAGCAAATTCCTGAGCCGAACATCGATATTATCTTTCCAACACGCTGAAACCGAATTTGTTTGTATTCATTTAAGATCCCAACGATATCATCTAATCCAACACAACTACTCTGGTGACATGACACATCAATACAGTCTGAAGCCACAACTCGTGGAATCCGCGTACCAATAAGAAACAATCCGAACATACTCAAATCATGAAAATGACTCAAATGAGAGTTGTACCGCAAGCTCACCAGTACCGCCACAACACAATACTGGGAACCCATCACACGTCGTAGAACCAGAACATACGAATTTACCCCGTAGGATCATACCTCCATATAGCTCCGCTCCAATGCGCGACCTCATCCAAACACTGGTCCATATGAAACACCTCAAGTCACTATGCTCAAATCGATAACCATATGCAATTTGATGTCTAGAACCAAGAAAATCACCATAGTCACGGCGAAGCAAATGACATAACATTACCCAAACCCGAAAGGACACAACCGGTACACCATCCGCCGAGCAATACCCAATACACTTTCCGCTCGAATTCCACTGAGCGTCCCCAAAAAAACCACACCACATGTGCCTATAACAAAAAAAATCCCAATTCCTCGCAACACGGAAAGATAACTCATAGATCTCCCCAGATCACTAATAAGCTTAACAACAATCGAATCAACACATCCCTCAACAATACAACTTAGGGTCAACCAAGACAACTCAAGTTAGAACACACATCCACATTGGCCCACCAATGAACCCCTTATCAAGGTGTTCTTGAAGCTGCTCCTTCAACTCCTTTAACTTCGCTAGATCCATACGGTACAGTGCCCGACACCAAACCAATACCGAAATCAACAACCCTGCCCGGCGACATGCCGGCAGCAGGAAACATATCTGGAAAATCCCTCACCATAGGAACTGAATCAATGGTAGGAGTCTTTGCACTAACATCCATCACAAAGGCCAAATTAGAAAAACAACTCTTCCCAACCATCCGTTGGGTCTTCAAAAATGAAACCACCCTACTGGGTACATAATCCGTCGAACCTCGCCACTCATCTGTGGCATCCCTAGTATAGCCAATGTCGCCACCTTATCACAACAGCCCAGAATAACACGACCCGGAGGCAACCAGTCCATATCCAATATCATACCGAAATCTAGCATACTAAGCAATAAGGACCCACTCGAATCTCCAACCCTCTAATAATTACCACACAAGACCGATATACGCGGTCCACAACCACGACCTAACCTATTTATGAGAACTCCCGGTCTCCAAACCCATACAGCATATGAATTACCATATCTGATCCTAACTCCACCGTCCGAATATACAACACACCTCTACTGCCCAATCATCCCACGAGAGGTACTCCTATAATTCTTCTATGCCACCAAGCAAACTTGAATATCAGCAGTCGATCCAACAAGAGATTGCCGCCATACTAATGAAGTATTATCCACTCAATCACCTGATGTCATTTCCCTAATCATCTGAAGTTGCCCATGCTGCCTAAGAATTTTATAACCTTCCTTTCAAAACTGAACTGTGACCTTACACATGCAAATCCCAATCCTACACAACATACCACATATACCATACCATCTTAGGGTAAACATGAGAACATAATATCCCTTCCAAGCCATAAGAAACTACGTACTCAACTAGACAAGAACTTTCCATTGATCCCATCTAGAAGAAAGTCGCTATACATCCCATGCTCCTTGCGCTCGTAGAAAATATACATATTTAACCGTGGTAGAAACTATCAAGAACTCTCTAAATTCCATTTGCACAAAACTAAACCATCAAGACTGAATCCTTCTAACTCTACCAAGCTACGCAGGCCACTAAAACCCAAGAGAATGGCCGCGAAACACCTATAGAAACTCATTACCTCGTAAGAACCCAAAGAACTAGTCATATCCTTACCATGCCGATCCGGTCTACTACTAAGTTATCCCATCTATCCAAGTTCCTTCTGATTTACCTTCAACTTAATACTTCTTCTTGCTATAACACCACAATTCCTCAACCCAGACTCACCACACGAGACCCAAGCATAAAACCACATTGTCTAAGGCTCATAAACCGCTGAATACTCTCTTAAATATTCCCAAACGCACCATATTCGAAATACCTACCCTGAAGTGACTCTGTGCGAATCCAAAGTCATTACCTTCACCTTCCTGATACTAATATATAGAATCTCCTAATGATATAGAAATACCACGAGTCTTAACACCCTCCAACGCAAACCTCAATTTCTAGCCAATTATACAACTTGAAATCTCCAATTATTATATGTAAAATCTTGAACCCACTAGAACCATTCTCGAGAGTCATCCACTCTATTCGAACCGCAATTAGACCGATCAAACGGACCAGATGACATGTGCTCTATTAGCACTCTGATACCGCAGAATGTAACCTCACCTTAATGCAACCAAGCAATTTCCTTTTCTATCCATCATACATCTTTTACCAATAATAACTCAAGTCATTCCATGATTCTTATACGCCCATAAAGCATAACATAACCATTATTGAAATTTCCTTTACTCGAGCCATCCTCGGTCTCAACCTTCATAAGCCATAACTGATTCACCCGTACGCCTCAAACTGGAACCAACATAGCACATAATCATGCAATCAACTAATCAATAGTGGACTCCCCTACTTGGCTCAAGGCCATATATCAAAATACACAATAACTCGTAATGCATATACTTTATTACTGCCATAATACCATAGTGAGATTAAACTCAATCCTTTATAAGCTCGTGAAATACAGACCATCTAGTACTTTAAATCTTCTGCAAATCTCGTATTCACCCTCGTAACAGTCAAGCCCACTCTCTTAGGCGACCCAAATTCAAATTGCAACACATATATTTCACTGGTAATAGAGATCTTCCAATAAACGACATAGAGGATCACGCAACTTCAAAACACTCCACAGGAGATAACCCACCTACTTCGCCTCAAACTAACATCTCTTTATACCCTTCCACTGTAATAAACATTACACATTCACTTAATCTTCCTGAGTCTGAACTCATATCACAACATGAAATCTACTTCACTTCCCAACTAGGCAACATGAAAAGGTCCTTCAACACGCCTGCAACTCAGGCTATACATCAAATCACGATGGGAATCAAGCACCGGATAGTTCTTACTACCCCCAAGTAGACCCTTCTTGTCTCGTTCAAATCATATGCACACATCTCGCAGTCACATCACACTCATCACATAGTCATCCAGTCATCACTCCTACTAATAGGGACACTACCGGACATACAAATCCAAAAGCACGTGCTCACACAATCAACACCTCAGTGCTCAAGCTAGCAAAACCCGGCCTCAAGTCCTCCAGAGTGTCCCAACATTAACACACAGAGATCACACTTTGCCCCTCAATTAGGGAATCACAAGCCATTGATGCATATCTGATACTAAGCGCTCATGCACGCATAAGAATGTGTAGAAGGAATTCAAAGAGTTACATTTCAAGCTGAATCAAGGACGCATGATAAGAATTCAAGAATGTGACATTTTTCCTATAGGTTCTGCAGCCTCCCGAGGATAAGTACAGACCTCTCTGCACCGATATGTAAGACTCTACTAAACCTATTCATGACTCGTGAGACCTATGTAACCTAGGCTCTGATACCAACTTGTCACGACCCTAAAACTGACTCGGTCATGATAGCACCTATCGTGAAACTAAACCAGGCGACACAACTCTCAAATTAACCATTTAATAAATAACAATCATTTTTAAGCCTTTAATTGATCAGATATCTCATAATGTAAGTCTAAATAAACAGTGCAGAATAAATACACAAGCCCAACATCGGGGTGTCACAAGTCATGAGCATCTAATAAGGTTTGAATACAACAAAGAGTCTAAAAATGTACTAAATACAGTCTAAGGAAGACAAGAGGGAGAAAAGTAGTGCTGCGAACATCGGGAAGCTACCTCACTAAATCCAATTACTCTACCACTAAGCAATCAACACCCGCTACCGGGTTTAGAAATACTTAAATCTGCACACAGGGTGCAGGGAGTAATGTGAGTATGCCAACTCAGTAAGTAATAAAAGTAAATAAAATCTGAGCAGTAAGAAAACACGCAAACCACATCATAACACTACAACAAATGTAGATCATTTCTAAAGTAGTACACAAATCATTCACCTCGTAAATCAAGCTCAGTTTCAGTAAAAAATCTTTTTGAAACAACTTTTAATGATTTCAAACGAGTGATAAAACAGTGAGTATAAATGATAGAAAACGTAAACAACCCCTCAGGCAAAACATGTACCATAAACCGCCCCTCGGGATACCTCACAATCACTCGTAATTATCCCCTCGGGCATAACATGAATCAAGAACCGCCCCTCGAGCCAACATGGATCAAGAACAGCCCCTCGGGCTACATCATATCACTCAAACTAGGCACTCACGCTCACTGGGGGTATACAGACTCCGGGAGGGGCCCTTTACGGCCCAAGCGCAATAACAAGTCATCTCGTGGCATAATCAAATAGGTTATCGACCTCATATAAAGCCACCTCGTGGCATAAAAAATCAGGCCCTCGACCTCATAATCATAAATCAGTACCACACTGTTGCGGTGCGCAGCCTGATCCCATAATATCCTCACAACATGGGCCCTCAGCCTCACTCAGTCAGAAATCTCTCATGCTACTCGGGCAACAGTAAAACATGATGCTCATCCCAAAATATCATTTAAAATATCAAGACGGAGTAAATATGGTCGAGTTATGAAAATAGTAGAATACAACATGATTGAGTACAAATATGAAGTCAAAACAGTGAGGAATAGTAGTAAAAATTTCCTAAGGGGCCAAAACAGTTGGCACGAAGCCCAAATATGGCATTCAACCCAAAAAATGATAATACTTTCCAAAACACAATGACATCAAACAACTTTCAATCAAATATGCAGTTTAACAGTCAAACGGGATGGACTAAGTCACAATACCTAATGGTGCACGACCCCGCGCTCGTCATCCAGCGTGTGCATCACCTCAAGGTAGCACAACGATGTGAAATTTGGGGTTTCATACCTTCAGAACAAACATTTATAATCATTACTTTCCTCAATCTGGTCCAAACTCTAGCTTGTGATACCTTTGCCTCTCGACTCGGCCTCCGAACGCTCCAAATCTAGCCAAAAGCAGATTCATGCCATCAAAATATGCTAAGGGACCAAAGCCCACTTGAAAATATCCAATTTATACCAAAAATCCCAAAATTGGCCAAACCCGGCCCTCGCGCCCACGTCTCAGAATCCGATAAAAATCATATCAATAGAATCCTTACACTCTCACGAGTTCATACATACCAAGAACATCAAAATCGGACCTCCAATGGCCCCTCAAATCCCCAAAAGTAATTCTCAAACTTTTCTTCCATTTTCCCCCAATTTCCACTCTAATTTCTCAAATTAGATGATGAACTTCAAGACTAAATCATGGAATTAAACCAAATATGAATGAAGAATACATACCCCAATTGCTCCACTGAAAATCTTCTCAAATTTCACCTTCTCTCGAGCTCTCTAATGGTTTTTGTGATATTGGACTTAAACTCTCGATTTTGAACTTAAACATTCTGCCCCGTTATTTCCTTCATCGCGATCGCGGAAATTGCCTCGCGACCACAAAGTACAAAAAGGACTGCCACTCAGCTTATCGTACGCGATCGAGGACAACAAACTCAGCAAACATCGCGAACGCGACCCTCACTATGTGATCGCATAGAGAAATTCCTTCACCTCACGACTGCCCCAAATCCTTTTTCGGGATCGCGACCTTAGCCACGCGGTCGCGATAGCCAACCCCACAGACCTTCACGATCGCAGACCAAAATTGGCGATCACATACAACAAATTTCGCAGCTGCCCTCAACAGACCTACGCGATCGCGAACCCTTCTACGCGATCGAAGAGAACAAAAGTCTGCAACAGAACTGAAGCTAAATCTGCAATTTCTCAAACATATAATTGGTCGGTTTAACCGCCTGAAACTCACCCGAGGCCTTCGGGACCTCAACCAAACATGCCAATATATCCCATAACATCATTCAAACTTGTTTCAACCTTCGGAAAACTCAAAACAACATCAAAACACCAAATTTACATTAGATTCAAGCCTAAGAATTCCAAAATCTTCCAAATTCCGCTTTTGATCAAAAAGTCTATCGAACCTCGTCCGAATGACCTGAAATTTTGCACACACATCACAAATGACACAACGGACCTACTCCAACTTTCAAAATCTCACCTATCAACCGAAAAACGCCAAAATTCCAATTTTTTCAATTCAAGTTTAAACCTTCCACGAACCTCCAAAATATATTCCGATCGCGCTCCTAAGTCCCAAATCATCTAAAGGAGCTAACAAAATCATAGAAAAAATTCAAATCCGAGATCATATACTAACAAATCAAAACTTGGTCAAATATTTTTTCAAATTTTAAGCTTCAAACTGAGAACAGTTCTTCCAAATTCATTCTGATTACTCTGAAAACCAAAATCGACGATTTACATAAGTCATAATACATCACAAAGGGCTAGTCATGCTCGAGAACTGGCGAGCGAAGTACAAAAGCTCAAAACGACCGGTCGGGTCATTACAGAACCAGTTATATGAATTTGTACCATCAAATATGAATTTACACACTAGCTACTAAATTCACATAAACTCGCATATTACATTTTAGATCCACCAATGCGATAGAATAATGGGTTGAGCCGATTAATAACCGAGTTATCTTTCTATAAATACTGAATTTTATAAAGTCATGGAAATAATCCTATCAATACAGGTAGGGGTGTACATGCCAACCCGACCTATGTACACCATTGAAAAATTCGAACCAATCCGACCTATGTACGTTTAAATGGAGCGACATGGACAATATATGAAACTTCACATATTCGACTTTAACTTGAAATAACATTGAGCTATAGTTGTTGTTGTTATTGATCAGCTTCACACTTTCAGTAGAAATTATCATATTGACTTTATCAGCTGTTGGAGTCTGTAATTTGTTAGAAGAACAAAACACTACTAGAAATCCGGTAATTAGCGACCTAAAAAAGCGACCAACGTTGGTCAGTTTTGGCAAATTACCGACCAAAACTCGTCCAAACACGCTTGGTCACTATTTTGGTGGTCGTTTTAGTATACCGACCAAGGTTGGTCGCAAAGGTAAAAAGACCAACTATACAATTTAAAGCACCTACCGACCAACTTTGGTCGGTAACATATTTTAATAATTTAATTTTACAGATCAAAGTTGGTCAGTATATTTGAATTACGTTACTTTATGAATTATTAAAATTTAAAATTAGCGACCAAAGTTGGTCGGTAAAGTAAAATATATATTTTTAAAAAAAATTAAAATTTAACCATACCGACCAAAGTTGGTCGGTAAAGTTGAAATCTGGGTAATCCTTGTTCATTAACCGACCAACTTTGGTCGGTAATTTTTTATTTTTTTTAAACTTAAGCGACCAACCTTGGTCGCTAATCAGCAGATTTTTTTTAATTAGGAACCGACCAACTTTGGTCGGTTTTCTGGATTTTAATTTTGGCATAAAATACCTGTTTTGGCAGCTACACCACCTGCCAGCATACCAAAATCCCTAAACAACAACAACAACAACAACACAACAACACAACAACAACAGCAACAACTACACAATTCAATAAATACATTAAAACTAACAAATTAAAGTTCAATAGAACTGTCATGACCCAATTTCATTATAGGTCATGATGGCGCCCAACACCATTGTCAGGCATGCCAACACGAAAATATTAATAAGTCCTCATTTTACCTTACTAAAACAATTACAGCAATTTCTTAATTTGAAGTTAAGACAAATGATAATTAGTAACGTACAAGAAGTGATAAGTCATGTCCTAAAAAATATCACAATTAGCCACTTACATTTAAAGGCATTTAACAAAGTAAGTCATGAATAAGATTTCACATAGATTTCAAGTGCACGTTATGCCGAGGTCATACGGCCTGGTCCAACAAAAAAGAAACTGTGCACTGCCAGAGGGTCGAATAGCGCGAACCATAGATGCATCTATTTCTACCGAGGTGATCGGCCTGATCCACAAATATCAATTATCATCAAGAAAGTACATAAAGGCGTATTTATATTCAAATAAATTCATACAAGTGTTCAAGCAAGTACGTACGTTCACATATGTTCATTTTCAAATCTCTAGCATATCCTAAGTGATCACATTAGATGAAAGTATATAAACATTCTCAAATATGGCATGATACGGGTCATAAACTACCCGGACAATTAATATAATAGTAGCTATGTACGGACTCTCGTCACCTAGTGCGTACGTATCCCCGGCATTTAGTGGCAAATTATTCAATTTTTTCACCTAAGGGGACAATTCCCTCTTACAAGGTTAGAAAGGAGACTTACCTTGCTCCAAAGTAAACTTCCAATACCACGAACATGCTCAAACCCTCAATTTGGAGCTATACGGTCCAAAACTAATTAAACGAGGTAGGAACTAGTCAATACAAGCTCACAAGATCGCATTCTAACTATTAAAGTAATTTTCCAACCCAAAACACAAGTTTCCTAAAATCTGACCCCGAGCCCACGCGTCCGGATTCCGAAATTTTTCAAAAAAAGTTGTTCTTTATAACATAAAGATCAATAATATATGATTTCTAATTTATTCCATAACAAATTTCGTGGTTAAATCTAACTTTTATTAAAACCCTAGGTTTTGCTCTAATCTTTGTGTGTTAATCTATCCAAGGCTCAAGTATTAGACTAGAAATAAGTATGATGAACTTACCTCAAGTTATTAGGTGGAATTCCTCTCTTTAAAAGCTCTCAATCGCGCAAACAATGGTGGAAATGTGTCAAAAGTGACACATTCCTATATTAAATGAAGGCACTGCCTTCAACGATTTCTGCACCTGCGGTCAGGGGACTACATCTGCGGTCTCGCTTCTACGAGAGGGGGTCCACATTTGCTGAATTGGCCAGGCAGTCTGGGACCGCTTCTGTGGTCTTGAAGCCGCTCCTTCGCAGCCACTTCTGCGGAGAAGGAGTTGCACCTGCGGTTCTTGGGCTCCTCTCCTTGGCCGCTTCTGCGATGAGCTGACCGCACCTGCAATCTCGCACCAGCGGCTGACCAACTTCACTCGAGCCTTGTCCGATTGACGCTCGGGGCCCCCGGACCCTACCCGAACATACCGACAAGTTTGAAATCATAAAACGGACTCGCTTGAACCCTCGGAACGCCCGAAACAAAGCTAAATCTAAGAATCACCCCTAAAACCAATTGAATCAAACTTATGAACTTCAAGTTCTTCAAGTTACTTCTAACATGCCGAAACATACTTATACTACTAGGATTGACTCCAAATTTTGCGTGTAAGTCTTAAATGATACTACGGAATTATTCCCGATCCTAGAATTCCGTTCGGACCTCGATAACACAAAATCTTGCTCTAAACCTAATATTTAAGAACTTCAAAATCCTTAAGGAATCGACTTTCACTATTAGGCATCAAAACGCTCCCTGGTCATCCAAAACCCGATCTGGACATACGCCCAAGTCCGAAATTATCTTACGAACCTGTTGGAACCTCTTAATCTAGGTTTCGAGGTCATCTACTCAAAATGTTGACTGAAGTCAAACTTGGCCTTTTAAGCCAACCTTAAGGAACCAAGTGTCCCGATTCCAATCCAAACTCTTCCAAATACCGAACCAACCATTCTCGCAAGTCATAAATCAGTAAAAGCAAGTACGGGAAGTCTTATCTAGGGGAACGGGGTTCTAAAAAGCAAAATGACCAGTCCAGTCATTACATTATCCACCTCTTAATCAAACGTTCGTCCTCGAACGAGTTTAGATTCATATCTGAAGTGCTGAATAAATATGGATATCTGCTCCGCATGTCCTCCTCGAACTCCCAGGTCGCCTCCTTGACTGGTTGACCCCTCCACTGGACCTTTACCGCCAAAATACTCTTGGATCTTAACTGGTGATCCTGTCTATCAACAATGGCAACTGGCTCCTCCTCATAACCCAAACTCTCATCCAGCTGAATAGTACTAAAGTCTAACACATGGGACAAGTCGGCATGATACCTTCGAAACATAGACACGTGAAAACTTGGATGAACTCTCGATAAGCTGGGGGGTAAAGCAAGTCGTAAGCAACCTCCCCAACTGGCCTCAACACCTAAAATGGGCCAATAAACCTTGGGCTCAACTTGCCCTTCTTCCCGAACCTCATAATACCTTTCATTGGAGAGACTTTCAAGAGGACCTTCTCACCAACCATGAATGTTACATCACACGCCTTCTGATCCGCGTAACTCTTCTGTCTGGACTGAGTTGTACGAAGCCTTTCCTGAATCAACTTCACCTTATCCAAGGCATCTTTCACCAAGTCTGTGTTGTACAACTTAGCCTCACCAGGCTTAAACTACCCGATATTAGAATGACATCGCCGACCATATAAAGCCTCAAATGGAGCCATATCGATGTTGGACTGATAGTTGTTGTTGTAAGCAAACTCTGCCAAGGGCAAGAACTGATACCACTATCCTCCAAAGTCAATCACACATGCTCTAAGCATGTCCTCCAAAATCTGAACTATCCATTTCGATTGCCTGTCGGTCTGAGGATGGAATGTTGTGATAAGCTCCACACGGGTCCCCAATTCACTCTGAATGGCTCTCTAGAAATGGGAAGTGAACTGAGGGCCTCTGTCTGATATGATGGAAACAGGCTCACCGTGCAACCGGACTATCTCCCGAATGTAAATTTGAGCATACCTCTTTGAAGTGTAGTAGTCACCACTGGAATAAAGTGGGCCAACTTGGTCAACCTGTCGACAATGATCCACATTGCATCAAACTTCTGCAAAGTCCGGGGCATCCCAACTATGAAGTCCATAGTAATGCGCTCCCACTTCCACTATAGTATAGGCATCTGCTGAAGTAGGCCACCCGGCCTCTGGTGTTCATACTTAACCTGCTGGCAATTCAAACACCTAGCCACATACTCCACTATTTCTTTCTTCATCCTCCGCCACCAATAATGTTGTCTCAAGTCACAATACATCTTCGTAGCACCCGGATGGATGGAATACCGTGAACTATGTGCCTCTTCTAGGATCCTCTCTCTCAGACCATCAACATTAGGAACACATAGGCGACCCTAGATTCGCAAAACACCATACTCGCCAATAGAAAGCTCCTTGGCACTACCCTGTAGCACCGTCTCTCTGAGAACCGCCAAATGTGGATTATCGAACTGTCGGGCCTTGATCTGCCCCAATAATGAAGACTGAGTAACAACACACGGAAGAACTCGGCTGGGCTCTGAAATATCCAACCTCACAAGTCTGTTAGCTAAGGACTGAATGTCCAAGGCTAGTGGCCTCTCCTCTGCAGGAATGAATGCCAAGCTACCCATACTCTCTGTTTTCCTGCTTTAGGCATCCGCGACTATATTTGCCTTGCTCGGATGATAAAAAATGGTGATGTCATATTCCTTTAGTAACTCAACCCATCTACGCTACCTCAAATTGAGATCCCTCTACTTGAACAAATATTGTAAGTTGCGATGATCAGTATAAACCTCACATGACACCCCATACAGGTAATGCCTCCATATCTTAAGAGCATGAACAATCACGGCCAACTCTAAATTGTGCACAGGATAATTCTTCTCATGAATCTTCAACTGACGCGAAACATATGCAATAATTCACCCCTCCTGCATCAATGCACAACCCAATCCCACACGTGAAGCGTCTCAATATACCGTATACATCCCTGAACCAGAAGGCAACACAAGAACTGGTGTTGTAGTCAAAACTGTCTTGAGCTTTTGAAAGCTCGCCTCAGAATCATCTGACCAACAGAAAGGAGCACCCTTCTGGGTCAATCTAGTTAGAGGTGATGCAATAGATGAAAAGCCCTGCACGAATCGTCTGTAATAACCTGCTAACCCCAATAAGCTTCTAATCTCGGTCAATGAAGTAGGACATGACCAACTTTGAACTGCCTCAATCTTGTTGGGATCCACCTTAATACCCTCTCCAGACACAATGTGCCCCAAGAATGCCACTAGCTCTAGCCAAAAGTCACACTTGGAGAACTTAGCATATAACTTCTGCTCTCGCAAGGTCTGAAGCACTACTCTCAAATGCTGCCCGTGCTCCCCCAAGCTACGAGAGTCTATCAAAATGTCGTCAATGAAGACAATGACAAAGGAATCAATATAAGGTCTGAACACCTTGTTCATCAAGTCCATAAATGTTGTTGGGCCATTAGTCAAGCCAAAGGACATCACCAGAAACTCATAATGGCCATATATAGTCCGAAATGCAGTCTTTGGAACATCTGAGTCATGAATCTTCAACTGATGGTACCCTAACCTCAAGTCGATCTTAGAGAACACTCTAGCACCCTGAAACTGGTCAAACAAATCATCAATGCACGACAACGGGTACTTGTTCTTGATGGTAGCCTTGTTCAACCGATAGTAATCAACGCACATCCGCATGGTCCCATCATTCTTCTTTACGAACAACACTGGTGCACCCCAAGGTGACACACTTGGTCTAACAAACCCCTTTGCTAACAACTCCTCAAGATGCTCCTTCAACTCTTTCGGAGCCATACGATACGGTGGAATAGATATAGGCTGGGTGCCTAGAGCCAAATCACTACAGAAATCAAGTGGCATGCCAGGAAGGTAAGAAGGAAACACATCGGCGAAATTGCGGACTACTAGAACTGAATCAATCGTCGGACTCTGCGATAGTGTCCCGAACATAAGCTAGATAATCCAAACAACCCTTCTCAACCATATGTCGAGCCTTCAGAAAAGAAATAACCTGACTAGATGTATTAACTGAGGAACCCTTCCACTCCAACCTTAGTAACTCTGCCATTGCTAATGTAACAGTCTTGGCATGATAATCTAGGACAGCGTGATATGGGGATAACCAATCCATGCCCAGGATGACCTCAAAATCGGTTATGTCAAGCAACAGAAGATATGCTCTAGTCTTGAAACCGCAAAATGTAACCATATAGGATTGGTAGATCCAATCCACAACCACAGAATCACCCACAAGATTGGACACATGAACAGGAGTGCCCAAAGGCTCACGAGGAATATCCAGTAAATAAGCAAATAGGGATGATACATATGAATAGGTAGACCGTGGATCAAATAGCACTGAAGCATCCTTACCGCAGATGGAGATAATACTTGTGATAACGACATCTGAGGCCAATGCATTTGGTCTGGCTAGAATGGCATAGAATCTGGCTGGAGCACCGGCTGGCTGGCCTCTACCTGTTTGAGCAGTGGCTGGCTGACATCTCCCTGACTGGCCTCCACCTCTAGGACGACCTCTACCCATCTGCCCCCTGCCTCTAGACGACTGGGTAACCGGTACTGAATTCATGGGCTGCTGACCCTGCTGTATTGCCTTGCCTTGAAGCTTGGGGCAGTATCTCCTCATATGACCAAGGTCTCCGCACTCAAAACAACCCAGCAGCGCGGCGACCTACTGCCCTGATGGTTGACCCTGATGGCTTGTAGACATACTAGAAGAAGACTGGATAGCCGGTGGACGGTATGAACTCTCCGGTATAGTACTAAAATAGGACCAGAAGATCCCTAGAGACCTGAATACCCACTAGAGGAACCCTAAATAGTTGGCAGGCGATAAGAACTCTCTGGTATGGCGTTGAAATAGGGACGCGCTGGAGCATCTCGAGGAGGTGGTGGTGCTAAATATGGGGGCCTGCTAGGTTGAACCCTCCCAAATTGATCTCTGCCCCTAGCCGGGGCACCTCTGAACTCTCGTGAGAATCTAGCCCTCTTGTCTTACTGCATTTTCTCCCTACCTCTCAAATGATAGCCCTCAATCCTTCGAGCAATCTCCACCGCTAGCTGATAAGAAGTCTTCATCTCCACCTCTCGGGCCATGTTGGCCCTAATACCAGAATGCAACTCTACAACGAACCTGCGCACCCTCTCTGCGTCAGTAGGAAGTATCATTAATGCATGGCGGGATAACTCAGAAAACCATGCCTCATAGTCAGTCATGGGCATCTGACCCTACTCAAGCTGCTCAAACTGATACCGCAGCTCTTCCTTCTCAGAGGGTGGAATATGCCTGTCGAAGAATAACTATGTGAACTAGTTCCAAGTGATGGGAGGAGAACCTACTAGCCTGCCAAGAATGTAAGACTGCCACCAACTACGGGCCCCGCCCTCCAACTGGAAAGTAGTGAAGTCAAACCCATGCGACTCCAATATCCTCATGTTGTGTAGTTTGTCCCTGCACCTATCAATGAAATCCTGGGCATACTCACTACGCTCACCCCCAAAGACAGGAGGGTGAAGTCTATTCCATCTCCAACAACTTCTGCGGGTCACCATCCGCAGCTGTTCTGGGCTCGGGCACCACTGCAGCAACTGGCTAAGCCTATCCGCGGGTAGTGCACCCAGAGTTTGATACACTGCAGCTGCATGACCAGGAGCCTGAGCAGTAGGGGTCTGTTCTCCCTCACCCGCATGTGATGTAGCTGGATCCGTTGGAAATAAACTAGCCTGAGTCATGGTGTCCATGAACCGCAGCATACGGCTCATGACCTCCTAGAAACCTGGTGTTGTCATAAAGTTCGTTGGGGTAGGCTCCTCAATGATACGATCTCTCGCAGAATCTACTGGTGGTGCTATTTGAATAGCTCTGGGACACCCTCATCCCCTACCTCGGGCCGGTTCCCTCCACCGGCCTCTGCCTCGGCCTCTAGCAATTGGGGGAGCAGCCCCTCGGGTTTTGGAACATCTGTTGTGCGTCCTCACCATCTGTGAGAGAATAGAAGAGGAAAATTTAGTATATCAACCACTACACGATAGGAAATGAATAAAGGGTAGTTTCCTAACACCCTATAGCCTCTCGAAGATAAATACAGACGTCTCCATACCGATCTGCAAGACTCTATTAGGTTTTCCCATGACTTATGAGACCTACGTGAACCTAGTGCTCTAATACCATGTTTTCATGACCTAATTCCGTTATAGGTCATGATGGCGCCCAACACCATTATCAGACATGCCAACGCAAAAATATTAATAAGTCCTCATTTTACCTTACTAAAACAATTACAGCAATTTCTTAATTTGAAGTTAAGACAAATGATAATTAGTAACATACAAAAATAATTATACAATCCCAAAAGAAAAGTCTACCAATGTGTGTGCCAAGACCTGGTGTCACAAGTATGTGGGCATCTAGTAGAATATAAAAAAGAATAAATTTATCCTACTGTCTGAAATAGAATAGACAGCCAAAAGTAAAGAGAGACTCCATCATGTTGCTGAACGGCATAGGAAGGGAGCAGCTCAGCGTGGAAGTCTCGGACTATGATCAAGAAGGTGCACCAGACTGGTAGCCAGATGTACCTGCCTCAGATCCTGTACAATTAAGTACAGAAGCGTAGTATGAGTGCATAAACAATATGTACCCAGTAAGTATCCCGTCTAATCTCGAAGAAGTAGAGACAAGAGGTCGACTTGATACTTACTAGGGTCAAATAATATAAGAAAGTGTTATGCTAAGCATGAAAGTCACAAATAAATAACAATTTATAGCAAGAAGTGATAAGTCATATCCTAGAAAATATCACCGTTATCCACTTACATTTCAAGGCATTTAACAAAGTAAGTCATGAATTATCATGCGTACGTTATGCCGAGGTCGTATGGCCCAGTCCAACAGAAAAGAAACTATGTACTGCCAGAGGGTCGAATGGCGTGAACCATAGATGCATCTATTTCTACCGAGGTGATCGGCCCGATCCACAAATATCAATTATCATCAAGAAAGTACATAAAGGCGTATTTATATTCAAATAAATTCATACAAGTGTTCAAGAAAGTACATACGTTCACATATATTCATTTCCAAATCTCTAGCATATCCTAAGTGATCACATTAGCATGAAAGTATATAAACATTCGCAAATATGGCATGATACGGGTCCTAAACTATCCGGAAAACTAACATAATAGTAGCTACGCACGGACTCTCGTCACCTAGTGCGTACATAGCCCCGGCATTTAGTGGAAAATTATTCAACTATTTCACCTAAGGGGACAATTTCCTCTTACAAGGTTAGAAAGGAGACTTACCTCGCTCCAAAGTGTATTTCCAATATCACGAACGTGCTCAAACCCTCAATTTGGAGTCGTACGGTCCAAAACTAATTAAATGAGGTAGGCACTAATCAATACAAGCTCACAAGATCCTAGTCCAACTATTAAAGTAATTTCCCAACCCAAAACACAAGTTTCCTAAAATCCGACCCCGGGCCCATGCGCCCGGATTCCGAAATTTTTCGAAAAAAGTTGTTCTTTATAACCTAAGGATCAATAATATATGATTTCTACTTCATTCCATAACAAATTTCGTGGTTAAATCTAACTTTTATCAAAACCCTTGGTTTTGCTCTAATCTCATGATTTTTCCTTAATCTTTGTGTGTTAATCTACCCAAGGCTCAAGTATTAGACTAGAAATAAGTAGGATGAACTTACCTCAAGATGTTAGGTGGAATTCTTCTCTTTGAAAGCTCCCAAATTGCCCAAACAATGGTGGAAATGTGTCAAAAATGACACATTCCTGTATTAAATGAAGGCACTACCTTCAACGATTTCTGCACCTACGGTCAGGGGACTGCATCTGTGGTCTCACTTCTGCGAGAGGGGGTCCACATCTGCGGAATTGGCCAGGCGGTCTGGGACTGCTTCTGCGGTTTTGTAGCCACTCCTGCACAGCCACTTTTGCGGAAAAGGAGTCGCACCTGCGGTTCCTGGGCTCCTCCCCTTGGCCACTTCTACAATGAGCTGACCACACCTGCGGTCTCTCACCTGCGGCTGACCAACCGCAGGTGCGGTTATGACAGATAACTGGAGCTTCAGCTCCTTGCCAATTTTTCCAACTTCACTCGAGTCTCGTTCGATTGACGCTCAGGGCCCCGTCCGAACATACCGACAAGTTTGAAATCATAAAACGGACTCGCTCGAACCCTTGGAATGCCCGAAACAACGATAAATCTAAGAATCACCCTCTAAAACCAATTGAATCAAACTTATGAACTTCAAGTTCTTCAATTTACTTCTAACGCGCCGAAACGTGCTTATACTACTTGGATTGACACCAAATTTTGCGTGCAAGTCTTAAATGATACTACGGAACTATTTCGGGTCCTAGAATTCCATTCAGACCTCGATAAAACAAAATCCTGCTCTAAACCAAATATTTAAGAACATCAAAATCCTTAAGGAATCGACTTTCACTATTAGGCATCAAAACACTCCTGGGTCATCCAAACCCGATCCGGACATACGCCCAAGTCCGAAATTATCATACGAACTTGTTGGAACCTCCTAATCCGGGTTCCGAGGTCGTTTACTTAAAACGTTGATCGAAGTCAAACTTGACCTTTTAAGCCAACCTTAAGGAACCAAGTGTCCCGATTTTAATCCAAGCTCTTCCAACTCTCGAACCAACCATACTCGCAAGTCATAAATCATCAAAAGCAAGTACGGGAAGTCTTATCTAGGGGAACAGGGTTCTAAAAAGCAAAATGACCAGTCGGGTCATTACAAGAACTAAAAATCCAAAACCAAGTTAAAACTTATTACAACTAGTTCAAAACCGGTACTATTTGTCTAGTTCAAAATATATAAAAGTCAAGGAGTGTTTTGTACAACATCATCATCACCATCTGATGAACTTTCATCTAAAAGATGGTGTCGAGAAGGGTCTTATAGAGGACGGAAAGAACGACCACGGGGAGGACGGGAGGAACGATCACAGGGAGGACGGGAGGAACGATCACGAGAAGGACGGAAGGAACGCTTACGTTCAAGTCGAGCCTCTAGAGATGACTCACGTGACCGGGGCAACGGAAAAGCTCCAGTAGATAGGAGAGTTCTAATCTGAGCTTGCATGCCAATGAACTGAGCATCTCTAACCCTTTCTCTTTCCTTGGCCATTTCTAGCTCGGATGTGAGCTTTGTCACAGTCTCCCGCATAGCGGAGAGGCTCTCCCCATCAAGTTGCTCGCCTTGCGAGAAAGTCCCTATTCCTTGCATTCCACACGTATAGCGATGGAATTTCTTAGTAGGAAGCCCGTATACCTTCCCCCATTTTGGACCGCCAGCAGACTCCATCCATATTCTTTCAGCATCCTCGTTCGAAGGTTGGGTTGGCTCACCCGATTCACCAGCTAGCTGAGTGCGGATGAATTCCTCCACGTTAGTTTGGTAGAGACCCTATACGAAAATTTAAATTGAATTAGAATTTCAAATTTATATAAAAGTAAATTAAAATACTTAAGGAAAAGTGAAAGTTTACATATACAGTCGAGGCCCGGTCCACGACCCACCTTTCTTGATCCATCTCTTTCTTCTTTTTTACAATATGCGTCTCCTTGAATAGATCATCATGGTTCATTGGACGCCCCAACTTTTTTTCATGAAAACAAATTAATTTAGTTAATAAACAGAATAGATATACTTTGAAAATTAAAATAATTTAAGCAATTACATATCAATCTTCTTTTTATTGTCCCTAGGCCGATCGCACCTCCAATGTGCAAGGAGCCTCCCTTCTCAGATACGCGAGCTTTCTTTCCTTTTTCGCTCTTCTCTAAGAACTTTGCGGTAAGCCATTGCCTTTGCAAATCATCCCATAAATTTTGAAGTAACCAGTTGGGTTTCTTGTTCTTCTTTCTAGCTTCGGAGAAAGTATGCGACAATCGCTTAGCGAGCTTTGTGATGGAAATTTGCAGCCACTTCCGCGTTATAGCGGTGTTCCCATACACACTTGCTCTATATTTCAAAAGTTAAATATTATATGAAAATATCATAAATATAAATTATTAAACTAAAAGAACATTTATACCTTAAATTGATTGAAAATTTGCTTCTTCAACGAGAATGGAAAATCGGTCCAAGTCGCATAAGGGCCATCATAAAGCTTTATAATGGCTTTGGTGATTATCCTTGTAATCTTATTACTCGGGATGAACCTGCAATTTAACAATTACAAATACATTAATATCTTAGTAAAAACTTTATAAAACAATAAACGCAAAAATAACAAATAACGCTTACCCATCACCCTCAGGGACTGATGATCCTGCCATATCGATCATAATGCACCTCTTCGTCATCATCAACATCATCGTCTGAAGCATGTATATCAGAGGCATGTGTGGACGGTGTAGGGGGGTCAGAGCTACTACCTCGCATGCGAAGGCCTGAAATAGATGGAGTCGATGATGAAGATGGCTGCAATCCCTGTGACTGCGACATAGCTGGATGGACCCCAAGTGACTGATACTGATGGCTGTGACCCGAGTGGCTGTGATCCATGTGATTGTGACATGGATGGATGTGATCCATGCGATGTAGATGGTTGCGATCCACATGGTTGTGAGGCAGTTGGACTGTATGTCGGACGTATAGTCCTATGGCCTTGTGATGAAAGACCTGGTGTTTGCACGAAGGTATAGGGCTCATGATTGTGTGGCAGCTCAGTATAGCCGTGGGGTGGAGGATAAGACATAGGCATAGGCATCTCTGAAGAAGGTGGAGCAGATGGAGTATTATTTTCTATCCTCCTCTTTTCCTTCCTAGCCCTTTCTCGACCCCGAGAACCAGTAGGGTCATTGTTACCTTGATCCTAGCCTGCCATCTGCATAATATAATACATATTTTGATTGAAATATATAAGAAACTAGCTATAAAACGAGAGTTATTTAAAGAATCAACTTTTTAAAGCTCATCGACGTATTGTTCCTCGTCCAAGAATTCTTCGTCCTCACTTGTTTGAGCTTCATCAGTTGATTCTTCGTCCTCATTTTATATAATTGTTACTTCATTTATATCAACTTCTTCCAATATGTGTTCAGGATGTTCCAAATCATTTTCTAGCTGATCGTCCACTATTTGGTGAACACTAGAGATATCGTTTTGATATGCAATATCTAACACATTCTCGACTTCCACCCTACCTACAGGCTTAGTTTTTATTACAACCCACCAATCGGAATTATTTCGCCGCAATGGATAAGGAGCATAATACACTTGCCTAACATTATGTGCAATTATGAAAGGATCATAGCGATCATACTCCATCATATGATTAACCTCAATTATGTTGTATTGGTTGTGTACTCTTGTACCTTTTGTTGGATTTGGGTCAAACCACTTGCATCTAAAGAGTATCAATTTCTTATATAGCCAACCTATATATTCTAGTTCTATTATTTCTTTGAGCACACCATAATAATCAATATCTCCAACTTGGTTGCCATCACCACCTTGAACTCATACCCCGCTGTTGTTGCTATTTTTATTTTTAAAGCAATCCTCTGTATGGAACTTATAACCATTCACTACGTACTTAGACATTGTTGTGACCTGAAGCCCAGGTCCCCAAGATATATCTATCAAAAATTGATTTATACCATTATTTGGATCATTTACCTACATAGTGTTAAAAAAATTCATAAGTTAGCATAACTTACAAACATTATTTACCTACATAGTGTTAGAACATTACAGGATAAACTTACAAATTATTTGAACCACGTATCAAATCTCGTATATATAGAATCATGGCCAAATTGACCCACGAAGTGACTGTGACACATCAAATATTTCTAGTAGTTGCATCGAGATGTAATTACAGTAAATTTTATATTTTGATAATTAATAAATCAATACTTACTTGACAGAAATTAAAGTATAGTGACCAAAGTTGGTCGGTAAATACTTCCCCCAGTATTAACCGATCAACTTTGGTCGGAAATTTTAAGTGAGATTTCTTTATATTTTATAAAATATTTTAAATAATAATATAACTATGAAAATTTTATAACTGGGTCCCATATTACCGACCAAAGTTGGTCGGTAATGTGAAATTTTCTTTGGCTAAACAAGTCTGACCAGCTCGGTCAACTTGTTGACCACTTTACCGACTAACTTTGGTCGGTAATTTATTTAAATAAATATAAAATATTTTTCTCCCCGTTACCGACCAACTTTGATCGCTATTTTGGACCGACCAATTTTGGTCACAAAATTTTAGTCGCTAATTACCGGATTTCTAATAGTGAAAAAATCCTGATTTCAAAAGACTATTGTTTCGACTAATTCAAATTACTATATGCTTAATTACTTTTGTAATAACTTGTCAAGTATTGGAATATTGACACCATCAACAAGTAGAAAGTCACAAATGTATCATTCTAATTTCGATAAAAGCTTCTCGTTAAAGTTAACTATTTAATTTATGTCTCTTGCTCTAAAGAAAGAAAAGTTACATATTATGAGATAAACTATTATCTCTCACCAATCAACATATCTATAACCAACACCTTCACCGTTACTCAAATAAATACCATCCGTTTCCACAGTCCATTGACAATAAGTTGTTTTTGGAACATTTGCACTATGAACACAATAATCAAAATCATTATATACCACAAAAGCTTTGTTCTTAGAACCCCACCAAAAATGACAAAAAAATATCGTTCTAGCCCAAAGCCACATATTAGGACGAAATGACCAAGAGAATTGACCAAGCGCAGCAAGTGAATGGTATCCTAAATCGTCGTCTCCAGATGCACAATGAAAATATAGTGGTGGGTTGTCATTTGGGAGGAAATTATGTATAGCAACTGTATATTTTTTCCCTTTGAAGATATTCCCTTTTGCTTGTGGAAAGCAAAAGAAGAAAATGAATAACAAGAAAATAGTCTTGATTTGTGAATAATCCATAGCTTATAAGAAACTAGTAGTATTCAACTTTGCTAGAGTTTGACTTCTTATATAATCATTCCCCCTTTTAAATATTATGAGAATTTCAATCAATTACATCTAATCTATAGTTACCACTTACCACCAAACATTAGTAATTAATTCATTCTTTTCCAGTTTTGGATTCTTGAAAGAAAACATTTGACTACTAATTTGACGTATCTGGAACCAAAATGTGGTTATTTTGGACTCAAATAACAAAAATATCGGGGAAAACAATATAATGACCAAAATATATATATCGTTTTTTTAAAAGACACTATACCTTAATGGCCGTTTGGCCAGTTAAGTATAGCGTATTTTAAAAAAACACTATATTTGAATTAAATAAAGCGGAAAACTATAGCGTATTTTAAAAAAACGCTATATTTGAATTAAATAAAGCGAAAAACTATAGCGTCTTTTGTTGAGACGCCCTTAACAAAAGAAATATATATAATATAGATAGTCTTCTTCCCCTTCCCCAAAAATAGAATCACCCCCTCCGCCAACCAAATTAAAAAATAACAGCGGTCCCCCTCCCCCCATTTTTAATCAAAAAAAGCTCGAGTGGAGCCCACCAGTCTCACAAAAAGTTTAGATTCTCGGTCCCACATGCTAACTAAGGTGTTATCTCGGACATTGTTGCTTGTTTTGGCTCCAAATCACAAAATATTTAACTTTCTAAAAACCTTAAATCGAGGTATTCCGACTTAGTTTTTATTAAAACTTGTAGAAAAAAATGCATATTACTTGTTTTTTATGTTCTCTATGTTATTTTGTGATTGTTTTGCTATGTAACTAATTTATTGTGTTTTATCCGGACTATAGTATTAGTATGCTAAAAAATTCGTAAAATTGAGAAATTGTTATTACTTGTTAAAAAAATGTTAATTAGTTACTTTTTACTGTGATATATGTATTTTCGTGATAGTTTTGTGATTGAATTGATTTGTTATTTTCATCTGACTTAGATTATTTATTTGCTAAAAGACTAGTAACTAGATAAATTGTTACTTTAGTTCCCTGTAGTGGTATCTTGTGGCCTAATATAGTGCTTGTATTTATAATGTAGTGACCTTTTAGCGTAGTAAAACGTTATGCCCTTAAGCATCGTATCCTTGTAGTTATAAAAATTAATCATTTAAGTATCTCTTATTCCCAAAAATACGTCAAAAAGCTGATAGTTCAAACACAAACTATCTTCAATTATAGTCAACAAATGTAAGAACATAAGAATTCAGGATACATTGGTGCTACTGAACCTCAAATATTGTGTTCGAAACTAAAATTTGATATTTAATAATTAAACATTGTACAGTTATGAAAATTAATTATTTAAGTTTAGAATAGTAAAAAAATAAGTCAATAACAAACAAACAAACATATAAAATAATAAAACTAACATATCAAATAATAAAACTAACTTATACAATAATAAACTAACATATAAAATAACATACTTGTTGAGTGATAAATCGAGAAAATTTTCTCACAATGAACATAAGAATTCATGATACATTGGTGCTACTGAGCCTCAAATACTGTGCCTGGAACCAAGATATGAATATTTAATAATTAAATCATGTATAGTTACGGAAATTAATTATTTAATTGTATTATAGTAAAAAATAGGTGAATAACTTACAAACATATAAAATGACATGTGAGCACGACATGTGGTAGATGGATCATTTCCCACAAAGACACAACCTTTTGGTTTCATTTACGGTATGTGTATTATTTTTCCTATTTTGATGGATAACGGTACGAACTTCAAAAATATTTCTCTCATTCCAATATTGTAAAAATGAATGCCAATTTGCTCGCCTCTTGTATTTCTCAAATCTTTTCATTGGTATTGGCATAAATTCAACATCCCTCTCCATCAATGATGATGCACTTCTATGCCTTTCAACAAACCTCTCTGCCATCTGTTTGAATGATATCCGCACCATGGCAGTGATAGTATCACGACCCAAAACTAAATCAGGTCGTGGTGGCGCCTATCATGGAAGTAGGCAAGCCGACACACTCCCAAAACATTTCGATATTTCATTACAAGATATATAAAAGCCTTTTTCATACTGAAATTTCATACAAGAGTTCAACTCGAAAACACAATGCGAAAATAAGTAGCCCGACATCGGGGTATCACTAAGTCATGAGCAACTACTATAAACTGTTCTGAAAGATAGCAAGACTAACATAGCCTGAAGGTAACCAAAATACACTAAAGGGAAGATAAAGACGGAGAAAAGCAGGACTGCAATCGCCAGGCAGCTACCTTACTACCTCCAATGAAAGTCTGCAACTGGGATAGTCAACAGCCGCTATCGTGGCCAGAGATACCTGGATCTGCACACAAAGTACAGGGATTAACGTGAGTACACCAACTCAGTAAGTAACAAGTCCAAACTATGGACTGATAGGTAGTGACGAACTTAACCTTAACGGGTAAACAGAATAAATTGTGCAGAAAAGTAGGCATGCTTTCAATTCAATTATTCAGCTCAAACAGTAAAGTAAATACAGATTTGTACTATGTGATGTATAAAGCTCAGCAAATCTCAACGTGCCAATGCACAAAATGCATGAAAATGTACCTCGTACCTCCACTTTCAAGTGCTCAACTACTCGGTATTGTATATGGCCATCCGGCCAGGGAAGATCCATTCCGGAATATATACATATCTCTGACAACAGTCACTCAGTACCGAGGAAGGTCATTCCAGACCTATGGAGAAGATCCATCTCTAGGTATGAATACTTCAGACAAGATCCGTGTGCAGGGAAGATCCATCGCTCAATAATATCAACTGCGCTCACTGGGGGTGTGTTACGGACTCCGGAGGGGCTCCTACAGCCCAAGCGCTATCATAATTATCAACATAACAGATGCGGCATGTGGCCCGATCCTATAACCGTCACTCATAATTAGGCTCTCGGCCTCACTCAGTCATCACTCTCTAGTCTCATACACGGGATCACAATGACATTAAACTAGCCTGGAACTATGATATGATGTGCCAGTAAATAACAATAGAGATTGAGATATGATATGAAATGCACGAACAAAACTGAATATAGAATACCAATGAAACTAGTGACATAACAACAAGAAATGATCACTCGGGTCCCAACAGTACCGGTGTAAAAGCCCTAACATGATATCTAGCATGATTTACATTTCATTTACTTAATCACATAATATAAACACGGATATCATCAAGAACAAGTCACTAAATGGTGTCGTGGAATGAACCAGGCCCTGATTCTCACGGTTCACGCTCGTCACTTGGCATGTGCGTCACCTCAATAATCATCACATAACACATTGTTTGGGTTTTCGAACTCTCAGAACCAAGTTTGAAAGCTCTACTTACCTCAATCAAGCCAAAATCCTACTCCACGACGCCCTTGCCCCTCAAATCGACCTTCAAATGTCCCGAATCTAACCAAAAGCAATAAAATAAAACCAATATAGGCCAAGGAACCAATTCCACACGAAATATTTACTTAATTGGACACAAATCCCGAGATTCACCCAAACTCGGCCCCCTAGGCCCACGTCTCGAAATCCCACAAAAATCACAAAAGTAGAAAATCTATTCCCTCACGAGTCCATACATACAAAATTCATCAAAATCTGACTTCATTTGACCCCTCAAATCCTCAATCAAACTCTCCAAAATCCCAAGCCCTAACCCCTCATTTTCACTCCTAATCTTCACAAATTACATTTTAAACAACGGAAAATCACCACATATACGTGTATTAGGGCTCAAGCAACTTACCTCATTGATAATCCCTTGAATCCCTCCCCAAAATCGCTCCCAAAAGCTTTAAAACCAACTGAAAATGGTGAAAAATGGACCAAAATTTGCGAAGCCCACAATTTATACTTTCTGCCCAGAGATACCGCATCTGCGGTCCAACTGTCGCTGCCGCACCTGCGGAAATCTCCATCTCAGGTGCGGTTCCCACTTTCCCTCAGAATCTGCTTCTGCCGTCACAATATAGCACATACAGTCTCGCAAGTGCGCTCCAATCCTCGCACCTACGCATCCAACCCAAACCACTCCTGCCCGCATCTGCGAGCCTTTCTCCCTTTCTACGGTCCTCGCACCTACGGTTCCCACTCCGAAGGTGCGGTTAAGATAGAACCAGCAGCTTTAGCTGCACTTTCCAAATTCTAAACTCTCTCATAACCATCCAAAATCATCCCGAACCCCTCAGGACCTCAAAAAAACATACTAATAAGTCATATATCAACATACAAACGTAGTCGAACCTTCAGAACACTCCAAACAAAATCAAAACACCAAATTACCCTCGGATTCAAGCCTAAGAACTTCTAAACTTCCAAATTTCGCAAACGATGCCGAAACCTATCAAATCACCTCCGAATGACCTGAAATTTTGCACACACATCAAAAAGGACACTACGAACCTACTCCAACTTCCGAAATTCCATTCCGACCCCCATATCAAAATTTTCCACTACCGACCGAAATCGCCAAATTTCCAGCTTTCGCCAATTCATGCCTAATTCTACCACGGACCTTCAAATCAGATTTCGGGCACACTTTTAAGTCCAAAATTACCTAACATAGCTAATGGAACCATCAGAATTCACATCTGAGATCGTTTACACATAAGTTAACATCCTGTCAACTTTCCCAACTTAAGCCTTCATAAAAGAGACTAAGTGTCTCAAATCCTCTCCGAACCACTCCAAACCCAAACCAGCTAACCCAACATATCATAACATAGCTAAAGAACACAAAAAGAAGCAGAAATGGGGAAACAGGGTTATAACTCTCGAAACAACCGGCCGGGTCGTTACATCCTTCCCCTCTTAAACAAAACGTTCGTCGTCAAATGGGTCTAGAAACATACCTGAAGCTTCAAATAGGTATGGATATCTGCTCTGCATCTCCCGCTCAATCTCCCAAGTAGCCTCATCCACAGGCTGACCTCTCCGCTACACTTTCACTGAAGCTATATCCTTTGATCTCAACTTTCGGACTTGTCGCTCCAAAATAGCCACTGGCTCCACATCATAAGCCAAATCACCATCTAACTGAATCGTGCTGAAATCCAAAACATGAGATGGATTACCAATATACTTCTGGAGCATAGAAACATGAAATACTGGATGCAAACCCGACAAGCTAGGTGGCAAACCAAGCTCATAAGCCACCTCCCCAATCCTCCGAAGCACTTCAAAAGGCCCAATGAACCGAGGGCTCAGCTTGCTCTTCTTCCCAAATCTCAAAACACCCTCCATGGGTGAAACCTTCAGTAAAACTTTCTCCTCAACCATATAAGACACATCATGAACCTTTCTGTCAGCATAACTCTTTTGCCTTAACTGCGTTGTATGAAGCCGCTCTTGAATCGCTTTCACCTTGTCCAAAGCATCATGCACTAAGTCTGTACCCAAAATCCTAGTGGCTCAAACCAACCTACTAGAGATCTATACCATCTCCCATATAAAGCCTCATATGAAGCCATCTGAATACTCGACTGATAACTGTTGTTGTAAGAAAACTCTGCAAGCGGTAGAAACAGGTCCCATGAACCCCCAAAATCAATGACACAAGCACGCAACATGTCCTCCAATATCTAAATAGTGCACTTGGATTGCCCATCCGTCTGAGGGTGAAATGTCATGCTCAACTCAACCTGAGTACCCAACTCTCACTGCACGACCTCTAAAACTACGATGTAAACTGAGTACCTCTATCTAAAATGATAGAAACTGGGATACCATGCAGGCGAACAATCTCTCGGATATAAATCTCAGCTAAGCGCTTTGAAGAATAGGTAGTACACATAAGAATGATCCACAATCACCCGATCCACAATCCACATAAGAATAGGTAGTACACATAAGAAGAATAGGTAGTACACATAAGTGCGCGGACTTGGTCAGCCGATCCACAATCACCCAAATAGCATGGCACTTCCTCAAAGTCCGTGGGAGTTCAACTACAAAATCCATGGTGATCCGCTCTCTATTACACTTTAGAATATCTATCTACTGAAGCAAGTCACCCCGTCTCTAATGCTCATATTTCACCTGCTGACAATTGAGACACTGAGCTACAAACCCAACTATATCTTTCTTCATCCTCCTGCACCAATAGCGATGCCTCAAATCCTGATACACCTTCACGGCACCTGGATGGATGGAATACCGCGAACTATTGTCCTCCTCAAGAATCAACTTCTGAAGCCCATCTACATTGGGCAGACATATCCGGCCCTGCATCCTCAATACCCCATCATCACCAATAGTCGCATCTCTGGCATCATCATGCAGAACCTTGTACTTGAGGACAAGAAAATGAGGATCATCATACTGGCGCTCTCTGATACGATCAAACAAGGAAGATCGAGAAACCACACAAGCTAGGACCTGACTGGGCTCCAAAATATCCAACCTCACAAAACGATTGGCCAAGGCCTGAACATTCGCTGCAAGAGGTCTCTCACAAATAGGAAGGAACACAAGACTACCCATACTCACTGCCTTTCTACGCAAGGCATCAGCCACCACATTGGCCTTTCCCGGATGATACAAAATAGTAATATTATAGTCCTTTAGCAGCTCTAACCATCTTCGTTGCCTCAAACTAAGATCCTTCTGTTTGAACAAGTGCTAGAGGCTACGATGATCAGTAAACACCTCACAAGACACACCATAAAGATAGTGCCTCCAAATCTTCAATGCATGAACAATGGCAGGCAACTCTAAATCATGAACAAGGTAGTTCTTCTCATGGGGCTTCAACTGACGATAAGTATAAGCAATCACTCTACTCTCCTACATCAACACACACCCTATGCCGACCCGAGAAGCATCACAATATACTGTATAAGAACCTGAAGTTGATGGCAGAACTAACACTAGAGTCGTGGTCAAGGAGGTCTTGAGCTTTTGAAAGCTCGCCTCACACTCATCCGAACACCTCAAAGGAGCACCCTTTTGGGTCAATTTGGTCAAGGGTAATGCAATAGATGAAAATCCCTAAACGAACCGACGGTAATAACTCGCCAAATCCAGAAAGCTATGAATCTCTATGACTGAGGATGGTCTGGCCAACTCTAAACCACCTTTATCTTCTTCGGATCGACTTGAATACCCTCGCTGGACACCACGTGCCCTAAGAACGCCACTAAAAGAGCCAAAACTCACACTTGGAGAACTTAGCATAAAGTTTCTCCTCCCTTAACCGCTGCAATACAACTCTCAAATGCTCGGTGTGCTCCTCCTAGCTATGAGAGTACACCAGGATATCATCAACGAATACAATAACAAATGAGTCGAGATAAGGCCGAAACATTATGTTCATCAAATGCATGAATATTGCTGGGGCATTGGTCAGCCCAAAAGACATCATAAGGAACTCACTATGACTATATCGGGTCCTGAAAGTTGTCTTAAGAATGTCCGAGTCCCTAATCTTCAACTGGTGATACCCTGACTTGAGATCAATCTTGGAGAACACCCTCGCTCTCTGAAGCTGGTCAAACAAATCATCAATACGAGGCAAAGGATACTTGTTCTTGATTGTGACTTTGTTCAACTGCCTGTAGTCAATGCACATTCTCATAGTGCCATCTTTCTTCTTCACAAATAGAATAGGTGCACCCCAAGGTGACACACTAGGCTGAATGAACCCCTTATCAAGGAGTTCCTGAAGCTGCTCCTTCAATTCCTTTAAATCTACTGGTGCCATACGATACGGTGGAATAGAAATGGGCTGAGTACCCGACACCAAATCAATGTTGAAGTCAATATCCCTGTCCGGCGGCATGCCCGGCAGGTCTGCAGGAAATACATCCAAAAAATCTCTCACCATCGAAACTGAATCAATAGTAGGATTCTTTGCACTGACATCCCTCACAAAGGCCAAATAAGAAAGACAACCCTTCCGAACCATCCGTTGGGCCTTCAAGTATGAAATCACTCTACTGGGAACAAAATCCAATGAACCTCGCCACTCAACTCGTGGCACCCCCGGCATAGCTAACGTCACCATCTTAGCGTGACAGTCCAGAATATCATGACATGGAGACAACCAATTCATGCCCAACATCACATCAAATCAACCATACTAAGCAGCAAAAGGTCTACTCGGGTCTCTAAACCCCCAATAGTCACCACACAAGACTGATATACGTGGTCCACTATAATAGTATCGCCCATAGGAGTAGATATATGAATAGATGAAATAAGAGACTCGCGATGCATATCCAAATGACGAGCAAAATATGACGACACATATGAAAAAGTGGAACTAGGATCAAGTAATACAGAGGCATCCATGCGACAAACTAAGATAATACCTGTGATCACAGCATTTGAAGCAATAACATCCGGTATGGCAGGGAGTGCATAGAAATGGGCCTGACTACCACCTGATCGACCTCCCCCTCTAGGGCACCCCCTAGCTCACTGAACTCCATCCCGAGCTGGTTGGGCGGGTGGGGAAGTAACTGGTGCTAAAGTCAAAGGTTGACTCCTCTGCTGGGATGAACCTTCTGTAAGGCGAGGACAGAATCTCTTGGTATGACCCAAATCTCCACACTCAAAGCAACCTCTCCCGAAAAATGGCAGTGGGGACTAAAGGGAGCCCCGAGCACCGGGATACCCACTAGAAGAACCAGGCATAGATGAACCCTGAGCTTATGGTGCATGAGTCAAATCTAAGCTGGAAGAGCACTGGGAGATGAGTTGCCCTGATGTGAACTGTGAGAACCATGGCCCGATGATGCACCACGGTGAGCGAGCTGACTGAACATGTCTGATGGACGGCCTCTACCATGCTGGAACTGGCCCCCATGAGGAGCACCACCAAAACTACCAAATCCCTGAGGCCTCTTGGACTCTCTCTCAACTCGCTCCTGGCGCTGAACCGACTTTATCTCTCGAGCAATGTTAGCCACCTCCTCAAAAGAAGCACCAAGCACCCTTTCTCTGGTCATAAGAATCCGTAGTTGATACGCGAGGCCATCCACGAACCTCCTGATCCTCTCCCTGTCTGTAGGAACCAACCAAACAGCATGACGGGCTAACTCAGAAAACCTCATCTCATACTGCATCTCAGTTATATCATCTTAACGCAAATGCTCGAACTGTCTGCACAGCTCCTCTGCGAGATTGCAGCATATACTTCTCTAGAAAGAGAATGGAAAACTGCTGTCAGGTAAGGGGCGCTGCATCAACAGGCCTACGCCTCTCATAAGCCTCCCACCAAGTAAAGGCAGCTCCAGAGAATTGAAAGGTAGTGAACGAGACCCCACTGGTCCCCAGAATACCCGTTGTACACAAAATCCTCTGACACTTATCCAAGAAACCCTAGGCATCCTCGCCCTCTACACCACTAAAATTCGAAGGGTGAAGTGTACCAAACCTCTCCAATCTACGCTGTTCGTCATCAGGATTGACTGGAACCACATAATCCTGAGCAGGTGTAACCGGTTGGGCTGGTGGTGCCCCGGTGTTTGAAGTCCCTGAACAACCTGCTCGAGTGTGTAGGCGGCGGGAGTCTAGGTGCCTCCCCTGACCTGGGAAGTAGCTGCTACAGTAGTAACAGAGACTATCTGCGCAAGGCTGGTGCACACGGTCAGAATCTGAGCTAAGGTTTCTTGAAGACCTGGGATAATAATAGGCACCGCCGGTGCCTGAGCTGGTCCCGCCGGTGCCTGAGCTGGTCCCACTGATGCATCTACAACGGGATCTGATCATGAACTAGGGCAACTAGTGGATCTATAGGTGCTGCCCTAGCTGCTGTGCGGGCTACACCCCTGCCCCTACCACGACTGCGACCTCGACCTCTCGTGGCCCCAACTGGTGGTATTGGTAGATGTTCATCCTAACCGGTAGCACGTTTCCTCACCATCTGTGAGAAAATAAAATAATAGAAATTTAGTTACCGGAATCAACAGATTCGCACAACAAGAATTCAAGAATGTGAAGTTTTCCTAAAGGTTCTGCAGCCTCTCGAAGATAAGTACAGACGTCTCTATACCGATCCGTAAGACTCTACTAAACCCGCACATGACTCATGAGACCAATGCAACCTAGGCTCTGATACCAACTTGTCACGACCCAAAATTAAACTCGGTCATGATGGCGTCTATCATGGAACTAGGCAAGTGGACCTACTCCCAAAACATTTCGATATTTCATTAAAAGATAGATAAAAGCCTTTTTCATACTAAAATTTCATAAAAGAGTTCAACTCGAAAACAAAATGCGAAAATAAATAGCCCGACATCGAGGTGTCACTAAGTCATGAGCAACTATTAAAAACTGTTCTAAAAATAGCAAGACTAACATAGCCTGAGGGTAACCAAAATACACTAAAAGGAAGATAAGAAGTAGAAAAGCAGGACTTTGATCGTCAGGCATCTACCTCGCTATCTATGATGAAAGTCTGCAATAGGAATAGTCAACAGCCGCTACCGTGGCCATAGATACCTGGATCTATACACAAGGTGCAGGGATTAACGTGAGTACACCAACTTAGTAAGTAACAAGTCCAAACGATTGACTGATAGGTAGTAACGAACTTAACCTCAACAGGTAAACAAAATAAACTATGCAGAAAAGTAGGCATGCGTTCAATTGAATTATTCAGCTCAAACATTAAAGTAAATATAGATTTGGACAATGTGATGTATAAAGCTCAGCAAATCTCTATGCGCCAATGCACAGAATGCATGACAAGATACCGCGTACTTCCACTCTCAAGTGCTCAACCGCTCGGTACTGTATATGGCCATCCGGCCCAGGGAAGATCCATCCCGGAATATACATCACTGAAAATAGTCACTCAGTACCGAGGAAGGCCATTACAGACCTATGGAGAAGATCCATCTCCAAGTATAAATACTTCGGTCAAGATCCATGTGCAGGGAAGATCCATCCCTCAATAATATCAACTGCGCTCACTAGGGGTATGTTATAGACTCCGGAGGGGCTCCTACTGCCCAAGCACTATCATAATTATCAACTTAACTGCTGCGGTGTGCAGCCCGATCCCATAACAGTCACTCATAATCAGGCTCTCGACCTCACTCAGTCATCACTCTCCAGCCTCACACACGGGCTCACAATGCCATGAAACTAGCCCAGAACAATAATATAATGTGCCAATAAATAACAACAGAGACGAAGACATGATATGAAATGCAGGAACAAGACTGAGTACAGAATACCAATGGAACTACAGAGATGACAGCAAGAAACGACCATTCGGGTCCCCAATAGTACCGGCGTAAAGCCCTAACATGATATCTAGCATGATTTATAGTTCATTTACTTAATCACATGATAGAAACTTGGATATCAGCAAGAAAGAGTCACTAAACAGTGCCATGAAATGAACCAGGCCCTAATTCTCACGGTGCACGCCCATCAGTTGGAATGTGCATCACCTCAATACTAATCACATAACACATTGTTTGGGGTTTCGAACCCTCAGAACTAAGATAGGAAGCGTTACTTATCTCAATCACGCCAAAATCTTACCCCGTAATGTCTTTGCCTCTCGAATCGGCCTCCAAACGTCTCGAATCGAACCAAAAAAAATACAACAAAATCCATATAGGCCAAGGAACCAATTCCACAAGAAAATTTACTTAATTGGACACAAATCCCGAAATTCACCCTAACCCGACCCCTAGGCCCACGTCTCTAAATCCCACAAAAATCACAAAAGTAGAAAATCTATTCCCTCACGAGTCCATACATACAAAATTCATCAAAATCTGTCTTCATTTGACCCCTCAAATCCTCAATCAAACTCTCCAAAATCCCAAGCCCTAACCCCTCATTTTCACCCTAATATTCACTAATTATATGATTAAACAACGGAAAATCACCACATATAAAAGTATTAGGGCTCAAGCAACTTACCTCACTGATAATCCCTTAAATGCTTCCTCAAAATCACTCCCAAAAGCTTCAAAATCGACTGAAAATGGTGAAGAATAGACCAAAGTTCGCGAAGCCCATAATTTATACTTTTTGCCTAGAGATACCACATCTGCGGTCCAACTGTCGCTTCTGCGATGCCGCACCTGCGAAAAAATCCATCGCAGGTGCGGTTCCCACTTATACCCTCGGAATTCGCTTTTGTCGTCACAATATCGCACCTGCTGTCTCGCAGGTGCGCTCCAATCCTCGCACCTGCGCATCCATCCCAAACCACTCCTTCCCGTATCTGCGAGCCTTTCTCCGCTTCTGCAGTCCTCGCACCTACGGTTCCCACTCCGCAGGTGTGGTTAAGATAGAACCAGCATCTTCAGCTGCACTTTTCAAATTCAAAACTCTCCGATAACCATCTGAAATTATCCCGATCCCCTCAGGACCTCAATCAAACATACTAACAAGTAATATATAAACATATGAACTTAGTCGAACCTTCAGAACACTCAAAACAACATCAAAACACCAAATTACCCTCGGATTCTAGCCTAAGAACTTCTAAACTTCCAAATTCCACAAACGACACCGAAAACTATCAAACCACCTCCAAATGACATGAAATTTAGCACACACGTCAAAAATGACATCACGAACCTCCTCCAACTTTCGAAATTCCATTCCGACCCCAATATCAAATTTTTCTACTGCCGACCGAAATTGCCAATTCATGTCTAATTCTACCACGGACCTCCAAATCACATTTCAGGCGCGCTCCTAAGTCCAAAATCACCTAACGAAGCTAATGAAACCATCAGAATTCACATCCGAGATTGTTTACACATAAGTCAACATCCGGTCAACTTTTCCAACTTAAGCCTTCACAAAAAAGACTAAGTATCTCAAATCCTCTCTGAACCACTCCAGACCCGAACCAACTGACCTAACATATCGTAACATAGCTGAAGAACATGAAAAGAAGAAGAAATGGGGAAACGGTGTTATAACTCTCGAAACGACCGACCGGGTCGTTACAGAAAAGCAATCCACGTGCAGACTTCAATAACCCGTTGAAAGACTCTGACTCATTTTGTAGTCAGGGTTCCCCATCGTCTGCCACCATCTGCATGCAATGTCCACTTGTAAAGATCATGTCACATCAACTAATTATAGGCTCTTTCGTCTTCCTGCCTGATCGATTTCATGCGCCTCCTGAATTTTCACTCTTGGTAATCAGTTGCAGCCATCCACATTAAATCATGCAAGTCCTTGTTGGGATGTGCCTTTTGGAAATTGGCCTTTAGGTGACTCACACAGTAACGGTGGTATGCATACAGTTCCTGCTATTCAGGCAGATGCTGTACATAACTTAAAATACCACCATGTCAATCAGATATTAGACAAATACCTAAACGTTGTTTGATAATATGCTCCTTCAAGTGGTTCAAAAATAGCGTCCACGTCTCTTGGCTTTCATTGGTACAAATAGCAAAATCTAGGGGAAATATTTATCTATTAGAATCTACTACAACGGCGATCAACAGCTTAATATCATACTTTCCATAGATATGAGTGTCGTCTATGGATATTACCCGTCGGTAATGCATAAAACCATCAATTGTTGGTTTAAATGCCTAGAACACGTATCTAAATATATATATTATGGTATTCCCGGACTCCACTCAAGCTTCCATTTAACAATAATCTCGGGGTTAAAGTGTTACAATGCGGCCATGTACCTGGGTAGAGATGCAAATGACATATCTCAGTCACAATAAACAATTTCAAACGCAAGTTTGCGCCCGAGAAATTCCTTTCTTTTAGTAATGGTACACCCATATTCTTGGTGGACAGATGTAATACACTCTTTGATCTTGTACCTTATGGAGGCTTTAATGTGTGGAATCATAGCAAGAGAAATTAAGTCAACATCTAAGTTAAAGTGATTCCCGCTGAATGTGTCCATTTTACAATTGTGGGTGCCAATGTATTTACCCACAACCCACATATTTATTTTCTTCTTCCTCACACGTAGCATCCAATTAAAACCCATAAACCATCTATGGCAAATAGCTTTGTATACATCCAGAGATGACTCTCATACCATCATCTCACGATACTCGTTTACGCTGTACATTTTCACTGCCCTGATTAGGCGTGCTTTATCAGGAAAAAGCATGCCCTTTGACAACACCATTGGTCTAGATTCATCCCACATTGCTGTCCGAACTTCGCCAATATCCCTTGTGAGGGCATCCACGACCGGCATACTTGGCAAATAATCAAGGTTGAATGAAACGATACGTGGGACTCGTACACTCTTGGTCTAACATGAGGTGGACCATACTCCCTCGTCAAATCAGGTTCGGCATTCTTTTCCTCCTCATCATCACCCACGTCAGGGAGGGTGTGTCATTTCCAGACTCATCGGCATTGTTGTCATAATCACTATTCTCTTCCTGATTCTGCACATTTGCTAGATCCCGATTAAATACGTCGTCTTCGGGCAATTGAGTAAGGATAGGACCATCAAGTTGCTCGTTTTCACTACACAAACAAAGAAATAATGAGTTACTCAAATTGGTCCAAACAATGCATATAACTTTATATATTCACTTACAAATCATAATGTGTTGATATCCATGATGCACATTATCTTATTGATGTTGACTCCCAGATGGACCACCATAATCCAACACACCAAAACTAGGCATATTTTAACTAGATGTTGGTTCATAACTTGTAAAATTCATATCTGGTCGGTACCCCCTATGGAATATGAGTGTTAATACAAATGCAATACACAAAAATATACATCATAACACAAAGGAAAATTGAAGTCTACCACTCGGCTTGTGGATTATGTATACTAGCAGAGAAATTATTCCCTCGCTCCTCATTCGCACGTGGAGATAAGTTTAGATCCGGACAAACTCTTTCGGCCAGAACCTGTTCAGCTAAAACTGCTCCAAAATAACCACCCGATGATTGAGGGATTTCCCTACTTTGCGCAACCTTATTATTGCGAATGTCTTCAGCCTTGACGTATATTTTCAATAGTTTTATCACAATAAATTCCCGGTATTCATCCGGAATCCTCAAAAAATCTCTTAGAGTTTCATCGTCTTCGATGTTAAACTCAGCATAACAAGCAACCCTTTGCAGAGTCACAAAATATGGATATCTTCCGGTTATTTTAAGATTCACCGAACGTTTGCTCACACTCATTTTTTTACATAACAACGATACCAATGTATCGTACTCTATTGTAAGTGACAACTTAACATGAGACTGTAGAGATAAATTATAGCTTACTGAATTAGTCGCCATCACAACCTCACCCCCCAATATAATCAAAACTCTAATTCTCTCCTCTTCAGACATTATGACAAAATGCAAAACAACTTAACAAATAAAAATTCAGAAGACTTGAAAATTTTTATGAATAGATTGTTACAAAATCCTTCACCTCTTTAAATAAGGCAAAAACCAGTACGGAGGTTCAATTATTTGAGGTATAGTGTCTTAGCTTAAGACATTATACCCATTTGAATTATTGTTATGTCAGTTAAGCACAGAAGAATTATTTGTGGGCCCACATAATATGTTTAGCGTCTTAGTAAAAAATGCTATATATATAGAGTCTTTTTAAAAGACGCTATACTTAACTAGTCAAACAGCAGTTAAGGTGTAGCGTCTTTTTAAAGACGCTATATATATTCTGGTCATTATATTTTTTTCCACACATTTTTATTCTTTGAGTCCAAAAAAATCACATTTTAGTTCCGAACTAATTTGACTGCATGATGACAAAAAGATTATGTCAGCGTTATGTCAGCGTTATGTCATTCATACAAATTGACAATCCACCAAAAACTGCTATGTGCGACTAGGAGATCAAATAATATAATAAATTTCTTCTTATTTTTTGTGAGCCATTTATTTTGTTGCATGTAAAATATTAGAATCAACTTAAAGTGGAAACAATTTACAAAAATTCGGCAGCAAATTAAACTAGCAAGATTTTAAATCGATAATGATGATTAACAATTTACATGACAAAAAATTAAGATGAAACTTTTCTCAATATATCCAGGAGCGGTCTGATGTGTTTTGTGGCCTAAAGCCAAATTTTATAAGGAGTTTTAACTTTTTTTAAAAAAAATATTTATTTATTTAAAGTCTATTTAGTAGTATTTCTTATATACAAAGTTATTAATAATTTTCTTATAATCAATAACTCCTAAAAAGTCTTTCTCAATTGACAATATAGCTAATTCATTTTGCCTTTATTGAGATATTATTGATTTTAGGTAAGATTTTATCAATTTAAAATATTAACAACTTTTCGATGAAGTGATGGAAACAAGAGTTATTACTAATATTATTCCATAAGTAATATAGACATTTGAAAAAGAATCAATTTTTTTATTTGATCGAGTGTATCAATTAAACTGTTATTTTCTAATTGTACTATTTTTCTTAATATATTTAATTTCGAAAATAAATCTAAACCATCAATATCGAATTGATTATTATGCTTTAAGGAACATTTAAGATTAAGGCAATATTTTTTAAAATTTTCATCATCTATTGATTTTAATTTTACCGCTAAATAGAAATCCAAAAAATTTTAATATGCTTCGAATTGTTCAAAACTATTTTGAATTGAAAAAAATATTCTTGTCTACTATGTATAAATTAATGAACTCCAAAAAACTCTTCGAAAGATTTTGAGATTTTATTATCAACATTCTCATCAAACTGTTATTTATTATATATCATATGTTTCTTATGAATTCGGGTTCGCTATTCATTTCAAGTGCAATTTTCTTGGCAGAAATCATAGCAGTTACAAATCATTCTTCTTTATACTTGTTAAAGAAAGAAATCAAACGTTTTCACCTCACAGAACCTTTTTTAAAACTTATACATAGCCTATTAGGTGTGATAAAAAATGTGTGACGACCCGGTCAATCGTCTCATAAGTTATTGCTCTGTTTCCTCCATTTCTGCTTCTTTATGTTGTGTTTATCCGTGTTATGTGGTATCGGGTTGGTCGGATCGAATCCAGAATGATTTTGGTAAGGTTTGAGACACTTAGTCTCTTTGGAGTGAGTTTAGGTTGGAAAAAGTCAACCGGATGTTGACTTGTGTGTTAGAGGGCTCGGATGTGAGTTCTGATATTTTGAATAGCTTCGGGAGGTGATTTGGGACTTAGGAGCGTGATCGGAATGAGTTTTGGATGCCCGGAGTAGATTTAGGCTTGAATTGGTGAAGTTGGAATTTTGGCGTTTTCCGGTTGATAGGTGAGATTTTGATATAGGGGTCAGAATGGAATTCCGAGAGTTGCAGTAGTTCTGTTGTGTCATTTGGGATGTGTGTGCAAAATTTCAGGTCATTCGGACGTGGTTTGGTCGGGTTTTTGATTAAAAGCAGAATTCAGAAGATTTTGGGAAGTTAGGCTTGAATCCAATGTGTTTTGGTTTATTCGATATTATTTGAGGTGTCATGAAGATTGGTATAAGTTTGAATAAGGTTATGGGATATGTTTTTGCTTTTGGTTGAGGTCTCGAGGGCCTCGGGGTGATTTTGGATGGTTGACGGAAAGTTTGGAATTTTTGGTGAAGCAGCAGATTTTCTACTTCTGTTGTTTCCGCACCTACGGATTGGAGACCGCAGGTGTGATGCCGCAGATGTGAGGGAGAAGGCCGCAGAAGCGGAATGTAACTGGGAAGGTTGTGACCGCAGAAGCGGTTGGAGAATCGCACATGCGATGGCGCAGGTGCGGAGTGAGCATCGCAGATGCGGAAAGTTGGGACTTAAGTGAAAACCACATGAGTGGTTCAAGGACCGCAAATGCGGTACTGCAGAAGCAGGATTTTGTCCGCAGATGTGAAATCCCTGGGCCAAAATGTGTATATTCCTTCCTTCGCGATTTTCAGAGGGTTTCACCATTTTTAAAACGTGAATTCTTGAGTTTTGGGTGATTTTGAAGAGAGAGTTCAAGGAGACTTCATTGAGGTAAGGATTTTGGACCTAAAACCCATTCCTATGTTGTTATTTCACAGATTAGAGCTATAATTTATGAAAAATAAGGGTTAAAATTGGGGAAACTAGGGCTTGGTATTGGAAACCTAGACTTGAGGATTTGAGGGGTCATTTGTGGTCGGATTTTGGGACTTTTGATATATATGAACTCGTGGGGAGATAAGGAATCTATTGATGTAAAATTTATCAAATTCCGAGACGTGGGCCAGGGGGTTGGGTTTTGGTAATTTCGGGATTTATGTTGTAAATTGATTATTTTCACTTGGGCTTCGTTCCCTTAGAATATTTTAACATCGTAATTTTGATTTTGGATAGACTCGATGCGAGTGGAGGCCGATCGAGAGGCAAAGGCATCGCGGGCTAGACTTCGGGCCGGATTGAGGTGAGTAATGATTGTAAATGATGTCCTGGGGGCATGAAAACCCGGATTACACATCGTTGTGCTATATTAAGGTGACGCACACGCTAGATGACGAGCATGGAGTCGTGCACTGTTGGGGATTGCAACTTAGTCCGTCCCGAATGACTATTTTACCGCTTATTTGACTGAAAACTATTTGTTTTCATCATGGTTTGGGCTGAATGCGATATTTGGGCATCGTGCCAACTATTTGAACCCTTAGGGGATTTTTATTGATATTTCCTCACTATTTTGGCTTTGTACTTGAACTCTGTCATACTATATTTTACTATTTTTCATAACTCAACCATGTTTACTCTGCTTTAAAGCTTAAATGATATTTAAAATGATATTTAGGCTGAGCACAAAGTTTTACTGTTGCTTGAGTGGCTGTGAGATTCTAACTGAGTAAGGCCGAGTCCCTATGTTGTGAGAAAACACTGATTATGATTATGAGGCCGAGGGCCTGAGATTTGTACGCCACGAGGTGGCTTGTTGATATGAGGCCGAGAGCCTAGTGATGATGCCATAAGATGGCTTGATATTACGCTTGGGCCATAAGGGGCCCCTCCAGGAGTCTGCACACCCCTAGTGAGCGCGGGTACCCATTATGATATGAGATATAGCCCGAGGGGCTGGTGTTGAGAGCTCCCGGCAGACTTCGGAGTTCACGAAGTAGCTGCTTGGTATCCGCAGTCTCGTGTTTCTCTCCTTTATCTCATTTCTTTTCCCTTATTAGTGATTCTGTAGTAGCTTTGTAGACTCTTCAGACTTGTATTAAAATGGTAGATGCTCATGACTGGTGACACCCGGGTAGCGGGCTGTGTTGGGTTTTATCGCAAACCATAATGTTCACTACTTCTCATTTTGGGATTATTATTATGATGCTTAAGACTTAATGCTATTAATTTAAATTGCTTAAAATCTGAAGTGGGAATGTGTCCGCTGGCCTTTTCTTCATGAGAGGCATCATCATGACCGGGTCCAAGTTTAGGGTCGTGACAAGTTGGTATTAGAGCCTAGGTTACATAGGTCTCACGAGTCATGAGCAGGTTTAGTAGAGTCTCACGGATCGGTACAGGGATGTCTGTATTTATCCTCGAGAGGTTGTAGAACCTTTAGGAAAAACTTCATATTCTTAAAATTCTTATCGTGCGAATTTGTTGATCCGAGTACTAAACTTCTGTTATTCTATTCTCTCACAGATGGTGAGGACACGCGCTATTAGACATGATGGACGACCACCAATACCACCAGCTATGGACACTAGAGGCCAAGGACGCAGTCGTGGTCACGTTAGGGGAAAAGGTATGGCCCGCACAATAGCTAGGGTAGCACCTGCAGATCTACCACCGTCCTAGTTCAAGATTAGGTCCTAGTTATCGACGCTCCAGCAGCACCATCTCAGGCACCAGCTGTGCGCATTGTGATTTCGGGTCTTCAGGAGGCCTTGGCTCAGATTCTATTAGTTTGCACTGGCCTAGCTCAAGCAGTATCAATACTATAGTTACAGCTACTTCTCAGGCCGGGGGAGGCACTCAGACTCCTGCCGCTCGCTCACCTGAGCAGGTCATGCAGGGACTTCAGACACCGGGGGCATATCCAGCCCAACCGGTTGCAGCTGCTCAGGACTATGTAGTTCCTGCCATGCCAAAGGACGAGCAGCGTAGGTTGGAAAGGTTTGGTAGGCTTTAGCCTCTGACTTTCAGCGGTGCAGAGGGCGAGGATCCCTAGGGTTTCTTGGTCAAGTGCTAGAGGATGCTTTGTACAATGGGTATTCTGGAGACCAACGGGGTCGCTTTCACTACTTATCAGTTTTCTGGAGTAGCCTTCACTTGGTGGGCGGATTTTTAGAGGCGTAGGCTTGTTAGTGCAGTACCCCTTACCTGGCAGCAGTTCTCCATTCTCTTTTTGGAGAAATATGTGCCACAGTCTCGCAGAGGAGTTGCGCAGGCAATTCGAGTAGTTGCGTTAGGGAGAGATGACTGTGTCGCAGTATGAGTTGAGGTTCTCTAAGTTAGCTCTTCATGCTATTTGGTTGGTTCCGATAGATAGAAAGAGGATTAGGAGGCTTGTTGATGGCCTCACTTATCAGCTTCGTATTCTCATGACTAGGGAGAGGGTGACTGGTGCTACTTTCGAGGATGTTGTGGATACTGCCCATGAGATTGAGTCTGTTCATCGTCAGGAGCGAGAGGAGAGGGAGGCCAAGAGGCCTCGAGGATCTAGTAGTTATAGTGGTGCTCTTTCGAGAGGTCAGTTTCAGCATGGCAGAGGCCGCCCATTCAGGCATGCTCAGCCAGCCCACCCAGGTTATCGTGGGGCACCATCGGATCATAGTTATCACAGTTCTCATCAGGGACAATCATCACTTAGTGCCCTTCCAGCTTAGAGTTTGTCTCGTGCTCCATCAGTTCAAGGCTCTTCTATGCTAGGTACATCTGCTAGTCACTCTGGTGCGAGGGGTTCCCTTCAGTCCCCTTCTCTAGCACCCGGGAGTTTTTATGAGTGTGAAGAGATGGGTCATATATGGAGGCAGTCTCTTCGTCATCTTGCGGGTTCATCTCAGCAGAGGGGTCAGTTATCGACTTCAGCGCCAGTTACTTTACCACCACCCGCCCAGCCAGCTAGGGGTGGAGGTCAGTCAGCTAGAGGCCTTCTTAGAGAGGAAGGTCAATCAGGTGGCGGTCAGGCCCGTTTTTATGCACTTCCAGCTAAATCCTATGTTATTGCTTCCGATACTGTCATTACAGGAATTGTTTCGGTCTGCCACAGAGATGCCTCTGTATTATTTGATCCCGGTTCCACCTTTTCTTATGTGTCATCATACTTTGCTCGTTATTTAGGTACGCCTTGTGAGTTTCTTGTTTCACCTATTCATGTATCTACTCCGGTGGGCGATACTGTTGTTGTGGATCGTGTGTACCGATCATGTGTGGTGACTATTGGGGGCTTGGAGACCTGAATGGATCTTTTATTATTGTGTATGGAGGATTTTGATGTCATTTTGGGCATGGATTGGCTATCTCCGTGTCGCGCTATTCTGGACTGTCATGCCAAGACAATCACATTGGCTATACCGGGTGTGCCACAGATTGAGTGACGAGGTTTGACTAATTATGTTCCCATTAGATTCATCTCATTCTTGAAGGCCCAGCGTATGGTTGGGAAGGGTTACCTTTCGTATCTAACCTTTGTGAGGGATGTTGGTACTGAGACTCCTAGTATTGATTTTGCTCCAATTGTGAGGGATTTTCCCTATGTATTTCCTGCAGACCTACCGGGCATGCAACCGAATAGGGATATTGATTTTGGTATTGATCTGGTGTCGGTCACTCAACCCATTTCTATTCCGCCATATCGTATGGCACTAGCGGAGTTGAAGGAGTTAAAGGAGCAGCTTCAGGAACTCCTTGATAAGGGATTTATTCGGCCTAGCATGTTGCCTTGGGGTGTGCCAGTTCTATTTGTGAAGAAGAAGGATGGCACAATGAGGATGTGCATTGATTATAGGAAATTAAACAAAGTAACAGTTAAGAACAAGTATCATTTGCCTTGCATTGATGATTTATTCGACCAGCTTTAGGGAGCGAGAGTGTTCTCCAAGATTGATCTCCGTTCAGGTTATCACTAGTTGAAGATCAGGGACTCGGATATTATTAAGACATCCTTCAAGACCAAATACGGTCATTATGAGTTCCTTGTTATGTCTTTCGGGCTGACCAATGCCCCAGTAGCGTTCATGCATCTGATGAACAGCGTGTTTCAGCCTTATCTTGATTCGTTCGTGATTATCTTCAATGATGATATTCTGGTGTACTCGCGTAGTCACGAGGAGCATTTGAGAGTTGTGTTGCAGAGATTGAGGGAGGAGAAGCTTTATGCAAAGTTCTCCAAATGTGAGTTCTGGCTCAGTTCAGTGGCTTTTTCGGGGCACGTGGTGTCCAGCGAGGGTATTCAAATTGATCCAACGAAGATAGAGGCGGTTCAGAGTTGGACCAAACCATCCTCAGCCACAGAGATTCGCAGCTTGTTTAGTTTGGCAGGCTATTATCGCCAGTTTGTTTAGGGATTCTCGCCTGTCGCATCGCCTTTGACCAAGTTGACTCAGAATATTGCTTCATTTGTATGGTCGGATGAGTGTGAGGAGAGCTTTCAGAAGCTCAAGATAGCATTGACCACAGCTCTAGTGTTAGTTTTGCCATCAGCTTCAGGTTCATATACCTTGTATTGTGATGCTTCGAGAGTTGGTATTAGTTATGTATTGATGCAGAATAGTGGAGTTATTGCTTATGCTTCTCGTCAGTTGAAGACCCATGAGAAGAACTACCTCGTTCATGATTTGGAGTTGGCTGCCATAGTTCATGCGTTGAAGATTTGGAGGCATTATTTGTATGGTGTGTCTTGTGAGGTGTTTACTAATCTTCGTAGCCTCCAGCACTTGTTCAAGCAGAAAGATCTCAATTTGAGGCAGCAAAGATGGTTGGAGTTGCTAAAGAATTATGATATTACTATATTGTACCATCCGGGGAAGGCCAATGTGGTGGCTGATGCTTTGAGCTAGAAGGCGGTGAGTATGGGAAGCTTGGCATATATTCCAGTTGGGGAGAGACCTCTTATAGTTGATGTTCAGGCCTTGGCCAATCGGTTCGTGAGGTTAGATGTTTCAGAGCCCAGTCGGGTATTGGCTTGTGTGGTTTCTCGGTCTTCCTTATATGATCGCATCAGAGAGCACCAGTATAATGATCCATAATTATTTGTCCTTAAGGACAGAGTTCAGCATGATGATGTCAGAGATGTGACCATTGGTGATGAAGGGGTGTTAAGGATGCAGGGCCGGATATGTGTGCCCAATGTGGATGGGATTCAGGAGTTGATTCTGGAGGAGGCCCATAGCTCACGGTATTCCATTTTTCCGGGTGCCACGAAGATGTATCAGGACCTAAGACAGCACTATTGGTGGCGGAGAATGAAGAAAGACATTGTGGGATTTGTAGCTAGGTGTCTCAATTGTCAGCAGGTGAAATATGAGCATCAGAGACCGGGTGGCTTGCTTCAGCAGATGGATATTCCAAAGTGGAGTGGGAGAGGATCACTATGGATTTTGTAGTTGGACTTCCAGGAACTTTGAAGAAGTTTAATGCTATTTGGGTGATTGTAGATCAGTTGACCAAGTCCGCACACTTCATTGTGTGAACTACCTATTCTTCGGAGCGTCTGGCAGGGATCTATATTCGAGATATTGTTTGTTTACATGGTGTTCCGGTTTCCACCATTTCAGATAGAGGTACTCAGTTTACTTCGTAGTTTTGGAGGGCCGTGCAGAGAGATTTGGGTACTCAGGTTGAGTTGAGCACAACTTTTCACCCTCAGATGGATGAGCAGTCCGAGCGCACTATTCAGATATTGGAGGACATGTTGCGTGCTTGTGTCATTGATTTTGGAGGGTCATGGGATGCGTTTCTACCGCTTGCAGAGTTTGCTTATAACAACAGCTACCAGTCGAGTATTCAGATGGCTCCATATGAGGCTTTGTATGGGAGGCGGTATAGATCTCTAGTTGGTTGGTTCGAGTCGGGTGAGGCTAGGCTATTGGGGACAGACTTGGTGCAGGATACTTTAGAAAGGTGAAGGTAATTCAGGAGAGGCTTCATATAACATAGTCGAGACAAAAGAGTTATGCTGACAGGAAGGTTTGGGATATGTCCTACATGGTTGGCAAGAAGGTTCTGTTGAAGGTTTCGCCCATGAAGGGTGTTATGAGATTTGGGAAGAAAGGTAAATTGAGTTCTCGGTTCATTGGGCCTTTTGAGGTGCTTCGGAGGATTGGGAAGGTGGCTTATGAGCTTGTTTTGCCACCTAGCTTGTCGAGTGTGCATCCGGTATTTCATGTTTCTATGCATCGGAAGTATATTGGGGATCTTGTCACATGTTCTGAATTTCAGCACGGTTCAGTTAGATGATGATTTGACCTATGATGTGGAACCAGTAGCTATTTTGGGTCGTCGGGTTCGAAAGTTAAGGTCGAAGGATATAGCTTCAGTGAAAGTACAGTGGAGAGGTCGGACCGTGGAGGAGGCTACCTGGGAGACTGAGCGGGAGATGCGGAGCAGATATCCTCACCTATTTGATACTTCAGGTCTGTTTCTTGACCCATTTGAGGACGAACGTTTGTTTAAGATGGGGAGGATGTGACGACCCGGCCAGTCATCTCATGATTTACTGCTCTGTTTCCCCATTTCTGCTTCTTTATGTTGTGTTTATCCATGTTATGTGGTATCGGATTAGTCGGATCGAATCCGGAATGATTTTGGTAAGGTTTGAGATACTTAGTCTCTTTGGAGTGAGTTTAGGTTGGAAAAAATCAACCGCATGTTGACGTGTGTGTTAGAGGGCTCAGATGTGCATTCTGATGGTTCGAATAGCTTCGGGAGGTGATTTGGGACTTAGGAGAGTGATCAGAATGAGTTTTGGAGGACCGGAGTAGATTTAGCCTTGAATTGGCAAAGTTGGATTTTTTGCGTTTTCCGGTTGATAGGTGCGATTTTGATATAGGGGTTGGAATGGAATTCCGAGAGTTGCAGTAGTTTCGTTGTGTCATTTGGGATGTGTGTGCAAACTTTCAGGTTATTCGGATGTGGTTTGGTCGGGTTTTTGATCAAAAGCGGAATTCGGAAGATTTTGGGAACTTAGGCTTGAATCCGATGTGTTTTGGTTGATTCGATTGTTTGAGATGTTTTGAAGATTGGTATAAGTTTGAATAAGGTTATGGGATATGTTTGTGCTTTTGGTTGAGATCCCAGGGGCCTTGGGGTGATTTCGGATGGTTGACGGAGAGTTTGAAATTTTTGGTAAAGCTGCAGATTTTTTGCTTCTGTTGTTTCCGCACCTGCGGATTGGGGACCGCAGGTGCGATGCGGCAGATGCGAGGGAGAAGGCCGCAGAAGCGGAATGTGACTGGGAAGGCTGTGACCGCAGAAGCGGTTGGAGAACCGCACCTGCGGTGGTGCAGGTGCGGAGTGACACACACACTAGATGACGAGCGTGGGGTCGTGCACTGTTGGGGATTGCGACTTAGTCCGTCCCGAATGAATATTTTACCGTGTATTTGACTGAAAACTATTTGCTTTCATCATGTTTTTGGCTGAATGCCATATTTAGGCCTCGTGCCAACTATTTGAACCCTTAGAGAATTTTTATTGATATTTTTTCACTGTTTTGGCTTTGTACTTGAACTCAGTCATGCTATATTTTATTGTTTTTCATAACTCAGCCATGTTTACTGTGTTTTAACACTTAAATAATATCTTAAATGATATTTTGGGCTGAGCACAAAGTTTTACTATTGCCCGAATAGTTGTGAGATTCTGACTGAGTAAGGCCGAGTGTCTATGTTGTGAGGAAACACTGATTATGATTATGAGGCCGAGGGCCTGATTTTTGTACGCCACGAGGTGGCTTGTTGATATGAGGCCGAGAGCCTAGTGATGATGCCATGAGATGGTTTGATATTGCACTTGAGCCGTAAGGGGCCCCTCCAGGAGTTTGCATACCCCTAGTGAGCGTGTGTACCCATTATGATATGAGATATAGCCCGAGGGGCTGGTGTTGTTCTGAGATACTGCCCGAGGGGCGAATTTGTTGACATTGTGCCCGAGAGGCGAACCTTTATGTGTTTATCTTTCTTATTTGCCTATCATTTACCTGCTTAATTGTTGAAAAGGTATTTCATGAAGTTTAAACTGAATTAAAATAATTTTTTACATATCTTTACCGATTCACTGTTTTACTAGTTTTTACTGCTTCATTATAGCCTGTAATGTGCCTTACATGATTTCATATTTCTCAGTCTTTATTTATGATTATTACTCACTGAGTTGGAGTACTCACTTTACTCTCTGCACCCCGTGTGCAGATTCAGGCGTTGCTTATCCTGCTAGCGAGAGTTGAGAGCTCCCGGCAGACTTTGGAGTTCACGAGATAGCTGCTTGGCGTCCGCAGTTCTATGTTTCTCCCCTTTATCTCATTTCTTTTCCCTTATTAGTGATTGTGTAGTAGCTTTGTAGACTCTTCAGACTTGTATTAAAATGGTAGATGCTCATGACTGGTGACACTCCGATATCGGGTTGTGTTGAGTTTTATTTTCGCAAACCGTAATATTCACTGCTTATCATTTTGGGATTATTATTATGATGCTTAAGACTTAATGCTATTACTTTAAATCTGAAGTGGAAATGTGTCGGGTGGCCTTGTTTTCACGAGAAGCGCCATCACGATCGGGTCCGGATTTAGGATCGTGACAAAATGGGCCCCATAAATATGTGGCGTAAAGCAGGAATGCGAAAAATACACAGGTAAGCACTTTTTAAAAAATATTTAAGAAAATAATACTAGTCTTTATTTATTCCATAAATGGCAAAAAAATTTACATTAATGGCAGATAAAGCTTATGAACATAATGAATGAGCACAATTAGAACGCATCAATTAAGGGATATTTGTCTTTTCACTCTCTCTCTCCCCCCTATTTTAAATTAGGGATTCAATTATATTCTCTTATTTTTCATTATATTTCTCTCTTTTCTTTAACCGTTACACTAATTTTATCCACTTAATCATTATGAAACTAATACTATATATTTAATTATTCGTTATAACTTTTTAGAGGAATTATGTGTATAACGTCTTGTTTAAAATCAAAATTCTACTTAGTTCGTTGTTTAAATCAGATTTAGTTTCAATTTGTAATCAGATCTGGTTTCATGTATTTGAAAATCATTAATGTGGATATAATTAATTATATTAAAATTATGTTGTGGATATAATAAATTATACTGAAATTATACACTCGAAATTTTTGGGGAGTTTATGTAGAGTGAATCATATTGACATTGTACAGTAGGTATAAAAATTATATTAAAATTTATACTGTGGATATCATAAATTTTATAAAAATTATATTGTGAATAAAATAAATTATACTGAAATTATATTGTTGATATAATGAATTATACTTAAATATACTAAAATCATATTATGGTACTCATTGGAAGCTATCTATAGTCTGATGAGGGTAATTCGAATCATACCGAAATTATACTAATGGATATAAAAAATTATATTAAAATCAAAAATATACTGTGGATATCATAAATTATATAATTTTTTTATTGTGAATATAATAAATTATACTTAAATATACAGAAATTATACTTGTGGTACTTGTTGGGAATTATATATGGTCCTATGGAGAGTGAATCACACTGAAATTATACTCTGGGTTTAAAATTATATTAAAAGTATTTTGAAATTATGCTGTGTAAATGATTGGAGAATTTATTTTTCTCGAAATTCATTATTATTGTCCTATAATTTTGGATGAATTGCTTAGGCTGGGAAACAACGAGACTTTCACATAAAAATAGCTGATTTTGTTTTAGATGGATGTGCTATATAGAAAGAAAGTTTTTTTTGGCATTTAATACCAACTGCCATGAAAAATTAATGTTTTAGATTTCTATTAAACGTGATTATCGGTTCAAATTGATAGCTTTCTACCGGGGGATGTATTTATGTAGTTGCCATATATGTAAAATACCTATTGCTGCTAGGATTATGAAATTATTTCTTAAATTTTGGTTGTTTATGTTTTTTCCTTACTTGCTTTATGGAAGGGTCGCCCCTGAATATATCGTTGCTTCCTCTTTTCCATAGCGCAAATGTAGTTTCGAATCTCTTACATCATATTGGTATGGCCTCAGGGTCAAAAGGAGGCAAATGCTCCCAGAACAGACCCAACCTTCGCTTAGATTGGAGCTTCTCCTATTCGACTTGAGAGATTTATTTGTGAAATTTCTTAAAGCTACTCAGAAAATAAAATTGACCACAGCGTATTCCACCAATATTAACAAATAGATGGGCATAAAGGCAGAGCTAGGATTTGGAGATTATGAATTCAGAATTTTAATTCTTTTAAGTTATTAATTATATATTTTCAAATTTCTTAAGACAAATATAAATTATAAGTTAAATCTATTAAATTTGGTTAAACTATCTCTTAACACTAACTTTACCCTTGGACACAAAAGAGGGAGAAAATATCAGTCCTTTCTTCCAGTGAACTTTTGAGTTAATTCGTTTTAATAATTATTGAGCTTTAGCAACTACCATAGTGAACATGCTAAATTATTTTATCGCATTAAAGTAAATGAACATTCTTTTACAATAACAGTAACATCACAGATTAGTTTTTATCATATTTGTGCAATTAAAATTTGCGTGAATTGTTTGGAGAATACAAATTATCGTAAAATCAAAATATTTGGAATCGCTTAGTTTTGTAATTCTTTACTATAAATTGGTTTTTAGTTTTATATTTTTTTACAAAATATTTTTATTATAACACTAGAAATCTAAAACTTAGCTATGTTGTTAGTTCAACAACCCATAAGATCAATGAACATCTGCCCTTGGTCATCGCACACCAACTCCACTGGCTGTTAGATTTTTCATCATCGGGAGTCGTAATGACGCCTACTCGTGAAAGCTAGGCAAATCGAGTGTTATAGATTTTATTACCCTTTTTCTTTAACCCTTTAACAATTTCAAATTAACATGTGATCAACAGTGGAATAATAATAATAATAAAAGAAATGCGGAAGACGAAATTTGATAATTTAACTAAATACTAGTACGAAAATTCAAAATACAACTCTACCCAAAACTGGTGTCACAATATCACGGACCATCTACGAATACTACAAACAATGGTCTGAATAGAAAAATACAAGTTTGTCTCTGAAATAAATAAAAACAGAATGGAAAGGATAGAAGGGTGCGGATGTCTGCAGGACTACCTCGGTTCTCCGCTGGACTGAAGGCAACAACCTCGCTATGGTCCAAAAGCTCCAGTACCGAGATCTGCACACAGTGCATAGTGTAGTATCAGTACAACCGACCCCATGTGCTGGTAAGTGTCGAGCCTAACCTCGACGAAGTAGTGACGAGGCTAGGACAAGACTACCAAATAAACTTGTGCAGTTAAAGCATATACGACAAATAATAATAACGGAAACTAGCAGTTAAGGATGGGAAAGGGGAACATGTTGCGGGGAAGATCAAGTACTAACAGAATTTCAGTAGAGAAGCATAAAGAACATCATAAACTTCATATCAATAAGAATTAAGGAAAACAGCAACGAATCAATATTCACTTTTATTCTTTATTGTTGCGGCGTGCAGTCCGATCCCAATCATATAATACTGTTGCGGCATGCAACCCGATCCAAATCATATAATACTGTTGCGGCGTGCAAGCCGACCCACCTATCCTCCCTTATTACTCCTTGTTACAACATGCAACCCGATCTCATATAATATTGTTGTGGCGTGCAACCCGATCCCAATATACAAATCAACACCAATCACAAAAGAATCCCGGCAGGGAACAATAATATAACAACAACATTCCGGCAAGGGAAACAACATCACAAACAATGACATTCCGGCAAGGGAAACAATATCATAAACGATAACATCCCGGCAAAGGAATCAACTATAACCAATCCAGTTTCAACAGTTAATTCATAAAATAAACCTCAACCTGAGCCAATACTTGACAATTGTGAATTACCAAGAATTCATCATAAATCTTGTACAATAGTTGCTAACCATCAAATTAAGCATGATCAATACATAATAAAATCACAACAAATCCAAATATAAGACTCACGGGCATGCTTGACACCAACATATAGATACTCGTCACCTCACCTATACGTCGTACTCGACACTAACACATATCAAATAAGACAAAACACATATTTCCTAAAGCTAAGGATAGGCCAAACACTTATCTCAACTTCCACGGCCAAACTCAAGCCTCAAGCACCGCTTTCCCTTTAGATTTTGCCTCCAATTTACTTGTATCTATCCCAAATTAATTTAACAACATCAATAAGTGCTAAAGAATTCAACTCCAATGCTAGATTATAGGTGTGAGTACGTGATTTTTTCCATATATGAAATACTCCCATAAAATACAAGAAAATAATTTTTTCCAATTGTTGCAATTTTATAGGATTTTTTGTAGAATTTTATTAGTTATTTATATTTTTGTGCATATTTAATTTTCATTAAAAATCAAAAAATATCAAAAATATCATTCATTGCATCTAGATTTGATTTTACATTTTTTGAAAATTAATTAGTAATTATTTCTTTTATTAAAAAATGAAAATCACAAAAATAGCTCATTTTACACATTTTAATTTTAGTCTATTGATTTTTCCTTTCAATTTAGGACTAAAGTAATTTTATAATTATTGTGACTGCGCAATTAGTTCAATTTTACAACTTAGATTAATTTAGGAGTTAATTTTAGGATTTTATTAATTAAAGAAAAAAAAAGAGGAAAAAGAAAATAAAACGAATTTGGGAAAAAGAGTTGTTCAATTGGGTTGTGAATTAACCCAAGGGATTTTTACCTATCTATACCATATATCAAACCTTATTACCCTAAATGTTTAAGGATATATGGTATAGATAGGTAAAAATCTCTTAACCCAAATCCCTTCCCCAACCCAAATAGCAATTACTCGCCCGGATCCAGCCCAAAAAACCCCTGACCCGTTCCCGCGACCCGCCCCATTTCCTCCTTAATCTATAAATCCCTTATAAATTTAACATTGAGGGTAATAAGATTTGATATATGGTATAGATAGGTAAAAATCCCTTAACCCAATTCCCTTCCCCAACCCAAATAGCAATTACCCGCCCGGATCCAGCCCAAAAAACCCCTGACCCGTTCCCGTGACCCGCCCCATTTCCTCCTTAATCTATAAATCCCTTATAAATTTTTCCCAAAAAAAACAAACCCTAAAACCAAGACTCAGAAGCGGCGCTACACTGTTCACTCACCTTCCTCGCTCAAACCAGGCCCTAGCTCACTCGAAACTCATGCGATTTTCGCCTAACTCACCTCACGCGCTCCCCCTTCTCTCCTCTTGCCACATAGGTGTAACAGTTTCTGACACCCAAAGATCCCCCACCCCTCACTCGCCCGATTTCAAGCTATTTCATGCAATTAGAAGGCTCTAGAAGACGGGTGTTGGATGAGTGAGAGGCGTCGGATCGATCTCGGTAAATCCGAGCCCCACATTCATCGTGTGCTCGTTTTTGAGAAGAGCCTTATCCGTTTTTTAAAGAGAGATGAGGAATCTGGAGGTAAGAGATATAAAAAGAGGGAATAGGATTTTCTTAAGGGCTGGAGATTTTTGCAGAAAGGCTAGGGTTTAAAGAAATATTCTTCTTCTTCTTCGTTTCTAATTTTTAGTTTAGTTTTCTAGAACAAGAGAAACAAATATAAAAAAAATTGTCATTGTTCTTTGAATCTGTTTCATTCTCGATTACTTTTCAAAAAAAAAAAAATCAGAAAAAATTATATATTCCGCCCTTTCTTTCTGGGTCGGAGGTTGTTTGACTTTGTTCGTTGGGTGTCGTCGAAGTCCAGAATCATTTTTTTGGAATTGTTGTTGTTCCTCGACTAAATTTTTGAGGAATCGAAAGTTGTTGTATTCCTTGAATTTATTCATTATTGAGAAAGATTCTGTCCCAACAGGTTTATCTCTACTCTTATAATCTTTATTTTAATCTTATATATGTGAGTTAAATCTTAGATGAGCCGATATGGAGCAAGTGGGATTTGTTTAACTTTTGTTTGAATCATATTGGTTATACGGACTTTCTTCTTAATTTTCTGCTGTTGTTTGATTGTAACGGTTTGAACGTATGTTTTGTGTCCATTTTCCATAACTACTATGCTCAATTTGTGTTAAGTGCTTGGTTAGTATTCTAAGAAACTAGTACATGTTAGTTTAATTTTCTTTCTTCATTTTTTTTTTAATTTAAAAACTCTAAAATGGGTATTTGATAGTCTCCTAGAATTTTGTTTGAAGTAAGATGAAGTTACTGTATTTGCGCAGATTGTTTTAATCGTTAATAAGACCCGCTAGTCTGTATCATATTCTTAACATGTTCTTGGATTTTTCCATTCAATTTGAGTCAGTAGCCTATGTCTGTTGCTAGTTCTCCTCATGGATTTTGTTCAGGTTTCCTAATTAGAAGTAAGTTCATGAATTTCCCTTTGAATTATCATGCTTCTGTTTGAGTCCAAATTTAGCCAAGCAATTTTTTGGAAAGCTTATTTTTGTCTGATATCTAAGTCTGTCTTGAAGCATTTAGGCCTAAGTTTTTTTTAATCTTTATAATGTTAAAAACGGCGTTCCTGTAGGGTTGGTCAGAATGGTTTGATTTCATTCTTTTTCTTGTATTATTATTTCATCTTTTGCAAATCTCACCTAGTAGCAGCACATAAAAAAATGGCACAGTGACAATTTGAGGGTATTCATAATTCACGTTTTAAACGGCTCCTGTTCTCCATAATCATGGGATTTTCACACACGGTCACCTCATTAGGAACTACATAATTCATAAAACCCCGTAGTTTGCTTTAGGCGTAATTAAAACATTACAGCTACGGGTACGATTCCCGTAATATGGTTGTGATACTTAGTTTTTTAATTAGATTAAAGTAGGAGCCTTTTTAGTTTGCCTTTAAGAAAAAAAAATATACAAATCTTTTCTTTTAAAATAATTTGAGGTGCGCCATACACAGATAAAATCCATAACATATGGCCCTCACATAAATACAAAATTAGTATAGAAAATGCCTTGAACTTTCGTAGTTTGCTTTAGGTGCGTTAATTTACTAATTGTCATAGCTATGAGTACGGTTCCCGTGACGTAGTTGTGACGCTTAACTTCTAAAATTCGGGGTACATTTATGTGACCCAGCCACAATTTAATCTTGTTAATAAAATAAACATATTGTGGATCGTGGGTACGACTCCCGTGACATAATTTGCAATGTGTAATTAAACAATTAGCTGTATAACAACTGGATTATTAATAGCGGTTTAGAAGGAATAAAATGTACATAGGTTTCAAAGATGTTTTAAAATCAAATAAATAGGCCAATAATAATAGTTGAGCGACCGTGCTAAAACCACGGAATCCGGAAATGCCTAACACCTTCTCCCGGGTTAACAGAATTCCTTACCCGGATTTTTGTATTTCGTGGACTGTAAACAGAGTCAATCTTTCCTCGATTAGGGATTTGAACTGGTGACTTGGGATACCATAAATTATCCCAAGTGGCAATTCTGAATTTTAAATAAAATAATCCCGTTTGACTGTCACTTTAATTGAAAAAACTCCCCTACCTTTTCGGGTAGAGAAAAGGAGGTGTGACAATAGGTTTTCTATCATTTTCCCCAAAAAGTCAAAAATAGACCTCGGGCCCGCTTGGTCAAAATTTGAGGTTCGGACCAAAACCCGATCACCCATTCACCCACGAGCACAAATATGCAATTAGTTTCAAAATCCGACCCCAAAACGAGGTCTAAATTCCAATTATTCAAAAATCCCTAACTCTACTCCAAATTCCCAATTTCTACCATAAAAACCCTAGATTTTTGGATGAAAATTGATGAAATGCAAAGGGACATTGAAAGAAAAAGGTTTAGAATCATCTATAATACTTTGGGGAAGAACTTGCCTCTTGAAAATCGACTTAATGCTCTCTAGTTTTGAAAATATGAAGTTGTGGGCTAATTTCCCGTTCTGCTACTGTTTTAAGTGCTGGGCGACAGTCTTCATCGCGTTCGTGTGAGATCTGTCGCATTCGCGAAGAGCTACCATCTGAGGACTTACGCGATCGGGGGAGAAGCTACGCGTTCGCGAAGGCTTAGTCCAGCCTTGCCTTCGCGTTCGCGATAAAGGGGTCGTGTTCGCGTAGTTTTCCCTAGGTTCCCTGCTAGCCCCTCCTAAAGCTACGTGTTTGTGGTTGACCGGTCGCGTTCGCGTAGAGCAGTCCCCCCAATGCTCCGCGTTTGCGATCCTGATCTAGCGTTCGCGTAAGGTAAAATCCTCCCCAGCCCAGTTTCCCTTTCGCGGTCGCGAGAGTGACTACGTGATCGCGAAGCATGATGCATCAGACACCAAATACAACAAAAACTTGCAACTTTTCTAAGTGAAAAACATCTTGTGGTCTATCCGAAACTCATCCAAGCCCGAGGGGCTCCAAACCAAACGTGCACACAATCCTAAAAAATTATACGGACTTACTCGTGCGATCAAATCGCCAAAATAACGTCTTCGAACTACGAGTTTAGCATCACAATCAAAGAAAAATCTCAATAACTCTTAAGTTCAAATTTTCACAACCGAGAGTCCGATTCACGTCATATGAATTCCGTTTCTTACCAAATTTTACAGGCTCAACTTAAATACCATATAAGAGTTGTACCGGGATCCGGAACCAAAATACGGGCCCGATACCATCAAATTCAAACATCTTTAAATTTTCAGAAACTCTTATAATTTCAGCTAAACAATTTTCTTCAAAAATTCATTTCTCGGGCTTGGGACCTCAGAATTCATTTCCGGGCATACGCCCAAGTCCGATATTTTTCTGCGGACCCTCCGAGACCGTCAAATCACGGATCCGGGTTCGTTTATCCAAAATATTGATCGAAGTCAACTTAAATTCAATTTTAAAGGTAAAATTAGCATTTTTATCAAATTTTCACATAAAAGTGTTCCGGATATACGCCCGGACCATGTAAGCAAATCGAGGTGAGATAAAAGGAGGTTTTTAAGGCCTCGGAACACAGAATTGACTTTTAAATCAAATAATGACCTTTTGGATCATCACACTAGCGGAGCATGTTTCCTCTGCTATACCCATCATACCCTAGGATAACCGAAGATGGAGTTTTCGGGCAAAACTTTATCAAACTTTTTAATTAATAAGAGGCCTTAAGTTATCAAATTAAATAAATATATAAAAAAAATTAATGTTATCTTTCTTCTTTTCATTTTTTATTTATAGGATAGTTGTCTTAATTAAAAGACATGGAGCCTTTAATTTTATATAATAATATTATTATATTATTAAAAGTTAATCCTAGGTTAATAAGACAATAGTTATGTATTTGCAATATATTACCTTGAATATTATTGTATGAGATATTATTTTCTACGTGAAGATTTGAGTAATTTAATTCATAATTCTAAAAGAAGATATCTTTTCTTTCTTTTTCTCAGATGAAGATTTCATATTTTTCCTATAAATTTCGGTAGTAAGCAAAAAGATCGTAAAATTTATTATTCAAAATTTTTTGGGCCTCAAATCTGGAGCCAAAAATAAAGACTTTACTACCTTTTTCCTTAAGCTACCCTTAATTGTAAGTGATCATAGGAGACTATAACAATAACAATAACAATTCAGTAAAATTTTACAAGTAGGGTTTGGGGAGTGTAGTGTGCACGCAAACTTTACCCCGACCCCGAGATGGTAGAAAGCTTGTTTCCCAAAGACTCTCGGCTCAAAAAGACGAAAAACGACAAATGATCAGTAACAACAACAGAAAACAAAAAAATAATAGCCATAAAATAGATGGAAATAATAATAACCAGTAATAAAAGTCTGGTACTATGAAAAAATAAATCTTTTCAGCATCCAGAGTTATGATGAGTATTCACTCACCCGCTTTGTACAATTTCATTGTGCGTAATTGGCTAAAAATTCATGTTTTTGCATGTAATTTGGCTTGCATTATACCTCAATCTTGTTAATTTTTGTGTGGAATATTTGTGACTCGAGCTTAATAATGTTATATATATATATATATGCGTAGGAGTCAATTGGAAGTGATTTGGAAAGTTTGCATGCAAATTGACGTCAAAAAGGAAAGAATTTGGAGGAAGTATAAGTTGGTGCCTAGGCACCAACCAAAACACCGTTGACAACATGCTAAAATATTCACTGTCCAGGTTGGCGCTAAGAACCAACCAAAACGCCATTGACAGAAGACCAAAAAGTTTGCTGTCCAGGTTGGCGCCAGGCGCCAAGCGAGACGCCAAAGGGCGGATTTTGTCCTAATTTGGCTGGGACTTGGGGATTTCAACCCTACACGAGCCCAATATGTATAAAAGGGGTTCTAAACCTATTTTTGAGGGATCAAACATACTTTGGAGCAAGGGAGAGCACAGAGCCGTTGTGGAGGCCAAAATTTATCAGATTCCATCTTTCTTCCATCAAACTTGGTAATCTTTACTTTTCTTTGGATGATTTATTGTTTTGCTACCATGTCTATGTGGAGCTAAACTTCGTTTCTAGGGTTGTGGTTGTCATGAATATTGAAGTTTGTTAACTATATCACTGTTAACTCGAGTTATCATTGTTGGTTGTTTCTCTAATTCTGTGTATAATTGCTTAATTGTTTGGCTGGCAATTGAGTTCTATTTACTATCTATGTTATGCTTGGGAAAGCCGTGTTTTGATTAGAGTAGAATTAGAGAGAGCTTGTTGTCACACCTCCTTTTTCCGCCCCCGCGAGGGTACAAGGAATTTTTTCCAATTAAAGGACAGTCGAAACGGGATTTGTTTATTTATTTCAGAGTCGCCACTTGGGAGATTTAGGGTGTCCCAAGTCACCAGTTTAATCCCGAATCGAGGAAAAGAATGACTCCATATTACAGTCCGCGAACCAGAAATCCGGATAAGGAATTCTGTTAACCCGGGAGAAGGTGTTAGGCATTCCCGAGTTCCGTGGTTCTAGCACGGTCGCTCAATTGTCATATTTGGCTTATTTATCTGATTTTAATACAATTATGAACCGATGTGCCAATTTTAACTCTTTACCACTTTATTATTATTATTATTATTATTATTATTTTTTTAAAAAATTGTGAACATCGTTTAAAACATGTCTTTGGAACGTCACATGAAATGCACCCGCAATCCGGAACACATTTTTATTCAATGTTTTAGGATTTAGATTTGGGTCGCATGAAATGCGCATCCGAGTTTAAGAAGGTAAAATTAATTAAATCGCGCCTAAAGAGTCTAGCGTATCATTATTTTGGGTAGGGCCGTGAAATTTGCTAAAACGGCTCCTCCCTAATTCTAAGCGATTAAATGTACATTTATTGAGGGCCCCGCAATCTATACATTTCATTAAGCGAGGCTCATCTCATTTATTTGGACAAATCTTAAAACGACTACATTTTTCTATAAAAATGAGTCTCTAAAATAAAGAAAGAAAATCCTAATTTATTACTAGCTTTTATTATTTTAAGAAGACATGACATGCTAATTGCTTGATTAATACAAATATTGATGAAAAAGGAATTTCACTCTTAATTTCGAAATTATAAATAAAATAAAAATTCAACAACTAATATTCAAAATAAACAAATATAGCTAGATTAAAACTCAGCATTGTTATTTTTTTAAAAAAAATTATTGAGATTAATTATTCACAATCATTTGAAACTAGATTTAACCATAATTACTAAAGCTTATTAGAAAGTTTATTAGACTTAAACGTTCTCTTAATCTTGCTTAAGCTCAAGTCATGCCTTAATGCCTAATTTACGATGTTTAATTTAAATTCGTGTCTTAGCTAAATTTAGCTACTTGTTCATGATCAACCTATAATCTTGAAGCCTTCATAACTAGTGAATTAACCTATTTTGCCGAACTGATTTATTACAGACTAACTTATGATATTATTTTCTTATTCCAGTTATTATTTAGTAATTCATGAAATAGCTTAAATACAATCAACAAAAGGAACAAAGAAATAAAAACGAAATTAAAACTTCAAATTTTCATTCTTCATATGTATTCACGCTTCATATTTCGGATTACAATAAACAGCTTTTCAGTTGTGTACCTGATATTGGAAGCAAAAGAAAATGAATATGAGAATCAGCAACAGCAGTAAAATCAGTACAACACAGCAACAATAGCCCAGCAACAGTAACAACCCAGTAACAGACCGGTGGAGTAGTAATCCAAAAAAAACAAAAGCTTCCAGCTTTTATGAAACAACAATTAATTCTGATTTCAAACAACAAAAGAAAACATAATATTTTTTTTTTAGTTTTTTTTTTTATATTTGTAAGCTTAAATATTTTTCGAAATTTTCTATCTCTTAAATGTTCAGCCCTTTTCTCTCTCTTATTTTCAGATTTGTTTCTCTCTCCCGTTTTTTTTCTGTCTGTGTATTTCTCCTCTCTCCTCCCTTATGTTTTTTTATTTCAAGACTTCTTATAACCCATCCCATAAAATCTTTTAATCAATTAAAATCAACCCATTTTCTCTACCAAACCCATTATCTTCCCACTCATCCCCATTATATTAAATAAACATATCACACCACCCCATTTCATTTTGTCCCCCATGCTTCATTTAAAATAATGCAAGATTCCCCTTTAAATTAAATCTTGTCCCCCCTTTATATTAAATAATCATATCACAACCCACCCCATTTCATTTTGTCCCCCATGCTTCAAATAAACAATTACAAAATGTACAATTCCTAAACTACCCCTTCCGACCTTACTGAAATTACCAAACTACCCCTGAACGTATTACAAATTTACCAAACTACCCATCAGCTATAACACATCAATTAATCAAACTTAACCAAAATATAGACAATATGATCAATTTCTAACAATGTTCAAACAACAATATGAACACGGATGAACATCATAACAACAATATCACATGAACATGATTTTAACAACATTTCAACAACAAATCACATGAACACAAATTGAACAACCAAGAACAACTAAAATTTGATTGAACAATATTTTTGGCAACAACAAACCTATTTTTCGGATTTAAACAACAACAACAATCAAACAAGTATATTTAGATTCCTAAATTCAATAATATTGAACTTAAAATCAACTCTAACAACATTACAACCAACAATTCCTATATTAAACTTAAACAAGATTATGAGACAAATTCAAGAAATAATCATAAATGATAAACAAGAAATCAAACTATACAAATTTCGGATTCAAGATCAACCAAACAAAGTATGAACATGAATGAAAATATTCAATAACAATAACAAACAAACTTTGTTCAAACTTCGAATTAAACTTAAACAAAACAAATAAACATATTCAAATCACTAATCTTCAAATAATCAACTAATCTTTCTTAAATTAAATCCAACGAAACTTATAACAAAGATGCATGATCCAAAAATTAAAACCAAAACATAACTTCACATTAAATCACTAAATTAAAACCAACTTCAAAAAATGAATACGAATTAAATCTATATTAACAACAAACAACGGATTTAAACGATTTAAACTAACACCTTTCTACATTAAAACTAAATCCTCTTAAAATTAATAAAACAAACTGAAAATAATTAAATTGAATCTTCAACTTAAATCTAACAACAATATAATTAAACTAACAATTTTTATCTAAAACAAAATAAGAAAAATAAAGCAAACTTATGCTAATTCAAAATCTGAAAATATCAAACAAATTATGGACGTAATAGAACTTAGAATAACTAACCGTGAATGACCAACGACGAACATCGAACGAACTCTAAACGAAACCAACGAACTTGGGCATAAACGGACTTGAAGACGACAAAGAAACAAGCATCATTTGAGGTGAAAGATGAAGAAAAACGCAGCAAGAAGCAGCTGGAACGGAGCAGCAGTAGCGCGATGGAGTTGGGCTTCGATGAAGAAGAAACAGCGGCGTCCATGGATGTCGAGCTCAAGCTTGAGCTCGACGAAGAGGACGAAGGCAGACCCGGCGAGAAGCAGCTGAAGCAGAAACGTGAGCAGCAGCAGCAATGGTGAAGCTGAAGACGCAGCGACGCAGCAGCACGACGGAGCGACAATGGAGCTCGTTTTTGGGCTGGTTTCGAGCAGCTCTCATTGCTGCGTTTTGGAGAACGGAGCAGCTTGGTCGTTTGGACTTGAGGTTGAGAAGATGGAAGCAGAAGGACCTCCATGGATGACGAAGGAACAGCAGTAGCAGCTGCAACGACTGGAAGAAAACGCAGCAACAATGGCGGACGTGAAGTTACTCCAATGGTCGTTTGGCTTCGACAACGGGAAATGGGGGGGAAAGCAGCCATGGCTGCTCGTGTTGGGGTCGATGGGACGATGAAGAATGTCGTGTGTGTGTGTGTGTGTTGAGGTGGTGGAGGCGTGAGGAAGGGCTGCCATGGATGTGTGCTTGAGAAAGCTTGAGGAAGAAGAAGAAGATAGGAGGGGGGGGGGCGGAGGATGGTTTAGCAATTTTTTAGGGTTTTCTTCATTTTGTTTTGTTTTGTTTTGTTTTGTAAAATGTAAGACAAAAGGGTTTGGGTCTTTTGGGTTATAGACTGGGTCGACCCAGTTCGAAATGGACTGGGTCGTAGGGAAGATTGGGCCATTTTTTGGGCCTATGGCTTGAAATCGAAGAAGAGGCCCAATTCCGATTTTCTTTATATTTTCGCTCTTTTTTCTTCTTTTATTTCTCTAAAACTAAATTATAAAAATACTTAAACTATTATTAAGAATTAAATTAAGTTATAAAAGCGCAAATTAACTCCCAATAACAATTAACGCACAATTAAGTAATAATTAAGCATAAAATTGTATATTTGGACATTAAATGCTAAAAATGCAAACGATGCCTATTTTTGTAATTTTTTAATTTTTGTAAAACAAATTTAATTACTAACAACTATAGAATTAAATCCTACATGCAAAATGCGACATATTTTTGTATTTTTTATTAATTTATCAAATAAACACGCACAGACAAATACAAATAATTATTCAAAATATCACAAAATTGCACACCAAAGAAAAATCATTTTATTTTTGGATTTTTTGGGAGTAATTCTCATATTGGGCAAAAATCACGTGCTTACACTTGTTTCTGAACTCGTGGCTCGGGGAATGATTTCGCTGTTAGGATAGGAATATACCTAATAGCTTTGCTTATTTGAATAACGTATTTTCTTCGTTCATGATAGATTCAAGATCATAGGAATATAGGGTTGATATATTGTGGATAGATGGATAGTAAGGTGGGAACATGTTATTTATACAAATGATCTGGTCAACTAGCAATGATAGATAATTTGGATTAACATGTGTAATTACGCACTCAATAAGACTGATAAACCAACCACAAACCTGGAATCTTCATCTCGTTTGATTAAAATCAAACCACAATCGTTTGCTCCTAAATAATTTAGCTAATTACTTTATTACTTTAGTAGAAAAATAATATTTTTGATTATTTTGGACAATTAATTGATTTTAGTTAGCTTAATTAGCGATTAATTTAAGTTTTTATGAGTTCGACATCGAACTTTCGAATTACTTTATTACTTGACGACCACGAGTAGTTGCGTGTACTTTGGGAATCGATAGTAGCCATTATTGTAAGTCAGGCTGCAGCGTTGAAGGATATTAACTAAAAGGGAAGATAAGTGATGCAAATTTTATTAGTGATGTATGTTTGCTTTGGAAAGTTCAATGTAATTCTCGACCACTTTAAAAGCCAAATAGTATATTTTGCCTTTTTGCAAAATAGTCACAGCATCTTAAATTGGTCATTTTTGCAATTTGGTCATTTTTTCGCAAATTGATCATTTTTCACTCGTACTGTTCTTCCCAATTTCAAGTTAATAATCGGAAATTCTCAACCCTAGTACCAACCCCTTAAACCCTTCCGCCGGAGCACCACCATCACCACCACCACCCCCACCCATCCCCACCCTCACCTACACACTCTCCCCTTCAATACCCAATTCTCAAAAAATGTCAACTAGAGCAATTTCAAGACTAAAAATCCCATCTTTATTTCTCCTTAAACACCTTTCAGTTGTTTCTCCATTACCAAAAATCTCTTCAAACTTAGCCTCTTCTTCTTGTTCCTCAACATGGGTCCCACAGTTTTCTAGAAGTTTCTTAGGGGTTGTGAGATTTTACCATGATGGAAGACCAAGAGGACCACTTTGGAGGGGTAAAAAGTTAATAGGAAAAGAAGCAATATTTGTGATACTTGGGTTAAAAAGATTCAAAGATGATGAAGAAAAGCTTGATAAGTTTGTTAAAACACATGTACTTAGGCTGTTAAAAATGGACTTGATTGCTGTCCTTAATGAACTTGAAAGACAAGAAGAGGTTTCTCTTGCTGTTAAGGTTAGTTTTTTACTGCAAAAGATTGTGACTTTTACTATTTTTCATGTTCTGTTTCAGAGGTTTTATTGCTGTATTTTGTATAATAGGAAGTTACAGAGTTACCTGGTATCTGTTGGAGAGGTAACAGGTTTTCGGGGAATTAGTCTGTGCATAAGCTGGCCCGGACACCACGGTGTCTTTTAAATAAGAGTAGGAAGTTATTGTTTTAATCATAATAATGCAAAGCTGCAATGTTTCTTGTGTGTCCCTTTATAGTGTCTAGGTATTGTGGAAGGGTTAGAATGCTCTCACGTTGTGTGAATAAACTTGAAAGGTTCAACCTTTAAGGTTCTTTATATTGGACGCATTGTACTTTTGAGTTATAGATTTAGAACTTAATATTTGTTGTATTGGTTTATAAATATTGGGTTCAGTTGAACATTGAATATAGGCTCCATCCACCTCTAGTGATAGTTGGGACACTGAGGAATATCTAGAAAGGCATTTCGGCCCGATTCTATCTCTTTTTCGTTTGTTTGAAGAAAGGAAGGCTCCCAAAGAATCTATCTTTCTTTTCGTTATTGAGTCTTTGTTTTGGTAAATTAATGTGTGATATTCCGGATCCTCATGACTAATGGTAATGTTACCATTCATCTAATTTCCCAAGTTTACTTGGAAGCGATAAATTTGTACAGTTTCACTTGTAACTTGTAAGGAAGATGCTGCAGTAAAGTGCTTTTGGTACTTTACAATTATCGAGTATATAGTTGATGCTTATGGTGATGATACATAGGAGAAGTTGCTTATATTAGATCATAAATGATAGATTTGGATAAATAGTTTTCAGTGGCTTTATGATAAGTTTGATTGTGAAGTTGTCCTTTTACGTTAATTTGAAATTGAAGTTTATGTAGATGTAGACTTAAGAAACTATGCTAGATGAACTGTGATATTGACTTAATTCTTCTAATGCTCTGTGATACAATGGACATATGTAAAGTGATCTTGACAACTGAGAATTTGGGAAAAAAACAGAGGATTACAGATGCTACTCGGTGCTTTACGATCTAATATTCGTATAAAGATGTGGGCTGCCTCCTCCTACATTGTCAGGTGGAAACTCGCTTGTGGTGGGAGGTATTGAATTTGTTTGAGCTACAATGATGATGTCCGGTACAGTGAAAGAGACACTTTTTATTTGACCCTTGTTTGAGGAATAGCTTCTCATAAATAGTTTCTTTTTGCTGCACCCTTGAGTTTCTAGCTTGTAAAGAAGAGGTGTTATCAATTGTAGAGACTCGTATTCTTTTGTAGATTCTTTACTTTTTGGTTTACTGCTTCGATATGAGAAATCTTTTTATGAATAGAATTACTTACATTATGGGGAAAGAGAGAGAGAGAGAGAGAGAAGCTATGCATTTCCTTTTTATGCTTCGGTTGCAATATGGAATGGCATTAACACACACAACTAATTGTTTGTATGTATAGGTGTTTTGGGTGATTCAGAAACAGGACTGGTACCAACCCGATGTTTATCTTTACAAGGACCTGATCATAGCATTGGCTAGACGGAGAAAGATGGATGATGCAATGAAGTTATGGGAGAGCATGAGAAAGGAAGATCTATTTCCCGATTGTCAGACATTCACTGAAGTTATTCGGGGCTTCTTGAGAGACGGATCTCCTGCAGATGCTATGAACATTTTCGAGGACATGAAAAAGTCTCCGTATCCACCCGAGGAGCTGCCTTTCAGGATTTTATTGAAGGGACTTTTGCCACATCCCCTATTAAGGAACAGAGTTAAGCAAGACTTTGAGGAGATTTTTCCTGATCGGCATATATATGATCCTCCGGAGGAGATTTTTGGATTACGTTGAGGTTCGTATACTCTATGTTTTGCATAAACTTGTTTCATACTAGGTTCCTTGTTGGTCAGAAAATGGCTTCTTAATAGCTCTTGCATCGACTGCTTTAGAAGCTGTAACATATTAAGCTTATTGGATAATCACTTCTCGTAATACTTACTGAAAGATAATTTATTTTCTTAATGGCTAGCTTGTATTTAGAATGAACTAGTAAAGCTATTTCAGTTAAGCTAAAGCAATTGAAAAAAATTTAAGCACAAATATCAATGTAATTTTCTGTTCAGGATTGAGACTTGTTGCTGCAATGAGGCCTATAAAAGTGGCGGAGCAGGGCAATTTGGAGATCTTTTAATTTTCATCTACTCATTATCTCTAAGGACTCAACTCATACGAGAATTTAAATGGATTCGTTCTTTTCACCTTTCTCTTTTTAACCAAAGATATTATGTTTTTTCATAGGCCTTTGCATGGTCTGATTGTACTTTGGGCTTGATGCTCAGGACTCTAGGAACGATTACCCTTTACGTCGATTAGGTTGTATGATGTTATGCTCATAGTGAAGTAGTTCTTTCATCCTATAGGATTTCTTTACGCCCGATGTCAAAGATGCTCAGGAGTTAGGTGGACATTCTTAGCTCTATCTTTTGCCTATACGCCCTGTGGGATGTAGCATAGTTTTTATGGGTTCAATCGAACCAGTATTTTTTGACACGCAGCATAAGAGTATTGTGAAAGCTACGAAAATTACAATAAATGTGAACTTATGAACCCAGAATCGCAAATATACAATGAATTCAGTGTTAAAAACCTGTAAGACTAAAGCCATTAAGATTTCCTGGATCGGCATCTGCCTAAACATTACTAATAATTTCTTCTCAACATACGCCTTCTTACCATGCAACCTAGACAATATTCGAAAAGAGGAAAGTAGGTTGTTATTTTAGCACACATCATTATCTCCATTATAACTCATTCATTCTTCAACTCTTCTATTAAATTGCTTGACGCTATTAGCATTCAGAAGCACCCTTTTGGAAAAGGCGAAGAAAAGATTCTTTTATTATATCATGTTATATTATCCATTTTCTTCATTTAAGCTATTATTTAATGTTTGCTTCTTTTGCTTGAATTATACGTGACTGTTTTTTTTGGTCTCAGGCTTTGAAGAACAGAGCCATACAGTTGTCTTTGCTGCTGCGGAAATATTTATTAGTGGAGACACGCATGATATATCCAGTTCTAAGAAGCTTCTTCTACCTTGATATCTTATAGTACACAAATGCTGTTAGCTCGTTCGAAAGGTATATCCTCCTTTTGATGACTTACCGAGAGTGAGTAACGGTGTTTCTGCTATCTTTGGTCGCGGAAATACCATAAGAATGAGTAGTTCTTATGGTTTTGTTGCTGGATCAGACGTGTTGATGCTAGTTCGAAGTTCAAGATATTTATCTTAACCCCTTAGCCGTTTGGACTAGGAGTTTGCTGCTGCTTATTTGGCTGCTACTTGGTACTGGTGTGAACTTGGGAAATAAATTAACTTCTCCGCGATCAGCAGAATATTCATTTTTTCCTTGCAGGGAACTTGTTCAGCTTTAAGTTACTATTCCATAACTGGTAAAGTTGCTGTCGTGTGATCAGAAGGGCACGGGTTCGAGACGTGGAAACAACCACTTGCAGAAATGCAGGGTAAGGCTGCATACGATAGACCCTTGTGGTCCGGCCCTTCCCCGGACCCCGCACATAGCGAGAGCTTAATGCAGCGGGCTGCCCTTTTATTCTGTAGCTAGCTCAATAGTATGATCACTTGGTATCTTTCGTGAAATTTTGATTGTTATCAACATAGTCTATAAGGTGTTTATGACATTTTGAGGGTTAAAGTGTAGAATGGTGTTACATTTGGTTACAATACTATAGACATAGAAACTAGTCAACTATCTATAATTCTTCTTATTGCATTTTGTATTCAGTTCTCAGAATCCAGTTTATTTGAGACTCTCAATTATAACATAGCAGTCAATGAAGTGGGTGAAAATTAGGGGAGATAAATTTTTGAACCCAAAAAAGAGACAAAATGCTAAATGATTATTTCTTATTTGTCCAAGTCGTGGTGGATGGAATTATTCATGCATCACTGTCGTTGAGGTGCCCAAGCCTTCGCTCCCTAATAAACACTAGGAGCATGTTTGGAAAGCCACCTAGGAATTGGATTTGAGTGTAATTGGGTGTAATTACACAGTTTGTCATATTTGTTTGACCAAGTAATTACTTAGTCATCATGGAATTGGGTGTAATTAAAGGGTGTAATTACACTCTCCAATTCTCAAGAGGGAGGTGAGAATTGGTGGTAATTACACCGTGTAATTACAAGGTTTACTTTTTAGTTTCTTGCCCTTTTGTTTTTATTTTATTTTATTTTCTTTATAACTTTTTATTTCTATTATTTTACTTTTTAATTTTATTTTTACTTTTTATTGTTTTTTGAAATTTTAAAATATATTTTTCTTTGTACATTATTTATCATTTATTTCTCTACCTTTATTTCTTGTGATTCCGTATAATTATTTATATTTTATTATTCTATTTTTTGAAACTACACCTCCTAATATTAGAAATAATAAGTCATTAACAAACTTGGCATATATTGAGTGACACAATTAACGTGAAATTTCATTGTTGAATGTGGTTATAAACTTGTTATGTTTCCTAATCTTAAGTTGTAGTGGAACTTACTATTATTATGTTGGAATTTGACATATGTTAATTTTTTTTTTTTTTTGGATTTTAAAATTGTGCTATATTGATGGTTCCAATTTACTTGTTTTAGTAGTATTGGCTCCCATTGCTTGTTGTTCATTTTTTAGTTAGAATTGATAGATTAGTTTTGTCAAACATGAATAATTTTATGACTTTATATTTATAAATATTAATTTATTTTATAAAACATGAATTCCATGATGTTCTTACAAAACGTATGTTTTTAGTTTTTGTAAGTATCTAAACTAAATATTATTAATTGAAAAATATATATAAATTATTTTAACAACATTAGTTATAAATATATGATTACTAATTAATGTATATTTACGAAAAAATATATATCTTAGACACCAAATATAATATCATTTATACTTATAAAAATTTATATGCATATATTTATTATATTAAGTTTTAAATTTTGGTAATTACTTCATTTAAAATTTAATTTAACTGTGTAATTACACTTGTGCAACCAAATAGTAAACTTGTAATTACACTGTAATTACACTATAACAAACAAACAGGTCGTCGTAATTACACAACAATGTAATTACTAGGTTGTAATAATTACACCAATTCCAATTACCTGTGGCTTTCCAAACAGACCCTAGATCATACATTGAATACTTCGATTAGTTTATAGGTAAATTGATCGATAACATTGAGAGGAATTTGCTATATCTTGAATAGGAAACGAATAGATTTAAGAATATAATCTACCGTCCAGCCTCTCTATAGTACTCTTGTTTGATACAATATTTTTTGGCTGCTATATATAAGTGATGTTATATAGGACATATATCATAACATAACATAAAAATCGGTTACAAGAAAAGTTCGATTTCTATAGTGAATTATTGTTATATAATATAAAGAGGTCTGATTGTACTATGTTCAGATTTCGTTTACTTTTAGTGATTTTTCTAATTGTTGTGAAGAATGCCGCTATATACAGCGTGATCCAATTGAATAGGCTATAACCAACACAATTCTAAGAAAAATTAAGCTTTTCTTTACATTTTTTTCCTAAAGGAAGTAAACTTAATAAAATGAAGGCGAAATACATAAATGGCCCCTTTAAGTTGTCCACAACGATCAAACAAACCCCTCACTTTTAAACATGGATACAACACAATCCTTCAATTTTAATTAGTTCATTTTTATAACAAGAAAAGGGAATAAATTAGACCCTCAAAAAAGTTCAAACCACTTCATAATTGGTGGTAGAGAGATCATTTATCTCTACCAATCTTTTTCAACTGTCAATAATATTTTTCTTATAAAAGAGAGAAAACAAGAAGATAATGATAATACTCAAGTAAATTTGAAAAAAAGGAAGAGAAAAAAGAGAGGAAAAAAACAAGAAAAAAAGAAAGAAAGAAAGAAAAAGATAACTAAGATGGCTTTGATCTCCTTCTCGATTTCAAGGAGGTCAAATTCTTTTCTTGTCAAATTAATTCCTTTAGCCTTTTTCCTTTGCCTAAGCCTTACCTTTCAATTACCTATTGTCAAAGGAAGACTTCAAATTCTACCTTTACAAATTCCTCCACCAAATCTTATCAAAGCATGTAATAACGATAACGAATGTATTTCATGGATTCAAACAGATAGATCTAAATCAGACCTCGATTCTCTTCAAAAAGCCGATTTAAAAACAATAGCATTTTTATCACTCAAAAAAATCGAACAAGAGGCTACAAATGTGTCAATTACAGTGAGATTGAAACTTTTGAATAATAGTGCACAATTATCGTCCGATACACAACAAGCTTTAAGTGATTGCAACGACCATTTCATACCCGCGATAGAGTTAATTAATGACGCTGTTGATTCTACTGTTAATGGCGCGTTTAACGACGCGATTAAATACTATACAACTGCCATAACAGATTTTGAAGTTTGTTATCCTCGTCTTAAGGCAATGAGAACTGCTAATTCTGTTGATGTTGAAGATTATGTTGATAATCATATTGCAGAGGTTGCTAATGCACGTAATGCTTTAGTTAAATTTATTCATATTCCTTTAGATATTCTTAAAGTTGTTGCAGCTAGTACCCCACATTAAGTGATTTTTTTTAAAATTTAATATGCGTGTGATTCAATAATTGTTTGTTGTCTCAAATGTAAGAGGTATGTCATATATAATTTGACATATAATAATAAATATATATTTTGTACTATAATATTGGTCTGAGATTATGAACTTGAATGGAGCAGATGATCAGTGAAGATTTATATAGTCGGCCTCAAATTACTCCAAATTGAAGCGTGTAGTATAATTATTGTTGTTATTGCTGTTGTTGTAAGAGTTAGAATAGTTTTTTTTCTCTTCTAGAGAGAAATGTTATAATGTCTAATGTGTCAAAATTTTCCTCAAATAGTTATGGTACAATTTATTGATTATGCATATAGTGAACCTTTTTTATTTTTATAGTACTGAGTTATACTACTTGTAATGTTGTTTGTACTTTTTTCTGCTATCAATTACAAAACTTTAGTCAAATGTATTCTTTATATACTTTTTCGGTGTCTTTATAATTTCGAAATTACTTTCCAACTTATGAGCTGGAAATTTCCGATTACATTACGAGTAGAGTAAGTGCACAATAGTAACTACAGCAAATCCCAAGCTAATTAAGCTCGATTATATGAATCTTTAGCATCCAATTTTTCTCAATTTTGATCTATTTCATTCTAATGCACAAGAAAAAATATAGAAATTCTTAACACTAGAGTATAGGGTGTAAAGTGTATTTATATAGTTATATTGGGTGTAAATCAAATCATAACAAAACAATAAGGGAGGATAATGTAATTAATAAAAATAGAAATCAAAAAGCTTGAACATGCCCGCTATTTTAGCTGAAAAGAAAATTCTTATGTACTCTTTTTAGCAAAAGGAAAATGGAAACCCCCCCAATTTCTAGCGAATCAAACGATTGGGATCGACCTTTTACAGAAGAAGAACTCCATGAAATTGATGTCGCATTTCAATCAGCTACTAAAAGGCTTCAGAATTCCGAAGACTCATCTTCCGCCGGCGATGGCGACGAAAATCGCCGGAAAAGTCGCCGGAGATTGCCGGAATCGCTTTTTGTTTTTGACTTCCAAAATGAAGCTACTAATTCGATGTCGTCTTTGTCTCCTTGCACTAGAAGTCGGTCTCAGTGTAGTTATTCCTTTCGTTCTTCTACTCAAGGTAACGGCTTTTCTCTTCTTTTTTTTTTCCTTTCATTGTAGTTAAATGTTTTTGAGGAGTAATTATTTTTGGTTGAAAATTAAAAAAAAATCATGTTGTAGTTTGAGTTAGTATAATTATAGTAGAATGTAATATGATATACACTGTCATTGTAAGATGTTGGATTTGCAAATATCGTTTGAGTGGCCTAATAGTGTTAAATAATTTCTTAATATGACGGTGAATATAACTTAAACTCACGTAATATTAGTCGTAAGGAGTGGAAATAAAGTTATACTGCTTTATCCCAATTTATGTGGCACACCTTCATTTTTGCATGTCTAATAAAGAATGACATTTCTATATTTGGCGGCAATTTAGCTTTAAAAAAATCTATTTAACCCTTAATGAGATGATTTATAGCGAACTAATGTTAGTTCATTGTAGCACATTGTAAACAGTTTGGCATACGGTTATTGCTCCAAAGTTTACCTATCTTATTTTGATCTCATGGTGAAATTCTGTGAAAATTTAGGGAAAATTAATAATGTTTGTTAGTGTTGTATATTAAGATGGTTGCTAATTTTTGAATAAGGGTTTAATGTCCAAGTTTCCTTTTTTATTTTTTGTTTGTGATGTAGCAGCTAAGATAGTGATGCAATACCCGGAAATATCATTTAAAGGACGTGTTATATATAGCAGAACTACTAAAGAAGTGGAGAATTCTGCAGTAGAGCTTTTAAATTTTGTTGAGGAAAAGAAGAGGAAAGAAGGGCATGTTGCTCTTGGATTTGACATTGAATGGAGGCCCAGTTTTAGAAAAGGTCAGATCAATGTTAATAGTTTGACTTCAGTCTGAACTTTGCAAACTTCAATGGGAATTCTTGAGTTCTATCAGTCTTTCAGTGTACTAGCTTTTGAATTCATTTATACTAAGCTTCATTTGAGTTGGCGTTAAATGGAATGTGTTATTTTTTTACTGTCGTGTGTAAGTTATAACTTGTGAATTTTTTTTTGAAGTACCATCCCTGCTGGTTCAAAAGATTATATAGTTTGTTATGACACCTGATGAATTTTGATAGTTCATCACGTGATTTTAAGGAAATTTACTTGATCTGTTGTTTTCTACAACGAGAACGGTAACTACTATGCTTCAATCAAAGCTAGTGGGAGCTGGATATATGAATCCTCAATATGCATGTCACTTTATCAATTGTCATCTGCTTAGAGGAATGAGAGTGGAGAATTTGATAGCTAAGATTCTTGGTTTCCAGGTTTACCATGAAAAGTACATCCAGAAAATGCTGATGACAAAGATGCTTTTAGAAAACAGACAATTCCTTGGACCTTAGTGATTGCACCTGCATCTTAAGTTGGATATCGACCAAGAATCCTATGTAGCTCATGGTGATTAGGAAGACTTATTTTCTCTCTATTTATTTCTGCCAAAATATTTGATTGAGATATTATTCTTTTTTTTATGCTCAAAAAGATTAATTATTGGATACTAAATACCGCCCTTCCCCATACCCCACTAGTGGGATTTAACTGGGTCGTTGTTGTTGTTGTAAATACCGCCTTTACAGGTGATCTGTGCATCACTTATTCCCTATTTGGCTTCACTTCTTGTGTCTCATACTTTTTTTTACTTAAGCATACTCTTTAGTATAAGAAGGCACATATAACTCCTCATGACCTTTTGTTTCGGTTGTCACATACTAAATTAATTGGATTTTGTACTTCATTTCATTGTCTTTATTTGTGAAATTGCACCCTAGTATCGCTCATTACATAATAATAGGTGCTTTCTTCAGGCGTGGCACCTGGGAAGGCTGCTGTTATGCAGATATGTGGCGACAAGAGTAGTTGTTACGTTCTGCATATTATTCACTCCGGAATCCCTCAAACTCTGCAATCTCTTCTTGAGGATCCAACAGTTGTGAAGGTTGACACTTGTTCATTTTTCAGGAACATTTATCAAACAATAATAGGATATGTGTTTTTAACTTTTTAGTGTTCCAATTAATCAATAGGTGGGTGTGTGGATTGCAAATGATGCTTACAAAGTTTCCGTAGATCACAATGTATCTGTAAAGACTTTGGAAGATCTTTCTGAACTCGCCAACAAAAAGCTTGATGAAGAGCCCAAGAAGTGGAGTCTAGCATCACTAACTGAGAAGCTTCTTGCCAAGCAGGTTTTCTTTTGGTTTCTGTTTCAACGATATCTATTACTATGTTACTTTATTTTGTGTTTTTCCTTGCCGCCATTTAAGATCCTTGAACTGGGGGGTGGGAGGGCAGAGGGGGAAATGGGGATTGGTTTCTTGCTTTATTCCAGTTTGTAGGGCTGCTGAGCCTGTTTGTATCGATCGACTGAGTTTTACTTAGTTGACTTGTTAAAGTACGTGTGGTGAACTTCAACCTTGCAACTGTTTAGAAAAGAAACCAAATAGAAATGCTACATCATCAGCTGGACATATGTGCATATTTTGAGTGCAAGTCTTGCTGGGAAGACATTGTCTTGCTATATTAGGAGTAATTATTATATGCTGCTACTCCCTGTAGATCTTTCTAGTTTTCTTTTCTTCAATTTGAATTCTTTTTTTTTTCTTGCAATTAAGTATGAGATTCAACAGAGATTTTCTTGTTCTTGCAGCTCCCCAAGCCACGTAAGATCAGGTTGGGAAATTGGGAGGCTAATGAGTTATCTAAGGAAAAACTACAATATGCTGCTACGGATGCCTTTGTTTCCTGGTACTTGTATCAGGTCAGCAGTAAAAATCATGGTTTAATCATCATATCATAATCTTTTTTTTCTTTCTCTGTTCCGTTGGTATAAATCTCTTTTTCCACCACAGGCACTGAAGAGCCTTCCGGAGATTGTTGATAATAAAACGTGAAGACTCGGGACCCTTGGCTGGAGAAGAATCTTGTTGCTAAGGTAGTTGAGAAGAAATGCAGCCTCAGCTTCATTTATCTAAAGTGCGGTCCAGTCGAGCTTTGTCCAAAGCACCATCCAATTCTACTAGGTAGGTAGATTCCATGTCTCACATTGTTGTGCTAGTCTTTGTTTCTGAATCACAATTGTAGAACCTCGCGATAATTTAAAGTGCTCCCGGTAATTCCGCTGTTGTAAAATAGATAGAAGCCATCTAAAAGATTATTGCAGTGTAATAAATTCTTGTTGAGATACACTTACTTTAAAACCAAATCCTGTTTTTAAATAAGTAATCTTTCTCTAGGTATCACCTTTGATGGCTTTACCGTTGTTATCTCTTCCCTTATGCCCCTTCGCCTTATATTCAGTCAAAGACGCAGGCCCTACGATGGCTTCATCGATGTCCTTGACCTTATGGCGTTAGAGCTCTTGTTTTGCCCAATTTTGTAAGCAATCAGTGTAGAAGAGTAGATCATCACCTGCCATGGTAGGAAGTTGGAGCTTAAGCATCGTAAAACCCTTCACTTACTCACATGAAGTTTGAATACATTATATGTCATGTGTGATTGATATATTCATGATTATTTCGTTCTTCTATTGAATACTGAACCGTGCTTCTCTTAACCTTATTTAAGATACCAGTGCAATTTTTTCTTAACGCTTCATTTGTTAGTATTTTAGAATTATACTCGAAAGCAGTAGATAACTTGCATGAGGAAGTAAGGAACTTGGTTTATATGTTGGAATTGGTGGAAACTATTCAAGCAAATTGACAAGGTTGCGAAAGAAAATCAGCAAATGTTTCAGGTATGACAGAAGAAATATTGGCTCAATCGAATAAGAAAAAGGTAAAATTGAAATCCTATTCCCACTAGGAAAAGGCAAAAATAAGCGATATGACAGTTGGGTAAACGAATTAAAAAGGTTAGATGTTAAGAATCCTTCTTCTACCTAAAAAAGGAAAAAAAGCAGCGTTAATTGTTTGCTTGCTTCACTTATGTTAAACCCTATATCTAGGACACTAATTCTTTAGACCAAAACAAACAGTAGCTCAAACCCAAAATCTTTTAGCTGTTAGAATGCCTCATAACTTTCCCGATGATATCGTCGTCGATATACTGCTAAAGCTTCTTGTCAAATCACTTGGAAAGTTCAAACTTGTTTGCAAATCATGGCGTTCTCTAATTGAAGATCGTCAATTCATCAAACAACACCGTGACGGATGCCAAAGTGATATAAATTGTCACAGAATCTTATTGGCTTGCTGGTACAGGTCGTGTTACCTAGACTGCTACTCCATAGATGCTCCACTTCGACATGATTCTGTTGTCTCTCCTCTTGAGCTTCCATTTCAAGATATCAAAATTTTATGGGATGAATTATTTACGTGTGATTCTGTATTTGTGAATTCTTGCAATGGTTTATCTCTTCTATGCTTCTCTTCTGACATAATTGTTTTGTGGAACCCGACCATCAGAGAATCAAGAATAATCCCTAGTCCAATCCCTGATGCGAATTGGGGTAAGAGTTACTATAGTTTAGGCCATGTTTCTTCTTTCCAGGATTACGAAATAGTTAAGAGTTGTAAGAACAAGATCAGATGGCTATTATGTTCAAATATTTTCGACTAAAACTGACTCGTGGAAACTGATTGGCAAGTTACCTCGGTGCGATGGCTTTAGGGGAAAATGGTTGTAGATGATGTATTTGTTTATTTGATCACAGTTGAGCATGACCACGAGATTATTCAATGTTTGGATTTGAAAAATGAAAAATTTGAAGAAATATTATATCCAGATGGGGCAGATGTATTAACTGTGGGAGAAAACATTTTGGCTTTCTATTCGACCTGTATTAATGAGATGCAAGATTGTAAAGTTTGGTACTGTATGGAAAAGAATGGAATGAGTAGCAAATGGAGTAAAATATGGGAGTAGCAATTACAAATCCTGTAGATTTCTGGGATGATATATGTTGGACCAACCCTTTGGCTTTTAGTAAGGATTTAGATGTATTGATTTTGCAGGATATAGATGATGAGTTTATATTCAACGTTTATGATTCAAAAAGACGAAAATTTGTAGAAGTTGAAGTTGATGGGCTTGAACAAGTTAAAGTTGGTCTGCATGAAGGCTACTATTACTCTAAATATGTTACACTAGCATATGTAGAGACTTTAATCTCTCCTAATGCCCTATAGGATTACAACTCAGTTTAATTTTTTCATTAATTCGAGTTAGCTATTCGTTCTTTATAATTTTTTTAATTCATTCGAGTTAGCTATTCCTTTTTACGGTCATGTTTGGTTCTGTTTTCGGGATGGAAGGGAATTTGAAGTTGGGTAGAATTAGAGCACAGATTTACTTCAAGTATATCACGACAATAAATCACAAAAATCCATCCATAAAGATGCTAATTAACAATCCATTCACGTCTTGTCTCAAACGCGTTTGCAAATCATGGCCTTCTCTAATTGAAGTTATGATGAATCCTCATATAGCCGATTCCACTTGCATAGTAGTTGGTATTGATTACCCATCTTCGTTTTCCAATAAATTAAATTTAGAAGAAAAACATATGCTGATTTTAAGAGGGAACTAAAAAAACTAAGTCAAAGGATAAATCAATCTTTCCTCCAATTTTACATCCATGTCTTGAATTACATGGTATTCCCTTTTTTTATTACAATCCAAAGAGTTGGTCTATCCATACAGAGGAGGAGGCAAGATTTGAAGTTTATGGGTTCAAGAATCTAATCTAGTTAAGTTAATGAGTTCTAAATTAATAAATTATATATATTCGATGAATTTCTACGACAAATATATGGTATGAATAAAATCTATTGGGTTTGTAGATCGTGTTCTAGCTCCGCCTCTATATCCATATACTAAGTCTAAAACAAGAACGCTTTATTTCAGTGTGGTTATTATAGAGGACATGCACATTTCTATAAGCAAAGAACACAGGATACAAACAATTTATAAGTGATTGTGATATGTGTGAGGTTTTGATAGGAAAATACTTTTGGTCTTTCTTTCTTTTACAAAAAAGTCGAATGTGACTTTAGAAAAGAAATTAAAAAGAAAAAGGTGATAGCAACTGAAGGTATGAAAGTATTGACTTATTAATCCTTTGCATGTGGGTGGGCCTTTTGTTCACTTAAATTTGTTCACATTCCTCAAATCACCCAATCAACCCCCCCCCCCCCAAACCAAACACCAAAAAATATAGATTGAGATATTTAGTGCCCGTTTGGAGATGGATGATTTTTCCAAAAAAAATCAATTTTTTTCAAAATCATCGTTTGTTCATACAATTTCCAATTTTCACTTGAAAATGTATTTTGAAAATTTTCGAAAATTTGAAAAACTTTAAGTTGTTTTTCAAAATTTTCACTCACAAAACTTCAAAACAACCCAAACTGAAATATATATCCAAACATAACTCTAAATTTCAAATGTCATTTTCACTTGAAAAAAAATTCATTTTTTTGAATTTTACAATTCTTATGTCCAAACGCCTACTTAATCACAACATCTCTCTCCCTTTTCCTTTTGTAAGTTGAACATATTTTCCTTTTAATTTTTTTCATTACATATGAGATTGGCAAAGCCGAGAGGAGAAGGATAATCAGAGTCGAACCCACATATATATAAGAGACTGTGGAACCAAAATTTTCACTAAAAAGAGTTAAAATATAAAAAAGCAAACGCATGAAGACGTCAAGGAATTCAACATATAATATAGGGAGAAATTCAAAAATAGCCAGATTTATAACTGGTCGATCAAAAATAGCCCGGTTTCAAAAGTAATTGAAATTTAGCCACTTTTCATGTAAAGATAAATCTGAACGAAAACACTGTTCAAAACACGGAAATTACGCCAGTATATTATGCTGGAGTTCCAGCATAAGTATACTTAACTCCAGCATATTATACTGGAGTTCCAGAATAAGTATGTTGGAACTCCAGCATAATATGATGGAGTTCCAGCATAAGTACACTAGAACTCCAGCATAATATACTGGAGTTCCAGCAAGTATACCGGTCCATCATAATATACTGGAGTTTGGAGCACCGGTGCTCCAGTCTCAGCAAGTATACCGGTCCATCATAATATACTAGAGTTTGGAGCACCGATGCTCCAGTCTCCAGTATATTATACTGGAGCCAGCAAAGTATACCGGTCCAACATAATATGCTGGAGTTCATACACAGGTGCACCAAACTCCAGTATATTATGCTGGACCGGTCTTTGTTGTAGCAAAATAGTGGCTATTTTTTATTGACTTGATAAACGCTGACTATTTTTGAATGACCAGTCCGAAAACTGGCTATACCGTGCTATTTTTACTATAATATATGCATATGATGAAGCTAAGAGGAATTAACATATAAAACATCTCATATTTATGCAGGATTTGGACAATGATTGCACCTCAAGGGATATAATGAGGGTAACCTACCTTGACGCAAGGATCAATGACTGATTCCACGATTCAAACTAGCGACATATAGGTCACATTGAGACGACTTTACTGTTGCACTAAAGCCTCCTTCTAACTTGAAAATAATAAAAACGTAATAAGGAGTCCACAGTGAAATTTAGAGCAATTAGTGTTTTTAAGAAGAAATGTAAATTATATGTATTGTCGGTGTAAAACTTTTTTTTTTCATGTCACTCAAATAATTCTTTCAATATCTTAATTCGTTAACTTGGTATTGCTACTTGCCTACTTTTTCCCCAAAGGTTCCTATTTTGGGTGGTTAATGTAATTTCTTCTCTACAGAAGTTAATTCTAATCTCATTTTACCTAGGGCAAAGATTACTTTTAATCCACGGTCGAAATTATTTATATTCGATAACCGTAAAAGTATATAAATTATATATATATATATATTTTATATATAATATACAGAAATGTATATGTATATATATTTATTTATTTCGACTATTATTTTAAAAACGGCTATATAGTGTTATATTCCCTCTTACCTATGGACATTACAACGGCTCTCCGGTCAATAAGTGTCTTGCTTAAGAAAATCAGAAATAGATTAAGTAATTTTTCTAAATTTACACACATTCTAATAACGATCTAAAAAGTATGAGTAAAGATAAAGAACAATTTAGTCAAATCATCCTCATAATTTTATTAATTAATTATTAATAAATGTGTCAAAATCTTAATAGGTACTTATTAGATCTAACTTGTCACATACCTATCCAACATGAATGAAAATAGTAAAACAAATACTATTTAAACTCAATTTGAAAGCTTTGTCAGATAGACATATAGTAGATTTTTTGTCCATTTAGTACGGCAATAGTTTTACACAAATTACTTTTCTGCTACTTACTTTTTTTTTAAAAAGTACTATATGCTCCCTACTAGGTAACATAAATGTTTCATGCCTAAATCTTATCTTATCTTATATATTAAAAGCACAAAGACCCTTAGCGAAATGTAATTCGCCTTTTTTGCCCTTTAAAAATAGAGTTCACAGTAGACAAAACAATCATTTATATTAATTTCCTAATATTTAGGAATCATCATTGAATTCCCTAATATTTAGGAATAGCCATTTAATTATCTCCTAAATATTTAAGACTTTAATTTTAACTAAAATTTGGTTAATATTTTTTCCTTATTTGAAACAAGTAAAAGTTTTTGTATTTAGAAATTCAAAGTCAACATATCTCTACTTACAAATATGGTAGTCAATATTTGTAATTTGAAATTGAATAGGCACGATTAAAGAAATGCACTTTCAATTTCTATTTTAATATTCAGAGTTTATTATTAAATTAAGACCAAAAGTTGATTGTTAACCTTATTAATTTCTAATTCAAACAAGTTAACAAAACTATTAATTTGTTTGACATTGGATGTCTTATCAGTAAACAAGACTTTTTTTTTCTTCAGAATTTAAGTTTTCTCCTAATATTTAAAAGTTTTATATCAACTAAATTTTTTCCATTAAGCAAGTGGCAAGCTAAAATGAAGTCACTTTGCAGTTTTAAGGCAATATCTATAATTACATAGTATAAATGGAAACATAATTAATGGAAGTAGTTGAATGAATCTTATACATAATCTAGATAGATATTAGACAAATTTAATCTATTATCTATATTTATATTTATATCCATATCTACTATAGTTAGATCATAAAATGATCTACTTATAGATTTTCTTCTATATTAGCTAGAAATATGAAGGTAAAAAGTTAATTTAAAAACTATAGTAGAAAAAAATAAAAAATATAGAAAGACGTAAATTGAGATAGCATAGGACTATTTATATTTTAGAGTAAGTTAAGATGTAAAATATAACTAAAATTTACTTAAGATATTAAAGATTTATTGACTTTAAAAATTAAAAAAAGTTCAAGCAACAAAATAAAATCTTACATAAAATATACAAATTATATACAATATAAAAAAATTTAAATAATCAGTAAAATATATTTTAATAACAAGAATAATCAAGTCCTATTAATATTGACAAATCGGGCATATTTTATACATAAATAAATATTTCTTATATAATTAATAAATTTAACTTACGAAGAACAAATCTTAACCACTCAGACAAAATCTAATAAGAATTAAGGCAAAACAAATTTGATCAAATTTACCTTAAAGGTATAAATCAACTAATATTGACTTCTATTTTCATTGTAAATAGATTCCAAAACTTTCTAAAAATAAGAATTCTATTTTAGAATTACTAACCACATGATCCCTTTTCTTCCATTTCATATATATTTTTTTTAGAAATATTATGTAGAAATAAATGATAGTGGGACCATTTTTGTAACCATTTGAGATAAGATTTTGTTTATAAATAATTATGATAAGAAATTGAGCCACATAATAATATAATAATATTAAGTATTGAATAATATAATAGAAAAATTAAAGAACAAATAGAGAAAAAAAAATCAAAAATTTCATTATACAAAAGAAAAACGATAAAACTTATTTAAATTTGAGATGAGAAAATTTTGCCTAAATATAATAAGAAATAGTATGCATGTGGATAAGGCCACATAACTAAAGTTTATAGATAAAAATAAATAAATAATAAATAATATAAATAAATTAGAGATCATGTGAGGATATTTATACTAAGAATTACTTTAAAAAATAAAACAATGCAAGTATACAAACTCAAAAATATTATGAATAAATTTAACTACGTTAAAAATTTCAAACAATAGTTTAGAAATAAAATAAATATTTAATTTAATATAAAAAATTACATATCTATCTATATTATATTAAAAAATAGCAGTGGATAAGAATATTAAATATAGTGTAAAGTTAATGAAAAAAATTACATGAAAATGTGATAATATTACATATTAGATAACATTATAGCAGAAATAAGAAAAATAATTAAAATTTAAAAAAATTATATTAAAAATAAAAAGAAAAACTATTTAACCTTGACATAGAAAGTTCTTAAACTTATGATAAGAACACTTAAAATATGGATAATCACAAAATTGAAGTCTTGCTAGATAAAGAAAAATAAAAATTTGATACCAAATTAAATATTTAAACATATTAAATAAATATCTCATGTAGGTAATTTTATTAATAAAAATTAAAAGCTAAATTAGAATCTTGAAACTAAAAGAGAAAGCAAATTTAATTGCACGTAATACAAAAATAATTATAAGAAAATTCACAACAACAACAACAACCACCCAGTATAATCCCATTTAGTGGGGTCTGGAGATGGTAGTGTGTACGCAAACCTTACCCCTACCCTGGGGTAGAGAGGCTGTTTCCAAATAGACTCCCGGCATTCTTCCCTCCAAGAACTTCCCATCTTGCTCTTGGGAGACTCGAACTCACAACCTCTTGGTTGGAAGTGGAGGTTGTTTACCATCAGAGCAACCCCTCTTGTCAATTAAAAGAAAATTCAATAGATTTGAAACATTATAAAGGAACTTATGTATTAATTTTTAGACTAATTCAAATTATTATTTTAAAATAAGACGTGATATTATTTTGAGTTTGAGTCAAATATTTGTGTAAAAGCTAATTAAAATTTCTTAGTAGGGAAGAGAATGTATAAAGAGGAAAATAGAGATAGTACAATGATACTTATATTGTAAGTTTGTTAAAAAATATATAAATTAAATTATTAAATAATGGTAAAAAAATATTATTGATAGATTTGAATGATGAAAGAGTTCTGAGTAAGAGGATGATAATATAAATACATTAAATTTTAAAAATAAAAATTTACATTTATTAATGATTATTAATAGGGTAATAAGTAAGACATTAAGTTAATTTATAAGCTAATAAATGTTCACATTACAGTATAACAATATCAAGTAATAAATGCAATAACTATAAGCAAAGAACAAAAAAAGAGAAAAATTATGTCTAAAAATGTAGAAGGATAAGACTTATTTGAATTTGAGATAAAAAATAAAGTGGTAGTAAGAATTTTTCCAAAATAATATTATTTAACATGCTCAAACAACACATATCACAATGTTATATGTTGAGTATTCTTTAATATTGACCGTAAAACAAAATACAAGTGCGGCCATCAAGGGATTGGGTTATTACAGTATAAAAAAAGAAAACAAGTTATCCACTATGAGATTTGAGAAATGGTTTCATGTCCCGCTTCTTAATTAATATCTAATAGTTATTTATAATTTTCATATAGAAAGTTTAATTTTAAAATTATTTGCACATAATTCAAATAATCCAAATCATAATTTGATATGATTTATACCGCGCATAGTGCGGTACTAAAACTAGCACTATTTAAACTCAATTTGAAAGCTTTGTCAGATAGACATATAGTAGATTTTTTGTCCATTTAGTACGGCAATAGTTTTACACAAATTACTTTTCTGTTACTTACTTTTTTTTAAAAGTACTATATGCTCCCTACTAGGTAACATAAATGTTTCATGCCTAAATCTTATCTTATCTTATATATTAAAAGCACAAAGGTCCTTAATAAAATATAATTTGCTTTTTCTGCCCTTTAAAAATAGAGTTCATAGTAGACAAAACAATCATTTATATTAATTTCCTAATATTTAGGAATCATCATTGAATTCCCTAATATTTAGGAATAGCCATTTAATTATCTCCTAAATACTTAAGACTTTAATTTTAACTAAAATTTGGTTAATATTTTTTCCTTATTTGAAACAAGTAAAAGTTTTTGTATTTAGAAATTCAAAGTCAACATATCTCTACTTACAAATATTGTAGTCAATATTTGTAATTTGAAATTGAATAGGCACGATTAAAGAAATGCACTTTCAATTTCTATTTTAATATTCAGAGTTTATTATTAAATTAAGACCAAAAGTTGATTGTTAACCTTATTAATTTCTAATTCAAACAAGTTAACAAAACTATTAATTTTTTTGACATTGGATGTCTTATCAGTAAACAAGACTTTTTTTTTTCTTCAGAATTTAAGTTTTCTCCTAATATTTAGAAGTATTATATCAACTAAAGTTTTTGCATTAAATTCTTTGTTAAATATTTATGCAATTTTTTTATTTTTTGAATTATGTAACATAATAATTTATAAAAAAAAATAATACCAAAAATAAAATATTCCACAGAGTATAAGTAAAAAGTAGTTATTACTTGTTATATGTTTGAATTACTCTTTGGCAGAGAAATATAACCAATTAATTCTAATTTAGTAAAAATAAAATACAAAATTTAGAGAAAGACAAAATAAAAATTATACCTAAAGTCAATAAAGTTGATCAGCAATTCTCCAATCTTTCTTATTCTCAATTCTAGATTTATAATCGATCATAGAAATTAAACTCATAAATTTATGTAATTTAGTTATCTTAGTAAAAATAAGAAATAGAAAAACACTTTACATGAAAAATTATGATTGTTTCTCAACAAAAAATATGATTGATCTTTGAAGATACAATAGAATATCCATTATCCTTTAATCATATGCACCTTCTATAAAATTAATGTACCAAAATATAAATATATATTCTAATAAATAGTACTATGTTTCGATATAAATAACCTAAATTTTACAATAATGATATTTTTTAACTCAACATCAAATTCAATAAATACTTTCACAATAACAAATAGCAGTTGCATGCCAAATATATACTATGGATAGATGCACAAAGCGTGTATTCTAAAAATATGAAAAAGTGTTCTTTCCTTGAGGTAGAAAGTCCTATTTTGTAGGACTTTAAAATCTATTAAAAGCAATTAGAAATGGTTACTTACTAAGTAGAAAGTCTTCTTTCAATCAATATTTATCATTTTCAGGAAGTTATATTTTTATTTTATAGTTCAAAATATTATTAAAAATATTAGTATATTTTTTTAATATTATATACTCATTAATATAGGTACACGCGCAAAGCGCGTACCTTAAGACTAGTATATTAAAAGCACAAAGGCCCTTAGCGAAATGTCGTTCGCCTTTTTTATCCTTTAAAAATAGAGTCTACACTAGACAAAATAGTTATTTAATCTCAACAATTCTCAAAGGCATCAGGCCTAGAGGCAAATGCTGATAAAAGTTCCATATTATTTGGTGGAGTGCATGATGAACAGCAACAGAGGATATTACAAGACTTGGGGTTTGTCAAGGGAAATCTACCAGTTAGGTACTTGGGGGTACCTCTAAGCTCTAAGAGGTTATCATTAATACACTGCCAGCCTCTACTTGAGAAGATGCTAGGGAGAATCCAATCCTGGACAACAAAATTCCTTTCTTATGCAGGGAGAATTCAACTAATCAAGAGTGTGCTATTCTTTATTCAAGTATACTGGTCTCAGGTGTTTGTGTTACCAAAGAAACTTATTCAACTTATTGAAAGAGTATGCAGAACATTCCTTTGGACTGGAGGGGGGGGGGTAGAAGTATCAAGGAAAGCATTATTGTCGTGGGACAACTTGTGCAAACCTAAAGCAGTCGGTGGATTTAATGTGACGACCCAAAGGGTCATCACCTGTTTTCTTATCTATTCTGTGCTTCCGAGGCCTTGAAAATCTATTTTAGAGTCGCCTCAATTTGCGTGCGCAGTCCGAGCACGTAGCCGGGAAGCTTAAATATGAAATTTTGTAAAAAATCCTAAGTTTTGATGTTAAAATGAATAAGTTTGACTTTGGTCAACATTTTGGGTAAACAGATCCGGACCTGTGATTTGACGGTCCCGGAAGATCCGTAGGAAAATATGGGACGTGGGCGTATGTCCGGAATCGAATTCCGAGGTCCCAAACCCGAGAAATAAATTTTTAAGTAAACATTATTTTCTGAAAATGTTTAAGGAAATTGGAAAAGAAATCTGATTAGAAAGCGATGGTATCGGGCCCGTATTTTGGTTCCGGCGCCCGGTACAGGTCTTATATATGTTTTAAGTTCTTCCTGTAAAATTTGGTTGAAATCGGACATCATTTGACGTATTTCAGACTTAAATTTCTAAATTGGAAACTTGATGAAGTTTGAGGAAAAATTCTTGATTTTGAGGTTTGATTAATTGATTTTGAGGTTATTTAGGCGATTTGATCACACGGATAAGTTCGTATGATGTTGTTGAGTTAGTGCCTGTATTTGGTTAGGAGCCCCGAGGACTCGGGAGTCTTTCGGAATGGTTTTTGGCTTTAGAAGTGTTGCAGATTTTCTGCTGTTGTGCCCAGGGATTTTGTTCTTCGCGTTCAAGTGGTCTCACTCGCGAACGCGTAAGGCAAAGATCCCAGGTGCCCAGTTTCTTCTTCGCGAACGCGGAGGTTGAGACGCGAACGCAAAGCTCAGGGGGGAGACCCTTCGCGAATGCGTCCTTCCACTCGCGAACGCGTAGGGTTCAGGGGAGGGGCCACCAGTTTGTTCTACGCGAACATGGACACTAGCCCGCGAACGCGAGGGCTCGAGGTGCTAAAGCATCGCGAACGCGAGCCCAGTGTCGCGAAAGCGAAGGTCTTCAGACCTGACTCATCGCGAACGCATTGAGCTTATCGCGAACATGAAGAAGGATTTTTCCCAGTTATTTTAAAGTCCCAAAACAGAACCCATTACGGGATTTCACCAAAATTTCACAAACTCTTTCTTCTCCAAAGTTCTAGGGCGACTTTTGAAGCATCCTTTCACCATAAACTCTTGGGTTAGCAATCTTTAACTTATTCCTTCAATTTTCATCAACATATATTGAATTTCTAGGCCTAAAACATGTAATTAAGGGTAGAAATTAGGGAATTGGGTAGAGTTAGGGCTTTTTAATTAATTGTGATTTAGACCTCGTTTTGGGGTCAAATTCTAAAAATAATTATATATTCGGGCTCGTGGATGAATGAGTGATTTGATTTTGGTCCGAACCTCGTATTTTGACCAAGCGGGTCCGGGGTCGATTTTTGGGTTTTTGGAAAGAATGATGGAAAAGCTATAATTAGGCAATGGATTCGAATTGTTTAGCATTTATTGATGTTATGAAGTCATTCATGTATAGATACAATCGATTTGGAGCCGAATTCGAGAGGAAAAACGGTAATTGAGGATTGACTTGGCTGTGGAAGTTTGAGGTAAATGTTTGGTCTAACCTTAGCTTGAGGGATTAAGAGTTGTGTCTTATTTACTATGTGATAATTATTGAGTACGACGTATAGGCATGGTGACGAGTATCTATACGTTGGTGTCTAGCATGACCGTGAGTCTTTACATTGTGAATATCCTGATTTTGTTGTGTTTTTCATGCCTTAGTGATGATTTCTATATGTTGTGAAAAGCTTGTGAAAGAAATTGTGACCTTTGAACTTCGAGGAGCATTGACTCGAGTTATATTACCAAGTGTGAAAGTATATGAAATGATTGAACCCTTTGAAGCGTTGGCTCAAGTGGTAAAGTGAGTTAAGATGTAAAAGTGAAAGAAAGAGAAATAGTTATTAAATTGCTCCCTTGCCGGGATGTTTGTTGCTTGGTTGATTATCTCCCTTGCCGGGATGATGAGATTATTAATATTGTTCCCTTGCCGGGATTTAACTGTTTAATTGTGTTCCCTTGCGGGGATTTCTATTATTATTTGTTTACTCCCTTGCCTCTTTGTTTGTGATTGTTGTCTGGGTGAGGAAGAGTGTTAAAGCACGAAGGGTGATGCCGTGCATTGTTTGCTATGGTGAGGAAAGAGTGTAAAGCACAAAGGGTGATGTCGTGCCGTATGATGTACCATTCCGTACTGATTATCATTGATTATATGGTGAGGAAAGAGAGTAAAAGCATGAAGGGTGATGCCGTGCATTGTTTGCTATTGTAAGGAAAGAGTATAAAGCACGAAGGGTGATGCCGTGCACATTGTTATTATATGATTGATTTGGTGAGGACGAGAGTAAAAGCACGAAGGGTGATGCCGTGCAAATTGTTGATTTCTGATTCTTGATGATATTCTAGTTATGTTGTTACTTTCCTTACTTGATGCTTTCTATTCGGAACCGTTATTTCCCCCCACAACATGTTTTTCCCCTTCCCACATTTACTGGTTATTTCTGCATTTTCCTTTTCGCTGTATATATTTAAATTGCACAGGTTTATTTGGTAGTCTGGTCCTAGCCTCATCACTACTTTGCCGAGGTTAGGCTAGACAATTACCAGCACATGGGGTCGGTTGTGCTGATACTACACTTTACACTGTGTGCAGATCCCGGAGCAGCTTACAGACAGTAGTTGGAGGGCTTCCTTTATTCCACCCGGAGATCTAAGGTAGACCTGCAGGCGTTCATGGGCCCTGGCGTCTCCCTCTATCTCTATTCCCTGTTTCATTTTCTTTCATTCAGAAACAGTTTATTGTATTTTCTTCAGGCCTTGTTTGTAGTGACTCTTAGACAGTCTGTGACACTGTGACACAGGTTTTGGGTATTGAGGTTTTGAAAGTTGTAATAGACGTAGTCTTGAGTTATAAAAATTGTTGATTTCCGCTTATTTATTTAATTCCGCTATTTTTCATGTTATCGCTGGTAATTTTAAAAAATAATAATTTGTTAATGAAAACGGTAGTTAAGTGTTGGCTTGCCTAGCTCTCATCAGAGCTCTAGGTTACATAGGTCTCTCAGTTCACAGACAAGCTTAGTAAAGTCTGAGGGTCGGTACGGAGACGTCTGTATTTATCCCCAGAGGCTACAGAGTTAGGAAAGATTTCACATTTATTCTTTCTTGTCATGCAGATTTTTTTCTCAATGCTAATTGGATTTTTACTCTATCCTTTCGTAGATGGCGTGAACACACGCTTCCTCATCTACTGCTCAGCAGCCCGAGCCCCCAGCAGTAGCTTCCACTAGGGGCAAAGGGCGAGGCCGAGGCCGTGCTAGAGGCTGAGGTAGAGGCAGAGCTCAGCCCCGAGCAGCAGCACCAGTGGCGGAGCCTCAGGTTGATTTTGAGGAGGAGGTCCTAGCCCCAGCAGTTCTGGTGGGCCCAGCTCAGGTCCCGGAAGGGTTCATTGCCACCCCAGTTCTTTATGACGCTCTGGTCTGATTGGTAGGCCTCATGGAGAGTGTCACCCGAGCAGGTTTGCTTTAGCACCAGTCACTTCTCAGGCTGGAGGAGGGCTCAGACACTTGTTACTCGCACTCCGGAGCAGGTGGCTCCCCAGATTCAAATTACAGCGGTTCCGCCAGCTGGAGCAGTTCAGCCAGGTGTAGTAGCTCAGACCGGCGATGGAGCGACTATGTCCGCCGATGCTTTGTGGAGGTTGGATAGGTTCACCAAGCTCTTCACTTTTACATTCAACAGAGCATCTATTGAGGATCCCTAGGATTATCTGGATAGTTGTCACGAGGTTCTTTGGAACATAGGGATCGTTGAGACTAATGGAGTTGATTTTGCTACCTTTCGTCTATCTGGATCCGCCAAGACTTGGTGGAGAGATTATTGCTTAGCCAGGCCAGCCGGATTGCCATCTTTGACATGGGAGCAGTTTACAGTGTTGTTTCTGGAGAAGTTTCTCCCCGTTACTTAGAGAGAGGCCTATCGAAGGCAGTTTGAGTGCCTCCAGCAGGGTTCCATGACGGTCACCCAGTATGAGACCAGGTTCATCGATCTAGCTCGCCATGCTCTTGTCATACTTCCTACCGAGAGAGAGAGAGAGTGAGGAGGTTTATTGATGGTCTTATTCAGCCGATTCGTCTTCAGATGGCCAAGGAGGCCAGGAGTGAGATCACCTTTCAGGAGGCGGCCAATGTGGCCCGCAGAGTTGAGATGGTTCTGTCACAGAGAGGTGGTCATGGGTTGGATAAGAGGCCCCGTCATTCGGGCACATTCAGTGGTACCTCGTCTGAAGGTAGAGATTCATATGGTAGAGGCCATCCTCCTAGGCCCTTTCAATCAGCTCTCCAGGTCTCACATGGTACTTTAGGTGGCCGTGGTTCTCAGACGAATTATTTTGATCAGCATCCTTACAGTGCATCACCAGCTCCCATCAGTGCACTGCCGCTTCAGAGTTTCCGAGGTGGTCATTCAGGTCGATAGGGCCAACAGTCTCAGCAGCCGAGGGCTTGTTACACTTGTGGTGATCCGGGTCACATTGCCAGGTTTTGCCCTCGAACACCGGGTAACTCTCAGCATCAGGGTTCTCGTACTATGGTACAGACACCAGGTGTTCCACAGCCCGCCCAGCCAGTTAGAGGTGGGGGTACAGGTGCTAGAGGTGGAGGTAGAGGTCCTAGAGGTAGAGCTCAGGCCGCCAGAGGTAGAGGCCAGCCAGTAGCAGGCCATCCCAGAGAGGTAGTTCAGGGTGGTGGGGCCCAACCCCGATGTTACTATAAGGCCCCAGAAAATTTTGCTAAGCAACCTAGGATTTTGTGGTGCCATGTAGGCTTATTATAATATTTTATGTGTTATTAACTTGGTGTACATCAATTGGATTTGGTAAATATGTGTATAAGTCTTATGTTAAGTAATTTGGGGTCCAAGGAAGGGCCCAAGTCTAAGTCAAATTGGAAAATTTCGTAATAGGCTAAGATTCCAAATGAGTTCGCACAAGTCCCTAATTTGGACAAACATATCAAAATATTTATAAGGTTTTATGTGATTAACAACCTATCATATGAAAGGTCATTGAGTCTAGTTTCCAACGCTTCAAACCGTTCATCATTCGGGCATTCCTACACAAAGTTATGACCAAATTACCAAAGCAGCGCATAATTTTACACTACCGCGGTGCCCCATGCAGCGCTCGGTGCGCCGCGCCTGTAGGAATTCCAGAATGGTCCGAAATTTCATCTCCAGCCACATTTTGCACAGCCTCCCCATACCTCGTGGCGCCCCATGCGGCGCGATAGTGCAAAAATGGGTTTTTAAGACCCAAACCCCATTTCATTTAACTCGTTTTGGGGTTTGTTATTTTGGGATTTTCTGGAGCTTTTAGAGAGAGGGAAGAGCAATTCTAGAGAGAGGAAGAAGCTCAAGTGCCTTGTTCATCAAAAATCTTGTTCAATCTTTGAAATCCAACAAGAAATCCTTTAAGTCCTTCATCAAAGAGGTAGGATCCTACACCCTAACCCTTAATTTCGAATTTTAGCTAAGGGTGGGTATTTATCAAGAAAGTTTGTGGGTATTGGAGTTTTTATCTTGTTTGCATGTGTTGTCAAAAGGTGTAGGAACATGGTTGAGCTAAAAATAGTAAAGTATGGGTTGTGGATTGATGAAATCCTCTATAAAAGGACCATAAAGATTTAACGCTCATATGGTGTTTGATAAAATGCTCAAATGAGCTAGAATTATGAATATCCTCCTAATTTGTGTTCAATTTTGTTATGTCTCGAAGTAGATAGGCATTGCTAGAATTTCCGGAACATTGTAGTAACTTAAGGAAAAGCTCTTGAGGTATGTATGGCTAAAACCCCGTCTTTTAGAAATTGAGCTCTATTGATGTTTGTGTAAATGTGGTAAGACTCAACTTTGGATTCTTGCTTTGATTGATAATTCACATGAATTGGTGTTGTGACCCTATATTTGTGAAAGATGCATTCTAATATGATCAATGTGTTATTCTTGATGACTTAAAAAGGGTGCAAGAAATATGAAATCATGTATTGAAATGTTAAGACCTTAAATTGAGATTGGAGCTGCATATATTATGCCAAACTATGTGAAATCCTCTATGTATAAAGGTGTTTGAAATAAATGACATTGGGAAATAGAGTATGGCCAATGTGCCGAGAATGTGAATTATAATTGTACCTGGTGATGCCTATGGCATGAGAAAGTATGAAACAGATTATGAAATGAGTCTCGACTCTGCTTTCCATAAATGACTTCAATAATAAAGTGTCTTAAAGGCTTTGTACACAATTTATGCCATATGCGGTTGTTCGAGATAATGTTTTGCCTTATAAGTACATCCAATGTGATCCGAGTTGTTACATACTTAGATGTTGAAATTGTATATTGTCATGATTGGAAAAGAATAATTTAAGAACAATTGGTGTAGTTGCTTGTTTATGCCTTTGATGTGTGTTTTATTGTGGTTTGGTGTATCTCCTCCTTTTTGGAAGAATCCGTTATGTTTAAAGTTCCATTGTTAATAAACTTGAGGTGTATGATTTCTAAAATATTGTATATGCCCATGATTCATGATTCCTCTCATGTGCACTTGGCATCTTGGATCGAATGGCTTGTTGTTAAAATTGATATCGATGTGAAACATGTGAAATATGAAATATGGCCACCGTGCCAGGAATAAAGAATCTTGTGAATGGCCAAATGAGCCAAGGAAATATTGTTGTTGTTGGTGACTGGAAATACTAATTGGAATCTATAAAATGTGAAGGATATTGAGGTAAGCATGGTTGCATTTATGCTATGTTCGTTTACTTGTATTCATATCACAACTGTGTGCAATATTAAATTGAGCCAAAAATATTTTTGGGAGTATCATTAGTAAGACCGAGGAAGGGTGGGTCATAAGGCCCACACCCGAATTTACACGTGCCGGTGTAGGAGTGGAGTGTGATTTGGAATGAAATTGAAATATTGGTAAAATTGTGACTATTTCCCCCAAAGTGGGATGAAACTAATACATGTGAATTGAAAAAGAAAAAGCCAACCCACACGGTATATGTGGGGAGGCGGCCTAGCTGATCGGGTGGAGATCAGACTCCATGTTGCGCACATGGCAGTACTATTCTTATGACAACTTTCTTTCGTATCATAATGTCAAACCACATTGTTCCGTGGGGAGATGGCCTAGCCGATCGGGCGTGATCAGACTCCGTGCTAATAAAAACGGTGGTAAAATCGGTGCTAGTGATCTCCCAACCACACACACACACATATATATATATATATATACATATACTATTTTCTTACTTGAAAAATGATTATGTTTCAATTGGTTATTTGGGTATTGTTGACTGGGCTGTGTTGACATGGTGCTTATTTGAAACTTTGTTATCTTTATGATTTCCTCTTTATACTTGTATGAAAGTTCTTTCTAACTAGATGGTGTTTAGTTATACATACTAGTGCTATTCAATGGCACTAACGTCCCTTTTGCCGGGGGCGCTATATCTTTAAATAGATGTAGGTGGTCCCATAGCAGGCAGTGTTGGTCGCAGCTAGTGACGCATCTTCCTTTCAGCTGATTTGGTGAGCCTCACTTTATTTCGGGGTCCTGTTTCATCTATTTATCTTGTACGATGTATTTGAGGTATAGCCGGAGCCTTGTTACTAGCATTTCTATATTACTCTTCAGTTGTAATTAGAGGCTCCGTAGACAGGTTGTGGGTGGTGTTTGGTATTAGAAATATTGGTATTCGGCAAATATATTTTCCTTCATATTTATAAAAATTGTCATATTTTGGATATTATGGTTGAAATGGCTAATGAAAACAAAGTGGAAGTTGTTAATGATTTTTTTTACAAAAGTATGATTAATGGAGTTCATCTCCTATTTATTCACGAACTAGTTTGGGTAGAATAAAATCTAATAGGCTTGCTCAGTCGAATTTACTCGGTTGAGCGCCGGTCGCGCTCTTCGGGTTTTGGGGCGTGACAGTTACGCCCTTCCAGCTAGGCCCAAGGCTGAGGCTTTAGATGCAGTCATTACAGGTACCATTTTGGTTTGTGATAGAGATGCTTCAGTGCTATTTGATCCAGGGTCTACGTATTCGTATGTGTCATCTTATTTTGCAACGTACCTGGTCATGCCTAGTGATTCATTGAGTATTCCTGTTTATGTGTCTACACTGGTGGGTGATTCTATTGTGGTCAATCGAGTCCATCGTTCTTGTATTGTGGTGATTGGGGGTCTTGAGACTCGCGTGGATTTGTTGCTTCTAAACATGGTCGATTTTGATGTTATATTAGGGATGGACTGGTTATCACCTTACCACGCTATCTTGGATTGTCATGCCAAGAATGTGACCTTAGCCTTACCGTATTTTCCCCATTTAGAGTAGAGGGGGACTCCTGATCATTCTACCCGCAGTGTTATTTCGTATGTGAAGGCTCGACGTATGGTCGAGAAGGGGTGTTTGGCCTATTTGGCATATGTTCGTGATTCTAGTGCTGAGGTCCCTTCTATTGATTCTGTGCCCGTTGTTCGTGAGTTTCCTGATGTTTTCCCTTCAGACCTACTGGGTATGCCACCCGACAGGGATATTTACTTTTGCATTGATTTGGCCCCGGGCACCCAGCCCATCTCTATCCCGCCATACCGTATGGCCCCGCCTGAGTTAAAAGAGTTGAAGGAGCAGTTGCAGAACTTGCTTGAGAAGGGTTTTATTAGACCCAGTGTTTCGCCTTGGGGTGCGCCGGTGTTGTTCGTTAAGAAAAAGGATGGTTCGATGAGAATGTGCATAGATTACCAGCATTGAACAATGTTACAATCAAGAATAAGTATCCACTGCCGATGATTGATGATTTGTTCGATCAGCTTCAGGGTGCCAAGGTATTTGCAAAGATTGACTTGAGATCTGGCTACCATCAGTTGAGGATTAGGGCATCCGATGTCCCTAAGACAACATTCCGCACTTGGTACGAGTATTATGAGTTCTTGGTTATGTCATCCGGGTTGACAAATGCCCCAGCAGCTTTTATAGATTTGATGAACCGAGTGTTCAGGCCTTATTTGGACTCGTTCGTGATAGTCTTCATTGATGATATTCTGATATATTCCCGCAGCCAGGAAGAGCACGAGTAGCATCTCAGAGTGGTTATTCAGACTCTGAAGGATAGTCAGCTATATGCAAAGTTCTCGAAGTGTGAGTTCTGGTTGAGTTCAGTTGCATTCCTGGGTCATGTCGTATTAGTAGAGGGTATTCAGGTTGACCCGAAGAAGATTGAGGTAGTCAAGAACTGACCTAGACCAGCATCAACTACAGAGATTCGGAGTTTCTTGGGATTGGCAGGCTACTATCGTCGGTTCGTGGAGGGGTTCTCATCTATCGCAGCCCCGATGACTAGGTTGACCCAGAAGAGTGCCCAGTTCAGATGGTCGGACGAGTGTGAGGCGAGCTTTCAGAGGCTCAAGACAGCTCTGACTATGGTACCGGTATTAGTTTTGCCCACAGGTTTAGGGCCTTATACCGTTTATTGTGATGCATCTCGCATTGGGCTTAGTGCAGTTTTGATGCAGGATGGCAAGGTCATTGCCTATGCTTCACGGCAGTTGAAGATTCATGAGAAGAACTATCCGGTGCATGATTTAGAGTTGGTAGACATTGTTCACGCACTGAAGATTTGGAGGCATTATCTGTATGGTATGGCATGTGAGGTGTTCACTGATCACAAGAGTCTTCAGTATTTGTTCAAGAAAAAGGAGTTGAATTTGAGGCAGAGGAGGTGGTTGGAGTTGTTGAAGGATTATGATATCACTATCTTATCTCACCCGGGAAAGGCCAATGTGGTGGATGATGCTTTGAGTAGAAAGTCAGCCAGTATGGGCAGTCTTGCTTATATTCCAGTCGGTGGGAGACCGCTTGCTTTGGATGTTTAGGCTTTGGCCAATCGATTTGTGAGGTTGGATATTTCTGAGCCTAGTCGAGTATTAGCTTGCACGGTCGCTCGTTCTTCGTTATTGGAGCATATCCATGATCAACGGTTTGATGATCCTCATTTGTGTGTCCTTAGAGACACGGTGCAGTGTGGAGGTGACAAGCAGGTTAGCTTAGATGCTGATGGAGTTTTGAGATTGCAGGGTCGAGTTTGTGAGCCTAATGTGGATGGGCTTTGGGAGTTGATTTTAGAGGAGGCCCATAGTTCTCGGTACTCTATCCATCCAGGCATCGCGAAGATGTATCAGGATTTGCGGCAGCATTATTGGTGGCGTAGAATGAAGAATGATATTGTTGCACATGTGGCTCAGTGTTTGAATTGTCAGTAGTTTAAGTATGAGCATCAGAGGCCTGGTGGATTGTTTCAGAGGATTGAGCTTCCCGAGTGGAAGTGAGAGCGGATAACTATGGACTTTGTTACTGGACTTCCGCTGACTCAGAAGAAGTTCGGCGCAGTTTGGGTCATTGTTGATAGGCTGACCAAGTCAACGCATTTCATTCCTATGGCAGTCTCCTATTCATCCGAGAGGTTAGCTGAGATCTATATCTGGGAGATTATTTGCCTTCATGGTGTGCCGGTATCTATCATTTTGGACCGAGGTACACAGTTCACTTCGCATTTATGGAGAGCAGTTCAGCGAGAGTTAGTCACCCAGGTTGAGTTGAGTACAACATTTCATCCTCAGACGGACGGGCAGTCCGAGCGGACTATTCAGATATTGGAAGATATGCTCCGAGCTTGTGTTATTGACTTTGGAGGTTCATGGGATCAGTTCTTGCCTTTAGCAGAGTTTGCCTACAACAACAGCTACCAGTCGAGTATCTAGATGGATCCTTATGAGGCTTTATATGGTAGGCGGTGTCGATCTCTGGTTGGATGGTTTGAGCCGGAGAGGCTCGGTTGTTGGGTACGGATCTGGTTCAGGAGGCCTTGGACAAGGTCAGGATCATTCAGGATAGGCTTCGTACAGCTCAGGCCAGGCAAAAGAGCTATGCAGATCGTAAGGTTCGAGATGTGGCTTTTATGGTTGGTGAGCGGGTATTGATCCGAGTCTCGCCTATGAAGGGCGTGATGAGATTTGGGAAGAAGGGCAAGCGTAGCCCTAGGTTCATTGGCCCGTTTGAGATTCTTGATAGAGTGGAAGAGGTGGTTTATAGACTTGCATTGCCGCCGAGCTTGTCAGCCGTGCATCCAGTGTTCCATGTGTCCATGCTTCGGAAGTATCACGGCGATCCATCCCACGTGTTAGATTTCAGCACGTTCCAGTTGGACAAGGACCTGTCCTATGAGGATGAGCTGGTAGCTATTCTAGACAAGTAGGTTCGTCAGTTGAGATCCAAGAGTTTCCCTTCTGTTCATGTTCAGTGGAGAGGTCAGCCTCCTGAGGCATCGACCTGGGAGTTCGAGTCCGATATGTAGAGCCGTTATCCTCATTTATTCCCTGACTCAGGTACTTCCTACTTCTGTCCGTTCGAGGACGAACGGTTGTTTTAGAGATGGAGAATGTGACGACCCAAAGGGTCATCACCTATTTTCTTATCCATTATGTGCTTCTGAGGCCTTGAAAACCTCATTTAGAGTTACCTCGATTTGGTGTGTAGTCCGGGCGCGTAGCCGGAATGCTTAAATATGAAATTTTGTGAAAAATGCTAAGTTTTGATGTTAAAATGATAAGTTTGACTTTGGTCAACATTTTGGGCAAACGGACTCGAACACGTGATTTGACGGTCCTGGAGGGTCCGTAGGAAAATATGGGATGTGGGCGTATGTCCGAAATCGAATTTCGAGGTCCCAAGCCCGAGAAATGAATTTTTAAGTAAAAATTGTTTTCTGAAAAATGTTTAAGGAAATTGGAAATGAAATCTGATTAGAAAGCAATGGTATTCGGACCCGTATTTTAGTTCCGGCACCCGGTACAGGTCTTATATATGTTTTAAGTTATTCCTGTAAAATTTGGTTGAAATCGGACGTCGTTTGACGTATTTCGGACTTAAATTTCTAAATTGGAAACTTGATGAAGTTTGAGGAAAAATTCTTGATTTTGAGGTTTGATTCATTGATTTTGAGGTTATTTAGGCGATTTGATCGCACAGATAAGTTCGTATGATGTTGTTGAGTTAGTGCCTGTGTTTGGTTAGGAGCCCCGAGGGCTCGGGAGTGTTTCGGAATGGTTTTTGGCTTTAGAAGTGTTGCAGATTTTCTGCTGTTGTGCCCAGGGATTTTGTTCTTCGCGTTCACGTGGTCTCACTCGCGAATGCGTAAGGCAAAGATCCCAGGTGCCCAGTTTCTTCTTCGCGAACGTGGAGATTGAGACGCGAACGCGAAGCTCAGGGGGGAGACCCTTCGCGAACGCGTCCTTCCACTCGCGAACGCGTAGGGTTCAGGGGAGGGGCCACCAGTTTGTTCGATGCGAACGCGACCACCGGGCCGCGAACGTGAGGGCTTGAGGTGTTAAAGCATCGCGAACGCGAGCCCAGTGTTCCGAACGCGAAGGTCTTCAGACCTGACTCATCGCGAACACGTTGAGCTTATCGCGAACGCGAAGAAGGATTTTGCCCAGTTATTTTAAAGTCCCAAAACTGAACCCATTACGGGATTTCACCAAAATTTCACAAACTCTTTCTTCTCCAAAGTTCTGGGGCGACTTTTGAAGCATCCTTTCACCATAAACTCTTGGGTTAGTAATCTTTAACTTATTTCCTTCCATTTTAATCAACATCTATTGAATTTCTAGGCCTAAAACATGCAATTAAGGGTAGAAATTAGGGAATTGGGTAGAGTTAGGGCTTTTTAATTAATTGTGATTTAGACCTCGTTTTGGGGTCAAATTCTGGAAATAATTATATATTCGGGCTCGTGGATGAATGGGTGATTTGATTTTGGTCCGAACCTCGTGTTTTGACCAAGCGGGTCCGGGGTCGATTTTTGGTTTTTGGAAAGAATGATGGAAAAGCTATAATTAGGCAATGGGTTCGAATTGTTTAGCATTTGTTGATGTTATGAAGTCATTCATGTATAGATACAATCGATTTAGAGCCGAATTCGAGAGTAAAAAAGGTAATTGAGGATTGACTTGGCCGTGGAAGTTTGAGGTAAGTGTTTGGTCTAACCTTAGCTTGAGGGATTAGGAGTTGAGTCCTATTTGCTATGTGATAAATGTTGAGTACGACGTATAGGCGTGGTGACGAGTATCTATACGTTGGTGTCTAGCATGACCGTGAGTCTTTACATTGTGAATATCCTGATTTTGTTGTGTTTTTCATGCCTTAGTGATGATTTCTATATGTTGTGAAAAGCTTGTGAAAGAAATTGTGACCTTTGAACTTCGAGGAGCATTGGATCGAGTTATATTATCAAGTGTGAAAGTATATGAAATGATTGAATCGTTTGGAGCGTTAGCTCAAGTGGTAAAGTGAGTTAAGAAGTAAAAGTGAAAGAAAGAGAAAGAGTTATTAAATTACTCCCTTGCCGGGATGTTTGTTGCTTTGTTGATTATCTCCCTTGCCGGGATGCTGAGATTATTGATATTGTTCCCTTGCGGGGATTTAACTGTTTAATTGTGTTCCCTTGCGGGGATTTCTATTTTTATTTGTTTACTCCCTTGCCCTTTGTTTGTGATTGTTGTTTGGGTGAGGAAGAGTGTTAAATCACGAAGGGTGATGCCGTGCATTGTTTGCTATGGTGAGGAAAGAGTGTAAAGCACAAAGGGTGATACCCTGCCGTACGATGTACCATTCCGTACCAGATATCATTGTATATGGTAAGGAAAGAGAGTAAAAATACGAAGGGTGATGCCGTGCATTGTTTGCTATTGTGAGGAAAGAGTGTAAAGCACGAAGGGTGATGCCGTGCACATTGTTATTATATGATTGATTTGGTGAGTACGAGAGTAAAAACACGAAGGGTGATGCCGTGCAAATTGTTGATTTCTGATTCTTGATGATATTCTAGTTATGTTATTACTTTCCTCAATTGATGCTTTCTATTCGGAACCGTTATTTCCCCCACAACATGTTTTCCCTCTTCCCATATTTACTAGTTATTTATGCATTTTCCTTTCCGCTGTATATATTTAAATTGCACAAGTTTATTTGGTAGTCTAGTCCTAGCCTCGTCACTGCTTCGCCGAGGTTAGGATAGACACTTACCAGTACATGAGGTCGGTTGTACTGATACTACACTCTGCACTGTGTGCAGATCCCGAAGCAGCTTACGGACAGTAGTTGGAGGGCTTCCTTCTGTCCACCCGGAGACCCAAGGTAGACCTGCAGGTGTTCGCGAGCCCTGGCGTCTCCCTCTATCTCTATTCCCTGTTTCATTTTCTTTCGTTCAGAAACAGTTTATTGTATTTTCTTCAAGCCTTGTTTGTAGTCACTCTTAGAGAGTCTGTGACACTGTGACACCAGGTTTTGGATATTGAGGTTTTGAAAGTTATAATAGACGTAGTCTTGAGTTATAAAATTTGTTGACTTCTGCTTATTTATTTAATTCCGCTGTTTTTCATGTTATTGCTAGTAATTGAAAAACAAATTATTAATGAAAAAGGTAGTTAAGGGTTGGCTTGCCTAGCTCTCATTAGTAGGCGCCATCACGACCCCCGAGGGTGGAAAATCCGGATCGTGACACTTAATCTGCTAGCTATAGAGGAATGGAATAAGGCAGCCATATGTAAACTCCTTTGGAACCTGTGCAAGAAGAAGGATAGATTGTGGGTGCAGTGGATACATGTGTATTATAAGAAGCAGAATACATTGTGGGACACTGTACCAAAATAAGCCTCTTGGATAGTGCAGAAGATACTTAAAGCCAAACAATACTTTGAGGAAGCTGGCTATACAGAGGAGGATGCACTACAAGAAAGTATGAAATTTGCCACAAAATTTTTTGTTGCCATATATTGAATATTGTTGCAAAAAGTACTTTTGGCAACAACAGAAAAGTTGTTGCATGTCGTTGCAATAAATGCTGATGGAAAAAGTTTTTGCAACAACAAAAGATATTGTTGCGAAAAGTTGCCGTAACGCAACAAAGAAAGTTGTTGCAATAAATTATTTTTTGGTCACACAATTGTGGCTTATGAAAATATTTAGCAACAACAATTATTGTTGCGATAAAATATTATTTTTTCGCAACAATATTACTTGTGGCAAAAAAATTGGCGGGAGGGTAGTTAATAATCTGTTATAAAGGCTTTTAGCAACAAGTATTGTTGTGGCCATAAAATCACTTTTTGCCAACAATATTACATTTTTTGTTGTACAACTAACAACAACAAATATGTAGTTGCTACATAAACAATTCACATTTTAAATCTTTTAAAACATCACAAATGTATATATAAAAATTAATATATGATATATATTTGGAAAAGTCAATACACCTGAAGCACAATGTATTTACATACTTTCAAAACCTACCACTAAAATATATGTTTTTACTTGAAAAAAGAACAAGAACATCTCCAGAGTCATAATTTCTAATCAAATAACAACTCCATAAGTAAATTTTCTTCTAGTAGCTTGTACATCCATGAACCATATTGCCATCTATATTGGTTTACTCATGCTCATCCTACAAAAGAATATAAATTATAGTTATATCTTTTATAAATAAAAACTATAAAGTACACAAGTATGGATCAAAAGAGAGAATAAGACAGAGAAATGAACAAGAATGAGTGAATCCATTGTCTGGCTGATGGTTATTTAAGAGAATCTTGTTAGGTTAACCATATAGTAGTAGTAGTTGATTCATTTTTACAAGCATATAACCGATTTAGAAGAGAGGAAAATGTTCTTCAAGCCCACACTGTAATCCGGTATTTACTCTTAAATAAACAAATTTTGACTGAGGATGCTATCCTTTATAGCAACCTTTCTTGACAGATATTATACAATTGTGCTCACCAGTAGAGAAACTATTAGTATCCATAGATGCTCCTTGACTTCATGGCCATGGGTGGGAGTGGGAATGCTATCTTCAGACATATGTTCAGTTTCTAGTAATATACTTCGTCATTAGTTAAGCTTGTCTGCATGTTTTGACTACCCATAAGCTAGTAGACTAGTTAACAGTGGTGGTATTAGACCTTCTTGATGTACACTACTTTGCTAGAATCAGAAAACTGAGAAGCTTCATCGTGAGACCAGAATATAGAAGACGAGCGCTAACTATGTACTATAGATTTTGCATATCGCCACAAAATCACATTAGATCTGGCTTCTTTATTTTCTTTTACTTTTTTTCTCCAAAGTATAAGATATTCTCTGTATATAACTTTAGTCTAGAATCTTTTAAAAGCCCAAGATCAAACAACTTTTCATTTTGATATGATATGACTGAGAACCAAAAGAATTGCAACAGAAAACTATAAAGCCTAAGAACAAGCACATCACCTTTCAAAGGTCCAAGATCAAGCAACTTTTCTTTCTGAATTGAGAAGAATGCAAATATGACAAAGAACAATATCAATCAAGGAATTTACTTTTACAAGAGTTAGACAGAGTTTTCTTACCGTGATGTCATCCATAAGTCTTGAACAACTTGTAACATATTTTTTGAAATGATCATGGAGCCTACTACGACGATATCTATATAAATTATTAGCTGTTTTAAGGATAGTATCTCGATTGTGTTGTGTGTCTGGAAGTTGGAAGGTGTCCTGAATTCAAAATAAACTTAAGTGAGCTTACTTAAAATAGAGTTGTGATTGTCTGCCAATGAATCGAGGACTGTTTCAAAGTCAGCTTCTCTATATTTGTATACTTACACTGAGAGTTTTCTTATGTTTACTAAACCGACAAGAAAATTCTAAGGGAACAGAGTGAATTACCAGCATATGAGCAACAATCCTATCTTTTGCTATATCAGGAACTTCCTTCCAATTCTTGACATCATGCTTAGCATTATGCATAACTTTAACAGAGAGCTCAGTAATGAAATCATTAGCTCCAGGACCTACTGCTAAAGTTCGATCTGGTGGAATAATCACCTTCAGCTTTCCATTGTCACTATCTTTGCGTTTCTTTTGGATTGAAAGTCCTGTTGTCTTCCCTCTTCCTTTTCTCTTTTTGCCTTCAGCTATATATGGAAATATTTAGATGTATAGTAAACATAACATATACAAGCTAGAGCTTTTATAGGGCAGAATTTTAACAAATAAATTAACTTACCCGGTGGCGGGTTTGAGATTACATCAACAATTTCATCATTGTTAGAAACATGCACATCCGTCATCATGATATGCTGCAACATATTAAAAAAAATTGTATTATTGGACTAGTCGAATGTACAAGTGACAAAAGTAAAATACTAAAAAAGAGACAATATATTTTCAGAAACCGAGAGAAACAAATCAATTGAAAGCAAAAATTATAAAGAAATTACAGAAATAGAAAAGAAATTAACCATTTCGGCAAGGTGATGGAAATATTTCTGTGAAGAAAGCGATTGAAATAGGCAAAATTATCTTAAAGACTAGTTGAAAATTACAACCAGTCATCATCCTCAATTTCATCAAACTCATCAGAAAGATATTCTTCATCTGCATTGAAGTCATCTCCATTTTCATGATCAGATTCATCAAAAGCTTCTAAGTCTACTTCTTCCTCATTACTTAGAGAAGGGGCATCTACACTCACTCCATCAATGTCTTCTCTTTGTATTTTAATAACATCATTGTCGGACTCTATTTGAAGATCTACTTCTCCTCTTTCAATCAAGTCAATCAGTTGATACGACTCCGTTTCATCTTCTTGTTCGGGTAAATCAAACAAATTCTGTGGTCTTACTCTTACCACAGCATGCCAATTCTCATTTTGATCGTGTTTAACATAATACACAGATTGTGCTTGTGAGCCTAAAATGAATGGATCATTTGTATAATGGACTCGTGTCACATTTACACATATGAATCCATATTCATCCCTTTTATAACCTCTACTTTGACTACGACCTTGAGTAGGAACTTCAAACCAGTCACATTGGAATAATATGACTGAATTATTATCCAAATATTGGATCTCTAAAATCTTTCTTATCTTTCCATAATAATCAACATTTCCTGTATGTTCATCACTTTTCACAACTACACCACTATTTTGAGTTTTCAAACCTAGCTCAGATTTCATTGTTCGAAACCTAAACCCATTCATGATATATCCATTATGGCAATAAGCACGAGGATCTGGACGTCTTGCCAAAGCTAGTAATCCACTGGTAATTCGGCCATCACCATTTTCTTTTAACTGTACCACCTATAATATTTCAATTACAAACTCACAAACATTAATACTATTTAAAAAATATAATTTACAAATTATCCTAAATAAAAATAAACAAGCATTAAATGATATAATTTACCTTTTTCTCAAACCACAAAGGAAATTCCTCCTTGTGTCTCTTGAAAACATTTCTAGTATTCTCGTTCCTTAATATTTCTAAGTGTTGCCTATGGAATGTGAGCATTTAATAAAATCAAAATAAATAATATTAAAACATAGTTGTTGAGATTTCCATAAAAATAAAAGGATGTAAACTAACTGAAAGGTATCTTACTCAATCCAAGGTCTGACTTCATCACAATTTTGGAGGATATAAAAATGAGCTTGATTGATTTCATGAGTGCTCAAGTTTATCCAATCACCCCCTACTAAAGGCTTACCACGACAATTAAATACAGATAAACCATTTGGTTCGATATTAGAAGAATCAAAATTTCTATCCAGACGATTTTGCTTTGTCTCCATATCAGTCAAATATTTGGAACAGAATATCATGCACTCCTCAACAAGATATCCCTCGGCAATTGATCCTTCCGCGCGAGCTTTATTTCGTACATAACCTTTCAAGGTGCGCAAAAATCTATGACGTAAAAATAGATCAGTTCTGCAACAAATTTTAACTAGAAGAGAAACTAAAGGAATAGTTTAGAGGAATACGAATCCAACCTTTCAATGTAATACATCCATCGAAATTGAACGGGACCACCCAACTTAGCCTCCATTGCCAAATGAATTGCCAAATGAACCATAACATCAAAGAACGTTGGCAAAAACACACGTTCTAATTTACAAATTGTCACCCGTATACTTTTATCTAGTTGATCTAACTTATCCACATACAACTCTTTTTATCGCACAAATCGCTAAAGAATAATGACAGTTCAACTAATGGATCACATGCATCCTTTGGCAAAATCCCTTTGATGATAAGTGGAAAAATGCGTTGAAAAAAAACATGGTGGTCATGACTTTTAAGTCCGAAAATTCTTGCTTCCTTAACATTGACACAACGACTAATGTTAGAAGCATAAGCATCGGGAAACTTGACTTCTTTAATGAGCTGACAAAATTGAATCTTCTCAGTTTTAGACATTGTATAGCTTGCTAGAGGAAGTATGTACTTATTACCACTTTTTATTGGATGAAGGATTTTTTTTATTTTCATCTCTTGTAAGTCCAACCGAGATTTTAATGTGTCCTTTGTTTTTCCTTCAATATCTAATAACGTTCCTATCACACTTTCACTGATATTTTTTTCTATATGCATCACATCCAAATTATGTCTTAACAATAAAGTCCTCCAATATGGGTTCAAAGAATATACTTTTTTTCTTCCAATTGTCATATCTTATTGTATCTCGTTTTCTTTTTCTTGTGATGCCGTCAACTAACATTTGTGAGGATGTATTAAGTTGTGCAAGCACATCATCTCCACTCAAAGCTTGTGGTGCAAGTCTTTCTTCCTTTGTGTTATCAAAAGAACTTTTATTTCGACGATAGGGATGATTTATTTCCAAGAACCTACGATGACCCATATAGCATTGCTTGCGACCTTATTTCAAGTAAATAGAACAAGTATGTATATAACAAATCGGACAAGCTAATTTACCTTTAGTGCTCCAACCGGATAAAATACCATAAGCTGGAAAGTCATTAATTGTCCACAATAAAGAAGCACGTAAGAAAAAAATTTGTTTCATAAAAGCATCATAAGTCTCAATTCCACTCTCCCACAAGGTTTTCAAATCATCTACCAAAGGTTGGAGATACACATCAATATCCATACCAGGTCCTTTTGGTCAGGAATAAGCAAAGACAACAAAAGATTTGATTGTTTCATGCATAGCCATGGGGGAGATTATATGGGATCAACACTACCGGCCACATACTATAAGCATTACTCATTGAACCAAAAGGATTAAAGCCATCTGAAGCAAGCCCAAGCCTTACATTACGTGGATCTGAAGCAAAACTTGGATATTTTTCATCAAAATTTTTCCACGCCAAGGAGTCAGCTGGATGTCGTAAAATTCCATCATCGACTTTCTTATTTTTATGCCATCTCATATCTTCAGCGGTACGTTTTATCATAAACAATCGTTGTAATCTTGGTATGATAGGAAAGTATCTAAGAATCTTTCTAGAAATTCCTTTATTTCTCTTATTCGAATTTTCTGAAGCAACCTCTTCATCAGTATGTTCTCCTTTTCTTACCATCCATCTTTTCTCACCACATTTAGGGCATTGCTCAAGATCCGCATATTCCTTTCTATATAAAATGCAATTATTAACACATGCATCTATCTTCACATAATCTAAACCCAAACCTTTAATTATCTTTTGAACTTCATAGATAGAATTCGGAAGCATATTTCCTTTGGGTAAAACATCACTCAATAGTTTCAATAAAGAGTCAAATGAGGTATTACTCCAGCCATGTAGACACTTCATTTGAAAAAGACGCATTACAAACGAGAGTTTGGAGAATTTTTCACAATCAGGATATAATTTTTGCTCTGCATCTTTTAATAATCTATAGAAAATTTTATCTTCTGTATTAGACTCTTCAGAACTAGACTCACTATTCTTATCAAACTCATGACTATGAGAGGGAATACCACGATACAAGTCATGCAACATTTCAAAAGTGGAAGCATCATCATTTCCTATATCTGAATCTGTACCAACATTTGTTCCATCATCTGAAGATGAATCCGACTCACCATGATAAATCCACCTATCATATGTTGAATCTATTCCCCGTCTAAGTAAATCTGTCTTTACTTCTTCTCGCGTTTTCCAAAGAATATTGTTACACCTAATACACGGACATTGGATTCTTACACCAACATTAGAATTAGAAAATGCGAAGTTTAGAAATTGTTCTACACCATTCAAGTATTGAGGTAACGCCCTATTCTTAATGAATATCCAGCTCTTATCCATCATGTACTTGCCTATAATAAAATATAAAAGTAAAACTATATGATTGTCTTTCTCTCTATTTTTTATTATCTGTTGTATCGGAAAAAAATTGATTAGAGAATTACTTAGAAACATAAGGCTTTGAGTTGAACTGAAAAGCCAAATAATTAGAATTAGTGGACAAAATTAGGCAAACAAAAGTTCCACTTTGAGCTATGCATATTAGGCAAACAAATTTTTTACTTTGAGACTCTTGTTTATTGTGGGAATCAAGGAAGTATTAATGTCTAGACAGAGTATATGCCCTTCTTAAAAAATCGCATAGGAGCACCAACGTGATTCGATTCAGCTATGGTTGGACAATTTTTCTCTTTCACACTTTCTCAGGAATTAACAGAGTGCAAGGGAATGAAATACTTATTTTCTAAAAAAATTCTTTTCTCAAAAAATAGAATAATATAAATACTTAGTAAAACAATACATTTTTTCGAAGTTGAAAGCATCTATAATTGCAAATCACTCATACTACAACCAGTGTAACTAGAAATACTCCACGCTTTTGATGAGTAATCCAGAATTTACTTTACGTCGGATTCAATAATAGCAATACACAACAACAACAACAACAACAACAACAACAATAAACCTAGTGTATTCCCACAAGTGGGGTTTGGAAGGATAGTGTGTACGCAAACCTTACCCCTACCTTCAATAGGTAGAGAGGTTGTTTCCGATAGACCCTCGTCTAAGGATAGAATGAGAAATAATATATTAAATATTCTAAAGTCCAAATAAAGAAATCTACAATTTTTTATTAAAACTTCACAAGATGTTAGTACTAAATGAAGGACACTTTAAATGGATACATATATAGTGGCTTCAATATTCCACCTTACTGTTTTGATGAAATTTTTGAAATTAACTTTCAGAGTATTTTGGGTAGAAAAGAAAGGGTAGAACCATTCGTGGAATACATATATCTATTGAAGATTAGTAATCACCTGCCAAATTATTGAACAATTGTGATATCCAGCAACCATGACATAATCAGCATAGATGAATAGCAATAGACATGAATAAAATATTCAAGAACCAAAAATTAGACAGGGGACATAAAGAAAACTTATGAACCAGACCAACACCAGAAATAACATCAAGTAATTGATAAACTTCTCACAAAATTAGTATTAAAACTTGAAGTGTAAATCTATTGACCTTCAATATAATCTATTAACTTCGAGAAAATATTGTTTCACATTCATATGAAAGGCAACAGAAAATATCCATAATTCATATGAAAGGCAACAGAAAAGATCCATAATGCTACAAGTAACAACAGAAAAGATCCATTCATATCAAGAACAAGAAATTGGACAATGCTAAAAGAAAAACTTTATGAAAAGTTTCTTTTTGAAAACGGTATTTTCATTATTCGGTGAACCACCAATCGATAAAGCAATTTGAATAGGGTTCTTACCGATTCTTTTCCGATCAGCAGTAATACGACGCAGCAAGGAGGATGAAGCAGAGAAGGAGCTCGTTCAAGAATAGCAGATAAAAAAAACCCTAGCCAGATTGGTTACTAGAGAGTGCGCTAAAAATTTGAGAAAAGTTATTAAAAGGGAAAAAGTTTGCCGCGTTTAATTTTGGCGGAAAACTGGAAAGTTTTAGGCCACAACCCACAACCCACGAACCTTCTTGATAAAATATTATGTATTGCCAACAAAAAGATTTTGTTGTTGCAAATTCTGTTTATATTTTAAGTTTATATATTATCTTAAAAGTTCTATTTTTTGCAACAACTAAAATCAGTTGTTGCCATTTATTAAATTCGGCAACAATACCATAATTGTTGCTAGAATATTTTTAAAATTTAAATTTTATTTTCTGAACCATAGAATATGACAACAAAATTAATACGGTTGCCAACAATAAAAATTTGTTGCAAAATTTTTTATTCTATAGCAACAAATTTGTGGAATTGTTGCCATTTATCCATTTTTACCAACAATATTTCAATTGTTGCTAAAACATTGTTGTAAATTCCATATTTTCTTGTAGTGATGTAGAGGAGATGAACAACTTTTATATCAAGAATATGTATGGGTAACTGAGGGGTGAATTTGATAGAGTGCCATGGAGGAAACTGGTGCACAGCAGTGTCGGAGTACCAAAATGGAACTTCATAGTCTACCTAGCTGCACACAGAAGATTAATGACAAAAGACAAGATGAGAGGTTTGGGCTATGTGGAGGATGTAACATGTTCTTTATGTAACAGTGAGGAGGAAACAGTGGATCATCTGTTTTTTTAAATGTACCTATGCATCAATAATATGGACAGCAATGCTGCAATGTCAAGGGATTCAGAGACAACAAATGATGTGGGCAAACGAGCTTGAATGGGCAGGGAAGTACTACAGAGGGAGGAGCACAACAGCTAAGCTATAACTTGTGCTGGTAGGAACACTGTATTACATATGGCAAGAGAGAAATGGTAGGATTTTCAAAAAAGTTCAAAGATCAGAAGTCACTCTAAGCAGAGCAATTACGCAGGATATGCATGGGAGAGGAGAAAGTAAACACATGATACAAAAAAGATTACGGGAACTCAACTACGCAGAGCAATTACGCAGGATATGCATGGGAGAGGAGAAAGTAAACACATGATACAAAAAAGATTACGGGAACTCAACTACTATCCTAGTATGTAAGGTTCAGTCTATAGGTAGTAGTTAGATTAATATGTTCTTGTAATTGTAGTTAATGAAGGCAGAAGTGGAGCTAAAATCTGGAATGTATGTCCAGATTAAGCTCGAGTATAGTATGTACATATTTGTTGAGAAATGAAATTTTAATTACCAAAAAAAAAATAGTCATTTAATTATTTTCTTAATTTTTAGGTATTTAAAATCTACTATATTTTGTTTACCAAACCCTTCCTTATTTGAACTATGTACAAATTTTTAATCTTTAAAACTCTAAAATCTATTCAGATTTTATTACTTCAATTAAACACAAACGTAGAGAATAAATACATAAAATCGATCACTGACATAAATATCTCCACTTTTATGCAAGTTACCTTTACATATATAAACCAATTGAATGGAATAGTCATTAAAAGATAACAATACTTACGTAGGCCTGTTGGTAATTAGAACTTTTGTTAATTGAATGCCTTACATTAAAATATATATATATATATATATATATATATATATATATATATATATATATATATATATATATATATATATAGAGAGAGAGAGAGAGAGAGAGAGAGAGAGCAGTCCTAAAATAAAAATACATTCATGTACAAATTGAAAATAAGAAAAATATCACATATTTATTGGAAAATATTAGACTTCTTTAGGTCAGAGTTTCTTACTTTATTGAGTAACTAAATTAATAAGATCAGTAATCATTATTTCTAAAAACTTATATCTTTTTCTTTAATTTTTCATTTACAAAAATCGAACATAATTTTTAATGTAAAATATATGTAATTCTTTACCAAATTTATACTCATTAAGACGAAGTGCACGTGCAACGCGTGTACCCTAAAGACTAATATTTAAAAAAATTAAAATTATTATGTATATATATATATATATATATATATATATATATATATATATATATATAAAATATAATATAATAATGTATAATCATCCATAACTCGTGTATAATTTATGTATACCAACTAAGAAAACTAAAGAGTAAATCCAAGTGACAATATATGTAAAGATACATATTTTAAGTATAGATGTAAGTTTTGCCCATTGGTATTGCAGCCTGAAATAACAAACTCTAATTTTTAGGATCATCTCAAGAAAGATCAGCTATGTGATAATTACATAAGTTTTTATATTTTTTCTAGTAAATCTCGATTAACTAGAAGGTGTAAGCGGTTGGCATTGGCAGGTATGAGAAGAGGTAGAGGACGTCCTAAGAAGTATTGGGGCGAGGTGATCAGACAGGACATGGCGCAACTTCAAATTTCCGCGGACATGGTTCTTAATAGGAAGGTGTGAAGGTCGAGCATTAGGGTTATTGGTTAGGAGGGAGTCGAGCGTTTTTCTTCTTTGTACCGGAGGCGGGGCTAGGCCGATAGTTGATTTATGTAGTTTCGACACTATTTTTATTTCCCCATAGTTTTATGGCATTATTACTGGTAATTGTTATTGCTTTTTCATCTATTTTCTGTCTCTTACGATGTTGATATTATTTTTCTGTTTTTTGTTGTTGTCACTGATCTATTGTTTATTTTCGTCTTCTTGAGCCGAGGGTCTTTTGGAAACAACCTCTTTACCTCTTCAAGATAGGGGTAAAGTCCACGTAGACTCTACTCTACCCAGACCCTACTTATGAGATTTTACTGAGTGATTGTTGTTGTTGTTGTTGTAAATCTCAATTAACTCCTTTAATCTTTTGGAATTGATAAACAATACTCCCATCACCTATTATATATACTGGACGGAATGAGATAGTTATTTTCAGAAGGACAAAAATATACGAAAAGTGTTTTTGAACAATGAATAGAACCTAATAATATATTATGCTTTCTTATTTGGGTTAGATTAATATATAAACAAATATAAATTTCGTCCTCAAAAGAGAATCTTGACAATCTTTTTACGACTAGGAGATTTAGATTAAACCTGCAACTTATATCACCTTTTAAAAATAAAAAGTAAACTTAATATTCTTACGTTAAAATATAAAAATAATTTGTGAGAATTGCAGCAATTTTAGTAACAAAGTCAATACTTAGTCTCCTCCATGTCTTCGAAAAAGCATGGGGAAATATCTCTATAACAAAATAATAAAAAAGTATGAAATTCAACTCTTTATTCTTCAGCTCTTTAGTCAACAATTTAAAATTTCAATCACCGTTTAAATGTTTTATTTATTATATACAATAGCCATATGTACAAGTTTTTTTATGTTATGTTGTACTTCACTATAACCAGTGATGGAGGCAGGATCTCCATGAAGGGGGTTCAAATTTTTTTTTGTAACTAGTGAGAATTGAACTCATGACCTTATATAGATTTTGAATTCTCTTGACCACTAAACTACATATTTGGATTATGTTAAGGGTGTTCAAAACTTAATATATAGAGATAAAAAACAGATTTTACCTTATATAGGTGAATACCCTTGCATCCCCTAAATCCGCCCCTGACTATAACAGTCAAAAAATATCAAAACAAACGAGACTGTTATAATAAGATTTGACTATATGTTGGAGATAACGGAAATAAAAAAGAGAAATTAAAAGTTTATGTCAAGAACTAACAAAGGCAAAACAAGAAAATAGAGAGGGACGTGTCTATCATCACATTTATAAGCGTGTGGGGTCAATATGTAGGGAAAATATATTCAATTATGCGAGAAACTTAGAGTTCATGAAATTACACTAAAACCTCATAAGTTTCATGAAATTACAAAAAGAAGGAATAAAAGTATCTTATGAACTGTAGTTCTCTGCCGACATTTTTGTGGGCGTATACTATATTAATGATAGTGATATGATAAAGAATACATAAATAAAGGAAAAGGGAATTTGGACATTGTAATTTTGTCATTTTGCTTGTTTTATTTTATCTTTTGAAAAAGAAATTTCTTATTGCAGTTAATTGAATTTCATGGAGTTTTTGTTATTATTTTTTTTAAATTCCCTCCCAATTTAGGAGGATTTATTGTGCTTTCATATTTACTTTCGTGACTCGAACTCAGGATCTAACGATCGAGGATAAATGTCCTTTACCAACTGAGCAAGTCTCGTTTGTCTTTGAAAAAGTTATAGGTTTGACAAAAATGGTAAGCCTTTTTGGTTCAATTATTTGGACCTTCCTCGAAATATAGTAGACACTTCTCCTACGTAACACTAAAAGTGATTGGCTATAAGCTTGTGGTTTTTTGACTTTATTATTATAGCACATAACATTCAATTATGTTGATTTACGCTAATTTATATAAAGTAGATAGTGAGTAAATCGTAAAACGAGAATTTATTTATTTTTGTGCAGTAGAAACGAAAGACCGGATAAATCATAGCTGTAATTACTGGTCGACGGTTATTGTCAAGTTATATTGGAGCAACTATCAATTTCACATCCTAAATCTTAGTATGATTTTAGGAGAAGAGAGTGCAGGAAAAATATATACTGTAATTGTTTTAATATATAAAATATCAGGATTAACTTTAATAACCCTAATAGGTCTTAAAGCACCCTTATGGATGGACCCATATTTCGTATAAATTAGAGGTATTATCATTTTTAGCCCGTTAGAAACTATTTATATTTGGTAGCCGAAAAAGTACATAGAATCTGTATATTTTTTGTATATAACATACAAAATATATATATAAATTTTATATATTTTTCAGCTATTATTTTTACAGCGACTATACAATGTCATTTTTTCTACAAATTATTATAATAGTATAATTAATGTCCCTTTAACCTTATTTATTAGTCAGACAGAAAAGATAATACTAGAAAAAAAGCACTTCCAACTTTACTATTGGATCCATATTTCCTATTATAGATTACACAAAAATACTTTTACTGTTGCTCGAAGACTCCCTTCATTAGCGGCAATTATCACCATTATTTCTTTTTCTTGAAGTTTTAACCCTTTTTACACTTTAGGATCATGAAAAGACTGTACATGCCTTTATCCTAAAATATTGGTCTTTTTTTGGCACCAAAATGTCTTGGAAATGCCAATTATTGCAATCTGAAAGGCATAGAAGAAATTGCGGTGTGATAATACATAAAAAAGAGAGGAAAATCGAAAAGTTCCAAAATCGAAGAAAGAGAAGGCTATAGAGGGAAGAAAAGGGGAAATACTTATTCACGCTCGATCGATATATTTCTACAAATTATATTAATTTGTTATGATTAATAAGTAATGAGTAAAGATGTAGTTATATATTATTTAACTAATCTTACGTTACGCGCATTGCGCATGCACCTCATCTGATGATTTTTTTTTTAAATAATCACATAAATATTATATTATATGTTAGATTAATAAAGTAAAAGTTTAAACTAATAAAATTAATGAATATTAATTATATATAGCTAAATCAATAAAAAAAAATTAATCTTATAGAAATCCTTAATCATCATTCCATATTTCCGTTTATGGCACTCAAAAATATTTTTTAAAAAAGTTGTCCAAATACAACAACATATTTATCATATACTGAAAAAATCACTTCTTAAATAAATTAACAAACGCAAAAAGTCACTCTCTAAAAGAATTTTCCTATTATTTTGCAAAAGTACCTTTTAAAATTAGCTGTTTTTTAAATCTTGACCAAATATGTAGGGGGCTTTGCGGTCGTACCCTATTTTTATGCCACCTTTTAACCTATACCTTATTTTTAAAAACTATTGATTTCGTAACCAACTAACAAAAAATCCGTAATAATATGACCATTATACCCCTTCCAAAACATATAAAAGATGCATCAAGCATACCCAGATTCAAATTTCAGATCTTCTCCGTATCTCTCCATCAGTCCGTCTCTCCTGAGATCGCCTCTCGCAAACCAGATTTGAACGAGATTCAAATTTCAAATTCAAAATTACAAAATACATTGTAAGTATTCAAATTTATCTTCAGAATTCAAAATAGTTTTTGAATTACATGTTTTCTGATTGATTGATTGAAGTTGTTTGACGAACTTCACTGATATGCTGAATTTGCATTCTAAATCTGTTTGACGATGAATTCTAACATTCTAATCCGACAAATATGCTGAAACAAGCTGAAATTATTTAGTTCATATCTAAAAAATTCAGCAAAACGAGCTGGCAAATAACACAACGAAGAAAAAATTATGTTAAAACATTATATGAGTATTTTAATATTTAAAACACCTATGCGCAAAATCTTTCAGCATAGGTGCCGAAGTTTTTTTGTTAATATTACTATTACACTAGGTAAAAAAAATAAAACATAAATTAAAATTTCATATTGCACAAAAAACTTCGGCATAGGTGCTGAAGTTTTTTAGTTAATATTTAAAAACTTCAGCAGGAGGAGCTGAAGTTTTCATCCTACACTGGGTAAAAAATAAAACATAAATTAAAATTTCATATTGCACAAAAAACTTCAGCACATGTGCTGAAGTTCTTTAGTTAATCTGTAAAAACTTCGGCTAATGGAGCTGAAGTTTTCCTCCCGCATTATGTATTTTATTATCATTTTTTGGAAAAACTTCATAATAAAAAATGCTTATGTTTTCAGGAATATGTAAAATATTTTTCATATAATTTTTTGTATGCTGAAGGTTTTTTAGTTCATCTGCTAAAAATGCTTAATATTTTGTCATGCAATATATAATTTTCGGATAAGTTTTTGTTAATTGTTCTATTATTTTCTAAGTTTAAAAAGAATTTTTAGTTCATGCTTGAAGTTTTCATCAAGCACTGTGTATTTTATTATGATTTTTTGAAAAAACTTCATACCAAAAAATGCTTAATATTCGGATTAGTTTTTGTTAATTCCTGCTGAAGTTATATAGTTCATTTCCTCTGCTATTTTTCGACTTTGAATAGAATTAATATTAAAAAAAACGCAGAAAAAAATTAAAACAAAAACTGAATATTTCATTAAACATCAAAAAAGATAAATTAAATTACATAAATAACAAAATAAACATAAATAACAAAAAGAAAAACTAATCGTCCATATCATCATCATCATCATCATCGTCGTCGTCACTACCAGATGGACAAGCATCTTCATCAGCAAGATTATCAAATCTTGCATACATCATAAGCGTATCAAGCTTGTTGTTAATTTCTTCCAGCTCCCTGTCGTACTTGTCTATGAGCTCATCCAGTTTCAGCTCAAAAGCCTCTATAATGTCTTGCTTGATTTCTTCCACTATTTGTCTGATGACAGCATCCATTTTTCTCCTTTTTGTATTTTATGTTTGCTAAAATATATGTGTTTGAGTGAATAAACTCACAAGGAATATCGTGTTTATATAGGGGAAACAAACTTTTGCATGGTATATGAAAAGGCAAAGAGGAATTTTAAACGTTGTCTAATGAAAAGCGTGTATGAATGTGATAGGAATGTAATTATTACACTAACACATACCCCCAACACAATATAATTACTACTTTAATTGTGTAGGTTACTCCTGTATACTATGCAATTAATGCCGAAACATGCTCAAGTTTGTTGAATTCATTTGCTAAAACTTCAGCCCAATGTGCTGAAGTTATTTAGTTCATTTCTAAAATCTTCAACACCTAATGAGCTAAAGTTTTTTCCCATGCATTCATGAATCCCTGTCATACAGCTTTTTCAAAAAAACTTCAGCTGATATGCCAAAGTTATTAACCTTATTTTTAAAAACTTCTGCACTTAATAAGCTGAAGTTTTCTGTGCAGCATTCATTAATTATATCATACATATTTTTCCAAAAAATTTCAGCAAAAGATGCCTAAGTGGTTTAGTTCATTTGTAAAAAGTTCAGCACAAACAACCTAAAAATTCTTCTGTTCACTTTCCTAATAATTGCCACTCAACATGAATCTGCAGGATGAGTTCAATTTGCGTTGTTATAACTTTCAATGGGAGTTGGACTCCTGATTTCAAATACTTGGATCATGATACAAAACTTGTTCTACTTAATAACCACATATCATTCAATACTTTCCTGAAGAAAATTAGTGAAGTTGCAAATATTGATTCAACCATATATGCACTAAAAGTATGGTTTGATATCAAACTAAATACAAGCAAAGGAATGCTTGTAACTTCAGATGAAGAACTCAGTACCTGTATACATTTGCTTACAACTGATTCACCCTACAAGAATTGCCATTTCATCATCGAAAAAATACAATCTTTAGAATCTGCAGCATTCAAACAATCGCTTGCATATGCGATAGATTCAGAACCTTTTGCTGATTATCAACATGAAGTAGGACAACCAATAATGGAAGTAGACAACGAACAATAACCTTCTAACATTACAACTGCTTCAGAATGTATAATGCTGCAACAATTATCCCCTCTTCTAATAAATTCATACCAGTTTGTCAATGACCAAAAAGAAGAAGGACAACTAATAATACAAATTGACAACCAACACACAATCCAACAAAGCTTTTTGATACCTTCTGCAATGATAAGTAACAACGAAGATGAAGTAAACATGAAGCTTATACCGATAACATCAGATAGAATTGAAGAAATTGCTGAAAGTTCTTGTGCTTCTCAAAAATCAAGAAAAAGAGTGAGGAGAAAGCTGAAAGAATCTCCACCATATAAAATACTTAGGCACGATGCATTACCTGAGGAATTAAGAGTTGGATCAATTTTTGAGAACAAACAAAACATGACTAAATTTTTCTGCAACTTGGAGATAAACTAAAAAGTTGAATTCACTGCTTTTAGATCATGTTCAAAGAGATACGAGCTGAAATGCATCGTGGACAAATGTGGTTGGAATGTACGTGCTACCAGAATAAAAAATTCCACACTATTCAGGGTAATAAAATATCATAACATCCACGAATGCTCGGTTGATGCAAGAAAATCAGATCAGAAGCATACTACATCAAATTTTATAAGTGAACAAATTATAGAACATGTTCGAGACAAAAAGATAGAGGTTACACCAACCTTTGTAGAAAATAAAATGAAAACGAAATTTGGAATTGACATTGGTTATCACAAGACATGACGTGCTATTCAAAAAGCTGTTGCTTGCATAAGGGGAACACCTGAAGAGAACTACCAGATTCTTCCTTCATACCTACACATGATGGTGGGCAAAAACCCAGGAACATACACAAGCATAAAAAGAGATGGGCAGAATAGGTAAGCAAAACAATACTAACCATCAACCTAAAGTTTCAACTGTTCCTATTTGAAAAACTTCACACCTTATGATTTATTTTTTTGTGTTTCACTGTACAGATTTGCTTACATGTTCTTTGCTCCTGAGGCATCAGTATCTGGTTGGTCCTACTGTAGACCCGTTATTGTAGTAGATGCAACGTTTTTAAAGTTAAAATATCGTGGTGTTCTATTTGTTGCTGTATCAAAGGATGCAAACAATCAAATCTTTCCTCTATGTTTTGGTGTAGCAGATTCAGAAAACAATGAGGCATACATTTGGTTCTTCGGGGAAATGAGGAAAGCAATTCAAGTCCATCGTGAACTAGTTTTCTTGTCAGATAGAAACCAATCGATCACAAATGGTATTAGAAAAGTTTCTCCTGAAGCTCACCATGGTATCTGCCTCTATCATTTTGAGAAAAATTTAAAGCAAAGACATGCAAAAGCCACGGTAATAAATCTTTTTCAAAGTGCTGCAAGGTCATACAAACATGAAGATTTTAATCAGTTAATATCCCAACTCAAAAGTATTGACAAGAAAACATACAATTACATAATGGAAGAGCCTCCCGAGAGATGGGCTCGATTGTGGTTCCCACGACGACGTTATGATATGCTAACAACAAACATGGTAGAATCAATGAATTCCATTTTACTAAAAGGGAGAGAAATGCCTATTTTAAGAATATTAGATTTCATCCAAGAAAAGTTGGGAGAGTGGTTTTACGAACGGAGAAAAAAGGCAAATGAAACTTTTCACACAGTATCAATATGGGCAGAAGAAGAGATGACTAAGACTTGCAAAATGTTTGTGAGTGTATTTATTAACTTCATTTTTTATATCTGTTGTAGTGATTTACTGCTAACATTTAAAAAATTTCATACTTTTTCTTTTTGAAGCAAAAATACACTAATATAGTTTGTATTAATTTTTTATTCATTGTTAGGTATTTAACCTTGATTCAATGTTGTTTAGAATAAATAGTGAAGGAATCAAATTCATTGTGGACTTAAAGAAGAGAACTTGTGACTGCCTGGAATTTCAACTTGATGAATTGCCTTGTCCACATGCAATTGCTGCTATTAATAAGCGATATTTGTAGAAATCTGATTACTGCTCAAATTGGTATTCAAGGGAAACATGGTTGAAAACATATGAAGGACATATGAATACCGTGGGAGATCAAAAATCATGGGATATACCACAAAATGTACAATTTGAGATCACAAAACCTCCCGATGTAGAGATTTTACAAGGAAGAAGACAAAAGAAGAGGCATATACCTGCGACTGAATTAGTACCATTCAAGTCTACCAAATGCAGTCGATGTAAACAAGTTGGGCATAACAGAACAACTTGCTTGTCTTCTCCAGCACCTCATCCATATTCCAAGAAACACACTGAAAAATACTCCAACCTTCAATAATCCTTGGTCTGAATTTAGACTTTCTTTATTGTATGACATAATTGAAATGTGATTTTTTTCATAGGAATAAAAAAAGAAGCTCTTGTACTATTTTATATACTGCTAAAGTACAAATCACTCATTTTTGTTGCGCATGCTTACAAGTTTGGTTACATTTTTAAAAAGTACGCAATGACTTCCGCGACAAAAAAACTTCAGCTTATAGTATGCGAAATACATATCCTTAAACAAACACACACACAAATACACACACTTTCACACATACACACATATGCGTACATCACACAAAAGGAAACACATGTACAAACAAAAGCTGGAGCATCTCTAAGCTGAAGTTATAGAAAAAGAACTTAATAAAAACTAAGAACCATACTGCAACTAAGAAATATAAAGCAAATACCAACAAATAACAAGGATAATGCAATAGAAAGCTAAGAACAAAGAGGATGACAATTACATTGATATAAAAAGATATGAGAACAACAAACAAAGTACAAACAAAACTTTAGCTCTCTGGGCTGAAGTTATATAAAATGAACCTAAAAACTTCAGCTCTATGGGCTGAAGTAAACAAAAAAGCATAGCATTAAAACATAAAAAAAAGGATTACAAACACTAACAATCATCACCATCATTATCATCATCATTATCATCATCATCATCATCACAGTACTCCTCAATTTCTCTAAATATCTCATCATCATCAGTATCGGAGATAACTATATGGTAGTCAGTCAAAAGACCACTGAACCAAGAAGATCAATCTTAAACTTGATGAATTCATCACGCAACTGACTTTGTTCGACGATTACTTTGTCCATAAGAGGAAGAAGAGTCTTCAGGTTGTTTTGCAGCTTGGAATAGTCGTTCCAGCTGGGAAACTGAAAACTATCAAACTGCTGCACAACCTTGTCGAACGAGGTTGAATAACCTCCACAACTACATTCTAGGTTAAGCCTGTTTTGGAATGATTCATTGGCAAAGAGCTTTGGTCTGATTCTCTCCCAATCAGCCTTTATTTGATCCCACAAAAGCATAAGATTAGCCATCGGTTTGTTATTGTACCACTCACACTTCAAACTCTCCCACTTCTGCATAATTTCATCCATATTAGGCTTCCTACTTCTGCTTGCACCAGACATTTTTTCTTTAACAAAAGCTGAAAGACTAAGGATGAATATAAATTTAAAGAAATATGATGGAAGTCTATGAATGACTATGAAATTTTCAAGTGAAGAGATTGTTAATATATACAAAGAGTTCATCTAATCAATTTAATATCTATAAATGTAAAAGTAACTTTTTAGCTATTTTTACTGTTTTACGTTCAGAGAAATTGAATGAAACAAGATAAGTAGGTGGTAAAAACAAGTATGTGGTAAATGCAAAAAGAAATGTAACTTCAGCCCTAATAAAGCCCACGGGTTTTCTATAGTAAAAAAAATAACTTCAGCCTGAAAAATATCTTTTCGGATCATTTACTATATAGTCAAACAAATTTAAATGAAAGATGAAGTAGGTGACAAAAGACGAAAAGTAGATAGTAAATGCAAAAAAGATAAGTATCAATTTAAAAAAATACCAAAACATGCTGAAGTTTTTGTCATAAGCTTTTTCCAAATCTTTAGCCCAATGTGCTGAAGTTATTTAGTTCATTTCTAAAAACTTCAGCACATCATAAGCTGAAGTTTTTCATCGTCGATTCAATAGTTTTGTCGTAAAGCCTTTTCAAAAACTTCAGCCCAATGTGCTGAAATTATTTAATGCATTTCTAAAAACTTCAGCACCTGATAAGCTGAAGTTTTTGTCTTGGACTCGATAATTTTTGTCGTAAAGCTTTTTCAAATAACTTATGCAGAAACTGTTGAAGTTATTTAGTGTATTTAGTGATGAGCTGAAGTTTTTGTCGTACATTTGACACTTTTGTTATGACTTTTAACCAAAACTTCAACTTAAAAAGCAAAAGTTATTTACTTTATGCATGCTGAATTTCAACAAAAATATACTTGAAATTCATGAAAAAAGCCACAAACATATTTGAATCAATCCAAGTCACATAATTCACACAAAGTAATGTATATTCATAAAATCCAATTTTGTTTTCACTTACATCCTTGGAAAAAAAGAAAAAATTAGTTTTTTGTTTACAAGTTATTCTCTATTCAAAAAATTCATAGAGTGTCTTCATATTCTCCATAGTCATGTCCAAGTTGCTCTTCTTGGTTTTCTTAACCACATTTCATGATTCTTCACTATGTCTTCAAATGATTCACAGAAGCGGCAATACGAGCACCTTACTTTACCACCTTGTACGGACCTCTGAATTACATTTGTGCATCTGGGAATTCATGGGAAGCAAAGATAGTGAATGAGAAGTCCAACATACTTCATATGTGATGGAGTGTGGCCATATCAAAAACTCTAGCCCCAAGAAATTTGCTCTTTTTCCTAAAAGTTAAAGTTAAATAAAATATGAAGTAGGTGACAAAAGACAAAAAGTAGATAGTAAATGCAAAAAAGATAAGCATCAACTTAAAAAAATACAAAAACATGCTGGAGTTTTTGTCATAAGCTTTTTCAAAATCTTCAGCCCAATGTGCTGAAGTTATTTAGTTCATTTCTAAAAACTTCAGCACATCATAAGCTAAAGTTTTTCATCGTGGATTCGATAGTTTTGTCGTAAAGCTTTTCCAAAAACTTCAGCCCAATGTACTGAAGTTATTTAGTGCATTTCTAAATACTTCAGTACCTGATAAGCTGAAGTTTTTGTCCTGGACTCGATAATTTTTGTCGTAAAGCTTTTTCAAATAACTTACGCCGAAACTACTGAAGTTATTTAGTGTATTTAGTGATGAGCTGAAGTTTTTGTCGTATATTTGACACTTTGTTATGACTTTTAACCAAAACTTCAGCTTATAAAGCAAAAGTTATTTACTTCATGCTCAAGTTTAGCATGCTGAATTTCAACAAAAATATACTTGAAATTCATGAAACAAGACACAAACATATTTGAATCAATCCAAGTCACATAATTCACACAAAATAATGTATATTCACAAAATCCAATTTTGTTTTCACTTACATCCTTGGAAAAAAAAAGAAAAAATTAGTTTTTTGTTTACAAGTTATTCTCTATTCAAAAAATTCACAGAGTGTCTTCATATTCTCCATAGTCATGTCCTAGTTGCTCTTCTTGGTTTTCTTAACCACATTCCATGATTCTTCACTATGTCTTCAACTGATTCACAGAAGCGACAATACGAGCACCTTACTTTACCACCTTGTACGGACCTCTGAATTATATTTGTGCATCTGGGAATTCGTAGGAAGCAAAAATAATGAAGGAGAAGTCCAAAATACTTCATATGTGACGGAGAGTGGCCACATCAAAAACTCGAGCCCCAGGAAATTTGCTCTTTTTCCTAAAAGTTAAATTTATCAACTAGTAAAAAGAGCAAATTGTCCTGGAGCTCGAGTTTTTGATCTGGCCACTCTCCTTCACATATGAAGTATTTCGACTTCTCCTTCACTATCTTTGCTTCCCACGAATTCCCTGCTACACCCAATAAGCATGTCTTAGCCAACATTTTCTTTTTCCTTTGAATACAAATTTAAAGAAATATGATAGAAGTCTATGGATAACTATGAAATTTTCAAGTGAAGAGATTGTTAACATAGCCAAAGAGTGCACCTAATCAATTTAATATCTATAAATGCTGAAAAGATTGTTAACTGTTTTTTGTTCACATAAATTGAATGTAACAAGATAAGCAGTTGGCAAAACAAGTAAGTGGTAAATGCTAGTAGTTGGTAAATGCAATAAAAAAAATAGTAAAATATAAGGCCACAAAAAGATTGTGTTGGATTCAATAGTTTTTGTCGTAAAGCTTTAACAAAAAACTTCGGCCCAATGTGCTGAAGTGTTTTAGTATATTTCTAAAAATTTCAGCACCTGATAAGTTGAAGTTTTTTGTTGGATTCAATAGTTTTTGTCGTAAAGCTTTTTCAAAAAACTTCGGCCCAATGCGCTGAAGTTTTTTAGTATATTTCTAAACACTTCAGCATCTGATAAGCTGAAGTTTTTTTGTTGGATTCAATAATTTTTGTCGTAAAGTTTTTTCAAAAAATTTTGGCCCAATGTGATGAAGTTTTTAAGTATATTTCTAAAAACTTCAGCACCTGATAAGCTGAAGTTTTTGTGTTGGATTCAATAGTTTTTGTCGTAAAGCTTTTTCAAAAAACTTCGGCTCAATGTGCTGAAATGTTTTAGTATATTTCTAAAAACTTTAGCACCCGATAAGCTGAAATTTTTGTGTTGGATTCAATAGTTTTGTTATGACTTTTAACCAAAATTTCAGCTTAAAAAGCAGAAGTCATCTACTTCATGCTTAAGTTTTTTCAAACAAAAATATACTTTAAATTCATGATAAAAGACGCAAACATATTTGTATGACACAAAAGTGAACTAAAAAATAATTAATGTATATTCACAAAGTCCAAATTATGTTCAACCAATCCTCTAATCAAAAAATTCACACAGAGTCTCTTCAAAATCTCCATAATCATGTCCTTCTTGTACTTCTGGAGTTTCGTAGCCGCTATCTTTTTTTCACTTCCTATGAGCCCAAAGATTGGCAGGCAATTCTCTCCTAAATGTCAATGACTGACTTTGATCGAAATTGAAGACATCTTCTTTCTTCTACCGCATATCAATAAACTTAAGAGCAAATATACCACAATCAATACTACAAAAAACACATGAAAAAGAAATTGAAGAATAGTTAACACAAGGGCAAAAAATAATAAACATAAGATGCATGGTAAAACATATGCGAAACACGTACTTGTTAGTCTGTTGCGGTGTCTTCATCCATATAATTTGAAATTTTTCCACAGAACTTTCCCCATAAAATTTATTGTATGCCCCAAAATCCAAGCATTTGACACAGTTTGGGATCAACCGGGCATAAATTCTGACATGTTCAAGTGCACGATCGTATGTTACACTGCCCATGGAATCATACACTTATATAATTTTATCTTTAAAGTCCAAAATTCCAAAAAAGTAGTGCGTAGATGTCTGTCCCGTCCTTGGCTTAAGTCGAAATGGAAAGAATACTTTTCTGGCAGATGCCCATGAGATACCATAGGAAAGGTCGAGGCCTTTAACGTAGTTGGCCACCTTTTCATTCGTTGATTCTTCCTCAAACCAACTAAAGTTCGTAAGTGGCTGAATAACCGCTTCTTCTTCTTCATCAGCCTGTTGTTTGGATATCCTCTTTCTCTTTGATTTGCTCTTTTTTTTATCCTCCATTTTCTTTTGCTTCCTTTTGTTAATTATCTTCATCTTTTCTTCTGAAGGATGAATAACATCCAACTTAGTCATATACTGATCGAAAAGTAAATCTGTTACTGCACATCTTGATTTTGGATAACGTGAAAGGTGATAGCAATATTGTTTGCGCAAGTAATATATGCCCACATCAATATGCTGCAAATGAACAACAACAAATGATAATATGTGAAATTACCACTACGATGTTTAGAAAAAACGCATTACAAAACTACAAACAACATGACAAAAACTTAAGCATATTTAGTTTGAAGTGTTAGGCTGAAGTTTTAGCAAATACGCTAAAAAACTTCAACAGTTTACTATGAATAAAGCTGAAGTTTTTCAAATTATAGTGCAAAAACTTTACTATAAAAAATAAGCTGAAGCTTTGGGAAATACAATTGAAAACCAATTCAAAAACAAACTTAATAAATTACTTAATCCACAAGATCAGAGTCAGGATCCATAAGCTCTGTAAAGAATGATTTTTCAATATCAAATCCAGCTAATCTGAATCGATTGGAATCATATTCACTGGCATCCATCTCCAACCACTTTGTAAATCTTCGCATCAATCCACTGTCTTGATTAACATAATGGAAGGGACACCTTCTTGTATTCTTTCCTACTTTCCAATCTTGCCCCCTTTGCTATTTTTTATAAACTACATAAGGAGATCTCAACCAAATACTCTCCATACGAATCCTTTTCCCTTTTTATCTAGTTTTCCTTTTGCTTGCTCTTCATGCTGTTCCGTCACAACTAACTGTTGTTGTTCAGTAGTTGGGGGAAAAACTACAACCATCGTGGCAGATGCTTGACCAACTCCTTGCTGTTCACGACGTTCTTGTGCCTCTTCACGAACAACAACAGCAGCAGAATTACCTTCTGAATCAGTCCATTGTATATTACCAAGTGAAAATGAACATAAATTAACATTGGGGATATCACTGGTGTCACACATAGGAGAATTGGAAATCTTCCTTCTCTTAGGTTTTGGAATAAGTTCCGATGCATCAGATGAGATCTGCAAAAGCAAGGAACATATAAACATAAATAAAACTGATAGAAAACATCCATTAGGCAAAAAAAAAAAACTTGTAATCGAATTGCAGAAAATAACTACCTGGTCTAAGTGTTGCGACATAGATGGTGTTTGCATTCCAACAGATCCTGTATTTTCATGCGAAAAAAAACTAAATAATACTGACTAAATTTTATAAAATAATACCAACACACTTCACACCTGTCTGTGAGGCAACAAATGTGAATATATGTATTTCTCCTTTTTCATATAGTTGCATAAGCTCACCAAATTCTTTTTGAGCTGCCTCGAGTCTTTCTGAAAAATCATTCAAAAACATAAAAAAGAAAATAAAGTATGTAAAATTTCAAATTGTAAAAATATACTTCAATCAAATATAATAAATTCATGATCTATAGAATACCTTGACGTTTGTCTTCCGCTGTAGTTTCCCCAGGCTGCATGCCTTTGTCAATGCCTTTGTCAATATCAGCATTTACAGCTTCATTCAATTGTGAACCAACGTCGAGGAGCATTGGAGTATTCTCTGGAAGGGTTTTTTCAACTCTACCTTCATTCAATTCAGCATCATCAGAGAGTTTTTGAGTTGTGTCAATTGAAGCACAACTAGTTTCAACTTCCACTGCATATTCATAAAGAGGGTGAATAGATCAACTAGTTTTTCTATATATATAACATAGAAAAAATTTATACCTGTAGTGAAAATTTTACTACAGGATATTATAAAAAAACAGTTAAAACTTTAACTCTAAGAAGGCTCAAGTTAAACAGTCACAAACAAAAACTTCGACAGTTACAAAAAAAAAATTTCAGCTCTAGAGTTGAAGTTCACTAGTTACAAAACAAAACATTCAACAAAAAACACATGCTGTGGTTTTTACAAAAAACACAAACACATGAAGCAAAACTTCAGCTCTTATCTAAGGTATCATTGAAATATTATAAACTTCATACTTTGTACCTGTAGTAACAATTTTCTTGGTATCACCGCCTAGAAGTTCTTTGCAAATAGCTAGTAATCCTACATACCTATCGTCTTTCCCAATAGTGCTAGACACATCACTCGCTTTCAGTTCTAAAGTACAAACAGGTGCTTGATCTCCATCGCCAAACAAATTGCCTTTTCCAATATCAGTTTCCAAAGCACAACTCGATGCATGTTTTTCAGTGCCAACAACTTGATCATCTGAACCTTTCTCAGTTGTTAACTCTTCATCATTTCCATCTTTACTCTCTCTACAAACACTGGATTGTTCCTCTCCACCTTGTTGTTGCACATGTTCATCGCCTTCAACAGCCGCTTCTTTATGTGTAGCATTATCATCTACGACTTTACGCAATGCATCATGAGCATTATGTTCTTCAGTCTCAACAACTTGATTATCTGCACCTTGCTTGCTTCCAATATTCTCAGTTGATAACCGTGCTTCATCATTTCCATCTCTGCTCAATCTATCAGCACTGGGGCGTTCCTCTTTAAATTGTTCTTGAACATGTTGATCGCCTACAAAAGCCGTTTCCTCACGTGTAGCATTTATATCTGCGACTTTATCTGATGCATCATCAACAACATTAATATCCGATGGATGTTCATAACAGTCGTTCCCCATATCATATTCTCGATGGTTACTCAAATCAAAATTGCCATCGTCCATTCCATTTGATTTGTTGACAATCTTAAACAACTGTTCAAACTTCTCATCGAAATATTCCCAGAAAAAAATTACTAACAATGATTAATCTGAATAACATCAGCAGAAATAAATTCTCTAAAAATTAGCTCACCTTCACTTTTACAAAAACCGCATCCACAAAAGCAGATCGCTCTTCCTTTTTAAACTTATCGAAAACTTCTTTCACGACTGTGCTTCTTTCTTTTTCTACATGCTTTTGAACCTCCATCGTTCATCTCTAGAATAGACACACAACAAAAATTCAGATATAGAAGAAAACTTCAGCTCAAAAACATATTGTACTTTTACAAAACACAAAACCAGAAAACTTCAGATCAAAACTTATAGAACATATTGTGTCGAGTAATTCATTATCATTAAAGTCACTTGTAGAACGGTTAGAACGACTTTGGGTACGAGATGAATCGCCAATAAAAGGAGTTCGATTCACTTCTTTTGATCGACTCCAACTACGTGGCGATTCACCAATAACAGGAGTTCGATTCGATTCTTTTGATCGACTCAGAGTACGTGGTGATTCACAAGTTGAAGGACCCGCGTTAAGTACCTTTGAACGAATCCAGCTGCATGGCAATTTACTAATTAAAGGCATTGAATTCAATTCCTCTTCTGTAGGAATTATATCCAATACCCTAAAGCTGTGATATTTCTGTTTAATACAAAAAAGTATATTATGAGAAGAAGAAAACTAATACGTCAACATATTAACACAAAGACAAAAAAAGTAACTTACTTCATGACTACTGAACATCTCAAAAAGTTCGGAAAATTTAGGCTCTCCCACACATACATAACGTAACATCCTAGGAACCTGAGGGGTATCAAGGTACTCATCCTCTCTTATATACTTCTCCCGAATATCTGGGAAGCGCTCATAGAACCAAGCACATAATGGACATGGAAATCCATTAAGTTTATACTCAGTTGCATGAAATTTGTTCTGCTTGTCCATTGCATGTTTTAGTGAGTAAATGAACTTTTCATAAGCCACATTACCCCAAGGATATTCAGCACAAACCTTATCATCTTCAACAATAGATGCATACTCCTCCATCACAGATGACTCGGTCTTTTTCCCAAAAAAAATAGACTCTACAACAAGAATTTCCATAAGCTTCACAGCATCATCATCGCTCTCCATATGTGTATGTGATTCACAACATTCTTTGAAATTTTATTTCGAGTCATACAATCTCGAATATCCTTCAAAGTCACACCCTTGGACTTACCAAAATAGAGCTTCAGAATATTGCTCTCTTGATTAATTGTTTTTTCAACATTATGTGTCGTGATCCGCAAACCACACATAATGTGAAAGTCTTCAAGGGTGAAGGAAACATCATGGCCAAAAATCTTGAAATAATCGAGTCTCGATCATTCATGATTATTCGAGAAAGACACAGACAATGAACCAACTTCATGATGCATTTGAAATTCTCCATAGCCATAATGTATCGAAATGCACCATTATGAAGCTTATCCCGTTGTGTAGGAGTCAAAAAGGTTGCAATTAATTTCTTCAAACCGTGGTTCCCCTTCCAGTAACCCTTAGAGTTAAACCAATCTCGAAACTCAAAATATCTTTGACCTGGTCTTGTAGGTGGAGGAGCAGGGACATAAGGACCTGGGGGTATTACAGGTAGTCTAGGTGCTTTAGGTGCATTAGTTGCTTTGCGTACTTTAGCTGCATTAGGATCTTTAGGTGCTTTAGGTGCCATCTGTTCAAAAAAGTAAAACATACAAAAAATAACATCAGGACATTATCAAAAAGATCAGTTAAAACTTCAATCTCTAAGAAGGCTGAAGTTCGACAGTTACAAAATAAAACTTCAGCTCTAGAGCTGAAGTTCGCCAGTTACAAAAACAAAAACTTCAGCTCTAGAGCTGAAGTTCACCAGTAACAAAACACAAAAACTTCAGCTCTAGAGCTGAAGTTCACCAGTAACAAAACACAAAAACTTCAGCTCACCAATTACAAAACACAAAAACTTCAGCTCACCAATTACAAAACACCAAACATTCAGCCCTATGTTGTAGTTTTTACAAAAAATAACACAAATTCAAATCCAAAAATAATGCCAAAACATGAAAAAAAAAACTTCAGCTCCTATCTAAGGTATCATCACTTTAATAGTATCATCTATTTAACTCTCAAAATTTTTAAAAATTTGGACGTCTAATCACTGAAGAATTTATAGAATTTTCATCAACAACATAAAAACTCGTTCAAAAAACCTAAAAACACAATCGTAAAAGTAAAACTAATGCACTTATCAAACTAAACACTAAGAAACTATTTAATCATAAATACATGACTATCAAAACCAAAACCAGAAAAAAACCCAGAAAATCGTAAAATAAAACCCAGAAGTTAATACAATATACATGTGATTAAATCGTAATGTGGGAACAACGACGAATAGCAGTTGTAAAATCAAAACAACGACGAAAACCCTTTGATTTCAGAAAAGAACAAATCAAAAAACGCGAATAACGGGAGAGAGAGACAGAGACAGTAGAGGACTAGCGTATACTTGGAGAGAAAGTAGTCTTTTAATGAAGAAGGACAAAATAGTCTTTTAACAAAAAAACGAATACGAGTGCAAACAGAAAGACAAAGCTGCTACAGGTTAAAAAGTTACAAACATGTAGTAGAGATTTGTGCAGGTATATACTTTGGAGCAAGACCTTTTATTTTTTTTGGCTGGTCTAAGTTGATTATGGAGGAACTATTACATGCGTTGATAGATGAAACATTTGCTCCAATCGAACTCATCTCTATGATTTATTTCCTTCGCTTCATATGCATAAATAGAATGTCATTTGCGTGCTTAATTATGACTTGATTATCCGTTCTATAACAATAACATTATAAAGTATAATTTTAGATATTAATTTTGAATTTCTAAAATAAGAAAAACTTAATAAATAAAATTTAATTCATTTCAAAGTTCTAAATATTAGTGAAATATATACATAAAGTAAAAATCATAATTAATTCTAAAGTCGTAAATGTTAGGAATTTCTAATAATTCAGAAAAGGTAAATAAGAAATAAAATTTTAGTTGGTATCAAACTTGACAATTTTAATCGATTTCTTTGATGCTCGACATTGAAATAAAAGCGTTTTAGTTTCACATACTTATATTATATTTGTATAATATAATAACAAATCATCAAAATCTAATTATAAAATTTATGTAACAATAATCTATTAAAAAGTAAGATTAGTAATCTAAAAATTAAGATGTGCAGGTTACCTACTTCAATCGGTTAAACATACTAATAATATAAAAAAATTCAAACTGTGGATGCATATACCTTAAATCCAAAGGATAAATCCTTTGAAAGTCGAAATTAATATATATTGTTCCACCTCTCACTTTACCAACCATAACTCAATGTTTCGTGAAAACAAGAAAAAAGGACCATTTTCAATCCCTACAAAGCTGTGGGCTTTGACTAAATCCTTGTAGGGTTACCCTTACCCTACAAACAAAACACACACACAAAGATTTATCTCGGACTTCACATCTTTTGTACATTTGTCACATTAGGAAAAACATTTCAATGATACTATGTCCCATAGTTTTTGTCAGCTCTCATTAAATTATATATTCATGGAATTTTATCGTCCTTCTACTGCAAATCCCTAAGCTGTCATAATACATTATCCAAATAGAAAACAAGAAAAAAGGATATGTGTGAAACAAAAATAACAAGTTATAGCCATTCTTGAAGAATATTTGGGTAAGATTGCATTTCAGCCCCACCTCCTTATGAGTTTCAACATTTTTTTTTGTTTTTGTTTTATATACTTGATCACCCTATTGTTTTCAAAATGTTATAAGTAGGTTCTCATTACATAATTTTTCAATTTTTTCTATGTACATATTGCATGTGTATGAACAAAATCCGATGTAAAAAGTAGAAAAGAAAAACGAACTACTTATAAGGAGTTGGATACTCTTAAGGGTGTGAGGTCTTTTGGGGAAACCGTACATGCTTGGCCCAAAACGAACAATATCATACAATGTTAAGAGTATCATTGAGTCATTTTAGGCCAACAATTGGTATCAGAGTTAATGGTTTGGAGGGAATGTGGAGATGGTGGAGTATGGCGTGGTGGCCCGGCTTAATACCTTTGTCCGTCTACGAGGTTTACAACCTTTGCCCATAGCTTTGAAGACGCACACACAGACTTTGGGCTTCAGTGACCATAAATACTCAAGCTCACGTGGGTGACATATAGTTAATCTCCAATTTTGATGCAGTTAAAGACTGAATCTACGAAGAATATAGGAGCTACGCTCGAAGATAGAAGAAGCTAAGCCAGGGCAGTGCCGAGAAAATAGCTTAGAGAATTTAGAAGACAGAAGTGAATGATTATTATTATTCCAAATGAATATCAATACATGAATTACAACGTATATAAAGGATTGGATCAAATGCAAGTGGATCATTAAAATAATCTCTTCAACTAATCCTAATTGACTATGTAACTAACCCTGACTCTGCCTAACTAACTCTGCCACATCAGCTTTACTCATAACTAACTTCTGTCACGTCAGCTGCCAATTCAGCTCTCCTCTATATCTTGCAACAATACCCCTGGCAAAAGAACACCCTTGTCCTTAAGGGTGAAAGATAAAAAATCTGTGTTGCAAATTAGAAAGGTATTCCCAAGTGGCCTGAGCAGCTTCAATACCAGTCCACTTAACAAGAACTTGACATACAACCTTATTCCCTCGCTTAACCAATTTTCTATCAAGAACAACTTCCGGCAAATTACAGTAGATGCTTGACATATGCCGAACATGAAGATAATTAATAACCTTTGGGACTTCTAAGCACCTTTTAAGTTGAGATATATAGAAGGTGGGATGAATCAAAGTCATCAGCTGGTAGTAATAGGCAATAAGCAATTGCTCCCACCTTAGCTTCAATAGGATAAGGACCAAAATACTTTGCAACTAGCTTATTGAAGGGTTGCTGGCCATAGAAACCTATCTGTAAGGTTGTAGCTTCAAATATACCCACTCACCAACCTCAAAGTGCTATCAGTTCTTTATTTTGATGGCCAAGTCTTTCATCCTCAATTGAGCTCTTGACAAATGCCATTTTAAAAGCTATAGAATATCATCTTTAACTGCTAAGGACCTATCTACCATTTCAGTATTAGTTTCATCACCTAAGTAGGAAAGATGTATAGGTGGTTTCTGAACATAGAGAACTTCATAAGAAGTGCATTTAATAGAGGAATGGTAGGTATTATTATACTACCATTCAACAAGAGACAAGTAAGAGGACCAATCCTTTGGGCTATTAGAACAAAAACATCTTAGATAAGTTTCCAAAGTTCTATTTAAGACCTGAGTTTGGGGATGATAGGCTGTGGATCTTTGTAACTGAACTCCTTGTAAAGAAAAGAGTTCTTGCCAATAAGTGTTGAGAAAAATAGGATCTCTATCACTAGTCATAGTGACAGGAAAACTGTGTAGTTTAAAAACATTATCAAGGAAGCACTGAGCTACAGACTGATCAGTGTAAGGGTGAGATAAACTCGTGAAATGGACATACTTACTCAGTCGATCAACCACTACCAATATCACCTCCTTTCTATTAGACTTAGGTAGGCCTTCAATAAAGTCAAGGAAAATGTCAGTCCATACACCATCTGGAATTTGTAATGGCTATAAGAGACTAGTGTCATCGCCTGCCATATTATCATGCCACGTAGGTGCCACTTGACATATATTTTTGTCATATAGAAAGCTTACATATGAAATATACTAGCACATGTGGGAAGGTTCTAGAGAAATATAGAGGTTTCCCTAGGAAGACCCTAGAACCCTATGGAATTGCTAAGAAAATCGTTAGAAGATTCTAGCTATGTAGAATATTCTAGAGAAAGGACTTACTTGTAAATAATAAGGGACTTGTGTAATAATTTTTATTTACTCACTAGCCCCTAGGAGACTAGTATATAAAGGAGGGCCATTCATTATTCACTAAACAAACAATTCAAGTTCTCCCTAATACAAAGCTTCCTTTAATAATTCTCTTGTGTTCTTTTTACCATTCTCTTAGCGATCTTGCGTGTAGTAAGGTTGCCTTGGCATAGTAATAACGTGAGCAAGTTGTGCAAGATCGTAAGCGAGTTGTCAAGTATCACACATGTACTTAGTTAACAACTAGGGACATGATAACATGGTATTAGAGCAAAGGTTGCAACTAAGAGAATGGCGAACGACGGAGAAATTAGCACTGCCAACACCCAAGCCAATGTCATTCAGGATGCTGCTGGAAAGAGCGGTCATAGCAAAAATAGGAATGCCACCAACAAGAGCAAGAAGGTGCTATCCAAGGTTGTACCAAACGAGGGGCTTACATCCCAAGGACCATCTGTCACTAAGGTGAGTGAGGATAAAGTAGAGGTCCTACCAGAGGACGTTTCGCTCGGCAAAGAGTGGATGATGAAGGTGAACACGAGGATAGATGTTGTCGAGATCTTTGGCCAACACTTGGGGAAGGTGGAAGGCATCCTTAGTGTTCTTGAGATACACACTCTTGAAGAGATTGAGAGTATCCAAAAGTCTTGGAGGGACGTATGCATACCGAGATGGAATTAAGGCAAATAATCACTGCCTTGGAGTGCAGACTTATGGAGGCTTTGAGTACTATCGACGCTATGAAGGCAAAGATAGAGTCACTCTAGAAGCATGTTGATATTGGCGTGACCGATGTAATCAATAATGTTGTTGTGATGAGAGAGGCCAATGTAACGACCCGACCGGCCTTTTTATGAGTTACCAATCCGTTTCCCCCATTTCTACTTATTATTGTCTTGTGCAGCTGTATTATATGTTATCGGGTTGGTTGGTTTGGGTTCGAAGAGGTTTTGGTAAGGTTTGAGATACTTATAGCCCATTTGGCCAAGCTTCTAAATCAGCTTATTTTGAAAAGTGCTTTTCTCAAAAGTACTTTTTAAAAAAGTGTTTTTGGTGAGAAGCAGTTTGTGTTTGGCTAATTAATTTGAAAAGAACTTTTGAGCAGTAATTAGTGTTTGGCCAAGCATTTGAAAACTGCTTCTAAGTGTATTTTTCTCAAAAGTGCTTATCAGAAAAGTGCTTTTGGAGAGAAGCTACTTTTTTCTACTTCTCTAAAACTGCTTCTGCTTCTCCTCAAAAATACTTTTTTCCTTCCATAAGCTTGGCCAAACACCTTAATTTTTGGCCAAAAAAGCACTTTTGGCCCAAAAAAAAAAGCTTGGCCAAACATGCTATTAGTCTCTATTGAGTAAGCTTAAGTTGGAAAAGTCAACCAGATATTTACTTATATAAAAAAGGGCTCAGATGTGAATTTCGATGGTTTGGATATATTCAAGAGGTGATTTGGGACTTAGGAGCGTGATTGGATTGTGTTTTGGAGGTCCGGAGTAGATTTAGGCTTGAATTGGCGAAATTGGAATTTTGGCATTTTCGATTGATAGGTGAGATTTTGATATAGGGGCCAGAATGGAATTCCGGAAGTTGAATTAGGTCCCTTGTGTCATTTTTGATGTGTGTGCAAAATTTCAGGTCATTCGGACAAGGTTTGATAGACTTTTTGATGAAAGCGGAATTTGGAAGTTTTTGGAATTTTTAGGCTTGAATCCGATGTCAATTTGATGTTTTGATGTTGTTTTGAGCGTTCCGAAGGTTGGAACAAGTTTGAATGAGGTTATGAGACATGTTGGCATATTTTGTTGAGGTCCCAAGGGCCTCAGGTGAGTTTCAGGTGGTTCAACGGATCAATTCATGTTGGAAAAAGTTACAGAAAATCTGTTGTTGATGTTGCAGACGTTTGGACTTCGTGTTCGCGAAAGGGATCTCACTTTCGCGAAGTGTTAGGATGTGAGGCAGGAGGGTTGGCCTTCGCGTTCGCGAAGGGGGTCCAGCATTCGCGAAGGGCTGAGGTCAGTGTTCATCACGTTCATGATGGTTTTGCCGCGTTCGCGTAGAGTAAAGGTGAGTAGCTCGGTCCAGGTCCAATTATGCTTCGCGTTCGCTATGGGTTAGGAGCTGAGTCATCATGTTCGCGTACAGGGTGTCGCGTCCCCGATGAAGGAATAAGTGGTCAACGGAAGTTTGTGATTCGCGAACGCGAGGCGTTGACCACGTTCGCGAAGAAGGAATGTGAATAGCTGGGCAGAATGTTTAAAAGACCACTTCCGCGATTTTGGGTCTAAATTTCACCATTGTTGAGCGATTTTGGAGATTTTTGAGGGATATTGAATAGGGAATCAAAGGGAAACACCTGGATGTAAGATTTATGGATTTAATACTCAATCCTATTGTGATTGCTACCTAATTAAACATGAAATTTGTGGACTCTAAAGTCAAAAATTGGAAGTTAGGGCTTGGAAATTGGAGACATAAATCTAGGGTTTTGAGGGGTCATTTGTGGTTGGATTTTGATATTCTTGGTATGTATGAACTCGTTAGAGTGTAAGGATTCTAGTTTTGTGATTTTTGTCGGAATCCGAGACGTGGACCCGGGGGTCAGGTTTGGCCAATTTCGGGATTTTGATGTAAATTAGTTAATTTAGAGTGACCTTTGTTCCATTATCATATTTTGATGGTATAAATCAATTTTTGGATAGATTTGGAGCATCTGAAGGTCGATTTGAGGGCAAAGGTATCGCGGGCTAGAGTTTGGACAGGATAGAGGTAAGTAATGATTGTAAATGCTGTCCTGAGGGTATGAAACCCCGGATTTCACATCGTTGTGCTACTTTGAGGTGACACACACGCTAGATGACGAGCGTGGGGTCATGCACCATTGGGAATTGTGACTTAGTCCATCCCGTATGACTGTTAAACCACATATTTGATTGAAAACTATTTGCTATCATTGTGTTTTGGAAAGTATTATTATGTTTTGGATTGAATGCCATATTTGGGCCTCGCTGCTTTGACTTCATATTTGTACTCAGTCATGCTGTATTTTACTATTTTCATAACTCAACCATACTTACTCCATTTTTGACATTTTAAATGATATTTTGGGCTGAGCATCATGTTTTACTGTTGCTCGAGTGGTTTGAGAGATTTTTGACTAAGTGAGGCCGAGGGCCTATGATGTGACGATATTATGGGATCGGGCTGCGCGCCGCAGCAGTGTTGTAATAATTCATGGTTATGAGGCCGATGGTCTGATATGTTACGCCACGAGGTGGCTTGTTATGAGGTCGAGGGCCAGTTTGATTATACCAAGAGATGACTTGATATAACGTTTGGGCTGTAGGAGCCCCTCCGGAGTCTGCACACCCCTAATGAGTGCTGGTACCCAGTGTGAGATGTGATATTGCCCGAGGGGCTGTTGTTGTTTCATGTTATTGCCCGAGGGGCTGATACGAGTAATTGTGAGATAGCCCGAGGGGCTGAGTTATGTTTCTATCCTCTTCTCCCTATTTTCATCACTCGTTTGAACTACTGAAAGATGTTTTAAAGAGGTTTTTACTGAACTAAAGTGTTTTTACAAGCTTTTACTGTACTACTGCATTGTTCTGGATTTACATTGTTTTGTTGTAGCATTATGCTGTGTTTTACGTATTTTCTTGTCGCTCAACTGTCTTTTACTTTTATAACTTACTGAGTTGGTGTACTCACATACTCCCTACACCCTGTGTGCAGATCCAGGAGTCTCGGATCATGCTAGCGATTACTGATTTGCTTTCTAGTAGGCTTGTTCGGAGTTGACTAGGTAGCTGCTCGACGTTCGTGACCCAGTGCTTCTCCTTCTTATCTTTATTTCACTTTGTAATAGCTTTGTATTAGACTATGTTGTCTTTTCATACTCTTAGATGAATTTTTGATGCTCATGAATGGTGACACCCCGATGTCGGGCTGTGTTTGTTTCTACATTGTTCTATTCTACTCTTTATTTTGGGATTTTTAGCTTATTAATGACTTTAAATGATTTATTATAACTGTTTCATTGGTTTGGGGGTCTGTGCCGGCTGACCTAGTTCTACAAATAGGCGCTATCACGACCTAGTTGATGGATGACCACCAGTACCACCAGCTGGGGCCACTAGAGGCCGAGGACGCGGTCAAGGCCGTAGTAGGGGCAGAGGTGTAGCCTGTACAATAGCTAAGGCAGCATCTGCAGATCCACCAGTCGCCCCAGTTCATGATCAGGTCCCAGTTATGGATGCTCCAGCAGCACCAACTCAGGCACGCCTATTGTGATTCTAGGTCTTCAGGAGGCCTTGGCCCAGATTCTATCAGTATGCACTAGCCTAGCTTAGGCGGTATCAATTACTACAACCGCAGTTACTTCTCAGGCCGGGGGAGGTACTTAGACTCCCGCCGGTCACACACCTGAGCAGGTATTGCAGGGACTTCAGACATCGGGGACACCTCCAGCCCAGCTGGTTGCAGCTGTTTAGGACTTTGTAGCTCCTGTTATGCCAGAGGACGAGCAGCGTAGGTTGGAGAAGTTTGGTAGACTTCAGCCTTCGACTTTCAGTGGTATAGAGGGCGAGGATGCCTAGGGCTTCTTTGGAAAATGTTAGAGGATTCTTCGTACAACGGGTATTCTAGAAACCAGCGGGGTGGCATTCACTACTTTTCAGTTTTCTGGAGCTGCCTTCACTTGGTGGGAGGCTTATGAGAGGCGTAGGCCTGTTGTTGCATCACCCCTTACCTGACATCAGTTCCCCGTTCTCTTTTTGGAGAAGTGTGTGCCATAGTCTCGTATAGAGGAGCTGCACAGGCAGTTCGAGCAGTTTCGTCAAGGAGATATGACTGTGATGCACTATGAGATGAGGTTCTTGGAGTTAGCTCGTCATGCTGTTTGGTTGATTCCCATTGACAGAGAGAGGATCAGGAGGTTTGTTGATGGCCTCACATATTAGCTTCGGATTCTCATGACTAGGGAGAGGGCATCTGCTGCTACTTTTGAGGAGGTTGTTGACATTGCTCGCGAGATTGAGTCAACTCGTTGCCAGGAGCGAGATGAGAGGGAGGCCAAAAGGCCCTAGGGATCTGGTAGTTATGGTGTTGCTCCTTTGAGAGGTCAGTTTTAGCATGGCAAAGGCCGTCCATTTAGACATACTCAGTCAGCTCACCCAGGTTAACGTGGGGCGTCATCGGATCATGGTTCTCACAGTTCTTATCAGGGCCATTCATCACTCAGTGCCCTTCCGGCCCAGAGTTTGTCCCCTGCTCCATTAGTTCAGGCTCTTCTATGCCAGGTGCATCTGTAAGTCATTCCGGTGCTAGGGGTTCCCTTCAGTCCCCGTCTCCAGCACCGGGGAGATGTTATGGGTGTGGAGAGTTGGGTCACATGTGGAGGCAGTGTCCTTGTCATCTTGGGGGTTCGTCTCAGTAGAGGTGTCATTCATCGTCTTCAGCGCCAGTTACTTCACCACCACCCACCCACCCAACCAGCTAAGGGTGGAGGTTAGCTAGCTAGGGGTCACCCTAGAGGGGGAGGTCGATCAGGAGGTGGTCAGGCCCATTTCTATGCACTACCAGCTAGACCCAATGCTATTGCTTCAGATGCTGTGATTACAAGTATTGTCTCAGTCTACCACAAAGATTCCTCTATGTTATTTGATCCCGGTTCCACTTTTTCATATGTGTCATCATATTTTGCTCGTTATTTGGATATGCCCCGTGAGTCTCTTGTTTCATCTATTCATGTATCTACTCCGGTGGGCAATGCTATTATTATGGACCGTGTGTACCGGTCGTGTATGGTGACTATTAGGGGCCTGGAGACCCGAGTGGACCTGTTATTGCTTTGTCTGGTGGACTTTGATATGATATTGGGCATAGATTGGCTATCTCTGTGTCGTGCTATTTTGGACTGTCATGCTAAGATAGTGATATTGGCTATGTCAGGTCTGCAACAGATTGAGTGGCGAGGTTCGACTAATTTTGTCCCCAGTAGGGTGATTTCGTTCTTGAAGGCCCAGCGGATGGTTGGAAAAGTTTGTCTTTCATACTTAGACTTTGTGAGGGATGTTGGTGCAGAGACTCCCAGTCTTGATTCTGTTCCTATTGTGAGGTATTTTCCCAATGTGTTTCCTGCAGCCCTGCCGGGCATGCCACTGGACAGGGATATTTATTTTGGTATTGATCTGGTGTTGATCACTCCGCCCATTTCTATTCTACCGTATCATATGGAACCAGTAAAGTTGAAGGAGTTGAAGGAGCAACTTCAGGAACTCCTTGATAAGGATTTTATTCGGCCTAGTATGTCGCCTTGGGGGGTGCCTGTTTTATTTGTGAAGAAGAAGGATGGCACAATGAGGATATGCATTGATTACAGGCAGTTGAGCAAAGTAACAACCAAGAACAAGTATCCTTTTCCTTGTATCGATGATTTGTTTGACCAGCTTCAGGAAGCGAGAGTGTTCTCCAAGATTGATCTCCGTTCAGGTTGTCACTAGTTGAAGATCAGGGACTCGAATGTTCTTAAGACAACTTTTAGGACCCGATATGGTCATTATGAGCTCCTGGTGATGTCTTTTGGGATGACCAATGCCCCAACGGTGTTCATGCATTTGATGAACATCATGTTTCGGCCTTATCTTGACTCGTTTGTCATAGTTTTCATTGATGATATCGTGGTCTACTCGCGTAGTCAGGAGGAACACATGGAGCATTTGAGAGTTGTGTTGCAGAGATTGAGGGAGGAGAAGCTTTATGCAAAGTTCTCCAAGTGTGAGTTTTGGCTCAGTTCAGTGGCATTCTTGGGGCACGTGGTGTCTAGTGAGGGTATTTAGGTTGATCCGAAGAAGATAGAGGTGGTTCAGAGTTGGCCTAGACCATCCTCAGCAACAGACATTCACAGTTTTCTTAGTTTGGCGGCTTATTACCCTCGGTTTGTTCAGGAATTTTCATCTATTGCATCGCCCTTGACCAAGTTGACTTAAAAGGGTGCTCCATTTAGGTGGTCGGATGAGTGTGAGGAGAGCTTTCAGAAGCTCAAGACTGCCTTGACCACAACTCTAGTGTTAGTTTTTCCATTAGCTTCAGGTTCATATATCTTGTATTGTGATGCTTTGAGAGTTGGTATTGGGTGTGTGTTGATGCAGGAGGGTAGAGTTATTTCTTATGCTTCCTATCAGTTGAAGCCCCATGAGAAGAACTACCCTGTTCATGATTTGGAGTTGGCTTCCATTGTTCACGCATTGAACATTTGGAGGCATTATTTGTATGGTATGTCTTGTGAGATGTTTACTGATCATCGTAGCCTCCAACACTTGTTCAAGCAAAAGGATCTCAATTTGAGGTAGCAGAGATGGTTGGAGCTGCTAATGGATTATGATATCACTATTTTGTACCATCCGGGGAAGGCCAATGTGGTGGCCAATGCCTTGAGTAGGAAGGCGGTGAGTATGGGGAGTTTGGCATATATTCCTGTTGGGGAGAGACCTCTTGCAGTTGATATTTAAGCCTTGGCCAATCGGTTCGTGACGTTGGATATTTCAGAGCCCAGTCGGGTATTGGCTTGTGTGATTTCTCGGTCTTCCTTATTTGATCGCATCAGAGAGCGCCAGTATGATGATTCTCATTTGCTTATTCTTAAGTACAGAGTTCAGCACGACGATGCTAGAGATGTGACTAGTGGTGATGATGGGGTATTGAGGATGCAACACCGGATATGCATGCCTAATGTAGATGGGCTTCGGGAGTTGATTCTAGAGGAGGCTCATAGCTCGCGGTATTCTATTCATTCGGGTGCCGCGAACATGTATCACGATCTAAGACAACATTATTGGTGCAGGAGAATAAAGAAGGACATTATGGGATTTGTAGCTCAGTGTCTTAATTGTCAGTAGGTGAAATATGAGCACCAGAGACCGGGTGGCTTGCTTCAGCAGATGGATATTCCAGAGTGGAAGTGGGAGCGGATTGATCGGGTCCAACCTACACCACTACAGAGTGGCAAGAGCGATCGATGCAGCTTTTACCCGAGAAGGTCGGGATCGAATCCACATAGAGCTAATATAATGTTTGGAGTTGGATTTCTATCTAATCTAGCAGTGTATAGTGCTCTTTATTACACTTCCAATCATATTTGTTTGTTTGTTACTTCTAATTTTATGCTAATGATGTGTGAACTTAAGCTAAGTATATATGTTTGTAGGGTTTTCTAAATGGGTCAAGAGACACTAGGGAAGTGACTTACTCCTAGGTGAGTATCTAATAGGATCTAGAACTTAGTGCAATAATATTATAGTTGGGATCATGCTATAGCCAATGCACGAAGCTTCTCACTCTACACCTCTCGGTAGTAAGAGTGACTTTGCCCTAATTGGCTTTCTCAAGTCCAATTGGGTGTTCAATTTGTGCAAGCAATATTGGCTCAAGTCGGGTATTACTATCTCTAGGTTTAACCCTTTAATTGGGGCTATCAATCTCTTGAATACATCCCAATTCCTTATTGGCCTGAAATTCCTAGACTTAGTCTCTCTTTCTCAAGAAGAGCCTAAGTTAAAAAGGCACAAATTAGTATTTGCAACCACAAATTCAACGTAGAAAGCATAAATCAGGCCAAATAACAATTACCCATAAACATCTAAGCCCTAAAATACAAAACCCATTAAATACCCACACTAGGGCTGAGCTACAACCCTAGATAATGGGTTTAACTACTCATAATAATGGAAGAAATCAGATATTGAGATGAAGAATAACCCATAAGATATAATTTCAAGCTAAGATTCGAAGATTCAATGTTAAACTAGCTACAAAATTACTCCAAATAGCTAAAAAACGGTGTTCACGTGCTCAGCTACAGATAAGATGACCTAAAAATCTGGAAAAAAAAGTATTTATACAAGGCCGAATTTTCTAGATAAAAATGCCCCTAAAGGAGGTACCGCGGACCGCGAACCACGACCGCGACTGCATAAAATCAACCGTGGACCGCGGTCAAGCCTTTTTGGCTTCAAATCTTGTTATCTAAATCTGGCCACTGCGGATCTCAATAAATGGACCGCGGCCGCGATGAGGCTACCACGACCGCGTAAAATCAACAGCGGGCCATGTTGCTTGAAATTCCAGGATTGCATCTTCTTTGATCTTTTCCATTGCGGACCGCGATAAAAGAACCGCGGTCGCGGTGGGTCTATTGCAACCACAATGGATTTACTGCTGTAGCGGTGCTTTAACTTGTTCTGGGCACTTGTGCAAGTTTTACTCCTTTTTGAGCTGGTTTTGACTTCCTTGTCACATTTTGACCAAACATTGCAAACAAGCACAACATGTAAGCTTTGGGGATTACTTGTATACTCTTTTAATCCAAAACTCAAGCAAAAATAAATATAAAATAGACTAGAATCCCTAGTTATCAACTCCCCCAAACTTAAGCTTTTGCTTGTCCTCAAACAAACAAAGTAAGTCTCATTTCCTTAAGAATAAAACCAAGAAAATTCAGCTGACCTAAAGTGACCTCATCTATCATCAATTGGGACTAACAATTGCCCTCAATTCAAATGAATCATTAATAACATTCAACCTTTTTAAGCACCATGGTTTTAGTGCGACACAAAAGCATCAAGAGTTGACTCAACTAATCAAGGAAACTCTTTCTACTACTTTGGTCATTGTGGAACCTAAACTCATACTCCTCACTCTTCCTTAAGAAAAACCTCACTTTTAGATTGTAGCACTCAGAACGAGGATTGTGGAAAACACACTCATCTCTCTCAAAGAAAGGTCACAAGTCCGACTCTAAGTACCATAAGTTTTCCCCTTATGTGAGTTACCACTAATGTAAGCTTCACTCGACTCCAGATTATATAGGGCTTTTGTGGGGATACAATGAAGGATTTTGGTTCAGGGTAGGATATATTTGGTCGAAGAAGGTTTCATCTTCCCTTAAGCACTTCATTTGCTTCATTTTAGCACACATTCTCTTGACTCTTTGAATCATTTACTTCTTTCTTAGGGGTTAGAGAGACACACCGTCACTCTTTCTTACTGATTTCAAACCTTTTTCTCCTTTCTAATCTTTCCACGCCTTTCATCTTTTTACTTTTTCGAATCCCTTCATTTCTTCAACATTGTTCATTCTTTTTGACTTTTTGATTTTCTTTCTTTTTCTTTTTCCTTTTCTTCATTTTGTAACTTTTTACCACTTTTTTCATTCCTCGTCTCTCCCCAAACTTATGTTTTTGCCTTGTGCTAAGGAAAGATCGGGTGCCAAGAGAGGGTCTTTTTAGAATGGTTGAAGGGTATCATGGTCTTTGAAAGAAAAAGGGCTATGGCTCAAAGGGGTTGACTAGGGATATTATCATTGGCAGGATATGGATGTTTTCAAGATACCATTCGGATCAAGGAGAGCATATAATCACTTCTCAAGTTAAACTACACTTAGGATTTCGCATAGACAAACATTCAGGGCAAGTTCTAGACTCAATGGAACGGGACTTGAACTTGCAAATCAAATTCTCACCACATAAGCTATAAGATTTCTAAAGAGGCAGAGTTGGGGGCCCACAACAACCTTAGCTAAGATTTGAGCAATGAAAATGGTCCCGAAAAACCACTTGATGATTATTAGCCAACACAAGAGTCTCAAGGTCACAACTGTCACCATTCTATACATACAAATTTGTTTTTAACCATAAGGTCAAAGGCAAATGTGTTAGGCCAAAGTGAAGTTTTGCTTGAGGCACTATTACTCACTAGCTACTATTTAAACAAAAACAAAAAGAAAACTGGCTCAAACCCTTAAGAAGGTTGTCATGACATCCATCATCGGGAATAGCCACCCGATTCACACAAACTCCACCTTTGGAAAGAACCATGTCATTAAGAAAATCAAAGACTTATTGAATGAAAAACTCAAAATAAGAAGCTACGAACTAAAAAAGAAGCTACTAAAATGAAGTAAGAAGCTATGAAAGAAAATACGAAAGATAAACTAAATATGTACAATAGGGGATCTAAACGAATATACATAAGAGAGAATGAATATATACATAAGAAAGTAACTTTATATACAAACCAAGATTGCAAAGTACGAAAAGTGAAATAAACTGGTAAAATTATATACATACCAAAAGTGAAAAAGCATAACAAAAAAGAAAATAGTATCATAATTACAGTCCAACATCATCAAAATAGGGATACCCCCTCAAATAAAAGCTAGCATTGTCCTCAATGCTAACTTAGCCAAAAATAAGCTCTAAAAGAAGATAGAGAGTAAAAAAACTCCCTATGGGTCCTCCATCTACATGGGGTCATGAGCCTGGGTCCCTGGGCCCTGTGACTGGTCGGGAACATGTGACTGGATCCCTATAACCTGTGCCTGCTCTGGGATCTGCGGCTGCTCTGGGACTTGAGGCTAGCTAGAGGAACCTCCCTGCGGGTCCTCCAACTCAATCACTACATCATCTGCCTGGGGGATCACTCTCCTCCTTTTTGGTGCCCTCTCCAACTCCTGCTCCTGCTCCGGCTTAGTCTGAGCTGCTGGAGGCTGGTCATGCAACAATATCTCCAATGGTAGATGATCAGCAACCTTCATCTTCTTTACTTCTCCCCTCAAATCCTTCACAGACTCCTTTGAGGCCCGAATATGCTTCAGCTTCTTTGTCTGCTTGGTCACCTCCTTCAGTGACTTTCCGTGAGCATCTATAGCATCTATAATCAAATTTTGGTTCTCCAGGAGCTTCTTCTGGTTGTCCAGAAGCTCCTTGAAAGTCTCCTCCACTGAAGCTAGAACCTGTGGCTGTGGGGGTACGGACTGGGCTGCCACTGAACTAGAAAGTACAGACAACTTAGAAGTTGCTGTCTGCATCCAGTTGTTGATACTGTAGAGTGTTTGGTTCAATCTGTGGGCAGTCAATGGGTATGCTGAGGATGATGAGATATTTGGAGCAGTGGAAGTAGATGGCCCGGAGCTAATATATGGTGTGGCTGTGGGAGGCTGAGAAGAAGTGACTACTACTACTAGCTCTTTGGACTGACCAGTAAAAGTAGTGGCTTTTCCTTTAGGATATTTGGCTTTGGGGTTGTCATCCGCCTTGAGGTTGTACCAGGAAAAGGGCATTTTGGGTTTCACCTTCACGTCAAAGTTCCTTTTCTCTACCTCCTGGTCTTCCAAATACATTGTAAGAAAATTTGGTAAGGGGTATGATCTGTCACCCTCATTGACCACCCCAGTGATCACCCTAGACATGACATTCCGATATTGATCGGGAACCCCGCCATAATAGAAGCTATTAATATCGCCCGAGAGACTGGCATGGAGTTTTCATGGGTAGTGGGATCCAGCCTGCTGCATACAAAAGTCTCCCACCCCTTCGCCTCAAAATTTATAGCTTTCCTCAAAATTTGAACTCCTAATGTCAACCATGCCGGGGTGGTGCCCCGGAGATCCAAATATGATGCTAACCATGGACGGGCTGCCTCATGAGCTGCCAATTTCTCCAAATACAATGATTCATCTTCCTCAGGAAAGCCTAGGTACTCATTGATTGTCTTCCCTTCGAACTTTACTTTCAAGTTCCGCACTTTAGTCACATTGGTGTCCTTCTTGATGTGGGAAGCATTGGCGTAAACTCTTTGACTAAGTGCTCTTTTGCCTCTGACACCTTGCTGGTGAAGTAATCCCACCTCACACGTTCATTGAATTGCTGTTTCACGTTAGGGTTGTATGACAAGAGATACCTCTTTATGAACTGGCGCTCAATAATAAGCGACCTTAGAGGCCACCATTCTCGGAACTTGTGATAAGCTAACTCACTGACGAACCATTTTTGCCACACCTCGGGGTTTCTAGTTCTCTCTACACCCCCCGGTTGAGGCACACCCCCTCCCTCTTCATCTGGTACCCCAGTATCTACATCCCTTCCCGGTGACAAAGGTGTAGGTGAGGTTGAAGCTGCACTATCACTGCTCTCAGCTGAGCCCTCATACGACTCAGAAAAAATCTGAATTGAAGCTTGAGCAGTATGAGAGGCCGGAGGTGTAGGTATATCTCTCAACCTATGTCTCTCCAGGAAGTCGGGTACATATTCCGGCACTGAGTCAGACTCTGATGCCTCCCGGGAGGGCACATACTCACTTCCCTCAGAATGGGAAACAGCTCTATCTGCAGCTTTGATTTGTTTTCTGGTTTTCCCAATTGCTTTTTGAGCCTGTGGGGTCAATTTTATCATTCCTCGTCCCCTAACCCGGGAGGACTCCCCTCTTCCTTTCTGTTTGTCACCACCTCATCTTGATTTAATCATTATCTACAAGGAGAATTCAGTTAATGTTTGTTAGTATTAATACCAGAAGAAGTAGTGAAGAGTATGATTGGAGACAGTTGACTGCGGACCGCAGAAAATGCATCGCGGTCGCAAAGATACCACCATGGACCACGAAAAATTACACCGCGACCGCGGTAGGGTGGGATTCAGACTACCCACCCTCTGATTCAGGGGTACCGTGGACCGCAAAAATTGATGCACGGTCATAATAAGGCATCGCGGACCAGAAAAAATGAACCGCGGTCGTGGTAGGCAAAATGAAGAAACATTGACCTAGAGTTTCTAGTTTTATGCATTTTAGCACAAGTACAAACACAAACAACTCCCCTAGGTAGTTACAAATAATTTAGAACTAAATTAGCCCTAATCTAATTAACATTACGGGCTCCTACGACTAATTTCAGAGAAAACAGATGAAGAAGAAAAAAGAAAGAACTAAACTTATCAATTTAGAAGAAAATAAGAACAAAATTAAAGATTCATGAGTGATTGAAGTTAGCAGATGTGCAATGCAGATGATTGAAAATCAGTACTTGAATTTGTGAAACCTAGGGTTTTGATGAACAGTATTTTAGCCTCTTTAGAGTGAAAATGAGCGAAAAGTATAAAATGAGGCATGTGGGTCTATTTATATAAAAAGACCTGGGACCCACACTACTTACCCATCGCGAACTGCGGAAAATCCACCATGGACCGCGGTTATGAAACTCAGAAAGGCACTAGCATGGACTTTACTGCGGACCGCGGAGAATGTATTGCGGCCGCGGTAAGGCACCATGGACCGCAAAAATGCATTGCGGACGCGGTTGAAACTTAAGAGAACTATCACTTTGGAACATTTAGCACCGCTAACCGCGGTCAGTTACCGCCTCCGCGGTGAGCCTATCGCGGCCGTGAAAAATGCATCGTGGCTGCGTTCCAAACTTCAGAGAGTGCACCATTTTTCCAATTTGGTCCTGCACTACATCAAAACATCCCTATACATATCTCACAAGCAGTTAGTCCAAAAACAGATCCTACACTAAGAATGAAATCAAAAAGAAAGAAATAAAAACACATGGGTTGCCTCCCAAGAAACGCCCGATTTAACGTCGTGACATGACGCAGGTTACCATCAAATCACTTTAGCTGGATCATTTCCACCACGTGAATGTCATCAATCATGACAAGATAGTGCTTGACTCTGTGCCCATTAACTCTGAAGGTCTCTCCATTTTTGTTTTTCAAGTCAAGTGCACCAAACAGAGTCACAAACACCACTTCAAAAGGTCCACTTCATTTCGACTTAAGCTTTTTCGGAAACAGATGTAACTGAGAATTGAATAAGAGAACAAATCACCCACTTTGAACTCCTTGCCACGAGTATACTTGTCATGAAGGTACTTCATCTTGTCCTTATACAAGGACAAACTAGAGTAGGCATGAAATCAGAATTCATCAAGTTCATTAAGCTGCTCCACACGAAGATTTGTTGCCCTATCCCATTCAACATTTAGCTTCCTCAAAGCCTACATGGCCTTGTGTTCCAACTCAACCGGTGATGGCAAGCTTTCCTGAACACCAACCGGTACGTAGACATACCAATCAGAGTCTTGTAGGCAGTCTTATAAGCCTATAGAGCATCATCCAATTTCTTTAACCAATCGGTCCTATTTGCATTTACCGTCTATGACAATATACTCTTGATTCCTTATTTGAGACTTCAACTTGGCCACTTGCCTGAGGATGATAAGGGGTAGAAACTTTATGATTGACACTGTACTTTGCAAGCAAAGTGTCAAAAGCTCTATTGCAAAAATGAGACCCCCCATCACTTATGATTGCTCGAGGAGTGCCAAACCTAGTAAAAATACTCTTCTTGAGAAACCCAACAACACTCCGGGCCTCATTATTGGGTAAAGCCACGACCTCAACCCACTTTGAAATATAGTCAACTGCCACTAGAATGTATGTGTTGTTGCGTGAACTAACGAACGAGCCCATCAAATCAATGCACCACACATTAAAGATATCAACTTTGAGAATAGTGGTGAGAGGCATCTCATCCTTCTTTGAAATTCCACCTGCTCTTTGACATTCGTCGCATCTCTTCACAATTTCACTTGCATCCTTGTACAATGTTGGCCAGTAAAAACCATAACTAAGAACCTTTGAAGTTGTCCTCGCCCCACCATGATGACCACCGTAAGGAGAGGAATGACAAGCCTCTAAAATACTCAATTGCTCCTCCTCCGGGACACATCTCCGGATCATACCGTCAGTGCATATCTTGAACAAGTAAGGCTCATCCGAATAGTAGTCCAAACTATCCCGTTTAAGCTTCTTCCTTTAGTTAGAAAAGAGCTCACACGGTACAATACCAGTCACAAGAAAGTTGGCAACATCCGCGAATCATGGCATGCTATTCACTGATACGGAGAGGAGTTTCTCATCAGGGAAAGAATCATTAATTTCAAGGCCATCAAGGGGCCTCCCCTCCTCCTCTAAGCGAGACAAGTGGTCCGCCACTTAGTTTTCACACCCTTTCCAGTCCACAATCTCCAAATCAAACTCTTGAAGCAATAAGACCCATATCATCAACCGAGCTTTAGAATCCTTCTTCGTCATCAAGTACCAGAGTGCGACATGGTCGGTATGAACTATCACCTTGGAAACTACTCCCTCTGTTTCAATTTATGTGAACCTATTTCCTTTTTGGTCCGTGCAAAAAAGAATGACCCCTTTCCTTATTTGGAAACAATTTACCTTTATGCAATGATTTATAGCCACACAAAATATATGTGCCTCATTTTACACCACAAGTTCAAAAGTCTTCTCTCTTTTCTTAAAATCCGTGCCCAGTCAAATGGGTTCACATAAATTGAAACGGAGGGAGTATTAGATAAGGCCTAAACTTCTCCATTGCGAACACAATAGCCAACAACTCTTTTTTCGTCACCGTGTAATTCACTTGAGGATCATTCATTGTTTTGCTTGCATAATACATCGGGTAAAACATTTTATTCACTCTTTGACCCAAGACCTCCCCAACCGCAATATCACTAGCGTCACACATGAGCTCAAAAGGCATGCTCTAATTGGGTGTGGTAATAATAGGAGTGGTGGTCAACTTTTACTTGAGGAGTTCAAAGCTATCATGCATTCCTCATTGAACATGAACTTCGCATCCTTTTCCAAAAGTTTGCACAAAGGATTCACTACCTTCGAAAAGTCCTTGATAAATCTCCGGTAGAACCCCGCATGCCCAAGAAAACTTCTAACCTCCTTGACTAAGTAGGGGAGGAAGCTTTGAAATCACTTTAATTTTGGCCTTGTCCACCTCTATTCCGTTCTATGAAATCTTATTGCCAAGGATAATGCCCTCCTCGACCATAAAGTGGCATTTTTTCCAATTGAGCACAAGATTCGTCTCTTCACACCGAGCCAACATTTTGTCAAGGTTTTTCAAACATTTATCAAACGAGTCACCCACAACACTAAAGTCATCCATGAACACCACCAAAATGTCCTCCACCATGTCAGTAAATATGGCCATCATACACCGCTAGAATGTAGCTGGTGCATTGCACAACCCAAATGGCATCCTTGAAAAGGCAAAGGTACCATATAGACACATGAAGGTGGTTTTCTCCTGATCTTTAAGAGCAATCAAAATCTGGTTGTACCCAGAGTACCCATCCAAGAAATAGCAGAAGGCACGCCCAGCAAGTCTATCTAGCATCTGGTCAAGAAAAGGCAATGGAAAGTGATCCTTGTGGGGCACTTTATTTAACTTGCGATAATATATGCACACCCTCCATCAGGTGACAGTCCTGGTGGGAATCAACTCATTCTGTGCATTGGTAACCACGGTCATACCACCCTTCTTTGGCATACATTGCACCGGCGAAGTCCAAGAACTATGGGATACACAACCCGTGCATCCAATCACTTGATCACCTCCTTTTTCACAACTTCTTGCATAGCCTCATTCAACGTCCTCTGATGTTCCACGAAGGTCTTGGCATCTTCCTCAAGAATAATTTTGTGCATGTAAAAGGCGGGACTTATTCCCCGGATATCGGCTAAAGTCCAACCAATTGCCTTCTTCCATTTTTGGAGCACCGCCAATGTGGCATCCACCTGCATGTTAGTAAGACAAGAGGAACGAATAACTGGCAAAGTTGAACTAGGGCCTAAGAATTCATACCTGAGATGTGGAGGCAACAGCTTCAACTCCAACCCGGGATATTCCACGATTGAGGGCTTTGTTGGTGGAGTATTCCTATTCTCAAGATCCAAAGAGAGCTTCCGAGGCTCATAAGAGTAAGAGCCCATTCCATGTAAAGCATTTACACACTCCACCCGGCCTTCATCCTCATTTATATCAAGATTCAATAATACCGCCTCTAGAGGGTCCTACACATTGATCATTACACTAGTATCATCAACTATCATTGCCATAACAGGATCCACGAAAGAGCACACTTCAGTACTGTTGGGTTGCTTCATTGACTTGCAAACATGAAAGACCACTTTTTCATCACCCACCCGGAAGGTGAGTTCCCCTGCTTCCACATCAACTAAGGCCTTCCTAGTTGCAAGGAAAGGTCTTCCCAATATGATAAGAACCTCATAATCTACCTCACAATCCAAGATCACAAAATCAGCGGGCAAAATGAACTTATCCACCCGAACAAGAACATCATCTACAATACCAACCGGCCTCTTTATAGTTCTATCCGCCATTTGCAACCTCATTGAAGTAGCCCTCGGTTGCCCGATACCTAAAGTTTTTTTATACGGAGTAAGGCATCAAATTGATACTTTCACCCAAATCGCACAATGCCTTTGCAAAATTAGTGCTCCCAATGGTACACGAGATGGTGAAAGCGCCGGGATCTTCAAACTTTGAAGCCATCGAGTGCACAATTGCACTTAATTGGTGAGTCATCTTTATGGTCTCACAGTCCATGGATATTTTCTTGGTCACCAAGTCTTTCATGAACATAGTGTAACCCAACATTTATTCTAGAGCCTCCACCAAAGGCACATTAATTGATAAGCTCTTCATCATGTCAATAAATTTCTTAAACTGGTTCTCATTTTTCTGCTTTGCGAGCCTTTGAGGATAAGATGGAGGCGGCCTTGGCAAAGGAGCCTTGGCTTTAGGCACAACCATTTTCGGTATGTCTATTACGTGTTCCCTAGATGATTTCACGTCATTCTGAGTTTCCACCTCGTTATCTTGGATATCAATCCTCACTTCCTCATTCAAGTTCCCATCAGTCACATTCTCAACCACCAAAGAGATATCATCCTCTTTCAACTCAACTTCATCATTCAAAATTTCTTTTTGTATGGAGGCATTCACATCACCGCCTCGTCTACTTCTTGTAGTTACTTCCATTGCATGTCCGATATTGTTCCCACCCTTCGGGTTGACTACCGTATCACTAGGTAGAGTCCCCTTAGGGCGAGTATTCAAGGATTGTGAGATTTGGCCTAATTGAACCTCCAGGTTTCTGATTGAAGTAAGGTAGGATGCCAACTGGGCATTAGAATCAACATTCTTTTTCATCATTTCTTCAAACATCATTTCAATTCTCCCCATTTCATTATTGGATGAACTAGGACCTTAGGATGGAAATGCGGGCAGATTATTCGGTTGTTGATACATCGAGGGCCTTTGAAAGCCTTACTCCCGATTTCCTTGATTGCTATTGTTCCAACAACCCTGATTGTTGTTTCCACCCCAGTTGTTTTTGTTGCCACTCCAATTACCCTGATTGTTCTGGTTATTATTCTGGTTGCCCCAGTTTGAATTTTGGTTGTTGTTCCCCCAATTACTATTCCCTTGTTGTTGTTGATTTCCCCAATTGCCTTGGGATCTCCATTGTTGTTGTTGGTTAGAAGAATTGCCCCTTTGGCCCTGATAGTTGTTCATGTATTGCACTTCTTCATTCTGCTCATCATACCCATCATCTTGGAACCCACCACTATTTTAGTCATATTGATCCGAACTCCCTTGGTTCTTTTGACCTCTTTATCTTCTTTTGTTCACTAACATGTTGACACCCTCCATAGTATTTACTTGCATTGGAGTTTGAACCTGCTGTAATTGTGCTTTTACTAGCTGGTTTATTGTTGTTGTCAGTTCTGCTATTGCCTGCCCATGATCATGGAGCTCTTTGTGCAAATGAATTATCGTGGGGTCACCCTATGACATATTGGCTCTACTTTGCCAAGTGGAGGACGTGTCAGCCATCTCATCCAATATTGCATTAGCCTCATCATACGGTGTGTTCATGAAATTTCCCCCGGCGAGTTGGTTCACTATGCATTGATTTGTTGTGTTAATGCCTGGTAGAATGTCTGTTGTATCATTGCCTTAGTTATATCATTATTTGGGCATTCCTTTACCATAGTCCGGTATCTCTCCCGTATCTCATGTAGTGGTTCATTGGTCTCCTGTTTGAAAGCTAAGATTTTATCCCTCAAGGTTGCTATGTGACCCGGCGAGAAAAACTTTGCAATAAACTTGTCCGCCAACTCATCCGACGTAGTGGTGGAGTGGTTGGGAAGCCTTTCAAGCCAATCCAATGCTTTCCCTCGAAGTAAGAATGGGAATAATCTCAACCGCAATCCATCCTCTGACACATTCGTCTGGTTGCTACCCCAACAGGTATCAACGAAACCTTTAAGATATTTGTAAGCATTCTGATGGGGAGCACCTGTGAAATACCCTCGTTGCTCCAACAAAGTCAATTTCACATTTGTAATTTGGAAATTGCCCGCCCGGATCCTAGGTGGGACAATTGCACTAGCATATCCTTGGTTTGGAAGCACCCGAGGAGCCACTCTTGGAGGTGGCAGGGGAGGGTCTGGAACATTATCATTGGACTGCGGTCTCTCCTTTGAGTTTGAGGCACTATAGGTACCTCATCATCAATATTGTCATCTACCTCCTCCCCCGGCACAACATTTCCAAGAGAACCATTGTTATTGTTCGCCACCATTTGGTACCTGAATTGGCGACGCACAAGTTAGTATCACAAAAGGTACGAAAAACAATACACAAAACTATTTAGACAGATAGCCAAAACCACTTAGATCCCTAGCAACGACGCCAAAAAGTGATCGGGTCCAACCCTACACCACTACAGAGTGGCAAGAGCGGTGATAAAATAAAATTTCATGTATAAATTAAGTTGTTATTTAATTTTTAGATACTAATATTTTAACTTTCTTTGCAGGAAATATCATAATTTCATAAGAAATTCATAGTTCATCAATGAAGGAGATATCAGACAAGAAAAATTCAAGTACTGAATTGTCCAGAGAAAGATTGTATAAATGTGATCTACCATGACAAAGGATAACCGACTCACAACCGGCTACAACAAACTATAACCAATTCATAACCAAAGAAGCTCATAACCAAGCATAACAAGTCCACAACCAACCATGACAAGTTCATATCCAGAAGATAATTGAAAACCTTGTCATGGCTTGCCTATAAAGAGGCATCGTTCGTGAAGAAGCGAAGGAGAAATGGTAGAAGTGTAATATTGAGCAGAAAGTTTTTTTCTTTCTCTTTGTTCTTTAGTTTTGCTTCTGTTTCTTCTTTTAGCCATTACACTGGCTTCATTTCTAGTTCCGAATAAATCGTAGTATTGGAAATTACTCTAGTTCCTGTTTTTAATTAAATAGGGAGAATTATTCTCTTGAATATTTCTTTCTATTTTCTTATTTAATGGGCAAGATTATTTCCGTTGTTGGTATTGGATCCAATATGGAGTAACTTTTCTTGTGTTGGGAAAATGACGGATCTTAATATTTTTATATAATAGTAGATATTATTCCTCAATTTCACATGCTTGAGCTGAAGCTTTTTATTTGAATTTTATCTGCTTTATAGTTGGGTGTTATTTAATTTTGTTAACATCTATCTATTTCGTACTACATATTAAACTAATTCTGTAATCGAAAGAGACAGAAGAAGTAATAGTTAATTTTAGTATTGATAGATGTTAACTTGTATTTAGTGACATCTAGCTCTTATATGTTAAAATTGATTCTACACCTATTTGTAATCGAAAGAGGTGAATATTGTAGTAATCAGTTATAACACGTAGGGTAACCGAAAGGGACTTACTAAAAAGAGCATGTTTTAGTTCAAGTATATATTTCTGGTTCTTTAATATTACCATTTTAACGATTAATTTGTATAACCGAGAGGAGTGCATTTAATTGTTCAACTATAGTAATAATGTATAAATGTAATTGTGAGAGACATTTATACATTTCTGAGAAATAAAAGTTGAAGGATAAATGTATCTACTATATAATAAAAATATTAAGTAAAGTCAGGATCCTAACACCTTTTTATTATATTTGTGAAAAACAAAATATTTTCTATTGCTTTATTCGTGCATTTTTAGTTAGTTAATTCACAACTCAACTCTTTATGATTTTCTCAAATAGTAATTAAGACAAGAAACGTCTGTAGAATAGATAAACCAATCATTGTGGGTTCGACATCTTTCTATACTACTATTTGACAGAGTACGAGTTTAAATCATATACGCCAGACACTCGTCAAATTTTTGGCGCCGTTACCGGGGATTGGCTAAAGTCTACTACAGATTAATTGTTTTACTACTAATTTGAGATTTTTTATTGTCTAATTATTTTAACTTATCTACAGAAATTTCAGAAAGTGTATGACTCGTTCCTCTTCTAGAAAACTAGTCAAATACAATCGTGAAATTGAAAAATCCTTGTGGTTGTTGTGAAAAGAACAAACTTCACGATCTCAAATTTTCACATCAGAGGAAATGGAGAACGAAGAACTCAATAACCAACTTCCACCACATCAAGTAGAAGAACAGTTTGATGAGGTGGCACCACGACGTGATAGAATACTAAGAGATTATGCAAGACCAAATTATTTTGAAGGAGAATCAAGTGAAGGAGATCACCAATTGCAGCAAACAACTTTGAAATCCGCACAGGCTTGATTCAAACCATTCAACAATCATGTCAGTTTACTGGTGATGCAAGTGAAGATCCTCACACCCATTTAATGATTTTCTTAAATTAGTTGAAACTTGCAGGTATAATGGAGTCACAACAAATGCTATCAGGTTGCGGCTTTTTCCTTTTTCATTAAAAGGTGAAGCCAAAACATGGTTGCGAAGTCTACCAAGAGGTTCCATTACAACATGGGACCAAATGACCCAAAAATTTCTTAATAAATATTTTTCACCTGCAAAAACATTTTAAATAAAGCAAGAAATCAATAATTTTATGCAAACAGATTCTGAATCTGTATACCAAGAATGGGAACGATTAAAAGCAATATTAAGAAAATGCCCACACCACGGTATCCAATATCCTGATATATTATATATTTTTATCATGGTCTTAAACCCTTTGCTAGAAACGTTATTGATGCAGTATCAGGAGGATCAATAATGGGAGAAACCACTGCAGAAGCAATGCAACTACTTAATAAAATTTCGGAAAATGTTGTTCAATGGCCATCAGACAGAATGATTATCAAGAAAACAGCAGGAGTAAATCAAATTGAAGCTTCGAATTCATTAACACAACAAATTGCGACCTTAACACAAAAAGTTGAAGCTTTTCAGGTGCGTGCTCAATCATCATCCCAACTTGAGAATTGTGATGTTTGTAAAGCTAATCATCTGAATCATGAATGTCAAGCTTTAACGCAAAATGAGGAGCAGGTAAATGTTATTGGTTATAGAAATAATTACTCATTTGATAGTCCCATGGCACAAAAAACATCCAGAATTTCAGTAGAGTAATCCTAATGGTGCTGAGAATTCTTAATGATTTTTTAATCAAAAGCAGTAGGTACAGGGACCACCTGGCTTTTAAAATCAAAACAGAGGGCAACAAGATTTTCAAAAATATTAACAACCACCCCAAAGAGCTCATCAGCAAAGCCTCGAAGATATGATGTACAAATTCGTTAAGGCTACTGATGAGAAGGTTGAAAGTCAAAGTTTAGCCATCAAGAATTTAGAAATTCAGATGAGCCAATTAGCAACCCTCATGTCTGAACAAATAAAAAGTGCTCTACCAAGCAACACCGAGAAAAATCCAAAGGAACACCTCAAAGTCATCTCTTTGCGGTCAGGTAAAACTCTTGATGATCCATATGCAAATAGACAAGGAAAATCACAAGAAGTGGAACAGGTAAATGAAGGTGAGAATAAAAGAGACTGTGAATCTCTAAAAGAACAAAAAGATAAAGGAAAAAAGGTATAAGAAAATGAATTGATGACAAATCCTCACTCTGTACCCCTCCCTTTTCCCCAAAAAATGAAAAGAGAAAATCTTGACAAACAGATTTCAAAGTTTTTGGATATTTTAAAGTACCTTTACATTAACATACCTTTCACAGAAGCTTTGACACAAATTCCTTCATATGCTAAATTTCTCAAAGAAATTTTGTCAAAGTAAAAGAAATTGGAAGAAGTTTCAGTGGTTAAGCTTACTGAAAAATGTAGTGCTATACTTCAAAATAAGCTTCCACAGAAACTTGGTGATCTAGGAAGTTTTACAATTCCTTGTATTGTGGGAGGTGATCACTTTGAAAAGGCATTATGTGATTCGGGTGCTTCAGTAAATCTAATGCCTTTCTCAATTTTCAGGAAATTAGAACTTGGTGAATGAAAGATACTTGTGTGTCTCTTCAGTTATCTGATCAAAGTACTAAAAGGCCCAAAGGAATAATTGAAAATATCCTCGTTAGAGTAGATAAATTTGTATTCCTAGTAGATTTTATAGTACTTGAAATGGAAGAAAATACTGAGGTACTATTAATTTTAGGTAGACCATTTCTCGCAACAGGAAGAGCGATTATTGATGTTCATCAAGGAAAATTAATATTGCGAGTTGATGAGGAGACAGTAATTTTTGATATGCAGAAAATGATAAAATTTCCTGAGAATGAGTCATTATCATCTTGTTTTCAAATTGGCTTACTAGATGACATTGTAGATGAATTCAAGGATAATCAATTAATTACTGATTCATTGGAAAGATGTTTGGTTAGGTCAGGGACCACAAGTGATGAAAATCCCACAATTGGAGAAGAAGCTGAAACACTGGAAAAAGAATCAGAAAATGAGAAAGTCTCACAAGAAGAAGTTCAATCAAAAATTGAACTCAGAAATCTTCCTTCTCATTTAAAATATGTTTTTTTTGAACCTGAATTATTTCCAGTAATCATTTCATCTTCTTTGACTCCAGAACAGGAATACAAACTGATAGAAGTCTTGAGGAAACATAAAAGAGCTTTAGGGTGGACTATAGTTGACATCAAAGGAATCAATCCAACTATTTGTATGCATAGGATCCTCATAGAAGAAAATTACAAACCTATAGTCTAACCCCAAAGGAGACTGAATCCAGCAATGCAAGAAGTTGTCAACAAAGAAGTAGTGAAACTTCTAGCGGCAAGTATCATTTATCCAATATCTAATAGCCCTTGGGTAAGTCCTGTACAAGTAGTACCAAAGAAAGGAGGTATGACCGTAATAAAAAATAAAAATAATGAACTCAAACCTACTAGAACAGTCACAGTATGGAGAGTCTGTATAGATTACAGACGACTTAATGATGCCACGAGGAAAGATCATTTTTCTTTGCCTTTTATTGACCAAATGCTTGAAAGAATTGCAGGCCATAGATTTTATTGTTTTCTTGACAGATATTCTGGGTATAACCAGATACCAATTGCTCTAGAAAATCAGGAGAAAACCATATTCACATGCCCCCAAGGTACGTATGCTTACAGAAGAATGCCATTTGGACTATGTAACGCTCCTGCTACATTTCAGCATTGCATGTCGGCAATTTTCTCAGATATGACTGAAAAGTTTCTTGAAATTTTCATGGATGATTTCACACTTTTTGGTAAGACATTTGAAGATTGTCTCTATCATTTAACTTTGGTGCTTAAAAGATGTGATGATACAAATCTAGTTCTTAACTGGGAAAAGTGTCACTTATGGTAACAGAGGGAATTATTTTAGGACATAAAATCACTACTAAAGGAATAGAAGTTGATAAGGCTAAAATTGATCTTATAGTAGGATTACCCCCTCCCACCACTGTTAAAAGTATTAGAAGTTTCTTAGGGCATGCAGGTTTTTATAGAAGGTTTATAAAAGACTTTTCAAAAATTTCAAAACCTTTGACTAACCTACTGATGAAAGATGTGAAATTTGAATTTTCAGATGATTGTAGAAAAGCATTTGAGTTTCTCAAAGAACAATTGACTAATGCTCCAATTGTTGTCTCTCCTGATTGGAGCCAGCCATTTGAAATAATGTGTGATGCAAGTAATATAGCAGTAGGAGCGATATTGGGGCAAAAGAAAAATAAGATCTTTAGACCCATATACTATGCCAGCAGAACCCTCAATGAAGCTCAAATGAACTGTGCAACAACCGAGAAGGAGTAATTGGCAGTAGTATTTGCGTTTAACAAATTTCATTCTTATTTGATAGGAACAAATGTTACAGTATTCACTAATCGTGCAGCCTTAGAGTATCTATTAAGAAAGAAAAATGCTAGACCTAGATTGCTAAGATGGAAACCTAGATTGCTAAGATGGATACTCCTTTTTCAAGAATTTGATCTCAAAATTAAAGATAGAAAAGGTTCAGAAAATTAGGTAGCTGATCATTTGTCACGTCTAGAGAATCCTCCTACTGAAATACTAGATATCCAAGAGGAATTTCCTGATGAGCATATCTTTTCTGTCACAACGGTTGTAAATAGACCTCCTTGGTTTGCTGATATTGCCAATTATTTAGCGGGAGGGTGGATTCCAAAAGATTTTTCTTACGATCAAAGAAAAAAGTTTTGAAAAGAGGCAAGACATTATTACTGGGAAGATCCTTATTTGTTTAAATTTTGTGCAGATGACATAATCAGGAGATGTGTACCTGAAACAGAAATGAACAATATTTTAAGTCACTGCCATGATGGAGTTGTAGGAGGACACTACGGAGGAAGAAAGACAGCAGCTAAAGTACTTGAAGTTGGATTTTATTGGCCTACTTTATTCAAAGATGTAAGAAATTATGTTGCCACTTGCAACAAATGCCAGAGAAGCGGTAACATTTCAGAAAGGGATGAGATTCCTCTTAACTCTATCATTGTTTGTGAAATATTTAATGTTTGGGGCATTAATTTTATGGGTCCTTTTCCTCCTTCAAACGGCTGTGAATATATTTTAGTTGTTGTTGACTATGTTTCAAAATGGGTAGAAGCAATTGCTACTAGAAAAAATGATGCTCATATTGTTTGTACTTTTCTGAAGAAAAATATTTTTTTTACAAATTTGGAACTCCACGAGTTATCATAAGTGATCAAGGAACTCATTTTATAAATAGACAATTTGCTAGTTTGTTGTCAAGATATGGAGTTATTCATAAAACAGGAACTCCATATCATGCTCAAACAAGCATACAAGTAGAAGTATCCAACAGAGAATTAAAAAGAATTTTAGAAAAAACTGTTGGTTCTTCTCGAAAAGATTGGTCTTTAAAATTGGATGATGCATTATGGGCATACAGAACTGCTTATAAAACTCCTATAGGCACATCTCCTTATAGACTAGTTTTTGAAAAATCTTGTCATTTACCTGTAGAGTTAGAGCATAAAGCATATTGGGCTATAAAATTGTTGAATCTAAACTTACCAGATGCAGGTAAAAATCGTCTATTGCATCTTGATGAGTTGGAAGAGTTCAGATTTACAGCATTCGAAAATGCTAAATTGTACAAAGAAAAGACAAAAAAGTGGCATAACAAGCTCATCCGCCATAAAGATTTTAAAGTGGGAGATCATGTTCTGTTGTACAATAGCCGATTCAGATTATTCCCAGCAAAGTTTAAGTCATGCTGGACAGGACCATATATAGTAACAGGAGTGACCCCTTATGGTGCCATTGAAGTACAACATGCAGATGGGGGGAGACAAATTCAAAGTAAACGGTCATCGTTTGAAGCCTTATGTCAGCAAATTCTTCGACAAACAGGCTTCAACAATCCTTTTTTCCTGATTTTTAAAATAAGTCGAGCTGGTGACGTTAAACTCAGAACTATTTTCTTCCCCTCTCTTTAATCTTTAAAGTAAGTATTAGTAATATTTCCTTTTTAGTAAATATATATAATAAAATTAGTTTTTTTTGTTATATAAAAAAAGTAAATAATAATAATAATCATGTACAAATTATATATATATATATATATATATATATATATATATATATATATATGTGTGTGTGTGTGTGTGTGTGTGTGTGTGTGTATGTGTGTGTGTGTGTGTGTGTGTGTAGTATATATTAATATATTTTGCCATGACAAAGAAGCACTCTCATGATTGAGACAATGAAAGTTTTCTCCTATCATGAAAAAGAATATTTTCTTTACCATAATCTTGTCTTTATTATATGAGAGAAACCTTGAGAAGCCAAGAAAAAGGAAATGAGGCCAGAATCGAAAAAATCAGGGAAGCTCCTTTATCTCCTTTTACTTTTAATTTATTTGTCATGAGGACATGAAATTATTTAAGCTTGGGGGTAGATGAATATGTTTGTTATATGTGTGTTTCTTTTAAAAGAATTTTCGGTTAAATATAAAAAAATGTATATTTTACAACTGAAAAATAAATTTTTAGTAAAGTTATAAAATTTTAAAAACAACTGAAAAAAAATTTAGTTGCCTTATTCTTAAGGCAACTTATTTCATATACTTTTTAGTTGCCATGGTCGTATTATTTTGAACTGAACATTTTTTAGGACTTTTAGTTGTTTTAACTTGTTTTGGTAAAATACGTTGGCTAAACTTAATTTGACTTGAAAAGCATGAGATTTAGAAAAGATGAATTTGATTAAGTACCATTCACGGGTTTTATGATCACTTTTCTAAGCTCATACTTACTTATTGGTGATTGAAATCATAGTTTTCGTTAGCCCAAGTGTATTGTGTTGTTAGCTTATATTGTCTAGTTCTCTTGCTTATCTGGAAATCTAGAACTTGCCTTGAATGTGGATTGAGACGAAATTCTAGGTAGATCTTTGAGTTAAGAAATGAACGTACGCCTTCTTTGTTGAGCCATAACCTAAATTGACCTACCTTAATAATTTTTATCCCTAGTTAGCCTAGTTGAGCCTAAATAAATTATCTCTTATTTTGTTGATCACCAAGCTTTAATCCTTATCCTGTTTGTTATTATGACTTGTTCTTTTTTCACCCAATTTCCTTTTGGGCACTTTAAGAGGTGATCTGAATGCAAAAATCTAGGCGTGGGGTGTAATTGTGAAAATAATTGGTGAAAGAATAATTGTTTGAGCTTGTCAATCTTTTGAGATGTTGCCATGAGAACTGAAAAAGATAGTTGCTTCTGAAATCCTTAAAAAAAAATTTAAAAAAAGGGAGAAAATAGAAACAAAGAAATGTGGGCATCTCCGTCAAAAAAATGTGAAAGGGATGAAAATAGAGGTTACTATTTAAATCAGAGTAAAGACAAATGTGCTTAAGCGATGAAATAAAGTGTAGTGCCCATAGGGAATTTAAGTTACTATTATCCATATGAATCATAAATATCTCTAAGCCTACATGACAACCTTGTAAAAGTCCTACATGATCTTGACTCAAAGACTCCTATATTAGTGGAGAACCACATGATAGTCAAGCATATGACAATTTCCAGTAGCTTGAGGTACTTCTTTATTGAGAGTGAGTGAACTTTTCTATCTATGCCCTTCTTTGTTCTACATCTATATATTGTGTGATATATGGGCATCTCTCTTCATTTGGTGAGACACACTAGGGATTAGGAAATATTATGATTTCAGTACTCAATAGGTGAATATGAGTACGAATGAGCTTGTGAATTGGTCTTAGTTACTTTTTCTTTGGCGAAAGTTCTCATGATTTCGGTTAAATTGTTTAGCTGTTATGTTTAGCTATTTTATTTGCTCGAGGACTAGCAAATATTTAAGTGTGGGAGAATCTAATAAAATAAAATTTCATGTATAAATGAAGTTGTTTTATAATTTTTAGATACTAATGTTTTAATTTTCTTTGCAGGAAATATCATAATTTTATAAGAAAATTCATAGTTCATCAATGAAGGAGATATCAGACAAGAAAAATTCAAGTACTGAATTGTCCAGAGAAAGATTGTATAAATGTGATCTACCATGACAAAGGATAACCGACTCACAACCGGCTACAACAAACTATAACCAATTCATAACCAAAGAAGCTCATAACCAAGCATAACAAGGCCACAACCAACCATGACAAGTTCATATCCAGAAGATAATTGAAAACCTTGTCATGGCTTGCCTATAAAGAGGTATCGTTCGTGAAGAAGCGAAGGAGAAATGGTAGAAGTGTAATATTGAGCAGAAAGTTTTTTTCTTTCTCTTTGTTCTTTAGTTTTGCTTCTGTTTCTTCTTTTAGCCATTACACTGGCTTCATTTCTAGTTCCGAATAAATCGTAGTATTGGAAATTACTCTAGTTCCTGTTTTTAATTAAATAGGGAGAATTATTCTCTTGAATATTTCTTTCTATTTTCTTATTTAATGGGCAAGATTATTTCCGTTGTCGGTATTGGATCCAATATGGAGTAACTTTTCTTGTGTTGGAAAAATGACGGATCTTAATATTTTTATATAATAGTAGATATTATTCCTCAATTTCACATGCTTGAGCTGAAGCTTTTTATTTAAATTTTATCTGCTTTATAGTTGGGTGTTATTTAATTTTGTTAACATCTATCTATTTCGTACTACATATTAACTTCTCACTAATTCTGTAATCGAAAGAGGCAGAAGAAGTAATAGTTAATTTTAGTATTGATAGATGTTAACTTGTATTTAGTGACATCTAGCTCTTATATGTTAAAATTGATTCAACACCTATTTGTAATCGAAAGAGGCGAATATTGTAGTAATCAGGTATAACACGTAGGGTAACCGAAAGGGACTTACTAAAAAGAGCATGTTTTAGTTCAAGTATATATTTCTGGTTCTTTAATATTACCATTTTAACGATTAATTTGTATAACCGAGAGGAGTGCATTTAATTGTTCAACTATAGTAATAATGTATAAATGTAATCGTGAGAGACATTTATACATTTCTGAGAAATAAAAGTTGAAGGATAAATGTATCTACTATATAATAAAAATATTAAGTAAAGTCAGGATCCCAACACCTTTTTATTATATTTGTGAAAAACAAAATATTTTCTATTGCTTTATTCGTGCATTTTTAGTTAGTTAATTCACAACTCAACTCTTTCTGATTTTCTCAAATAGTAATTAAGACAAGAAACGTCTGTAGAATAGATAAACCAATCATTGTGGGTTCGACATCTTTCTGTACTACTATTTGACAGAGTACGAGTTTAAATCATATATGCCAGATACTCATCAAGCGGTCGATGCAGCCTTTACCCGAGAAGGTCGGGATCGAATACACAAGAAGCTAATACAATGTTTGGATTTAGATTTTTATCTAATCTAGTAGTGTGTAGCACTCTTGATTACAGTTCCAATCATGTTTGTTTGTTTGTTACTTCTAATTTTATGCTAATGATGTGCGAACTTAAGCTAAGTATATATGGTTGTAGGGTTTTCTAAATGGGTAAAGAGACACTAGGGAAGTGACTTACTCCTATGTGAGTATCTAACGAGATCTAGAACTTAGGGCAATAATGTTATAGTTGAGATCATGCTATAGCCAATTCACGAAGCTTCTCACTCTACACCTCTCGGTAGTAAGAGTGAATTTGCTCTAATTGGCTTTCTCAAGCCTAATTGGGTGTTCAATTTGTGACGAGCAATGTTGGCTCAAGTCGGGTATTACTATCTCTAGGTTTAACCCTTTAATTGGGGCTATCAATCTCTTGAATACATCCCAATTCCTTGTTGGCCTAAAATTCCTAGACTTAGTCAGTCCTTCTCAAGAAGAGCCTAAGTCAAAGAGGCACAAATTAGTGTTTGCAACCACTAATTCAACGTAAAAAGCATAAATCAGGCCAAATAACAATTACCCATAAACATCTAAGCCCTAAAATACAAGACCCATTAAATACTCACACTAGAGTTGAGCCACAACCCTAGCTAATGGGTTTAGCTACTCATAATAATGGAAGAAATTAGATATTGAGATGAAGAATAAAAAAATGGCGTTCACGTTCTCAGCTACAGATAAGATGACCTAAAAATTTGAAAAAGAAGTATTTATACAAGGCCGCATTTTCTGGACAAAAATGCCCCTGAAGGAGGTACCGCGGACCGTGAAAAATGGACTGCATCCGTGGTGAGGCTACCGCGGCCGCGTAAAATCAACCACGGACCACGGTCAAGCCTTTTTGGCTTCAAATATTGTTCTTTGAATCTGGCCATCGCGGACCGCAATAAATGGACCGCGGACGCGATGAGGCTATCACAGCCGTGTAAAATCAACTGCGGGCCGCGTTGCTTGAAATTCCAGGATAGAATCTTCTTTGATTTTTGCCACCGCGGACCGTGATAAAAGAACTGCGGTCGCGGTGGGTCTGTTGCAGCTGCGGTGGATTTACTGTTGTAGCGTGCTTTGACTTGTTTTTGGCACTTGCGCAGGTTTCACTCCTTTTTGAGTTGGTTTTGACTTCCTTGTCACTTTTTGACCAAACACTGCAAACAAGCACAATATGTAAGTTTTCGAGATTACTTGTACACACTTTTAATCCAAAACTCAAGCAAAAAGGAGTATAAAATAAACCAGAATCCCTAGTTATCATGGATCACCATGGACTTTGTAGTTGGGCTCCCACGGACATTGAAGAAGTTCGATGCTATTTGGGTGATTGTGGTTCGGCTGACCAAGTCTGCACACTTTATTCCTGTGTGTACTACCTATTCTTCAAAGCAGTTGGCAGAGATATAAATACGGGAGATCATTCGTTTGTATGGTGTCCCAGTTTCCATCATTTCAAATAGAGGTGTTCAGTTTACTTCACAGTTTTGGAGGTCTGTACAGCAAGAGTTGGGTACTCAGGTTGAGTTGAGCATAACCTTTCGCCTTCAAATGAACGAGCAGTCCGAGCGCACTATTCAGATATTGGAGGGTCATGAGATCAGTTTCTACCACTCGTAGAGTTTGCTTATAACAATAGTTACAAGTCAAGTATTCAGATGGCTCCATATGAGGCTTTGTATGGGAGGCGGTGTAGATATCCAGTTGGTTGGTTTGAGCTAAGTGAGGCTAGGATATTGGGTACAGACTTGGTGCAGGATGCTTTAGACCAGGTGAACGTGATTCAGGAGAGGCTTTGTACAGCGCAGTCGAGACAAAAGAGTTATGCTGACAGGAAGGTTCGGGGTATGTCCTACATGGTTGGTGAGAAGGTTCTATTAAAGGTTTCACCCATGAAGGGTGTTATGAGATTTGGGAAGAAGGGTAAATTGACTCCTCAGTTCAATGGGCCTTTTGAGGTGCTTGGAAGGATAGGGGAGGTGGCTTATGAGCTTGCTTTGCCACCCAGCTTATCGAGTGTGCATACGGTATTTCATTTTTCTATGCTCCGGAAGTATATTGGCGATCTGTCTCATATTTTGGATTTCAGCACGGTACAGTTAGATGATGATTTGACTTATAATGTGGAGTCAGTAGCTATTTTGGAGCGTCAGGTGCGAAAGTTGAGGTCAAAGGATATAGCTTCAGTGGAAGTACAGTGGAGAGGTCGGCCCGTAGAGGAGGCTACCTGGGAGACCTAGCTGGAGATGCGGAGCAGATATCCTCACCTATTTGAGGCTTCAGGTATGTTTCTTGACTTGTTCGAGGATGAACGTTTGTTTAAGAGGGGGGAGATATAATGACCTGGCCGATTGTTTTATGAGTTACCGCTTCCTTTCCCCCATTTCTGCTTCTTACTGTCTTGTGCAGCTGTATTATGTGTTATCAGGTTGGTTGGTTCGGAGAGGTTTTGGTAAGGTTTGAGACACTTAGTCTCTTTTGAGTAAGCTTAAGTTGGAAAAGTCAACCCGATGTTGACTTATGTGAAAAAGGGCTTGGATGTGAATTCTGATGGTTCGGATAGCTTCGGTAGGTAATTTGGGACTTAGGGGGCATGATCGGAATGTATTTTGGAGGTCTAGAGTAGATTTAGGCTTGAATTGGCAAAATTGGAATTTTGTCGTTTTCCGGTTGATAGGTGAGATTTTGATATAGGGGTCGGATTGGAATTCAAAAAGTTGGAGTAGGTCCATTGTGTCATTTGTGAAGTGTCTGCAAAATTTTAGGTCATTCGAACGAGGTTTGATAGACTTTTTGTCGAAAGCGGAATTTGGAAGTTTTTGGAATTCTTAGGCTTGAATCCGATGTCAATTTGGTGTTTTGATGTTGTTTTAAGCGTTCCGAAGGTTGGAACAAGTTTGAATGAGGTTATGGGATATGTTGTCATGTTTGGTTGAGGTCCCGAAGGCCTCGGGTGAGTTTCGGGTGGTTGATCGGATCAATTCATGTAGGAAAAAGTTGCAGAAAATCTGTTGTTGGTGTTGCAAATGTTTGGCCTTCGTGTTCACAAGTGGGCTCTCGCATTTGTGAAGGGTTAGGATGTGAGACAGGAGGGTTGGCCTTCGTGTTCGCGAAGGGCTGAAGTAAGTTTTCATCGCGTTCGTGATGGTTTTGTCGCGTTCGCGTAGAGTAAAGGTGAGCAGCTGGGTCCAGGTCCAATTGTGCTTCATGTTCGCAAGCTAGGTGTCGCATTCGCGATGAGTTTGGAGTATCCGGAGGCCGATTCAAGGGGCAAAGACATTGCAGACTAGAGTTTAGACCGGATATAGGTCAGTAATGATTGTAAATGCTGTCCTGAGGGTATGAAACCCCAGATTTCACATCATTATGCTACTTTGAGGTGACGCACACACTAGATGATGAGCGTGGGGTCGTGCACAGTTGGGGATTGTGACTTAGTCCATCTCCTATTACTGTTAAACTGCGTATTTGATTGAAAACTATTTGCTATCATTGTGTTTTGGAAAGTATTATCATGTTTTGGGCTGAATGCCATATTTCGGCCTTCTGCCAACTGTTTGGACCCTTAGGGGATTTTTACTACTATTCCTCACTGCTTTGACTTCATATATGTACTCAGTCATGTTGTATTTTACTGTTTTCATAACTCGGCCATACTTACTCCGTTTTTGACATTTTAAATGGTATTTTGGGCTGAGCATCATGTTTTACTTTTGCCTGAGTGGCTTGAGAGATTTCTGACTGAGTGAGGTCGAGGGCTTGTGTTGTGAGGATATTATGGGATCGAGCTGCACGTCGCAACAGTGTTGTACTGATTGATGATTATGAGGCCAAGGGCCTGATTTGTTAAGCCACGAGGTGGTTTATTATGAGGCCGAGGGCCAGTTTGATTATGCCACGAGATGGCTTAATATAACGCTTGGGCTGTAGGAGCCCCTCCGGAGTCTGCACACCCTCAGTGAGCGCGAGTACCCAGTGTGAGATGTGATATTGCCCGAGGGGCTGTTGTTGTTTCATACTACTGATCGAAGGGCTGATACGAGTGATTGTGAGATAGCCCGAGGGGCTGGTTCTGTTGGTATTTTTCCCGAGGGGCTTATTTATGTTTCTATCCTCTTCACCCTGTTTTCATCACTCGTTTGAACTACTGAAAAATGTTTTAAAGAGGTTTTTACTAAACTAAGGTGTTTTTACAAGCTTTTACTGTACTACTGCATTGTTCTGGATTTACATTATTTTGTTGTAGCATTATGCTGTGTTTTACGTGTTTTCTTATCGCTCAGCTACCTTTACTTTTATTACTTACTGAGTTGGCGTACTCCCATTACTCCATGCACCCTGTGTGCAGATCCAGGAGTCTCGGGTCATGCTAGTGAGTGCGAATTTGCTTTCCAGCAGGCTTGTTCGGGGTTGACTAGGTAGTTGCTCGGCATTCGCAACCCAGTGCTTCTCCTTCCTATCTTTATTTCACTTTGTACTAGCTTTGTATTAGACTATGTTGTCTTTTCAACTCTTAGACGGATTTTAGATGCTTATGACTGGTAACACCCCGATGTCGGGCTGTGTTTGTTTCCGCATTGTTCTATTTTATTCTTTATTTTGGGATTTTTAGCTTATTAATGGCTTTAAATGATTCATTATAACTGTTTAGTTGGTTTGGGGGTTTGTGTCGGCTGGCCTAGTTTCACGATAGGTACCATCTCAACCGGGTCCATTTTAGGGTCGTGACAGCCAAGATCGGGGCTCCTAAACTGCCAGTGTTCAAACGTGTTCGTGATATACAAGAAGTGGAGAACTTTCTTTGGCACTTGGAGAACTACTTCAAGCACGGTAAAGTGAGAGACAACGAGGCCAAGATCAACATTGCTATGTTGTGCCTCTCAGAGGTCGTCGCATTGTGGTGGCGTCGAAAGTGTGCTAATATGGAGAAGGGGCTATGCAAGATTGAGACGTGGGAGCAGTTCAAGAAGGAGTTGAAGAAGCAATTCAACCCGGTGAATGTGGTGTATGAAGCTAGGGGAAAGCTAAGGGAGCTCCGATAGACGGCCACAATTCTGGAGTATGTGCGCGAGTTCACTATCTTAATATTGCATACCCTGTCATTGTACGAGGAATATTCCTTCTTCTATTTCATGGATGGGTTACAAAATTGGGCAAAGCAGGAGTTAAGAAGACATCAAGTAGCCGACGTGGACGAGGCCATAGCGGTAGCCAAGTCGCTCGTTGATTTCAAGATGGATCCTGTCGAGTCCAAAGAAGGCAACACCCAGGGAGGTGGGGAAGATCATGACAAGGACAAAGGAAAAGGCATAACCAAGGTATACAAGAGTAGTGGCAAGGGGCCATCCCATAACAGACAGGGGTCCAAGATAGACAACAAGAGGTCGGAAAACAATAGTGAGTACATGCCTAAGGGAGAGTGCTACTTCTATAAAGGATCACATCGGGCAAGTGAACGCCTATAGTTGGGGAAGCTTGCTACAATGATCGGGAACTTTGCTCAAGGACACAAAGGTGACACGGGAGGGACCGTCTGCATTGGAGGGATGCGTTTGGGATCTAAGTCAAAAGTAGGGGATTCCAAAGCCTATATTGGCGCCATGCAAGTGGAGCATAGTGGTAGCAAGAAAAGTTGGATGGACATAGTTGATGAGGATAGCGAGTTACAAAGTGATGACACTATATCAGACTTAGATGACGCACCAAACAGAGGGGTCAAGTTTGCTAGCAAGGTTGGGACCATGGAGGGCAGCCAAATAGGGAGTGGAAGCATGGACCCGATGCTTGAGAAACTACTAGACTTGGTTGAGTCATGGACAGATTCAGTCCAAGAACAAGGAGAGGCATCCGGTGGGCGGAGGATTGAGGAAATAATTTCTAGTCATCCAAAATACAAACATGGCAAGAAAAAAGGTGACCAATACCTTGTGACATGGGAAGTCGAAATGCTCCATAGGGCATCCTGGCTAATGGACAATGATCTCCTACGACGACAAGGCGAGGTGTGCATGTACGTGTCGATACTTTGTGCCGAGGGCATCACAAAATTGGGTGGGGGAGAGTGTCATAGCCCGCCACATCATCATGCCACGTAGGTGCCAATTGGCATATATTTTGGCCATATAGAAAGCTTACATATGAAATATACTAGCACATTTGGGAAGGTTCTAGAGAAATATAGAGGTTTCCCCAGAAAGGCCCTAGAACCCTATGGAATTGCTATGATAGTCCTTAGAAGATTCTAGCTATGTAGAATATTCTAGAGAAGGAACTTACCTGTAAATAATAATGGACTTGTGTAATAATTTTATTTACTCACTAGCCCCTAGGAAACTAGTATATAAAGGGGGCCATTTGTTTTTAATTCACCAAGCAAACAATTCAAGTTTTCCCTAATACAAAGATTCCTTTAAAATTTCTTTTGTATTTTTTTCTACATCTCTTAGCGATTTTGAGTATAGTAAGGTTGAATTGGCATAGCAAGAACGTGAGCAAGTTGTGCAAGATCATGAGTGAGTTGTAAAGTGCCACACGTGTACTTAGTTAACAACTAAGGACGTGACACTAGGATATGTAGTTGCATCATACATATGTAGTTGGCAAACATCATATTTGTTGATGAATTCTCTAGTATCTAAGCTGAGAGTCTTACAATAGAACAGTGATTGCAGCCTTTTGATAGTTGCATCCATCCCAGAATGTCCACCTTGGGTGGTTGCATGCCACAATTCAATAATAGTTCTTCTCAACTGAGGATCATACCCTACTACCAATTTGCCCTTCCACCTTAACTGTTTAGTAAGCCAAGTAAATGACTTAAGTGGCTGTTGTTGCAGCTTAGCAATCACCTCCTACAAGTAAGGATCAGTAGACCAAGTATCCGGTATCTGTGTAAATAATGAATCATTTGGCTTTATGATGGAAATAACTAACTGTAACGACTCAATCAGTCGTTTTGAGCATGTGCACTTTGCTCGGTTGTTTGAGGGCATGAGTAGCTCCGTATTATGTATTATGACTTATGTGAATTGTTGTCTTTGGTTTTCAGGTTATTCAGAATTGATTTGGAAGAATGATTCTCAGCTAGAAGCTTCAAATTTGAAAAGTTTGACCAAGTTGACTTTTTAGAATTTGACCTTGAATTGGATTTCAGATGGTTCTGTTAGCTCCGTTGGATGGTTTTTTACTTAGGAGCGCATCTGGATTGTGATTTGGAGGTCCGTAGTAGAATTTGGCTTAAAATGGCGGAAGCAGGAATTTTGGAAAGTTTGACAGAGAGTGGACTTTTTGATATTAGGGTCGTATTCCGATCCGAAAGTTAGAGCAGGTCCGTAATGTTAAACGTGACTTGTGTGCAAAATTTGAGGTCAATCGGACGTGATTTGATAGGTTTCGGCATCTGTTGTGGAAGTTTGAAGTTTCAAGTTCATTGATTTTGAATTGAATGTGATTCGTCGTGATTTGATACTAAAGAATATTATTCCTCACAAGGAAGATTTTTTAGGCTCCTTAAAGTGTTAATAAGCTATACATCACTTCATAGTAGCTAGAGGTAAGGTTGGAATCTGTCAAATCCAACAAGCGCTTACTTGTGATAAATATATTTTTTTTAGAAAGAGATAGAAACAAAAACAAAGAGAAAAGAGCGGAGGGAAAGAGTAGAGAGAACTTGGAGATTTTCCTACTTGGGAAAGTGTATACTACTATATCGATCACAACAATTGGAAGTTAATCAATCATACAAGATTTTCATATTTTTTTTAGAATTTAGAAGTTGCAAGAGAAATATAATACTTTACCGCTTCAATGTTTTGGTCTAGCATAAAGAGTGCACTACTCTGTGGGTAGGCTCACTTTACGAGTTCGAATCCTACCATCAATAAGTTAAGAGCCTAGTATTTAAGTGAAGAAGGATAAAAGTACGACCTATTATCCATCAAATTTTAAACAGTGTGGCAATGACCCCAGGGGCTCGGGTGATATGTGATAGGTGACTTGTTATTATATGTGACTTGTTGGTATATTCGAAGAGGGTCTCGAGGGGCTCGGGTGAGTTTCGAATAGGTTTGGGCTATATTGCGCTCGTTTTTCTTATGTTTTGACGCCGTTTTTTCAAGCATAAATGGTACCACATTATGCAAATGAGCTCCGATTTCTATTTTGATTGAGTCATTATATCTGTATCTTAATTACGGAGCCATACCAAAAAGAATCGTTGAATTTGGACATCGAATGAGGAATTTATGGTCATTTTACTAAGAATTAGGTTGCCAGATTTTTTTCAGATTAATTACGAAATTGCCAAGGAATTCGTATTTAAAAATCTGCGCTATTTGCAAATATTAAAACCAATATATCTCCTTAATTATAGGTCAAATAGAGTAATTCAAAAGCCTAACTTGACTAAAATTTCACAAGGAATCCATTGGAGGCATAAAAAGCGAGTTTCGGGATCATTTGGCATGAGAAACGAAGCAAAATAGTTGGCAAAAAAATATATAAAATAAGAGTTTGTTCATTTGGTCATATTTTGAGTTAGGAAGCTCGGATTTGGGCGATTTTAGAAGCGATTTTCATCATATGGATTGGGGTAAGTGTTATATGCTCGGTTTTGGTTATATTTCAGGAATCCATCTTTGTTTTTGGTATTTGATTGATGATTTCAAAGTGAAATTTGGAAATTTTTGCCTAAAGTTTCATAAGTGAATTTTTAAGTTTTGAACATCAATTCAGCGTCGGAATTGGATTAAATTGGTATAGTTGAACTCATAATTGAATGGGTTGTCGGATTTTTTTAGTTTTGTCGGGTTCCGAGGTATGGGCCCGGATTGAGCTTTTTGGCCGATTTTGGGCTTTTGATTAAAGATTTGACCTTTTTCAATTGGTATTGGTTCCTTTAGCAATGTTTGATATATTTGAGTTGTTTTTGGTTAGTTTTGAGCAGTTCGGAGGTTGGAACGCGCAAGATGGCATTTTTAGAACATCGCTTGGCTTGCTCGGTATTGGAATTGGCTTGTTCGAGGTAAGTAACTCTTCTAAACTTAGTGCTGAGGGCATAAAACCCAGAATTATGTATATGTGATTGGTATTGAGGTGACGCACATGCTAGGTGACGGGGGTGTGGGCGTGCACCCTGTGAATTGTGGCTCCGTTGTTTCCATGACACTGTATAGTGGCCCTATATTGTTGTTATTTGTGTTTTCACCATGTGATAAAATAATTGAGCTGTCAATCATGCTAGATATCATGTTAGGGTTTATACCGATACTGTTGGGACCCATAATGGTGATTTATTGCTGTCATCTCACTGATTTTACTGATATGTTCATATTCAGTCATATTCATGCATTCATATCATATCTCAGTCTTAGTTGTTATTTATTGATACATCATATCATTGTTGTTGGGCTAGTTTCATGACGTTGTGAGCCCGTGAGTGAAACTGGAGAGATTGAGGACTGAGTAAAGCTGAGGGCCTGCTTATGAGTGACAGTTATGGGATCGGGCTGCACGTCGCAGCATGATATATTGATTGCATTTTATGGGATCGGGCTGCACGCCGCAGAGATATAGAGCTTGGGTTGAAGGAGCCCTTGCGGAGTTTGCATACCCCTAGTGAGCGCAGTCGACTATGTATATATATGTATATGAATCGGGTTGCACGCCGCAACGAGCCTTATGGCTGTATGTATATGGATCGGGTTGCACGCCGCAACGAGCCTTATGGCTATATAAATATGGACTGGGTTGCACGCCGCAACGAGTATTGTACACTGCTGAGTGATTGAGTTTGGTAAGTATTGAGCATGGTAAGAGATAATGTGAGATAGTGAGGTTGAGTACTTTGAGAGTGTGAGTACATGAGTTCATCACTGAAAGACATTGCATTTTTCATGCGTACTTGAGTTCCATGCATAAAGATGCATTTTATTTTGCTGCCCGATTTTGGTAACATTCATGATTTTACCTGTATCTTGACATGTAGGAATTTAGATATAATTGTCTCATGCTATCTGAAAAATGAAACATTTACCTGATGAAAGGTTTCTAGGAAAAATTTCAGTTTTCAAACTTACTCATATTTTTGATGATTTCGGTAAAGGATTTGGATTTTTAGTGATATACTTGAAAAGCGAAACTATTTTGGGAAAACTAAGAAAAGGTTGAGCATTTTATATCTGAGCTATTTCTTTATTTAATTGCTTTACAATGTTATGAACTGTTGTTGGCTATTGGTGTTGGACCGACCTATGTTCCAGCTCGTCACTACTTTCAACCTAAGGTTAAGTTTGTTACTTACTAGTACATGGGGTTGGTTGTACTGATACTACACTTCTGCACATTGCATGCAGATGTTGGCTGCTGAGGTTGCTGTGTTCGATTGGAGCTATATTTGAAGATGTACCTGCATTCTGGTTGTAGCTGCCTCTTATTCATAGTAGCCTTAGATTTTAAAACTTTGCTTATGTACTTTTCAAACAGAAAGTGTATTTAGTTCATATCAGCTTTGTAAACTCTATTTTGAGAAGCTCGTGATTTGTACTACCAGTCCTTGGGAGAGGTATAGGATTCATATAATATCTTTGTTTAATTGTTTTATTAAATATTATTGAAATTGGATAGTTATTAGTTGGTTGTAATGACCCGACCGATCGTTTTGAACTTTTGCACTTTGCTTGCCAGTTCTTGGGCATAACTTGCCCCGTGTGATGTATTATGACTTATATTAATCGTTGGTTTTGGTTTTCAGGGTAATCGGAATGAATTTGGAAGAACAGTTCCCAGTTGGGAGCTTGAAATTCGAAAGGTTTGACTTGCTTGTATATGATCTCAGATCAGAATTTTTATGGCTTGGTTAGCTCCGTTAGGTGATTTATGACTTAGGAGTATGATCGGAATTGGTTTTGGAGGTCCGGTGTAGAATTAGGCTTGAATTGGCGAAGTTAGTATTTTGGCGATTTCCGGTTAATAGGTGAAATTTTGATCCGAGGGTCGGAATGGAATCCCGAGAGTTGTTATAGCTTCATTATGTCATTTGTGATGTGTGTGCAAAATTTCAGGTCATTCGAACGTGGTTTGGTTGGGTTTTTTATCGAAAGCGTATTTCGAAAGTTTTTAGAAAACTTAGGCTTTAATTCGATGTGAATTGATGTATTTGGTGTTGTTTGAGGTGTTTTGATGATTGGACCAAGTTTGAATGAGGTTTTAGGATGTTTCGGTGCTTTTAGTTGAGGTCCCGGGGGCCTCGGGTGAGTTTAGGATGGTCAATTAGACCATTTTTGGCTTTGAGAAGTTGCAGATTTGCTGTTCACGTGTTGCAGAGATTTTGGCCTTCGCGATCGCGTAGGGTGTGTCGCGATCGCGTAGGAGGAATTTGGAAGATAGGAATTTAAGCCTTCGCATTCGCGTTTGATGCATCACGTTCGCGTAAGGCTGTGAGATTGTTCTTCGCGTTCGCGTATTAGGCTTTGTGGTTCAGGGTCAATGCTCTTCGCGTTCGCAACTGAGGTCTCGCGTTCGCATAGTTTGGAAAAGGAAAACATCGCGTTCGTAGTGTAAGGTCGCTTTCGCGTAGGTTGAGGAGTCTAAAGCATCGCGTTCGCGAGCCCTTGGTCGCGATCGCGTAGAAGGAAATCTGGTCGAGATAAATTTGGGCATCGCGAACGCGAGTGTTTGACCGCGTTCGCGAAGAAGGAATATCAGAACTGGGCAGAAAGTTTATAAGTCATTTCATCCGCGATTTTGAGCCATTTTTCCTCCATAACTGAGTATTTTGAGAGCTTTTTGAAGGTGATTAAAGAGGGATTCAAGGAGAATTGATTGGAGTTAAGATTTCTGAACCTAAAACGTGATTCTATTGTGAAATTAACCTAGAAATTTCATGGAAAACAAAGCCTAAAATTGAAGAACTGGGGCTTGAGAAATTGGACTTTTGATTTGGGATTTGAAGGACCATTTGGGGTCGGATTTGAGAACTTTTGATATGTATGAACTCGTGAGGAGATAAGGAATCTAATGATGTAAAAATTTCTGAGGTTCGAGAAGTGGGCCCGGGGCTCGGGGTTTGGTAATTTCGGGATTTGTGCCTGATATTGATTGTTTTTGCTTGGGCTTTATTTTCCTAGCATATTGTGATGTATTAGTTCTAATTTTGGATAGATTCGACGTGCGTGGAGGCCTATTTGAGGGGCAAAGGCGTCGCGAGTTAGGGATTTCGCTGGTTCGAGGTGAGTAGTGATTGTAAATGATACTCTGAGGGTTTGAAACCCCGGATTGCACATCGTAGTGCTATATTGAGGTGAGACACGCGCTGATAATGAGTGTGGGGTTGTTTACTATTGGGGATTGAGACTTGGTCCATCCCGATTGATGATTTTACTGCGTATTTCACTGAAACCTCTTTGTTAGCATTATGATTTGGGCTGATTGCCATATTTGGGCTTCATGCTAACTATTTGAACCCTCCGGGGATTTTTATCACTATTTCCTCACTGTTTTGACATATTACTTGAACTCAGTCATGTTGATATTTACTGTTTTACAAACTCAACCATTATTACTCATATTTGAAACTTAAATGATGTTTTGGGCTGAGAACTACTGTTTTACTAATGCCCGAGGGGCTTGTGATGATTTTCGGACTAACTGAGGCCGAGGGCAATATGTGAGGATATGCTGAGTGATATGAGGGCAAGGGCCTGAGATACGTTTTATACGCCACGAGGTAGCTTGAGTGATGTGAGGTCGAGTGCCGAGAGATGATGCCACGAGGTTGCTTGATATAGCGCTTGGGCCGTAAGGGGCCCCTCCGGAGTCTGCACACCTACAGTGAGCGTGGGTACCCATCTGATCTGAGAGTGAGCTCGAGGGGTTGATATTGTTCTGAGAGTGAGCCTGAGGGGCTGATATTATTCTGAGAGTGAGCCCGAGAGTCAAACCTTTATGTGTTGGGCAAACCTTTATGAGTTCATCTTTCATATTTACTTGGCATTTTACCTGTTATACTGTAGTATTTATGCCCGAGGGGTGGATGTTCTGTGCTTATCGGCACTAACTGTTTTGCATTCATTTGCGTAACTGCTGAAAAAGTCATTTTCGAAAGAGGGTTTTAAACTGAGCTAAGATGTTTCTAAATATTTCAAATTCATTGCTTTTCTCAAAGGTTTTACACTGCTTCTATACAGCATGTTGGTTTGCCTTACATGATTTCTTACTGCTCAGTTGTTCTTTACCTTTATTACTCACTGAGTTGGAGTACTCACTTTACTCCCTGCACCTTGTGTGCAGATGTAGGTATTTATACACCCGGTAGTGGGTTTTGGCTAATCGGTGGTAGAGTTATCGGAGTTTGGCAAGGTGGCTGCCAGCGTTCGCAACACCGTTTTCTCTCCCTTTTGCTCATCAGTCCTGTTTTTGTATATTTCAGACCTTGTAGTTGTATTTATACTCTAATTGATGCTCGTGACTTGTGACACCCCGGTTAGGGCTATACCGGGTTGGGTTTCCGTTTTGTTATCTCTATTTCCGCTAAATATTGCTATTGAATCATGTTTAAAGTATTTTTATGTTATTTAACTATTTAAAAGAGGTGTTCTGTTTTGGTTTGGCTGACCTTGTCTTCATGAGAGGCGCCATCACGACCGGGTTCGGGAATTGGGTCGTGACAAGTTGGTATCAGAGCCTAGGTTACATAGGTCTCACGAGTCATGAGCAGGTTTAGTAGAGTCTCGCGGATCGGTGCGGAGACGTCTGTATTTATCCTCGAGAGGCTGCAAAACCTTTAGGAAAAAACTTTACATTCTTGAATTCTTATCATGCGTCCTTGATTTGGCTTGAAAAGTAACTCTTGAAATTCCTTCCACGCGTTCGCGTGCGTGCATGAGCGCTCAGTATCAGATGTGCCTCGATGGCTTGTGATCCCCTGATCGAGAGGCGAGATGTGATCTTTGAGAGTTTGATGTGGGGCCAGTCTGGAGGACTTGAGGCCGGATCTTTGCCTACAGCTTGAGCACCGAGGTGCTGATTGTGTAAGCAAGTGTTTTGAACTTATATGTTCGGTCTTTGTCCCTATTAGTGGAAGTGACAGTTGGATACCTATGTGATGAGTATGTTAGTACTATGAGATGTATCCATATGAACTGGAAGGGACGAGAAAGGCCTGCTGGAGGATAGAAGAACTATTAGGTGCTTGAATTCCATCTTGATTCGAGGTATAGCCCCGAGTTATAAGCGTGTGAAGGATCTTTTCATATTTCCCAGTTGAGAGTTAAGTAAATTTTATGTTGCGGTACGCGTTCAGACCCAGGAAGACTAAGTAACTGCATACAGTTTATGACGGTGAAAGATATACAGAAATGTTAACTGAAGGCAGAGCAGGTGGGTTATCTCCTGCGAAGAGTTCTGGGATGGTGTGACCCTTATGTGATTGTAGAATATCTCATGTGAAAGTGAAATGTAAGTGTTGAAATTTGAATTTTTGTGTCGCTTAAGAGAGTGGGTTTAACTGTTGTGAGAATGAGTGCGAGATTTGCCAAAGATTTAGAGTACTAGATGATCAGTGTTTGCACAAGCTTACAAAGGATTTGGGTTTAATCTCACTATGGTATTGTGGAATTAATAGAGTATGTTCATTATGAGCTATTGAGTGTGCGTTGACCCATGGCTTCGAGACAAGTGGGGGGAGTCTACTGTTGATTAGTTGATTGCTCGGTTATGAGCTGTGTTGGTTTCAGGTTGAGGCGTTCGGGTGAATCAGTTGTGTCCCGTGAAGATTGAGATCGAGGATGTCTCGAGTAAAGGAATTTATTTGTCAAAGGTTATATTATGCTTCATAGGGTAAGAGAATCACGGGATGTCTTAAGTTGTTATTGGTAAAGAATGCTCGGTTCATGGAGCAGGAAGTTGCTTGGTTGTAGTGGGATGAGGATTACATTCTGCGGTGTCGAAGTGCCAATAAGGCACGGGTGGTTCTGTTCATTGGGTCAGGTGAATTGCAGTTTGAATAAGAGTGAATGACTCTCGAGAGTAGCTCTAATGTGTTCAAGATTCTTCAGGGAACAATCGGGTATTTTAAAGTTGTATATGTGGTTAGAAACTGAGTTTTCATGGGAAGAGGTCAAGACTTGTGGTAATTCTATGTTAATTATGGGATTCTATGTATCTGTATCAGGAAGGTAAAGGTAACAGATTTAGATTCTCAGGAAGTTTTCTCAGAGTAAAATATTTTGAATGTGGTGCTTTTGGGAATATTTGAGAGAGTATTCAGCGGCTTATAAGTCTTGGACGGTGTGGTTTTGTGCTTGGGTCTCGCGTGGTGAGTCTGGGTTGAGGAATTGTGGCATTGTAGCAAGAAGTGTCAAGCTGACGGTAGATCATAGTTTCAATAGATGGGATAGCATGGTAGTAGGCGAGATCGGTATGGTAAGGATATGATTAGTTCCTTGGGTGTTTTCGAGGTAACGAGTCTCTACAGGTATTTCGCGGCAATGCTCTTAGGTTTTGATGGTTTGCGTAGCTTGGTCGAGTTAGAAGGATTCAGTTCTAGTAGGTCTGGTTTGTGCAAGGGGAACTCGGAGAGTTCTAGATGGTTTCTACCTTGGTTGGAGATGTATATTTTCTATGGGCATGAGGAGCATGGAATGCATAGTGATTTCCTTCTAGATGGGATTAATGGAAAGTTCTTGACTAGTGGAGTACGTAGATGTTTGTGGCTAGGAAGGGAGGTGAAGTTCTCATATTATCCTAGGATGGTATGGTATATGCGATATATTGTGGAGTATTGAGATTTGCTTGTGTAAGGTTACGATTCAGTTTTGAACGGAAAGTCATAAAATTCTTAGGCAGCACGGGCAGTTTCAGATAATTAGAGGAACGAGCTTTAGATAATTAGAGAAAGGGTCTTCGGATGATTAAGGAAATGGTATTGCTAATTTGAGGTGATTTGATGAGGGCATATGTTTCAGAAAGGGCAATGTGATTAAGTTGATGATACTTCTATAGTATTGCGGCATTTTCTTACTAGATCGACTGCTGATATTCGAGTTTGCTTGGTGGCATAGAGGAATTCTAGATTATCTCTCGTGGAATGCTTGGGTATTTGAGGTTTGGTATGTATTCGGACGGCGGAATTGGGATCAGGTGTGTTGAGTCATGTGCCATATGGACATAGAGTCAGGGAAGTTCTCACATTTAGGTTATATTATAATTGTGAGTCGTGTGTATCGGCACTGTTTAGTGATTATTGGGGGTTTTGTGACCAGAGTGGATCTTTCATTGCTTGGTATGTTAGATTTTGGATTGGGTTCAGACTGGTTGTCTCCGTGTTGTGTCATTTTGGACTATTGCACTAAGGCGGCGCTGTTGGCTATGCCGGAAATGCCACGGATTGAGTGGCGAGGTTCGACGGATTATGTCCTATTGAAGTGGTTTTATATTTTGAAGACCCAGCGGACGGCTGGGAAAAATTGTTTTTCTTATGTGGGCTTTCGTGATAAATGTTAGTGCAGAGGCTCCTAGCATTGATTCGGTTCCGATGGTGATAAACTTTTCGGATGTGTTTCTTATGGCCGTGCATGTTGTCGGGCAGGGCGGTTGATTTCGGTATTGATTTGATGTTGGGCACCATAACGTATAGCACCGGCAGAGTTAGAGGAGTTGAAGGAACATCCTCAGGATTTCCTGGATGAGGAGTTCATTGGCAGGCTAATGTGGATGCATGTTCTAACTTGAGTCGGCTTGGGTGGCTCCGAATTGTATTGCTAAGATAGGTGTTGCGATTTGTCGGTTATAGGCACCTAGGGTGCGGTTCTATGGGGGTTTCATAATGGAAGTCGAGTGGGAAGAGAAATTAGGTGTTACTTGGTGAATGGTGTATGGGTTATGTCCTTTGGGTTTGTATGGTGTAGGTTATTTGCTCTACCGTGGGTATGATGACTTGATTTGTTTCCAGACATCAAATTGTGCATGGTTGTCGATTTCGAGCATAGTGACTTGAGGTGGTTCATAAAGAGCAGTGATGGATAGGATCGCGCATCGCAGCGAAGTTATGTGGAGGTGTGACCTTGCGGGTTAGATTCGTGTGTTCTGTTCCTACGATGCGAGACGGGTTTTCAGCCTTGTATTGTGGTGGTACTGGTGAGCTTGAGGTACAGCTCCTGCATTTGAGTCATTTTCATGATTTGAGTATGTACGGATCGTTGCTTATTGGTGTGCGTATTATGCAAGTTGTGGCTTAGGCCTATATTGCTGTGTCATGTCACCAGAGTGGTGTGTTGGATTAGAGGAGATCGTTGGGAATATTAATGAATAGGAACAGATTCAATTTCAGCATATTGGAAGGATAATATGGAGTTTCGACTCGGAAATTTGCTATGGTATTTGCCAAAGGAGAAGTGGCTTCATGAATAGTTGATCTGAGAAATGGTTATGGTTTTTTGCGTTTCATTTATCGTTAGCAGTATATGAAAGTGTTGGAATGAGACTTTAGTTGATAAGAGGTTTTCTACCAGTATTCGCTTTTGTGGGCAGTTGCTGTGAATAGAAGTTATCACTATGAGTGTTTGAGTTATGTGGTATATCAAGTGATTGCACCCAAAAGGTTGCAGGCATGGGTTATTACAGCTGGTTCGGGTCTATTCAGAGTATCGGTGTGAGGTTTTGATCGTATTGATGGTTTCAGAAGTGGAAATGTGGTTCTATGGCTTAGGGGCCAGACTGGATTGTGTAATTTCAGTTGCAATGTGTTATCGGACCTATATGAGATAGGGTGACGTGGGATCACCCCTGGATATATGCATGGTAAGGTTATTCAGTGATTGGTTGGCTTTTAGAACAACTTTGGGCACGTTCGAGAACGAACGTATGTTTAAGTGGGGGAGGATGTAACGACCCGATCGGTCATTTTGAGCTTTTGCACTTTGCTCGCTAGTTCTTGGGCATGACTTGCCCCGTGTGATGTATTATGACTTATATTAATCATTGGTTTTGGTTTTCAGGGTAATCTGAATGAATTTGGAAGAACAGTTCCCAGTTGGGAGCTTGAAATTCGAAAGGTTTGACCAATATTTGACTTGCTTGTATATGATCTCGGATTGGAATTTTTATGGCTTGGTTAGCTCCGTTAGGTGATTTATGACGTAGGAGTGTGATCGGAATTGGTTTTGGAGGTCTGGTGTAGAATTAGGCTTGAATTGGCGAAGTTAGTATTTTGGCGATTTCCGGTTAATAGGTGAGATTTTGATCCGAGGGTCGGAATGGAATCCCGAGAGTTACAGTAGCTTTCTTATGTCATTTGTGATGTGTATGCAAAATTTCAGGTCATTCGGACGTGGTTTGTTAGGGTTTTTGATCGAAAGCGTATTTCGGAAGTTTTTAGAAAACTTAGGCTTGAATTCGATGTGAATTGATAGATTTAGTATTGTTTGAGGTATTTTGATGATTGGAGCAAGTTTGAATGAGGTTTTAGGATGTGTCAGTGCTTTTGGTTGAGGTCCCGGGGGCCTCGGGTGAGTTTCGGATGGTCAATCGGACCATTTTTGGCTTTGAAAAGTTGCAGATTTGTTGTTCAAGTGTTGCAGAGATTTTGGCCTTCGAGATCGCGTAGGGTGTGTCGCGATCGCGTAGGAGGAATTTGGAAGGCAAGAATTTAAGCCTTCGCATTCGCGTTTGAGGCATCGCGTTCGCGTAAGGCTATGAGATGGTTCTTTGCGTTCGCATGAAGCTTCCCGCCTTCGCGTATAAGGATCTGTGGTTCAGGGGTCATTGCTCTTCGCGTTCGCAACTGAGGTCTCGCGTTCGCATAGTTTGGAAAAGGGAAACAATGCATTCGCAGTGTAAGGTCGTGTTCGCGTACGTTGAGGAGTCTTAAACATCGCGTTCGCAAGCCCTTGGTCGCGATCGCGTAGAAGGAAATCTGGTCAAGATAAATTTGTGCATCACGAATGCGAGTATTTGACCGCGTTCGCGAAGAAGGAATATCAGAACTGGGCAGAAAGTTTATAAGTCATTTCATCCGCGACTTTGAGCCATTTTTCCTCTATAGCTGAGTATTTTGAGAGCTTTTTGAATGTGATTAAAGAGGGACTCAAGGAGAATTGATTGGAGGTAAGATTTTTGAACATAAAACATGATTCTATTGTGAAATTAACTTAGAAATTTCATGGAAAACTAAGCCTAAAATTGAAGAACTAGGGCTTGAGAAATTAGACTTTTGATTTGGGATTTGAAGGACCATTTGGGGTCGGATTTGAGAACTTTTGATATATATGAACTTGTGAGAAGATAAGGAATCTAATGATGTGAAAATTTCTGAGTTTCGAGAAGTGGGCCCGGGGCTCGGGTTTTGGTAATTTCGGGATTTGTGCCCGGTATTGATTGTTTTCACTTGGGCTTTATTTCCCTAGCATATTGTGATGTATTCGTTCTAATTTTGGATAGATTCGACGCGCATGGAGGCCGATTTGAGGGGAAAAGGCGTCGCGAGCTAGGGATTTTGCCGGTTCAAGGTGAGTAATGATTGTAAATGATACTCTAAGGGTTTGAAACCCCGGATTGCATATCGTAGTGCTATATTGAGGTGAGACACGCGCTGATAGTGAGCGTGGGGTTGTTTACTATTGGGGATTGAGACTTGGTCCGTCCCGATTGATGATTTTACCGCGTATTTGATTGAAACCTGTTTGTTAGCATCATGATTTGGGCTGATTGCCATATTTCGGCTTCGTGCTAACTATTTGAACCCTCCGGGGATTTTTATCACTATTTCCTCGTTGTTTTGACTTATTACTTGAACTCAGTCCTGTTGATATTTACTGTTTTACAAACTCAGCCATTGTTACTCATATTTGAAACTTAAATGATATTTCTAAATGATGTTTTGGGCTGAGAACTACTGTTTTACTAATGCCCGAGGGGCTTGTGATGATTTTCGGACTGAGTGGGGCTGAGGTCCATATGTGAGGATATGCTGAGTGATATGAGGCTGAGGGCCTCAGATACTTTTTATATGCCACGAGGTGGTTTGAGTGATGTGAGGCCGAGTGCCGAGTGATGTGAGGCCAAGTGCCGAGTGATGTGAGGACGAGTGCCGAGAGATGATGCCACAAGGTGGCTTGATATAGCGCTTGGGCCGTAAGGGGCCTCTCTGGAGTCTGCACACCCACAATGAGCGTGGGTACTCATCTGATCTGAGAGTGAGCCCGAGAGGCTGATATTGTTCTGAGAGTGAGCCCGAGGGCCTGATATTATTCTGAGAGTGAGCCCAAGAGGCAAACCTTTATGTGTTGGGCAAACCTTTATGTGTTCATCTTTCATATTTACTTGGCATTTTACCTGTTATACTGTGGTATTTGTGCCCGAGGGGCAGATGTTCTATGCTTATCAGCACTATCTGTTTTGTATTCATTTGCGTAACTGTTGAAAAAGTCATTTTCGAAAAAGGGTTTTAAACTGAGCTAAGATATTTCTAAAGATTTCACAGCTTCATTGCTTTTCTCAAAGGTTTTACACTGCTTCTATACAGCATGTTGGTTTGCCTTATGTGATTTCTTACTGCTCAGTTGTTGTTTACCTTTATTACTCACTGAGTTGGAGTACTCACTTTACTCCCTACATATTGTGTGCACATGCAGGTATTTATACACCCGGTAGTGTGTTTTGGCTAATTAGTGGTAGAGTTATCGGAGTTTAGCAAGGTGGTTGCCAGCGTTCGCAACACCGTTTTCTCTCCATTTTGTTCATCAGTCCTGTTTTTGTATATTTCAGACCTTGTAGTTATATTATACTCTAATAGATGCTCGTGACTTGTAACACCCCGGTTAGGGCTGTGCCGGGTTGGGTTTCCATTTTGTTATCTCTATTTTCGCTAAATATTGCTATTGAATCATGTTTGAAGTATCTTTATGTTATTTAACTGTTTAAAAGAGGTGTTCTATTTTGATCTGGTTGGCCTTGTCTTCACGAGAGGTGCCATCACGACCGGGTTCGGGAATTGGGTCGTGACATTGGCTTACCTAGCGGGTTGGGTTAGGTGCCATCACAACTAGTGGATTTTTGGTCATGATAGATTGGTAGCAGAGCTCTAGGTTCATAGGTCATATAAGTCATGAGCAAATGTCTAGTAGAGTCCATACCTATCTTCGAGAGGCTACAAGGCATTTAGGATATACTTACCATCTTTCTTTCCTTATCGTGCGGCATTGATTCAGCTTGAAGCTTAGTACTTTAAATTCCTTCCATGCATTCGTATGCACACTTGAGCGCTCGGTATTAGTTGTGCATCAACGGCTTGTGATTCCCTGGATGAGGTGCGAGATGTGATTTTTGTGTGTTGATGATGGGTTGGTCTGGAGGACTTGAGGCCGGGTTTTGACTGTAGCTTGAGCAATGAGGTGTTGATTGTGTGAGCATGTGCTTTTAGATTTAAATGTCTGGAAGTGTCCCTATTAGTGGAATTTTTAGTTGGATGGCTACATGATGAGTATGATGTGACTATAAGATGTGTCCATATGATTTGAATGTGACAGGAAGGGTTTGCTTGAGGTGTAGAAAGAACTATTTGGTGCTTGATTTCCATCCTGATTTGATGTATAGTCTCAAGTTATGGGTGTTTTGAAGGATCCTTTCATGTTGTTTAGTTTAGGAGCGGAGTGGATTTTTATGTCGTGATATGAGTTTAGACTCAGGAAGATTAAGTTGTTGCGTAATAGTTGTGATTGTGGAAGGGTATAGAAAGATGTCAGTTTGATGCTAAGCAAGTGGGTTATCTCCTGCGGGATGTCCTGAGGTTGTGTGATTCCTATGTTGTTTTGTTGAGTGTTCTCTTTTACTAGTGAATTATATGTGGTGCAATTTGAGATTGGATCACTTGTGAAAGTTGGCTTGATTGTTACGAGGATGAATATGAGATTTTTAAATGATTTGAGTTATTATATGGTTTTCGTTACATGAGTTTATGAAGGATTTAGTTAAATCCTATTGCGGTGTTATGCCAGTATGGGGTGGCTATTGTAAGTTATAAAATGTTTTATCCCTTGACTTTGAGCCAAGTAGGGGAGTCTGCTATCGATGGGTTGGTTGCCCGATTATGTGTTGTATTGGTTTCAGTTTGAGGTATACTGGTGAATCAGTTATGGATTCTAAAGGTCGAGATCGGGGGGGGACTCGAGTAAAGGAAATTTTGGATAAGGGTTGTATTATGCTTTATGGGTATATGATAAACATTGGATGATTGAGTTGTTATTTGTAAAGGATGTAGCGTACATGGGATAGGGATTCACTAGGTTGCTTAGAAGAGTGGATTACTTCCTTGGGCGTGGTTGTGCTAATGGGGCACTGGTTGTTCGATTCGTTTGATCTATTTAATTGAGACATAAGAAGAGTGGAACACTCTCAAGAATGGTTCTAATGGATGTAAGATTTAAATGTGGCAATTAAGAATTTTATGAATTTGTACGTGGCTAGAATCGGAGGGTTATATTGGATGGTGTCGAGACTTGCAGTATTTCTATTTGTGGATTCTACATCTCAGTATCAAGAAGGTAAGATGAACAACTTAAAATTCACAGAAGGTCTCTTCAGAGTGGGTATCTCGATTGTGGTACTTTTATGGTGCTTAAGCGAGCATTCAGCGGCTTATGAGCTTTAGGGCAGTGTGATTTTATGCTAGGGTCTCGTGTGGTGAGTCTTGGTTAAGGATTGTGGTATTATAGCAAGGAGAAGTATCAATTAGAAGGTAAGTCAGAAGGAACTCGGAGAAATAGAACAGATTAGTAGTAGGTTGGATCGGCATGATAATGGATATGATCAGTTCTTTGGGTGCTTGTGATGTGGTGGGTTTCTACAGGTGTTTCGTGGCAATGCTCTTGGGTTTTTGGTGACCTGTGTAGCTTGGTTGAGTTAGAAGGATTCAATCTTGACGATTTGGTTTTGTGCAAATGGGATTCGGAGAGTTCTTGATGGTTTCTACCTCGGTTAGAGATGTATATTTCCTACTGGCGTGAGGAGCATGTGATGTATAGTGATTTTCTTTGGATGAAATCAAATGGAAAGTTCTTGTCTAATTAAGTATGCAGTTTCTTATGACTCGGGGTGGAATACGAAGTTCTCGTATTTTTCGTATGATGGCATGGTATATGCGATGTGTTGTGTAGGATTAAGATTTGCATGTGTAAGGTCACAGTTCAATTTTGAAGGGAAGGTCAAGTAGCATGGTCAGTTTCAGATGACTAGGTAAATGATATTACTATCTGGTATGGCCTGATGAGAATATACACTTCAGAAGGGGCAATGTGTTTTGATTTATGGATATTTCATTGGTATTGTGGCACTCTCCTGGTTGATCAACTGCTGATGTTCAAATTTTTCTTTGTGGTACAGAAGAATTATAGAAGTATTTGTTGTGGGATGATCGTGCATTGGAGAAGTGTTAGACATTCAGGCGGTGAAGTTGAGATCAAATATTGTGATTCGTGTCTTCTATGGATTTGGAGACTGGGAGTTCTCATGAGTAGATTGTTTCATGGTTGTGGATTGTGAAAATGTGGACAAGGTTATTCAGAGGATAGTAAGTGTTTTAGTTCAGTCATTGTGGACTTTTGGAGGGTTATTTATCTATTATGGGTGACCAAAGTTGATTTGGGGTTCATTGGTAGGTTCAATATGGATGTGTGTTCTACACCCAGTCGGATGAGTTGACTTTGTACTTTGTTGTTGAGGGATGTGTCATTCGGTTAGGGTTGAGCTTACTCATTTTCTAATATGTTCAATGAATTACCCTTCTATACTATGATGGGTTGTGATTCGTTGGTTATATACACACACGATGTGGTTCTATTTGGGCCTTATGGCAGAATTTGAGCAAGATGGTATTAGGGTGTTGAATGATTGATTGTGCATTAATTATGTTCATTCTGGACTATGGTATTGAGTTATTTGCTTCTTAGTGGTTATGGTCATGCACTTTTGGTACTAAATGTCAAATTGCGCATGGTTGTTGATTTTTAGCATTGTGATTTGAGGTATTTCATGTGGACCAGTGTTTGGATAGGATCGTGCATTGCGGCAAAGTTATGTTGGGATATGATCCTTTAGGTTAGATTCATGGGTTTTGGTTATACGGTGTGTGATAGGTTCTTAGCATTACGTTGTGGCGATACCTATTGAGCTTGCGAGACAGTTCTCTCGTCTGAGTCATTTTCCATGATTGAGTACATTTGGAATGTTGCTTATGGGTGCACGGATTGCGCGAGTTGCGGCTTTAGATTGTATTGATGTGTCGTGTCACTATACTGGTTGTGTTGGATGTGATGAGGTCATCGTACGTAGAATGGGTGCTATCGGATCTAATTGCGGTATATTTGGAAGGATGTTGTTGTTGATCGACTTAGAAATATCTATAATTCCTATCAAAGGAGAGTGAGTTCCACAACTTGTTAATGTGATGCATGGTTATGAGTTTAGGCGTGTTTCTTTCATCATTGGCTGTGTATGAAGGTGTTAGAACGAGGCTTTGTTTGATAAGAGGTTTATTACCGGTATTAGGTTATTTTGAGCAGCTACAGTGATTAGAAATTACCGCTATGAGTATTTGAGTTTTGAGGTATATCATGTGATTACATCATGGGTTACAGATATGGCTTGATACATCTTATTCAGACTTATACAGTGTGTAAATGCGAGATTTTGATCTTATAGAAAATTTCGGATGAGGAAATCGGATTCTAAGGCTTATGGGCTAGGTTGGATTAGGAAATTTTAGTCATGTTGTGTTATCAGACCTATATGAGATATGAAGACGTGGGATCACCCCCGGGTATGTGCATGGTAAGGTTACACTACGGTTGATGGCTTTGAGAACAGTTATGGGCATGTTCGAGGTCGAACGTATGTTTAGGTAGGGGAGGATGTAACGACCCGATCAGTCGTTTGAGTGTTTGCACTTCGCTCGGTTGTTTGAGGGCATGAGTAGCTCCGTATGATGTATTATGACTTATGTGAATCATCGGTTTTGGTTTTCGCGTTATTCGGAATTGATTTGGAAGAATGATTCTCAGCTAGAAGCTTTAAATTTGAAAGGTTTGACCGAGTTTTGACTTTTTAGAATTTGACCTTAGATTGAATTTTTGATGGTTCCATTAGCTTCGTTGGGTGATTTTGGACTTAGGAGCGCGTCCGGATTGTGATTTGGAGGTCCGTAGTAGAATTTGGCTTGAAATGACGAAAGTTAGAATTTTGGAAAGTTTGACCGGGAGTGAACTTTTTGATATCGGGGTCGGATTCTGATTCCCAAAGTTGGAGCAGGTCCACAATATCAAATGTGACTTGTGTGCAAAATTTGAGGTCAATCGGACGTGATTTGAAAGGTTTCGGCATCGATTGTGGGAGTTTGAAGTTTCAAATTCGTTGATTTCGAATTGAGTGTGATTCATCGTTTCAATGTTGTTATGTGTGAGGCCTCGAGTAGGTCTATCTTATGATATGGGACTTGTTGATATTTTCAAAAGGGTCCCGAGGGGCTCGGGTGAGTTTCAGATAGGTTTAGGCTGCGTTGCACTCGTTTTTCTTATGTTTCGACGTCGTTTTTTCAAACATAAATTGTACCACATTAAGCAAATGAGCTCTGATTTCTGTTTTGATTGAATCATTAGATCCGTATCGTAATTACGGAGCCATAGCAAAAAATATCATCGAATTCATCGTATGAGGAATTTATGGTCATTTTACTAAGAATTGGGTTGCCAGATTTTTTCCAGATTAATTACAAAATTGCCACTGAATTCGCATTTAAAAATCTGCACTATTTGCAAATATTGGAACCAACATATATCCTACATTATAAGGTCAAATGGAGTGATTCAAAAACCTAACTTGACTAAAAGTTCACAGGGAATCCGTTGGAGGCATAAAAAACGAGTTTAGGGATCGTTTGGCATGAGAAACGAGGCAGAATAGTTGGCAAAAAAATATATAAAATAAATGTTTGTTCATTTGGTTATATTTTGAGTTGGGAGCTTGGATTTGGGCGATTTTAGGGGCGATTTTCACTATATGGATTGGGGTAAGTGTTCTCCACTAGATTTTAGTTATATTTTATAAATCCATCTTCATTTTTGGGATTTGATTGATTATTTCAAAGTGAAATTTGTGGGGTTTTGCCTAAAGTTTCATAAAGTGAATTTTTTAAGTTTTCAACATCGATTCGGAGTGGGAATTGGATAAAATTAGTATGGTTGGACTCATAATAGAATGGGTCGTCGGATTTTGTAAGTTTTATCGGGTTCCGAGGTGTTGGCTGGCTTTTTGGCCGATTTTGGGCTTTTGATTAAAGATTCGACCTTTTTCAATTGGTATTGGTTCCTTTAGCAATGTTTGATATATTTGAGTTATTTTTGGTTAGTTTTGAGCCGTTCGGAGGTTGGAACGCGCGAGATGGCATTTTTGGAACATCGCTTGGCTTGCTCGGTATTGGAATTGGCTTGTTCGAAGTAAGTAACTCTTCTAAACTTAGTGCTAAGGGCATAAAACCCAGAATTACATGCTATGTGATTGGTATTGAGGTGATGCACATGCTAGGTGACGGGCGTGTGGGCGTGCACCCTGTGAATTGTGGCTCCGTTGTTTCCATGGCACTGTATAGTGGCCCTATCTTGTTGTTATTTGTATTTTCACTATGTGTTAAAGTAATTGAGTTGTCAATCATGCTAGATATCATATTAGGGTTTATGTCGATACTATTGGGACCCATAATGGTCATTTATTGCTGTCATCTTACTGATTTTACTGATATGTTCATACTCAGTCATATTCATGCATTCATATCATATCTCAATCTTAGTTGTTATCTATTGATACATCATATCATTGTTGTCGGGCTAGTTTCATGACATTGTGAGCCCGTGAGTGAGACTAGAGAGATTGAGGACTGAGTGAAGCTGACAGCCTGATTATGAGTGACAGTTATGGAATCGGGCTACACGTCGCAACATGTTATATTGATTGCATTTTATGGGATTGGGCTGCACGCCGCAGGGATATAGAGCTTGAGTTGAAGTATCCCTTCCAGAGTCTGCATACCCCTAGTGAACGCAGTCGACTATGTATATATATGTATACGGATCGGGTTGCACGCCGTAACAAGCCGTATGGCTATATGTATAAGGATCGGGTTGCATGCCGCAACGAGCCTTATGGCTATATGTATATATGGATCGGGTTGCACGCCGCAACGAGTATTGTACAGTGCTGAGTGATTGAGTGTGCTGAGTATTGATCAGGGTAAGAGATAATGCGAGACAGTGAGGTTGAGTACTCTGAGAGTGTGAGTACATGAGTTCATCACTGAGAGGCATTACATTTTTCATGTGTACTTGAGATACATGCATAAAGATGTATTTTCTTTTGCTGACCGATTTTTGTGACATTTATGATTTTACTTGTATCTTAACATGTAGGCATTGAAATATACTTTCCTCATGCTATCTGAAAAATGAAACATTTACCTAATGAAAAGTTTCTGGGAAAAATTTCAGCTTTCAAACTTACTCATATTTTTTACGATTTCGGTAAAGGATTTGGATTTTCACTGATATACTTGAAAAGCGAAAATATTTTTGGAAACTATGAAAAGGATGAGCATTTTATCTCTGAGCTATTTCTTTATTTAATTGCTTTACATTGTTATGAATTGTTGTTGGCTATTGGTGTTGGACCCGACCTATGTTCCAGCTCGTCACTACTTTCAACCTAAGGTTAGGTTTGTTACTTATCAGTACATGGGGTCGGTTGTACTGATACTACGCTTTTACACATTGCATGCAGATGTTGGCTGCTGAGGTTGTTGTGTTCGATGAGAGCTGAATTTGAAGATGTATCTACGTTCCGGTTGTAGCTGCCTTTTGTTCATGGTAGCCTTAGATTTTAAAACTTGGTTTATGTACTTTTAAAACAGAAAGTGTATTTAGTTCATATCAGCTTTATAAACTCTATTCTTAGAAGCTCATGATTTGTACTACCTGTCCTTGAGAAAGGTATAGGATTCAGATAATTCCTTTATTTAATCGTCTTTTTAAATATTATTAAAATTGGATAGTTATTAGTTAGCTTACCTAGCAGGTTGGGTTAGGTGCCATCACGACTAGTGGATTTTGGGTCATGACACTAACAATCCAGCCTCAGGTTTCCTAGGCAAAGCATCAACAACCCTTTTTCTCAGTTCTCTTCTTGTATTCAATAAAGAAATCAATGGCCATAAGTTTAGAAATCCCAACCACCTCAAAATCAGTATGAATGTTTTGGTCTAAAAGGTACTTTAGAGCCTTTTGATCTATCTTGACAATAAATCTCATGCCTAACAAATAATGAGACCATTTAGTAACAGCAAAGATGATAGCTAAGAGTTTCCTATCATTCACAGACATTACCTGATGCCTAGGGGCCAAAGATCTACTAATGCAAGCTATAAGGTGACCTTGTTGCATCAAAACAGCTCCAATACCCTTCCCACTAGCATCAGTCTCTACTATAAATGATTTAGAACAATCAGGCATGGCCAAAACGAGAGCAGACGCTAAAGCTTGTTTGAGTCTGTCAAAGGCTATTGTGGATTCTTCTGTCCATAAAAATCCATCATTCTTTAGCAACTTATTCAGAGGTTTGCAAATTAATCCAAACCCTTTTATAAACCTCCTATTGTACCCAGCTAGGCCAAGAAATCCTCTCACCTGCTTGACGTTATCAGGAATTGGCCATTACTGCTCATCTATAATATTTTTTGGGTCAGTAGATACCCCTTCCTTACTGATAAACTGACCTAAGTACTCAACCTTAGACACTCCGGAAGCACATTTAGAAATCTTGGCATATAGCTGATACCTCTTCATCAATTCAAACACAGTTTCAACATGTTCCAGATGAGCAGTCATACTTTTACTTTAGATTAGGATATCATCAAAAAATACAAGAACTAATTTCCTTAATAATGGTTTAAAAACTGAATTCATTAAGCTTTGAAATGAAAAGGGTGCATTAGTTAGGTAAAAGGGCATAACTAGAAATTCATAATGATCTTCATGTGTTTTGAAAGCTGTTTTATGAGTATCTTCCAGCTCGTAAATCTATCTTAGAAAATACTTCTGCTCCTCCTAACTCATCAAGTAAATCCTCTATTATAGGGATAGGGAACTTATCTTTTATTGTCAATTGATTAAGCTCCCTATAGTCAACACATAATCTCCGATTTCCATCCTTTTTTACAACCAAAATAAAGGAGCCTTCAATTCCTCATAATAGTAGAGTAGTCCCACACAAATAATATCCCAACTTTTTACCAATGGATAACTGTGGACTTTGATCTATCCTAGTAGCTAGGGATGCCATCACCCTTCATAAAAACACACATAATAAAGATTTCTAACTTTTCCTTTTCCTTTCATTGGATCATTCATTATATAGTTTGAATCCCATTGTTCTTGCCAGCTCGTTTCATGGAATCTTATTGTCCTATTCCTGCAATTCCGAAGTTGTATTGTCACGATCCCAAATATCCCGGTCGTGATGGCCCCTATCACAGTACTAGGCCAGCCAGAAACAACATAAATAATACGGAGATCATTTATAAATTCACTTTTCTAAAGAGATTAAGTCTCAAAGCTTTCATTTTTAAAATATTAAAGAAATACGCAAAATAAGTACGAAAATACATCAACCCAGCCCGAATCTGGTGTCACTAGTCATGAGCCACTATATACAACTCAACATTGTCTGCTCAATACGAAACAAGTCTGAAATATATAAAACACTAGGATAGGAAGGAGGAAAGTAGGGCTGTGAATGTCGTGCAGCTACCTTGCAATCTCCGGATAAGACTCTGAGAGTGCTGGAAGCTCTCACTCTGATGCTCGGACACCTGGATATGCACACAAGGTGCAAGGAGTAAGATGAGTACGCAAACTCAGTAAGTAACTAAAGTAAATAAAGTGTGAGTGCAGTGACGAGTATTTAAAATCATATGCATACTTATCAAGAAAATCTCAACAGAAATATCAAGTCAAAATCTGCAGTTTAGTAGCCAATTATCTCGTCAAACTCCATTTTTCAATTAAAAATCCTTTAAAGGTATTTACTCAACATTTTTAAACAGAGGCTCAGTATAAAAGAAGAGTGAAAGCAGAAGAATGTCATAAACAAGCTCCTCAGGCAAGGTATCACTCATAAGTATAGCCTCTCGGGAAAGCCTCTCTGTCACTCGCGACATAGCTCTCGTCAATCAGTACTCACACTCACCACTCCGGCTTAATATATATCTCATAATAATAATAATAATAATAATAATAATAATAATAATAATAATAATAATAATAATAATAATAATAATAATAATAATAATAATAATAATAACCGATGCGGCATGCAGCCCGATCCATAATATATAGTCGACTATGCTCATTAGGGGTGTACAGACTCCATAGGGGATCCTACAGCCCAAGCGTCATATCGTTGCGGCGGGCAGCCCGATCCAATACATATTGTTGCGGCGTGCAGCCCGATCCATATAAATATCGCTGCGGCATACAGCCCGATCCATAATTTATATATATAATATCGTTGCGACGTGCAGCCCGATCCATAATATATATATGTAATCCTCACCATTAGGTTCTCAACCTTTCTCAGTCATTAACCTCATGGCCACTCGGGCATATCAGTGAAATCCAGGGAACTCAGCCCAAACAGTTTTCATATATTAAAAAGTAGAGTGATGAAACCGGATTTAGACAATAAACATGTAAAAGATGACTGATGATATGCTTTCAAATCAAAACAGGGTGAGGAAAGAAGTAAAGTACCCCTAATGGTCTAAGCAGGTCGGCACAAAGGCCCCAAACATGGCATTCAGCCCAAGTTATCATATACAATATATCAAAATATGCAACTATACAACTGCCATGGGACGGACCGAGTCACAATCCCTATCGGTGCACGCCTACACGCTCGTCACCTAGCATGTGTGTCACCTGATTTATCAAACAGTACAAAATTTCGGGGTTTCATACCCTCATGTCTAGATTTACAATCGTTACTTACCTCAAACCGGATAAAATACTACTCTGCGACGCCCTTGCCTCTCGACTTGTCCTCAACTAGCGTCGAATCTATCCAAAATCAGAATCATAACATCTATATACGCTAAGGGAACAAAGCCCACGTGAAAATAATCAAATTACATCAAAAATCCCAAAATTAGTCAAACCCGACCCCCGGGACCATGTCTCGGAATCCGATAAAAATTACATCAATAGAATCCTTATCCTCCTACGAGTTCATACATACCAAGAACATCAAAATCGGACCCTAATTGGTCCCTCAAATCCCCAATTTTACCTCTCCAATTTCAAGCCTTAACTTTCCCAATTTTTCACCCTTAATCTCATAAATTTCATGCTTAAACAACTGAAAATCAACATAGAATCCAGTTTTAGGTCCAAGAAACTCACCTCAATGAAAACCCCATTGATTCCCTCTTCAAAACTCTCCAAAAAAGCTTCAACTCCGGATAAAAATGGTGAAAAACAACTCAAATTTTGCGAAAGGAAACTTATATACTTTCTGGACCAGAGATTTTGCACCTGAGGTCCTTTTCCCGCTCCTGCGGTACCTCTTCTATGATCAAACCAACCTCTTATGCGGTTTTCACTTAAGTCCCTGGAACGCACCTGCGCCTCACTTTCCGCAAATGCGGTCTCGCAGGTGTGTTCAATCTTCTGCACCTGCGACTTCTGGCCTTCTTACTCATGGCCGCATCTGCGGCTGCTCTAGCGCTTCTGCGATCTCGCACCTGCGGTCCCCAATCCGCAGGTGCGGTTATGACAGGGACAGTAGCTGAAGCTGCTCACTTCCAAAACCAAACTTTTCGAAAATCTTCCGAATTCATTCCTAGGCCCTCGGGACCTCAACCAAAAATTCGAACAAGTCAATAACACTATTCAAACTTATACCAACCTTCGGAACACTCAAAACAACATCGAATCATCAAAACACCCTCGGATCCAAGCCTAAGGTTTCCAAAACTTCCGAATTCCACAAACGACCAAAAAGCCTATCAAATCAACTCCGAATGACCTGAAATTTTGCACACACGACCCAAATAACACTACGAACCTACTCTAATTTTCGAAATTCCATTCTGACCCCGATATCAAAATTTCCACTACCAACTGGAAAGCACCAACATTCCAATTTCGCTAATTCCAACCTAATCTACCATGGACCTCCGAATTACATTCCAGTCATGCTCCTAAGTCCCAAATCACCTAACGAAGCTATCTGAACCATAAAAACTTTATTCCGAGATCGTGTACATACAAGTCAACTTTCGATTGATTTTCCCCACTAAATGGCTAACTTAAAAGACTAAGTCTCTTATAACACTCCAAAACTACTCCAAACCCGAACCAGCCAACACGACACGGTGAAATGTAGCTGAATAACACATAAGAAAGCAGAAATAGGAGAAACGGAACGGTAACTCATGAAACGACCGGCCGGGTCGTCACATGTATTTAGTATGTAAACCAAAAAAAAGAAAAAAGAAATGAGAAGTAGAATATTATATGCAAAATTAAAGCTTTGCGTTTACCACCTTATGATTTTCAATATTTTTACGTTTTACTCAACTATATCCTACCGTCTTTCCTCAATCTAAGTTTCACGTGGCCTATGACCACGATCTACAAGTCTTCTTTCTAACTAGTTTTCATGATGTAGCCCATTTACCACGATTCATAAGTTAATTTTTGAAATCCATCGTGTGCCACCAACAAGATTGTGCGTTTATAGCCACTAAAGTCCAGAGCTAGCCTTCTCTTTCGCGTGTGCGTCTCAAGCTATATTTGGCATGGTAAATATAGTATACTGAGCCTCACCGTCACCCTGTCATTTTCATACCCATCCCGCCGAATTATTAACGTATTTTGGTACAAATTGTTGGATATAACTAGTTAGTCCATAGATACTCTTAACATGGTGCAATCTTAGTCGCTTTAGTTAACCTCGCATGACTTTTTTTTTCAAAAGGTCTCAAACCATTAAGTATATTCTTACACCTAAATTATATATAGCTTCTCAATCTTTTCAACTACTAATATGAGACTTTTGACCGGACATAAAATATCTTTTATTTGCCTTTGTGTTTAACGAATTAGCTCCAAATGGACTGCATGAATTCCACAGGTAAAAATACTTTGGATAAAAGATCAAAATTTGTACGTCCACTTCTAACTACAATTTAACATTATCCTCTATTATACTTCAAATAAAAATTTCAACGGGTTCAAGAATAAATACAAGGCGATTTGCTTGTGTACGGGCATGAAAAATATACATATATATTGTTATCTTCCTATTTTCACTGTCAGGGTAAGGCTACATACAATAGATCCTTGTAATTCGGTCTTTCCCTGGACCCCGAGCATAGCAGAAGCTTAGTGCACCGGGCTACCCTTTTTTTCTTCCCATTTTCACTGACTAATCTAAAGCGAATGATAAAGGAAACGAGATGAATTGAATCAAGGAATTTGGATTACGTTGGATTGCCAAAGTATATGTTAAAGACTTGTACTTCAACTTGTCCACTTGCACATTTAGGACAAGGAAGCCTTCAATTCCTCACAATATAGTAGGGTAGTCCTACTAAAACTAATTATATCCCAACTTTTATATATTGACAATGTAAATTCTTTTTTTACACTAACAAATCATCAAAATCTAATTATATAAATTATGTAACAATAATCTATAAAAAATAAAATTACTAACATAAAAATTAAGACGTGCAGGTTACCTACTTTAATACGTTAAACATATTAAAAATATAATATTTTTCAAACTGTCGATGCATATACATTAAATCTAAAGGATAAATCCTTCGAATGTCAAAATTGATATGGCTCCACCTCTCACTTTGCCAACCCTAACTCAGTGTTTTGTGAAATCAAGAAAAAAGGACCATTTTCAATCCCTATTCTGTGAAAGCTGTGGCCTGTGGGCTTAGACTAAATCTTTGTAGGGTTACCCTTACCCTACAAAGAAAACACACACAACACAAAGATTTGTCTCGAACTTCACATCTTTTGTACATTTTTCATATTAGGAAAAACATTTCACTGATACTATGTCCCATAGTTTTTGTCAGCTCTCATTAAATTATATATTCATGGAATTTTATCGTCCTTCTACTGCAAATCCACAAGCTGTCATAATACATGATCCAAAAAGAAAACAAGAAAAAAGTATAAGTGTGAAACTAAAAAACAAGTTATAGCCATTCTTGAAGAATATTAGGTTAAGATTGCATTTTACCCCACCTCCTTATGGTTTCAACTTTTTTCCTTTTATATTTGATCACCCTATTGTTTGCAAAATGCTATAACTAGGTTCTCATTACATAATTTTTCAAATTTTTTTTATGTACATGTTGCGTGTGAACAAAATTTCACATAAAAGTAAAAAAAGAAAAACAAACTACTTATAAGGAGTTGAATACTTTAATGGCACGAGGCCTTTTGAGAAAAACCGTATGGGCTTGGACCAAAATGGATAATATCACATCATGTTAGATATATTATTAGATTGTTTTAGCCTAACAACTGGTATCAAAGTCAACGATTTAACGGGACTATAGAGATGACGGAGTGTGCGTGGGAGCCCGGCTTAATGCCAATTTACCTGTTTATGAGGTTTACAACCTTTACCCGTAGCTTTGAAGACGCATAGATAGTCTTTGGGCTTGGTGACCGTAAATACTCAAGCTCACATGGATGGTATATAATTAAACTCCAATTAAGCCCGTAAATGGTAATGGATCATGTGAAACTTAGTTCAAATAGGAGATTGTTGAGTGTGTGTTAACAAAGTCTCACATGAAAAGTAGAAAAAAAAAAGTTACTTATAAGAAGTTGAATAATCTTAATGGAATATAGAAACTTTTGGTATAACGCATTTTCCTCTTTAGTGGCCTTACGCGACAACAATTAAAATTATACTTGTTTGACCAAACTTCTAAAATCTGTTTATTTTGATAAGTGTTTTTTTTAAAAGTGTTTTTAAAAAAAGTACTTTTGGTCAGAGTCAGTTTGTGTTTGGCTAATTAATTTGAAAAGCACATTTAAACGACAATTAATGTTTGACAAAAAATTTAAAAAATATTTTTAAGTGTATTTTTCTCAAAAATACTTTTCAAAAAAGTATTTTTAGGGAAAAACTACTTTTTTAGCTTTCCACAAATTGCTTCGGCTTCTACTGAAAAGCAATCTTTTCCTTTAAATAGTGAATACGGTACCGGAAAAAGAAGTTCCATTTGGATAGTACTACTAGAAGCTCCCTACCTTTTCTTGGATTCCATTTCGAAGACAACCTTAGCCCCATCAAAATCGACCTAATCCTAGTTCTTAACATCCATCTTTATTGTAGTCCTGTTGACTAATTGTATATGAGTAACTAATTTGTGGTTTCATTTCTTTTTCAAATTGGCTTCTATATACTGCAATGTAGGAAATGATTTCTTGCTAAGACATAATTTCTCAATAAATTAGTTCGAAATTATTTCTATATAAGAAAACAAGAAAGAAGAGTAAATGATTGTGTTTACCCTCAAAATCAGACAACAATTGAATTTGTAAGTGGTTTTAAGGATATGAGGATTAACTTGACACAAACAATGATAAAGTAAATTCAAACCACATGAATTGAACAGTTACAGTCTTAGAAGGTCAGTCACACTCAAACTGGGTGCACTTTAATCGGTATCAAGATACAGAAGGATAAAAGCTTAAAGAGAGAAATAATAATGTATTGCTTTGGGATGCATATTACCATATGCTAAATGAATTATTAGACCTCCTTTATATAGTAGAGGAGTCCTACTTTAGGTACAATTCTATAAAAGGTAAAAAAATTCTTGATTTGCTGATTGTCGGTTCTGTATTGATATGTTCCAAGATTCCTACCGTAATATCCGACCGATCACGGATATTTCGATCTTCTGTTGGCTATACTAACAATGTTACTTCGAGCTCGTTCGGGGCTAGGATCGATTTCAGGATCACGGCCTCGATATTCTCGAAGGCAGGCGTTCTAACCCCGGGTCCTGGCCCGGTGGGACTTGGGATCGATCTTTAGTCCTTTATTGCCATGTTCTGAGCCTGACCTACCATGCCGTATGCGAGCTCAATTTCGACCGTGTACAGATTGTCCCCTCGTTTTTCGGAGAATAGACGACGAGAAACGACATGAGCTTTGTAACACCTCCTTTTTGCGCGCCCGCCCCCGAAGGGTTAAGATGCGCGAGGGGGTTTTTCCAATTTAAGTGACAATATTCGAAATGGGATTATTCATTTTTATTCAGAGTCGCCACTTGGGAAAGGTTTGGCTTTTGGTGTCCCAAGTCACCGGTTTATCTTGAATCCCAAATCGAGGAAATTTTCGACTTTTCCAAATGAAGTCTGCGAACCAGAAATTCTAAGTAAGGAATTCTGTTGACCCGAGGGAAGGTGTTAGGCACCCTCGAATCCCGTGGTTCTAGCACGGTCGCTTAAATTGTTATAATGGCTAAATATCTGATTTAAATACATGTTGTGACTTATGTGCTTTTATTAAGTTTAAACCGCTTTTATTATTATCATTTATTCTTATAGAATTGCACCATCGTGAAAATGCATCTCGAACCACGTCACAATCAATGCACCCGTAGTTATCAATACATTTCGACTCTGTTGAGATTTGGATTCGGGTCACATCAATGTGCACCCGAGTTTAAGAATGTAATTTGATTAAGCCGCGCCTAAAGGGCCTAACGCATTATTATTTTTGGGAAAGGCCATGAAATTTACTAAGCGGCCTGTCCTGAATTCTAAATATTTATTATGTTTAGTTATTGAGGGCCCCGCAATTTACATTTTTATTTGGCGAGGCTCGTCTCTATTTTAGAAGGATATCCTAAAGCGGCTACATTCCTAACTGCGTTTGTCTAAAAAGAGAAGAAGAAAGATATATGTTAATTTAATTATATGCTTCGGCCTGATCCGGATCCTTATCAATTCCTGATTAATTATTTACAAAGTGGAGAGAACATTATACTTTAACGGAAGATACCTTAATTTGACAAAGAAACTACATGCGAGCTGACGAAATGCTATACTTGCATCCAAACATTTCTTGAATTGAATTTAACTAGGCTTATTTAGGCTAGATTAAGGGAATTAACTACTAGGCGTGATTACTAATAGGGATTCGAACGCGCTTCTATATACTGCCTAGCGGGTCCTGATAAAGGAAACTAAAAATAAAACAGAACATCATTGTGTAAAAAATGGAAGTACTCTATCGTATGCATATCATTATAGCTAACAGGAATCTAATCAGTCGCTATGTCAATTATCCGTACATTCAGTGTATTGTACAATTACATACCTCGTAACAACAAACAACTATAAACTAAGACGCAAGAGACTAGAACTCAATTAAGCATCAACTGATCTTTTCCTGCTATTGAAATTTACAAACTAATCAATTATATAGAAAGAAATCAACATGCCATGAGTGTTACAACAGACATTTAAACTTCTCCAACTTTTCATTTCATGCTTTCAGACTGTTACAGTTACACTAATATGGGACTTGAAATGTGTACCTGGATACTGAAATACAAAGAAGAAGTGGAAGCAGAAGAGTCAGCAGCAGCAGCACAAGAATGGTAGTAACAACAAAGCAATACAGCAGCAATGACAATCCCAGACCAACAGACCAAAGCAGTAAACCAATGGTACAGTACTCAATGTTTGATCTTTTCAAAACTCAGAGGAAAATCCTAAAATCTGATAGAAACAAAACAAACTGGATGCTGGATTTTAGACACGAAAGGATGAGGAAAAGTAGTGTTTTCCAGTCGAACAAGAATTTCTTTTCTAAATCCCCCTCCTGATTTCCAAAATAAACTCTCTTTCTCGCTTAGAAACTGATTCTGTTTGGTTTCAACTTCCCTTTTGTGTGTGTCTCTCTCAAGGTGTATCTGTATCTTCCTTCTATCTCTCTCTTCCTTTCAAAAATCTGTCCCTCTCCCAAAATCAAACTCTGTCCGTGTGTGTGTGTATCAAAATCTGTCCCTGTGTGTGTGTATGTTTCAATGTCCTCCTTAAACTGATGGAAGTCCTTCCCTTTTATAAGCCTAAAATCAACCCTTTAACAGCCTGTTCGACAATCAGAACACCCCTCCCATGTGTTATCCTCTTTTCAGATTCCACTTAGCTATTTAAGTATAAACAAACCCCCCCACCCCCATGATATTCCCTGGCAGACTTACTTTTGAGTAAGGTTTATTATTTCTGAAACTAAAGCAGAGTATGGGCAGCAGAATGTAATCTGACAGCATATGCTGTCAAATTATTTTAAACTTAACAAAAAGCCTTTATGCAGGACACAAGTTGTGCACAACGCATATGTGGTGCACAAGTGCACATGCCCTCTAATTCAGAACTGTAACTAAACAAAACATTCCTTTTACATTTCTGATTCAAATTAACAACTATAAGTAACCAAACTCAGTTCCTAATTGATTCAGGCAATTCTTAGCAGAAGCAAGTCAATTTGTTATTGTTCAGGCAGCTGAAACTAATTGACGACACATGTCGACTCGACTATACTAATCATAACATGTATCATCGAAACCATGATCAGACATTTAACAGTATCGAACACATGATTCGAATTGTACTGACTAATGCAAAATTGTACTCGAGGAATCAGTTGATTAGTCAAAATTTGAAGTTCAATTGTTCGCACAGCACATACACATATGCACATTATCAGTAACAAGTAGAAGAAGGACTCAATCAAACACAGAGGTTCAGGCAAGGTGGACAGGACACAGTTGGTAAAATTCAAAAACACGAATTAAAACAAAACATGAACAGACCTTTAATCAGCACATGGAATAAAGAAAAAAGGAAAACAAAACTCACCTTAAATCCCGAAAAATCAAAGAGCCTTAGCTTGGATTCGAACAGGCCTCTCTTAAGGTTGAACGGACTTTAAAAGAAGTGTTTCTTAGATGAAAAACACTTCGATTAAAGTCCATCAGACCTTAATCTCTTAGCTTAAACAGGCACGGAACAGGCACGAGGTTTGAACCTAATCTCTTGGTTCAAATAGGCACGGAACAGACCCTTGGCTTAGCGTGGATTAGACCCTAATTTCTTGGTTTAAACAAGCACGGAACGGACATGAGGACCCTAGGGTTCAAAACATCAGATCTGGGATTCGTGTTTCCCTGGTCAGATTCGGACCAAACCAAGCATGGTTTGGTCACGAGGGAGGTTCGGGGACTATTTGGTATAAAACTAGAGTCAATCGGTGTAAGTTAGGTTCCGACTCGAATCTTCAAATGAAGATTCGAGAAGGTGGGAGGGGATTCGAAGTGTGTGGTTGGTGGATTTGGGTTCAAGACGGTGAGGAGCATCTATGGTGTTAAGGAGGGGGTCACCGGCGTCCATGCTGCCGGCTTTCATGGTGAAGGTATACAGGGGCGGCTAGGGTTTGGAGGTCTGAGGTCTGGGGTGAAGACGACCTAAGGCAGGGGGTTCGGATAGGGGGCAGGGTAAAGGTTATAGGTTTATATAGTTAGTGAGGGGTTGATTCTAGCCGTTGGATGGATGAGATGAAGGGTCAGGATCTCTTGGCTGGTGGGGGACGGTGTCGTTTCATCCAAAAAGGGTTTGGGTCGGTCCGGGTGGAATGGGTCGGGTTCATCAGTGGGTTATGGGGAAGTGATCTTGGCCGTTGATCAATCTGAGATCAACGGCCCAGATCAGACCAGGTTAAAACGGTGTCGTTTGGAAGTTCTAGGTATCAGCTGGTGTGGACCGGGTTACACATGGGGTTTTTGGGTTTGGGTTTGGGCCTCGAATTAAAATGAAAATAGGCCCAACTGATTTTAAACCAATTCTGCACTCTCTTTTTTTATTATATATTTTTTATATATGTTTTTTTATTTTATTTTTAAAACAAAACCCAAGTAAATCAAATTAAAATTACATAAACACTTAATACAATTATTTGCACACACATATTAAAATATTTGAAGCAGGTAAAATCAAACAAAACAAAAATCACGGACAAAGATGCCTATTTATGATTTTCTATTTAACAACCGGATTGCGGTTCAAATTACGCATGACACATACATTTTTTGTATTTTGTTTTAATAAAATAAAAATGGGCAAAAATCATAAATAATTAATAAAGTGTCATGTAAAATCCAAAAATTGTACAGCAGGACCATTTGTTATTATTTTTTATTTCTTTTGGAGCGATTGTCGCGTAAAACAAAAATCACGTGCTCACAGCTGCCCCTCTTTGTTCGGAAACACGAAGAGTTTTCGTGCAAAGATGAAGTGAGCGGATATGAGCGATTTTTGCCTATGGACTACTCCGTGTGAAGCATGTTTTTTTGAAAGATTTGACCGAATCTTTGCTTCAAAGATTTCCTACATATCCTGGGCTAAACAGGAATCAGGTCAATGTAGTTCGGGAAGTTTCGGTAGCTGGGACTACCATGGAACTGCAATGCTTGATGTTACTGCTGTTGCTGTTGTCACCGTTGCTTTACTGACCGCCTTATTACAACCAAAGAAAAATTGAAACTGAACTAAATACTTATATGCATGTCAACTGCTAGTTACAAGATCCCTATCTATGATTCTTTTGCGACTTGATCATGGGTTTTAGCTGATTTTGCTTGGAGACTTCGATCCGAATCTTGATGCTTGCGAGTTGCAGGTGCTTGCTTAATCTCTGGGATACTCAGTGAGACGTGACTGGTAGAGTTCTGGACCTTAATCAAATCTTGGAGCGATCCGCCTTCCATTTTCTCCAGTATCTCGGGACATCTTCTTTTTGTCTTTTCTTCTTAGATTCTGAGTTGAGACTCATCTTGTGGGTCATTTCGATCCGTGTGGCTCGAGATTAGACCTGCGGGAAAAACAAATGAACGAAATTTTCTGCCCCAGTTTCACTAGGAAAATTTCGTGAATTATTCGCCAAGAAGTTCATAAAATTGATGAAAGAAGGTATGAATGCTTAGTTCAGGGTTGGAGTCCTAATACCGACTAGCTGGGAGAAGTTCAGTTTAGAGTTAAAACTCTAATACCGACCAACTGGGGAAAAGTTCAGTTTAGGGTTTTAAAACCCTAATGCTGACTAAAGGAAAAGTTCAGTTTAGGGTTTAAAACCCTAATGCTGGCTGAATGAAAAAAGTTCAGTTTAGGGTTTAAAACCTTAATGCTGACTAAAGGAAAAAGTTCAGTTTAGGGTTTAAAACCCTAATGCTGATTGCATGGAAAAGCTCAGTTTAGGGTTTAAAACCCTAATGCTGGCTGAATGGAAAAAAGTTCAGTTTAGGGTTTAAAACCCTAATGTTGATTGCATGGAAAAGCTCAGTTTAGGGTTTAAAACCCTAATGCTGGCTGAATGGAAAAAAGTTCAGTTTAGGGTTTAAAACCCTAATGTTGATTGCATGGAAAAGCTCAGTTTAGGGTTTAAAACCCTAATGCTGGCTGAATGGAAAAAAGTTCAGTTTAGGGTTTAAAACCCTAATGCTGATTGCATGGAAAAGCTCAGTTTAGGGTTTAAAACCCTAATGCTGGCTGAATGGAAAAAAGTTCAGTTTAGGGTTTAAAACCCTAATGCTGACTAAAGGAAAAATTCAGTTTAGGGTTTAAAACCCTAATGCTGACTGAATGGAAAAGCTCAGTTTAGGGTTTAAAACCCTAATGCTGGCTGAATGGAAAAAGTTCAGTTTAGGGTTTAAAACACTAATGCTGACTAAAGGAAAAGTTCAGTTTAGGGTTTAAAACCCTAATGCTGACTAAATGGAAAAAGTTCAGTTTAGGGTTTAAAACCCTAATGCTGACTGAAGGGAAAAGTTCAGTTTAGGGTTTAAAACCCTAATGCTGACTGAAAGGAAAAGTTCAGTTTAGGGTTTAAAACCCTAATGCTGATTAAAGGAAAAGTTCAGTTTAGGGTTTAAAACCCTAATGCTGACTGAATGGAAAAAGTTCAGTTTAGGGTTTAAAACCCTAATGCTGACTGAAAGGAAAAGTTCAGTTTAGGGTTTAAAACCCTAATGCTGATTAAAGGAAAAGTTCAGTTTAGGGTTTAAAACCCTAATGCTGACTGAATGGAAAAAGTTCAGTTTAGGGTTTAAAACCCTAATGCTGACTGAAAGGAAAAGTTCAGTTTAGGGTTTAAAACCCTAATGCTGATTAAAGGAAAAGTTCAGTTTAGGGTTTAAAACCCTAATGCTGACTGAATGGAAAAAGTTCAGTTTAGGGTTTAAAACCCTAATGCTGACTGAAAGGAAAAGTTCAGTTTAGGGTTTAAAACCCTAATGCTGATTAAAGGAAAAGTTCAGTTTAGGGTTTAAAACCCTAATGCTGACTGAATGAAAAAGTTCAGTTTAGGGTTTAAAACCCTAATGCTGATTAAAGGAAAAGTTCAGTTTAGGGTTTAAAACCCTAATGCTGACTGAATGGAAAAAGTTCAGTTTAGGGTTTAAAACACTAATGCTGATTAAAGGAAAAATTCAGTTTAGGGTTTAAAACCCTAATGCTGATTGCATGGAAAAGCTCAGTTTAGGGTTTAAAACCCTAATGCTGGCTGAAATGAAAAAAGTTCAGTTTAGGGTTTAAAACCCTAATGCTGACTAAAGGAAAAATTTAGTTTAGGGTTTAAAACCCTAATGCTGATTGCATGGAAAAGCTCAGTTTAGGGTTTAAAACCCTAATGCTGGCTGAATGGAAAAAAGTTCAGTTTAGGGTTTAAAACCCTAATGCTGACTAAAGGAAAAGTTCAGTTTAGGGTTTAAAACCCTAATGCTGACTAAAGGAAAATAGTTCAGTTTAGGGTTTAAAACCCTAATGCTGACTGAAGGGAAAAGTTCAGTTTAGGGTTTAAAACCCTAATGCTGATTGCATGGAAAAGCTCAGTTTAGGGTTTAAAACCCTAATGCTGGCTGAATGGAAAAGTTCAGTTTAGGGTTTAAAACCCTAATGCTGATTGCATGGAAAAGTTCAGTTTAGGGTTTAAAACCCTAATGCTGACTTAATGGAAAAAGTTCAGTTTAGGGTTTAAAACCCTAATGCTGATTAAAGGAAAAATTCAGTTTAGGGTTTAAAACCCTAATACTGATTGCATGGAAAAGCTCAGTTTAGGGTTTAAAACCCTAATGATGGCTGAATGGAAAAAAGTTCAGTTAGGGTTTAAAACCCTAATGCTGATTAAAGGAAAAAGGTCAGTTTAGGGTTTAAAACCCTAATGCTGACTGCATGGAAAAGCTCAGTTTAGGGTTTAAAACCCTAATTCTGGCTGAATGGAAAAGTTTAGTTTAGGGTTTAAAACCCTAATGCTGATTAAACGAAAAAGGTCAGTTTAGGGTTTAAAACTCTAATGCTGACTGACTGGAAAAGCTCAGTTTAGGGTTTAAAACCCTAATGCTGACTGGCTGGGGACAGAGTTCGAGAATACTAAACGACCTCTTTTTTTGAATTTTCTTGTTTTAGTAGAAGATAAAAGGGAGTTTCGTGGAAACTTACCTTTCGAGTGAATTCATCATTTCCAAAGTATTTCTTGTACCCGTGTACCTTCTTCTTTGGGTGACACCTGTTTCTTTCACGGTTGTCTTGGATTATACCTGTTTCAACTTTTCAGACAAAGAACAATTGTTAGTTCGGAACTGACGGTCGGTTCGGTGACCTTGATCGTTCCCAGTTGCTTTGTTGCGTCTTTATTTCTGTTGTGAAGTCCCGCCATTGACTTGATTCAAATGGTGAAACCCTTTAGACTGCTCAGGCTTGTATTTCCAGATTCTTTGATGATTTGCCTCGTAAGGCTCCCTTTTTTTTCTCGTTTTTTTCTTTTTTTTTTGTGTCCCGTTTTGCTTGAAGATTCTCAACGGGGATTTATTGGAGGTATTCTGTGGGGATTTGTACAAAAGGAAGCTCTGTGGGGGAATATTTACAAAGTGGATTCTTTGTGTGGATTTTTGTACAATGGGGCATGCTGGGGATTTGTTTCAAAGCGGGCTTTCTAGGATTTGTTGGGGTAAGCTGGTTGGGGAATTTTTACAAAGGGACTCGCTAGGGATGTGATGGGGATTTGTGTCCCTATTTTTATTAACAAAGGGAAATCTGTGGGGATTTGTGCGAGGCGGACTTGCTGGGGAAATTTCTCTCTTTCCTCTTTACTTAGAACGCCATCAGACATCATGATTCATCAGGTTTGGACAGACGTACCAACGAAACGAAGTGCTTTCCTTCATGAAACGGAATTCCGTGAAAACAAACCTGCCACATGTCCTTTCCGGTATATCTAGAACTTGGGGTTAAACATGGAAGAGGTTTGAGGAGAAACAAAGAAAAGATAAAACAAATTTCAGAAAAGGAGTGCCCCCTTCGGGACGAGAGAGACTTATCTGAGGAAGATAATGCTGGCTTTAACTGAACATGACATGCTTTTTGGACTAGACGCCTGATCTTCAACGAAATTGCGTTTCCTGCCGAACCAAAACGGATCTGTGATTCCAAACCGGTGGAACTTTGCCGAGATCTCCTTGGGGTGGAGTCATTCTTTTCGGCCAACAGCGCCCTTTTGCGGGTTTTCGCTGGCTGACCTCTCTCATTTCTCTTCCTGTCATCGCTTGATAGCACTCTTTGCGAGTTTTTACTAAACAAGCTCTCTCATTTTGGTTTCTCTACTCCCGTCGCCTCGTGGTGCCCGAAGGTTTTCACCAACGAGACTTTCTCATTTTTGTCTCTCAATTTAGAGTGTGTCGGTCTCCATTCGTGACGCTTATTGGCTTCCCACTATCTTTGGTAATTTGATCTGAAAGCTTGTGCTTGGCAAAGAGAGGCAGATGATACTAACTTCTAGGCCGCTTGACGTGCCCCAGTTTCAATTTCAGGATGAATGGGATTTTATTGTTTGTGTGACTGAACCTCAGGGAGAGGCTGCCTACGTATCCTTTCGGAATCAAGTCAAACGTAGTTCAGGCCTCAATTCAATTTTTTTTTTTTATAATCACCGAAGGGATGTGACCGGCTCAAATGGCTTGTAGAGAGAGTTGGTAGTGTTTGGGAGTAGTGGGGGATAAAACCTTCGTCATTTCAAATGTGTTAAGACCACTGGAGTATAATTCAAACGTAGTATCTATTGACTGCATCCGCATTTACTGCTGTTTCGGGGTCATTTCCTTCGATATCGCCTAGATACAATGCTCCTCTCGGCAATATCTTCCTTATGATGTATGGGCCTTTCCAATTTGGAGCAAACTTCCCTTTCGCTTCCTGGTGATGTGGCAGAATACGCTTCAGTACTAGCTGACCTACTTCGAAATTCCTGGGTCGGACTTTCTTGTTGTAAGAACTGGCCATTCTTTGTTGGTACAACTGCCCGTGACAAACCGCGGCCATTCGATTTTCATCGATCAAAGTCAGCTGCTCTAATCGAGTCTTGACCCACTCGCTGTCTTCGATTTCTGCTTCAACAATGGTTCGAAGCGAAGGGATTTCTACTTCTGCTGGTATCACAGCCTCGGTCCCATAAACCAAAAGATAAGGAGTTGCTCCTACTGACGTGCGTACCGTAGTACGATATCCCAATAATGCAAATGGTAGCTGTTCATGCCACTGTCAGGAACTCTGGATCGTCTTCCTCAAAATCTTCTTGATGTTTTTGTTCGCCGCTTCTACAGCACCATTGGCCTTTGGCCGATAAGGAGTAGAATTCCTATGCGTTATTTTGAATTGCTCGCATACATCTCCCATCAAGTGACTGTTCAAGTTTGCTGCGTTATCTGTAATGATAGTCGCAGGAATACCGAAACGACAGATAATATTTGAGTGTACAAAATCCACTACAGCTTTTTTAGTGACCGACTTGAGAGTGACAGCCTCTACCCATTTTGTGAAGTAGTCTATGGCAACCAGTATAAATCTGTGTCCATTTGAAGCCTTTGGCTCGATTGGTCCAATGACGTCCATGCCCCAGGCGACAAATGGCCAAGGCGCAGACATGGGATGCAGTTCTTTGGGAGGTGCGTGAATCAAATCACCGTGCACCTGACACTGATGACACTTTCGAACGAAGCTAAAGCAGTCCTTCTCCATGGTCATCCAGTAATAACCTGCTCGAAGGATTTTCTTCGCTAAGACATACCCGTTCATGTGAGGTCCGCACACACCTGCGTGTACTTCGTGCATAATATTTCTCGCCTCCTCGGCGTTGACACATCTTAGGAGGTTGAGGTCCGGGGTCCTTTTGTACAACGATTCACCGCTCAGAAAGAAACCACTCGCATGCTGCCTATTGGTTCTCTTTTGATCTCTAGTAGCATGCTCGGGGTATTCTTGCGTCTTCAGGAACCTCTTGATGTCATGGTACCAAGGCTGCGTATTTGATCCCGCCTCGATTACATTGCAGTAACCGTGTCTTTCCCTGATTTGGATTTCCAAAGGATCGACGTGGGCGTTGCCCGGGTAGGGTAGCATTGAAGCCAGAGTAGCAAGTGCGTCTGCCAGTTCATTGTGACACCTCGGGATATACCTGAATTCTACTGATTTAAAACGCTTGCCGAGGTCTTCCACGTGCTGTCGGTAAGGGATAGGCTTGACATCCCGAGTTTCCCATTCACCTTGGACTTGCCGGATAATCAGGTCAGAATCTCCCATAATCAGTAGGTCTTCGACATCCTGATCGATTTCCATATGCATGCCCATGATGCAGGCTTCATACTCAGCTATATTGTTTGTGCAAAAGAAACGCAGTCTAGCTGTGGCGGGATAATGCTGACCGGAAGGCGAGATCAAAATTGCCCCAACCCCTACACCTTTGACATTCACGGCTCCATCAAAGAACATCTTCCAAACATGAGTATCCTCTGAGACCACTTCTACGGTATTTATTTCTTCATCGGGAAAGTAAGTACTCAATGGCTGGTATTCCTCATCGACCGGATTTTCGGCCAAGTGATCCGCTAGCGCTTGGGCTTTCATTGCCGTGCGAGTGACATAGACTATGTCGAATTCGCTAAGCAAGATTTGCCACTTAGCCAGTCTCCCAGTAGGCATTGGTTTCTAAAATATATACTTCAAAGGATCCAGCCTGCTTATGAGGAAAGTAATGTGGGCTTGAAGATAGTGTCTCAGCTTCTGAGCTACCCACGTCAGAGCGCAACATGTCCTTTCCAGCAGAGTGTATTTGGCCTCGTAGCCGGTGAATTTCTTGCTCAAGTAGTAGATTGCTTGCTCTTTCCTTCCAGTTATATCGTGTTGCCCGAGGACACAACCGAAAGAGTTCTCCAAGACCGTTAGATACAAGAACAGTGGTCTCCCTGGCTCTGGATGGACCAAAACTGGGGGATTCGAAAGGTATTCTTTGACTTTATCAAAGGCTTCTTGACACTCAGCTGTCCATTTGATCGCCGCATCTTTCCTTAACAACTTGAATATGGGCTCACACGTGCTTGTCAGCTGGGCAATAAATCGACTGATGTAGTTCAACCTGCCTAACAAACTCATCACGTCTTTCTTCGTTCTCGGGGGAGGTAGATCTCTGATGGATTTTATCTTAGTTGGATCTAGTTCGATACCTCTCCTGCTTACGATGAAGCCCAAAAGTTTGCCCGACGGAACTCCGAAAGCACATTTGGATGGGTTCAGCTTCAAGTCATACTTCCTTAATCTCTCGAAGAACTTCCTCAAATCTTGGATGTGATTATCCTGCGTCCTGGACTTGACTATCACGTCGTCCACGTACACCTCTATTTCCCGATGCATCATGTCATGAAAAATGGCAGTCATGACCCTCATGTAAGTAGCCCCAGCATTCTTCAGACCAAATGGCATGACCCGATAATAGTAGGTGCCCCAAGGCGTGGTGAAGGCAGTTTTCTCGGCGTCCCCTTCATCCATCAATACCTGATGATACCCAGCGTAACAATCTACAAAAGACTGTATCTCGTGTTTGGCGCAATTATCAACGAGGATGTGGATGTTGGGCAGTGGGAAATTATCTTTGGGACTTGCTCTATTCAAATCTCGGTAATCTACACATACCCGAGTTTTCCCGTCCTTTTTCGGTACTGGAACCACATTTGCCAACCATGTTGTATACTGGACTACCCGAATCACTCCCGTTTTCAGTTGTTTGGTGATCTCCTCTTTAATCTTGTCACTGACCTCAGTTTTGAACTTTCGTTGCTTTTGTTGAACTGGAGGACAATCAGGATGAATCGGCAATTTATGAACCACTAGATCAACACCTAGTCCCGGCATGTCATCATATGACCAAGCAAACACGTCTTTAAATTCAAAAAGAAGTTGAATTATCGCCTCTCGCGTTTTCTTGTCCGTGTGAATGCTTATCTTGGTCTCCCGGATTTCTTCCGGGGTTCCTAAATTTACCGGTTCAGTGTCATTCAGATTTGGCTTAGGTTTATTCTCAAAATGTTCCAACTCTCGGTTTATTTCCCTAAAAGCTTCTTCTTCATCATATTCTGGTTCTGGGTTCATTAATTCACAGTTAAATAGCTCGTTGTGATCTGGGCGTGAAGTCCGCAAGCATGTCATATTTAAAGCCGCATTATTATAACTGAAAGGAAAGATAAAAGGAAAAATAACAAAAATCAGAACAAAAGAAAGAATGGGAAAGCAATGATTGATTTTTTCTATTTTCTTTGGAAAGTTGGAAGACAACAGTGTTTACAACTTAGGAATTTAAAACAATAATTGAAAGGAAGAAAACGTTCAAGTTATGTCCTGGAGACAACTTGTGACACACGAAAGGTGGCAGGACAGGTCTACCCGGACTTCCGTCTAGTCGGGAATGGCGTGGCCTCCCAGTTTCGAAGTTTGGCGTTCGGCCCCACGTACAGCATCTCAACAGTGCTTGTGCCTTCACCTGGTTGAACCATGTGGACCTCGTAGAGCATCTCTCTCATTGCCCCGCATATCTCATCGATTTCCTCAGCTGTGAAGACCTCATCATCTTCTTCTTCAGCGTACCTTGGCCTGATGAAAGTTGCATATAAATCCGGCAGTGGTCGAGGTAACTTCCAACCCTCATTTTTCCTTTTCTTTGCCCACTCTTCGTCTGCTGGAGTAGGTTTGAAACCTAGTCCAAAAGGTTTCTTGGTGACTGGCAAGGTAATGGGTTCTGTTATTCCCTGAAGGGTTCGTCCAAGCCCCTTCCCTGGCCTAAATCCGTGCCGGATCATCTCTTTGGCCACCATAACCGAGGCGTTAGACAAGAAAGGCTGGGGGCAGGGTATTCCCTCTTCGTGCTGCTCTGCCAGTACAATCTCGAAAGCTTGATAGACCGTATGTTCGCTCCCTTCTCTCGGTTCAAGATATGGGATGGATGGGTCCCGATAGATAGCATGCTCGTCTTCTCCATGGACCACGATCTCTCGGTCTTCGTACTCGAACTTCACCATCTGGTGAAGAGTGGAAGGCACGGCTCCTGCCGCATGGATCCAAGGTCTACCGAGGAGAAAATAGTAGGATGTATCCATGTCGATCACCTGGAAGGTTACTTCAAACTCGACTGGTCCTATGACCAACAACAGGTCTATTTCCCCCATGGTATCTCTCTTGATGCCGTCGAAAGCCCTTACGCAGACATTGTTGGGTCGGATTCTTCCGGTCCCAATTTCCATTCTTTGTAGCGTGGAGAGCGGGCAAATGTCAACACCTGATCCCCCATCCAACATTACCCGCTTGACATAATAGTCTTCGCATTTAACTGTTAGATGCAAAGGCTTGTTGTGTGTCGCTCCTTCCGGGGGTAAATCATTCTTGCTGAAAGAGATTTGGTTGACGGCGAAGAATCTTTCTGTCATCCGCTCTAGTTGTTCAACCGAGGTTTCAACTGGCACGTATGCTTCATTCAGGGTCTTCAGTAAGATCTTTTGATGCTCGGCCGACCTCATCAACAATGATAGCATGGACACTTGCTCGGGGTACTTGCGCAGTTGATCTATCACTTCGTAATCCGGCATTTTCATTTGTTGGAAGAACACTTCCGCTTCTTCAACGCTTACAGGCTTCTTTGGTGGGAAGCGCCTTTGTGTGGCATTGTTCAGCTCTTGGGTATTTGAATACCTTCCTATGAAAGTATTTTCTGGAAGTTCTCCCGTGACCTCTTTACCTTTGTACATTACCAAAGTCTTCTGATAATTCCACGGTACTGTGGACGAGTTGGTCATCGGTTTTTGTGGCACGCGTCCGATAACCACTGGCTCATTCAGCCGAGGTGGTTGAATCGTCCCCCGGACCACATAGGCCCTTTTGGCACGTACATAGGTTTTGTCTTTTTGATCCCGAAGTTCTGCGTCTTCTCAGCTCGACCTCGGGGTATGTAAAGAACTCCATCCTTTACCGGTACCACTTTCTTCTCCACCTTCTTTTCAGGCTCGCTCTTTATAGCCTTGGCTTCCTCCCCCTTTTCTGGTTTCTGGTCTGTCTCAGGCCTTTTCCCCGTGTCGACAATGGCGATTATAGCTTTCAGAGCAGGGTCGAATTCTTTGTCTTCACAAATCATCCCGATCAGCGGCCCATTATTGTGAGCAGGCAATGGATTGTTAGTCACATTTGGGATCTCCTCGTTCCTTAGCACTATTTTCCCTTGCTCTATCAAATTCTCGACCACTCTTTTCAATGACCAGCAGTCATTTGTATCATGTCCCTCGGCCCCTGAATGATAGGCGCATCTGACTCCAGCTTTGTAAGAAGGTGACGTCGGGTTTTGCCTCGTTTGAGGGATTGGTTGCAAGAAACCCAACTGGACTAGCTTCGGGAACAAAGTAGAATATGGTTCACCGATGGGCGTGAAAGTCCGCCTTCTAGGTGGTTCCTGAGGGCGGAAGTTATTTTGCGGAGGGTGTGGGTTATAGTGGTTACGGTAAGGAGGCTGATTTCTGGGAGGTGGAGCTTGGCCTCGGTTGGCTTGTTGCGGTGGATGGGCATAAGGCTGGGCATTCATGACCATATAGGGTTGATGAGCATATGCCAGATTTGAGTGGGGGTAGTAGTGTTGTGGGGTTCTTTCCAGAAAACGGGGCCTGGGATTACGATATTCCCTTGCTTCCGAGGCTGCCATGGTCGTTTCTTCCTTCTTCTTACCTCTTGCCATTCCCCCGGACCCGCTTTGGACGGCTTGGGAGGTCGCCCTTATGGCTGCTTGACTCAGAATCCTACCTGTTTTCAGACCATTTTCCACCATCTCTCCAATCTTAATTGCTTCTGCAAACGGCTTTCCCATGGCTGACATCATATTTTGAAAATAGTCAGACTCTTGAGCCTGGAGAAAAGTAGTGACCATTTCTACCTCATCCATGGGAGGCTTCACCCTCGACGCCTGCTCACGCCACTTAATAGCATATTCTCTGAAGCTTTCTGAAGGTTTCTTCTTCAAATTCGACAGAGAATTTCGGTCTGGTGCAATGTCGATGTTATACTGGAATTGTTTCACAAAATCTCTGGCGAGATCATCCCATATATGCCATCGGGACATTTCCTGGTCCATATACCATTCCGAGGCTATCCCTACTAGACTTTCCCCAAAATATGCCATTAGCAGTTCTTCTTTTCCGCCGGCTCCCCGCAATTGGTTGCAGTATTTCTTAAGATGTGCAATGGGGTCACCGTGCCCATCGTATTTCTCGAACTTTGGGGTCTTGAAACCCGCTGGCAGGTGCACGTGAGGGAACATGCATAGGTCGGCGTAAGAGACGCTCTTCTGTCCGCTCAATCCTTGCATATTCTTCAAACTTTGTTCAAGGCTTCTCATTCTCTTGGCAATCTCATTTTGTTCTGCAATTCTGGGGTTCTGATCCTGCCCGGGTGCAAGCTCGCACTGAGGCGGTAGAGGATTAGTGCTGGTAGCGAACCTAGTTGGTTCCATTGAGAACGATGGTGCTTGGAATGTAAAAGAGGATGAGTCAAAGCTTGGCTTGTACGTGGTAGGCTGTGCCGTAATCGGGCAAGGCGATGCAGTAAAGATGTTCATGCTTGCATCAGTGGATGACATTCGGGGATGAGGCTCAGAAGGCGATCCAGCAGAGAAGGCTGAGGTGGCTGGGTACCCGAATGGGGTAGCAGGATAATTTATGGGGACATTAGAAGTCCCACTTGACCTGGAGAATAATTCAGGGAATCCGGGGACGACACTTGGCGGCTCTTTCCCATTATTCCAGTCGTCCAGCATTTCCAACATGCGGAGCCGTAGGATTCTATTTTCCTCCGCAGTTGCGGATTCAGGTGTGAGGACGGCCGAGATAGAACTTTCTTCGGAAACAGGGATTGTTGACAACGGAACCTCTGAAGACATTTCTACACTTCCTTTTGACCTTGTGAAGTAAGAGTGAGCACTGTTTCTCGACTTAACAAAAGGTAGTTGAACACCCCTCTTTGACCTCGTGAAGTATGAGTGTGAGGCCAGACTTTCACCAAACCAACCGTCTTTTCCAAAAAACCCTGGAAGTACTCAAAGACAAACGCACGGTTAACTGGCAGCAAATAAAATATAGGCAATCTCACGTTGGGCATGATGCACCTATACAGTTAAGTGGATTCCTACATGTTTGCGACGAGAGCATGCGTCGTTCCGGCATTTTTCGTCTTATTTCCCCCTTTCTTTTTCTTTCTTTTTTTTTCTTTTTTTTTTTTTGTTTTTCTTTTATGTTTTTATTTTGCAGTAAAAGAAATGCGACCGGATCCGATGAGGATTGCCTACATATCACGATGCCTACGTGAATCAGATCATTACGTAGTTCGAAACACAAATGAAAGAAACACACCTTTTATTGTTGAAACGGTCTATTACAAACTGCATTTGCAAAAGAAAAAGCAAACTTTGAAAATAAACCTAGACTCAAAATAGACTAAAAATCACCCTGTTGGAAAAAACAGGCAGAAGATGCCAAGATACAGACTTGACTTATGAGTGCATTATGGTTTTGAAAATTGGTGTCCGCGGGGCATCGTTCGGCCTCGCCGCGGTCCTAGGCGTGAGATCCCCTTCAAGTTGCTTCAGCTCATGCATGGTCTTCTTGACATAACCCATCACTGCTGAGAGGACGGTAACACTGGTCATGTCCTCACATCGTAGGCATCGTCTGGTGATGGCATGGGCAATGGCCTTGATCCTATCTCTGGTTTGCTTCTTCTCTATGAGTAGGCGTTTTATCTGATCGCTACATATCTTGAATACCTGAGAATCCTGTATATGCTGATGCTTCAGTTGTCGTACTTCTAACTTCATCTGGGCCAACAAGTCGTACCAGTATCTGCTCTCAATTTGGAAATCCTTGGCCTGATTAGCTGTTTTGATCTCAAGTGTAACCATCTCTCTCTTCATTTTAGCAACAGTTTTCTCGTGGTCGCCTTCCAATTGATTTAGGTATCGGCGATGCTTATCTGCTTTTGTATCCCACTGTGCCCTAAGCTCTTCTATGACATTTTCAGATCTCTCTAAACCATCTTGCCATTCCCTGATTTCACGTTTTAGCCTTTTTATCAACCACTCGTCTGATCGACGCCTTGGCTGTTTATCCGCATCCACCCTTATCTGTTTAGTCTGGGCTCTGAGCATTTCGTTTTCCTGAATTAACCTGTTCCGCTCTCCCAGATTGGTAGCAACTTGCACGTTGTGCTCGTATTTCCAGCTTTCCACTTGTTGCTTCAACCTGCTGATTTCGGCGCAATAGCCTCTTTTTTTCGCTAACCAATCCCACTACTTTTGCGATGATTCGGCGAAATTCAGGATGTGGGGTCTCTTAGCCGGCCTTTCATGCTCAAGTTCCCTTCTATACCATGCAAGGTAACCTGGCGCCGTCTCTCCTTTGGCTCGATCCCGCACGCAAGTATCTGATTTCAAATATTGACACTCACTCCAGATTTGGCGAATCTTCGCTTCTGGGAATTGTCCGTTAGGACTTATCTCAACCGCTTGAGTGCTAAGATCTTCCTCATGAGGTACTGTCTGGCATCTTCCGAGCTGTCTCAAAACTCGGCAGGGCGCGTAAGGCTGAACGCTCTTAATCCCCATCAGTAAGAAATGAGTTTTAGCTGCCCGCATATATATGACCTCATCAACAGGCAACCATCCTAGCGTCCATTGTATTTGGCTGGCAGTAAGAGCTTGAAAGAACGAGGTCCATGCCAGGACTCCTTTGGGCAAACTGATCTCTTTGGTTCTCGTGTAAAATTCTTCTATGCAAGTCTTTTCCGGGGAACCATGGCTCAAAATCTCGGAACGATGGCAGAGGTGCTCGGTCATCCACATTTGTAGGAGCAAGTTACAACCTTCGAAGAAATTTCCCCCAGCTTTACAAGCTGTAAGAGCTCGAAAGATGTCAGATACCACCATAGGTGTGAGGGTACTATCATTTTGCGTGAGTAAAGTGTTGACGATCTCGGATATCTTCAAATCAATGTTTCCGTCTTTCCTTGGAAATACCAGAAGGCCCAGGAACATCATCATGAAGGCTACCCGTCTGTGTTTGTCCCACTTCTGACGAATACCTTTGCTGCACAGTTTGTTGATTGGATTATTGAATCCCTATTCATGACCGTACCTATCATATATGAAGCATGGAGTACAAAATCCGGCTGCCAGATCTGGGTTGTGGACCGTTCTGGGTATCTTCAATGAATCTAGGAACCGATGTACCGTGACAACTCTTGGGGCGACCAAGTATTTTTGCCTCAACGGAAGTTCAGCATTCCTGATGTACCCGGCCATTTCTTCCAAAGTCGGGGTGAGTTCAAAATCAGAGAAATGGAAAACATTGTGCGTCGGGTCCCAGTAGGTAACCAAAGCTCTTATGATATCTCCCCGAGGCTGGATTTCCAACAAACCCACGAGACCTTTCAGATATTTCTTGACCTCATTTTGTCCTTCAACACCTAGATCATTCCACCATAGCCGTAACTTGACAGGGATTTTGGTCATTATTGAAAAATGTTCATTTTGCATCGTGCTCATCCTGCACATTTATTAAGGTGATTTTAACAAAATGACTCGACTCAATAATATTTTACAACGGGGATCAAGTTTTGAACACGGCCCTTAAGCGCTTCGGGGACAAAGATTTTAAGGCCGTGTGGGTCAACTGGACAAAAATACTAAACAAGACCCAAAGGTGGCTATTTATGCAAAGTCAGCCTTCCGGCGTCCCTTTTGGAAACATTCGGCTATTTATGACAAAACAGCATCACCCGACTTATTTATGACTCTTTTTTTAAAAAAAAATTTGACACACATTTTTTTTCTTTTTTTTTATTTATTTATTGATTTTGGCTACTTTAGCAAAAATGGGGTTGAACCCGACGAGGGTTGCCTACGTATCTCACATCCGGTGAGAATCAAACCTGCGTAGTTCGGGATATAGAGAAAAATCACTTAAACCCAGAAAGCTAGAATATATTTTTTTTTCATTATTTTCTTTTGAAAAGAGATAAAGACTAAAGAAAAAAAATTTAGGAAATATTTGGACTATTAGTCTGAAAAAAGAAAAAAGGTACTACGCAAAAGGTAATACCCCTTCCGAAAGTGATAAAAAAAAGAATTTTTTTTTTATATATATATTTTTTTTTAATAGATCAAACGAGAAGAAATTTTTTTTTTTTTAAGGAAAATTCCGGTGAGGTTTTGACACTACTTGGACATTGGTTTTATTTTCCCAAAATAAGTAATTATCTCCCTACACTGCTATTTTTCTTTTTTTTTTTAGAAACCGGTCGGCATGCGGAACTGAAGCAAATAAATGCACAAAACAAATAGGATGCAGCAGGATGGTCTTTTCATTTCAGGTTGCCTGTCCTAGACAGACCCAACCCCTGTGTTGAGTCTCCTAAGTCAAACGCAACATGATGCAAATAAGCGTTCCTACTAGGGATCCGGCATGAAGTTTCGTTATACTAGGTTTATAACCTGGGCATTTGTTCTAGACTGTGTACCCGAGCGGACAACTCGAGTCGAGGAGGGGGCTACGTACCGGGGACCCGCGAGATCGTCCGGCTTTGTAACTTGTCCGACCTCTTTCTTATTTCAGGTATTGACACTAACAGAATAGGGAGTCTCGACCAGCGAGCTTCTCCCCGGAGGTAAGAAGAGAAGGGTTTCGGCACAGTTTATATACAGTTTAGATAATATCAAAGCGGTAAAAGACAACATTTAGCACGTTATGCAAAAACATGTAATAAAGATCAGATAATAAAGCCAAATATAACAATTATTCTAAGCTCGAATTCTTGAACCCTGAACCAGTGGTTCTGGGTTAATTCCCCAGCAGAGTCGCCAGAGCTGTCACACCTCCTTTTTGCGCGCCCGCCCCCGAAGGGTTAAGATGTGCGAGGGGGTTTTTCCAATTTAAGTGACAATATTCGAAATGGGATTATTCATTTTTATTCAGAGTCGCCACTTGGGAAAGGTTTGGCTTTTGGTGTCCCAAGTAACCGGTTTATCTTGAATCCCAAATCAAGGAAATTTTCGACTTTTCCAAATGAAGTCTGCGAACCAGAAATTCTAAGTAAGGAATTCTGTTGACCCGAGGGAAGGTGTTAGGCACCCTCGAATCCCGTGGTTCTAGCACGGTCGCTTAAATTGTTATAATGGCTAAATATCTTATTTAAATACATGTTGTGACTTATGTGCTTTTATTAAGTTTAAACCACTTTTATTATTATCATTTATTCTTATAGAATTGCAACATCGTGAAAATGCATCTCGAACCACGTCACAATCAATGCACCCGTAGTTATCAATACATTTCGACTCTGTTGAGATTTGGATTCGGGTCACATCAATGTGCACCCGAGTTTAAGAATGTAATTTGATTAAGCCGCGCCTAAAGGGCCTAACGCGTTATTATTTTTGGGAAAGGCCATGAAATTTACTAAGCGGCCTGTCCTGAATTCTAAATATTTATTATGTTTAGTTATTGAGGGCCCCGCAATTTACATTTTTATTTGGCGAGGCTCGTCTCTATTTTAGAAGGATATCCTAAAGCGGCTACATTCCTAACTGCGTTTGTCTAAAAAGAGAAGAAGAAAGATATATGTTAATTTAATTATATGCTTCGGCCTGATCTGGATCTTTATCAATTCCTGATTAATTATTTACAAAGTGGAGAGAACATTATACTTCAACGGAAGATACCTTAATTTGACAAAGAGACTACATGCGAGCTGACGAAATGCTATACTTGCATCCAAACATTTCTTGAATTGAATTTAACTAGGCTTATTTAGGCTAGATTAAGGGAATTAACTACTAGGCGTGATTACTAATAGGGATTCGAACGCGCTTCTATATACTGCCTAGCGGGTCCTGATAAAGGAAACTAAAAATAAAACAGAACATCATTGTGTAAAAAATGGAAGTACTCTATCGTATGCATATCATTATAGCTAACAGGAATCTGGTCAGTCGCTATGTCAATTATCCGTACATTATGTGTATTGCACAATTACATACCTCGTAACAACAAACAACTATAAACTAAGGCGCAAGAGACTAGAACTCAGTTAAGCATCAACTGATCTTTTCCTGCTATTGAAATTTACAAACTAATCAATTATATAGAAAGAAATCAACATGCCATGAGTATTACAACAGACATTTAAACTTCTCCAACTTTTCATTTCATGCTTTCAGACTGTTACAGTTACACTAATATGGGACTTGAAATGTGTACCTGGATACTGAAATGCAAAGAAGAAGTGGAAGCAGAAGAGTCAGCAGCAGCAGCACAAGAATGGTAGTAACAACAAAGCAATACAGCAGCAATGACAATCCCAGACCAACAGACCAAAGCAGTAAACCAATGGTACAGTACTCAATGTTTGATCTTTTCAAAACTCAGAGGAAAATCCTAAAATCTGATAGAAACAAAACAAACTGGATGCTGGATTTTAGACACGAAAGGATGAGGAAAAGTAGTGTTTTCCAGTCGAACAAGAATTTCTTTTCTAAATCCCCCTCCTGATTTCCAAAATAAACTCTCTTTCTCGCTTAGAAACTGATTCTATTTGGTTTCAACTTCCCTTTTGTGTGTGTCTCTCTCAAGGTGTATCTGTATCTTCCTTCTATCTCTCTCTTCCTTTCAAAAATTTGTCCCTCTCCCAAAATCAAACTCTGTCCGTGTGTGTGTGTGTATCAAAATTTGTCCCTGTGTGTGTGTATGTTTCAATGTCCTCCTTAAACTGATGGAAGTCCTTCCCTTTTATAAGCCTAAAATCAACCCTTTAACAGCCTGTTCGACAATCAGAACACCTCTCACATGTGCTATCCTCTTTTCAGATTCCACTTAGCTATTTAAGTATAAACAAAACCTCCCCCCCCCCCATGATATTCCCTGGCAGACTTACTTTTGAGTAAGGTTTATTATTTCTGAAACTAAAGCAGAGTATAGGCAGCAGAATGTAATCTGACAGCATATGCTGTCAAATTATTTTAAACTTAACAAAAAGCCTTTATGCAGGACACAGGTTGTGTACAACGCATATGTGGTGCACAAGTGCACATGTTGTGCACAAGTGCACATGCCCTCCAATTCAGAACTGTAACTAAACAAAACATTCCTTTTACATTTCTGATTCAAATTAACAACTATAAGTAACCAAACTCAGTTCCTAATTGATTCAGGCAATGCTTAGCAGAAGCAAGTCAATTTGTTATTGTTCAGGCAGCTGAAACTAATTGACGAAACATGTCGACTCGACTATACTAATCATAACATGTATCATCGAAACCATGATCAGACATTTAACAGTATCGAACACATGATTCGAATTGTACTGACTAATGTAAAATTGTACTCGAGGAATCAGTAGATCAGTCAAAATTTGAAGTTCAATTGTTCGCACAGCACATACACATATACACATTATCAGTAACAAGTAGAAGAAGGACTCAATCAAACACAGAGGTTCAGGCAAGGTGGACAGGACACAGTTGGTAAAATTCAAAAACACGAATTAAAACAAAACATGAACATACCTTTAATCAGCACATGGAATAAAGAAAAAGGAAAACAAAACTCACCTTAAATCCCGAAAAATCAAAGAGCCTTAGCTTGGATTCGAACAGGCCTCTCTTAAGGTTGAACGGACTTTAAAAGAAGTGTTTCTCACACTTCGATTAAAGTCCATCAGACCTTAATCTCTTAGCTTAAACAGGCACGGAACAGGCACGAGGTTTGAACCTAATCTCTTGGTTCAAATAGGCACGGAACATACCCTTGGTTTAGCATGGATTAGACCCTAATTTCTTAGTTTAAACAGGCATGGAACGGACACGAGGACCCTAGGGTTCAAAACATCAGATCTGGGATTCGTGTTTCCCTGGTCAGATTCGGACCAAACCAAGCATGGTTTGGTCACGAGGGAGGTTCGGGGACTATTTGGTATAAAACTAGAGTCAATCGGTGTAAGTTAGGTTCCGACTCGAATCTTCAAATGAAGATTCGAAAAGGTGGGAGGGGATTCGAAGTGTGTGGTTGGTAGATTTGGGTTCAAGACGGTGAGGAGCATCTATGGTGTTAAGGAGGGGGTCACCGGCGTCCATGCCGCCGGCTTTCATGGTGAAGGTATACAGGGGCGGCTAGGGTTTGGAGGTCTGAGGTCTGGGGTGAAGACGACCTAAGGCAGGGGGTTCGGATAGGGGGCAGGGTAAAGGTTATAGGTTTATATAGTTAGTGAGGGGTTGATTCCTAGCCGTTGGATGGGTGAGATGAAGGGTCAGGATCTCTTGGCTGGTGGGGGACGGTGTCGTTTCATCCAAAAGGGGTTTGGGTCGGTCCGGGTGGAATGGGTCGGGTTCATTAGTGGGTTATGGGGAAGTGATCTTGGCCGTTGATCAATCTGAGATCAACGGCCCAGATCAGACCAGGTTAAAATGGTGTCGTTTGGAAGTTCTAGGTATCAGCTGGTGTGGACCGGGTTACACATGGGGTTTTTGGGTTTGGGTTTGGGCCTCGAATTATAATGAAAATAGGCCCAACTGATTTTAAACCAATTCTGCACTCTCTTTTTTTATTATATATTTTTTATATATTTTTTTTTATTTTTTTTTTTAAAACAAAACCCAAGTAAATCAAATTAAAATTACATAAACACTTAATACAATTATTTGCACACACATATTAAAATATTTGAAGCAGGTAAAATCAAACAAAACAAAAATCACGGACAAAGATGCCTATTTATGATTTTCTATTTAACAACCGGATTGCGGTTCAAATTACGCATGACACATACATTTTTTGTATTTTGTTTTAATAAAATAAAAATGGGCAAAAATCATAAATAATTAACAAAGTGCCATGTAAAATCCAAAAATTGTACAGCAGGACCATTTGTTATTATTTTTTATTTCTTTTGGAGCGATTGTCGCGTAAAACAAAAATCACGTGCTCACAAGCTTCCAATTCTTACTTTGATATATACCCTGCGACAGAAACGACAAAGTAAACAAAACGTCTCGTCAGTTAAGTTTTAATGGCATTAAATGCTTGTCAATTGCCAGTTGGCCACTCTTTTATGTGAACCGCCATTGAAAAACTATAAATACCCCATTCTTTGTTCATTCAAACTTTACATCCAAACCTTCTGTCCTCGTACCTTAGAGATCTTAACATTCTCTGGCACTTATATCCCGGTTATTTGAGATCTTTTACAAGAACTTTTATTCGTCTTCATTCTAAACTATCAAGAGTACTCCTTTAACTTCCTCTTTTTCCTTATTTTCCCTCCATTTTCAAAGAAATGGAGAAGACTTCAAAAATTGTTCCCTAAAAAAAACTTTTTCTACCTCGCGGTTGACTACCGAAGAGATCGTTTCGCGTACCGCTGTCGATAAAATAGTACCGAAACCCCCATTGAAAATGTTCATCCCCGGAGGATGCTCGATAACCGCCGATTTCAAGGTTGAAAACCCTTCTCCCATACAAGATCGGTATGAGGAGGTCTCGAGATACATATGCTCGATCACTGAAGAGGTCCTCCCTATGGTCAAAAAAGATTGCAATTGTATTGACAAGCATGTGATGGTTCCCGGACCTAATGAAGACATTACCACCCACGTCGAGGGATACTTAAAGTATTTTATACTTATTCCTTTACACCTGGCCTATTGTATCCGGTCATCATCGATTTTTGCAAAAGATACGAGGTATGCCTCGATCAAATTCACCCTTCATCCTAGAGCATCATGATCCTTCTTAGGTTATTTGTGAGCAAGATCGATAGATGCTCGTTCACTTTATACCACCTCATGTACCTATACAGTCCCCAAATCTTTCGGGCAGGATTGATCAAGCTCGTGTGTAGGTCTAGTAAAGCCCTATTCTCTAGTATTGATGAAGATCAGGATCGAGGATGGCTAGGCAGTTTTGTCCGAGTGAGGACCTTGGACTGATCCCATCTGAGCGCATGTCGTTCCTCGAGAAGTGGAATATATCACGTAAGCAAAATTTCATTTTCAAAATTTTATTTTACATTTTTTTCCTTCCTTCTTACTGATGCTTTGTAGTGGTGCAGTTGTCGCTTGGGTTCCGAATCCAGTCCCTCAACTCAAGGAGTGGGTCGAGGGCATCGTGTTACAAAGGCCATATTCTGAATGCTCGTGGCATGAATTTTCGAAGGGTCGGTGGGAGGCCCGTTCTCATGATGAGATTCCTTTCCTGAGTGAGTAATATTTGGGTTCCTTTTATGTCGTTAAGTTCTAACTTGTTTTATTTCCTTTTGCAGGTTTATCCAAGGACGTCACACTGAGGCCTCCATTCGGTGGCGAGAACTTCCCCGTTGAGTCCCCTGCTCCGAGATAGGGTGATGAAAAGAAAAGAAAACGGGTTCTGAATTCTTCTAACTCGAAAAAGAAGAAACCAAGGAGAAAGCTGGTGCGCAAATCCAAAGAAAGCAATAGCGACCGAGCGTCATCTTCGGACTCACTCTACTAGCTGAGGGATGAGTCCAAAGAGGAAGGAGAAGCATTTGAACTAGTGTCCCACGAGCCGTCACAGCTCGAGGGGCAAGGGGCCTCCAAACTAAAGGGAGGCAAGATTGATCTACCTCAAACTAGGGAGGTCGACGAGGAGGCCGTGGCCGAGGTTTCTCGGGATGTGGGCAATGCCCCGAAGGATGCACTCAGCGTGATAGACATCACAGAGTTGCCTTCGTTGATTGAGTCCATGTATAACGAGGCTCAAACGGTGAAAGAACATCCTAACAAGGGTACAACAGAGAGGACGACCCCTTCAATGGCTTTTTTGATGGCATGGATTCTACCACTACGGAGGACGTCACCAGATTTGGTGACTTAGAGATGCCGAGGAAGAGTCCGTCTTTGGGATCAAGTGGGTATTTCCCAAGCCTGAAACTAATCAACCGGTTCCCAACTCCAAGTGTGAATCCTGATCGGAAGCGATCGATTATCATCTTTATTCCAGAGGATACCCGGGTCCTCTCTGCCACCGTAGGAGTGGCCAGTTACCTTCGGTATCTAGTGACCGAGGAAGATCAAGCCAAGATGAATAAGGTGGACATGCCCTGCCTGTTCAACGGAACACAATAGGTCTAAACCGGGTAACTTTAGATACCTCTTGATAACTTTTAGTTTGTACTTAAACTAATTTATAGATAATTATAACATTATTCTTTGTGTTTGTAGGCCTCGGTGCTTCATCATGAGACTTTTCTCCGATATCAGGACTAGCTGAACTAGCTTGAGGCCGAGGTCTGAGGGCTCACTAAGAAGAGAGATACTTACAAACTTCTCAGCAAGCAACATGAAGGGGAGGCTAAGAGCATCTGAGCTGAGCTAAAGGTGGCTCGGAAGGAGCACGCCGACCTGGTCGAGCAGGTAAAGGTATTTGAGGTTAGTGATAATTAGTTAGACTCGATGACTAATGTTTGAAATCTATAGGTTTAAAAGAAGACCGATTAGATTGACCAGCTCCGAGCTGAGATGGATATTGTCAAGGCCGAGATCGACGAATTGAAAGGCAAGATAGACTGCCTGAGCTCGAAAAAGGAGACCGCTCATGTGCAGCTGACTTCGGCTGAGGTCCAGCTTTGAGCGGAAAAGGAAAAGGTCGAGGTGCAGGCAAAAAGGTGGAGGAGCTCCAGTCTTAGCTATGTTTGGCCGTCTCTGATCGAGAAACTCTGGCCAAGGTGCTTGAAACAGCCAAGTCTGTGGCTGTAGTGGTTAAACTGATACCGAGGAAATGGTAGCTCCATATAAGGCCAACGTCGAGGCAGCCCAGGATTGGACGAAGGATATTGTCGAGCACACGAAGTGGTAATCCCAAAGGGAGGCCCTCGAGGAAATTCATGCTCGAGGTTTCGACTTGTTGATCGAAATTGAGAGTGTTAAGGGGCTTGACGCCAAGGCCAAGAAGTTTGCTTATCCCAAGAATGAAGAAGACTCTGAGTGTTCGAGTGGATACGAGGGTAGATGAGACTCCGAAGACCCTGGCAATAAGACGGGCTCCGGTGAAGATCGGGCAGTTTAAGTGCCTCGTCCATTTTTTTGTATTTTTTTACTTGTGCACTTTTGTACCTTTTGCCAAGGGCGTTTGTCCTTTGTAAAGACTATATGTATATATGATACAAGTCTTCTTTTTCCCTTCAACAATCTCTGAGTTTTTCCTTTGCTTTGTTATTTATATTTGCAAAGATTGAAATGCCTTAGCATGAAATAGTTAGGTCATGTTAGGAGGTTCGAATAGGCCTTGCCTTCGACATTATTTTATTTAAGGAATCATAAGGGTTCGGTATGACCGGAAAATGTTTTCCCAAAGAACTTATAATTTTTTAGATTATAGTTTGTCGAGGGTAGCCTTTAGAACCGGTTAAGAAATTTTGAAGGCCTTGTTTTTTGTTATGGATATCAGACGTCTTTGAACCGTTTTAATATAGTCATAGAATTTTTAGTTTAGGGGTTTCCCAGTGGGCTTGTTATCTCGAGTTATCGGGGCCTGCCTAAGATAATAGTCCCCGAATGGGGATGGCCATAGCTTTTAAGTCTCGGGCGCTGCCTAATAGGTCTAATGCCCTCGGGCTCTGATAGCCCGGGCTGTCCGAGTTTGTATTTGGATGGCAGTCCCTGAGTGGGAGTGATCATTTGAACCCGGATTAAGGCGTCCCTTAGGGTTAGTATCTTTAGGGGATCGGATGTAGGAAATTTCTTAAGAAAAAGAAGAAAAAAATAAGGGATAAGATATTTATCCGCAATGTAGAGACTTCTTTTTATTATTGTACGTAATAGTTATACATGTGTATAAGCTTTGTGCTAGGGCTCGAGCAGTCTATGCGGGCACGGGTCATTTGACCATTTGGCCCCTACAGTAAATCTTATCGATCGAGCCGAGACCATTCAATCATAAAGTTTTTTTCTTTGCTAAAGTTGTTATCTAAGCGTAATGCCCCTGTTGTTCGGGGCTGATTGTAGAGAGGCCTCGAATACTATTGTCGTGATCTTCGATACTAGTTCGTAACTGGCCTTCAATTCTAAATTAGCACGATTTACTATTGCCTCATTAAAATCCTTACCGAAAAATTTGTTTGGGACAAAACTAGTTCAAGGGAAAAAGAGTGCAACGCGTGCTTTAAGGCCTAAAAATTGTATCGTTCTTTGACGGTTGCTTGAAAGTGTTAGTTCAAAATGCAAATAAGTAAAAGGAATGAATGGGGTCATACCTTAGCAGTAGTATTGCTTCAAGTGATTTTGGTAGTCGTTCACCATTTATTGCTTCGAGTTTGTACGATCCCTTTTCGGTGATCTCAATAATTTGATATGGTCCTTCCCAGTTCATCCCCAGCTTCCCTTCGTTAAGTTCCGGGTGCTTAGTGTAACCTTCCTTAATACTATGTCCCGAACATTGAAGTGTCGAAGGTTGGCTCTTCGGTTGTAATATCTCTCGATTCGCTGTTTTTAGGCGGCCAACTATACAAGTGTTGATTCATACCTTTCGTCTAACAGCTTTAGGCTCGTATTCATGGCCTCGTCGTTTTATTCCTTGGTTGTGTATCAGAACCTGAGACTTTATTCTCCGACTACGGCCAGTATTAGAGCTTTGGTGCCGTAAACCAGTGAAATCGGAGTGGCCCCGGTACTGGACTTCGAGGTCGTACGGTATGCCTATAAGACTTCGGGCAGGATTTCTTTCCATTTTCCTTTGGCATTGATTAACCTGTTTTTGAGGTTTTCGAGTATGGTTTTGTTGGTCGATTTTGCTTGTCCGTTGCCACTAGGGTGATAGAGTGTTGATAGGATCCTTTCGATCTTATTGTCATCGAGAAACTTGCTTACTTTGCTGCCATTGAATTGTTTCCCGTTGTCGCACACGATCTCGGCCGGCATTCCGAAACCGGCATATGATGTGGTCCCAACTGAAATCGATGACTTCTTTCTCCATGACCTTCTCGTATGCTAGGCTTCCATCCATTTAGAAAAATAGTCAGTCATAAACAATATAAATTGAGCCTTACCGGGTGCCCAGGGAAGGGGGACAATGATGTATATTCCCCACTTCATGAATGGCCATTGTGACAAAACCGAATACAGCAGCTCCCCGGGTTGATAAATTATCGGAGTATGTCTTTGACACTCATCACATTTTCGTATGAACTCCTTTGCGTCCTTTTCCATATCGATCCAGTAGTAGTCGGCTCTGATTATTTTTCGAACCAATGATTCAGAGCCTGAATGATTTCCACGGGTGTCTTCGTGGATTTCCCTCAGAATATACTCGGTATCTCGAGGCCCTAGATATATCGCGAGCGGGCCATTGAATGTTCTTCTGAACAGGGGTCCATCTTCGAACAAACTAAACCGGGCTGCCTTCATACGCAGGGCCCTCAATTATTTTGGATCCGAGGGAAGTTTTTGGTCTTAAGATATTCTATATATTTGTTTCTCCAATCCCAAGTTAGGCTCGTTGAGTTTATCATGGCATGGGCTTCTTCCACTACCAATTTAATGAGTTGTACGACGACCCTCGAGTTGAACTCGTCGTCCTCGACCGACGACCCTAAGTTAGCAAGGGCATCGGCCTCACTGTTTTGATCCCGAGGTACGTGTTGCAAAGTCCACCCCTTGAACCGATGTAATGTTACCTGCAACTTATCCAGGTACCTTTGCATTCGTTCTTCTCTGACCTCAAATGTCCCATTAACTTGGTTCACCACGAGGAGGGAGTCACACTTAGCTTCGATCACTTCCGCCCCCAAGCTTTTGGCTAGTTCGAGACCTGCAATTATGGCCTCATATTTGGCCTCATTGTTAGTCAATTTCACAGTCCTATAGATTTTCTAACTACATTGTCTGTTGGTGGCTTCAATACGATGCCAAGTCCAGACCCTTTTGCATTCAAAGCGCCGTACGTAAAGAGGGTCTAGATCTTCGAAGACGTCCCTGGGTTCAACAACAACTCTCTTTCAACCTCGGGTATTAGGGCTGGCATAAAGTCCGCCATGAAGTCTTCCAAAATTTAAGATTTAATGGCGGTCAAGGGTCGATATTCAATATCGTACCCCCTGATCTCCACGGCCCATTTGGCCAATCGTATCGAAAGCTCGGGTTTATGAATTATATTTCGCAATGGGTAAGTAGTCACAATACATATAGGATGACATTAAAAATATGGTTTCAGCTTCCTAGAGGCGCTTAGCAAAGCGAGCCCCAATTTTTCTAGGTAAGGGTACGTAGTTTCATCCTCACCTAGAGTCCTACTAACATAGTAAATTGGAAATTGTGTACCTTGCTCTTCCCAGACCAGGACTCCACTTACCGCTATCTCTGGTACTTCCAAGTACATGTATAGTTGTTCATTTGTGTACGACATGTGAAGCAGCGATAGGATTGATAGATACCGCTTGAAAACCTCCAAGATCCGTTGGCACTCCGGGGTCCATGATAAGTTGTTCTTCTTCTTCAGTAGTGAGAAGAATCGGTGGCTCTTATCGCAGGACCTCAAGATGAATCTCTCCAGGGTAGCTATGCATCTAGTTAATCTTTGCACGTCCTTCACGTTGTCCACAACTGTGATATCTTTGATGGATTTGATCTTGTCAGGGTTTATCTCTATTCTCCAGTTGGATACCATGAATCCGAAGAATTTACCTGATCTGACTCCAATCGCACATTTCTTCGGGTTCAGCTTCATATTGTACTTTTTCAATATGCTGAAAGTTTCCTGCAAATGTTTTAAATGGTCATCTACTCGCATGGACTTAACCAGCATATCATTAATATAAATCTCTATTGATTTTCCTATTTGTTCTTCAAACATCTGGTTTACTAGGCGTTGATAAGTGGCACTGGCATTTTTTAATATGAATGGCATCATGTTATAGCAGTATGTGTCGTACTTAGTGATGAAGGAGGTTTTTACTTGATCACCCAAGTTCATCCGTATTTGGTTGTACCCGGAATAGGCATCGAGAAAACTGAGTATCTCGTGGTTGGTCGTGGCATCGATCATGCGATCGATATTGGGCAAAGGGAAGGAGTCTTTGGGACATGCCTTATTCAAATCCTTAGAGTCTACACACAATCTCAGTTTATTCCTTTTTTAGGGACTACCACTACATTTGCTAATTGATCCGTGTATTTAACCTCCCGAATGGATCCTATTTTAAGGAGTTTAGATCATTTGTCCTTGATAAAAGCATGTTTGACCTTGGGCTAGGGTCTCTTCTTCTACCTGACCGGGAGAAACTTCGGGTCCATGCTTAGCCTATGAGTCGTTATCTTCGACAAGATCCCTTTCATATAGAGGTGAGACCAAGCAAAGAAATCTTCGTTAGCTATAAGAAATTGAATGAGTTTTTTCCTGAGCTCGGGTCTTAACCTCGTGCCTAGGTATACTTTTGGATTGGGCAAGTATTCAGTTAGTACGACTTGTTCTGCATGTTGATTTTGTAGTGCTGGAATCGTAGGGGGCTATGAAAGATCTAGGGACTTCATAGTCGTCGTCCTCGTCTACCCCTCGTTCCTCCTACTATGTCGAGGATGGTATCGATGATTGCTATTTGGCCCCGTCTTTGACCATCCAATTCGGATCCTCTAATGTCATGAGTGCGGATGCCAGGATCACTTCATCGACCGCGAACATCTCCTTGGCGGCCGATTGTTCCATATAAACTGTTTTGACTCCTCCGGGTGTTGGGAATTTCAGCACCTGGTGCAGCGTCAAGGGTATTTCTCTCATGTTGTGAATCCATGGCTTCCCAAACAGCGCGTAGTATCTCATATCCCCTTTGATTACATAGAACTTGGCTTCCTGTACGGTTCCGGTGACGTTCACCGGTAATGTTATCTCCTATTTAGTGGTCTCACATGCCATGTTGAACTCGTTTAGGACTCGAACCACAGGTACGATCAAATCTTGCAGGTCGAGTTGTTCCATGACCCTTGATCTGATGATATTGGCCGAGCTACATGGATTAATTAACACACGCTTAATTTGAGATTTATTTACGAATACTGATATTACCAGTGCATCGTTGTGGGGTTGGACGATCCCCTCAACATCTTCATCATTGAAAGACAAGGTTCCTTGAGGTATATAATCCCGAGTCCATTTTTCTCTAGTGATGGATACTTTGGTGCGTTTCAGCATCGGACCCTGGAGAATGTCGATTCCATCGATGATCATGGTGATGACGTGCTGAGGCTCTTCTTGCTCGGTCTTCTTATTATAGTCCTTTTTCTTGAAGAGGTTCTTGGCCCGATCACTCAAAAATTCTTGGAGATGTTTGTTGTTGAACAGTCGGGCCACCTCTTCTCTTAATTGTCGGCAGTCTTCTGTTCTATGGCCATGAGTGTTGTGATATTTGCACATTAGGTTAGGATACCTTTGGGCTGGATTGGACTGTAAATGTCTAGGCCATTTGGTATCTTTGATGCGTCCGATGGAAAATACAATAGCAGTGACATCAACGTTGAAGTTGCACTCCGATAATCTTGGCGCTTTTTTAGGCCCGATGGGCCTATCGAAGATGTTTTTGCTCATGAGTCCCCGGTTGCTGACCTCGATCACTTTGCTTTTCATTTCGCATAGAGTTCCGCCCGGGCATATTGCTTCTTCGATCTCTATTGTATGGTTGATACTGATCCCTGTTTGATCTCGGTTCACGGTCAATGTCTCTCTTGACTCTATCGATGGTTCTTACAGGGTACACGGACCCGGAAAGGGCCCCGAGCTGATCATTTTCGACCCTGATTTTCAATTGATATCGATTGTGGATGGTGGCTCAAGTGACGGCCGAATTCTACCAGGTTTTGTTTTAATTGCTTTGAAGCCAACGAGCTCCGATTGTCGAGTCCTTGGGTGAAAGCCTGAATGGCCTAATCATCCGCAACTAGTGGCAGATCCATCCGTTCCATTTGAAACTGATACACTAACTCTCTGGGCATCTCATTATCCTTCTATTTTACTTTGAAAAGCTCCAACTTCCTGGTCTCGACCTTGATATCCCCGGTGTGTGCTTTCATGAAAGAATCTGCAAGCATAGCAAATGAGTCAATAGAATTAGGAGGTAAGTTGTGATATCATATCATAACTCCTTTTGAAAAGGTCTCTCTAAACGTCTTCAATAAGACAGACTCAATCTCATCATCCTCCAAGTCGTTCCCTTTGATGGCACATGTGTAGGAGGTAACATGCTCATTTGGGTCGGTCGTTCCGTTGTATTTAGGAATCTCGAGCATGCAGAACTTCTTAGGGATCAACTTAGAGTCGCGGTCGGAGGAAAAGTTTTTTGCACGAACTTCTTGGAATCCTGGACTTTCAGTATCGGTGGTGCTCCAAGGATTTGGTCGACCCTGGAATTGCAGGTTTCTATCTTTTTGTCATTAGCTTCGATTTTCTTCTCCCCTGATTCTACCCGTTTTGTCAGTTCCTCGAGCATCTTTATGATCTCGGTGTTAGTCTCCGATTTGTTTTCATTCGACCTCTCTACAACCGGTTCATCACTGCAGGTGACTTCGGGGGATGGATTAGGTTCAATTCTGCTCGGCGCACGGGTTTGGTTCTATAACTAGGCTATCACCGCCGGTTGAGCCTGCAATATTTCGAAGATTACCCGTAAGTTGATCCCGTCTCCTCCAATGTTTTGTGTATTTTGGGGTGTCGATTGGGCTCCACTGCTGACGCTATTCTCGGGGTCGGTAGGCGGATTTGTGTTGATGACCACAAGTGAGTTAACATCAATCGGGTCCGCCACGGGAATCCCGATGGGATCAATAGATTGGTACCTCGTCACTGGGCACTATGTTGTTATTTTCTCCGTGATGACCGGACTCATTGTCGATATGTAAGAGTGCTAATTGACAGTTTGATATTCTGAGTTTTAACCTGAAATTACAGACGCTTCAAAGAGCAAGTGTAAAGTAGAGTGTGTTATGAAAATTTCTATCAAATAACCACTATTATCCATAGCCCTACTGTGGGCGCCAAACTGTTTACCCACAAATTAGATAATAATTAAATTTGTAAGTGATATTAAGGATATGCGGATTAACTTGGCACAAAGCGATAAATTAAGTTGCAATTGAAATAAACAATGATAAAGTAAATTCTTACCACACAAATTGAACAGTTACAATCTTGGAAGTCAGTCACACTCAAACTGGATGCACTTCGATCGATATCAAGATACAAAAAGATAAAAGCTTAAAGAGAGAAATAATAATATTTTGCTTTGGGATGCGTTTTACCATATGCTAAATGAATTATCAGACCCCCTTTATATAGTAGAGGAGCCCTATTTTCGGTACAATTCTATAAAAGGTAAAAAGTCTCTTGAATTGCTGATTGGCAGTTTCTTATAGATAAGTGCCGAGATTCCTGCCATAATATCCGACCGGTCACGGATATTTCAATTTTTTGTTGGTTATGCTAACAATGTTGCTTCGAGCTCGTTCGTGGCTAGGATCGATTCCGGGATCACGGCCTCGATATTCTCGAAGGCAGCATTCTGACCCCGGATTCTAGCACGGTGGGACTTGGGGTGGATCTTTAGTCCTTTATTGCCATGTTCCGAGCCTGACCTACCATGTCGTAGGCGAACTCGATTTCGACCGTATACAAATTGTCCCCAAGAGTAAGTGCAATTAAAGTGTTTATGGACTGTGTGGTATATATAAAATTAATCCATTTTTTTAGGAAACTAGCTATTTCTTTTGTTGGGATACTATGAGCTTATCTTGGCACTAATGAAGGATGAGGGATATGAACTGAAAATTTTGTGCTAATCCTAGCATAACTTGTCTTCAAGCCAAACGATGTCTAAGTAGACGACAACAACAATAATATAGCGAGTGTATTGCTTCAAGTGGCGTCTAGGGGAGGTTAGCATGTACGCACAACTTACCTATATCTTGTGAAAGCAGAAAGGTTATTTCCGGTCGACCCTCGGGTCAATGAAAGCAAAATCTTGTGACAAAGAACGACGCAAAGAGTAACAACAAAAATAGCCTGAAAAATAATATAATTGAAGCAAAAAAAATATCAAATAATAATAACGATCTAAAAATAAGGAACTAGAAGTAGATAGAGGTGGAAACTTGATGTATCCAATTTTGTTCATATACTTTACATTTTTAACAAGGTACAATTGACACATATTTACAACTCAAACTTAGGTCTATTAATTTGACCATTTGAGTTTATCAATTTAATTCTTATTTCTGAGTGGCTTGTATCTCCCCCAGCCCGCATCCCCACCCCAACACCAACCCAAGGGCCCCTCTCTATTGTCACAACCCCTTCTTCAATTAATGCTGTTTTAATCTTGCCTCCATGTGATAAAAAAGTGAGTTGATGTTTATGAAGAGAAACTTCCTTTGCCTTCCCCTATGTTATTAATTTTTCTGTCAACAACACCGACGAAACATGACACTGTTATGGGTTCCACTTCTCTCTGGCCCAACTTACATGGATCATGTGAACGATGATGATATTTCGACTTGGTTTATAATAATTTCTCATAATTAAAATATACAACAATAAAAGGAAGACAAAAACAACTAAAAAAGAGGAGGGATTTTGAAGATAAATTTTTCATAACTTGCCAAGCGGAAACAAAATATTATATTCAGTAGCAAGTAGCAGTGGAGTCAGAATTTTAATTAAGAGGACTAAGATTATAAAAATATAAACACACAAAATAATGAAGAGGATTCGTGTATATATGAAAAAAAAATAATTAAAGTTATCTATGTAGTGTAATTTTCTTACGAGAGAGATGTCAATTGACTCCTCTGTCCCTGACAGCGAGCTATCCCATTAAAACTATTTACAGACCAACACCACGTAGTAATTTCAACGATAGATATCTAAACCCCACCCCGCATGTTTTTCACCGTCAAAAATCCGTATCTTTGCCTCTAGATCCGCTACTACTCTTTCCTCCACACTGGAGAAGCTCGATTAGTGATCCACGGATCATCTTCATCTTTTACACTGTTAATTCATTTAAGTATAATTAATTATGATCTAGACACCACAAACACAATATTTACAGTAGTGATGGTGGGTACGACAAAAGGAACAAGAAATATTCTCTTAGAAATGGTGGATAATAACATCGAGTGCCTAGACAATTTTAGCCAAACCGTTCCATGTGATACTTTGATAAAAAGACAGTTTTGTAAAATCAGCAATTCCATACATAGAACTAAAAGTTAGTTCAATGAATATGTTACGTAAACTACGCTGTCACCACCCATGCACGTTGTGCATCCCAGTGTATAGTGATGATAATATACCTGTAGCTAAGGTTCAGTCTTCTCTCAATAAATGCTCGAAATTTGAAGCTAACAAACAAGAAAACATACAAAAAATAAGATATTGGTGACATTAATTTCGTTTGTTTTGATAGTCTTCCATGTAATTCCTATGATCTATCGTTGGATTCTAAAATGGATTTTTTTTTAAGGAAATGAAGTGATCTTGGTGAAGGCATCATTGGAGCAACAGTAAAGTTATCCATGTGTGACCTAGAGATCATGAGTTCGAACCGTGAAATCAATCATTGATACTTGCATCAGAATAAACTACATATATTATACCCCTTAAGATACTGTCCTTTTTCGGACTCTGTGTGAATACGGGATACTTCGAGCAATAAGTTACCATAATTAACGTATAAAGTGACCATGGTGGAATCAGCATTTGAAGAGGAATTTATCACCAAATTAAGAATTATAAATCTGAAATACAAAGGTAAGATTGAATTTATCACAATGACACGGGGTATAATACCACGGAATAAATTAAAGCAACACCAAGTACTACAAATAACAAACTTAAGGACTAAATTGCAACAAATACAAAATTTGACGGACTAAAGTGAAACAATTAAAACTTCGGGTCAATTATTGGTTTTTTGGCTCTTTACAAATTTGTTTTTAGTTTTATGACCATATCTCTTTCTTTTTCTTTTTTTTTACACATGGAAGATTTATTTTTACACGTAAGAAATCTGTCTTTTACATATAAGAGATCTAAAAAGGTCATTTTCTTAAATTTTAAATTGTAAAGGGGCATGACGTACAAGTAGCACATAAAAATGTAAATGGAAAACTTTAGAATGCTTATACAAGTGTGCTAAACTACATATTAGATAGATTATAACACACTCTATCTACTGACAAAGATTTGTTGGGGTTTTTAAGCATTAATGAGGCTTAAAAGAGGGTGAATGAGAAATGGAGGGAAATAAAAATTTTAAGTAAAATTTTAAGTTTTTCTCCTTGGCAAAGGGACATTGTCCCATATTGGAGTAGGAAGAGGTTTTTTATGGGTATATAAGCAATTGTTTTTCTTCTAGCTCTTAAAAAGTTGAGAAGAAGGCAAGCCTCGCGCCGTTGTCGTCGTCGTCGCTCGGTTCGGGTTCGGCTTCGGCTTCGGTCAATTGATTGATTAATTTTTTGGACAAATTTATTTGTTAATAGTAAAATATTAACAAGAATGTTATCAAATATTTATTTTAATAACAGAATATTAATATTAAAATAAATATTAATATTAAATCCAATTCGTTTTTTAGTTGTGTAATTGAAAAGTAAACTACTCTCTTCAATTTTTCCTCTTTATTGTTGAGTAAATAGCCATTTATGTTATGGCATTTATGTTGTGTCCGTTTTGCATAAACAGTCATTCTGAAGAGTTGCACCTCTTCAGATTTCAGCCCATTGGCTATAAGTACAAGACTATTCTGCTCAGAATTTCTATACGAATTTTCTGAGTTCTTCTCCTTTCTTCTGCATATTTTAACTTCAAAAAAAACAACAGTAAGTGTGATTTGCTATCGAACTTCGTGTTCGCTGAAACACTGGGGTTTGAAGTACCACTACACTAGTGTATAATTTATTCTATCCTGGGAGGAAATAATCCATAACTTTGGGTACTTGGAGGGGATTAAATTCCTTAAGGAAACATTATAAATTCAGTGGGCTCGGATTAAAATTTCGTTTCTGTTTTTCATTTCTATTTATGTTCATTTATATTTTCCAGAATTATTTACAAATACAGTTTACTAACAAGCTTAAGAAATTTAATATATTTTCTGTATTTGTACTCATTTTTTCTAGAGAGTAAAACCTTTGTGGTTTTGTACTCTATTGAAGATTAAAATTTACGTGATTTTAATATTTGTGTCATTCTTTTACAGAAATGACTAATGATAATGTGAACCAAGTTGTTCCAATGGTGATTGTCAATGCCTCAACGAGCCGAACAACACTGGCAGCATTGGCACCGGCGGAGAAACCCAACAAAAATTTCGGGATTGATTTCAAGTGCTGGCAGCAAAAAATATTCTTCTATTTGACTACTCTAAGTCTCTAGAAGTTCGTCAAGGAAGATGTTCCTGTGTTGTCCGATGAAACTCCAGAAACTGAACGCTTTCTCATGTTTAAGGTGTGGAAGCATTCAGATTTTTTGTGCAAGAATTATATTCTAAGCGGGCTGGAGGATGCTTTGTGTAACGTCTATAGTGGCGTGAAAACATGAAAAGAACTGTGGACTGCGCTTGAAAAGAAATACAAAACCAAAGATGCCGGGTTGAAGAAGTTCGTTACTGCAAGGTTTTTGGACTACAAAATGGTAGATAGCAAGTATGTTATTACCCAAGTCCAGGAATTGCAAATGATTATTCACGATCTCCTTGCTGAAGGTATAAGTTGAACTAATACTAGTGTTGGTAGTATTAATTTTATTATGTTTACTAACAGAATTGTCATTGAAGGTCTTGTCATCAATGAAGCATTCCAAGTAGCAGCGATGATTGAGAAGTTGCCTCCGTTGTGGAAGGACTTCAAAAATTATTTGAAACACAAACGCAAGGAGATGTCCCTTGAAGATATCATTGTTCGGTTAAGAATCGAAGAGGACAATAAAACTGTTGAAAAGAGAGGTCGTGAAAACTCAACAATAATGGGAGCAAATATTGTTGGAGAGAACAAAAGGAGGAAGAAGACTTCTAGACCGAAATACAACCCAAGCAAGAAGTGGTTCAGTGGAAATTGCTACAACTGTGGAAAAGTCGGACACAAATCAATGGAGTGTCGTGCTCCAAAGAACGACAAGAAGAAGGGTCAAACAAACATGGTTGAAAAGTATGATGATGTTGATGACTTGTGTGTCATGCTTTCCGAATGCAACTTGGTGGGCAATCCTAAAGAGTGGTGGATTGATTCTGGAGCCACTCACCATGTTTGTGTTGTGAGAGAAGCTTTTGCTACTTATGCTCCTATTGGACCCGATGAGACGCTTTCTATGGGAAATGCTGCAAAGGCCAAGATTGAAGAATGTGGGAAGATATTTCTCAAAATGACTTCCGGCAAAGTGGTGACTTTGAACAACGTCCTTCATGTTCTCGAGATTAGGAAGAATTTAGTCTCTGCTGGACTTCTTGTTAAGAATGGTTTTAAATGTGTATTTGTATCCGATAAGGTTGTAATAAGTAAGAACGAAATGTTTGTAGGAAAAGGTTACCTCACTGAGGGCCTTTTCAAGTTGAATGTAATGGTTGTTGAAAATAATAATAAAATTTCAACTTCGTCTTACTTACTTGAGTCAAATAAATTATGGCATATACGTTTGGGTTATGTCAATTATAAAACCTTGCGGAAAATAATTAATTTGGAAGTATTGCCTAAGTTTGAATGTGACAAATCAAAATGTCAAGTATGTGTGGAATCTAAGTATGTTAAACATCCTTATAAGTCAGTCGAAAGGAATTCAAATCCTTTAGACTTAATTCACACAGATATTTGTGACATGAAGTCAATACCATCTCGCGGTAGAAAGAAGTATTTCATAACTTTTATTGACGATAGTATTCGATATTGTTATGTTTACTTACTTAATAGTAAAGCTGAAGCAATAGACGCATTCAAGCAACACAAAAATGAAGTTGAAACGCAACTTAACAAGAAAATCAAAATGATAAAAAGTGATAGGGGTGGTGAATATGGATCTCCTTTTGAACAAATATGTTTAGAATATGGAATTATTCATCAAACAACGGCCCCTTACACGCCCCAATCCAATGGGATTGCAGAAAGAAAGAATCGTTCATTAAAGAGATGATGAATGCATTATTGATAAGTTCTGGTTTGCCACAGAATTTGTGGGGGGAAGCCGTTCTTATGGCTAGCCGAATACTAAATCGAGTACCCCATAGCAAAATACAATCCATTCCATATGAAAAATGGAAAGGAAGGAAGCCCAACTTGAATTATTTTAAAGTGTGGCGGTGTTTGACAAAAGTGCAAGTTCCTAAACCCAAAAGGGTAAAAATAGGACCGAAAAATGTTGATTGTGTTTTCATAGGATATGCGACCAATAGTAAAGCATATCCATTTCTGGTTCATAAATCAGAGAATTCCGACATTCATAATAATACGGTTATAGAATCAGATATGCTGAGTTTTTTGAAAATATATCCGTATAAAAAGGAATGTGAGTCGATTGGTGAAGGATCTAAACGACCTCGGGAAGAAACAAAAGAAAGTACATTTAATCTGGAGGATCCAAGACGTAATAAACGTCAAAGAACGTCTACTTCATTTTGACCAGATATTGTGACTTTCTTATTGGAAAATGAGCCTCGAACATTAAAAGAAGTTATGTCTTCTTCGGAATCATTGTTTTGGAAAGAGACAGTCAATAGTGAAATAGAATCCATACTGAACAACCATACATGAGAATTGGTTGATCTTCCTCCTGGAAATAAATCGTTGGGTTCTAAATGAATCTTTAAGAGGAAAATGAAAGATGATGGCACTATTGACAAATTTAAGGCAAGACTTGTGGTTAAAGGGTATAGACAACAAGAAGGTATTGACTATTTCGATACATACTCTCCAGTTACAAGAATTACGTCCATACAAATGTTAGTAGCGTTAGCTGTAGTTTATGATCTTGAAATTCATCAAATAGATGTTAAGACAGCCTTCTTAAATGGAGAGTTAGAGGAAGAAATTTACATGGAACAACTTGAAGGGTTTGTGGTTCCAGGTAAAGGAAATAAGGTATGTTGACTTGTTAAGTCCCTTTACGAACTAAAACAAGCACCCAAACAATGGCATGCGAAATTTGACCAAACAATATTGTCAAACGGGTTTAAGATAAATGAATGTGATAAATGTGTGTACATTAAAAATGTTCCAAATCATATAGTCATTGTTTACTTATATGTGGATGATATGCTGATAATGAGTAATGACATTGCCAATATAAATGCTACTAAGCGTATGCTAACTAGCAAATTTGATATGAAAGACTTGGGAGTTGCTGATTTAATTCTGAAAATTAAGATCCATAAGACTTCTCAAGGTCTAGCATTGTCACAATCTCATTATATTAAGAGAGTACTTGAAAAATTCAAGCACTTGGGCTTTAAAGTTGCAAAGACTCCAATTGACATGAATCTTGCATTAGCAAAGAACAAAGGCCAAAGCATATCACAAGTGGATTATACTCGTGTGTTGGGTTACGTAATATACATCATGAATTGTACACGACCAGATATAGCTTGTGTTATAAGTAAATTGAGTCGATATACAAGCAATCCAGGTCAATCTCATTGGATGGCCATGAAACGAGTTTTGGGGTATTTAGTACATACCCAGGACTTTGCTTTGCACTACAGTAAATATCCTGCGGTCATTAAGGGATACTGTGATGCAAATTGGATCACCGGATCGACTGATTCCAAGTCCACAAGTGGATATGTATTCACTATTGGCGGAGGAGCGGTATCTTGGAAGTTGTCCAAACAAACTTATATTGTCCGCTCTACGATAGAGGCTGAATTCATAGCCTCAGATAAAGCTGGTGAAGAAGCTAAATGGCTCCGAAATTTCTTGGAAAATATTTCATTTTGCGCAAACTGTTGGCACCAATATGCATACATTGTGATAGTCAAACGGAAATTGGAAAGGCTGGAGCGTTATGTATAACGGTAAATCTCGTCATATACGACGAAGACATAAAACCGTTAGGTAATTACTTTCTAGAGGAATTATCACGATTGATTATGTAAAGTCAAGCGATAATGTGTCGAATCCACTTACAAAAGGCCTAACTAGAGAGGTAGTTGAGAAATCATCAAGCGAAATCGGACTATGGCCGAGAACAAGTCATAGTGGCGGTAACTCTACCTAGAAGATTGGAGATCCCAAGATCTAAGTTCAAGGAGATCAAACAAAGTCATTAATGACAGTTCAACATTGTCAACTAAACTTTTGGTCCATTCTCATGATGAGATAATGTTCAAGTACCAAGGATAAAGCATTAAGGCTTTTTAATGATTTCTAAATTTGATACGGAGTATATCAAATAGTGTATCTACGGGATAATACGTGTAGGAATCACCTATATAAGTGTAAAGTGTTAGCCGCTTCAAGGAGAACTTTGTAAGGCCAGTTCTCTACGCACTTGTGAAACCAGGCGGTATTCATGGCTGAAATGAACACAACAATGAGAACCAAAGACGGTTAAGGGTTAGTTGTGTGACTTATGGTTGTCTAGGTATACACCAAAGTTCGACGGTTCAAAGATATCAAATCTACCGATTGACCGAGTATATCCGACATAAGTTCACTACGGAAAGTTCAAAGGGAAACCTACTTATCCAGATGCAATTAATCATTGCTTGCGAATCACACAGTCTTTCATGCATATTTCCGTGATATAGCCATTCCCCATTCATGTGGGGAATTGTTGGGGTTTTTAAGCATTAATGAGGATTAAAAGAGGGTGAATGGGAAATGGAGGGAAATAAAAAATTTAAGTAAAATTTTAAGTTTCCCCCATTGGCAAAGGGACATTGTCCCATATTGGAAGAGGAAGAGGTTTTTTATGGGTATATAAGCAATTGCTCTTCTTCTACTCTTAAAAAGTTGAGAAGAAGGCAAGCCTCGCGTCATCGCTCGGCTCGGCTTCGGCTTTGGCTTCGGATTCGGATTTGGATTTGGTCAAATGATCGATTGATTGATTGATTTTTTGGACCAAATTTATTTATTAATAGTAAAATATTAACAGAAAATGTTATTAAATATTTATTTTAATAACAGAATATTAATATTAAAATAAATATTAATATTAAATACAATCCGTTTTTCAGTTGTGTCATTGAAAATTAAACTACCCTATTTATTTTCCCTCTTTGTGTTGAGTAAATAGTCATTTATATTGTGGCCGTTTTGCATAAACAGCCATTCTGAAGAGTTGCACCTCTTCATATTTCAGCCCAACTTTGGCTATAAATACAAGACTATTCTGCTCAGAATTTCCATATGAATTTTCTGAGTTCTTCTCCTTCCTTATGCATATTTTAACTTCAAAGAAAGCAATAGTAAGTGTGATTTGCTACCGAACTTCGTGTTCGCTGAAACACTGGGGTTTGAAGTACCACTACTCCAGTGTGTAATTCGTTCTATCATGGGAGGAAATAATCCATAACCTTGGGTATTAGGAGGGGATTAAATTCCTTAAGGAAACACTGTGAATTCAGTGGGCTCGGATTAAAATTCTGTTTCTGTTTTTCATTTCTGTTTATGTTCATTTATATTTTCCATAATTATTTTACAAATATAGTTTACTAATAAGATTGTGGTAGAGTGGTAAGTACTCCTTAATTAACTAGAGGTCTCGAGCTCGAATCGTGGGTATGGAATTACCTTTGTTAGAGAACATTTTATCCTCTAATGTGAGACTTCTCTGGCACGGACCAGATTTAGTCGAGCCCTAGTACAGATACAAGACGGGTGGGAAACCAACAAATACACACATATAAATCAACTCATTTTATTCTGTCTTCTGATCTTTTCTGATTTTCTGCCTTCTCTTTTATAATGTTTTTTCCTGTTATTTTTAAAAAAGAATTTATGTATTTCTTTTTGGGGGTGGGGGGTTTAAGTATTGGGAGTTGGGATTGGACACAGATAAAGAATAGCAGAGAAGCTTCGTAATTAAGAACACTGATTCAAAAAGTAGATGGAGGTTAGTTTTATATTCACCGAATAACGGCTACACAGCAAAATTATTAAATGAAATGAAAAATAAAAACAGAACAAAATTAACCTTAGTGACAAAAAGAACCTTTTATCTTGACTGAACTAAACCCAAGATCTAACCATTAATAAAATAATAGTTTAATTATTAAAATTAATTCTCTCAGCTCTCAATTGTAAATTATTTTGTCGGTGACAAACGGTCATGCACTTTGTTTCTAATTTAAAAAATAAAATATGGAAAAAGAAAGCAATAGAAGAATGATAATAATTGAATTAATTAATTAAAAGAAGATAATGACTTTTCAGATTCTTTGTGTGAAGTTACTATTTTACTAATAGCATGTTTGGTCAAGCTTCTTTTTGGTCAAAAGTGTCTTTTTTTTTTCCAAAATTACTTTTGGCCAAAAATTGAGGTGTTTGGTCAAGTTTTTGGAATGAAAAAAAAGTATTTTTGAGGAGAAGCAGAAGCAGTTTTGGAGAAACAAAAAAAAGTAGTTTCTCTCCCAAAGCACTCTTTTGAGAAACACTTTTGAGAAAAATATACTTAGAAGTTAGAAGCAGTTTTTTAAAGCTTGGTCAAACACTAGTTGCTGCTAAGAAGTGTTTTTCAAACTAATTAACCAAACACAAACTACTTCTCACCAAAAGTACTTTTGAAAAAAGCACTTTTGAAAAAAAATACTTCTCAAAATAAGCTGATTTTTGCAGGTTGGCCAAACGGGCTATAATTATGGAAGACAGAGCATTAAGTTAAAGCTACCTAAGTGAAACTACTTATCTATTTTAAGCATTATTCATCCGATTCATTTTAATTGATTTTTTGGTTATTTTCACACATATTAAGGAATCCAGTTTTTAGCATTATTAACAATGAAATTGACCAAATTAATCTTAATTTGTTCATAAAAAATACAACAAATACTCTTAGTCTCTTTACTCCAAGGATAATTTTGAAAAAAAATAAGTTAATTCCTTCTTGATTATCTGAAAATTCAACTATTGTGGACTACACAATAAGGCCAAAAAATCAATTAAAAGACAGGAGGGAGTATTTTGCTTCATTAATTATGTAACTAAAATTTGATAAGTTAGTTAGCTTCATATTTTTAATAAATCTTACTTGCTTAATTATGCTAGTTTTATGTTGTGTTAGTTATGAAAATTTGCTCAATTTTGGAATTATTTCCCCTCTACTTTGAGAATTTTGTCTAATCTTTAACAAATTACTTCCCTTTAATTACTAAATCTGTATGTTTTTCTAGAATAAGTAACTTTCATTAAATACTACAATAACCGTACACTATTCTGTTTTAACCAATATAATAAAGCTATTTTAATTTCTTAAAATTACTATACTAAGTGAAATACAAAAAGAATATATTTCAATTGTTTAATGTTGAATAAGAGTAAGTCAAGGATCAGTGTTCTCATTTCTCATAAATTTCCCCATGTGTGTCTCACATGGTTTTGAGATTCTTCAACACATCTGACTCAAATTTTAGCTGGCATTTCACCCCTTACATAAATACAAGGACCAATCCTTAAATTTTAAAAAATTGAGGACCAATTTATTAGCTTATTCTTTTTTTTTTCAATGCTCGGTATCTCATTGAGGCCCGACTGAATTCGTATTTGCACCGGAAAGTCCCATTTTAGGGGGTAAAGAGTTCCGTAATCAAAGACGACTTTATAACCAAGACTCGAACCTCTGGTTAAAAATGAAAAAATACTTATCATTTTACCATAATATTTATTATTAATTTATTAGCTCCTTCACTAGAAAGCAACTGTTACCCATTCATTTAATATCTTTTATAAATATATATAATATTTTGAGTGTCAAGTTATTATTATTGCTTGAGTATGCCCTAATTATTCACTTTTGAGAGTCAAATAAAGTCTTTTCTTAACCACAAACACCTTAAGTTTCCTTGTTTATTAGACTCCATAATTTTGATTGTCCTATTTCATTATACCAAATTAATGTGACCGACCACTTGCAAATATATTTATCAGATTTATTAAATTTTCTTAAAAAGAGTATCAATTGTACGACCAAACATCAATTAATTTAAAAAAAAAAACAAAAAAATACTTCTTACTCGTTTAACATTTCAAAATTTACTTGAAAATATGCTTTATAGATCTTTCATCATAGATGAAATTTCTAACGTATAGTTTAATTAGTCTTATTCTCTAAAACACAAATCAATTAAAATGTATAATTAATCTAAAACCAAACTTCATAAACGAGATAATTTTATCCATGGTCATTAAACTTTTGTTTTTGTTACCCAAAAGTCACTTTTCTTTTTTTGTCACATAAAAATTATTCAACTTTGTGTTCATTAAACAAAAGTCACTTTTCTTCCTTTTGTTACACAAAAATCATTTTACTTTGCTCTAGTTATCACAAAAGTCACATTTTTACTTGAAAAGTCTATTATGTCATTGATATTATATAAACCTTCATATTTATGTAATACCTTCTATATTATATAATATATTTTTATCTATGTATTTTATTTATAAATTAAATTAATATTATTTTATTTATTATTTTTATAATATATTCGTATATTTATTTTTTTCTAATTTTAATTTTCAAGATATATTAGCAGCGTTATAAAAACAGATTTTTTTTAATTTAATTGACCCACCAAATCTGGTCGGTAATTTCCGACCAACTTTGGTCGGTATGCCCTTCCGGCTTTCAAAATACCGTCCACACGTTAATGGTCGTGTTTTAGACGGTTATTGGCCATTACAGACCAACTTTTGTCGATTTTTTTGACGGTTTTTTCCAAATTTCTAGTAATATAATTTCCCAAATAACCAATTGCTCGGGTAAATCCCCAAGAAAATATCCCCAGCTAAATTCGCAGGTAGAGTTACCTAGGAATTTTCCTTCAAGTTAACATATGATTTTTTTCTCATTTTCTTTGTCGGTTTATCTGCGAATTTTCTCACGGAAATATACTTGTCGATTTTTCTCTACTAATATATATTAAAGTTACTGACAAATTTAATAACGCTACTAATATATTTTGAAATTAACGTTAAGAAAAAATTAAATATACGAATATATTTTCTATACTATTATAAAAGCATGAATAAAATATTGGATTACAAAAATAACCTTATAATATTAAACATAATAACTCACAGTAAAAGGACATAATTGAAATTCTAGACATTAGCCTTATAATCCTATTAGTTTTAGGACATCATACTACTCGTTAAGAATCCTACATGATTACCTTTAAGAATCCTATTAGTATAATTATTTTCGGGCATAGATATATAATACTACATGTTATCATATAAACTTAATACTTTTAGGAGCATGTTAGATTTTCTATTAATATAATTACTTTTGGGATAATCCTATTACTTTTAGGAAATATTTCTTAAAAAATTACTATTACTAATTTAATTTTAAAACGTATTATATGGTCCAAATACATTTAGAAATAGGAGAACATGTATTATTATAAAAGCCCGAATATAATATTGATAGACCAAAATAATTCTAAAATATTAAACAGAAGAACGCATAGGGAAAAGACATAGTTGTAATAACATATTTTTTTGGACTACAATAACTTCTATGTTAGTTTTTTTTAATATTTAAGATTTTAAAATTAATACAATCTTGTCTATTGAATTCTTATTAAAAATATGTAGGAAAGTTTAATAAAATCAATTTCATGAGAATCCTCCATATTGGTAATATTTTACCACTCTATAATATTCAATACAAAAAAAAAAAGTAATGCTAAACGGACTGCATAAAGCATTGAAATTGAGAATACTAAAATATTTTAAATAAAATAATATTAAGTTATTTAATTTATAAATAAAATACATAGTTAAAAATATATTATATAGTATATAATATAGAAGGTATTACATAAATATGAAGGTTTATATAATATCAAGGGCATAATAGACTTTTCAAGTAAAAATGTGACTTTTGTGATAACTAGAACAAAGTAAAATGATTTTTGTATAACATAAGAAAGAAATGTGACTTTTGTGTAATGAACACAAAGTTGAATGATTTTTACGTAACAAAAAAAAAATGACTTTTGAATAACAAACACAAAAGTCAATGACCATAGATAAAATTAACTCCTCCATAAACCAATTCATATACTTATATTTTTTTTTTTAAAAAAAAAAAGAAGAAGAGTAGAGAATACTAGAAAAACAAAGTGGTCTCCAACCAACTACAACTCAAAAGCTCTCTCCCTCTCTTTGGTCCACCACTCTTATTTCTCCCTCTCTTTCACACACACACACATCAATCCTTCTTCTTTCTTCCTTTATAATCATCTCTTCTTCCCTAGGGGCTTGCTAAATCTAAGCACTCTCCATTCTTTCATTTCCCAAAAAAACAAAACTCCAAATTCTCTCTTCCCTTATTTCACAATATGACACAATAACTAGTCGCATTGAATTTTAATCAACTTCAGATTCAGTAGATTATTTCTTGAATTGATATCGAACTGCATATATCAAAAGCTTAGTGTGAAATTATCAAGTATCAACCAATGGCGTCGCCACCTGACACTAGCAAAACCACAAAGCTAGAGCGGTACAATAGCTATATTCGCAAAGTCAATAGTACAAAACTCATAGCTGCATCGTCCAAACTTCTATTTCGTGTCACTTTATTAGTGGCGCTACTACTTATTTTCTTTTTCACTATAAATTACCCTCCGTTAGCTTCAGATAACCCTAATTCACACAACAACATCCATACTACCACCCACAACCTCATCTCATCCGCCTTCTACGGAGGCGGAGCATCGTGGGAGAAACAAGTCCGCCGCTCCTCCACTCCTAGCCGCCCTAACGGCTTCTCCGTCCTCGTCACCGGTGCTGCTGGTTTCGTTGGGTCCCACTCTTCTTTAGCATTAAAGAAACGTGGCGACGGTGTTCTTGGCCTTGACAACTTCAATTCCTACTATGATCCTTCTTTAAAACGGGCTCGCCAAAATCTCTTATCCAAACACCAAATATTCATAGTCGAGGGTGACCTAAACGACGTCGAACTTCTTCGTAAACTCTTCGACATTGTTCCATTTACACATGTCCTCCATTTAGCTGCACAAGCTGGCGTTCGTTACGCGATGCAAAATCCTCTCTCTTATGTCAACTCAAATATAGCTGGATTTGTTAATTTATTAGAAATCGCCAAGTCAGCTAACCCTCAACCCGCAATCGTCTGGGCATCGTCCAGTTCGGTTTACGGGTTAAATACCAAAGTACCCTTTTCAGAAGAGCACAGAACGGATCAACCCGCAAGTTTATATGCAGCAACAAAAAAAGCAGGTGAAGAAATTGCTCATACGTATAACCATATTTACGGTCTTTCTTTAACCGGGTTAAGATTTTTTACTGTTTACGGTCCATGGGGTAGACCCGATATGGCGTATTTTTTCTTTACTAAGGATATGATACAAGGTAAATCAATTAATGTTTACGTAACACAAGATGATAAAGAGGTGGCGCGTGATTTCACGTACATTGATGATATAGTAAAAGGGTGTGTTGGGGCGTTGGATACGGCGGAGAAGAGCACCGGCAGCGGCGGAAAGAAGAAAGGTCCGGCGCAGTTGAGGGTTTATAATTTGGGTAATACTTCGCCTGTGTCGGTGAGGAAATTAGTGGTTATTCTTGAAAATTTGTTGAATATTAAGGCTAAAAAGAATGTTGTTAAAATGCCACGAAACGGTGACGTTCCGTTTACTCATGCTAACGTGAGCCTTGCGTTAAGGGATTTTGGTTATAAGCCTACCACTGATTTGTCTATTGGGTTGAGGAAATTCGTTAAGTGGTATGTGAGTTACTATGGAATTCAACCAAGGGTAAAAAAGGAAAATGACCATTCCGATGATTAAGGCACAACAAAGGAAAAAAGAGTGTCATTAATCATTACAAGGAGGGGAGAACATGAAGGACTATTTTGCCCTTTTTTCAATATTTTTTCTATTGATGTATTTGGACTAAATTATGTTACTTGTTTATTTTTAGTATAGGAATAGAATTATATATTTATAAAAAAAATAATAAGAAAATCAGAGAAGGGTGGAAAGGCAAGTGTAGATCTTTGAAAGTGGGGTTGTAATAATGTATTTTAAGGCCTTATTGGATGTAGGATATAATATGCAAAAAAAAAAAAAAAGGAAAGAAAAAAAAGGATTGTTTCTGTACACAAAAGAATGGTGCAGACCAACCTCTCTTTATATCAATCAAAAATTTTAATGTGTGGGAACAGCAATGATGATTACATTCTTTTTATTTAGTTCGGCTCATATTATTATAAATATTAAAATTAAAAAAAATTGCGAGTAAAAAGATATGGAATAATAATAATAATCTATTTTATGATTTGCCTCGCAAGTGGATACCTACTATGATTGTGGATAGGTTGTCCTCTAGCAGTCATTTGTTCGTCAAAGTTTAAAATTATTTATTACAAAATTTAATTTTATACATCAGCAATAGTATAGCTGTCATTTCCTTTTTCTTTAATTTATTAAATACAATTTGACTTTTTAAGTATATAGTATAAGTTATGGTAAGATCAGAATTAATAGAATTTTTAAGGACAAAAAAGGCTTGCAAAAATCCAAGATTCACGAATGTCACTACTCATCTCAGTTGTTAGAATCTCAAAATGTATGTGTAAGAAAGTTAAAACATCAAAATATTCTTTAAAATAAAAAGCCAAAAAGAAGAAATATTGACACGATATTGAGGTAATAGAAAAAAAGGAAAAGAAAAATTGTTAAACGTCTGGAAAAATCATAACACAGCTGCCCGACAAAATTCCTTTATAATTAAGTAAATAATGGTTTAATAAAGTATTAAGACAGGAAAAAGTGATATATAATCATATACTTCACATAATAAATAGTAAAAAGATAATTAAAGACATGATTAAAGTGAAGGAAATATACATCTTTAAGAATACGTCAAATGAGTAGTACTACTATTTTAGTAAGCCAGCCACTATGTGTCTTTTTTCTTGTTTATTTATTATTTTACAGCTAATCTTAAAAGTTTAGTATTATTTTTTTTTATGCTGAACACTTGTATATTCTAGAAGATAAGCTTCTATTATTTTTCTATATCTAAAATTATACTGTATACCTTTCATGTATTTCTTTAATTTTTAAAGTAGTTCTAATACCTTTTCTTCTTTCGATATCGATAATCTAGATGGACTAAATTCGTTTGCCCAGAAGGGCAACGTTGGAGCAACAATAAAATTATCTTCATATGGCGTATAATTATGGGTTCGAGTCGTGGAAGCAGTCACTAATGTTTGCATTAGGTTAAGTTCTCTACATCAAATCAAGATTTGAAAGAAGTCAGAATATAATATTTTACTTATATACAGAATGTAACTTAACATATGGGCTCGATCAGTAGCGAAGCCAGAAAATTCCCCAAGGGTGTTCCGGCTTGAAATAAGTTAAAAAAAATCCTTACAAAGGATGTTCAATATGTTTTATATATATCTAAAATATAATATTTTACTTATATACACAGTATAACTTAGCAAAAGGTGACTTCGCCTCTGGGTGCGACATTTCCTCGAATCCTGTATAAATACGGGATACCTTGTACACCGGACTACCCAGATATCGATAATCTGGATGGACTAAATGGACGAATTTCGCTAAGCCAATAAAACTGAATCTGGGCAGCAAAATAACTACTTCAACATAAAACACATGAAAAGGTATTCCATGAATAGTAATTTTCATATTCAAAATGTGTGTGTAATTTTCAAGTCATCATCAATGAAGGAAAATGATCTTGTGCTTTTAAGGTGATATTTTGCATCGGTATCTCAACAAACCTTTTTGTTACATATACATGTGAAACTATCTTAGTTTCACCTCCTTTTTATTTCTTTTGGTAACACCAACGTTCATGTAATTTACGTGTACTTCAACTATTTTAGTCATTAGATATCTGCTATCTCTTATCATTATATGTGTCAAATAATGCAGATTATAAGAAGAATTACCTACAAATTTTGTTTCTGCTTCGATTCGAACTGCGATCTCATATGATTTTCACCAACTTCATTGATCATTAGATAAGACCTGAATGTCTTAGTCTCACCCTCCTTTTTTACTAATGACATTGCATCTATCGTTGGTTTAAGGGTATGACTTACCTATTGAAGCTTCACTATGATTTGCTAGTTCTAATATAGTCCTAATAGTGTCAAGTTGAAACCATCTTTAGTCCAACCAATATTTGATGGCTTATCTCATCTCAGTGATTTTGACTAGCAATAAATAAGGAGCTAGCACTTAAGGAGTCGTTTGGTTGGAAACAAATTGTTTTAGGATTAATTATTTCGGGATTAGTTATTCAATCTTTTTATAGAAATAAAAAAATATAATAATATCGGGATTAGTTATTCCTATAAGTTTATCCCAACAAAAAATGAGATAAATTCATCTCAAATTTAATTCCAAAATTAATCATCCCCAATCCCTCGTACCAAACGAGCCCTGAATTCAGTACAAAAGTTCTTCACATGCATCTTATCTCTACTTTGCAGCCAGTTGTATATCAGAAAGCTGCATTCAGCTAACTATTGCTAAGGTGATGAATTTAGCAATAGTTTTTTTAGCGATGAACTATTGCTAAAGCGATTAAAGTATAGAACTCAAGATTCTAAGCTCCCGTTTGGGCATAATTGTTTTTTTTATGTTGTTAAAAAGGAAAAATTTAAAAAAATATTTGTGTATGGAATTTGATCAATTTTAAAAAGAAAATTTAAAGGGAAATTTTCAAGTTCCAAAAACTCATTTGGGCCAGTTTTCGACGAAATTTTTCTTTCTTTCACAAAATTTTAATTTTAAGTAAAATGTATGTCCAAATACAACTTCAACTTTCAAAAATTATTTTTCTAACACAATTTCAAAATTATATTTTCATATTGCAACTAAATTTATGCCCAAAGTCGAAATGCATCTGACTATAGTAAATGATAACTTTCAAAGGCTTTTACCCAATGATAGAAGTAAAAGCTGACAAAGTATTAGTACGTGTTTTATTATCATCGTACATTCTCTGTTTCTTTTTCTTTTTCGTTTTCTTTCGTTTCTGTATTCGGTTTGCTTTTTGATAAGCTAACATAAAGACCAATGTAAGTATAGCTTTTTTATATAATCCAGAATGCTCATGTTTTGCCTATTTTCATACATTTTCTGTAGCTACTTTTGCAAAAACATTTGCCTGAAGCCCTTTACAAATCAAAAGCTAAGTCATTTTTCAGAAAGTGGATTCCTTCTTATATTTCATGATAGTTATGTGGACCATACACTACCCAACCAATATGATCCGGAAAAAATAAAGATTGAATTACATAAATTGAAACGAATAGAGTATTTTAGATGTTATTCTACTGTCACAAGCAAGGTTTATGTTTGTATTGTATTAATATATATGTCTGATTTTTCTTTTACATTGCCTGAAATATGCATATTATATATGACTCGACTTAGTCTTTTACTCTTTTAGTGAAGGATGAAGAAATCTGACTTTTAGAAAATATTGTGTATTTTCTATTGAATGAATCATCTATTGTACTATGTACTATTTATTTACAACAAAAGGAATTTAAGGAATAACCACGTATACACTTGTCTCCTATTCTATTGGTTATTCTATAACTACTCACATGCTATTTACAATAATAATAGAATGTGTAAAAATAAAATATGACTTCTTCAGCTGGCCCAATACTAATTAATAACCCAAACTCTAAATGTTGTAAAAAAAACCCAATAACTCGGTAGGCCCAACTGTGTGTCCAAAGGATGTTCAGACAACATGAAATATATCGAAGTCTTTTTAGTGGACCACTTTACTCTTCTTCTTCATCTCCTTCGTTTCTTGTTCTTTCCCCTTGATAACTCCATGAATCATATAATTAGGATGAGGTTTCTTCTTCTCAACATCTCCCCTCAAGTTAAAGGGTAACCTTGTGACCCATAACTTGCTCAAAATCTGTGAATGAGAAACCCCTGAAAGTGGCTTAGTGAAGAGATCCGCCAATTGATCTTAGAAGGAACAAAAGACAGAGTGATTAGCCCAGAGAGGAATTGTTGACGGACAAAGTGACAATCGATCTCCACATATTTTGTCCGTTCATGAAAGACGTGATTACGAGCGATATGGATCTGCTTTACTATCAGAGTGAAGTGCAATGGGAAGAGCCACTAGTGCAGAAAGATCTTCAAGGAGTCGAACAAGCCAAGTAAGTTTTGTTGTAACTCATCTCATAGATCTGTATTCTGCTTCTGCTGATGATAGAGATATTGAAACTTGTTTCTTTGATCCACATCCACTCTCAACTATGTCACTGACTCCTTGGAAGCCTTCTGCTTCCTCAGCTTCTTGTGCTCCCGAGCCAATTTCTCCAACGCCTTGCCATGTGCCCCAACCGCCTTAGTCAAGGCATCCTGCGTCGCCATCATCTTTTCCTGGTTAGCCAGGATCTTCTTCAGTGCATCCTCAATGGAGGAAGGAATCTCAACAGTAACTGGCGCTCCCTGTGCCTGTACAGTAGTGGTCAAAGTAGACAACTTGGATGTCGCAGCCGACATCCAGTTGTTCAAACTGGCAAGGAAGTGGGTGAGCTGGTTTGCGGTGAACCGGTGAGTCTTTGATGAAGGGACTACCGGGTCAACTGCAATAGAAGGACCAGCTGCTGACGACGGACCTGGAGGCAATGCCTCATCAGTATCAGGAATGGTGGAAGGCTCAGTGGGCTGCTTAATGATCGCTGGCTCCTCAGACTGGCCAGGTGCGGTGGAAGTGGATGCCACATTCTTCTTGCCCCTCTTCGGGTTGTCTGGACCCAACTGACTATACCATGAGTACGGGGCCACCGGAGGTACCTTGATATCATATTTCTTTTTCTTCACTTTCAATTCTCTGAAATACAAAGAGAGTATGTTTGGGAAGGGGTAGTTGTTTTGGGTCTCATTACCAACTGTAGAAATCACTCTCGACATAATATTACCCACATTCAGAGGGAAACCCGCCATGATAGATGCTACCAGGACAGCAAGAGGAAGGGGAATGGAGTGATCATGTGTAGACGGGTCAAGTCGACTACACACGAAAGTCAACCACCCTTTGGCTTCAAAGTTCAGGGTGTTCTGAAAGATATTTTCTTGTGCTTTCAACCAGACTGGGACTGTACCCGGGGCTGCCAAGTGCTAGGCCAACCAGGGACGAACCTCCTCTTTCATTGCTAGCTTCTCTAAATATTGCGACTCATCCTCTTCTTCAAACCCCAGGAATTCAGTCAATGATTTGCCATCAAACACAACTATCTTGTCCCTCACTTTAGTTACTTTTGAGTCCCAAACTATATGGAGAACATTGTTGTAGAACTCCTTCACCATATGCTCATTCGCCATTTCAACACGTTCTTTGAAGAAGCCCCAACCCTCTCTAGTACGGAACTGTGCTTGCACATGAGGGTTGAGAGGGACAAGATCGGCATCTATGAACTTCTTCTCCGGAATCAGTTTCCTTTTGGGCCACCACTCCCGGAATCTATGGAAAGCAACCTCACTAACAAACCTGTCAGCCCATGCCTCCGGTTTTCTAGTACGCTCAATCCCCCCGACCTGTGGCTCACCTCCCTCAGCATACCCTCCACTCTCCCCTGATAATGAAGTTGTGGGAGATGTGGAGTATTGCTCTTCTTCTCTTGCTACGGACTCATCAGACGAGTCCGAGATGACATTAACCGGCTTCTTGGATGAGGCTACATTATCATGATCCGGGGAAGGGGAATCACGGAGCTGAAATGAAGTGGACATGTGGGTGGGGGCAGACTCCGAGGTAATGCTGCGTGAAGGTGCATACTCACTCCCCGTGGAATGAGATGCAGCTCTATCATCTTCTCGGATTATCTTTCGGGTTTTCTTTATCAATTCCCTGGTTTGAGGAGTGAGTTTCACAATCTGCCTGCTTTTCCCCCCTCAGGAGGAACCACCTCTCCCAGGTTGTTTTTCTTTGCCCGCTCGTTTTTGAACCATTGTCTGCAAGGAATACATGTCTAACATTGTTAGTAGAAGCACATAAGGTGAAGTAGACAGTTCAGTTGAATACAAAGAGTGCAGACACAGTTACACAGACAGAGGGGCGCGGACCGCACCAAAAGGCACGCGGTTCGCGCAGTATACTGACACCCACACATACCTTCCTGAATAAACCGACGCGGTCCGCACTATTTTGGACCGCGGCCACGCTGGGATCACGCGGACCGCACAGAAATGGTACGCAGTCCGCGTAGGTGAAGTACCTAAATGTTGACCTCTCTGAACTCTTCACACATGGTCCGCACTGTTTTGGACCGCGGCCGCGCTGGGCTCACGCGGACCGCACACAAATGGTATGTGGACTGCGTAGAGAGGTTTATCATTTCTTAACCATAGTCACGCGGACCCCGCATAAATGATGCGCGGCCGCGTAGGGCTAATATAATTGAGCCGGGTGTTTGTTTAATTAAATCCAATTTTTGTTCACCTTTTTGGGTCCTAAGTGTCTCTACTCAGTTATTTAACAAGATTCCATGCCCATGATTAAACAAAAACACACAAAAATATAATCTAACAGTTAAACTAAGAAGAAAAAGATGAAAGTAAGAAGTTACACTAGTAGAAAGCATTTCAACAAAACAATGGGTGCTCCTCCAAGTGTGATGAAATATCCACTGACAAATCTTCTGGATTCCTTACAAGAAGCCCATCTGTATTGCAGAATGCAAGCAGAGAAAAGGATGGTGCTGCTGAAAGAAGAATACCTTGACCCAGATCTGCGCTCAAATACTTCAATACTCTCAATGCAGCAGTGAAATGAGAAAAACAAGGCCTCTGCATGTACTGGCTGAGAGAGAGAACTGCAAACGAGAGGTTTGGATGAGTATTGGTCAAGTAGTTCAACTTCCCAAACAAATGACGAAAGAGGTCTGGACGAGTATTGGTCAGAGTCAAGCTTGGAAGAGGGATTCAGGGGAGAGCTAACTCGTTTCAAGTGAGAGACATCAAATTCTTGCAACATATCTAAGGTAAATTTTCTTTGATTCACAATGAACCCTTCTTTTTCTCGCAAAATTTCCATACCTAGAAAATAATGTATGTTGCCTAGATTTTTGACCTTGAATTAAGTAATAAGAAAACCTTTGATATGCTGAATTTCTTTTAAATCAATCACATTAAGTAGAATATCTCTAAATCATTCCTAGTAAGTAGAATATCATCTACATACACGACTAGAATAGAAATTAGTTATCCTGTACGTTTAAAGAATAATGAATAATCATTTAATGATGATGAATATCCTTTAAAACTCAAATCTCCAGCAAGCCTGGCATACCATTTCCTAGAATCTTGCTTCAGACCGTACAGTGATTTTCTGAGAAGACATACATGTTTAGGACTAGGAGGTGTCACACCTGAGGGAAATTTCATGTATACCTCTTCCTGAAGATCTCTATGCAAGAATGCATTGTTGACATCCAATTGAGAGACATACCAATCTCTCTTGGCTACTATAGTGAGCAAATACCTTATAGTTGTCATTTTCACTACTGATGAAAAAGACTCACTATAGTCTATCCCTTCTCTTTGAATATCCCCTCTGACCACCAGCCTTACTTTCAATCTTTCAATCCTTCCATCTGAGAGGTGTTTTACCTTATATACCCATTTGCAAGGTAGAGCTATTTTTTCCTTTAGGCAATTCAACCACATCCCATGTATTATTGTCTTCTAGGGCCTTGATTTCTGATTCCATTGCCTCTATCCAACCTAGATGTTGACAAGCTTAAGAAAAAGTGGTAGGTTCAGTGAGTGTAGAAATAGACTGCATTATGTGTTGATTATTAGGTGATAGGGAGGAAAAACAGTATTGTCTACGTTTACTTGGTTGATTGAAACAAGCAGCTCCCGCATCTGTGAACATGATGTTGTTGCACACATAGTCCTTCAAGTAAACTGGTTGATTAGATATCCTTCATGATCTTCTCACTGGTGTGGGTTGTTGAGGTGTTTGGCCAGGTGAGGTGAGATGAGGATAGGTTGAAGAGAAGCTAGACTAGGAGACTGTTGAGTATAAGTATGTGGAAATCTTGGGGAAGGTGAGGAAAAACTGTCAGAATTCTCAGGCTCTAAAGGAATGGGTGAGAATTGATCATCTGATGGATGTGGATGTATAGGTTCTGTGGTGAGGGTTGGATTTAGGAATATGGGTTGGTATGAATTCTTGTTTTCAACAAAGGGGAACTGTGATTCATGGAACTTCACATCCCTTGACACAAATACCTTTCCTGTTTTCAATTCCAACAGTTTGTACCCCTTCTAATGAAGGGGATACCCAAGTAAGACACAAGTTGTTGCCCTCTCATCAAATTTCCCTCTTCCTTGAGCTAGTGTTGAAGCATAACAAAAACAACCAAAATTCCTCAAGTAATCATACTTAGGCTTTTTCTGAAATAAAACTTCATATGGTGTCTTTCCTTTGAGAACACCAGAAGGCATCCTATTAATGAGGTGTGTAGCGGTTAGGATAGACTCCCCCCCAATATCTCATAGGCAGTTTAGACTGAAACATTAAACTCCTTGCAGTTTCTAAGAGGTGTCTATGTTTTCTTTCAACAATCCCATTTTGTTGAGGAGTTACTACACAAGACAATTGATGTAGAATTCCTTGAAAGCATAGATAAGCTGCCTCTTGTGTTCCTTTTCCCAATTCCAGTGCATTGTCAAACCTTATGATTTTGACCTTTACATTGAATTGCCTTTCAACCATAGACAGAAAAACTTTGAGCATAGGAAAAGCATTACTCTTTGTATTTAACAAGAATGTCCATGTTCTTCTACTATAGTCATGTACTATAGTTAGAAAATATCTGAAACCATTATAGGTGTTTGATCTATAGGGTCCCCATGTGTCAACATGAATGAGTTCAAATATATGTTTGGACCTTATTGTGCTAACGGGAAAAAGGATTTCTAGTTTGTTTAGCCCTAGGACAAACATCATAGATAAAATCAGAATCTGGTTTACAATGAAGAAATTCTAAATGTTTCATTGCTGAAAATAGGAGGTGTCCCAACCTTTCATGCCAAAGCTTAAAATCAGTAACAATATTAGCTTGAATTGAACTAGAAAAGGAAACTGACTTTGAAATGGGATTGCTTCCTTTTGGAATTGAAAATACATCATTACTAAAAACACCCTTAGACTTGACACTATTGGGTTCCAATAGATAGAGTACCTCTCTAACTTCACCAAAACTTGAGGACTGTTCATTGAAAGGCCCTGCAATACACACTCAACAGATGTGAACAATACATCATATTTGAATTGAAGACAAAATCTATGAACTAATAACAAATTGTCTTTGAACTCTGGAACATGCAACACATTGTTCAGAGTATGACCAGGCAGAATAGAGATACTCCCTATATGAGTAACAATCACCTTGTAAGAGTTAGGCAAACTGATGTTTAAAGGTACATGGAGTGGAGTTAAAAACAAGAAAGAATTTGGACCAAAACACATATGCTATGAGGCACCTAAATCAGTTATCCAAGTATCTGATTTTAGACTATTAAATACTGAACTTGAATATTTTAGAATTGTACCAGCAACTGCATTAGCATTGATTCCATTATTTCCTCCCTATGTTAGCTTTGCTTGCTTATACATCTGCATCATTTCTACTACATGTTCCTTCCTGAGTTGCTGACCAAAATTATTGTTATGTTCATTATTCTCTCCTACTAATCCTTCATGTTCTTCATGTGTTAGTACTACATTTCCTTTGATTTGATTGTGATACCCTTTCTGGTTTGTAAACTCAAAATCTTCTGGGAAACCAATGATCTTGTAGCAGTCTTCTTGAGAATGTCCTGTTTTTCCACAATAAGAACATGTCACATTTGGATTATACTTCGTCCTCCCTTTGAATTCCTGCTGAGGCTTAGCAAACCTCTGCCCTATGTTGTTGAACTTGGGCCCTATGTCTCCTCCTCTTTGTGTTTGATTTCTGGTTCTTTGAAAATTCTTCCCTTGTCCTGTGCTCATGAAAGCTGCAAAGTCAGCTAAAAGTTGTGCTGCCATGAATGACACTGATTGGGAATTGAAATGTGCATTAGCATAAACTTCTCTTTGATTCTCATCTTGCAAGAGAAGTGAATAAGCAACATCCATGCTAGGTAGAGGATTCATCATAAGAATGTTCCCTCTTGCTTGTGCGTATGTGTCATTTAGACCCATTAGGAATTGAATCAATCTCTGATCTTCCAAGGATTTTGTTAGCTTTGCCTTTCCTTCACAAATACAAACACAAAAACAACATATGATAACATTCAAAGCATCTAATTCATCCCATAGTCTCTTGAGCTTAGCAAAATATCCTGCAATGTCACAATTTCCTTGTGCTGATCCTGATAATTCCTTTTACAGATAATATAGCTTGGCTTTATTGGATCTTCCAAATCTTTGCTCAAGACTGTCCCAAAGGTCTTTTGCAGTCTTGGAGTAGATTACACTATCTGCAATGTCCTTTGAAAGAGCATTTAGAATCCAAGAGATGACCATATCATTCACACAATTCCATTGCTCATACCCAGGGGACTTCAGATCTGGAGGTTGACAACCTCCATTGATAAAACCAAGCTTCTTCTTGGCTGATAAAGACAAGATGATGGATCTTCTCCATCTTGGATATCCTCTTCCTTCAAATATAGAGTTCACTAACGTCATTCCAGGCGAGTCAGAAATGTTGAGATGATAGGGATGATTAGCATCATATGCTACAGATTTAGCAACATTACTTGCTTCAACAATAGGGGTTATAGTTGTTTCAACCATCTTAGATTACTGATTTGAGATTGAACTTTGATGTAATTTTTTTTTATGAACTGTTGAATCGAGCTCACTGCTCTAATACCATGAAAGATTTGAAGAAATCTCACTTTGAGAAAATATTGTGTATTTCCTATTAAATGAATCAGATACTGTACAGTGTACTATTTATTACAGCAAAAAGAATCTAAGGAATAACCACTTATACACTTGTCTCCTATTTTATTGGTTATTCTATAACTACTCACATGCTATTTACAACAATAAAAGAATGTGTAAAAAGAAAATATGGCTTCAACTTCAGCTGGCCCAATACTAATAACCCAAACTCTAAATGTTGTAAAAGGTCCAATAACCCGGTAGGCCCAGCTGTGTGTCCAAAGGATGTTCAGACAACATCAAATATATCAAAGTCTTTTTAGTGGACCACTTTATTCTTCTTCTTCTTCTCTACTTTACTCTTCTTCTTCATCTCCTTCGTTTCTTTTTCTTTCTCCTTGATAACTCCATGAATCATATAATTTTGATGGAGTTTCTTCTTCTCAATATTTAGTTGTGTGTTTCTGAATGAAAACAATTTTTATACAATTGATAGAGGGGAGTTATAATTAGTTTTTAGAAAAACTCTGTTAAATTGTATATAAACTCGATTGGACTTTCTTGGTGGACGAAATCCACCTAACACCGATCATGATGGATAAAAACTTACTCGCGATTAAGTGATTTAATGAGGTGATAATATATATGCTATTAATTAACTATGGTAAAGTGAAATAAGCGTGTGTGCAAAAACATGACATGTATCTGTTAATTAAGTGTAAGCATTGATATAAGTAAGTTTATGTCTGTAATTGCATTGTTGCAACTATTATAATAATGATGTAAGACTGTCAAGTTTCCAAAATTTACCCTTGTTAATATTAATGCGAGAGATTATAGTCATATCTAGGTAAAATTGAAAGAACCTAATTATTTTACCTTTTTTGTTAGCCTCGAATTAACTTGTTCTAAAACGTCGACATATGACACTTTGGGAGTATTTTTTCGCTCTTTCATATATTAGGGGATTTTACTTGAAAAAAAAAATACTCCATACTAACGGATTGAGGTCCATAACCATGAGTTTCAATACACGAGATGTTGTAACACTTACCTGTCACACCTCCTTTTTCCGTCCCCGCGAGGGGTGAAGGAATTTTTTTCAATTAAAGGACAATCGAAACGGGATTTGTTTATTAATTTCAGAGTCGTCACTTGGGAGATTTAGGGTGTCCAAGTCACCAATTTAATCCCGAATCGAGGAAAAGAATGACTCTGTATTACAGTCCGCGAACCAGAAATCCGGATAAGGAATTCTGTTAACTCGGGAGAAGGTGTTAGGCATTCCCTGGTTCTAGCACGGTCGTTCAACTGTCATATTCGGCTTGTTTAACTGATTTTATACAATTATGCGCTCATGTGCAAGTTTTAACTCTTTACCGCTTTTATCATTATATTTTTAAAAGAATGTGAACATCGTTTAAAAACATGTCTTTGGATTGCGTCACATAAAATGCACCCTCAATCCGGAACACATTTTTATTCAATGTTTTGGGATTTGGATTTGGGTCGCATGAAATGCACACCCGAGTTTAAGAAGGTAAGATTATTAAAATGCACGCCTAAAGCGATTAGCGTATTTATTATTTTGGGTAAGACTGTGGAGTTTGCTAAGCGGCCGATCCCGAGTTCTAAATAATTAAAGCATACATTTTGTGAGGGCCCCGCAATCTGTGCGTTTTATTTGGCGAGACTCGTCTCATTTTATTTAAAAGGATAAACCTATAGTGACTACATTTTTTTCTATTAAGTTCGTTTTCTAAAATAAATGAAGAAAAAGTCCTATTTTATTTACATACTTTTGAGTTATTATAGTTAAGTTTCGAAAGTGAGTTGTTTAAAGAGTTTACATGGCAACACATGGAACATTCTACATACAGACAGTAAAAGAAAGAAAATATTACATTAAATTACAACTTCAAATCTTTCTCATTTTTGCATTCATGCTTCGAGTAGCTTGCAAAATGAACCAGTGTATCAGTTTGTGTACCTGGTATTTGGAAAGCAAGGAAAGAAGATGAAGATCACTAGAAGCAGCAGTAGTGTAAATACACAGCAACAGCAGCAACCCAACAACAACAAATTCGAACCAGATTCAAGGCCCAGAAAGCTTTGAAGAAAAACCGAACAACTCAATAGAACAAACCCAAAAGTTTGTAAACAAACTAAACAGCAACAACCCACGCGTGTATTAAACTTGAAAACTAAACACGTTTCTCACTTTGTTTTTGTTTTCTCTTTTTAAACTCTCCAACACTCTCTTAGGATTTTTAGAATGTCTTCCTCTCTTTCTAAGTAAGTCTTTTTAGTTCAAGTCTTTTCTCTCAAGTCTTCAAGCCCTTTTTTTCTCTCTCTCTCTCTCTCCTTCTTTTTTCTTTTTCTTCCTTTTCTCTCCTCTTCTATTCTTTATCTTTCTTCGTCTACCCCCCCCCCCTTAAAAATCTGATCAAGTCTCTCTATTTATCTCACATCCCAAACCCTTTAATCAATTAATAAAATAACTACTTTCTCCTACCAAACCCACTACTACATAAAAAATACAATTATTATTTATTTAAACAACTTTTCTTGAGCCCCGCAATCCCACTATGTCTTGTTCTCCATGCTTACATTAAACAAATACATTATTTTCCCCCATTATGTCTTGTCCCCCATGCTTGATTATTTTAATATTATTTTAATCCTAATTGATAGAGCACTCAAAATAAATAATTGTTCAGAATTTTAATTCTAAAAATACCCTTCTAACCTTACTGAAATTACCATTTTACCCCCTGAACGTACTACAAATTACCAAACTACCCCCATCAGCTATAACCAATTCACCTAATCAATTTCAACCAAAATACAGCAAATATGACCAATTTCTAAACAATTTTCAACAACAAATTCAAACTAAATGATGAACAACAAAGAAACAACTAAAATTATTTTGATTGAACAATATTTTTTAACAACAAACAAACCTACTTTTAGATTCAACAACAACAACAAACAAGTATATTCAGATTTCTAAATTCAATAATCATTTGAACTTAAAATTAAATCTAACAACATTACAACCAACAATTTCTATATTAAAACTAAACAAGATCATGAAACAAACTGAAGAAATAATCAAAAATGATAATCAACAAACAAGAAGATCAAACTTATACTAATTTCGGATTCAAGAACAATCAAACAAAGTATGGACATAAATGAAAAGATTCAACAACAATAACAAGCAAGTTTTATTCAAATTCGAATTAAACTCGAATTAAGCTTAAACAAAACAAATAAACATATTCAAATCACTAAACTTCAAATAATCAATTGATCTTTTTAAATTAAATCCAACAAAATTATAACAAAGATACATTGAATCAAAAAATTAAAAACCAAAACATAACTTCACATTAAATCACTGAATTAAAAACGAACTTCAAACAAAATGAACACGAATTAAATCTATATTAAACAACAAATAACGGATTCAAGCGATTTAAACTAACACTCTTCTATATATAATTTAAATCATTTTAAATTAATAAAACAAACTGAAAAATAATTAATTGAATCTTCAACTTAAATCTAGCAACATTATAATTAAGTAATCAATTTCTACCTAAAAATAACCAAGAAAAATGAATGAAACAAACTGAAGAAAGATAAAAAAACGATGAACATGAAGTTAATATCAAACATATTTGATTTCAAATCCGAAAAATATCAAACAAATTACGGACGGGAACGAAACTTAAACCAACTAACAGGATCAGAACGATGATGAACTCGAACGAAAACAAATCTGCCCGGAAACAAATATCGCACCAAAACAATTTGACGCCGAAGACGATCACGAACGGACAAACGAAGAACTTGAAGAAAGAAGTAGCGGACATCAGCAGCAACGGAGGAGAAGAAGAAGCGGGCACGAAGCTAAAGAAGATGCAGCAGCAGCACGAGCAGCGGTGAAGCTGGAAGAAGAAGGAGACGCAGCAGGCAGCGGGAGAGAAGCAGCAGCGTCGGGGTAGAGCTGCAACGAGCAGCAGCACCATGGACATGGCAGCATCTTGACGGAGAAGAAGCAGCGGGCAGCAGCAGGTGGACGCAGCCATGGCAGCAGTGGCGCGACGCAGCAGCAGCACGCATGATGAAGATTACGCAGCAGCGAGAGGGGAAGCCATGGCTGCTTGAGCTCAAGCTTGACGCAGCTGAAACGAGGGCGAAGACGAAGAGGAAACAGCAGCCCGTGTGTGTGTGTGTGTTGAAGGTGAAGGACGGGGGGAAGGGCAGCAGCCATGGCTGCCATAGGAGGGGAGCTTGGGGTGTTTTTGGAGAAGAAGAAGATAAGGAAGGGGGGGCGGATGGTTAGTGTTAGGGTTTTTTGGGTTTTTTTGTTTTGTTTTGTGTAAAATAGGGGGGTGTTGGGTATTTGGGTCATGGACCGGGTCGACCCGATTTGAAATGGACCGGGCTATGGAGAAGGTTGGGTATTTTTTTTTGGCTTGTGGCTTGAATTTGAAGAAGAGCCCAATTCCGATTTTCTTTATATTCTGCTTTCTTTTCTTCTTTTATTTTTCTAAAACTAAATTCTAAAAATCCTTAAATTATTATTAAGTTATAAAAGCGCAAATTAACTCCCAATAACAATTAACGCACAATTAAACATTAATACAAATAAAAATCACACAATTTGGACATTAAAATGCTAGAAATGCAAAAGATTAGATTTTATGATTTTCTCATTTTTGTAAAACAAACTTAAATAAATACTAAATGAATAATGCGACATATTTTATATTTTTATTAATTTAAACAAATAAACAGCACAGACAAAAATACAAATAATTATACAAAAATACCAAAAAAAATACAAAAATTGCACACAAAGGAAAATTGTTTTATTTTGAATTTTTTGGGAGTAATTCTTTCATAGGGCAAAAATCTCGTGTTACAGCTGCCCCTCTTTGCCCAAAGACACGAAGGGTTTTCGTGCAAAGATAAAGTGAGCGATTTTTTGCCCATCCGAGTACTCCGTGTGAAGCATTTTTTTGGAAAAGAATTTAACCGAACATTTGCTTTAAAGGTTTCCTACATATCCCTGGCTAAAAGGGAATCAGGTTAATATAGTTCGGGAAGTTTTGGTAGCTGGGACTGCAATGTTACAGCTGTTGCATGCTACTTTTACTTGTTTGCTGGCCTCCTTATTACACCACTCTTAAAAGAAAAATCAAGAAGTTAGGCTAGACTACGGATTACAAGATCCCACCTATCTTCCATTTGTTCTTGATGCCTTACTTTCTTGTCGGCTTGCGTCGATTCCGGTGCTTCTTTCTTCCAAGAACTGACGGGGGGTGACACCGACCTTTTGCTACTCTGAATACCAATTCTCACTGTCTGATTCGGTCCGCTGGGGATATGGCTTTCTTCCTTAAGCTTTGTTATGCTGGGCATAATTCAATGTTCACAGGCCGCTTCTTTCAAGATGCGTTTTTTCTTCCTTTTGACTCATGCGCTTGATTTTGCGCTGAGATCTCTTGTTGCAACCTTCCGCTTTCCGGTGCTGGGGATTTTTATTATTTCCCGCTGGGGATTCCTGTTGGATTCTTCTGCTTTACTGACTTGCAATGTATTCCTCTATTATATGGGTGGGCTCCCAACTTCAAACAACAACTTTGAAAATAAATTCGTCATTCCTCTCTTCAGGAGGGCTCCTGACTTCATCAACAACTTTGAAAAATAAAACGTCTTTCCTTTCTTCAGGCGGGCTCCTGACTTCAACAACAACTTTGAAAATAAAATGTCATTCCTTTCTTTAGGCTGGCGAGATTTCAACAACTTTTAAAATAAAACGCATTTCCTTTCTTCAGGCGGGCTCCTGACTTCAACAACAACTTTGAAAAATAAAATGTCATTCCATTCTTTAGGCTGGCGAGATTTCAAAAAATAAAACGTCTTTCCTCTCTTCAGGCGGGCTCCTGACTTCAACAACAACTTTGAAAATAAAATGTCATTCCTTTCTTTAGGCTGGCGTGATTTCAACAACTTTTAAAAATAAAACGCCTTTCCTCTCTTCAGGCGGGCTCCTGACTTCAACAACAACTTTGAAAATAAAATGTCATTCCTTTCTTTAGGCTGGCGAGAATTCAACAAATTTTAAAAATAAAACGCCTTTCCTTTCTTCAGGCGGGCTCCTGACTTCAACAATAACTTTGAAAATAAAATGCCATTCCTCTCTTCAGGCGGGCTCCTGACCTCAACAACAACTTTGAAAATAAAATGTCATTCCTCTCTTTAGGCGGGCGAGATTTCAACAAATAAAACGCCTTTCCTCTCTTCAGGCGGGCTCCTGACTTCAACAACAACTTTGAAAATAAAATGTCATTCCTTTCTTTAGGCTGGCGAGATTTCAACAAATAAAACGCCTTTCCTCTCTTCAGGCGGGCTCCTGACTTCAACAACTTTGGAAATAAAATGCCATTCCTTTCTTTAGGCTGGCTAGATTTCAACAACTTTCTTAAATATTAACACCTCCATTCTCCAGGCGGGCTCCTGACTTCAACAACAACTTTGAAAATAAAATGCCATTCCTCTCTTCAGGCCGGCGAGATTTCAAAAATAAAACGTCTTTCCTCTCTTCAGGCGGGCTCCTGACTTCAACAACTTTGAAAAATAAAACGTCTTTCCTCTCTTCAGGCGGGCTCCTGATTTCAACAACCCAAAATATCCTATTTTAAGGGTGGATGAACCCAAAATATCCTATTCGAGGGCGGATGAACACAAAATATCCTATTCGAGGGCGGATGAACCCAAAATATCCTATTCGAGGGCGGATGAACCCAAAATATCCTATTCGAGGGCGGATGAACCCAAAATATCCTATTCTAGGGCGGATGAACCCAAAATATCCTATTCGAGGGCGGATGAACCCAAAATATCCTATTTGAGGGCGAATGAACCCAAAATATCCTATTCGAGGGCGGATGAACCCAAAATATCTTATTCGAGGGCGGATGAACCCAAAATATCCTATTCGAGGGCGGATGAACCCAAAATATCCTATTCGAGGGCGGATGAACCCAACTAGGAAGTGCGTCTCCTATGAGTAAAACTTATAACCTGAACGACCCAGACTACGAAATGCATTCTGTAGGGGTGAAACTTCAATGAACCAAACTAGGAAGTGCGTCTCCTAAAGGTGAAACTTAAATGATTCAAACTAGGAAGTGCGTCTCCTATGCATGAACTTAAATGAACCAGACTAGGAAGTGCGTCTCCTAGAGGTGAAACTAAACTTAGGAAGTGCGTCTCCTAGGGGTAAAAATAAACTTAGGAAGTGCGTCTCCTATGGGGTAAAAGTAAACTTAGGAAGTGCGTCTCCTATGAATGAAATCTTAATTTAGGAAGTGCGTCTCCTATGCGTGAACCATTTCCTTCTTCCTGAATTACCTTCTTACTTTCCTTAAAACTTGTGTTGTCTTCCCTCGAAACTGCTGGGGATAACACTGCTGGGCAATTATTTACTTACCTGTTGGGGGATCAAATGTTATCAGCTGGGGATAATTCTGTCGAGGATAACACTGCTGGGGGATTTTGATTCCTTCAAAACTAGTGCTTCACTCTTCGGAAGGCTGCTGGGAATGACACTGGCCTTTTGCTTTTTCCGAGCACAAGTTTCATCCTTTTGTTCCGTCCTCCGGGGAACAACTCCCTTCATTAAAACTTATTATGCTGGGGGTAACACTGGTTCAAAGACCACTTCCCTTGAGACTAGTGCTATCTTTATCCTTCCCCAAATGGGTACCTGACTTCCAGAAAATTTTCTAAATGAAAGGAAAATTTTCTGCCCCAGTTTGATAATCTCCCTTGTGGCATGCATTTCCGTCATCAATGCCATTTCATTTACCTGTTTCAAATCAAACAAAATTTGTTAGTTTAAAACGCGATGGTTGGTTGTGATACTCCTACTGGGATGGCTTGTCCCTTTCTCCTTCCTTGCTCTGTGTTCCAAAACTTGTTGGGGATGATATTATTTGCTGGGGATAATCCCTTTCTGCTGGGGATATCCCTCTTCTTTTGTGGCATAGCTCGGAAACTGGCATTTCCCCGACTTTTAGTCTTGTATGAATTTCCCAAATCATGCGCATTGCTCTCTTTGATTTGTCCCCGTGCCTTGGCCTTGAGGTTTACAACCTTTGATTTCGGCAAGGATATCCCTCTTGACATTCGTCAATCTTTTTGTCAATTCCCTTTTGCTGGGGATATCTTTCTTGATACTGGCCTCGCGCTTGTTCCTTGCTGACTATACCTCTTGGATGTACTAGTCAGATCTCATCTTGCATAATTGGAAAGCTGATGGCATATTTTGAAGTCAATTCTCACTTGTTCTGACCAAACAGACTCTATTGGGGAATTTTTCTATGAAAGGAAAAAGATAAAAGGGAACAGAATAAAAAGACAAAGGAAAAAGATGACTCTTTAACAAAAGAAACTATAAATGAAAACCTATCAATCGCAGATACCGACTCTAATGGTCATGACATGCACATGTGGCCTATCCTCCGCCGTCAATCGTCTTTCAAGATCTTCATTTGGCGATTCGCCATCTAATTCTCAATCTTATTCGACTTGCAGTGCCCGAAGGGTTTTCACTATCAAGACTCTCTCATTTGTACCACTTTCCAGCTGGGGATTTGGAGTGTTGCCGATATGACTCTTTCTGTTGGGGATTAGAGTCCTTTCCGCTGTGGAACAGAGTGTTATGTTCACCGGTAAGACTCTCATTTGTCTGACTTGGCATCTTTTGAAGACTGATAAGAAGGTCTTTCTTTGGACAGTAATGTGGGTTTTTGGATAGGCCAGAAAGAAAGGGTATTAAAGGCTCAAAAAACAAATCAATTTGGGGTTCAAAAGTACAACCTTCAGAACCATATTTGTTTACAACAAGCGCAACCCTTGCCCAGTTTCTTGCTTGGGGATTTTTATTTTTGTTATACTATGTTACACTATGCATATTACGCACATTATGCACCCTATGACCGAGCCATGAAGCGCCACGTATCCTCTTTGAGGAATCAGGTCAAACGTAGTTCCCAATTCCTCTTTTTTCATTTGACTTTCTTTTTTTTTTGTTATCATTTTTCTTTTCTTTTCTTTTTCGTTTTGTTGTTTTCTTTTTTTTTTTTTTTTTTTTTTTTCTTTACCTGCCATGCTTGTGTTTTCTAGTCGTTGCTAATGATTCCGAACGAGGGGTATGAAAGAAAAATAAATAAGGCTCAAAAGGGGTAACGAAGGATAAAGTGTTTAGGTAGCAGAACAAAATGTCTTCGTCATTCCAGTCTTCAAAACATGCCAAGTGCAAACAACACAATTTAAACAAAGATTTGTAGCCTCTTCTGATGGTGCTGGACTTGACAATTATATTCAACATTTGCTTTTTCATTTGTCATTTCTAAAGCACCGTTGGGCGACACTCTCACTCTCATTATCATGAAAGGCGAATCTTGCTTTTAACGGTTTTCTTTGTGTTTTACTTGCCCTAGTTCCACATGACTCGAGCTCCGAATAATCTCAAATCGTCCTTATTTCCTTTAAATATTCTGATCACCTTTCCGGGGTTTTATGATTAACTTTTAAGATTAGGCCCAAACTACGTGCGCATGTCATGTCACTAGAATCGGCGCTGAACAAAATGATAAAAGGACTAAACAAAAAGATGACTAGAAATAATAAAAGACCGGAATTTGCATTAGACTACCGGTGAAATAGTTTGAATAACAAAACAAACAAAAACAAACCAGAATAAAATCCTAAAACAACCTGGACAAAACTTAAACAAACCGCTATGACAAAATGGAAAGATAAGAAAGTTTAACACAAGACAATATCCGGATTACAACCCTAAGAATAATCCGGACAACAGAAATGACAACAAAATAAGCCACCAAAAGCTTCTCTCTTGCTAACCAAGGAACGGAGCATCCTCTCACTTTATCAAAACTGGCATCTTAGCCACTGAGCTTCGCATCAGTATTGCCCAGACCATTGCCAACTTCAATATCATCAACCTTAGTCAACAAGTCCCAATAGGATTCGAGTGTTTCTGTTATCAGGCCTGATCCCCGCAAAGTGTGCTTTTGGGTCTTGTATTTCCGGCTTACCACAAACCAACCACCTTAACTTTCTTTGTGATTCAAAGCAAAACAGGTTACAATGGACTCAGTCGGTCCTCATTATTAACAACATCTTTTTTCCTTTTTTTCATCTTTTTTTTTCATTTTTTTTCTTTTTCTTTTTTTTTCCATTTTTTTTCTTTTTTGTTGTGATCGAATCTTATGGAGATTGCCTACGTATCATGACCCCGCATGAATCAGACCTTGCGTAGTTCGGACAAAATGAAAGGTAACAACAATGAGACATTTTTTTTCTTTATCAATTTTCATAATAAAACAAACTGGGTTTCAAAGGTTGAAAGATGACCAACAAACTCAAAAATCAAACAACCCACATATTCTAGTCAAAAGATTTACAACCTCAAAACAAAAGGCCAGCTCCCTTTCTCCGTTTGACAAATGCAACCAAACGGTTATTTTTGCAAATGTGGCCCCTTCCAAATTTCACATGAATTTTGAGGCCGGGGAGGATTATTTTATGACACTTTACAAACTTGTCCGTTCTTTTACGAAAATAGCCTTTCGACAACTGAAAGATACTCTAAGGCTATTTTGGCAAGAACGGCTTAAGACGCTGCCAAAGCTGGCTCGGCTTATTTTGACCAAAAACCCAAACGGTATTCACCTGACCGCTGACTCTTTGTTTTTTTTCAAATTACAATAAAAACCTGGTGTTGCAAACACGGCCCTTCAGCGCCTCGGGGACGAAGATTTTTAAGGCTGTGTGGATCAACTGGACAAAAAATACTAAAAAAATTACCCAATGTGGCTGTTTATATAAAGTCAACCCTCCGGCATCCCTTTCGGGAACATTCGGCTATTTTTGACAAAAACAGCATCACCCGACTTATTTATGACTCTTTTTATCGTTTTTCAAAATAGAGAACTCAATATTGCAAACACGGCCTTTCAACGCCTCGGGGACAAAGATTTTTAAGGCTGTGTGGGTCAACTGGACCAAATCTTAAACATGACCCAAAAGGTGGCTGTTTATACAAAGTCAGCCTTCCGGCGTCCCTTTCGGGAACATTCGGCTATGTCTTGACAAAACAGCGTCACCCAACTTCTTTACGATGAAATTAAAATTTGACATATATATATATATATATATATATATATATATATATATATATCTTTTCTTTTTTGCTATTTTTTGCAAAAGGGGAGGTTGAACATCACCCGACTTATTTATGACAAAATTAAAATTTTGACATATTTTTTTTTTGCTATTTTAGCAAAAGGGGAGGTTGGACCCGATGAGGGTTGCCTACGTATCTCACATCAGGTGAGAATCAAACCCGCGTAGTTCGGGAGATCGTGAATAAAGTAAATAAACTAACTTTTGTTTTTTTTATATATATATTTTTTTGAAGGAAAGACTTATAAAGAAGAAAGAGAGCATTTTTGCAAAGAAGGATTTCTAAAGAAAAAGATTTTAAAATTTTTTGAATTTCGAAAGAAAAACATCTAAAGAAGGAAGAAAATATTTTTCGAATTTTACTTCCAATTAAAGAAACGCTTCTAAAACATATTTTTGAATTTTGAATTCTCTTTTCAATTTTGAAAGAAGAATGAAAATATTTTCGGATTTCTTTTTTTCTTTTTTTTGTAAAAAAAATAATTAAAAAGACTTTCTAAAGAAATCAATAATGGAAAATATTTTGGATTTTTTTTTTTGAAAATTGGGGGTCTAAAACAATTTTCTAGAAAGGAAATAAAGAAAAATACCTTTTGGATATATATATATATATATATATATATATATATATATATATATATATATATATATATATATATATATTGCAACAAATAATAAAACCACGTTCAACGCAAGACTCTTTTTATTTTCATTTTTGGCATTTTCATAAACAAATAAATAAATAAATAAATAAACCATTTTAAAAACAAGACTCTTTTTTTCATTTTCATTTTTCATGGCAAGACAAACTATTTTTCTTTTTCTTCTTTTTTCTTTATTTTGAAAACAAGACAAAGTAAAGATTTTTTTTCTTTTCGTTTCAACAAAATGACCAACCTATTCTTCAACCTAAAAATAAGAGACTCTTTCCTATTTTTCTTTTTGATTTTTTGAGTGAAACAAACTATATAAAAAAAAAATTCTTTTTTTTTCATCTTTCCCAAAATTTCGGCAGAATTTCGCCAGTGTTTGGGGCATTGGTTTTTTTTTTAAAATAGGCAATTAACTCTCTACACAGTTACTTCCCTCTTTTTTGCAATTTTCCAATATTCCCGATTTTTCGAAGCCGGTCAGCATGCAAGTCCGAAACAAGTAAATGCATAAAGCACACAGTATGCAACATGATGGTCTTTTCACTTCAGGTTGCTAGTCCTAGACGGGCCCAACCCCTGTGTTGAGTCCCCTATGTAAAATGCGCATGATGCAATAAGCGTTCCTACTAGGGATCCGGCATGTGGCTTTGTTATACTAGGTTCAGAACCTGGGTGTTTGTTTTAGACCTGGCTTACCCGAGCGGACAGCTCGAGCCGAGGGGAGGCAGCGTACCGGGAATACAGAAGCTTCACCGGCTTAGCTACTTGTCCGAACCTCGCTCTAAATTGAGATTTGACACTATACAGAAAAGAAGTCATACGAAGTACACCCTTCTTCATGATTCAGAAGACTCAGAGAGGAGATGGGTTTCGACACAGTTTATATACAGTTCACGTAATATCAAAGCGGTAAAAGGCAACCAATTAGCACATTGAGCCAAAACATGTAACAAAATCAGATAAAACCAAATATAACAATTTATATAAGCTCGAATTTCTAACCCTGAACCAATGGTTCTGGGTCAATGTCCCCAGCAGAGTCACCAGAGCTGTCACACCACCTTTTTTCGTCCCCGCGAGGGGTGAAGGAGTTTTTCCAATTAAAGGACAATCGAAACGAGATTTGTTTATTTATTTCAGAGTCGCCACTTGGGAGATTTAGGGTGTCCCAAGTCACCAATTTAATCCCGAATCGAGGAAAAGAATGACTCTGTATTACAGTCCGCGAACCAGAAATCCGGATAAGGAATTCTGTTAACCCGGGAGAAGGTGTTAGGCATTCCCGAGTTCCGTGGTTCTAGCACGGTCGCTCAACTGTCATATTCGGCTTGTTTATCTGATTTTATACAATTATGCGCTCATGTGCAAGTTTTAACTCTTTACCGCTTTTATCATTATATTTTTAAAAGAATGTGAACATCGTTTAAAAACATGTCTTTGGATTGCGTCACATGAAATGCACCCGCAATCCGGAACACATTTTTATTCAATATTTTGGGATTTGGATTTGGGTCGCATGAAATGCACACCCGAGTTTAAGAAGGTAAGATTATTAAAATGCACGCCTAAAGCGATTAGCGTATTTATAATAACCTATATGCAGTATAAAATAATGATAGGAACGAAAAATACGAGGAAATAAGGCAATTAATTCACACAAATAACTCAATCCTCAAAGAAAACCAGTAAATACCAGAAATATCAATCCTTAGAGTCTCGTACGAAAGTACCGAAGTCAATACAATACAATAAAGAATAGAAAACACATAGACTGTTGCACGCGTAACCTGATCCTACAATATAAACTTTAAATATATCCGTTGCGGTACGCAACCCGACCCCTCCATATAATCATCAGTCAATATCATAGTCCACCCTTATTCCACCTTTTCAATTCATTTCTTTTCAGTTTCCGTTGCGGCATGCAATCCACTCTCCAAATAGTGTCAGTTAACAATAGTAACTCAATAATAAGATTTACAAGAAATCATGCATCAAGAGAACAAATGTATGAGCAATGGAGAATAACATGATAATCAAGAGGCTCGAACTACTCGGATGTCTCAACTTTACCAACTCAACGGTATCTACTTTTAGCAATACGTACAAGTGAAATTACTTCAATGAAGGCAACAATAAATACGAAACTATAAGGCAACAAGCCATAAGAAGATTAAGATATATGAGGAAAACAAATCGAGACAAGTAGTAAATAAGTACGGAATCAGGGAGAGGATGGACATTTTAATACAAGAAATGTTAAATGGCAAGTAGCAATTATGGCATGGAAGTCAAATAAGCATGTAGCAATTAAGGCATGAAAAAAAGACATAATATTAAGCAATGGAGATTGGGAAAACAAGTAATGTAATGGCTAAGTCATGAAATAACACAATTAATGAAATACGAAAAAGCATGGAAATAAGTAATTTGACAGCGTATATACAGTCGTCACCTTGCATATACGCTACTACACATATAATTCACCTAGTACATAGCTCAAGGGTTCCTAATTCTCCCAAATCAAGGTTAGACCCAATATTTACCTCACTCCGCAATCAACTTAAGATTCAACCACGGCCTTGCCTTTCGAATTAGCCTCGAAACCAACCAAATCTAGCAAATCATTAATCAAACGATTCAAAATAAGCCTTAGAAACTAGCTACGACTAAAGGAGGTTCAATTTAGATCATTATTGAAAAAGTTGATAAAAGTCAACCCCAAGCCCGCTTAGTCAAAACCTGAGGTTCGGACCAAAACTCGATCACCCATTCACCCCGAGCCCGGTTTTGCAACTTAATTCAAAATCCGACCTCAATTCCAAGTCTAAAATCCCAATTTTACAAAAATCTCTAATTCTACCCAAATCCTTAATTTCTACCATAAAAATCCTAGATTTAATGTTGAAATCTTAAGAAATGTAATGGGTAATTGAAAGAAAGTATATTAGAGTCACTTACTAATGAATTTAGGGAAAAAAGATCTTGGAAAAATCGCCTCTAAGGTGTATAGAGTTGAGAGTTTGAAAGAAATGAGTTAATTCCCGTTTTTTTCCTCTTTTACCCAGCTGTAGTTATCACAATTGCGACACATAGTTCGCAATTGCAATCAATATTTCACAAATGTGAAAAACCATTGAGCATGTTGACATCACAAATGCGACAAATTTTTTCCCAAATGCGAACGATCGACTCGCAAATGCGAGTCTACCTTAGTCTGCCATTGGTCGCAAATGTGACACAAAGTTCGCAAATGCGAACCTTCCCCCTTCGCATATGCGGACTTCACTTCGCAAAAGCGAAGCTGACCCAGCCCCCACCATTTTTGCATATTCGAGCCTAACCTCGCATTTGCGATTAGGTCCTCGCAAGTGTGAGATCTGCAGACCTGATGCACCAGGACTCTTTAAGTTCAAAAATCACTCTGTGGCATATCCGAAACTCGTTCAAAACCTCGAGGCTCCAAACCAAACATGCACACAAGTGTAATAACATCATACGAACTTGCTCGTGCAATCAAAAGACCAAAATAATACCTAGAACAATGAATCGGACACCAAAACATGCAATTTCTCAACCGGACGTCTGAATCACGTCAAATCAACTCCGTTTTGCACCAAATTTTGCAGACAAGTCATAAATATTGAAACAGGCATATACCAAGTTCCAAAACCAAAATCTAAACTAGGTAGCAACAAAGTCAAACTACGGTCAAATTTATGAGTTCTTTAAACCTTTAAACTTCTCGTTTTCAACAAATTATGACAAATCAAGTTAGAGACTTTCGAATTCGATTCCGGGCATACGCTCGAGTCCCAAATCATGATATGGACCCACCGGGACCGTCAAAACACTTATCCGCATCCTTTTTTTGCTCAAAATATTGACCGAAGTCAACTCAAATAAATTTTAAGGCACGATTTCACATTTCGTCAATTTTTCGCATTAAAACCTTTTGAAAAAAGACACGGTCTGTGCATGCAAATCGAGAAAGATTAAACTAATCTAATTAAGGTTTTAAAACACAAAAATGAAAGCTAAAACTGAAAATGACCTACCAATTATAGGCACTAATATAATGAAATCCGCAGACAAACTTCTAGGCACCGACCAACTTCAGCAAGTACAACTCATACAAGTCGACTCTATTAGACAAGCAAAATCTAAGCATAATTTGCGCATAACTCTTTAAAAAAGAAAAAAGAACAACAAAAGAAAAGCGCAATAGCTAGCAACAAAAAATAGAAAGGAAATGGTCCAGCTAGGAATAGAACAAAGAATATATCTTTTGTCTGGCTACCCCACACGCCCTTCTCTTTTTTCAAAGCAATAGCTCTATATTTTGACTAATAAAGATTTTAGAACAAGATCTCATAATAATATTCGCATAAATAAGTAAAAAGTCAAAGTGTGAAGAGCTTTAAGAGATTGTGATCACGTATATATACTTACATAACATACCGTTAACTATGATACAAGAAAAATATTTATTTTAAAGAAAAGAAAAAAATAGTATATAACAACAACAATAACATATCTAGTGTGATCCGTAATTTGTGTTTGGAAGGATGGGTCTTACTCCTATCACGTGTAAGGTAAAAATATTATTTTTAATAGTTATTCGACTGAAGAAAAGCATTTTTCAAATTGATTGAAAAATACAAGAATGAAAAAAGCTATGGTGAAAAATTCACGATAAGAAAAGTTTCTTCGCATCTATTATTTAATTAATTATATCACGACATATCAACTATGGTTAAGTGATTTAATAAACAAAGAGCATATATTAATTACAATGGATTAGCGAAAGAAAAATATATATATATATTAGTTTGACGGGCAAATTTTTACAAGCATATTAATAGGTGCGTGCGTGAACTTCAACACGTTATGTCGCATGAAAGGTATCTCCAAAATAAATGAATTTTAATATTTTAAGATATAATAATTTTTAGAACTTTCCAATTTTTTCTGACCTCTGCCCGCAAATGGTGCCGGCGTGGAGCAATACATATGAAGATTTGTTGTTGGCATTTTCTTGGCAAGTTCCTCTTAGATTTTATACTATTTTTAAATTCACATACATATTTGATTCTTTAAAAAGAAATGTTTAATTTAGCTTTAAGGTCAACAATTCTGGAGAACATTTATTGCCAGATTTAGATGCTGACAATGAAACATGTTTTGCAATTAATTTCTCAAAGAATATTATAATATTGTTTAAGAGTCCAAATTTAATATAAGAAATAAAGCTAATCTTTGACTTGAAATTAGAAAACTTAAAATTTTCTACATATTTTATAGTTGTCTGACATACATAACCTTTTGAAATATGAATTAATTTGTTGTAGATCACCCATTGCCATAGTAATTTTGTATCATCAAACCCTCACCAATTGAGGCGGAGCCAATATTTCAACCTTATGAGTTTTGGATTTTAGAACGACAACTTCAAGTATTAGTGATTGAGTTATAAATTTAATATTTGTACATATTTAATGAATTGTAAATATCAAATACACAATTTGAACAAACAGTATTGAGTTTGGTCGAACCCGTAGCTCGGCTCGTGCTTCCGTCCAGTTCAATAACACGATGAAAATTTAAATAGCCAATCAACTAAACGACTAAAATTCCTGCGTTTTACTTGATTAAAGACGGTACGAAGGTTCTAATATCAATATAAAATAAATGTCTTAAGACTATCTAGAGAACAAATGCTAGAAATATGGAAAATTTGTAATAAACTACCTTCCATAGATAATTATATTGCCAATAAAACTTACATTTCCTTACAAACAAATGTAGACCTAAATAACGAGTGTGTTCAATTGAACCCATTATTTACAGTTTAAACCAGACCACAATCTCAAGTACTTTTTAATTACATTACATATACAGAATTTTTTTAACATAGAAAATGTTGGACAAGATCCAAAATCTTTGCAAAAACACGATACTATGTTGTTTAATGTAAATTTCAAGTTACTTAGAATACTAGGTTAGTAACCTAAATTAATTTACCAAGAAATGGTTTGTGTAGATTTTGGTCAAGAATAAATGTGTTCATAAGAAGGTTTAATTTAGAAAATATTGTTGTTTACTGGCCACGATTATATTCCCCCCAAAAAGAAGGCAAGTATTGTTAAAATAATTCATATTAATTGGTACATCGTGTATGGTCGGTGTTGGGAGAAAAAATAGTTATAAATAAAACTAAACATTAAAAAAACAGACAAGTGAAAGAAAAGAAAGCCTTAGTTGTGGAGTATCATAAGCTCGCAAAGGAATCTGAAATTCTTATATTATATCGAATTAAATAAAGTTTTTATTACTGGGAAGATGACTTCCTTGTAAAAACCATAACTAAGATAAAATAATTTATTTTCTATAGTTTTATATATGAAACTGCGATCTAGTAAAAATCAAACTCTAATCTAGTTTTATAAAGGGAAAATTTCAAATTAAAACAAGTGGGCTGCATTCTTTTCAACTTTATAGCCCATATTTAACTTTACAATTCAGTAGCCCACAAATTAGGGGCCCAAATCTGAAAAGGGGGCATTATTTTCGGTATTTTGAGACTACCAAGCGCGATTTTATCTCATTCAGCTGGATTTTCTCATATTCTTTCCAATCTTCTTCCAAAAATACTTCAAAAACAAGATCCTGCGATAAATGCAGGTACGAAAACCCTAACATTTCTTCTTCATCTAGAATTTATTCAATTTTTTTGCTACGAAGCAGCGCAATTCTCCTTTTTGCTGCAATTTTGATTTCAATTTTTTGTTAGATGGAGATTTTTCCTGTTTACCTTCTTCATAGTGGTGAATGGGAAGAAAACAAGTTTGTGAATTTCATCAGAGATTGTGTAATAATTGAGTCCACATTCAACTACAACAATTTAGTTGCAGCTATTTCGGAACAGATTAGGATCGATAGTGATTTAAACACAATAGAGATTAACTTTGTGCCAAATGTTGGTTTGCCGCCGATCACGATTTACAACGATACAGGAGTTAAGGTGTATATAGAATTAAAGAAAAAAAAACTTGAATTTCACTGAATATACCCTGTTTGTGACAGTGAAAGAGATTTATGAAAATCATTTGGTTGTTACAAGTTCTGTGGTTGCTTCAAGTTCCAGTTGTTTGGTTGCTACAAATTCAAATTCTAGAGATGTATCAACAACTGATAGCACTGAGATTATTGATATTGAATTGATTGAAAACACGAATTTTAGTGAAAACACGGGTATAATAGATAATATGTTGAACGAATTTGTTGAGGAGGATCAAGTTTATAAGGATAAAGAGACACTTATGAATATGATGAAGAACTTGGCTGTACGCGAGAGGTTCCAATTCAAGGTGAAGAGATCAAGCGTGACAAGGTATGTCATTAATTGTATATTCTGTTGTATAAATATGTATAAAGTAGTATATATTTGTATATAGATATTAAAATTAGTATATATGCAGTTTGTATACAAGTGTATTTAGAAGTTGAATGATGTATAATACTATGTATCACCTTACATGTCTGGATGACAATTGTGCTTGGAGTTTCAAATCTTCTACCATTTTCAAGGCAAACATATTCAAAGTGAGAAGTTACAATAATAATCACACATGCGGCTATGGTGAAAGATACTTAACACAACGTCAAGCTACTTTGGGTATAATTGCTAGTATAGTCAAGGACAAGTATGTTAATCCAAAAAAAGTTTACACCGCAAATGATATAATAGAGGACATACAAAAGCAACACGGGATTAAAGTGAGCTACATGAAAGCATGGAGAGCTAAAGAAATAGCAATGGCAATGATAAGAGGGAGTCCGAGTGATTCATATAAGGAGCTGCCGAAGTATTTTTCTATGTTGGAGCAAACAAATCCAGGATCGGTTACAAAGTTGCACAAATCAGAGGATGGGTGCTTTCTTTATGCATATGTTTCGCTATATGCATCTATCAAGGGCTGGGAGCATTGCAGACCGATAATGGTTGTTGACGGAAGCTTCCTTAAAGCAGCATATAAGGGTACTATATTGACTGCTTGCACACAAGATGGAGCTGGTGAGTTGACTGCATCTATGTTGTTTCTGCAGTTTGTATAATGTTTATGTTTCATGTATAAAAGTGTATAGGATTTCGCAGCTGCTGTTTTTATAAAATTTGCAGTTGGTATAAATCTGTATAATTATGTATAACTGTGTATAAGATTTGTATAAATTTTGTAGTTGGTATCTCCAGACTAAATTACAGTCTGAATCCTAATATCTATTTTTGTATAAACTGGAAAAATCCTTCCACTTGCGTATGCAATTGTGGATTCAGAGAATAATAAATCTTGGGAGTGGTTCTTTATCTAGATAAAGGGTACTTTTGGAGTTAGGGAAGGGATGTGTATAGTTTCAGATAGAAATGAAAGCATCTTCAATGCCACAAAAGTTGTGTACCCAGAAGTACCACATTGTATTTGCATGTTTCACTTGTGGCAGAATGTAAAGCGCACATTCAAGAAACATCACAAACAATTGAAGGATATCTTCTTTGCTTTGGCAAGAGCTTACACGATAGAGAAGTTTGAGTACCATATGACAGAGTTGTGCAACAGTGATCCGAGGGTGCAGCCTTACTTGTTCGAAATTGGGTACGAAAGGTGGTCTAGAGCATATTCCAAGGTGAAAAGGTCGATGGTAATGACTTCCAATATTGCAGAGTCAATTAATGCAGCTAACAAGGATGCTAGAGAGTTACCAGTAATGCGATTGCTGGAGTACATGACAAATTTGCTACAATAGTGGAACAACAAAAACAAAAAAAGTGCAATGGAGACATCTACAGAGCTTGGCGAAAAGTACGACAAATTCCTTCGGGAAAATCTGATTGCATCGGAGAAAATGACGGTAAAATGAATCAAATATAATGAATCTTGGCACTTCTGACTTGCATTTTACTGTTCTTTAATTTTATTTATTTTTTTTTTAAAAACTTTTGCAGGTGAGGCCTGCTACGGATCAGTTATATACTGTGCTTGAAGGGGTAAGGAGAAACATAGTGTGCCTTGAAGAGGGAACATGCAGTTGCGGAAAAATTCAAATGGATGAACTTCCATGTCCGCATGCTTGGGCGGTTTTGAAGAACCAGCAGCTGAAACCTGGCCAGTATTGTTCTTTTTACTACAAGAAGGATAAACTCCTTAGCACTTATGAATTTCTAGTGAATCCGATGCCAGATGAGAGTTTATGGGTAGTCCCAACAGAGGTGTTGGAAGATGTGGTCCTACCACCTAAAGGGAGAAGGAATGCAGGAAGGCCAAGAAAGGAAAGACTCAAGCCTACTTCAGAGAAAGAGTCTAAGAGAGCATTTTCATGTTCTGTGTGTGGACAAGGTGGTCACAATAGGAAAACATGTAGGAATCGACCAAAATAAATAGTTGGAAACAAAACGCTTCCTATTATATTTGTTGTCATGTTGAGTAGTTAAGTTTCAGAAACAATATAGTTACAAATGTTGATTAGTTAAGTTTCACAATCAATTGACATGTTTCATTATACATGTTTTACTTATCCAATAATAGTGTCTTCCTGTTTTTAATGGTACTAAATATATTGATAGATTGTAGAAATACAAAACAGAACTGCAAACAATCACTGGTATTACATGTATAAAGATGTATAAATGAGAGTATAAATTTGTATAACTATGTATATAATTGTATACATATGTATAAAACCTGCTACATTAACAAAACTGCAACCATAATGAAAATACATACTTTGTTAAAGGACAAAAGCAACTGAATATATTCATTCCATAAAGATTGGATTCTCAATCCATATCCATGTCTTGTTTCCCTTTCAGAATTCCAAAAGTACTTGAAGAAGGTGTCTCAGGAAATAAAGGAAGAGGAACCGGGACTGGACCCATTTCATCCTTAGGAAATAATAGAAATATAGGTAACATAGGAGAAGTCATAACATACGGAATATTCTCTTGAACAGAGATGGATTCAGGATTTTAAATTATGGTAACATGCAAAGAAGCGGCTGAAACCGAGACTTGACTTTCACCAGTAGTAGCCAGAAAAGGATGAAAAATAGGCTGCATTCCATTTGGAATAACACAATGGTGAAAGAAGCAAAGTCAAATAGCTTGTAAAGGACAAAAACAACTGAAAATATTCATTAAGATGTAATTTATTCACAGCAACAATGTGTAATGACTGCCTCAAATTACATTCACATCTATAATATCCTTTAAGGTTATCTCACAAGTAGCAGAATAGTTACAAAACTAGGCAACAACTCCTTATACATAGAACAACTACAGTAAAATGAAAATAACAGAACTACTTTCTTGGTCGCCACCTCTTCCTCTTCTTCAAAAGTCTCCATGTGATTTCATCATCACTAATTGCACCAGACTATTGTTTTTTCCTTCCATAATCCCATAACAGAGATCCCCACCTGGTGCGAAGTATCTTAATGTCAAAATTATCCTTTCGAATTTCTTTACCAAGGATGAAATACTCAGCAAAGCCACCAACAAAAGCACCACAATCACTGTAATTAAAAAGAAACAAATCAGATTCAAATACGTACACTAATAGTAAAATAGTAAAACAATTGAGATTAACCTACCATTTGATCTGTTGGGGAACATTATTAATCAGATTAATCTGCAAAGCATCAGAATGGGATTTATCGGTATATGCACCATTGTTCCAATCAATGCCCTTCTTCTCGACATAAAAATCAGAACTCTTCAAGAAGTAAGGTATCAGAATTGCATAAGGTAATGCAGCATCCAAAACATGTCTATCATTAAGAGCCCCATGGTTAGAGTCATAGATGTGGATGCATCTATCTACGAACATAAACACCCCCAAAACCCAATGTCCCAATTTTGCTCTTCCGCGCTTCACAAAGATAGGGAATAAGACGTGGTCAACAGTGTGCCACGGGACATTTGCATCACAATAATAACCTCTGATGTACTCTTCTATCTCATGCCCGTCAGGAATCACTGAAGGATCTTGATTCACTTTGAAATCTTTGTATAGGGAGTTGATTTTGTTACCAAAGGCAAAGTTGGTTGTAGTAAACCGCATGGCAACACTTGGCCCATATTTTCCCCTCTTCCTCAAATAATAAAAGAGGACATCCAGGTGCTGAGACAAGAAATAAAACAGAACAACCATCACTACCAGATTTTTAAACTATAGAACTTTATACACTATTATACATAGGTATACATATTTATACAAGGTTATACAATCTTATACTGTGATTATACAAAGCTATGTATATACTATGCAAGTCTCAAAACAACAAAGATATGCAACAAAAATAAAAAGGGAATTAGAACAGAAATTTATTAAAATACCGTGTCAATCAAAGGGCGGTCACAATATGCAAGTGAGTGGAACCAATCCTTCTTGGTCACATAACACGAGCCAAAAGTAAAACCTTCCACAAGATTATTTACTTCATCGGGATATATATGTTTGGCACTTCAAATCACAAAAAATAAAAAGTAATCAGAACTACATTCATTGACACGTATAAAATCAGAAAATCAAAGATTGAAGAAAGTGAAGATACTTTCGCCTCGTATCCATCCCATTATCAACAAACACGCAAAACTCTTTAGCCAATGGCGACAATGTATCAAAATCATCAATTTCAATCGTGAAAGGATGCTTCATATAAAAAATGAGCTTCGGCGCCGATTTTGATGCTCTAGAATAAAAAACTGGCAAATATGGAGATTTGGCATATTTTCCTGGTATTCTCTGTCGAACTGAATGGTCAGGAGAAATGTAATCATCTTCTACTTCTATGATCGATTGTTTGTGAACCACAAGTTGGGACATCTGAGCTAAATCTTCATCACCAATGTCATCCCAAAATGTGTCACCCTTGACATCACCTGCTGCCCCTTAGAAATAGAAACACAAATAATACAAAACTTCAAAAAGAGGAAAAGAAAAATCAGACCAAAAAAAAGAAACCAGAACAAATACCATTATCAACACCATCAGTAACTCTCTCGTTAGCTACCACATTTTCTTGATTCATTTGATTGACAAAGTTAGGAACAACATCATATTGATAGCCATCAAATTTGCCAAGACCAGATGTATTGTCATCAAACACGGGCTGACGAATCTAATAAAAAACAATAGAAAGAGAAGGCATGTTGAGTTCAGAGAAGGCATAACTGTTGACTGATTTGGTTTTATCAGTAAACAATTACCCTAGAATCAGTAAAATCCTCCCTCGTTTTCTTGGGTTCCTTATTATTCGGAAAACTGAACACTTTTTCAAAGGAAGAAACGACATAGTTGTTAAGCGTCGTCACTGTATCAGTCAACTACAACAAAAGCAAATAAACAACCATGTTTATAACCAAAAAGTAATTATAAACTACAGAAAAGCTAAAGGTCCAGTACCTTTCCAACATCACTCCTCAGCTTCTCAACTTCATCATTCAAAAGATCAAGGCACACAAAAGGATCATAACTTGGATTAGGCTGTGGATTCATAGTCTGAGGACAAGGTCGTTTAGACTGTTGCTTTGCATTTTGAGGATAAGGTCTTGTAGACTGTTGCTCCATATGCTGAGGACAAGGTGAAGGTGCAGCAACAAAATCATCAGTGTGAGAGGCAGGAACAACATGCACCTCCCCTGATACAACATCATCGGCATTGACTTCAAAAAGTGTGTCGATGTTCAGACTTGACATCTCTTCAGAAGTAGGGGAAATTTTATTATAGTTCAACTACAAGAAGAAAAAAACAGGATTACAATAGTAGAATAATACAGAAAAACTGAAATCATATATGAAGAAGTATTATGGTACAAAATGTTTACCTTGTCGACACTACACATGATCACGCCGCCAGTCAAATCCTCATATGATGGAGCGTTAGTCACTTTCCAATTAAGAATGCGTGGCACATTTGTGCCAACGTGAACAACTAGATTCTTATCAACCATTGAGCAACACTCAAAAAACCAAACCTGTAAAGCAAGCGGCAAACCTCCAAGCCTATACATTGTCAAATAATCACATTGCATGTCCCTCATTGTCCTTAAAACATCTTCAAATGACTTTTTTCCCAAGGAAACATCTTATATTGGCCACTTTCGATGATATCAAAATCATCTTTGGTGATACCATGATTATTAGCATCAGAGAAGATGAAATGATGGACAAAAACCATCAAGGCCATCTTGAACGCATCTTCATCCGACTTTCACTCCTTTTGCTTGAAGCGATCAAGAAACTCTCCCCTTGTTATGGCCTTTTTTTCATCTCCTGGAAAATACTCTTTCAACAATCTATTAACATCTGGTTTGTCATAGAAGGAGGCGTCGTCGTCTACGCACTTCAAACCAGTGATAAGAGCAAACTCTCCAATGCCAAAACGCAGTAAACAACCATTAATCTTCACCCATAACTCCCTTTCACGTCCCGGGACGACTTCCCTCAATAATATACAATGAATAAGTTGATTTTGAATTTTAAATTGAGGGAGGTCCAAGAAGTACCCAAAACAACTAGAACGGAACATCTGAAGCTGCATGTCAGTCAAACATTGCTTCAAAATGTTCACAATTTGAGGCTCGGTATGGGAACTAATTCTGTTGTGGAAATAATCAACTGGTTGTATATAGAAGTCTCCAACCTTGCATATAGGAAAATAACAAGAAATAGATCAACAACAAAAAATATACTAATAAATTTTATAAAACTGTATATATAAGTATATCAGTACTTGTATAAAGATGTATAAACAGATGTATAACTTTGTATAAAACTGTATAACCATGTATAAATAAATAGCAAAACAGGGAATACCTTCAACTTAGCTTTTCTCTGATTCAATTTCTTCCGAATAGCAACCCTTTGTTCTCTCGAACGTAAATCAAGGCAAGACTCACCATCATCCTTGTAAGCACGTGATTTTTGCCCTATATGAGAATTACTCCCAAAAAATTCAAAAATAAAATGATTTTCCTTGGTGTGCAATTTTGTGATATTTTTGAATAATTATTTGTATTTGTCTGTGCATGTTTATTTGTTAAATTAATAAAAATACAAAAATATGTCGCATTTTGCATGTAGGATTTAATTATACAATTGTTAGTAATTAAGTTTGTTTTACAAAAATTGAAAATTACAAAAAATAGGCATCTTCTGCATTTTTAGCATTTAATGTCCAAATATACAATTTTATGCTTAATTATTACTTAATTGTGCGTTAATTGTTATTGGGAGTTAATTTGCGTTTTTATAACTTAATTTAGTTCTTAATAATAATTTAAGTATTTTTATAATTTAGTTTTAGAAAAATAAAAGAAGAAAAGAGAGCAAAAATACAAAGAAAAATCGGATTGGGCCACTTCTTCAATTGTAAGCCACAGGCCCAAAAAATTATCCAATCTTCCCAAACGACCCGGTCCATTTCAAACCGGGTCGACCCAGTCCATAACCCCAAAGACCAACACCCCTATTTCCCTATCTTTCATTTAACAAAACCCTAAAATATTCACTGTTGAAAAAAAACCACCCGCCCCCTCTCTTGCTCTCCTTCTTCAAGCTTTCACAACCATGGCTGCCCTTCCCCCCTTGCCCAACGACCACCCCTCCAGCCTTTCCCCCTCACCCCGTCACACTCACACACACACACGTCAACACGCACACACACATACACAGTAAAAAACGCACACACGCAGCAGCCTTTCATGGCTGCCGCTTCTTCTTCGTTCTTCATCCATACGACCAAACGACCCTACTGTCATCGCGATGTTGCTGCTCCGTCCAGCCAGTCGCACACAGTCCGTCGCGTCGTCGACCACCTTCGATGTTTCTTCGTCTCCGAGAAGCCATGAACAAGCTCAAGCTCAAGCTTTCATGGCTGCCGACGTCGACCATGTCTTCGTCCAAACGAGCATCGTCGTCTCCATCGCTGCCACCAGTTGAGTAGCGTTGCTACTGCTGCCCGCGTCGCCACTGCTGCTGCGTTTTTCTTCCAGCTGTCTGCTGCTTCACTTCATCGTCCTCTTCGCTGCTACTGTTTCGTTGTCGCTTCGTCGTCTTCAAGTCCGTTTATGTCAAAGCTTCGTTGGATTCGTTTAAAGTTCGTTCGAGTTCGTCGTTGGTCATTTACGGTTAGTTGTTCTAAGTTTTGTTTCTGTCCGTAATTTGTTTGATATTTTTCGGATCCGAAATCATTAAATGTTTGATTCTTGTTCTTGATTTTTATTTAGTTGTTTTATTTTTTGTTTTATTTTTTTAGGTAAAAATTATTAGTAATTATAATGTTTTTAGTTTTAAGTTGAAGTTCAATGAATTTTGTCTTTAGTTTGTTCTGTTAATTTTAAAAGGATTTAGTATAGAAGAATGTTAGTTTAAATCATTTAAATCCGTCATGTTTGTTGTTTAGAATAGATTTAATTCGTGTTCATTTTGTTTGAAGTTCGTTTTTAATTCAGTGATTTAATGTGAAGTTATGTTTTAATTTTTGGATCATGTATCTTTGTTATAATTTTTGTTGGATTTAATTAAGAAAGATTAATTGATTATTTGAAGATTAGTGATTTGAATATGTTTATTTGTTTTGTTTAAGTTTAATTCGAAGTTTGAATAAAGTTTGTTTGTTATTGTTGTTGAATCTTTTCATTTATGCTCATACTTTGTTTGATTGATTTTGAATCTGAAATTAGTATAGTTTGATCTTCTTGTTTGTTGATTATCATTTATGATTATTTCTTGAGTTTGTCTCATAATCTTGTTTAAGTTTAATATAAGAATTGTTGGTTGTAATGTTGTTAGAGTTGATTTTAAGTTCAAATGATTATTGAATTTAGAAATTGGAATATACTTGTTTGTTGTTGTTGTTGTTGTTGAATCTGAAAATAGGTTTGTTTGTTGCTAAAAATATTGTTCAATCAAAATTTTAGTTGTTCTTTGTTGTTCAATTTGTGTTCATGTGATTTGTTGTTGAATTGGTTCAGAAATCATGTTCATGTGATTTGTTGTTTGAATTTGTGTAGAAATTGGTCATATTGGCTATATTTTGGTTGAGTTTGATTAATTGATTGGTTATAGCTGATGAGGGTAGTTTGGTAAATTGCAGTACGTTCAGGGGTAAAATGGTAATTGCAATAAGGTCGGAGGGGTAGTTTAGGAATTGTACATTTTGTAATTCTTTATGTTAAGCATGGGGGACAAAATGTAATGGGATGTGGGTGATATAATTGTTTAATATAATGGGGGACAAGACATAATGTAGTGGAGGAGAATATGGTAATTGTTTATGATAAGCATGGGGGACAAGATGTAATGGGGTGGGGTTGATATATTTGTTTAATTTAGTGGGATTAAAATGGGGATGAGTGGGAAGATAATGAGTTTGGTAGGAGAAAATGGTTGTTTTATTTATTAATTAAAGGGTTTGGGGATATGATATATATAGGAGGCTTGATCAGATTTTAGAGAAGGAGATAGAGAAAGAGAGAGAAAAAAAAGCTGAATATTTAAGAGAGAAAGAAAAAAATCGAAAAAATATTAAAACTTTCAAGAAAGAAAAAGAAAAGAAAAAAAATATACAAATAAAAAGAGCTGGAAATTAGAAGAGAGAGTAGTACACATCTGATAAATATTCTGATATACGGGTTTAGAAATTAAGGGTTAAACATTAATTAGCCTTTCAAATCTGAAAATTCCCTTGGTTTCTGTCCGTTATTTGTTGACAGTGTTTCTGGATTTTATTTTGATTTTCAAATCTGCCACTGGGATTTCTGTTGACTGGATTGCTGGTTATTATTGTTGTTGCTGTGTTACGTATTACGTGGCTGACTTTCTTCTTCTTATATTGGCAATATCAGGTACACAACTGTAATTTTGGCATTTTGTAAGCTGAAATGAAGAATGGAAGTTTAAATTTTTAATTTAGTTTTTTTTTATTAATTGCATTCAGGATATTTCATGTACTATTATTCTGTAAATCGCCGTCGTTTGGCATAATTAGGCATATTGTAGCGATGTATTAAATAGTGCTTTGCTTCAACCTGATTATTAGGTAGTATATATTTAAGCATGTTCATTACTAATTAAACTGTCAAATAATAAAAATAGAAGAAAATAACGTAAAAATGGCTTTATTAAATCAGTTTGGCAAAATTGATTAAATTCCTTATTCATAAGGGTTTTAGTATCGCCAACGTTAAGTTAATCGGAATCATGTATCTGAATTCAGTTAAAATATGAATTAATTTTGCGAATCAAGTATTAGGACATGATTTGAATTAAAACAAGGTTAGTTAAGGTTAAATTATTTAATTTTTAGAAATACGGTTTAGTAATCAAGATTATTTCTAATTTTCAGTATTTGTAAATAATTAATTTCAATAGCTCAAGTCATCTAACAATATGATTTTAATTGACTATGGGATAATTAGTTTTAAAAAAAAAATATTTGACAATTCCATGCTGTATTTATAATTATAATTTTAGTAATATTACTTTCCGTTAATATTTGTTTTAAACTAGTATTTAATATGTTATTTTTTAAGTATGTAGAGATTGATTTTATATTAGTAATAATAAAAAGTAGTCATTAAAATATATTCATAAAATAAGGGAGGATTTCGCTAAAAATAAATAAATATAAACAATACAAAATTTGCAGGGTCCTCCAATCTTATTTTTTTTTTAAAAAAATATTTAGATTCCGGGATGGGCCATTTAGTAAATTTCACAGTCCTACCTAATAGTTTAATAACGCGTAGTATTTTGGCGCATATTTAATAAAGTTATTTTCTTAAATACGGGTGTGCATTTATGTAACCCAAATCCCGATCTTGACGAAGTCAAAATGCGTCAACAAATCACGTGTACACTGGTTGTGACGTGGTTCGAGATGCGTTTTTACGACGTTGCAATTCTTATATAAAAATAATAATAAGAATAATGATAAAAGCGGTTTAATGCTAAATTTGCATATAAGTTTTTAATTGTTTAAAAATCAGGTAAATAAGCAAAATATAACAGTTGAGCGACCGTGCTAGAACCACGGAATTCGGGAATGCCTAACACCTTCTCCCGGGTTAACAGAATTCTTTATCCGGATTTCTGGTGCGCAGACTGTAATATGGAGTCATTCTTTTCCTCGATTCGGGATTAAAATTGGTGACTTGGGACACCCTAAAATCTCCCAAGTGGCGACTCTGAAATAAATAAACAAATCCCATTTCGATTGTCCTTTAATTGGAAAAAACTCCTTCACCCTCGCGGGTGCCGGAAAAAGGAGGTGTGACAATCCTTCATCTTTCTCCTTTTCCGTTTAACATTACAGACTTCATCATCTTCATTAAACAAATCATCTTTCAGCTTATCTGTTGATTTTGCAGGTCTGCCGCATTTCTTACTCCTTGGTTTAACAATGTTAACTGGAGTAGGAGTATTACTTGTTTGGGAACGAGTCATTCGACTGCTCCCTTGTTGCAACATTTTTGGAGGAGGAGGAGACTCGAAATCATCATCATCGGGAGCCTACACATGCTTATTCGCTTCATAAGAAGAGAGTGAGGGCAAGTCACTCGATGATTTAACTGGAGTGCCAGTATTTCTCATTTGAGAACGAGTCATCCGACTGCTCTCTGGTTGCAAGTTTTTAGGAGGATCAGCAGAATCAAAATCATCAACTTCTGGCGCCGGGGCATTTACATTAGATTCTGAATCAGGGCTTGAAGGCAACTCCCTCAATCGTTTCCCATAATCTAACCTAACGCCTTTTCCGACAATCTTCCGTTTGCCTTTAGAAGCAGACATTTTTGAACGCATTTTCTACAATAAACCACACAAACAAAGCTTTAACAAAACAAACACAAAAGTTAAAGCAAACACAAAACTCACACTGTAAAAAAACTCAAAAGTTAACCCAAAATGCCATAAACACAAAGCCAAGGCCAAAACAAAGCTTTAACAAAAGTGAACACAACTGAAGCAAAACAAACAAATGAAACTGTAACAAAACTCAAAATCTAAACAAAAATAAAAGCCATAAACTTAAAGCAGAGGTCAACTTTCCCAAATTTTAACAAAACTCAAAAAACAAAAAATTCGACCCTAAAAGTCGAAATAACAAACCATGCATTTCGTTTCATCAAGTTTAAGTCTCGAACGCAGAAACAAGGAACACAAAATCATCCGAAAAAACATAACAACATTGAAAAAAATTGGCGTGATCAGAAAAAGCAAAAAAAAAAAAAAAATTCAAAACCAACATTGTAGGAAAAGCATAAAAGGAAACAAAAATTACCTCAAACTAAGATAGAAACCTCGAAAAGCAACTTACACACAACAATGGAGTCGGTTATGGTCTGAGAAAATCGAGAGGAAGAGAGAGTGAAAAAAGCGTGAGGAAGAGAGCAACAGAGAAATTAAATTTAAAATATTAAAACGTTATGTTAAAGTGTAGGCTAGCGGGTGAAAATAAAATTTCATAACTTAGCCAACATGGGCTATGCCGGGTAAAGGCCTCAAATATGGGCTATTTTTGGGTGAGCTGTATAGCCCAAGTGACATAGAGTGTAATTTCTTCTTTTATAAATGATAATAGTTGAGATATGCGTAAACTGATCAAATATGTAAAACGACAAATTAAGACTACTTAATTACATATGTATAGTTACGATATTTTGTGTCTCGAAATTTCTCAAATTTCTTTAGTACCCTAAAGTCTCAACCTCAAGATGCCCTTTCTATTTCTCTCATCATATTCCTTGATGTGAAAGTAGACTAAAGCTTTGCTTTGTTAAAATAGAGTAAGAATTAATAGTGTCACACTTTTAATTAATTTCTACGTCAAATTATATGGACCATGGGTACATGTTGGAGCAACAATATATTAAAGTTATTTTAGTGTGACTTATAGGTCACGAAAGTTCAAGTCGAGAATCAGCTACTGATGCTTACGTTAAGGTTAACTATTTACATTAGGGGTGTACAAAGAAAACCGACAAACAGCATCAACCCGATAATCCGAGTCAAATCGGAAAAAAAAAATCCGACCATGGTTTGGTGTTGGAAAAAAAAACCGACAACAATTAGTTTGGTTTGGTTTTAACTAAAGAAAGTTAAACCGAAACCAAACCAACCCGACATTACATATATAGAAATTTTAGATATATTTAATATATAAATATACTTATTGTGATGCAATTTATAAATATTTCTTTAAAAATTTCATAATTTTATCTTTTACGGTATTATTTCAAGGTTGGACTTAGAACTTTTTGAATGTTCCAATAAGTTTTATAGCCATTAACATTAGTAAATTAAATAATGCTAACAAAAGCCAAATTAAAACTAAAATCAAATCAATATTAATGCCAACAAAAGACATTCAATTCAATACTATGAACGGGAATGTATTGAATATCTATTTTTTGTTTTGCAATAATTTAGATAAAATACACAACCTATTTTTATTTTTTCTTTAGCATTTAGTCATGTAATTAATACTCCCTTATTAGTCTACTTATTTTAGCATGACTTAGTGTAAGCACGTGATTTTTGCCCTATATGAGAATTACTCCCAAAAAATTCAAAAAATAAAATAATTTTTCTTGGTGTGCAATTTTTGTGATATTTTGTGTAACTATTTGTATGTTTGTCTATGCATGTTTATTTGTTAAATTAATAAAAAAATACAAAAATAGGCATCTTTTGCATTTTTAGCATTTAATGTCCAAATGAACAATTTTATGCTTAATTATTACTTAATTGTGCGTTAATTGTTATTGGAAGTTAATTTGCGCTTTTATAACTTAATTTAGTTCTTAATAATAATTTAAGTACTTTTATAATTTAGTTTTAGAAAAATAAAAGAAGAAAAGAGAACAAAAATACAAAGAAAAATCGGATTGGGCCACTTCTTCAATTTCAAACCACAGGCCCAAATAATTGCCCAACTTTCCCCATGACCCGGTCCGTTTCAAACCGGGTCGACCCGGTCCGCTCCATTAACCCAACACCCCATCTTCATTTTTGTCCAACACAAAACAAAACCAAAAAAATAAAAAATAAAAGGTGAATTATCACTATTAATAGTTTTATTTTTTGTTTTTTTTATATATAAAAAAATCCGAAAATATTTTATTTTATTTATTATTTTTATTTTTAAAAAAAATATATATAATAATTTCGGGAATGATTTTTTTTTAAAAAAAGTAAAAGAATGTAGAAAATTTAAAAAAAAATAAAAAGTTTTAAAAAAAATTTAAAAGTAAAAGAAGGTTGGAATTAAAAAATAAATATAAAGGTATCTGAAAATTTAAAAAAATTTAAAGTAATTGAAAGTAGCATTTTTAAAAGAAAAAGAAAAGATAGTGGTTTGTTTTTTAAAGAAAAGTTAAATAAAGTGAGATTCTCTTTTTAAAAAAATAAAAAGTGGGATTTTAAATAAGATAAAGTAATTAAAGTTGGAATTTTAAAAATAAAAGTAAATAAAGGTGGGATTTCTTTTTCTAAAAAAATAAAAGCAATTTGTAAGTGGGATTTCTTTTAATTAAAAAAATAATAAAATAATAAAAAAACAAATCTGAAAATTTCGAAAAAATTTCTATAAATAGAATAGAAAATTTAGGAAGAAGGGGTGGGAAAAAAAGAGGAAAAACTAGATAGAGAGAAGAAAAAAAGAGGGGGCGGAGTGAGAAGTATACACCCGATATACATTCTGGATACACTGAATATACAGGGGCAGAATTCATTTTGGAGAGTTTTGAAGTTGAAAAAGAATAGTTACTGTTTCATTGCCTCGCTTAGTATCTGAAATAGTCAGAACCTTCCTGCCTTTTACTTCTTCTCTATACTTGGAGTCGTTTATAGTCTCCTGGGTTTTCTGCTATTCCTACTGTTACTGGTCTATTCCTGTGTTGCTGGACTGTCGTTGCTGTGCTGCATTGTTACTACTGTTGCTGCTTCTCATCTTCATCTTCTCTTGTTTTCCAATACCAGGTACACGAATGTAATACTAGTTATTGCAAGCTAAAAATGTGGAAGCATGAATACATATGAAGAATCGAATTTTGAAGTTTTAATTTCGCTTTTTCTCTGTTCCTTTTATTGATTGTATTTAGGCTATTTTATGTATTATTGAATAATAATTGGAATAAGAGAAAATAACATAAGTTAGTCTTTAATGAATCGGCTTGGCAAAACGGGTTAATTCACTAGCTACGAAGGTTCTAAGATTATCAACAGTAGGTTAATCGTGAACAAGTACTTAAACTTAGCTAAGACATGAATTTGAACTAAATTTCGTGAATTAGGTATTAAGGCATGATTTGAGTTCAAACAAAATTAGAAGAACGTTTAAGTCTAATAAACTTTCTATTAAGCTTTAGTAATTATGGTTAAATCCAGTTTCAAATGGTTGTGAATAATTAATTCCAATAGTTTTTTTTATATATAACAATGCGAGCTTCAATCTAACTATATTTGATTCTTTTGAATATTAGTTGTCGAATTTTTATTTTATTTATAATTTCGAATTTTTTTTAGTAAAATTCTTGTTCATCAATATTTGTATTAATATAGCAATTAGTATGCCATGCTTTCTTAAAAAAAAAACTCGTAATTAATTAGGATTTTCTTTATTTATTTTAGAGACTAATTTTAATAGAAAAGATGTAGTCGCTTTAGGATTTGTCCATTTAAAATAAATGAGATGAGCCTCGCCTAGTAAAATGTATAGATTGCGGGGCCCTCACAAATGTATGTGTTAATTACTTAGAACTCGGGATCGGCCGCTTAGCGAACTTCACGGCCTTTTCTCAAAATAACCCTGCGCTAGCCGCTTTAGGCGCGTATTTAATAATGTTATCTCCTTAAACTCGGGTGCACATTTATGTGACCCAAATCCAAATTTCAACCGAGTCGAGATATGCCAAACAACTACGGGTGCATTGATGTAACGTGGTTCGAGATATGTTTCCACGACGTTGCAATTCTCGTAAAATAATAACAATAAGTAAGAAATCGGTAAAAAGATAAAATTTTGCACATAAGTTCATATTTGTATAAAATCAGATAATCAAGCCGAATATAACAGTTGAGCGACCGTGCTAGAACCACGGAACTCGGGAATGCCTAACACCTTCTCCCGGGTTAACAGAATTCCTTATCCGGATTTCTGGTGCGCAGATTCTAATATGGAGTCATTCTTTTCCTCGATTCGGGATTAAAATTGGTGACTTGGGACACCCTAAACCTCTCAAGTGGCGACTCTGAAATAAATAAACAAATCTCGTTTCGATTGTCCTTTAATTGGAAAAAAACTCCCTTGCACCCTCGCGGGTGCGGAAAAAGGAGGTGCGACACTTAGTACTTTTAAATTATGTTTATTTTTATTATGGCTTTTTAATTAGCAATATTTATATTACATAATTTTATTGTCTTTATTGTTGAATATTTTATGATAATGTCATGACATATCTCATATTTTATATTATTTTCTTGGAAAATACTTTATATAGTTGTATCTTACTAAGATTAAAGAATGATTTTGAGCACAATTTATATGTTTTGTTCTACGAAGATTTTACTGGAAAAAAATTAGAAAAAATCCGAATAACCCAAAAGAGAAAACCCGAAAAATTCGAGAGTGAAAAAACCCGAGTTTTATTGGTTTGGTTTGGTATTTAGATTTAATAACCCGACACAATTGGTTTGATTTGGTAATTATAAAATCCGAACCAACCCGACCTATGTACTCCCCTAGTTTACATCATACATTTTGGATGCAGTCCTTTCTTGAATCTTGCATAAACACGGGATATTTTGTGCACTGGACGAACCATAGACAGATGTAGGGGTGTGCATTCGATTTATCGATTCGATTTTGACCCTTATCGATAATTACTTATCGATTTGTACATATACTTATCATTATTGTTTCAACAAAGTTTTGATTTTTTCGATTTCGATTTATCGATTTTTGGGGCTTATCGATTACACCAATAAGAAAATTTGCGGGATTTCACATAAAGTATATCGCTATAAACACGCCTAAATAATATGGACAAAAAGAAGCTAAAATAAGACGAACACCGTTTATAACATAAAAATTGTGTCAACAAGCACATGCAACGAAACTAAAGTAAGGGATCAAATGTATGCCACCAACACTCCAACGGTATAAAAAAATAAAAATACATCATCACACTAATTCTATTTTCCATTAATTTGAACTTCATTCCTTTGAGCTTTAAATATGATCATTCCTTAAATGTGGTAGATGAAATAATAGGGTTAGAGACTTAGGGTAAAAGAAAGAGTATTATAGAATAAAGGTAAAAAAAATAAAAATTTTAGTATATCTTATCGGTTTATCGATAAACCGATAACCGAAGAGGACAAAATCGAAATCGATAACTCGATAAGAAAAATTTTGAAATCAAAATCGAAATCGATAAACCGATAGCAAATAATCGATAAATCGATGATTTATCGATAAACTGATTCGAATGCACACCATCGATTTATCGATAAACTGATTCGAATGCATACCACCCTACATAGGTGTTAACTAACTCATTCGTGAAAAGGACTTTTGGGGGAAATGAAAGTGTCGGCAAAGGCTAATTTTATGGACATAACGTTAATTAGCAATAAGATTTTAAAACATTGACAAGACTGCACACTAAATTTTGTATCTAAGTAGTGGGACAACATTCTCTTTATAATAATTACCTAACAACTATAATGTCATGCCTATTGAAATATAGACTACAAAGTCTCTACTAACATCTCAGAATTTCCTTGTTAACATAATTGAATAATTAGTGGTATACACGAATTTCTTAGAAAATAACTTATGCTTTAATATCATAGTAGCACCCAAGGGGTGATTTAGCAGTTAATAAAGTGAGTTTGAGAATTATAAGATGTCGGATTTAAATTTTAGCGAAAACAAAAATATTAGGTAATTTCTTCTTATCTGTCCAAATTTTGATGGATAAAATTATCCGGTACTTGTGATGATGGAAAATTACAAGTATGCAAGAAATTAATCGAGGTACATACAAGCTACCCGAATGCTGATTATTAAAAGCAAAAAAAAAAAAAAAGGTTATCGTAGTAAGTCATTGCGTTCTGTAAGTACACCTTGAAGTAAAAGAAGAAAATATGCAATAAGCTATGTTTACATGATTTAATAAACAATTTAAATGAGAGGAAAAGGAAAACTAAGAAAAGGAGTATTTCTTCGAGGGATAGGCAAATTGACTTAGGATGAATGTTGTCTGAATTGGGCCATATAGGTTTGTTGGGCTTGTTGCCCGGGCTTAGTGAATAAATCCATATAATTCTATCCTCATTGTACAAGGTAAATTTGGTTAAGTGTTTGATTGGTCCTAAGTCATATATAGGTAGAAATGACTCCAGCTAGCCACTCTAAATGGCTGTTATTTAAGAATTAGTCATGTATTTTAAATTTCAGTTTTTCAGCTCAATTTTTGTTTTGAAATTAAAATTTTTAGCTCAAAATTTCAGGATAAAATAAGTACTGGTTAATCCCTAAATAACAGTCTTAAGAATGATTCTTTATGCACTTCACCCATATTTTCATACCAATCGCTTCATAGAGTTGGTAGTTTTTTTTTTTTTTTTGGGGGGTGTGGGTGTGGGGGTGGGGGGGGGGGGGATTTTTGTTCTTGCTTTTCCATTTTAATATGCTTTTATCAATTGATTACTAGAAAAGATAGCACTAACTTGAATTCAGCACCTATTATCACATTTTGCCAAAATTGCCTTCTAATCAAAATTATCACATTTAGTGAAATGATACCCATCTCCAAGCTAAAAGGCTAAGGTGTAACCATATAGTTTCTTTCGGGCAAAGTCACAAATTTCTCTACGAACGTTCAAATTGAAAGAAGTAAACAAAACCCTCTCCAACAAAGGTATTTTATATATGTTATATACCTCTAAAACTTAATATTTTACATATATATATATACAATGTAATCCGACAAAGGGTGATCAATTAGGTTGGTGGTGTAAAGTCAATGGATAGTGAATCTAATCCTCTATTCTCCACTTATATACCGAGCTTTTATCCGAGTCAATTCCATGAAGCGTGTGTAACTCACACGAGTTGTGCTCTTACCAGTAAGACTAAAGGCCTAGGACTATGTTTACCATAAGGTAATAAATAACTAGAAGATAGAAGCAGTCAAGTATCACATGAAAAAACTTAATATAGAAGCATATAATGAAAAGTTAAACAGAAATCATTCAATACAAAATCGCGTTAATTCCTATCTCCTACCCTATGAAAATTTGCCAATGCCTGTATAGACAATTGAGCAAAAACAACAATTAGAATCCGTCGTTTCCTCTAGATCCACCATAGCCACCACCATATCCGCCACCAGAACCAAAACCACCGCTGCGAGGAGCTCTTTCCTGGGCAAGACTGACGCGGATGTTCCTCCCGTTGAGTTCCTGGACGGATCATAATGTGATATCAGCCAAGAACAATCAAGTAAATCAGATTACCAGCATATCCTAAATGTGTGCAACCATACCAAAAGCACAACAACAACAACAACAAATCCAGTCAGTTCCCAAAAGTAGGGTCCCGGGAGGGTAGTGGATACGCAGACCTTACCCCTACCCTGAAGAGCAGAAAGGTTGTTTCCAACAGACCCTCGGCTAGAGATAAGATGAAAAGAATCAGTGGCAAGACACCAAAAGCATCTAGACTCGATAAAGCCGTGAATGGAGGGTGGAAATAACACTTGCACATTGAACGGTCTCATGTGTTACGAGAACAAAGTTTTACCTGTCCATCCATTGCCGTCATAGCTTCCTTTGCAGATTCACCATCTGTAAAGTTCACGAATCCAAAACCCCTCGATCTCCCAGTGTCTCTATCGGTGATGACCTTAGCTGTACCACAATCACAAGATTCGAGTGATTAATACACAGGCATAATTCAAAGCAGCAAAATCCAATAACAGATTAGACGAAAAAGGGGTTGGGAGTGCGGTATGTCAGAAGCGCAAATGCTAGTGCGACCACACCGTTAACTAATCCTATCCCCCCCCCCCAAGTCCCTACACTGTAAACGAGGGAAATGAAACATCTGCGGCTAACACTAGAGAAGGATAGGGTAACCAATCTGAAGATACAGGAAAAAAAATGAAAGACTGAAATTGAACAAAGCTGACCAACATCCAAACATTAAAATCAACGGATAAGCAATAGCCTAATTAGCAAGAGGAACACATAAACAGGAAAATGTCAGCATCCTTCACGAAAATTATCAGATAAAAATAGGATGATATAGTGCCCTTCACGAAAAAGACAAACAAATTCTTCATCCAACTTGCTTTTCACTGTATAAAAATGATTGAAATTAAAGAACAGCCAGACTCAAGATAGCTCGGAACTCACAATCGACAACATCACCAAAGCTGGCAAATGCATCCTTCAGAGATTGATCATCAGTTCCATATGAAAGACCTATAAAGTGTAGGAAAAAATAAGCAAAATTTACAAGTTGCAGATAGTTATAAACTGAAAAAATAAAAATGAATTTTCAGACTACTAGTCACATACCCCCAATGAAAAGCTTTGTTGACATGCAACGCATGGCATTAAGCATTGACACAGCTGGTGCTTGTGCATTCAATGCATTGCCGCTTATGGAAATGCTCTGCCTCAAAAGACCCCTAAGTTTGTTGCAGAATGCCATTTGTGCAGATAACGTCAGATATATCTATAAGAAAATGAAAAACAAGTTAGCAAATTCATCTGTTAAAACATCAAAATCTTTCATTTGACAAGCAAACTCACTAGGAAGATTGACAAAGCTGAAAAGCTAAACAAAGGTAGTGCCACAAAACACATTTTGCAGCAGGAACTCAATAGCAAGAACAACACGATTCCTTTTTTGTAAATAATATGTGTTGTTATTCAGAACCGTACAGGTACCAACACAGCTATTGGGATCGGCTTTCTGTCCTACAATTACGCTATAAACAACTATTTATTCGAGAAGTAAACCTAATAGAAAGAACACGACTAATTTCATTCATTTAGCTGCATACTCGGAAAAACACATGCGCCACAAATCAACAAATACATTTTATGAAAACCTGCATCCAACTGTGAAATCTATAAGCTCTTTAGCACCCCCCCCTCACTCTTTGTCCCCAAGGAAGTGTTACTAAATATCAGACCTCCTAACCTGATACATTAAACAAAAATTACATTTCTGGCCAAATATTATAACTTAGGTCACAATCATCACAACCATTTTGGCTAATAGATAAAACAACCTCTGCCAAAGCTAAGTAGCTAATCATTCGCCAATACTCAGTGCTTTTCTAAAGCAAATTTAAAAAAAAAAACCACTTTCAAGAATCTTTTTTCAAAAAAAAATAAAATCATCAAACATTTCTAACTCTACTTTCTTCACTAAAAATCTAAAGGGTCTCATAAAAATTACTCAGTTACACAACTTTGACAAATAAATACACTCATACATACAACAAAAGAACACCACAAATAACAATAATATGATACTAAGCACAAGGACAAGGCATTATAAAAAAAACAATCTGGTGCACTAAGTTCCCGTTATGCGCGGGGTCCGGGAAGGACCAGATCACAAAGGTCTATTGTACATAGTCTTACCCTGCATTTCTGCAAGAGGTTATTTACACGGCTCAACCATGTGACCTCTTGATCACATGGACTCAACTTTACCAACTACGCCAAGGCTCTCTTTCAGGACAGGGCATTATCCAAGTAAAAATTTTGCAATATAAACTAAACATAAAACCATAAGAACTCAAAGACTTCACAAGGTCCCATATATTAACAAAAAATCAAGAACCATAACATAATACACATTATTAATCACACAACAATAAATTCTAGAACAAACAAATAATAAGGGTGTAAAATTACAAAAATGCTAATAAAAAAAACAAAGAAAAACAGAACAAACCTGATGAAAACAAAGTTTCAGGGTTTAAGAGACAAGAAAATGAGAAGCGGCTAGGTCTTATTATGGGTTTAAGAAAAGCGTATATATATTAGTACAGTGCCTTTCTACTTTTTCAGAGGTAAAAATATAGTGCGGGACTAAAGAATAGATTTACTGCTTAGAGGTATTGTACCTTGCTTTTTTATGAGGGTCCTTTTGGAACAATGTACAACTTCCATTGGTCTTGCCTCGTTTTATTAATGTAACTAGTCTTAGTTAGTGCTGTATTTTGTCCCGGGCCCGGGCCTTAGTGGGCCTAACGGGCCGGGCCTTGCGGTTCCGGGCTTCGTGGTCCCTGGCTCTGGCGGTCCCGGTATTCGTGGGCCTAATGGGTGGAACCGGCACGTGACGGGCCTAAGCCCACATGGTCTTGTGCTTAACGGGCCGGGCTCGTGGGCTTCGCGGGCCTAGCGGACTTTTTTTTTAAGACAATTTCTTGTAGTATCATGGCTATATTAAAAATATATATGTAGTATATATGTATATCTAATTATTAAAGTGCTTGACGAAAAAGAAAATAACAAAACAATAGTAAAACACTAAATTGTCATGCATAAATATCACTTCTTGAAGTATATTATATTGTATCTTATGTATATATATTCTCTTATATATTTTCTTTTAGTATATGTATTGTATCTTATGTATATATATTCGCATAATAATATATTTTCTTGTAGTATATATATTGTATATTATGTATATATTGTAGCATAATATATTTTCTTGTAGTATATTATATTGTATCTTATGTATATATATTCTCTTATATATTTTCTTTATAGTATATATATTGTATCTTATGTATATATATTCGCATAATATATTTTCTTGTAGTATATATATTGTATATTATGTATATATTGTAGCATAATATATTTTCTTGTAGTATATTATATTGTATCTTATGTATATATATTCTCTTATATATTTTCTTGTAGTATATATATTGTATCTTATGTATATATTGTAGCTTATAAATATATTTTCTTGTAGTATATATATTGTATATTATGTATATATTGTAGCTTATAAATAATTCTAAGTATAGACAAAGAAATATTGCGAAAAGAAGCTCATGGGTAGAAGCAATAAATTTTATTACCAAAAAATGACATATCTTTCTTAGTCATCCTTCCCCCAATGGAATGAGCACAACAAGGTACTAATACCACCATTAGAAGGAAAAAAAACTAAGGAAGATGTGCCAAAATACAAGTTACATATTATTCTATGTATTATCTCTAACAAATCTCATAAATCCTTCAAGGTTCGGAGGAGGTTGCGTTGGTGGTGGTGGAAAAGAAGCTTGTTCATCACCACTTCCGGGCGAAGCCGAATCCTCCGTAAGTTCCGCTATCATTTCTTCATAAGCTTCATCTATCGCCGGTTGTGCTTCTGCAATTCCAAAGTTTCTTCTTTCCGAGCGGATCCAATCTCTAAACAATACTGATTTTTCCAAGCTATCCCTCATAGACGCTCTATGATCACCTATTTGCAGTCTTGCTTGACTGAAAGCGCTCTCTGATGCAACAGTTGAAGCTTGAATTGATAAAATATCCCGAGCCATCCTTGCAAGAACAGGAAAATGTTTTTCCCTTGCCTTCCACCATTCCAAAAGATCAAAAGAGCCGTCTGGATTCTCCTTTTCAAGTCCCTGAGACAAATAAACTTGAAGCTCATTTAGATGTGAAGTTTCATCATAATTTTCACCTTGAGACCCCCTGAACTCCGTCCAAGATTTAAGAGCTTTTAAGCCCGCAACTCTTTTAGAGGATTGTGAGCTAGACGAAGTAGGGGTTGGAATAGTTGGCCTAGCATGCTCTAAGGCAAGTTGATAAGCATTATAAACTGTTTGAGCGTTAATCTTAATTGAAGCTTTTGCATCTGCAAGTGTCGCAATTTCCTCATTTGAAAGATCTAAAGCCTTATAAATATTTGAATACCAAAAATGAGGACCTCCCAATTTCATTGTAGGATTTAGCATTGCAGCAAGACCATAAATAGGAGGGATAGGAAAAAAATATTTTTTAAACTTTTGTTTCATTTCATTTATAGCAAGTTCATAAATATCCCCACCCTCACTAAATTCAACAAACAAATCAGATAGTGCTGCAATATAAACTAAACAGTTTGAAATAGTAGGATAATATTGCCCAGAAAATGCATTTGTTGCAATTTGAAAATGTTCTAAAAAATCTAAAAGAATTTTAACATTAGTCCAATCTTGAGTGGTAAGCATTTCATCATCATCTTCACCACCTACCCGAGAATTAAACGTTGCATTAATTGGGTTTCTATATTCATATGCTACTACTAAACTTTCGTACATACAATTCCATCTAGTCGGGCAAGGTTTAGGAACCTTTCTTTCTCTAAGGCCATATTCATCACATTTTTTAAAATACTCTCTAAGTCTACTTCTACGGTTTGAATAAAAAAGCCAATTAAGAGCCATTCTAACCTTTTCAATTTCTATGTTTAATATTCGCATACCATCACCGACAATTAAATGATAAATATGACAAATACATCTAACATGGAAAATATTAGTAAATGCAGGATTTAGTGTTGTTGTAAGCATGCCTATAGCACTGGTGTTACTAGAAGCATTATCCATTGAAATTGCCATTATTTTATCGCTAAAGCAAAAATATCTACAAATATCTGCAACAGTGTTAGCTATAAATTTACCTGTGTGACGCGAATTAATTATTCTATATGCAATTATGCGTTTTTGCATTATCCATTCTTCATCTATCCAATGACTTGTAACAGTTAGGTAATCACAATCATTACCACTTCTACCAATATCAGTAGTAATAGAAATCCGATTAGGTATATGAGTAAATAAATAACGCAAATATTGTTCATATTCATGTTTGAATTTATAAATATCACTCTTAACTGTTGCGCGAGGCCAACCTTTATAAGTAGGATTAAACACTCTTCTAATATAATGAACCCAATTAGGATTAGAAGCAAAAGTATAAGGTAAGCACATAACAGTAATCATCTTTGCTAATTCTTCACGATCTCTATTTGGATCGTAATATAAAATACCTCCAGTGACAGTGTTAATTCCTGGTTGAACTAGATTTGAACCTGTACTAGGGTTAATCGCAGAATCTACACTTGTCCCCTCTAGATGCGCTTTCATTTGAAAAAATCTAGCCTTATCTCTAGGGTGTGTTTTTATGTGCCTAGTCAAACTACCTGTGCCGCTACGGTCTCCTACATATTTATGCGACATTAATTTCCCACAAGTTTTACACTTAGCCTTATTTTTTTCTCTTACTTGAGTAAAAAAATTCCAAACTAATGATGTTTCTAAGCGTTTAGCAGGTTCTCTATTAAAAGTAGGAGTTTCTACAGGTGGGTCGACCGGTGCATCACTTGGGTTATTAAGAGGACTAGTAGGTGTATCATCTAAATCCGGTGCTTGAGTTTCATCATCATCCTCATTTTCCTCATTATTTTCTAAGATGGTTTCATTAGGATAAAGAGCATTCATAATTTCATCATCTAATCTATCACCTGGTGCAACATTATGATAAAATTCACTATCGGTAAATTGAAAACAAGGGTGATCACTATCAAGAATTACGGAAGGAGGAGGACGTCTAGGTTGGCGACTACTTTCAACTTGCTTATCTTTTCTAGGTCGGGGAGCCGGGGGAAGGGTAGTTGGTTGGCCACTACTTTCACCGGTTTTATCTTTTCCTTTACCAAACATTTTTTTCAAAGTAAATGCCATATTAATTATAATTATGCAAACTAAACCACACAAAAATATATTCTAAAAACGTAAGAGTTGAAACGAGTTTACCGGATTGCCGAACAACTTCTTGAAAATTGAAAATCGTTGAACACTTGAAAACTTCAATTCAACAACTTCACAATTTTTCACGAAATTTCAACAATAAATTAAGTAATTGTAGTAGAGAGATTGAGAGAGATTGAGAGATATTGAGAGATATTGATGAATTGGTGAATAAAAATGAAAGAATGAGGGGGTATTTATAGTTGAGAAATGGGGAAAAGTGTAATTATATAAAGTTTGGGGTTAAAATAAAGTTTGGGGGCCAAATGGCCATTTTTTTAACTTAAAAAACGGTCATATTTCAGCCCAAACGGCTAGATTTTAAATATGGCCGTTTGAATTTTTTTTTTTTTGAAAAATAGCCGTTGGGCCTGCCAGGCCCGCCAGGACCGGCCTAGGCCCGCCTGCCGGTCCCGGGCTAAACGGTCCCGGGCTCGTGGGCTCAACCATGGAGACCAGCCCGTGACGGGCTCAGGAGGCCCACCAAGACCGGCCCACCCAGGACCGGCCCACCAGGCCCACCAGGCCTGTTAGGACCGCGGGCCCGGTCCAGTTCGGTTCAGGCCCGGCCCACCGAGCAGCATTAGTCTTAGTGTACGTGTATACAAAGCCACTCAATTAAAACTTGTATACAAGAACAATTGATTATGTAAAATAGCAAATGCCATTAAAATAACAATCATTTAACGACAAAAATAAATGTGGTTACATAAATGTAGTAATTAGATTTTTTTTGAACTTTCAAAAATAAATAATTCAAGTTAATTATAGAAATTACATTGTATGAGATAATAATATGTTAGTATATTAAAGGATCTAATCTAACTTCTCTTTCATACACGATATTGTTGGTCCTAAAAAGCCAAATCATTTAAAACAAAAATAATGACTCTCTATCATTTAATCATTGATGCATTTACTTTAGAACTAGTCTTATGGCACGCGCGTTGCGTGTGTACCCCGTCTTAATAAGTACATAACTTTAAAAATCACATTAATATTATATTAACGAATAGTATTTGAACAATAAAATAGTTGAGGGAGAAAAAGTAAGGAGGTAAGTTCCTAAAAAATACATAGCTAATTTAACGAAGAAAGAATCTGTGACACAAAAGTCTTTAATCATCTTGGTTGACATATTCAACTAAAAGTTTATTCCATCTTTATAATTTTATTAGTATTTCACAAGTTTTCATGTTTTTTTTTTTTAGTTTTAGTACGAACACATAAATTCTTGAAGATTTAAGAGTTTTTTCTGATTTTTTTAAAGGTATATGTTTTTAAGTTCATTCTATAAACACAATCAAGGTCAACTAACTGACAAAAATCTATTTTTCATCGAGAGGAAAATATAAATTCTTCTATTTCTTTAATTAATAGAAATACTATAAGAACTGTAAAACAACTCAAAAAACATAAATAAATTTTGAGAGTTTGGCCAAACAAGCCCAATGACTTTATTAAGGTGCAGATGTATTTTAGATCCTTATATAGTATTATTGAATTTATATTCTAAGATTGTAAATATTTTGTGGCATTCATATTCCTAGCATCTACCAGTAATATAGGCCAATCACATCTTTTTCTTACCCTTGAGCCACACACACTATCAACTGTACTAAATTTATTATATATTTCTCTAAGAAGTTTAATTGTTCTATTTTTAAATATTTAAGGTCCATTATTTCTAATTTCGTGTAATTGCTTTCTATTTTTCATAAAATAACAAATTATGTGTTCACGGAAAATAAACATGCTAATTTGTTGTATTTTTCTGTATGAAGTTTGATTGCGCAATTCTAGAATATTTAAGGCTCATTATTGGTTTCTAACTTCATGTAGTTACTTCTTTTTATATATAAGTTCTTCATAAAACTGCAATAACATGTTCACGAAAAATAAATATTTTAACTTTTAAATTACATGCTTGAATTGATAGCTATGTACAAAACAAGAGCTTGTTACTATAAAACTGAAGAACGTATATTATTACAAGTCTTCAAGAACAATCTAAAAGTCAGAAAGTTTACCTCAAAACAAAAGCAATTTTACTTCGCAGACCTCAACACTATCAAGAATTTTTGATTAAAAATATGAAATATTGGCTTCTGTTATAGAAGAGTTCGGTTCCTCCTTTTTCTAAATGACTTTAGTTTCAAAATTCTAATTTAAGAAGTATAAAACAACATAGGTTGATGAAAGCGGTGTCCAACCAGAAAACTAAAAGAGAGTGTTTATGTAGAATAAAATTGGGTATTAATCAACTTTCTCTTTTACACTCTTGAAATATTAAAGAACGAGTTTCCTACTTACTATATTTATTCGTCCTTTTTAACCTATACAGATTTACCTTTTAATATGTATATTAAATAATGAGTTTCTACTTATTGTCTTATTCTTTTTCCTTTTTAACATTCCGTTTTTTACGTTCTGTCATTAGGGATATTAATTGCGAAAGAGTTTCCTTTTTATTTTACGGCAACCTTTTCTCAAAAATATAAATATTTATTTGTATTTACAATTTTATCCAACATAAAGTACACTTACAGAGAGTAAAAAAGGCGAACGATATTTTGCTAAAGTCCTTCGTGCTTTTAATATAGTATAGATATATCATGCATGTTCTTGCCACGTTTTGTTCGTAATAAAAAAAATTAAATATTAAAAAAATTCTGTTAACAAGTTTCTAACAATTGAATTGAGTAAGCTAGCGTTTGGTCATAGATTCTCAAATTTGTTTTGAAAAATCTGATTTTGGTGAAGTTTGGTTTAAAAATGAAAATGTGTTTGGACATACGTTTTCAAAACATATTTTTCAAATTTATTTTGGAAAAATATGTATATTATTAGTGTTTCTAAATATTTTGGCCCAAAACCAGCTATTTAATTTGGGATTTGAGATTTTGCCAAAATATAGGCGAAATCTATGGCCAAACATGTGTTTGCCAAATAAAACCCAAATTTATTTTGACAAAATCTATGATCAAACGGGTCCTAAGTCTCTAGCACTAAGTATTAATGATTTTATTTTTGTTTTAGATTGTAATAATTACACCAATAAAAATATTCGAAAGAATTAAAAGGAAGACATTTAGAACTCACTTGATTTCATATTAGATTGTTTAACCTCTTTAGAAAAGCTTCAACTTCCACAAAATTTCTTAGAAAAGTTCTAATTTTTACGAACTATTTTAACTTCCATTTTAAGTATCTTTTTGATTAATTTTTGACACAGAGTAGCTTCCACTTGGGCGGATGTACCACTATAGATAGGGGTTCACAATTGAACCATAACTTTCGACGCAAAGTATAAATTTATGTGAGATTATTATTAAAATTATAATAGATAGTAAAGATGATTCCACAATTTTAAAAATATAGTGAGTTCAAGCTAATAACTTTAAAAGTTGAACTCATAGAGTTTAAATTATGAATTCACCTCTATTTTCAAATAAAGAACAATTTAATAGAAGAGAACTAAAACAATATAACTTGTATACCGTAGCTAAGAATATAACTTTAACATATCAATGTATCTTTACCAGCCGTAACATGTCGCTTATAATCTTTTATAGATTACAAATTTATGACTGCAATAGAAGATTCAGTAAACGTTTACAAAATAAACTCAGTGTAATTCTACAAGTGGGGTCTGGGGAAGGTAGTATGTACGCAGACTTTATTCTTACCTTGTGAAGATAGAAAGATTGTTCTGATAGATCCTCGATTCAGTAAAAGAATAGTCACAACATTATTAAAAGGAAATACAGTAACAAAGCAATAATAAAGAGCATTAACAACATCAATATACCGAAGCAAAAGATCAAATAACTAATAGTAATAGAAATTTAAGTAAAAGAAAGTGCCGGAATAATATTGATACTACAAAAGAAAATACGTTCGAATACCTATTAACCTTCTATCCTAATTGTTGACCTCTACATTCTCCTATCAAAGCCTCTGTAAACTATTTATGATGGTTAAACTCTAAACAATTATTGTTTTATCGCGATTGACTAAAAGCTCTATCAAGCATGGACTGGTTATAAGTCGATTGGATATGAATTCATAAATAGCCATATTTTAATAACTTTAATTGAAAAACAGTCTGGAGTTTCAAATTTCACTTATGAAACTTCAGGATATTTGTGAAACTTCATTATAATGACTATTTTCAAATTATATGAATGAAAAATGGTTAGCCCATGTTATTATTATTTGATAGGACTTTTTTATTTCTATACAATATTTAAAATTGATTTACCAAAATTATCCTAGATTTGTATTTTATCTGACCTAATTATGTTTTTGTTAGAATTTATATACAATTCATTATTAGTGTCTTAAATTAGGGGATGCAATTACACATTTTCTTTTTTTCTCTCCTCTCGTCTTTTCCAGTTCTCTGCCACCTCTCTCCATATCCAATCTATTATTAATGCCTTAAATTAGGAGATGTAATTACATCCTTTTTCTTTTTTCTCTCCTCTCCTCTCTAGTGTACAAATTAAGTTCGCGATACACTTTGCCCTCGTAGAACTTGAGTAACAATGCTTTGCCTACCAGCTGATTGAATGGAAAAGATACTTGTACGAATTAAGTTCGCGATACCTTTCATTTCATGTCACATCATTTCCTTTTTTTTATTGTCAAAGAGGAGCAATCATCCACTTTAGGGGAACGAATATGCCTCATAGGATGGTGCCTGTCTTCCAACCAGGATTATGTGCGGATATCATGAGAATTTGATCCTTTGCCTAATTGACCTGCCAAAGGGAACTCATAGAAATAGTAAGTGTGCTCCATACCTACTCCCTCAGTAAAAAAGAAGACATCTATAATTTTTTATTTCGATTTTCTCTGAGGCCGATCGCATCCACTTTTGGAGCCCCTCTCCTCTGAGGCTGATCGCATCCGCTTTTGGAGCCCCTCGCCTTTGAGTACGACTCACCTACACTCTTGCAGCATGCCCCCTTGGGGTAATACGGTGTAATACGCGAAGCAACTGACCCATAGCTCTTTGATCGCTATATTCTTGCGATAGTGAAAGCGGGCTAGGCAGAGGCTTCGACATTACCTTCAAGGCCTATTCCCTTCTCCTGTTGGCAAGGATGAAATCAGGTTGTTTCTAATGATGAAAACAATACAAGGAAAGGAAAAAGGTCTCTTAGGGTACCACAAAATAATGGACTTACTCTTTCTTTTTCTATCTATGAAGTAGGACGAGTGTCCTACCTAATTCAATGCTAGGTGTTGATACCTAATTTTACCGTATATTTTTAAATATGCATAAATACCTTCAAAATACCACATATATGCATATATAAGTATGCACAAGGTTTTTATAATTTTTTCATAATTTCAAGGGTTTAAATTGATTTATTTTCTCCCTTTTATTCATAAAATCCCAATAATTATTTTCAAAATTATTTTTATGATGATTTATTCATTTAATCCCTATACTTATGCCAAAATATGGTTGATACATTTTTATGTATTTTTTATAATTGTATTTGGTATTTTTCAAGCTAAATTGCATATAATTGCAATATTAGCCTTTTTGATGTATCATTACATTTTATGTGCGCATAATTGATCCCTATATTTTTAAAATGATAATTATATATTTTAAATTATTTTTGCATATTAAATTATTTTTTCCAGAAAATACTTATTATTTATTATAAATTAAAAGTAGGGAAAAATGGCTATTTAAATTATAGCCAGTTTTGGCTTTCAATTTTAGCATAATTTTAATCCAATCCCAGCCCAATTCCTAATCAAATTACCCGACCCATGCCCCAATTACCCCTACCCGACCCAAAGCCATATTAAATCCTTGTAGATCAACGGCCCTCGTCCATTCTTACCCTTTTTAACTCTAAACGACCCTCAACCCTAGATCATTTTCCAAACCCGCCGCCTTCAGATGCTCTCGTCTCCTCTCTTTTCTCAACCTAACCCTAGCCTTCTTCAACCGCCGCCTCCTCTCCGGTCATCTCTGGCGACTACCTTTTAACTCCAGGCCTCCAATGGTTTCTCTATTGCTTTGCTCATCATCTCTTAGGCCTTCAAGGGCCCTGGGCCATGCCGACTTGTATCTAGGATTGCTGTTTTAGTTGTTCATGGCTTCTCCGGTGTGATTTTGGGCAAAATCATACCATATTTATTACGATCTATGAAGTTATAAGCATGTTCTTCTATCTCTACTTGGGTTTCCTTTGAAACCCTAATTTTCATTTGTATCTCTTAGATCTGGTCCATTTTTAAACGATTCAAGCCTGTTTCTTTATGTTCTACGCTGTTCTTAAACCTCTTCTGAAAAATCATCAACTTTAAGCTGTTTTACTTTCTTTTAAAATTAGGGTTTTTGGGAACTTTTTCTACACTTTGTTTAAACTGATTCTTTATGTTTGAAACTTCTATCCTTGCATATCTTGACTGATTCTATGTTCTTACTGCTTTTTCAACTCACCTATGTTAAAAGCCCTAATTTTTTAGATCTTCTCTGTTTTGGTTCTGTGTGTTAGCATGACTACTCGATTCTTGTTAAGTTTCTGTGGTTACCATGCTTCGAGTAGGTTTTACTGAGTCCTTAACCTACTTATATCACTTCTATGTGATTGTATTTATCTTGATTGTTCAAGACTTGCCTCTTTCTGTCGATATTGCTGGCCTTGCCTGTTTGCTACGTCTGTTTACTCTTCTCTATTTATATGTTGAAGTATAGGATCATAACTCCCTCTTGATTGATTCTTATTTCCTTATTTGATGGTTTGATTGAAAAATTTTCTTTTAAAACCCTAAAATTCTACCTCGTCTGTTTAAGTTGACTGATCCCCAACCTTATTTGTTGTGGTACTTTATTCTTACTGAATCCTTTCCTTAATTGGAGTTTTCTAAACTTAGTCCTAATTGACTACCCTATGCTTACTGAACTTTGATTCTTTCCTTATTAGTCATGTACAGATATTTTTGCCTTATATGCTACTGGTTCTTACACATTGAATTAATTCCCTTAACTTAAGGGAGTACTTGCCCTGATTTTCTAACTGACTGATTCTGAGTTCCTTAATTGCCATGCTACTATGATTCTTACCTTATTTACTACCTATTTTCAAACTATAAATGCTCTAGTCTTTCATTAGCACAACATACGAACTATTGGGTTCAAAAAATTATCTCTCATACTTAAAAATCTCGGCTTTCTCTCTTGTGCTACCTGCTACTGCTTTGAGTTAGCCGGCTACAAGCCAAGGCTAACCATTTTTATTCTCTTGTTCTTCTATTCTGCTTACTATCCTCTTCACTGGTATGTCCTAGTTTCAATTTAAAGTTCCAACAACAATATGATTCTCTTATTGTTCTAGTTCTTCTTGTTCCTAGGTTTTCTTCTATTTATGGTTTTGTTGTGGAATTTGTAGTTAAGAGTTACATTATCAGCTTTTTATTATGTCTTCCCCTTCTTTTAGATCAGTATATTCCCCTTTATGTGTTTTTTTGAGCATGTCTTATCTCTTACTTGTTGTGTACTTACCATCCTATATCCCATGAACCCCCAAATCCCTACCACTCCTCTATGTGGTTGTGTTCTTTATGTCTGATTTTGTGACTATGCCAGTGTCAGCTATTTCTGAGCATGTCCAAACCAGTCCTAGACCTTTGCTGGGTTATGTGTTTGCAGTCAAATGTTCTATGTGTCCCAACCCCCCATTGACCCATGTGAGTGACTATTGAATTTACTTGGTTCTATGAACTAGCTGTGTATGAACCTATCCTGAGGTGTTTGGACTTTGTTAACCACTCCCATCTCTTTTTCAAACAATCTCTGTTGCTTTACTGAATTACTTTAAAAAAGGGCTTTTGTTAAATACAGTTTCTTACTAAAATCTTTCAGCTTGTGTCATCACTTTTCACTCTACTTTTAGTCAATAAGTTATGCCCCTTCTAGTATGTGTTCTACCTTGGGATCCTTTTGAGAACCCTCTAAACTCTGGCATATTGAGGTTGGCCTTTCCACACTGCACTTGTTCAATTCTTGGTTTGCTAAGTCTAGGTGTAAGCACTGCCCGAGATCCTTGAGATCCTTAGGTAACTTTGATACACCTAGACTCTGATTTCTCTATGGAACTAAGGCATATGAGGCCATTGGAGGATTTAGGGAATCTAGGCCTAATTGAAGGCTGCCTATAGAATAGCTTCTTGATTTTCTATTTCTATTTATGTAATTCATTCATTGGCCTGTAATAATTTGTAAACAGATTTTGGGATATTTAGTAAAAAGGGTGGGCAGATGCATACTTTATGGGGTAATACGGGTAGAAATCCTATTTCTAGGACTTTACTTTTAAAGTCTGTTTGCTCTAAATAGACAACATGCTCATAGGATTTTACTCTTTAATTTGATTGCTTTGCCTAATAGAAATCATGTCCATAGGATTTCGCTTTTAAATTTGTTTGATCATCAAGTAGAAATCATGTCCATAAGGTTTTACATTCTGTCATGTTTAGAAACCATGCTTATAGGTTCCAAACAATCATGTCTTAAAATCAGTTCAATAATAGATGCCATGCCTATAGGACTTGATTCAGATTTAGTTGTAACGAGTATTTCTGTATGTTGCCATACTTGAAAATCGATTAAAATCAATAATACACCTAGATATCATGCCTATAGGGAGTCCTACTGGCAATTCTATCTGTCAATCTAATTTAGTCTAAATAATCAACTTGATTATGCCTAGTTCATTTCTAAATTGGTTTTTATTAAGTATTAAGCATTTCCTGAAACAAGTTTTTTCAAACTGCCTCAATCTCATTAGATATCATGCCTATAGGTATTAAAGGAGTCTATTTCAAAATCTGTTTGTTTCTGCATTAATATGAACATCAATATTCTGCGCATAGGCAAGCCTTTAGGGCGTTTTCAAAACTGCATTTCTGAAAATTGTTTCTATTTGCTTAAGGTTTTCTGACCCTAATAGGCCTTAAAAAGAGTTCCGAGGCAATTACTCGGGTATAACTTCTGAGTCTAAAAAAGGGGTTTGTCTGTTTCTGCATATTCACTTAGATATCCTGATTTAAGACTTTGTCTAATAAAAGACCCTAAATGTACTTGAGACGTGCTACTTATATGTTTGTTTGAGGAGGAAACTCTGAGCATTTGACTGTCGCCTTAGAATTTTCGCCTTTTAAAACCTTAGGGGTACGTCTAGAACCACCTATAGGTAGAGGTCCTAACTCCCTCCAGAACCATTAAGAAGGGACGGGTAGCAGCATGCAATAGGAATCGTGGAACCAACACTCGCTTTGCATGACCAATAAGGGGATGGGAAGGGTAAACATGGGCTATGATGACTACACGTTAATGTCACGTGTAGCCCCTCATTGAGGAGTGTTTACCGGACATTGCGTGGGGTGATCCTATAGGATAACCAACCTAGGACCCCTCTTTATCAAATCCTTTCTTTATTTAAACCTTTGTTTTTTTACAACTTGTTCAAACCTTTATCTTACTACTTGAGTTATCTAACGTGCTTTACTTGCAACTTATTTGATTCAACTATTTATATGGAATAATTTGTGAATATAAGTTCGGCCGGGACCCATAATTGTGGACCAAGAGGGGTTCCTAACACTTTCCCCTCGAGGTTACTTCGTGCCCTTACCCTAATCTCTGGTAATGCAAACCAACCCAAGAGTTAATCGCTCTAGGTGCCCTTACGCACCATAATTCGTTAGGTGACGATTCTTCAAATACCCAATTCCCAAAAGGAAATGAGTCATTACACCCCGTGAATGTCGAAACCTGGACCTCTCCCCGTCTAAAAGGGAGGGAAAAAGGGGGCGCGATAGCATGGTGACTCTGCTGGGGATATTTTTAGGCTCTTACCATAACGAACTTGTCTTTACAAATTAGTCCAAGCATGCTTATCCCGTACCCTGCTCTCTTATTTGAATCTATTTTTGAAGCATTTATGATTCTTTATCCCTGAAACTGACTTGTCTATTTTCCTGTAACTATCTTTTAATTATTTAAATACTGTATTTATTTTTCCTACGTGAAAATACTTGACTACATGTCATTAATTGCCGCATAAATCATGCTCCGCATCATATTACACTCGTGCGTCTCAAATCCTATAGCAACGCTTTAATGAGTAGTTGCACTCTTTCTATTTACTACCTTAAATCCGGAAAGGCTTATTTGCGGTAAAACCAGTCAATCAACGGTGTAGTCGACGGTTCCGTGCCTTCCCCCCTCAAGTTGTCCGCTTGAGGGTATCAGTCTAAAACCCCATAGAAACCTTACTCTGTTTAAATTGTGCATGCATCATGGTCAAACCTAGTCGGATCAGTTATGTTGTCCATATAATGATTCTTTAAAATAAGCCTTAGCCAGAGTCCACCGGGTTTTCCATAATCCCACATACACAACCATATTTTGTGCATTAATTTGGAGAACTAAATGCCGACATGCTGATCATGAATGTATAAATAGTCGAGTCCGGTAGGGGTAAGGTCTAACCCTTTTGTTTTGCAGAAAATGAGGCACGAGGTCCCTAGCTTCGGTATGGATAGCACACCCTCACTCTTGCTAGACTGGTGGATGAATCGTCCATCAAATGACCAAATCAATGAATGGAAAGAGAGGGACGCCAAATCTAGCAAGAAGCTGGAATATCTAGAATACAACCTGTTGGAATTGGAAGGAAAAGTGAGGAAGAGAGTCACCGACTACCAGAACGCTGGGGGAAATGGAGCAGAACATTTGGCAAAGGCATTTTTACTGGTAAACCTACGCGAACTGGAGGATTTGATCAACGAGAGCATTCAACCCGAGGAAGGTCTTTTGGGACCAAATAGATTAGATTTACTTGCTTTTCTTAAAATGTAATAAGGCCAAGTGCCACTAGCGACTTGTTTTATTATTATGATAGTGTCGTTTTTGGATTCATCTATTTTTATATTATGAAATGAAGCATTTATTGGCATTAAAAGCTCTCCAAATTTATTTGTCTCTAGGCCTACCTCGGGTACACCGAGGCTCCCAAATTAGGACACAAGTTTATATTTCGCAATATGTGTTTAAGTACTGCAAATATTTCAGAATCCTTACTAACTTGTTACCCTTTTGTTTTTGTTTATTTTTATTATTATTCACATCCCCTTAGGTTGGTTCATCCATACTGGGCTCATCAGCATATCATACCAGATCTAGAAGCCCTCCACCTCCTCCTCCTCCAAGCAACACAAAAGGCAGACGAAAATCAAAGATGGACGACTTAAGTGGAATACGAAAGGTAAACATTGAGAACGCAGAAACTTCTGACGGCCGCAGTACTCCGTCCCCGAATGACTTGGTTTTGAGACTGGAGCAAAAGAACTAGAACTGCAAGGAGAACTTGAGCAGGTCCGCAATTTGGCAAACTCGTCACTCACCCTCAATGTCCCTGATATCCATCAACAAAGCACAAAGAACTCAACACCTCCTTAAAATACACAAAACCAACAGCTACAAAATCCTACCGCACCATACGCAAATCCACCACAAAATATCAATCCATTGCCAATACCAACTCCACCACAACATCATCATCTACTGATTCAGTACCCACCAACCACCACATACCACACTCCCCAAAATACACCACCACTCGTTCTCGATCCACAAAACTCCACCAACACCCATAACTATACCCACGTCCCTGGAACCCATCAGAGCAACCCTATATACGTGAAAACTATACCACATTCTACCAAACTAATCTCCTGTGCACCGGAACCCTCCGAAAAGGACCTGCTCATTAAGAACATGGCCGAAGAGCTCAAGAAGTTAACAAGCTGAGTTCAAGGTGTTGAAGGCGATAGAAGAATAGAAGGTTTGAACTATAAAGATCTGTGCATACAACCCGATGTAGAATTGCCAGAGGGATACAAACCTCCCAAGTTCGAAATGTTTGATGGTACAGGTGATCCCATGGTTCATTTAAGGACCTACTGTGACAAGCTTGTCGGGGTTAGAAAAGATGAAAAGATTCGAATGAAGCTCTTTATGAGGAGCCTTACCGGGGATGCGTTGTCTTGGTATATCATCCAGAATCCCAAGAAATGGTCCAATTGGGTGAGCATGGCGTCAGATTTCATGGACCGGTTTAGGTTCAACACAAAGAATGCACCAGATATCTTTTACATTCAAAATCTCAAGAAGAAACCCACTGAAACTTTCCACGAGTATGCTACTCGTTGGAGGTTAGAAGCAGCCAAGGTCAGGCCCTCTCTAGACGAAGAGCAGATGAATAAATTCTTCGTCAGGGCACATGATCCACAATATTATGAGAGGTTGATGGTCATCGAAAATTATGAGAGCTTGATGATATCACAAATTCTCTGATATCATCAAGCTCGTGGAAAGGATCGAGGAAGAAATCAAGAGCGGGATGGTAACGAATTCGAGGCACTACAAGCCACGAATAAGACACTCCAATCAGGCGACATATTGAAGAAGAGAGATGTTGGGGAAGTAATGGTGTCCCAGGGCCCAAAAACTCTACTCACATATCAAACACCTCTACCCACATACCAGACACCTCCACCTACCTATCAAACACCTCCACCCACATACCAAACACCTCTACCTACATACCAAGCATCACCACCTATATATCAACCTTCATCTCCCAGTTATTTCCAACCAGCCACTGTCTATCATACCTATAATTCCCAACCATCCCACTTCCAATCACCACCAACTCACCAAAATTATCCAAGGCCAAGACCCAACTTCGACCGTAAGCCACCCAAATAATAAACCGCCATTGTTGAGCCCATCGACCAATTATATGAAAGGTTAAAGGTCGCAGGTTACGTCACTCCTGTTCCCGCTGTGGCACTAGAAAATCCATCCCAATGGGTCAATCCGAACAAAACCTATGCATACCACTCCGGTATGAGAGGGCACACCACTACTGAGTACCAAACATTGAAGGATAAAATCCAGACACTCATTGACAGCAAGGTCATACAAGCGAAGAAAGCCGCACCTAATGTCCGCAACAATCCCCTCCCTGACCATAGAGGTGACATTGTACATATTATAGAAACAAATGAAGAATAGGACCCAGAGGGGTCAATCAGGCTCACTCGAGAAGGCGATGACTTTAAGGTTGCAGTCACACTTACTCACATTGTGGTTCAGACTCAGGAACCTATTGATATTGAGGTAACTGCACCAGTTCCATTCGAGGTCGAAGTAGCTCTGCCCACAGCCACCTCCACTCCATTTGAAGTAGAAGTGGTCACACCTTTTACTGTGACAGTGTCAACCATATCCCCATTCAACTCAAAAGCAATACCCTAGGATTATATTGCCGAGGCTCGACGAAAAGGGAAAATTAAGATAGAGGAATCTGACGCCGCATAAGGAATGACTAGAACTGGAAGAGTCTATACACATGAACACCTGGGAGGTTCAGGAAAGGATGCTACTGCTAGGCAGCCTATCATTGAGACTGGGCTGGATGACCTATGGAGGAAAGTACAGGCAAAAGAATATTTTGTTGTTGACCATCTGAACAAAAGTACCTGCTAAGATATCTATCCTATCGCTATTATAGAATTCACAGGAACACAAGAATGCTCTAATGAAAGTACTAAGTAAGGCTTATGTACCCAATAATATCATTGGTGGAAAAATGGCCAACATGGTCGGCCAGGTGCTAGAGAGCCATAAGATTATCTTCCACGAAGATGAGCTGCCGCCCGAAGGTCTGAATCACAATCGAGCATTGTATATTACGGTATAATTTGAAGACAAGTTCATTGCTAGGGTCCTGGTTGATGGAGGTTCGACACCCTGAAAAGGTTGGTCAAAGGTTTCCATGAAATATGGACCGGAAGCATGAATGTGAAAGCTTTTGATGGGTCCTAGAGGGCCACGATCGGGAAAATCAACCTTTGCTTGCAGATAGGACCAACTTGATTTGGCATTGAATTCCAAGTGCTTGACATACCAGCCTCATATAATCTTTTGTTGGGCCACCCATGGATCCATACTGCTGGAGTCATGCCCTCCACACTATATCAAGTCGTATATTCGAATGATACCGTCAGGAGGTAATCATTCATGGAGATGGGAGTAACCTCATCTACACTAGTCAAACCATTCCGGCTGTTGGACATAGAAGAAGGATAAGAGGGGAAACCTATCATCACATTGAACGGGTCAATGCCGTCGAGAAGGATAAGTAGTGGAGTAACAAAATAGAAAGCATACTAGCATGGTCCAGATATGAACTCGGCAAAGGGTTGGGAAAGAACCTTAGGGTATCACCAAGCCGATACAGCTGAAAAATCATGGTACCACCTTTGGGCTCGGATACCAGTATACATGGCAAGAGTACAGGGAGTGGTCTCCTCTATGGCGTGGACTATACTACCCTCTTGAGCAACCGGTAACCCACTTGGAACAAGCTTTCCATCAGGCTGACACAATATGGGGGAATTGCAGAAGAAAAAGCACTAGTTGGGCTGAAGGATCTATTCTTGGAAGATGAGGACATAGATTGTTGTGCCATAATTGAGGAGGAGGAGGAGGAAGAAGGCCTGACCATTCAGAGTGTAGCGAATGGAGTTGTTCTCAGAAACTGGACCGCCACACTATCCCGAGCCCGCCGAGTCCCTGGACAGCTTGGCAGAATTTATAGACGTTCTAGGCATTTTAAATTTCCAACAATTTTGATTTAAGATTTCTTTATTTCAAAATCGGAAAAGGGCCTAAACTACCCCTATCGTTTACTAAATGGTTTACAGATGTCCTCCGTCCACCTATTCGTCCAAAAAAGCACATGACGTTAATTTTATTAATAAAATTATCCCTGCGACTAACGTCAAAACCTGTGTGCCTTCTATTTAATGAGGTGGCATATTTTTATTGGGCCACGTGGCATTTTGTAAACCATTTAATATATTCGGATATAATATATACCCATCCCGCTATTTGACTCGCCCAAATTAATTAATTCTTCATCTTTTTCATTCTGACCTTCGTAGCTCCAAACCCTTCCAACTTCTCTATCGACAAACAATGAGAAATCAGCCATGGGAAAGGTTTACTGATCACTAGCTCATGTGGGAAAGGGAGAGGGAATACCCTGAAGTAGCAAACTAGGACAATAAGAATAAACCCCATGGGTGTGCTCACAAGCGGATGAAGTACAACTCCCGCATCATCACTGTAGTTGTTCCAGATTTCATTATGTTTTTGAAATTTTAGTTTCAGCTTTGATAAGAAAGATTAGTTTACAACTGGTATTTGTAGATGGACCAGTGAGATGTTCTGCAAGAAATCAATTGAATTTTAGCCATGATATCTTTTATTGTTCCTTACCAAAATAATTTCATATGCTTAATATTCACTTAAAATTTGTGGATGAATGCATTGGGTTGTGGCGACAGAAACTAATGAATTAAAAATCCCTTTCTTGATTGAAATATTGGTTGTGTGGTAGCCTTCTGTAATTGTCCCAAATTTAAAATTAAACAGAAAAAGCAAATAATAGTGCAACATTTACTAGTACAAAAGACAAATTTCTGCTAGATTTATTTGAATAAATTGAAGAATAGAAGACAAAAAAATACCTATGTGCTAAAGAAACGGATGAGAGGATTGCGGATGAAGGAGAAGGAGTATAAATTAATTGGGGGAAGAAATTAATTTGGGCGGGTCAAATATATTTAGTTAGATACGCTAATTGAAGCAAAAAAACCACGTGGCCGAATAAAACAGTATCAACGCATCAAAAGTGGGGCTCACCTGCTTTGCCGTTAAACGTAGGGATAGTTTTATTAATAAAAATAATGTGGTGTGCATTTTTAGACTGATAGGTGGATGTAGTGTGTGTTTTTGAACTGATAGATGGACGGAGGGTAAATGTAAACCATTTACCAAACAATAGGGATAGTTTTGACCCTTTTCCGTTTCAAAATAAATTCTCGATCCACCGAGCCAAGCTTTGCTTGAACAATTTTCTCAGTTTTAATCAAATACATTTATCCTTTATCATTATTCATTACTATTTTATACTTTTCCCTTCTATAGTGTTATTATTACTTTTCCTGATGAACCATTGACTGTGACATGTAATGAGGCAACACAACATGAGAATAGTGACTCAGAGGAAGAAGATGAGATACCCGAGGAAATTGTCAGAGAAGTTGAGAATTTTGAGAACAAGCCTAAATCCAACTTGGACAAAATAGAAGCAGTAAATTTGGGAGACGCCGAGACCGTCAAAGAGACTCGCATCAGCATTCACTTGTCGCCAACAGAGAAGGAAGAATACATCCATTTTCTAAAGGAATATGAGGATATCTTCGCATGGTTGTATGACGATATGACCGGTTTGAGCACATCTATAGTAGCTCACAAATTGCCTACAAATCCCATGTGTCCGCCAATCAAGCAGAAACTCAGAAAATTCAAACCAGACATGAGTTTGAAAATCAAGGAGAAAGTTACCAAGAAGATCAAAGCCAAGGTTCTCAGGGTGGTTGAGTACCCAACATGATTAGCTAATATTGTTCCAGTTTCGAAGAAAGACGGGAAGGTCAGGTATGTGTTGATTATCGGGATTTAAACAGAGCAAGCCCCAAGGACGATTTTCCACTATCGAATATACATATCCTGATCGATAATTGCGCCAAGCATGAACTCTAATCCTTTGTAGATTGCTTCGCAGGTTATCACCAGATCTGGATGGATGAAGAAGATGCGGAGAAAACAACTTTCATTACGCCGTAGGGTGTATATTGGTATAAGATGATACCGTTCGGTTTGAAGAACGCTGGGTCCACTTACATGAGAGCCATGAAACCATCTTTCATGATATGATACACAAATAAATAGATGTGTATATGGACGACATCATTATTAAATCCAAGAGGGCCGCATATCACATAACTGACTTGAGAAAATTCTTCGACAGGCTCAGGAGGTATAATTTGAAGTTGAACCTCGCAAAGTGTGTGTTCGGGGTTCCTGCAGGAAAGTTATTGGGATTCATTGTCACTCGCCAAGGGATCGAGCTAGACCCGACTAAAGTCAAAGCTATTCAGGAGTTACCACCACCTTAAAGCAAAAGGGACGTGATAAGCTTCTTGGGACAGCTCAATTACATCAGTCGATTCATAGCACAGTCCACAATAATATGTGAACCCATCTTCAAGATGCTGAGGAAGGATGCCGAGACAAGTTGGACCGAGGATTGTCAGAAAGCTTTTGACAAGATAAAGGAATACCTGTCCACACCGCCAGTTCTGGTCCCGTCAGAACCAGGACGACCTTTGCTACTTTATCTATCCGTGTTAGATGGAGCCTTTGGATGTGTTTTAGGACAACATGATGAGACAGGAAGAAATGAGCAAGCCATTTATTACATGAGTAAGAAATTCAGGAGTTGCTGGTAATCAGTACGAAGCCTACACCAACAATATGCTAGAGTACGAAGCCTGTATACTAGGTCTCAACATGGTAGTCGACATGAACATTCAGGAGTTGCTGGTAATCAGTGATTCAGATTTGATTGTGCATCAGGTACAAGGAGAGTGGGCCACCAAGAATTCCAAGATATTTCCATATCTGCACCATGTGCAGGAATTGAGAAAGAGGTTTACAAAGATAAAATTCCGACATGTGCCCAGAATTCAAAATAAGTTTGCCGACGCATTGGCCACTTTGTCATCTATGATACAACATCCAGATAAGAACTACATTGATCCCATTCCGGTGAGGATCCATATTAGCCAGAATATTGTGCTCATGTCGAGGAAGAAGCGGACGGAAAACCTTGGTTCCATGACATCAAAGAATACTTATGAAAAACAGAATACTCGGAGCACGCAAATCACACCCGAAAACGCACACTCTGGAGATTGTCAAATCACTTCTTCCATAGTGGGGGGAACTTGTACAGAAGAACTCCCAATTTGGACCTACTAAGATGTGTTGATGCAAAGGAAGCTTCTAAGCTACTTGAGGATGTGCATGCTGGGACCTGTGGCCCACACATGAATGGTTTCGTCTTGGCTAAGAAGATACTCAGGCCAAGTTACTTTTTGATGACCATGGAGACGGATTGTATTCAGTATGCCCGCAAATGCTTTCAATGTCAAGTGCATGCTGAAATGATAAAAGTGCCGCCAAATGAGATCAATGCAACAAGCTCACCTTGGCCATTCACCGTCTGGAGAATGCATGTTATCGGTCCAATTGAGCACACTGCTTCGAACAGACACTAGTTTATTCTGGTAGCCATTGATTACTTCACAAAATAGATAGAAGCTGCATCTTACAAAGCTGTAACCAAGAAAGTCATCTCGAATTTTGTCAAGGATCGTATTGTATGCCTATTCGGGGTTCCTGAGTCCATTATTACTGATGTCACACCTCTTTTTTCCTACCCTCGGAAGGGTACAAGGGTATTTTTTCCAACTTAAAGTGACAATCGAAACAGGATTATTTATTTGAAAGTTTAGAGTCGCCACTTGGGATGATTTATGGTGTCCCAAGTCACCGGTTCAAATCCCGAATCGAGGGAAAAATTGATTCTGTTTTACAGTCCGCGAATACAGAAATTTGGGTAAGGAATTCTGTTAACCTGGGAGAAGGTGTTAGGCATTCCCGAGTTCTGTGGTTCTAGTACGGCCGCTCAACTGTTACTATTGGCCTAATTATCTGATTTTAAAATACTTTTAAACCTATGCGCATTTTTAAACTTTAAAACCGCTTTTAATATTTTTATGAAAATTCAAGGTTATTTAAAACACATTGTAAGCCATGCTACATGAAATGCACCCGCGGTTCATGACACGCTTTATTTAACCTTGTTGGAAATTAGAGTCGGGTCACATGAAATGCACACCCGAGCCCCTTTAATCTAAATTGAAGTAGTTCAGTTGATGAATAACAACCCAATTATTATACTGTGACAAAATCATGTTCAGCTATAACCAATTCAAGTAAACATATAGGCAGATAGCTAAACGAGCAAATTCAAAACTGCGGAGAACAATTACAGAAACAACGGGATCATATCACCAAACCTATAATTAGTATCAAGCTTGCATAAAATGAATAGAGAATTCGAAATATCTGAGGTTCAATTCCTTTTCCAATTTTTAACTGAGCACCATGGTCAAATTCTTTTCCGTTTCGATTCCTTTCAAAATGAATACCGAATTGACTGTGAATCCAAAAGGCATACATCAACAATAAGTATTTGTTCAAATTGTCACCTGAACATTTCAGTAATTTTCCATTGAATCATGTAATCCAATCTCATTTCAAAATCAGATTTTTAGTTCAGGATATCACAAATAGGCATGGAATTCACATAAGTCTACCACCCAAATATCATACAAGGCAAAATCAACAAGCAAAGAGTACGATGGTGACGAACCTCAAATTGATTAGTTTTCCTTTGAATTTAGATCACTGAATCGACCCCAACAGAAATGTGTATCGGATCGCGAAGGAAAATAGGCAACAAAAACAAAGAACGAAAATTCGACAAAACTCAGATTCGACCACAACAAACCTCGAACTGGCAATCAAAGTCAGCAAACTTCCAAACCTCAAGCAAACACCATGATTTTTGAATCTAAAACCAAAATTAAATGAAGAAAAACAGAAGCTATTTTATATATGTGTATGTATATATATATATATATATATATATATATATATATATATATATTTTTCTTTTTGTGTTTTTTTTGTTTCGTCCTTTTTGTTTTCTATTACTTCTATTTCGTCTTGCTTTGTTTCGTCTATGTGTATATCTTTCTGAGTTGAGATGTGGTTGGTGCGTGGGTCTGATGGCGGGGATGGAGTTTCGAAGGGGTGGCGCAGTCGTGGAGATGGGGAGACAGGATGGTCTGCGACCGGATGGTGGTCATTTTTGGACTGGTTTCCGACAGCTGAGTTGCGGACGGCGGCTGTGATTTTTGGTGAAGGGGAATCAGGGTTAGCTGGTGTGGGGTGGTGTAGGGGTAATGGAGTTGAAGCTCTTTGTGTCTTGAAGATGAAGGAAGAAGAACGACGGGAATGGGGGTCTAGGTTGAGGAAGACGATGACAAGAAGGGGGGGTGGGTTCTATGTCTGCGGCACTGTAGCTTTTCTTCTAGGTCCAAGAGTCTATCTAGGTCTAATGTGTATTTTGTGTCTAATTTCACTGATTTAGGTGTTAGGTCCCTTTCATTTTTTTGTAATTTTTTGGCTGATCCTCCTCAAGTGTCTTAGAGTCTAATTGTTTTATAGGGTTTTTTAGGTTAGGGAGTATGGGCCTAGGATTATGGGCTAGATCCTAAAATTAGGCCTAAAAATGGGTTGCTCGAGCTCACGTTTTATTTTTTCTCCGCGAACGAGACTAAAAATACAATCTCATTTATTAATTAATCCTACTTAAGTAAAATAACTATTAAAATAAGGCTGACCGTTAAAACAAAACTAGTTTTGGTATTTTTCAAGATTAAAATGACTACAAAACATTAATAAAACTACTTTTTTGTAATTTTCATTTTATTGTAATAAAATAAAGTAAAAGAGTCAAATTAGTTGAAATAGCGATATTAGGCCTAAATTAAATATTTACATGCTAAAATATAAAAACTCTTGGGGAGGGTCAAAAATCACATGTCTACATCTGCCCCTCTTTGACTAAAAATACGAAGTATCTTCAGACAAAGAACGACTAGACAAGTTTTTTGACTCGACCCTTATTTGGAGAAACTAAAACTAAAAGAGAAAGGAGAATGTGACCGAACCCTGGCATCTGAGCGCCTACATATCCTTGGCTATAAAGAAATCAGGCCACATGTAGTTCAGAGGTAAGTGAGATAATGGAGTATACCGAGGTGGAGAGCTGGTCGAGGTGCCGTTCCGTCAAGGTTCCGTTCCGCAGTCCTATTATTACATCAAAATCAAAAAATGAAAAATACTATCTAAGCCTGTAAACTACGAGTTACAAGATTCCTATCTATAAGTCTTCTGAAGCTTGATCTTGAGTCTTGAATGGTTCTTCATGCAGACTTTGGATTTGAACCTTGACGCTTGCTAGTTGCAGGTGCTAGTTCATTCTTCTTCAGCTTTTCGGATCGAAACCGAACATACCATGCTTGTGACTTCAGTCATGTCTTGAGCAGCCCACATCTTTCCTCAACTTCTGCATTTGGATTCACTTCTTGCCTTTCCTTTTTTTATTTTGGATTGTGACTAACTTCCGTTGATCATCTCGGATTGTTGGCTCGCATTCTTGCCACGAGCTTCTTTCGTTGCTGACTTGAATTGCATTCTGAAGTGAATTCTCTTATTCTCCAGGCAGGCGCCTGATTTCCAATATTCGAACTATCTTCCTTTCAACACTGCTGCTTTCCCTTTGTTCTCCAGGTGGGCTCCTGATTTCCAACACTTGCACTGCTTTTCCCTTAACTCGTTTTCCCTTTGTTCTCTAGGTGGGCTCCTAATTTCCAAACTTGAACCGTCTTCCTTTGAACATTGCTGCTTTCCTTTTGTTCTCCAGGTGGGCTCCTGATTTCCATCACCTGTACTGCTTTTCCCCCGAAAATTGACTTGTTTTCCCTTTGTTCTCCAGGTGGGCTCCTAACTTCCAACACTTGAATTGCTTTCCCTTTGTTCTCCAGGTGAGCTCCTGATTTCCAACACTTGAACTGCTTTCCCTTTGTTCTCCAGGTGGGCTCCTAATTTCCAATACTTGAACTACTTTCCCTTTGTTCTCTAGGTGGACGCCTGATTACCAACACTCGTACTACTCTTCCCTTGAACCTGATTACAACTAAACAGACAAAACAACAGAAATTTTTCTGCCCCAGTTTGATATCGGGAACATCTGTGATGTTCAAATCATGGTATTAAAAAGCTCTAAGAATTTAAAAGCTAAATCCCATTATCCAGGAGGGTCCTGAAAATTTAAAATTAAATCTCATCTTAAGAGTGACAACTTCAAAGCTAAATTTTATTTCCTAAAGGTAAAACTTACGCTAAATCTTATTATCTATAAAGGTCTTAAAAACTTAAAACTAGATCCCATTATCCAGGAGAGTTCTGAGAACTTTAAATTAATCCCATTATCCAGGAGGGTCCTGAAAGCCGAGAATGAACTTATCTGAGCCATGCTTTCTTCCTGGAGGATCTCTGCAAAACGAACAAAATTCCTTGCCCCACGAACCATGCTTTCCTCATGGAGGGTTCCCGCAGATCGAACCAATTTTCTTTCCCCTTCTCAAACCGCCTTTGTGCTGATAAAATTTGGGCACAACACTTGAAAAAAAAATTCAAACTTCCAAGCTTTGATTTGGACACAATTTTCGTCCCTGTTTCAAACAAAGAAAACTTGTGATTTTATAATTATGGTACTTGGTTTGTGGCCTTGACTTTGAGGGTGATTGCTCCTTCACTTCCCATGATAACTTCGATTTCAACTCGAAAGACCTTGACTGTTTATTGACTGACCACTTTCTCGTCACCCTTATCACGGAAAATACCTCTGATCTGTTCAAACCCAATACCATTCTTCTGTTGCATTGTGCTCATGCATTGACATATAGTGAACCTTTGTGTTTCACATGAATCCCGAAGCACGTCAGATTCCACCCACTCAGTGCGCATGCTATTCTTTCCTGACTTAAACCACTGGCCTTGGCCTTGAGATCTATTGCTCCTTCACTTGCCATGATAACTTTGATTTCCTCTTGGAAGACCTTGGTTGTCATTGGTTAACCACTTTCTCTGTCAACCTTATCACAGAAAATACCTTTGATCCGTTCACCCAACATCCTCGATCTATTGCATTATTCATGAATTGACATATATCAAACCTTTATATTTCACATGAATCCCAAAGCGCGTTGATTGTTACCAACTCAGTGCGCATGCTGTTCTTTCATGACTTATGCCACTTTGATATGCTAGCCAGATCCCGTTTTGTGTAGTTGGAAAGCTAGTGACGAATTTGAAGTCATTTCTCACTTGTTCTGACCAAACAGACTCAGGAAGAGGAAGTAAACGAGACAAAAGGAACAGAGCAAAGGACAATAGAAAGAGATGATTCCTAATAAGAAAACTACAAAGTAGAAACTTATCAGATGTGGATACCAACTCTAATGATCATGACATGCACCTGTGGCCTAATCTGTCAAGCAAGTCTGATGTTCAACCCTTGTTATACCCCTAAACCGTGAAACTGGGCTTCAATGCTCCGATTATTCTATCATATTCACGATCCTTGTTCGACTTGTGGTGCCCGAAGGGTTTTTACCATCAAACCTCTCTCATTTTGTTCTTTCTCTCAACTCACCATCGCATTATGGTGCCTGTGAAGGTTTTCACCAATAAGACTCTCTCATTTTGTTCTTTTCTTCTTATTTCCTCTGATTCCACAGATGACAAGGCGTTACCCATAGTAAAAACATCATGTGTTTCCTGGCATGTCTAGCTCGGCACTCTCAAAAATTATCTGGGAGGTCTTTTTTTGGACTGTAATGTGGCTTTTGGACATGATTAGAAAGAAAGGATCGTAAAGGCTCAAAATAACTAAGATAACAAGGTTAATTTATCTACAACTTTTGGAATCCATTCTAAAAACTTTGCCCCAATTTTTAAAATAGGGGAATTTGAATCTATTTTTCCCTCTTTTTTATGGAATTTCCCACTCTCGACTTCGTGAGATTATGAAATATTTTATTTGGCACGACCGAACCGTGAGGCTGCCTACGTATCTTTTGGTGACAAGAATCAGGTCAAACGTAGTTCACAAGACTACGTTTTGTTACTATTTTCCTTTTTTTTCTTTTCTTTTTCTTTTTTCTTTTTTTTTTCTTTTTTTTTCTTTTTGGAATGAACTTTCTAAAATAAACCTATGGGGACATGAACTTTTTTTTTTCTTTTTTTTTTCTGACTCTAACTTGATTCCGAAAGAGGGGAGGTCAAAGAAATCAGTACAGTCTCAAAAGGGGTACCGAATGGTATAAAGTGTTTGGGTAGATGAAAGAGGGCCTCCCAATCCCTGAAAATGCCAAGTACAACACATTCAAATTGAGAATGAAAATTAAAGATCATGCACAATATTTCTTTTGTGGCTTCGGCATTGATATTACCGATATGTCTTCCACTTTTCTTTAGCGCCTTGTCAAGCACAGAACCCTCGTTGGGTGATTCCTTCTTCAAAATGGATATGCTCCGTCAATTCGGAGAAAACTTTCTTGATTTTATCTTGTAACTTGAGATGCACTTGAACTCAAAGTTGCTTGCTTCAAATTATCTGGGATGCACTCTCCTTTAACGAATTCTTGTCACCCCATTAACTTACCAAATTATCTGCCCTAGTTTCACACAATTCGGGCTTTAAGCAATCTCAGAATCTCTTCACTTACTTCCTTCAAATGTCCCTATCATCTTCAAAATTGTTTCATTGCTTTATGATTAGGTTAACTTTTAAGACCAAGCCTAGAATTATGCGTGCATGTCATGTCACTGGAGTCAGCAGGAAAAGAACTATAAAAGGAAAAGAGAACTAAACAAACACTGACTAGAAATAACAGAAAGCAGGAAATTGCATTAGACAAATGTTGAAAGGGTTTGGACAACAAAACAAGTAAAATAAGCTGGGATTACAACCCTAGAACAAAACTAGACAACACTAAACGAGCTACTGCAACTAAACAAACTAAGAAAGAAAAGGATAGAAGAGTTTGAGTCACAAGACAATATCCGGATTACAACCCTGAAAATAACCCAGACAACAAAAATGACAACAAAATAAACCACCAAGACTCCTCCTCGGCTAGCCAAGAGATGGAGAGTCTTTCCAATTACCAAGCACGATATCTTAGCCACTGAGTTCCGCATCAACATTACTAGGACCTTCACAAGCCTCCATCATATTGACTTTAGAAAATTGCATTTGGGCCCCTTTTGCCGGCTCGTTCTTAAGATCAACCTCTGATAGCGCTGAATGCTTTGCAGCATGTGGACCTCTGAGGATCTCAGAAAGAATTCTCACATTCCTTTTCAAAACAAATCATACCCACCATATGCGTCTCATTATGAACAGGCGATGGACTTTGGATAGTGTCTACTGCATCTGGATTTTGCACGACAATGTCACCTGCATCAATAAGCTACTGAATTGCTTTTTTCAGATGCCAACACTTTTCTGTGCTGTGACCCGAGGCATCAGAGCAATGTGCGCACCTTTGAGAATAATCAAAATTCTTTGGAAGAGGGTTCGATATTTTTATCTGAATCAACTTCAACATGTCTAATTGCCTCAACCTTTGGAACAAACTGCCATATGATTCTCTAATGGGAGTGAAAGTCTTTTCCTTTTGCTTTTTCCTTTTCAACTTGTACTCTGGCCTCAGTTGGAACCTTTTGTGGGTAGGTGGTTGATATGCTTGAGGGGGTAGGTAAGACATTTGTGGAAGTGGTGCAGGCCATCGCGGGCCTCGTGGGTGTGGAGCATATGGTGGTGCATTATGGATGGAGTATTGGGAAGGTGATGTACTACTTTTGGGGTTTTGTGGAGAGAAGTAGCATTGGGGAGGATTATCTGGAGCACAGGGATATCCATGGGGATGATGTCGAGGCTGCAAGCGTTGAGCAGGAATGCTCGTTGGAGCGACTCAACAACATCTTTTCTATTTCTCTTTCTTCCATCCAAACTTACTGAGATGTTCTGAATGTCTTTTGTAGTGTCTTTCAATGCAGAATAACTCATGATTTTGCGTGACTTGATTCCCTTTTCTACCATCTCCCCCATTTTTACCACATCATTGAAAGGTTTACCCAAGGCCGGGATCAAATGACTATAGTAGGTGGGCCACTGGGCTTATAGGAAAAGCTCAACCATTTCTTCTTCACCAATCGGGGGACTGACCCGAGCAACTTGTTCCCTCCATCTGAGCCTAAACTCCCTAAAGCTTTCCTCCGATTTCTTTTTCATCTTGGATAGGGAGGGATGGTCTGGGATAATGTCTATATTGTACTGAAAGTGTCAAACAAAATCTTGAGCCATGTCATTCCATGCATGCCATTTATTGACATCTTAACGAGTATACCATTGCAAGGCTGCCCCAGTCAAGCTCTCACTGAAATATGCCATCAACAAATTATCTTTCCCGTCAACACTTCTCATTTCACTGTAGTAACCTCTCAGATGAGCTACTGGATCTCCACGTCCATCATATAAATTAAGCTTTGGTGTTTTAGACCCTTTCAGCTTTTTGGATATCTCATCTCGTCCTTCTTTTCCTGTGAACTTTTCTTTTTCAACATGAGGCTCATTCCGAAGGCTCTGGTTATATGAGTCAGGAACCTTGTGGGCAACCTCTGAGGGGTAATATTGGGCATCATGGGCTTAGAGTGGATGTTCATTGTCGAATCTATAAAGGGAAGATTGTTGAGAAGTTGTGATCATGGGGATAGTGGATATGACAGGAGGGCAATTTTGGGGAGAGGTAATTGGAGGATGAGTGATGGAGCTACTAGGGTGGTTGGGAAAGCTGTGATAAGCGGGTGGATCTGGAGAGTATGGGGGATCATCTGGCACTATGGCCGGAGTTTGGGTAAGGTTAGCATCTAAGAAGCTAGGTGTGGCAGGAGTGGTGCCTTCCCAGTCATCCAAGCTTGATACATGTCGGCAATGTGTTGTCTTAACATCCTTACCTATTCAACCAACCCATTGCCTTGTTCAACCAATTGCTTTTGGGCACCAGTATCAACCAACTCAATTCCCTTGCCATATGCTATTTCCTTTCGACCTTATGTTGTAGAGAAGAATTACCACTTTAAGAACCACAAACCAACCACCTTTCTGCTATGAAAATGAACTCATCACGTTAGCGTTAGGGCATTTTGCATAAGATAATCTCACTTTTTGTGCAATGCACCTAGCCACAATTAACAATTCTAAATGACTTCGAGGGTACGAAGGTCAGTTGGCATCATCCCAGTTTGTTCATTTCAATCCTCTCTTTTCTTTGCTTTTCTAGCACTTGCTTGCTCATTTTCCTTCCTCATTTTTTCTTCTAATTATTACTCTTTTCTTTCCTCTCATTTCTCACATCCCATAATTTCACCTTTTTTTCTTTTTCTTTTTTTCCTTTTTTTTAATAAAAAAAATAATTCGATCGAACCTTATGTAGGTTGCCTACGTATCATGACACCGCATAAATCAGATATTTGTGTAGTTCGGGAAGATTAGGAACAACATAAACAAACTAACGTTCTTTTTTTCGTTTCTTTTTCCCTTTTTTACCTTAATGACTACTCTGATAAGAAAAGAGAAATAAAAGAAGCAAATCCTTTTTTTTTTGAATTTTCTAGACTTAATGTTCTATAACCTATTCCAAACTCAAGCTTAACGAGCATATATTTTTTTATTCCTTTTTCCTTTTCTTTTTGAAACAGATACTCTATGATAAATTATTAAGAAAAACAACCTAGAAGAGAAAAATATTTTTTGATTTTTTTATGAAGGAAATATAAAGGATGAACCAAAGAAAAAATATTTTCGTATAATATCCTGAAAGAAAGATTTCGACCGAAGAAATGAAAAAGATAAAAAATGCTTTCAGATTTCAGTTTTGATTACCTAAGGGAGAAACTCTGAAGATAAACCAAATATAAAGTATGTTGTGTTTTCTTCTATGTACAATGTCCTAAAGTTCTAGTAAAATAAAAAGAATTTTTTTTCTATTCATATTTCATTAATTTCCCAAAGAAGAACCTCAAAACAAAATCTTTTTGGATTTGTGGAACTAAAATCTTAAAGAAAACTTTTAAAGAGGTACTAAATTTTTTTTTTTGAATTTTTAATCTTAATATACTGAAGGAAATAAAAAAGTAATTTTTTTATTTGTAGATATAAATCCCCTAAAGGAAAAACCACCTCAATTTTTTCATTTCTAGAATTAGTATTCTAAAGAAAATTTTTGCCGGAAATATAAAAACGCAAAATCTCTTTCTTCTTTTTTTTTTTGATCTTTTTCAGATACAAAATACAAAGTACAATAACAAAAGACTCGACATTACTGTACAAAACTAGAAGGTAAAAGACGACATAAAAAGAAAAACAAACTCAAAACATAAAAATAAAAATGAAAATCTTCTTAAGCAACTCCTCAATAGGTGATCCTGACTGGATGGTCCCAAGGTGTCTGCCATGCTCAAACTCCGATAAGTAGATCCACACTTGTATGAGAAAATTAAGACCAAATAAAGTTAAAGACCTAGAATGCTATGTGAGACAATAATACTCCTTGTTGGACACATGCAAGACACGATTGTGACTATTTTTCTAAAACTAACTTATGTGGATAAAGGTGGCTAAAATGCAAGATTTGGCTAAGACCCCGCAAAGCCAAGAACCTAAGATTCACTAGAAAGACCGGACCCTATGCGGGTTGACTATGTATCTCGTCCCGAAAGACGAGAATCATGTATGTGTAGTTCGGACAGATTGGATACGGGCAAGAATTAAAAAAAATAACTAATTTAGAGAAAATATATTTTTTGTCTTTTCCTTGAAAATGATGAAACATGTAAAATCTTTTTGGATTTTCTTTTCCTCTTTTTTTTGATTTTTTTTTTTTTGGAAAATGATGGGAAAATGCAAAATCTTTATGGAATTTTCATATATCTTTTTTTTGGTCTTTTTCTTAAAAAATGTGAAAGAAAAACATAATTGGGTCCTACTTGCTTTATTTTCACACTTCACCCTCTTTTTTTTCTTTTTTTTTTCATTTGCCCTCAACTATCATTGGTCCGCCAAATGACCCTTTTACCCTTGAAGATTGCAACATGTAGCACATTAGGATGCATCAGGATGGTCTTTTATTTTTGGGGTACACCTGTCCTAGACGGACCCAACCCCTGTGTTGAGTCTCCAAAGTCAGAATGCACGTGATGCAAACAAGCGTTCCTACTAGGGATCCGACATGAGGATATGTTATACTAGGTTGAAAACCTGGGTTTATTTTTTCTAGACCTGGCTTACCTAAGCGAACAACTCGAGCCGGGGGGGGGGGACATCGTACCGGGAATACAGAAGCTTCAGCGGCTTTGCAACTTGTCCGAATCTCGTTCTAAAATTGGTATATGACTCTAACAGAAGAGAAGACACACGAAGTACATACTTCCCAGATGATTTAGAAGACCCAGGGAGAGAAGGGTTTCGTAACAATTTATATACAGTCCAAACCATATCAAAGCGGTAAAAAACATTAATTAGCACATTAGGCTCAAACATATAAAAATCAGATAACAAATAAAGCCAACTATAACACATATTATAAGCTCGAATTCTGAACCCTGAACCAGAGATTCTGGGTTCTTGTCCCCAGCAGAGTTGCCAGAGCTATCACACCTCCTTTTTCCTACCCCCGGAAGGGTACAAAGGAGTTTTTCCAACTTAAAGTGACAATCGAAACAGGATTATTTATTTAAAAGTTCAAAGTCGCCACTTGGGATGATTTATGGTGTCCCAAGTCATCGGTTCAAATCCCAAATCGAGGAAAAAATTGACTCTGTTTTACAGTCCGCGAACACAGAAATCCGGATAAGGAATTCTGTTAACCTGGGAAAAGGTGTTAGGTATTCCTGAGTTTCGTGGTTCTAGCACTGTCGCTCAACTATTACTATTGGCCTAATTATCTGATTTTAAAACACTTTTAAACCTATGCGCATTTTTAAACTTTAAAACCGCTTTTAATATCTTTATGAAAATTCATGGTTATTTAAAACACATTGTAAGCCACGCTACATGAAATGCACCCGCGGTTCACGACACGCTTTATTTAACCTTGTTGGAAATTGGAGTCGGGTCACATGAAATGCACACCCGAGCCCCTTTAATCTAAATTGACATAGTTCAGTTGATGAATAGCAACCCAATTATTATACTGTGACAAAATCATGTTCAACTATAACCAATTCGAGTAAAAATACGGGCAGATAGCTAAACGAGCAAATTCAAAACTGCGGAGAACAATTACAGAAACACCGAGATCATATCACCAAACCGATAATTAGTATCAAGCTTGCATAAAACGTATAGAGGATTCGAAACATCTGAGGTTCAATTCCTTTTCCGATTATTAACTAAGCACCATGGTCAAATTCTTTTCTATTTCGATTCCTTTCAAAATGAATACGGAATTGACTGTGAATCCAAAAGGCATACATCAACAATAAGTATTTGTGCAAATTGTCACACGAACATTTCAGTAATTTTCCATTGAATCATGTAATCCAATCTCATTTCAAAATTAGATTTTTATTTCAGGATATCACAAATAGGCATGGAATTCACACAAGTTTACCACCCAAACATCATACAAGGCAAAATCAACAAGCAAAGAGTACGATGGTGACAGACCTCAAATTGATTAGTTTTCCTTTGAATTTAGATCACTAAATCGACCCGAACAGAAATGTACATCGGATCGCGACAGAAAATAGGCAACAAAACCAACGAATTGAAATTCGACAAAACTCAAATTTGACCACAATGAACCTCGAACCGGCAACCAAAGTCAGCAAACTTCCAAACCTCAAGCAAATACCATGATTTTTGAATCCAAAACCTATAATGACCCGACCGGTCGTTTTTAGCTCTAGCGTGTCGTTCAGCAGTTTGAGGACATGAGCAGCTTCACTTTAGGTATTATGACTTGTAAGCATGGTCGGAATTGAATTCCGGGATGTTTAGAGTTGATTTGGAAAGAGAATTCTCATTTTGAAGCTTTAAGTCGAAAGAATTGACTAAGGTTGGATTTTTAAGTAAATGACCTCGGAATCGAGATTCGGAGGTTCCAACAGGTTCCTATGATGATTTTGAACTTGGGTGTATGTTCGGACAGGTTTTTGGAAAACCTGGGAACATTTCGGCGCCTATTGTGGAAGTTAGGATTTAGGAAGAAATTTCATAAGTTTGGGTTGAAGTGCATTACAGTGTTATCAATGTTCGTATGGGATTTTGAGTCTGGGAATAGCTCTGTATGGTGATTCTAGAGTTGGGAGCGCGATCGGAAGTGAATTTAGAGGTCCGTGGGTCGTTTTGGAGTCATTTGGCTAAAGATAGAAATTTGAAGGTTTTTGGGAAGTTTGACCGGAAGTGGGCTTTTTGATATCGGGGTTGGAATTCGATTTCGAAAGTTGGAATAGGTCCATGATGTTGAATATGACTTGTGTGCAAAATTTGAGATCAATCAGACGTGATTTGCTAGGTTTAAACATCAAAAGTAGAAGTTTGAAGTTCTAAAGTTCATAAAGCTTGGATTGGAGGTCGATTTGTGATTTTAGCATTGTTTGATATGATTTGAGGCCTCGATCAAGTCCATAATGTGTTATGGGACTGGTTGGTATGATTGGTTGGGGTCACTGGGGCCTCGGGTGGATTCCGGGTGATTAACAGATCGAAAATGGAATTTTCTAAAGGGCTGAAGTTGCTGGTTGCTGGTGTAACCGCACCTACGAGACTAGGGCCGCAGGTGTGAAGCCGCAAAAGCGGCCTTTGTGCCACAGAAGCGAAAATAGACGGCTAGTCTGGGACCGCATATGAGGTCGTTTTGCCACAGATACGGGACCACATCTGTGGAAGAGAGGGCGTAGAAGCGGAATGGGCTGGGAGCCCTAGACTGCAGAAGCGACGTGTGGTTTGCACCTGTGAGACCGCAGATGTAGAAATGCTGGAGGCAGTGAGGTTCTTTTAAATCGGGGGTTGAGTTCATTTCAACCCCATTTCTTCCATTGGAGCCGATTTTGGAGCAACTTTGAGGTGCCATTTTCACCACCAAGCATGAGGTAAGTAATTTATGCTAGTTTTTAGTTAAATACATGATTATATACGGATTTGGACAGGGAAATTGGTAGAAACTTGGGGTTTGAGGGGAAACCTAGAAAATTGATATTCTTGGAATTTGACCACGATTTTGGGTATGAAATTAAGAGAAAATCATATATTTGAGTCCGTGCATTCATGGGTAAACTTTATCTTTAAATTTTTTTGGAATCCGGGCACGTGAGCCTAATGGCAATTTTGTCAACTTTTCGATTGGGGTTAGAAATTGCTATAAGCTGGATTGTAATGAGTAATTGAACATATATTAATGGATTTGCATAATTAATTGCTAGTTTTGGAGCATTGTGCATCGATTCGAGACTTTGGAAGAGTGTGGAGTGCCGGTTATGGGTCTTCGAAGCGAGGTGAGTTTCCTTTCTAACCTTGTAAAAGGGAATTATCCCCATAGATGAGTTAATTAGTTATGTGCTCCTATTTGTGGAGGCTACATACACACGAGGTGACGAGAGTCCATGCGTAGCTACTATTATGCTATTGTTCGGGTAGTCTAGAACCCAAAATCATGTTGTACTTGGAAATATTTGTAATCCTATTGGCGGTTTGAATTGCTTAAATTCTATCAAACTGGTAAATGAATTTCAAAAAGGATTAAACTTCATTTTTTTCTTAAATTGTTAAAGAAGGAGAATTTGGATTTTCCTTGGATAGTTGTTCCCTAATGAAGTCTTGATTAACTATTTAGATATGTGATTCTATGTGTACCTGTGCCATATATATGATTCGCGAGCAGGGTGCTTGTTTATTTTATGTTGACCGCGTTGCATGGATGATTTACGAGCGGGGTAATAGATGCATCTATGGTTCGTTCCATTCGACCCACGGCAATGCACATTTTACATTTATGTTGGATCGTGCCGTACAACCTCGGGATGATATGCACATGTTTGTATTATTGCTTGAGATTTATAAATGTTGACATTTGCCTTTCCTGGCCGGAGATAAATTGATAAAGATAATGAAAAGTAAATCTTTGGAAATCCACCATTATTTGGGAGGTTGTTTACCTGCTATCTGACTTTATGAATTATAATTGTTATTTTATAAAATTCCATGATCTCTTCACATTTTTACTATATTATCATTGGACCACTAGTAAGTGTCGAAGTTGACCTCTTTTCTCTACTTCTTCGAGATTAGACGGGATACTCATTGGGTACACGTTGTTTTCGTACTTATACTACACTTGTGTGCATTTTTGTTGCACATGTTTATGTGTGACTAGTGGCATAGCGTCATGGTTGATACGGAGACTCAAGTGAGTTGTATTATTCAAGATGACCGTAGCCAGCAGAGTCTCCTTCAGAGTATTGTACTGTATTTTCATTTTTGTCCACTTGTATTCCGGACAGTTACTGTATTTTATTTCATTCCTAGTAAATGCTCATGCACTTTTGACATCGGGTTCTGGGATGATTATGGGATATCTTGTATTAACTTCTTAACATTCATATTTGATTTGAGATGATTATCTTTTACTGGTAAAATTGAAGGAAAATCATAGTTTTCAAAATTTTTAAAACGAGAATTTAATTAAGTATCTTTGTTGGCTTGCCTGACAGCGGTGTCCGGCGCCATGATGACCCTTAGTAGATTTCGGGTCATGACAATATGGTATCAGAGCACTAGGTTCCCTTAGGTCTCATGATTCATGATCAATTCTAGTAGAGTCTCACGGATCGATACGGAGACGTCTGTACTTATCTTCGGGAGGCTACAGGGCTGTTAGAAGTACTTCCCTTCTTGATTCCTCATAGTGCAATTTGATTCCTTGAGGCTTATACCCTTGTTTCCTTCCTACTCAATCTTACGCGACGTGAACCGCTGGTTATAAATCGAGAATTGAAGGATTGTAATGGCACTACAGATGTGGTGCAGGAGATTTCTCCCGGTATTGTTGATTGGGCTATTGTCGTTGCCTTGCGGGCGGATGTCTTGTCATTTCGGCTTAGTATCAGTATTCCTGAGAGCTTTGAGACTATGCACATATCGCTATGATTACTCATGATTGGTTATCGCACAGTACTACCTTGATGATAGGATACTTTCCTATGTGTTGGGGCAGTAAATAATTTGAAAGGAAGTCTACTCAGTGCACAATTCAGAGATCTGATATTTCATTTCCGGTGGACGAAAAGCAATTGGCCTATGAATGTCCAGATTTGGGGTGATGGAGAACCGAGACTTGGTATTTTTGAGCGTGGTGGAATTTTCATCTGCAATGTAGTGTCGTTGTCCTTGATTGTATGTGTTAAGTTGGTCGGTGTTATGGTCTTCTGTAATTCGCCTTTGGGGTAAGATATTGTGAATAATATTGGAGAAACGACGGTTGGATATCGCGAGGTGCAGTGGTTCAGGATTGAATCGGTGTTTCTAATGTCGACGGCTCGAGAAAGATGATCTCCGGAAAGGTTTAAAGTTATTAGCTATTTGTGGGTTCAAGTGCTACGAAGATAGATTTTATTAAGGCAACAACTGAGTAGCAAAGGATGGGAAGGACATGTGGAGAGTTTCAGGTGGTGGTTAAAATTTCTATAAGGCCAGGTATAAGAAGCAAAGGTCGAGTGGTCGATTAGAGGGGTGAGTTTCGCCAAAGTGGGAGAGTGGCGGAGTTGCATATGGGCTTTGTGTTAGGATGACTACGCACCTTAAGGAGATTTTGGAACGACTTGGGAATTTTAGTGATTGATAATTGGGGTCTACGGATCTAATTTGAAATATGGGCTATTATGCGGCAGGAGATTTGATATAACAGAAATGAGCTACTTGAAATGAAGAAGGATACAACGTAACTTTGAATTGGAAGGATGTTGCGGCACATTTAATTGATGTCTACGAGGGGTGAATTGACTTGTGCAGCTAGAGAGTGAGCTCGGACTCAGGATGGGATATTGATGTAGTAGTGATTGTACCCCGTGCAGCAGCGTTGGAAGACGTTGATACGTAAATTCCATAGGTGGGTTATCTCCAGTGAGAAGCTCGGCGGTTGCATGGATTGGCGAAGCTTCTGCAAAGATTTCTATTGGTTATACAGCAAAGAGATCAGTCGTGCGAATGTGGTTAATGATTCAGAGTATGAGAAGGGGGTTTTACAGAAAGATTCTGAGAATTTTTGTGGTTGATTGCGCAAGGTTTTGTCAATAAGAGATAAAGAATCTTAGTGAATTCCAAAGTTGTGTAATAGTGGATTCAAGCTAAGTGGGAGAGTCCCACCGCATAGGATTGGGTTGCATGGCTAACTACTTGTGAGGTTTCTGGTTATTAGCATATTGATGGGTTATTTTAGCTGCGGGAAAAGAACATAAGTGGTAATTTGAGCAAAGGAATTGTTAAAGGTGTGCTATGGTTCGCCTTATTGGCTCATGTTCAGACTCAGGGAAGGATTCGGGATTTATGCCTTTTATGGATGCGGGTTTCAAGGGAAGTGATTCTGCTGGGTGCTTTGTCGTGAGGGTATTTATGTGCTTGAAGTTTCGTAGAGTTGATTATATTCGGGGCCAAGTCAGAGCGGGTGGCTCTCAACAACGATCCTAGTGAATTCAAAAGTTAAAGTGTAGTGTCTAATGATTTCGAGCCTACAAGTACGGTTAAGAATCAAGCTTTTGTAGCAGCTTATGAGAAGAGGCCCAGAATGTTCTATGATGTTTTGACTCGCAGTGTAGCATTTGGGAGGAAAATGAGAAAAGACTTCGGATTCGTAGAGGGATTATCAGAATGGGCATACTGGTTGAGGATGCAAATGTGTGCACAAGGGAGGTATGAAACGGTTCGTGGGATTGGAGACAATGTGGTCTTGTGATTCAAGGTCACTCGGGATGAGTGCGAATGGGGTGTGTTATGTGTTGAATGGAGTTATTATTATTTCTAAGGCAATTAAGGATAAATTAAAAGAAGATAGATTGATTAGCCATAGTTGAATTGGCATATTAGTGGTAGTGATCAGTTCCTGTAGCGGGACCAAGTTATGCAAGTGCTTTGTGACGGTACGTGTGAGGCCGGTCGACCGCTATAATTGATGTTATTCAGAAGTATTCTACGGTTATGGCCTGTTATGTATAGGCGGATCCCAGAAGGGCTATGGTGGCTTAAACCATTACTTAGAGATTTGCATATTCCACGGTTATGAGAATTCACCTATGTGTTGCTATGGTTCTCCTGAAGTGAGTTAAGTAAAAAGTTTTTATATGATAAAGTGTTAATCTAATAGTGGTTCCGAAGTTATGATGAAAAACGTGTTCTATCGTATATTGGTATGTTGGGTGCAGTGAGTGGTATGGGATTTGAAGTGAGGATCAAGGTTGCAGTTCAGTGTTGACAAGGATGTCACGAGCTCGGATGAGCAGGAAAGGAGTTTCGATGTTTAAGGTAAGTTGGTATGTCTTCAGCGTCACCTGAAATCGGTGTTTTGTGAAAAAAACTTTGCATCCTGGTTAAGGATTCTTGATCGCTTTTCAGCGTTAGTCCGTCCGGTGGTTTGGATGTACAAACCTGTTATCTGTTACGAAAGGTTGTGGGAGCGTGTCCCACGGGAAGGTTGTAGTAGTGTGGCATGTAGCCACTTGATTGATTGAAGAGTTAAATCAAGTATAAAGATTGTAGTTATGACGTTAAATTGAGAATTGATGCATGGAAGGCACTCGGTTTATTGGGTTGTGGACTGTGGAGGATTACTCCGGTCATGATGGTAGTTCTCGGGTGTTATGAGAAAAAAGGGAGTTATTATAGACCTTGAAAGGTTATTAGACTAGTTCAGTGTGATCAGAATCAGCTTGAGGTCTGTGGATGGATCTAAATGTGGATATGGGCTCTATATCAGGCCAGATGTGTTCATTTAACAATGTGCTCCTTATGGAAGAGTAGTCGAGGTACTATTTCGTCGTCAGCTATTTCATGTAATGATATATTGCACCGTATGAGTTGCGAGACGGCTTGGTTAATTTCTTATATGTTGAGATTTTGCGCAGAGATGATGTTATATGAGCAATATGGCTCTCAAGATTCAGATCGTATATCGCACCTCAGTTGTGCTTGCGTTTTGTAGCCTATGGCGCTATATGTCTCCCCAGGGATGGTATTATGCACTTAGTGTGCTTGTGACCGATATTCGGTATTTTGTTGTAATGAGCAATCTGGCTTGGTGTGTAACTCCTTTGTGAATTTTATGTGTGGATCGGGTGGCACGCCGCCATGGGTATGTTGTTTGGATTGGGTTGCACGCCGCAATAGTGTGATGTTGAGTACAGATTCCTATATCTATTTTTATGTGTTTTGTTTCCTATCTTTCTAAGGAAAACTCGTATTAGCTGTGTGCCCGCGTCGCATGTATGATTCGCGAGCGGGGTGTTTGTTTAATTATGTTGACCGTGTCGCATGTATGATTCGCGAGCGAGGCAACTGGATTTCCTTTTCAGAGTTCGTTTTCCTTTGTATCACGTTCGAATTGGTTGCCTATTGGCGCATTGTGGCATCATATGAGACTTTTGATCATGTCCAGGATGGCTCATTTCCTGAGCAGTTCGTACCGAGTGAGACGAGATCATTGGATTTAGGATCAGTGCAATCTGATTATATGAAGTATATTAAGGAGATAAGACCATTATTTGGTTCATAATGAGTTGATGGTTCTTGTCAGGAGTATAGACCCAATAATTTATTGATTTAGCAGTTGGTTATGAATTTCTACACATCTCTTCCATCATGGCGGTATTGTAAGAGTTAGAACAAGACTTATATATATTGTGATGACCCAAAAGGTCATCACTTGTGTTGCAATGAAATTCTACATTCTGAGGCCTTAAAAACCTCCCTTAGCATCACCTCGTTTTGCGTGCGCAGTCCGGGCGCGTAGCTGGAAAGCTTAAATGTGAAAATCTGTGAAAAATGATAAGTTTTGACTGTAAAATGAATAAATTTGACTTCGGTCAACGTTTTGGGTAAACAGACCTGGACCCGTAATTTTGACGGTCCTGGAGGGTCCGTAGGAAAATATGGGATTTGGACGTATGCCCGGAATCGGATTCCGAGGTCCCAAGCCCGAGAAACGAATTTTTTAAAGAAAATTGTTTTTTTGAAATTATTTAAAGAAATTTGAAATGAAATTTGCTTAGAACATGGTGGTATCGGGCCCGTATTTTGGTTCTGGCGCCCGGTACAGGTCTTATATATGATTTAATACATCTCTGTGGAATTTGGTGAAAAACGGATGTCATATGACGTGATTCGGACTTAAATCGCAAAATTGATGTTTAAAGAAGTTTTGAGAAAATTTCATTGATCTCGAGATTTAATTTGTTGTTCATGATGTTATTCTGATGATTTGATTACACAAATATGTCCGTAGGATGTTTTTGAGGTTTTTTATGCGCTTGGTATAGAGTTCCGAGGGCTCGGGTGAGTTTCGGGTAGGTTCCGGGGTGTCTTAGGCTTAAAAACTGAGTTGTTGTAGGCTCAGAGAGGTGGAGGACCTCTGAACAGGCCAGTGCGGTCCGCACGATATGGACTGCTACCGCGGGGAGGCCTGTGCGGCCGCACTAGTTTTGGAGTGGTCCGCGGTGAAGAACAATTCACTAGTCCAACTTCGGAAGCCTATATCTTTTGATCTACAAGGCATTTTGAGATGATTTAAAAACGAAAGTTGTAGCCCTTCGTGTCTCGTTTCCAGAAAGGTAAAGAAATCATAGTGTGGACATATGTAGAGAAAGGTATGGCCAAAATACTAAGATCTATCACTGCAGAACACAGGAAGCCTTTGCGGGCGCAGTTGATTTTGTGCGGTCCGCACAGGGCATCTGAGGGTAGTATATTTAGACGGGATTTTCAGTTATTTTTCATTTTTTAAGACCCCAAAAACATAAGAGGCGATTTTTCAAACAACCTTTCTTCTCCAAATCAATTGTAAGTCATTTTTAACTAGTTTTCTTCAATCATTAACATCTTTTAACATGGTTTCAACTCAAAATCAATGATTTTCATGGAGGAAATTGGGTGTTTTGGGTAGAACCTAGGTTTTTCAAAAAAATTGGGGATTTGGACCTCGATTTGAGGTTCGATTTCAAAATAAATTCTATATTTGGGTTCGTGGGGGGATGAGTAATCGGGTTTTGGTTCGAACCTCGGGTTTTGACCATGTGGGCCCGGGGGCGATTTTTGACTTTTTGGGTAAAACTTTAGAAAATTCATTTTCATGCATTGGGGTTGATTCATTTAGCGTTTATTGATGTAATTAAGTAACTTGTGACTAGATACGAGCAAATTGGTGGTGGAATCAAGGGGTGAAGCTATAGTTGAATCGTGACATGAATTGTGTTCGTAGCATCGAGATAAGTGTTTGGTCTAACCTTAGCTTGAGGGATTAGGAGTTGTGTCCTATTTGCTATTTGCTTCTTGTTGAGTACAACATATAGGCATAGTGACGAGTATCTATACGTTGGTGTCAAGCATGACCGTGGGTCTTATATTGTGGTTTTCATGACTTCGTTGTATTATTCATGCCTTGGTGAAGATTTCTATTTGTTGTGTAAAGTTGTGGAAAGAATTGTGACCTATGAACATTGAGGAGCGTTGGCTCCAGTTGTACAACAAATTGTGAAAGTATAAGTGATAATTGAAACTTTAGAGTATTGGTTCGAGTTGTGAAGTGAATTGTGAAGTAAAAGTGAGACAGAGAAGAGATCATTATGTTGCCCCCTTGCCGGGCTATTGTTGAGTTGTGGTTCCCTTGCATTGTGTTCTTAATTGATATTACAGATGTTTAGGTTGATGATTCTTTGTGTTAGGTGTTGTAACAAGCTTAGTTATAGCTGAGGTAGTTAGATGTTGTAACAAGTTTGGTTATAGCTGGGGTAGTTAGATGTTGTAATGAGTTTGGTTATAGCTGAGGTAGTTAGGTGTTATAACGAGTTTGGTTATAGCTGAGGTAGCTAGATGTTGTAACAAGTTTGATTATAGCTGTTTCTCCCTTGCAAAGAGATTGTTTGTTGATATTATTGTTCCCTTGCCGGAATTTCTTGTGATTATTGTTAGCTTGTAAATGGGAGGGGGTGGTATACCTACCACAAGATATAATGAAATAGCAGCGGGTGGTACGCCTACCACAAGATATAATGAAATGGGAGCGGGCGGTACGCCTACCACAAGATATAAAGAAAAGGGAGCGGGTGGTACGCCTATCACAAGATATAATAAAATGGGAGCGGATGGTACGCCTACCATAAGATAAATGAAATGGGAGCGGGTGGTACGCGTACCACAACATATAATGAAATGGGAGTGGGTGGCAGGCCTGCCACGAGATATAATGGAATAGCAGTGGATGGCACACCTGCAAGGTGATACAGGAAATGGGATCGGGTTGCACGCCTGCAACAAGATGTGCAAAGAAAGTGAAATCTGCCTTTGTTTCCTTATTCTTGTTAGTGGTTGGATCTTGATTCCTTTATAGTTCTTTTGATATTCTGTTTTTACCTGTTATTCCCCGAAGCATGTTTCCCCCTCCCATCTTTACTTTTTTATTTCCGTATTTCTTTTCCGCTATATATATTTGAAATGCACCGGTTTATTTGGTAGTCTGGTCCTAGCCTCATCACTACTTCTCCGAGGTTAGGCTAAGCACTTACCAGCACATGGGGTCGGTTGTGCTGATACTACACTCTGCATTCTTTTGTGTAGACCCCAATGTTGTGGACTTCGGACCGCAGTGAGATTGCTGATTCTTGATCATCAGGCGACCTGAGGTAGTCCTACAGGCGTCCGCAGGCCTTGGCGTCTCCTTCTATGTATTATTCCTGTTTCTTTCTTGCATTTATAGAGACAGTGTTGTAATTAATCCTTCTAGACCCTTTATTTGTAGTATTCTTAGACTGTCTGTGAAACTATGACATCAATTCTGGGTAGTCAAGACTCAAACAACTGTATTAGATATTCATGTTCAGATAGCTTATTATTTCTTTCTTACGCTTGTGTTAAATTCTTCTGTTTAAATATTTTTATTTCGAAATTGTTAATGAATATAAAATGGGTAAAAAGGTCAATTGTGCAATTAATTGGCTTGCCTAGCTCGTAGTAGTAGGCGCCATCACGACTCTCGAGGGTGGGAATCCGGGTCGTGACAAGTTGGTATCAGAGCTCTAGGTTACATGGGTCTCATAGTTCACAAACAAGCTTAGTTGAGTCTGAGGGATCGGTATGGAGACGTCTGTATTTATCCCCTAGATGTTACAGAGTTAGGAAAATTTTACATTTATTCTTTCCTATCATGCGGTTTAGTTTCTCAATGCTAATTGAAACCTCTACTCTTGTCCTTTCGTGAATGGCGAGGTCATGTACCGCTTCTTCAGCCGAGCAGCAACACAGAGCGATGATAGATCATCTACGTCTTCAGAGGCTTTGGAGAGGTTGGATAAGTTTCACCAAGCTCTTCACTATTACTTTCAGCGGTGCATCTTCTGAGGATCCCCAAGATTATCTAGACAGCTATCATGAGGTTCTCATGAACATGGGGATCGTGGAGGCCAATGGGTTCGATTTTGCCACTTTTCACTTGTCTGGATCCGCCAAGACTTGGTGGAGGGATTTTTGTTTGGCTAGACCAGCCGGATCGCCAGTATTGACTTGGGAGCAGTTTACTTAGTTATTTCTGGAGAAGTTTCTCCCCATCACTAAGAGAGAGGCCTATTGGAGGCAATTTGAGCATCTTCAACAGGGTTCTATGACTGTTACCCAGTATGAGACCAGATTTATCGACTTGGCCCATCATGCTCTTATCATACTTTCCAATGTGAGAGAGAGTGAGGAGGTTCATTGAGGGACTCGTCCAACCCGCTCAGTTAGCTGGAGGTAGAGGTAGAGGTATTAGAGGTGGTGGTAAAGGTATTAGAGGTGGAGGTGTAGGTACTATTCTAGTTTGTGGTAGAGAAGCTTCGGTTTTATTTTGCACCGTATCTGGTCATGCCTAGTAATTCATTGAGTGCTCCTATTTATGTGTCTACACCGGTGGGTGATCCTATTGTTGTAGATCGAGTCCATCGCTCTTGTATAGTTATGATTGGGGGTCTTGAGACTCGTGTAGATTTATTACTTCTAGACATGGTCGATTTCGATATTATATTGGGGATGGACTGGTTATCACCTTACCACGCTATCTTGGTCTGTCATGCCAAGACTGTGACCTTAGCTTTACCGGGTTTGCCTCGTTTAGAGTGGAGAGGGACTCTTGGTCATTCTACCCGCAGTGTTATCTCGTATGTGAAGGCTTGACGTATGGTCGAGAAGGGGTGTTTGGCCTATTTGGCATATGTTCACGATTCCAGTGCTGAGGTTTCATCTATTGATTTTGTGCCCATTGTTCGTGAGTTCCCTGAGGTATTCCCTTTAGACCTGCCGGGTATGCCACCCGACAGGAATATTGACTTTTGCATTGATTTGGCTTCGAGCACTCAGCCCATTTCTATCCCGCTGTATCGTATGGCCCCGCCTGAGTTGAAAGAGTTGAAGGAACAGTTGCAAGACTTGCTTGAGAAGGGTTTCATTAGACCCAGTGTTTCACCTTGGTGTGCACTAGTGTTGTTTGTTAAGAAGAAGGATGGGTAGATGTGAATGTGTATTGATTATCGGCAGTTGAACAAGGTTACGATCAAGAATAAGTATCCATTGCCGAGGATTGATGATTTGTTTGATCAGCTTCAGGGTGCCAAGGTATTTTCAAATATTGACTTGAGATCTGGCCACCATCAGTTGAGGATTAGGGCATCCAATTTTCCTAAGACAGCTTTCCGCACTCGGTACGAGCATTTTGAGTTCTAGGTTATGTCATTCGAGTTGACAAATGCCCCAACAGCTTTCATGGATTTGATGAACCGAGTGTTCAGGCCTTATTTGGATTCATTCGTGATAGTCTTCATTGATGATATTTTGATATATTCCCACAGCTGGGAGGAGCACAAGCAGCATCTTAGAGTGGTTCTTCAGACCTTGAGGGATAGTCAGTTATATGCTAAGTTCTCGAAGTGTGAGTTCTGGATGAGTTTAGTTGCATTCCTGGGTCATATTGTATCAGCAAAGGGTATTCAGGTTGATCCAAAGAAGATTGAGGCAGTCAAGAACTGGCCTAGACCAACATCAGCTACAGAGATTTGGAGTTTCTTGGGATGGCTACTATCGTCAGTTCATGGAGGGGTTTTCATCCATTGCATCCCCGATGACTAGGTTGACCTAGAAGGGTGCCTATTTCAGATGGTCGGACGAGTGTGAGGCAAACTTTCAGAAGCTCAAGACAACTCTAACTACGACACTGGTGTTGATTTTGCCCACAGGTTCAGGACCTTATACAGTTTATTGTGATGCATCACGTATTGGACTTGGGGCAGTGTTGATACAGGAGGGCAGGGTCATTGCTTATGCTTCGCGGCAGTTGAAGATTCATGAGAAGAACTATCCGGTTCATGATTTGGAGTTGGCATCCATTGTTCACGCATTGAAGATGTGGAGGCATTATCTGTATGGCGTGGCATGTGAGGTGTTCACGGATCACAAGAGTCTTCAGTATTTGTTCAAGCAAAAGGAGTTGAATTTGAGGCAGATGAGGTGGTTGGAGTTGTTGAAGGATTATGATATCACTATCTTATATCACCCGAGAAAGGCCAATATGGTGGCCGATGCCTTGAGTAGGAAGTCAGCCAGTATGGGCAGTCTTGCTTATATTCCGGTCGGTAAGAGGCCGCTTGCTTTGGATGTTTAGGACTTAGCCAATCGGTTCGTGAGGTTGGATATTTCTGAGCCTAATCGAAGATTAGCTTGCACGGTCGCTCGTTCTTCTTTATTGGAGCGTATCCGTGATCGGTAGTATGATGATCCCCATTTGTGTGTCCTTAGAGACATGGTGCAGTGCAGAGGTGCCAAGCAGGTTAGCTTAGATAATGATGAAGTTTTGAGATTGCAGGGTCGAGTGTGTATGCCAAATGTGGATGGGCTTCGGGAGTTGATTTTAGAGGAGGCCTATAGCTCCCGGTACTCTATTCATCCGGGCGCCGCGAAGATGCATCCTGATTTGCGGCAACATTATTGGTGGCACAGAATGAAGAAGGATATTATTGCATATGTGGCTCAGTTTTTAAATTGTCAGCAGGTTAAGTATGAGCATCAAAGGCCTGGTAGTTTATTTCAAAGGATTGAGCTTCCCGAGTGGGAGTGGGAGCAGATCACTATGGACTTTGTTGTTGGACTCCCATAGACTAGGAGGAAGTTCGATGCAGTATGGGTCATTATTGATAGGCTGACCAAGTTAGCGCATTCATTCCTGTGGCAGTCTCCTATTCATCCAAGAGGTTAGCTGAGATCTATATCTAAGAGATTGTTCGTCTTCATGGTGTGCCTGTGTTTATCATTTCGGACCGAGGTACGCAGTTTACCTCGCGTTTCTGGAGAGCAGTTCAGCGAGAGTTGGGCACTCAAGTTGAGTTGAGCACAACATTTCATCCTCAGATGGACGGGCAGTCCGAATGGACTATTCAGATTTTGGAGGATAAGCTCTGAGCTTGTGTCATTGACTTTGAGGGTTCGTGGGATCAGTTCTTGCCTTTAGCAGAATTTGCCTACAACAATAGCTACCGGTCGAGTATCTAGATGGCTCCTTATGAGGCTTTATATGGTACACAGTGTCGATCTCCGGTTGGATCGTTTGAGCCGGGAGAGGCTCGGTTGTTGGGTACGGATCTGGTTCAGGAGGCCTTGGACAAGGTCAAGATTATTCAGGATAGGCTTCATACAACTCAGTCCAGGCAAAAGAGTTATGCAGACCGAAAGGTTAGAGATGTGGCTTTTATGGTCAGTAAGCGGGTATTGCTCCGAGTGTCGCCTATGAAGGGCGTGATGAGATTTGGGAAGGAGGGAAAGCTTAGCCCTAGGTTCATTAGCCCATTTGAGATTCTTGATCGAGTGGGAGAGGTGGCTTATAGACTTGCTTTGCCGTCGAGCTTATCAGCCGTGCATCCAGTGTTTCATATGTCCATGCTTCGAAATTATCATGGTGATCCTTCCCATCTGTTAGATTTCAGCACTATCCAGTTGGACAAGGACTTATCTTATGAGGAGGAGCCGATAGCTATTCTAGACCAGCAGGTTCGTCAGTTGAGATCGAAGAATTTTCCTTCTGTTCGTGTTCAGAGGCGAGGTCAGCCTCCTGAGGCATCGACCTGGGAGTCCGAGTCCGATATGCGGAGCCCGTTATCCCCATCTTTTCCCCGACTCAGGTACTTCCTTTTTCTGTCCGTTCGAGGACGAACGGTTGTTTTAGAGGTGGAGAATGTGATGACCTTGTCATCACTTGTGTTGCAAAGAAATTCTACGTTTCTAGTCCTTAAAAACCTCCATCAACACCACCTTAATTTGCGTGCGCAGTCCGGGCGTGTAGCCGGAAAGTTTAAATGTGAAAATCTGTGAAAAATGATAAGTTTTGACTGTAAAATGAATAAATTTGACTTCGGTCAACATTTTGGGTAAACGGACCCGGACCCGTGATTTGACGGTCCTGGAGGGTCCGTAGGAAAATATGGGACTTAGGCGTATGCCCGGAATCAGATTCCGAGGTCCCAAGCCCGATAAACGAATTTTTCAAAGAAAATTGTTTTTTGAAATTATTTAAAGAAATTTGAAATGAAATTTGCTTAGAACATGGTGGTATCGGGCCCGTATTTTGGTTCCGGCGCCCGGTACAGGTCTTATATATGATTTAATACATCTCTGTGGAATTTGGTGAAAAACGGATGTCATATGACGTGATTCAGACTTAAATCGCAAAATTGATGTTTAAAGAAGTTTTGAGAAAATTTCATTGATCTCGAGATTTAATTTGATGTTCATGATGTTATTCTGATGATTTGATTACACGAATAAGTCCGTAGGATATTTTTGAGGTTTTGTATGCGCTTGGTTTAGAGTTCCGAAGGCTCGGGTGAGTTTCGGGTAGGTTCCGAGGTGTCTTAGGCTTAAAAACTGAGCTGTTGCAGGCTCAGAGAGGTGGAGGACCTCTGAACAGGCCAGTGCGGTCCGTACGATATGGACTGCTGCCACGGGGAGGCCTGTGCGGCCGCACTAGTTTTGGAGTGGTCCGCGGTGAAGAACAATTCACTAGTCCAACTTCGGAAGCCTATATCTTTTGATCTACAAGGAATTTTGAGATGATTGAAAAAGGCAAATTGTAGCTCTTCATGTCTAGTTTCCAGAAAGGTAAAGAAATCATAATTTGGACACCTGTAGAGAACATTATGGCCAAAATACTAAGACCTTTCACTGCAGAACACAGGAAGCCTGTGCGACCGCAGTTGATTTTGTGCGGTCCGCATAGGGCATATGAGGGAAGTATATTTAGACGGGATTTTCAGTTATTTTTTATTTTTTAAGACCCCAAATACATAAGAGGCGATTTTTCAAACAACCTTTCTTCTCCAAACCAATTGTAAGTCGTTTTAAACTAGTTTTCTTCAATCGTTAACATCTTTTAACATGATTTCAACTCAAAATCAATGATTTTCATGGGGGCAATTGGGTGTTTTGGGTAGAACCTAGGTTTTTCAAAAAAATTGGGGATTTGGACCTTGATTTGAGGTCCGATTTTAAAACAAATTATATATTTGGGTTCGTGGGGGAATGGGTAATCGGGTTTTAGATCGAATCTGGGCTTTGACCATGTGGGCCCGGGGGCGATTTTTAATTTTTGGGTAAAACTTTAGAAAATTCATTTTCATGCATTGGGGTTGATTCATTTAGTATTTATTGACGTAATTAAGTAACTTGTGACTAGATACGAGCGAATTGGTGGTGGAATCAAGGGGTAAATCTATAGTTGAATCGTGACATGAATTGTGTTCGTAGCATCGAAGTAAGTGTTTGGTCTAACCTTAGATTGAGGGATTAGGAGTTGTGTCCTATTTTCTTTTTGTTGAGTACGAAATATAGGTATGGTGACGAGTATCTATACGTTGGTGTCAAGCATGACCGTGGGTCTTATATTGTGATTTTCATACTTCGTTGTATTATTCATGCGTTGGTGAAGATTTCTATTTGTTGTGTAAAGTTGTGGAAAGAATTGTGACCTATGAACATTGAGAAGCGTTGGCTCCAGTTGTACAATGAATTGTGAAAGTATAAGTGATAATTGAAACTCTAGAGTATTGGTTCGAGTTGTGAAGTGATTTGTGAAGTAAAAGTGAGAAAGAGAAGAGATCATTATGTTGCCCCCTTGCAGGGATATTGTTGAGTTGTGGTTCCCTTGCATTGTGTTCTTAATTGATATTACGGATGTTTAGGTTGATGATTCTTTGTGTTAGGTGTTGTAACAAGCTTAGTTATAGCTGAGGTAGTTAGATGTTGTAACAAGTTTGGTTATAGCTGAGGTAGTTAGATGTTGTAATGAGTTTGGTTATAGCTGAGGTAGTTAGGTGTTATAACGAGTTTGGTTATAGCTGAGGTAGCTAGATGTTGTAACAAGTTTGGTTATAGTTGTTTCTCCCTTGCAAAGATATTGTTTGTTGATATTATTGTTCCTATGCTGGGATTTCTTGTGATTATTGTTGGCTTTTAAATAGGAGCGGGTGACACGCCTACCACAAGATATAATGAAATGGAAGCGGGTGGTACGCCTACCACAAGATATAATGAAATGGGAGCGGGTGGTACGCCTACCACAAGATATAATAAAATGGGAGCGGGTGGTATGCCTACCACGAGATAAATGAAATGGGAGCGGATGACACGCCTGCCACGAAATATAATGGAATGGGAGCGGGTGACACGCCTGCTACGAGATATAGGAAATGGGATCGGGTTGCACACCTGTAACAAGATGTGAAAAGAAAGTGAAATCTGCCTTTGTTTTCTTTATTCTTGTTATTGGTTGGATCTTGATTCCTTTATAGTTCTCTTGATATTCTGTTTTTACATGTTATTCCCCGAAGCATGTTTCCCCCTCCCATCTTTACTTGTTTATTTCCGGATTTCTTTTCCGCTATATATATTTGAAATGCACAGGTTTATTTGGAAGTCTAGTCCTAGCCTCGTCACTACTTTGCCGAGGTTAGGTTAGGCACTTACTAGCACATGGGGTCGGTTGTGCTGATACTACACTCTGCACTCTTTTGTGCAGACCCCAATGTTGTGGACTTTGGACCGTAGTGAGATTGCTGATTCTTGATCATCAGGTGACCCGAGGTAGTCCTGCAGGCGTCCGCAGGCCTTGGCGTCTCTTTCTATATATTATTCATGTTTCTTTCTTGCATTTCTAGAGATAGTGTTGTAATTATTCCTTTCAGACCCTTTATTTGTAGTATTCTTAGACCGTCTGTGAAACTGTGACACCAGTTCTGGGTATTCGAGACTCAAACAACTGTATTAGATATACATGTTTGGATAGCTTATTGTTTCTTTCTTCTACTTGTGTTAAATTCCGCTATTTAAATGTTATTATTTCAAAATTGTTAATGAATATAAAAAGGGTAAAAAGGTAAATTGTGCAATTAATTGGCTTGCCTAGCTCGTACTAGTAGGCACCATCACGACTCCCGAGGGTGGGAATCCGGGTCGTGACATATATCTTGAGGTGCATTGGGAGCATCCGATTTGTGGAATTTCGACTATTATGCTCAGGGAATGTTATTGTGGCTCTATGTATAAAGCGGTGCAAGGTGTGAATTCAGAAAGGGTATGCAATCATGTTCTGGTACATCGTGTGGTGATTGATACGATGTTCGTATGTTGGAAACAGGCCTGGTAGAGAATTTCGGATGTTGGAATTGGGCTCTAAGGCTTATTTGCCTAAGTGAAAAAAGGGTATCTTCAGATTGATCGAGCTAGGGTGCCCAGCTGAGTTGTGGTAGCCGAGTAGGTACTCGAGGTGTTAAACAGTGATTTTGGGCAACCCCAACATAGTTCTTAGCACGTTCGAGGACGAACATATGTTTAAGTGGGAGAGAATGTAACGACCCGACTGGTCGTTTTGAGCTCTAGTGCGTCGTTCAGCAGTTTGAAGCCATGAGCAGCTTCACTTTAGGAATTATGACTTGTACGCATGGTTGGAATTGAATTCCGGGAAGTTCAGAGTTGATTTGGAAAGAGAATTCTCATTTCGGAAGCTTTAAGTCGAAAGAATTGACTAAGATTGGATTTTTGAGTAAACGACCTCGGAATCGGGATTCGGAGGTTCCAGTAGGTTTGTATGATGATTTTGGACTTGGGCGTATGTTCGGACTGGGTTTTGGAAGACCTGGGAACGTTTCGATGCCTATTGTAGAAGTTAGCATTTTGGAAGAAATTTCATAGGTTTGGGTTTAAGTGCATTACAGTGTTATCAATGTGCTTTTGGGATTCTGAGTTTGGGAATAGCTCCGTATGGTGATTATAGAGTTGGGAGCGCGATCGGAAGTGAATTTGGAGGTCCGTGAGTCGTTTTGGAGTCATTTCGGAAGCTTTAAGTCGAAAGAATTGACTAAGATTGGATTTTTGAGTAAACGACCTCGGAATCGGGATTCGGAGGTTCCAGTAGGTTTGTATGATGATTTTGGACTTGGGCGTATGTTCGGACTGGGTTTTGGAAGACCTGGGAACGTTTCGATGCCTATTGTAGAAGTTAGCATTTTGGAAGAAATTTCATAGGTTTGGGTTTAAGTGCATTACAGTGTTATCAATGTGCTTTTGGGATTCTGAGTTTGGGAATAGCTCCGTATGGTGATTATAGAGTTGGGAGCGCGATCGGAAGTGAATTTGGAGGTCCGTGAGTCGTTTTGGAGTCATTTGGCTAAAGATAGAAATTTGAAGGTTTTTGAGAAGTTTGACCGGAAGTGGACCTTTTGATATCAGGGTTGGAATTCGATTTCGAAAGTTGGAGTAGGTCTGTGATGTCGAATATGACTTGTGTGCAAAATTTGAGGTAAATCGGACGTGATTTGCTAGGTTTAAACATCAAAAGTAGAAGTTTGAAGTTCTAAAGCTCATAAAGCTTGGATTGGAGGTCGATTCATGATTTTAGCGTTGTTTGATATGATTTGAGGCCTCGAGCAAGTCCGTAATGTGTTTTGGGACTCGTTGGTATGATTGATTGGGGTCCCGGGGGCCTCGGGTGGATTCCGGGTGGTTAACGGATCGAAAATGGAATTTTGGAAAGGGCTGAAGTTGCTGGTTACTGATGTAACCACACCTGCGAGACTAGGGCCGCAGGTGCAGAGCCGTAGAAGATGCCTTCGTGCCGCAGAAGCGGAAATGGACGGCTAGGCTGGGACCGTAGATCCGATCATTTTGCCGCAAATGCGGGATCACATCTGCGGAGGAGAGGGCACAAAAGCGGAATGGGATGGGAGCCCTGGACCGCAGAAGCGGCATTTGGTTCGCACCCGCGAGACTGCAGGTGTAGAAATGCTGGAGGCAGTGAGGTTCTTTTAAATCGGGGGTTGAGTTCATTTCAACCCAATTTATTCCATTAGAGCCGATTTTGGAGCAACTTTGAGGTGCCATTTTCACCACCAAGCATGAGGTAAGTAATTTATGCTAGTTTTTAGTTAAATACATGATTATATACGGATTTGGAAAGGGAATTTGGTAGAAACTTGGGGTTTGAGGGGAAACCTAGAAAATTGATATTCTTGGAATTTGACCACGATTTTGGGTATGAAATTAGGAGAAAATCATATATTTGAGTTCGTGCTTCATGGGTAAACTTTATCTTTGAAAAGTTTTGGAATCCGGGCACGTGCGCCCAAGGGCAATTTAGTCAACATTTCAATCGGGGTTAGGAATTACTATAAATTGGATTGTAATGAGTAATTGAACATATACTAATGGATTTGCATAATTATTGGTTAGTTTTGGAGCATTGTGCATTGATTCGAGTTTTAGGAAGAGCGTGGAATGCCGGTTATGGGTCTTCGAAGTGAGGTGAGTCTTCTTTCTAACCTTGTAAGAGGGAATTGTCCCCATAGGTGAGTTAATTGGTTATGTGCTCCTATTTGTGGGGTCTACGTACGCACGAGGTGACGAGAGTCCGTGCGTAACTACTATTATGCTATTGTCCGGGGAGTTTAGGACCCAAAAACATGCTGTACTTGGAAATATTTGTAATCCTATTGGCGGTTTGAAATTCTTAAATTCTATCGAATTGGTAAAAGAATTTCAAAAAGGATTAAACTTAATTTTTTCTTAAATCACTAAAGAAGGAGAATTTGGATTTTCCTTGGATAGTTGTTCCCTAATGAAGTCTTGATTAACTATTTGGATATGTGATTCTATGTGTACCTGTGTCGCATATATGATTCGCGAGCAGGGTGCTTGTTTATTTTATGTTGACTGCGCCGCATGGATGATTCGCGAGCGGGGTAATAGATACATTTATGGTTCGTGCCATTCGACCCTCGGCAGTGCACATTTTATATTTATGTTGGATCGGGCCATACGACCTCGGCATGATATGCACATGTTTGTATTGTTGCTTGAGATTTTTAAATGTTGACATTTGGCTTTCCTGGCCGGAGATAAATTGATAAAGATAATGAAAAGTAAATCTTTGGAAATCCATCATTATTTGGGAGGTTGTTTACCTGCTATCTGACTTTATGAATTATAATTGTTGTTTTATAAAATTCCCTGATCTCCTCACATTTTTATTATATTATCATTGGACCACTAGTAAGTGTCGAAGTCGACCTATCGTCTCTACTTCTTAGAGATTATATGAGATACTCATTGGGTACACGTTATTTTCATACTCATACTACACTTGCTGTGCATTTTTGTTGCACAGGTTTATGTGTGGCTAGTGGCGTAGCAGCATGGTTGATACAGAGACTTAGGTGAGTTGCATTATTCAAGACGACCGTAGCCAACAGAGTCTCCTTCAGAGTATTGTACTGTATTTTCATCTCTGTCTACTTGTATTCCGGACAGTTACTGTATTTTATTTTATTCCTAGTAATTGCTCATACACTTGTGACACCGGGTTCTGGGATGATTATGGGGTATCTTGTATTAAATTTTTAACATTCATATTTGATTTGAGACGATTATCTTTTACTGGTAAAATTGAAGGAAAATCATAGTTTTCAAAATTTTTAAAAAGAGAATTTAATTAAGTATTTTGGTTGGCTTGCCTAACAGTGGTGTCCGGCGCCATCACGACCCTTAGTGGATTTTGGGTCGTGAAAAAACCAAAATCAAATGAAGAAAAATAGAAGCTCTTTTATATATGTACATATATATTTTTCCAGTTTTCTTTTTGCGTTTTTTTGGTTTCGTTCTTCTTTGTTTTCTGTTACTTCTGTTTCGTCTTGCTCTGTTTCGTCTCTATGTGTATCTATATGAGTTGAGGTGTGGTCGGAGCGTGGGTCTGATGGCGGGGATGGAGTTTCAAAGGGGTGGCGCAGTCATGGAGATGGGGAGATAGGATGGTCTGCGACTGGATGGTGGTCATTTTTGGACTGATTTCCGGCAGCTGAGTTGTGGACGACGGCTGTGATTTTTGGTTTAGGGGAATCAGGGTTAGCTGGTGTGGGTGGTGTAGGGGTGATGGAGTTGAAGCTCTTTGTGTCTTGAAGATGAAGGAAGAAGAACGATGGGAATGAGGGTCTAGGTTGAGGAAGACGACGATAAGAAGGGTGGGTGGGTGGGTGGGTTCAATGTCTGCGGCGCTGCAGCTTTTCTTCTAGGTCCTAGAGTCTATCTAGGTCTAATGTGTACTTTGTGTCTAATTTCACTTGTTTAGGCGTTAGGACCCTTTCATTTTTTTGTAATTTTTTGGCTGATCCCCCTCAAGTGTCTTAGAGTCTAATTATTTTATTGGGTTTTTTTAGGTTAGAGAGTATGGGCCTAGGATTATGGGCTTGGGAATTATAGGCTAGGTCCAAATATTAGGCCTAAAAATGGGTTGCTCGAATCCAAGTTTTATTCTTTCTTCGCGAATGAGACTAAAAATACGATCTCATTTATTAATTAATCTCACTTAAGTAAAATAACTATTAAAATAAGACTGACCGTTAAAACAAAACTATTTTTGGTATTTTTCAAGATTAAAAATGACTACAAAACATTAATGAAACTATTTTTTTTATAATTTTCATTTTCTTGTAATAAAATAAATTAAAAAGTTAAAATTAGTTGAAATAGCGATATTAGGACTAAATTAAATATTTAAATGGTAAAATATAAAAAATCTTAGGGAGGGTCAAAAATCATATGTCTACAACTAACAATGCCACCAACCTCAACAGTGATCTGATGAAAGCTATATGTGAAACTTTCAAAATCAAGCACAAGAATTCCACCGCCTACAGACCTCAGATGATTGGAACCGTAGAAGCCGCCAACAAAAACATTAAGAAGATACTAAGGAAAATGGTAGAGAACCAGAAACAATAGCATAATAAGTTACCCTTTGCGTTGTTAGGGTACCGCACCACAGTTCGCACGTCAACCCGCGAAACCCCCTATATGCTGGTTTATGGAAGCGAGGCTGTCTTCCCAGCCGAGGTAGAGATTCCTTCTGTAAGAGTCATATAGGAAGCTGAACTCAGCGACGCGGAATGGAAAAGAAGCCACTATGAACAATTGGCCCTTATCGATGGAAAGAGGATGACCGAAGTGTGTCACGACCAACTTTATCTGAACAAAATGTCTAGAGCTTTCAACAAAAGAGTCAAACCAAGATAGTTCGCACCAGGGTAGCTGGTATTGAAGAAAATCTTCCCACACCAAGATGAAGCCAAAGGAAAATTCTCTCCCAACTGGCAAGGTCCGCACATGGTTCACATGGTCCTGACAGGAGGAGTACTCATACTTGCAGAGATGGATGGAGAAATCTGGCCAAAACCAATCAATTCTGACGCAGTCAAGAGATACTATGCCTAGATTATTTCACATTTTCTTCCTGATGTAATTGAACTATGCTTGACCTGATTCCTGTTTAAGAGGGGATACATAGGCAGCCTTATGAGTTCGGTCATATCATAATAAAATTTTCATTTCCCCCAAAATCAGAAACTAGGGTAGAATTTTGAGGGGGGTCCTTAAAATTTCGGAGCAAGTCCAGTCAGCGCCATCACATGCCAGGAAGTCAGTAATCAGTCAAGAATTGGGGCAGAATTCTCAAAATTCCGAAGAAGATTCAGTAGGGTCCGACATCCACAAACAGTTAAAAATCATCTACCAAACTGGGGCAGAATTTTGAGGAGGACCCTCAAAGTTCCAACATAAGAGAGCTGCAATGCCTTTGAAATGTGTCACAGTCACTAGTTCATCAAAAATTACTTGATATATCAATACACTTCCAAAACAATTCTATTTTATCAATGATTGCATATTTTTCAAAAGTTCTATTTTTCATAACGGCTAGGTGCTACCTAGGGGAACTTGAAAAGGGGCTTCCAGAGTGGAGTAGAGCAAGGCGGGCAGACGAAGCAAGAACCAACCTCCCCTCATAAAACTTATGATTTTTCTTTGAACACAGGCACATTTGACATAACAGTAGCATTCGTACACAAAGTAAATTCTCCATCCATCTGGCCGTCAGATACTGAATATACCTCAAGCTAAGACATACTCTACCCTTAGCTGCTATTCTCTCTTTGCATGAGTCTAATCTCTGACTCCATATTTGCATGAGTCTAATCTCTGACTCCACATTTGCATGAGTCTAATCTATGACTCCATATTTGCATGAGTCTAATCTCTGACTCCACATTTGCATGAGTCTAATCCTTGACTCCATATTTGCATGAGTCTAATCTCTGACTCCATGCTTGCATGAGTCTAATGCCGGACTCCATATTTGCATAAGGCTAAGCACTGCCTTCTCTTTGCATGAGGTTAAGCTCTACCTCCATATTTACATAAGGCTAAGCACTGCCTTCTCTCTGCATGAGACTAAGCCCTGTCTCCAAATCTTGCATGAGTCTAATCCTTGACTCCAAATTTGCATGAGTCTAATCCTTGACTCCATATTTGCATGAGTCTAAACTCTGACTTCATATTTGCATGGGTCTAATCTCTGACTCCATATTTGCATGGGTCTAATCTCTGACTCCACATTTGCATGAGACTAAGATCTGTCTCCAATCTTGCATGAGTCTAATCCCGGACTCCATATTTGCATAAGGCTAAGCACTGTCTTCTCTTTGCATGAGTCTAGTACCTTCCATATTTGCATAAGGCTAACCCCTACCTCCCTTTTACATAAGTCTAATCTCTGAATCCGCATTTGGATAAGTCTAATCCTTGACTCCATACTTGCATGAGTCTAATCTCTGACTCTACGTTTGCATGAGTCTAATCCTTGACTCCATATTTGCATGAGTCTAAGCCTGACTCCACGTTTACATTAGTCTAATCCTTGACTCCGTATTTTCATGAGTCTAAGCCCTGACTCCATATTTGCATGAGGCTAATCCTTACCTCCATGTTTGCATGAGTCTAGTCCTTGATTCCATATTTGCACGAGGCTAAGCTTTGCCTCCCCGTTTACATAAGGCTAATCCTTGCCTCCCCACTTGCACTGGACTAAGCACTATCCCTCTTTGCACAAATATTTCTCTATTTTCTACTACTATCTACTTGCTCTTCAATCGGGTTAAGCTCTGCCCTCTATTTCACAAGGCTAAGCCCTGTCATGTTACATCATATTATTGCATCTAATGGGATGAAATATCGCTAATCTGTCCAAAGGCGTCATAGTCTAAAGGCATCATTATCATAGCCGGAAGACACCATGCCATGGCCTAAGGATCTCTTGAACTTGTATATCATTGTTCAAAGGCGTCATGGTTTGGAGGCACCATTTTTATGGCCCAAGAACACTATTTCATGGCCTATGAATCCCTCACTAGACAATTCATGGCCCAGGACATCATGGTCCAAGGACGTCATCTTTAACTCTCCGAAGACAACCTTCATGGTCCAAAGGAAATTTGCATCATGTTTAAATTTTTGCAAATACGTTTGTAGAGTCTTTTATCTGCAGGTAACTAGTAAGCAACCGCTATTCTAGCAGGAGAGATCTTGCTCCAGTTCCCTCCAACCATCCCGAGCCTTAACCGCTCATTGTAGCCGCTTCCACATCTCTTGTCCGTTCCTGCAATAATTTCATCAGCATACTCCGCGGGTGAATCCAAAACTACACATGACCTAATTCCTGTAAAACCAGGGATATGTAGGCAACTCAAAAACCGGATCTCGACTTCTATCTTTCAAAACATCCCATCCGATCAAAATTGGCCATCATTTCTTTACCCGAAAACTCTTTCATCCTTCTCGGGTAAAGAGGGGCAGCTGTTGATACCCAATTTTCACTATATTTTTAAATATGCATAAATATATTTAAAATAGCACATATATGCATATATAAGCAGGCACAAGGTTTTTATAATTTTTTCCATAATTTCAAGGGTTTAAATTGATTTATTTTCTCCCCTTTTGTTCATAAAATTCCAATAATTATTTCCAAAATTATTGTTATGATGATTTATTCATTTAATCTCTATAATTATGCCAAAATATGGTTGATATATTTTTATGCATTTTTTATAATTTCATTTGATATTTTTCAAGCTAAATTGCATATAATTGCAATATTAGCCCTTTTAATGTATAATTACATTTTATGTGCGTAAAATTGATCCCTATATTGTTAAAATGATAATTATATATTTTAAATCATTTTGGAACATTAAATTATTTTCCAGAAACCACTTATTATTTATTATAAATTAAAGTAGTGAAAAATGTCTATTTAAATTATGGCCAGATTTGGCTTTCAATTTTAGCCTAATTTTAGCCCAATCCCAGCCCAATTCCTAATCAGATTACCCGACCTAGGCCCCAATTACCCCTACCCAACCCAAAGCCATATTAAATCCTAGCCATTGATCTAAAAAATCAACGGCCCTCGTCCGTTCTTACCTTTTTTAACTCTAAACGACCCCCAACCCTAGATCATTTTCCAAACCCGCCGCCTTCAGATGCTCTCGTCTCCTATCTTCCCTCAACCTAACCCTAGCCTTCTTCAACTGCCTCCTCCTCTCCGGTTATCTCCGACTACCACCTTTCAACCCCAAGCCTCCAATGGTTCTTCCATTGCCTTGCTAATCATCTATGAGGTCTTCAAGGACCTCGGGCCATGCCGACTTGTATCTAGGGTTGCTGTTTTGGTTGTTCATGACTTCTCCGGTGTGATTTTGGGCCTAATCATACCATATTTGTTACAATCTATGAAATTCTAAGCAGGTTCTTTTATCTCTACTTGGGTTTCCTTTGAAACCCTAATTTTCATTTGTATCTCTTAGATTTGGTCCATTTTTAAATGATTCAAGCCTGTTTCTTTATGTTCTACGCTGTTCTCAAACCTCTTCTAAAAAATGATTAACTTTAAGCTGTTTTACTTTCTTTTAAAATTAGGATTTTTTCGGAACTTCTTCTACACTTTGTTTAAACCGATTCTTTATGTTTGAAACTTCTATCCTTGCATATCTTGACTGATTCTATATTCTTACTGCCTTTTCAACTCACCTATGTTAAAAGCCCTAATTTTTTTAGATCTTCTCTATTTTGGTTCTGTGTGTTAGCATGGCTACTCGATTCTTGATAAGTTTCTGTGGTTACCATGCTTCGAGTAGGTTTTACTGATTCCTTAACCTACTTATATCACTTCTATGTGATTGTATTTATCTTGATTGTTCAAGACTTACCTCTTTCTGTCAATATTGCTGGCCTTGCCTGTTTGCTACATCTGTTTACTCTTCTTTATTTATATGTTGAAGTATAGGATCATAACTCCCTCTTGATTGATTCTGATTTCCTTTTTTGATGGTTTGATTGAAATTTTTTCTTTTAAAACCCTAAAATTCTACCTCATCTGTTTAAATTGACTGATCCCCCACCTTATTTGATGTGGTACTTTATTCTTACTGAATCCTTTCCTTAATTGGAGTTTCCTGAACTTAGTCCTAATTGACTACCCTATGCTTACTGAACTTTGATTCTTTCCTTATTAGTCATGTACTGAATTATTTTGCCTTATATGCTACTGGTTCTTACCATTTAAATTAATTCCCTTAACTTAAGGGAGTACTTGTCCTGATTTTTTGACTGATTGATTCTGAGTTCCTTAATTACCATGCTACTATGATTCTTACCTTATTTACTACCTGTTTTCGAACTATAAATGCTTTAGTCTTTCATTAGCACAACAGAAGAACTCTTGGGGTTCAAAAAACTCTCTCATACTTAAAAAATCTCTGCTTTCTCTCTTGTGCTACCTGCTACTGCTCTGAGTTAGCCGGCTGCAAGCCAAGGCTAACCATTTGTGTTCTCTTGTTCTTCCATTCTTCTTACTATCCTCTTCACTGGTATGTCCTAGTTTCAATTCAAAGTTCCAATAATAACATGATTTTATTATTGTTCCAGTTCTTCTTGTTTCTGGTTTGTTTTTATTTATGGTTTTGTTGTGGTATTTGTAGTTAAGAGTTACATTATCAGCGTGTTATTATGTCTTCCCCTTCCTTTAGATTAGTATATTTCCCTTTAATGTGTGTTTCTGAGCTTGTCTTATCTCTTACTTGTTGTGTACTTACCATCCTATATCCTATGAATCCCCAAATCCCTACCACCCCTCTATGTGGTTGTGTTCTTCATGTCTGGTTTTGTGACTATGCCAGTGTCAGCTGTTTTTGAGCATGTCCAAACTAGTCCTAGACCTTTGCTGGGTTATATGTTTGCAGTCAAATGTTCTATTTGTCCCAAAACCCCTTGACCCATGTGTGTGACTATTGAATTTACTTGGTTCTATGAACTAGTTGTGTATGCACCTATCCTAAGGTGTTTGGACTTTGTTAACCACTCCCATCTCTTTTTCAACTAATCTCTGTTGCTTTACTGAATTACTTTTAAAAAAAGGGCTTTTGTTAAATACAGTTTCTTACTAAAATCTTTCAACTTGCGTCATCACTTTTCACTCTACTCTTAGTCAATAAGTTCTGCCCCCTATAGTATGTGTACTTTCTTGGGATCCTTTTGAGAACCCTCTGAACTCTGGCATACTAAGGCTGGCCTTTCCACACTTCACTTGTTCAATTCTTGATTTGCTAAGTCTAAGTGTAAGCACTGTCCGGGATCCTTGAGATCCTTAGGGAACTTTGATGCACCTAGACTCTGATTTGTCGATGGAACTGAGGCATATGAGGCCATTGGAGGCTTTGGGGAATCTGGGCCTAATTGAAGCCTCCTTATAGAATAGCTTCTTGATTTTCTATTTCTATTTATGTAATTCATTCATTGGCCTGTAATAATTTGTAAACAGATATTGGGGTATTTAGTAAAAAGGGTGGGTAGATGCATACTTTATGGGGTAATACAAGTAGAAATCCTGCTTCTAGGACTTTACTTTTAAAGTCTGGTTGCTCTAAATAGACAACATGCTCATAGGATTTTAATCTTTAATTTGATTTCTTTGCCTAATAGAAATCATGTCCATAAGATTTCACTTTTAAATTTTTTTGCTCATCAAGTAGAAACCATGTATATAAGGTTTTACATTCTGTCATGTTTAGAAACAATGCTTATAGGTTCCAAACAATCATGTCTTAAAATCAGTTCAATAATAGATGCCATGCCTATAGGACTTTATTTAGATTTAGTTGTAATGAGTATTTCTGTATGTTGCCATACCTGCAAATCGATTAAAATCAGTAATACGCCTAGATATCATGCCTATAAGGAGTCCTATTCACAATTCTGTCTGTGAATCTAATTTAGTCTAATAAATCAACTTGATTACGCCTAGTTCATTTCTGAATTGGTTTTTATTAAGTATTAAGCATTTCCTGAAACAAGTTTTTTTAAACTACCTCAATCTTATTAGATATCATGCCTATAGGTATTAAAGGAGTCTATTTCAAAATCTGTTTGTTTCTGCATTAATATGAACATCAATATTCTACGTATAGGCAAGCCTTTAGGGTGTTTTCAAAACTGCATTTCTGAAAATTGTTTCTATTTGCTTAAGGTTTTATGACCCTAACAGGCCTTAAAAAGAGTTCCTAGGCAATTACTAGGGTGTAGCTTCTGATTCTAAAAAATGGGTTTGTCTGTTTCTGCATATTCACTTAGATATCCTGATTTAGGACTTTGTCTAATAAAAGACCTTAAATGTGCTTGAGAAGTACTACTTATATGTTTGTTTGAAGAGGAAACTCGAAGCCTCTTAATTGTTTCCATTATGTGTGAAAGTCCTAAATACTTTTGAGTGTCGCCTTAGAATTTTCTCCTTTTAAAACCTTAAGGGTACGTCTAGAACCACCTATAGGTTGAGGTCCTAACTCCCTCCAGGACCATTAAGAAGGGACGGGTAGCAGCATACAATAGGAATCGTTGACCAAACACTCGCTTTGCATGACCAATAAGGGGATGGGAAGGGTAGACATAGGATATGATAACTACGCGTTAATGTCACATGTAGCCCCTCATTGAAGAGTGTTTATCGGACATTGTGTGGGATGATCCTATAGGATAACCAACCTAGAACCTCTCTTTACCAAATCCTTTCTTTATTTAAACCTTTGTTTTTTTACAACTTGTTCAAACCTTTATCAACGTGCTTTACTTGCAACTTATTTGGTTCAACTGTTTATATGGACTAATTTGTTAATATAAGTTCGGCCGAGACACACAGTTGTGGACCAAGAGAGGTGCCTAACACCTTCCCCTCGAGGTTACTTCGAGCCCTTACCCTAATCTCTTGTAATGCAAACCAACCTAAGAGTTAATCGCTCTAGGTGTCCTAACGCACCATAATTCGTTAGGTGGTGACTCTTCAAATACCTAATTCCTAAAAGGAAATGAGTCATTACACCCCGTGAATGTTGAAACCCGGACCTCTCCCCGTCTAAAAGGGAGGGAAAAAGGGGGCGCGACACTAGGTAACCATGTTAGTATCCTAGCGTAGCTCTTGAAGAATTTGGTGTCTCTCTAGTTAGTAATGGAAACAATCGTCCCTACCGTCATAAAATAAGAGCACCTGGCGGGGGCAGGAATCTCTTTGAATTTGTCTCTGCGATTGGTCTTTCCTGCAACTGGACCACACCTTCGCTTCGCATCTCTAGTTTGTATGCAAAATAAAATATTGAATAAGGGTTTAATAAGGAGATCTCTTAATTAATTGATCAAGGAACAATGCTTTGGAACATTACTTGCGAGAATCTCAATCCTTCTACCTCACCCTCTGAAAGGGTAGTAAGAAGGGGGGTTCGGGTGCGCTTCTTCTTCCTGCCGGTTCAGGAGCTTAGGCCCAAGCAGTAGTAGTTTGGTTAAATGGATACTTATATATATATATATATATATATATATACACACACATACATTCACAAAATTACATCAATATAAAGGGGGATGAGGTTCCCTGTTGATTATCATCGATGTTTACCATTGTATCACTATTACAAACATTAATTTTCCTTTCAAAAATAGTTCCTAAGATGTTTCCCCACACTGCATCATTTGCAAACACCGGAGGAACTACCAAAAATTAGGTCTTGTCAAAAACTTCCTTCCTAGCTCCTTCCTTTGCGAGGAGGTCTGCCACTTGATTCTGCTCCCTGTAGTTATGGCCTATGACTGGGTTCCCCAACTGCTCCATCAGATACCTGCATTCATAAATTATGGGGTTGTGAGCTAAGTTACCAAGCTTTAACATTTCCATCACCACTTCAGAGTCAGTGTCAATCACAATAAGTGACAAGCCTTGATCTAGAGCTAGTTTTAGCCCCATCCATAGGGTTTGGAGCTCTGCCCTAAGACTATCAGTGTTTGGGAGCCCCCTCATGAAGCCTAAATATTGAGTATTTAAAAACTAGCCTAAATTCTACCTATTTTCGGACCAACCCCCAACCTAATTACTTAATACACTAGCCCAAAATACCCCAGCCCAAACCAAATATCCCTAGCCCAATCAACGAAAAACCTACCCGACCCAAAACCCCTTTTAAATCATGGTCGTTGATCTCTGAGATCAACGACCCATATTTTCCCCTCCCTTTTAATTATACTCCCTCACCCCAAACCCTAGCCATTTCCTATTACCCACCGCCCTGGAACTCTCTCAACCCCCCCTCTTCTTCTTCAACTAAACCCTAGCCGCCTTCCCCTAAATCCCTCTCCTAATCCCTTAAATATGGGATTTTACGGCTATTTCTTGCCATATCTGACCCCCTGGTACTGGATCCTTCTCTATACTGCTCGCCTAAACATGGAAAATGGATCTCATAAGAATCGAACCAAAATCGATTCAAATTCTTGACCTTTTCAATGTTCATTCTTATTCTATTATGGGTATGGATCTTTCTGTATCTCTGTTGATTCTTACTTACCTTAAAAAGCAGGGTATGAATCTTTGTGTATCTCTGTTGATTCTTACTTACCTAAAAAGTAGGGTTTCAGATCTCTTTTATCGAACCAAAACTGGTTCAATTCTTTGATTTTAAGCGATATTTCTTTTTATATTCATCTTATTCTATGCAACGCTTGATTTTTTATTTTTTGAATCTACCAATTTATGTACTTTCCCTAAAATTAGGGTTTTGAAATTTCTCTCTTTTCCTTACTGATTTCGATTGCATGTGATGTTCTTTCCTTTCTAGTGTTCGACTGATGATTTTCCTTGTTTGGGTGTTCGATTTCTATTGCTATATAAACCCCTCCCCATTCCCATTTGAAACAGACTGAAATCGTTAAGAAACTCACTAAAAACTAAACTTATTACTCTTTGTTCTCTCATACTCTTGTTCTATATTCTGATTCCTGGCCGGCTAAAAGCCAAGGCCAGAAATTCTGGGTTCTTGCTACTGTGGACTTTGCTCTTTCTAGTTTTTTCGCTTAACTGGTGAGTTAACAAACCTTTGGCATTTCATTCCTATTTGCCTGTCATTAGCATATGTTTTCACTTCTAAAGAATGTGGTTTAATGTGTTTCTAGGATGTTCTCGGTATACAATTCTGACTGTCTTACTTCAATTCTAGGCCTTTCTAATCTAAATTCCATTACGTTTGTAGTTTCAGACATGCTTAGACCTGAGTTAATTAAGTTCTCTTTAAGTCTGGCTAGCCTATGTGTTACTGATGTTTAGAACCTTTGCACTTTAACCATCTCTTTAATGTTTAAATTGGCTATTAACCCTGTTACTTGAACATGCTTTCACATCCCCTTTTATGGATTTGTTGACTAAGCATGAATGTATTCACTAAGTATCTAGCATACATGTCGCGCCCCCTTTTTCCCTCCACGGAGAGGAGTTCGGGTTTTGATATTCATGGAGTGTGATGACTCATTTCATTTTGGGAATTGAGTATTTGAAGAGTCGCCACCTAACGATTTTAAGGTGCATTAGGGCACCTATAAGGTTCAACTACAACTATGACGGATAACCAGAGATAGGGTAAGGGCTTGAAATTATCCTAATGGGAAGGTGTTAGGCAGCCCTCAGGATCCACTAGTGTGGTTCTCGGCCAGACAATTTTTTTGTGAATTTGTGCAATTAGCAAGTAGACAAGTAGGGCTCAAATAATAGGGGATTTAAGTTAAAGTACACAAGTATTTGAAAAACGATTAATAAAAGCAAGTTTTTGAAAAGAGTTATAATCTAAGCGTACTTATAAAAATAAAAGGGGTGTCCTAGGTTTGTTTGTAATATGGATCACATCAATGCAATACCCGGTATGACACTCCTTAGAAGAGGGGATACATGTGGTATTAACGCACCGGTCATCATATCCATATTTACGCTTTCCCGCCACATTAAGGTAATTAAAGCGATGGTTGATCTCGACCTCTATTGCATACTGTTACCCATCCCATTCCTATCAGTCCCGGAGGAATTTAAGACTCTTATTCCTATAAGAAGGAAGTTTTAGACAGACCCTCAGGTTTAAAGGCAAAAATACTAAAGCGACATACAAAACATATAAGACTACAATTAGGGGGGGGGGACATATAAGCAAGTAGAAGGATAAGTTATACCTCCACAAACAGTGCACATAGACAACATGACTTATACAGAGTTAAGGTCTGAATTTAAAGTCCTAAGCAGAGTGTTTAAGTCAGAACCATATTTTTCACATGACTCAGAAAAGAAGTCCGAATCAGGCCTGTCTATTGGTTGTGACAGTTGATGATTTAACAAAGGCAGTTCCAGTTTTAGTTAAGTAATTACCTAAGGCTTGCCTAGGCATAGAGCGATATGCAGTAGTTGTTCAGAATTATTAAAAGACGGTTTGGAGCTTATTTTACCTAAAACATGCTGTTCTAGTTGCAGAGATTATTATAAGTTATTCAGAAACTTCGCAATGTGAAAACTATTACCTTACTACCTTTTCCATGAATCAGTAATTAACTAGGCATTTTTAAACAAAATGCAAACAGGATCCTAGAACATGATATCTAATATGCACATGTAGATGGCAGAGTTCCTAAGGCATGATTTCTAAATATACGAAAAAGTTGCAGAATTATTAAAAAATGATTTCATGAGTAACAGTTTTTATTTATTCATCCTAGAGGCAAGATTTCTAAGTGATGGAAACGAAGCATAGATTAATGAATGAGATGCTAAAGCAGGAAACATGAATCCTAAGAACATGATTTCTAATGCATTGTATGAATCCTAAACATGATTTCTATTACACAACTTGGAATATAAACCTAATAACAGGTTTTCTACCGTTTAACTATAGCATGCATATTTCCCCATCCCTTTTCACTAACAACCCAAATATTTGTTTACAACTTATTACAGACTATGCGATTGATTTACATAAGAAAAATGCAAAAATAAGAAGTTACAACCATAGGAAGCCTGATACTGACTTCCTCTCTGAGTTATGTAATAAACCACCTCAAAAGTCGATACTGTTCCAAAGCCTTTCTAATACCTGGGTGTGTCAGAGTTCCCTAAGGACCTCAAGGGATCCCGGACAGTGCTCGCACCCAGCTTGCATAACCAAGAGAGTGAGTGCAGTATGGAAGGGCCAGCTCTTATGTATCTAGGTTCAGAGGGAGCTCAAGGGTCCCAAAGCAAGGCTCACACAAGAGGAGCAGAACCTAATGATCTGAGAGTGCATGTGAGAGTGCTGGACATAGACTCAAAGGAGTTGAGTTGGAAAATAGTTTTAGAAACAACATGTTTGAAGTGAGTTTGTAAAACAGCAGAAGAATTGCCTAATAAAACAATTTTTGAAAAGGAAAGGGGGTAGGAGCAACAACAACACACCAGAACAAATCTAGAGAGAATTACATGCTTCAGCAGTTAGAAACAAGGGAGAAGGGGTTGGGGACATAGAGGACCCAAATAAAAAACACACAATTAGTCAGGAATTAGGTACATTATAGACATGCTAGTTGAAGGACATAAATAGGAACAAGTAAATATGCTGATCACATTTGAACAAAAGAGGGAAGAATTTTAAGTATGCTGAGTAAAGCAATAAATAAATAGTACAACTCAATAGCATGAGCCATTAAGTTAGTGTAGAAAGAGAAAAGGATTGACAAATAAGGGAACACATAGAGTTGAGTTTCAGAATTTAAATTAAGAACATACCAGTTGAAGGAGCAAAGTGCAGAAAAAGTAAAGCAATCGGAGTTCCAAAGTCTAGCCTTGGCTTTTAGCCAGCTAGACAAGGCAATAGCACAAGTAGTAGAGAAAGAAAAAGGGTTTGAATGTGTAAGTGTGTGTTTTTGAACTCGGTTGTTCATGTCTTGTTAATGAAAGCATCAGGGTATTTATAGCTTTTAAAACGAGTAGAAAATAAGATAACAAGTAATGGTTTAAAACAAATATGGAAGTAATCACAATCAGAATCAATTAATACAAGTATTCCCTTTAATCAAGGAATTACTTCTCAAATGTATACTAACAAGGTTAATTAAGGAATGAAAATAAATTTGAGAAAGATTGATTTTTTACACAATAAGGGATAGTAAAAGTATAGATTATTGAGTCTAGGCACAGAATATAGTTAATTAGGGAAATGATTTAGCAGGGGTGAAACATCACAGTAAATTAAGTTAGGGAATCAATCAATTTAAACAAATGAGTAAAATTAAGGGTTTATAAGAAAACCCTTGCAATCAGTCGTAACTTGAAAAAATCAAGATCAGTCAAGAAAGAATCATGATTATTCACTTTGCCATATAAATAGAGAAGAATGAACAAGAGTATTAGACATGCAAGGCCAACCATATTAACAAAAGAAGCAACTAGATGAACACAAATATACAGTAGTAACAGAAGTAGGCTAGGACTCAGCAGTAAAGGATCTACTCGAAGCATGGTAGTCAACAAAGTCAAGTAGTCACATAGAACCAAAAATAAAGGAAACAGTCTAACATATAGCAACAGGTAAAGGAGATCTGACCAACATACGGAAATAAGTAGAGGAAGTCTTTAACAACTCACAGTAACAAGTGAGAAGAGTTTTAGGAAATTAGGGTTTTAACAATAGTCGAGTTAAAAATGGTAAGAACTTTGAATCAGTCAACAATGAGTTGAATTCTTCCCAGGTGTAATCATATCCCAAACTGAAGGTAGTGCCATGTTTCTTGAGTTTTATGGTCTTAGCGATTCCTTGGATGTTCTTGCCGAGCCCTTTGCCAGGTTCGTACCACTCTAATTCAGTATACTCTCGATTTTGCTATCCCACCATTTGTCTTTGTAGATAGCATTAACCCGCTCAATGTGGTGATAAGTCTCCCCACCCAGCTTCTTTCTTCCCTTGATCACCGGAATGGTCTAGCGATTGTATATAGGGTTGCTACCGTCGCCGTGAATGATCACTTCCTGGTGATTCCATTCAAATTTTAATGCCCGATACAACGTTGATGCTACGGGCCCAGCAGCATGAATCCATGGCCGTCCCAGCAGCAAATTGTAAGATGCTGGCACATCTATCACCTGGAAATCGACCTCGAACCATGTTGGTCCCATCTGTAAGCATAGAATAATCTCACCAATGGTGGACCTCTGAGAACCATCAAAGGCTTTCACATTGATTGCTCTCTCCTTTATCTTATGCATCCCTTTGCCCAACTTCTTGAGTGTTACCAGCGGGCAAATGTTAAGACTGGAACCTCCATCGATTAGGATTCTGGTGATGAAATAGTCTTCATTGCACGGTCATGTGCAGTGCTTGTTGTGCCCCAACCCTTCAGGTGGTAGCTCGTCCTCGTGAAAGGTGATCTTATGGCTTTCTAGCACTTGTCCTACCATGTTAGCCATTTCCCCGCTAGTGGTGTTACTTGGTACGTATGCCTCACTTAGCACCTTTAACAGAGCATTCTTGTGTGCCTCAGAATTTTGCCGCAAAGAGAGAATGGAGATTTGTGCTGGCGTCTTGTTTAACTGGTCGATGACCGAATATTCCTTGGCATGTATCTTCCTCCAAAGATTGTTTGGACCTGTCTCAATGAGGGGCAGCTGATTGGAGGCCTGCTTGCTTGATTTAGCTAGGTGTTCAGGGGTATAGACTCTACCAGTTCTTGTCATACCCTATGCAGTGACAATTTCTTCAAACCTAACCTTTCCTTTCCTTCTTTCCTCGGCTGTATAGTCCCAAGGTACGACATTTGTATGGAATGGTGTCATGGTTGACATCACCACTGGGATCGGCGTGGCTATCCTTACTCCGAACAGAACATGTGCCTTGGGTGGCAAAACTGCAACCTCAAATGGTGCGGGTATATTTGCTGGAGACACGAATTCAACCTCAATTGGTGCTGGTGTCTTTGCGGATGATGTTGCTTCAAACTCAAGTGGTACAGACATATTCACCTCAGCATCCTCAAACGGTTGAATCTGGACTATGATTGGATTGAGAGTAATTGTTGGTTTCTTTGTGTCATCCCCTTCTACGATCAGTCCGATTGACCCCTCAGGATCCTAGTCATCTTCTATTTCAATCATGTGGATACCTCTACCCTTATGGTATGGCAGAGGGTTGTTGTAGACGTTTGAAGCGGGTTCTTTTAGCACAATGATCTTGTTATCAATCAAAGATTGTATCTTTTCTTTCAAAGAATAACAATCATCGATGGGGTACCCTTTCATGCTGGAGGGTTGCAACAGGGATAGGGGTGACATAACCAGTAGCTTTGAGTCTCCCATACAGCTGATCAATGGGTACAACGATAATTGTATATTGTTTTGGAGGTCTGCGATGAAAATTTGGTCGAGGTCTAAGGAAGTTTTGGCGTGCAGGGGGTGATTGATAGTGGGATGGTTGAGCATTATAAATTTGGTAGACATGAGCAGGTTGGGAGTATCTGGGTGAAATAGGTTGATATGTAGGAGGTGGAGATGATTGATAAGTTGGTGGTGGAGCTTGGTATGAGGGTGAGGGTGCTTGGTAATTTGGAGTTGGCTGGTATGTGAGTGGAGGTGTTGGGTAAGTTTGGTATTTAAGGGGAGACTTGGTCCTTTGTGCAACCATCACGGCCCCTACGTCCCTTTTCTTGGACACACCACCAGACTGTAAGGCCTTATTTGTAGCTTGCAAGGCCTCGAAGTTCGTAACCATACCGCTTTTGATACTTTCTTCAATTCTTTCACCTAGTTTGATAATGTCGGAGAACTTATGGTTCTCAATCAACATCAACCGTTCATAGTATTGTGGGTCTTGAGCCCGGACAAAGAACTTGTTCATTTGCTCTTCTTCTAAGGCAGGTCTGACCTTAGCAGCTTCGGACCTCCAGCGAGTAGCATACTCGCAAAACGTCTCAGTAGGTTTCTTCTTCAAATTCTGAATATAGAACACGTCTGGCGCATTCTCTGTATTAAACCTAAATCTATCCATAAAGTCAGATGGCATGCCTACCCAACTTGACCACTTCTTGGTATCTTGGCTGATGTACCAAGATAATGCATCTCCTTTCAACCTCCTCATGAACAACTTCATGCGGATTCTCTCGTCTTTCCCTACTCTAACCAACTTGTCACAGTATGTCCTCAAATGGACCCTTGGATCACCCGTACCATCAAATATTTCAAACATAGGAGGTTTATACCCCCTGGGCAGTTCGACATCAGGTTGTATGCAAAGATCCTCATAGTCCAGCCCTTCGATTCCTTCGCTTCCATCATTGCCCTGAATCAGGCTAGTCAATTTCTTAAGTTCCCCAGCCAGGTTCCTGATAAGCAGATCCTTTTCATCAGACTCAGGTGTGCCTGGGATAGGTTGGGTGGAGTGTGGCATGGTCTCCACATATATATGAGTGTTATGGTGGCCTGGTGTGTGGGTGTGGAAATGGTCGTTTGTGGAGTTTTGGGGTTCTAGGATGAGTAGTGGAGTGTTGTTTGGGGTATGGCATGTGTTGCATTGATTCTTTGGTGGAGCAACGTGATTGTGATGAGCAGGATGATTCTGTTGTTTTGGGATATTTTGAGGAGGTGCAGGGTTTTGAGTGTTGGGGAAGCTGATATCTGGGGTGGTGAGGGAAAATGACAGGCTTGCCAAATTTCCAACTTGATCGAGCTTTTCTTGAAATTTTAACAGTTTCTATTCAAGTTGTGACACATTCTCATTAGGAACCCGAATACCATGGCCATCAGTGGCCTCAACCTGTTCAGTTGGGTTCTCCTTCCCGACGTTGTTCAAATATTCCATCTTGCCTCTTGCCTTTGTTCTTGCTTTTAACATGACTAAGATGAGGAGTGGGTGGAGGGCCCCTGGATCTCGTAGAATAATATGATGATGCCAGAGTGCATGAAGTAACTTTTGGGGAGGGGAATAATAAAAACAAAAATAAAAACAAAAGGTAATCAAGTTAGTGAGGATCATAAAGAGTATTGTGATATTTAAATACATAGTGCGGGAATGTAAATCGTGCCCTAATTTGGAAAGCTCTTTGTGCCCGAGCTAAGTCTAGCGACAAATTGATTTGGAGAACTTAGAATGCTAAATGTCTCATTTTATTGATAAAAAATAGATGAATCCCAAATCTATACTAAATAAGCAAGAAATAAAAGTCACTAATGGCCACTGGCCTTATTACATTTATAAAGCGAAAAAGATAAACTCCTATCTACTTGGTCCCAGAAGGACCTTCCCCAGATTTGGCATCCTTGGCTCCGTCAAACAGCTTCCCCAACTCACGAAGTCCCAGCAATAGGTATGCTGTGGCTAGATGTCTGCCTTTGGTCCCTTCAACCTCTTGACAATCTTCAACCCTTTTGAAAAACTTTCTCTCCAATTCTACTATGCCTCGCTCCAAGTATCCTAGCCTTTTGTTGGCATTGACAGCCATATCCTTCCATTCCTCAATCAGCTTTTGGTTGGACTCTTGTATCTTGCGGTGTTCTCTCTCATACTCCTGGTTCCTCTTGCACAGCTGGTTGTACTTGACTTGCGCCTCGTCCTTTTCATCTATAATTCTGTGACCTTGAATAAACCCTGGCTGGCCTAGATCATCATGATTGTCTTCCAACCAACCTGAATAGAAAGGAGTACAACCAACATGATATTGGTCTAGCTTGATGGTGTCTTTCCCCATTACGATCTTGCAGTGCCACATATGTTGGGCTTGGCACTTGTAGGGACTATCATCATTTTGGAAGTCAGATCGGAAATGGCTCATCTTGTCGACCCTGGGTATAACTTGCTTCCTACCTGCTTGCCTCATAACTCGGAGAGGGACGTAAGGGTATGTCCCTCTTAGACCAATTAGTATCAGGAAAGGTGAATTTCTAGATCAGGCGATACACTCCTCGGTCGGAAACCACTCGAACATCCATTGAACCTGTTCTTCAATCAGATTATCAAATAGCTCAACCCATCCTTTGGCCTACTAAAGCTGAGCGAATATGTCGGGGATGTAATTCTTTCACTTTGGATGGTGGAAAGCGATGTGGTCATCCCAGTCCCTTCGCTGAATTTCTTGTCGGTATTCGCCTCTTTGGAGATGTTCTATTAGCCAGAGTTGAAGTAGTAAATTGCAACCTTCGAAGTGTTTTTCTCCTCATTGACACTTCTCTAAGGCTCGGTATATGTCTGCAATGATTATGGGCACAATGCTGAATGTATGCCCACCAATCCCCTCCATTAGGGTCTTAGTTACCATAGCCAGCCTGGTATAGATTCTCCCCTTCTTCATCAAAAACACGATCAGACCCAGGAAATAAAACATCAAGACAAAAACCCTACGATGGATGTGTCCCAAGAACGTGATGGAAAACTTGTCAAGGTAGGTACAGTAGGATTTGCTGTGACCGTACCTTTCATACATGTAGTCAATAGGGATGTATGATTCCTTCAGGCATGTCAATTCTGAATTCTTATTCAAACACATCATTTTAAGGAAACCCCTGCATTTGCGGTTCTCATGCATTAGCAAACCCAGAGTTTCCCACACTAGACTGGCCAATCCTCCTATCTCCTCCAGCAAAGGTGTCATTTCAATGTCCCCAAAGAGGAACACGGCACTTTCACAATCCCAAAACAATGTGACATCTTCTATGATCATGTTGTTGGGTTGGACCTCTAGGAGGGACGGTAGATTGCCCAGATATTTTCTGACGAGGGTTTGGTCACTAGAGTGTAAATCTCTCCACCATCTTAGCAATCTTGGGTGGATGTTGGTGACCATGCAGAATCTGGGGACTTCGTACCTCATATTTCTGTAAGACAAATAAGGTTAGGCCCTTTACCCCCACGAGACTCGACTATTTAATATCAATAATTAGCATGAAACATTTATTTCTCCAAATAATGCACAAAACATGATGATGTCCATTTGGGTTTAGGAAAACCCAGTGGACTTTGGAAAAGGCTATCTTAAAGGATCATTATATGGCTAACATAACTGACCCGACTAGGTTTGACCATGATGCATGTACACTTTGAACAGAGTAAGGTTTCTATGGGGTTTTAGACTGGTACCCTCGAGCATACAACTCAATAGAAAAGGCACGAAACTGTCGACTGCACTGCTGATCGACTAGTTTTACCGCAAATATGCATTTCCGAATTTAGGAGGTCATGATATAGGAAGGGCGCAACCACTCATCAAGCGTTGATATATTATTTGTTTGGCACGAGTGGAGTATGATGTTGAGCATGATTATTCAATAATTAAATACATGTTGACATATATTTGCACGTTAAGAAAGCGATAAATACAATAGTTTTATAATTTAAAGCAGCAATAGAGGAAGGAAACAAAGAAGATATGTCAGTTCGCTTTTGAAAAAGAAATTAAAAGCTTAAAGGAATTAAACAAGTAATTGCACATAAGGGTACAAATTCACAAGAACAATCTGAAATGGTAATAGCCTAAATATCCCTAGCAGAGTCGCCATGCTGTCGCGCCCCCTTTTTCCCTCCGCAGAGAGGAGTCCGGATTTCGACATTCATGGGGTGTGATGACTCATTTCCTTTTGGGAATTGGGTATTTGAAGAGTCACCACTTAACAATTTTAAGGTGCATTAGGGTACCTATAAGGTTCAACTACAACTATGTCGGATAACCACAGATAGGGTAAGGGCTTGAAATTATCCTAAGGGGAAGGTGTTAGGTACCCCTCAGGATCTACTAGTATGGTTCCCAGCTAGACAGGTTTTTTGTAAATTTGTGCAATGAGCAAGTAGACAAGAAGCTCACTAAAGTGAAGGTTATTTAGCAGTGTAAGCAAGCAAATAATAGGGGATTTAAGTTAAAGTATACAAGTGTTTGAAAAACGATTAAAAAAAGCAAGGTTTTGAAAAGAGTTATAATCTAAGCGTACTTATAAAAATAAAAGAGGTGTCCTAGGTTTTTTTGTAATATGGACTACATCAATGCAATACTCGGTATGACACTCCCCAAACGAGGGGATCCACGTGGTATTAGCGCACCGGTCATCATATCCATATCTACCCTTTCCCGCCCCGTTAGGGTTATTAAAGCGAGGATTGGTCTCGACCTCTATTGCATGCTGTTATCCGTCCCATTCCTATCAGTCCCGGAGGAATTTAAGACTCCTATTCCTATAAGAAGGAAGTTCTAGGTATACCCTCAGGTTTAAAGGCAAAAATGCTAAAGCGACATACAAAACATATAAAACTGCATCTGGGGGGGGGCATATAAGTAAGTAGATGGCTCAGTTATACCTTCACAAACAGTGCACATAGACAACATGACTTATACACAATTAATGTCTGAATTTAAAGTACTAAGCAGGGTGTTTAAGTCAGAACCAGAATTTTCACATGACTTAGAAAAGAAGTCCGAATCAGGCATGCCTGCTGGTTGTGATAGTTGATGATTAAACAAAGGCAGTTCCAGTTTTATTTAAGTAATTACCTAAGGCTTTCTTAGGCATAAAGCGATATGCAGTAGTTGTTCAGAATTATTAAAAGACGGTTTGGAGCTTATTTTACCTAAAATATGCTGTTCTAGTTGCAGAGATTATTACCAGTTATTCAGAAACTTCGCAATGTGAAAACTATTACCTTACTACCCTTTCCATGATTTAGTAATTAACTAGGCGTTTTTAATCAAAATGAAATCAGGATCCTAGAACATGATATCTAATATGCACATGCAGATGGCAGAGTTCCTAAGCATGATTTCTAAATATACGAAAAAGTTGCAGAATTATTAAGAAACGACTTCATGAGTAACAGTTTTTACTTATTTGTCCTAGAAGCAGGATTTCTAAGTGTTGGACACGAAGCATGGATTAATGAATGAGATGTTAAAGCAAGAAACATGAATCCTAAGAACATGATTTCTAATGCATTGTATGAATCCTAAACATGATTTCTATTGCACAACTTGGAATATAAACCTAATAACGTATTTTCTACCCTTTAGCTATAGCATGCATATTTCTCCATCCCTTTTCACTAACAACCCAAATATTTGTTTACAACTTATTACAGACCATGTGATTGATTTACATAAGAAAAATGCAAAAATAAGAAGTTACAACCATAGGAAGCCTGATACTGACTTCCTCTCTGAGTTATGTAATAAACCACCTTAAAAGCCGATACTGTTCCAAAGCCTTTCTAATACCTGGGTGTGTCAGAGTTCCCTAAGGACCTCAAGGGATCCCGGGCAGTGCTCTCACCCAAATTGTATAACTAAGAGAGAGTGCAGTGTGGAAGGGCTAGCTCTTATGTGTCCAGGTTTAGAGGGAGCTCAAGGGTCCCAAAGCAAGGCTCACACAAGAGGAGCAGAACCTAATGATCTGAGAGTGCTGTACATAGACTCAAAGGAGTAGAGTTGGAAAATAGTTTTAGAAACAACATGTTTGAAGTGAATTTGTAAAAGAGCAGAAGAATTGCCTAATAAAACAATTTTTGAAATGGAAAGGGGGTAAGAGCAACAACAACACACCAGAACAAATTCAGAGAGAATTACTTGCTTCAGCAGTTACAAACAAGGGAGTAGGGGTTGGGGACATAGAGGACCCAAATCAGAAACACACAATTAGTCATGAATTAGGTACATTATAGACATGCTAGTTGAAGGACATAAACAGGAACAAGTAAATATGCTGATCACATTTGAACAAAGGAGGGTAGAATTTTAAGCATGTTGAGTAAAGCAATAAACAAACAGTACAACTCAACAGCATGAGCCGGTAAGTTAATGTAGAAAGAGACAAGGATTGACAAACAAAGGAACACATAGAGTTGAGCTTCAGAATTTAAATTAAGAATATACTAGTTGAAGGAGCAAAGTGCATAAAAAGTAAAGCAATCAGAGTTCCAAAGTTTAGCCTTGACTTTTAGCCGGCTAGACAAGGCAGTAACACAAGTAGTAGAGAAAGAAAGAGAGTTTGAATGTGTAAGTGTGTATTTTTGAACTCAATTATTCGTGTCTTGTTAATGAAAGCATCAAGGTATTTATAGCTTTTAAAACGAGTAGAAAATAAGGTAACAAGTAAAGGTTTAGCAGAAATATGGAAGTAATCACAATCAGAATCAATTAATACAAGTATTCCCTTTAATCAAGGAATTACTTCTCAAATGTATACTAACAGGGTTAATTAAGGAATGAAAATAAATTTGAGAAAGATTGATTTTTTACACAATAAGGGATAGCAAAAGTATAGATTATTGAGTCTAGGCACAAAATATAGTTAATTAGGGAAATGATTTAGCAGGGGTGAAACATCACAGTAAATTAAGTTAGGGAATCAATCAATTTAAACAAATGTGTAAAATTAAGGGTTTATAAGAAAACCCTTGCAATCAGTCGTAACTTGAGGAAATCAAGATCAGTCAAGAAAGAATCATGATTATTCACTTCGCCATATAAATAGAGAAGAATGAACAAGAGTATGAGACATGCAAGGCCAACCATATTGACAAAAGAAGCAACTAGATGAATACAAACATACAATAGTAACAGGAGTAGGCTAGGACTCAGTCGTAAATTATCTACTCGAAGCATGGTAGTCAACAAAGTCAAGTAGTCACATAGAACCAAAAATGAAGGAAGCAGTCTAACATATAGCAACAGGTAAAAGAGATCAGACCAACACACAGAAATAAGTAGAGGAAGTCTTTAAAAACTCACAGTAACAAGTGAGAAGAGTTTTAGGAAACTAGGGTTTTAACAATAGTCGAGTTAAAAATGGTAAGAACTCTGAATCAGTCAACAAAGAAGAGGATCTAAACACAAAGAACTTAATCGAAACAAGTATACATACAAAACAAACAAAGACAGTTTAAGAATCCGGATAAAACCAATAATACCTAGGGTTTTAACACAATGAACTAGGTAGAAGAAAAACATAAGCAAATTGTTTAAACATAGTAAAATCATAACACAATACTGAAAATCAGAGAAAAGATCTTTTAAAAGAGGTTAAGAAAACCCTAATCGTTGAAGACGAAGAGTCATTTTGAAAAATCAGAAAACCTTTAAGGAAAACACTTAAGAGATTCATAACATACACAGATCTAAGACAGTTCTGAAAGAAAATCGGAAAGCCTTTAGAGTTAGGGTTTCGCAGAACCCAAAAAAATGAGAAAGACTTCGAAAAGTTACCGATCTAGCTGAAAAAGTCAAGGATCTGACTCGAACATCTATGGATGGCCGGAAAGAGACCATGGATAGAAGTTGAGCAAGGTTTGGACTAGATCTCTTTGAGATCTTTCCATGAAATCACGAAAATATGCAACTAGTAGACATAGAAGACCAATATACACCTCAAACAGCCATGGGAATCCATGGATTGGGTGAGGATTGAAGGGGATTAGGGTTAGTTTGGGTGGCGGCGGCTAGGGTTGGCTTTAGGTTTCAGAGAGAGTTTGAGAGGATAGGGGATTCAAGGGCGGCGGACCGTAACAAATGAATTAGGTTAGGGGTCGTTTTAGGTTAAAAATGGTAAGGGGAAAAAGGGGACCGCTGATTTGATTGATCAACCGTCATGATCAAATAGGTAGGTAGGGATTCAGTTTGGGCTTGGGTTAAAGTTGGGGTTGGGTCGGATTTGAATTGGAATTGGGTTGGGGAATTGGGGAGTAGATTTGGGCTAAATTTTAAAGCCAATGTTGGCTATAAGTTAAATAGCCATTGTTTCCCTTTTAATTTTATAAAAATAATAAATAATTTCTTAAAACTAATTTAAAAGGCTAAAATGATTTATAACACATAAATAACAATTTAAAATATATGATCCAATTTTATGAATATAAGACCTAATTACACATTAAAAAGGGCTAATATTGCAATTATATGCAATTTAGCTTTAAAAATACTAAATAAAATTGTAAAAATATGTAAAAATTGCCTTAGCCATATTTTGGCATAAATATAAAAATCCAATAGATGAATTATCAAAATAATAATTTTGGAAATAATTATTGGGATTTTATTGATAAAAAGGGAGATAATAAATTAATTTAAACCTTTAAAAATTATGGAAAAATAATAAAACACTTTGACATGCTTATATATATATATATATATATATATATATATATATATATATATATATATATATATACATGTATATATATATTTGGACATGCTTATATATATATATATATATATATATATATATATATATACATGTATATATATATATATATATACATGTATATATATATATATATATACTATTTTGAAAATATTTTGTATATTTTGTATATATATATATATATATATATATATATATATATATGCTATTTTGAAATTATTTTGCATATTGAAAATATATAGGGAAAAGGTATGATGGCCAATTTTGACCGAGCAAAACGGGTTGAAGAGGTTTAGGCCGCACCCTGGCTTTTGAACTGCCTACATATCCCTGGTTTTACATGAATCAGGTCGTATGTTGTTTAGGATTCACCTGCAGAGTATGCCGATGAAGATATTTCAAGGGCAGAGGCAATATTTAGTGCCGGGTGAGTGGACGGTTTACGGAAATAGTTAGGTTTGATAAGGCTGTGGTCACTGGAGCGGGATCGCTCCTGGCGGGATGGCCGTTGATCACCAGTCTACCTACAACCGGAAGCAATACAAGCGTATATTGTGAATAAAGTTAAACATGATGCAAATTCCTGCTGGACCATGAATGTTGTCTTCGGACGATGAGGATGACGTCCTTAGTCCATGATGTCCTGGGCCATGAAGCGTATGATAAAGGATTTGCAGGCCATGAAATGATATTCTCGGGCTATGAGGATGGTGCCTCCGAAAAATGACGCCTTTGAATAATGATTATGCAAGAGATCGAAAAAGACCCTCAGGCCATGACATGGTGTTCTCAGGCTATGAAGATGGTGCCTCCAAACAATGATGCCCTTGGCGGAGTTGGCGATATTTCAGCCCATGAAAGATGCGATAGTATGATGCGGACAAGATAGAGCTTAGTCTTGCGAATTGAGGGGCAGATCTCAGTTCATAAGAAAAGCGAGATAAATAGTGCTTGAGATAACGCTTAGTTTCGAAGCAAATTGGAGGCAGATCTTAGCCTCGGAAGGCAGAATGATAGCCTTATGCAAAGATGCGAATGTAGATGGAAGTAGATATTAACCTTGGAAGGCAGAATGGTAGCCTTATGCAAGTTGGAAAGCAGAATAGTAGCCTTATACAATGCAGACGCAGATGGAGGTAGAGCTTAACCTCAGAAGGAAGAATGGTAGCCTTATGCAAGTTGGAAGGCAAACAAGTAGCCTTATGCAAGAATGCAGATGGAGGTAGAGATTAACCTCGGAAGGCATAATGGTAGCCTTATGCAATGTGGAAGGCAGACGAGTAGCCTTATGCAAGAATGCAGATGGCGGTAGAGCTTAACATCGGAAGCCTTATGCAATGCAGATGCAGATGGAGACAACGTTTAGTCTCGGAAGACAGAATGGTAGCCTTATGCAATGCAAATGTAGATAGAGATAACATTTAGTATCGGAAGGCAGAATGGTAGCCTTACGCAAGAAATAAAATAACAAATTGCAGTAGAGTTTTCTTAGTTGATAGCAGATTGCGGTGTTGTGATTTACTAAGAGCATTGTGACATACGGGACATCACTGGTGTGTGATGATAGCAAATGTTGGCACGTGCAACGGTTTTGAGAGTCGTATTTTGAACAATGTTTGTCCCATGAGCGTACAATATGTTTAATGATTTAGCAATCCTAGTGCCTGCATACAAAGAAAAATTGTGAGTTTTGTAAGGGGGAGGTTAGTTCGTATCCCCGCCGGCTTTGCTTGACTCGTTCGACTTTGATCCAGTGATACCGTCTATATCATTGGGGTAGCGTTGCTAAACAAAGCAGTTTCAATAATAAACATGCACGATTTTGTAAAGATATGACATAAGTATATAATTAAAATAATTTTTAGATGAGCCGACAACTGCGACATAGCTCGGGACATTGCAACCTCTCCAGCTACAGACTTTTGAGGGTTCCCCTCAAAATTCTACCCCAGTTTAATGGGTTGACATTTCTGACTGTTTTTCATGTGGCGATCGGCTGAAATTACTTCGGAATTTTTAGGGTCCTCCTCAAAATTTTGCCCAATTTCCAACTGCGGGGGGAGATAAAATTTTATTGTATTGTGACCGAACCCATAGGGTTGCCTACGTATCCCCTCTTAAACGGGAATCATGTCAGGTGTAGTTTAATTTACATCATATAAGGAAAGCATAAAGATTACACATAGTAGTGTTTGACTGCATTTGAATTGATCGGCTTTGGCCAGACTTCTCTGTCCATTTCTGCATGTATGAGGGCTCCTCATGTCAGAACCTAGTGCACCATGTATTGACCCTATAAGTTGGGAGAGAACTTCCCTTTGGCTTCATCTTGATGCGGAAAATTTTTCTTTAACACCAACTGCCCTGGTGTGAACTGTCTAGGCTTGACTCTCTTGTTGAAGGCTCTGGACATTCTGTTCTGATAGAGTTGGCCATGGAAAACTGCATTAATTCTCTTTCCGTCTATAAGGGCTAGTTGCTCATAATGACTTTTTACCCACTCCGCGTCGTCGAGCTCAGCTTATTGTATGATCCTTAGGGAAGGAATTTCTACCCCAGCGGGAATGACAGCCTCTGTACCATAAACCAGCATATAGGGGGTTGCCCCAATTGATGTGCGAACTGTGGTGCGATACCCTAGTAGAGCAAATGATAACTTCTCGTGCCATTGTTTATGCTTCTCTATCATTCTCCTCAATATCTTCTTGATATTCTTGTTGGTGGCTTCTACAACTCCATTCATCTGAGGCCTGTAGGCTGTGGAATTCTTGTGTCTGATCTTGAAAGTTTCACACATAGCTTTCATCAAGTCGCTGTTGAGGTTGGAGCCATTATCAGTAATGATTGACTCTGGAATCCCAAATCAACAAACAATGCGGTCGCGGACAAAGTCTGCCACGACTTTCTTAGTTATTGCTTTGTAAGATTCGACCCATTTGGTGAAATAATCGATGGCTACTAGGATAAACCTGTGTTCGTTGGAAGCAGCATGCTCGATTGGTCCAATAACATCCATTCCCCAAGCGGTGAACAACCATGGGGAGCTTGTTGCGTTGAGCTCGTTTGGAGGAACCTTTATCATGTCTACATGTATCTGGCAGCGGTGGCATTTTTGAACATACTAGATGTAGTTTGTTTCCATAGTCATCCAAAATTAACCAGCCTGGGGTATCTTCTTTGCTAAGACAAAACCGTTCATATGTGGACCGCAAGTCCCAGCATGAATTTCCTCTAGTAGCTTGGATGCTTCCTTTGCGTCAACACATCTTAATAGTCCCAAATCAGGAGTCCTCCTATATAGGATTCCTCCGTTGTGAAAGAAATTGTTGGACAATATCCAAAGTGTGCATTTCTGAATAGGATTAGCAAGCTCCGAGTATTCTCCTTTTGTCAAGTATTCCTTGATATCATAAAACCAAGGATTTCCGTCTGCTTCTTCTTCAACATGGGCATAGTAAGCTGGCTGATTATGGATCTTCACTGGAATGGGATCAATAAAATTCTTATCCGGATGATGCATCATAGATGACAGGGTAGCCAATGCATTAGCGAACTCAATCTAGACTCTGGGAACATGCCGGAATTCCGTCTTCCTGAACCTCTTTCTCAATTCCTGTAGATGATGCAGATATGGGAGTATCTTAGAGTTCTTGGTTTCCCATTCCTCTCGTACCTGATGTATAAGTATGTCTGAATCTCCAATTACTAGCAGCTCTTGAACGTTCATGTCAATGGCCATTTTGAGCCATAAGATGCAGGATTCATACTCGGCCATATAGTTGGTGCAAGGGAACCTGAGTTTGGCAGACACCGGATAGTGCTGACCGGTTTCTGATACTAGGACTCCTCCTATGCCAACTCCTTTAAAGTTTGTTGCTCCATCGAAGAACATTAATAGGATTCTGCAATGTCTTCTCCTATGAATGATAAATCTTCATCAGGAAAATATTTTTTCAAGGGTTCATATCCTCCATCCACAGAGTTTTCATCAAGGTGGTCTTCTAGTGCCTGTCCCTTGACCACTTTCTGAGTTACGTAAACAATGTCGAACTCAATCAACAGGATTTGCCACTTGGCTAGTTTGCCAGTGGGCATGGGCTTCTGAAAGATGTACTTCAAGAGATCCATTTGCGATATGAGATAAGTAGTATAGGCACAAAAGTAATGTCTCAGCTTCTGAACTACCCAAGTCAAAGCACAACAAGTGCATTCCAATAGACAATATCGGGTCTTGTACGGGGTGAACTTCTTACTGAGATAATAAATGGCTTGTTCCTTCCTACCTGTTTCATAATGTTGTCCCAGAATGCAGCCAAAAGCTCCATCTAACACTTCAAGGTAGAGTAGTAAGGGTCTACCTGGCTCGAGCGGGACTAAGACTGGTGGTGTTGATAGGTACTCCTTGATTCTGTCAGAGGCCCTTTGGCAGTCATCGGTCTATTTGGTAGCGGCGTCCTTCTTCAACATCTTAAAGATTGGCTCACAGATAACTGTAGACTGTGCTATGAATCGGCTGATGTAGTTAAGACTCCCCAAGAAACTCATCACATCCTTCTTGTTCTTTGGCGGTGGTAGTTCTTGAATGGCTTTGACTTTTGATGGATCCAGTTCTATTTCTCTGTGGCTTACGATAAACCCAAGCAATTTCCCAGCAGGAACCCCGAATACACACTTTGCAAGATTCAGTTTTAGGTTGTACCTCTGCAATCTATTGAAGAACTTCCTCAGATCTTCCATATGGTTAGTGACCTTCCTGGATTTGATAATAACATCATCCACATACAGCTCTATCTCCTTGTGTATCATATCATGAAAGATGGTAGTCATGGCCCTCATGTAGGTGGCCCCTGCGTTCTTCATGACGAAGGGCATCATCTTGTAACAGTACACTCCCTACGGCATAATGAAAGCCATTTTATCAGCATCTTCCTCATCCATCCAGATCTAACAAACCAGTGAAGCAATCTACGAATGAGTGTAACTCATGCTTGGCGCAACTATCGATCAGGATATGTATATTTGGCAAAGGGAAGTCGTCCTTCGGATTAGCCCGGTTGAGATACCGGTAGACGACACAAACTCTAACCTTCCTATCCTTCTTTGGCACCAGTACAATGTTGGCTAACCATGTCGATTATTCTACTACCCTGAGAACCTTAGCTTTGATCTGCTTGTTGACTTATTCCTTGATTTTCAAACTCATATCAGGCTTGAACTTTTTGAGATTTTGCTTTATCGGCGGACACATTGGATCGGTTGGCAGTTTGTAAACCACAATAAACGTACTCAGACCAGTCATGTCATCCTACGACCAGGCTAATATGTCCTCATATTCTTTTAGAAATTCTGTGTATTCTTTCTTTTCTGATGGTGATAGGTGAACTCTGATTTGTGTTTCCTTGATGTTTTTGCATCTCCCAGGTTGACAATCTCGGTCTCGTCCAGGTTGGACTTAGGTCTTTTCTCAAATCCTCAACTTCTTTGACAATCTCGTCAGGTATGTCATCTTCCTCTGAATCAATGTTCGTTTGTTGCGTTGTCTCATTGCATGTCACAGTTGTTAGTTCATCAAGATAGGTAATAGTAATGCTGTATTGGTAAAGTAAGGAAAGAAAATGATAGTAATAAATATTAATTCATAAGAAAAATAAAATGCTTTTGGTAAGTTTAATAACTATTTTGAACATTGAAGATCTTATTGCGGGAATTGAAAATGCGAAAAGAAAATCATTTAGTAAAAACAATGAATAATGCTTGTTTTAGCCTTGCTACCCCGAGGCACGTCAGGCTTTGGTTGTCCTGATGGTCCAATTATTGAGATATGCCCCTCTGCTCACATCCTATATGGAAGGGCCTTCCTCCCTCTCCTCCTCAAGAACAACACAACAGTCCATATCATTGCCTTCCAGGAACAAGTTCTTTACCGCTGCAAGTGCTTCTTCTTCATCTGACCCATAAACAATGTCGACCTATTGGAAAGTCTGCTCCAGATGCGGTATTGCCTGCTCTAGTTGATAGTAAGGACTGCGCCATGGTGGCGACCAGTTGTTGAATTTTTCCCAGGTGTAATCATATCCCAAACTGAAGGTAGTGCCATGTTTCTTAAGTTTTATGGGCTTAGCGATTCCTTGGAGGTTCTTGCCGAGCCCTTTGCCAGGTTTGTACCCACTCCAATTCAGTATACTCTCAATTTTGCTATCCCACCATTTGTCTTTATCGATAGCATTGACCCGCTTAAAGTGGTGGTAATTCTCCCCACCCAGCTTCCTTCTTCCCTCGATCACCAAAATGGTCTGGCGACTGTATATAGGGTTGCTACTGTCGCCGTGAATGATCACTTCCTGGTGATTCCATTCGAATTTTACTGCCTGATGCAGCGTTGATGCTACGGCCCCAAAAGCATGAATCCATGGCCATCCCAACAGCAAATTGTAAGATGCTGGCACATCTATCACCTGGAAATCGACCTCGAACCATGTTGGTCCCATTTGTAAGCATAGAATAATCTCACCAATGGTGGACCTTTGAGAACCATCGAAGGATTTCACATTGATTGCTCCCTCATTTATCTCATGCAGCCCTTTGCCCAACTTCTTGAATGTTACCAGTGGGCAAATGTTAAGACTGGAACCTCCATCGATCAAGATTCTGGTGATGAAATAATCTTCGCATTGCACGGTGGTATGCAATGCTTTGTTGTGCCCCAACCCTTTTGGTGACAGCTTTTCCTCATGAAAGGTAATCTTATGGCTTTCCAGCACTTGTCTTACCATGTTAGCCATTTCCTCGCCAGTGGTGTTACTTGGTATATATGCCTCACTTAGCACCTTTAATAGAGCATTCTTGTGTGCCTTGGAATTTTGCAGCAAAGAGATAATGGAGATTTGTGCTGGCGTCTTGTTTAACTGGTCGATGACTGAATATTCCTTGGCCTGTATCTTCCTCCAAAGGTCGTCCAGACCTATTTCAATGAGGGGCAGCCGATTGGAGGCCTACTTGCTTGATTCATCTAGGTGTTCAGGGGTATAGACTCTATCAGTTCTTGTTATACCCTGTGTATCGACAATTTCTTCAAACCTGACCGGTCCTTTCCTTCTTGCCTTGGCTGTATAGTCCCAGGGCACGACATTTGTATGGAATGGTGTCATGGTTGACATTTCCACTGGGATCGGTGTGGCTATCCTTACTCCAAACAGAACATGTGCCTTGGGTGGCAAAACTGCAACCTCAAATGGTGTGGGTGTATTTGGTGGAGACACGAATTCAACCTTAATTGGTGCTGGTGTCTTTGCGGATGATGTTGTTTCAAACTCAAGTGGTACAGACATATTCACCTCAGCGTCCTCAGAAGGTTGAATTTGGACTATGATTGGATTGAGAGTAATTGTTGGTTTCTTTGGGTCATCCCCTTATACGATCAACCCGATTGACCCCTCAGGATCCCAGTCATCTTCTATTTCAATCATATGGATACCTCCACCCTTATGGTCTGGAATAGGGTTGTTGCGGACGTTTGGAGCGGGTTATTTTGTCACAAAAATCTTGTTATCAATCAAAGACTATATCTTGTCTTTCAAAGAACGACACTCATCGATGGTGTGCCCTTTTATGCCAAAGTGGTATGCATAGGATTTGTTTGGGTTAACCAACTAAGAAGGGTTCTCAGGGGTTGCAGCAAGGATGGGGGTGACATAACCAGCAGCTTTGAGTCTCTCATACAACAGATCAATGGGTTCGGCGATGGATGTATATTATTTTGGAGGTCTGCAATCAAAATTTGGTCGAGGTCTAGGGAAGTTTTAACGTGTAGAGGGTTATTGATAGTAGGATGGTTGAGCATTATAAGTTTGGTAGACATGAGAGGGTTGGGAGTATCTAGGTGAAGTAGGTTGATATATAGGAGGTAGAGATGACTGATAAGTTGGTGGTGGAGCTTGGTATGAGGGTGAGGGTGCTTGGTAATTTGGAGTTGGCTGGTATGTGAGTGGAGGTGTTGGGTAAGTTTGGTATTTGAGGGGAGACTTGGTCCTTTGTGCAACCATCACGGCCCATACGTCCCTCTTCTTGGACATACCACCGGACTGTAAGGCCTTATTTGTAGCTTATAAGGCCTCGAAGTTCGTAACCATACCACTTTTGATACCGTCTTCAATTCTTTCACCCAGTTTGATAATGTCGGAGAACTTATGGTTCTCAATCATCATCAGCCATTCATAGAACTGTGGGTCCTGAGCCCAGACAAAGAACTTGTTCATTTGCTCTTCTTCTAAGGCAGGTCTGACCTTAGCAGCTTCGGACCTCCAGCGAGTAGCATACTCGCGAAACGTCTCCGTGGGTTTCTACTTCAAATTCTGAATATAGAACACGTCAGGCGCATTCTCTGTATTAAACCTGAATCTATCCATAAAGTCAGATTCCATACCTACCCAGCTTGACCACTTCTTGGGATCTTGGCTGATGTACCAAGATAATGCATCTCCTTTCAACCTCCTCATGAACAGCTTCATGCGAATTCTCTCGTCTTTCCCTACTCCAACCAACTTGTCGTAGTATGTCCTCAGATGGACCCTTGGATCACCCGTACCATCAAACATTTCAAATATAGGAGGTTTGTACCCCCTGGGCAGTTCGACATCAAGCTGTATGCAAAGATCCTCATAGTCCAGCCCTTCGATTCCTTTGCTTCTATCAATGCCCTGAATCAGGCTAGTCAATTTCTTAAGTTCCCTAGCCAGGTTCCTGATTAGCAGATCCTTTTCATCAGACTCAGGTGTGCCTGAGATAGGTTAGATGGAGTGTGGCATGGTCTCCACGTAGATAGGAGTGTTATGGTGGCTTGGTATGTGTGTGTGAAAATGGTCGTTTGTGGAGTTTTGGGGTTCTAGGATGAGTAGTAGAGTGTTTTTGGGGTATGGAAGGTGTAGCATTGATTCGTTGGTGGAGCAACGTGATGGTGAGGAGCGGGATGATTCTGTTGTTTCGGGATATTTTGAGGAGGTGCAGGGTTTTGAGTGTTGGGGAAGTTATTATCTGGGGTGCTGAAGGAAAATGACAGGCTTGCCAGATTCCGAACCTGATCGGGCTCTTCTTAAAATTTTAGCAATTTCTGTTCAAGTTCTGACACATTCTCATTAGGAACCCAAATACCATGGCCATTAGTGTCCTCAACCCGTTTAGTTGGGTTCTCTTTCCTGACGCTGTTCAAACTTCCATCTTGCCTTTGTTCTTGCTTTTAACAGGACTAAGAGGAGGAGTGGGTGGAAGGCCCCTAGATCTCGTGGAATAAGATGATGATGCCAGAGTGCATGAACTAACCTTTGGGGAGGGAAATAATAAAAACAAAAATAAAAACAAAAGGTAATCAAGTTAGTGAGGATCATAAAGAGTATTGTAATATTTAAACACATAGTGCGGGAATGTAAATCATGTCCTAATTTGGGAACCTCTTTGTGCCCGAGGTAAGCCTTACAACAAATTGATTTGGAGAACTTAGAATGCTAAATGCCTCATTTTATTGATAAAAAATAGACGAATCCCAAATCGATACTAAATAAGTAGGAAATAAAAGTCACTAATGGCCAATGGCCTTATTACATTTATAAAGCGAAAGAGATAAACTCCTATCTACTTGGTCCTAGAAGGACCTTCCCCAGATTCGGCATCCTTGGCTCAGTCGAATAGCTTCTCCAACTCACAAAGTCCCAGCAACAGGTATGCTCTGGCAAGATGTCCGCCTTCGGTCCCTTCAGCCTCTTGATAATCTTCAACCCTTTTGAGAAACTTTCCCTCCAATTCTACTATGCCTCGCTCCAAGTATCCTAGACTTTTGTTTGTACTGACAGTCATATCCTTCCATTCCTCAATCAGCTTCTAGTTGGACTCTTGTATCTCGCGTTGTTCTCTCTCACACTCACGGATCCTCTTGCGCAGGTGGTTGTACTTGACTTGCGCCTCAGCCTTTTCATCTATAATTTTGTGAACTCGAACAAACCCTGGCTAACCCAGACCATCATGATTGTCTTCCAACCAACCTGAATAGAAAGGAGTACAACCACCATGATATCTGTCTGGCTCGATGGTGTCTTTTCCCATTACGATCTTGCAGTGCAACATATGCTGGCTTGGCACTTGTAGGGACTATCATCATTTTAGAAGTCAGCTCGGAAATGGCTTATCTTGTCAACCCTAGGTATAACTTACTTCCTACCTGTTTGCCTCATAACTCGGAGGGGGACGTAAGGGTATGTCCCTCTTAGACCAATTAGTATCAGGAAAGGTGCATCTATGGATCGGGCGATGAACTCCTCAGTCAGAAACCACTCGAACATCCATTGAACTTGTTCTTCAGTCAGATTATCAAATAGCTCAACCCATCCTTTGGCATTCTTAGTCTGAGCGAACATGTCGGGGATGTAATTCATCCGCTTTGGAAAGTGGAAAGCGATGTAGTCATCCTAGTCCCTTCGCTGAATTTCTTGTCGGTATTCGCCTATTTGGAGATGTTCCATGAGCCAGAGTTGAAGTAGTAAATTGCAGCCTTCGAAGTGTTTTGCTCCTCGTTAACACTTCTCTAAGGCTCGACATATGTCTACAATTATCATCGGCACAATGCTGAATGTCTGCCCACCAACCCCTCCATTAGGGTCTTAGTTACCATAGGCAGCCTGGTATGGATTCTCCCCTTCTTCACCGTACCTTTCATACAGGTAGTCGAAAGGGATATATGATTCCTCCAGGCAAGTAAATTCTGTATTCTTCTTCAAACCCATCATTTTTAGGAAACCCCTACCTTTGTAGTTCTCAGGCATTAGCAAACCCAGAGTTTCCCACACTAGACTGGCCAGTCCTCCTATCTCTTCCCGCAAAGGTGTCATTTCAATGTCCCCAAAGCAGAACATGACCCTTTCACAATCCCAAAACAATGTGGCAGCTTCTATGATCATGTTGTTGGGTTGGACCTGTAGGAGGGACGGTAGATTGATCAGATATTTTTGATGAGGGTTTGGTCACTAGAGTGTAAATCTCTCCACCAACTTAGCAATCTTGGGTGGATGTTGGTGACCATGCAGAATCTGGGGACTTCGTGCCTTATATTTCTGCAAGACAAATAAGGTTAGGCCTTTTACCCCCACCAGACTCGACTATTTAATATCAACAATTAGCATGAAGCATTTAGTTCTCCAAATAAATGCACAGAACGTGATGATGTCTGTTTGGGTTTAGGGAAACCCAGTGGACTTTGGACAAGGCTATCTTAAAGGATCATTATGCGTACAACATAACTGACCCGACTATGTTTGACCATGATGCATGCACAATTTGAACAGAGTAAGGTTTTTATGGGGTTTTAGACTGGTACCCTTGAGCAGAAAACTCAAGGGGGAAGGCACGGAACTGTCGACTGCATCGTTGATCGACTAGTTTTACCGCAAATAAGCCTTTCCGAATTTAGGGGGTCATGATATAGGAAGGGTGCAACCACTCATCAAGCGTTGATAAAGTATTTGTTTGGCACGAGTGGAGTATGATGTTGAGCATGATTATGCAATAATTAAAGACATGTTAACATGTATTTGCACGTTAAGAAAGCGATAAATACAGCAGTTTTATAATTTAAAGCTGCAATAAAGGAAGGAAACAAAGAAGATATGTCAGTTCTCTTTTAAAAAAGAAATTAAAAAAGTAACTGCACATAAGGGTACAAATTCACAAGAACAATCTGAAATGGTAAAAGCCTAAATATCCCCAGCAGAGTTACCATGCTGTCGCGCCCCCTTTTTTCCCTCCGCGGAGAGGAGTCCGTGTTTCGACATTCATGGGGTGTGATGACTCATTTCCTTTTGGGAATTGGGTATTTGAAGAGTCTCCACCTAACGATTTTAAGGTGCGTTAGGACACCTATAAGGTTCAACTACAACTATGTCGGATAACCAGAGATAGGGTACGGGCTTGAAGTTATCCTAAGGGGAAGGTGTTAGGCACCCCTTAGGATCTACTAGTGTGGTTCCCGGCCAGACAATTTTTTTGTAAATTTGTGCAATTATCAAGTAGACAAGTAGGGCTCAAATAATAGGGGATTTAAGTTAAATTATACAAGTGTTTGAAAAACGAGTAATAAAAGCAAGGTTTTGAAAAGAGTTATAATCTAAGCATACTTATAAAAATAAAAGAGGTGTCCTAGGTTTGTTTGCAATATGGATCACATCAATGCAATACCCGATATGACACTCCTCAAAAGAGGGGATACACGTGGTATTAGCACACCGGTCATCATATCCATATCTACCCTTTCCCGCCCCGTTAAGGTAATTAAAGCGAGGGTTGATCTCGACCTCTATTGCATGCTGTTACCCGTCCCATTCCTATCAGTCTAGGAGGAATTTAAGACTCCTATTCCTATAAGAAGGAAGTTCTAGGCAGACCCTCAGGTTTAAAGGCAAAAAAACTTAAGCAACATACAAAACAAATAAGACTACAATTAGGGGGGAACATATAAGCAAGTAGAAGACTCAGTTATGCCTCCACAAATAGTGCACATAGACAATATGACTTATACATAATTAAGGTCTGAATTTAAAGTCCTAAGCAGGGTGTTTAAGTGAGAACTAGATTTTTCACATGACTCAGAAAAGAAGTCCGAATCAGGCCTGCCTGCTGGTTGAGACAGTTGATGATTAAACAAAGGCAGTTCCAGTTTTATTTAAGTAATTACCTAAGGCTTGCCTAGGCGTAGAGCGATATGCAGTAGTTGTTCAGAATTATTAAAGATGGTTTGGAGCTTATTTTACCTAAAACATGATGTTCTAGTTGTAGAGATTATTACCAGTAATTCAGAAACTTCGCAATGTGAAAACTATTACCTTACTACCTTTTCCATGAATCAGTAATTAACTAGGCATTTTTAAACAAAATGCAAACAGGATCCTAGAACATGATATCTAATATGCACATGCAGATGGTAGAGTTCTAAGGCATGATTTCTAAATATACGAAAGAGTTGCAGAACTATTAAGAAACGACTTCATGAGTAACAGTTTTTATTTATTCGTCCTAGAAGCAGGATTTCTAAGTGTTGGACACGAAGCATGGATTAATGAATGAGATGCTGAAGCAGGAAACATGAATCCTAAGAACATGATTTCTAATGCATTGTATGAATCCTAAACATAATTTCTATTGCACAACTTGGAATATAAACCTAATAACATGTTTTCTACCCTTTAACTATAGCATACATATTTCCCCATCCCTTTTCACTAACCACTCCAATATTTGTTTACAACTTATTACAGACCATGTAACTGAATTACATAAGAAAAAATGCAAAAATAAGAAGTTACAACCATAGGAAGCCTGATCATGACTTCCTCTTTGAGTTATGTAATAAACCACCTCAAAAGCCAATAATCTTCCAAAGCCTTTCTCATACCTGGGTGTGTCAGAGTTCCTTAAGGACCTCAAGAGATCCCGGGTAGTGGTCACACCCAGATTGCAGAACCAAGAAAGTGAGTGCAGTGTGGAAGGGCCAGCTCTTATGTGTCCAGGTTCAGAGGGAGCTCAAGGGTCCCAAAGTAAGGCTCACTCAAGAGGGGAAGAACCTAATGATCTAAGAGTGCATGTGAGAATGTTGTATATAGACTCAAAGGAGTTGAGTTGGAAAATAGTTTTAGAAACAACATGTTTGAAGTGAGTTTGTAAAACAGCAGAAGAATTGCCTAATAAAATAATTTTTGTAAGGGAAAGGGGGTAGGAGCAACAACAACACACCAGAAAAAATTCAGAGAGTATTACATGCTTCAGTAGTTACAAACAAGGGAGTAAGGGTTGGGGACATAGAGGACCCAAATTAGAAACACATAATTAGTCATGAATTAGATACATTATAGACATGCTAGTTGAAGGACATAAACAAGAACAAGTAAATATGCTGATCACATTTGAACAAAGGAGGGTAGAATTTTAAGCATGCTGAGTAAAGCAATAATCAAACAGTATAACTCAACAACATGAGCCATTAAGTTAGTGTAGAAAGAGACAAGGATTGACAAACAATGGAACACATAGAGTTGAGTTTCAGAATTTAAATTAAGAACATACTAGTTGAAGGAGCAAAGTGCAGAAAAAGTAAAGCAATCAGAGTTCCAAAGTCTAGCCTTGGCTTTCAGCCGGCTAGACAAGGCAGTAGCACAAGTAGTAGAGAAAGAAAGGGAGTTTGAATGTGTAAGTGTGTGTGTTTTGAACTCATTTGTTCGTATCTTGTTAATGAAAGCATCAGGGTATTTATAGCTTTTTAAACGAGTAGAAAATAAGGTAACAAGTAAAGGTTTAACACAAATATGGAAGTAATCACAATCAGAATCAATTAATACAAGTATTCCCTTTAATCAAGGAATTACTGCTCAAACAGATACTAACAGGGTTAACTAAAGAATGAAAATCAATTTGAGAAAGATTGATTTTTTACCAAATAAGGGATAGTAAAAGTATAGAGTATTGAGTCTAGGTACAGAATATACTTAATTGGGGAAAGGATTCAGTAGGGGTGAAACATCACATCAAATAAAGGAAGGGAATCAATCAATTTAAACAAATGAGTAAAATTAAGGGTTTATAAGAAAACCCTTGCAATCAGTCGTAACTTGAGGAAATCAAGATAAATCAAGAAAGAATCATGATTTTGCACTTCGCCATATAAATAAAGAAGAATGAACAAGAGTATCAGACATGCAAGGCCAGCCATATTGACAAAAGAAGCAACTAGATAAACACAAACATACAACAGTAACAGGAGTAGGCTAGGACTCAGCAGTAAAGGATCTACTCGAAGCATGGTAGTCAACAATGTCAAGTAGTTACATAGAACCAAAAATGAAGGAAACAGTCTAACATATAGCAACAGGTAAAGGAGATCAGACCAACGCACAGAAATAAGTAGAGGAAGTCTTTAAAAACTCACAGTAACAAGTGAGAAGAATTTTAGGAAATTAGGGTTTTAATAATAGTCGAGTTAAAAATGGTAAGAACTCTGAATTAGTCAACACAGAAGAGGATCTAAGCGCAAAGAACTTAATCGAAACAAGTATACATACAAAACAAACAAAGACAGTTTCAAAACCTGGATAAAACCAAAAATATCTAGGGTTGTAACTTGATGAATCAGGTAGAAGAAAAACATAAGCAAATCGTTTAAACATAGTAAAATCATAACACAACACTGAAAATCGGAGAAGAAATCTTTTAAAAGAGGTTAAGAAAACCCTAATCGTTGAAGACGAAGTATCGTTTTGAAAAATCAAAAAACCTTTAAGGAAAACACTTAAGAGGTTCATAACATACATAAATCTAAGACAAATAAAAAAAATCATAAAGCCTTTAGCGTTACGGTTTCGTAGAACCCAGAAAAATGAGAAAGCCTTCGAAAAGTTACCGATCTAGCTGGAAAAGTCAAGGATCTGACTCGAACAACCATGGATAGCCAGAAAGAGACCATGGATAGAAGTTGAGCAAGGTCTAGACTAGATCTCTTCGAGATCTTTCCATAAAATCACGAAAATAGGCAACCAGTAGACATAGGAGACCGGTATACACCTCAAATAGCCATAGGAATCCATGGATTGGGTGAGTATCGAAGGGGATTAGGGTTAGTTTGGGTGGAGGCAACTAGGGTTGGGTTTAGGTTTCAGAGAGAGTTTGAGAGGAGAGGGGATTCAAGGGTGGCGGACCGTAACAAATGAATTAGGTTAGGGGTCATTTTGGGTTAAAAGTGGTAAGGGGAAAAGGGGACCGTTATTCTGAATGATCAACGGTCATGATCAAATGGGTAGGTAGGGATCCAGTTTGGGCTTGGGTTAAAATTGGGTTAGGTTCGGATTTGAATTGGAATTGGGCTGGGGAATTGGGCTAGATTTTAAAGCCAATTTTGGCTATAAGTTAAATAGCCATTTTTCCCTTTTAATTTTATAAAAATAATAAATAATTTCTGAAAACTAATTTAAAAGGCTAAAATGATTTATAACACATAAATAACACTTTAAAATACAGGATCCAATTTTATGAATATAAATCCTAATTAAACCTTAAAAAGGGCTAATATTGCAATTATATGCAATTTAGCTTTAAAAATACTAAATAAAATTATAAAATTATGTAAAAATTACCTTAGACATATTTTGGCATAAATATAAAAATTCAATAGATGAATTATTAAAATAATAATATTAAAAAAATTATTGGGATTTTATGGATAAAAAGGGAGAAAATAAATCAATTTAAACCTTTAAAAATTATGAAAAAATAATAAACACTTGGACATGCTTATATATGCATATATATGCTATTTTGAAATTATTTTGCATATTGAAAATATATAGGAAAAAAATTGGGTATCAACAATAAGTTTATCTCTGAACTTGCTGTGATGATATGCAACATGTTTGATCACGTATGCTTCTACCATGTATTCCCAGTAGTTGACTTAATTTGTTCTCATCCTTTTAAGCTATGTTACCAATTGATATGATCCTTTATTGTGACACTAGCATCTGCACTTAACATAATCTGAACTTTTTTCTTACTATGAGTCTGTGTACATCAATATTGCAAATCTGTCTTGTTGATATATGCATTATGTGTTGAACTAGTTTTTCTGAAACTTTGTTAAGTCTATTCTTAAAGCCTAAGCATGTTCTATTACCTGTTCTATGTGCTCAACTTGAACCTGTTTGTATCCCTCAGTGTTGTCTCTTAACCAGTCTATTCCCTTACTGTCTGGTCTCTTTTAGTTCTTATTCTTAGCCGGCTGAAATTCAAGGCTACTTAGGTTCTATACTTTGACCTCCCTAGTGTGAGCACTGCTCAGGATTCACTTGAGGCCCTTATGAACTCTGACACACTAGGACTTGGTCCCTAGTCATTCTCTGAATTACTTCTGTCAGCCTCCCTAGTGTGAGCACTGCCTTGGGTTCTTGAAGCCCTTGAGAACTCTGACACACTAGGGTCTTAGTTCTATATGCTCAACTCTATTTTCTTTCTATTTGGTGAATCAATTGATTTTTGGCTGCCTTATGTCAATGGAGATATAATTTTTGAGCTGTTGTGAGCCATGGGAATGAACGCTTGGCCTGACCTGACTGGGTGTATCTTTGGGCCTGCTGTAGGCTCAGTATAGTTATTTATTTATGTAATTTATTCCATTAATTTGGGTCTATAATAATGTTGTAATAACAACTGGGTATTAGTAAATTGAAAAAAAAGGGGCTTATCTTAATGCTTGCATTAAAATGGGTAGAGATCCTGCATATAGGTGCTCTACTTGCTCAAATGTGTTATTATGCCCAAATGTGTTTAGTTACTATGCATTAGAAATCCTGCCTATAGGTTCTCTACTTTGGGCAAATGTGTTCTGCTTTTACCCGTTAGAAGCTATGCGTATAGGATATTAGCTGACTAATATCTCAATGTGCACATGCATTAGACTGTGTAGGATTCTGTTAATTTACATGATACCTAATCTGTAAATTAGATACTATGCTTATAGGATCTCAAATAAATCTCAATCATGACTATATAAATCCTACCTATAGGGTCTAAAATCAGTCTTTATTATTATTATGCTCGTTTCTTTCAAGTGCTAATGTCGAATTTTCAACATTGTGCTAATTATCATTATTAAAAACCATGCCTATAGGACTCAACTAAGTAGTTCTGAACATATTCCTATGATTACAATTGTTAGTTACTGCGTGAGTCACCTAGATATCATGCCTATAGGATTAATCTCTTATACGTATAATTAGTAGGCAACTGCATAGTCTTTTAGAATTTGTATTAAGAAATTGGCTTCTATATATGAAATTGTCTGCCCATTAAAATACAGAATCACATAGAGATCATGCCTATAGGATTCAATAACTTTAATTAGCCTAAAATATGCAACTATCAAATGCTCAATGTGTTTGCGTGCATTCGTTGTCAAAGTGTGGAGGTTAACTTGAGCCCTTAACTACTTTTATATAAAGTCCAACTTGTTTTGCATGTCGATTTGTTTAATCATTTTGAGAAACCTAAGTTGAAGTCTAGAACTACCTAAATAGAGGTCCAAAGCCTCCTGGACCATAGACATGGGACGGGTAGTACATGCACAAGACATGATTTAGAATCAACTAGTGCACTTTAGGTAACAACTTAAAGATAGTAATGGGATAGCAGGAGATGATAGTTTGTGCCTGTCATACCTCCTTTTTACACACCCGCAGGGTAGTACAAGGGAGTTTTTCCACTTTAAGTGACATTATTCGAAATGAGATTATTTATTCAATTCAGAGTCGCCACTTGGGATGGTTTGTTTTCTGGTGTCCCAAGTCATCGATTTATTTTTAAAATCCCAAATCAAGGAAAATTCGACTTTCCTTTTGAAGTATGGGAACCAGAAATTCTGAGTAAGGAATTCTGTTAACCCGAGGAAAGGTGTTAGGCACCCCCGAATTCCATGGTTCTAGCACGGTCACTTAAACTATCATGATTAGCCTATTATTTGATTTTAATACATATTTTAGCCTATGGTATAATTTTAAATTATTAACCACTTTTAATTATGTTTAGAAAGATTCAACGTTATCTAAAACACGTCTTTGAACCACGCCACATGAAATGCACCCACGGTCCACAACACATTTTATTTAACGTTGTTGAGATTTGGATTTGGGTCACATGAAATGCACACCCGAGTTTAGGAAGGTAATATTATTAAAATACGCGCCTAAAGCAGCTACGCGTTTTAGCTTTGCGAGGGCCATGAAAATTTGTTAAATGGCGTGCCTCGAATTCTAAAGATCAACACAAGATTAATTAAATGAGGGCCATGCAATTGTCACTTTTGTTTGGCATGACGCACTTTAATTCTAAATTAAAAAGGCATTCAAACTAGGCTTCAGAGGGCCATAAGTTATATTCTAATGGATACGGCTCACCTCGTAATGTAACTAGTAAGAATTCAATTAATTAGAGGACAGAATTATCAACACTTTTAAGACTAAAATTTTGGATCAATTTAAAACTAAAAGACCAACAATTGGCCTACCCTAATACAGGCCCAACGCAAGCCCCAAGCCGTAGAGAATGGGCAACGACAGATGTGAGACTCCAGATCGAGTCTCTACACATGCAGAACATTAGAATTATTTGAATTAATGGCCTTGACTTCATTAACTGGGCCATCGCTAGGCCCAAGTTCTCGTGATTCAAATGGTTCATTCCCAAATCAAATAATAGAAATCAAACTGATGTTAATTATGGAACATGAGGTCAGATTAACAAACTTAAACTCTGATTTTAAACAATTAACACAATTTAACCAAGATAAATTTCTAATTTTATCTTCCATGCATCCTTGAGTCAAATCTGCTACCAGAACAATCTAGTAGCTAAAAGAATGCACTATTGGGCTAAAAAAACGAGCCCAAATAACAACAGCAGGCCATCTTCCCTTGCAAGTGACTTCAGAATTCAATGCTCGATGAGCCCAACACTGTAACGAACAAAACTGAGGATTTCAGACTCAACATCGAGTCTATACTAAAGCAAAACAAATCCTTGCACTCAAACACAAACTGTTAAATCTCATCACTACTCGATAACTAATACACAAGGAAAACTTTGAATTACTACTGAGGATACATGCTTGACTTTAGACTGATGAATATTCACACTTAAAATAAACTTACAAATACAATACGAGACTTTAAACTAACTAACTCTTTCTTAATACCAAAAAGTAATAAAATCTAGAGAATTAATCAACCACCAAAACTCTTAAAGAGCATATATTCACTAGTATAGCATATTAAGGGCATGAGATAACTGAGATAACATGTGTAATTCAGGACTTATTACAGAACATTAAAGAAATAGAGGAAACGAATGTAATGGAGTTCAAAACAGCTTGAATTTAGTCAGGCCTCAACTCGAAATACATGTTCTTAGTCACTTATTGACAATGGTTTAGGGAAATACCTGGAAATTTCACAAAAAGGAAAAATGTGAGGGCAACAAACAGCTACAACAACAGTGTAACAGGTCCAACAACAACAGAAACTAAAACAGTAAAACTCAGCAGCAAGAAAAAAGTCCCAGATTCAACCAAATACCCAGTGAAATCAACTCAAACACCAATGAAACAGTGACCTTGACCCAGAACTCAACCCCAGACTTTAAAAGAAGAAACAAGTTCAAGCCATTTCACACACCCACTGAACCAAAATTGCCTTAGCAAGTTGGAATTCAAAAAAAAATCAGAAATGGAACTCAATGGAACAGTGATTTTTTCTTCAATTTTTCAACCGTTTATGATTTTTTTAGAATTTCTATCTCTTTCTCTCTTACTTGTGAATGAAGAAAGAATGCCTTTATAGACAAACCTTAGGGTAGCCATAATGAAATCAGTTTTTGCACTCTTATCCTTTTGAAATTTTTATTTTTGCTATTTAATCCTTAGTTTAAAAATCAGGTTTTCACATAAGTCCCAACCCCCACCTTCTAGGCAGCTTCCCATTCAGTTATAAGATATTCTCTCACCTAGATTTCCTAATCTTCCCTTTAATACTTTGTCAATTACCACAGCAGACCACATGGGTCAATTCTGACCCAAGACTTAAACCAAAATGAGTGGGCTTCCCTTGGAAATGGGTCAGAAATGACCCCAAAGCCCAAAACCAATTAGAAAATCCATTTGGTAATTCATGAAAAGCAGAAGAAGAAATCAATTAGATGATTTCAAAACCAAAATCTAAAGTAAATGACTGATTTAAACCAAATAATGAGCTAGAATTAACTATATTACCCAATCAACAACATCTAATTAAACTAATCATACGACTAGAAAAAAATCAGAAACTTAAAGTTATGAGTGACAATTAAGCATGACGAGTAAATAATCTTACCAAAAACAACGTTTAAAAGTTGAAAGGGAAACTGAAAAGAAGCTGGAACCAATACAGATATGAATCAATCCAGAAAAAGAAGCCTAGGTTCAGAACCTTGGTCAATTTTCGGTCTACTTCATGAAAAATGAGAAGAAAAAGAAGAGGAGTAGGAGGTGAAATAACAAAATGGACAGAAAAATAAAGAAAGCTTACTAGCTAAACTCGAAAATACGCTGGACATCTTGATTTAAACGGAACTGATACTAATCACTTGTTCTTTGTCAAAAACAAATGAGCAGCATCAATTTGCGTTGAATCAAATTTCAACACTCGAACAAATCAGAAGCCTATGGTCATGCATGCCAACAGATCCAATCAGAAATTGATTTTGGGCTTTTAGGGTTCGCACTCAGATTTGAAATTCGAACAGATGCCAAATGATTCGAGGGAAATTAGTTATGGATTTGGGAAGGGGAGGTTGTGAGGATTTTAGGGTGTACGTTTGGGGCCGGTTAGGGGTGTCACCGCCACCAGAGAAAACAAGGGCGGTGCTAGGGCTTCTCCTTTGAATCAAGATTCGAGAAGTTCCAGGGTGATTCGAAAGAAAAGAGTGACAGATTTGGGGTGAGGAAGGCCCGAGGGTTTTTTGGTGTTGATCTGGGGTCGATTGGTGGTGGCGCCGCCGGGCGGATACGGTGGAAATCTAGGGCGGTTCTAGGGTTATTGGGCGTCTCGAATGAGAGGAGTCTGAGGGAGATGAAAGATGGGGGTAGGGGGGACATTTGGACAGTTATATGTTATGGGGTGTCCAGTTCCGGACCATCCGATTAAGTGAGATCGACGGTCCTGATCAAAACAATTGAAACGGCGTCGTTTTGGCTACTAATGGGGTTTGGACCGGGTTGGGACGTGGATCTGGGCTGGTTTTGGGTCGTTTAGAGGGATTGAATTAATTGGGCTTGGGGAATTTCATGGATTTGGCCCAAAAATTCTGATTCTTTTCACTTCTTTTCCTTTTTCAATTTTTTTTATTTTAAAAACTCTTTTTTCTTCTTTTTTTTCAACAATTAAAAATAAAACCTAAATTAATCCCTAATACAAATTATCTTACCCAACTTAAATTAATAACCCTAAATAATAATTACCACAACTAATTAAATATCAAATTAAAGAAAACTCCAAAAATCCAAAGCTCAAAAATTAAAAATGTAAAAAAGAGTTATTTTTGTGATTTTTTCCATTTTCGTAAAACAAACTAATCTATTAATTAATCTAAAAATGTAAAAATAAATCCTAAATGCAATGCGTGATAATTATGCTATTTTTTATGATTTAAATAAAATTAAATATGCACACAAAATGCAAACAAACATGAAAATTGAGCAATTAATTCCTAAAAACCAAATAATAAAAAGAAAAATCCTAATTTTTGGGATTCTGTAGGAGTAATTCATGCGAGGCAAAAATCACGTGCTCACAGCTGCCTCTCTTTGCTCGGAGACATGAAGGGTTTTCGGGCAAAGATAAAATGAGCAATTATGAGGGATTTTGCCCATTTGACACTCCATGAGAAGCATTTTTGAAAAGAGTCTGACTGAACCTTGCTTCAAAGGTTGCCTACATATCCTTGGCTATAAACGAATCAGGTCAGTGTAGTTCTGGAAGTTTCGGTAACTGGGACTACCGAGAGCTGTGATTTCACTGCTGCTACTGTTGCTACTGCTTGCTGACCTCCTTATTACACCAAAAAGGAAAATCCAAAGCTAAGCTAGATAGGCCTATCAGCTACAAGTTACAAGATTCCTATCTATAAATCTCTTGAAGCTTGATCTCGAGTCTTAGCTGATTTTGCTGTGGACCCTGATCTGAATCTTGAGGCCTAACTTTTTGGTGAGAACCTCTGCTGCGCGGGGCTTTGGCCTTTTCACTTCATCCCCCATTTTAGGGCTTTTGACTTCGGATTTCTTTCATTTTCAAATTCTGGCTTCAGAGCATCAACTATCATGGCCAGTCGGGATCGACTCGATGCACCCGCTGAGGCTGGGTGCTCTTATTTGATTTGGCTTTTATCAAGCGGAAACCTGTAAAACCGATTTGCCACCTTGTCTTTGTATCAGTTTCGGAACGAAGTTAGACCAAATTTAAAGGAGAAGTGTCCCTTTCGGGAGGGAAGGAAGGACTTATTTGGGGTGCATGCGGCTTCAACAAATATGACATGCTTCTTGAACTGGATGTCCGACCTGCACAAACTTCCCTAATTCCTTATAAACTCATTGTGAACCATATTTCCAAATCGAGAAACCTAGCCAGGACTCCAATGGTGGCGAGGGTGTCTTCTTTTCAATCAACGGCACCCTTTGATGGTTTTCGCCAATCGACCTCTCTCATTTCTCTTCTCACCATCGCCTGATAGTGCTCTTTACGAGTTTTCACTAAACAAGTTCTCTCATTTTCAATTTCTCTGCTCATCGTCGCCTTATGGTGCCCGTAGGTTTTCACCGGTAAGACTCTCATTTTATTTCTCTCATTTTGATTGCATCAGATCCAAACAGTTGTGTTTTCTAATTCCGACGCCTTTGCTGATTGATCAAAAGGTCCGATGAACCTAAGGCTTAGCTTGACCTTCTTCCCAAATCTCATCATGCCCTTCATGGGTGATACACGAAGCAACATTGCTCTCCGACCATGAATGCCACATCACGAACCTTATGGTCGGCATAACATTTTTGTCTGAAATGAGCTGTGCGAAGCCTATCCTAAATGATCTTAACCTTGTCCAAGGCATCCTGTACCAAATCCATGCCAAACAACTGAGCCTCCCCCGGCTCAAACCACCCAACTGGCGATCGACACCATCTACCATATAATGCCTCATAGGGAGCCATCTGGATGCTTGACTGATAGCTATTATTGTAGGCAAAATTCGCTAATGGCAAGAACTGATCCCAAGAACCTCCAAAGTCAATAACACAGGCGTGGAGCATATCCTCCAAAATCTAAATAGTACGTTCGAACTGTCCATCCGTCTGAGGATGAAATAATGTGCTCAACTCAACCCGTGTACCCAACTCATGCTGAAATGCCCTCCAGAAATGGGAGGTAAACTATGTACCTCGATCAGAAATAATAGACACAGGCATACCATGAAGATGAACAATCTCCCGGATATAGATCTCAACTAACCTCTCTGAAGAATAGGAGACTGCCACAGGAATGAAATGCGCTGACTTAGTCAACCTATCAATAATAACCCATACCGCATCGAACTTCCTCTAAGTTCGTGCGAGTCCAACAATGAAGTCCATAGTGATACGCTCCCACTTCCACTCAGGAATCTCAATCTTCTGAAGCAAACCACCAGGTCTCTAAGGCTCGTACTTTACCTGCTGACAATTCAAACACCGAGCTACATAAGCAACAATATCCTTCTTCATCCTCCTCCACCAATAATGCTGCCGCAAGTCCTGATACATCTTTGTGGCGCCTGGATGAATAGAATACCGGGAACTATGGGCCTCCTCTAGAATCAACTCTCGAAGTCCATCCATATTAGGCACACAAACTCGACCATGTATCCTCAAAACTCCATCATCTCCAGCTGTAACCTGCTTGGCACCACCGTACCACACTGTGTCCCTAAGGACTAGCAAATGAGGATCATCATACTGCCGATCCCTGATACGCTAAAATAATGAAGACCGAGCGAGTGTGCAAGCTATAACACGATTAGGCTCAGAAACATCCAACCTCACGAACTGATTGGCTAAAGCCTGAACATCCAAAGCAAGCGGTCTCTCACCGATCGAAATATACGCAAGACTGCCCATACTAGCTGACTTCCTACTCAAAGCATTGGCCACAACATTGACCTTCCCTGGATGATACAAGATGGAGATATCATAGTCTTTCAATAGCTCCAACCACCTTCTCTGCCTCAAATTTAGCTCCTTCTGCTTGAACAAATATTGTAAACTCTTGTGATCTGTGAACATCTCACATGACACGCCATATAAATAATGCCTCCAAATCTTCAATGTGTGAACAATGGCTGCTAGCTCCAAATCATGAACTGGATAACTCTTTTCGTGAATCTTCAACTGTCGCGAAGCATATGCAATAACCTTGCCATTCTGCATCAATACCGCACCAAGTCCAATACGAGAAGCGTCACAATGTAATGTATGTGGCCCTGAACCTGTGGGAAAAACCAACACCGGTGCCGTAGTCAAAGCTGTCTTGAGCTTCTGAAAGCTCATCTCACACTCATCCGACTACCTAAACCGGGCACCCTTCTAGGTCAACCTAGTCATCGGGGCTGCTATAAATGAAAACCCCTCCACGAACTGACGAACAAGCCGCAATCCATTAGTATGATTTTAACACATCCTACCCTCTTTTTAGCATTTGCCCAAAATTTTACCTTTTTTCTGCACCGCCCTGCCCCGTTTATGCTTTCTTTTGTTTTCTTTCTCTCTTTTATTTAAAATTTGCAATATTAGGTTTAAACCTCTACTCACCGATCCAACAAACACGACTTGAAATAGGCCCATGTTTGAATTTCAAGAATCTCATGACTATGCTTTGAGGGTAACGAAGAGGTTACAAAGATGGCTTATAATCAATAATTCATTATCTAATGGAACAAATCCGGATATTTGAAGTTATGGAAGTGTAGAATTTTCTTTATTCGCGTCCAAGTTTATTACTTTTTCAAACCAAATCAATCATTTTTTACTAGGGTTTGCAAGTTTTTGAATTACGTAATTTTCTTTTTTGACAAGAAACAATACCTGTCTATAATAGAGATTTCCCAAATTAAAAATGGATATTTGCTCATTGTTTACCCTTAAAAATGGATAACAATTGAATTTATACGTGATTTTAAGGATATGTGGACGAATTCAATACAAGTGATTAGCAACGTTAAATGATTCAAATTAAAGATAGAATAAATGGCCAAACCAGTAATAGTGTTGAGTTTGGGTTCGGTTGCGAGCCCAACAAATAGCCTGCCTTCGATTCGGAACCAAACACTTGTGAAGGGCTATAAACAAAATTAAGAACTTTGAATAACCTCTAGAAGCAGAGAAAAGAAATGTATATTACCTTGATATGCCTGTTACAGTGTCTCTATTGAATAATCAACCCCCCTTTATATAGTAGGGGAGTTTTACCCTAAGTACAATTCTAAGAAAGGTAAAAATCTTCCTTTTCGCTAATCACTTATCTGATGCCGATACGGGCCGAGATTCACGCCGTGATATGCGATTTGACACGGATATCACAACCATTTGTTAATCATATGCGTTCTTTCGGTAATGCTCTCCGAGACTCGAACCGGACCCGAGGGGGCGTGTTCTTGATGGCTCCGAGGGCAGGTGGTTTGCTCGGGCCTTGATACGAGAGGCTCATGGCTTCGATTCCAATTCCTTGCAGTCATGTCCTTGCTTCGTTTGTCTCACCGGAAAATTGGGTGTCACGCCCCGAGCGTGGGGGCGAGACTGGCACCCAATGCCTCACCTATCCTTGCGTACCACTTGCGATTAAGAAACCATGAACATGTAATGTCATACTTTGGCCATGGGCCACATTACAAGATAATGTGCGAAGCAAAATATAAAACTGAATAGAGACTAATGCTGTCTAAATGTCAACATAAAGCTGGGCCGGAAAGGCCGTCAAAATTACTATAACTAACAAGCCAACAAAATATATGTACAGGGCCTACAAGCCCAACATACTACACTAACTGATAGGATATGTCTACAAACCTCTACTGATGGATGTACTATAATTGGAATAGGGCCCCGACCTACCCATAACCTATCTACATATATACACAAGACGTACACAAAACTTCTAGACCCAACAACTCCGAAGGACGGGGAGATTACCAATAAAGCTGAACACAATACATTTCAGATAAGTTTCCATCCTGAACATCCCGACTAATACTCAGCAGATCTGGAAATCTGTGGGGAGATACCGGTCTTGGTGACAATGGATATCGACTTCTAAGGTTTCCATTGAGGCCCGCATAACCTGAAACTTCCTGCAATGTAGGTGTGAGCTCAGAGTCAGAGAAACGGAACACATTGCGAGTCGGGTCCCAAAAAGGTATTAAAGCTTCAATTATGTCCGATCTTGGCTTGACGTTCAATAGTCCGACAAGGCCTCCCAGAACTCTTACCACTGTTTCTCTACTGCCTTTTCCTAGATCATTCCACCACATGTGAAGCTTTAAGGGGATCTCATCAAGGACTGTGAAGGGTTCAATTTCGTTTGTGCTCATCCTGCACATTTATTAAGGTGATTTAATAACTCATTTTGACCTAAAAGAGTAACACCATTTTTCAAAGTTTTGCTTCAAAAATAAAACCCAGTTTTACAGATACAGCCTTTCAACACTTCAGGGAAGAAGATTGTAAGGCTATGCCTGTTAACCGTTAAAAATGAACCAAGGGGGCTATTCTTGCAAAAACAGCCTTCCGACGCCCTTTTGGGAACATTCGGCTTATTTTAAACAAGAATGGCATCACCCGACTTATTTGTGACAAAAATTAAAATTTTGTTGTTTTTGGGCTATTTTTGCAAAAAGGAAAGTTGGACCCGATGAGGGTTGCCTACGCATCCCATATCCGGTGAGAATCAAATTGGCGTAGTTCGGGTAGATTGGACGAAAATAAACCAACTATTTTTAGAACAGAAAATTTTCGACAGAGTTTCAGCATATTTTTGGACACTGATTTTTCAAAACAAGTAATTATCTCTTCGAGCCCTCACATTGAATTTCTTTTTCCCAATTTTTCTCTTATTATTCATAAGCCGATCAACATGCAAATCCAAAACAAATAAATGCACAAGTAGCAAGTAAGAAGTATCATGATGGTTTTTTCATTTCGGGTACACCTGTCCTAGACAGATCCAACCCCTGTGTTGAGTCTCCAAGGTCAAATGCACGTGATGCAAACAAACGTTCCTACTAGGGATCCGACATGAGGCTTTGTTATGCTAGGTTTAAAACCTGGGTTTATTGTTCTAGACTTGGCTTACCCGAGCGGACAACTCGAGCCAGGGGGGCAGCGTACCGGGAATACAGAAGCTTCACCGGCTTAGCAACTTATCCGAACCTCATTCTAAAATGGGAAAAGACTCTAGACAGAAGATAAGCCACACGAAGTGCACCCTTCTCCATGATTTAGAAGACTCAGAGAGAGGAAAGGTTTCATAGCAGTTTATATACAGTTCACAAAATATCAAAGCGGTAAAAGCATTTAGCACATTAGGGTCAAACATGTAGGAAAATCAGATAACAAATAAAGCCAATCATAACAATTATTCTAAGCTCGAATTCTTGAACCCTGAACCAGAGATTCTGGGATTTCCCCAGCAGAGTCGCCAGAGCTGTCACACCTCCTTTTTACACACCCGAAGGTATATATAGGGAGTTTTTCCAATTTAAGTGACATTATTCGAAATGAGATTATTTATTCAATTCAGAGTCGCCACTTGTGATAGTTTATTTGGTGTCCCAAGTCACCAGTTTATTTTAAAATCCCCAATCGAAGAAATTCTGACTTTCTTTTTGAAGTCTGCGAACTAGAAATTCTGAATAAGGAATTCTGTTAACCCGAGGGAAGGTGTTAGGCACCCTCGGATTCCGTGGTTCTAGCACGGTCTCTTAAACTATCATAATTGGCCTATTATCTGATTTTACTACGTGTTTTAGCCTATGGTACATTTTTAACTTATTAGCCATCTTTAATTAATTTTAGGAAGATTCAACATTATCTAAAACACGTCTTGAACCATGCCACATGAAATGCACCCGCGGTCCATGACACATTTTATTTAACGTTGTTGAGATTTGGATTTGGGTCACATGAAATGCACACCCGAGTTTAGGAAGGTAATATTATTAAAATACGCGCCTAAAGCAACTACGTGTTTTAACTTTGCAAGGGCCATGGAAATTTACTAAGTGGCACGCCTCGAGTTCTAAGTATTTTAAAATAATTAAATGAGGGCCACGCATTGGAGATTTTATTTGGCGTGGCGCATCTCAATTCCATTTTAAAAGGAATCTAAACTAAAACACGGGGGGGGGGGGGGGTACTTTATTTGTTTGGCTATTATGGCACACCTCCAATCTAAAGAAAATGATGGATTAATTAAAAGGCCATTAAAATTGTAGCTACCTAAAACGTTAAAGTCTAAACTAACTCGGCACTAATGCACGATCCACTCCAACATTTGGGCCTGGAAGCGATACCCAAAGCCAAAATCTCTAAGCCACTAAATGCCGACTATACACACACGTGAATTGGGCCATAGAAATCTAGTTTGAGGCCAGCCCAATGAAACGAGATTGAGAACCTCGATTGAGCCCTTTTGACGGTACCATACAGGCATTGAATGCATTTGCAATAAACCAAAATAACATAAGATCCAATTAGATCTGAGTCTAAGACATATGCATAAATTTCCATTTTTGACTTCCAGAATTATAATTGTCTTAAACAAAGAATATTAGATAAATAACTTGATCAAATACTCCCAAATCAAACACTCATTGGTTCATTATGCTTGACATCAATCTATTAACTAGCTTTATAAAACAACCATGAAACTTCCAATTTATTTAAACCTTGACTTAGTCCATATGAGTAGTAAATGGGACTCTATGAAGTGACATAATGAGCAAACATAAGAAAAAAAACACTTGGTTCGATTTTGGACTCGTACCACAATGACCCATATTCTTCTGAATCTAACTTGTAACAAAGCCTTTGCATATCTAGACAAGCCAAACCTCACTCTTATACAAATACATGCATCTCAATTACAATAAGTATCAATAAATTTGCCCCAGCAGAATAACAATCATGAACCTCACTTTCAGGAACAGGCACTCGTCCTTTTCATTCAAACACACTTTGACCCTTAAGAACTAAAAGGCTAAATTAAAGATAGAAAAGAAAACAACAGAGCTTGACCATATGAATGAATATGTTCATACTAAACTTGGATCACTTTTGTAAACTAAATGCAAACAGACCAGTAAGAGTAACAAGTACTTGTCCTACAAACCCATCTAAACATGAAAATACACATGTCACTCCTCATTTACTTCACAACCAAAAGAAAAACAATCAAAAAATCTTCATTTCTTCACAACATGTCATTCCTCAAATTCACTTCACAACCAAAGGGGTTACAAGGTCATGTACCTGGAAATGAAACAAATGAAGCAGGAAATGAGGTATTAGCATAACAGTATCAAGAATCAGCACCAGCAGAACCAGAAAATTGATTTGAAACACTTCAAAACAAAACTCAATCGAACAGTAAACCAGGCTTACTTCAAAACCAAGCTTCCAAAACCAAATTCAAACCATTGTAAACCCTAGCTGATGTAGAAAATTATTTCAGAAAAAAATGAAAATCCTTCTGATTCAGAGCCAAAGTTCAATGGAACAGTGTTTTTCTATAGAAAATTCAACCGTTTTCTATTTTTGATTTCTTAGCTTTCTAAGATCTCTAAAAACCTGAAATGAACCCCAAGTAACTATGCCTTTATAGGCAAGTTACTAGGGCAGCCTTAAGGGTTCAGTTTTTTCATTTTAGTCCTTTTCTAATTTTCCTTTTTGCTGCTTAGTCCCTGATATTCTGACTTGGTAATCAAGTTAGCCTACTTTTAGCTTTCTAAGAAGCTTCCTAAGTTAATATTTTAGAGATTCTCTAACTACATTACCCTAATTACCCCTAGATTACCCTGTTTTTACTTCTTCATGCCCAACAGAAATCTGGGCCAATTGACCCAAATCAATGGGTCTGAATAGACCCAGATTAACTCTTTCTTGGACCTTTTGGTTTCAAGGCTCGTGTGGACTTATTGGGCTAGGCAGAATTGCACAAGAGAAGAATCGAAACCTCTTTTGTTTGAAATCCAGAAAACAAAATAAAACAAAGAAAACAGAGCAAATAAAACATGAAAAACTCAATTCTAAAACACACTACCAACAGACTAATCAACCAATTTTAATACTAATTTATGAAAACAAAAACGAAATCATTTTAATGAATTAGCTTGAAAACTACTGTTATGCGAAATTACTCCTGAGTAACAGAAAAATAGAAGAAAAGAAAAAGGTAAAAAACAAAAACAAAAGAAGGAACAAAAGTGGAAGAGAAACGGGAGAAGAGCAAAACAAATGAAGAAGACGAAGGAGGAAGGACGGAGGAAATACCTCTAAAATCGCTCGAACCAGAACTGATAAACCTTCGAACAACTCCGATTTGACTCAAAACAGGTATTAACTGTATGTTCTCAATGAAAACAAGCAATTAATACCCGTTTCAAGCCCTATCACTCAAATAAATTGGAAAGCTTGACGGATTTCTTTTCCTTCTGTTTTTAGATTCAAAAAACGGGCCGATTTGGTGAGGATTTAAAGATAAATGGTGGTGGATTGGGTTTGAGGGAAGGCTGGTGGTTGTATGGGTGAGATTTGGGGATAAATAGAGGTGGCGCTGCCACCGGAGAGAACAAGTGCGGCGCTGGGGTTTCCCTTTTAAATCAAGATTCGAGGCGCTCCAGACAAAGTCGAAAGAAAAGGAGTGAGGATTCATAACGGGGTGGTGAAGGGGAGTCTGGGGTGTTGATTTGGTATTGATTGAGACCGGCGCCGCCACTGGAGAGGAAAAGGTTTTGAGGGCAGCGCTCTAGGGTTCGTGGTGACGATCTCTGAGGAGGGGAGTTGAAAGAGACGAGATGAGGGGGGGTACGGGCATTTGGACATATATATATTAAGAGGCACCCAGTTACGGACCGTTGGATTAGGGAGATCCAACAGTCGTGATCAAAGGGTAGTCAAAACGACGTCGTTTTTGTTACTGGGGGGTTTGGACCGGGTTGGGACGTGGATCTGGGCCGATTTTGAGCGGGTTTGGGAAAAAATACACTTGGACCTGGGGAATTTAAATTAAAAAATGGCCCAAACAGGCTTCTCATTCAAATTCTTTTCTTTGTCTTTCAATTTCTTTTCAATTTCAAAATCTTTTCTTTTCAAATTAAAATAAAACCTAAATTAGTTTTTAAACTAAATTAACCTACCCAATTAGATTAATCACTCATCCTAGTATTTACAGTAATTAATTAAATCCTAAATTTAAAGAAAAGCTATAAAATTCAAAATTAAAGAGTTAAAATGCAAAAAAAAAATGAACTCTTTTTTTGTTGTGATTTTCATATTTTATAAAACAAACTAATTTACTAATTAATCTAAAAAATGCAAAATTAAATCCTAAATGCAGTGCGTGATTTTTTTTCTATTTTTCATGATTTAAATAAAATTAATTATGCACACAAAATGTAAACAAACATGAAAATTGAGCAATTAATTCCTAAAAAACAAATAATAAAAAGAAAAATCCTAATTTTGGAGATTCTGTAAGAGTAATTCATGCGAGGCAAAAATCACGTGCTCACAGGTGGTAAAGGCATCGAAGGTTTGAATTATGAAGATTTGTGTATTCAGCCGGACGTAGAGTTACTAGAGGGTTACAAACCTCCTAAGTTCGAAATGTTCGACGGGATAGGGGAACTTGAGAACGTATTGTGACAAGCTCGTAGGGGTTTGTAAAGACAAAAGAATACGCATGAAGCTGTTCATGAGGAGCCTCACTGAAGACGCCCTGTCCTGGTACATCAGTCAAAACCCGAAGAAATAGTTTAACTGGGTGAGCATGGCGTCAGTTTTTATGGATCAGTTCAGGCTCAATACTGAAAATATACTAGTCGTCTTCTACATTCAGAATCTTAAGAATAATCCAAAGAAAACTTTCTGCGAGTATGCTATTCGAGGGAGGTCGGAAGCTTCAAAGGTAAGGCCAACACTGGAAGAAGAACAGATGAACAAGTTCTTCGTCCGAGCTCAAGATGCGTATTACTATGAGAGGTTGATGGTCATTGAAAACCATAAGTTCTCTGATATCATCAAACTGGTGTAAAGAATAGAAGAAGGAATTAAAAGCGGAATGGTGACAAATTTTGAGGCTCTCCAAGCTACAAACAAAGCCTTGCAGCCGGGAGGTATTTCTAAGAAGAAGGAAGTTGGTGCAGTTGTGATATCCCAAGGTCCAAAGTCTCCCCTTACATACCAAACACCTGAACCCACATATCAGCCTTCACCTCCCAGATACCAACAACCCACTGCCACTTACCATACTTATAACACCCAACCTGCATATTACCACTCACCACCACCAGCTCGCCAAGACTAACAAAAACCCAAACCGAATTTTGATCGTAGACCGCCTAGATAATACACTCCTATTATTGAACCCATTGATAAGTTGTATGAGAGACTGAAGGCTACCAATTATGTCACTCTCATTCCCGCTGTTGCTATGGAAAACTCTTCCTAGTGGGTTAACACAAACAAGACATGTGCCTATCACTTGGGCATGAAAAGTCATACTATTGATGAATGTCATACTTTGAAGGATAAGATCCAGACATTAATTGACACCAAGGTTATACAAGCAAAAGAGGCTTCACCAAATGTCCGCAACAACCCCCTTCCGGATCACAGAGGCAAAGGGGTAAATGTGATAGAAACTGATATCGATCGGGCTCATTCGTGAAGGGGATGAACCTAAAATATCTCCAATTTTTCTCACACCCATTGTCGTACAGATTCAGTCACCAATTGAGGTTAAAGTAGCCGCACCAACTCCGTTTGAGGTTTAAGTAATAACACCCCCAGCCACGCCAACTCTGTTTGAGGTTGAAGTGACCACACCCTTCAATGTGATGGTAGCACCCACACCGTCCTTTAATTCCAATGCTATACCATGGGACTATACTACCGAGGCGAGAAGGAAAGGAAAGGGGAAAATGGAAGAAAACGGTGCAACACAAGGCATGACCAGGACCGGTAGGGTTTACACACCTGAGCATTTGGGAGGAACAAGTAAAGAAGCCACTCCCAAACAAATTATCATTGAAACTGGCCCAGGCGATCTTTGAAGAAAGGTGCAAGCAAGAGAATATTATGTGGTTGATCATCTAAACAAAACCCCTACTCAGATATCTATTCTATTACTACTACAGAATTCTGAGGCACAGAGGAATGCATTAATGAAAGTGTTGAATGAAGCTTATGTACCCAACAACATCACTAGCGGAGATATGGCCAATATGGTGGGACAAGTGTTGGAAAGCCACAAGATCACTTTTCACGAAGACGATTTGCCACCAGAAGGACTGAGTCACAACATGGCACTACAAATCACAGTGCAGTTTGAGGATACATTTATCTCCAAGGTCCTAATAGATGGGGAATCGAGTCTCAACATTTGTCCGTTTACTGCCTTGAAGAGGTTAGTAAAGGTTTGCATGAGATACGAGCAGGAACTATGAACGTGAAAGCATTCGATGGGTCCAAAAAGGCCACGATTAGGGAAATCAACCTATGTTTGTAGATGGGCCCGACCTTGTTTGATGTTGAATTTTAAGTATTGTACATATCTTCCACATATAATCTATTGTTGGGTCGACCATAGATAGATGTTGCTGGGGTCGTGGCCTCCAATCTACACCAGTCTATAAAATTTAAATGGAACCATCAATAAGTAATCATCCATGGGGATGTGATTAATCCCATTTACACTAACTAAACTGTTCCGGTTGCCGAGAATAGAAAGAAGTTGGGTGGAGAAACATACCATCGCATCGAGCGCGGCAATGAAATTGAGAAAGACAAATGGTGGAGTAATAAGATTGAAAGCATATTGTTTTGGAGAAGGTACGAAACTAGCAAGGGTCTCGGCAAGAATCTCCAAGGAATCACCAAACCAATACAGCTAAAGCATCATGTCACAACTTTTGGGCTTGGGTATGAATACACCTGGCACGAGTATCAGAATTGGTTGCCACCACGGTGTGGTCCTTATTACCCACTTCAGCAGCCAATAACACATCTACATCTGACATTTCAACAGAGTGACGTGATATGGGAATCTGAAGAAGATGAGGATTTAGCTGACCTAAGGAATTTGTTTTTGGACGATGAAGACATGGACTGCAATGAAATAGTTGAGGAGGATGAGGAGGAGGAGGAGGAGGAAGAAGACCTTACAATTCAGACTGTGGGATAGGGAGTTGTTCTCAAGAACTGGACTGCTGCACCATCTCGGGCCCGTCAAGTTCCCGGGTAGCCTAAGAATTAGCATGATCTATTTTTTAAAAAGTAATTTTCAGCATTTAAGACGTTTTCAGTATTTTGTTTTAGACACATTTTGTTTTGAAATAATTGCTCGAGTCATCGAGCCGTACTTTTATTAATGTTTCAAGATTTATCTAATGCATTGCTATTTTAGTATTTATTATTATCCTTTACATTTCTCTCTACAATATTATTATTACTTATCCTGATGAACCAACTACTGTGACATGTAATGAGACAACACAACATAAGAATAGTGATTCAGAGGAAATAAAAGAAGATATAATCCCTTAGGAAAATGTCAGAGAGGTGGAAAATATTGAGAACAAGCCTAAGTCAAATTTGGACGAAATCGAGATAGTCAATTTGAACGATTCAGAAATAGTCAAAGAAACTCACATAAGCATTCACCTGCCACCATCAGAGAAAGAAGAGTACACCATTTTCCTGAAAGAGTATGAAGATATATTTGCATGGTCTTATGATGGTATGACTAGTTTGAGCACACCTATAGTGGCTCATAAACTACCTACCGATCCGATATGTCCTCCTGTAAAGCAGAAACTTAGAAAGTTCAAGCCTGATATGAGTCTAAAAATCAAAGAGGAAGTCACCAAGAAGATCAAAACTAAGGTTCTCAGAATGGTTGAATATCCAACATGGTTAGACAACATCGTGCCAGTTCCGAAGAGGGATGGGAAGGTTAGAGTATGTGTCATTTATCAGGATTTAAATAGAGCAAGTCCCAAAGATGATTTTCTGTTACCCAATATACACATATTGATCAACAACTATTCCAATCATGAACTCTAATCATTTGTGGATTGCTTCACGGGATACTATCAGATCTGGATAGATGAAGAAGATGCAAAGAAAATAGCCTTTATCACTCCGTGGGGGATGTATCGTTATAAAATAATGTCTTTTGTCCTGAAGAATGGTGGAGCCACTTATATGAGAGCCATGACGACTATTTTCCATGATATTATTCACAAAGAAATAGAGGTGTACATGGATGACATCATCAACAAATCCATAAGAAGCACAAATCATATAGCAGACTTAAGGTAGTTCTTTAATTGGCTTCAAAGGTACAATTTGGAACTAAATCCTGCAAAGTGTGACTTCGGAGTCCCTACTAGAAAATTTCTAGGTTTCATCGTCAGTTGTTGAGGGACTAAATTAGACCCTTCAAAGGTCAAAGCTATTCATGATTAGCCACCTTCGTAGAGCAAGAAAGAAGTGATGAGCTTCTTGGGGCGTCTCAATTACATCAACCGCTTCATAGCACAATCAACCGTGATCTGTGAGCCAATTTTCAAAATACTGAAGAAAGATGCTGCAACAAGTTGGACAGAAGAATGTCAAAAAGCTTTTGACATAATCAAAGAGTACCTATCCACACCACCAGTCTTGGTCCCGCCGGAATCCGGTAGACCTCTGCTACTCTATCTGTCCGTACTAGATGGGGCTTTCGATTGTGTCTTGGGACAACACGACGAGACATGAAGAAAGGAACATGCCACATATTATCTGAGTAAGAAGTTCACACCCTATGAATCTTGGTATTCTTTTCTTGAATGCACCTACTGCGCTCTGACGTGGATAGCTTAAAAATTGAGGCACTATTTCTGTGCCTATACCATGTATCTCATATCAAGGATGGATCCCCTGAAATACATTTTCCAGAAACCAATGCCTACAGGGAAACTAGCAAAATGGCAGATTGAGTGAATTTGATATTGTCTATGTGACTCAAAAGGCGGTCAAAGGACAGGCATTAGCGGATCATCTTGCGGAAAATCTTGTAGGAGGAGAATACGAACCATTGAAAATGTATTTTCCCGATGAAGAAGTATCATTTGTTGGAGAAGATATCACCAAAACATACGATGATTGGATAATGTTCTTTGATGGAGCTGTAAATTTCAAAGGAGTGGGTATTGGAGCTGTTTTGGTGTTGGATACATGTCAACATTATTCGGTATCCACAAAGCTCAGGTTTTTGTGCACCAACAATATGGCAGAATACGAGGCTTGCTTCTTGGGGCTCAATTTGGCCATTGACATTAATATCCAGGAATTGCTGGTAATTAGTGATTCAAACCTTTTCGTACATCAGGTTCTAGGAGAGTGGGCTACAAAAAATACCAAAATATTACCTTATCTATATCATGTGCAAGAATTGATGAAGAGGTTCACAAAGATAGAGTTCAAACAAGTTCTGAGAATTCAGAATGAGTTCGCCAATGCATTGGCTACTTTATCTTCCATGATACAACACCCAGACAAGAATTTCATCGACCCTATTCCAGTAAGGATCCATAATCACCCATCTTATTGCGCTCATGTTGAAGAAGAAACGGATGGGAATCCGTGGTTCCATGATATCAAAAATACTTGGCAAAAGGAGAATACCCGGAACATGAAAATCATACTCAGAAACGCACACTCCAAAGATTATTTAACCATTTCTTCCACAGCGGAGGAATTATGTACAGAAGGACTCTAGACCTAGGATTATTGTGGTATGTTGATGCCAAGGAAGCTTCCAAATTGCTCGAAGAGATACATGCCGAAACTTCCAAACCACACATGAACGATTTTATTTTAGCCAAGAAGATATGGAGAGCGGGATATTTTTGGATGAATACGGAAACAAATTGCATCCGGAATGTCCAAAAGTGTCATCAGTGCCAAATACATGCGGATATGATACGGGTACCACCAAATAAACTCAATGCAACAAGTTTACCTTGGCCTTTTGCCACTTGTGGAATGGATGTCATTGGTCTTATCGAGCTTGCCGCTTCAAACGGGCACATGTTCATTTTAGTGTCCATAGACTACTTCACAAAATGGGTTGAGGCTACGTCTTATGAGGCTGTAACCATGAAAGTCGTTGTAGATTTTGTCAGAGATCGTATTGTTTGCCGATTCGGAGTACCAGAATCCATCATCACCGACAATGCCGCCCACCTCAACATCGACTTAATGAAAGCTATGTGTGAAACCTTCAAGAACAAGCATAAGAATTCCACAACCTACAGACCTCAAATGAATGGAGCCGTGGAAGCTGCCAACAAGAACATCAAGAAAATTCTAAGGAAAATGGTAGACAACCACAAGCAATGGCATGAGAAATTACCATTTGCCTTATTGGGATATAGTACCATGGTCCACACATCAACCAGAGCAACTCCCTACATGTTGGTTTATGGTATTGAAGCTGTCATTCCCCCCAAAGTCGAAATTCCTTCTCTGAGAATTATACAAGAAGCAGAACTCAGTAATGCAGAATGGATATGGAGTTGCTATGAAAAAGCAGCTCTCATTGACGGGAAAAGAATGAATGCAGTATGACTTGTTCAACTTTACCAGAATAGAATGTCCAAAGCTTTCAATAAGAGGGTCAGACCTAGACAGTTCAAACCGGGGCAGCTGGTGCTGAAGCGAATTTTTCCACATCAGGTTGAAGCTAAAAGGAAGTTTTCATGCAACTGGAAAGCTCCTTACATGGTTCATCGAGTACTAACAGGAGGAGCACTCATACTTACAGAAATGGACGGAGAAATTTGGCCAAAACCTATCAATTAAGACATAGTCAAGATATACTATATTTAAGATTGTTTGCATTTCTTCATTTGATGTAACTGAACTACGATTGACCTGATTCTAGTTTAAGAGGGGATACGTAGGCAGCCCTCTGGGTTCGGTCACATCTTAATAAAATCTTCATTCTCCCCATGGTCAAAAACTAGGGCAGAATTTTGAGGAGGAAATATGCAGAATGGTCAAAGAATCGCTTATTAAACTAGGGCAGAATTTTGAGGAGGACCCTCAAAATTCTAATGCAAAAAAGTCGCAATGTCTCTAAAGTGTCATTGTCATTGATTAATCTAATTTACTCGATATCATAAACTACTATGTTTTTCAAATGCATGCATATTTTTTGAAACTTTATTCCTATGGCAGCCAAATGTTACCCAGGGTAACTCGAACAGGATCCCCAGATCCAAGAAGAGCAAAACAAGCAGGCGGAGGCATGAACCAGCCTTCCCCGTAAAACTCACGATTTCCCTTTGGATGTAGGAACAAGAAATATTCCCAAATTCAAGAACACCTCAAAATCACTATAACGACAAAGCCATCAAGTGCAAACATATTTCCAGCTAAGAAATAATCTACTACTACTTATTATCTGCTCACTGCATGAGACTAAGAATTGTCTCCTCTTTTGCATGAGGCTAAGGTCTGCCTCTCTAGCTGCATAAGGCTAAACATCCCTTTCCTTGCATGAGACTAAGCCTTATCTCTTCTTCTTGCATGAGGCTAAGCCATGCCTCCTCAACTGCATAAGGCTAAGCATTGCCTTTCATTGCATGAGACTAAGCACTGTCTCCTCTTTTGCATAAGGCTAAGACCTACCACCCTAGCTGCATAAGGTTATGCATTGCCTTTCATTGCATGAGACTAAGCACTGTCTCCTCTTCTTGCATGAGGCTAAGCCCTGCCTCCTCAACTGGATAAGGCTAAGCATTGGCTTTCATTGCATAAGACTAAGCATTGTCTCCTCTTTTGCATGAGGCTAAGCCCTGCCTCCCTAGCTGCATAACGCTATGCATTGCCTTTCATTGCATGAGACTAAGCACTGTCTTCTCTTCTTGCATGATGCGAAGCCCTACCTCCTCAATTGCATAAGGTTAAGCACTGCCTTCCATCGCATAAGATTAAGCCCTGTCTCCTCTTCTTTCATGAGGCTAAGCCCTTCCTCCTCAACTGCATAAGGCTAAGAATTGCCTTTCATTGCATGAGAATAAGCACTGTGTCCTCTTCTTGCATGAGTCTAAGCCCTGACTCCTCAAATGCATAAGGCTAAGCATTGCCTTTCATTGCATGGGACTAAGTACTGTCTCCTCTTCTTGTATGAGGCTAAGCCCTGCCTCCTCAACTGCATAAGGCTAAGCATTGCCTTTCATTGCATGAGGCTCTGTACTGTCTCCTCTTCTTGTATGAGGCTAAGCCGTGCCTCCTCAACTACATAAGGCTAAGCAATACCTTCCATTGCATGAGACTAAGTACTGTCTCCTCTCCCCACCTGAGGCTAAGCATTGCCTCCCCAATTGCATAAGGCTAAGCTCTGCCTTTCCTTTCCTGATGCTGAACGCTACGCTACTTGAAATCTAGCATTATTTTGCCTTCCCGGGGGGCTAAGCTCTGTCTCAATCTTATGCAAGACTAGGCTCTATCTTGTTTCTCTTATCTGAACCAACATCATATCTTTGCATTTCATGGTCTGAAACATCGCCATTCTGTCCAAAGGCATCATAGTCCGAAGACATCATCCTCAGAGCCTGAAGACACCATGTCATGGCATGCGGATCTCTCAATATTGCACATCATCATTCAAAGAAGTCATGGTTCAGAGGCACCATTCTCATGGAAGAGAACATCATTTCATGGAATGCAAATCCCTTATCTCATGATTCATGGCACAGGACATTATGGTCTAGGGATATCATTCTCACCGTCCAAACACAACCTTTATGGTCCAAAGGGAATTCACATCATGTTTAAATTGTTGCAATAACCCATATATGTTTGCATGCATCATGTTCGAAGTTTTGCAGGTAATCCAGGAAGCAACCGTTCTTCAAACGGGAGCAATCTTCGCTCTGGTTCCCATTCATAACATTCACATTCTGCAAATGTTTTAAATGTAACTGACTCCCATTAATTACTCACTTTTCTCTATGGATATTCAGATACTTGCTTTATAACACATCCTTTATGTTTCATATTCACATTCATAACTCTGCACCCAATACTATCCTTCCAAAAAACCATTTTCGAAAAACACGACCATTCTTATAACAATTTCATCGGTTTCATTCACCGTTGGGTCCAGAACTACACATGACCTGATTCTTGTAAAACCAAGGATATATAGGCAACTCAGAAATCAGAATTCGGCCTCTATTTTTTTAAATCGTCCCATTCGATCAAAATCAGTATCATTTCTTTACCCGATAATTCTTTCATCATTCCCGAGTAAAGTGGGGCAGCTGTTGATACTTAACTTTTCCCCTCATATTATAAATATATATATATATATATACATACATAAATACATACATATATACACCTTCAAAATAGTGCATATGCATCATCATTTTATTTATAAGCATACTCAAATATCTTTTTCATAATTTTTCATAATTTTTAAAGACTTTAAACAAATTTATTCCTGTATTTTATTATATATAAATATCCAATAATTATCCTCCAAATTATCTTATGATGATTTCATCATCTTAACTTATCATTTATACCACCATGAGGTTGTAAATATTTTCAGTGCATTTTAATAATTTTATTTTGCATTTTTAAGGCTATTTGCATATTTTTGTAATAATGGCCCATATGCATGTATAATTATATTATTTATGCAGAAAATAAATTTTTATATTTTATATGTTAAGTAATTATTTTAAATTATTTTAGTGCACAAATGATATTTTTATTATATATTAATTACTTTTATAAATTATTTATTTCTTAAATATTGGGTATTTTAAAACTAGCCTAAATTCTACTTATTTTTTTACCTACCCCCAACCCAATTACCTAGTACACAAGCCCAAAATACCTCAACCCAAACCAAATAACCCCCAGCACAATTACCTAATACACTAGCCCAAAATACCCCAACCTAACCCAAATAATCCCCAGCCCAATCAACTAAACCTACCCGACCCAAAACCCCTTTTAATTCATGGTCGTTGATCTCTGAGATCAACGACCCACATTATTCCCTCCCTTTTTATTATACTCCCTCACCCCCAAACCCAAGCCATTTCTCATTACCCGTCGCCCTGGAACTCTCTCAAACACCTCCCCCCCAATTCTTCTTCAACTAAACCCTAGTTGCCTTCCCCCAAATCCCTCTCCTAATCCCCTCAGATATGGGATTTGCCGGCTATTTCTTGCCATATTTGACCCCCCCCCCCCGGTACTGGATCATTCTCTATACTGCTTTCCTAAACATGGCAAATGTATCTCGCAAGAATCAAACCAAAACCAATTCAAATTCTTGACCTTTTCACTGCTCCGTCTATGTTCATTGTTATTCTATTATGGATATGGATCTTTGTGTATCTCCGTTGATTCTTACTTACCCTAAAAATTAGGGTTTCAGATCTCTTTTAGATCGAAACAAAACCAGTTCGATTCTTTGATTTTAAGCGATATTTCAGTATATATTCATCTTATTCTATGCAATGCTTGATTTTTTATTTTTTGAATCTGCCGATTTGTGTACTTTCCCTAAAATTAGGGTTTTGAATTTGCTCTCTTTTCCTAACTGATTTCGATTGCATGTGATGTTCTTTCCTTTCTAATGTTCGATTGATGATTTTCCTTGTTTGGGTGTTCGATTTCTACTTCTATATAAACCCCTCCCCATTCCCCTTTTAAATAGACTGAAATCGTTAAGAAAATCACTAAAAACTGAACTTACTACTCTTTGTTCTCTCATACTCTTGTTCTATATTCTGATTCTTGGCCGGCTGAAAGCCAAGGCCAAAAATTCTAGGTTCTTGCGACTGATGACTTTGCTCTTTCTTATTTTTTTGCTTAACTGGTGAGTTACCAAATCTTTGTCATTTCATTCCTATTTGCCTGTCATTCGGATATGTTTTTACTTCTGAAGATTGTGGTTTAATGTGTTTCTGGGCTACTCTCGTATGCAATTCCGACTGCTTTACTTCAATTTTAGGCCTTTCTAATCTAAATTCCATTACGTTTGTAGTTTGAGACATACTTAGACCTGAGTTAATTAAGTTCTCTTTTAGTCTGCCTAGCCTATGTGTTGCTGATGTTTAGAACCTTTGCACTTTAGACATCACTTTAGTGTTTAAATTAACTATTAACTCTGTTACTTGAACGTGCTTTCATATCCCCTTTTATGTATTTGTTGACCAAGCATGAATGTATTCACTAAGTATCTAGCATAAATTTGTCTCTGAACTTGTTGTGATGATATGCAGGATGTTTGATCTTATATGCGTCTACCATGTCTTCCCAGTAGTTGCCTTAATTTATTCTCATTCTGTTATGTTCTGTTGCCAATTGATATGATCCTTTCTTGTGACATGAGCATTTACACTTAACATAATCTGAACCTTTTTATTACTATGAGTCTGTGTACATCAATCTTGCAAATCTGTCTTGTTAATATATGCATTATGTATTGAACTTGTTTTTGTGAAACTTTGTTAAGTCTTTTCTTAAAGCCTAATCATGTTCTATTACCTGTTCTATCTGCTCAACTTGAATATGTTTGTATCCCTCATTATTGTCCCTTAACTAGTCTATTCCCTTACTACCTGATCTCTTTGAGTTCTTATTCTTAGCCGGCTGAAAGCCAAGGCTACTTAGATTCTATCCTTTGACCTCCCTAGTGTGATCACTTCTCGGGATTCAATTAAGACCCTTGTGAACTCTGACACACTAGGACTTGGTCCCTAGTTATTCTCTGAATTACTTCTCTCAACCTCCCTAGTATGAGCACTGCCTTGGGTTCTTAAGCCTTTTGGAACTCTGACACACTAGGATCTTGGTTCTATATGCTCAACTCTATTTTCTATCTACTCAATGAATCAATTGGCTTCTAGCTGCCTTATGTTAATGCAGATGTAATTTTTGGGCTATTGTGAACCATGAGAATGAAGGCTTGGCCTGACTGGGTGTATCTTTGGGTCTGCTATAGGCTCACTATAGTTATATATTTCTGTAATTTATGCCATTCATTTGGGTATATAATAATTTTGTAATAACAACTGGGGTATTAGTAAATTGGGAAAAAGGGGCTTATCTTAATGATTGCATTAAAATGGGTAGAGATCCTGCCTATTGGTGCTCTACTTTGCTCAAATATGTTATTATGCCCAAATGTATTTAGTTACTATGCATTGGAAATCCTGCCTATAGGTTCTCTACTTTGCTCCACTGTGTTCTACTTTTACCTGTTAGAAACTATGCGTATAGGATATTAGATGACTAATATCTCAATGTGCACATGCATTAGGTTGTATAGGATTTTTTTAATTTACTTGCTACCTAATCTATAATTTAGATACTATGTTTATAGGATCTAAAATTAGTCTCAATCATGACTATAGAAATCCTGCCTACAGGGTCAGTCTTTAATATTATCCTGCTCGTTTCTTTCAAGTGCTAATATCAAATTTTCAATACTGTGCTAATTATCATTATTAGAAACCATACCTATAGGACTCGGCTAAGCAGTTCTGAACATATTCCTATGATTACAATTGTTAGTTACTACGTGAGTCACCTAGATATCACGCCTATAGGCTTAATCTCTTATACGTATAATCAGTAGGCAACTGCATAGTCTTTTAGAATTTGTATTAAGAAATTGGCTTCTATATATGAAATTGTCTGTCCATTAAAATACAGAATCACATAGAGATCATGCCTATAGATTCGATAACTTTAATTAGTCTAAAATCTGCAACTGTCAAATGCGCAATGTGTTTGCGTGCATTCATTGTCAAAGTTTGGAGGCTAACTTATGCCCTTAACTGCTTTTATATGAAGTCCAACTTGTTTTGCATGTCGATTAGTTTTATCATTTTGAGCAGCCTAAGTTGAAGTCTAAAACTACCTTAATAGAATTCCAAAGCCTCCTGGACCATAGGCATGGGACGTCTAGTGCATGCATAAGGCACGATTTAGAATCAACTAGTGTGCTTTATGTAACAACTTAAAGATAGTAATCGGGTAGCAAGAGATGATAGTCTATGCTCGCTGAATAATATGAGTAATATCCCATCTTATGGGAGTTACGAAGTATTATTTATGTTGCACAGGTTGATCCTTTAGGCTAAAAAAATTTAGGACCCCTCACCTTGTCTTTCAATAATTATTTGTGTTTAATAATGAACTTCCCAAATTCCTTGTTTTCTTATCTTTGATCACATAGACTAATTCATATAATTAAGTTCGGTCGAGACCCACAGTTGTAGACCTCAAAGAGTTCCTAACACCTTCTCTTCGAGGTAATTTCGAGCCCTTACTCGATCTTTGGTGACACAAACTAGTCAAACAGAGTTATCTGCAAAATAGGTGCCCTAACTCACTTGAAACTCATTAGGTGGTGACTCTCTGTATTAACACCCTTCCTTAAAAGAGTTGTCATGTGTCGAAACTCGATTTCCCAAGAAAAAAGGGGCGCGACACCCATGTGTTTCCAAGTTTGTCATAGAAAATGGATTGACACTAAGGTTAGGCTTATGATTGCACTGCTGCAGAAATTGCTGCCAGAACCCTTTGACATTGGCACATTAAAAAAGATGTGGTTTATATTTTCTATGGAATAATCACAGAAGTAGCAGTTAGGATTAATTCTCAAGTAATATGGTGTAAGTGATTCCCAGTAGGCATCCTGTTTTACTGCATGAGCCATATGAAGAACTTAATCTTATTGGGGGTCTTAGCCTCCAAATCCAGTTGAAGTGGTCTTCATTAGAAGTGTCATTGTGCATTATTGCATCAAGGAAGGAGTAGACTAATTTGGTACTAAACAGGCCATTGGGGTTAAGGTTCTAGATTAGTTTATCCTCAACAGAGGTGGAGGTGGGAATAAAAGTGTTTTGGATTATCATGTTGATGTCATGAGGGATTGGATAGGGAATGCAGATAAACTCCCAAACCCCATTGGAGTACACTTCATTTATCCTGGTGTTCATGTCACTATGGTGCCATGGACTATAAAGGATTTTATCTAGAGGCTGCATCTTGGGAAGCCATATGTTAGTAAGGAATCTAACCCAATCCTCTTTGTGAACCACTCATCTAGTGCAATTTGTGCATATCTTCCAGCCCTCCTAAACATTTTTTCAGGTCCTAGTCTTAGCCTTAACCTTGTTCCCTTCTCCATTGCAGTGCTTTCCCATGAGCATCCTAGCCCAGATGGAGGTAGTATTATTGTAGAGTCTCCAAACAAGACTGGTGTGGCATGTTTTGTTCTTTAGATGGGCCTGTTGGAGTCCTAGACCTCCCATGTTTTTTTGGTTTGGTGACAGTGGCCCACTTGACCATGTGTAGCTTCATTTTTGTAGGAGTTGTACCCCAAATAAAATTCCTTTGAATTTTGTCAATTTGGTTGGTAATTTGGGAGGGTAATTTGATGTATTGCATTACATGGTTTGGAATGCTACTAAGGCAAGATTTGGCCATAGTGGTTCGACCAACCATGTTCAGGAACTTGGTTTTTCACCCTGTCATTCTACTGTTGAGGTAATCTATGATGAATTGGAAGTTACTATTCCTAGACCTTCTATTGAAGATGGGGAAACTAAGGTATTTCCCCCTTTAGCACCTTTGATACCTAAAATGGCACTACATGTTGTGGCACATTCTTCTTGGAAATTTGAAAAAAAATATCACTTTAGATTTATGGAGGTTGACCTTCTGCCCTGATGCATCATTGTGGATAAGATTGTCTCACAGTTTCTCTTATTGGCTCTGGCAAACTTACTGAGGTCATCAACAAAGAACAAGTTGGAGATTCTAGTCCCTCCCATGCTGATAGGGAACCACCCCTTATCAGTTACAACATTGTCAATTTCTCTGGAAAGCCTTTCTATGCATATAATGAACAAATAGGGTAACATGGGATTCCCTGGCTGATGCCTCTATTTTGCTTGAAGTAATCAGTCTGGGTACAATTGACAGGGATAGAGATGGAGCTTTTAGTGAGGCAAGATATGATTAAGGTGGTTAGTTTAGTTGGGAAATTGAAGAAGAGAAGGGATTCTCTAAAGAAAGACCAATCTAACCTATCAAAAGCCTTCTCTAAGTCCACTTTTATGATCATATTGGTATTCTTACTGTTACACCTAGCAGTATTACGTCAATGTTACGCTCCACAATATTATAATACGATGATGTTATGCTCCGTAGTATTATATTATGACGATGTTATACCATGTAGTATTGTACGTTGAATTTATCGTAAGATAATTGACATCATTTAAAGGAGAAGATTATTCGGAGATTATAAGTATTATGCTATTTCAAACAAGTGATAAGTAAATTCGTGAAAGTGAGAGGGTAAGTGAATAGAAGAAAATGAGTTTCGTCGAAGTTTGACAATTTGGGGATAAAATACGATTCAGGCTATAATACCCGGTATTTATGGACTAGTACCATACAAGGTACCACATGACCATGATATTAAGGTGTATGCAGTATGTTAAAAGTGAGTAATATTTTAAGTAGTTTTAGATAATTCTTAATTATATGGATAATTGATTAGTTGTGGGCATAATTATGGTATTAAATACTATCATAATTGTGATAATTCTTAATTATGGTATTAATTATAATAATTAAGTGGATAAGGATATTCTTTGGGGCTGCCACATGGCATTAAGCTAAGCCAAAGTGGCACCAATGTGCATGATGAGTCATGACACATAAGATGACTTGTTTATACATGGAAGTCTTTGGATAATTACCTTTTGTTTGGTTCTTTATTAGCAATGTAACTTGGAGATCCTCCTTTCAATGATTTTAATGTTAGAGAATGGAGAGTTGAGGTTAATGATATGATAGTAACGTGAGTTACTTCAACACAATTCATACGAGACTTCTTAGCATAATAGCAACTGGATTTTGCATTTCTAAGGAAGTACGATGCAATCCTTCTCAAGAATATCATATGGATTTTTCCCTACTTTGATTCGCCGTTACATTATTTGTCGCAATTAACGTGTGTTAGAGGGTTTGTCAAGAGAATCGACTCAGGTATGTTAAGATTATTCCTTCTTTCCTTTTGGCATGATCCATACGATACAACGAAATGAGCAAATGCATGACTTCCATAAATGACTCTATTCATAGAAATACTAGAGAGGCCTATGTTCTTGATTCCCCATGTATCCTATTATTCTATCATCTGTTCATGGGGCTTAGAAAATACGTAAGTTGATAACAGTTATTTGGTGACATTAATCAAAGGCATAATGGTCTTATGACGTTCCGAGAGGTTTTGTTGATATACTTCTCATGTATTGCATTCATTTATATGTACATTGAACCATGACTAGATGGTGTTACATACACGTATATATGTATATGATATATGGGAAAATCTTACAGCATTATATATGCACCACCACCTGATCAGCTGGTATACGTTAATGATTTTGCCCACAGTGGCCGAGATGATTTGATGGGATGCCCTTAGAGGCTTGTTGATATTATGAACAGATGTACCTATGCACTACATGAAATTTATATGCATGCGCATGATACTATAAGTATTTCATGATTTACAGAGTTATCCAGACTTACAGGTTGAGTCATTTACTCCATGTTTCTTCCATGTCTCTTATATACTTATTTATGTGCCTTACATACTTGGTACATTATTCGTACTAATATCCTTTTGTTAGGGACGCTGTATTCCTACATACAGGTATAGACTATCAGTTTGACAAGCCCTCATAGTGGACGAGGTTAGCATTCATCGAATGATCAGTAAGACTCCATCTCATTCAAAGTGCAGCCTAGTCTATGAGTGATCATGTCAGAATTTTGCTACAGACTTATGGGTAGGCCGGTACCCTATCCCATTTGATGTCAAATACTCTTAGAGACTTTATAGATAGAGGTTCATTCTGTACAGTATGTCAGAGGCCTTGATGGCCCATATGTATTCATGTTTTAAGAAAGATGGTTCATTGATATAGTGCTTTTCCACTTCTAGTTATACATTACGAGTTGTGGCCATGTTTGCCCAGTTACCAATAATAGTACGATAAGAAATATATGTTATGTTGGTACTCGGTTGAGTAAGGCACCGAGTGCCCGTCATGACCCTTTGGTTTGGGTCGTGACAAAAGTGGTATCATAGCAATTCTGTCCTAGGGAATCTACAAGCCGTGTCTAGTAGAGTCTTGTTTATAGGTCTGTTGTGCACCACACGTACAAGTAGGAGGCTACAAGGCATTTAGTACTGTCACTCTTTCTTCTTACTCAAGATAGTGTGGTAGAGCTCAGTTGTAAGAACTCAATTTCCTTAACTCAATCTTATTTCTAATACGACGATGCCTACAACTAGAAAGACGGCTGGTAAGGGTTGAATGCGGCCGTGAAAGTTTGAGTCAGAGGAACTCGATTTTGTATCATGCTTATGATGAGTAAATATAAGGTCTACAAAAGATCATGTGTGTACTAAGATGTGTAAGCTTCTTGATAAGGATCCCTAAGGCAAGAATATCTATCTACTCTTACGGTAAAAAGGAATAGGAGAATCAGAAGGTAGACACAAGTTTCAACAAGTAAAAGAAGCAATGTGAAGAAGGGTATGAGGTACTCAGTTAATGAAGATTAACAGTATTTACAATTCAAGTAGAGGTATATAAGCCTTTTAAGTTATTTTCAACAATAATAAAGGTATGTACAATTGGCCTCACCTATCTCATTTATGCCCTATGTGGGCTAACAAAAGTTATATAAGAGAAGGACGGATATAAAGATCTAGTTGGGGTTAGAGTAACCCAAAATGGTGAATGGATTTCTTGTGTTAGTTGACATTTCCGAAGGTTATTGCAAATATGCTAATGATCTCCTTGTGAGACACCCAGATGGCGCACTCTAAAATAGTACAGCTAGATATGAATACTAGAGTGTTCAAAATATTTTTTAAAGGTAGGCAACCCGAAGAACCAGTGGATGGGGTAAGGGGAGCTAAAAGCAAGAAAATGTCTTGTTGATGTTTTCAGAATAAAGTGATAGATATAAATGTTAGCGGGAAATAAGAAAGAGAGTTAATAAAGCATTATGAGTAAGATATGATACATGGATTGCAATGGTACATCAAAACAAATGACAGTATTGCAGAGTCTATAGACAAGGAAAGGAAAATACGATAGGTAACAGGCCTTGAGGCAACAAAAGGGTATAAGTCATAAAGTGACATCTCATTTCAAGAAATAAGTTCGTGACTCTAACGTGATTTCCAGAAGGAAAAGTTAGACCCCAGAGTAATAGAAATCAGTATGGATTGGTGAACAAGATAACCTAAGCATGAATCATGGACTGAGTGATTTGGTAATGGTCGGCATCATGAGAATTTCATATTGCATTCCGGTAATGATAGAATGGACGACAGAAGAAGATTCATGAGAAGTTCAGAGAATGGTCATTCAGGATGACGCTTCCCTAAAGCAAGCAAGGTGAGCAAAGTTAAGCTTAAGGGACTATGTGTACCAGTTAAACTAAGTGTCACCACCGCGAGTAAGGAAATTCCATTATCCTTGGTACAGAAAGATTATCGCAAAGAAAGTAAGGGTCATCGATGATGTGAAAAGATGCCAAAAATGAAGAGGTAAAACATCTATACATAGATTATCGTAGAACTAAATCTTAGTACTCCCCTAAATGGGGGAATATGGAGTGATGTTGCATTAAGTCAGAATTAAGTGGTTCTAGTAACTATGGAATGGTCAAGGAAGAATGCGAGAAAGGGATGAGATTACACTTATTCAAGTCCTACAGATATGATACGATTCTAGAATATTATACAAACGCGATGTCAAGGAGAGGAAGTAAGGGTTCCTACCCAAGATGTTATTGATAAATAAGGAGCCAGTAAGAGACGTAAGTTAAGGCAAAGGAAATAACCCAAGAAAGATTACATGGAATATTGATATGAGAATGGGCCAACGAGTAGTTAGTAGTTGATTCAGGAAGAGCCTAGTTATGGCTAGACAAGAGGATACAGACAAATCAGCAGATCATGCAAGATAAATATAGTGAACCCCAATAGAGTGAATTCAGCCTCGCAGTTATGATATTGTAATACTTGCGATATATTCATATAGGAGTTGGGGAAGTTAAAGGTACTGTATGAGTGTTACGGAAATAAAAGGGAATACCACTGGGAAGACAGTCAAAATATTAGTTCAGAAGTAACCCTACAAGCTCAAGGGCGCGGGGATAAGTAACTACAGATAATTATAGGCGAGGAAGAACATCAAAAGTTCCATCAAGTATACAATGTGATAAGCTCGCAGCTTTACAAGAGTCAGAGGGTCCTCCCTAAGTAGTACAACAAAAGACTAGCTGAGAAAATAAGAAAGAAGGCATCAACCTAAGCATAGTAACTTGAAGAAGAAATAGTCTTGTAAAAATAGTCTCACTACAAAATTGTATGCAATCCAAAAGAATGTGGCACCTACCATGGCTAATGAATAGGGAGTAAAATCGAAAGTAATATTCGATACCTTATGAGTTGCACAAAAATACTGACATGCATGGGAACTAAGATAAGCTATGTATGCACGCAACAAGGGGGTAGAAAGACTAGGAAAAGTAATTGCCTATGTTTAAAGAAAGCTGAGATGGAACGAAAGGAATTATCCGATCTATGATCCATAGTTAGTTACGTTATGAACATACTTAAGGTTTCGGAGTATTATCTATGCAGAATATATATTTACATTCATACAACCATAGAAGACTCCGGTATAAGTTAAAAGAAAGAATTGAGCCCGAGGCATATACAAAGGATTGAATAGTTAGAAAATTATATCATGGACATTCCATAGCAGCCATGAAAGGCTAAAGTAATAACTAATACCAGGAGCTACAGATCGGAAAATAGCTTAAGCCTATATAAAGGCTGATCAGAGGGAAGAGGAAACTAAAGAGTTACATCAACTAAGTAAATCAAGAGTCTGATTATTGGACCCAGAGAATTATAGAAATCGTGATTGAGAACATTGCAGAACCACTCTTAATATCAGAGGTACTAGAGAGATAGTAAAACAATCCTATTCTATAATGGCACTACAATAAAGCCAATTAGAAGAGTACTAGCCTTATAAGAAGTCAATATGAAGCTCCCGCTATTATAATAGAGCTTCCAGTTATGGGTGTGAATTATACCTATATGGAAGGGAGGCCATGAAAGAGATAGAAGATGTGATGCGAGATTTTAAGGTAAGTAAGGTAAAAGTGAACAACGTACGAGATACTCAGATGCAGAAGGTTGTGAATAGTCCATACTTCAGATAGAAGGCTAGAAGCGCTGGGACTCAGTATTGATAGCGGCATCGTCAGTGGCATATCTTCCAGCCAATGGTTTCTAGGTACCGAGAGATCTAGTCAAGAGAATAAAGAAGAGTTAGAGATGATGTGATGTCTCGCTTGATGTTCTAGAATAACATATGAAAATCTATGATGCAAGCAAGTTGGAGGAAGGTTGCGAGTAGTATAAACATACATGTATAGGTCACAAGCTAAAGTAAAGTAAAGCGACAAGGTTTTAGGAAGACATGAGTAAGGATAAGAAAAGGCAAGTGAGAAGATGACGAGAATGGATAAGTCCTAGGGATTAAGCCCATGAAAACAAGAGAGCTAATGGTTTCTCTAAGTTATAGAAAGTTCAGTATAGCCTGAACGAAATCAAAGGAGTCTAAGACTAATAGTATGCAGGAGAGATGAACAATGAGGGTGTAAATGTGATAGACAAAAGATGACGTTTGGGACTTCGATCGAGTAATGATTTGAAGAAAAAAGTGGATTTCATGAATTGTAAGGGATTAAAATACCCACGTAAGGTAAATTACATTGGGATGCTATAAAATACGATTATAGAAGTATAGTATCGCCCCTAAGTGGATCAATCTAATTACTCCAGATGTTCCACAATGAGACGCGAGCCCTAACAACAATGTTGCATAAGAAGTCAAGTTATTAGTGGTAGATTATAAATAAATATTAAGGTGAATCAACAATAGATGGATAAAAGTTCAACAATATGAGATAAGATTAGTCCATCATTCTTAAGATGAACAGTGATGAAGAAGCATTAAAGGACTTAGATTTATACATATAGGATAAGAAACGAGAGTAACCTGGAGTTTGGTAGCAGACCTCAGTAATGATTAATTGAAGTAAGATTTATGGTATAGTATGGCCTACTTAGATGTTGTAAAGCTAATGACGCCTAGAGGGACAACTTGTCATAATTCTATATATGTTCCCAAAGTGAGGCCTAGAGATTGGCTATAAGCTAAAGGGAAGAATCACATAGGCACGGCACATATACAAGGAAAAATCATACAGGCTGCATGACAAAAGGTAGCAACGGTTACGAGATAGGAAGGATTCCGGCCACAAGTCGTGGTATGAGAAAGAGGCCTGGGGGGGGGGGGAATGCCTTGGCCTTTGGATTTATTCACAGAACAGTTGCCTAAATAGAAAGGACAATATTAAAACCATTTGTAAGAGTTATCTGGTTCTGAGACCGATAAATGCATTAGTCAATATTCTAGGATGAATGTTCTAAAGAGGGGAATGATGTTACACCCTGCAGTATTACGTCGATTTTACACTCCATAGTATTATAATACGATAATGTTATGCTCCGCACTATTATGACGATGTTATACCCTATAGTATTATACGTTGAATTTGTCGTAGACATCAGTTCAAGGAGAAAATTATTTGGATATTATAAGTATTATGCTATTTCAAACATGTGATAAGTAAATTCTTGAAGGTGAGAGGGTAAGCAAATCGAAGAAAATGAGTTCCATTGAAGTTTGACAATTTGGGATAAAATACGGTCCAAGCTATAATACCTGATATTTAAAGACCAGTACCATATAAGGTACCACATGACCATGATAGTAAAGTATATGAAGTATGTTAAAAGTGAGTAGTATTTTAAGTAGTTTGAGATAATTCTTAATTATGTGGATAATTGATTAATTGTGGGGATAATTATAGTATTGAATACTAACATAATTGAGATAATTCTTAATTATGGTATTAATTATGATAATTAAGTGGATAAGTATTTTTTTGGGGCTTCCACATGGCATTAAGCTAAGCCAAATTGGAACCAATGTGCATGATGAGTCATGACACATAAGGTGCCTTGTTTACACATGGAAGTCTTTGAATAATTACCTTTTGTTTGGTTCTTTATTAGCAATGTAACTTGGAGATCCTCCTTTCAATGATTTTAATGTTAGAGAATGGAGAGTTGAGGTTAATGATATGATAGTAACATGAGTTATTTCAACACAATTCATACGAGACTTCTTAGCATAATAGCAACTGGATTTTGTGTTTCTAAGGAAGTACGATGCAATCCTTCTCAAGAATATCATATGGATTTTCCCTACTTCGATTCGCCGTTACATTATTTGTCACAATTAACATATGTTAGAAGGTTTGTCAAGAGAATCGACTCAGGTATGTTAAGATTATTCCTTCTTTCCTTTTGCATGATCCATACGATACAACGAAACGAGCAAATGCATGACTTCCATAAATGACTCTATTCATAGAAATACTAGAGATGCCTATGTTCTTGATTCCATATATGTCTTATTATTCTATCATCTTTTCATGGGTCTCAGAAAATACATAAGCTGATAAAGTTTATTTCGTGATATTAATCAAAGGCATAAAGGTCTTATGACGTTCCGAGAGGTTTTATTGACATACTTCTCATGCATTTCATTCATTTATATGTACATTGATCCATGACCAGATGGCGTTATATATATATATATATGTGTGTGTGTGTGTGGAAAAAGGTTAAGACATTATATACGTACCACCACCTGATCAACCAGTATACGTTGATGATTTTGCCCACGGTGGCCGAGATGATATGATGGGATGCCCTCAGAGGCTTGATGATGTTATGAACACATGTACCTATGCACGACATGACATTCATACGCATGTGCATGATACTATAAGTATTTCATGATTTACAGAGTTATCCAGACTTACAGGTTGAGTCATTTACTCCATGTTTCTCCATGTCTTTTATATACTTATTTATGTGCCTTACATACTTGGTACATTATTCGTACTAACGTCCTTTTCTTGGGGACGCTAAATTCCTGCATGCAGGTATAGACAATCAGTTTGACAAGCCATCATAGTGGATGAGGTTAGCATTCATCGAAGGATCGGTAAGACTCCATCTCATTTGGAGTGCAGCCGAGTCTATGAGTCATCGTGTTAGAATTTTGCTACAGACGTATGGGTAAGACGATACCCTATCCCATTTGATATTAAATACTCTTAGAGACTTTATAGACAGGGGTTCATTTTGTACAGTATGTCAAATGTCTTGACGGCCCATATGTATTCATATTTTAAGAAAGATGGTTCATTGATACAGTACTTTTTCACTTATAGTTATACATTAGGGGTTGTGGTCATGTTGGCCTAGTTACCAATGATAGTACAATAAGAAAGATATGTTACGTTGGTACTCGATTGAGTAAGGCATCGGGTTCCATTCGTGACCCTTCGGTTTGGGTCAGGACACTTACCTTTCATGTTTTTGAAGTGGGTAATGTACTCTTTGACCACAATGGCATTATCAACAACTCTTTTATTGGGTAAAAAACTGGCTTGAGTAGGGACAATGATGTTCTGATGCAAAGGTTAGATTCTATTGACAATGATATTAGTGATCAGCTTATACAGGGTATTGCACAAACCTATTGGCTCGAAGTTTTTTAGCATTATGGCATTAGGGCACTTTGGGATGAGGCATCGGTTGGTTTTGTTTATTTCAGGTGGGATTATACAAGTGGAATAGACAGTATGGCAGAATTGGATTACCTTAACAAAAACTATATGCCAGTACTTCTGATAGAAGAAAGGGTGGAGGCCATCAAGCCTAGGTGCCTTCATGGCCTTGAAGGAGAACAAGGTAAACTTGATCTCAGAGAGCCTAAGGGTGAATTAAATGGTGCTCTGCTCCCTGGTAGTCAGGACATTAGCACTATCAATAATGTGGCTCTTGTTCAACATTGAGATATGATGTTCAGTGGTATAGATCTTGGTGAAGTAGTTAAGGATTATGTCTTTAATGTCCTTGTGATCCTGAATACTATTCCCCACCTCATCTTTTAAAGACATGATCATATTCCTCCTTCTTCTGTTAAGTGTGGATATATGGAAAAATTTAGTGTTAGCATCTCCCTCACTTAACCAATTAATTTTAGATTTAAGCTTCTAGAAATCTTCTTCACTCCTAAGAATGACAGAAAAATCTTGTTGAAGCTTGGCTTTAAGCTCCTGAAGGAAGGTACTAAAGGGGTTGGCATTGGACTTCTAAATGCCAGAAAGTCTAGCAATGATCTGCCTTTTCCTATGAAATATGTTGCCAAAGACGTGTTTATTCTAGTCAGCCACCGTATTGGTAAAAATAGAGGTAGCTTTCAGGATATCAGTATTGGAAGCAAAACTATCCTCCACAAGAGGGAGGAAGTCAGGGTGGTTGCTCCACATAGATTCAAACTTAAAAGGCTTGTTGGCCCTGCTCTTACTTTCCTAGATTAGACAAAAAAGAAGAGGACAGTGATCTGAGTGGGCCCTAAGAAGATGGGTAACAGTTGATTCAGGAAACTACTCTATCAAATCATCAGTTTCAAAGCACCTATCAAGTCTTTCAAGGATTAGGTCCTGCTTAATAGAGTATCTTTTATTAGACCAAATATATTTTGAACCTTAAAACCTATATCAACTAATTTGCAATTGTTCAAGCATTTCCAAAATCTGTTGCTTCTATTAGTGTTCAAGCTATTACCCCAAACTTATCCCTGGTTTTTAGTAGTTCATTGAACCCCCCCCCCCCAAACAAGCCAACTACCCCTATAGACAGAAGGCAGATCCTCTAGTGTGTTCTAGAGCTTATTTCTATTATTAACACAAATATTAGCATATATAGCAGAAAAAAGCCATTTAGTGGAGGAGGAGAGTACCTTGACCGTCACATGCACTCCCTGTGGAGTAGTGGCTACTTTTTCTAACTTAACCAGATAGTCCTTCCACATGAGCACTATCCCACCAGACTGTCCAACAACAGGGGATTAGAATTGGGCATCAAACTTGAGCTCACCAGTGAGGTGTTTGAGGTCTGCCATCCTAGTCTCCAGCAAGACGAGCATGGCAGGGTTATGGAGCTTCACTATAGATGAACAGTGCCTACGGAACTCCACACTATTGCCCCCCCTGGCATTCCATATTATGAAATTCAATAAGAGGGTTTTTTGGGTTGGAGCCTTCCTTTTGATTCCCTTCCCCTTGCTTACTGAGGTTGGCTTCAGCATACCTACTAGAGGGACCAGAGTCACTACTGAGTTTTTTGAGTTTGGAAATGAGTGCACTCGGAGATTGAGTTTGCAACTTATGAGCTTTTTGGGGCACAAAGCAATAAGCATTTCTCGTAACTGCTCTTTGAACTCTATCTCCGGAGGTTCCTACATGAGGAAGGCCTTTGTCTTTGGTATCCCTTGTTTTTATAGCATGTTCTCCTAGTCCACATTGGACTCTCTGAGATACTCCAATGCCATGGTTGTGCCCCTGCTCAGTATATCGATGTGTGAGAGTGGTTATGATGGTGGCTGAGGAACTTAGACTATTAGTGGCCAGAGTTGGAAGGTTGGAGATGGGTCTGGAGTCTCCAGGTTCATGAGGGGGAAGAAGGGCATGATCTTGCAAAGTTGGCCCATGAGTGTGTTGATTTACTCCATATATAAGGCTTGTTGGTGCCCCATGTACTGGGCTTGGAGTAATATGGATATCCTTAACTGATGTCCAAAGTTTGCCAGACCCTGGAAGAGGATCTGTGTGGCCAGTCGATCTAGATACCTAGGATTTTGGATGGTTATTTCCATCGGGACAGACCCTACCATCATTTGTAGGTTCTGGGTGTGACCTTGGAGTACCATTTCGAACCATGACTCTAACATAAGCTCTTGAGGCATTGGGGTGGTGGAGATGATTAACGGAGTTGTGGCTTGTGTTTGGGAATAGGGATTGTTGTTTTCCATTGAAAAGATTAGAGTAAATGGGTCTTTTGGTGTGGCTCGGGGTAAAGGGGGAGGATGAGGAGGAGGGAGAATCATTATATTCCATCTTTTTTTTTGGTTTTCGTGTGGGAAGATTTGCCTTCTGCAATTAATTTTGAGGGATTGAAAGGAGGTGTCACCTCATTAATAATATTGGTTATTGGGTTTGTAACAGGCACTTGATTACCTCCACTAGAAGAGGCAAAATCAGGGAAGAAATGGGCACAGGTTGTGTGTTTTGCAGGTATAGGGGCGTTAAAGTGGCCTTTCATGTACGTGTGAGTCAATTTAGGATGGGATTGTGCTGACAAGAGATCCCTTTCCAAAAAGGAGATACTCTTTATTTGTGTAAGAGTACCTGATTTGGGGGGAGCAGAATCAAGGGGGGGGGGTGGAATCTACAATCCCATTTTTTGAGATTGTATTTGGATTTTTGAGAATAGAGATATTCCCTAAAGTGGCATCTTTTGGGATTGTGCCTGACTTAAGCAGATGCCGTTTTAGCCCAATCAGCTTTTCTAGTGGGGCTTCTCTTATTTTGACTTGACCCACTTGTGGAAATGGGCCTTTATCAGAGTTGGGCCTTAAAGACCTCATGTCTTGTTGGTTCTCCGTAGCCCACCCTATAGAGCCTAAGTGTTAACCTAGGTTCAGATGTTTGTGGGCTTTAGGGTTTCTGCTACTAATGGTGGTGGCAGCTAGGTCGAGGAACGTATCTGTGGCTTTACTATACCGCTTTACTTGAGTCGTGGGTTGCTCCGATGTTGCTTCGACTGGCCTTTGTAAGCGATTTCATTTATAGGTTCCTTTTTGTTTTGCTTGAATGTGACAGTTTGCCCCATAGATTCTTCACGAGGAACTGTACCAGCATTTGTTGTTATAGGATTTAGGTTAGCTGGACTGTTGGTTTCATTGGCCGTGGGGGTGAATGGGAAATAGCATAGCGTATGGCCAATTTTCCCACATCCCTTGCAGAGATTCCCTTCCATCTTATATAGAATGGGTTGATTGTGGGTGCCAATGGTGACAGCGGTGGTGACGGGGATGTCTAATGGAACTTGGACACAGATCCTAGCATACCTCCCCCTAAGGGTGGAGGAGGTACATATATTTATTTTCAGTAATTTGCCAACCCTATTGCCACTTGCTCGAGGATCGCACTATCATAGAACTCCCTTGGGAGCTGTGGGAGTCTGATCTAAATTGATGTAATAGCAAGCTTGGATTTCGCTGGAACAAAGTTTGATTCACATTTCCGTATAGATAGGAAGTGGCCCGTCACGAACCAGGATCCCTCTGCCAGGACTTTGTTCATGCTTGCTTCTAGGTTGAATTTGACGATGAAGAAGTCTCAACCCATGTCAATTAGCATTATGCGTTCAATGGGCTTCCAAAGATGTGCAAGCTTTGCTCACAATAACTGGTGGGGAATTTTTCTCCCAAATAGTTTCACTATTAGGGAGTATCTCCAAGGGAGGTATAACCTGTTCTTGTCCTCCTTTGACAAAGGGATGGGGATATTCCCCGCATTTAATTCGAAATGGGGAGGGGAGTGAGTTAGTTCATATGAACTGGTGGACATCAGATTCCTTTCCAGTAGGATCTCTTTGAAAGAGTTTCTTTTAGGGGTGTCCTCTTCCATCTCAAATTGGGAGGCTTCCGTAGGGGTCCAGTGGTTCCAGTGAGATTTTGGAGGATGGATCCTCCGCCGGAAGTGGAGATGTGGCCATGTAAGTGGTATTTGGTTAGAGAGTGGAGAGGTGTGATTATTCTCTCTTGAATCAGTGTGCTAATTGGTTATTTTTCACATCCTTTCCTTTAGACCCTATAGTTTCCCCAAATAATCTAAATCAAAAAAAAAAAATCTAATTATTTACTTCAACTAATATTATTTTAGTTATATTTTAAGGAACTTTAGAGGATATTAAAATATTCTTCTTTGAAAAATATTTTTTAAGCTAGTATGGACTAGTGATTTTTTATTAAGCACCGTCCCAATACTACCGCTTTTTTTCAAAGTCTAATATTTGGATTTGGATATCACCATGTCACGTTATTAATATTAATTCATTATTACTAAAGAGACATCAACAACCATAGCCATTCACCTTGTTAAGGTTTTGATGCAATTACTTCAAGCTTTGTTAACTAGGAAATCAAAGTTCTGATGTCAAGGTAAGTTTCAGCAGCTAATTTGAAGTCAACTAATCACACGTCAAAATCCACAAGTAATTTTTCTTGCATACTGACTTCTTGACATTTAACAAGGAATAGCTCACTTCTTCAAACTCACACTTCTTCAAATAATATGCACTGATTCTGATCAGGTCGCAAGAATGATAAAGAAGGAAACCCTGCATTATAGCTCTACTATCTTTGAATGCAGGTCATTGATGGAGCAACTGGGGATTCCAGCACTGGGGCATGATTTCAGAGAGCAAAATCAGGTGGCGGACATCCTCGCAAAGGAAGGAGCAGGGAAAAAGGCTTTTGCTAGGATAGAATTTTTGACAGATCCTACTGTGTTTGTAAATAAGGCACTATAGGCAGACATCCTAGGAACTGTTTTTGTACGTAAAATCAGGGTGAACTCCCTTATAATGCAAGACAATTTTAACACAACAACAGGGAGCTGCAGCTCCCAAACAACGATGTATCTATTTTGGTATTTTATATAATTATCTAGTTCACCAAAAAAAAAAAGGAATAGCTCACTTCATGTGTTGTAACCCTTACATTCAGATAAAAAATTTGAACTCTTTACCAAAAAAGACTTTTTCTTTCCATAATAATAATTGAGAAAATTATCCACGCGGCCTCGAAAAATATTGGTAGAGAAACAGTTAGGAATTTGTGGTGGTATACCACTAGCTATTGAGGTGACTACGGGCATGTTAAGGACAAGGGGAGGGACTGAACATGAGTGGAACATGGTAATTAGTAGGGGTGTTCACGGTTTGGTAATTGTAGGGGTGTTCACGGTTTGGTTTGGCTAGTTTTTGATTAAAACCAAAACCAAACCAATTTAATCGGTTTTTACAATTTTAAAACCAAAACCAAACCAAATTACATACAAACCATCGGTTTGGTTGTTGTTGGTTTGGTTCTGTTTTTCAGTTCCTAGTAAGCTAATGATAAGTCGATAATAGTAAAACAACACTAGACAACAATCTGAAAATAATTTGCTAAATTTATGCTTTTTATATATATTTATTTCGGAATTGAAAGTTTATTTATCTGTTTATACGGAAAAAAATAAACAAAAAACAAACTAAAAGTTTACTTTCTCAAGCTTTAACTACTATAGTCTTGCAATTTGAGTTTGCTTTCTTTACTCTTATCGTAGATTTTTTTTTCTAACTCTTTTATTAGGAAACAGTATATGTGTAGGTTAGAGAATAAGATTCTCTTAAGGAAAGGAAAATTGGCCGATTCCTATTCTTTTGGGCTTAGACAATCTTTTAAGATATAAGTAGGATAAATCAAAATTCAAAATAATAATTAAAATGCATAAAGTATTTAAAATTGTTTACGAAAAGATATTATATCATATATCAATAATTATTCATATTTTTATATAATTAATCGGTTCGATTCGGTTTTTTTGGTTTTTTATAATAGAACCAAAACCAAATCAAATATTATCGGGTTTAAAATTTAAAACCAAAACCAATCCAAATCAAGAAAAATATCCGTTTAGTTAATCGGTTTGGTTCGGTATTCGGTTTGGATCGGTTCTCTGCCAAACCGCGAACAAGTATACCCTCCAACTTTGGATGTGTATAAGTAAGCATCTTAACTTGTCTCAACTTTATCAGTTGAACATTCCAACTTACACAATGATCATCTAGACATCTCCAAAATGTATGTGCCACGCCAGTATTTATGTTTACGTATTTAACTTTATACAAGTTGAGCTGCTTGTTCATACCCGAAATCGGAGGGCATACTTGCCAACTGAGACCAAGTCTGGGGCCTGTTGATGCAACTATAACTCTTTCATCGCTTCTAGATGTAGGAATCAAATGATATTTCTTTTTGGCCATATATATAAGCAGACACCTAAACTTAACACTGATTTTCACTTTGACACTTAAACTTAGGATCGTTCCTATTAGACACTTGAATTATGTTGAGGTGTATCTATTGAACACCTCAATGATAATTTCTAATAAAAATAAAAAGAGTGATGTCTACGCACCTTGACATGGCAAACACCGAATTAACTGTCGACACGTGGCTATTCCCATTTTATCTATTAGTTTTTTTCCCGTCCATTTATTGTGATGATAACCCAAAAGGTCATCACTCGTTTTAAAAGTAAATTTTATGTTCCGAGGCCTTAAAACCCTCTTTTTGTCTCACCTCAATTTGTGTGCGCAATCCGGGCGCATTTCCGGAAAACTTTTATGTGAAATCTAAGTAAATAAGGAAATTGGCCTTTAAAATTGATTAAAGTTGACTTTGGTCAACATTCTTGGTAAACAGACCGGACCCGTGATCCGACGGTCTCGAAGTGTCCGTAGAAAAATATGGGACTTGGGCGTATGCCCGGAATTGAATTCCGAGGTCCCAAGCCCGAGAAATGGATTTTTTGAAAGAAATTGTTTAACTGAAAATATAAGAGTTTATGAAAATTTGAAGATTTTTCAATTTGATGGTATCGGGCCCATATTTTGATTCCGGAGCCCGGTACAGGTTGAAAATAATAATTAAGTTGAATCTGTGAAATTTGGTAAAGATCGGAATTGGTTTGGTACAAATCGGACGTATATTTCAGAAAATGGAAATGTTGATGTTCTTGAGTATTTTGTTTTGAATTTGAGGTTGAGTTCGTAGTTGTGGAAGTTATTTTGATGATTTGATAGTACGAGCAAGTCCGTATGATATTCTTAGACTTGCGTGCATGTTTGGTTTGGAGCCCCGAGTCTTCGAGTGAGTTTTGGATAGGGCGCGGAGTGTTTTGAACTTAGGAAAAATTGCTGGGGTATTGCAGGTCTGCAGGCTTCGCAATTGCGGATGGGGACTTTCGCAATTGCGAAGTTCAGAGTCACAAATGCGACAAAATTAGTAATCGCAATTGTGAACAAATGTTCGCATTTGCAAAGTTAACAGGACAGGCCTACCTTCGCATTTGCGAAGCCTGGGCCTCATTTGCGAGTTTGCATTTGCGAACCTGACATCGCAAATACGATAACTGCACCTGTGTAAATCCTAACTTAGACAAAATTTCTTCATTTTTCAAACTCTCTCAAACCATAAGCTCTCTTGGGCGATTTTTCAAAGAAAATTTCTTCTCCAAATTATTAGTAAGTCATTTCTAACTCATTTCTTTCAATCTAATCCATCTTTTTACATGATTTCACTTCAAAATCAAGGGTTTTCCATGGGAAATTAGGTGATTTTGGATTGAACTTAGGATTTTCAAATTTTGGGGATTTGGACCTCAATTTGAGGTCCGATTTCAAAACAAATTATATATTTGAGTTCGTGAGTGAATGGGTGATCGGATTTTGGTTCAAACTTTGGGTTTTGACCTAGCGGGCCCGGGTTCGATTTGTGACTTTTTTGAAAAATTATTAGAAAATCTATTTTCATGCATTAGAATTGGTTTATTTAGCATTTATTTATATGGTTAGGTAAATTGTGACTAGATACAAGCGAATTGGAAATGGAATCGAGGGGTAAAGCGGTGTTTGAGGCTTGATTGTGTTCGTGGCATTGAGGTAAGTGTTTGTTCTAACCTTAGCTTGAGGGAATAATAGTTGTGGTCTTATTTGCTATGTGTTAATTGTTGAGTATGACGTATAGGTGTGGTGACGAGTATCTATATGTTGGTGTCAAGCATGCTCGTGAGTCTTATACTATGATTGTTGTGACTCTGTTATGTATTGTCCATGCTTAATATGATGATTATCAAAGTTGAACAAGGCTTATGAAAGTATTCCTGGTAATTGACTATGGGTGAGCATTGGCTCAAGTTGAAGATTTATGTTGTGAAGCGATTGTGGAAATGAGATGAGATATATTGTCGACTCCCTTACCGGGATGTTATTATTTATGATATTGCTTCCCTTGCCGGGATATTATTGCTTATGATATTGTTTCCTTTGCCGGGATATTATTATTATACTATTGTTCCCTTGCCGGGATTCTATTGTGATTTTATTGATTTCCTTGCCCGAATTGCGTTATGATTGTTGCTTGGGTAAGGAAGAGTGGAAAGTACGAAGGGTGATGCCGTGCATGATATTTGTGAGTGAGTGTTAATGCACGAAGGGTGATGTCGTGTCAATATTACGAATGTAAAAGCACAAAGGGTGATGTTGTTCCATGATATGAGTGACAATGCATGAAGGATAATGTCGTGCCATGATTATGTGAGGTAAAAGCACGAAGGGTGATTCCATACCGAATCTATTGATTCATATAGTGAGAACGAGAGTAAAAGCACGAAGGGTGATGCCGTGCACTTGCTACTATTCTCCTTATTCTTGCTTATAGTTGGAATATGGTGTTCTTTATGCTTCTCTACTGAAATTTTGTTGGTACCTGATATTCCCCGCAGCATGTTTCCTCTTCCCATCTTTAACTGCCAGTTTCTGTTATTATTACTTGTCGTATATAATTTAGCTGCACAAATTTATTTGGTAGTCTTGTCCTAGCCTCGTCACTACTTCGTCGAGGTTAGGCTCGACACTTACCAGCACATAGGGTCGGTTGTGCTGATACTACACTCTGTACTGTGTGCAGATCCCAGTGCTGGAGCATTTGGACCATAGAGAGGTTGTTGCCTTCCGTCCAGCGAAGACCTGAGGTAGTCCTGCAGACGTCCACAGGCCTTGGCGTCCCCTTCGATCCTTTCCATTCTGTTTTTATTCATTTCAGAGACAGACTTGTACTTTTCTATTCAGACTACTGTTTGTAGTATTCGTAGATGGTCCGTGACATTGTGATATCAATTTTGGGTAAAGTTGTATTTTGGATTTTGTATTAGTATTTATTTAAATTATTAGATTTTGTCTTCCGCATTTATGTTTATTATGAATATTCCGCTGTTGATCACATGTTAATTCGTAAATGTTAAAAGGTTAAAGAAAAATGGTAATAAATTCTGTAATACTCGGGTTGCCTAGCTTTCACGAGTAGGCGCTATCACAACTCTCGAGGGTGGAAAATCTGGGTAGTGACAAGTTGGTATCAGAGCTCTAGGTTGCTTAGGTCTCATAGTTCACGGATAAGCTTAGTAGAGTCTGAGGGATCGATACAGAGACCTCTATGTTTATCTACCAAAGGCTACGGAGTTTAGGAAAAACTTTACATCTATTCTTTCCTGTCGCGGGACTTGATTTCTCAATGCTAATTGAACTCCCACTCTGTTCTTTCGTAGATGATGAGAACACGTACCCCTTCATCAGCTGACCAGCAGCCCGAGCCCCCAGTAGCAGCTCCTGCGAGGGGTAGAGGCCAAGGTCGTGCTAGGGCCCGAGGGAGAGGCAGGGCTCATCCCAGAGCTCGAGCAGCAGCACCAGTAGCAGAGCCTCAGGTTGAGTTTGACGATGAGGTTCCAGCCCAGATAGTTTCAGCAGGACCAGCTCAAGTCCCAGAGGGATTCATCGCCACCCCGGTACTCAAGATGCTCTGGTCCGTCTAGTGGGTCTTATGGAGAGCGTCACTCAGGCAGGCCTATTTCCTATAGTACCAGACGTGTCTCATGTGGTAGGAGGGGCCCAGACTCCTGCTACTCACACTCCGAAGCAGATGGCTCCCCAGTTTCAGACTCCAGCAGCTCAACCAGTTAGGGTAGTTCAGCCAGGTGTTGTGGCATAGACCGGTGAGGGGCCAGCTATGTCTGCTAATGCCTTATGGAGGTTCGACAGGTTCACCAAGATTTTTACTACCACTTTTGGTGGTACATCTTCTGAGGATCCCCAGGATTATTTGGATAGCTGTCATAAGGTTCTACGGAAAATGGGGATAGTGGAGACCAATAAGGTCAACTATGCTGTTTTTCGTCTGTCTGGATCCGCCAAGACTTGGTGGAGAGATTATTGTTTGGCTAGACTAGCTGGGTCACTGGCTTTGACTTGGTATCATTTCTCTATGCTATTTTTGGAGAAGTTTCTTCCTATCACACAGAGGGATAACTATTAGAGGCAGTTTGAGCGTCTCCAGCAGGGTTCTATGATTGTCACTCAGTACGAGACTCGATTTATTGACTTGGCCCGTCATGCTCTTCTTATACTTCCCACTGAGAGAGAGAGAGAGAGAGAGAGAGAGAGTGATGAGGTTCATTGAGGGACTCATTCATCCTATTCCATTGCGGATGGCTAAGAAGATGGGGAGTGAGATTTCTTTTCAGGATGCGGTCAATGTGGCCAGGAGAGTTGAGATGGTTCTATCACAGGGGAGTGGTCAGGGGTCTAACAAGAGGCCTCGTCATTCGGGTAGGTTCAGTGGTGCCTCATCTGGAGGCAGGGATTCTTTTGGTAGGGGCCATCCTTCCAGGCTGTTTTATTCAGCACTAAAGGCTTCTCACGGCGCTCTAAGTGGCCGTAGTTCACATATGCAGTATTCTGATCAACTGCCCTATAGTGCATCGCTAGCTCCTATCAGTGCACCTCCACCCCATAGTTTTCAGGGTCGTCAGTCCCAACAGCTGAGGGCTTGTTCTACTTGTGGCGACATAAGGCATATTGCTAGATTTTTCCCTCGAGCACCGAGCAACCTCAGCATCAAGGTTCCCATGCCATGGTTTAGGCACCGAGTGTTCCACCGCCTGCTCAGCCAACTAGAGGTGGAGGTAGAGGTGCTAGAGGTGGAGGTATAGGTATTAGAGGTGGAGGTCAAGCCACTAGAGGTGGAGGCCAGCCAGTAGGAGGCCGTCCCAGAGTTGTAGTTCAGAGTGGTGGGTCCCAGCCCCGATGTTATGCTCTTCCAGCCAGGCCTGAGGCTAAGGCCTCCGATGCCATTATTACAGGTACTGTTCTGGTTTGTAGTAGAGACGCTTCAATTATATTTGATCCAGGATCTACATACTCCTATGGTCATCTTATTTTGCACCGTATTTGGTAATGCCTAATGATTTCTTGAGTGCTTATGTATATGTGTCTACACTGGTAGGTGATTCAATTGTGGTAGATCGTGTCCATCATTCATGTATAGTTGTGATTCGGGGTCTTGAGACCCGAGTAGATCTGTTACTTTTGGATATGGTTGACTTTGATGTCATATTTAGGGTGGGCTGGTTATCACCTTACCATGCTATCTTGGACTGTCATGCCAAGACTATGACCTTAGGCTTGTCAGGTTTACCTCGTTTAGAGTGGAGAGAGACTCCTGGTCATTCCACCCGTAGGGTTATTTCATATATAAAGGCTCGTTGTATGGTTGATAAGGGATGTTTGGCCTTTTTTGCGTATGTTCGTGATTCTAGTGTTGAGGTTCCTTCTATGGATTCTATGCATGATGTTTTGTGAGTTTCCTGAGGTATTTCCTTCAGACCTGCTGGGGATGCCACCCGACAAGGATATTGACTTTTGCATTGATTTGTCTCCGGACACTTAGCCTATTTCTATTCTGTCATATCGTATGGCCCCGCCTGAGTTGAGAGAATTGAAGGAGCAGTTGCAAGACTTGCTTGATAAAGGATTTATTAGACCTATTGTCTCTCCTTGGGGTGCATCGGTGTTGTTTGTTGAGAAGAAGGACAGATCGATGAGGATGTGTATAGATTATCGGTAGTTGAACAAGGTCACAATCAAGAATAAGTATCCATTGCCGAGGATTGATGATTTGTTTGATCAGTTTCAAGGTGCCAAAGTGTTTTTGAAGATTGACTTGAGATCTAGCTACCATCAGTTGAGGACTAGGGCATCCGATGTCCCTAAGAAAGCTTTCTGCACTCGGTACGAGCATTATGAGTTCTTGATGATGTCATTCGGGTTGACAAATGCCCCAGCAGCTTTTATGGATTTGATGAACTGAGTGTTCATGATTTACTTGGATTCATTCGTGATAGTCTTCGTTGATGATATTTTGATCTATTCCCGCAGTCGGGAGGTGCATGAGCAATATCTGAGAGTTGTTCTTCAGACTTTGAAAGATAGTCAGTTGTATTCTAAGTTTTTGAAGTGTGAGTTTTGGTTGGGATCATTTGCCTTCTTGGGTCACATTGTATCAACAGAGGGTATTCAGGTGGATCCGAAGAAAATAGAGGTAGTCAAGGACTAGCCTAGACCTGCATCAGCTATAGAGATCCAGAGTTTCTTGGGTTTGGCATGCTATTACCGTCAGTTTGTGGATGGGTTTTCATCTATTGCAGCCCTGATGACCAGGTTGACCCAGAAGAGTGCCCAGTTCTGGTGGTTGGATGAGTGTGAGGTGAGCTTTCAGAAGCTCAAGACAGCTTTGACTACGGAGATGGTGTTGGTTTTGCCCATAAGTTCAGGGCCATATACAGTTTATTTTGATGCCTCTTGTATTGGACTTGGTGCGGTGTTGATGTAGGATGGAAAGGTCATTGCGTATGATTTGCGATAGTTGAAGAATCACGAGAAGAATTATCCAATTCATGATTTGGAGCTAGCAGCCATTGTTCATGCGCTGAAGATTTGGAGGCACTACTTATATGGCATGTCATGTGAGGTGTTCACGGATCACAAGAGTCTGCAGTACTTGTTCAAGCAGAAGGAGCTAAATTTGAGGCAGAGAAGGTGGTTGGAGGTACTAAAAGACTATGATATCACAATCTTATATCATCCGGGGAAGGCCAATGTAGTGGCCGATGCTTTGAGTAGAAAGTCTGTCAGCATGGGCAGTCTTGCATATATTCCGATCAGTAAGAGATCGCTTACTTTGGATGTTTAGGATTTAGCCAATCAATTCGTGAGGTTGGATGTTTCTAAGCTCAACCGGTGTTAGCTTGTACAGTCGCTCGTTCTTCATTAGTTGAGCGTGTCAGAGATTGGCAGTATGATGATCCTCATTCGTGTGTCCTTAGGGACACAATGGGGCACGGTGGTGCCAAGCAGGTTACAATTGGAGATGATGGAGTTTTGAGGATGCATGGTTATTTTTGTGTGCGTAATGTGGATGGACTTTGAGATTTGATTCTAGAGGAGGCACATAGTTCCTGGTACTCTATTCATCTAGGTGCCACTAAGATGTGTCAGGACTTGCGGCAACATTACTGATAGAGGAGGATAAAGAAGGATATTGTTGCGTATGTGGCTCGGTATTTGAATTGTCGGCACGTAATGTGCGAGAATCAAAGACTTGGTGGTCTGTTTCAGAGGATTCAGATTCCTGAGTGAAAGTGGGAGCGTATCACTATGGACTTCGTTTTTGGACTCCCACAGACTTAGAGGAAGTTCGATGCAGTGTGGGTTATTGTTGATAGGCTGACCAAGTCAACACATTTCATTCCTGTGGCAATTTCCTATTCTTCTGAGAGGTTAGCCGAGATCTATATCTTGGAGATTGTTCGTCTTCATGGTGTGCCCGTGTCTATCATTTCTGATCAAGGTACATAGTTTACCTCACATTTCCGGAGGGCAGTTTAGCATGATTTAGGCATACGGGTCGAGTTGAGCATAGAATTTCATCCGCAGACGGACAGAGAGTCAAAGTGTACTATTCAGATTTTGGAGGATATATTCCGAGCTTGTGTTATTGACTTTGGAGGCTCATAGGATCAGTTCTTGCCTTTAGCGGAGTTTGCCTACAACAACAGCTACAAGTCAAGCATCCAGATGGCTCCCTATGAGGCATTATATGGTAGGCGGTGTCGGTCGTTGGTTGGATGGTTTGAGCCGGGAAGGGCTTGGTAGTTGGGTACGGATCTAGTACAGGATGCCTTGGACAAGATTAAGATCATTTAGGATAGGCTTTGTACAGCTCAGTCCAGGAAAATGAGTTATATTGGTCTTAATGTTCGTGATGTAGCATTCATAGTCGGAGAGTAGGTGTTGCTTCGGGTGTTGCCTATGAAGGGCGTGATGAGATTTGGAAAGAAGGACAAGCTAAGCCCTAGATTCATTGGTTCTTTTAAGATTCTTGATCGAGTGGGAGAGGTAGCTTACAGACTCGCAGTGCTGCCGAGTTTATCAGCCGTGCATCCAATGTTTTATGTGTCCATGCTTCGAAAGTATCACATCGATCCATCCCACATATTCGATTTATTTATCTGATTTTAATTCATATTGAACCTATGTGCAAATTTAAACTTTTTACTGCTTTTATTATTATTATTTTTTAACGAGAATTGCAACGTCTTGAAAACACATCTCGAACCACGTCACATCAATGCACCTATGGTTATTGACACATTTCGACTCCGTTGAGATTTGGATTTGGGTCACGTAAATGTGCACCCAAGTTTAGGGAGGTAATGTTATTAAAAGCGCGCCTAAAGTGACTAACGCGTTATTATATTGGGGAAGGCCATGAAATTTGCTAAACGGCTCATCCCGAATTCTATATATTCATTATAACGATTTAAGAGGACCCCACAATTTATGCATTTGTTTTGATCGGCGAGGCCCATCTCATGTGTTTTTAAGAGGGCAAACCTAAAAGCAACTATGATTCTCTACTTTATTCGTCTTTAAAGAAAAGAAATCCTAATTTATTCACTGAGATTATCCAGATTATTCAAACATGCTTAACAATTAGAATCAAGGAGAAGCCATATTTACTTATTAGAAATTAATGAAATAGTGATCCCTAGAATCCTAGTTTAAGACTCAGAATACTTATGTATTAGCTACTGGAAACACGATCGTGAAAACCCGATTATTTTTAGGTTGATCCGAACTAATATTACTAATTGGCATTAATGAACCTGCTATTGAAATAGAGAACACGATTATCATATGGATTCAACTTATGCTACCTAAATCAAATTGACCAACTTATTGACCAAAACTTAACAGACTTGACCATTGCTTCACTGACTTATACTCAAACACTAATATTAATTTGGGAGGACCATTTGAGTTCACATGCCATTCAAAATAAAAGAAACTTACTCATGAGAAATGGTTTAAGCCCTGAACTAATATTAACCATTATGTCAAAATTCCAACTACTGAAGCACGTTTGGCTTAGAAATGAACTTGGTGTGGTCAGTGCCTCCTGCTTTCAACTTGGTTGTAATTTTAAACTGCTTTTGGTTCTTAAACTTTAAACAACCAAATGCTCAACTAAATAAATACTAACCATACTAAGACTAAAGCTAGAATAACCATAAATCAACAGTCCATCAGCCTACATAATTCCACTTAATCAGTCCAGTTATACACCCCAATTAATTACAGCATACAGCAAACCAAACTACATAAGTTATATAAAAACATAATGAAAATATAAGGACGACAGATCTACGGCAGAAAACTTCAGTTTCATTTTTCGCTATTCCGACAGGAGACAATACATTGAAACAGTCTGAGATGTGTACCTGGAAATCGAATCAAATAGAAAAGGAGAGGTCAGCAGCAAGTAGTCAACTGGTATTCAACAATCAACAAGCAGCAGTAACGGGCAGAAATCAACAGCAGCCCAGAGCTTAACTCGACCAAACCAGGAATAGCATGAACCTAGTAGAAACCAAAAAAAAAGAACACCCAAACACAACCTTGACCAAACCAACTGGTATTGAATTTTGATGCAAACACACAGATCCAAACCTATAAACGACTCCAAGTATAGAGCAGAAGTAAAACGAAGAAAGGTTCTAGCTATTTCAGATCCTAAGTGAGGCAATGAAACAGTAGCTATTCTTTTTCAACTCCCAAAACTCTCCAAAATGAATTCTGCCTTTAGATTTTCGGCCCCCCTAGTGTCTAAAACTGACTCTATATATAACCCCCAAAGCAGGCCTGCCCCCTCTACCTTATCAGATTTTTTGCCCATGATATTCCTCCACCACTACTACATGTTTTGTTCTCATTTAACTCACTTGTTCCCCACTACTCTTGTCCTTCCCTTATTTAATTGCTCAAACAGGTATGGGCACCTATTCTTAATCCATTTCCTTTAAACCTTCCCCTACCACTATGTATTATTCCCCATTAGCACTAAACAAATGCATTAGTTTATTGGTACTTAAGTGTTTTACCGACAGCCCACTTAACTAGCCATTTTTAAACTTTCCAATGCTCAAATTACCCTCCTAAAATCCCCTGAAATTACTGTCCTACCCAACCCTTTTTACTCTACATTGAACCTTTCAACTCTAACCTATTCAAACCTACCAACTAACTAAGCTGAATCCAACAAACTACAATAGCTATAACCATTTCAAATCAGTTAGTAAATCAAATGGCATTAAAATGAAGCCCAAGGGTTCAGGGCAACACATATTGAACTAACTATGTTGGGGAACCAATCACATTTAGCTCAGCAACGGATGAACTGAAATCAACTAGACGAGCATATGCCTTAGTCAGATTGAGATGCAAAAGAGAAAACAACCATAAGAGCCTTAAGGGGATTGACAGATTCAGGATAACAAATGACCAATAAATTCAGTTCAATGAACTGAATATACCAACAGGCTCAGTTCTAAATTCAAATATACCAACGGGCTCATTTTAATACAAACTTTAGAACACAAGCGAGGCAGAAGGGAAACAAACAAAAATGAACCACGAATTAGACTATTATCATGCTAATCTAATATTTAAGCATACCAGACTAATCGACGACACTTATTCAATTGATTACACAAATTATAACATATAACAATCGACAACAAACAAAAGCAATGATAAAATTGGACCAAATAAAAGGTCTGATGGAGAAGGGAAGAATCAATCGACAAAAATTGAAAAATCAATAAAGCTACACTAAAGTAAACAGAATAAAAAAACACAAAGAAATGGAACAGACAGGAAAAGGAAAATACCTCAGGAACTCGGAGACTAGACGATCCTGACTTGGAATCAGACTCAGACCTTTTTGAGGTCGAACGGACCTTAATCGAGTGTTCTCAACTGAGAACACTTCGACTAAGGTCCACTGGACACCCAAATTCCTCTTCTTCGGACAAACTTCAACCTTGGGTTTTCTAGGGTTCTTGGGGGTTCGATTTGGGGTTCGAACGGTTCTGGTCTGGTTCGAACCAAACCAACGGTGGTTTGGTGATGAGGGAGGTCAGCGAGATGTCTGGTATAAGTTTGGGACTGGTTGGGGTAAATCTAGGTTCTGCTCGAATCTTCGATTGAAGATTCAAGAAACTACAGGCTGATTCGAGGCTAACGACTAACAGATCCGTAATGAGGGTGGTCAGGGGGTGCCTTGGTGTGAGTTTGGGACTGGTTGGTGTAGGTTTCAAGTTTGCTCGAATCTTTGATTGAAGATTCGAGAAGCTACAGTCTAATTCGAGAAAAACGGGTAAGGGATTCATGGAGAGGGTGGTTAGGTGCTCTAGGGGTGTTAGTTTCATGGTCATCGGCGTTGTTGCCGCTGGCTTTCAGGTGAAGGGGTTTCAGGGCGGCTAAGGTTTGGAGGGTTGTTTGGTTTGTCTCTGAAAGAGACGATGAACAGGGGTATGGTTTGGGGGGGTGTGAGGTGAGGGGTTGGATTTATATACGAAGGGGGTGGTTGAATCCTGGTCATTGGATCAAGCACGATCAATGGCCTGGATCATTTCACTTAAAGAAAATGGTGACGTTTGGCCATTCCTCGAGACTGGGTCGACCCGGGTTGAATGGACCGGGTTGTGGTGGAAGCCTGGGACCGTTAGATCAAAACAAATCAATGGCTTGGATTTATTGGCCAGATACGACATCATTTGGGTATATCTGGAGACAGACTGGACCGTTTGATCGTATGAGATTGACGGTCCAGATTCACAATGCCCAAATGATGTTGTTCTGGGCTGGTCGTAGGTGGACTGGATTTGGGGCGGGTATGGGCTGACTTGGGGGGTGAAATTTGGGCTTGAATTTTTCCCTTTTAGACTGGCCCAATCCGATTTTAACCATTCTTCTCTTGTTCCTTCTTTTCTTTTATTTTCTTTTTGATTTTTAATTACCAAAACTCAAAATCAACTTTAAAGGATACTAATTAACCCTTGATAATAATTATCACCCAAAATTAAATACAAAGACAATCACACAATTTGGACATTAAATGTTAAAAATGCAAAGTACATATTTTTGTGATTTTTCCATTTGTAAAACAAACTTGATTGTTTAATTAATTCCTAAATTGTAAAATTAAACCCTAAATGCACATGCAACACATATTTTGTATTTTTCTTAATTAAAGTAGAAATAAACATGCACAGACAAAAATACAAATAATTCACAAACAACACAAAACCATTTTATTTTGAATTTTTGGGAGTAGTTCTTATAGAGCAAAAATCACGTGCTCACAGCTGCCCCTCTTTGTCCGAAAATACAAAGAGTTTTCGTGCAAAGATAAAGTGAGCGGATACGAGCGATTTTGACCGTTGGAATACTCCGTGTGAAGCTTTTTGAAAAGATTTAACCGAACCTTTGCTTCAAAGGTTTCCTACATATCCCTGGCTAGAAGGGAATCAGGTTAATGTAGTTCGGGATGTTTCGGTAGCTGGGACTACCATGGAGCTGTTATTTTGCTGTTACTGCTGTTGCTGCTGATGTTACCGCTTACTGACCTCCTTATTACACCTTGATGAAAGATAAAGAAGTTATACTAAGCTATGATCCATGAATTACAAAGATTTATTCTCAAACTTGGCCATGCGATTGTTGCTGCCTTGTTGCCTTGTGTTTCCTCTGGTATTTCTTTACTTCTAATTTGACTTGTATTCTCCCTTGATTACCGATCTCGAACTGTTTATTTCCTTCTTGTGAGCTTCGCATTATTTTTCCTTCGAATCTTGAACTGCCTTCCTCTGCTGGGGATTTTTGTTGTTTTCCGCTGGAGATTTTTGTTGTATTCCTCTACTTTACTGACTTCAACAAAAATTACTTCTTAAAATATAACACCTCTATTCTCCAGGCGGGCTCCTGACTTCAACAATTTCTTAAAAATATAACACCTCTATTCTGCAGGCGGGCTCCTGACTTCAACCACTTCTTAAAGATAATACCTCTATTCTCCAGGCGGGCTCCTGACTTCAATAAGTTCTTAAAAATATAACACCTCTATTCTCCAGGCGGGCTCCTGACTTCAACAATTTCATAAAAATATAACACCTCTATTCTCCAGGCGGGCTCCTGACTTCAACAATTTCCTAAAAATATAACACCTCTATTCTCCAGGCGGGCTCCTGACTCCAATAAACCTTAGAATATAGCACCTCCATTCTCCAGGCGGGCTCCTGACTTCAATAAACCTTAGAATAACACCTCCATTCTCCAGGCGGGCTCCTGACTTCAACAACTTAAAGATATAACACCTCCATTCTCCAGGCGGGCTCCTGATTTCAACAACTTCTTAAAAATATAATACCTCTATTTTTCAGGCGGGCTTCTGACTTCGACTACTAAAAAATGCGTTTTATCGTTGTTGCTTCTTCCTGCCTTCTAAACCATTTTCCTTCTAACTTGAAATTATCTTTTTTTTAGAACTGCTTCCCTCTAAACTGGTGTTTCATTCCTCTGAAAACTGCTGGGGATAACACCGGTTTTTTATTCAAAAATATGTTATTTTCCTTCTTCAAAGACTACTTCCTTTAAAGCTGGCGCTTTCCTTCCACTGGAACTACTTCCCTCAAACTGGTGTTTTCACTTCTCTGAAACCAGCCGGGGATAACACTGCTGGGGAATTATCTTCCTTCTTTAAAACTTACTTCCCTCCTTTTAACAATTGTGGGGATGGCACTGATTCAAAGACCACTACCCTTAAAACTCGGGTTATCTTGCTTCTTCCAAGATTGCTTTCTTTAAAACTTGTATTGCCTTCTCTCGTATACTTCTAGGGATTCCACTTAATTTAAAACATGTGTTATCTTCCATTTTCCCCAAGTGGGTATCTGATTTCAAGAAAATTTTCGCAATGAGAGAAATTTTTTTGCCCCAGTTTGATAATCTTCTTTGTGGCCATGTCTTCCTACGGTCAATAACATTTCCTTTTCCTGCTTCAAATCAAAGAAAAATTTGTTAGTTTAAAATGTGGTGAGTGGTCGTGCCACTCCTGCTGGGGATGGTTTTTTCCTTTTCCCTTTACCTGCTTTGTGTTTTATTGCAAAACTTGCCGGGGATGATATTATTTGCTGGGGATGATATTCCTTCTGGGATGGTTTTTCTTTTTTCTTCCTTCCCCGTTCTGTGTTGTCCGACCATCGCGGAACTTGGTTGATAATCTGTCAGAGTTATTCCTTCACCTCGCAAATCTGCTGGGGGTCCTCTTGGGAATTTGATCCATAACTTTTCAACTGTTGTTTTTTTCTGTTTTTCTCCAACTTCCCCTGGAAATTCGGTCCTCTTGGAATCTAGACCCATTCATCATTTGGTTTTGCGACAAACTTCTTTTCGCTTTGTCGCCTTATCTTTGGCCCATCCTATCCACATTGTGTTTTTGCACCATCTTGACAACTGGTAATAAGCTCTGAAAATCCTTTTCAAAAACAAACTGCTGGGGAGATAGAGTCTTTAGACCAAGAAATGAAAAAGTGATGATTTCAAAAGATAGAAAAGAAGAAATCTTTCTGAACAAATGCTGGGGAAAAGAAAAGAAAAGAACTTATCTGAATGATATAACCGATCCCAACGATCATGTCATGCATTCTGAATTAATCAACCCAGTCTATTTGTATCAATCAATCTTTCAGACGGCCTCATCTTGCTGGGGATAAACAGGCGCTCAACTCTGTGCCAAATGCGGATCCTTTCCGCCAATCTTGTCTTGTCGCCTCACAACGCCCTTCGAGGGGTTTTCACTGACAAGACTCTCTCATTTCTCTCAACTCCCATCGCCTTATGGTGCCTGTGGAGGTTTTCACCGATAAGACTCTCTCATTTTATTTTATTTTTTCTAGCTGGGGATCGGAGTGTTACCGATATGACTCTCTCTGCTGGGGTTTCTTTCGGCTACCAATTCATTTCCAGCTTATGATCCTCCTCTCTGCTGGGGATCAGAGTGTTATTCCCGACTTCCGTTATCATGACTTGGCACTTCTCGGATACTGATTGGGAGGTCTTTTTCGGATATCAATATGGGTTTTGTGTATTGCTAAAAGAAAAAGGGTAAAAGGTTCAAAATAATTTTGATGGGTAAACATTACAACTCTTGGAATCAACTTTCCTTCCCAAAATTATAAAAACAACTTCTGTCCCAGTTTTCTTGCTTGGGAATTTTTTTTTTGTTACACTATGATCGAGCCGTGAGGCCCCTACGTATCCTTCTTTAAGGAATCAGGTCAAACGTAGTTCCCAATTCCTTTGTTTTTCTTGTGACTTTTTTTGTCTTTATTATCATTATTTTCTCTTCTCTTTTTCTTTCATGTTCATTACTGATTCCAAAAGAAGGGTATGAAAGAATAAATAAGGCTCAAAAGGGGGAAGCAAAGGTTAAAGTGTTTGGATAGAAGAAAGAATTGCCTCCGTCATTTTATTCTCCGATAAATGCCAAGTACAAACAAACATCAATTACAATCAAAAGAAATCATACATAATATCTCTTAACTACTTCCGAATTGATAGCAATGTCTATGCATTTTCCTTCGATATCTGTTAGACATAAAGCACCATTGGACAACACTCTTGTTACAATGAATGGCCCTTGCCAATTCGGGGCGAACTTGCCTCTTGCCTCAGCATGATGTGGAAGGATGCGTTTCAGCACTTGCTGGCCCACTTCAAACTTCCGGGGACGCACATTTTTGTTGTACGCTCTTGCCATTCTCTTTTGATATAACTGGCCATGACACACCGCTGCCAACCTTTTTTCGTCGATCAAGTTCAACTGCTCTAGACGAGTTTTGACTCACTCATCATCATCAATCTCAGCTTCAGCGACAATTCAAAGGGACGGAATTTCAACTTCCGCAAGTATTACGGCTTCGGTTCCATATACCAACAGATAAGCAGTTGCCCCTACTGAAGTATGGATAGTAGTGCGATAACCCAACAATGCAAATGGTAATTTTTCATGCCATTGCCTCGAACCTTCTAGCATCTTCCGAAGTATCTTCTTTATGTTTTTGTTGGCTGCCTCAACTGCTCCATTCGCCTTGGGACGATATGGGGTGGAATTGTGGTGTGTAATCTTAAACTGTTGACATACCTCTTTCATCAAATTGCTGTTAAGATTAGCACAGTTATCTGTGATGATCACCTTCGGGATTCCAAATCGACAGATGATATGTGAGTGAATAAAATCGACCACTGCTTTCTTGGACACAGATTTGAAAGTTTTGGCCTCAACCCATTTGGTGAAATAATCAATGGCTACCAAAATGAACCTATGCCAGTTGGATGCTGCTGGCTCAATTGGTCTAATGATATCCATGCCCCAAGCGACGAAGGGCCATGGCACTGACATTGTGTGCAATTCTGATGGTGGAGAATGAATCAGATCTCCGTGTATCTGGAACTGATGACATTTGTGCACAAAATCGATGCAATATCGCTCCATGGTGAGCCAATAATAACCTGCTCAGAGAATTTTCTTTGCCAACACATATCCGCTTATATGTGGTCCACAGACTCCTGAATGTACTTCGGACATGACAGCCATAGCCTGTCTAGCATCTATGCATCTTAACAATCCCAGGTCTGGTATTCTCTTATAAAGAACTCCTCCACTCAAGAAAAATCCACTTGCCAACTGTCGAATTGTTCTCTTTTGATATCCCGTGGCTTGCACTGGGTATATCCCCATTCTGATGTAATCCATGATATCGTGAAACCATGGTTCACCATCCAAATCTTCTTCAATCATGTTATAATAAGCATGCTGATCTCGGACTTGAATATGCAAATGATCGACATAAGCTTTGTCCGGATGATGCATCATTGATGCTAGGGTAGCCAAAGCATCGGCGACCTCATTATGGACCCTTGGAATATGCCTGAACTCCACTGATCTAAACCGTTGGCAAAGATCATGTAAGCATTGTCGGTATGGTATGAGCTTCAGATCTCGCGTTTCCCATTCTCCTTGAATTTGATGTACCAGAAGGTCCGAGTCTCCCAAGACCAAGACTTCCTGGACATCCATGTCCGCAGCTAACCTTAAACCTAAAGTGCATGCTTCGTACTTAGCCATATTGTTGGTACAATAAAAATGAAGTTGAGCTGTAACAGGATAGTGATGGCATGTTTCAGAAATAAGCACAGCTCCTATTCCGACTCCTTTCATGTTAGCAGCCCCATCAAAGAAAAGTTTCCAGCTTGGTTTTTCGGCTTGTTCTAGTTCATCAATATGCATCACCTCTTCATCAGGAAAATAAGTCCTCAGTGGCTCATACTCTTCATCGACTGGGTTCTCGGCCAACTGATCGGCCAATGTCTGGGCTTTCATCGCAGTCCGAGTCACATAGATTATGTCAAACTCTGTGAGCAAAATCTTCCATTTTGCAAGTCTTCCTGTCGGCATAGGCTTTTGAAAGATATACTTCAATGGATCCAAGCGTGAAATAAGGTAAGTAGTGTAGGATGACAAATAATGTTTCAACTTCTGTGCCACCCAAGTTAAGGTGCAACATGTCCTTTCCAGGTGAGTGTACTTAACCTCATAAGCTGTGAACTTCTTGCTAAGATAATAAACGGCTTGCTCCTTCCTTCCGGTGACGTCATGCTGCCCCAGTACACATCTAAATGAATTTTCCAAGACTGTCAAGTAAAGAATTAAAGGTCTCCCCGGTTCTGGCGGAACCAGCACAGGTGAGTTTGTCAAGTAACCTTTTATCTTGTCAAATGCTTCTTGACACTCATCAGTACACTTATCGCAGCGTCCTTCCTCAACAACTTGAAAATAGGCTCACAAATTGTCGTGAGCTGAGCAATAAACCTGCTAATGTAGTTCAGCCTTCCTAACAGACTCATCACTTCAGTCTTGTTCCTCGGAGGGGGAAAATCTTGTATGGCTTTGATCTTTGATAGGTCCAACTCGATGCTTCGCCGATGAATCCTAAAAGCTTTCCGGATAGAACACCAAATGCACACTTGGCGGGGTTAAGCTTAAGGTTGTACCTGCGAAGCCTCTGGAAGAATTTCCTCAAATCCTCGATGTGGTCGGCCTGATGCTTTGATTTTATGATCACATAATCTACATATACCTCAATCTCCTTGTGTATCATATCATGAAACATAGTATCATTGCCCTCATATAGGTTTCCCCAGCATTCTTCAAACCAAATGGCATTACCCGGTAGCAATAAGTTCCTCAGGGTGTGATGAATGCCGTCTTTTCTGCATCTTCTTCATCCATTAGAATCTAATGATACCCAGCATAGCAATCCACAAAAAATCTGATCTCACGCTTGGCACAATTATCGATCAAAATGTGGATATTGGGTAGTAGGAAGTTATCCTTCGGACTTACTTTGTTGAGATTGCGGTAATCGACGCATACTCTGATCTTGCCATCCTTCTTCGGCATAGGCACGACATTAGCCAACCAAACAGGATATCGGGTGACCCGGATAACCTTTGCATCCAACTGTTTGGTAACTTCTTCTTTAATCTTCACACTCATATCAGTATTGAATTTCCTCAACTTTTGCTTGACGGGAGGGAACGCTGGATCAGTGGGCAATTTGTGGACCACTAAATCAGTGCTTAACCCTGGCATGTCGTCATATGACCACACAAAAACATCTTTGTACTCAATGAGTTCTTTGATTAACTCCTCTTGGATTTTTGGCTCAAGGTGGACACTTATTTTAGTTTTTCGGACGTTGTCTGCGTCCCCTAAATTGACGGCTTCTGTGACATTCAAATTGGGTTTGGGTTTTTCTTCGAAGTGAATTAACTCCTTACTAATTTCTTCGAAGGCTTCATCCTCGTCATCATATTCTGATTCGTAATCACAATCTACTTCTTGAACTATCATTTCAGAATCAGATTGATTTTTAAGACTGGGCTGAGAATTCCTTATGCGCGCCATGTCATTAAGACTAGCATAAAGAGAACTGTACAGAAAAAGAAAAGAAGAAAACAAAATTAAAATAACATAAGGAATGAAGAAGAAACTTTTTTATTTTATTGAATTACGGGATAACAAGGTTTCACACTTTGATGAACACAACAAAATGAAAGGAATCTGGACTACAACCCTGGAATAATCCAGACAACAGAAAGGAAAATCAGAGCTAACTACCAAGAGTCCCTCCGAATGGGAAAAGGAGTAGCCATCCATTTGTTGATTTTTGCCTTTGGCCCCACAAACTGCACATCCGCCTTGCTGGACCCCTCCCCAGCTTCTACCATGTTGATTTCGGTGAATAATCTTTCAAAGCCTTCATTTAATTCTCCATCTGCACCAATCCAAGGCCCTGTAACTTTGGATAGCAATTTCTTTTTGAAGCTCGGCCTGACAAAAGATCTGCACAGGCGCGGGATTGGCTTGGGAAGGACCCAGACTCTTTTCTTTAATTTGCGGGCCCGTCTCACATCCGCCACTGTAGGCTTGAACCCCAAACCAAAGGTATCCAGATTTTTTGGCAAAGCAACCGGTTGGACAATACCCTGAAGATCAGCCCCTAAACCTTTGCCTGGCACAAACCCATTTTTCAACATCTCCGAGGCTACCATGACAGTTGCAGTTGCTATTTTGGGAAGTGGGATGCTTTCACCCTCGGGAACTTTGTCCACTAAAACCGTATTGAAAACATGGTAAACCCACGGCCCCTTGTCATCATCAGTCTCTATGAAGGGTACGATGGCATCACTCATGGCGCTTGTATTGTCTTCCCCATGTACTACAATCTCTTGCCTATCCCATTCGAATTTGACCATCTGATGTAATGTAGAAGGAACTGCTTTGGCGGCGTGGATCCAGGGCCACCCCAACAGAAGATTATATGACACTGCCACGTCTAACACTTGAAACTCCATGGTGAACTCGATCGGACCAATTGTTAATTCAAGCACGATGTCACCCACTATGTATGTACCACCACCATCAAACCCTCGAACATAGATGTTGTTCTTGTGAATTCTGTCACTGTCAACCTTCAGTTTGTTCAAGGTGGTCAACGGACAGATATTGGCACTAGAACCATTATCAATCAGTACTCGAGTGACTATCGAGTCTTCACACTTCACAGACAAATAGAGGGCCCTATTATGTTCTGTACCCTCCACGGGCAACTCATAGTCTGAAAAAGTGACCCTGTTGACCTCAAAAATCTTGTTTGCTATTTTCTCCAGATGGTTCACAGAGATCTTATCCGGAACATGGGCTTTATTCAGAATTTTCATCAATACCTGGCGATGCTCATCTGAATGGATCAACAAGGATAACAATGAGATCTGTGTCGGGGTCTTCCTCAACTACTCCACAATGGAGTAATCTTGCGCCTTCATTTTCTTTAAAAATTCTTCCACCTCTTCCTCGGTAACTGGATTCTTTGTTGCTACTGGATTGGCCCTTTTTAACTCTGCGGGAGCAAAACACCTTCCCGAACGAGTTAGACCTTGGGCTTCACACACTTTTCCTTTGACTTCTTTCCCTTTGTAAATCACCGTCGCTCGTTCATAATTCCAAGGAACAACCTTGCTCTTGATCTCTGGAAGCTGAGTTACCAGTTTTATAATGACAGGCTCTGTGCGAGCACCCTTCACAACCACAACAGGTTTACTTGCAACCCCTAGCACTACCACTTTAGCTTTCTCTAGTTTCACTGCAACAATGCTTGACGACTCTCTCTCGGCTACCACAGCTGGCTTATCATCTACCCCTCTCCACTGGGCCACTGATTTCCCACTGGTTACTTTTTCCTTTTAGTTGGTTTTGCTGGAACGGATCATCATTACCGTTTGTGAGGGCTTCATGGGCCCCCCTCTTTGTGTATCAACTCAATCATGTGTGTCTCATGGTGAGCTGGCAGTGGATTCTGATTAATATTTGATGCTTCTGGTGCTTGAACCTCGATCCAATGAGTATCGATAAGCTCTTGCACAGCTGTTTTCAGCTTCCAACATTTCTCTGTATCATGCCCTAGGGCCCCTGAACAATACTCACAACTCACCGAATGGTCAAGATTTCTAGGGGGAGGATTTTGAATTTTAGGCTCAATTGGATTCAACATGCCCAACTGCCTCAATCTGTGAAAAAGACTGGTATATGATTCCCCCAGTGGAGTGAAAGTCTTTTGCTTCTATGACCTCTCATTCTTGAGGGCTGGGTTTGGTCGGAAACCTGTCCCGGGGAAATTTTTGTAGGCCCTTGAGGGTGGATATGTGTTTTGTGGAGCTGGGTATGGATTTTGTAGAGAGGGCACACACCATGGCGCGTGTGCCAGAGTTTGGGTATAGGTTTGTGCATGATGGACGGAAAAATGGGGATCTAGCGGTAGATAGTAATATTGTGGAGGGCTATATGGAGTATGGGGGTAATTTTGGTGGTAGGGTCGTGGTTATAGTAGGGTGACGGGCCTCTAGATCCGAACCAGGCTCCGGACTCAATAGTCGTGACATCTTCTTTCTTCTTCTTCCCAAGTATACCCCCAGTGCCGCTTTGGATGGCCTGAGTGGTTGCCTTGATCGCTGAATAGCTCATGATTTTGTTGGACTTAAGCCCCTCCTCAACCATGCCTCCCATTTTTACAACTTCATTAAACGATTTGCCAATTGCGGACACCAAATGACCAAAGTAAGTTGGCTCCAGAGCCTGCAAAAAGTAATCGACCATCTCGCTTTCTTTCATTGGGGGATCTACCCTTGCTGCTTGCTCCCTCCACCGGAACCCATACTCTCTAAAACTTTCACTGTGCTTCTTTTCCAGTTTGGTCAGGGACAGTCGGTATGGAATTATCTCAAGATTATATTGAAAGTGACAAGCGAATGCTTGGGCCAAATCGTCCCAGATGTACCACCGGTTATGATCTTGCCTGTTGTACCATTCTAGCGCCGATCCACTCAAACTTTGGCTGAAATACGCCATTAGTAATTCATCTCTTCCGCCCGCTCCCCTCATCTTGCTACAAAAACCTCTCAGATGAGCCACCGGATCGCCATGTCCATTGTACAAGTCGAACTTGGGCATTTTGAACCCTGTCAGTAGTTGTACATTCGGGAATAAACACAGGTCTTTGTAAGCCACACTTACCTGACCTCCTAGACCTCTCATATCCCTGAAGGATTGCTCTATGCTTTTTATTTTTCTGAACATCTCTTCCTGTTCAGGATTTCTGGCAGGTTTTCTGCTTTCTCCAGTAGGTCAGGATGTGGATCATATGGATAGGCTTCGGGTGCTTTGAAAGTGAGCTCCGGGGGATAATACTGGTTGTCCTGATCTTGGCACACAGGTTCGCTCAGTGATTTATGGAGTGCAGCTGGTGGAGATGCCACAAAGATATGGGTGATTGGCGGAGGAGGGTATGGAATTGATTTTGGTGGTGGAGCTTGTGGCATATGAGAAGTAGTGCCATGGTAGTGTTGATAAATGGGAAAACCTGGATCGGTGGCGGGATGATCCTGAGACTGAGCTAATGGTGGGGTAAAAGCAGGGTTAGCAGGGTAAGCTAGTGGTGATTGCCCTTTGGACCAGGCTTGGTACATTTGGGCCATCTGTTGCTTAAGCTTGAGCATCTCCTCTTTCATTTTGTAGACGTCCAACTCTTCTACCTCAACACTAGAGTCGACATCTGGAATAAACATGATTTCCGGTATTAGTCCCTTCGATCTGGTTTGGTAATGGTAATGTGCCAGTATCCTCTAAATAAACTAACTGCTTGAATTCTCTGGAAATCGACAGACTTGTTAGTTTTTAGAGTTCAACATATATGCAATTACACGTTGGGATGCAATGCACCTAGGCAATTAACCATTTCTATCATGCATTTGCTTCGGTTGCGTGCGTCATTCCGACCTCTCATAATTGTGCCCCTTTTTTAAGCTTCCTGTATTCTATCCTTCTTTATTTATTTTTCATTTTCCATTCTTTTTCTTTTTAGTGGTGGTCGAATCCTATAGAGATTGCCTACGTATCATGTCCCCGCATGAATCAGACCATGCGTAGTTTTGTCCTATAAGTGCGAAAAGTAAAGAGATAATTTTTGGAAAGTTTCGATCTTTCATTAATAAACATTCTATTACAAACCAGACGCTTTTGGAAAGGAAAATAACAGACTCGAAACCAGACCAAGTACGAACTCAATAACTTCTGACAGACTCTGATGCGAAAGAAAAACAGACTCCAACAGACAACAGACACTAAGGAACAAGAAAAATGCAGATTCAAACTATGAACACATTAGAGATTTGAATATGGGCGCCCACTGGGCGTCATTCGGCCTCGCTGCGGGTTTAGGTGTAAGGTCCTTTTCCAGCTGTTCCAATTCATACATGATTTGCTTCACAAATATTATCACCGCCGAGAAGAAAGTAGTACGGGTCATGTTTTCACACACCCGACATTTCCTGGTAATAGCATGAGTAATAGTCAGAATCTTGTCCCTGGTTTGGTCTTTCTCTAGGATTAGGCGCTCTATCTGATCCCCTCTAGCCTTCAAAACCCGAGAATCATGCAGATGTTGTTTTCGTAACTGCTGTATTTCATCTTCCATCGAGGCCATTAGACTATAGCAGTGTTTACTCTTGGTTTCAAAAGCCTTGGCTTGTTTAGCCGCCTCGCTCTCTAGGGTGGTCACCTTCCTTTTTAGACTGACAATGGTTTTTTCATGACCTTTCCTTGCCTGTTGTAAGTACTGTATGCGCTCTTTTGTTCTCTTTGTCCATTGTGCCTGGAGTTGTGCTAGGGTATCCTCAGATTTCTTCAAATCATCCCGGCACTCACTGATTTCCTTTTTTAACCCTTTTATCAACCGCTCATCCGACCGACTCCTTTGTTGTTTGTCAGCATCTCTCCTCATCTGTCGGATTTGGGCTTTCAGCGCCTCGTTTTCTTGGGCCAATTTGCTCTTTTCTCCCCGATCGGCATCAACTTGCAGACTATTTTCAAATTCCAGGTCTCTAGTCTGTTGCCTTAGCTTGCCTATTTCTGCCCTGTAACTCTTTTCTTTAGCCAACCAATCCCACTGTTTTTGCGAAGCCTAGACGAACTCCTGGAGATGGGGCCTTTTGTCCGGTCTCCCAAACTAGATTTCTTTCCTAAACCAAGCAAGGTATCCCGGCGAAACTTCACCCTTGGACCGATCGCGTACACATGTATTGGATGTTAAGTATTGACACTCGCTCCAAATTTGTCGGACTGCTACTTCAAGAAATTGTCTGTTGGGCCCGATCTCGACTACTTGGCCACAAAGATATTCATCTCTCGGAACTATTTGGCATCTCCCCAACTGTCTCAAGACTCGATACGGGGCATAGGGCTAAATACTCCGGAGTCCCATCAAAAGGAAATGGGGCCCAATGGCTGGCATATATATGATTTCATCCACAGGCAACCATCCTAGTGTCCGCTGTATTTGGATGGGGGTGAGGGTCCGAAAGAATGATGTCCACGCCGTAACTCCCTCGGGTAGACTGACCCCCATGATTCTTGTGTTGAACTCTTCTATGCAAGTTTTCTTTGAGGAACCATAACTCAAGAGATGGGAACGGTGGCAGAGATGCTCAGTCATCCATATTTGTAGCAACAAGTTACACCCCACGAAAAAGTTCCCTCTGGCTTTGCAGGCTGTGAGAGCTCGGAAGATATTAGATACTATCATAGGCGCAAGAGAGCTTTTATCTTGAGTGAGCAAGGTACTGACGACCCCGGCTATTATCAGATCAACGTTTCCGTCTTTCCTTGGAAATACCGAAAGGCCCAAAAAGGTTTATCATAAACGCCACTCGTCTATGCTCGTCCCATTTCTAACGGTTATTTCTGCTTCATAACTTGTTACCCGGGTTGTTGAATCCTCCGACATGACCGTATCTGTCGTATATGAAGTGCAGATTACAAAAACCTGCGGCGAAATCTGAGTTATGTACCGTCCTGGGTATCTTTAACGAATCTAAATACCGATGCACAGTGACAGCTCTTGGAGCAACCAGGTATTTTTGCCTCAATGGAACTTCAGCATTTCCGATGTACCCGGCTGTTTCCTCCAAAGTCGGAGTGAGTTCAAAATCGAAGAAGTGGAAGACATCGTGTGCTGGGTCCCAGCAGGTGACCAAAGCTCTTATGATATCCCCCCGAGGTTGGATTTCCAACAAACCCGTAAGACCTTTTAGATATTTCTTGACCTCATTTTGCCCTTCACCACCTAAATCATCCCACCATAGCCGCAACTTGAAAGGGATTTTAGTCATTATTGAAAAAGGTTCATTTTGCATCGTGCTCATCCTGCACATTTATTAAGGTGATTAAGAAATAAAATTTATTTGACTCAACAAATTGACTATTTTTAATTTTTCACAGATTAAAAGGAAGATCCGGCTCCGCACACGACTTTTCAGCACTTCAGGAACGAAGATTTTAAAGTTGGGTGACTCAACCGGTTCAAAAATCCAAAAATGACTAAAGGTGGCCGTTTATACAAAGTCAGCCTTCCGGCGTCCCTTTCGGGAACATTCGGCTATTCTTGCCAAAAACGGCACCACCCGACTTATTTATGTTGACAATTAAAATTTGACATTTTTGGCTATTTTTGTAAAAGGGGAGGTTGGACCCGATGAGGGTTGCCTACGTATCCCGCACCCTGTGAGAATCAAACTGGCGTAGTTCGGGCCGATAAAACAAACTTCTTTTGAAAACAAGACTCTTTTTAATGGCAAATAAAACCATTTTTCATAAACAAAACCCCCCTTTCTTTCCTTTTTTTTCATTTTCTCAAAAAATCGACAGAGTTTCGATGCTATTGATTTTTCAAAACAGGTGATTAACCATCTCTATCTCTCTTTCCTCAAAGTATTCAAAAGCCGGTCAGCATGTAAGTCCGAAGCAAATAAATGCACAGGTAGAAGCAAGTAAGATGCATCAGGACGGTCATTTTCATTTTTTGGTACACTAGTCCTAGACAGACCCAACCCCTGTGTTGAGCCTCCAAATTCAAATGCAAATGATGCAAATAAACGTTCCTACTAGGGATCCGGCATGAAGCTGAGTTATTCTAGGTTCATAACCTGGGTATTTGTTCTAGACTGTATACCCGAGCGGATAACTCGAGTCGAGGAGGGGCTACGTACCGGGAACCAAAAGGCCACCCGGCTTAGTAATTTGTCCGGCCTCTTTCTTATTTCAGGTATTGACACTAACAGAATAGGGAGTCTCGACCAGCAAGCTCATCCCTGGAGGTAAGAAGAGAAGGGTTTCGGCACAATTTATATATACAATTCAGATAACATCAAAGCGGTAAAAGCAACATTTAGCACATTAGGCCCAAACATGTAAAAATCAGATAATAAACAAAGCCAATTATAACAATTATTCCAAGCTCAAATTCACGAACCTTGAACCAGAGATTCTGGGTTCCAATCTCCCCAGCGGAGTCGCCAGAGCTGTCACACCTCCTTTTCGCCTGCGCCACCACAAAGGGGCGCTGAGGGAGTTTTTCCAATTAAAGGACAATCGAAACGGGATTTATTATTAAAGGATCAGAGTCTCCACTTGGGAGATTTATGGTGTCCCAATTCACCGGTTGAATCCCAAATCGAGGAAAAGATTGACTTTGTATTACAGTCTGCAAACCAGAAATCCGAGTAAGGAATTCTGTTAACCCGGGAGAAGGTGTTAGGCATTACCGAGTTTCGTGGTTCTAGCACGGTCGCTCAACTGTCATATTCAACTTATTTATCTAATTTTAATTCATATTGAACCTATGTGCAAATTTAAACTTTTTACTGCTTTTATTATTATTATTTTTTAACGAGAATTGTAACGTCGTGAAAACACATCTCGAACCACGTCACATCAATGCACCTGTGGTTATTGACACATTTTGACTCTGTTGAGATTTGGATTTGGGTCACGTAAATATGCGCCCGAGTTTAGGGAGGTAATGTTATTAAAAGCGCGCCTAAAGTGACTAACGCGTTATTATGTTGGGGAAGGCCATGAAATTTGCTAAACGGCTCATCCCGAATTCTATATATTCATTATAACGATTTAAGAGGACCCCATAATTTATGCATTTATTTTGATCGGCGAGGCCCATCTCATGTGTTTTTAAGAGGGCAAACCTAAAAGCAACTATGATACTCTACTTTATTCGTCTTTAAAGAAAAGAAATCCTAATTTATTCACTGAGATTATCCAGATTATTCAAACGTGCTTAACAATTAGAATCAAGGAGAAGCCATATTTACTTATTAGAAATTAATGAAATAGTGATCCCTAGAATCCTAGTTTAAGACTCAGAATACTTATGTATTAGCTACTGGAAACATGAACGTGAAAACTCGGTTATTTTTAGGTTGATCCGAACTAATATTACAAATTGGCATTAATGAACCTGCTATTGAAATAGAGAACACAGTTATCATATGGATTCAACTTATGCTACCTAAATCAAATTGACCAACTTATTGACCAAAACTTAACAGACTTGACCATTGCTTCACTGACTTATACTCAAACACTAGTATTAATTTGGGAGGACCATTTGAGTTCACATGCCAATCAAAATAAAATAAACTTACTCATGAGAAATGGTTTAAGCCCTGAACTAATATTAACCATTATATCAAAATTCCAACTACTGAAGCACGTCTGGCTTAGAAATGAACTTGATGTGGTTAGTGCCTCCTGCTTTCAACTTGGTTGTAATTTTAAACTGCTTTTGGTTCTTAAATTTTAAACAACCAAATGCTCAACTAAATAAATACTAACCATACTAAGTCTAAAGCTAGAATAACCATAAATCAATAGTCCAGCAGCCTACATAATTCCACTTAATCAGTCCAGTTATACACCCCAATTAATTACAGCATACAACAAACCAAACTACATAAGTTATATAAAAACATAATGAATCTATGAGGACGACAGATCTACGGCAGAAAATTTCAGTTTCATTTTTTGCTATTCCGACAAGAGATAATACATTGAAACAGTCTGAGATGTGTACCTGGAAATCGAATCAAATAGAAAAGGAGAGGTCAACAGCAAGTAGTCAACTGGTATTCAACAATCAACAAGCAACAGTAATGGGCAGAAATCAACAACAGCCCAGAGCTTAACTCGACCAAACCAGGAATAGCATGAACCCAGTAGAAACCAAAAAAAAAAAGAACACCCAAACACAACCTTGACCAAACCAATTGGTATTGAATTTTGATGCAAACAAACAGATCCAAACCTATAAACGACTCCAAGTATAGAGCAGAAGTAAAAGGAAGAAAGGTTCTAGCTATTTCAGATCCTAAGCGAGGCAATGAAACAGTAGCTATTCTTTTTCAACTCCCAAAACTCTCCAAAATGAATTCTGCCTTTAGATTTTCGGCTCCCCTGGTGTCTAAAAATGACTCTATATATGAACCCCAAAGCAGGCCTGCCCCCTCTACCTTATCAGATTTTTGCCCATGATATTCCTCCACCACTACTACATGTTTTGTTCTCTTTTAACTCACTTGTTCCCCACGACCCTTGTCCTTCCCTTATTTAATTGCTCAAACAGGTATAGGCACATATTCTTAATCCATTTCCTTTAAACCTTCCCCTACCACTATGTCTTGTTCCCCATTAGCACTAAACAAATGCATTAGTTTATTGGTACTTAAGTGTTTTACTGACAGCCCACTTAACTAGCCATTTTGAAACTTTCCAATGCCCAAATTACCCTCATAAAAGCCCCTGAAATTACTGTCCTACCCAACCTTTTTTACTCTGCATTGAACCTTTCAACTTTAACCTATTCAAACCTACCAACTAACTAAGCTGAATACAACAAACTACAACAGCTGTAACCAATTCAAATCAGTTAGTAAATCAAATGGCATTAAAATGAAGCCCAAGGGTTCAGGGCAACACATATTGAACTAACTATGTTGGGGAACCAATCACATTTAGCTCAGCAACAGATGAACTGAAATCAACTAGACGAGCATATGCCTTAGTCAGATTGGGATACAAAAGAGAAAACAACCATAAGAGCCTTAAGGGGATTGACAGATTCAGGATAACAAATGACCAATAAATTCAGTTCAATGAACTGAATATACCAACATGCTCAATTCTAAATTCAAATATACCAAGGGGCTCATTTTAATACAAACTTTAGAACACAAGCGAGGCAGAAGGGAAACAAACAAAAATGAACCACAAATTAGACTATTATAATGCTAATCTAATATTTAAGCATACCAGACTAATCGATGACACTTATTCAATCGATTACACAAATTATAACATATAACAATCGACAACAAACAGAAGCAATGATAAAATTGGACCAAATAAAAGGTCTGATGGAGAAGGGCAGAATCAATCGACAAAAATTGAAAAATCAATAAAGCTACACTAAAGTAAACAGAATAAACAAACACAAAAAAATGGAACAGACAGGAAAAGGAAAATACCTCAGGAACTCGGAGACTAGACGATCCTGACTTGGACTTTGACTCAGACCTTTTTGAGGTCGAACGGACCTTAATCGAGTGTTCTCAACTGAGAACACTTCGACTAAGGTCCATTGGACACCCAAATTCCTCTTCTTCGGACAAACTTTAACCTTTGGTTTTCTAGGGTTCTTGGGGGTTCGATTTGGGGTTCGAACGATTTTGGTCTGATTTGAGCCAAATCAACGGTGGTTTGGTGACGAGGGAGGTCAGGGAGATGTATGGTATAAGTTTGGGACTGGTTGGGGTAGATCTAGGTTCTGCTCGATTCTTCGATTGAAGATTCGAGAAACTACAGGCTGATTCGAGGCTAACGGTTAATAGATCCGTAACGAGGGTGGTCAGGGGGTGACTTGGTGTGAGTTTAGGACTGGTTGGTGTGGGTTTCAAGTTTGCCCGAATCTTCGATTGAAGATTCAAGAAGGTACAGTCTGATTCGAGCAAAACGGGTAAGGGATTCGTGGAGAGGGTGGTTAGGTGCTCTAGGGGTGTTAGTTTCACGGTCATCGGCGTTGTTGCCGCCGGCTTTCAGGCGAAGGGGTTTCAGGGCGGCTAGGGTTTCGAGGGTTGTTTGGTTTGTCTCTGAAAGAGACGATGAACAGGGTTATTGTTTAGGGGGGTGCGAGGTGAGGGGTTGGATTTATATACGGAGTGGGTGGTTGAATCCTGGCCGTTGGATCAAGCACGATCAATGGCCTAGATCATTTCACTTAAAGGAAACGGTGACGTTTGGCCATTCCTCGAGACTTTGTCGACCCGGGTTGAAATGGACCGGGTTGTGGGGGAAGCCTGGGACCGTTAGATCAAAACAAATCAATGGCTTGGATTTATTGGCCAGATACGACGTCGTTTGGGTATATCTAGAGACGGACTGGACCGTTTGATCGTATGAGATTGACGGCCCAGATTCACAATGCCCAAACAATGTCATTCTAGGCTGGTCGCAGGTGGACTGAATTTGGGGCGGGTATGGGCTGACTTGGGGGGTGAAATTTAGGCCTGAACTTTTCCCTTTTAGACTGGCCCAATCCGATTTTAACCCTTCTTCTCTTGTTCTTTCTTTTCTTTTATTTTCTTTTTGATTTTTAATTACCAAAACTCAAAATAAACTTTAAAGGATACTAATTAACCCTTGATAATAATTATCACCCAAAATTAAATACAAAGACAATCACACAATTTGGACATTAAATGTTAAAAATGCAAAGTACATATTTTTGTGATTTTTCCATTTGTAAAACAAACTTGATTGTTTAATTAATTCCTAAATTGTAAAATTAAACCTAAATGCACATGCAACACATATTTTGTATTTTTTTTAATTAAAGTAGAAATAAACATGCACAGACAAAAATACAAATAAATCACAAACAACACAAAACCATTTTATTTTGAATTTTTGGGAGTAGTTCTCATAGAGCAAAAATCACGTGCTCACAATGGTGTTAGAGTCTTCATCTGAGGCGTGACTATTGCACTGCTTAGGTTGTTCCTTCATAATGGCGGGTGTGGCATAAAAATTGGGTAATGCATCGAACGATTAGGCCTAGAAGTGTGGTGTAACTTGCTCGAGGAGGAGTAAAGGTTTAAGTGTGGGGTGTTGATAATAGGTGAATTTAACTATAATCAGGCCCTAAATAACCATCTTCTTGTATAGTTTGGATGATAAAAGTGTTAACAAAATGCTCTTATTAGTGTTTTTCACGATTTGCATGTTATATATGACCAGAGAAAGCTATGGAGTACTTTTGGGATCAAATATGGAGAAAAAGAGGCCGATCGTAAAATTCCGCCAAGTAAACCACGCAAAACAGCTCAAGTCAGAACTGAAAGAGTACTGTCGCGGTTCTACCACGACCGCGGCAGAACCGCGGTAGAAGAGGGCTGCAGACAAAGTGAGAATCAGAGAGCAAGTTTGGCCGCAGTTTGACCGCGGCAGAACCGCGGCGGAGGAGGAGAATTTCAGGGACTAAAGTGCAAAACACGGGATTTTTCGCCCAAAACCCTATTTTAAACACTAGACTTCGCCCAAGAGAGGCATGTATTATTTTAGATAGTATTTTGGCAAGAAGAACAATTATGAGAGATCACCCAAAACATCTTTCTTCTTTTCTTTATTTTTCTTGCAAGTTTTATGATGAATATTGTTTTAGTTTGTTTACCCATAGTTATGAGTAGCTAAATCCTTTGTCTAAGGTTTTGATGGAACCTATTGGGGATGAACTTCTTGTTTATGTGAATACAAATTGCTAGTCTCAATCTTTATTTGTTCAACTTTGTGTATGTTGTAGTTAATTGACAGGATCCTCAATTAGCTGTGCCTATTTAGTGTGCATAACTCGGGAGAGAGTGCATATTTAGGTTATTGTTGAACAACACCACTCCCAAAGTATAAGAGGGATCTATAACTGCGGGTTTAAAGGCGGGATTAGGGATAACGAAGCCTTGAGTGCAATCTAAAATGAACCGTGTTAATTAGAGCTAGCTAGTGTACTTCGGGAGAGTGCATTGAGTATATTATTATGATTACTCAGGAGAGATTTACGGTAAGATGAGCGTTCATGATTGATAGAGAGGTGTTGGTCCATTTGTATGAAGCATAAACAGAAGGGATTCCATCAATAGGGGAAGTCATTACCTTAGCGTTTTCTCATTATTGTTTACAACCTTAGCATCCTTAGTTTACAGCTGTTTATTTACTTGCAATTTTAGTCATTGAAGACACCATCAACTGTGATTCAAAAGTTTAGGGAAATTGGTTCTCAAGAGTTTATTAGGTCTAAAGATAGTGATTGATAGGTTAATTCTCTATGGATTCGACTCCAGGCAGAATACTCATGTTATATTTGCAACGTCCGTATTGTCCTTTTTATAAGGCATAGTTGGGCGTGATCAGCAGGCGTACCTTCGCATTTGTGAAGCCTGGTCCACATTTGCAAGTTTGCATTTGCGAACCTGACATCACAAATGCTATAACTGCACCTGTGTAAATCCTAACTTAGACGAAATTTCTTCATTTTTTAAACTCTCTCAAACCCTAAGCTCTCTTGGGCGATTTTCCAAAGAAAAGTTCTTCTCTAAATCATTAGTAAGTCATTTCTAATCCATTTCTTTAAATCTAATCCATCTTTTTACAGGATTTCACTTCAAAATCAAGGGTTTTCCATGGGAATTGGATGATTTTGGATAGAACTTAGGATTTTCAAATTATGGGGATTTGAACCTCGATTTGAGATCCGATTTCAAAACAAATTATGTATTTGAGTTTGTGGGTGAATGGGTGATCGGGTTTTGGTTTGAACTTCGGGTTTTGACCAAGCGGGCCTGGGGTCGATTTTTGACATTTTAGGGAAATTATTAGAAAATCTATTTTCATGCATTAGAATTGGTTTATTTAGAATTTAATGATATCGTTAAGTAAATTTTAACTGGATACAAGCGAATTGGAAGTGGAATCGAGGGGTAAAGCGGTAGTTGAGGCATGATTGTGTTCGTGGCATTGAGATAAGTGTTTGGTCTAACCTTAGCTTGAGGGAATATGAGTTGTGATCTTATTTGCTATGTGTTAATTGTTGAGTACGACGTATATGTGTGGTGACGAGTATCTATACGTTGGTGTCAAGCATGCCTGTAAGTCTTATACTATGATTGTTGTGACTCCGTTATGTATTGTCCGTGCTTAATATGATGATTATCAAAGTAGAACAATGCTTATGAAAGTATTCCTGGTAATTGACCATGGATGAGCGTTGACTCAAGTTGAAGATTTGTGTTGTGAAGCGATTGTGGAAATGAGATGAGATATATTGTCGACTCCCTTGCCAGGATGTTATTGTTTATGATATTGCTTGATTTGGCAGGATGTTATTGCTTATGATATTATTTCCCTTGCCGGGATATTATTATTATACTATTGTTCCCTTGCCGGGATTCTATTATGATTTTATTGATTCCCTTGCCCGAATTGCTTTATGATTATTGCTTGGGTAAGGAAGAGAGGAAACACAAAAGGTGATGTCGTGCATGTGTTACGACCCGCAATATTACGTCGATATTACGTCCGCAGAATTACATTATGATGATGTTACGCTTCGTAGTATTAAATTATGACGATGTTGCACCCTGTAGTATTGTACGTTGAATTTGTCGTAAGGTAATTGACATCAGTCCAAGGAAAAGATTATTCGAAAATTATAAAGATTATGCTATTTCACAAGTGATGAGTAAATTCGTGAAGGTGAGAGGGGAACAAGTCAAAGAAAATAAATTTTTCGTCTGAATTTGGCATATTGGGACAAAATATGGGCCGAGCATTAACACCCTATATTTATGGACTAGTGCCAAATAAAGTACTACATGACCATGATAGTAAGGTGTACAAGGTATGTTAAAAGCAAGTAGTATTTTAAGTAAGTTGAGATACATCTTAATTATGCGGGTAATTGGTTAATTACTGGGTAACGGGACATTACCTAATTAATTGGGGATATATTGGATAAGCATTAAAAAGCATGAGATGGAAGCCCCTCCTTTTAATTTAAAAGGACTCATAAGTCATTACAAATAGATGACAACTAAGTTAGACAAGAAAGGGACACCACATTCTTATCATTATTACACAAGTCTTACTATCAAAACCTTAGAAAATCTTTACAATTCAAAGACATTAGAAGTTGGTAATCCAAGAACGTTAGACATTTCAAAGCTTTCTACAAAGCTTTCTTTCTCATATCTTGAAAACAAGTTACAATCAGAATGTTAAAGCATTCTTACTACAAGACTTCTTTCAACCAAAGATTGAACATTAGCCATTCAACCAAAAATCCTTACCAGAATGTTAGCAAGCTTTCAATAAAATATTTTCCAACCAAAATCCAACGAGGATTATTGGGAGCTTAACAAAGTAAAAATTTTGCGATTCTAACGGAGTACGGTGCAACCTTTTTCAAAAATATCATACCGATTTTTCCCTACCCCATGTATGTTAAGGATATTCCTTCTTTTTTTTGGCATGACCTATATGACACAAACGAAATGAGCAAATGCGCAATTTCCATAATGACTCTATTCGTAGAAATACTAGAGATGCTTATGTTCTTGATTCCCCATATTTCATATTATTCTATCATCTATTCATGGGTCTTAAAAATACGTAATTTGATAAATTTTATTTCGTGATATTAATCAGAGGCATAATAATCTTATGACGTACCGAGAGATTTTATTAACGTATTTCATATGCATTTCATGCATTTATACATGCACATTGACCCATGACCAGATGGTGTTATATAAGCGCGCGTATATAATATATATATATATATATATGTTTCTGTGTGTGTGTGTGTGTGTGTGTGTGTGTGTGTGTGTGTGTGTATGTATGTATATGGGATATGGGAAACGTTATGGAGTTATATACGCACCACCACCTAATTAGCTGGTATACGTTGATGATTTAGCCCACAGTGGCCGATATGTATGATGGGATGCCCTCAGAGGTTGATGATGTTATGAAACATGTACCTATGTACGACATGACATTCATACGCATATGTATGACACTATAAGTATTTCATGATTTATAAAGTTTTCCAGACATACAGGTTGAGTCATTTACTCTATATTTCTTCCATGTTTGTAATGTACTTATTTATGTGCCTTACATACTCGGTACATTATTCGTGCTGACGTCCCTTTTACCTGGGGACTCTGTGTTTTATGCCTGCATGTCCCGATAGACAGGTCGAGAGCCCTCTAAATAGGCTATCAGCTCAGCGGAAGATGTTGGTGCGCTTCATTTGATTCGTAGTTGCTTGTTTGGTTAGTATTATTTAGACATGTACTAGTTGGTATGGCGGGACTCTGTCTCGGCCTTTATGAAAACTATGTATTCTTAGAGGTTTGTAGACAGATGTCATGTACGTAAAAGATTGTATGGCCTTGTCGGCCTATGTTCAGTATACGAGTGGTTAATTTGGTCTTATAGGCACGTATGTCTTATATATAAGTTGGTATCACATGTTGTATTCTACTTATCTCACGACAGCCTTCCAGCTCAGTTATCTATGATTAGTATGACATGAAAAGATACTTTATGCTGGTACTCGGTTGAGTAAGGTACCGGGTGCCTGTCGCAGCCCATCGGTTTTGGTCGTGACAAAAGTGGTATCAGAGCAGTTCTGTCCTAGGGAGTCTACAAGCCATGTCTAGTAGAGTGTTGTTTATTGGTGTCTCGTGCACCACACTTATAAGCAGGAGACTACAAGGCATTTAGGAATGTCACTTTTTCTTCCTACTCTAGATCGTGTGGTAGAGCTCTATTGTAAGAACTCAATTTCCTAAACTCTATCTTACTTATAGTATGACGATACATACATCTAGAAAGATGCTTGGTAAGAGATATGGCTATGTAAGAGTTGAGTCAGAGGAACTCGATTTTGCATTATGCTTATGATAAGTAAATGTGAGGTCTTCAGCAGATCATGTGTACACTAAGATGTGTAAGCTTCTTGATAAGAATTCCTAAGGCAAGAATGCCTATCCACTCTTACTGTAAAAAAAATAAGGAGGGAGACATAAGTTTCAGCAAGTAAAAAAAGCAAGGTGAAGAAGGGTACGAGGCACCCAGTTAATAAATATTATCAGTATTATAGTTCTGGCAAAAAAATATAAGCATTGTGAGTTACCCTCTACAGTAATAGAGGTATGTATAATTGGCCACACCCATCTCAGTTATACCCTATTGGGGGCTAACAGGTATAGATTAAGAAGAGGACGGGATATCAGGATCCGGATGGGGTTGGAGTAACCCAAAATGGTGAATTGATTATTTGCGTTAGTTGACATTTCCAAAGGATATTGCAAATGTGCTAATAGATCTCCTTGTGATACACCTAGATGGCGCACTCTAAAATAGTACAACTAGATATGAGTACTATAAAGATAGACATTGGAAGCCTTGAAGGGATAAATATTACCTTAGTGTGGCTCGCGTCCCTAGTAGAGCAAGAACGTTAAGCAACCTGAAAAGATACTAGATGGAGCAAAGGGGAGCTAAAATCAAAAGAATGTCTTGTTCAAGGTTTCAGAATAAAGTGATAGGCATAAATGTTAGCAAGAAATACGTTTGCAACTCTAACGTGATTACCAAAAGGAAAAATTAGACCCCAGAGTAATAGAACAAGTATGGATTGGTGAACAAGATAAACTAAACATGAATTAGGGATTGAATGATTGATATAGTTGGCATCATGGGAATTTCAGATTTTGCTTCGGCGATAATAGAATGGACAACAGAAGAAGATTCATGAGAAATTCAGAGAATGGTCATTCAGGAAGATGCTTCCCTAAAGCAAGCAATGTGAGCAAAGTTAAGCTTAAGGGACTGTATGTTCTAGTTATACTAAGTGTCACCCTCGTGGATAAGGAATTTTGTTATCCTTGGTATAGAAGGATTACTGCAAGGCAACTAAGGGTCATCGATGATGTGAAAAGATGTAAAAGATGAAGAGATAAAACATTTGTAGGTGGTCATCGTAGCTCAAACTCTTAGTACTTCCCTAAAGGGGGGAATATGGAACGATGTGGAATTAAGCCAGAATTAAGTGGTTCTAGTAATTATGGAATGGTAAAGGAAGAATGCAAAAAAATGAAAAAGGGATGAAATTGCAATTATCCAAAGCCTACATATATGTTACGATTCCAGAACATTATGCAAACACGACGTCAAGAAGAGGAAGTAAGGGTTCATGCTCGAAATGTTATTGATAGATAAGGAGCCAGTGCGAGAGGTAAGTTAAAACAAAGGAAATAATCCAAGAAAGGTTACGCGGAATATTGATATGAGAATGGGCTAAGGAGTAGTTGGTATTTGATTAAGGAAGAGCCTAGTTATGGCTAAGTAGTAGGTTACAGACGAGACAACAGATCATGCAAGATATATATAGTAAAACCCAATATAGTGAATGCAACCTTGCAGTAATGTCATTGTAATACTTAAGAAATATTCAGATAGGAGTTGGGATTGTTAAAGGTACCATATGAGTATTACGAGAATAAAAGAGAGTGTCACTAGGAAGACAGTCAAAATGTCAATTCAGAAGAAACCCCACAAGCACAAGGGCATGGAGATAAGTAACTACGGATAAGTATAGGCAAGGAAGGACATCAGAAGGTCCGTCAAGTATACAATGTAATAAGCTCACAGCTTTACAAGAGTCAGAGGATCCTTCCTAAGTAATACAATGAAAGACTAAGCTAAGGAAAGTAAGGAAGAAGGCTTCAACCTAAACTCAGTGACCTAAAGAGGAAATGATCTTATAACAACAGTCTCACAACAACATTGTAAGCACTCCAAAAGAAAGTGTCACCTACCATGGCTAATGAATAGGGAGAAAGATCGAAGGTAATATTCGAGACCATATGAGTTGCACAAAAATTTCGGCATGCATGGGAACTAGGATAGGTTAAGTATGCACGCAACAAGGGGCATAAAGACCACGAAAGTAATTGTATACATTTAAAGAAAGTTGAGATGGAACGAAAGGAATTATTCGATCAATGATCCAGAGTTAGTATGTTATGGATACACTCAAGATTTTGGAGCATTATCCATGCATCATATATGTTGACAATCATATAGCCATAGAAGACTCCGGTATAAGTTAAAAGAAAGAATTGAGCCTAGGGCATAGACAAAGGGTTGAGTTGTTAGAAGATTGTATCATGGATATTCCATAATGCCCATGAACGTATAAGGTAGTAGCTAATACCATGAGCCACATATCGGAAGATATCTTAAGCCTTCATAAAGGTTGATCATAAGGAAGAGGAAACTAAAGGATTATATCACCCAAGTAAATTAGGAGTCTAATTTTTGGACCTAGAAAATTATAGAAGTTGTGCTTGAGAACATGGCAAAATCACTCTTAATATTAGAGGTGCAAGAGAAACAATACAACAACCATAATCTATAATGGCTCTACAACGAAGCCAATTAGAAGAAGTACTAGCCTCATAAGAAGTCGGTACGAAGCTCCCACCAGATTGTGTATGCACTAGAGGTGCGAGTATTATAATAGAGCTTCAAGTTATGGACGCGAATTACAACTAGGTAAGAGGGAGGTCATGAAAGAGATAGAAGGTACAATGCGAGATTTTAAGGTAAGGAAGGTAAAGGTGAACAATTTACGAGATACTCAAAGACAGAAGATCGTAAATAGTCCATACTTTGGATAAAAGGCTAAAAGCTCGGGGAATCAGTATCTAGGAATATAGCAGCATCGTTAGTAGCATATCTTCCAGCCTATGGTCTAGGTATCGAGAAGCCTGATTAAGAGAATAAAGAAGAGTTAGAGACGATATGATATCTCGTTTGACATTACAGAAAGACATAAGAAAATCTATGATGCAACCAAGTTGAAAGGTTGCAAATAATATAAATAGATATGTATAGGTCGCAAGCTATTGTATGGTGAAACGACAAGATTCTAGAAAACATGAGTAAGGATAAGAAAGGGCGAGTGAGAAGGTAAGGAAAATGGATAAGTCTTTAGGATTAAGCCCATGAAAACAAGAAGAGCAGACAATTTCTCTATGTTATACAAAGCTCACTATAGCCTTAATGAACTCAAAGGAGTCTAAGACTAATAGCATTTAGAAGAGATGGAATGTTGTAGAATGGGGGTGTGATTATGATAGATAAAGGATGACGTTTGGGCTTTCGATTGAGTAATGGTCTGAAAAAATAAAAAATGAAAGGGACTTCATGAATTGGACAGGATTAAAATAGCCTGTAAGGTGAGTCACATTGCGATGCTATATACGGTTATGAAAGTATAATATTGTACCACCCAGGTGGATCAGAAAAATCACTTCAAATATTCCATGGCGCAACGTAAACCCTAGTGGCAATATATTACATAAGAAATTTCAAGTTATCAAGGGATGATTGTAAATCAACATTGAGGTGAATCAACAATTGATGGATAAAAATTGCAAAGTAGGAGATGAGATTGGGCCATCAGTCTTAAGATGAATAGTAATGAAGAAGCATTAAAGGATTTAGCTTTATGAATATAAGATAAGCAATGAAAGTAACCTGGAGTTCGGTAGCAGACTTCAGTAACGATAAATCGAAGTGAGAATTTTGGTATGGTTTGTCCTACTGAGATATAGTAAAACTAATGACGCTAGAGGGACAGATTGACCTAATTTTGTATATGATCACAATGTGAAGCCTAGAGATTGGCTAAAAGCTGGAAGAGAAGGGAAGAGTTAGGCACACATACAAAGTTAGAGTCATAAAGGCTGTATGATAGAAAGTAGCAATAGTTACGAGATAAGAAAGAATCCGACTACAAGTCGTGGTGTGAGAAAGAGGTTTAAAGGGAGGAATACCCTGGCCTTTAGATTTATTCATAGAATAATTGCCTAAATGGAAAGGAGAGCATTAAGGTATTCACAAGAGCTATAAGTTATGAAAATGATAAGAGCATCAGTCAACATTCGAGGACGAACGTTCCAAAGGGGGGAATGATGTTACGCCCCGCAATATTACGTCCATATTACGTCCCGCAGTATTACATTACGATGATGTTACGCTTCGTAGTATTAAATTATGACGATATTGCACCCTGTAGTATTGTATGTTAAATTTGTCGTAAGGTAATTGACATCAGTCCAAGGAAAAGATTATTCGGAGATTATAAGAATTATACTATTTCACAAGTGATGAGTAAATTCGTGAAGGTGAGAGGGGAAGCAAGTCAAAGAAAATGAATTTTTTGTCCAAGTTTGCCATATTGGTACAAAATACGGGCCGAGCATTAATACCCTATATTTATGGAGTAGTGCCAAACAAGGTACTACATGACCATGATAGTAAGGTGCACAAGGTATGTTAAAAGCGAGTAGTATTTTAAGTAAGTTGAGATAATTCTTAATTATACGGGTAATTGGTTAATTACCGGGTAACGGAACATTACCTAATTAATTGGGGATATATTGGATAAGCATTAAAAAGCATGTGATGGCAGCCCCTCCTTTTAATTTAAAATGACTCATAAGTCATTACAAATAGATGGCAACTAAGTTAGCCAAGAAAGGGACACCACATTCTTATCGTTATTACAAAAGTCTTACTATCAAAACATTAGAAACTCTTTACAACTCAAAGGCATTAGAGGATAAGGAACTCGTTGATGTGAAAATATCTGAGTTTCGAGAAGTGGGCCCAGGGCTCGGGTTTCGCTAATTTCGGGATTTTTGATATTTTTTAATTGTTTTCGCTTGGGCTTTGTTCCCTTAGCATATTGTGACGTATTCGTTCTGATTTAGGATAGATTCGATGCGCATGGAGGCCGATTCGAGGGGCAAAGGCATCGCAAGCTAGAGTTGTAGCCGGTTTGCGTGATTTAGGTTTCTTTGCCGTAAGAGAATCAACAGCCGCCTTTTTCCTCCTCTTCTTGCCCTTATCAGGCTTTAGAGCCTCCACCTCGCCGTCGGGAGGCGGTCTCATCTGCACTTTATCGCCAAGGCCTATGCAAACATAGTGATCAAAATTTATCAACACGAGGATATGAGGAAGAAATATAAAAATATGATATAGGTGGCAAGAAGGATTTTACCATGATTCTTGGCCACCCACCGCATTTTAGCCAGGTCGGACCAAGATTGACCGAGAAATAGGAACGAAGCATCCAATATCCTAATCCATCCCAGTAGATCCTGGACCGCTTCCGAATACCAAATGATAGCTGCATAAATGAAGGGGAGATCATTTTTTTGAAGAAAGGTAAGAAGACAATAAAGCATGTTCGAAGGATAGGTACTTACGCTGCGTGTTCCACCCCTCCGGGAATGGCATCCTTTCGGTCGGGATGATGTCTGACGTCCTCACTCGGACAAACCTGCTCATCCACCCTCGGTCCTTGTCCTCAGCAATTCTCGAGAAAAACGGCTTCTTGGACCGAGGGTGAAGCTTAATCAAACCTCGATAAAGTCGAGGGCTATACAATCTAATCAAATGGTCAAGGGTAAAGGTCGTACCTGCGACCTTGTTGGAGAAGTAATGGAGTGTGTAGACTATCCTCCAGAAAGATGGATAGATTTGGCCAAGCGTCACTCGATACTTGTCACAAAAGTCGAGAATAACCGGATCTATTGTCAGGGAAGAAGGGTTCGAAGAATCGATGGGACCCAAAGTGAATGGGTATGTACATACATAAAGGAAGCCAGCCTTGCGGTCCGTTATGCTCTCCTTAGAACGGGGGACCTCAACCAGTACTGCCTCCTTCCATTGACAGTCTTCCTTCACTTTCCCTATATCGGTCATAATGCTAATATACCGGGACACGTGTTCACATAGTCTCGACTTTGGCCAATCAATTTGTGAGGTTGGATATTTCTGAGCCTAGTCGAGTATTAGCTTGCACGGTCGCTCGTTCTTCATTATTGGAGCGTATCCGTGATCGGTAGTTTGATGATCCCCATTTGTGTGTCCTTAGAGACACGGTGTAGCGTGGAGGTGCCAAGCAGGCTACTCAAGAAGTAATACCTTCTTATGCATTTGTTCCCCCTACTGAATAGCTTGCTCTTTCATGATTGTTCTCCTAAAGTTGACACTACAGACACCTTTGACTGAGGACATTCCTTCACATGGAATTATGAGAACCTTTCCCAATGTTAAAGCGTCGAGTACAATGTCTACTCCATTTACTAGCGCACAAATGTGATACCCCTCAACGGTGAAGAGAGATGCATATAAATTTTGTACCGCATCTTCGTACACCAGAGGCATGCTCCCCTGAAACAAGTGCTCTCATTGCTGAAATTCCACTATCTCCAGAATTTGTCTCATACCAGCCATCTCTGAAATTGCTGGGTCAAATGTACGACCCCACAGGACTTTCTAAGTTCTTAATCTCTGCTACCAAAGACCACTATCACTAGCATGGTCCTCAGAGGACCAAGTTCTCTAACAGTTTCCCTTTTTCGTTTGCTAGATCCTTCAACAGGCTTTCCTTTCCAGCTTACTAGCCGCACAGTATCATCTTCAGACAGGGCTTGCTCAACTGGACTCTTCTTAGATTTGCTACTACCCTTCACAGATGCACCATTTTGTTTCTCAATAGTTTTATCAGAAGCTTTATCCACAGGTTTTTGAGCTTTTATAAAAATATTTCACTAAGGAACCAGGTTCCTTTGGAGCATTTTTGTCAATCCCACTTACTGGAACACTCTTGTTAGTAACAAATTTTCCGTTGGGCATGGATGTCCCGCAGGCATCCCGAACAAAGGCTGCTGAATCGGGAACAGTCAATTTAGGTCGATCCCATATGGTGGAGACCCACAAGGAGGGTGCAAACGCAGTCCGTGAGCCCTTGGTCGGGCATTGTGCAGTTCCTGTCGAGGAGACCGTTGCTACTGGATCCAAAGGGCCCGGGCCTGGAGCTTCTCAGGGACTGAGTTTTCCTCTTAGTGATATCGACGCCCTGGGTGGCCTTGATTTTGGTCCTCGATTCTCGCTCAGGGAATACATGGGCGCTCGGGACCTAAAGGCTTCCAACGTGGGAGGTCCTCTTGAGGGGGGAGATGATCTTGGCAACTTCCTTGATGATGTTGATGATGTCAGTGAGGACATTGATCTTGACACTCCCAATGCTATCGAGGAAGTGAAGAAGTTCCAGTAGAAGGTGATAGCTTTTTATGTATACCTTTCTAGTCTCAAGTACCTTTCCTCGTTTTTCTGACTCTTCTATTTCATTGTAGGCCAAGAAGACGTATGATCACACCTTCTCTAGGCTCCAAGACGAGCTTTCATGTCGTGTAAAGGAGCTCGAAAAGCTCACCTTGGGACTGCAGGAGTCGAAGGACTCCTCTGCTCGAAAGGAGGAGGAGTTAAGCGAGCTTCGGTCGAGTTTGGAGGGAGCGCTCCGAGAAAAGGCTGGCCTTGCTGAGCAGGTAACTTGTCATTCAAAAATTCGTTCGCCATTCTCATGATTCGATGTTCACTGACTTATCTTTTCCTTTGCAGATCGGGTAGAAGGATGTGGAGATCCTCGAGCTGAGGAGGCAAAATGAGGTTGTGACCTCGGAGTTGGCATTGAGCCAGGGTCTTCTCTAAAATGCCCGAGAAGAGGTTGTTGTGCTATCTATGGTCAAGTATGAGGTCGAAGAAAATGCCGCTACATATCCGAGGGATGACGCCACTGCGAATCAACTAGCCCAAGAGATATCAGAGGAGGCCAAGCAAAAGCTGACTCGGACTGTCGAGTCGCTTATGCTTGTGCAAAGGCAAGGAGTCAAGCCTTAGAGGAAGCTAGTGCCAAAGGTGCCGATCTCTCTTCTGAAATCGAGGAGGCCCGAGATTCAGAGGAAGAATTGGAACTTTTGGTCACTTTGGATGAGTATCCCAGAGATGGTTCGGAGGGTAGTAGTGATGAAGAGTAGATTTGCGTCGTCTTTCCTTCTCTTTTTTATTTTTGTGTATGTATTTCTAGGGAAACATGCCTTGTGGAGGTGCCCCTTATGAGCATATTTTTGGCATTGTAAAAAAGAAATTTTTGTTTCAATCCTTGCGTTGTTTAGTTTTCAGCGATCACGCGGAATTCAGTATTTGAATTTTGATGTTCACTCTTAGGAGTCCATGCTTGGGGGCAATCAGGACCCTCGAGATCGGGCACAATCTCGAGATTAGGTCGATAGCCTCTTTGGAGTCGACACTTATAATATCAGGAATCGCCGAGGTCTCAATATTTCCCGAGCACCGTGGGACAGCATTGTTTATACAATATGGTTGTGGGGTGACCGGGGTGGTCCCACCGGTACATTTCCCAAAAAGTGGCACTGATATGGTCAGACTTAATTGGTCTTCTAGATAGGCGAACAGTCGCCGCTTGCCTCTATATATGCATTCGCTCATTTCATAACTGGAGTTTCTGCTACTCTAGGTAAATATCCTTTTCATAGAGCTTTTGTTCTTTGTGCTAGTTCTCTCGTCATTTCAACTCAAAACCTTCTCCCCAAATCTTCATCCTCCTCTTCCTATTTTACCATAGCCATGACTGCTACATCAAAATCCATTCATCAAGGAGAGGAGAGTTCTGTCTCTGTTTCGCGTTCGGTCAGTGGTACACCGCCGGTATCTAGTGAGCTGAACTCGAGATGCTTTGTCTCGAGGAGAGACTTTACATTGGAGAAACCTCCCAACGTTAAAGGGAATCAGGAGCATGCATCGAGGTTCATCTCATTGATAGGGGGGGAATATCTCGAGATGATTAGGAAAGACTGCGGATGGGGAGAAGGAGTGGTACTGCAGGTACCTTCCCCGGAGGAGAGCATCATGACCCATGTCGAGGGTTTTTTGAACATATATATGTATTCCTTTACGTTGGGCTCCCCTGATAGGGTCGTGCTTGAGTTATGTAGAAGGTATCAGGTTACCCTGGCACAGGCTCACCCATCCCTTTGGAAGATACTGCTAATGATAAGGTACTTTACGGATAAGGTCGTGCTCGTGTTCACCCTCAGCCATCTCGTTAGGTTATATTGGCTTCTGCATTTCCGGGGCTTGATTACTCTACAACGTCGATCCACCCGGTCCCTTGTCGTTAACGACAAAGAGGATGAGAACCAAGGGTGAATGAACCGGTTTGCTCAAGCACGGACAAACAATATTTTCCCTGGAGAGTTTTTGCCATTTCCTGAGAAATGGAATTTCACACGTAAGTGGTATACTTGTATTTTTATCGCTTTGTCCATAGTGGGGGCGGGCTCCATATATATATATTTTATTTCCTTCTCTTTAGCAATTCGCTGCCGAACGAGGTTCCTGACCTAGCTGAATGGTCTCATAAGCTAGCAGCTTGCTCGACCTATGATAACCGCAATGGCCAAGGAGAGATGGGAGGCAAAGCTTCATGGTAGGTGCTTAGCGGCTTATTTCCTCATAAAGGTACTTTCTTTTTAGCGTACTAACTCTGCCGCCGCAGGTGTTGGAGGTTTTTCCGATATGAGGCCGTGTCCCCTGGGGGAGGATGAGAGATTGTCGGCCTCGGGGTTGAGGATCAATAATAAACGGAAAGATTCTTCGAGGTGTGAGGATGCTCGCGGTGGGGCGATTCCTTCTCTGAGGTTCAAAAGAGATGAATCGGCCGATCTTCTGGCTTCGGAGGCCTCTATTTTCGAAAAAACATTTCCCGTTCCCGTCGAAGGTACTTCGAGGGACAAGGGTCATCAGGCGCCTCCCTCTTTTCCTACCGAAGGTACTTCGGGGAAAACTAGGCCATCAGACGTATGCTTGACCTTTGGTAAGGCTCAGCGGCTTAGCTCCATGGTAAGTTTTAGTAGCTGGTATATGCTTTTTTCACTTTCGCATCTTTCTTATTGAGCTTTCTTTTGCAGGCCTTTGACAAGCTTAAGTCTGAGCTACTTCGCCATGAGGCCAGACTGGGGAAAGCTTTGGATGGGGAGAAGTCCCTTAGGATTCTTTGAACGAAAAAGGAAGATGAGCTGGTATACCTGCGGTATGAGCAAAATCGAAATCGAAACTACAAAATCCATCTCGAAAGATAGGTAACTTACACTTTGTGTCGATGTATGCTCCCCCTTCCGCTTTTGGAGATTAATATTCTGATATTTCAGTTGAAGAACAAAACAGAGGAGCTGGAACAACTTTGGCGAAAAGTTGGCAAGGGTTAAACGTGAGCGTAATGAGCTGAAGGCTCAGGAAGATGCCTAATTTGCGACCAAGGAGGATGATTTGGCTAAGGCTTCCACCCCCGAGGTGTAACTTTAGAATGCTCGTGCAAACAATTCTGTCCGAGCGAATATGATTACAAGGCTGAGTCTGAGCTTTTGAAGGTGAAGGCTGAAGTTGTGCCGCAGCCATGATGAGCCGCACTAAGGCTGACAAGAAAGTGGTGGTCTATTTTAAGGGCGCTGCCGATGCTCGAGCTGAGCTGAGGAGAGCTCTTGACTATGGGAGAAGAAGCGAGGAGTATGCTCGGTGCAAATTTCGATGAGAAACCCTGAGGAGATCCATGCTAGAGGGTTTGATCTCTCGGAAGAGATAAAACAGGCAAAGGCAGAAGAATATGATGCTAAGTTCCTTCTGTCTAATGCCGAAGATTGCGAGGAAGAAGCCGACGGTCCATACTCCCCGAGGGGGACATGGATTACATTAGGCCTTTTCTTTCTTGTTTTGCGTGGAGTACTTCTTGAGAACTTTGTAAATGAAGCTTGTATTCCCTCACATATACGTATAAAAGGGAGCTTTGTGATTTTATTTTCGTGCATTTCTTTTTGCCTTGATTTTAGCCAGATGAACTGTCTTTGAATTAAAATGAATCCTTAGATTCATGGTGTAGCCCTGGGACTTGTTAGGCTGGCCCGTAGGCTCTTACGCGCTTTGGTCGGTATGACCTTTTAGTATAAGACGACATTTGAGCTCTTATGCTTTTGCTCTTAGGCATATTTAGTTAACTGTTTTGGGTTTAGTCTTCGAGTCGGGTTTTGACTTGAGCTCTTTTGACCCTCACGTTTTTGAATTTAAAGATGACCCTTAGTCTCTTACGGTTGGGTCGATGCGACCTCTAGTATGGGCTGGCGACAGTGGCTCTTACGCTTTAGGTCGATACAACCTTTTATATGAGCTGGCGTCAGTGGCTCTTACGCTTTATGTCGGTACGACCTTTTACATGAGTTGGCATCAGTAGCGCTTATGCTTTGGGTCGATGAGACCTCTAATATAGGCTTTATTTTTCCCTCGTTAAGGATTTTTTGAAATTGTGTTTGCCTGACCCTTCGACGGTTTGATAAAAATCTCAATTGTGAGTCGTTATATGGTGATGATTGAGCACCTCGGGAGGTTTGGCTCGGTGGATAAGTATCTCGAAACCTGTAGTTTGGAGCTGACATGGTCGAAGCTCTTTTGCCTATGTCGAGGGTAGCCTGTTTAACCGGTTCTTTTCGAAGTATCTTCGAAGTAATTTGAAGGCCTGTAATTTTACAGTGACAATCAGGCATCCCTGAGTCACGTTAGTTTGGCTAGTACTGCCTTGCGACCGTAGTCATTATGTTTGGACGGAGCCTTTCAGTTCTCGAGTGAAGTAGTTTCGGCGTCTATATCGAGGTTATGCCTTTCTAGGGGTCTTATAAGTTCGATATATAGCCTTAACTTTAAGATCAGGATTATGCCTTTAGTAAGGTCTTACAAGTTTTACATGCCTTTGAGGTCTTACAGTTTTGGCTACTTTGTACAAGTATGGTTCATGCATTGCTTGAGGTCTTACAGATATTGTTATTGCCTTACATAGGTCTTACGAGAAACCTCGATTATGAATCATTATATGGCGATGATCGAATACCTTGGGAGGTTTGGCTCGGTCGTTGAGTATCTCGAAGCCTATAGTTTGGAGCTGACATAGTCGAAGCTCTTTTACCTATGTCGAGGGTAGCCTATTTAACCCGTTCTTTTCAAAGTATTTTTGAAGTAATTTGAAGGCCCATGATTTTACAGTGACGGTCGGGCGTCCTTGAGTCGCGTTAGTTTGGCTGGTACAACCTTGTGACCGTAGTCATTATGTTTGGCTGGAGCCTTTCAGTTCCCGAGTGAAGTAGTTTCGGCGTCTTTATCGAGGGTATGCCTTTTTAGGGGTCTTATAATTTCGATATATAGCCTTAACTTTAAGATTGGAATTATGCCTTTAGTAAGGTCTTACAAGTTCTACATGCCTTTGAGGTCTTACAATTTTGGCTACTTGGTACAAGTATGGTTCATGCCTTGCTTGAGGTCTTACAGATATTGTTATTACCTTACATAGGTCTTATGAGACCAAGTATGCTCACTTGGGATCTTATGGCCTCGGGATTTTGGTAAGTCGAGGGGGGTGGCGATTGGCGACAATCCCCGAGTCGTCGAGGGTTTCTTGGCTCAGGCTCCATTACTTGTAAACTTGGTATTGCCTCACTGAAGGCTTATGAGTTTGGAGTTTTCGACCCGGAGGTCATGTGGCCTTGAGTTTTCGACGCCAGTCCCCGAGTGTTCAGGATGTTTTGGCTCTGGAGCTATTTTGTGATCTTAATGTCGCCTTATTGAGGGCTTACGAGTTTGAATCTCTGACACATTGTTTTGATTTGTTGATGCTAGTCCCTGAGTGTTCGGGAGTTTTTGGCAGAGGAGTCATTTTTGGCAAAAATACCGAGCTTCTTTGAAATGCAAAATGCTTTTGGAAAGTATTCTTTGATTACTTTGTACAAATATACATGTCCTTTGCTGTCAAGGGCTCAATTATTCTATGCGGACACGGTTCGTTCGACTGTTTGGTCAGGTACATTATTTTCCTATCGAGACCCCACTTAGCGCATCTTAGCTTCTCCGAGTAGGTGACCTTCCGGGGGGATGCCCCCCCAGTATTTGAGGTTGATTGCAAACGAAGCCTTGAATACTTGTTGAGTTTTCCTTAGGTAGCATATAGATGTTGCCTCATTAAAATCCTTGCTGGTAAAACCCTTTTCGGGATAAAAACTCAATCGAAGGAAAAGAGTGCAACGTATGCTTTAAAATCTTAAGGTCTTCGAGCTGGATAGCGCTTCGACTGTCTCAGTCGGACACTTACATAAAGGTTAGTGTGAAGTGTAACTTACAAGGGAGATGGTTATACCTTAGTGGTGATGGCGCTTTGAGCCTCGGTAGGCCTTAATCATTTATTCTGAGGACACGGTACGATCCTTTATTTGTTCATTCGGGTACAGCCAAGAACGTGCCTCGTGGTTGCTGTTTCACTATTTGTTTATCCTCCAGTTCCTTTGACGGTGGAGATATTGGTGTTTTGGGTTGTGTCGGCCGCATTGAATGGTAGGGTGGTTTCCCCTTTCATTGTCTCGCTCACCATATTGGATCCGTTAAGGACTCGAGAGGCGGACACAATTTGGTCAAGTAGCCCCAGTTGCTCTGCCACCCTCAACCTGATAATATTGTCCGAGCTGCCTGGATCCACAAGTACATGTTTAATTTGAAATGTATTCACAAGAAAAGAAGTTAACAGTGTGTCGTTATAGGGCTGAGATAGAGCCTCGAATTCGCTTTTCCCTGGTGATGAATATTTTTATTCTCCTGACCGTGGGTTCCTGCAGAGCATCGGTACCTTAGAAGATCGTATGGATGACATGTTGTGGCTCATCTGCTTCATTTTTTTTGGTCGCCTCTCTTTCGCGAACTGTTTTTTGGCTCGGTCACTGAGGAATTCCCGGAGGTGAACTTTGCTGAGTAGTTGGGTTACCTCTTCCTGGAGTTGCTGGTAATCTTGGGTCATGTGTCCGTGTGCGTTGTGAAATTCACACACTAATTTATTGTTCCTTCGTGAAGGATCTGATTGTACATGCCTTGGCCACCTGGTGTCTCTGATTTTGCTGATGGCGAACATGATGTCTAATACATCAACGTTGAAGTTGTATTCCAACAAGCGAGGTGCCTCTATCGACCCTGTATGCCTATCGAACCCAGCTCTGCTGACAAGTCCCCGAGGATTCTAGTCTCAATCCATCCTTTGATCATTGTGGGGTATGTTGCGCCTCGGGGCGTTTCTTCTATATTTAGTGTATGGTTGATATCTTTCCTTGTTTGGCTTTGGATCCTTTGCCGGAAGCCTGTTGGGATATACTGAGCCCGAGAGGGCTCCTAGTTGGTCGTCTTCAACCCTGATCTTTAACTGGTATCGGTTATGGCGTCCGACCAGGTCACAGAGGGATACTCGGCTAGGTTCTGCTTCAGTTGCTTTGAAGCTACCGAGCTTCGCTTGTTCAAATCTTGGGTGAAGGCCTGCACTACCCAGTCGTCGGAGACCGGTGACAGTTCCATTCATTCCATTTGAAAGAGAGATACGAACTCTCACAACATCTAGTTCTCCCTTTGCTTGATTTTGAAGACGTCGGATTTCCTTATAGCTACCTTGATGGCCCCGACATGTGCCTTTGATGAAAGAATCTGCTAGCATGGCAAATGAATCTATATAATTAGGAGCTAGGTTATGATACCACATCATGGCCCCTTTCGAGAGTGTCTCCCGGAACTTTTTCAGTAGGACAAATCGATCTCATCGTTCCTCAGGTCGTTGCCTTTCACCGCACAAGTGTAAGCAATGACGTGCTCGTTGGGGTCTGAGCTTCTATTATACTTCGGAAGGTCGGGCATTCTGAGATTCTTTGGAATAAGTTTCGGAGCAGCTTCTTGCGGGAATGGCTTTTGTACAAAGTTCTTCGAATCTACACCTTTCAGGATCGGGGGTGCACCCGGAATTTGGTCGACCCTAGAATTGTAGGTCTCTACCTTCCTATCATTAGCTTCTATCTTTTTCTCACCTAACTTGATTCTCTTTGTGAGGTCCTCGAGCATCTTTATGAGGGTGGGGTCAGTTGTCGACCTGTTGTTGCTTGATCTTTCCAGTACCTACTCGGCTGGGGAAACCGTTCCCGGTGCTACCATGCTGGGAGTTTTCTAGTGGCTTTGCAGCTGGGCAATCACCAACTGTTGTGCCTGTAACATTTCAAAAATAACGTGAAGGCTGACCTCCATTTCTTCCCTAGCTGGGGTTTTCTAAGCTTCTTGTTGGTCCCCTTGGTGTACGCTCCTATTAGTGCAAGAGCTTGTATCGATGTGTTGGGCATCGCGTGAAACTGTGTCCACGGGAATTGGTTCTGATGCATTCTCAGGGTTTCGTGGTGGTACACCAATACCTGTAATATCCACACCATTCTCTCCATGGTCCTCAAAATTGTTATTTACTAAGTTAGACATTTTGGCCTGAAAACAAAGATCTTAGACAAGAAAAAGCGTGAAAGATCACTTGTGTAATGGAGTAAACCAGTAAGAAAATAATCACTATTATTTTTAGCCCTACGGTGGGCATCAAACTGTTTACCATAAAAATGGTAATTACAATTAAATTTGATTTTTTGGTTCTAAAAATACGTGATCTATTTTTATGGTAGTTGTTTAGGCAATAGATGCTAAATGAGGTACTTGGAAACAAGATATGAGCTTAAAAACAAGATGATGACTCAACCGAATGGCTGACAATCGGAGCCTCGAGCTTGCTTATTCAAGGTTTCGGGGTCGAATCTGATGTCTCGCCGAGGGTAGTCAATGGAAGACTAACATTTATAATAAAATCAATGACGAATCTTTATGGCCAATAATAAGTAATAAATGAAGAACAACAAATAGAACACAATAGATATGAATAATAAATGCAAGTAACGAGATCAAGAGAATATGTTAGAGAGTAGAGAGAATGTTCTTGTGTATTCAATATTGAGCATCAAATGTCTATAGAATGACAATGATCCCCTTTATATATGAAGGGGAATCCCAACATAGTACAAATGCATTAATTACAAAGATATGGGGCTGGTACAACCATTTAATGTCCTGATTCGTTTTTTGGACTAGTCCACTAGACTTTTCCAGCTATATGTACGCACCTTGGGAACTTCACCTTGATCCATCGATACCACTAATTTACATTGCCTCGAGGCCAGTCATTACTTACACTACCTCGAAGTAGATCACTGAGAACCCTCGAAGTCGATCACTGAAACCCTCGGGATGCCTTGATGATCATAAAATCGAACCGTCGATTTCTACCGTATACAATCCCAATCCAACATAATATTTAAACTGTGCACTACCAAGGGTTGAATGACACGAACTATAGATGCATCTATCTGCTACCAAGGCGTTCCACTCGCTCCACAAATAGAAAATACTTCACAGAAACACAAATTTTCAATAACAATCAAGTTCCACATTTACAATTTCAAGTAAGTGAAGTTTAACCATTTACAATTCTTTTATTAATTTCAATATGACTTAAGTAATTAAGTTATCAAGTAGGGACAAACATTACAAGTATAGTATGATATGGGTCTTAGACTACTCGGACAATAGCATAATTAGTAGCTACGTACGGACTCTCGTCACCTCGTACGTACGTAGCACCCCACAAATAGGTAGAAATATTTATTTAATATACCTATGGGATTAATTTCCTCTTACAAGATTAGAAAAGAGACTTACCTCTTCTCAAGGCCTACTTTTCGGTCCAAGGTTGTGCTCAAACCCCCAAATTTGGTGCCAAACGACTCGATACTGGTCAAATATTATATAAAGTAATCAATACATGTTCAAAAGCTCATATCCTAACTATCAAGGTGATTTCCCAAGTACTTGAGAAATTTCTAAAATTTACTCCTGGGCCCACGTGCTCGGATTCCAGAAATATTCGAAGAAAGTTGTTACCCATAATCCCATGAACTCAAATATATGATTTTTACTAAATTCTATAACCAATTTCGTGGTCAAATCTCATGTTTATCAAAATCCTAGGTTTTCATCTAAACACTAGATTTTCACCAATTTTTACATGTTAATCTACCCATAATCTATGTATTTAACTCATGTTGTATAGAAATTACTTACCTAAAGGTGCTAGGTGAAAACTCCCTTCCAAGAGCTCCAAAAATCGCTAAGAATTGAAAGAAAATGAGCTAAATAGTCTAAGTCTCACAATTAATAAGTTATGCACATGTCTCAGATGTCACATTTGCGACACCTAGTTCACAAATACGAAGGTCGCAAATGCGACAAACCCATCGCAAATGCGAACCTGGGCTTATGCCACAGTCGCAAATGTGACCAAAGATTCGAAAATGCTGACTCTATTGAGGTCATAAATGCGACCAAAGTGTCGCAAATGTGAACACTAGCCATGATAGGCTTCTTCGCAATTGCGAAGCCTATCTCACAAGGTGAGTAATGATTGTAAATGATATCTTGAGGGTTTGAAACCCCGGATTGCACATCGTAGTGCTATATTGAGGTGAGACACGGGCTGGATGATGAGCGTGGGGTCTTTTACTACTCGGGATTGAGACTTGGTCCATCCCGACTGATGATTTTACCGCGTATTTGACTGAAACTTATTTGTGATCATCATGACTTGGACTAATTGCCATATTTGGGCTTCGTGCCAACTATTTGAACCCTTCGGAAATTTTGACTAATTTTCCTCACTATACTTGTTAAAAATCATATCCTCGATCATATTTCTATCTGTTTTAAACGATTCGAGCCAGCTTTTATCATACTATTCCTAAATGAGAGGAATTTGTGGGCTGAGATCCCTATCTTCTATTATTGTGCCCGAGAGGCTTAAACCAAGTTCAAGCATATGGTTCGAGGGAACAAAGTTGGAAGATTGCAAAACAGCATGTCTGAGCAACTGTTCTTGCAAAGCTGTTGTTTGGTCCGGAACGCTAGGAAAAAACTGCTTATTACTGAATGAAGTCTTTTCTTTTATGGACAACTGGGCAGGGAGAGATAAGACGACTGTTTTTCTTAAGGTGCAGAATTCCATAAAGTCACAGTATCAATCACCAATCTCTTCTCCAAGAAAGCAATCAAGACCTCTGAAAGTGATAGTAGCATCTACTCTTGCAGCTTTCGTGGGAATAGTTGTAAGTATCACTACGTGGTTTGCTCTTTTCAAAAGGAGGATGCTGACCGGCAAGGCCGGGGATCTTGTGGATCTAGCAACAATCTTACCGGGAATCCTAACTCGATTCTCTTATAATGACTTGAAAGTAATTACAGAGAATTTCAGCAGAAAGCTCGGAGAAGGAGGATTTGGATCTGTATATGAAGGAACACTCAGTAATGGCACCAAAATAGCTGTGAAGCATTTGGATTGTGTAGCTCAAGGAAAGGATTCATTCTTAACAGAAGTAAAGATAGTCGGTGGCATTCACCACGTCAATTTAGTAAAACTCATTGGATTTTGTGCCGAAAAGAACCACAGGCTTTTGATCTATGAGCACATGGTAAATGGGTCATTAGATCGGTTTATTTCTCATAAGAATCCAGCTAATGGGCTTACATGGCATACAAGGCGAAGGATAATATCAGATGTTGCCAAAGGGTTAGCTTATCTTCATACCAAAAATATTTACCAAAACGTTAGCAAGCTTTCAATAAAACATTTTCCAACCAAAATCCAACGAGGATTATTGGGAGCTTAACAACGTAAAAATTTTACGATTCTAACGGAGTTATGCAATCTTTTCCAAGAATATCATATGGATTTTTCGCTACCTCAGGTATGTTAAGGCTATCCCTTCTTTCTTTTGGCATGATCTATATGACACAAACGAAACGAGCAAATGAGCAATTTTCATAAATGACTCTATTCATTGAAATACTAGAGATGCTTATGTTCTTGATTCCCTATGTATCATATTATTCTATCATCTGTTCATGGATCTTAAAAATACGTAAGTTAATAAATTTTATTTCGTGATATTAATTAGAGGCATAATGATCTTATGACGTACCGAGAGATTTTATTAACGTATTTCATATGCATTTCACGCATTTATACATGCACATTGACTCATGACCAAATGGCGTTATATACGCATATATATATATATATATATACACACATACACACATATGTATGTATATGGGATATGGGAAAGGTTATGGTGTTATATGCACACCACTACCTGATCAGCTGGTATACGTTGATGATTTAGCTTACAATGGCCGAAATGATATGATAGGATGCCCTCAGATGCTGATGATGTTATGAAACATGTACCTATGCACGACATGGCATTCATACGCATATGCATGACACTATAAGTATTTCATGATTTACAAAGTTTTCAGACTTACAGGTTGAGTCATTTACTCTATATTTCTTCCATGTCTGTTATTTACTTATTTATGTGTTTTACATACTCGGTACATTATTTGTACTGACATCTTTTTTGCCTGGGGACACTGCGTTTCATGCCCGCAGGTCCCGATAGACAGGTTGAGAGCTCTACAAGTAGGCTATCAGCTCAGCGAAAGATGTTGGTGCGCTCCATTTGCTTCGAAGTTGCTTGTTTGGTTAGTATAATTTTGACGTGTACTATTTGGTATGGCGAGACTCTATCCCGACCTTTATGAAAATTATGTATTCTTAGAGGTTTGTAGACAAATGTCATGTACGTAAGAGATTGTATTGCCTTATCGGCCTATGTTCAGTATACGAGTGGTTATTTTGGTCTTATAGGCATGTATGTCTTATGTATAAGTTGGTATCACATGTTTTATTCTACTTATCTCATGGTAGCCTTCGGGATCATATATCTATGATTAGTATGACATGAAAAGATACGTTATGTTGGTACTCAGTTGAGTAAAGTACCGGACGCCCATCATGGCCCATCGGTTTGGGTCGTGACAGCATGATATTTATGAGTGAGTGCTAATGCATTAAGGGTGATGTCGTGCCGATATTATGAATGTAAAAGCACGAAGGGTGATATTGTGCCATGATTTGAGTGACAATGCACGAAGGATAATGTTGTGCCATGATTATATAAGGCAAAAGCACGAAGGGTGATGTCGTACCGAATTTATTGATTCTTTTGGTGAGAACGAGAGTAGAAGTACGAAGGTTGATGTCGTGCACTTGCTACTGTTCTCCTTGTTCTTGCTTATAGTTGGATTATAGTGTTCTTTATGCTTCTCTACTGAAATTATGTTAGTACCTAATATTTCCCGCAGCATGTTTTCTCTTCCAATCTTTAACTGCCAGCTTTTATTATTATTACTTATCGTGTATGATTTAACTGCACGGGTTTATTTGGTAGTCTTGTCCTAGCATCATCACTACTTCGTCGAGGTTAGGATCGACACTTACCAACACATGGGGTCAGTTGTGCTGATACTACACTCTGCACTGTATGCAGATCCCGGTGCCGGAGCATTTGGACCATAGAGAGGTTGCTGCCTTCAGTCCAGCGGAGACCCGAGGTAGTCCTGCAGACGTCCGCATTCCTTGGCATTCCCTTCTATCCTTTTCATTCTATTTTTATTTATTTCAGAGACAGACTTGTACTTTTTTATTCAGACCACTGTTTATAATATTCGTAGACGGTCTGTGACATTGTGACACCAATTATGGGTAGAGTTGTATTTTGGATTTTGTATTAGTATTTAGTTAAATTATTAGATTTCGTCTTCCACATTTCTGTTTATTATGAATATTCAGATGTTGATCACATGTTAATTCATAAATGTTAAAAGGTTAAGAAAAAAGGGTAATAAAATCTGTAATACTCGGCTTGCCTAGCTTTCACAAGTAGACGTCATCACGACTCCCGCGGGTGGGAAATTTGGGTTGTGACATTTCTGAACCACCAAAAAAAGCCACCAACCGGTGATGGAAACCACCTCCCAACCTATCATCGCCATTTTTGAACCACCCTTTTTGGAGCAGCATGCAACCAATATCGAACTACCACCATATGTAAACACAAAAAAGGTGACCGCACAGCTATCTGCATCACAACCTCACCAGAAACAGAATGCCGGCAGTGAATACCCCGACGAAGCATTCTTTTAACACACCAAGTGGTCGTTCGAATCTTCCTCACCACCTTTTTTTCCCAACTGTTGTTGACCCATCATAATTTGTATATAGAGTTTCCAAAATTTTTACTACTTATTACAAGAGATTCATCACATGGGCGTTGAATGAAACAATGAGAATGCATAAAGGTCAGTTTGCTTATAAGCTTATGTGAACTCCATAAGAGGTTAACTCAAAATTGCATTAACTATACAGGAAACCCACATCTATTGGACACCTTGGGTGGTGGTGATTGGTTAGTATGGATACGGGAATAATTGGCTATGATTTTGGACTCATTGTTGGCAACGGTAAAGGTGAAGTTTTAGGTGAATTAAGCTTAGTCGGTGATGGCAATGGTGTTGTTTCAGGTGGCAAAGAATAGAGAAGAAGAAATTAAAAAAAAAAAAAGGTTCATCCAAATATTCACGTGCTCAATTATGAGTGAAGATTACTCGTTATGCCACATGTGCAAGAGGTATTCAATAGGTACACTTCAGACTTAGTTCGGGTGTCTAATAGGAATGAGCTTAAGTTTAAGTGTTAAAGTGACAATTAGTGCCACATTTAGGTGTCTGCTTATGTATTTGGCCTTTCTTTTTTGTACTGGAGACCAAAGGAGTAATTTGTCGTGGTATTGGAGTTATATTTTGCTGCAGAAGACTTGTACCCATAGGTTGTTCCTATCAATAAGGAGTTGAAAAGCAAGGAAATATTTTTTCATGAGTTTTGTGAAGACCATTTCTATTATTTTCCTGCCCAAGTGCGCTCAAGTGATCGGGAACTCATGACTGAAAATAATCCTTGTTCAATTTGGGATAGATTACGGAGTTCCAGTTTGTAATAAAATCTTCTTGGTTGTAATTGTGGTAACCAATAAAAAATTCTTTGAATCTTGAAAATCAGGTTCCTAACAAGTAATTCCATTAGTAAAAATATCATTGTGATTAGAAACTCACTTTCTGGAGAAGTTGATTGACCTTGAGTATATCATGAGGAGTTTGGTTAGCTCTCATATCTAAGAATAAAAAAATAAAAACTTGACTGGACGGTATTCACAAACAGATGACAGTCATAGCATAATTGGGTTTAGTGGCAAAACCGATTAGCAAGTGTTACTCTTCCCACTGAGCTAGGAAGTCAATTTTCTAACCCCGTAGACAATTATTCATTTTAGCAAGGATATATTGATAATATTGATTTTAGAGGTGTGGTTAAGAATGGAAAGACCAAGGTAGTTGTTAATTTGTAGCATGTTTAATGCCTATATGATTAGAGATTTGAGCATTGGTCATGATTAGCATAATGGTAGAAATAACTATTAAAGTTATGAAACTGATTTTTTTACCTAAGTTTGATCTAATGTTACAAAGTTCCAAACGTATCCAATTTCTGATCTAATGTTACAAAGTTCCAAACGTATCCAATTTCTTATAAGAAGCTTATTTTTCTTTTTTACTTTCCATGTGGGACTTTGTTTCCACATATGTAATGACCCGACTGGTCGTTTTACTTTCTAGAACTCAATTCCCCTAAATAAGACTTTCCGTACGTGCTTTTACTATTTTATATCTTGCGGGGATGGTTAGTTCGTGATTTGGAAGGGTTTGGATTGAAATCACAACACTTGGTGCTTAAAGTTGGCTTAAAAGGCTAAGTTTGACTTCGGTCAACATTTTGGGTAAATAACCTCAGAATCGGGATTTAACGGTTCCAATAGGTTCGTATGATAATTTCAGACTTGGTCGTATGCTCGGATCGAATTTTGGACGACCTGGAAGCGTTTTGGCGCCTAATAGTAAAAGTTGGCATTTTGAGTAAATTTCATAAGTTTGGGTTGAAGTGGATTTTTACATTCTAGATGTCCGTTTGGGATTCCGAGCTTGGGAATAGCTCCGTATGGTGATTCTGGACTTAGGAGCGCGTTCGTAAGTGGATTTGGAGGTCCGTAGGTCGTTTCGGGTCATTTGGAAAAAGTTAGAAATTTGAAGTTTTTGGAAAGTTTGACCGAGGGTGGACTTTTTGATATCGGATTCGGATTCCAGTTCCGAAAGTTAGAGTAGGTCTGTAATATCATTTAAGACTTGCACGCAAAATTTCGTGTCATTTCGAGTTGATTTGATAGGAATCGAACGCGCGGAAGTGTTCTTAGAAGTTTTTGAGTTCATGAGTTAATCCATGCGTTTTGGCGTCCGATTCGTAGTTTTTGATATTATTTCAGTGTTTTGATCGCGTGAGCAAGTTTGTATGATACCGTTAGACTTGTGTGGTGTTTGGTGTGGAACCCCGAGGGCTCGGGTGAGTTTCGGACGTTCGGAAGGATGAAAAACACATTAGTTTTTTGGTGTTTCTTGGCAGCTGTTGCAGGTCTCGCAAATGCGAGAATTTGTTTGCATTTGCGAGATAGGCTTCGCAATTGCGAAGAAGCCTATCATGGCAAGTGTTCGCATTTGCGACACTTTGGTCGCATTTGCAACACTTTGGTCTCATTTGCGACCTCACTAGAGTTAGCATTTTTGACTCCTTGATCGCATTTGCAACTGTGGCATAAGCCCAGGTTCGCATTTGCGATGGGTTTGTCGCATTTGCGACCTTAGTATTTGCGAACTAGGTGTCGCAAATGCGACATCTGAGACATGTGCACAACTTATTAATTGCGAGACTTAGACTATTTAGCTCATTTTCTTTCAACTCTTAGGCGATTTTTGGAGCTCTTGGAAGGGAGTTTTCACCTAGCACCTTGAGGTAAGTAATTTCTACACAGCATGAGTTAAATACATAGATTATGGGTAGATTATCATGTAAAAATTAAGTCATATTGAAATTAATAAAAGAATTGTAAATGGTTAAACTTCACTTACATGAAATTGTAAATGATGCACTTGATTGTTATTGAAAAATTGTGTTTCTTTGAAGTATTTTCTATTTGTGGAGCGGGTGGAATGCTTTGGTAGCAGATAGATGCATCTATAGTTCGTGTCATTCGACCTTTGGTAGTGCACAGTTTAAATATTATGTTAGATTGGGCTTGTATACGGTAGAAATCGACGGTTCGATTTTACGATCATCAAGGCATCCCGAGGGTTTTCAGTAATCGACTTCGAGGGTTCTCAGTGATCTACTTCGAGGTAGTTTAAGTAATGACCGGCCTCGAGGCAATGTAAATTAGTGGTCTCGATGGATCAAGGTGAAGTTCCCAAGGCACGTACATATAGCTGGAAAAGTCTCGTGGACTAGTCCAAAAAACGAATCAAAACATTAAATGGTTGTACCAGCCCCATATCTTTGTAATTAATGCATTTGTACTATGTTGGGATTCCCCCTCATATATAAAGGGGATCCTTGTCATTCTATAGACATTTGATGCTCAATATTGAATATACAAGAACACTCTCTCTACTCTCTAACATATTCTCTTAATCTCGTTACTTGCATTTATTATTCATATCTATTGTGTTCTATTTGTTGTTCTTCATTTATTACTTATTATTGGCCATAAAGAGCCGTCATTGATTTTATTATAAATGTTAGTCGTCCATCGACTACCCTCGGCGAGACATCAGATTCAACCCCGAGGCCCTGAATAAGCAAGCTCGAGGCTCCGATTGTCAGCCGTTCGATTGAGTCATCATCTTGTTTTTAAGCTCTTATCTTGTTTCCAAGTACCTCATTTAGCATTTATTGCCTAAACGACTAGCATAAAAATAGACCACGTATTTTTAGAACCAAAAAATCAAATTTAATTGTAATTACCATTTTCACGGTAAACAGTTTGGCGCCCACCGTAGGGCTAAAAATAATAGTGATTATTTTCTTACTGCTTCACTCCATTACACAAGTGACCTTTCACGCTTTTTCTTGTCTAAGATCTTTGATTTCAGGCCAAAATGTCTAACTCAGTAAATAATAATTTTGAGGACCATGGAGAGAATGGTGTGGATATTCCACGTGTTGGTGTACCACCACGAAATCCTGAGAATGCATCAGAACCAATTCCCGTGGATGCAGTCTCACGTGATGCCCAACACGTCGATACAAGCTCCCGCACTAACAGGAGCGTACACCAAGGGGACCAACAAGAAGCTCAGAAAATCTAGCTAGGGAAGAAATGGAGGTCAGCCTTCACGCTATTTTTGAAATGTTACAAGCACAACAGTTAGCGATTGCTCAGGTGCAAAGCCACTAGAAAACTCCCAGCATGGTAGCACCGGGAAATGTTTCCCCAGCCGAGCAGGTACCGGAAACATCAAGCAACAATGGGTTGGCAACTGACCCCACCCTCATAAAGATGCTCGAGGACCTCACAAAGTGAATCGAGTCAGGCGAGAAAAAGATAGAAGCTAACGATAGTAAGGTAGAGACCTACAATTCTAGGATCGACCAAATTCCGGGTGCACCCCCCGATCCTGAAGGGTGTAGATTCGAAGAACTTTGTACAAAAGCCATTCCCGCAAGAAGCTGCTCCGAAACCCATTCCAAAGAAGTTCAGAATGCCCGACCTTCCGAAGTATAACGGAACCTCAGACCCCAAGGAGCACGTCATTTCTTACACTTGTGTGGTGAAAGACAACGACCTGAGGGACGATGAGATCGAATCCATCCTAATGAAAAAGTTCTGGGAGACACTCTCGAAAGGGGCCATGATGTGGTATCACAACCTAGCTCCTAACTATATAGATTCATTTGCCATGCTGGCTGATTCTTTCATCAAAGGCACATATCGGGGACATCAAGGTAGCTACAAGGAAATATGACGTCTTAAAAATCAAGCAAATGGAAAACGAGATGCTACGATAGTTCGTATCTCGCTTTCAAATGGAATGAATGGAACTACCACCGGTCTCCGACGACAGGGCAGTGCAGGCCTTCACCCAGGATTTGAACGAGCGAAACTCGGTAGCTTCAAAGCAACTGAAGCAGAACCTAGTCAAGTATCCCTCTGTGATCTGGTCGGACGTCCATAACCGATACCAGTCAAAGATCAGGGTTGAAGACGACCAACTAGGAGCCCCCTCGGGCTCATTATATCCCAGTAAGCTTCCGACAAAGGAGCCAAAGCCAAACAAGGAAAGATATCAACCCTACACTAAAGATAGAAGAAACGCCCCGAGGCGCAACATACCCCACAATGATCGAAGGATGGATTGAGACCAGAATCCTTAGGGACTTATCAACAGAGCTAGGTTCGATAGGCATACAGGGACAACAGAGGCACCTCACTTGTTGGAATACAAGTTCAACATCGACGTATTAGACATCGTGTTCGCCATTAGCAAAATCAGAGACACCAGGTAGCCAAGGCCTGTACAATCAGATCCTTTACGAAGGAACCATAACTTAGTGTGTGTATTTCACAATGCACACAGGCACATGACCGAAGATTACCGGCAACTCTTGGAATATATAGCCCAACTACTCAGCAAAGGTCACCTTCGTGAATTCCTCAGTGACCGAGCCAAAATCAGTTCGCGAAAGAGAGGCGACCAAAAAAAATGAAGCAGATGAGCCACAACATGTCATCCATACGATCTTCTAAGGTACCGATGCTCTGCAGGAACCCACGGTCAGGAGAACAAAAATATTCATCACCAGGGAAAAGCGAATTCGAGGCTCTATCTCAGCCTCATAACGATGCACTGGTAACTTCTTTTCTTGTGAATACATATCAAATTAAACATGTACTTATGGATCCAGGCAGCTCGGACAATATTATCAGGTTGAGGGTGGCAGAGCAGCTCGGGCTTCTTGACCAAATTGTGTCCGCCTCTCGAGTCCTTAATGGATCCAATATGGTGAGCGAGACAACGAAAGAGGAAACCACCCTACCATTCAATGTGGCCGACACAACCCAAAACACCAATATCTCCACCATCAAAGGAACTGGAGGATAAACAAATAGTGAAACAGCAACCACGAGGCACGTTCTCAGTTGTACCCGAATGAACAAATAAAGGACCGTATCGTGTCCTCAGAACAAATGATGAAGGCCTACCGAGGCTCAAAGCGCCATCACTACTAAGGTATAACCATATCCCTTGTAAGTTACACTTTACACTAACCTTTATGTAAGTGTCCGACCGAGACAGTCGAAGGGCTATCCAGCTCGAAGACCTTAAGCTTTCAAAGCATATATTGCACTCATTTCCTTCGATTGAGTTTTTATCCCGAAAAGGGTTTTACCAGCAAGTTTTTTAATGAGGCAACATCTATATGCTACCTAAGGAAAACTCAAAAAGTATTCAAGGCTTCTTTTTCAATCAACCTCAAATACTGGGGGGCATTCCCCCCGGAAGGTCACCTACTCGGAGAAGCCAAGATGCGCTATGTGGGGTCTCGATAGGAAAATAATGTACCGGACCAAACGGTCGAACGAACCGTGTCCGCATAGAATAATTGAGCCTTTGACAGCAAAGGACATGTATACTTGTACCAAGTAATCAAAGAAAACTTTCCAAAAGCATTTTTCATTTCAAAGAAGCTCGGTATTTTTGCCAAAAATGACTCTTCTGCCAAAAACGCCCGAACACTCGGGGACTAGCGTCAACAAATCAAAACAATGTGACCTCCGAGTCAGAGATTCAAACTCGTAAGCCCTCAATAAGGCGACATTAAGATCACAAAATAGCTTCAGAGCAAAAACATCCTGAACACTCGGGGACTGGCGTCGAAAACTCAAGGCCACATGACCTCCGGGTCGAAAAATCCAAACTCATAAGCCCTTAGTGAGGCAATACCAAGTTTACAAGTAATGGAGCCCGAGCCAAGAAACCCTCGATGACTCGAGGACTGTCGCCAATCGCCACCCCCCTCGACTTACCAAAATCCAGAGGCCATAAGACCCCAAGTGAGCAGACTTGGTCTCATAAGACCTATGTAAGGATATAACAATATTTGTAAGACCTCATTCAAGGCATGAACCATACTTGTACCAAGTAGCCAAAACTGTAAGACCTCAAAGGCATGTAAAACTTGTAAGACCTCACTAAAGACATAATTCCAATCTTAAAGTTAAGGCTATATATCGAACTTATAAGACCCCTAAAAAGGCATACCCTCGATAAAGATGCCGAAACTACTTCACTCGGGAACTGAAAGGCTCCAGCCAAACACAATGACTACTGTCACAAGGTTGTACCAGTCAAACTAACGCGACTCAGGGATGCCCGACCGTCACTGTAAAATCACAGGCCTTCAAATTATTTCAAAAATACTTTGAAAAGAACTGGTTAAATAGGCTGCCTTCGACATAGGTAGAAGAGCTTCGGCTATGTCAGCTCCAAACTATAGGCTTCGAGATATTTAGCCACTGAGCCAAACCTCCCGAGGTATTCGATCATCTCCATATAATGATTCACAATCGAGGTTTCTCGTAAGACCTATGTAAGGCAATAACAATATCTATAAGACCTCAAGCAATGCATGAACCATACTTATACAAAGTAGCCAAAACTGTAAGACCTCAAAGGCATGTAAAACTTGTAAGACCTTACTAAATGCATAATCCTAATCTTAAAGTTAAGGCTATATATGGAACTTATAAGACCCCTAGAAAGGCATAACCTCGATATAGACGTCAAAACTACTTCACCCGTGAACTGAAAGGCTCCGGACAAACATAATGACTACGGTCACAAGGCTGTACCAGCCAAACTAACGTGACTCGGGGATTCTTGATTGTCACTATAAAATCACAGGCCTTCAAATTACTTCGAAGATACTTCGAAAAGAACCGATTAAATAGGCTACCCTCGACATAGGCAAAAGAGCTTCGACCATGTCAGCTCCAAACTACAGGTTTCGAGATACTCAGCCACCGAGCCAAACCTCCCGAGGTGCTTGATCATCACCATATAATGACTCACAACTGAGATTTTTATCAAACCATCGAAGGGTCAGGAAAACACAATTTCAAAAAATCCTTAACAAGGGAAAAATAAAGCTTACATCAGAGGTCGCATCGACCCAAAGCGTAAGAGCCACTGACGCCAGCTCATGTAAAAGGTCATACCGACCTAAAGCGTAAGAGCCACTGATGCCAGCTCATATAAAAGGTCATATCGACCTAAAGCGTAAGAGCCACTGTCGCCAGCCCATACTAGAGGTCACATCGACCCAACGCGTAAGAGCTTAAGGGCCAGCTTTAAATTCAAAAACTTGAGGGTCCAAAGAGCTCGAGTCGAAACCCGACTCGGAGACTAAACCCGAAACAGTTAACTAAATTTGCCTAAGAGCAAAAGCATAAGAGATCAAATGTCGTCTTATACTAAAAGGTCATACCGACCAAAGAGCGTAAGAGCCTACGGGCCAGACTAATGAGCCCCAGAGCTATATCATGAATCTAAGGATTAATTTTAACTCAAAGACCTGTTCATCTGGCTAAAATCAAGGCAAAAAGAAATGCACGAAAATAAAATCATGAAGCTCCCTTTTATACGTATATGTGAGGGAATACAAGCTTCATTTACAAAGTTCTAAAGAAGCACTCCACGCAAAACAAGAAAGAAAAGGCCTAATCTAATCTATATCCCCCTCAGGGACTATGGACCGTCGGCTTCTTCCTCGCAATCTTCGGCATCAGACAGAAGGAACTTAGCATCATATTCTTCTACCTTTGCTTGTTTTATCTCTTCTGAGAGATCAAACCCTCTAGTATGGATCTCCTCGAGGGTTTCCCATCAATATTTGCACCGAACATACTCCTCGCTTCTGCTCCCACGGTCAAGATCCCTCCTCATCTCAGCTCAAGCATCGGCAGCGCCCTTCAAATAGACCGTCACTTTCTTGTCAGCCTTAGTGCGGCTCATCACGGCTTCGGCCCGGGCATCCACAACTTTAGCCCTCACCTTCAAAATCTCAGACTCAGCCTTGTAATCATATTCGCTCGAACAGAATTGTTTGCACGGGCATTCTAAATTTGCACCTCGGGGCGGAAGCCTTAGCCAAAGCATCCTCCTTGGTCGCAAATTGGTCATCTTCCTGAGCCTTCAGCTCATTACGCTCTCATTTAACCCTGGCCAACTTTTCCCCAAAGTTGTTCCAGCTCCTCTGTTTTGTTCTTCAACTGAAATATGAGAATATTAATCTCCAAAGCGGAAGGCGGAGCATACATCGACACAAAGTGTAGGTTACCTATCTTTCGAGATGGCTTTCATAGTTTCGACTTCGATTTGCCTCATACTGCAGGTATACCAGTTCATCTTCCTTTTTCATGCAAATAATCCTAATGCACTTCTCCCCATCCAAAGCTTTCCCCAGCCTAGCCTCATGGAGAAGCAGCTCGGACTTAAGCTTGTCAAAGGCCTGCAAAAGAAAGCTCAATAAGAATGATGCGAAAGTGAAAAAAACATACACCAGCTACTAAAACTTACCATGGAGCTAAGCCGATGAGCCTCACCAAAGGTCGAGCACACGTCTGATGGCCTAGTTTTCCCTGAAGTACCTTCGGTAGGAGAAGAGGGAGGCGCCGGATGACCCTTGTCCCTCGAAGTACCTTCGACGAGAATGGGAAATGTTTTTCGAAAACAGAGGCCTCCAAAGCCGGAAGATCGGCCGATTCATCTCTTTTGAACCTTAGAGAAGGAATCGCCCCACCGCGAGCATCCTCACACCTCAAAGAATCTTTCCGTATATTATCGATCCTCAACCCCTAGGTCGACAATCTTTCATCCTCCCCCAGGGGACACGGCCTCATCTCGGAAAAACCTCCAACACCTACGGCGGCAGAGTTAGTGCGATAAAAAGAAAGTACCTTTCTGAGGAAATAAGCCACTAAGCACCTACCATGAAGCTTTGCCTCGCATCTCCCCTTGGCCATTGCGCTTATCATAGGTCGAGCAAGCTACTAGCTTACGAGACCATTCAGCCAGCCTCATTCGGCAGCCAAGGAATTGCTAAAGAGAAGGAAATAATATATATATATATATATATATATATATATATATATATATATATATATTTGTATGGAGCACTCCTCCACTATGGACAAAGCGATAAAAATACAAGTATACCACTTACGTGTGAAATTCCATTTCTCAAGAAAATGGCAAAACTCTCTAGGGATAATATCGACTGTCCGTGCTCGAGCAAACCGACTCATTCACCCTTGGTTCTCGTCCTCTTTGTCGTTAACGACAAGGGACCGAGTGGATCGACGTTGCAGAGTAATCAAGCCCCGGTAATGCAGAAGCCGATATAACCTAACGAGATGGCTGAGGGTGAACTCGAGCCCGGCCTTATCCGCAAAATACCTTATCATCAGCACTATCTTCCAAAGGGATGGGTGAGCCTTCACCAGGGTAACCTGATACCTTCTACATAACTCAAGCACAACCCTATTAGGGGATCCCAACGTAATGGGATACATATATACGTTCAAAAACCCCTCGACATGGGTCATGATGCTCTCCTCCAGGGAAGGTACCTGCAGTACCACTCCTTCTTCCCATCCGCAGTCTTTCCTAATCATCTCGAGATGTTCCTCCCCTATCGAGGAGATGAACCTCGATGCATTCTCCCGATGCCCTTGAACGTTGGGAGGTTTCTCCAATGTAAAGTCTCTCATCGAGACAAAGCACCTCAAGTTCAGCTCACCGGATACCGGCGGTGTACCACCGACCGAACGCAGAATAGAGGAAAGAACTCTCCTCTCCTAGATGAATGGATTTCGATGTAGCAGCCATGGCTACGGTAAAATGGGAAGAGGAGGATAGTTACCTAGAGTAGCAGAATCTCCAGTTAAGAAATGAGCGAATGCATATATAGAGGCAAGCGACGACTGTTCTCCTATCCAGAAGACCAATTAAGTCTGACCATGTCAGTGCCAAATTTTGGGAAATGTACCGGTGGGACCACCCCGGTCACCCCACAACCATGACGCATAAACAATGTTATCCTACGGTGCTCGAGAAATATTGAGACCTCGAGGATTCCTGCTATTACAAGTGTTGACTCCAGAGAGGCTATCGACCTAATCTCGAGATGGTGCCCAATCTCGAGGGTCCTAATTGTCCCCAAGCATGGACTCCTAAGAGTGAACATCAAAATTCAAAGACTGAATTCCACGTGATCGCTGAAAACTAAAGAACGCAAGGCTTTAAACAAAATTTTCTTTTTTACAATGCCAAAAATATGCTCATAAGAGGCACCTCCACAAGGTTTGTTTCCCCAGAAATACATACACAAAAAGAAAAAAGAGAAGGAAAGACGACGCAGATCTACTCTTCAACACCACTACCCTCCGAACCATCTCCGGGATGCTCATCCAAAGTGACTAAGTGTTACAACCCATATCCACATGTGTTAGTTCATGCCATATATTAGTTAACATAAATCCAAGAAGGAATTATATTTGAGATGATAAGAAGTCAATCCTATTGGTCTTAAGTGATACAAGAGTGTATAAGGGTGATTAACAAGTATTAGAAGTTAAACGAATCAAGGATGTTGTAACTCGTATTTTCAGGTAATCTAGCGGTGCTTAATACACTCAAGAGGTCATTTATTAAGGTATTTTAATCATATAATACCCGTATCATAAGTCTTGAAGTCAAACGAGTTATGAAACAAAAGTCGA